>NC_140589.1:1681969482-1684369482 GCF_964204655.1 Triturus cristatus
TCTCCACCACATAAGGGTAACCCCATCTCCAAATCTGGGATTGCTAGGTGGATAGTTAAATGTATCCAAATATGCTACCAAAAAGCTAAACGCACATTAACAGTTCCCCCCTAGAGCGCATTCCACACGCAAACTAGGGCCTTCTATGGCATTCTTAGGGAACATTCCCTTAGAAGACATTTGTAAGGCAGCCCCATGGTCTACAACACACACCTTCAATAAACACTATTGTGTTGACGTACAAGCAAAGCAACATGCTTCTGTGGGCCAAGCTGTCCTTAAAACTTTATTTCGAAATACTGCAACCGATACAGGTGACCATCGCTAGGGGAGATACTGCTGTATAGTCTATGCTAGTGTGTGATCTGCAGCTCATATGCCTCGAATGGAATATGTTACTTACCAGTATGCATCTGTTCTTGGCATGTAGAGCTGCAGATCCACACACGCCCACCCACCTCCCCTAGGACCTGTATATGTTCCAGTTCTATCTTACTTAGATATACACACATGGACATCTCTTTTTCTTCTACTAACTCCATCATTTCCCATCATGGCGAAAAACAATCTAAGGATGAAGTTGATGCCCATGCGCACTATCGTCCAAGGGAGGAGTCACCTATCTCATGACTACAAAGACTTCTTCTAAGACAACAACAAGGTGCAAGCATCCGACCCCCACACCAGATGGCGATCTACTATGCTAGTGTGTGGATCTGCAGCTCTACATGCCAAGAACAGATGTATACTGATAAGTAGCATATTCCTTATTTTGTCTGTATGTTTTTTTTTTTAATGTGGATAAAACTTGAAATTGGGTGCTTTTTGAGTGATTCTAATTACCCTTTGCCATGACTGCCAGGCCAATAACTGTGTGGATTGATAGTTAAGGGGGATAAAGAAGGAATTTTAGTAAAGAGGCTTAAACAGCAGTAGATATGCCCAAGCTTGATACCTAAATGTGCATATTTTCATACAATTGCATTGGTTTATCTTCTGCGGGTGTTCCACCTGGCAGGAATTCTAGCGCGACTGCATATTTATTAGTTAAATAAATGTAGAAATATACCAGTTACAGCTTTTATTTTTTCCACAAAACTCATAATAAATATGGTTAAATACAGATAAAGTTGACCAAAAAAAATATATGGATAAATGCAGACGGAAATGTCCTAAAAATAAATACCATAAAACCGGGAGCCCTACTCATAATGCCACAAAAGTTTATTCTTTTGAATTATTGAGATGTAGAAAAGAACTATTTTTTCTGATGCTTTTGGTCAGAAAGAACATGAATCTTGCTCAGAACGTCCTGCTATGGTGTGTTATTCTTTCTGTGTAGTTGTCCGAGTTGTTTAAAAAAATAAAAAAATTTATTCTGTTTGAGTAGTTTCTTCTTAAGTGCTGTAACTTGTCGTGCACAGTATATGTATCTTTGGTGAATGGCTTTAGTGTTCCTTGTCCTGAGAAGGAAAGATATGCGATATCCTAACTTTAAATCTTTGCCTGAACTGGAATGTTCTGCTTCATCAGGTTCTGTACTTTGGAATGTCGTAATTTGATTCGGTTGTCAGTTGATGCTGGTGCTGAGGAGCAGAGGAGTTCCTGCATGTTCTTCCTCAGGGCAGCTCCTCACTCTACAAATAAACTTTCTCTTCAAACCACTTACCATTTTTTGTAGTTCTCACTACACTTTGGAAAAAGCCTTCCCTCTTCCTGAGAGAATAACCGCTGTACGCCAGAGAGGAAATGTCCTTCATTTGTCTCCTAATTTCAAACTGCCCACATGTTGTTTAAAGCTACATCTGTGAGAAGTTTGCACCGTTGGGTCCCATCTCATTTCATTTCAACTGTCCCACACTTCTCTTGTACTGATTCCTATACTTGTGGCTATCTGCTTCCAGCCTGATGTTGGAAGGTCACTTTCGGCTGCACCATTTGCAGGTAGCGGTTTCTTTAATCTTTTTAGCATTGATACCTTGTGGGACTGAAAAAATGTGTCCTTTTACATAAATGTGTTTATGGCGAAAGCCATCTAACTAACATTGAAGGCCTTCCATTGCTGATGATCCTCGCAAGACGATACCATAGCCCTTTTTTACCTCAGCCCTGACACCAAACAGTGCACATAGGTCTTGTCAGAAGACCTGTTTCTGCTAGTTTCCCCATATTGAGGAGATTGGCATACTCAAACTAAGTATCCATCTACACTTGCAGTATAAGTGACCACTTCTCTGTGATGTCCTAGTCTTCAAGGTTTGGGGATTTCCCACCCATAGCCTCCTTTGCCACCCACTTAAATTGCAATTGAGACCAGTTGACCCCTTAAATACTGCCTATAGAAGGACGTAATGTTGGCTTATACGAGGTCTTTCTTGTTTTCTTTTCCTTCAACTCATTTGATTGCGAGGCTCCTCCAGAAGATCTGAGAGCACTTGAGGCTTGGCTCTTCTACACTGTTGGCTTTGTTTTATCTTTGCCAAGTCTAGCATTGGAAACTGTTAAGTGTGCTTCAAAAGATCGCCGCCCATCTCAATATTGAGAGAATACCTTCCATCATGAAGGAAAGGGAAGGGTGTACCCTTTCATACCATCGCTCAACTTGAGCACACATACTTTATGTTGACATATGTGTTTTCAATCACCAAAGTTTCTCTTCCAGGGAATACTCATCAATGTCATAAGTACTGAATAGTCCTGCCCTTGTGCAGGGACCCTGGAGCATATATAAAAATCTATAAATATGTATATATATATATATATATATATATATATATATATATATATATATATATATATATATATATAATATATATATATAATATCTCTATCTCTATTCTCCCTCTCTATCTCTATTCTCCCTCTCTATCTCTATTCTCCCTCTCCCTCTCTATCTCTATTCTCCCTCTCTATCTCTATTCTCCCTCTCTATCTCTATTCTCCCTCTCCCTGCCTCATCTCATTTTTCATGCTAACAGAGTGGTCCTGAGAACCCACCTGACTTTCCAGCTTAATGTTGTCTCGGATTGTCATATTAACCAGTCTATTACTCTCTCTACCTTTTTTCCAAATCCTTCCACCCCTCCTTAGAGGACGTTCCACTCTCTTGACCTAAAAAGAGTTTTAAAATAGATTCTACCGGGATAGGACTAAGAGAATAAGATAGTCGGATCGTCTCTTTGTAATTTATGGTCTGATGCGCACTGGTCTCCCTTCTTCTAAGCAATCCATCACCAGAAGGATAATATCTTTATTTTATAAGTTAGCTAACAAACAGCTCCCTGGTAGACCTAAGGCTCACTCCACTAGTGGCAAAGGCTCCACTACAGCCCTTCTCAGGAATGTACCCATTCAAGAGATATGTAAAGTGGCTACATGGAGATCGGTACATACTCTTGCCCTCTATTACTGCCTAGATTCTGATACTCTGCCGTATGCTCTGTTTGGGCAAGCTTCCTTGAGGAATTTATTTGGTTAACATGTTGTTCAGAGTGTGCCAGCTACTGATATTAATCCGCAGGGTTCTGGGATGGGCTTGCTACTCTAGTCAGTGCTTATGACTATTGAGGAGTATCCCCTGGAAGAGAAGTATAAATTACTAACCTGAAATCCTAGTTATGTTCCAGGGGTATACTTATCAAAGTCATAAGCAACACTCCCACATCCCCAGACACATACCATTCTTATAACAGCACTCTCACTCCTTATGATCACTACACAGTGTAACACGCCGTAAAAAAGACCTGACCCAACTGTCCCCTGTGGGGCATGATGGGAGCCTGGAGGTCTTAAAGGCACGGTGCCAGTTTTTTTAATGTGTTTTCATATGCAGCCTCAGGGCTAACTGCCTGCTATTACCATGCTTTTTTACTTGAAAATAAAGCCTATGTTCAAACAAGTTAAGAGTACATTTCTCTGTGTCATGAAAATGTTGCATCAATATGTTTTATTTTAAATGAAAAACTACAATACAATTATGGGGATTTTTAGGCAATTTCGTTGGTTTATGCTGCATATATATATGCTGCACCGAAACGCGTCGGGCGTTTGTTTGCCATTTTAAAAATAAAGATATCACGCATATGGAGCTGGGCTCAGGAGTGCTTTTTGAATACGAAAAGGCGTTTTTGGAAATATATTTGCTAGATAGTTATAGTTAGGATCGTGTTTCCATAGGAAATCCGCAACATTCTATTTGGAATAACTTTGGCGTCGATTGACGAATCCTCGCGAAATGTTCAAAATAGGTGGGGCGCTCCGCTCCTTCCCTGAAAGTCTCGGGGGGGATTCGTCAAGCGGGGGCTGAGAAAAAGGGGGGGTCCCAAAACGCGTTTTCCCCATGCATTTTTCCATAGGACCTTTAGTCCAAGCTACAGCCCGAACGGCTGAACAGAATTACTTGAAATTTGGCAGAGAGGTAGTCCTCAGGTCAGGGATGTGCCTTTTGCAGGTCTGGTGTAAATCTGTTCAGTATTTCCTGAGAAAAAAGCATTTAAAAGCATATATATATCTGTAAGCGCGCACCGTGCGCGTACGGTAAAACTTACCGTACGCGCACGCTGCCATGCGCGAGCGTGATTCTGATTGGTTGTTAGAGCTTAGTAAACATTCGAATCGGTCGAAACCAGGAAGTGTCGGCCGCCATTTTGTCTCTCGCAGTCTGAGGGGGTGAAAAACAAAGGTGGAGAACGTGAAAAGGGGGCAGGGTGGACAGTTCCTGACCCCCTAGCCTTTGTCAGGGGGTCCCAGAAGGACCCCCAAGGGCCAAAATTTCCTTTATTTATTTTTGCGAAAAATCGCGGAGTGCGCGTACGGTAGAAACGGAAAAATTCCGCGAACTGCGTAACGTGGGTGCGCGAAGCGCACCGCCCGACCACAGCGCGCGCACCGTGCGCGTAAGGTACGCGCACGGTGAAAAACCTTAAAAAAAATAAATAAATACATAACTTACCATTTAAAAAACCGTACAAATTCACTGAAAAAACCATAGGTTTCACACACGTTATAGTTAGGAATTAGCATTTAAAAAACCTTGGAAATTCACTTAAGAAACCATAGGTTTCACACATGTTATAGTTAGCTGGACATTTCACTCGTGAAAAACCATTGAAATTCCCCCGTTATAGTTAGTGCAGGCAACTATAACTCACGCGACCGCAATCCTCTGCTGATGACGTCCGATATTACATCACTGATGACATATGTGTCTTTCTGAAAAAAAAATATTTGTAATATATGTATAGCTAAAAATTAATGGAAGACGACATGGGTAAATAAGTGTCTAAATACAGTGATGTAATATCTGACGTCATCAGCAGAGGATGAAGAAAGAAGAAAAAACGCACAGAAAGAAAAAAAAGAAATGCAGAAAGAAGCAACAGAAGTCCTCAAAGACGAAGAAAAGTGCAGGAAGAAGGATAACGTGCAGAAAGAACAAACAGAAGAGCAGAAAGAAGCCTTGTTGCAAAATCATCCTGTACCCTCAACTTTTTCAAACGGATACTGGTGGTAACTGAGTCTAACTAACTAGTCCTTGAGCCAGTGCTATGTTAAAAGACACTCAGAATACAGTGAAAACACCTACATACACTAGGGAACACTATGCGTTGGGGTCCCCCTGTGATCAGCATGACCTCCTCTGTAAGCCCCTAGTATATAATAGGGCAGGGGATTAAAACTACCTCTTAAAATGCGCCACAGGGCGTGTTTGCACAAGTCACCTCAGGCCCCGTCCCCTCCCTTCCCCACTGTGTAAACCCGCCCTGTGGCCGCTTTTTTAAGTTGGGAGATTAAGTCCCCTTGAATCCTGAGGATCCCTAGGGGCAAAATAGCCCACTAGGTATCTTCAGTAAGCGCCACAGAGCTGCGTTGCATAGAGGTGTAAAAAGGGGCGTGGCCTCAGAACACCTGTCTGCAACGCAGCTCCCTGGCGCATACTGGAGATACCTGTTGGGCTAGTTGGCCCTCAGGGACCCTCAGTACTGAAGGGGAATTAATTCCCCAACTTACAACTGGCCAGGGGGCGTGTTTGCAGAGTGCTGCAAGGAGGGGACGTGGCCTCCGGCGCGATGCCGGTCTTTTATTTTATTTTTTTAAGGAGGAGGGCTGTGTGGCCCCCCTTCTTTTTCTAATTTACTGTCCCTGGGTACCCCATCCCCCAGGGCCTGCACCCTCATTTTTTTGTTGAAAAAAATTAATTTGGCTCTCCCAAGGCCTTAATCGGCCCCGGGGACCCCAACCCCCAGGCCATGGCCTTTTTTTTTTTTTTTAAATTCTTTAGGAGGGGGCTGCGTTGCAGCCCTCCTCAGGCCACTTATGGCCCCGGGGACCCCATTCCCCGGGGCCGGCCTTTGATTCTTATTATTTAAAAAAAATATATATTTATAGAAACACCTAGGACATGCTGGACAAACCGTACGTACCTATCACCATGACGATTTGCGTGATATTCATTAAAAGGCGACTATGCATAGAATGAATCCACATGGAGTGTATTTACACCGCTTGTGAAGCTCTGACGTGTCTGACGCCCTACCGTGCCTAATCCCGGCGCCCCCGCCGGTGGGTACTCTCCAAGTAGACACCCTTGTCGTTTATTTATACAAACATGGGTAGCTATTGACGGGCAAATTTAATATACACGCACATCAAGCCATTCAAAGGGGATTCGACAAAAATTCGACCAAACTATGCAAGAAACCCCCCCTCACGGTTAATAAAATACACATCCACCGCCGGATGTGTAATACTTTTTATTTTACTCTCTGGAAAGGAGACGAACCTCACTTGAGTCACAGCGTGCTCCTGGCTGAGCCCAATGCTGTTACACCCACCAGTGCCCGCCGAGTGCCTCACACCTCTGTGTTGTATTCCACCAGCTAGTGCGTATGCTATGACACACTCTAGCCCATGTGCACTGTAACACCACCCCGTGAATGTCATGCCACATTTGCCTTCGCACGGGTTATATTGCCCCATATAACGTGCCTTCCTCGATGCCAATGTTATAACGCACAGCGCTATGCCATACATATTACAATATGGGATCCATATCTTTGTCACAGTGCATATGCAACGTTACACTCCCCAGCACATATTTTATATTACAACTTTAGAGACTAGTTAGGTTACACAACACTGCCCTGTGCATATTACACTCCAAGGCGCATATCGCATAGCACGCGCTAGTGCCTGTGCTATCTCGCGCTCTCCAATGAATCTGTCATTGCGCACAATGTTTTGCATATTATATTTCACGCCCCGGTTCATCTTATATCACACTTTTTGGTGCATAGTTTATACCATATACTATATCTAGTTTTCATTTTCAATTGTGCTCTCAGGACTATGTTCTATATAACACTGCGTCCCCCTACCCTTTTCACGGGCATTACATTTTGCGATGGGGGTGGAGGGTCAGGGGGTGTTTCTGGCTAGTGAGCCCGGAGTCACAGTCACAAACGTCCTCTTCTTCCTGAATAAAAGTGAGATTAGGCTGCATACTTGTTCATATTTTAAGTAGTTCGCACAGACACACATTTTAAAAACAATAAAGTTCCTAATACCCACCTTCTCTGAACAGTTAGCTTGCTGCCCCATCCACCTCCTCCCTATCCTCTGTTGTCTGAATCCATGGACTAGCCTCCTCCCTCCTGCCATGCATGGTCTGATGAGCTGCCACTGCCCTCCATTTAGCATGATGTACCAGTCCACTCCTCCTGCCCTCCATTGCCCAATTCTATGGCCCAACATTGACCTCCTGCTTAGCCTCTGTACTTAGCTTGCTGCCCCTATTCTCCTTCCTCCTGCCCTCCGATGTCTTTTTGCATGCCCCTGCTCCATCCTTTTTGCCCACCATGTACCATGGACCTGCCACTCCTATCTACTCTGAGTGTTCTGTTGAGCTGCTACTCCCCTCCCACCTGCCTAGCATTGTCAGATGACTGTAACCTGTCCCTGTCACCTCCACCCTGCCTGTCCACATGCCATGCCCCTATCCCCTTCCTCCTGTCCTCTATGGTCCATTTTACTGCTACACCCTTCCGCCCTCCCTGGTCTGTTGTGCTGCAACTGCTCCTCCTGCCTGCCCCGCGCGGTCTGTTGTGAGGCCCCTTCCCCTGAACTCTCTTGTCTGTGCCCAGGTCCTGACCCTCCCTTCTATCCTCCATGGTCCTTTGTGCATGCCCCTGCACCCTCCTTCTTGCCCATCATAGCCATTGTGCTGCCACTAACCCTCCCGCTTGCCATGCAAGGTCTTCTGTGCTGCCATGGCCCCTCCCACCTTCCCTGTGTGGTCAGCTAGGTGTCCCTGACCCCCTCCCACCTTCCCTCCATGGTCTGTGTGTATGCCATCATAGTCTCATTGTTGCTCTCCATGGTGTGTCTTGTTTCTCGTGCCCATCCTGCCTGACCTCCATGGTCATCTTGCTGCTCCTGTCCTGCCCCCATGCCCCCAGCCCTCTGTTTCCATGTGCAGACCCCTATTCCCTCCCTCCTGGCTTCTCTGTTCCATTGTAATGCCCCTGATCCGTCCCTCCTGCCCTTTACGGTCTGTTATGCTGCAGCTTTCTCTCCTGTCTGTCCATTATGGTCAGCTAGCTAACATTGCCTCTTTCCCCTCTGTTCTCTGTTGTGCATGGTCCTGTCCCCTCCCTATTGCTTTCTATGGATTGTTGTGCTGCACTCCCGTCCCGCATGCACTGTGTGGTGTATTGTGCTGCTGCAAACCCTGATGCCTGCCCTGTAGGGTCAGTTTGGTGCACCTCTCCATGTCCCTCCTGTCCTCTGTTATCCGAGCTCATGTCCCTACCCCAATTCCTCCTGCCTACCATGATCCAATGTACCATACTTGCGAACATTTTGAACTTGGTAAGAGGGAGATTTTGGAAAAAAAACTGGGGTATTGATTTTCCCCTTTGAGTTACATTGAAGAAGAGGAGATTGTAGACAGGAGACAGATCAATTAAAGCCCATTTGAGCTTAAAAACATTGGACGTTTCCTGGCTGAAACGGGTCTGTTGGCATATATGGTTGTACTACCACTGCCTCTTCCTTCTGCCCACAATGGTCTATTATATTGCCACAGCCTCTCTTGCCAGTCCTGTATTGTTGGTTTGTTGCCCCTGCCCCCCTTTCCACTGCCCTCCATAGTCTGTTGTGCTGCCACTGCCCTTCCTGCCTGCCCAGTGTGGTCAAATTGTTGCCTCTGCACTCTCCTACCTGTCTTCAATTTTCAGAGTCCCTGCCCCTGGCCTCTGCCTCTCAACAGTATCCCAATGAACAACTTAATTGCTAACATTCTATATTTATTACAAAAGTGTGGAACGCCTGACGTCATCTTGATGTAATCAAAACTGTAATACCTAGAGTATTTCCTTTAGAAATTACTTATATGAAAGGGTCTTATTTGCATCAAAATTATGGTTAGTGCTGTAAAAAGCTAAAATGAGGACATATTTTCTGAGTTTACAAATAGCGACAAAGAACTTTTAAATTATTTGTAATCTTTATTTTTTTATCCAGTTGACCACTTGATTAAATGTTGCACCTAGGGGAGAGGATGTGGTGTTACTTCCAGAGCTGCAGACTTTGCAACTGGGGAACCAGGTTGGAGTTTCTGCTTCAGCTCAACATTATGTGATTCTGGTCAAATCACTTAATCTCCCCATGTCTACAACCAAAGTGAATTTGATCTTGTGTGATGTAACCAATGCTCATGTAAAGCACTCCAATACCTGACAAGTCTGCACTATATAAAACTGCAAATACACAAAAAATAAGTGTTTTGCACACTTCTGTCATTGGGCTACATGTGGGCTACATCTGGGTGATATTTGTGCTGCATTTGGGCTCTTTTGTCTCTGGTGGCCATCTTGGGAGATTTATTTGTTATGAAGTTTCCTAATTTCCTCATTTACTGCAGTCTCCTCAGTAGGAAATGCTTTCAATTTTTTACTTTGATTCCATCAAGAAGGTATTCAGATATGTCAGACATTTGCCATAAATTCTGAATGTTGGCACTCTAGTTGCTCATTAGATCACTGTAGTAAAGCTACTGCTCACTACTGAAGTCTGCTGCTGGTATTAAAAGTGCATGTTTCAGTCTGCATATCAGAATTTTTTTATGAAATAGAAGAGGATGTAAGAAGTCACTCAAAATGTGCCCTAATTTTTCTTTCTCCAGCACTCATCATAATTTCTATGGCAAAATGAACCCTCTACTTGTGTTCCTTTTTAAATTAAATGTTTTAAGTGTTACCAGTTTATTCCAATGAAGATGGCTTCAGGTGTGCCATACTCTTGTCATAAGTAAGACAGTAAGCGCTCTAGTTGTTCTTAAGAACATTCTGGGACATTCTGTCATTGGGCTATACTTGGGCTACATCTGGGTGATATTTGGGCTACATTTGGGCTCTTTTGTCTCTGGTGGCCATCTTGGGAGATTTATTTGTTATGAAGTTTCCTAATTTCTTCATTTACTGCAGTCTCCTCAGTGGGAATACTTTACGTTTTTTATTTTGGTTCCATCAAGAAGGCATTCAGATGTGTCACACATTTGCCCAAAAATTCTGAATGTTAGCACTCTAGTTGCTCATTAGATCACTGTAGTAAAGCTACTGCTCACCAGGGAAGTCTGCTGCTGGTATTCAAAGTGCATGTTTCAGTCTGCATGTCAGAATTTGTTTATGAAATAGAAGAGGATTTGAGAAGTCAAAATGTGCCCTAATTTTTCTTTCTGCAGAACTAATCATAATTTCTATGGCAAAATTAACCCCCTCATTTTGTTCCTTTTTAAATTAAATGTTTTAAGAGTTACCACTTTATTCCAACCAAGATGGCTTCAGGTGTGCCATACGTTTGGCATAAGTAGGACTGTTAGTGCTCTAGTTGTTCTTTAGAACACTCTGGGAAGCTGCAGTAGAAAATAAAAGGAATCAACTGACAGTCTCTGCCCTTGTTGGATGTACATGTTTTACTGAGAATGTCAGACTTCATTCTCACATGACTGAGAAAGATAATGTGAATTTACAGAAAATATGCTCTCAGTTTAGCTTATAGATCACCTTCCAAACCTCTGTGGGAAAAGCATGAGAAAATAGTTTTCTCTCAAACATGATTCATGATATCACAGCAGAAGGCTTTTTCACAATTCCTAAAATGAGTAGGGTATCCTCAACAATGATTTATAATGTAACTAAAGTCTTAAAACCTTCTATTAACTGCAATGCTTTTTAATGAGGTGCTATCATGTATATTGGTCCCAAGATGGTTGCCAACACTTCTTGGATGAAGTGCTGACAGCCAATCAGATCTCACGATGAGATGTGTGGTTAGGCTCCGCCCAGATATATGTGATTTTACTTTTGATTCTCTCAGGAGCTACTGAACGGATTTACACCGTTTAAGCAAAAGGCACGAGTCTGAACTGAGGACTACCTCTTTGCCAAATTTGGTGTAATTCCGTTCAGCACTTCGGGCTGTAGCTGCGTCAACAGGTCCTATGGGAAAATGCATGGGGAAAATGCGTTTTGGGACCCCTCTTTTTTCTCGGCCCCCTGCTTGATGAATCGCCATGACATTTTCAGGATAGGAGCGGACCGGAGCTGGCCAAAAGTTTGAAAACTTTCGCGAAGATTCATCAATCAACGCCAACGTTATTCCAAATAGAATGTTGCGGATTTCCTATGGAAAATAGGTCCTAACTATAATTACCTACTGGCGACTGCCAGTAGGTAATGTGTGTGTGTGTACATATATATATATATATTCTAGGCAACTGTGTGGTTTTGGATTGAAGTGGCGCAGCCTGAGCCGCGAGGAAGCCCCGCTGCATCGTGGTGCAGGCCCGCTGTGTCGCCAATAGACGCCGCAGCTTAGGGACGGGTGTGCCTGAATGGATGAATACACTTGTGCTTCATCAACGACGCAGGAGGATCTTCGCCACCCACCAGGGTTTCATTTTGGTGATTTTAGAATTTCGCAGTAGCAACTCTCGAGAGGAACATGGGGAGCACTACAAGATCCAGAAGGCCTCAGTGGTGGCCACGCCCACCATGGCGGGGACTTAGTGACTTGCCTTATGCTATACTATGGTTCTTTTTCCACGCCTGCACCCCCTGATGAAATGCTATTCTGCATGAAAGGCATCGGGCATTACAGGACTTAATTTTAAGCGAGACACTTGCGCTGTGAGATGAATGCCGTTCCTTCATTAAACAATGAGGTTACTTTTACTCACCTGTGTGGGCTGACTCATTCCAGGCAACTGTGTGGATGGATATATATATATATATTCACTGAAAAAACCATAGGTTTCACACATGTTATAGTTAGTGGAAATTTTACTGATAAAAAACCAATGAAATTGCCCCGTTATAGTTAGCGCAGGCAACTATAACTCACGCGACCGCAATCCTCTGCTGATGCTAATACTGTATTTAGACACTTATTTGCCCATGTCTTCTTCCATACATTTTTAGCTATACATATATTACAAATATTTTTTTTTCCTAAAGACACATATGTCATCAGCAGAGGATTGCGGTCGCGTGAGTTATAGTTGCCTGCGCTAACTATAACGGGGCAATTTCATTGGTTTTTTATCAGTAAAATTTCCACTAACTATAACATGTGTGAAACCTATGGTTTTTTCAGTGAATTTGCAAGGTTTTTTAAATGCTAATTCCTAACTATAACGTGTGTGAAACCTATGGTTTTTTCAGTGAATTAGTACGGTTTTTTAAATGCTAAGTTTTTTTCCCTTATAATAAGCCCTGTACATTTGGTGGCCTACGGCCACCAAAAGCACAGGGGGTGGGGTAAGTGTGGATAGTGTTTTTTTCCATTGTAATAAGCCCAGCACATTTGGTGGCCTTCGGCCACCAAAAGCACAGGGGGTGTGGGGTAAGTGTGGATAGTGTTTTTTTTATTTTTATTTTTTTACCGTACGCTTACCGTAAGCGTACGGTAAGCGTACCCCGCGAAATTGCCGAAAAAAAAATAAAACCGTTTTTGCACTTGGGGGATGTTTGGGGACTCCCTCCACATGACTATGTGGGAGGGAGTTGTCAAAACAGCCCCTTTACATGTTTTTGGGCTTCCGATTTTAAAAATCTCTCTCAGTGCGAGAGACAAAATGGCGGCCGCCGCTTCCTGGTTTCGGCCGATTCGAATGTTTACTAAGATCTAAGAGCCAATCAGAATCGCGCTCGCGCACGCCACCGTACGCTTACCGTAAGCGTACGGTAAGCGTACCGTAAGCTGGCTCAGATATATATATTGATTTAAAGGCTATTTTCTCAGAATCTACTGAACAGATTTACACCAAACCTACAAAAGGCACTTCCTTGACCTAGGGACTACCTCTCTGCCAAATTTTGAGTAATTCTGTTCAGCCATTCGGGCTGTAGCTCGTTCTAAAGGTCCTATGGAAAAATGCATGGGAAAAACGCGTTTTGGGACCCCCCTTTTATCTCAGCCCCCGCTTGACGAATCCCCCCGAGACTTTCAGGGTAGGAGCGGAGCGTAGCGCCCCACCTATTTTGAGAAATTCGCGAGGATTCGTCGACCGGCGCCAAAGTTATTCAAAATAGAATGTTGAGGTTTTCCTATGGAAACGTGGTCCTAACTATAACTACCTACTGGCTATCGCCAGTAGGTAATATATATATATATATATATATATATATATATATATATATATAGATAGATAGATAGATAGATCTATCACCCGTTTCCGTAGTCGGGCATCGAAGCACTCATGGACACGGACCAAATAATAAGTGCAAAAAAATGTATTTAGTGCGGTATGTCGCCATAACGTTTCGGCTCATCCGAGCCTTGTTTACATGACAATGTAAATGTGTTAGACCACAGTATTTAAAGTGTCAGTGCAGATTATTCAAAACTCAACCATGTGACTGAATTAAGGATAGAGGTAGAAGACATACTGCGGCATTGGATTGACATCCTGTGCAAAGATAGTCTAAAATCATTGTGAATATCCAACAACATAGTAAAATTATCGCAAATCAACAGATGACTTTAAAATTGATTGTAATCCAATAACTTTGTGCAAATAAGCGTGTTGTGCAATTGTATATGTTATTATGTATAGAGCGCAGTAATATCTTCCTATAATAGGCACTCCCATACTGTAATTGAATATCTAGGGTCTGCAGCTCTCAGTAATTAATATATACATATTATTGCTGCTAATAGTGAAAGTTGTCAAGACACCAATAGACTTCAGACATAAGATAAACTTCATAATGTGCAAAGATGCGCAAATGTAAACTCGCCCAATTGCGAACAAAAGGGTCTATTAATAAGTACCTTGGTCATAATTATGCGAAATCGCTTTTAAAATCATGGTTAAATCCTATATATATATATCGCCGCTTGCAGCTGCCTCACTCGGACAAAAAGTGACGAAGAGCGGACCCAGAAGATAGTGCCAATCAAAGTGCTTTATTCATTCGCCCAGCCAGACCGCCATTATGCGTTTCTACCCACACTCTGGTCTTGATCATATATATATATATAGAGAGAGGTATGTTTTTTCACTGTATTAGTCCTTAGATTCGGTTAAACATGCATGAATTAATATATACACACACACACAGATATGTACATTTTTATATGTGCAAGGGCGGACTATTCAGTGCTTTTGGCTTTAATGAGTATACCCCTGAAGGAGAACTAGGATTATAGGTAAGTAACTTATCCATCTTAGTACTGATGACTAATGACAACAAACACATTACAATTTGAGAGTCACCAACTATAATGAAGGTAATAACCAAGCTTAAAGAGCCTTTCCAAATTCAAGGAAAACCTTCTTTGCATAAAGTGAGAGAAAGGGAATTCCAGTAGCAACCGAAAAGAGTTGCCCATTCCAACGAGACTGGTTTCTGGAACCTGTACTAAAGCCAAGTTGGCAAATCTCACTGATAATTTTAGGGCCTTAACAGTGAAATGTGGCTGCCATGCACTGTCATCAGTGCTTTGCCCTGTACTCATTTACACTTTAGCAATCAGCGAAGGGCTATCTTGGGTGCTTGAAAGGTGGCCCTATTTCATAAGGCATGCCAACATCTGTTTTAAATCAGCTGTAGTCAATTTTCAATAGACTCTGCCATAGTTAAATATTGGGCTACTGTGTGAAAGTGCCCTTTTTCTGCATGGTTGCCCCCACATTTTGCTGAACTGCTGATGTGCTTTGACTGAGTGTGCCCTGGGCTCCTGCCAATCAGGCTCTGGGTACCTATGTTCTTTCCCTAAAACTTCATTGGACACCAAACCCAATTGCCACTCTCTGGCCACAAGTCAGTCCCTGGTAAATGGTAACACAGGTACCCAGGGGACTGTGACCAGGGGAGGCCTCTAAGGGCTGCAGCACTTATTGTGCCACCCTTAGAGGCCCTGTACCTTCACACCAGGCCTGGGCGTAGTTCGCAGAGTTTTGCTACACGGAACTCCGCGAAGTTACAAAAAAAACTCTGTGAAGTTTCACAAGTGGTGGTGTGCAGTGCGAACTGCAGTTTGTGCTGGTATTCCTGCCTCACGGGTAGAAATTCTACCCGATCGGCAGCTTGCGAACGTCGCGGTCGCGAGCGGGGAAAAAAAACTCCGCTGCACATCGCGCAGCGGAGTTTTCTGCACTCCCCGAGCTCTGCAGAGTGAAGAAAACTCAGCGAACGGAGCAAAGTTCCCCACCCAGGCCTACTTTACACTAACACACTGACTTTGCAGGCTGTGTGTTTTGGTGTAGAACAAAGTGAAGAATTGACCTGGCACACATCCCTGTGTGCCATGCCTACAACCCACTGTCCTGGTATAGATCAGTCACCCCTCTAGCTGGGTGCACTATACCAGTGGTGAGGGTACAGGTGCAGAAACCCTGTAACCCTACAGGGTCTAAGTCAATTAGACATTGTAAGTGCAGTGCTGCCATTAAGAGTATATGGTGCTGGGAGTTTGTCATTATGAACTCCACAGTACCATAATGGCTGCACTGAAAACTGAGAAGTTTGGTGTCAAACTTCTCAGCACATTAAACTCACACTGATGCCAGTGTGGGATTTAATGAAAAATGCACACAGAGTGCATCTTTGAGATGCCCCCTGAAAAACGACCTACCACTAGTGTCCAGGCCGCGTGACTTCTTTCAGCTGCCACCACCAGACAAGTTTCTGGAACCCTTGGTCGAGAGCCTGCTGCTCTCAGGGGACTGAAACAATGCACATCCTTGGACGAGGTGCCAAGCCTCCTTCCCCAGGATGGGCAGGGTCCACGAAGGGGAAGCTTCAAAGGCTTGCCGCATTTGTGAGCTTGCCCAGGGCTTTTGCTGCTTCCAGCAACTGGTCACCATCGGTTCTGACCCGTACAAAACCAGCGGGAAGACCAAGTGAGGAAGGGAGGTGTGCCCACCTCTGCCAACCCCACCCCTCAGGTGGGGGAGGCGAGGTGAAGCACCCACTCTGTCCCGCCATCTTGCTGATGGGGGACTCCGCCAACCAGGGTGAGGCTTATGACCCCTCCCACTGGAGGGTGGCATAATTGTGGTTGTACCCACCCCAGGGAAGGGACCCATTGGTCCCAACCTTTTACCTACCTGTAATGCCCCTAAATCTAGGATTTTGGGGCGTCTCTGAACCTTGCTTCCTCAGACAAGAAACTACAAGAAGAAAAGAAGGACCGAACAGCCGCGCCGAAGCTAACAAGAGAGGACACCCACTGACTTGGCCCCAGCCCTTCTGTCCTGTCCCTACCTCGAACCTGCAGAAGCAAAACTCCGGTGTGTCCTACTGCGAGCAGCCTCAATAACCCCGAGGACCTGCCCTGCATTTGAAAGAAAAGACTCTGTCTCCCGTGAACACCGGATTTGTTCACCAACAGACCCCAGCCCTGGCAAGATCCGCAAGTCTGCATCACTCTGCACCCGACGCCCATGGCCCGAGCTAGAGTGGTCCAACATCAGGAGGAGGAGGTCTCCTTTGCGATGCTGACCCGAGGTCCGGGGATCCCTGACCAGCCTCAAGCCGCCAGCTGACGCCTGCAGCCTCTAACCAGAAGGTACCCCTCCACCACGACCTGGTAAGAAGATCCGACCCTCAAAGGCTCCTCTGCAACCGATGCCCCACAGCCTTGGGTAGCCTAACCGACGGTGCAGAACCAACCCCCAGCATCCCAACGTACCTCTCCAAGTGGCGGTCACACCCATAAGACCTTCGTCCCTGAGCCTGCAGTGTGTCTGAAAACTGGAGACTCCCCCTTGAAAGCTGAAGGCCACCCAACACCAAAACACCACTCTACACCCGGCCGCTCCAGTGCCGCTGAGGGTGCACCTTTTGTGCTGGCTTGTACCCCCATTTGCCCTGAGCTTAAGTCCAGGAGCTTTGCTCTCACAATCTTGTGGCCTGCTCGTAGGCAGCCACCAACCAGTGGCCCCCAAACCCCCATTGGATAACATTCGGGCTTCAGCACTCTGCACCCGGCCGCCCTAGTGCCGCTTAGGGCGTAATGAGCTTGCATCCTTGACCCTGGGAGACCCCTGATTGTAACCCCAGAATACCAACTCCCACAACAAAGTACTTACCTGTTAACCGATAACACTATGTCCTCCCATAGGATAACATTGACTGTTTTTCTTTGAAAAGTTTCTAAGAGTGGAGTTGGAAAATCTATAAAAGTCTCTAAAACTGTAACAAAATAACCTAAACGCTTTTACTTACCTGTTTACAGGAAATGTCTAAGTGCAGTATCCAGGTATACTGCACTGTGTAAGAAAAGTAATCTGTAATCTACGTGACATTCTACTGAAAAGGCAATACAAGTTATATGTGCAATATTTCAAAGCATTGCATTACTAGTAATTCGTTTTTTATTTTATTTATTCTGGTCAGTCAAAGAACACAGATTTCCTCGTTGTACATGCAAGTATTTGCCAACGTCCATACATAAATAGTCACTTTAACATGCTCAAGCAGTATTGTTACATCTTTGGTCATTCATTTGTACACAACTACTTCTTAGGAATTTGCCTTGATACATCCGTAACCGAATTAGTCCACATTATTAGCATTCTGCTACACTTAGCCTTTTCAACCCCATCTACTGCGACACACTTGAATATAGATGCCAATGCAGTGTAGATTGTATTTACCCACCATAGTGTATGGTCAGTCTTCTGTTTGTGTGGATCTGAGGTTTTGCACAAATTGGTCCCAGAAGTCCCTGGGCCAGGAGGCTTGTGGCAGATCCTCCGCATATGTTTCCAGTTTCTCCTTGCAATATGTCATATCTGTAACCCAGTCTTTGTACTGTGGTTCACGTTTGCTCCCCCATCGCATTGCTATGCATCTCTTGGCCAGTAGTAATGCCACCACCAGGAGTTTGCGTCTACGAGCTAGTCTGACCTTGTAGATGCCCAGTAAGCATGGCGGTGCGTAGCTTAGCAAAGAGTGGTTGTGTAATCCATATTGGTATATTCATGAATAAGTAAAGGAATCTAGGCAGCACCACCATTTTCTGTATTGCGATCCATCAGCTAGTGACAGCGGTAGCTTGATCCACCTATCTATCTGGTCATCTAGTTTTGTACGGCTCTACCACAATTTTCACGCAGCACCAGCTCTGGTTCCCGGTGTATCCAGATGCCTAAATACTTCACTGTTTCTGCCTGCCATTGCAGTGGGTAGTCAAGTGTTGGTTTTGTTGTAGCTGGGGTGAGCGGGATCACCATGGATTTATCCCAATTTATAGAGTCCTGAATAGTGTTCAAACCTGATATATTCTCTAATAAGTTTATTTAAATTAGCATCCAAGTATCTTGTGTTGAGGACCATGTGGTCCGCCTACAGCGATATGCTGACAGGCCGGAGTTGAAACTGCAGTGCAGTGTCTGCATGTCTTTGCCTTATCTTACATGCTAATGGTTCCAGTGCTAGTGCAAATAAAAATGGCGAAAGCGGGCATCCCTGGGTATATATAATAATGGCTTCAGACGTCTTGCCGTTAACTCATATTCGTGCACACGGCTCCTTGTATAGTAGTGCTATCCAGCGCAAGAACGGCTCCTGGAACCCCATCCTCCTCAGCACTGTAAACATACATGGCCATTCTACAGAGTCAAATGCTTTCGCTGCGTCCAATAAGGCAGCAGCGGCTGGCAGCTCTGGATTCAGCTGGTGAAACACAGCAAATATGGTCCTCAAATTTTGCATTGTTGATCTTGTCGGTATAAAACCGGCTTGATCCGGTAGTACCAGGTTCCTCATTAAGGGTTGTATCCTTAATGCAACTATTTGTTGCCAGTATTTTTGCGTCTATATTTATTAATGATAGCAGTTGGTATGATTCGCATTTTACGGGGTCTTTATCTGGTTTAGGAAGAGTAATCGACAGTGCCTCACGTTGTGATGTCGGCAGTATGCCTTCCTCATATGCCTCTTCGTACATTGGAGCGCGGTGTGGGATTAATTAAGTCTTTATATTCCTTATAAAATTCCCCAGGTAACCCATCCATACCAGGGTTTTTATTAATTGGGAGGGCGTTTATTGCCTCTCTAATCTCATCCTCTGTGATAAGGTGGCTAAAATATATTCACGATGTTAATCAGATAACCATGCCAAGGCAATGTCATCCAAATATTGGTTTAGCTCAGATGTGGACTTGCTCGACCCCGCGGAATATAAACGTGCATAATATTCCGAGAAGCAGCCTATAATGGATGGGGTGTCATATTTAGGTGTGGCCTGCGGATCTACTATTTGGGTGATGTGGGACCACGTGTGCATGGGACATATCCTACTGGCAAGCGCTCGTCCCGATCTGCCACCCTCCCCATAGTTGCGTGCCGTGTGCCTGTGTGAGATGTATTTGATTTCGCTCTCTGTGAACTCATGATAAGCGTCAATCTTTTGCCTAATTTTTGCCAGAATCTCGGGGTCTGAAGTGTTCATGTACTCTGATTATAATTGTTTAATATCACTTTCAACCATGGGCAGCTGTCGTTTAATATCTTTCAGTATGCCAGCATGGTTGCCTATGCTGAATCCGGTGATTGTTACTTTGAAAGCTTCCCAAAGTGTTTTGGCTGTGTCCGCTGAACCCACATTCCTCTCAAAGTAGTCTATAATGGCCTGTTGCAATTCAACTCTAAACACCTGATCTAATATCGCGCTTGGTTGTAGATGCCACGTGTAATGCCTTGGAGTGTGTGTGAGGATTGCGAGTTTGCGGTGGACTGGTGCATGGTCCGATAAAGTTTTGGGCATATGTGCTATTGATGTAGTCCACGTGCAAACTTCAGCAGTGGCTATCCAGAAGTTAATTTTGGACCATGTGTTGTGAGTTTTAGATATGCAAGTACCTTCTTTGTGTCTTGGATGGCGTAATCGTCATATGTCTGTCATTGCATATTCCTCCATACCCTTTCTAAGCCCTTTTGCGGACTGTTTCCCATATCTGTCGCTGCATGTTGACCTGTTCATGGATGGATCAAGACGTGTGTTAAAGTCTCCACCCCAGATTATTGCCGTCTTTTAGTGTACGCAGTTTGGTCCATATTTGTGCGAAAAAAGAGGGATCATCCGTGTTCGGACCATATGTGGTGACAATGGTCAGAGCCGTTCCTCCGAAGTTTCCCTGAATTATGACATATCTGCCTTGGTCGTCTTTTATCGAGTTGAGTCGCGTAAATGGTGTGCCTTACTTAATAAGTAGCAGTACTCCCCTGGCATATGTAGAGTAGGAGGATGCTAATTGGTATGTGGCCCATCGTGCGCCTGTTCTATTCTCTGTAGCGTCAGTGAGATGTGTCGCCTGAATGCAGATTACGTCCACTTTGTGACGATCTAAGTATGCTAGGACTGTACAAATTTTCGTCAGAACCTGCTCATTTCAACGGACAAACGGCTCACTGCCCGTGGCTCAAGGCCCAATGCTGTTTGCGCTCCTGTACTACGCATGTGCACATTTCGCACCCACAGCCCTTTTTTTAACCCTAAAGCCATGAGTTCGCATTTAGCACTTATCTGTATCCATATGGTGATTTGACTGGGGTAGTTAGTGGTCGCCGTCCCAGTGACAATGAGCAGATCGGAGAGGGCATTTTGTTGTTCAACATCGGAGGTGCCTGTCTGTTCTTCTGGGTCTCCTCTGGGTGACCACCTCCGCGTGGTCTGGGAGCCCTTTTGTTGCAGGTATTTGAGCACCTCCATGGGCTCATTGTAGACTATACTTTTGCCACCATCTGTTATTCTCAAGCGGGCTGTGTAGATCATCGCGTATGGGATGTTTTGGTCACGTAATTTCTTTTTTACTGCCAGGAATTTCTTTATCGCCTTTTGTACTTGCGGTGTGACATCCATGTAGATAGAGATGTCCATCCCCTCGTTTTTCAGGCTGCCCAGTTCACGGGCCTTGCAAAGCGCTGCATCACGGTCCCTATAGTTCAGGAGTTTCGCAATGATTGGTCACGGCTTAGCCCCAGGCGGTGGAGCGAGGGATCTAAGTGCCCTCTCAATGATGATGTCGGAGAAGGTTTCTTTACCCATGAGTGTGCTCAGCAAATTCTCGATGTAGCGTACCATGTTTCAAGTGTTCGTCGTCTCCGCTATTCCCATGAAGCACAGATTAGTGCGACGAGCTATCGCTTCCAAGTCTTCTGACTTCGCCATTAGTACTGTCAAAGTTTTGTCTATTTTCTCTTGTTTAGTTTCCAGTTGGTGCTGTGCCTCTTCCGTATCTGAGATACGGCACTCTGCCATGTCTATCCGTTCCGTGTGTCTGTCCAGACGCTCAGACATGCGGCCAACTCGGTAGGTTGAGGAGCCTATCTTCCCATCGATGTTTGACAAGGTGGCCTGAATTGTCAAAAACATGGATTGGAAGTCCACTGTATTTTCGACGCCCGATGCCGTTGTGGCCGTTTAAGTAGTAGGCTGGTGGTTTGTGCAGTTTTCAACCATCTTTTTTGGCTGCTCAAAGTGTAGTTTAGGTTGTGTTCTGTCCGTTTTCCCCATTGTCGCAGCGCTGCGAGTGCATGGGAGCTGCTCCCGATCCTCGCCGCGTGGTAGGTGGAACCCACTGATTTTATGTAGTCAATGTGGTCGATTCTGAGTCGTAGTAAACTGTTTGCGCCCGGTCTGCACGCCCCAGCCTTTGAGAAGTGCAAGTGACCGTCCAGTGGATTCCCGGTGGGTAGGCTGCGGGCCCCGCCAGAGAGTGGAGGCTGCAAACGTTAGCATGGAGTTATGCACCACTGCAACTGGGGCTTTGGTTACACTGAGGGTCGCAAAATCAGCGCTGTTGAGCTGTTACTGTGGGAGCACCGTATATTACCGTGGGAGTATGCTATTTGTAGCTCAGCAGTACACCGGCACGCAGAAACAATACCTTCAGCATCAATGCCAGTCACAGCCTCCTCCCCTTTCTTCCTTGCACTGCAGACCAGGGCTGGTGTTGGGAGATGTCTGGTGGGCTGGGCACAGTCAAACACTTTATGAAGTCTGTTGTTAGGCTACTGTACTTGTGATAAATGTTTGTCACTATTCTGTCCGGTTGTGATCAAGATGTTGGAGTTTCCTTCGCTTTTCACCTCAGTATTGTAACTGTGTGTTCTCCTGTGTATCTGTGAGTATATCTGCATATATGTGTGTGTAACTCTGAATGCCTGTATGTGCTTATCTGAGTGCCTGTGTGTGTGGTGTGTGCGAATGTGAGCCTGTCACGGTGCAAACCTGTATCTGAAAGAAACACGTTAGTTAGATTCCTCACCTTAGAATATCCCCAGGCGTCAGACTGGATCCGGAAGATTTTTCGTCAGCAATACCCCTTGCGCGTCGCTAGGCGTCGTCTGCGGCTCCGCGTCCGTCGTTGGCGTCGTGCGCCGTAATGACGTCGTCGGAGTACTTGGACGCCGCCCTCGCGCGCTGTCGTCAGTCTTTTTTCCGCGCCAGTAAGCGCCGATCCGGGAGAGCTACCCCTTTTAGACTAAATATTTTGATCCCTTTTGATCTTTGTCAATCGACATCTGGTGCCTGTAGGATGCCTGGGTTCAAGGCTTGCGACGATTGCCACCGACTGATGTCGGTGACCGATCACCACCGCCGGTGCCTCTACTGTTTGGGCCTCGACCACGACGCGGACTCGTGCTCCGACTGCAAGGCCCTGACCTCGAAAGCTCGGCGGGAGCGGTCCCGTAAGCTTCTCGAGCTCCGACACTCGGCTCCGCGTCCTTCTCGATCCCGGTCCAGGAGGAGGTCCAAGGATTGGTCGCGGAGCCGCGACAGACGTCATCGCTCGTCTGGCTCGAAGTCTTCGGATAAGTCCAAGCGATCTAAGAAGTCCAGGAGGTGACACCGTTCTTCGGACTCCCCTCGCCGGTCGCGCGACTCGGCCGAGGGTCAGGGTGGTTCCACCCCCGCGGCTCCGCAGGAGCCGCAGGCGCCGCGCACGTCCCCATACCCGCCGGTCCCTGGGACTGACGCAACGCTGGCGGAGATCGGTGCCTTCCTCTCAGCCATGAGGAAACTACCTCCGCCGTCGACGCCCGCCGGCGTGCCTTCGGGCCCCGCGGACGCGACTGGGCAACCTTGCGCGGCGGCGGCTCCGGCCCCGGCGCCATTGGAGGCTCCGGCCCCGACGCCGCAGGTCGACCTCGTCACGCCTCCTCCGCCGGCACCGACTCCGGTTCCACCCTCGACGCCGATTCCGGTCGACGTCGTTCCCCGGTTCAGCCCCTGTCCGGACCCGACGCCGATGCGGCGCCCACCGATGCCACATCCGACGCCGCTCGAGACTCACTATGTCTATCGTCCGGCTCCGATCATTCCACCTGTTTACCAGGAATCGGATGACTGGGAGGGGTCCGATGACCCTATGGCCGTTCAGGCTCAACTGTCACAGGACTGGGCTGATGAACTGGGGGAGGCCAGTGGTCTGGATACCTCACCGGACACTGGATTCATCTCTCCTCCGACTGTGGCTTCGGAGGAGGGTGCTGCTTTTTCCGTGGTGCTGCGCAAGGCGGCCGCGGCCCTCGGGCTTGAGCTGCCTGCCGTGGCTGTGAGGACTAACATCCTCCCTGAGGTGCTTCAGTCTGCAGCAAGCTCCACTGAGCCTCTGCTGCCATTCAATGAGGCCCTCACTGACGTTCTCCAGGACACCTTGGCCAAGCCCTCCACAGTTCCTCCTGTGGATAGAAACGTCGCCAGGCACCACCGCCCTGCTCCGGGCGACCCCAGTTTTCTGTCGCAACACCCCACCCCCGAGAGCCTGGTTATCCAGGCCTCTACCTCCCAAACCTCCTTCCTGTCCGCTCCCCCGGATCGGGATTCCAAGAGACTGGAACAGTTTGGCAAGAAGCTGTTCTCCTCCCTCAGTTTGGGCCTGCGGTCTTTAAACACCGCCTGTCTCTTGGACCGTTTCTCCCACTCTCTGTGGGATACGGTGGAGGACGTGCTGCCCCTGTGCCCAGAGGAGGCCCGGACACGACTTTCCCAGGCTCTGGCCGATGGGAGGGATGCAGCGCGCCATGCAATCCGGTGCGGACTTGACACCACGGACTCGCTGGGTAGGGCGATTTCCACCACGGTGGCGCTTCGGCGTCACGCCTGGCTGCGGTCCACGTCCTTTTCGGGGGATGTCCAGAGCACTCTCATGGACATGCCCTTTGATGGCGCTCGCCTTTTTGGTGAGAAAGCGGACAGTGCGCTGGCTCGCTTTAAGGACTCCCGGGCTACGGCCACGTCCTTGGGCCTTTCGGCCCCGCGGCCGCAAGCTTCCGCTTTTCGCCCCTTTCGTGGCCAAGGAAGGGGCGCCTCCTCACGTCCGCAGAGCCACCGGCCGCAGACCCAACCTGCACGCGGTCGCGGACGTGTTTTCCGTCGAGGCGGTTCTGGAGGACGACGCGGTCAGTCCACATCCACCCCGGCAGCATCCGCCTCAAAGCCTTCCTAGTCCGAGCTTTCAGGCCCATTCATCTCCAGTGGGAGGCAGAGTTCGCCATCACCTGCTTCACTGGCGTACCATCACTTCGGACAGGTGGGTGCTGCAAATCGTCCGAAGGGGCTACTCCCTCCCCTTCGAGACGACCCCTCCAGCAGCACCACCGTATCTCGGAGGATCATTTGAATCTTCTGCGAGGGAAAGTTTCGGCCCTCTTGGCCAAAGAGGCCGTCGAGCGCGTTCCGAGCCCAGAAGTAGGTCGTGGTTGTTATTCCCACTACTTTCTGGCTCCCAAGAAGGGCAAAGGGGGCCTACGCCCTATCTTGGACCTCCGGAACGTCAATGCCTTCCTCCAGAAGGAAAGGTTCAAAATGTTGACTTTGGCTCAGGTTCTAGCTGCCCTCGACCCTGGAGACTGGATGGTAGCGTTGGACTTGCAGGACGCATATTTCCACATCCCTGTCATGCCGGCCCACCGGCATTACCTGCGGTTCACGGTGGGCCAGGAGCACTTTCAGTTCACCGTGCTCCCCTTCGGCCTCACCAGTGCCCCTCGGGTGTTCACGAAAGTGATGGCGGTGGTCGCAGCTCATCTGCGCAGATCAGGGGTTCCAGTCTTCCCCTATCTCGACGACTGGTTGTTGAAGGCGGGCTCGCCCCAGGCAGTCGTCTCCCACCTCCAGACTACGGCGGATCTCCTGCATCTGCTGGGGTTTTCTATCAACGTACCGAAGTCACACCTGAGTCCCTCTCAGAAGCTCCTCTTCATCGGAGCGGTTCTCGATTCGGCGCAGTTCCGGGTCTATCCACAGGAACAGCGGGTCCGGGATATTCAGGCCCTGATTCCCATCTTTCGGCCTCTATCCTGGGTTTCGGTCAGGCTAGTGTTGTGGCTTCTGGGGCTGATGGCCTCCTGCATCCTACTAGTGCATCACGCCAGGCGGCGCATGCGGGCTCTGCAGTGGGACCTGAAGTTTCAGTGGGCCCAGCATCACGGCAACCTGTCCGACCATGTCTTGATCTCGGAGGGCACTGCACAGCAGTTGCAGTGGTGGCTCATGGACCGCGATTGGGTCACGGGCAAGAGCCTCTCCCTTCCCCAACCGGAGCATGTCGTAGTGACGGATGCGTCCCTCCTAGGATGGGGTGGCCATATGGGAGAGGCGGAGATCAGAGGCCTCTGGTCTCCGGCGGAGTCTCGCCTCCACATCAACCTGTTGGAGTTGAGAGCGATCCGACTTGCACTGAAAGCCTTCCTTCCCTCTGTCAGGGGAAGTGTCGTGCAGGTGTTCACGGACAACACCACCGCCATGTGGTATTGCAACAAACAGGGCGGGGTGGGGTCGTGGACCCTTTGTCAGGAGGCCCTGCGCCTCTGGACGTGGCTGGAACACCAGGGCGTCACCCTAGTGGTTCAACATCTGGCGGGCTCTCTGAACGCCAGAGCAGACGAACTCAGCCGCCGGTGCATGATGGATCACGAATGGCGTCTGAACTCCGAAGTGGCGCAAGGTCTCTTTCAGCAGTGGGGAGAGCCTTGGTTAGATCTATTCGCCACCGAAGAGAACGCGCAATGTCAGCAGTTCTGCGCGTTGGAATTTCCAAGGCGGCACTCGCTCGGCGACGCTTTTCGTCACGAGTGGAGTTGCAGTCTGTTGTACGCCTTTCGGCCTATACCACTTCTGCCCAGAGTGCTGAAGAAGATCAGGCACGACCGGGCCCAAGTCATCTTGGTGGCTCCGGATTGGGCACGAAGGTACTGGTATCCCGAGCTACTCAGTATGTTGACCGATCCTCCGATACGTCTGCCCCTTCGGGAGAATCTTCTGTCGCAGCAGCAGGGGACGGTCCTCCACCCGAACCTGTCCAGCCTCCACCTCCATGCGTGGAAATTGAGCGGCGGCAGTTGATGCCATTTGACTTGCCTCGTGAAGTCTGTGATATCATTCTGGCAGCCAGGCGTCCATCCCCTCGGCTAGATGGGTGAGTAAGCTCCAGGCTCTATCGTCCAAGCCTCCTTTTCTATCTGTTCATCCGGACAAGGTTGTCCTTCGGCCTCGTCCTTCCTTTCTGCCGAAAGTGGTGACTCCCTTTCATCTTGGGCAATCTGTCACCTTGCCCACCTTCTTTCCGCCTCCGCATCCTTCCAAGAGGAAGAGAGGCTCCACCGTCTAGACCCAAAACGTGCGCTCTCCTTTTATTTGGACCGCACAAAACAGTTCCGGGTGGACGACCAACTTTTCGTTGGATACGTGGGTGCTAAGAAGGGAAAATCTGTGCACAAACGGACCATCTCCCGGTGGGTCGTTTTGTGCATCAAAATCTGTTACTCCTTGGCGAAAAAGGACCCTCCTGTTGGGCTGCGCGCCCATTCTACACGGGCTACAGCGGCTACTACTGCTTTGGGACGGGGAGTCCCTTTGCAGGACATCTGTCAGGCGGCTACGTGGGCTTCGCTACACACGTTTGCCAGGCATTATTGCCTAGACAGCCAAGTCCGGAGGGATGGCTTCTTTGGCCGTTCTGTCCTCCAGGACTTTCTGGTGTGATCTTGGTTCGCAGACCCACCACCGGGGTTGGTATTGCTTGGGTATCTATTCTAAGGTGAGGAATCTAACTAACGTGTTTCTTTCAGATGAACAAGTTACTTACCTTCGGTAACGATGTATCTGTAAGAAACATTAGTTAGTTAGATTCCTCATCGACCCACCCATCCTCCCCGTTCTGCAAACTGACATCTAGGGTTAAGGTTGTCCTTTTCAGGCCCCTAGACTTTTTTGGCACCAGTGTCGGTCTCTTGCATGGCTCTGCGTTCCTGGCGCGGAAAGCTATGTACAAGAACTGACGTCAGCGCGCGAGGGCGGCGTCTAAGTACTCTGACGTCATTACGGCGCACGACGCCAACGACGGACGCGGAGCCGCAGACGACGCTTAGCGACGCGCAAGGGGTATTGCTGACGAAAAATCTTCCGGATCCAGTCTGACGCCTGGGGATATTCTAAGGTGAGGAGACTAATGTTTCTAACAGATACATCGTTACCGAAGGTAAGTAACTTGTTCTTCTGTGAGTTTCCCTATACGAATACCAACTGCGAGACCTATTGCATTGCAAATGCTTGATTTTCTTTGGCTTTCTCGCATGTATTCTGCTAATGCTGCCATCCTAGGCTTCCATCTATAGTGACGCTAATTTTTGCCAGGAAGTTCTGAGTAACTTGTTTGGATCATGTGCCTGGTGATGCTATGTCTTCTTTCTCATTCTCATTTGTTGTGGAATGCATCCACAACTTGAATATGGGAAGGATCCTAAATGGAAGAGTAAAATGATCTTCTCCAGTATTTAGGGTGTCTTTCATAGATTCACATGCCTGAATCATTCCCCGTCATCGAAGTGGGAGTCCCACGGTACATAAAAAAGCAAAAATTATGCATATAATAACCAAAAAACCTCGGTAACACAAAACCAGGAAGTAAAGTAGCCGTAAGCTACAAGAAAAACCTTCCACACTTACGACTATCAAAGTCATTATGTATAGTCCAAACTGCAGCCAATCAGGCGACAGCACCCACCAGAAGGTTCTCCTCAGAGGCTCAGGCTCTCAGATTTTCTACCGCACGTCGTGTGAAGGGAGTCTCCCTGAGCTCTGCTCAGTACTTCAGTTTTTTCTGGATTTTTGCTTATCTTCAAAATGTCATCTTCTAAGACGTGTCTCTCTTTAGGCCTTGTGAATTTTGTGGGAAGCTCCGGCTATTTTCTGAAGACCCCCACAAGAAGTGCATTTACTGCCTCTATCCAGATCATGAGGTGAGGGATTGTAAGATCTGCAGGACCTTCCCTCAGAAGACCCTCAGAGATAGAGAAGGGCGCCTACTTCTCTGGCTACAGAAGATCAAGGACAAGGATAACCCTTTATCTGAGGTGGAAAGTGTGGCCTCTGGTTCATCTATGTCCTCTAGAAAGAGGATGGCTGAGGAAGACTTCTCATCTCCTGGGGCTAAGGTGTCGTGAAAAGTTCAGCCTGCTAAGGGCTCTAGCTTGCCTTCTACTTCCTCTTCAAAAAAGGTTTCTCCACTTTCAAAATCTAAGCCTGTTACGCCCCGAGAAAGAGTGGAAAGTCTCTGGCATCAAAAAGACTTACTGACAAAGATTTACCTCAGCAAAAAGCTCTGTCGGCGGCGTCGTCGACGGCTCCTTCGTCGACGATTGTCATCGTAGACGCTACTTCTGCGTCGACGGTTACCTTCTCGTTGCCGAGACCCAAGATGATCATGACATCAGCTTCTTCTCCGTCGACACTGGTCTCCATTTCTTTTCGACCCATCTCGTCGATGGAGACTTCATGTCTCGTCAGCGCTCAGTCGACGAAGACTGCCTCGTCAACGAAAACCGATGCCTCGTCGACACTCACTTTTCTGACGCCAGCTCCATCGACGACGATCTCGTCGACGGCACACTCGTTGACGCCTCTTTTGTCTTCTTGCACGGATTTGCAAGTTTGGTCTGTAACATCGGCTACTGCCTCCTCTGCCCTTCCTACAACGGCGGCTTCTTTGCTACGTCGTGGCTCCTCATTGGAAGCTCTTTCCCCATTGAAGTTGCCTGAGCAATTACTGGATTCTGCGGAGAAGGAAGAAGAAGAATCAGGAGAGGATGACCGATTCCGCACTGCTAGGAGTCCGTCGGAATTGTTTATAAAATACCAAGATGATGACCAGGAGGAAGAACCTTGTCCTGAGCCTGAAGCTCCAGCTCCTGTCACGGTTCCCACAGCACAAATGCCGTTGGACTTGCTTAATAATTTGCAATATATGTTGCAGGACTATTATCGTCGTTTTCCTCCATCCGAATCGGCGGAGTCTCTTCCATCAACGCCCATGCCAAGGGTTCCTGTAGATACTTTACGATCTCCTACCATCTTGTCATTCCCATGATGCTAATACAACAGATGATGACAGGGAAGAGGGAGAAGTGGATGATCAGTCTGTTCTTTCGGAGTGGGACGAATACCAAATTCAAACTCCATCACCGTCGGCTCCAGCTCCCGTGGACTCTCCTCCTGTAGACATAGGAGGTTTACATCTCCTTATGGAGAGGGCAATGAAGAGGTTTCTCATACCTATGGAGACAAAGAAAGATGATTGCTTTCTTTATGATTTTAAAGACCAACCACGAATGCAGATAAGGACAATTCCCATCATAGATTACATCTGGAAAGAAGGGTTGAAGATTATGGCAGCACCAAATTCTCTTCCTGCAGTCTTGCCTCGGTTAGACAAAAAATATAAGGCGCCAAGTGATTCACCTGCATGCCTCATCGGTCAGTCGAAAGCTGACTGTCATCGCCCAAGCGGCGCAGAGATGGGCCAGGAACCCCTCTTCACCTATAACAGCTCCGCCAGACAGGGATGGCAGACGGCTGGATTCGATTGGAAAGAAGGTTTCCACTATGGCTGCGACGACTGTCCGTGCTGCAAATTCCCTAGCCATATTAGGGAGATATGATCGGCAAATGTGGTCAGACATCTCCCCCTACATTAACATGCTGCCAGAACCTTCCAAGTCCGAGGCCTTGAAGATTTTACAGGAAGGAGATTATACCTCTGCGAAAATCATTGACGCAGCCGTGGATGTTGCATCCACAGGATTCAGACAGTTAGCGGGTGCAGCAGTACTGAGGAGACAAGGTTGGCTGAAATCGACATCTTTTCGCCAAGAGGTCCAAACCAAAATTGACATGCCGTTTGATGGGGAATCACTATTCGTCCAACATGTTGATGAGGCCCTTCAGGCTATTAAAAAAGACAAGGAGACAGCGAGGTCTCTTGGTAGCCTTCAATTTCGTAAGTCGTCCTTTCGTGGTGCCAAAGGACGTGGATCCTTCTCCAATAGAGGAGGTTACAATCAGCAACGATCTTATCAAACCTCTCAAAATAATCAAAGGTTTCAACCCAACAGACAGCAATCATATGGACAGCGAGGTATCTCCTACTCGCAATCAAGAAGGAAGCCATCCTATCGTGGACGGGATTCAAATAAAAAGCAATGAGATCCGCCACCTGCCACCATCTCTGCTGTTTCCCCAGTCAAAAGTTGGAGGAAGAATATCCCACTTCTACGCAAACTGGTCCACAATTACAACAGACAAGTGGGTTTTGGATACAGTGGCCAGAGGCCATGCTCTGGAGTTCATAAAGATTCCCCCAAACTCTCCTCCCAAAGGACCTCCTGCTCATCCCAAGGAGCTTTTTTGCCAAATAAATCTGATGATTCAAAAAGGAGCAATCGAAAAGGTCCCTCCTTTACAAAGAGGAACAGGATTTTATTCGAGATTTTTCCTGATTATAAAAAAGTCGGGAGAATAGCGCCCCATTCTTGACCTTCGCGCCCTCAACAAATACCTGAAAAAGTTATCCTTCCCAATGTTAACACTTCAAAAAATCCTCCAATTGCTTTCGGCGGGGGATCACCTGGCCACCCTCGACCTCCATGACGCTTATTTTCATGTACCAATCCTACCTAGACACAGAACATTTTTATGGTTCAGAGTGGCTGGCAGAGACTTTCAATTCAGAGTCCTTCCGTTTGGTCTACGATCAGCACCCCGTCCAGGTCCTAGCACCGGTGACCGCACACCTTCGTCTACAAGGCATTCAAATTTTCCCGTACTTGGACGACTGCCTTATCAAGGCGAATTCTTTTCAAACCACAAACTCACATGTTCAGAAGTGTCTGTTACTGTTCCAATCTCTGGGTCTCTCCATAAATTTCGAAAAGTCTCATGTGACTCCATCGCAAAGAAAGACTTTTCTGGGAGGTACACTGGACACTCGGCTGGCTCAGGCCTTCGTCTCAAAAGAAAGACAAGTCAAGATCTGCAATCTCGCTCGCTTTTTGCTGTCAAAAGCGTGCGTTTCAGTCCGTTTGTACAAGTCTTTCCTAGGGATGATTTCTTCCTGCATCCCTCTGATACCCAACTGCCGTTACAGAATGAGGCCATTGCATGAGGAACTCAACCTTCAATGGTTACAGATTTCGGGGTCTTTCGAGGACATCGTTCACATCACTCCTCTGATGCGACAAGCCTTTCATTGGTGGAGTCAAATAAAGAACATAAGGGAAGGATGTGCATTTCTGGTCGAAATGCCGGATTTCATTATAACCACAGATGCTTCCCTCGGGGGATGGGGGGGCGCACCTTAAGGGATGACGGTCAACGGCAAATGGACTTTCCAGCAAAAGAGGTGGCATATCTACCTTCTGGAGTTGCGAGCCATTTTCTTGGCTCTGAAGTAATTTCGAACCATCATTCAAAGAGCCTCAGTACTAATTCGAACGGACAATACTACAAGTATGCATTACTTGAACAAGCAGGAAGGGACGAAGTCAGCCCTACTATCTCAACAAGCTCAAGAGATTTGGAACTGGGCGATTCGTCACAAGATCAGCCTTTCAGCCATTCATGTTCCAGGGGTCGCCAATGTTCTAGCGGATTCCCTCAGCAGGTCAACAACATCCAACCAAGAGTGGGAGCTACATCAACCAACCTTAAACAGAGTTTTTCGAGAGTGGGGGCACCCAGATTTAGACAGGTTTGCGACCAGCCAGAACCGCAAATGCTCATCCTTTGCAAGTTGGGTTCCCCACAAAGACTCCTGCAGAAATGCGTTTTCGATGAACTGGTCGCAGATATATGCCTACGCCTTTCCTCCGATTCCGTTGGTTCCACGAGTTCTCTCCGCAAGATCAAGAAACAACCTTGCCGCATGATCCTCATTGCTCCCAGGTGACCTCGCCAATACTGGTTCACCGAACTTCTCCTCCTCTCGGAGTGCAAACCCATTCAGTTTCGGCCAATACCGAACCTTCTGTCCGTCCAGAACGGACGGATCTGTCACCCGGACCCAGCATCGTTGAGATTAGCGGCATGGCTCCTCAACACCTTGAATTCGCACACCTAAATATTCCTGCGGACTGTCAGGAAGTTTTAGCTAATGCTCAAGCACCTGCTACTATTAAAACTTACAAGCTAAAATGGAAGAGATTTTGCATGTGGTGTCAATCTGTCAATATACACCCAATTCATGCAAAACCAGAACAACTTTTACCGTTCTTTCTTCATTTGGCGAGATCGGGCCTCTCCCATTCTACTTTGAAAGTGTTCCAGGCGGTGATTCCAAGGTTTCGGCAGGATGGTTCTAATTCTCTTTATTCAAATAGTCATTCAGCAATTCTTCAAGGGGTTGTTTCGGATGTTTCCCCCTATTCGACGTCCACCTCCATCCTGGCACCTTAATATAGTGCTTACAGAACTTATGCGGCACCCCTTCGAACCTATCCATAAAGTGGACTTAAAGTTCCTTTCTTGGAAGGTTTCTTTGCTATTGGCTCTGACATCAACAAGAAGAGTCAGTGACCTTCAAGCGTTAATCCACCTTTTCTGCAATTTAAACGAAATCAGTAGTGCTACGCACTACTCCCAGCTTCATGCCAAAAGTTCCTGCGGACTTCCACCTTAATGAACCTATAATTTTAAAGACATTTTTCCCAAATCCGCTCACAGCGGTGGAAAGGGCCTTGCATTCCCTTGACATCAGAAGATGCCTCAAGAAATTCTGTTTCCAAACCAACCATAGCTCGTTGGATTTCTGCTGCAATTTGTTTATGCCATGAACAAGCAGGAAAACCTTTGCAGGCAACCGCAAGAGCGCACTCTACAAGAGCAATTTCTTCATCCACCGCTCTCTTTGCCGGTGTGCGTCTTCATCAGATCTGTAGAGCGGCAACCTGGTCCAACAGACACACTTTTACCAAGCACTACTGTTTGGAAGCCTCAAGCGATGCAGATGCGTCAGTGGGACAAGCTGTTCTCCGCAATCTTTTCAAATAAGGTGAGCCTCTGTTCTCCCTCCTCCACTATGCTCTTTTCTATAAGACGCTTATTCCATACGGTTTCTATATCTTGAAATTGTTCTGCATATGTTGAACACAGGTGTATTTATATATGATTATACATTTTGGTGATGTGTATTTACTATGGTACATAAGGAGCGTCTTATGAGCATTATGAACTGTACTGCTATCTACTTTGATTCAGGCATGTGAATCTATGAAAGACACCCTAAATACTGGAGAAGAACAATAGTTACCTGTAATCTGTGGCTCTCCAGTATTGGTGTCTTTCATAGATTCGCATGCAATCCGCCCACCTCCCCTCAGAGGCTATTGGGCTGTTATACTTAGGTTCACTCCTGTGCGAGAAAATCTGAGAGCCTGAGCCACTGAGGAGAACATTCTGGTGGGTGCTGTCGCCTGATTGGCTGCAGTTTGGACTGTACATAATGACTTTGATAGTCATAAGTGTGGAAGGTTTTTCTTGTAGCTTAGGGCTACTTTACTTCCTGGTTTTGTGTTACCAAGGTTTTTTGGTTATTATATGCATAATTATTGCTTTTTTATGTACCGTGGGACTCCCACTCCGACGACGACTGGGAATGATTCAGGAATGTGAATCTATGAAAGACACAATACTGGAGAACCACAGATTACAGTTAAGTAACTATTGTTCTTCATGGGGGTTCTGGTACTCTTAGTCTGGCTGCTTTCTCCAATTATCAAACTCCTTAAGCTACTCTTCCGTCCCTGCAAATGTACATATATTCTTTTTGTCTGCACCCAACCCACTGCCCCAATTGTTTTGTTTTAAAGAAGGGAATTACACTTGCCCCATATGAGGCACATGAGTGCTTTCAGGCAAAACTCTGGTTCCAACAAGTATAGAACTGGTTATCAGACACCTGAGGGCCAGCAGCACACATCGAGTCCCAGAGGGAAGGGCACAACTAGAATTACGTGACTTAGTCTCTGATGGAAGTTGCACCCAAAGTCCTAGAAAGGTTTTTTATTTCCTTATTGTTTGATCCTTATTGTTTTATATTCAACTAGACAGCACTGTATATATTCTCAGATTGTCAATAGCCTAGTAGAGCTGTTGTCAAGGAAATAGCTTGTAGTGCAACTTCGATATACAGACTACAACATATAGGAACTTTCTATAGTCTAATATCCATCTGATAATCCAATGCAGTCTGCATTTCCAGATCCTGCAGCAACCAATATACACAAAACTTCCCCCTCACCCTGAACCCACCCAGTTTCTCATTCATTCACCCATTGGTACTGCTTTAACACAGAATAATATCAATACATTTGGCACGCATCTTTGCATCCATGTTTATGCTACACTTACGTCAGGTCCTGAACACTGTGTTAATAAACTTCACTTAGTCGAGAGATAGCCCTCATGATCATAAATGCCTATACAGCTTGTCGTCTAAGGTGGTTTATCATCCGCCCTGGGATGGACAGCCTTATGTATCGGTTCCCAATCTAATGTCATTCTAGGTCTATGTATGCCCCCTGTTGGGCGTGAATTCACATCCATTTCCACATTGGTGAATTTGTGCAAGTCTGCTTTCCACCTACCAATCTCCGGAGATGCCGGGAATCTTCAGTTCTTGGCTGTTTGTTGCTTTGCAAGAGCCAATGCTGCATTCTTTTCACACTATTGTATGGATTAGAACTCTAGCAGATGATGAAAGGTGACATCCCCAAACTGTCAGCCTTCCACACCAGTAACCTGAGAAGAATCTAGTGCATTTTCCGGCCATGAACCATCTCCAACCAGAACTACTCACATTGGAAGCAAGAGAGCATTATGAGAAGGGAATTAATATGAGACATATCAAAAGATAACAGAACTCCATCACGAGAGTGGCTCTCCACTAGACCCTAAAAGGCAAATGTACAAGAAGCAGGCCAAAGAACACCTGTAGGCGACTTGTAGAAACAGAAATCAGACTTAGGAACCTCAGCGGGTCCCCGTACAGAAACTTGCTGAAGATAAACAGAAGTGGAGGTCCTTTATTGCTGCCCTATATGCTGCAGCGTAATGGTCAGTAAGTGCCAATGCCAGATCAATAAATTTGGTATTGAATCTTTTAGCTTTACACCTGGACATGAACTCTAGCAGTTGTTTTAGGTGACCCCAAGTCATGTTTGCCTGTCCATCTCATGAGGCAACCAGTAACCTCATCCCACAATTGTCCAATTGTCTGAGCTCCATATGACCAGAGGCCAGCCCTTCATGAATACAACACCGACATGCTTTTCAGGATGAGCGTGGAGGTGCAGCAAACAGGTGAGACCTCTTTCAGTGCCCAGCCTGCTTTACACCATGATTACTATGCGTCACTGCTCAATTGAACCAGTAAGCTATGCCTGTGTTACCCACCGAACCTCCAATCACCTAAAAGCCAAATAGAAATTAGGTGTATTATATGGTGTGGTTGTGAGACCTCACTATGTAATACATTTACCAACCGCTTTAGGACCAGTAGGTTTCATTTGCTAAACCTTTAGCTCAACCCTGGGTAGCTTTGGCTCTGAGCAATTAGGCGTACACAAATGAATACGTTTAAAGCATTTAAAGGGGACAAAAACAATTGCAGAAGAAATAATTGAGACACTCAAGAAATCCGACAGCAATTTATAAAAAATAAATTCGATTTTTATGCGAGTTTTGACACCAAAACTAAAAAGATCCACCGAGGCTTCCGGAGATACAGAATTTACAAGATACTGTAAATCAACACTTTTTACTTAACCGCAAACAACCATTGGCAAATTCAACTAATTTGACACAAACATTTTCAAGATAAACTTTGAGAAGTATCAATGCTGTCATTAGAGTTAATTAAGGTGACCGACTCCAGAAGGGAGCCAGTCAAGGAGACCAGCTAGGTCCATAGAAAAAGTTACTTCTCCAGGAAAAATAGTCTTCAGTTCAGTTCCAGCATCATCGGCTCCTTACCATTGGCTTCTATGGAGTGGTCCTGATGCAAAGAATACAGGATACTGAAGATGCTCAAGGATGCTGAAGATGCTGTGTGGTATTCCTGGAGCTACTCTCTGTCATCGGGCTTGGTGAGGCGATCCTGGCCACTGGGGTCGATGTCCCTCCAAGTCTTTTTGACCTGCGTAGAATTCCAGTCACCACATTCTACCAGTCACTCGGTACAGCGGTTTCAGTAATTTTCCTCTGGTGGTAACTTGACCTAGCTGCACTCTGATGATTCTCTCAGGTCCAGCAGACTTGAGGCAACTTTGAGTGTCAGGTTTTGGTCCCTTAAGCTGCACAGCGAAGAGGAGTGGCAATTCAGAAATCTGGGCTACAAACTCGCCCCAGCAGGCTTCTTCAGCTGTTGTGGCCTTGTGCTGCGAACAGAAGGCAAGTCAACTGACAATTAGAGTCTCTTGCTTCAGCTGGACTCGGGAGTCTACTTTTCGACATGTACGATACAGCAGGTACAGCCTCTACTCTTTTGCTTGTTACCGGGTACAGCAGGGCCAGTCCATGCCGTTGCAGCTTCTCTTCGCCGGGTCCTTGCTGCAGCAGGGCACTCCTTCGGTCCTCCTCCATTACAGTGAGATCTGAGTTATGGGTGCTAGGGTGCCTTTATGTCCTCAGGAGAGGTTGTAGTTACTAGCCAATGGGCTATTAGGCTCCCTCTCTCCTGATAATTTCTATGAAGGGACACATAGCTATCCCAGACCCAGAAGTCTCTATTCTGCCCACTGCAAATATGACAGAACCCCTCTCTCAGCGTGTAGAGCCCCCTAGCCCAACCCAGGGGTGTGGCTACCAACGGGGCTACATGCCCCTGAAATAACTGTTTGAACAATTGTTTTACCCTTTGTGTCCCCAGTGCCTGTATGTCTGCCTAAACAATAGAGCAGATCTTTGAATGCCAGGGTGGACAAATTCAGCTGCCACGAATGCCAGGTTGGACGAACTCAGCTGCCACCTAGCGGATCAAGAATGGTGGCAACATTCTAGGTGGCGCCTGGTCTCTTTCCTAAATGGGGAGAACAATGGCTTGATCTCTTTGCCACCACTGACAATGTGTAATGTAAGCATTTTTCCAAATTGGAGTTCCTAAATGACTCTCTCCCCGGAGACTTATTCTGCCTAGAGTGCAATTTGGAGCTCCTTTAGGCTGCACCTTTCCTGCCCCAAGTTCTGAAAACCAGAAACAATCAGATATAAGTGACACCAAATTAGGCACGGAGAGTTTGGTACACAGTGGTCCTGGGCTTGAGTATTTGTTCTCCGACCAGACTGTCTCATCAGGAGGATCTTCTGTCGCAGCAGCATGGTAGGGTCCTGCACCCAGGCCTACAGTCTCTTGTGCTGCATGCTTGGAGATTGAGCGGCAATAGTTAAATTAATTTGACCTTCCTCCTGAGGTAGTTAATGTCATTCTAGCAGCCAGTCATCCCTCTGCAGAAGCAGTATATGCCTGCCGTTGGGACAAGTTAGTGGTTGGATAAGTTAGTGGGTTGATGTAGTACTCAGCAGATTGAACAATTTCAAGCCAAAATTTCTGATGGTGCGGTACTCGGCAGATTGAACCCCCTTCATGCCAAAATATCTGAAAGTGTTGCTTTTTGTGATTTTAGCCCAGCAAGAACTTGCTGAAGGCACAATTAAAGGTTATCTGTTGGCTTTTTCCACTTTGTGTTTGCTGGACTAGCCTTCTTTACTTAAATCACCTGTTGTGATGTGTGTTTTGAAAGGACTGCAACATTTGTTTCTGCATATACTCTTCATCATGCCCCAGTGGAACCCAAATCTGGTTCTCACATTCCTAATCTGTACTCTCTTTGAACCACTGCACATTGCTGTTTTGTACTCTGACAGGTTTCCTCATCGCCATAACATCGGTGAGGCGTGCGAGTAAATAGGCTCTCCATCAGCCCAACGTGTACGACATTCTTTCCAGACAAACTGGTGGTGAAAACTAGAGCCTCTTTTCTTCCCAAAGTGGTGACTGTCTTTCATGTCAAGTAGAACATCACCCTCCCTGCACTCTTCTCTGCATATCAATCCTTCTAATTAGGAGGAGAGATTCCATCGGCATGATCCCAAAAGAGCTCTTGGCTTCTACATTTATGGCACTAGGGAACATTGTGTAGATGATCAGCTCTTCATTAGATTTGCCAAAGTGAAAAAAGGCAGTCCAGTGCAGAAGGTGGCAATTTCTCACTGCATCGTTCTCTGCATCATAATCTGCTACGCACTTGATAAGAAGCTGCCTCCAGAAGGTTGCAGGCTCATTCCATCAGAGTTGTTGCTGCTAAACCTGCGATGTCACGCGCAATACTTATCTTAATATCTGTCGGGCTGCTACGTGGGCTTCCTTCCACACTTTCATGAGCACTACTGTCTGGACAGCCAGGTCCAACAAGAAAAGTTCTGAACGACTTTTTAGATTGAACCTGTTCAGACACATCAACTAGGCAGTACTGCTTTGCTGTCTATTCAGAAGGTGAGGAATCTGGTTAGAAGTATCCATCAGAACAAGCTACCTACGTTTGGTTGTGCTTTTTCTGGGATGCTGTATGTAATCCCAGATTCCTCACTGGCCCTCCCGCCTCCCCTTTATGTGAATTGGATTTATTTTCATTCTAAATAGGTCCCAAGTTTAGAGACATGCACACTTGTCTGGGGGCACGGATAGCCAAGAAAGTAACTGACGCTCAATCAATCAATAGGGTGTTTATATAGCGCGCTACTCACCCATGAGGGTCTCAAGCAGCTGGGTTGAGCGGCTCCGGATCAGTCGAAGAACCAGGTCTTGAGGTCCTTCCTGAACGAGTGCAGGGTCGGGGAGCATCTGATGTTCACGGGGAGCTCGTGCCAGGTCTTGGCTGCGATGTAGGAGATGGCTCTCCCGACAGTTCTGTTTCTGCAGATGCGGGGGACCTTTGCCAGGAGAGGTCCGTGGAGCGGAGGTTCCTCTTGGGTACGTGAAAGGATACCTTCTCTTTGAAGTATTTGGGTCCGATGTTGTTGAGGGATTTGTAGGCGTGGGTGAGGAGTTTGAAAGTGACCCTCTTCTCGACGGGGAGCCAGTGGAGGCCTTGTAGGTGTTGGGTAATGTGTTTGTGACGCGGTGTCCCGAGGACGAGTCTGGCTGCGGCATTCTGGATAGTTTGGAGTTTGTGTAGAAGAGTTCTGTTGATTCCGGCGTAGAGGGCGTTGCCGCAGTCCCGTCTGCTGGTTATGAGCGTGTGGGTGACTATCCTTATCCAGTATTGGGGTATCTTTCATAGATTCACATGCCTGAATCATTCCCCGTCGCCGAGGCGGGAGTCCCACGGTAAATACAAAAGTAGTGCCAAGAGTAAATAATAGTAGTAGGCTAAAAGAAAAAGCCTAAGGCCTAAGTCTTAGTAGCCTATCTACATCATTATAGAAAAAAGAACCAAAGATTGGTCCCAGCCAATCAGCTGCCAGCACCCTCCAGAACCTTCCCAGCAGAGGCAGTTCTCCTCAGATTTTCACCGCACGTCGTGTGTGAAGGGAGTCTCCCTGAGCTCTGCTCAGTTTCTTCAGCTATTACTACTTTTTGGAACATACTTAATTTACTCTGACCCTATTAAGGCAGTAATATGGCAGAGTGGCAGGAAACAAGGTAATAGACTACGAAATATGTCTAACCTTTCCTCAATAACTCTCACGTTCTGAGAGATGAGGCTATTATTGGGACTACAGAGACTTTCATCTGTCACTTCTGATGAGAACGACGAGGATTGCTTCACCTCATAGGAGAGGTCAAAGGGAGAAGTCGCGCCAGGAGCCTCCTGAGGGCGCGCAAAAAAGCCATAAAGACCTACCTTGAGTCTTGATAGGCATTTCTCACAGAGAGAGGCAAGTGGGAAAAATCTCCTCAGAGGCTGATCTTACAACTCCCTTTTCATCCCTACATCAGGGAAATCTGTTTAACCTGACATTAAGGAGTCTATTACAAAACTCCGTGTCTAATATTACTGCCTCAACAATATTGACCTCATCTACGATGGCCTCGTCTATGATGGGCCTCCTATGATGGTCGTCTACGATGGTCATCTACGACTGCCTCATCTACGACGGTCGTCTACGACTGCCTCATCTACGACGGTCGTCTACGACGGCCTCATCTACGACGGTCGTCTACGACGGCCTCATCTACGACGGTCGTCTACGACGGCCTCATCTACGACGGTCGTCTACGACGGCCTCATCTACGACGGTCGTCTACGACGGCCTCATCTACGACGGTCGTCTACGACGGCCTCATCTACGACGGTCGTCTACGACGGCCTCATCTACGACGGTCGTCTACGACGGCCTCATCTACGACGGTCGTCTACGACGGCCTCATCTACGACGGCCTCATCTACGACGGCCGTCGACGACGGCCTCATCTACGACGGTCGTCGACGACGGCCTCATCTACGACGGTCGTCGACGACGGCCTCATCTATGACGGTCGTCGACGACGGCCTCATCTACGACGGTCGTCGACGACGGCCTCATCTACGACGGCCTCATCTACGACGGCCTCATCTACGACGGTCTACGACGGCCTCATCTACGACGGTCGTCGACGACGGCCTCATCTACGACGGTCGTCGACGACGGTCTCATCTACGGCCTCATCTACGGCGGTCGTCGACGAATGGCCTCATCTATGATGGTCTCCTCTACAATGAGATTGCCCAGGACAGCCTCATCTCAAAGAAAAACTCATCATACGATTGCCTTATCTAGGTCTGCCTCATTTACGGATGGCCTCCCTATGATTACCTCATCTATGATGGTATTGTCTATGACCATCGTCTACGACAGCCTCATCATGTATGGATGGCCCCATCTACGAATGGCCCCATCTACGAATGGCCCCATCTACGAATGGCCCCATCTACGAATGGCCCCATCTACGAATGGCCCCATCTACGAATGGCCCCATCTACGAATGGCCATCATAGGACTGCCTCATCTATGGTTGCCTCATCTATGGTTGCCTCATCTATGGTTGCCTCATCTATGGTTGCCTCATCTATGGTTGCCTCATCTATGGTTGCCTCATCTATGGTTGCCTCATCTATGGTTGCCTCATCTATGGTTGCCTCATCTATGGTTGCCTCATCTATGGTTGCCTCATCTATGGTTGCCTCATCTATGGTTGCCTCATCTATGGTTGCCTCATCTATGGTTGCCTCATCTATGGTTGCCTCATCTATGGTTGCCTCATCTATGGTTGCCTCATCTATGGTTGCCTCATCTATGGTTGCCTCATCTATGGTTGCCTCATCTATGGTTGCCTCATCTATGGTTGCCTCATCTATGGTTGCCTCATCTATGGTTGCCTCATCTATGGTTGCCTCATCTATGGTTGCCTCATCTATGGTTGCCTCATCTATGGTTGCCTCATCTATGGTTGCCTCATCTATGGTTGCCTCATCTATGATGGCATTGTCTATGACGATTGCCTCATCTACGGATGGCCTCACCTATGATTGCCTCATCTATGATGGCATTGTCTATGACGGTCGTCTACGACAGCCTCATCTATGATGGTTGTGCAGGACGGTCCTCTATGACGACTGCCTCGTCTGCAATAACCTCGCCTACATACCCATGTCTACGACAGCAAAGTCTACGATGAGATCGTCTATGATGGCCTCATTTATGACTGCATCCTGTACATAATTTAATACAGTGGCCAAGAACTAGACTTCTACTGCCAGTTAGTCGAGCAGACAGAATGTTTCCTTTATGATTTTAAAGAAGAGTCCTGGAAGATCTCGAGTGTGGTACCTATACTAGACCACATCTATTCTAGATGAGAAGAAATACTGTGCACCTGCTAAAGCCCATAATGTCTAATGGGTCACCCTCGGCCAGCTTCAATAATTTTACAGGCCGCCCAACAGTGAAAAATTCTCTACCATGGCAGCGGCCTCTATTAGAGCTGCCAATCCTCTAGCCATAACCGGCTGTTATGACCGTCAAATGTGGTCAGACATGGCGAGTCTCATTGACCTCATTCCTGAGGACCGAAGGCAGAAAGCAAGAAAGATTCTGTTGGAAGGAGAATGTGCCGCATCGGAATCTATAGATGCGCCTTGGACATAGTGAACACCAACTTTCGTCAGCTAGCAGGGGCTGCAGTGTTTGGACACCAGGGATGGCTTAAAGCCACTACTTTCAAGCCTGAGGGGCAATCAAAGATTCTAGACATGGCCTATGAGCCAACCATTTTACCCTTCTTACCCGTGGGCCAGAAGATATCAGCTTTGTTCACAAGTGGCAGGAAATTACATCAGACCAATGGGTTCTAGACCTAGTAACCAATGGCCACACCCTGGAATTCATCAAAGAGCCACCTATTACTCTGCCCAGGGGTCCCCCTCGTCGTCATGAGATTTTGAGTTGTTTAAACAAAGGAGATTTTATGGCTTCTCTGGATATGGAAAATGCGTATTGCCACATACCTATCCACCCCAAACATCACAAATATCTTCGCTTTCAAGTGCCTTGCGCACATTCAGTTCAAAGTGCTCCTGTTTGGGCTGAAATTGGCACCAAGAACCTTCACGAAGTGCTTGGCACCAGTGGTAGCAGCATTACGATCTCGAGGAATACAAGTGTTCCCTTATCTAGACGATTGGCTGCTCAAAGGTCCTTCAGAACATGAAACCAAGATTGCCACAGCAGAGTGTATCCATCTCTTCTCTTCTCTGAGGCTGTTTCTCAACGACAGCAAATCAGTTACGTCCTCTCCAAGTCATGTTTTTTCTCGGAGCAAGGTTACACACGGTCCAATGCAACGCATTGTTGTCACTTGGTCGCCAACTGCATCTTCACAAATTGGCAAGGTTAATTGAAAAAAAAAAAAAAAGAGGCCAGTTTCAGTCCGAATGTTTGCTTCGCTCCTGAGGATGTGCTCTTCAATGAAACATCTCATACCCTTGGTACGGCTCAAAATGCGACCTCTTCAGGAGGAACCGCAACTTCAATGGCAACAAGCCATGGATTCGTTTGACGATACCATCAAGGTCACGCCGCACATGATAAATTATCTACATTGGTGGTCGCAGACAGAGAATCTAACCCAGGGTCTCACGTTCCTACAGACCATTCCAGATTTCGTTTTAACGACCGATACCTCCATGGAAGGATGGGGAGGTCGTCTGCGGGATTTGATCTCAAAGATAAAAACAGCAGATCAACAGGCTGAGCGTCGCGCCGTTTATCTGTTTTCTCCAAGCATTCCTCCCGAGGATTAAGGGTTCGTCGGTGCTAGTCCGGACTGGCAATACCATCAGCATGTATTGTATCAACAAACAAGGAGGTTAAAAATCAGCTATGCTCTCGCAAGAAGCTTAGGAATTGTAGGAATAGGTGACTTTCCACAAGATGCCCTGAGAGCCAAACACTTCAGGGGTCTGCTCAATACCCTGACGGATACGCTGAGCACGTCTCAGTCGGACTGTTAAGACTGGAAGCTGGAAAAGGAACAGGCGACCACAGTGTTCCAAGCTTGGGGTAAGCCAGCCCTGGACCTATTCACAACAAGAGAGAACAAAGAATGTCAATATTATGCCAGCAGGTTCCCTCAACAGGGATTGGTGTATACGCTTTTCCCTAATACCATTGATTCCGAAGGTGCTCCGCAAGATGAAGTTGGAAGGTTGCTGTCTAATTCTGATTGCACCCCGTTGGCCAAGACAATATTGCTTCCAGGAACTTCTACTATTGTCTCAAGGCAAACCCATTTGCCTTCTGCTGACGCCTATGATGTTGTCAAGGGTCGGAGGCCAAGTGGTTCATCCGGACCCACAGTCACTGCACTTGCAGGCATGGCTCCTGATTTCTTAGAGTTCAAGGACCTCAGCATTTCACAAGACTGTCGTGAAATATTGGCCAAATCTCGTGCCCAAAGCACAATCAAAACTTATCACTTCAAATGGAACCGAATTTGCTGTTGGTGTGAGGCAAATAATATTCACTCAATTCAAGCTACTGCAGAACAAGTTCTCCATTATCTGCTTTCTCTAGCCAAGTCTGCACTTACTTTTTCACCGGTCAAAGTACATCTTGCTGCACTTTCTAGATTCAGGAAATACTCAAAATTCCCTTTTCTCTGCTCGCCTTTTCTTATCAAACAATTTATAAAAGGAATCTTCCGAGCCTTCTCTCCAGTGCGAGCACTCCTCCAGAGTGGGAACTCATCACTGTGCAAGTGCAGTTAATGAGGCGTCCATTTGAGCCTATCCATAAAGCTGATCTCAAATTCCTCACTTGGAAGGTTGCCCATTTACTGGCTCTTACCTCGGCAAGAAGGGTTAGTGAAATCCAAAATTTCACTATAAATGAACCCCCTTTTACATTTTGCTTGGGAATATGTAACCCTTCAAACAAATCAGTTTATTTCCTAAGGTACCATAAAATTTCACTTGAACAAACCGGTAAGATTAAAAACATTCTTTCCGGATCCATCCACTCCAGCTGAAAGAACATTACACTCGCTGGATGTTACACACTGTTTTAAGCTCTACCTACAGAAAACTAAGGATATCAGACGATCCAACCGGCTGTTTGTGGCGAATGGTCAAGCAACTCTTGGAAATGCTGTAACAAAGCAGAACAATAGCCAGATGGCTGGCATCTGCTATTCTTTTTTGCCACGACAAGGCTAACAGACCTTTGCAGAGGAAAGTCAAAGCTCATTCAACAAGAACAGTATTGACGTCGACCGTTTTATTTGCTGGAGTAACTTCGGAAAATATGTTGTGCTGCGACATGAAAAAATGTCCACACGTCGATGAAGCATTACTGTCTTCAATTTTCGCATCAAGATGATGCAGCGGTTGGACAGGCTGTTCTATGCCATCTTTTTCATTAAGACCAGACTCAGATACTTTGCCCTTTTATGTATTATTCCATTCTTTAATATTCATGTAAATGTACAGTTTTATATATCAGCAAGATTTTAAATATTTGTATATATATATATATATATATAATAGCTAATACTTGGATATAGCTTTGCTTCCTTTAAGACTACTCTTTTAAAAAAAAAAAAAAAGGAAAATGTGTTTTTTCAAGCACTGTGGATGCTATTTGGGAGTTTATGAACCAGTGTCTCCCACCATCCGCAAACGACAGTATATGGTTATACTGCTTACTACTCTGATTCAGGCATGTGAATCTATGAAAGATACCCCAATACTGGATAAGAAAACAAGTTACTTACCTGTAACTACAGTTATCCAGTATTGGTATCTTTCATAGATTCACATGCACCCACCCTCCTCCCCGGCTAGTCAGTTCTCTATATCTGGTATACTTACTTCTCACTTGTGCTAGGAAAATCTGAGGAGAACTGCCTCTGCTGGGAAGGTTCTGGAGGGTGCTGGCAGCTGATTGGCTGGGACCAATCTTTGGTTCTTTTTTCTATAATGATGTAGATAGGCTACTAAGACTTAGGCCTTAGGCTTTTTCTTTTAGCCTACTACTATTATTTACTCTTGGCACTACTTTTGTATTTACCGTGGGACTCCCGCCTCGGCGACGGGGAATGATTCAGGCATGTGAATCTATGAAAGATACCAATACTGGATAACTGTAGTTACAGGTAAGTAACTTGTTTTCTTCTGCAGTCAGGGGGGATCGATTTGAAGGTCTTACGGAGGATGCGCAGGCAGTTGTAACTAGTGGAGGCGATGGCGTTGATCTGGCGGTTCATGGAGAGGGAGGAGGCAAGGATGATGCCGTTGACATTCTTGAGTTGCGTTTGTATGCAACTCCACACGTCATTTCCAGAGTTGAAAGATGTCTGCAAGGAGCCTTACAGTGGGACCTAATGGCGTGAAGGGGTACTGCTTGATAATTTCCGGATCCTGTTTTACACCCTTCGGGAGTATTCAAAAGGTGAGGAATCTGAAGTTAGAGTATCCACCAGAAAAAGCATTACCAAAGGTAAGTAACTTGTTTTTAAAGTACTTTATGCCCGCATGAAAATAGTTCTCATTTTACAATATTACAGTTGGAGGTCTGCTATCCGTTAACCTCTCATTGTATGTGTGTTAGTAGCACTTGTTTAGGGCCACCCAGGGGATCCCACCACAAGTAAGAGCGACTCGTATTCCTTGGCTTGAGGAAGAACTGAGTCGGTTATGCAAGGGAGAGTTTTGTAGTGAACAGAAGCTCTCAGGTGAGGCGCACATTTTGAAAAGCATCACACACCACATAGTTGAAATTGGAAGTTTGCCTCATTCCTGCAAATCTGTCCTGTTGCTAATTTACCTAACATGTTTGCTGTTTTGATCTAGTGCACAGTTACTAGCTGTAGGAAGGTGGATATCTGACTATGGTTACCCCCAACTTTTTGCCTAGTGTCTAGCTGGTTTTTCGACTTAGTTGGCCTGAGATCCTGCCATTCAGGGTCTCAGGCTGTCTGCTCTCTCTTTAAAATGGACTCCATGTACCCTAGGTACATAATCAATTGGTAAGGATCACCTTATTGGACCCTGTACAGTGTACCCTAGGTACCCAGGGCATAGGTGTACCCTAGGCCTACCAGGGGCTGCAGCATGTATTGTGCCACCCCTGGCCTGGCCTTCCATTCTGACACAACTGGCTGATCACTCAGCTGGGGCAAGGTCGTGTAATCACCCCTTGCTTAGATATAGTATGCCTATATCTACCCTTATATATAGACACATGTGTACCTATCAGTCACTCCTATGGCAGGCCTTAACAATCCTGGAGGCAGAGTGCTTGGTAACATGTGAGATGGTGCTCTAGCATGAGCTGAGCCTGTCTGCAGCTTTCGGAACCATGTCCTTATAGCTGTTCTATGATATAGCCTACCATATACTCTTAAAGTGCCTTATAATCTTAAACGGTTATGGTAACTATGGTTTGGCTTTATCAAAACATGTCGTGTAAGTGTCTAACACTTTGGAATAATACCCCCATACCATTTCTGGTGATGAGGATATTATTCCTCCCTTCTAGAGGGAGAGACATGTTAAAATCCTACTTTGCTGTTTAACTCTAACCAAAGCCTCAGCATCACAAAATGGATGCTGCTGCCACAGACACAAGTCTGACCTCCTGCAGCTGGGAGTGATCCCAGCCAGGGAGGCCTGGACAATAGGTTTCCTGCTTGGGGAGGTGCTAGCACCTCCCCAGACAGCCTTTAGTGTATTGGGGCAGGGTGGGCTGAAAGGAATGAGACATGCCTGGGGCACACAAGGTGTTCCTTGCATAGTCCAGTTCAAACCGGCGCTGGGGCACTCCAGCCCCAGCTCTGGCACGAAACTGGACAAAGGGAAGTGGGTGTAACCACCCCCTCCCCGGTCCCACCCATAAGGCGTGACCTAGCAGGTATCCCAGCCCCCCAGATTAGTATAAGAGTGGGAGTTGGGCCTCAAGACTTTAGATTATCCTGAACCTGCAAAACTGAACAGAAACTCTGGACCTTCGACATTCGACGAAAGAAGAAGACTGAAGAATCTCCCTTGTAGCCAAGGAGTGGCTACCCTGTGCAAACAGGCACCATCAAGAGACTACCCTTTGCTTTGCCCACGTTCTACGAGGAACCGACTGCAGAGCCTGACCAGAGCCTTGACTTCCAGACTTCTCCGACCCTGATCCACATCTACAGCAGAGCTGAGATCCGTGGAGGCGACGAGCGACGTGGGACCGGCTACCTGGAAAAAGTGGCTAGTAACTTAAAGCGCAGCTTCTGAGGTACCCTCGAAGTTGTGCACCGGGGATTGAGAAGCCCCAACCCCAAGCACCATCTGCACCGAAGATCAGCCCCCCACACTCCACGAGTCCTGCGTGGGGCCCTTCAGCATTTTCCTGCTTGCCGCGTCTGTCCGGTTGCTTACCCGCTGGCTAGTGGCCTTTGTGACGACGCACCCTGAAATCTTCTGCGCTGGTTTGGCTCCTCCAGACTGGCTCCCGCTTCTCTGCAAAGAAGAAGCACCCCAGACCTTCCTGGTCTGCACCAGAAGCAAGTCCTTCGTTCTTCGTGGGTTCCGCTTGCCAAGGCTTGGTGAGTCCTAGTCCAACTTCGACGCCGCCGACAGCAAGAGCCTTCGTGGGACAGCTCGCCTCCTGGTCCTGGTCGTCCTCGACGCTTCCTGGTCCTCCTGGCTGCAGCGACAAGCTTCACCTTCACCTGCAATCTTCACGACATCGCCTGGTTCCTTCCTGGTTCCACGTGGTCACTGGCTAGTGACCTTGACTCTGTCCCTTCTGCTTGCAGGTTTCTTCTCTTCTTGATCCCAGCCTTGGGATCCACCGGACACTCTTCACTGACTGCCTGTCAGCATCTTTCTTCAGGAGTCGACGACGAAAATGACGCATCTTCACCCCTATGCACCCGCAGCCTGTGGGCTAGGTAACTTGGGTACTCCGGTGCTCATCAGGATAGTGACTATCCTAGTGTCTAGTTTTCAAGTCTCAACTTCCTAGCTACTCCGGAAGTGTCCTAAATCTACCGTTTTCTAAACTGTACTATTGCTATTGACTTTTACGCATTACGCGTGAGTGTTTCCACTCTGCACACGAATCCCGTGGGCCTCCCACTTCCTAACTAACGCTAGTGTAGTGTAGCCCCAGCGATTCCCTAGGCCTAGGCCTATTCTATTTCCGTGACAGTGGTTCTTATACCACTTACTTAGTATATGGTTTGCGTGGCCCCTAGGGCCTAACTGTATTACTTACCTGTGTGACTTAATGTATGCCGTAATAAGACTGTGTTGTACTTACCTCTAATCTCATAAAGAGTGCTGAGGGTTTGACTAGAATAAATACACTTTATTTTATATATATATCTGTTGTGGTGTCCTTTCACTTGGTATTCAAGGGATTATATATGGTATCACAGCTGGCTTCACATGCCATTCAGAGTTTAGCCTAAGACTGCTCTTGTCCATGCTACCACTAGGATAGCTGGTCTATAAGGTTGACTTTACAACCAATCACCATAAGGGTATTTGGACTGATATAAGGTGTACACTAGAACTAGTGACATCATACATCAGGCCAACTTCTCACATTGGTGAGCAGCGGTTGGGATCTGAGCTTGCTGTTGTAATACCATTGTAATCTTGAGATACTAAATTGAAAGAGCACACAGATATTGTGTAGGTACATATAACATAGATTATAATACTTAAGTCCTACTGGACTTTGTAGTTGTAGGTTGAAGGGAGTAACACACCCTGACTACAACTACTAGAGAGGTTTAGTAGATACAACTAGTGTATGTAGGTGCACACACCACACCCTCACAAGATCATGTCTCTGAGAGGAGATCAAGTAGATGCTCTCTCAGGAGGATCAGGTCTGCAAAAGACCCCCTCTAGATATGATACCTTAACATTCCAGGAGATGAGACACTTGTGTACCTCCAGAGGAATAAAACAGGGTGCAAACCCTACCCTCCTTTAGTTAAGACAACTCCTAGAGGAGTATGACATTATTAGGGCATCTCAGGCAGGTACCCTAGGTACAGAGGAGGGTCTACCCACCACAGAGGAGTCAGAGGAGACTTCAGATGAAGAGGTAGACAGCCAGGGCCAAGTAGGAAGACTTAGCCAGGCTAACCTAAGCTTACATGGGAGTTTGCATGGGGTCCCCCCTTACAGACCCCCAAGTAGGCTTACACAGAGAAGCAGGAGGGACAGATCCCCTTCAAGGGAATCCATCCACTCCCATGTGTGAGAAGTTGGCCTGATGTATGATGTCACTAGTTATAGTGTACACCTTATATCAGTCCAAATACCCTTATGGTGATTGGTTGTAAAGTCAACCTTATAGACCAGCTATCCTAGTGGTAGCATGGACAAGAGCAGTCTTAGGCTAAACTCTGAATGGCATGTGAAGCCAGCTGTGATACCATATATAATCCCTTGAATACCAAATGAAAGGACACCACAACAGATATATATATATAAAATAAAGTGTATTTATTCTAAGCAAACCCTCAGCACTCTTTATGAGATTAGAGGTAAGTACAACACAGTCTTATTTAAGCATACATTAAGTCACACAGGTAAGTAATACAGTTAGGCCCTAGGGGCCACGCAAACCATATACTAAGTAAGTGGTATAAGAACCACTGTCACGGAAATAGAATAGGCCTAGGCCTAGGGAATCGCTGGGGCTACACTACACTAGCGTTAGTTAGGAAGTGGGAGGCCCACGGGATTCGTGTGCAGAGTGGAAACACTCACGCGTAATGCGTAAAAGTCAATAGCAATAGTACAGTTTAGAAAACGGTAGATTTAGGACACTTCCGGAGTAGCTAGGAAGTTGAGACTTGAAAACTAGACACTAGGATAGTCACTATCCTGATGAGCACCGGAGTACCCAAGTTACCTAGCCCACAGGCTGCGGGTGCATAGGGGTGAAGATGCGTCGTTTTCGTCGTCGACTCCTATGGATGCCTGAAGAAAGATGCTGACAGGCAGTCAGGGAAGAGTGTCCAGTGGATCCCAAGGCTGGGATCAAGAAGGGAAGAAACCTGCAAGCAGAAGGGACAGAGTCAAGGTCACTAGCCAGTGACCACGTGGAACCAGGAAGGAACCAGGCGATGTCGTGAAGATTGCAGGTGAAGGTGAAGCTTGTCGCTGCAGCCAGGAGGACCAGGAAGCGTCGAGGACGACCAGGAGGCGAGCTGTCCCACGAAGGCTCTTGCTGTCGGCGGCGTCGAAGTTGGACTAGGACTCACCAAGCCTTGGCAAGCGGAACCCACGAAGAACGAAGGACTTGCTTCTGGTGCAGACCAGGAAGGTCTGGGGTGCTTCTTCCTTGCAGAGAAGCGGGAGCCAGTCTGGAGGAGCCAAACCAGCGCAGAAGATTTCAGGGTGCGTCGTCACAAAGGCCACTAGCCAGCGGGCAAGCAACCGGACAGACGCGGCAAGCAGGAAAATGCTGAAGGGCCCCACGCAGGACTCGTGGAGTGTGGGGGGCTGATCTTCGGTGCAGATGGTGCTTGGGGTTGGGGCTTCTCAATCCCCGGTGCACAACTTCGAGGGTACCTCAGAAGCTGCGCTTTAAGTTACTAGCCACTTTTTCCAGGTAGCCGGTCCCACGTCGCTCTTCGCCTCCACGGATCTCAGCTTTGCTGTCGAAGTGGATCAGGGTCGGAGAAGTCTGGAAGTCAAGGCTCTGGTCAGGCTCTGCAGTCGGTTCCTCGTAGAACGTGGGCAAAGCAAAGGGTAGTCTCTTGATGGTGCCTGTTTGCACAGGGTAGCCACTCCTTGGCTACAAGGGAGATTCTTCAGTCTTCTTCTTTCGTCGAATGTCGAAGGTCCAGAGTTTCTGTTCAGTTTTGCAGGTTCAGGATAATCTAAAGTCTTGAGGCCCAACTCCCACTCTTATACTAATCTGGGGGGCTGGGATACCTGCTAGGTCTCGCCTTATGGGTGGGACCTGGGAGGGGGTGGTTACACCCACTTCCCTTTGTCCAGTTTCGCGCCAGAGCTGGGGCTGGAGTGCCCCAGCGCCGGTTTGAACTGGTCTATGCAAGGAACACCTTGTGTGCCCCAGGCATGTCTCATTCCTTTCAGCCCACCCTGCCCCAATACACTAAAGGCTGTCTGGGGAGGTGCTAGCACCTCCCCAAGCAGGAAACCTATTGTCCAGGCCTCCCTGGCTGGGATCACTCCCAGCTGCAGGAGGTCAGACTTGTGTCGTGGCAGCAGCATCCATTTTGTGATGCTGAGGCTTTGGTCAGAGGCTAACAGTTGAAGTATGATTTTAACATGTCTTTCCCTCTAGAAGGGGAGAATGATATTCTCATGTCCAGAAATGGCATGGGGGTATTATTCCAAAGTGTTAGACACCTTACACGACATGTTTCGATAAAGCCAAACCATAGTTACCATAACCGTCTAAGATTATAAGGCACTTTAAGGGTATATGGTAGGCTATATCATAGAACAGCTATAAGGACAAGGTTCCGAAAGCTGCAGACAGGCTCAGCTCATGCTAGAGCACCATCTCACATGTTACCAAGCACTCTGCCTCCAGGATTGTTAAGGCCTGCCATAGGAGTGACTGATAGGTACACATGTGTCTATATGTAAGTTAGGTATAGGAATACTACACCTAAGCAAGGGGTGATTACACGACCTTGCCCCAGCTGAGTGATCAGCCAGTTGTGTCAGAATGGAAGGCCAGGCCAGGGGTGGCACAATACATGCTGCAGCCCCTGGTAGGCCTAGGGTACACCTATGCCCTGGGTACCTAGGGTACACTGTACAGGGGCCAATAAGGTGATCCTATCCAAATGGGTTATGCACCTAAAGTACATAGTATTAATTTAGAGAGAGAACAGCAGGGCTGTGGGTCTGATTAGCAGGCCCACAGCTACATCTAAGTCGAAAACCAGTAAAGCAAAAGCAAAAAGTGGGGGTGAACATAGAAAGCAGACCCTACTCTCCTACACCATGTCTCTAACATCTCTAATGCTTCCTCTCACAGGGGAATGACTTCCCATGAGAGAAAGGAGCATGAAGCCAGAATGAGGGAAGCTAATCTGAGGATTCAGAGGGAAGAACTTGCCCTTGCCAAAGAGAAGCTTGCTCTGGCTAGAGAACAAAAGTTAAGTGGGTTAGAACCCACTGGTGGCAGCAACATTCCTAGAGATAGGGATAGGTCTTATGACCATAGAAACCTAAGCAAGATAGTCCCCCCATATCAGAATGGGGATGACATCCACAAGTGGATGACTGCTTTGGAGAGGGCCTGCAAAGTACAGCAGGTTCCCCAGAGTCAGTGGGCAGCTATCTTGTGGCTCTCCTTTTCTGACAAAGGTAGAGACAAGCTCCTCACAGTCAGTGATGAGGATGCAAACAATTACAAAGTCCTGAAGAGTGCTCTGATAGATGGGTTTGGCTTAACCACTGAGCAATATAGGTTGTTGTTCAGAGACACCCAGAAGACACAGACACAGGACTGGTCTGATTTTGTGGATTGTGCCACTAAGGCTTTGGAAGGTTGGTTAACTGGCAGCAAGGTGCAGGACTATACAGGATTGTACAACTTGATTATGAGGGAGCAGATCCTTAGTAATTGTCAGAACCAGCTTCTCCATCAACACCTGGTAGACTCAGATTTGACCTCTCCCCAAGAATTGGGAAAGAGGGCAGATAAATGGGTCAGGACCAGGATTAGGCCTAAAAATCAGGGTGGTGACCAAAAGAAAGATACCACCAAGCCTCAAGAGAAGGGTGGGGATAAAACAAAAGAGAAATCTTCCTCAGGGCCCCAAAACTCCACACAGGGTGGTGGGTCCCAAGCTCCCTCCTCTACCACAGTTAAAAAGCCTTACTGCCATGTGTGTAAAACTCCTGGGCATTGGAAAACTGACAGCAGTTGCCCACAGGCTAAAAACAAAACTGGTCCTCCAACTACTCCTGTCACACCACCTATTACTGTCAGCAGTAATCCCCCAGGTGGTGGGAGTGCCCCCAAAAATTTGGTTGGGTTTTCTTGGGGAACACAGGGGGACTCTGGCTTAGCCAATTCCCCTACAGCAGCTACTCTTGTCTGTGATGGTGGCATGGGGTTTGCCAACTTCACTGCCTGTCCCAACACTTTGGGTAGGTACAGACAGGAACCCTACATCAATGGTAGAAAAGCTGAGGCCTACAGAGACACTGGAGCTAGCATCACTATGGTGGCCCATAGGCTAGTTCCCTCTGAGCAGCTTTTGCCTGGTTTCTCATACCAGGTGACTAACATTGATGGCAACCAGAACAGTCATCCCATGGCAGAGGTATGTCTCAGCTGGGGAGGTGTCACTGGCCCCAAAAGGGTGGCAGTGTCTCCAACCTTGCCTGTGGACTGCTTACTGGGGAATGCCTTAGAACTCTCAGCTTGGGCTGGAGTTGAACAAGACACCCATTCTAAAATGGTAGGCCTTTCACAAAAGGGTAGTGGGGTTGTGCCAGTCACAACCCCTGTCCAAGTAGATTTCCTCCCTGAAAAGGTTGGAAGGGCAGTGGTAGCCACAGCCCAGGCAAAGATAGACTTCCCTGTAGAGATTGGCAGAGCTGTGACAGTCACAGCTCAAACACAAACTGAGTGCCTTCCTGAAAAGGTTGGCAAGGCTGTAATGGTCTCAGCCCATACTCAGACTGACTTAGGTGTAGTGAAGCCTGAAACTATGGATCACTCCACACAAACAGAGAGTAGTGGGGAGGAAGAAAAGTCTCCCTCTCCCCAGACATTAGGAAAAGGTCAGCCTCCTCAGGGATCTGACCTCACCCCTTGTGAAGGAACTGCCCCAGAGGTAGCCAGGCCTGGCCTGGCAGAGCCTCTGATGTCAGTGGCCCCTTCCAAGGTGGGACCCAGTCTGGTGCAGGTAGCCTGCCTCTCTCTACCCTGCCTCAGTCAGCCCAGGGCTGCAGAGGTCAGGGAGGCCAGTGGACCCCAAGAGGGCCCCTGTCCACAAGAACCCCCCAATCAAAAGAATGAGGATTGCCTGGCTAGTAGCCCTAGCCAGGTGATGGGTAAAAGCATTCCTGAGGGATCCCCTTTACAGGTAGTTAGGGACCTCCCCCAGAGGGATTCTGTTGGGCACAGGCAAACCTGGGACCTTAGGGCCCCAAACCTGACCTGTTGCAGTAAGCCCACAAAAGGGACCCAGCCTCCAGCTTTAGGTAGCCAGAGGCTGACCCTGAGAGCACAGTGCAACTCAGTGAAAGAAAGAAAGGCATCCATGGTGGAGGATGATTGGAGGAAGCTGAGGCCTCACTTTGAGGACACTCACTTCAGTACTCCATCTCAACACCAGCCTTTTACTTTGCAAAGACACACCCAAGGTAGAGATTCCCTGTGGTGGAGACCCTATGATACCTTTAGGATGAGGGATTGCTTAGTGGACCATGAGACAGGGGGTAACCATGCCAGTGCTGGTTCTTCCTTATATGGCCACTTAGGCAATAGAGGCTTACCTTGTCAAGGCCAGCCTTATCTCCTTTCGTTTGGGGGGGGGGGGGGGTTGTGTAGGAAGGTGGATATCTGACTATGGTTACCCCCAACTTTTTGCCTATTGTCTAGCTAGTTTTTCGACTTAGTTGGCCTGAGATCCTGCCATTCAGGGTCTCAGGCTGTCTGCTCTCTCTTTAAAATGGACTCCATGTACCCTAGGTACATAATCAATTGGTAAGGATCACCTTATTGGACCCTGTACAGTGTAGCCTAGGTACCCAGGGCATAGGTGTACCCTAGGCCTCCCAGGGGCTGCAGCATGTATTATGCCACCCCTGGTCTGGCCTTCCAATCAGACACAACTGGCTGATCACTCAGCTGGGGCAAGGTCGTGTAATCACCCCTTGCTTAGATATAGTATGCCTATATCTACCCTTATATATAGACACATGTGTACCTATCAGTCACTCCTATGGCAGGCCTTAACAATCCTGGAGGCAGAGTGCCTGGTAACATGTGAGATGGTGCTCTAGCATGAGCTGAGCCTGTCTGCAGCTATCGGAACCATGTCCTTATAGCTGTTCTATGATATAGCCTACCATATACTCTTAAAGTGCCTTATAATCTTAAACGGTTATGGTAACTATGGTTTGGCTTTATCAAAACATGTCGTGTAAGGTGTCTAACACTTTGGAATAATACCCCCATACCATTTCTGGTGATGAGGATATTATTCCTCCCTTCTAGAGGGAGAGACATGTTAAAATCCTACTTTGCTGTTTAACTCTAACCAAAGCCTCAGCATCACAAAATGGATGCTGCTGCCACAGACACAAGTCTGACCTCCTGCAGCTGGGAGTGATCCCAGCCAGGGAGGCCTGGACAATAGGTTTCCTGCTTGGGGAGGTGCTAGCACCTCCCCAGACAGCCTTTAGTGTATTGGGGCAGGGTGGGCTGAAAGGAATGAGACATGCCTGGGGCACACAAGGTGTTCCTTGCATAGTCCAGTTCAAACCGGCGCTGGGGCACTCCAGCCCCAGCTCTGGCGCGAAACTGGACAAAGGGAAGTGGGTGTAACCACCCCCTCCCCGGTCCCACCCATAAGGCGTGACCTAGCAGGTATCCCAGCCCCCCAGATTAGTATAAGAGTGGGAGTTGGGCCTCAAGACTTTAGATTATCCTGAACCTGCAAAACTGAACAGAAACTCTGGACCTTCGACATTCGACGAAAGAAGAAGACTGAAGAATCTCCCTTGTAGCCAAGGAGTGGCTACCCTGTGCAAACAGGCACCATCAAGAGACTACCCTTTGCTTTGCCCACGTTCTACGAGGAACCGACTGCAGAGCCTGACCAGAGCCTTGACTTCCAGACTTCTCCGACCCTGATCCACATCTACAGCAGAGCTGAGATCCGTGGAGGCGACGAGCGACGTGGGACCGGCTACCTGGAAAAAGTGGCTAGTAACTTAAAGCGCAGCTTCTGAGGTACCCTCGAAGTTGTGCACCGGGGATTGAGAAGCCCCAACCCCAAGCACCATCTGCACCGAAGATCAGCCCCCCACACTCCATGAGTCCTGCGTGGGGCCCTTCAGCATTTTCCTGCTTGCCGCGTCTGTCCGGTTGCTTGCCCGCTGGCTAGTGGCCTTTGTGACGACGCACCCTGAAATCTTCTGCGCTGGTTTGGCTCCTCCAGACTGGCTCCCGCTTCTCTGCAAAGAAGAAGCACCCCAGACCTTCCTGGTCTGCACCAGAAGCAAGTCCTTCGTTCTTCGTGGGTTCCGCTTGCCAAGGCTTGGTGAGTCCTAGTCCAACTTCGACGCTGCCGACAGCAAGAGCCTTCGTGGGACAGCTTGCCTCCTGGTCCTGGTCGTCCTCGACGCTTCCTGGTCCTCCTGGCTGCAGCGACAAGCTTCACCTTCACCTGCAATCTTCACGACATCGCCTGGTTCCTTCCTGGTTCCACGTGGTCACTGGCTAGTGACCTTGACTCTGTCCCTTCTGCTTGCAGGTTTCTTCTCTTCTTGATCCCAGCCTTGGGATCCACCGGACACTCTTCACTGACTGCCTGTCAGCATCTTTCTTCAGGCATCCATAGGAGTCGACGACGAAAACGACGCATCTTCACCCCTATGCACCCGCAGCCTGTGGGCTAGGTAACTTGGGTACTCCGGTGCTCATCAGGATAGTGACTATCCTAGTGTCTAGTTTTCAAGTCTCAACTTCCTAGCTACTCCGGAAGTGTCCTAAATCTACCGTTTTCTAAACTGTACTATTGCTATTGACTTTTACGCATTACGCGTGAGTGTTTCCACTCTGCACACGAATCCCGTGGGCCTCCCACTTCCTAACTAACGCTAGTGTAGTGTAGCCCCAGCGATTCCCTAGGCCTAGGCCTATTCTATTTCCGTGACAGTGGTTCTTATACCACTTACTTAGTATATGGTTTGCGTGGCCCCTAGGGCCTAACTGTATTACTTACCTGTGTGACTTAATGTATGCTTAAATAAGACTGTGTTGTACTTACCTCTAATCTCATAAAGAGTGCTGAGGGTTTGACTAGAATAAATACACTTTATTTTATATATATATATCTGTTGTGGTGTCCTTTCATTTGGTATTCAAGGGATTATATATGGTATCACAGCTGGCTTCACATGCCATTCAGAGTTTAGCCTAAGACTGCTCTTGTCCATGCTACCACTAGGATAGCTGGTCTATAAGGTTGACTTTACAACCAATCACCATAAGGGTATTTGGACTGATATAAGGTGTACACTAGAACTAGTGACATCATACATCAGGCCAACTTCTCACACTAGCTTCATATGCTGACCCCGACGTCTGATTTCTTAGTGGCAATAACTTCAGCCTTTAGGATCTGGGAGTTAGTCTATTTTGTTTTGAAACTTATTTATAAGGTGAGTAATCAGCAGAAATATATATCCATCAGAATGAAAGATTATTTACCTTCAGTTATGATACTTTTGATGCATAATAGCTTACTCAAATGATGATTTAGTGCTGGAGGTAAAAAGAGCTGAAGGTATGCAGATGTGCTTCTGTGTAGTAAAAGTTCAGTTCCTCTACGCCAGACTCTCATCAGGCATGGAAAACAGAAGCAACTGCCGCAAATGCACAATGTAACTGTGGATGTAGTTATATCTGGAAATGATGGAGCTGTGATTGGAGTCCAGTGCTGCCACCTGGCAATGTTGAAAACTTTAGAAATGTTGTACCGGAGGTAAGTAACCTTTTCTTCCACTCCAGCCACTTAGGGGTAATGTAAAAATGTGAAATAGTCAATGAGCCAATGTAACTTAGTGAACCTTTAGGGAACTTTTTGTTTTGCTTAAATCTGAAATATGCTAACTAAAAAATATATTTAGATAGTCCCACAAAACAATTTACAGATTATCAGGATTGCTACATAAATGATTAAAACGTATGTTTTTTGTCAGTCTGGTTTCTGATGATTGTTTTTTTCATGCAGGTCATCCGGGGGCTTCTCAAATTTTGGCCAAAAACATGTAGCCAGAAAGAGGTAAGGTCTTGCTGCTAATAAACTTATAAACATACTCTCAGTGTAAAGTGGGCAAAGTTTGTGGTGTTTAAAAAAATTTTTAAAAAATTACTGTCACTGTTGGGGTATTACCACTAGCATGCTAGACAACTGCCATGATTTACCATTATAGTCCACATAATATTGCCTATTCGCCCTGTCCCTTTGACATTTGGGAAATTTGATATTCCCTCTGTACCCCATGATTAACCACTGAGTTAATCGTCTTGAATAGAGTGAAGCCGGTGACTTGTTTCCTTTGGACTTCATAGTTGTTTTCACAATGCCCCTCAACCTAGTCCAAAAAACAATCTGCAAGTTGTTTTATGTTAGTTTACATTGTCCCAATGGAGGAGATATATATCAGGAGGTCACCCATGAGTTAGTTCTCTGAACCACAACATGGAATATGCAGCTTGATGCATGAGCAGCCTTTCTTGCTTTTCTGGTCTTTGAGAAATGAAGGCACTTAAATAATTTTGCCTGCTGCCAAAAGAAATTAAAGGAAATTTTAGCAAGGCATTTTGTTGCTGTGGAGGAGGATAATAGAATGTAGTATCTAGCCGTAAATGTTGGTTCTCCAACATTAAATCTTTTATATATTCACATGCTTGAATCATTCCCCGCCTTCAGGCTCGGAATCCCTGATACATTAAAATAGATATAAATGGTGTTAAAATGGCCATAGGCCGTAAACATAATTTGATTAGTAGCACATTCATCTCATTTTAATGAACCTAAACGTAAGCAGTGAGGTGGAAGCTTCAGCTCTCCTACTCCCTGTAGAGGGCACCGTACCTCCAATTTATATCACCTGTTGTATGTGAGTTAATTACCGGTCAGAGTTCTGCTTTAACTTTTCAGTGAACCAGAATCTAGTACTATTTTGTTCTTCCTTGGATTTGAACAAGTCCCATCTTCAGCACGGAAGTACTGCGAGTTGTTTTTAGGGAAGATTCTGTCTTTCCTGGGCCAGCAAGAACTTTTTATCTGACAGTTAACTGTCACCAACTGTGATCATGGCTGACAGAAATAAATCTCTCTTCAAACCTTGTTCTGCTTGTGGACACAAGAAGAGTTAAACTGATGACCATTACTCTGTGTATTTATTATCATACACTTAGGGCATCAAAATGTAATTTATATAAGACTTTTACAATTAAGACAGATAGGAGGTTGGTATTATACATTTGTGGCTAATGCGAATTGTCCTCCTAAGGGAGATGCCCCTTCTTCAGGGTAAAATTACAAGAAACGTGTCCCACCAATCCCTTCCATGAAGGCAGTGCAAAGAGGAGACTTATTCAGTTTCCTGAACTGGACTTATGTGGTACAGCGCTTACAGCCAAAATGGAAAATCCTTTTAAGAATGTCTTCAACGAGGAAATCATCGTAGGCGACGAGAACGTCGACTAAGATACCATCGTTGATGTGATCTGCTCCGCCGACAAGACCATCAGCGTCACTACTAACTAATCCTATAACATCGGAGACGTCTGTCAACGATACTGTAGATTTCAACACCGTAGACAGCGACTTTGAAGATACCGGTCTTTTCACCATTGAAAGTGTCAACTTTACCCCCAACACAAATTTTACATTCAGACCAGGAAGATGATGCTAGTGATTACGCTTCCCAGACAGCTTACAACCCAACGTAACCAGATGTAAGCTATGTCCCAGATTTTGGAGAAGATATGTACGACAATTAATCCAGCAAATATAAATATCATCAGGATTTTCCATACCTCAAACCTCTTATTCCTGCTTGCGACAACACCACATAGATAATACAGGGAGCCTAATGTCCAGGTAATTGGCTTTTTTTTATCTACATTACAGCAGATAATGGACACAATCTAACTACCACAACATCCAGCTGATAATCCCAAAACGAGGTTGCTTGCTGCACCTTTTCTGCTATTTCCTTTACTTTCTACTTTGCAGGCTATACCAATCGCACCATTCTCTGGTCCTCAGGACAAGGATAGCAGACGTATTGGTAGTTTGGGGTGGAGCATTTTGTCTACAGCAGCTACTCCAATTAAAGCAGCTAATTCCATAACAATTGTAGAATGATATGGTCGACCAATGTGGAATAACATCACTGTAGTGCTGGATATCATCCCAGAAGATAACTTAAGGCAAGAAACATCCCTTAGGAAGGAGAACATATGACTTTATTGTTGATACTGCTGTGAATGACTCAAACACAGGTTTTAACCAGCTTGCAGGAGGTACTGTATTTAGAAATCAAGGCTTATTAAAGTCCACAGCCTTCCGCCCTGAGATCCATATGCCTTATGCTGACCTAACTCATTTTTCAAAAGCACACAGATGAGGCTATTCAACGCCTCAAAACTGACGCAGCAAAAGCATTAGGACCTTATGTAGGAAGGTAGGATCCGTCTAGCATGGCTACCCCCACTTTTTTTCTGGTGTCAGTGTGTTTTTGACTTAATCTGCTGGCATCCTGCTAATCCAGACCCCAGCAGTTGTGCCCTCTCCCCTAAAATTGTTTTGGTAAGTGCTTTTGTACCTCCAAAATTGGCTACTGGTGTACCCCTATAAGTCTCTAGTATATGCTACTAAGGCATCCTGCGCAAAAGTACACCAGGGGTCTCCTATAGGCTGCAGCATGTATTGTGCTACCCGTGGGAGTCCACTTAAACGGTGACTACATGCCTGCCAATGCAGCCTCTGTGAGCTGGTGCTTGCACCTTTCACAACAGATAATAGTGTCCTTATATCTGAGGTCACTGCACTTATAACCTATAAGTCACTGCTATGGCAGGCTCTTCATTCCTGAGGGCAGGGTGCTTGGTTACAAGTTTGAGGGTACCCCTGCATGAGAAGAATACCTCTACAAACTCCAGTCTATTCTTCGGGCTTTGTAAGTGCGGTAAGCCATTTTAAGACATATAGTGGACATCAGTCATTATGAGTTGCCTAACTATATAATGGCTGCACAGAACCCAGTCATGTTTGGTATCGTAAACCAACACCGATTCCAGTTTTTGAAATGTGATCTCATATACTGAGGAGCCCCGTAAGGGACCCCTTGTACTCCCGGTAACAGCTTTTCAGGGTCTGGAAGCAAGCTAGTGCTGCTTCCAACCACAGACACAATTCTGCCCTCCTGCTGCGGAGACAGGCGTGATTAGGGAGAGGTAGAACAATAGGTTTCCTGTCGCAGGGAGGTGTGACCACTTCCCAGACAGGACTTAGTGCATTGGGCTGTGGTGGGGGTGCTTGCCAGCCCCACCAGACTGCTTTGAAGGGGACAGATGGTGCACTCCTTGCATACTTCAGTTTGAGCCAGTCCAGGAACCCTTGGTTCCCGCTCTGACGTGAAACTGGACTAAGGACAGGGGAGTATCCTCCCCTCTCTCCAGCTCCTCCTCTGGGAGGGAACCCCGGGTTGTCCCAACTCTTTCCTTAGGGTACATGTCCTCAGATTTGTTATGGGACCAGACTCAACCCTGAAACTAAATTGCTCCTCAATCGTCTGGACACTTGGACTTCGTTGGACTTCGACTTGAACTGAGACTGCATCAAGGAAGGCTCCTGCTGCTTCTGGTCTCGCTGTTTTTTGTCTTCTGCGTTATATGTGTTTGTGCTTAATCCAGGTTCTGCAGGAGACCTGTGGGCATCAAGGTAAAGCAAATAAATCTCCCTTGGAGTGAAGGAGTCATTCCCCTGCATTTGCAGGCACCGCAACTAAGGTGACCGACCTGCTGCTCCTTTTGCCCTATGGACTTCCCAAAGACCAACAACACAGGTGGTGGGTCTGTGGCTCCCTAGAGGCCTGGACTGTCTTCTCAGTAATTTTGACGACAGTATCCCTCATTGGGGCTGCTGGGACCAAATCCCTGTGTACTCCATTGACTTGCCTTTGCCAGGGCTTGTTGGCTCTGCACTCCAGAGATCTTCGGGCTACAAAAAGCTTCAGCCTCTAGCACCTCTCTTCCTGAAGAACAGAGTTCTCCTTGCATCTAGGGACTCTGACTTTGGTGAGTTGCGTGAGGGACTCCTGTACCTCCAGCCTCTGGGTCCTCCTAAGGGTCTTCTCTTGCTTCAGTGGGCTCCCCTGCTTGCTCAGCGCCAGCTCAGACTCTCCTGCCTTTGGTGAGTCCCTTGGACCTTGCTGGTCTCAACGTTTGCTCCTTTTTGTTCTCCACGCCAGCTGCGGCTACCAAGGCTTGTTGGTGCTCCCACTGGACACCAATATCTGACGTAGGGCAGCTCGTGCGACTCTTCTGAACCTCTCAACATTGGTGGGCATTGTGCTTCCGTGCCTCCTGGTCACCCCCAAGTGACATAGATTGTACCCTCTTCTTGCAGGTTCTTCACTTCAAGAATCCACCCTTGGATTCTACCGGACTCCTTCACAGTTTTCTTCAGATGTATCTTTGAAGTCTCCCATTGTCATCTATGGCAGGCTCCATTTATGCACCTGGCTTCTATGGTGCAGGTAACCTGGTTCCTGGAGAATCCCCGAGTGGGACGACTCTCCAACCTTCTGTCTTTCTTCTACAGGGTTTGTTCGGGGTTCTTCTGCTTTAAAACTGCAACTGCAACTGCAACTTCTCTATTGACTTTCATTGGGCATGCAGCTGTGTTTTCACACAGCCTCCATTGGGTTCCTGGGTACTTAACTTGGGCGGTTCCTTGTGTCCCTAGCTCTTCTGAGTCTTCTGGCCCAAGTCCCTTTGCAGTTTGCATACCACTTTCTTAATATATGGCTTGGTCTCCCCCCTGGAGACCACTGTATGTTGTGCTACTTACCTGATTGTTTTCAAAGTATTCTTGTGTGTGCTATTGATATCTCTGGGTAAGAGATATACCAATGTGTTAGGGATTGTGTTGTGAATAAATACTTATTTTTGCATAAACACTGTGCAGTTCTTTTTCATTTTAACTTGCACAGTTTTTTTATTTTTATTTTTTTTATTCAGAGTTTTATATAGCGCAAACTTGACCCGGTATCGGGTATTAGAGCACTTTACATAGCACCAGTTGCGTTACAATAGTACACATTCATTTTTATTAGGCACGGTGAGATTAAGTGATTTTCCCAGAATCACAGGATGTTCAGCGTCATTGCTGAGACTCTAACCCGGTTCCCCAGATTCGTGGTCGACCGCCCTAGACGTTAGGCCAACTCCTCTCCCCTCTCACTGTTGATTAAAGTTGGTAAAAGAAGCTCTTTGCACTCCTTCAAGATAACCCTTAAGGCAGATTCCCCACAACTACCACTTTGAGAGCTTGCCATGGTTATCAAAGACCACTAAAATCACTGTAAGGGTTGCCAGGATTAGTTCAAGGTGCATCACTTAAAGTGTGCGCCATATACTAAGCCAGCCTCCTGCACCTTAGCAGTACCCTAAATTTGGAACTGATAATTTTAATGGCGCATGAAGTCTGCAGAATTTTAGAGGAGGATTTAACCAATATGGAGGCCAAGGGTCTTAATACTATTCCCAGAGACAGTCTGGATGCTATCAAGTATACTCTTAGAATAGTACCAATGACACTCTTATGGGAGGTCTTTGGGAAGGATGAAAGGATCTTCACAAGCACATATACATGGCAATCGGAGGAGAGCTTGACTCTCCTCCCTTGCCTCCTCTTCCATCTGATACTCAGAAGCTGGGAGAGAGAATTTCCCTTTATAGTCCAGCTTGGTAGACTATACCAGTGGACAAATGGGTGAGGCAAATTATCCATACTGGTCATACGGTGGAGTTTGTTCAGAGACCATCAGTTTGCCCCACCCAAGAAAGACCATCATCTCCATTTGAATGAGCTTCAAAAGGAAATTGTCATGCATCTGCTCAAGGGTGCCATAGAGATAGAACCCTTGGTTTTTTGGGGATTTTGGGTACTATTTCAGGTTCTTCCTAATCTAAAAGAAACACTGTTTAATGGAGACCAATTGTTGATCCCAGACAGTTTAACATTTTTTATTTAAGAAAGTCATTTTGGATGATAACTCTGCAAAAAGTCCTCCTGGTGATGGCAGAAAAGGGATTTTATGATCTTCCTAGATCTTCAGGACGCATATCTTTACATATCTATTCAAAGAAAACACAAAGTATCTTCACTTTTTATTAGCAGGATAACACTGCCAGTTAAAGGTCCTTCCTTTCAGTCGTGAATCAACGCCTCAGATAGTCACCAAATGTCTTGTTTCAGTAGCTGCATTTCTCAGGTGAGACGGTCACCAAGTTTTTCCATGCCTGGACTACTGGCTCGTCAAAGCATCATCGAGAGAAGAAGCAAAAGCTTCAATGATTCCTACATCCATCTTTCTGGAGATTGAGTCTCACTTTGAACAGCGAACAATCATCCTCAGAACCTCAGACAGAAATCCAGTTCCTTGGTGAGATACTCGATCCACTTTTGGGAAAGGCTTTTCTGTCAGCGGAAATAGTGAGGAAATTGCAAATGGCACCAAAGAGTCTTTTTGCAAAACAATCAGTCAAAGTAAGACCGTGCAAATAATGTCATCATGCATCACCCTCATTTAATTTTACAAGCTCCGAATGAGACCTGTTCAGCATGAACTGAACCGGGAATCAAAGTCTCATGTTGCGGTAGGAGTCACAAGGTATCTGAAGCAAGCATTGTTGTGGTGGCGTACACCAGATCGATTTGTTTGGACAGCAGCAAACACCAGTACTTCGGAAGCTGATTAGCTGGTCCAAAAGCTTTGCTTCCGCTTTTCCTCAGTTTTCCCCTGAGCCTCAGGGTACTGAGGAAGGCGAAGATAGATCACTGCACTTTGATCCTCATTGCTCCCATGTGGCCACACCACTAGGGGTACTAAGATCTTTCAGTTCTGAGCATGTCCAGCCATTCCTCTGAAAATGCATCCCAAATTCCTCTCCAGACACCACGGAGAGGTCCCACGTCACACCCCTAACTCATTGAATTTCACAGCATTGTACTTGACCACTGAATTTGGTCATTTGGATGTACCACAAGACTTCAGAAATATTTTACCGCAGGCTGGAGCTCCAGCGACCACAAAGACTTACGACTCCAAGTGGAAACGCTTTTGTGTCTTGTGCAGGAAAAACGGTCCTCATCCTCTTCGAATAATACCTCCTCAAATTTACCCGTATTTGTTGGACCTGGCCAAGGGTCAACTTAAATATTATTCAGTCTGGGTCCATCTGGCCGCAGTTTCAAGATCTAAGAGAACTGAACTGTCATCTACTCTGTTCCGCCAGCGGATTATAAAACACTTCATGAAAAGGCTCTTCGAAGCATTCCAAACTCTTCGACATTCTCCGATTCCATGGACTTAATACTTTCCTCAGTCAGTTGATGCTACCTCCTTTTTAGACTATATATAAGGGCCATTTGAAATTTGTCTCATGGAAAACAGCGCTATTCCTAGCTTTGATTTCTTCAAGGAAAGTGAGTGAGATTCAAGTGTTTACTATCAAGGACCCATTCCTCAGTTTCATCTAGGTAAAAGTTTTTTTTGAGAACCAACCTTTAATTTATACCCAAGGTTCCTACTAACTTTCACTTAAATGAACCTGTCATTTTCCAATCTTTCTTCCCAAACCCATCTTCGACATCAATAAGATTGTTGCATTCTTTAGGCTTGCGTAGATGTTCCAGGTTCTCCATTGACTAGACAAGATGTACGCACATCAGACCAGCTGTTGTGTCTTTTGGACAACCACAACGAGGTAATTTCTACCCAAATAGAGGACAGCTTGTTGGCTATCAACCTTTATTACCTTCTGTCATGACCAGGCCAGTCATCCGTTTCATGAAAGAGTGAGGGCGCATTTCAACAAGGGGCATGGCATCGACTGCAGCACTCTATGCTGGTGTACTTTTGAAAGACATCTGCTGTGCTGCCACCTGGAAGAGTATGCACATGTTCACAAACCATTATTGCCTCGATGTGGATTCAAAGGCTGATGCAGCAACCGGACAGGCGGTACTAAGAAACCTCATTCAATAAAGGTGAGCAAGCTTCCTAGGTTTTTTTATGTATTATGATGTGTACTGCTTGCTATTCGGATTCAAGCACATTAATAAATAAAACACTCCATGTTGGAGACGAAATTAGTTACCTATAACTCCAATGTTGGTATCTTTTATATATTCACATGCAACCATACCCCTAGCCCCGGTCACAGTCTCATTCTTTATTTTCTTTTCTCACTCTTGAGCTTTGAATTCTGAGCTATTCCTCAAAGGGAATATGAGAGATGAAGCTACCACCTCATTGGCTGAGGTTTAGGTTCTTTCAAATGAAGTGTATGTGCTTCTAAACAAATGTTGTTTCAGTCCTATGGCTAGTTTAACACTATTTACTGGTATTTTAATGCACCAGTGTCTCACTGCCTGACAACGGGGAATGGTTCAATCATGTGAATATATAAAAGATACCAACGTTGTAGAACTGGAGTTAGAGATAAGTAACTATTTTTTTCTATGAGCACCTTGGCATCAAAAGCTGGTAATGCCATTTTTAGAAGTCAGAGGCAGCTTCCTCGTAGCAACATCAAATGTACTTCCACATCTAAATATTCTTTGGGAAAACTTCTCAAACATCAGCATTTCTTGGAAAGGCCCATTCTATTCTTCAATGTATCAATGACTCTTTGGTTCTTTTGCCTCTGTAAAGTTATCTGGTGAGAGTGTGTATTTCATATTTATGTCTGTCATGAAGCAGATTGGCAAGAATTTTGAATGCTAGATTATTTTTAGAAGGGTTGTTATTGTCTGAACTGTAACAGCTTGGTTGCCTCCAATGTAGCAGACATTCATGTGCTTGTGTTAACTTTTTGTTAAAATCAGAGGTCTTCACCTTATGCAAAAGAGATATGAAGAGAATTTGAGTCTGTCATGTCACTGAAGAAACTTTCTCTAGCTGTTTCTTGATACAAAAAGAAAGCTCCATCTATAGGCCTGAGACCGATTCTAAATATCAACATTATTAATAACGCAACCAGCTTTGCAAAATTGATTTTTGTTGCCTGTTTTACTAATTCATTAAGGCCATTTCACAGAAATTACCATGGGGCCCACAAGGAGACTCCACTCTCAGATTGATCAAATAGATTTCAACTTGTGTGGTGATGATACCGATTGGGGGCTGGGAAAAGGGGAGAGAGTATGGAAGGGGGTGTTGCCTGTTACAACCCACTCTACATTGGACCTTCAAATCCTACCTATTGCTATTTGTAGGACATTTGCCTTCTTCAATTTGAAGAAGCAGATCATACTTCCTGCACATTTGACCCCCTAAGTCTTCCCTTGTGAACCTTCTTCCACTTACACAGGCCATTTTTGTTTGCAGCCCCAAAAAAGATCTCTGGTTAGAGGAATCATACGCTACAAGTTCCCACTAATAATAAAAAAAAGGTTTAATTTAAGATTACTAATCAGTAAAGTTACCCATAAATGAGGACACGCTGGATCCCTTTTGGTCCACGCTAGATAATAATACACTTGAGGGACCCTATTAACTGTGCATGGACTGATCATTTTGTCGTTCCTTTTCCTTCTGTGGTATCAAGTGTTAGTTCACAAATTTCCCAGTGCTTCTCACGCAACTGAAAATAATTTTATCCCATCCTCACCAGCCCTGTATAAAATTCAGTTGACTCCAAAACAGCCCCCTTTGAGTCAGGGAACCTTCCATTTCTACTCAGTCAATTATGGTATTCTATACGTCATTGAAGCCACTTTCCCGCCAAGGGTAAGCAACGTAATAACTTCTCCCCTTGTGTAACAGGTGGTTCTCCCCAGAAAATAAATTTGTGAAATAGCGAACCAGAGAAGCTGAGAGGCAATGGAGGTCTCATTACTGCACTGAACTTGAGGACAGTTTTAGTCAGGAGTCCTTGTATAAGTTCAAGAAACCAGAAAGTCTCATTTCTTTCATCACCTTAACCTCCTCTCTGAATCTCACTGGCAAGCTGTTTTGTATTGGTTCAGAATTAGCCCCCTGCACCTCCAATCCCCACCCACTTCCAGCTATCCATCCTTCCAGAAACCTCTGCGCAAAGTTTTCAATGTACTTTTAGGAAAAAATTGTCGGGGAGGCAGCCCTCAAGGAAAACATCTCACCCACCTGCTGACTAAAACCTAATCATCCCCCTGACAAACTGAACATCACATTCCCAGGCTTTGCCATTATTACTGAATGTCAGCTAACTAAAACCTTTCTGAATAACTGTTCTTTGGTATCCCTGTGTCACTCATGTCCTGAAATCCACATGCAGGATTTCTACCTTTTTTTTTTAATGATGACCTGCTGAAACCCTTAATTTGCTGCCTCTCTTAGAGATTATTCCTAGATGAGCGGCAGGCAATGGTCAACCCCCTATTGAAAAAGCCCTTGCGAGTGACTTTCACCTAATTTCACTCCAACCCGGTCCATGGAAAATAATGGAAAGACTTATTTTCAACCAACTCCGAAATGTAATGGATGAGAATGAAATGTTCAAGATGTTTTAGACTGAGGCTCAGCCACAGCACTGAGCTGGTGGTACTTTCAGTCTTGGATGACCTTTGCAGACTGGTTGATAACAGTGGTGATGACACGCTCATACTTTTAGGTCTCTTTGCTACATTGACACCATTGACCAGTCATCCTTTCAAGACCTTACAAGAAGCCAACATCTCAGGTCAGGCACCAATTTGGATTAATTCCTTCCTTTCTCATGCGCAGCAGTCCATGGCACTTACCTGTTTCAAGAGCTTCCCTCTACTGAGACTGGTAAATTGTGGTGCCCTCATGGTTCTGCACGTTCTCTACAACTTTACCATTTGTACATGCGTCCCTTAACTGGAATACCTCCAGAGGACTCTGTTCTACATGCATACAATTCCTTTTTACCATCTCCTGCCGGTAAAATGTTTACAAATCATACTCCAACCAACAGAAGTGAAATGATTGGCGTGCCCTAAGTTGATGGTGGATGCCATGAAATGTTCTGAGACTAAACCCACTGAAGATGGAGTTTTTGCCTGGCCCTACCAATTCAGCCCAGTGGCACAATGTTCCCTGGTGTGGTGTAAGGGGCCTATGCCCAGCACTCACAAATATTGTAAAGAATCTAAGCATACACCTCAATTGTGCTTTTTCCTCTGGATCTTTTGGCCTCTAAAGCAATCATTTGCTGCTTCCTGCAACTAAACGTCTTTAAATGTTGTGTCCTCATTTGGATACTGATACCATATTCTTGTCATTAATGCTCTTATCCATTCTATACTGGTTTATGCTAAATCAGTATACTAGACTTCTCCTCATATTACTACTCCTTCAGCTTGTACAAAACATAGCAGCACAACTGTTTCCAGATGCTTGTAAACTGACTCATGATTCACCTATTTTGAAATCCTTGCAATGAATAGCTATAAACAATAGTTATCTTGAAATAAATGTCTATTTAGCACAAGAATGTATGTTATATCCGCCTCCCCAGGCCCCTTCCCCCTTTCAGCCCCCAAAGTCTCCTGGCATGTTCCTAGCAGAAACCTGCATTCTGCTGACTTATTTCCTTTTTCAGTGCAAGTCTATTTAAGGGAGTAGGGCTTTAACCCTCCCCCGTATCCCCCTCACGTGATGTGCGGACTCCACACTTTGTCTGTAAGTGACAGAGCAGAGCCACATGTAAACACACACCTCTGCTCAGATGTTATTGCCTATCTTTTCACGATTTTCCGATAACCCCAGACTTCTCTACTGAGACTAAGAAAAATGTTTTGATGGTATCCTACTGCTTGGGCCGGCAACATCTATCGTACCATTTTATAATCGACCAACATATATTGTGGTGACTGCATGGTTGAAACCATGTTCTTGTCCACCTGTGAACAGGTGAGTAGCCAGATTTCTCCAGTATTGGGTCTTTCATAGATTCACATGCTTGAATCATCCCTGTCGTCGTAGTGGGAGTCTCACGGTATACATATAAAAGCAGTAGATAGAACTACCATAGGCTACCATGCAATGAAGTCACTGCAGTAGCCTAGCCACTTTCTTTGGTAAAAAAAAAAAAAAAAAGAACCAAACTTAATCAAAAGCCAATTAGGCAAGGGCACCCTCTAGAACAATCCCAAGAGAGGCTAGGTTCCTCAGATTTTCCACTGCACGTCGTGTGAAAGGGAGTTTCCCTGAGCTCAGTTTTGTAGCAGTTTTCTTCCCAAATATGTCAGAATCTTCAAAGAAAGGTCTCTTCAGGTTGTGTGGATCATATGGTAAGAAGAGGCTGCATGCTGAGGATCCACATAAGAGCTGCCTACTGCCTTTACCCTCAACATAAGGTAAAAGACTGCAAAATCTGTAGAACCTTCTCTACAAAATCCCTCAAGGATAGAGTAGATTATTGATTTGGTTACAGAAACTTAAATCAAAATCTGATGTTGTCTCTTAGGATGAGGAGAGCTCTACCTCACAGACTTCTAAGGAAACACCCAAAAGGAGAGGGAGAGAGATCTCTTGAATCTCCTGAAGTTTCCAAGAAGAAGACTTCAAAACGGTCTTGTCAGGAAGGGGAAGACACCTCACAAAACAGAAAGCTTCCATTTCTTACTGAGGAAAAAAGCCATAAGTAGGAAAAGTACTCTTCTATCCACTCCATGAAAATCTGTCTAAAAAAAGCTTATATCACTGACGGAATTAACTTCTGGATCACGGTTGACGCAAAAATCATCGTCTAAGCAAGTTTCTTCTACCTCGTTGTCGAAAAAATCTACATCGTGGACGACGCCCCCATCGACAACACTTCCAGTGACGACGATTGCTACACCGCCGACGACCTCATCGTAGACAGCAACTTTGGCGATGACTACAACTTTTTTGTCGCCGACGTCAGTGCTTCGTCATCAACCTCTTCTACGACCGCGTCGACTATAATCTCGCCTACGATGCTGACAACGGCTTCATCCTCTCTTGTCATGTTCGACTCGACGCCGCAACCATCGTCGAAGCGGACAACGCTCTATCCCAAGCCTGGTCGGAAGCGTCCATCTACCTTACAGCTTATGCCGATGACGTTCTCGTCGACACCTTCGACAAGACAATTTTTGCAAAATCCAGCAATAGAGTCACCTTTAACTCCTTCAACCATTTTAGAGGAATCTGATGACGATGGGATGTTTTGACCTGCTGATAGTCCTTCTCAATTGCATGTCAAATATCAGGAGGAAGATGACAACGAATATGAGGGATACTACCAACAACAATATCACCCTCCTCATGCACAAATTCAGTATATGGAACAAGTTAATTGAGGCTGGGGAGACTATATGCAAACCCCGATGACTAGCATGCATTAGTGTTAGGATCCACTGGTAGGGCCCACATCAGCAGCAGTTGGGGGGGTGGGGTGGGTGGGGGGGAGTTACTTGGGTATGGTTGTAGTGTTACGACGAGAGCCGGCAGGAAGGACCCCTGATTGCTGACCGCCGGTGAACGGGGCGCATGGGCAGCTCTCCTTGGGCACCTAGTAGGTGATGAGTGGCAGGCCTTAGGCACTGCTCACAGGGGTGGGCGCAGATGGGGATGGAGGCTGCGGACACGGACAATACTAGTATCAACCGCGTCGAGGGGTTGCTTCAGACAGGCGGTAGTTGGATTTGGGGAGAGAATCTGATAGGAATAAATGCAGAGGCTATAATAGGACATGGACCGGGCTTTGCTATGAGGAGATCGTTATGATCACATGAATCACTGTCGTAACACGCCGCCCGGCCCCCGGGATGTGGGCTAAACGGCTGTGTGCATTGCTATAACGAGGGGTGTGATTTGAGATGATACGCGGGTACCGGTTGCCCTAATGGATGTTTTGTTTATAATGCTGCAATAAAAACATGTTTAAAAAAAATGTAACAAGTTAATCAACCTATGGTCCACCTTCCTATTGCTTTGGTACAAGATCTTCAGGATTTATTACAGGACTATCGCACACGCTTCCCTTCGGCGCCTGTTTCTCCATCTCCGCAGCCACCACCGCCTGCTGCTTCTCCACCACGTACCTCTGTACTGCTATGTGCGTCCTCCCCTGCGGGAGATACTGGTGTGCCACAACATAATCCGGATACTTCTGATGAAGGAGAAATTGAGGAAAATCAACCTCAAAAGGACGGACAAACAGGAGATGAATGGGATGACTACGTCATATCAACACTGGGGACTCCCTCTCTGCAAATGGTAGAGTCTCCACCTGAGGATATCGGCGGCTTTCATGCCTTAATAGAAAGAGCAGCGTCGCCTTTCCAGCTGTCGTTAACGGTAAAGCAACCAGACTGCTTTCTCTATGATTTCAAGGACCTATCTCGGAGATTTGTTAGGGTCTATAACCATTGTAGAACACATATGGGAAGAAGGCTTAAAGGTAATAAGGACACCAGCCACAGTTATCCCTGTCTTACCCAAGATTGACAAAAAGTATAGAGCTCCAGAGGATGCTCCAGCTTGTCTAGTAGGACATCCTAAGCCTGATTCAGTTATCTCGCAGGCAGCTCAACGGAGATTGAGGAACTCTCTAGCGCCCATTACTGCTCCACCTGACAGAGAAGGGAGGCGCTTAGATAACATCTGAAAAAGATTTACAACAACATCAGGTGCAACTGTTGGTCCTGCTAACGCCTTTGCTATTTAAGCCAGGTATGATCGACAGACGTGGTTGGACATTGCTCGTTTCTTAGATCTCCTTCCACAGGATAAGAAGATGGAAGTAAAGAAAATCCTGCTTGAGGGGGAAAGATCTGCATCCGAAATTATTGATGCTTCTATGAATATTGCTTCCTTAGCTTTTCGTCAGCTTGCCGGAGCTGCCAGGGTTGGCTGAAAGCAACTATGTTCCACCCTGAGGTGCAAAGCAAAACTTTGGATATGCCATTTGATGGTGAAACACTCTTTGGCAAGCATATTGATGATGCTTTGCAGACCATCAAAACCGACACAGCTAAGGCTCTGGGAACGCTGCAAAATAGAAAGACCCCCTTTCATGGAGCACGTGGCAGAAGAAATTATTCTTTCCGAGGAGGTTACCAAAGATACCAGCCTCAAATTTACACCTCTTACCGGCCTTCCTACCAACAGCAGCAACACTACCGTGTGCTATGACAGGCTGCCTACTCCAGACAGCCTAGGCGAAAGCAACAGGTTCAGCCTAGAGATGCGAGCCGTAAACAGTGACGACGCTTCACCGCCTGCCGCTCTTCCCTTGTCTTTTTCACTGAAGAAAACCCCTCTCTCTCATTACCTACATCAATGGCAAAAAATAAAATCAGACAAATGGGTCCTGGATATAATAGAGTATGGCCGTACCCTTGAGTTTACCACAACGCCACCTCATCACCCGCCTCAGAAATCGACACCACCCCATCTTCATTGTTAAAGAAGGAGGCTTTACTAATGCTTTAAAAAGGAGCAATAGAATGTGTTCCACACTCTCAGAGAGGAAAAGGTTTCAAATCTAGCTTTTTCCTGCTACAAAAAGAAGAAACTGGGGGAATGGCGTCCCATTTTAGACCTCAGGAAGCTCAACAAATACCTGCTGAAGAAATCCTTTTGCATGGTTACTCTCCTGGAGATATTGCAGCTTCTGAACCATTCAGAATTTTTAGCAAGCCTAGATGTGGAAGACGCTTACTTCCATATCCCTATCCACTTCAAACATTCAAAATTTCTGCGTTTCTATGTGGCAGGCGCGCATTATCAAGTCAAGGCCTTCCCTTCGGCCTTCGCTCAGCTCCACGGGTTTTCACCAAGTGCCTTGCTCTCGTGGCAGCATTTCTGCAGCTGAAAGGCCTACAGATCTTCCCATACCTTGTCGATTGGCTGGTGAAAGCCCCTTCTCTTCGTCAGGCTTCAGAAGACATCTCTTTCTGCGTACAACTCTTCCGCTCTCTAGGGCTGGCAGTCCATCTTCGATTATCCATTCTAGCTCCTTCTCATCGGTTAACGTTTCTAGGAGCAACACTGGACACTCTCCAAAACAAAAGGCATTCTTATTAATAGAGATTGATCACCATCCTACTCTGGCTCACGATCTCTACAAAAGAAAGTGCGCTTCTGTCAGTCTCCTCAAATCCTTTCTCAGAATGATGTCTTCCACCATTCTCATGGTACCTCACGCTCGTCTAAGGATGAGACCATTCCAAGAACAGTTGGACGGCCCAGTGGTTTTAAATAACAGGATCCTTCAACGACCTAATTCAGATAACTCCGATCATGAAGGATGCACTTCTCTGGTGGCAATCTCCCAGGAATCTCTCTCTGGGACTGTTATTCCTTTCACCTCTTCCAGAGTTCGTTCTGACAACAGATGTATCTTTGGAAGGCTGGGGAGCGCATCTGCAAGACCTCCAAATAAGCGGCAAATGGAGTCACTCTCTCTCTAAAATGCATAACTTTGTTTGAATTACGGGCAATATTTCTAGCCCTCCAGACATTCCTCCCAAAGAGATGAGCATCCTCAGTCCTAACACGCATGGACAACACCACCTGCATGCATTATCTAAACAAGCAGGGAGGAACAAGATCTCCAATCCTATCCTGGGAAGCTCAAAGGATATGGGAATGTACACTACAGCATCAAATAACTATCAAAGCGTAGCGTCTCCCAGGAATAAAGAAAAACCTAGCAGACACTTTGAGCAGGTTAAGTCAATCAAATCACGAGTGGGAACTCAACCAACTGGTTCTCAACCACATCTTCCAGAAATGGGGAACACCCAACTTAGATCTATTTGCGTCTCAAGGGAACCAGAAATGCTGGTTCTTTTCCAGCAGGGAACCTCAGATCGGGTCATGGGGGAATGCATTTTCGATGAGATGGTAAGGAATCTTTGAATATGCTTTTCCCCCATAACCCTGAATCTCCAGAGTGCTGATGAAAAGGAACCGGGAACCGTGCCAACTCATCTTCATTGCTCCACATTGGCCACGTCAACACTGGTTCACGGAGCTACTCCTGCTGTTGCAATCCAAACCTTATTGCCTTCCTTTGTCAGCCACCCTGCTAACAATGAACAAAGAACAGATTCTGCATCAGCACCCAGCTTCTTTTCAATTGCATGCCTGGAACCTGAGTTCAATGAGTTCAAGGATTTAGTTATCTCTCAGGATTGTAGAGATATATTGTCCAGGGCAAGAGCGGAGTCTACTACTGAAACATATAGACTGAAATGGAAACGTTTTTGTTCTTGATGCCTTCGCAGTAACACTCCCCCTCTTCACTCTGCCCCTGAACAAATCTTGCCTTGTCTCTGGCAAGATCAGGTCTGTCATTTGCTTCAGGGGGGGAGCCACCTCGCGGCCCTCTACCGATAGATGGACGTCTGACTGTTCTTCTCACTGCTCTTCTCGCATCGTCAAACAGTTCATGAAGGGCCTTTTCAGGACTTTTCCCCCTGTTAGGCCTCCTCCACCAGAATGGAGCCCTAATGTGGTCCTCTCACAGTTAATGAAACCACCATTTGAGCCAATCCACAAAATAGAGCTCAAGTTTCTCGCATGGAATGTGGCTTTGCTTCTCACGCTTACATCTGCCAGAAGAGTAAATGAAATTCAAGCCTTCACCATTAAAGAGCCTTTCTTACGCTTCCCAGAGGACTGTGTAACGCTACGAACAAATCCTAAATTTATACCAAAGGTACATCTCAGTTTCACCATAATGAGCCTGATATTCTGCTCACTTTTTTTCAGCATCCTTCATCACCGGCGGTAAAATCTCTTCACTCTTTTGATGTAAAAAGATGCCTTTAAGTTTTACTTGCATTTGACAAAACAACTGTGCAGAATGGATCAACTTCTAGTATCTTATGGACCTGTAAAACTAGGGTCTGCTGTCACAAAAAGAACTGTTGCACGATGGATCGCTGCTATTATCCAATTGTGTCATATTAAGGCGGGTAAACCGCTTACAACCAAGGCCAAGGCGCTTTCCGCAAGACCAGTATCCTCTTCTGCTGCTCTTTTTGCTGGTGTTCCACTATTCAAGATTTGCCGTGTCGCTACCTGGAAGAATGCACTATTACCTGGACATGGCAACTTATAGGGAAGCAGCAGTGGGACAGGCAGTCCTGCGTCATCTATTTCAATAAGGTAAACCTCTGTTATGAGAGGTATTTTTTTTTCTCGCTCGTGCGTGTGGTCCAAGTTTAAAGTCACTCACTATTTGCCTTTGCATGTGTCTTTCTAGGAAAGACAACATGCAATTGGCCAAAGGCGGGTGCATGTCCCACCTTCTCTCTCCCCTGGCCTAGGGAGCTCGGGAGCGAGCAGCAGCGGCCCGGTGGCAGCTGCATACTTCACATTCGTTGTTTGTGTTCCCTTTAGAGGTCCAGTTTCATCCTTAACTTTAAAAGTAAAGGCTCGTAAAAAACACAATGAATTACACGTCTTTGGGCCACAGCCTCTCTTACATTACAGCCTCATTCCTCATGAGTCCAGACACGAGGCTCCCCGAGGGTGTTTGGCGCAGCCCAGCAGTACCAGACGTGGGATGGAAAACCGGTCCGGGCAGCACGGCGAGAAGGGTCCGCTTCCCACACACTTCTTTCATCCCTCGGCGGGGGTGAGGAGGGCTTGGAGAGAAGAAGATGCGGCTCTGCCCGCACTCTTAAAGGCTCGCTTAAGATACGAAGTAACTGGATTACTGAAAGCTCTGGACGTAGTGAGGAAAAACCAGCGCGTTGAATATCGCTTGTGAGAGTGGAGGAACTACGGACCGAGAACAAAATGCCCATCTTACTTAAAAGATGGCGCGCAAACAATGCGGGCACTGTAATCTCTTCCCCTCTTTTAAACACAGCCTGGAAACAAGAGAAATGTAGGCTTCTAATCCCGCAGATGACTAATAAATAAACACTGCGAACATTTCAGTACCAATACAACACTATACTTCTAGTTTTGTCCATATTTACTATTTACAACATGTTTGCAAAAGGCCAGTTGGAGCTCGCTGTTGGGCAGCAGACCAGTCCAATGGAGAGCTAAATCGGTCATTAACCTTCAGTGAAAGAAGTGCGAATGTAGAGTGGCAGCAGTATTTTTGTACTTTGCACTAGGGCCCATGTTGGATTTTTTTGTAATCCTGGGAATCTCGCTTGTAAAAGATATTTCAGGAAAAATACACACTCGGATATCCAAACTACACATCAAGGGCATGATTTGGGAGAGGTTCACTCCGTTTGAGTGGTTTTCTTGTGAACATGAGATTGACAGAATGTGATTATCATCTAGGCCAAGTAACGAAGTGGCAGAGATTTTGCTGAGCATCTGCCTTTCTGCAGAACAATAGGAGAACATGGCAGCCCTTATCTGACCAGCAGGACTCGTAGGAAATATATTTATACTGAAGAGCTGCACTAGGCTCTGCGGTCACTGTACAGTTTGTAAGTGTTTCCAAGAAGAAGGGGCGAGTTTTTAAAAGTCTAAGGCACAAGCGTTTTTCAAAATTTTAGCTGCCAGTATTTCTGGGAAGGGGTGTGACCCCCCCCCCAAATAAATTAATTATTGGCTTGCTAGTTGGGTCTGGCAGCCCCATGTTGGGTCTACTTTGTCAATATATCACTGTACACCAAGAATAAAAGACAAAACACTGACCTTTAATGTAAAACAGGATATATATTCACTTAAAAAACCATAGGTTTCACACATGTTCTAGTTAGGTGGACATTTCACTCGGAAAAAACCAATGAAATTCCCCTGTTATAGTTAGTTCAGATAACTTTAACTCGCGCGCCCGCAATCCACTGCTCGTGACGTCACATATTACATCACTCATGACATGGTCAGTGGCATCACTGATGACATCACTCATGACATCATCCTTTTGATAGAGTGGCAGTCGCGCGAGTTATAGTTATCTGAACTAACTATAACGGGGGAATTTCATTGGTTTTTTACGAGTGAAATGTCCACCTAACTATAACATGTGTGAAACCTATGGTTTTTTAAGTGAATTTGCAAGGTTTTTTAAATGCTAATTCCTAACTACAACGTGTGTGAAACCTATGTTTTTTTAAGTGAATTTGTACGGTTTTTTAAATGCTAAGTTATGTATTTATTATTATATTTTTTATATATTTATTTTACAATAAAGTACGTATTAAAAAAAAAATTGTTTTATTTTATTTTTTTATGGTTTTTCACCGTGCGCGCACCCCACGATTAAAAAGAAAAAAAAAAAAAAAGTGTTTTTCTGCCTTCGGGGTCCTTCAGGGACCCCCTGACAAAGGCTAGGGGGTCAGGAACTCTCTACCCTGCCCCCTTTTCACGTTCGCCACCTTCCTTTTTCACTCTCGCACTCAAAACAAACAAAATGGCGGCCGACACTTCCTGATTTCGACCGATTCGAACGTTGACTGACATGTAACCACCAATCAGAATTACGCTCGCGCACGTTAGGGTGCGCGAACCGTGCGCGCACGGTGCGCGGCTATAGATATTTATGTACTTTAACTGCAATTTTCTTAGGAACTACTGAACAGATTGACTCCATATATGCAAAAGGCACATCCCTGACCTGAGGACTACCTCTTTGCCAAATTTCATGTAATTCTATTCAGCCGTTCGGGCTGTACCTTCGACTAAAGGTCCTATGGGAAAATGCATGGGGAAAACGCGTTTTGGGACCCCCCTTTTTTCTCGGCCCCCGCTTGACGAATCCCCCCGAGACTTTCAGGGTAGGAGCTGAGCGGAGCGCCCCATTAGTTTTGAAAATTTCACGAGGATTCGTCAACTGGCGCCAAAGTTATTCAAAATAGAATTTTGAGATTTCCTATGGAAACACGGTCCTAACTATAACTATCTACTGGCGACCGCCAGTAGAATATATATATATGTATATATATGTTTTTGCGTTTGCAAATCAGGAGCATGACCCACTCGCAGGCACTAGCCCATTGGGGAGAAGCTAACAAGCGAAACACAGTGCCTGTTGCAGGAAGGGCGTCGGAGTGGGGTGACATCCTACTCTGACCACTCTGGAGTACGAGCCTAATCTCAGCAGGAGATCGAAAATGCACAAAATCCTTACGATCAAAGATCGCATGACCAAGAATATACTGCCACAACGTTAATGCAGGTACAAAAAGAAAAACTTTATGCAACATCAAGTAAGAACAAGATCCACTGTGATTCTATGTGAATATGCAGCAGTACAGAGCATTATGGGACTTGTATTTTTAACTGCTGGTCATGTGACCTTTCAATATAAAAGAGCGGACACAATGCACTTTGCTTTTTAATTTGGTTCCTACCTGTGATCAAGGCTGTTGCCGAAACGCGTAAGGGATGTAACCAGTGTGCTGCTCCAAACCACTGTGATTAAAGCTCCGTTTCTAGAAAAGGGCCTCTTCGTGTTTCTTGTCTGGACGATGACGATGGACGGGCTGCCTCATGCTCGTTGTTTTAAGAGGCCGCCCTGAAGGGTCGGAGGCTCCTTGTACTTGGGGACTGTTTTTGCGTTTACAAATCAGGAGCATGACCCACTCGCAGGCACTAGCCCATTGGGGAGAAGCTAACAAGCGAAACACAGTGCCTGTTGCAGGAAGGGCGTCGGAGTGGGGTGACATCCTACTCTGACCACTCTGGAGTACGAGCCTAATCTCAGCAGGAGATCGAAAATGCACAAAATCCTTACGATCAAAGATCGCATGACCAAGAATATACTGCCACAACGTTAATGCAGGTACAAAAAGAAAAACTTTATGTAACATCAAGTAAGAACAAGATCCACTGTGATTCTATGTGAATATGCAGCAGTACAGAGCAGTATGGGACTTGTATTTTTAATTGCTGGTCATGTGACCTTTCAATATAAAAGAGCGGACACAATGCACTTTGCTTTTTAATTTGGTTCCTACATGTGATCAAGGCTGTTGCCGAAACGCGTAAGGGATGTAACCAGTGTGCTGCTCCAAACCACAGTGATTAAAGCTCCGTTTAAAATAAATGGGAGTCTAAGGCGGAGTGGAGCGGGTCCTGTTCACGTGCTACTCGCGCTGCGACTGGGGCAGCGCGAGTAGCACGCGAACAGGACCCGCTCCACTCCGCCTTAGACTCCCATTTATTGGATTTTGTGCCGGTTTCAAAGAATTCAATTCCTGGCACCGGAACACCATCGCTCCATTTTTTAATTTGATGTCTATGGACACGGCCGTCTTTTCAAACCTCCGGCTTCCATCGAGGTCCTCATTGACGTGTTCACACCGTTGATGAGACACTAATTGACTACAGCTCTGTGATTCACCCTTCCATATGCTAAAGTTCATATGCTCACTATTTGTCCTGAAGATGAACTCGAATAACTGAGTTCGAAACGTCGTCGACCTCTTGTAACTTGAACCCTTTATACTAATTTAACAAAAAAGTGGTTCTCTACTGTTGCCAATGCGATGTTCTCTTTTAAGTTCACCCTCACCTTTCACGTCACGCTTATTGTCACTGAATATGTGAGCACTTTGAATTCTTCTTATGTATAATAAATAACTGTCATAACTTGACTCTCGTGTCCCCTTCCTCTATATTAATTATCGCTCTCTCCTATGAGTCTTTGTACCTATACTAAATTACTTGCCCTCTTTAGGGTTCTTCTCTGTTCTGGACCATCATAGGCCATTAAGAACCATTGTATCTCTCTACATTGTATCACCCCTGGTTCGCATTTTGGGGTACCCTTTTTCCTTAAAACACACGCTGACTTATGTACAGCACAGCTTAAAGACATAGGCAAAGTCAATATCTCTGGCTAAACACTCATAAGGTCCCAAAGGCGAGACCTATTGACTATGCCAATGCTTGTCATATGTATACTGTGGGACTCCCACTACGATGACGGGGATGATTCAAGCATGTGTATCTATGAAAGATACCAATACTGGAGAATCGTAGTTACAGGTAAGTAACTCATTTTCTTTCCCACCAAGCACTTAATCTTGAGAGCCTTATTGTACAGGACTTGGCCAATAAGGTGAACCCTAACTCATTTCCTGTCAGTTCTCCAGATAGAGAATTCAATAGGATTTACACCTTTGGCATACGCAGGTTTTCTTCTGCCAGCTTGTCACTCCGATCTGTGTAAACAGTCTTTCCATTGGGGCGATACAAACCACTTGGGACGTTGCCAGCAAGACCTTGCCTGCCTGCAGTGCCGGAAGATCCTAGGGCCACTCTGGCTCTGGGGATACACAATGAGCATGACTCTGTCAAGGATGGTATCTGTACCAGTCTGCATATAATAGATTGCCTTGACCGGGTGGTCTGTACTAGTGTTGTTTTTTTATAGACATGCCTGGATGAGGTCCATTGTTTTCTGGCAACGTACTTGCTTCACCACTGGGCATTCCCTTTGATAGGTCTTGCCTTTTTCAGGAAAAGGCAGACTGCTTTAGAAAGCTTTCAAGACAGCAGAGCCACAACTCCTTCCTTGGGGCTGTTGACCCTTGCTAAACAGTTCCCACACCAGTTCAGGATATTTGTAGACTGTTTCAAGGGGCTGGCGTATTGGCAGAGACAATCTTCGCAGCTTATAATGCAGCAGACAGCTCAGTCCTTTTCGGGGCTGCTGATGTGAAACTGGCAGATAATGTACAGGCAGCAGGGGCATTAGTCCTCTAACTCCTCTTCACCTGAGAAAAGAGCAACCAAGCTGCTTTAGTTCCCAGTGGTGCCATAGGTTCCCAGCCTAGGGAAAAGGTATGGGGGGGCGGGGTTGTTCTTGCCATTTCCTTACTCTGAAAAAATGACAGGGGTCTCAGGCCTCCCTTGTACCTCTGACCCCCTGTTCACCGTCTTGTGGAACAACGAATTAAAAATATATTGACTCAGATCCTATCTGCTCTGGACCCAGGAGACTCAATGGTGTCCTTGGACTTGCAGGATGCACATTTTCATATAACTATCCTGTAGTCTCACAGGCATTTCTGTAGTTGCCAACAGACCCAATTCAGGCAGGAAACTCCAGAGCTTTGATGCCAAAAAAGGGTTTGTTTTGGCTATCGACCACCTAAAAATTACTCTGCTTCTATATAAGTGAATGGCGAAAATGCCTCCCCCCCCACCCCCAGTTTTTTTTTATCCCCAAAATCTCCCACTTTCCTATTATAAAATGTTGGCCTTTATGCATTACCTAGTGTTCAAAGGTGGCCAGGAGCATTTTCTTTTTGCGGTGCTCCACTTCAGCCTCACCAGCATCTCTTGGGTGTTCTCAAAAGTGATGGCAATGGTCCCTGCCTTCCTTTGTCAGGTGTGACTGTATTCCTGCATCTTGGTGACATGCTGCTGAAGACAGGCTTGCCATAGTCAGTCTTGACCACTTCCGGATAACAGCAGAAAGTTTAGCATCGTTGAGTTGCACCATAAATGAGTCGAAGTCCCACCTGATTCTATCACTGAGGCTTCCCTTCCTTGGGGTGATCCTTGACACAAAGTTCTGAGCTTTTCCCCTCACAGCAATTAGTCCAGCACATTTTGCCTATGATCCTGATGTTTTATGCTCTTTCCAGGTGAGGGTGGCCAGGGCATCTTAATGATTGCCAACAACATGGCATGATCCATGAATGCCAGAGTGGACAAATTGAGCAGTCGTCTGGTAGCTGACAAGTGGTGTCTTAAGTTCCGAAAGGGTACTGGGCATATTCCACCAGTCGGGAAAATCCATCCTGGGTTGATCTTCTTGCCACTGTCGAGAATAATAATTTTGTGAGCTGGAGCTTCTGCAGGAACATTAGTTAGGAGATGCATTCCGGCTGTAATGTAACAATGGACTACTGAAGCACTCCTTTCATTTCCTCCTATCCAAGTAATGAAGCAGATGAAGAATGACTAGGCCCAAGTCATCCTCGTGGCTCTGGATTAGGCCAGGAAAGTGTGGTACACGGAGCTCCTGAGCATGAACATCTGTCCTCTGAGGCTACACACTTCGGGAGGACTTCCTATCCCAGCAGCAGGGCAGAGTCCGCATCCGAATTTGCACAACATACACCTCTGTGTGTGGAGATTTAGTGGCTGCAGTTAATGGCTTTCGATCAGCTACCAAAGGTTGTAGATATTATCCCCGCTTCAAGATGCCCTTCCAAGATATCAGTTTCTGCTGGGACAATTTAGTAACCCACTGTGATGCTGGGGACACCGGTCACTTACAAGCGAAGCTGTCAGATGTACTTTTGTTTTTAGCTAAATGTATCTTTATAGTAAGCACTGTAAAAGTATATTTGTTTGCCCTTTTAGTCTTACTACATTTGCCGAACCAACTATCCTTGTTTAATTCACCTGTTAAGCAGTTATTAAAGGTTTCAAACAGGTTTTGTAAAACAGGCTATCTCATGTAAGGGTATACCGGCGCTGAGTAGTAGTGTGTGCCTAGAGTAGGTTTAAAAGTTGAAAAGCCAGGTCCTCAACATTGTGCAGAGCTCAAGAGAGGAGGCGGTTCTGATGTGGAGTGGGAGATCGTTCCACATTTTAGGAGCAATATTAAGAAAATGTCTGTCCTCTTGATCTGGTTTTGTGTATGCATGGGATGTGTGTGCGTAGGAGTCCTGTGGAACAGAGGTGTCTGGTTGGTTGGGGAGAGGAAAGGAGACTTTTCAAGTAGGTAGGGCCTAAGTTGTATAGTTCCTTGAATGTATGTGAGAAATTTGAAATGAGCTCATTCGTGTATCGGGAGCCAGTTGAATGTAAGCTTCTGGTGAGTTGCTTGGTGTTACCATAGTTCAACTTGTTGGCATCAGTAATGGTTTTTCTGGTGTTACTTGGGAGCCATTTAAGGATCTTCCTAGGCATCTTCAGGGTATGAAAGCAGGGTGCAGTGATGGCGTTGCCTGTGCCCTCATGTCCAGTTTGCTGTTGATAATTCCTAGTTTTCTGGCCAAACACTTTGTGGTGCCACATTGGTCCTCATTTCTGTGCCTGTCATAGTTTTGAATAGCTGGTCACTACATCTCCTGACATTGAAGACTATTTTCCTTATTTCAATAAAGTCAACTCATCACATAAGTAAACTGCAGTCACTGTCAGAGCAACCACCCTTCACAATGTTTTTCCCAGACAAAATGGTGCTGAGGTCCTCGGCCACTAAAAGTCGTGAATTCCTTCCACATCCATCACTGTACTAATGTTCTTGGCTCCCCTTCTCCCTCCCCCCCCAAATCTCCTCCCTCAAAAAAGGAGGGGCCCCATCGGTTTGATCTTTAAAGGGTTTTCAACTTTCACATTGATCGCATCAAGGGCCATTGAGTACACTAAACTTTTTTGGTGAGATTCACTGGAGCTAAGAGAGGTAAGACCGTTAAGTAGAGGGCCTTGTCAAGTGACATAGCCCTCTGAATTAAAATTTGCTACGTACTGGCCAATACGCCCACTCCAGAAGATCTGAGCCCATACCACAAGGGCTCAGCTACAACTGCGTTGGCTTGATAGATGCCTGTCCTTCACATCTGCTTGGCTGCGACTTGGATGTTTTTGTATACGTTCGCGAAGCACTAATGTTGTGACAGCCAGGCCTCTGCAGGAAGGTCACTTCACACACTCAGTTCTGCAGGACATGTGGGGTTGTATCTCGTCACCTTGGGAAGGTACTTCTTTCATATCTATTCTAAGGTGAGGGATCTGCTGTTATAGGTATCTGTCAGAAGAACAAGTCATTACCTGCGTTAACACACTTTCTTGTGGATACTTTATCTAACCATATTGCTCACTGTCCTTCCGCATTCCCATGATGTGATATTGCCTCTTTTCAACATCTAAAAAAGTATTAAATGAGTATTCAACACACTGTTGGGGACAATTGTCCTGCTTTGTGTCTGAGGACCACTGAAGTTGAAAAAAAGAAACTGATAGCAGGGTGCAGTGGTGGCGCCCATATGCAGCTCCCCTCTTCAGATAGATATTTCTAACTACATATTTCTCACATTTGGAATATCCTCCAGGCTCCCTGCTGTACCCAGGATGTTTTCACAGTAGTGCTCCTACGCACCAGCAGCTGGCGATGTGCACGCTGTGGTGACTTCTTTTCGCCCCAGAAGTGACAGAGCGGAGCCACATATATGCACCACCTCTGCTTTCTAATGCTACTTCCTTTCTTTCCGATACTTCAAAAGGCTGATCTGGAGGTCCACTCCCCTTTATCTCATTAGATTGACAAGTTTTTGATTCCCAAAACATTTTAGTCAGTATGCAAGGGAGCAATTTCCCCTCCCAAAATTGCAATATTTAAACCACCTTCTAACTGTCAGAAACAAATGTTTGTGAGAGAGCCACACTAAGTATGCCAGTTTCTGATGGATACATCTGCCAGTGGATTCCTCACCTTGTGAATATCCCCTGCGCCAGCATTCCACTGAACTTTTCTTTCCCAGCACTCCACGTCGACGTGGGCGACGTCGTAATGCATCGGCTCCGCTCGCGACTCCGTACCACGTCACCGGAGCCATAAGAAGCCCACGTCAGTTTCCTTTTTTTTTCCGCGCCGTCGACGCGCAACGGTTTTTTCCAGTGCTCTCTAGCTACTTTGTAGTTTTGCTGTGTTACTGTTGAAAATCTGGTATGTCTTCGACGAGAAGTCGGGCTTTAAGCCCTGTAGGGAATGTGGAGGTCTAATGTCCATGACTGATCCACATGAAGACTGCTTGTGGTGCCTTTCTTCGGCCCACGATGTGGAAGATTGTGCGTGCTGTAGGAGGATGAATCCTAAAGCACTGAAGGAGAGGAAGACTAAACTCTTTATGAAAAAGATCGGTGAGGAGAAGAGAGGGAGGAAGAAGGAGAAGTCGAGGCGGGAGTCGCCGACTTCGAGGTCGTCGAAGAAGCATCATAAAAAAAGAAAGCATTCTTCTCGACGTCGGTCCTCGAAGAACAGGAAATCGAGGTCGACTTCGCCCCGTCGGCGTCGAAGCAAGGACTGGTCTCCTTCTCCTTCGAAGTCTCCGAGAGGATCTCCTTCGCCGAAGCGGGCTCCAGCGCGTTCATCGGCGCAGTCACCGGCTCCGTCAAAGGCGTCGTCTCCAGTTCGAGTGGAGTCGGAAGTTTCTATTGATGAGCAGGAACAAGAAGAGCCTACACCGGTGCCTGATGAATCTGCGGCTCCAGTAGAAGACACTGCGGAGCCGACGCCGGATACTCCACAAAGGGATACAGGTTCTGTTCCTTATCCACAATTCCCGGCTCCAGGTACCGATTCGACGCAATTTCTAAATGCCATGTATGGTATATTTAATAGGGCGGCCTTCCCATCCGGAGCACCAACTGGTCCCGTGGGTCCTATGGCGTATACGCTAGGGGTGCCGCAGCATTATGCTCAGGCCCCCTTTCTGCCCTTTATGCCGATGGCGCCTTCGTGGCAGTTTCCGGCGCCGACTGGGGATCCGTCAAGGCTTCGGATGGATCATCCTGTTTCGGAGCCTTCCTCGACGCCGTTGCCGTCTGCGCCGCGTCCGGCGCCGCCGACTCCTTCTGTGGCTCCGCCGACTCCGGTACCTCTGGCTCCACCGACACCGCGTACGACGTCAACGACGCCGGCTCCCCGGATTCGATCAAGAAGGGAGGCCCAAAGGGTATTGGAAGAAGGAAGGTATAGAGCAGAGGTGGAGGAAGGTGAAGTGGACACTTCTTCTGATGAATTTGAGGGGTTAGAAGAAGCAAGTGGTTTGGGTACGACCCCAGAGTGGGAACATACTTCTGCAAGATCTTCTCCACCACAGGAATTGGCACCCTACCATATGGTAATTAAGAAGGCCGCAGATCTGTTAGATTTGCAGCTGCCCTCTGTGGAGTACAAGTCTAACTTGCTTACGGAGGTGTTGCACTCTCCGACAAAAACTACGGAGCCTTTGTTGCCTTTTAATGAGGCCATCTTGGAGCCGGTTTTGGAGGTGTGGAGGAAACCTTTTTCTTCGGCGGTTTCCAGACAGGTGGCAAGAAGGTACAGGGTGGCACCTGGGGATCCTGATTTCTTGTCAACGCATCTATCTCCGGAGAGCCTAGTTGTGCAGGCTTCTTGTTCGAAACATGCTTCGGGTGCTTTCCCTCAGTCTCCAGCAAATAGGGAGTCCAAGAAAGTCGACCAGGCGGCTAAAAAGTCTTTCTCTTCAGGAAGTATGGCACTGAAGTCATCTAATGCCACGTGCCTGCTGGGACGTTATGTTCATGCCTTGATGGACTCAATAAAATCTTTAGCCCCTAAATTGCCTGAGGGTGATAAGGCGTCCTTCTTGGAGGTGGTTGCGGACACTCAGGCGGCTGCCAGACAGGTGATCCAGTCAGGGCTGGATACGGCGGATTCGGTGGCAAGAATTATGGGTTCATCTATAGCCGCAAGAAGACAGGCGTGGCTCCGTTCCTCTGGATTCTCTGCGGATGTTCAGGCCACATTGGTGGATCTGCCATTCGACGGACAGAAACTGTTTGGGGAGAAGGCAGACTCTGCCCTACAACGATTTAAGGACAGCAGATTGACGGCAAAGTCCTTGGGTCTGCAGGCACCTACTAGGGGTTCAGCTTTTAGAAAGTTTAGGGGTTTCGGAAAATCATCCTTTCGCTCCTTCCGACAGCCTCAGCAGCAGCAGCAACAACAGAATCCCCTCATCTGAAAGAAACACGTTAGTTAGATTCCTCACCTTAGAATATCCCCAGGCGTCAGACTGGATCCGGAAGATTTTTCGTCAGCAATACCCCTTGCGCGTCGCTAGGCGTCGTCTGCGGCTCCGCGTCCGTCGTCGGCGTCGTGCGCCGGAATGACGTCGTCGGAGTACTTGGACGCCGCCCTCGCGCGCGGACGTCAGTTCTTCTTTTTTCCGCGCCAGTAAGCGCAGATCCGGGAGAGCTACCCCTTTTAGTCTTTTTTGACTAAATCTTTTTTGATCACTTTTGATCCTTGTCTGTCGACATCTGGTGCCGGTAGGATGCCTGGGTTCAAGGCTTGCGAGGATTGCCATTGACTGATGTCGGTGACCGATCACCACCGCCGGTGCCTCTACTGTTTAGGCCCCGACCACGACGCGGAGTCGTGCTCCGATTGCCAGGCCCTGACTTCGAAGGCTCGGCGGGAGCGGTCCCGCAAGCTTCTCGAGCTTCGCCACTCGGCTCCGCGTCGTGCGCGATCCCGGTCCAGGAGGAGGTCCAAGGATCGCTCGCGGAGCCCTAGCCGACGCCACCATCGATCGTCGGGCTCCAAGTCGTCGGGTAAGTCCAAACACTCTAAGAAGTCCAAGCGGCGACATCGCTCTTCGGACTCCCCTCGCCGGTCGCGCAACTCGGCCGAGGGTCCGGGTGGTTCCACCCCCGCGGCTCCGGCGGAGCCGCAGGCGCCGCGCCCGTCCCCATACCCTCCGGTCCCTGGGACTAACGCGACGCCGGCGGAGGTCAGTGCCTTCCTCTCGGCCATGAGGAGCCTGGCCCCGCCGTCGACGCCCGCTGGCGCGCCTTCGGGCCCCGCGGACTCGACTGGGCGACCTTGCCTGCCGGCGGCTTCGGCCCCAGCGCCGTCGACGACTCCGGTCTCGACGCCGCAGGTCCCCGCGGGGCCCATGCCTGGGCCCCCGTCGACGCCGGTTGACCTAACCACTCCTCCACCGGCGCCGGCGAATGAACCACCGCCGCCGCCGCCGGCGCAGACGCCTACACCTCCGACGCCGACGCCTTCGGTGCCGACTCCGGACGGCGTCCAACCCCAGTTTAGCCCTATTCCGGACCCGGCGCCGCAACGGCGTCGACCGACGCCGCGTCCGGCGCCGCTTGAGACCTATCATCTCTACAGTCCGGCTCCGATCATTTCTCCTGTTTATCAGGAATCGGAAGACGGGGGCGACTGGGAGGGGTTCGAGGACCCTATGGCTGTTCAGTCGCAGCTTTCACAGGACTGGGCAGATGAACTGGGGGAGGCCAGTGGTCTGGATACCTCGCCAGACACTGGATTCACTTCTCCTCCGACTGTGGCTTCGGAGGAGGGTGCAGCATTTTCTGTGGTGCTGCGCAAGGCGGCCGCAGCCCTTGGGCTCGAGCTGCCTGCCGTGGCTGTGAGGACTAGCATCCTCACTGAGGTGCTTCAAACCGCAGCAAGCTCCACTGAGCCTCTGCTGCCGTTCAATGAGGCCCTCACTGACGTTCTGCAGGGCACCTGGTCCAAGCCCTCCACAGTTCCTCCTGTGGATAGGAACGTTGCCAGGCGCCACCGCCCTGCTCCGGGCGACCCCAGTTTCCTGTCCCAACACCCCACCCCGAGAGTCTGGTTATCCAGCCCTCTACCTCCCAATCCTCCTTCCCGACCGCTCCGCCGGACCGGGATTCCAAGAGACTCGAGCAGTTTGGCAAGAAACTGTTCTCGTCCCTTAGTTTGGGCCTGCGGTCTTTGAACACCGCCCGTCTCTTGGACCGTTATTCCCATTCTCTGTGGGATACGGTGGAGGACGTGCTGCCCCTGTGTCCGGAGGAGGTCCGGACACGTCTTACCCAGGCTTTGGCCGATGGGAGGGATGCAGCGCGGCACGCCATACGATGTGGGCTTGACACCACGGACTCGCTGGGTAGGGCGATTTCCACCACGGTGGCGCTCCGCTGCCACGCCTGGATGCGGTCCACGTCATTTTCCGGGGATGTCCAGAACACCCTCATGGACATGCCCTTTGATGGCACTCGCCTGTTTGGTGAGAAGGCGGACAGTGCGCTGAACCGCTTTAAGGACTCCCGGGCTACGGCCAAGTCCTTGGGCCTCTCGGCTCCGCGGGCGCACACGTCCGCTTTTCGCCCCTTTCGTGGCCAAGGAAGGGGCGCCTCCTCACGTCCGCCAAGCCACCAGCCGCAGAACCAACCTGCGCGCGGTCGCGAACGTGGTTTCCGCCGTGGCGGATCTGGAGGACGACGTGGTCAGCCCACATCCACCCCGGCAGCATCCGCCTCAAAGCCTTCCTAGTCCGAGCTTTCAGGCCCATTCCACGCCAGTGGGCGGCAGAGTTCGCCATCACCTGCTCCACTGGCGGTCCATTACATCGGACAGGTGGGTGCTGCAAATCGTCCGAAGGGGCTACTCCCTCCCCTTCGAGACGACCCCTCCAGCCATGCCACCGCAGCACCACCGTATCTCGGGGGATCATTTGAATCTTCTCCGCGAGGAAGTTTCGGCCCTCTTGGCCAAGGGGGCCGTCGAGCGCGTTCCGAGTCCAGAAGTAGGTCGTGGTTGTTATTCCCACTACTTTCTGGTTCCCAAGAAGGGCAAAGGGGGCCTACGCCCCATCTTGGACCTCCGGAACGTCAATGCCTTCCTCCGAAAGGAAAGGTTCAAGATGTTAACCTTGGCTCAGGTTCTAGCTGCCCTAGACCCCGGAGACTGGATGGTAGCGTTGGACTTGCAGGACGCATATTTCCATATCCCCGTCCTGCCGGCCCACCAGCGTTACTTGCGGTTCACGGTGGGCCAAGAGCATTTTCAGTTTACCGTGCTCCCCTTCGGCCTCACCACTGCCCCTCGGGTGTTCACGAAAGTGATGGCGGTGGTCGCAGCTCATCTGCGCAGATCAGGGGTTCCAGTCTTCCCCTATCTCGACGACTGGTTGTTGAAGGCGGGCTCGCCCCAGGCAGTCGTCTCCCACCTCCAGACTACGGCGGATCTCCTGCATTTGCTGGGATTTTCCATCAACGTGCCGAAGTCACACCTGAGTCCCTCTCAGAAGCTCCTCTTCATCGGAGCAGTTCTCGATTCGGCGCAGTTCCGGGTCTATCCACCGGAACAGCGGGTCCGGGATATACAGGCCCTGATTCCCATCTTTCGGCCTCTATCCTGGGTTTCGGTCAGGCTAGTGTTGCGGCTTCTGGGGCTGATGGCCTCCTGCATCCTACTAGTGCATCACGCCAGGCGGCGCATGCGGGCTCTGCAGTGGGACCTGAAGTTTCAGTGGGCCCAGCATCACGGCAACCTGTCCGACCATGTCTTGATCTCGGAGGGCACTGCACAGCAGTTGCAGTGGTGGCTCACGGACCGCGATTGGGTCATGGGCAGGAGCCTCTCCCTTCCCCAACCGGAGCATGTCGTAGTGACGGGTGCGTCCCTCCTGGGCTGGGGTGGCCATATGGGAGAGGCGGAGATCAGAGGCCTCTGGTCTCCGGCGGAGTCTCGTCTCCACATCAACCTGTTGGAGTTGAGAGCGATCCGACTTGCACTGAAAGCCTTCCTTCCCTCTGTCAGGGGCAGTGTCGTGCAGGTGTTCACGGACAACACCACCGCCATGTGGTATTGCAACAAACAGGGCGGGGTGGGGTCGTGGACCCTTTGTCAGGAGGCTCTGCGCCTCTGGACGTGGCTGGAACACCAGGGCGTCACCCTAGTGGTTCAACATCTGGCGGGCTCTCTGAACGCCAGAGCGGACGAACTCAGCCGCCGGTGCATGATGGATCACGAATGGCGTCTGAACTCCGAAGTGGCGCAAGGTCTCTTTCAGCAGTGGGGAGAGCCTTGGTTAGATCTATTCGCCACCGAAGAGAACGCGCAATGTCAGCAGTTCTGCGCGTTGGAATTTCCAAGGCGGCACTCGCTCGGCGACGCTTTTCGTCACGAGTGGAGTTGCGGTCTGTTGTACGCCTTTCCGCCTATACCACTTCTGCCCAGAGTGCTGAAGAAGATCAGGCACGACCGGGCCCAAGTCATCTTGGTGGCTCCGGATTGGGCACGAAGATACTGGTATCCCGAGCTACTCAGTATGTTGACCGATCCCCCGATACGTCTGCCCCTTCGGGAGGATCTTCTGTCGCAGCAGCAGGGGACGGTCCTCCACCCGAACCTGTCCAGCCTCCACCTCCATGCGTGGAGATTGAGCGGCGGCAGTTGATGCCATTTGACTTGCCTCCTGAAGTCTGTGATATCATTCTGGCAGCCAGGCGTCCCTCCACAAAGACGGTATACGCCTGCCGGTGGAACAAATTTGTGGCATGGTGCACAGCAAAGGCTGTGGATCCCCTTTCTGCCCCTCTTTCTGAGGTTCTCCTCTTTCTTCTTTCTCTGGCCCGGCAGGGCTCTGCCCTGGGCACCCTGAAAGGTTATCTTGCTGCCATCTCCGCCTTCTTGCGGCTTCCTGATCAGCCTTCTCTTTTCAAGTCCCCTGTGGTTACACGCTTTCTAAAAGGCATTACTCACACGTTCCCTCCTGTCCCTTTTGTAATGCCTCAGTGGGACTTGAATCTGGTCTTGACATTCCTGATGTGCGCTCCCTTCGAGCCTCTTCACAATTGTCCTCTTCGTCTTCTGACTCTTAAGACTGCTTTTCTGGTAGCCATCACCTCGGCTAGACGGGTGAGTGAGCTCCAGGCTTTATCTTCAAAGCCTCCTTTTCTCTCTGTTCATCCGGACAAGGTTGTCCTTCGGCCTCGTCCTTCCTTTCTTCCGAAAGTGGTGACTCCATTTCATCTTGGGCAGTCTGTCACCTTGCCCACCTTCTTTCCGCCTCCGCCCAAAGAGGAAGAGAGGCTCCACCGTCTGGACCCAAAACGTGCGCTCTCCTTTTATCTGGACCGCACAAAACAGTTCCGGGTGGACGACCAGCTTTTTGTTGGGTACGTGGGCGCTAAGAAGGGGAAAGCTGTGCACAAACGGACCATCTCTCGGTGGGTCGTTTTGTGTATCAAAATTTGCTATTCTTTGGCAAAAAAGGACCCTCCTGTTGGGCTGCGCGCCCATTCTACTCGGGCCACAGCGGCTACTACTGCTTTGGGACGGGGAGTCCCTTTGCAGGACATCTGTCAGGCGGCGACGTGGGCTTCGTTACACACGTTTGCCAGGCATTATTGCCTTGACAGCCAAGTCCGGAGGGATGGCTTCTTTGGCCGTTCTGTCCTCCAGGACTTTCTGGTGTGATCTTGGTTCGCAGACCCACCACCGGGGATGGTATTGCTTGGGTATCTATTCTAAGGTGAGGAATCTAACTAACGTGTTTCTTTCAGATGAACAAGTTACTTACCTTCGGTAACGATGTATCTGTAAGAAACATTAGTTAGATTCCTCACCGACCCACCCATCCTCCCCGTTCTGCGAACTGACATCTAGGGTTAAGGTTGTCCTTTTCAGGCCCCTAGATTTTATTTTTGGCACCAGTGTCGGTCTTTGCATGGCTCTGCGTTCCTGGCGCGGAAAGCTATGTACAAGAACTGACGTCAGCGCGCGAGGGCGGCGTCTAAGTACTCCGACGACGTCATTCCGGCGCACGACGCCGACGACGGACGCGGAGCCGCAGACGACGCCTAGCGACGCGCAAGGGGTATTGCTGACTAAAAATCTTCCGGATCCAGTCTGACGCCTGGGGATATTCTAAGGTGAGGAATCTAACTAATGTTTCTTACAGATACATCGTTACCGAAGGTAAGTAACTTGTTCTATAGGTCCTATAGAGGGAGGCAGAGGGGTCGGAGAGGTTCTGGACGCAACCCCTCTTCTTCGTCCTCCTCCTCTGCTCCCAATGAGGCTTCAGGGAAGCAGCCCTAGATCCCCCATCCCGGATCATGTAAGTCCTGTGGGGGGTCGGGTGTCCTACTTTCTACGGGGTTGGAAATCTGTTACAACAGACCTTTGGGTTTTGAACCTCGTAGAGACTGGGTACGCCCTTCCCTTTCGGGAGTTTCCTCCCCCTTACCCTCCTTGCCAAGGTTATTGCTCAGAGGACCATCTGCTTCTCCTGCAGAAAGAGGTTCTAGCCTTGCTTCAGAAGGGTGCAATAGAGGTGGTTCCGGAGCAGGAAAGGGGTCAGGGATGCTACTCCCGGTATTTTCTGATTCCCAAAAAGGATGGCAGATTGCGTCCGATTCTGGACCTCAGAGTCTTGAACTTCTACCTGAGACAGGAGAAATTCAAGATGCTGACCCTTGCGCAGGTTCTTCAGTCGTTGCAGCAAGGAGACTGGATGGTGTCGATCGACTTGCAGGATGCATATTGTCATGTCCCAATCCTGAAGTCGCACAGGAAGTATCTCCGGTTTACGGTTGGGTCGCAACACTACCAGTTTGTGGTCCTTCTGTTTGGTCTTACTACTGCACCTAGAGTCTTAACAAAGGTGATGGCAGGGGTGGCTGCACATCTCAGGAGGTCGGGAATTCTGGTATTCCCTTACCTGGACGACTGGCTTCTGAAAGCAGAGTCCCCAGAGATGGTGCAGCATCATCTGCAGGTAACATCTCGGCTGTTATTCGACTTGGGTTTTTCAATCAATGTGCCCAAATCTCACCTGGTGCCCTCTCAACGCAGCCTGTTCATAGGGGCGGTACTGGACACAACTGTGTGTCGAGCATTCCCTCCTCCTCAACGGATTCTCGACATTCAGGAAACGGTCCCTTTATTCCACAATGGAGCGGTTGTTCCAGTTCTGAAGGTCCTTCGCCTGCTCGGTCTGTTCGCCTCCTGCATTCTGTTGGTCAACCATGCACGCTGGCACATGAGGGCGCTCCAGTGGTGCCTCCGCAGGCAGTGGTATCAGCACAATGGAGATCTCAGTGAGTCGATCAGGATCTCCGGAGAAACTGCATCGGATCTGTCTTGGTGGAGCGTGGAGGGCAATCTGTCCCAAGGAAAGCCCTTCCATCTTCCTCCATCGGTGGCCACAGTGATTACGGATGCATCCACTTTAGGGTGGGGTGCTCATCTGGGGGATCTGGAGATCAAGGGTCTTTGGTCTCCAGAGGAGAGGTTGCTTCACATCAACCTTCTGGAATTGCGGGCGATTCGTTTGGCGCTCAAGGCCTTCCTCCCTTCCCTTCGTGGTCAGTCGGTTCAAGTCCTGACGGACAACACTACCGCGATGTGGTATGTCAACAAGCAGGGAGGAGTGGGGTCACGTTGCCTCTGCAGAGAGGCTCTGCGTCTCTGGTCCTGGGCTCAGGACCATCAGATTTGTCTGATGGCAAATCATCTGGCCGGAGTGCTGAACGCACGTGCGGACAGTCTCAGTCGGCAGTTCTCCGCCGATCACGAGTGGAGGCTCCATCCGGAGGTGATTCGTTACGTCTTTCGGACGTGGGGAACCCCTCGGGTGGACCTGTTCGCCACCCGCGAGAACGCGCACAGCCCGTCATTTTGCAGTCTCCAGTATCTGATGCAGGGGGCGTTGGGGGACGCGTTTCAGTTGAGTTGGGGCTCGCAACTCCTTTATGCGTTTCCTCCCATACCCTTGATTCCTCAGGTTCTGAGGAAGATTCGCCAAGACCGGGCCCAAGTTATTTTGGTCGCCCCGGATTGGCCAAGAAGGGTGTGGTATACAGATCTTCTCCACCTCTCCTCGTGCCCTCCGCTCCGTCTCCCTCTGAGGGCAGACCTCCTCTCGCAGTCGGAGGGGCAGGTTCTACACCCCCACCTCCAGAGCTTACACCTTCATGCCTGGAGATTGAACGGGGCAACCTGAGTTCATTCTCTCTCCCGCCTGATGTGGTGGACGTTATTTTATCGGCCAGGCGACACTCCACCAAGTCCATTTACTCCTACAGGTGGTCCAAGTTTGTTAAATGGTGTGGAGAGAGATCCATTGACCCTTTAAAAGCCCATCTTTCTGATGTGCTCCAGTTTGCTCTTTCCTTGGCTCAGCAGGGCTGTGCTGTGGCCACGGTCAAGGGCTATCTTTCGGCCTTATCGGCTTTTCTATGCCTTCCTGATCAACCGTCACTATTTAAATCTCCGGTTGTACTGAGGTTCATCAAGGGCCTTACAAACATGTTTCCTCCCACTCCTTTTGTAATGCCTCAGTGGGACCTTAATCTGGTTTTAACCTTTCTGATGGGGTCCCCTTTTGAGCCTCTAAATAGCTGTCCGTTGAGGCTGTTGTCCTTTAAGGTGGTGTTTCTTGTAGCCATAACCTCGGCAAGGAGGGTGAGTGAGCTCCAAGCTCTTAGTTCTAGACCTCCTTTTCTTACATTACATGCTGAAAGGATGGTTCTGAGGACCAGGGCTGCCTTCCTGCCAAAAGTTGTTACTCCTTTCCATTTGGGGCAGTCTATTACTCTCCCTGTTTTTTTATCCACCTCCTCATCCTTCCAAAGAGGAGGAAAGACTCCATCGCCTGGACCCGAAGAGGGCTGTGAGTTTTTATCAGGACTAAAGACTTTCGTCTAGAGGATCAACTCTTCATTGGCTACGTTGGTCATTCGAAGGGTAAAGCGGTGCACAAGCGCACGCTATCAAGATGGATCATCCTTTCCATCAAGATCTGCTACTGGCTGGTAAGACTCCTCCTGAGGGCATTAGAGCTCATTCGACTAGAGCAAAATCTACATCTGCTTTGGCCCGGGGTGTTCCTGTGGCAGATATTTGTAAAGCTGTGACTTGGGCCTCCCTCCATACTTTCGCAAAGCATTATTGCTTGGACTCTGAGATGAGGAGGGAGGGCCACTTCGCGCGCTCTGTGTTGCAAGACTTTCTGGTGTAAGAAGGTGGACACCCTCCGGGAGTGGGGACTGCTGTGGGAATCTATTCACAAGGTGAGGAATCCACTGGCAGATGTATCCATCAGAAGAACAAGTTACTTACCTTCGGTAACGCTTTTCCGCCTCCCGTTGTCCACCTTTGTATACCATGAAATAAGTCTTGTTTGGAATGCTTGTACATTTTTTGGAAATGCTTGTTTATTTAGCATCCTTTTCCTTTGTATACTGTGTATATGTGTTGGTATACTGTATTCTGTGTATACTTTGAGTTGTCGTTGGTTCACCTGTTCGCCTCGAAGGCTCAGAAAAAATGGGTGGAACTGACGTCATCACGGCGACGTGGGCTTCTTATGTCTCCGGTGACGTCGTACGAAGTCGCGAGCGGAGCCGATGCATTATGACGTCGCCCACGTCGACGTGGAGTGCTGGGAAAGAAAAGTTCCGTGGAATGCTGGCGCAGGGGATATTCACAAGGTGAGGAATCCACAGGCAGATACTGTATCCACCAGAAAAAGCGTTACCGAAGGTAAGTAACTTGTTCGTTTGGGCTCGAGAAATGTATCCTACTCATGTGAGGAGTGTGCCCTCATTAACTTGAAGGCGATCTTAGTCTGTGAAGGAAAGTTGTACGTCACTGAGCATAGGAAGAATCCACCCAAGTCCTGCTCAAAGGCAAGAGTGCGAATTCGTTCCTGCTCTCTAAGCAGCTCACATGACTAATCCTCATCACTATTGAAGTCTTCTGTTAAGTTCAAATCAAATTGGAAGCACAAGAAGGCCAAATAGGGCTCATCTCTATCCTTAGCAAAGTAGTGAGGGCATCGAGGTGAGTCTGTCCTATCCCAGTCTCCCATCAAGGAACCAATTCCACACCTGGTGCACCCAGAGGTTTCTGGGCCATCAGAAGCACCCCATAAAATTGAGGCCTTTAGGGAGGCCATGTTCCTCACCTTTGGGACTCTTAATGTTCTCTCTGGTGTGTCTTCGAACACCAAGGATCCACATTGGCCTCAGTCTTGTTAAAGTCAGTGAATGTGTCCTCTGCAGTATCCGTGTCTCTCGAAGCTGCGTCAGGTTCCAGATGAATTCCAGTGTCCACTTCCATTCTCGCGCCACAATCTGAGCTAATCCCTTCAATGCCACTGGTGCCTTAGGAGGACTCTTGACTGATCCTGGTGTCCAACTCCTAGTTCAATTCATCTCTGCCTCGAACGAGGTTGCGTCACAACCTAATGCATCTGGTTACCATTCAGTCAGATTCTGACAGAACACCGCCTCTACCACGGATCCACTATAGGGTGCCCCATTGACTTTTTAACTCCAACACTTGGGGATGACAATGGAGATGATAGGATGATTTTTCACTCGCATTAGGATGATGACAACCTGGACATGGACCTATTAAAGGCCAGTGGGCTAGATATTTGTTCTGCTACTGTGTTGATTTCTCCTCTCCAATTTGCTGTTGTGATTACACCTGCAGCTGTAACCTTGAAGCTACAACTCCCCTCTGGAAGTAAAACTAATGTACTTAACATATGTTTTTCAGCCTGGGCAGGCCATCTCTGAGTTCTAAATACTGTTTCATCTGATAAACGTCTAGCCACAGATTCATTAATATCAGAAGTGACATGAGCGGTACCTATATAGATGCCGTCCTGGTGCTCTGATGTCCATGCATCCTTTCTGCAATAGATAGCGCTGATCCTTGAAGAGCTACCCTCAGCTGCTTGGTTGCCTCAAGTACTTCCAACCAACCGCATTGACAGCTAATTTTCCCTGGAAAACGTTTCTAAGGGATTTATGGCAGAACCATGCATGCCATTACCATGTAGGCCTTTACAACCCGTCCATTAGCTTGCAGTGGTAAAGGCATGCATGGGAAAGGCATCTGCTTTTCCCACGCATGCCTTAACCACACAACTTTTTACCACGCATTTGCCTTTACCTCGTATGCCTTTACATCGAAATTGTGTTTTACAGGCAAGTATAAAAACTTTGTCTATGTATATATGTGTGTGTATATATTCTATCCGCATAGTCCCATTTTTCTGGCTGATGGGCTCCTCTAAGGTGGTGCGTTTTGAGTACATCCGGACCAAGCCGTTCCAATTATCGCCACACTTCCCTTGCAAGGGATTTTCTCACCGCACTCGCTGCTCCGTATCTTGTTGGCAGCTTGCATATTAAACACCCTTGAACTACAAACGGATGGTTTGTGATTAATTGCTTTTCACAAAGATACGGAGCAGCAAGTGCGGTGAGAAAATCCCTTGCAAGAGAAGTGTGGCTATATATATATATATATATATATATATCTCAGAAAAAAGCAAAGGTTGTAGTGGCAGCATTATAGGTATGCTCAGATTTCGCTCGTACAAAACCAGTGACATTCAGCAGTTGTTAGCTTAGCTAACTATACTTACGCCCTTGCAATTTACTGCTTATGACCCCACATATTACATCACTCAGGACATGGTCGGTGATATCGCTGATGACATCTCAAATGACATCATCCAGTGAGTGTTTTCTAAAAGATTGAGTGTTAAACATGTATACCAAGGTATTACAAAAGTTAAAATAGTATACCTTCTGTACTAATGAGTGATATATAATATGTGAGTGACTGTGTGCATCTGTGTGTGAGGGTGTCGAGTGCTTGTATGAGTGAATAGGTTGGTGTGTGAGTAACCGACTGAGTGACTAACTGTGTGAGTGAGTGGGTGTCTTAATGGCGCTATGAGTGAGTGGTTGTGCAAGTGGCTGTATGGGTAAGTGAGTGGCTGTTTGGTTATATGAGTTGGTGTGTGAGTGACTATTGTAGAGTCACTGTGTGAATTCAGGTATGGGTGAGTAAGCGGATGTGTGAATGCTTGAATGGATGTGTGAATGTGTTTGTAAGTTGTGTGTTTGTGTGAGAGTACTTATATTGGTGAGTGAGTGGCTGTGTTTAGAAGCTGTAAGGGTGAGTGTGTGTGTGTCTGACTGTTTAGGTGAATAAGTGGGGTGTGTAAGTGGTTGTACGAGTAGCTCTATGGATGAGTGGTTGTGTGAGTACTTGTATGGGTATGTGAGTGGCTGTATGAGAGTTTGTATAGGGGTATGAGTGGGTGTGTCAGTGGTTCTGTGGATAATGTCATCAGTGATGTCACTGACTGTCATGAGTGATGTAAAATGTGAGGTCATAAGCAATAAATTGTGGGGGCACAAGTTATAGTTAGCCTTGCTAACTAGAACTGCTAAATTTCACTTGTTTTGTACGAGTGAAAACTGAGCCTAACTGTAACATCCCTGTAACATTTGCTTGTTTCAGGTAATTTCCAAGTTTTTTAATTTTGTTTCCTAACTATAACATCCATGTAACTTCAGGATATCACACCACAGGAGTGGGGGAAAATACATGAGGCTGTACGTAAGGTAGCGGTGTCCAATAGATTTAAACTGATACAATACAATATGGTCCACATGACATACCTCTCACCCAAGCGCTTACACGCTATTGATAGCTTGAGAGATCCACGGTGCCCCATTTGCCATTATGCGCAGGCAGAATTCCCACATATGGTTTGGTCGTGTCCGATGATTCAGATATACTGGACAGTCGTCCTGGAAGACCTGTATAGAATAACAGGGTGGAGGGTGGCCCTGGAGCTGCGTACTTGTATCCTTGGGCTGATTCCCCGGGACCCTCGACGTAAAACCAGCAGGAAGTTCTTGGTGTTGGGACTTGTGATTGCTAGGCGGAGAATAGCAGTCCACTGGCTGCAACAGAGTGGGCCGCTGGTTGGGAAGTGGAAGACGGACCTGCAGGAATGGGCATTAGCGGAGGAGGGGCATATGCGTAGTACTAGGCAGGATGCCAAACTCCCAGAAGTATTGCAGGCATGGGGGCTGATGATCCAGGAGTTAGGGAGGAGCTCCCCGACTTCGACACAGATAGTGGTGTCTGATATTAGTCCGATGGGGACTATATCCCCCAGGCGGGGGGAGAGACGGGAAGATACCCCTGGTTGAGATGTTGGAAGATAGACCTCTAGGTGGGTGGGCCCGGCGGGGTGGGGGGGGGGGGGGGGGGAATGTTTCGTTGAAGGTTCGAATGTTGGTTATTGCTACTGTTCAAGCATATTGCCGGTTTGGTACACACTTCGAAGATCTCCATTGAGGGACTACCAGTTGCTGGACAGAGACTGGGGGGATTCTTATGCAGAATTGCTTGTAAATTGGAACTGTTTTAATGTGTGTCGTGAACTGCAAAACCGCAAATAAAGAAATTAACTAAAAAAAAAAAACATCCATGTAACTTTTTTTTTTAAGTGAATTCTAAAGTTTTTTTAATGTTATTTCCTAAATGTAACTATTAACCTTTGACATAGTGTGTGAGTGCATTAGTGTCTCAGTTAGTTTGTGAGTGGGTGTGTCTGTGAGTCGTGTCGGAGTACTTTGTTTTGCCCTCTTCTTCTCTTTTTTGCCTTTTCTGCTTGCTTTTCTGCCCTCTGTTTTGCCTCTTTCTGCTCGTTGCTGACAATTATTTTGCATCTTTCTGCTCGTTTCTCGCTTTTATTTTGCCTCTTGTTGCTAGTTTCTGGCCTTTATTCTTCCACCTTCTGCTCGTTTCTCACCTTTGTTCTGCTTCTTTCTGATCTTTATTCTGCCTCTTTCTGCTAGTTTCTGACCTTTATTCTGCCTCTTTCATCTCTTTCCTCTGGGACCGTGGGTAGAGCCTCAAGGCCCCTGCGGTCCCAGCCGGCTCCCCACCTCCTGCAGCAGAAATAATTGATGCTGCACGGAGGGTGCTGCCGGACAGGCAGGTCCCTCCGTGCAGGAGCAATCTTTTCATCTCCTTCCCTCAGGTCTGCGGGCAGTGGAAGAGATGAAGCATTCGCTTCTGTCAGGCGGGAGAGCTGTCAAAGCTCCCACCAAGGAGAGAAAAAAAAGTGCTGTGTCCCTGGGATGGGCACCCTGGAACATAGCAGGAGCCAGGCCTGGGGGGTGGCGGTCTCAAGTGGCAGGTATGGCTCCCGGACGGGGGGGCCTGCAGCCCACCTCCTTTCTTGTGCTCAGGCCACTCTGGGGAGGTGGTGGTCCCCGGGGCCCAGAACGACCCAGGACGGGGGCCTCGAAGCCCCTTTCCCATCCTTTAAAAATAATTTGGGGCCTGTGGACCCCCTATTTTGTGTTACTTAGACCTGAAGATGTGGCATGTTATTTAGCCCTGGGGATGTGGCGGTCCGGGGGGGGGGGGGCTGCATGGCCCACTTAAGTGTTTGCTTGCCCCAGGGAGCTGGTGGTCCCCAGGGCTAATAGAGCCTGAGGAAGGTGCCCTTTCACCCCTCTCCATTATTTAAAAGAGCCCCGGCGAGGTGGTGGTCTCTGGGGCTAATAGAGCCTTAGGAGACGGGCTGTGTGTGCCCCCCTCTTATTTTAATAAATTCCCCCGGGACCTGGCCCACCTGGGGCTTCATAAACAAAAGTGTTTTGTGGCCTGTCAAGGAGGACGCCACAACCACAGTTAAGGGGTCATGGTATTCCTACCCTGCCCCTTTTTTATTTTCTTTTAAATGTTACTTGTGGGACTTGGCTGAAGCGAAGGCACAAGAAGGCTGCCAACACTTCCTGGTTCAAGTGTTGGCAACCAATAAGATTTCAACATGGGGACTGTGGGATACTTGAATGATCCGCATCTCTATATATACAATTTTTCTAAAATTATTTTTATATCTCAAAAAATACTGAACGGATTTACTACAAATAACAGAAAGGATTCTTTCTAGCCCAAAAGCTACCTTTCTTCCCAATTTGGTGAAATTCCGCCCAGCAGTTTGAGCTGCAGTCGCGACTAAAATCACTCTGGGAATTAACATTGGAAAGACTCTTGTATTTTTACCTCTCCCTCCCCCCCCCCCCCCCCCACTTTTTTTTTCTCGGTTCCCTCTTGACTGACTGACTATTTGTAAAGCGCACTATTCCAGAGGCGTCTTGGCGCTGAGGTATGTGCAAAACCGGAACAGCTAACAGATTTAGAGTTGGGTAAAAAGTCATGTTTTTATATCTTTCCTGAAAAGCGTCCTGCTGGACGGACGTCATAATTGTACTGGCAGGGAATTTTATAACTTCGCTGCTTGGAATGAGAAGCGTTTTCCTCCCAACCTTACTCTTTTTATCTTGGGGAGGTGTACCAGTCCAGTATCAGTAGATCTTAGGCAGCATGATGGTGAATAGCGAGGAAATAAAGATTGTAAATCCTTTGCCCCTCCCCCATATAGGGCTTTATGCACTAAGCAAAGAGCCTTAAAATCCACCCGCCGTCTCACTGGAAGCCAGTGAAGTTGCTTTATGCTAGTGGATGTAGGATGGTATTTGGGTAAATTAAGCAAAACTCACGCTGCAAAATTTTGGAGTGACTGAAGTTTAGAGAACTGACTTACGCCTGCTCCCAGGTAAAGAACATTGCAATAGTCTATTCTCGATAGAACTAAAACTCCAACAACCATTTTCCTCAACGAGAAAGGAATGAAAGGAAGGATCTTCCGTAGGACTTTTAGTGTAAAAAAAACAGACTGAGGACACTTGATTTATCTGAGGGGCAAGCGTTAAATCTTTGTCGATCATGAAGCCTAGGTTTCTAGCCTTAGACACCGGAGCCGGACATGTTCCGGATTCAGAAGGCCACCATGATTGGCTCCAAACTGATGGTTTCTGACCGAACTCTACAACCTCAGTTTTTTTGGTATTGAGTTTTAAAAAGTTGATGTTCATCCAGTACATCAGTGCTGTGAGGCAGTTGCGAATCGTTCAGCTGTCGTGTCCACACTTTGCGTTACGGACACCACTAGCTGGGTGTCATCCTCATACGACACAAGCATAAGACCATGGCTTTTTATTAATCTGGCTAACGGGGCAACGTATGTTAAACATAGTCGGGGATAAGGCTGAACCCTGAGGAACTCAACCTGGGAGCGTGAACATTTCAGACTGAAGTCCATCCCAGTGAATTAATTCTTCCCTGGATGACAAAAATGATGTTAGTAGGGCTAAGGCTTTACCACTAATACCAGCAGCCTGCAGTCATCCTACTAATACCGCATAATTTACGGTGTCGAAGGCTGCGGTAAGGTCAAGCAATATGAGGGCGGCCCTCCCACCTCCGTCCATCACCTCTTATGCCGTCAATTCAGAGTTCATAGCTTTCTCCAAAATTTTGGAGGGTAAAGGTAGGCAGGAGATCGGGCGGTAGTTTTTAATCTCTAAAGGATCAAGCGTGTTTTTTTTAGTAAAGGTCGGATACAAGCCTTTTTCCAGCTCAGAGGAAAGACCCCAGAGCTGGTGATTACGGGGTCAGGGATGCGCTGATCTCGTCTGGCGCCAGATGTAGGATGTGTGGGGGGCAGGGATCCAGTTGAGACCCAGATTTAGTCTACAGCTGTATGTCTACCACTTTGTCTTCTCCCAATGCAGAGAACCGAGGTAGACTACATTGGAATACCATATCTTCCTGTCCCTCCAGGCGATTCCTCCCACGCACTTCTGCTGTGTTCAGGAGCTTGACGGATTGCCCCAAAAGTTTTCCTGCACAATAGGAATCACTGGGGCACTTTCTTACAATCTTTTTGTGAAGATTCATCAACAGGCGCTAAAGATATATGCAAGTCAAAAAACGCTTTTCATATGGAAACATGGTCCTAACTATAACAACCTACGGACTAGTTCCAGTAATACGATATATATGTGTGTGAATTTGTGAGAAGTTGGCCTGATATATGCTGTCCACTAGTTCTAGTGGGCACCTTGCATCAGTCCAAACAACCCCTTATTGGTTATAGGTTAAAGACCACCTTTATTGAAAGCTATCCTAGTGGTAGCTATGGAGAGCAGCCTTCAGGCTAAGTCTTGAAGGAATGTAAAGCAGCTTGTTTTACCAGTCTATAATCTCTTGAGTCACTAAATGAAAGATATCCACACCAGGTATATATATATATAAAATATATGTATTTATTACTAAACACACCCTCCTAGTCTCTTTGAGACTAGAGGTCAAAACACATAAGTTACACTTCAATAATCACAGTAAAATAGCACAAATACACGTCAGGCCCTAGGGGCGAGCCAAACCAAATACTAAAATAGTGGTATAAGAACCACAACTTAACTAGACACAAGACGTAGAGCCTGTAGAATCGCTGGGACCCCAAGGAGCCACCCAAGGTAGTGACACAGGGGACCCACGGGGGCCGTGTGCAGTGTATGAACACAGCGGCGAGCTCCCGTTCGCTTCTATGGGGAAAGTCGCGGTTAGATTTTTAAAGATTAGGGACACTTAGAAATGAGTCAGGACCAAACCCTTTTGGACTTGGGAAGTTCTAGGGCTAGCACCCACGGGAGCACCGGAGTACTCGTGTTACCTCACCCAGGAATGCCGGTTGTATAGGTGTCTTTTGGTGTCGGGTCGCGTCGTCTATTTCAATGGGAGCTGGAGAAGAAGTGCTGCTGCCATGAAGATGCGAAGTGTCCGAAGAGATCCAAGCCTGGATTGAAGATGAGAAGACCCTGAAAGCAGAGGGGACAGAGTCTGGGTCACTAGCCAGTGACCAGGAAGGCGATGAGCAGATGCCCACGATGTTGGGTGATTTCAGGTGAAAGATGTGAAGCTGGACTCTTCAGCCACACGGTCCAGATGGCGTCGAGGACGACCAGGTGCTGGATTCGAGCTGTCCCCCCGAAGGATGTCGAGTGCTGCAGCGTCGGTGCCCGGATTGGACACAACAAGCCTTAGCAACAGCAACCCACGTAGAAACGAGAAAGATGCTTCGGTGCAGACCAGCAGGTTCTATGGGACTCACCTCTTGGTTGGGAGTTAGGCACGTCTGGAGCAACCAGGAAAGCCCAAGGAAATGCAAAGTTACCCTCTCAGGGACCCACCAGTCAACAGACCAGGGATCGCGAAGGGACCTCGAGACGAAACACAAAATGGCGGCCCATGGGTCACTCGGAATGACCTGGCCGACAATCTTCGGTGGATTCAGTGCTCGAGGTGGGGGGGCTACAAGTCAGCCCAAGCACGACTTCAAGAGACGTCGAGAAGTCAATGCACTTGCAGACATGCACTGTGACCAGGAGTTCCGGTTCCACGCTACTCACGAGGGCTGCGGGTCTCAGCTTTGCTGGGGACTCGGGTCGGCATCTGAGATGTCCTGAAATCCTCTTCCTGGGCTGCAAATACTTCATAGTCCGGCTGGAGCTTCGAGGATGCAGAACGGCAAATTACGTCGTTGGTGCCTGCCAAGCAGGGGTGTCACTCCTTGACCCCCAAGGGAGATTTCTTCAGTCCTCTGGTCTTGAGCAGAGCGTCGAAGGTCCAGGATTCGGCTTCAGAGATTCGTCCAGGGCAATCTAAAGTCCTAAGGACTGGGGTCCCATACTTATACTAAGGTAGGGGGTTGGACATACTCTGGGGACCCACCTGTGGGAGGGTTTGGAAAGAAGGGTTGCTACACCCATTTCTTTTGTCCAGTTTCGCGCTAGAGCAGGGGCTGGAAGCCCCTGAACTGGTTTTAGCTGGACTATGCACAGGGACACCAAATGTGCCCCCAGTGCAGGACTTCAAAGCACTCGGAGAGTGCTCCCACCCAGCCCCAATACACATAAGCCTGGGAGGTGGTTACTCCTCCCTGTGACAGGAAACCTATTGTCCAGGCCTCCCCTGACGGAGTTTCGGTCAGCAGCAGGAGGCCAGACCCGTGTCTGTGGCTGCAGCATCCATTTTGTGATGCCAGGGCTCTATTAAGTTTCTACCTGGTATACCAGTGCTGTCATGTCTCTCCCTCTAGAAGGGTGGTATCATACTCCCACACCAGTTACTGGTGTGGGGGTATGATTCATAGGTGTTTGACACCAAACACAACATGTTTTCGTGCAGCCAGTCCAAAGTTAGCATTTACCGTTTGGTTATAATGCACTTAAGAGTATATGGTCAGGCTGCACTACAAACCGCGTCAGAGAAGGGTCTCCGAAGGCTGCAGAGGGGCTCTGCTCATGCAGAGGCACCCTCTCACATAAGAACCAAGCACTTTACCTTCATGGTTGATAAGGCCTGCCATAGGAGTGACTTATAGGTTTATATGTGTGTACATGGTGAGATATAGTGAACCTATACCTCTGTAAGGGGTGCATGCACCACCTTACCCAGGCCGCAGTAGCAGACCTTCGGTGTCATTTTGGGTGGCTTCCCAGGGGTGGCATAATGCATGCTTCAGCCCCTGGTAGGCCTCAGGGGTACCTATGCCTTGGGTACATAGTTTACCATATACTAGGGGCTTACAAGGGCACCTCAGATCCAATCTGAACTGTACCTAAAGTACATGGAATCATTTTAGAGGGGAAGCAGCTAGGCTGGGGCCCTGAATAGCAGGGTCCCAGCCAGACTAAAGTCGAAAAAGAGTGAAACACCAGCAAAAAGTGGAGGTAAACGTGAAGCAGATACTACTCTCCTACAAATATATACATATATTCACTGAAAAAACCATAGGTTTTACGGAAAGTTATAGTTAGTTGAACATTTCATTCGTACAAAGCCAGTGAAATTCCCCCGTTATAGTTAGTTCAGCTGACTATAACTCGCGCCCCCGCAATGCTCTGCTGATGACGTCACATATTACATCACTCATGACATGGTCAGTGACATCACTGATGACATCATCCATGTGATAATTTGATGCATCTTCTCACACCCTAATATAACCTTTGATACACCCACTCTAAATTATAGACTGACATTCTGAAAACCATAGACACTCGCACAACACCAATAACTACATACCCACTCACCGATTCTTAGGTTTTCTCACACATCCTCTCCCTCACCTGTACAGTCACTCATACTTATGGTCACTCAGTACAGGACTATCCTATGCACTCACACACCTATATAGAAACTCACACACCGCCACTCATCCATAGAGGTACTCACACACCTAGTCATGCAAATAATTAATCACACTGCCATTTACTCACCTATACAGTTACACACACCAGCTCACTTACTCATACAAATACTAGCACATTCTTACGCTTTTATACAATCACTGATACAAGCACACACTCATCCATACAGCCACTCTCACAATCACACACACTCACATCTACTCACTTATATACTCTTACACGCACATATACTGCCTTTCACATATATAGTTACTCACACATGTACCACTGAGATATACATTCACTCACTAACACACCCATACACACACCCACCCACCCATACAGTCCATCACAGATGCACTCTTGAAACCATGCACCCAGTGAATCCCCCACTCACACATCTATGCAGAGTCGCACCCACCCCACCCACACAAACACTCCGGAACCCATACAGATACTCAGACAAGCAATCAATAACTCATATGGACACTCTTGTAGCTATACGCCAACCCATGCAGCCGCTTACACACCAACAGTCAGACGGATACAGACATTCACAGTTATGTCACTAACCCATGCATTCAGTAAGATACGTTTAATCACTCACTTATAGTCAGTCACGCACCTACTAAATCATCCATTCAGACACTTCTACACCCACTCATTCTTCAATACGCCTTTCCCTATATATATTGAACATATTTAAACTTTACAGAAACACGCAGTCACTGGATGATGTAATATGTGACGTCATCAGCAGTGCATTGCGGGGGCGTGAGTTATAGTTAGCTGAACTAACTATAACGAGGGAATTTCACTGGTTTTGTACGAATGAAATGTCCAACTAACTATAACTTTCCCTAAAACCTATGGTTTTTTCAGTGAATTTCAAAGGTTTTTTAAATGCTAGTTTCTAACTATGCCTACAGAGGTAGGACATGTGATGAAAGAAAAAAAAGAAATGCAGAAAGAAGCAACAGAAGTCCTCAAAGACAAAGAAAAGTGCAGGAAGAAGCAAGACGTGCAGAAAGAACCAACAGAGAAGCAGAAAGAGGCCTTGTTACAAAATCATCCTGTGCCCACAACTTTTTCAGACGGGTACTGGTGTTAACTGACTCTGACTAACCAGGCCTAGAGCCAGTGGTATGTTAAAAGACACTTAGAATACAGTGAACACACCAACATACACTAGGGAACACTATGCGTTGGCGTACCCCTGTGATTAGCAGGGCCTCCTCTGTAAGCCCCTAGTACATAATAGGGCAGGGGGATTAAAACTACCTCTTAAAACGCGTCACGGGGTGCGTTTGCACACTGGGGAAGGGAGGGGGGGAGCCTGAGGTGACGTGTGCAAACACGCCCTGTGGGCGTTTTACGTTGGGGGATTAAGTCCCCTTGACTCCTGAGGGTCCCTGGGGGCCAACGAACCCACCAGGTATGTCCAGTAAGTGCCACAGAGTTGCATTGCAGAGAGGTGTAAAATGGGGCATGGCCTTGGACCACCTCTCTGCAACGCAGCTCTGTGGTGCTTACTGGAGGTACATGGTGGGCTAGTTGGACCCAGGGACTCTCAGGATTAACAGGGACTTAATTCCCCAACTTAAAACACGCCATAGTGTGTGTTTGCACACATGTCACCTCAGGCCCCGCCCCCTCCCTTCACCACTGAGCAAAAACACACCCCGTGGCGCGTTTTGAGTTGGGGGATACAGTCCCCTTGAATCCTGATGGTCCCTGGGATCCAACTAGCTCACCAGGTACCTCCAGTAAGCGCCACAGAGCTGTGTTGCAGAGAGGTGTAAAATGCGGCGTGGCCTCTGAACACCTCTCTGCAACGCAGCTCTGTGGCGCATACTGGAGGTACCTGGTAGGCTAGTTGGCCCAGAGGGACCCTCAGTATTCAAGGAGAATTAATTCCCCCAACTTACAACTCGCCAGGGGGCGAGTTTGCACAATGGTGAAAGAAGGGGGCAGGCCTGAGGTGACATGTCTGCAAACACGCCCTGTGGCGCCTTTTAAGTTGTGGAATTAATTCCTCTTCAATCCTGAGGGTCCCTGGGAGCCAACTAGCCCACCAGGTACTTCCAGTAAGCGCCACGGAGCTGCGTTGCAGAGTGAAGTACCTGGTGGGCTAGTTCGCCCTCAGGGGACCTCAGGATTGAAGAGGAATTAATTCCCCAACTTAAAACGCGCCACAGGGCATGTTTGCACACATGTCACCTCAGGCCCCGCCCCCTCCCTTCACCACTGTGCAAACACGCCCGTGGCACGTTTTAAGTTGGGGATTAACTCCCCTTGAATCCTGAGGGTCCCCCCGTCCCCAACCCCCCCCCCCCCCCCCCCGCCCCCGGTTTATTTTTTTTTAAAAACAAGCCCCCGGGGGGTGGCTGTCCCGGGGCACCTTTGTGCCCCCCACCCGTTTAATACACAAGCCCCCCCCCCCCCCTCCCCTTTCCCCCCGCAAATATTTTAGACAAGCCCCGGGGGGGTGGCGGTCCCTGGGGCTGCCGCAAATATTTTAGTGCCCGGGCCTTTGAGCCCCCCTCCCATTTAATTCACAAGCCCCGGGGGTGGCGGTCCCCGGAGCTGGGGGGCCCCTTTGGGCCCCCCATTACAATATAAAGATTGCCCCCGGGACTTGGCCCTCCCGGGGGCTAAATAATTACGGGCTCCCACACTTTTTTTTTTTTTCGCGGCCAGATCCACAGGTCCTCCGCGCATCCCGTGATTTAAAAAAAAACTAATTTTTTTGGACCCTGGGGTTCATTGTGGGACCCCATTAGCATGAAGCCTGTGATCGGAAGGGTGCACGGATCCTCCGCGGCCATAGATATCACTATATTTATTTCTTAATTTCTCAAAAACTACTGAACGGATTTACACCATTTTTAACAAGGTCGCTTTCTGACCCAAGCAGTACCTGTTTGCCAAATTTGGTGTAATTCCGTTCAGCAGTTTTTGCTATAACCGTGTCTAAAGTTTCCTATGAAAAAATGATTTTTTGACCACTTTTTTTTTTTAATCTCTCAGGAACTACTGAACGGATTTACACCATTAAAAAAAAAAAAAAAGGCGCTTTCTGAACCAAGGGCTACCTTTTTGCAAAATTTGGTGTAATTCCGTTCAGCCGTTCGGGCTGTAGCAGTGTCTAAAATTTCCTATGGGAAATAACATGGGGAAAACGCGTTTTGGGACCCCCCCGCTTGACGAATCGCCCCCAAACTTCCAGGATAGGAGCTGGCTGGAACAGACCATTAATTTTGAAAATTTCGCGAAGATTCGTCAACCGGCGCCAAAGTTATTGAGAATAGAATGTTACGATTTTCCTATGGATAATAGGTCCTAACTATAATTACCTACTGGCGACCGCCAGTAGGTAATATCTGCAAAATGCTTACATTTTTGTTGTAAAGACATGTGTCGTAAAGGCATATGCGTAGCAATGGATTTGTTGTAAAGGTATTGTGTGGTAATGACCGCCTTGTAAAAGTGTACAATTTGTTGATTTTGCCAAGGCCTTTTCACGAATTTTCTGAGGCATGGTACCTCATATTTAGGTGGTCAGGCCCCTCTTGGGTGCCTTTAGGTTCGAGAGGGGCCCCCCACTAGATCCTCGCCGGCAGTTCACCCTCTGCACCAGTCGGGTATCATGGATTTTGGATATGGAGTGGATCCACCAGCGAGACAGACCTTTCTCGGTGCCCGCTCCAGTGCTGACTCCCTACGATGGCACCATTTCCCTGGTTTTTTTCGCCTCTCACACAGCCGTATGGGCGCCACCTGATGCCAGTTCCGGCACCTACCGGGACCATGCTCTCCGGATCAAAATGCAGTGCTTTTTGCCTTTGACAGGCTGTGAGAGGGAGATGAATGGGAGGGGTCTAAAGACCCTTATGGATACTAGCATCCCCTAGATGAGAATGATGGCAACTGGTATGACGAACTAGCAGAGGCCAGTGGGTTAGACACCTCCCGTGACACTGGCTTGATCTCTCCTCCTAACATGGCTACAGAGGAGGCAGGTGATGTGTAGGACGGCTCAGGTCTTGGACCTTCAGCCACCCTCCGTGGCAGTCAAGACAAATGTCTTGACAGAGGTGCTTCATCTGGGACTTGTCCAACCGAACCTTTTCTCCCCTTTAATGAAGCTCTTACAGACGTCCTAATCTGAACCTAGTCCAAGCTCTGCACAGGGGCTCTTGTGGATAGCTAATTGCCCACCACCATCGCCCCGGTCATTGAACACCGCATGCCTTTTCCGCCGTTAATCCGATGCAATCTGGGATTTGGTTTCCCAAGTCTATGGTCTCAGAATAGGCCCAAGGCATACCCTCCTAATCTAATGCTGACAGGAGAGATGCAGCAAAGTCCACAATAACCGTAGCTTCGAAAGCCCTTTAGTTTGCCCTCTGACCATCATATGCATCCAGAGGGGGCAGAATCCACCATGACCTGCACCCTCAGTCAGTAACATCAGACTACTCGGTTTTGCAAATCGTCCAAAGGGGCTACAACCTTTGTGACCACCACTCCACCCATGCCATCCACTTAACGACCGGAGGGCCACCTCTCCTTACTTGTGGAAGTGCGGGCTCTCTTGTCTAAGGAAGCCATAGTGTGTGTGCCGTCTACAGAAGTAGGTCATGGTTGCTATTGCTGCTACTTTCTGGTGCTCAAGAAGGACAGAGCCCTTCGTCCTATCCTAGAATTGCATCTTCTCAAGCTCTACCTGGAAATAAAGAAATTCCAAATGCTTGTGCAAGTTCTTATTTATTTGAAGAGTTTTATATAGCGCTGGCTAGACCCGGAGGTATCAGAGCGCTTTACATGAGGTTAGCGTTAGAAAAGAACAGTGTTACAAAGTTACATCAGTTACTAGAGCAGAGCATAGCATAGAGAAAACCATGTTACACAATTACATCCATTACTAGAGCATTAAATAACACAAAGAACAAGTCATATAGAGGGTAGTGGGGGAATAGTAAAGGGGTTGTAATGCACTTCAGGTCTAGGTAGACCAACCATGGAGTATAGTACTTCAGGGGACACCAAAAAGACAGAGTAAGCCTGTGTACAAACAGGTAGGGGTCCAGTGACTCCCTCACTGCGTCGGGTCGCAATTAGAAATGGAACGGGTCTGAAAGGAGGGGGTGAAAGGGTGCCTCACAGTGACTATACAAGAAGAGCGGGGGGTAGGTGTCTCAAGAGGGGGTTGACTTAAGGCAATGGTCAATCTGGCGGTACAAGGCGCTGACCAGCGGCATGAATCTGTCTGGGAATCTGTCGAAACCGCAAGATGGAGGATCCAGATCGGGATTGCGGGTAAACCAAAATCTAGTCGAGAAGCCAACAAGGAAACCTACCCCAGGAGCGGGGCTGAATGGGGGAAGGCAGCCACCAGATCTGGCGGGAGGAAGTCTGGAGGTCCCCGATCTCTCTGGTCATCATAGTCAGGGGAAGTCCGCGCGGGCACCGAGGCAGCAGCCCCGGAAGAGGAAGGCAGGTGCGGGGTCAGGAGGCACGCTAACTCAGACAAGAAAAGGGAAAACAAGTTTGATGGTACAGGGCAGCAGCATTCTCGAGGCTGCTTTGTCGGGGAAACAAGACTTGTGCGTCTCAGCCGAAGTCCTGGAAAGGCGTAGCGGGATGCCAGGCAACAGTGGTACAGGTCCGGAAAGGCAGGTGACGGCCAGAGGGGTCCCCAGCCATCTCCTTAGTAGCTACCTAGGCAGCTCAGCCGGGTGTCTGCAGTGAGGAATAGATCCGCTATCTGCAAATTATTCGGAGTTCATCGGACGGCGAGGTAAGAAAGGAGAATAGCAGGGAGACTAGAAACAGTGCCCAAGTCTAGAGGGTAGGTGACGGCCGAGGGGGAGATCCACAGCCGATCTCCTCTATAGCTACCTAGGCAGCTCCTCCGGGCGTCGGCCATGTTGCTGGGGCTCTGCTGTCGGTAGATTTTCATGTTCCTCAGATGTTGTGGAAGTCAGCGATTAAAATTCAATCATGAGAATTGTAGAATTCAGAGGGCAAAAGTCCATAGATCCCCAGGGGTGTAGAAGGTCCGAGGGGGGGATGATTCCAGGGGATAAAGCCAAAAAGGCAATCCCTAGCCAGGGAGCTCACGGCCAGAGCTCCTCACCTGTTTGCCTTCTTGGAAGCAACTGTCTGCCCTGGACCCGGGAAACTGGATGGTAGCGATGGACTTGCAGAATACGCATTTCACCAACTCCATTCTGCCTGCCCACAGATATTACCTGCGGTTCACTGTGGGCTAAGAGCACTTTCAGTGTGCCTGGCTCCTGTTTCGGCTTTACCAGCCCCCTTGGGTTTTCACAAAAGTTATGCTGGTGGCTCAGGGGTTCTAGTCTTTCTCAACCTCGACTATTAGCTGGTAACGACAGGGTTGCACCAGGCAGCCATCTCCCACCTCCAGACTATGGCGAAACTTCGGCAATCGTTGAGGTTCACTATCAACGTGTCAAAGCCACACCCAATTCCCTCTCAGATGTTTCTTTTCATTGGAGCTGTTCTGGTTACATTGCTGTTTCAGGCCTATCCTCCAGATCAGCAAGTCCAGGATATTCAGGCTATGATACTGAAGTTTCAGCCTCTATCTTTGCGATGAGAATGACCCTTAGGTTGTTTGTCCTCTTAGCCTCTTGCTTGTAACCCGTTGCCTATTGGCATATAAAGACTCTGCAGTGGGACCTGAAGTACCAGTGGGCACAGCATCAGGGAAATCCCTCCTACATGGTCCAGATCACCGAGTGAACTGCGATATATCTGCAGTGGTGGCTGACGAGCCATGATTGGGTCAGTGGCAGACTCCTCTCCCTTACCCAACCAGAGCGGACTGTGATGACAGAAGTGTCACTTCTAGGATGGAGCGCTGTAGGAAGCTGGCCCTGTATATACTATACCAAAGTAAGGTCTAGTGTGTACATAGTCCAGTGGATCCCCAAAGATAGGCAGAGGTAAACGTTGATAATACCTTACTCTCTGTGGTAGTGTGGGAAAACAGTAAGGCTTTATCAGATGGTAGTGTTAGGCATTTATTGTACACACTCAGAGAAGAAATGATTTCACACCCTCAGACTGAACTTTGACCACTTTTTATAAAAGTAGTAGTTAGTTGTACTTTATTTCTGGAGCCAAGCCAAGCCTGGTACAGGTAAGTGCAATAGTACTTTTCAAGAATAATGCAGTAGAATGCAAATGGTTTGTTTACAGGTAAATCAACAGTGAACATCACATTTCAGTTACTGTTGTAATTGCTTTACAGTTACTATTGGGATTATTGTTTTCGTCCTTTTTCGGATTACCTTCCTTATTCAGTGTGGTATACCTAGATACCACACTGGGACATTTACTGGTTAAAGTTAAGTAATGCAATTTGTTATCACAACACACTTGTTATGTTATGTTATGTTATGTTATGCAGGTTTTTGTATAGCGTACGGCTACTCGAAAGAGTGTCCCGACGCTTTGGATTGCACACTAATCGCAGAAACACAACAGGGAAAATGAACAGAAACATAAAAAGAGGAAACCTGATAGGACCTGAAACTAAGAAGTGAAAAGCCAAGTTTTAAGCCCCTTCCTAAAGGCCAACAAGTTTGGGGTGCTACGCAGGGACACAGGCAATTTATTCCACAGCTGAGGCGCTAAACATTTAAAGGAGCGGCCACCGATGCGAGCTCTCTTCGCGCGGGGCACTACAGCAAAAAACAAGGCTTCAGACCTGAGCGATCTGGCCGGACGGTAAAAGGACAACCTTTCCTGGAGGTATTTTGCTCCAGATCTGTACAAGGCTTTGTGTGCCAGGGTGAGAGATTTAAAAACTATCCGCTTCCGGACAGGAAGCCAATGCAGAGCTTCCAAAAGGCCCGAGGCTCTGGCACGGCGAGGTAGTCCAAAAATAGCACGTGCTGCCGAATTCTGAACGACCTGTAGTCGTTGAAGCAGGTATTCTGGCAGGCCGAGATAGAGAACGTTGGAATAATCTATTCTCGAGCCTATCATCGCCTGCACCGTGATCTTCCTATGTTCCTCCGATAGCAAAGGAAGGAATTTGCGAAGCATCCGGAGTAAGCCGAAGCAGGTCCCTGTGAGACTTGTATGTTTTTTCATAGAATGTCCAACTCCACACTTAAAACATTTTGCAGAAAAGCAGTCAATGCAAACCTATGTTAGGAAATGAAGTTATCGGTGTGAGAAAGTGCCCTCTTTCTTCATGGTTGCCCTCACTTTTTGCTGAACTGCCGATGTGCTTTGACTGAGTGTGCCCTGGACTCCTGCCAATCAGGTACCCAGGGCCTATGTTCTTTCCCTAAAACTTCATTGGACACCAAACCCAATTGGCACTCTCTGGCCACAAGTCAGTCCCTGGTAAATGGTACCACAGGTACCCAGGGCACTGTGACCGTGGAAGGCCTCTAAGTTCCTCAGCACTTATTGTGCCACCCTTAGAGGCCCTGTACCTTTACACTCACACATTGCCTTTGCAGGCTGCATGTTTTGGTATAGAACAAAGTGAAGAGTCGACTAGGAACACATCCCTGTGTGCCATGCCTACAACCCACCGCCCTGGCATAGATCAGTCACTCTAGCTCGGTGCACTATACTAGTGGTGAGGGTACAGGTGCATGAGCCCTCTACCCCTTCAGTGTCTAAGTCAATTCTTAGACTCTGTAAGTGCAGTGCTGCCATTAAGAGTATATGGTGCTGGGAGTTTCATTATGAACTCCACACTACCATAATGGCTGCACTGAAAACTGAAGTTTGGTGTCAAACCTCTCCGCACATTACACCCACACTGATGCCAGTGTGGGATTTAATGAAAAGTGCACAAAAAGGGCATTTTAGAGATGCCTCCTGAAAAACGACCAGTGTCCTGGCTGAATGGCTGCTCACCAGCTGCCACCACCAGACATATTTCTGGACCCCTGGATCGATAGCCTGCTGCTCTCGGGGCTCTGAAACAAACCACATCCTGGGACGAGGGGCCAAGCCTCCTCCCCCAGGATGGGCAGTGTGTATGAAAGTGGCTCTGTATATACTGTTCCCAAATAGGTACAGTGTGCACAGTCCACAGTCCCCAGAGGCTAAAGTTGGATATAACCTTACTCTCTAAAGTGGTAGCTTGGTCGAGCAGTAAGGCAGTATCAGAGGACAGTGTAAAGCATTTGTTGTACACACTCAGTCAACAAATGGTCTCACACACTCAAGAACTGAACTCTAGGCCAATGGTTTGTATATAAAAATATAAAGTTTTATTTTAGAACCGACAATAGGTATCAAAATATACTTTCTCAGAATGAGATGCTTTAGATAAATGCTTTCAATAGGCAGTAGACTTTTGAACACAGTAGTTACAGTTGATGCAATAGGCAACACAATTCAAACACAATTATACATTGACCTCATTGGGAATTTCTTTGTAAATGTAATTAATTACTTTTGGGATTACTTTTCTAACCACAGGACTGGATCCTAGATTCAGTCCTGGGACATTTCCTGGAAACAAGTGAATAAAAACGTTTTGGTTACAGGTATGATTTTTAAGGAATATTATTGTATTTTAAAAGTTGACACTGAGAAACTTTTTCACATATCACCAATGTCCTATGGGAGGAAATTTACTTAGCAGGTAAGTAGGGTTATCGTTACTTTTTCTTACTCCGTGTTGGATCCTGGATCCAGCACTGGTGCATCTCCTGTAAACAGTTGAAAGAAATCGTTTTGGTTATACAGGCGATTTTTAAGGAATATTTGTAAGTTTCAAAAATCGACAGAAGAATTTCTGGTGAAAACCAGGCAATGTTATCCTATGGAGGAAAATCAAGTTAACGGTAAGTAGTGTAATTACTTTTCAGGGTCAGTGCTGGGCACCAAGATCCAGCACTGGGATCTCTCCTGATAACAGGTGAGTAATTTTGTTTTCATTATTCGGCTGATTTTAGGTGACTATTTTAAAGTTTCAAAACTGGACACTTAAAAGAATTTCCAAGTGAAACCAGTCAATGTTACCCTATGGCAGAAAAGTGAGTTATCGGCTTTTGGGTAAGTACTCGACTGGCAAAGTTAAGGTTTTGGGCATAGACCCTGGGGTCTCCCAGTGTCAGGTAGGTACAGTTGTTACACCCTCAGCGGCACAGGGGCAGCCGGGTGCAGAGAGAGTTAGGCCCAATGTTAGCCTATGGCGGGCAGGGGGCCTTTGGTTGGGGGCTGCTGGCAAGCAGGCCACGTGGCTGTGGGAGCTGGGCTCCTGGTCACTTACTCAGGGCAAATGGGGAAGTAGATTAGGATAGATGTTGCACTCCCAGGGGCACTCGGGCGGCTGGGTGCAGGGTGCTTTTGAGCCGTCGGGCGCTCAATGGATTTCAATGGAGAAGCTACAAAACGAACAAAGGCTGCAAGCTCGGGGATGAAGATTCTTCAGGTGCGACCACCACTTCGAGAGGTAAGTTGGGAAGCTGTAGGTTAGGTAGGCACCCATGAGCTGGGCACAGGGGGCTGCAGGGCACCGGGTGCAGGGGTGTCTTTTCGCGTCGGGAAATATTACCCTCAGCTGATCACGGTTGGAGGGATCCCTGGTTCTGAGGCTGCAGGCATCGTCAGGAGCGTTGAGGTGGGTCCTTGGGTGCTGGATTCTGGGTCAGTCGCCGGCGGGACGTCCTTGTGTTCTTTGTCCTCTCTTGCACAGGCCAGGCTTGGCGGGTGCAGAGTGTGCAGGAGTCGCGGTTCCTGGTTGGCACCAGGGGCTTGTTACTTGCTTTGAGCAGAACCACTGCTCGTGGGAGTCCCAGTCTTTGTAGAGTCACAAGGCAGTCAGGTCCTCCGGGGTTTTTGAGGTTGCTGACCACTGGAGACGCCGGGTGTTAGCAGGAGCAGGTTCGAGGACCGACAGGCCTGTAGGGCTGGGGCCAAATCAGTTGGTCTTCCTCTTGTTAGCAGCTGCACGACAGGTCTTCTTGTTTCTTGTTCTTCTTGCTTGTTTCGGATTCGGGATCTGAGGAAAGAAGGTTCAGGGTGCTCCTGAATACTACATTTAGGGGCGTTACAGGTAGGTAAAGAGCAGGGACCAATGGGTCCCTTTCCTGGGGTGGGTACACCCCCTATCCTGCCACTCTCCTGTAGGAGGGGGGCAGTAGCCTAGTCCTGATTGGGCAGGGCTCCCCATCTTCAAGATGGCGAGAGCCCGGAGATGTGCTTCACCTCGCCTCCCCCACCTGAGGGGTGGGGTTGGCAGAGGCTGGCACACCTCTTTTCCGCCCTTGGGGTTTCCCGCCAGTCTTCCTGCCAGAGTGGGGGGTCAGAACCGGTGGGGGCCAGTTGCTGAGAAGCTCACAAAGGCGGCATGCCTTTGAAGCTTCCCCTGCCCATCCTGGGGGAGGAGACCTAGCACCTCGCCCAGGATGTGCATTGTTGCAGGCCCAGGAGAGTGGATGGCTCTCTACCCAGGGGCCCAGCAACTTGTCTGCTGTGTGGCAGCCTAGGCAGCCCCTCAGACAGGACGTGGATTGTAGGTTAGGTTCAGGGGGCATCTCTAAGATGCACTCTGTCGTGCATTGTACATTAAATCCCACACTGGCATCAGTACGTGTTTAATGTGCTGAGAAGTTTGATACCAAACTTCTCAGTGTTCGGTGTTGCCATCATGGTGCTGTGGAGTTCGTGTTGACGACTTCCCAGCACCATATACTCTTGATGGCAGCACTGCACTTACAATGCCCAGGAATGGGCCTGGGTACTGTAGGGGCACAGGGCTCATGCACCTGTACCCACACCACTGGCATAGGGAACCCAGCTAGAGGGGTGACTGAGGTATGCCAGGGCAGTGTGTTGTGGGCATGGCACACAGGGATGTGTGCCATGTCTACTCTGTTTTGCTGTGTGCCAAGACACTCAGCCTGCAAAGTGTGTGTGTGTGTCTGTCTGTCTGTCTGTCTGTCTGTCTGTCTGTCTGTCTGTCTCTCAGGGTACAGGGCCTCCTAGGGTGGCACAATAAGTTCTGCAGCCCTTAGGGGCCTTCTCTGGTCACAGGGCCCTGGGTACCTAGGGTACCATTTACTAGGGGCTGACATGTAACCAGAGATACCAATTGGGTTTTAGGCTTCTTGCAGTTTTAGGGAAGGAACACAGGCCCTGGGTACCTTATTGGCAGGAGCCCAGGGCACACTCAGTCTAAGTAGATAAGCAATTCAGCAAAAAGTGGGGGCATATCATGCAAGAAAGATGGCACTTTCTCACACAGGGTCCATGAAGAGGAAGCTTTAAAGGCTTGCCCCCTTTGTGAGCTTCCCCAGGCCTTTGCTGCTCCTAGCAACTGGTCCCCACCGGTTCTGACCCCCACTTTGGTCGGGAGAACTGGCAGAAAACCAAGTTAGGAAGGGAGGTGTGCCCATCTTTGCCAACCCCACCCCTCAGGTGGGGGAGGCAAGGTGAAGCACAGCTCTCAGTCCCCGCCATCCTGCAGATGGGGCGACCCAGCCAACCAGAGTGAAGCATATGCCTCTCTCCCACTGGAGGGTGGCATAATAGGGGGTGTACCCAACCTTTATTTACCTGTAAAGCCCCAAAATCTAGTATTTAGGGGCACCCCCGAACCTTGCTTCCTCAGAAAAAATACAAGAAGAAGAGAAGGACCGAACAGCCGTGCCGAAGCTAAGAAGAGGAGGACGCCCACTGACTTGGCCCCAGCCCTGCCGGCCTGTCCCCACCTCGAACCTACAGAAGCAAAACTCTTGTTTGTCCTGCAGCCAGCAGCCTCAAGAACCCAGCCTGCCCTGCCTTCAAAAGAAGTGAGACTGTCTCCCGTGAACACCGGATTTGTTCACCAACAGACTCCAGCTCTGGCAAAATCCACAAGTCTGCGCCCAATGCCCACGGCCTGAGTTCGAGTGGCCGAACACCACGAGGAGGTCTCCCCGGCGATCCTGACCCGAGATCCGTTGATCCCTGACTTGCCTCAAGCCTCCAGCTGACGCCTGCAGCCTCAAACCGGAAGGTATCCCCAACCGCGACCATGAGCTGGTAAGAAGATCTGACCCTAAAAGACACCTCTGCACCCGACGCCCCACAGACTTGGGTGGCCCAACTGACTGTGTTTAGCCAACACCCTGCATCCCAACTTACCTCTCCAAGTGGTGGTTTCACCCAGAAGACATTTGTCCCCGAGCCTGCAGTGTGTTTGCAAACCGGAGAAACCCCATTGAAAGCAACAGGGCGCCTTAGCCAAAACAGCACTCAGCACCAAAGGTGTTGCTGAGAGTGAACCTTTGATGCCGTCTAGATCCCCCGTTTGCCCTGAGCTTAAGTCCAGGAGCTTTGCTCCCACAGCCTAGTGGCCTGCTCGTAAGCAGCCACCAACTGCAGGCCCCCTGTCCCCCATTGGATAACATTCGGTCTCAGAACTTTGCACCTGGCCGCCCTAGCGCCGTTGACGGTGTAACAAGAGTGCATCCTTGACCCTGGGGACCCCCGAGTCTAACCCCAGAATACCAACCCCCACAACAAAGTACTTACCTGTACTTAACACTATTTCTCCAGTATTTAGGGTGTCTTTCATAGATTCACATGCCTAAACCATTCCCCGTCGTCTGAGTGGAAGTCCCACGGTACATAAAAAAGCAATAATTATGCATATAATAACCAAAAAACCTTGGTAACATGAAACCAGGAAGTAAAGTAGCCTAAGCTACCAGGAAAAAACGTATGACTGTCATAGTCATTATGTACAGTCCAAACTGCAGCCAATCAGGCGACAGCACCCACCAGAATGTTCTCCTCAGAGGCTCAGGCTTTTAGATTTTCTACCGCACGTCGTGTGAAGGGAGCCTCCCTGAGCTCTGCTCAGTACTTCAGTTTTTTCTGGATTTTTGATTATCTTCATGATGTCAACTTCTAAGAGGTCTCTCTTTAGGCCTTGTGAATCTTGTGGGAAGCTCCGGCTATTTTCTGAAGACCCCCACAAGAAGTGCATTTACTGCCTCTGTCCGGATCATGAGGTGAGGGATTGTAAGATCTGCAGGACCTTCCCTCAGAAAACCCTCCGGGATAGAGAAGGGCGCCTACTTCTGTGGTTACAGAAGATCAAGGACAAGGATATCCCTTTATCTTAGGTGGAAAGTGCAGCCTCTGGGTCGTCTATATCCTCTAGAAAGAGGATGGCTGAGGAAGACTTACCATCTCCTGGGGCTAAGGTGTTGAGAAAAGTTCAGCCTGCTAAAGGCTCTGGCTTGCCTGCTACTTTTTCTTCTTCAAAAAAGGCTTCTCCACCTTCCAAGTCTAAGCCTGCTACGCCCCTGAGAAAGACAGGAAAGTCTCTGACATCTAAAAGACTTCCTGACAAGGAATTACCTCAGCAGAAAATGCCGTCGTCAACGGCTCCTTCGTCGACGTTTATCATCATCGACGCTACATCTACGGTTACATTCTCGTCTCCGAGACCGAAGATGATCATGACATCGGCTTCGTCTCCGTCAACGCTGGTCTCCGTGGCTGTTAGACCCATCTCGTCGACGAAGGAGATTACATCTCTCGTGAGCGCTCCGTCGACGGTAAGGACAAAGAAGATCTCGCCGACGACTGCGTCGACGGCCACCTCTTAGACAAAGACTTCCTCGTCGACGAAGACTGCCGCTTCGTCGACGGCCTCCTCATCGACGAAGATTGCCTCGTCGACAGCTAACCTCTCGTCGACTAAAATTGCCTCGTCGTCAAACTGCTTCCTCATCGACGCTCCCTTTTTTGACACCACCACCATCGTCAGCGGTCCCGTCGACGGCACACTCGTCGACGCCTCTTTTGTCTTCCTGTACGGATTTACAAGTTTGGTCTGCAACATCGGCTACTGCTTCATCCGCCCTGCCTTCGGCGGCTTCTCTACTACAACGTCGTGGCTCCTCATTGGAAGCCCTGTCACCATTGAAGCTGCCTGAACAATTATTGGATTCTGAGGAGGAAGAAGAGGAAGACTAATCTGGAGAGGATGATAGATTCTGCACTGCTAGTAGTCCAACAGAACTGTTTATAAAATACCAGGAGGTAGAACCATGTCCTGAGCCTCAAGCTCCAACTCCTGTCACAGTTCCCTCAGCACAAATGCCTTTGGAATTGTTTAACAATTTGCAATATATGTTGCAGGACTATTATCGTCGTTTTCCTCCATCGGAATCGGCAGAGTCTCTTCCATCCACGCCTATGCCAAGGGTTCCTATAACCTCTTTACAATCTCCCAGACCACCTTCTCCACTGCCATCTCGTCATTCCCATGATGTAAATACAACAGATGACAGGGAAGAGGGAGAGGTGTGGATGACCAGTCAATGCTGTCGGAGTGGGACGAATACCAAATCCAAACTCCATCACAGTCAGCTCCGGCCCCCGTGGACTCTCCTCCGGTGGATATCGGAAGTTTTCATCTCCTTATGGAGAGGGCAACGAAGAGATTTCTCACCCCTATGGAGGCAAACAAAGATGACTGCTTACTTTATGATTTTAAGGACCAACCGCGAAAGCGGATCAGGACAATTCCCATAATAGATTTTATCTGGAAGGAAGGATTAAAAATCATGGCGACACCAAATTCTCTACCAGCAGTCTTGCCTCGGTTGGACAAAAAATATAAGGCGCCAAGTGATTCACCGGCATGCCTCATCGTCCAGCCGAAAGCTGACTGTCATCGCCCAAGCGGCGCAGAGACGGGCCAGGAACCCCTCTTCGCCTAAATCAACTCCGCCTGACAGGGATGGCAGACGGTTGGATTCGATTGGAAAGAAGGTCTCCACTATGGCTGCGACGACGGTTCGGGCTGCAAATTCCCTAGCCATATTAGGGAGATAAGATCGGCAAATGTGGTCCGACATCTCCCCCTACATTAACATGCTGTCGGAGCCTTCCGAGGCCTTGAAGATTCTACCTCTGATTCTACCTCTGCTGAAATCATCGACGCAGCCGTGGATGTGGCATCCACAGAATTTAGACAACTGGCGGGTGCAGCAGTATTGAGGAGACGAGGTTGGCTGAAATCAACATCTTTCTGCCAAGAGGTCCAAACTAAGATTATCGATATGCCATTCAATGGGGAGTCTCTGTTCGGGTAACATGTTGATGAGACCCTTCAGACTATTAAAAAAGATACAGAGACGGCGAGGTCTCTTGGTAGCCTGCAATTTTGTAAGTCGTCCTTTCGTGGTGCCAAAGGACGTGGATCCTTCTCCAACAGGAGAGGGTATAATCAACAACGATCTTATCAAACCTCCCAAACTAATCAAAGGTTCCAAACCTGCAGACAGCAATCTTATCGACAGCGAGGTAACTCCTATTCGCAGTCAAGAAGGAAGCAATCCTTTTGTGGACGGGAGTCCAATAAAAAACAATGAGGTCAGCCAACTGCCACCATCTCTGCCGTTGCCCCATTCAAAAATTGGAGGAAGAATATCCCACTTTTACTTGAACTGGTCCACAATTACTACAGACAAATGGGTTTTGTATATAGTAGCCAGAGGCCATGCTCTGGAGTTCACAAAGATTCCCCCCAAACTCTCCTCCCAAAGGACCACCTCCTGCTCATCTCAAGGAGCTTTTTCCCCAAATAAATCTGATGATTCAGAAGGGAGCAATCGAAAAGGTCCCTCCGTTACAAAGAGGAACAGGATTTTATTCGAGATTTTTCCTCATTCAAAAAAAGTCGGGAGAATGGCGCCCAATTCTCGACCTTCGCGCCCTCAACAAATACCTAAAGAAGTTATCCTTCCGAATGTTAACACTTCAAGAAATTCTAAAATTGCTTTCGGCCGGGGATCACATGGCCACCCTCGACCTCCAAGACGCTTAATTTCATGTACCGATCCTACCCAGACACAGAAAATTTCTACGGTTCAGAGTGGCTGGCAGAGACTTTCAATTCAGAGTCCTTCCATTTGGTCTTCGTTCAGCACCGAGGGTATTTACAAAGGTCATAGCGCCAGTGACCGCACACCTTTGTCTGCAGGGCATTCAAATTTTCCCTTACTTAGACGACTGCCTTATCAAGGCGAATTCTTTTCAAGCCACAACCGCACATGTTCAGAAGTGTCTGCTACTTTTCCAGTCTCTGGGTCTTTCCATAAATTTCGAAAAATCTCATCTGACTCCATCACAGAGAAAGACCTTTCTTGGAGCCACACTGGACACAAAACTGACCCAGGCCTTTGTCTCAAAAGAAAGACAACTCAAGATCTGCAATCTCGCTCGCTCCTTGCTGTCAAGAGTACGTTTCAGTCCGTTTGTACAAGTCCTTCCTAGGGATGATTTCTTCTTGCATCCCTCTGATACCCAGCTGCCGTTACAGAGTGAGGCCACTGCAGGAGGAACTCAACCTTCAATGGCTCCAGATTTCGAGATCGTTCGAGGACATCGTTCGCATCACTCTTCAGATGCGGGAAATCTTTCATTGGTGGAGCAAAATAAAGAACTTAAGAGAAGGATGTGCATTTCTGGTCGAAATGCCGGATTTCAACATAACCACAGATGCTTCCCTCGAGGTATGGAGGGGGGGCGCACCTTCAAGGGATGACAGTCAACGGCAGGTGGACTTTCCAACAAAAGAGGTGGCATATCAACCTTCTGGAGTTGCGAGCCATTTTCTTGGCTCTGAAATCATTTCGAGCCATCATCAGAGGAACCTCTGTACTAATACGAACGGACAATACGACAAGTGTGCATTACTTGAACAGACAATGCGGGACAAAGTCAGCCCTACTATCTCAGCAAGCACAAGAGATTTGGGACTGGGCAATTCGTCACAAAATCAGCCTCACAGCCATTCATGTCCCAGAAGTCACCAATGTTCTGGCGGATTCCCTCAGCAGGTCCACAACATCAAACCACGAGTAGAAACTACATCAACCATCCTTAAACAGAGTCTTTCGACAATGGGGGCACCCCGATCTAGACCTGTTTGCAACCAGCCAGAACCGCAAATTTCCATCCTTTGCAAGTTGGGTTCCCCACAAAGACTCATTCGGATATGCGTTTTCGATGAATTGGTCACAGATATATGCCTACGCTTTTCCACCGATTCCGTTGATTCCACGAGTTCTGCGCAAGATTAAGAAACAACCTTGCCGCATGATACTCATTGCTCCCAGGTGGCTCGACGGAACTTTTCCTCCTCTCGGAGTGCGAGCCCATCCAGTTTCGACCAATTCCGAACCTGCTGTCCATCCAGAACGGACAAATCTGTCACCCGGACCCAGCATCGTTGAGATTAGCGGCATGGCTCCTCAACCCCTTGAATTCGCACAGCTAGATATCCCTGCGGACTGTCAGGAAGTTTTGGCTAATGCTCGAGCACCTGCTACGATTAAAACTTACAAACTAAAAGGGAAGAGGTTTTGCATGTGGCGTCAATCTGTCAATCTCCACCCTATTCAGGCCAGACCAGAACAAATTCTACCATTTTCTCTTCATTTAGCAAGATCCGGCCTCTCCCATTCTACTCTAAAGGTGTTATTGGCGGCAATTTCAAGGTTTCGGCAGGATGGTGCTAACTCTCTTTATTCAAATAGTCATTCAGCAATTCTTCAAGGGGTTGTTTCGGATGTTCCCCCCAATCGACGTCCACCTCCTTCTTGGCACCTTAATGTAGTGCTTACACAACTAATGCGACACCCCTTCGAACCTATTCACAAAGTGGACTTAAAGTTCCTTTCTTGGAAGGTTTCATTGTTATTGGCTCTAACATCAACAAGGAGAGTTAGTGACCTTCAAGCGTTCACTATTCATCCACCTTTTCTGCAATTTACTTCGAAATCTGTAGTGCTGCGCACTAACCCAAAGTTCATGCCAAAAGTCCCTGCGGATTTTCATCTTAATGAACCTATAATTTTAAAGACATTTTTCCCAAATCCGCTCACAGCTGCGGAAAGGGCTTTGCATTCCCTTGACATCAAAAGATGTCTCAAGTTCTACTTGCAACGAACAGCAACAATGCGCAAACCAGACCAACTGTTTGTGGCATATGGTAAACCGAGCCAAGGACATACTGTCTCAAAACCAACCATAGCTCGTTGGATTTCTGCTGCAATTTGCTTGTGCCATGATCAAGCGGGAAGACCATTGCAGGCAACCCCAAGAGCGCACTCTACAAGAGCTCTTTTTGCCGGTGTGCCTCTTAACCAGATCTGTAGAGCGGCAACCTGATCCAACAGACACACTTTTACCAGGCACTACTGTTTGGAAGCCTCAAGCGATGCAGATGCATCAGTCGGACAAGCTGTTCTCCGCAATCTTTTCAAATAAGGTGAGCCTCTGTTCTCCCTCCTCCACTATGCTTTTTTCTATAAGACGCTTACTACATACTGTTCTGTCTCTTAAAATTGTTCTGCATATGTTGAACACAAAGGTTTTTATCTATGATTATACATTGTGATGATGTGTATTTACTATGGTACAAAAGGAGCGTCGTATGAGCATTATGTTATATACTGCTATCTACTCTGATTCAGGCATGTGAATCTATGAAAGACACCCTAAATACTGAAGAACAATAGTTACTTACCTGTAATCTGTGGTTCTCCAGTATTGGTGTCTTTCATAGATTCACATGCAACCGGCCCACCTCCCCTCAGAGGCTTTTAGGCTATTATGCTTTGGTTCACTCCTGTGTGAGAAAATCTGAGAGCCTGAGCCACTGAGGAGAACATTCTGGCGGGTGCTGTCGCCTGATTGGCTGCAGTTTGGACTGTACATAATGACTATGATAGTCATAAGTGTGGAAGTTTTTTCCTTGTAGCTTAGGCTACTTTACTTCCTGGTTTCATGTTACCAAGGTTTTTTGGTTATTATATGCATAATTATTGCTTTTTTATGTACCGTGGGACTCCCACTCCGACGACGGGGAATGATTCAGGCATGTGAATCTTTGAAAGACACCAATACTGGAGAACCACAGATTACAGGTAAGTAACTATTGTTCTTCCTGTCATAGGATAACATTGACTGTTTATCTATGAAAAGTTTCTAAGTGTGGAGTTTGAAAATCTATAAAAGTCTTAAACTGTAACCAAATAACAAAAACACTTTTACTTACCTGTTTTCAGGAAATGACCCAGTGCAGTATCCAGGTATACTACACTGTGTACGAAAAGTAATCTGCAAAGTAATCTACTTGGCATTCTATTGAAAGCCAATGCAAAGTATATGTGCAACATTTCAAAGCATTGCATTACTATCTTATGTTAAAATGAATTTGTAAAGCGCGCGTACACCGGGGAGGTTTCATGGCGCTACTTTGCTTAATATCCAGGTTCAGATGCGCTGATTAGAAAGCCTGACGGAAGAGCCAGGCTTTAAGAAGGCCTCTGTAGCAGGAGCAGGTCATGGTCGGGACAGGCCGGTAGTGCTGGGCCTTAGTCAGTTGGTGTCCTCCTCCTTCCTTCAGCAAGGATCTTTGGTCATTTTTCTTGTTGTCTGAGGAGGCAAGGTTCAGGGGGGCCCCTAAATACTACATATAGGAGTGATACAGGTAGGGGCAGGTCGAGACAAACGGGTCCCTTCCTTGGGGTAGGTACCCCCCTATTATACCACTCTCCAGTGGGAGGGGGCATAAGCCTCACTCTGGTTGGCTTGGTGCCCCCATCTTCAAGATGTCAGGGACATAGAATTGTGCTGCACCTTACCTCCCCCAGCCTAGGGTCAGAACTGGCGGGGAGCAGTAAATGGCTCTGGTAGCTCACAAAGGCGGAAAGCCTTTGAAACTTCTCCTTTATGGACCCTGCCCATCCTGGTGGAGGAGGCTTGGCACCTGAACCCAGGATGTGCTTTGTTAGGGGACCCCGAGAGCAGCAGGCTCTCAACCCATGGGGTCCAAAAACATGTCTGTTGGTGGCAGCTGGCGAGCAGCCACTCAGCCAGGACAGTAGAGCTGGCTGTTTTTCATTGCTCATCTCTAAGATGCCGTCTGAGTGTTTTTTTTTATGAAATCCCACACTGGCATCAGTGTTGGTTTAATGTGCTCAGAAGTTTGATACCAAACTTCCTAGAATTCAGTAAAGCCATTATTGTGCTGTTGAGTTCGTAATGACAAACTCCCATACCATATACTCTTTATGGCTTTACTGCATTTACAATGTCTAAGAATAGACTTAGACACTGTAGGGGTACAGGGCTCATGCACCTGCACCCTCACCACTGATATAGTGCACCCAGCTAGAGGGGTGGCTTACCTGTGCCAGGGAAGTGGATTGTAGGCATGGCACACAGGTGTGCCATGTCGTTGCTTCACTTTGCTCTGCACAAAAACACTGAGCCTGCAATGGCAGTGTGTGTGTTAAGGTACAGGGCCTCTAAGGATGGCACAATAAGTGCTGCAGACCTAAGAGGCCGTCCCTGGTCACAGTGCCCTTAGTACCCAGGGTACCTTTTACAAGGGACTTGCATGTAGCCATAGACTTGCCAATTGGGTTTTGCAACAGTACAGTTTAGGGAAAGAACATAGGCCCTGGGTACCTGGTTGGCAGGAACTCAGGGCACACTCAAAGAGCCTCAACGTTAGCCAAAAAGGTGGGGGCAACCATGCAAAAAGGGGCACTTTCCTACAGGCCCCCATCTAGAAAAGGTAGGAATCCGAGGGCCCTGGTCTCTGATGGAGTGTGGGCTTCACATCAACCTGTTGGAACTTCGGGCAATTTGCTTGGCTTTGCAGGCCTTTCTTCCTTCAATCAAGGGAAGATTGGTACAGGTGTTCACAAACAACACCACCTCCATGTGGTACCGCAACAAACAGGGTGGGTGTGGTCCCTTTGTCAAGAGGCTCTGCATATCTGGACATGACTGGAATTCCAGGGCATTTCCTTGATGGTTCAACACCTGGTGGGGGTCTATGAAATGCCAAGGTGGACAAACTCAGCCGAAGGTACCTAGCCAATCACAAATTGTGTCTTCACTCAGATGTGTGAAAGGCTTCTTTCAGTAGTGGGGAAAGCCTTGGTTAGATCAGTTTGCCAAAACCGAGAACGCGCAATGTCAGCAGTGTGCGCACTGGAGTTTCAAAGGTGACTCTCGCTTGGAGGCGCTTTTTGTCTCGAGTGGAGCTCCAGCCTCATGCCTGCCTTTCCACCTATACTACTCCTGCTCAGAGTTTTCAAGAAGATTAGGAGCAACCGGCCCCAAGTTATTCTTGTGGTTGCGGGGTAGGTCTAGTATTACGAGCTGTTAAGCATGACCATAGGTCCCCCGTTCAGGCTACCTTTTCGAGAGGATCTTCTTTTGCCGCTACAGAGGAGAGTTCTGCACCCAAATCTGTGCACCCTACATCTTCATGCATGGTGATTGAGTGGCGACAGTTGACAGATTTTGACCTTCCTCCTGAAGAATGTGTTATTTTGGCAGCTAAGTGTCCCGCCACCAAGTCAGTATACTCCTGTCATTGGGATATGTTTGTGTCATGGTGTGATTCTAGCAACATCAACTCTTTCTAAGGTTTCTCTGTGTGCTCTATCTTTGGCCCAGCAAAGAGCATCTATCAGTCATTTTGGCATTTTTGTGGTTACCGGACCAGCCTTTATTCAAATCACCTGTTATGGATAGGTTCCTCAAAGGCTTGCATCCAACTTCCCCTAGGCCGTTCATCATGCCCCAGTAGGATCTAAATCTTTTAATCTTAAGGTCACCCCAAACTGATAGCTTCACTTCCTCTGTGCTGTCATCTGGAAAAAAGCTGTCAGGGAAGAGATTGAGAGACCAGTTTCCTCCCGCAAATTGGTTGAGCAGGATTAGAGCAAATGGGTCTAGGCTCTTTCCCTAGTAGAAAGAACTATTGATTGATTGATGGAATACAGAACACATCAAAACATTGACCCCCAGTCAAGAGATGTGGGTTAAATTCATCATTCTTTTGCTCACCATGCCACCCCAGTTTAGACCTGGCCATATGCAAATCAGTCTTGACCCTGTGCCTCATGGGAACAGTCCAGCCCGAACTGCCAAGCCAGGTCCTCCCTGGACCGGAAACAAGCATCCTAGGACCGGTTTCGGGGTTTCACCCCTCTTCAGCCAGGATAGCTTGATTCCAGTGGCATGGAGAGCACGGTACTCACGTCTGAGCATACCCGTCCCACACAGGGTGACAAATGCAAAAAGAACTATTGAGGGTTCGAATGCAGAACAAATCAAAACATTCACCTCCAGTTAAGAGATGTGGGTTAAATCCATCATTCTTTTGCTCACCATGCCACCCCAGTAGGGCAGTAAAAAAAACACTGACTGACGGTCCTCTTTTACCTGGTCTCCACTGAGGTTTTTTTTAACAGCCTCTGGGAATGTTACCTTGACCCAAGGAGATGTTAAACAGCATGATACCCTCATTTCTAAAGAACAAACATAGAAGTTTCATGATTCTAGCCAGACACAGATGGTTGGGGCATCCAGAGGCACGGTTTTCTTTAAAGGGAGCCATTAACCCCTTCAGTGCCCATGACGAGCTGGACTCGTCATGGGCTGCGGTGGCGCTGTGCCCATGACGAGTCCAGCTCGTCATGAACTCCGCCCGCTAATGCAAAGCGCGGCACTGGGCGGGGAAAGGGGCGGGCATGCAAGGGGTTAATGGAGTTTGAAGTACTGCTTCACAATTCTCACTGTAAGGCACTGGCAGGCCTAGTAGAGCCTTAGAGCCCACCGTAGCGGTCTATAACGGCCATTAGAACATTGGAATGTGGAGCACTCCATTGTAGACAATGGAGTGCTCCATGCTTCTACGGGCCGGTAAAGACCCGCAGAGCAACATTCCAATGTTTTACAAAAGCCTCTCGAACCTCAAGGGGATTAAAATCCCCTCGAGCTTCGAGAAGCCTTTGTTTAATTTGTTAGAACATTCTGCCCTCTAGTGGCAGAATGTTCTAATAGCCTTATAGCCCTTCGTAGCAGGGCTATACCGCTATTAAAGTCCCGCTGCTTTTGTTAAAGTCCCTCGCCTTCGGCTCGGGCCTTTAACGCTGCAGCGGGCCTTTAATAGCCCGCTACGGCGGGCTATAAGGCTATATTAAAGACCCACTCCAGTGTCAGGAAATGGTCTTAAACAAGGGAGTGGGCCTTTAATGGCTGGTAGAGTCCGCTAGGGAGGGCTCTAACGCTATTAAAACATTCCACCCCTAGAGGGCACAATGTTCTAATTTGTAAAAACAAAGGCCTCTCGGACCCCTAAGGGTTTAAATCTCCTCTGGCTCCGAGGGGCCTTTGTTAACAGCAACAGCTGTGAAATGAATAAAACATTGGAATGTTGGTCTTCTGCCAGCTATTAGAATTCCGGGGCACTCCATTGTCTTCAGTGGAGCGCCCAACATTCCAGTGTTCTAATGTTTGTTAGTTATCTGACCGACTAATATCTTCCTTGGTGATAGCATCATAAACTTTCCTCATCTTTACAAGAAATCAAAGTTAGTGGCTCGGCTGAAATAAAGGTAGTAAAGTGTTTTTTCTGGGTTGAAGGATAGCTTGGCTGTATTGTAAAATAATTTTGTTGATAAATTGGAGGCCCGAGTAATTCTCTTAGAAAGTAGTGTTTACATAGTGCTTTATGTCTCTAGTTTGAGACCCTTGTGTTACACATACGTGGACACATCGCTCAATGGGATAATTGATGTTTCGAATCCAGATGCATGGATGTTTTCTGAGTGATGTAGTGCAACATGTTGCATATTCCGAAATTAATTTTGGGAATATTTTGAACAATATTAGTTTGAGTACGAATCTACAACAGAAGCAAGTTGCTACCTGATGTCTATGTAAATAGCATTTCCCGATTTGTCTCCAGGACTATTTTATGATAGTGTCCACAAACAAAAATATCTTTTTGGTGTTCGTTTTTTCTCTTTCTATGTGCAGTCATCTTCTTGAAGTCGGTGTTATGTAAAGTATATGTTTGTTATTAGTCCCTTAAAGTAACTTATTTCATCCACACAGGTTATGTTTTTAGGTGAAATTGAGGAAATCCTTGATGTCATAGAACCAACTCAGTTCAAAAAGATTCAAGAACCACTCTTCAAGCAAATTTCAAAATGTGTCTCTAGTTCTCATTTTCAGGTAATGAATTTATTTATTATTTTTAATCCGACATAGCGTAAAAACAGGATTATTTTTCAACCTGTTTCAGTAGGTTAAAATCTAAATTTGTATTTCAGGTTGCAGAAAGGGCCTTGTATTTTTGGAATAACGAATATATTCTAAGTCTCATTGAGGAGAACATTGACAAAATTCTACCAATTATGTTTGGTAGTTTATACAAAATCTCCAAAGAACACTGGAACCCGTATGTATTATGTGCAGTTCATTATTTTATTTTACTAATGTTGTTTTGCCGACCCATATATGGAATGAAAACTGGTGGTCATTTAAAATTGAATGTTGTGGTGAAAATGATTTTTTCATATATTATACACATTTAAAATGTAAAATGTAAATCCAGTATTTGTAAAGCGCGAAAAGCTACCCACCAAAGGCATCCTGGCGCTGGGGGCCGTCGGGAAGATTAAGCAAGCTATTGCCCAGAGTCACATGGTGCTGGGCTGACCTGGTGCCGGGCATCGAACCGTGAGCCCCAGATTCCAGTGTCAGTCGTCCTGGCCGCGGCGCCACACCTCTTCCTTTCTTTATCTTTTTATGTGCAATTTAATTAGTGTGTCTTTACAGTGGGAATCTGACTGAGATGGGAAACTAATTGATGCTGTTTGTCAGTTTCTTATAGTTGAAGTTTATACTCTGTAGATTTAGGAAATTGTGCTCAAACTAGGCCTAGGCGAAAGTTTTATTATGCAGGAGTAATCGGAATAATTTTAGTAATTTGCATTCCTCTTTTGTCACAATTTCCAAACATGACTCCATTAGACCGCTTTGTGTAATTATGAGTAATTTAGCACGAAAATCATACTGCAGGAGCACAAGAACAACGAATTTTGCAAGCGACTGCTTCTGAGTTCTGTTGCACTTAGCGCGATATTCTTAGCGCAAAATGCCTCCCCTGGTCCAAGTTGAGTATGAGTGTGCATTTTACACAAAGAAAATGACTTTTTATTGCTGAGTTATGCTACTCGTGTAATTCTGCATAATCTTGCTTAATTTTGCAGTAATTATGCATAATTACGCTGCAGCACATCATTTGAGTAATTGCCCACCCCTAATTTAAACGGCCCCAAAATATCTGCTGTGGTGGCTCTTTAGCACTCCCGATCTTCTATTTACTCTGATTTACCAGTTGCAACAACACTGTTGAATTAAGTCATGTAGAGCATTTTGGATCTTGTTGGAGTTATAGAAGATGTCAGTCTGGCTGCAGAAGGCAGTTAGAAAACAACTCTGATAAGTTGTATGAAGTTGCTTTCAACTTAAAAACATTTATGATTGAGTCTGAAGCAACTGAGCTGCAATATAATATGAAAAATCTAGAATTCATGAAACACACATATAAAGCAGCTTTTTAGCTTCCGTCTGTAAATGAGGACAAACCTCTGGCTGTTGGTTGTGATGTTAGTAGATATACATTTTATGTTTGATAGTCTGAATGGAGCTCAGAAAAGGCTCAATCCAAGTGTAGTCAAACTGAGTTCTAAAGATGATTCTGTGCAATTGCATGTAGCCATGGGTCAGTGGCTAACTTATTTTAGGTAAACGAGGCAGAGCGCTCATTGGGAGCAAAAAAGTGTCTATTCGCTAGGGAAAAAATAAAAAAAGTAACATTATTTGATGGACATGATCCTTTAAATGCATGCAGATTTCAAACTGCTATGAGAAAATCAGTTTAAAAAATGCTTGAAGATAAAAATCCAACTTTATAATCAAAAGGCAATGACACATCACTGGCCTCTAAGTACAAAACTGGAACAATCAACCTTGCAACCTGCTCAACAAGCTCATTTTGTGTGGCAGCCTCATGTGTAGATCTATCGAGAAATACAGACGGTCCAGAAACAGCCATTGTCTTGTCTGCCCTGGGGCACTCAATATTACTGATAGAATTAGCAAATGAGTGTAGAGTGTAAAGTAGCGTACCAGGTCAGTTAGTCAAAAAGGCCCATCTTGTTTCCATTCCATATATTCGAAGCTAGGACATTTGTCATCTTGCAAACATATCTACTTTTGGGAAGCTCCATTCTGAAAAGACATTGTGAAATACTTTGTAGTCTTTAACACCCAATCATTATTTTTCTCTGAGAATCTTTTGAGGACATTCCGTGTTGCTTCTGGCTTCCTGGGAGGTGAATTGCTTTTATGGAAAGGGTTCTGACCAAAAGCCATAGCCAAATTCTTGACAGAGGTATGACTCGTGTTCCTCCTTGCTTTTTTGGTATTGCATTGTTAACGTGTTGTTTGTTTGCACTAAAATAAACTTCAATGTAAGTGCAAGCCTTGGTCCTTAAAGCCTCACTGTCTCAGACAGTCCTGGATGAGAGGGATGCTGAAAAATCCATTATCTTTGCAGGCTTAGACACTGCGACCTTCACTGGCAAAGCATTTGGTGCCAGTGTTGTGCTATGAAGACATGCCTGGATAAGGACGACCAGATTTTCTGGTGTTGTGAAAGCATGTCTGATGGACATGCCTGTTTGTGTGTCTAGACTTTTTCTGTCCTGGAACGGGTTATAGACAGTGGGGCCACATCAAGTTCCCTGGGGCTTTTGAAGCAATTCCTTGATCAGTTTCACAAGTGTAGAGGGTATTTCAGGGGGTTGGCTTATAGACATAGGCAGCCTTTCCAGCCATGGATACAGCAGAAAGGCTTTCAGCAATAGTTGAAAGGTTTTGAGTTCCAGGATGTGGTACGGTCTGTCTTTTATTGACCATCGTTAATGAATAGATAAATTCCCAAAATGAGCTTTCAAGCCTGACAGCGAGGCATCTGTCACTAAAGTCTGAATGGGTAGGCTTTGTTGAAACGGTACATCCTGTAAAGGTTTGCTACTTTGCACCACAATGAGAGAGATGGAACTTCCACTTGAGTAAATTTCAGTTTGTCATGCCTCCTGTCCATTTTTGCAAGCAGTGGTCATGTAGGCATTGTTGAAGTTTCATTAAATGTAAATTAAATTCTAGACAGTAGCTATGCAAAAGGTCATGGCCAAGCAATGACAAGATCTAGTACACCTTTGGATTGATAGTCGTCATTAGGTCAAATGGCTGACACCAGAAGTACCCCCAGATAAGTGATCTACTGGACTGTAGTCATGATTCTACCTACCCTATGAAGTAATCTGGAAGTACTGCACATTTCATTTCTCAGTTTCAGACTTGTCGGCTGTCTAGGATGATGCTGAGGTTGCATGCATGGTCAGTCGGTGTTGGTCCGATTTCTGCAGGCCACCAGCTGTGGTCCCATGGGGAGGTGTTCTTCCCAAAGGTCAGTACTTCGGTTTTGTCGGACTTCGTTTGGAGGCACTTCTCGTATCCATTTGACTACGTTGATCGTGGTGTTTCAGAAGTTGTTTTTGGCGTACTGTATCTCTAAATTTGTATTGTCCTGTGGATCCGGCTCCTGTTGGCATGATGGTATAGCCATTCAGGGGTTTCACCTCTCTGCCTACCCTAACAGCGGCAGTTTTTTATGGTTACCTCGAACTATAGATTCCTCACCTTTAGAATGTCCCTTGCTTGCCTGTAGATGGCACTATGCAAGTTTCACACCTGTTAATGACACAACAGAGTCAAATATAAGTGCCACCATACTGCCTGATGTCAGTTTTTCTTTCTGTGCCTTCTGGTGCAGATCTGTAGCTCAGTTCCCAACTTCATAAGTCTTCTAGCAATTTTGAAATTGCACATGACAGTGTGCTAACAAACAATGTCCCCTCCGAAAACAACAGGCTATTAACCATGCTGAGTCTGCCACAAGCAGATGCCTGTTGTGGACCCACAGGAGGTAAATATTTGGTAACTCCGCTCCAGTCACAAGTCAGTCAAGTGACCACTGCGCTCCAATGCGACCCAAGACCAGGAGGTGAATCTGTCACCAGGCATCACACAGGTATCAATCCTGGTCGAAGTCACGGGCCCATTGTCAGTTATTAGACTGTTCCACTTCTAGCTCAAAACCTTCAGGCAGGTCGAAGTTCTAACGCAACCACAAGGCAAAGAAGTAGGACTCAACTGCATCCAGCCACTGTGTTTCCCAATTGAAAGCATGTGATCATCAATACCTAATCTGCACACCTTTGAGGTCTCTGGCAATTGAACCAATACCTCAACTGATTTTGATGTGCTCAAAGTTCCTCAGGCCATCATCGACCCTACAGCAGGTAGCCATTCAAGAAAGCCCTGCTGCACATCTTAAGTGTTCTTCTTGCTCCCTCTGACACACCTTTGAGCCCCAAAGGGGCCTCTAGTCAGTTTTTTTTTTTTAACACAATTTTTATTGAGTTTCAATTTGCAAATATGCATGCACATTCAGTAAATTATTGAGCACATGGCATAATAACATCTCGATGCACCTTTACATAAGGGTATATCTGTTCGCACAGGACCATCGGAGCAAGAAGTGAAACTCAGGTTTTCTTTATAAGTGAACCACAGAACATAACAAACAATAACAAGAGGCACAAGTAAATTAAAGAAGAAAAATGGAAACCCCCACACAAAAATACCCCCTCCCCACCCTGGTCCATTAGTCCACACAATACAATAAGGTTTAAGGAAGACAAAAAAAGAAAAGGGGGTCGTGTATACCGTCGCACTTATAACAAGCATTTGCAATGCAATAGGTCTCGCATTTACGCAAGTTTTAGCTATTGGCATTGTAAATGACAATGCCTTTTATTTATGTTCTAAAAACAAAAATAAAAAGCATTGCAAATAACAATGTCAATAGCTCAAACTCGCGTAAATGCGAGACCTATTGCATTGCAAATGCTTGTTATATTAGTAGTGCAGTCACTCCTCTGATTGCTCAGCAGCACGTGTATTAACAGTACTAGGCTGCCCTTCCAGTTAGATTACGTTAGACTGACAAGAGGCATATTTTTCTGTATTATCTATTTTTCAGACATGAAAAAATACAAATGACCTTCCGTTTCAGGGGGTTTTTCTGCAGTTTTAGCATATTTGTAGAGCTTCTTTGTGCTCAAAGGGGTGTCATTTCTGATATCGCTTTCTATGCATTTTATTGCTAGGTTTTACTCACGAAAAAGTGTCACTCAAAGTGTCACACATTTGGCAGCTGGATGTCACTCATGACTGCACTGAAGCTATGGTACTGCCACACTTAAGCAGTCCGAGAACTTGCCAGCTGTGCACCCACACCACAGTGATCTCACGCCTCTCCAGTTTACAGCGCTTTAAAGCCCGGTTGGGTGTAATTTGCGCATCATAAGACGACAAAATACATTTTTTTTAAAGCCTTTGGTTTAAAGAAAATACTCCTATTGTAACCTGAATGTACAAATTTCCATTTCGAGATGGCGTCCACGTTTGGTGACTGCAGGGGCGTTCTTCCCAAAGCGGTCTAGAGTACTCAGTTAGTCTTTTGGTCCGCCGCTTCTAAGAAAGTAACAGAGGCCACCATCTTTTGAAACACATTTTAAAACGGAAACCGAGCAAATCGATAGTTAATTCGAAGCCGTCGGAATTCCTAAAAAAAAATGAGCAAATATTATATTTCTCAGTTTCCACAAGGACAGGCATAATCAAGTACGTCATGCGTTCGTATGGCAGTGTAACAGAAGCAGTTCAATTTTATTGCCCAATAATGTTTTAATATTCTTGCAGTTATTGCTTTCTGCTTTAAAAAGTAAAGAAAACATCTTCTGAGTCAGTCGACTTAGTTTGAGAAGTGGAAGCGCTGCAAAACGGTGGCAAAACTTCCCTGAGCCGGGTAGGGCAGGGACTGTGCAGCTCAATACGCCCACCCCGCTGAGACTGCGCACGGCCCAGCCCCTTGCACTCGTCCTGGGGAGAGAGCACACAATGGCAGATCCGCTGAGACCTCTCCTGCAGAGGAAGGGAGTGCTGCGCGATATCTCCTGCACCTACCTTTGTACCATATTCATCCTGCCAGTGTGACAGCAGCTGGTGAGGGCATACCGGGCACTGGCATGAGCAATATCTGATTCAGAACCCTGGCCTTTTCATCAAGGTGCTGCTACACCAGATTGGCACACTATAAATATAACCGCAGCCTAGAGCACCCTCTGACTTCCTGTATAAGAGTGCCCCTTGACCTTCTCAGAGTGCCTGTCCCCTAATCCCACCTGGCACACCCAGTGGACTATCCAAGAAAATATAGGTCTACTCCACACAACCTATATGACAAGCCGTGGCAGAAGGAGGGAGCAGGAACAAACTGAGCCAAACCAGAGCAGAGGGAGTGGTGACAGGAAGAAAGCCATGCAGATAGAGCCCGTGGAATGGGAGATGGGGGCAAAGCGAGACAGTCAGTGATAGAGGCAGGGGATACAATGAGGAATGAATGAGTAAACAGGATTGAGGGGAGGGGTGAGGGAGAGAGCAGAAGGCGACTACAGAAACCAGCAAAACAGAAAGCAGCTCCACATCCAGGCCGGGGAGGAGACCTGTAAGGGCGAGGGCTGGCCGCGCATGCGCTGTGTCGGGAACTTTCGCTTGTTCTGCGGCTCGTGCCCAGTGGCGGCGCGTGCGGACTTCAAAAGTCGCCGTACTTCAGTGAGTGCTGCGTGGCCCAGGGAGGGGGCCGCCAAAGCGCCCAAGGCAAAAAAGAAGCATAAGTCTGGCGGGAGCCCACCCAGCCTTCGTGAATGCCACATGGTGCGGCCAAAGCAGGATTTCAGGCGGGCTCCTGTGAGCAAGACTGAGCCCCGCGTGGTGCTGCAGTGAGCCGCTAAAGACACAGACCAGCGCAAAATCCCCACAAGAGCTAGTAAGTGGGGCATGCTGTACGTTTAGAGCGCGCATGCGCAATTAAAACAAGCATTTGAAATGCAATAGGTCTCGCATTTACGAGACTTTGAGCTGATGGCACTGTAAATGTCAATAGCTTGAATTCTCGCAAACGCGAGACCTATTGAATTGCAAATATTGTTTGTTTCCAAGTGCCCTATGCCGCGCTTGCACTTAATAAAGGCCACGCCCATTTCTTCAGATGAACTGAGTCTAAAGAAAGGTGCGTGGCCTCTATTAACTGCAAAAGTGGCATGAGGTGCCAGGAAACAACCCACAAACTAAATATTTGTACAGCAATAGGTGTCGCATTTGCAAGAGTTTAAGCTATTGTCATAATAGCCTGGAAATAACCCCAAAAAAATGATTTACATGCCAATAGCTCAAACTCTCCTAAATGCGAGACCTATGGCATTCCAAACAAGCTGCAGCTATTGTCCCGGCTGCTTGGAAAGTGAAAGCGCGCCTAATGTTGCTGCAAAGCACGTGTGCGTGAAGTAAGACAAAACTCACTAAAGAAATAGGGCCAGATGTACGACACTTGCATTTTGCGACTCACAAATTGCGTCACTTTGCAACTCACAATTTGGGACTCGCAAAATGCAATATACTGTTTGCGATTCCCAATGGGATTGCAAATTGCATGCCTCATCAATATTCATGAGGCAAGCGCAATTTGCAACCCCATTGGGAGTGGCTAACACTCCCAGGGACGGTGGGCTGCTGGGATCAGCAGACCACCATGTCTGGGACTGCTTTTTTAAATAAATCAGTTTAATAAAAAAATGCAGCCCGTTTTCCCTAAAGTAAAACAGGATGCATTTAAAAAAGAAAAATGTAACTTTTCAGTTTCATTTTTTAAGGGCAAACAGTGGTCCTTGGGGCCACTGCCTGTTCTTAAAAAATATATTCTCACACACTAAGAAAGGGGAAGGGTCCCCTGGAGACCCCTTCCCGTTTGTGAGTTGTTTAGCACCTACTTGAAGTAGGTAAACTGCAAGTGTTTTGCAGACGCAAAACCGGTCACAAAACAATTGTACATGGCAGTGAGTCTCGCTATTAGGAAGCGACACCCCTTCCTAATAGCAAGAGTCGCAAGCGCTATTTTGCGATTCAGTGACTCGCAAAATAGCATTTGTACATGCCATTACCCTTTTTTGCAGGCGCACACGGGCCGATCTCCTGTTTGCGAGCGCAAAAAAAGGTCGTACATCTGGCCCATAGTGCTTACAGATCTAATAACACATATGGGGTAACACCAGAAGTAAAAGGGTCAGTCCTCTGAGGAGGTTACAAATGAAGACAAAGCGATACTAAGGAGGGACTAACAAGCCTAGTTTACCAATCAGAAGCCAACATTTACAAGGGACAAAGACACAAGCCAATGAAAAAATATGGGCGGAGAGTGGGCAGGGCTTCAAGTGCATACTCTAATACAGCATCATGCCTCGCTCGATCTTAAAAAAACGAACCCTATGGTTCAGTTATTTAACAGGGGCGATAAATAGCACCATTACTTGTTATTAGGCCGTAAATTGTTGCCTGAGGTTGACTAGCCGTTTAGCACATATCGACTGAGAGTGGCGCCGGCCTCTAGAACAACTAGACCTCTTGCTTAAAACAGGTTTTTTTCCGGCCTTTTACTAGTCACGTGATAGTGGGTGTGGCCTGAGGGAGGTGTAGGGCGACAGCTCGTTGCTGCTGAGTTTTTATAGTGCGATCTCTCGTCGCTGCTTTCTGTTCTTCATGTGGTAGCGCGGCTCGTTCTTTAACCTCAGGTGAGTGGAGGGGTTTACCAGGGCTGAGTGACACGGAAGACGAAGAGGAGACACGAATGGTAGTGGAGTGCGGCGAGGTGGGCTTGTGACACCAAAGGGGAAACTTGTGCCAGGAGAGGGTGGGATGACAGTGGGCGGACTGACCTAATCAGGAGATTGATGGAAGAGTGCGGCCAGGCCGGGTTGAGCAACTGGAGATCAGCGTTGGACAGATTATCATCGAGGCTGAAATGACACCGAAGAGCAGCTTGGGGCATAACATTGGGAGTGGTGGCGAGTAGTGAGCCGTGGTTGTTCTGGGAGACGTACTGGTCCACTTTGAGAAGCTGGTCTGACGTAAAGAGATCTTGATAAGAATTTCGTGCGTGCTGAGCGTGTGTTCAAACAACTGCAACCCCTGTGTCTTTAGATCAATGTAGACTCTGCTTCTCACCTAATGTTCGCTAGGGTCTTGGTCTCGGGTGTAAACCTTGCTCTTTCAATTCATACCTTCTCTGCTCTGCTGTAGTCTTTACTTAATAATTACGTTCTAAAGTTGCTTAGAATATAAACCAGCAGTCATGTACAGATCTTCAACACTGGATGGTAGTGCGTCTTCATGAGCACGTTCACAAGTTAACAACCGCCTCAAGCCTAATTAACGCGGTGCCAGATGGCCACATGCAGATCTTGTACATTTGATGCTAGCACGTCTTTACGAGGGCATTCACAACCCCTAATCGCCCTGCGCGTGCCCATCTCCTGTCTCCCTTCCGAGGCAAGTCAGCAACAATAGATCTCGCTGGCGACAGCGCTTTCGTGCTGCGTCACCAGGCGAGACCTCAAACGAAATTACATGAGGCTGGTGAGAACGGAAGGGGGACAGGAGATGTGTACATCGTGTGTCTGTACGTGCGCGTTCACAGGCGCGTTCACAACCTGCAATCACCCCTGCGCGTGCACATCCACTGTCTCCCTTCCAAGGCAAGTCAGTAACAATAGTTCCCGCTGGCGACAGCGCTTAGCGCTGCGTCACCAGGCGAGACCTAAAAAGGAGTGTAAAGAGAGAATCAAACTCCAAGAGGTGGAACAGGCAATAATATACATTTCCGGGCATCAGCAATGAATTATAATAAATTGCTACTCAGTGTCAAGCAAATCAGCCACAGGGGAAGGGGAGGGGGGTGCAGGTGACATGGGCTCAGTTGGCGACACCGGGGGGGTGAGTGAGTCAAGGGTCTTAAGCGTCTCTAGCATTTGATCCCAATCCATAGAAATGGGAGTTTTGCAGTGGCCTCTATACTCTTCCTGTCTCAGGACAGCGCTTTCTGCAGTGCCCCACCTGATCAATTCCACCTGCCAGACTGCTGCTGTAGGGGGGTGGGCAGATTTCCACCAACAGAACAGCCAGGTCCGCGAATTTATATTGCACTTTCAATGTCTTGTGGCGTTTATGCAGACCTAGTAGACAGCTATCCGCAGCCGTCCAGTCGGCCATGCCTGCGACCTCTCGGACTCTGTAAGCTATTGTTTGCCAATAAGTTAGCAAGCGTGGACATGGGCCTCTAGTCAGGTTACTGTTGGCAGGTCCTACCTTCACACTGTCTTCCCCTTTGTGTCCTGTTACTGTGCCTATACCAACACCGGTACAAACTTCCACGATGGCCCCATGGTGTATGCCGCTTTCTGCCACACCAACACTGTGGCGAGCTCCACCAGCACGGTTTGCTGTTCTAATGTCAGACCTCGAACTGGCATCAGCCCGAGCTTACACATGTTGTTCTATGAAATAACAAAGGTGCAACAGGTTGCAAGCTTCCTGATTGCAACTTGATGCCTCAGCGAGACACTACTATCAACATAGGGTAAATTTTTTTCATTTTGTGTGTCTGACCCTGTATCAGATAAGGGACCACCCAGGTGCTCCAGTATTGTATCTTTTATAGAGGTATATCTAGCACTTTAGCCTGAACCTCTGGGTGGAATGTTGTTGTCCTTAGCCATCTCTGTATTTGCAACACAGCAGCACCCACCATTTGCCTAAAGACGGTAGAAGAGATGTCCAACACCACATCTATGATCTCTGACAAGGCTTAAATGAAATGTATTAACTAATCTTAAACTTTTATGCACTTAAACTTTATTAGTTGATTCTGTGGTAACTGCCTTGCACAATTGATTTTACTTTAAAGGACATTTTGTTGTTCTTTATTTTATGATGTGTTTTATAGTTTGTTTTATACCAAATAAAGTCGTCAAATAAAAGATAAGAAACTAAATCTTGTTATTGTATTTTAATTTGCTTTGAACAACGAATTGCTGTTTGCATGTCTTCCATTAGAAGTCTGATTGTAACTAATTTCTATCCATTGTTTTTATACTTAAGATACTCTGTTGAATTACTGTCAGATTACTTTCAGGGGCTAAAGTCTGAGTATATCATATGAGGGGGGCTCTTTGCTGTTCAGGCGGGAAGTTAGGCAGTCTTTTTTTCTCTCCAGGATTGTCCCGCTAGTGCAGCCATCTTGATTTGGGTGCGTTCTAGTCATCAGCTGTGTCCGAGCCTACTAAAAGGCAAGCCCGTCGGCGACCAGGGGCCATCCATTATACCCAGAATTGTATGTTCGAGGGATGTGTGCCGGAGATACACATGCTTTGCCGACTCCTGCCATCTAGTGTTCGGTCCGGATGTTGTTTTTCTTCGAAGAAGTCTTTTCCATTCACGAGGTAAGGTGACTCCTCCTTTCTGTGATAGTGCTCATGGGCATCGACTCCATTGTTAGATTGTGTTTTTTCCACCATCGGGTTCAGACATGTACTGCTGCGCTCCGATTCTAAACCGTCACTTAGGATCCCTTTGGTTTGCAATTCTCTCTACCCTCATCGGTATTGTTTTCGATCGCGTTACCATCTTCTGTGTGTCGAAGAACTTCGGAAACTTTCATTATCCATAAAAAACTCTGACCGCAGCCTTCGGGGCTAGAACTTCTCCGGTTTCCACTCGAAGATCCTGCAACCAGTCATCTGCCGACGGAACGGACGCCATTCCAATTCTGTCCTAGGTGCCATTCTAAATAGCCACAAACTGATCTTCATAAGGTTTGTAACCTTTGTCTCTCCCTGAAGCATAAAGAGGACGACTGGATGGATATGCGTGTACGTTGTTTCGTTCAAAAAAGACTCTCGGAGACCGTCGCGCTCGATGCACAGGCATGCAGCGACAGTCCATCGAAGAAACTCCCGATATCCTCGGCGAAGAGGCCGAACATGAAGAGATGGAGGTGGCGGAAGTGTAAGAGGTCTTTTCCGTTCAGTACTCTGGTTTGGATTTGGAGATCGAACTAGAGTTCCATGATGATCCATCTACACAGGGTGCTGTGAGTAACAAAGTCCCTTTGCCCACGAAACCCACTCCAATCAAGCCAAAGCTTCTGGGCCACCACTGCCATCAGACCATGGTAGGCACAGAGACTCTGATTTCAACGCCCCGCCTTCCGGCTCGGCACCAAACCAGAAAGTCTTGCCCTCCGGTTCGGGCTTGAACTGAGATGATACCCCCTCAATGCCAAAACATTCCACATTAACCCTAAAGCGGGACACATTACCACTACACCAGTGATACCACCTCCAAAAAGGAAGATATACACTGAGTATAGAATACCTCTGAAGAAGAAAAAGGACATGGTGACTAGTCCTATTAATATTCTCCAACCGCTCCACCCTTACCTGTCGAACCACCATCAGACCCATTACACCTTCAGGGTCTCCAGACATAGATCCAGATATAGCTGATAATGAAGACAGTGATGATCAGCTACCTGACCCATGGAATAACTAGAACATAGATCCACCAGGAGACACAGATCCTGATCTGTATCCAGCCAAACTTTCCCCTCCTGCGGATAATAGCACATATCAAGAGTTGATTGCCAGAGCAGCCACTTATCATGGGGTCTCTTTACAAAAAGAAGACCTAGAGAAGATTTCCTTTTTGAAACTTTAAGAAATACACACAGAACATCTCAGTCTTTGCCCATGTTAAAGGGCATGATGAGTCCTGCTAATAAACTCTTTAAAGATCCGGTCTATAAAAGAATTCAAAGCTCCTCCATCTGACCCTGTATTTATTAATGGTCAGTTGCCTTTTGATTCCTTTGTAGTTTCAAACGCATGTAAAAGAGCAAATTCACAAAGCTCAGGAGAAGCACCTCCTCCTTATAAGGAGACCAAGTTAATGGATGCCTCTGGAAAGAGAGTTGCTGCTCAATCAGCCAATCATTGGAGAATAGCCAACCCTCGAGGGCTATAAGCTAGGTATGATAAGGCACATTGGGTTGAAATGGAAGAATTATTACAATATCTTCCAGAAGAACACAAGAAAAAAGGCCAACGAAATAGTGCAAGAAGGCAAGCTTAGTTCTAATTCATCCATTAGATGTGTTTTAGATGCTGCAAATGCTGCAGTTAGATGACTCAATGCCAGCAGTTTACTAAGCAGGCATGCATGGTGTTAGACCTGCCAGCCTTTTGGCTGTCCCCTCCTCATTTTTTCTTCCTTTACCCTCTAATTTTTCTGTCCACTAGTTTTTTTTGACTTAGAGGCTCTGGGTGCCCCATCATCACTAATTGATGGTGTGGCGCAAGGCGCTTCCCTAAAATGGAGGGAGGGAGAGAGCTCCTCCACAAAATGGTGGCCTAAACTGTCACCTTAGAACCTGGGCCATAGGCTGGCATGAGGAGTTCCAGAACCTTCTGGGCCACTCTAGCCAGTCAGGGCCCAGGCTATATATAGAGGTGAGGTGCGACGGCCATTTTGAGTGAACTGAGGTAGTCAGGAGTAAGGCACCTGAGAGGGGAGGTAGGAGTGCCAGAGGGGGGGGAACTGACTGTTCTTAGGGCCTGCTTCTTCTCCCCCCTCCGTTGACACCACCCCCTACCTCGTGACCTAGCCCTGCCTTCAGCCTCTGACCCTGGGATCACGTCAACTTTTTGTGCTCCCCGCCTAGTCAGGACCCCTGAAGAGAACTGGGGAAGAGAGTGGCCATTTCTGACCTTATCCACCATTTTCCTGACTGTGCCTGGGTCCCCCCTATCTTGCTCCGCCACTGGCGTGTGGCCTGCCGCATTCCAACCAACCTGTCCTGAGCCTGGGCATCGCTGTGAGGAGACAGGGGGCGCTATGCGCCGAACACTTCGCCACCCGCGAACTGCAGACCACCTCTTAATTTGTACCACCCCGTCGGGGCTGTCCCAGAGAATAGCTCACCGCTGTTTCCCAGGGCCGGAAAGATCGCCCCCATAGTCATCGGGCCCGTGGAGAAGCCCAGGGCCCCATCTCTGCAGTCGGAAGGCAGGAAAGCCCACTGGAACCCTGCGAAGGCCTCACCAGGCCTGGAGCCATCCTGTGAGGCAAGGCCGTGAAGCGGATTCCCCACATCACGTGACGGGGGCGGACTGCGAGACGCCGCCGCCGGGTGATTTGCCGACTGGGCCGCGCCCCGCAGGTCGCGCTGCATCGGCGCCAGCGGGCGCAGGCCCTGGAAGTCTGAGGGAAACTCTGGAGCCGTCTGGAGTCCTGCGGAGCCCCCACCACATCGCCGGACCGCACTAAGTGGAGCGCTGACTGAGAGGAGGCCTGTGAGGGGCGAAAACCAGCGCAAGGGCCGAGAGAAGGCTGAGGAAAAAGGTAACCCCTGGGGGAGGCGGGCGGAAGGCCGTAGAGAGGCCCAGAGTTCGCCCCTCCCCTGGGGAGGCCCAGTGAGCCACAACATTTCCCCCTGACCTGGGACCCACCTCACCAGCATCTCCTGCCTCTGTATGGTTCCAGGACAAGGGAGTTTGGGGCCCGAGGACCTCGCCTCAGACGGAGAGTCTCGTTAAGGCCTTAGGTACTTGCCGGGGATAGCACTAATGAGGTACTGAGTACACCGCTAAGCGGAAGGGCCACTTTTAAGGCGCTATGAAATTACCAAGTGCAGTGCTATGTTAATGACTCTATTTAAGGCGGATCTCCCTGACAGATGGAGCCAAGGAAAGGTCAGCCTTCTCCACACCTGAGGGTCACTACCAGTTCTGCATGATGCCCTTTGGGCTCAAGAACGCCCCTGACACTTTTCAGCGACTGGTGAACCAGGTCCTCTCCGGGATGGAGGCTTTCTCGGCTGCTTACCTGGATGACATCGCCGTCTTCAGCAGCAGCTGGGAGGACCATTTGTGTCACCTTCAGGCTGTCCTACAGGCCCTGCAGCAGGCGGGTCTGACGATAAAGGCTAGCAAATGCCAGATCGGGCAGGGGTCGGTTGTGTACCTCGTTCACTTGGTGGGTCGGGGCAAGGTGCAACCCCTCCAGGCTAAGATCGAAACCATAATGGCCTGGGAACCCACCCCCCCCCCAAGACTCAGACGGAGGTCTGAGGCCTTTCTGAGCCTCACCGGTTACTACCGACGCTTCGTCAAGGGGTATGGAACTATCGTGGCTCCCTTGACTGAGCTTACATCCAAGAAGCACCCTCGACGGGTAATCTGGACCGAGGTTTGTCAACGAGCCTTTGACACCTTGAAACAAGCAATGTGTGCGGCGCCTGTCCTCAGGGCCCCTGACTTCTCCAAAGAGTTCATCGTCCAAACGGATGCGTCGGAGCATGGCATCGGGGCAGTGCTGTCGCAGCTCAATGAAGAGGGTCTGGACCAACCGGTGGTTTTCCTATCCAGGAGACTACTCCCCCGGGAACAGAGGTGGAGTGCGATCGAGAGGGAGGCTTTTGCGGTGGTGTGGGCTCTGAAGAATTTGCGGCCATACCTGTTTGGCTCGCACTTCCTGGTTCAGACCGACCACCGGCCCCTCAGGTGGCTGATGCAAATGAGGGGCGAGAATCCTAAGTTGTTGAGGTGGTCCATCTCCCTACAGGGAATGGACTTTAGGGTGGAACATCGCCCAGGAGTGGACCACGCCAATGCTGACGGTCTCTCCAGGTATTTCCGCCTTAGTGAAGAGAACTCCCAAGGGATTGGGTAGCTCTCCCCACTTTCAGCTGGGGGGGACGCGTGTTAGACCTGCCAGCCCTTTGGATGTCCCCTCCTAATTTTTTCTTCCTTTACCCTCTAATTTTTCTGTCCACTAGTTTTTTTTTTTGGTGTTGACTTAGAGGCTCTGGGTGCCCCATCATCACTAATTGATGGTGTGGCGCAAGGCGCTTCCCTAAAATGGAGGGAGGGAGAGAGTTCCTCCACAAAATGGTGGCCTAAACTGTCACCTTAGAACCTGGGCCATAGGCTGGCATGAGGAGTTCCAGAACCTTCTGGGCCACTCTAGCCAGTCAGGGCCCAGGCTATATATAGAGGTGAGGTGCGACAGCCATTTTGAGTGAACTGAGGTAGTCAGGAGTAAGGCACCTGAGTGGGGAGGTAGGAGCGCCAGAGGGGGGGAACTGACTGTTCTTAGGGCCTGCTTCTTCTCCCCCTCGGTTGACACCACCCCCTACCTCGTGGCCTAGCCCTGCCTTCAGCCTCTGACCCTGGGATCACGTCAACTTTTTGTGCTCCCCGCCTAGTCAGGACCCCTGAAGAGAACTGGGGAAGAGAGTGACCTTATCCACCATTTTCCTGACTGTGCCTGGGTCCCCCCTATCTTGTTCAGCCACTGGGGTCTGGCCTGCCGCATTCCGACCAACCTGTCCTGAGCCTGGGAGTCGCTGTGAGGAGACAGGGGGTGCTAGGCGCCGAACACTTCGCCACCCCCGAACTGCAGGCCACCCCTTAATTTGTGCCACCCCTGTCGGGGCTGTCCCAGAGAATAGCTCACCGCTGTGGCCCAGGGCCGGAAAGATCGCCCCCATAGTCATCGGGGCCCGTGGAGAAGCCCAGGGCCCCATCGCTGCAGTCGGAAGGCAGGAAAGCCCACTGGAACCCTGCGAAGGCCTCACCAGTCCTGGAGCCATCCTGTGAGGGCCGCGCAAGACCGTGAAGCGGATTTCCCCCATCACGTGACGGGGGCGGACTGCCAGACGCCGCACCCGCCACCGGGTGATTTGCCGACTGGGCCGCGCTCCGCAGGTCGCGCTGCATCGGCGGCTGCGGGCGCGGGCCCTCGAAGTCTGAGGGAAACTCCGGAGCCGTCTGGAGTCCTGCGGAGCCCCCACCACCTGGACGGACCGCGCCGAGTGAAGCGCTGACTGAGAGGAGGCCCGTGAGGGGCGAAAACCTGCGCAAGGGCCGAGAGAAGGCTGAGGAGAAAGGTAACCCCTGGAGGATGCGGGCGGAAGGCCGTAGAGAGGCCCAGAGTTCGCCCCTCCCCTGGGGAGGCCCAGTGAGCCACAACATTTCCCCCTGACCTGGGACCCACCTCACCAGCATCTCCTGCCTCTGTAAGGCTCCAGGACAAGGGAGTTTGGGCCCGAGGACCTCGCCTCAGACGGAGAGTCTCGTTAAGGCCTTAGGTACTTGCCGGGGATAGCAATAATGAGGTACTGAGTACACCGCTAAGCGGAAGGGCCACTTTTAAGGCGCTATGAAATTACTATGGGGCATATGCATCAAAATTAGCATTTGCGATTCCTTATTAGCGAAAAATAAGGATTCGCTAATAAGGAATAGCAAAAGGCTATGCATGTAGGAATCGCTATTCAAATAGCGATTCCTTAACTTTCCTTAATTGCTACTAGCAAATAGCGAGTAGCAATTAAGGAATGCCGTCCTAATCATTCCTATGGGCCTCCAGGCCCATAGGAATGAATCGGAGATTGCATGAGCAAATAGCGAGTACCAGTAGGTTCTCGCTAATTGCTCATGCAATTTCAAGGGTGCAAGGGTGTCAAAATGACACCCTATAGCACCCCTGAAAATGATATGTGCACATATGTTGCACACACACATGCTCTAAGGGCATGTGTGTGCGCAACATGAAACTTTGAAAAATGCACAAAAGTGCATTTTTCAAAGTTTTTGCAAATTACCATGCAGTTCATCTTCATGGTAATTTGCTCCCCCTATTAGCGAAATCGCTAATATTTTAACTTTGATGCATTGCATTTAAGGAATCTCACTTTGGGATTCCTTAAATGCAATCGCTATTTAAGGAATCGGTATTTAAGGAATCCCTATTTAAGGAATCGGTATTTAAGGAATCCCTATTTAAAGAATCGCTATTTAAGGATTCCTTAAATAGCGATTTCTGCTTTTGGGTTGATGCATTGGGATTGGGTATTTTTAACTTAATACCGGGAGCTATTAGCGAATCGGTATTTTACCGACTGGATTTTGGGTTGATGCATGAGGCTGTATGTGTAGTGCTACGTAAATGACTCTATTTAAGGCGCTATGAAATTACCAAGTGCAGTGCTATGTTAATGACTTTATTTAAGGCACTATGAAATTACTATGTGTAGTGCTACGTAAATGACTCTATTTAAGGCACTATGAAATTGCTATATGCAGCGCTATGTTTAATGACTCTATTTAAGGCGTTATTGAATTTGCTGTGCTGTGTTTGACCACCAGGTGGCGCGCTTGATTTCACATCAGAGCTAAGGTACTTAAGTACTGCCAATTTAACCACAACAAAATGTTTTGACTCTAATGTGGTGTAGATAAAAACTGATTGGTTTCATTTGAAAGATAAAGCTTTTCTAACTTTTATAATACCTTAGTGTAGTGTCGTTTTTAGTGGTGATACGCTGGAGTGATGAGGTGTGTGTGATGCAAGCACGACATGTTACTCCGGAACGAGGCCTTTCCACCTGAGCCAAGCTACCCTAGGACTTTAGGTCCAAAAAGTTGGTGTTCAGCGGTGGGATTCTGAGCTTGTGCTTGCGCCCATTCATCAGCAATTCAGTGTGTGCCATGCACCCTACACCTGATTTTTGTTTTTATTGGAGTTTTCTCCAGGTTGTCTCCCTGATTGCATTCTTTTTGGATTTTCCGAAATTATCCCTGTCCTGTGGTGTGGCTTTCTTTTGAAAGAAGGGTCTTCTTACCTTGAGAGGTCTGTTCCGCATTGTTTAGGGCCCCACCTGGCAGGATGGAGTTTGAGCTGGATAGTCTAGAAGAGTACACTGTAACCCAGCTAAAGGAATTCTGCCAGGAGAGGGGGGTATTTTTCAAGCGGGGGGCAAAGAGAGAGGAGCTCCAGACTAGCTTGAGAGCCTGGGTAATGGCCCACCCTAGCGGGGGACGGGAGGAGGAGGGACCGGGACCGGACACCACGGAAGGGGCAGAGTCACTTCTTCCCCCTGAGAGCAGCAATATGGTTGCAGGACCCAGGGCGCCTTCAAGCGCCGGTAGTAGCGCTTTAGGGGGAAGCCTGTCTTCGGCTGATTTAGCCGACAGGATGGAGGAGAGGCAATTCAGGATGGAATTAGCCCGCTTGGAGAAGGAGAGGGAAGAGCGGAGGTTCCTTTATGAGCTCCATTTGAAAGAATTGGATCTCAAGGCCCTTCAGTTCGGGGCCCCCAGTAGTCCTGTTGGTGGCAGCGTACAGAAAGAAGTCACCAGGGAGCCCAGACCCCACTTACCAAAGGACATAGTTGCCAGCTACGGTGTTGGGTACGACATCGCCAAGTGGTTGGCTGCCTATGAGGTCTCCTTACGAGCCCATGGGATCCCGGAAGCTCAGTGGGGGGGGGGTGATCTGTATAGGTACATGCCTCCGGTGGGGAGGGATGCCCTTTTAGCCCTAGAACAACAGGAGCAGACAAATTACCCCACCATGATGGTCGCCTTGATTTGGAAGTTTTGGCTGACCCCTGAGAAGTAGAGGCAGAGATTCCGGGGTAGCCAAAAGCTGGCCACCCAGAATTGGGTGGACTTCCTGGACTACACCAAAAAGGCTTTGGAGGGCTGGGTGCAGGGCAGTGAGGTAAAAGACTACGAGGGGTTGTATAACCTGTTTTTGAGGGAGCACCTCCTCGAGAAAAGTTTTCCGGAGCTGCGTCAACACCTGGTGGACAGCAAGCTGACTAATCCTAGGAAGCTTGCAGAGGAGGCGGACATCTGGGCTAGTACCTGGGTGTCTTCTAAAGGAACTGGGGGGGATTCCCAAAGGACTGGACAGGGAGCTTCCCAGAAGAAAGAGGGGGGAGACAAAAAGAAGGAGTTCCCTAAAGGCCCCCAAAAGAGTTCGCAGGGAAAGGGATCAGGATTCCCTCCTAAGGTTGGCCCCCACATCCTGACCGTGGTCAGCAGCCTAGGGTTGTCCGTTGCTATTAGTGTGGCGAGATTGGGCACTACAAGGGGGATACAAAGTGTCCCAAGAGACCACACCCTCCCACAGGAGGAAAGACTCCCGGGGTGGCGAGTGTAGTGCTCGGGGAAGAATTGCCCCTAGATAAGGGAGGTGAGTGGGCAGGGCTAACAGTGTCCCTGGGAGACTGCGAGATGGTTCCTAAGACCCATGTGCCCTCGAATACTACCAAGTACAGGCAATGGGTCACCATCAATGGCCAGAGGGTGGAGGCTCGGAGGGACACAGGAGCCAGCATGACTATGGTAAGGAGTCAGCTGGTGTCCCCAGAGCAGGTGGTTCCCAACGTAGTCCACCCGGTTGTGATAGCTGACAACCGAGGGGGTCACTATCCGGTGGCTCAGATTCCCTTTGAGTGGGGAGGGGTTGCGGGTCCTCTTCGAGTTGCGCTAAGCCCTGCCATGCCAGTCGACTGTCTGTTGGGAAATGACCTTGAACATACGGCCTGGAAGGAGGTCGAGTTCAAGGCTCATGTGGAGATGTCGGGGTCGCCTGAGTGGACTTGTGCCAACACGCGGTCCGTGACTGCCCGGAGGGGGAGTTCACATAGGTTGGAGCCTGGGACAAAGTCCCAACCAGCTGCCAAAAAGGGTAAACGGGGACAGGGGAAGCCTGCCCCGGCATCTGCACCTCGTAAGGTGGATGGGGCAACTGAGGTGGTCCCGGAGTCCACAGAGGGGGATGTGACTTCCCTGGAGGGTTTACCTACCCCTGCAGAATGGCAGGTGGAGGGAGGACCTACCAGGGAGGAGTTTTGTCGGGCCCAGAAGGAGTGTCCCACCCTTGAGGGCTTACGGCGGCAGGCCGAAGCCCAGGCAGCGGGTAACGATTTGGGGAACTTCCACATATATTGGGAAGATGGTCTCCTCTATAGCGAACCCAAGGTTCCAGTGCATGGATCATCCCGGACCTTGGTGGTTCCCCAGCATTACCGAGCCTTCCTTTTGGAATTGGCTCACGAGATACCCTTGGCAGGACACTTGGGACAGGACAAGACCTTTGCTCGGCTTGTCCCTCACTTCTACTGGCCTCAGATGAGGATTACGTCCGACACTTTTTGTAGGACATATGTCACCTGCCAAGCTAGTGGGAAAACAGGGGTGAAGCTGAAGGCTCCCCTGGAACCACTGCCTGTCGTTGGCATCCCCTTTGAGAGGGTGGGCATCGACATTGTTGGGCCATTGGATCCACCAACGTCTGCCGGTCACAGGTTTATCCTGGTTCTGGCGGATCATGCCACCCGATACCCAGAGGCTATTCCTCTGAGGACCATTACCCCACCTGCGATGGCACGGGCCCTGATGGGGATTTTCACCCGGATGGGGTTCCCCAAGGAAGTTGTGTCTGACAGAGGTGCCAACTTCATGTCGGCATACATGCGGGCTATGTGGAAGGAGTGTGGAGTCACCTACCGGTTCTCCACCCCTTATCACCCTCAGACCAATGGTCTGGTGGAGAGGTTTAATAAAACCTTGAAGGGCATGATCAGGAGTCTGCCCGAGAGCCTGCGGAGGAAATGGGACGTCCTCCTGCCTTGTTTGCTGTTGTCCTACAGGGAGGTACCGCAGAAGGGAGTGGGCTTCAGCCCCTTCGAGCTGTTGTACGGGCACCCTGTACGAGGACCCCTCAGCCTGGTGAAGGACGGATGGGAAAAGACTCCCAGTAAACTTCCCCCGGATGTGGTGAGCTACATGCTGGCCTCTCGTAGCCAAATGGCTAGGTTGTGGAAGCAAGCTTCTGAAAACCTAGAAGCCAGCCAGACGGTCATGAAGGAGTGGTATGACCAAAATGCTCACCCGGTGGAGCTGGCGCCTGGCCAGAAGGTGTGGGTCATGGAGTCTGGAGAGCTTAGCGCCCTCCAGGATCGCTGGTCAGGCCCCTTTGAGGTGATTGAGAAGAGGGGCAAGGTCACCTATGTGGTGGATCTTAAGACCCCCAGGCAGCCCCATCGGGTGCTCCGTCAACCACCTCAAGCCCCACCAAGAGAGATCAGAGGTCACTTTGATGATGGTGACTGATGGGTCAGAGGAAGAGGAAAATTAACATCTCCCTGATCTTTTCGCATCTCAAGAGAAGGATGGGTCAGTGGAAGGAGTGATCCTCTCACCATCTCGAACTCTCGAACAGCGGAAGGACTGCCGCCAGGTTCTGGAGCAGTACGCTTCACTGTTCTCACTTATCCCGGGAAGGACTCATGATGTGGACACCGGGGTTAGCCCACCTGTGAAGTCCAAGTCCTACCGCTTGTCGGATAAGGTGAAGGCTAGCTTCCATAATGAAGTCACCAAGATGCTGGAGCTTGGAGTGATTGAACCTTCAAGCACTCCCTGGTCCAGTCCGGTGGTACTGGTACCTAAAGCTGCCCCGCCGGGCACTACCCCAGAACTCAGGTTCTGTGCGGATTACAGTGGACTGAACTCTGTGACGAAGACCGATACTCATCCTATCCCGAGGGCGGATGAGCTCATTGACCGGCTGGGAGCTGCCCAATATCTGAGTAACTTTGACCTTACATCCGGGTACTGGCAGATCTCCCTGACAGATGGAGCAAAGGAAAGGTCAGCCTTCTCCACACCTGAGGGTCACTACCAGTTCTGCGTGATGCCCTTTGGGCTCAAGAACGCCCCTGCCACTTTTCAGCGACTGGTGAACCAGGTCCTCTCCGGGATGGAGGCTTTCTCGGCTGCTTACCTGGATGACATCGCCGTCTTCAGCAGCAGCTGGGAGGACCATTTGTGTCACCTTCAGGCTGTCCTTCAGGCCCTGCAGCAGGCGGGTCTGACGATTAAGGCTAGCAAATGCCAGATCGGGCAGGGGTCGGTAGTGTACCTCGTTCACTTGGTGGGTCGGGGCAAGGTGCAACCCCTCCAGGCTAAGATCGAAACCATAATGGCCTGGGAACCCCCCAAGACTCAGACGGAGGTCTGAGGCCTTTCTGGGCATCACCGGTTACTACCGACGCTTCAAGGGGTGTGAGAAGTTGGCCTGATGTATGATGTCACTAGTTCTAGTGTACACCTTATATCAGTCCAAATACCCTTATGGTGATTGGTTGTAAAGTCAACCTTATAGACCAGCTATCCTAGTGGTAGCATGGACAAGAGCAGTCTTAGGCTAAACTCTGAATGGCATGTGAAGCCAGCTGTGATACCATATATAATCCCTTGAATACCAAATGAAAGGACACCACAACAGATATATATATAAAATAAAGTGTATTTATTCTAGTCAAACCCTCAGCACTCTTTATGAGATTAGAGGTAAGTACAACACAGTCTTATTTAAGCATACATGAAGTCACACAGGTAAGTAATACAGTTAGGCCCTAGGGGCCACGCAAACCATATACTAAGTAAGTGGTATAAGGACCACTGTCACGGAAATAGAATAGGCCTAGGCCTAGGGAATCGCTGGGGCTACACTACACTAGCGTTAGTTAGGAAGTGGGAGGCCCACGGGATTCGTGTGCGAAGTGGAAACACTCACGCGTAATGCGTAAAAGTCACTAGCAATAGTACAGTTTAGAAAACGGTAGATTTAGGACACTTCCGGAGTAGCTAGGAAGTTGAGACTGGAAAACTAGACACTAGGATAGTCACTATCCTGATGAGCACCAGAGTACCCAAGTTACCTAGCCCACAGGCTGTGGGTGCATAGGGGTGAAGATGCGTCGGTTTTCGTCGTCGACTCCTATGGATGCCTGAAGAAAGATGCTGACAGGCAGTCAGTGAAGAGTGTCCGGTGGATCCCAAGGCTGGGATCAAGAAGAGAGGAGACCTGCAAGCAGAAGGGACAGAGTCAAGGTCACTAGCCAGTGACCACGCGGAACCAGGAAGGAACCATGCGATGTCGTGAAGATTGCAGGTGAAGGTGAAGCTTGTCGCTGCAGCCAGGAGGACCAGGAAGCGTCGAGGACGACCAGGACCAGGAGGCGAGCTGTCCCACGAAGGCTCTTGCTGTCGGCGGCGTCGAAGTTGGACTAGGACTCACCAAGCCTTGGCAAGCGGAACCCACGAAGAACGGAGGACTTGCTTCTGGTGCAGACCAGGAAGGTCTGGGGTGCTTCTTCTTTGCAGAGAAGCGGGAGCCAGTCTGGAGGAGCCTAACCAGCGCAGAAGATTTCAGGGTGCGTCGTCACAAAGGCCACTAGCCAGCGGGCAAGCAACCGGACAGACGCGGCAAGCAGGAAAATGCAGAAGGGCCCCACGCAGGACTCGTGGAGTGTGGGGGGCTGATCTTCGGTGCAGATGGTGCTTGGGGTTGGGGCTTCTCAATCCCCGGTGCACAACTTCGAGGGTGCCTCAGAAGCTGCGCGTTAAGTTACTAGCCACTTTTCCCAGGTAGCCGGTCCCACGTCGCCTCCACGGATCTCAGCTTTGCTGTGGATGTGGATCAGGGTCGGAGAAGTCTGGAAGTCAAGGCTCTGGTCGGGCTCTGCAGTCGGTTCCTCGTAGAACGTGGGCAAAGCAAAGGGTAGTCTCTTGATGGTGCCTGTTTGCACAGGGTAGCCACTCCTTGGCTACAAGGGAGATTCTTCAGTCTTCTTCTTTCGTCGAATGTCGAAGGTCCAGAGTTTCTGTTCAAGTTTGCAGGTTCAGGATAATCTAAAGTCTTGAGGCCCAACTCCCACTCTTATACTAATCTGGGGGGCTGGGATACCTGCTAGGTCACGCCTTATGGGTGGGACCTGGGAGGGGGTGGTTACACCCACTTCCCTTTGTCCAGTTTCGCGCCAGAGCTGTGGCTGGAGTGCCCCAGTGCCGGTTTGAACTGGACTATGCAAGGAACACCTTGTGTGCCCCAGGCATGTCTCATTCCTTTCAGCCCACCCTGCCCCAATACACTAAAGGCTGTCTGGGGAGGTGCTAGCACCTCCCCAAGCAGGAAACCTATTGTCCAGGCCTCCCTGGCTGGGATCACTCCCAGCTGCAGGAGGTCAGACTTGTGTTGTGGCAGCAGCATCCATTTTGTGATGCTGAGGCTTTGGTCAGAGGCTAACAGTGAAGTATGATTTTAACATGTCTTTCCCTCTAGAAGGGGGGAATAATATCCTCATGTCCAGAAATGGCATGGGGGTATTATTCCAAAGTGTTAGACACCTTACACGACATGTTTCGATAAAGCCAAACCATAGTTACCATAACCGTCTAAGATTATAAGGCACTTTAAGAGTATATGGTAGGCTATATCATAGAACAGCTATAAGGACTTGGTTCCGAAAGCTGCAGACAGGCTCAGCTCATGCTAGAGCACCATCTCACATGTTACCAAGCACTCTGCCTCCAGGATTGTTAAGGCCTGCCATAGGAGTGACTGATAGGTACACATGTGTCTATATGTAAGTTAGGTATAGGAATACTACACCTAAGCAAGGGGTGATTACACGACCTTGCCCCAGCTGAGTGATCAGCCAGTTGTGTCAGAATGGAAGGCCAGGCCAGGGGTGGCACAATACATGCTGCAGCCCCTGGTAGGCCTAGGGTACACCTATGCCCTGGGTACCTAGGGTACACTGTACAGGGGCCAATAAGGTGATCCTATCCAAATGGGTTATGCACCTAAAGTACATAGTATTAATTTAGAGAGAGAACAGCAGGGCTGTGGGTCTGATTAGCAGGCCCACAGCCACATCCAAGTCGAAAACCAGCAAAGCAAAAGCAAAAAGTGGGGGTGAACATAGAAAGCAGACCCTACTCTCCTACAAGGGGTATGGAACTATCGTGGCTCCCTTGACTGAGCTTACATCCAAGAAGCACCCTCGACGGGTAATCTGGACCGAGGTGTGTCAACGAGCCTGTGACACCTTGAAACAAGCAATGTGTGCGGCGCCTGTCCTCAGGGCCCCTGACTTCTCCAAAGAGTTCATCGCCCAAACGGATGCGTCGGAGCATGGCATCGGGGCAGTGCTGTCGCAGCTCAATGAAGAGGGTCTGGACCAACCGGTGGTTTTCCTATCCAGGAGACTACTCCCCCGGGAACAGAGGTGGAGTGCGATCGAGAGGGAGGCTTTTGCGGTGGTGTGGGCTCTGAAGAAGTTGCGGCCATACCTGTTTGGCTCGCACTTCCTGGATCAGACCGACCACCGGCCCCTCAGGTGGCTGATGCAAATGAGGGGCGAGAATCCTAAGTTGTTGAGGTGGTCCATCTCCCTACAGGGAATGGACTTTAGGGTGGAACATCGCCCAGGAGTGGACCACGCCAATGCTGACTGTCTCTCCAGGTATTTCCGCCTTAGTGAAGAGAACTCCCAAGGGATTGGGTAGCTCTCCCCACTTTCAGCTGGGGGGGGGGGGGACGCGTGTTAGACCTGCCAGCCCTTTGGCTGTCCCCTCCTCATTTTTTCTTCCTTTACCCTCTAATTTTTCTGTCCACTAGTTTTTTTTTGGCTGTTGACTTAGAGGCTCTGGGTGCCCCATCATCACGAATTGATGGTGTGGCGCAAGGCGCTTCCCTAAAATAGAGGGAGGGAGAGAGTTCCTCCACAAAATGGTGGCCTAAACTGTCACCTTAGAACCTGGGCCATAGGCTGGCATGAGGAGTTCCAGAACCTTCTGGGCCACTCTAGCCAGTCAGGGCCCAGGCTATATATAGAGGTGAGGTGCGACGGCCATTTTGAGTGAACTGAGGTAGTCAGGAGTAAGGCACCTAAGTGGGGAGGTAGGAGCGCCAGAGGGGGGGGAACTGACTGTTCTTAGGGCCTGCTTCTTCTCCCCCCTCGGTTGACACCACCCCCTACCTCGTGACCTAGCCCTGCCTTCAGCCTCTGACCCTGGGATCACGTCAACTTTTTGTGCTCCCTGCCTAGTCCGGACCCCTGAAGAGAACTGGGGAAGAGAGTGACCTTATCCACCATTTTCCTGACTGTGCCTGGGTCCCCCCTATCTTGTTCCGCCACTGGCGTGTGGCCTGCCGCATTCCAACCAACCTGTCCTGAGCCTGGGAGTCGCTGTGAGGAGACATGGGGTGCTAGGCGCCGAACACTTCGCCACCCCCGAACTGCAGGCCACCCCTTATTTTGTGCCACCCCTGTCGGGGCTGTCCCAGAGAATAGCTCACTGCTGTGGCCCAGGGCCGGAAAGATCGCCCCCATAGTCATCGGGGCCCGTGGAGAAGCCCAGGGCCCCATCGCTGCAGTCGGAAGGCAGGAAAGCCCACTGGAACCCTGCGAAGGCCTCACCAGTCCTTGAGCCATCCTGTGAGGGCCACGCAAGGCCGTGAAGCGGATTTCCCCCATCACGTGACGGGGGCGGACTGCGAGACGCCGCCCCCGCCGCCGGGTGATTTGCCGACTGGGCCGCGCTCCGCAGGTCGCGCTGCATCGGCGGCTGCGGGCGCGGGCCCTGGAAGTCTGAGGGAAACTCCGGAGCCGTCTGGAGTCCTGCGGAGCCCCCACCACCTCGCCAGACCGCGCCGAGTGAAGCGCTGACTGAGAGGAGGCCCGTGAGGGGCGAAAACCAGCGCAAGGGCCGAGAGAAGGCTGAGGAGAAAGGTAACCCCTGGGGGAGTCTGGCGGAAGGCCGTAGAGAGGCCCAGAGTTCGCCCCTCCCCTGGGGAGGGCCAGTGAGCCACAACATTTCCCCCTGACCTGGGACCCACCTCACCAGCATCTCCTGCCTCTGTAAGGCTCCAGGACAAGGGAGTTTGGGGCCCGAGGACCTCACCTCAGACGGAGAGTCTCGTTAAGGCCTTAGGTACTTGCCGGGGATAGCACTAATGAGGTACTGAGTACACCGCTAAGCGGAAGGGCCACTTTTAAGGCGCTATGAAATTACCAAGTGCAGTGCTATGTTAATGACTCTATTTAAGGCGCTATGAAATTACTATGTGTAGTGCTACGTAAATGACTCTATTTAAGGCGCTATGAAATTACCAAGTGCAGTGCTATGTTAATTACTTTATTTAAGGCACTATGAAATTACTATGTGTAGTGCTACGTAAATGACTCTATTTAAGGCACTATGAAATTGCTATGTGCAGTGCTATGTTAACGACTCTATTTAAGGCGCTATGAAATTGCTATGTGCAGCGCTATGTTTAATGACTCTATTTAAGGCGTTATTGAATTTGCTGTGCTGTGTTTGACCACCAGGTGGCGCGCTTGATTTCACATCAGGGCTAAGGTACTTAAGTACTGCCAATTTAACCACAACAAAATGTTTTGACCCTAATGTGGTGTAGATAAAAACTGATTGGTTTCATTTTAAAGAAAAGAGAAACCTGATAAAAGGAAAGATAAAGATTTTCTAACTTTTATAATACCTTGGTGTAGTGTCGTTTTTAGTGGTGATACGCTGGAGTGCTGAGGTGAGTGTGATGCAAGCACGACATGTTACTCCGGAACGAGGCCTTTCCACCTGAGCCAAGCTACCCATGGACTTTAGGTCCAACAAGCAAGCTTAGTTCTAATTCATCCATTAGATGTGCTTTAGATGCTGCAAATGCTGTAGTTAAGAGGACTCAATGCCAGCATTTTACTAAGCCGGCATGCATGGTTCCCAATTTCTAGCTTTAAACCAGAGGTTCAACAGACTATTGTTAATGCACCATTCGACAAAGGCCAATTACTAGAAAAGATGAAAAAGGACATAGAAGTGGCGAAATCAATGGGTGCTCTTCAGTCTTCATCAAATAGAGGTTCCTTTCGTCGCTCCTTCTACAGAGGGTATCCAAACATAATAGCACACATGCCTCCACATCTTCTTATTAAACACAGGCACAGTCTCCTTCCTCTAGAGGATTTTATAGAGGTGGGTTCGAGGCATGTGGGCTGCTGAATTCATATCTGTGCATAGATCGCCGCCTAGTGTTGGGTCCGGATGTTTGCACGTTGTTGTCCTGGAAGAGTCTTCGAAGTATCCTGAGATAGGTGACTCCTCCCCTGGACCACAGTGCGCATGGGCATCCTCTCCATCCTCAGATTGTTTTTTTCCGCCATTGGGTTCGGATGTGCTTATCTTGACTCAAGTTAGGGAAAACTTTTTTCAGGCCAAAAAGCCTTTAGTTCGCGTCGGTACTGTTGCCGATCGGTATCGACAGTTACTTGTTAGTTTACTGACTTCAAAAACAACTTTTTCGCATCATATCCGACCATCGACCCCACATCGACGATGGAATCGAGGACACCATTCAAGCGGTGTCCTGTTTGCAATGCGAAATATCCCCATGTCGACGTCCACCCGGTGTGCAACAAATGCCTTTCACCGGATCACGACGAATTCACATGTATGGCCTGTGCCCGATTCCGATCCAAAAAGACTCTCCGGAATCGACGAGCAGCGAGACTTGAAGCGCAGCAAGCGGCACCGGCCCCGACCAACATCTTCAGCGCCGAGGACGAAGATGTGGAAGGCGTGGAGAACCTACCCTCCAGCCCCGCTTCCGAACACGATTCCGGATCGGAAGACATCGAAGAACAACTCTTTCACAGGGATGAAGCCGACACCGAGGTAGGAGACTACGATGAGGCCTTAGGGGCCGAAGAAGGTAGCTCCGGTGACGAGCAAGGCCTACCCGTACAGACTGAGGATATCCCAGTGCGTCAGTCTATGGCTCCGGTCGAGGGATCGCCTTCGGGCCTTACCCAAGACCTATCCCGCAGTTCTTCGGCCCCGCCCTCGGACATTCAGCGACAGCCATTAGTACCCAAAACGACTGGTTTCCCTTCCTCGAAACCGAAAGTCGTATCGGTTCCACAGAAACCGAAACTGAAAGTGACACTGGTCGGATCGAAGCCCACTACACCTTCGACGCCAGCCAAACCCGTCGGCACCGACCGCACCAAACGGGACTTCGGTGCCGAACTCGCAGCAGCCGACGTCGGCGCCGACACACGGAAAAAGGCCATCGGTACCGACAAACCGCCTCGGCCCCCGGCACCGAAACAATCTGCTCCGGCCACAAAGGTCAAAATGTCCGCTGCGTCGCACACCACTTCGAAAGCAGCACCGAAGGCCCAATCATCGACTCCTTCGACAGCTACTACCTCACCTCGACTCGATGACCTCGTGGCCCCAAAGAAGTCCACGCCTGCCTCTACAGAACCGCTCGGCGCCAAAGAACCGTCGGCGTTCCAGGTGCGACAAGTTGCAGCGTCCTTGCAACGCATCAAAGAAAATTCAGCCCTCCAGGACACGTCAGGCTCCGAGCCGAAAAAAGCTCAAAAAGCTTCTCCAGCACCACCCCACATCACTTTTGGCCTGCCGCCATCCACGGCGCCCAAACTGTTTGAAATAAGAACACGTGTCACCCAAACTAGGATCACACCTGCCGAACGCTCTCCTACGAAGACGTCACCGTCCCACATCATCGATGCCGACACCGGCAGAATTATGCTCCACAAGTGGAGAATATCTTCCGAACAAGCTTTGGACTCCTACCGGATCCCGCTAAAGAAAAAGCTGCCAGCGGATTCGGAACCAGTTCTTTACGAACGTCTCCATACCTCTTACCCAGATCCACAGTCCTTCTCTCCGACACCCTCCGAAACCGACGTTTTGGAGGACTACATGGGTGACGACGTCCCCTACCCCAGAGAGATGGACCCTGAAGGCCAACAGGACCCTGACCAGGCTTGGGATGACCCTGTAGACCCGGGTGCACCTATGGATACACAGGACACGCAGCTATATGGCGCGAAAACGTCCCCCACAGAGGACACTGCCGCATTCAACGCCCTCATTGAACGTGCTGCGGCCAATCATGGTGTGCAACTCCACTCTGACACAATCGAGGACGATTTTCTAATGGATACTTTCGCATCCTCAGAAAGGAATATCAAAACTCTACCCATGTTGAAAGGTGTCCTCAAACCAGCAAAGGACATTTTCAAAGAACCCACCAGGGCAAGAGTAATAAACCCCAGGATCGACAAGAAATATAGGTCGGCGCCTGGGGACCCTACGTACATTAAAGGCCAGTTGCCTCTGGACTCCATCGTAGTCGCTAATGCTCGCAAACGGGCGCACTCGCAGACAACTGGGGATGCTCCTCCCCCGGACAAAGAGTCCAAGGTGCTAGAGACCTCCGGCAAACGGGTTGCAGCCCAGGCAGCTAACATATGGCGTATTGCCAATACCCAGGCGCTCCTAGCTCGCTACGATCGCGCACACTGACACATTAGAAACCCTACTCCAACATCTCCCTGACCAATACAAAGAGGGAGCAGAGATCCTCATCAGGGAGGGACAACTCCTCACAAACGCATCCATTAAGTGTGCACTGGATGCCGCAGATACAGCTGCCAGAGCAATAAACACCAGCGTCATGTTACGACGACACGCCTGGTTACGAATCTCCGGATTCAAACCTGAGGTTAAAAATAACATTCTCAATCAACCGGTCAACCCCGACTACTTATTCGGACCAGAGGTTGACACCACCCTAGAAAAAATAAAAAAGGACACAGACACTGCAAAGTCCATGGGGGCTCTCCAAACGCAGACCTTTCAGAGTGGCTCCTTTCGTCGCCCCGGAAATAGAGGAGCAGGTAGAGGACAGGGGTCACAGTAAACCTACAACAAGGGCAACACACAAAGTACCTACGATAAAAACACCCAGGGTGGATATCGTGGCTCCAGCACAAAAGGCAGAGGACGCGGATACGGCAATACCAGGTCCTCCCCCAAGAACAAACAGTGACACCCTCTCCCTTCCTCCCGACCACATAACACCTGTCGGGGGAAGGCTACAAAGGTTCCTGTCCACGTGGAACTCCATCACCACGGACAGGTGGGTCAAAGATATTATCAAACACGGTTACTGCCTAGAATTAACCTCCACTCCACCCACAATACCGCCAAAACACCGTCCTATGTCCTCAGAGCACTTAGCGCTATTACAGCAGGAAGTGCTAAGTATGCTGAAAAAAGGCGCAATAGAGGTCGTACCCGTCCACGAGCAAGGTACGGGGGTGTACTCCCTGTACTTCTTAATACCAAAAAAGGACGGGTCACTCAGACCAATACTAGACCTGAGACCCCTCAACCGCTACATTCTCTCAGAGCATTTCCACATGCTCACCCTACAACAAGTCCTCCCGCTTCTCAAACAGGGAGACTTCCTGGCCACGCTAGACCTCAAAGATGCGTATTTCCACATACCCATTCACCCCTCACACAGAAAATATCTCAGGTTCACTATTCAGGGGCAGCACTACCAATTCAAGGTTCTTCCCTTCGGCGTGACAACAGCACCCAGGGTTTTCACAAAGTGCCTAGCTACTGTGGCTGCACATCTACGGAGGCAACACATTCACGTCTACCCTTACCTGGACGACTGGCTTGTTCAGGCAAAGTCAGCCCAGCAATGTGCCAGCCACATGTCCCGCACCATTCACCTTCTTCACAGTCTAGGGTTCTCACTAAATTACCCGAAATCACATCTCCAACCCGCACACGTACAACAGTACCTAGGTGCGACCATAAACACTCTGGCAGCCACAGCTCAGCCAAATTTAGTGAGGATCAACAGCATGCAAATGCTGATTTCCAAGTTCAAACCCCAACACTCCCTTCCCGCGCGAGTGTTCATGCAGTTGATAGGCATGATGGCCTCCTGCATTTTCATAGTCCCACACGCGAGACTACATATGCGCCCGCTTCAGGAGTGCTTAGCACGTCAATGGAATCAGGCTCACGGGCAACTAAAAGACCTAGTGTTGGTGAGCGGTCGGGCATACAACTCTCTGCATTGGTGGAATCCACAAAACCTTTGCAAGGGCCGACCGTTCCAAGAGCCTGTTCCACAAATAATACTGACAGCGGACGCGTCTCTCCAGGGATGGGGAGCTCATGTACTCAATTACACAGTGCAGGGACTATGGACAATACAACAAAAGAAGATGCACATCAACCTTCTAGAACTGATGGCAATCTTCCTGGCAATGAAAGCATTCAAAGTACACTTGTGCAACAAAGTCGTGTTGATCCGGACGGACAACATGACTGCCATGTACTACATACAGAAGCAGGGAGGAACACACTCTCCACAGTTGTCTCATCTGGCTCAGAGCATGTGGAAGTGGGCCATTCAGAGGAACATGTTCCTCATGGCAGAACACCTCCCCGGCAAGGACAACCAGATGGCGGATCTGCTCAGCAGACACAGCCACCAGATGCACGAGTGGGAGTTACACCCATCAGTACTCCAACCGTACTTCCAGCAGTGGGGTCATCCAGAGATAGACCTATTCGCCACAAGCGAAAACGCAAAATGCCAAAGCTTTGCCGCCAGGTTCCCACATCCGCAGTCGCAGGGCAATGCGATATGGATGAACTGGTCCGGCAGATTTGCGTACGCTTTTCCCCCAGCACCATTGATACCGCTGGTGGCACGCAAACTCAGACAACACTCACTAACACTCGTCCTGGTTGCTCCAACATGGGCACGCCAACCATGGTACACCACCTTTCTCGAACTTTCCGTGGTGCCGCATCAAAGGCTGCGGATCAAACCCGCGCATTTGACGCAGAACCATGGAGAGATTCAGCACCCAGATCTGCAACAGCTGAACCTGGCAATCTGGCTCCTGAAGTCCTAGAGTTTGGCTACCTAAACCTGCCACCTGACTGTATGGACATCATTAAGGAAGCTAGAAGACCCACTACCAGAGCTTGCTATGCAGCCACATGGAAAAGGTTCGTCATTTATTGCAATAACAATGACATTAACCCGCTAGACGCATCCATCCATCCAAAACATAATTTGTTACCTCTTACACCTATACCGATGCAATCTGGCATACACCTCAATACGTGTCCATTTGACCGCAATATCAGCCTATCTCCAGAACAGGCAGCACCTCTCTTTATTCAGAGTGCCTGCCATCAAAGCATTCTTGGAAGGACTCAAACGTGTAATTCCTCCAAGCCACCCACCAGCTCCAATGTGGAACCTCAACTTGGTCCTCACACGCCTGATGGGTCCACCCTTCGAACCTCTACACTCATGCGAGATTCAATTCCTCACCTGGAAAGTAGCTTTCCTAGTAGCGATCACTTCTTTGAGGAGAGTTAGTGAACTCCAGGCACTAACCGTTCAAGAGCCATTCATACAGGTTCACGCCAACAGGGTCGTACTACGTACCAACCCCAAATTCATGCCCAAGGTGATATCGCAGTTCCACGTGAATCAAACTATTGAACTGCCTGTTTTCTTTCAAAACCCACAAACTGTCGCAGAAAGAGCACTCCATACACTGGATGTAAAGAGAGCCCTCATGTACTATATAGACAGGACTAAAGTCTTTAGGAAAACAAAACAACTTTTCGTTGCCTTTGCCCCACACCACAAAGGTAACGCCATCTCCAAAGCAGGTATAGCCAGATGAATCGTTAAATGTATTCAAATTTGCTATCAAAAAGCTAAACGCACATTAACGATTCCCCCACGAGCCCACTCAACACGTAAGTTAGGGGCCTCCATGGCTTTCCTGGGAAACATTCCTTTGCATGATATATGTAGAGCAGCCACCTGGTCCACTACACATACATTTACCAAACACTATTGTGTAGATGTGCAATCAAAACAGCAGGCAGCTGTAGGACAGGCTGTTCTCAAAACTCTTTTTCAGACCGCTGCAGCTGGCACTGGTAGCCGCCGCTAATAGAGGGTACTGCTATATATTCTATGCACAGATATGAATTCAGCAGCCCACATGCCTCGAACTGAATATGCTACTTACCAGTATGCATCTGTTCTTGGCATGTAGGGCTGCTGACATTCATATCGCCCACCCTCCTCCCCGGCGCCTGTAGCAGCTGCAGCTCTCAGAATTACTGTAAGCATGGTCATCACTTTCTGTATCTACTCCATCACTGCCACAATGGCGAAAAACAATCTGAGGATGGAGAGGATGCCCATGCGCACTGTGGTCCAGGGGAGGAGTCACCTATCTCAGGATACTTCGAAGACTCTTCCAGGACAACAACGTGCAAACATCCGGACCCAACACTAGGCGGCGATCTATGCACAGATATGAATGTCAGCAGCCCTACATGCCAAGAACAGATGCATACTGGTAAGTAGCATATTCAATACAGAGGTAACTCCTTCAAAGGCAGAGATGGAGGTACACCATCACGTACCCCACCCGCTAATAACAAATAGTGACTTGATATCCGCTCCCCCGAACATTCATCACCTGTAGGGGCAGGACTACATCAGTTTCTACCCATTTGGCAGTCAATAACAGACAAATGGATGTTGGATATTATCCAACATGGTTACTGCCTGGAACTCTCAAACATCCCTCCCAACATCTCCCCTCGTATTCACAAACTGTCTTTAGAACACAAACATCTGCTCAACAGGAAGTACAAGCTCTTCTAACAAAAGGAGCTATAGAACTTGTCCCATTACAACAACACGGAACAGGAGTATCTTCACTATACTTCCCAATTCCCCAAAAAGATGGTTCGTTAAGACCAAAAGTGGATCTCAGGCAGCTAAACGTATACATATTGTCGGGACACTTCCACATGGTCACTCTCCCACAAGTACTTCCACTTTTGCAACAAGGCGACTTTGTCAACCCTAGACTTGAAGGACGCCTACTTTCATATACCCATTCACCTAGCACATCGCAAATACCTCAGATTTGTGATAGGGAAAGATCCTTATCAGTTCAAAGTGCTTCCGTTTGGAGTAACAACTGCACCCAGAGTGCTCAGTAAGTGCCTAGCAGTAGTAGCTGCACATCTGAGACGACAAAAAATACATGTTTTCTCATACTTAGACAATTGGCTCATAAAAGCCAACTCACATCTCAAATGTGTGCATCACACTCACATTACCTTAAATCTTCTACATCAGTTGGGATTCACAGGTAAATATACAGAAATCCCATCTTGAACCCAATCAGACACAACCATTTCTAGGAGCCATTCTAAACACTTACATGGCTCTAGCATATCCCAATCCAGCCAGGATTGAGAATTTACAGACACTGTTATAATAGTTTAGCAGCGTGAATCTTTCTGGATTCACTATGCTGTGCATTATTCCGCCATCTAGTGGTTGGGTCTGGAATCGTAGCCTTTCTTTTCTCTTTTTTTCGTGGCAAAAGGTGGGCGTCGACATACCACCGTTTTGGTGTCCTTCGTGACCTCGACGCGCTTCCTCCGGATGCTCCCACCTATGGTCGCCATCTGCAGATTATTTTTTTCCACCTTTGGGTCTGGATCGTTACCGAAGAGTTCCAGAGTTTTGGAAGAGGAATCCACGCAAAGAGAAGAAAATCGACGAAAATCAATGTTTTCAGTAACACCATACTACAGGTCAGGTAACCGGGACGACGAGGGAGAAGGTTTTTCAACTGAGAATTCGACGTTCAATGGAGAATGCGCTCGCAGGGTGCTCCCTGAGTGCTGGGATGGACAAAACACCCTTCAAGTTTTGCACCAATTGCCACCACAAATACGCCCAGAAGGACCAGCACCCAGTCTGCAACGTCTGCCTGCCACTGGACCACAACAGCGAGGACTGCAATGCATGCTCGGCCTTTGCACCCAAGACCCTCAGAGTAAGAGAGAGGCACAAAAGGGCGAACCACACCATGCCGGGGCAGTGGCCACCTCCCATCGCTCCGAGAATTGGGCCTCTCCAGTGGAGAGGAGGACAATATCCCCGAAGAACCAGAGGACTGCATGGTCGTTGAGGTCCAGAAGAAGACGTCTAAGGAGGTAAGGGAGTCGTCGACCCCCAGACACTTGAGCGACACTCGAAAGGGTGAAGCTAAAGCCCCAGCGACACTCGTGGGAGCGAAGCAAAGTCCTCAAAGGGAGCATTGCCGCCGAAACACTCGGCGAAGGCAACAATAGCCAAGGACAAACAGTCCAGCGGATCCCTCGAAAAGGACTCCCATATGACGAGAGCCCATGAAAAATCTAGGTCGTCGAAGGATGCCCTTGAAAAGGACACCTCGGCGCCAAGAAAAGAAGGGCCAACAACTACTTCGACGCAAAGTGTACCAATCCTCGACGCCGAACAGGCTGCCGAGATGGAAAGGAAAAAGAGGAGGCTCAAGGTCGAAATTTCGAGCAAACTGCAGCGGAGAAGGGACTTTGACGAAAAGATGAGCCAATACACCATCCCACCGAATCCCGCGCTAGAAGTCGAAAGAGACGACGAGGACACAGAACCTCCTAAAACGCCTGAACCGGTCGAGGAACAGGAGGAAGAAAGCCTGTATTATTTCGAGGCCACAGATGACGAGGATCAGCAGACCTACCGAGACTCGACGTCCTCGGAGTCTCAAAACTTGGAGTGGCATTCCCTCGACGCCGAATCGCCAGAAGAAGGGGTAGACACATACCATTCGAGGCCTTCACCGCCAGACGACATAGGGATCTACTATATGGTCGTCCAAAAGGCTGGACAGACATATGGGGTGAAATTGGAGGAGGAGAAGCCCAAGGCATGTTTTCTCCTGGAATCTCTACTGCCGCAACAGAGTATGAGCCAGTTCCTGCCCATGCTTCCGAGTGTGCTGGACCAAGGAAGGGATGCCTTTAAAGAACCAGCAGTATGCAAAGCAGTGACTTCAAGAACGGAGAAGTATAAGTATTCCTCAAAGGACCCTGCATACATCCAGGGGTCAGTGCCAGCCGATTCCATAATTACAGCTACGGTTATGAAAAGGGCCAATGTACCCACAAATGCCGGACCACCTCCAGACAAGGAGAGTGGAAGGATGGACCTCATAGGGAGGAAGGTGGAGTGAAATGTGGCAATCCATTGGCGCATTGCAAACTCCAACGCCCTGATCAACGGGCACGCATACCAACACTGGGAGGAAGTGGGGCAACTCCTAAAGCATCTACCAGACCAGTACCAACAAAGAGCGGCTCACCTGGTAGAAAAGGGCAAAAGCATGGCGAATACACGGCATTGGATGCTGCAGAGACTTCCAGCAGACTAATGATGATAGGAGTGACCGAGACAAGAAACACATGGCTTAGAACTTCAGGATTCAAGCCAGAGATACAAAACAACACACCCTTTAACGGAGAGCAACTGTTTGGCACACCAGTTGACAACAAGTTAACACAGCTCAAAAAGGACAACGAGACCGCAAGGTCCATGGGAGCGCTGCAGTTCAGAGGGATGAGAAGGGGTACACCCGCAAGAAGGCCGGGTGGTAGGGGAGGCAATGTGCCTACCACATTGCACCAAACATTTCAACAAAGCTATCAAGGCCAGCAGCAGAACTGGCAGTACCAGCCCCGGGGCCAGTCCTTTCGAGGGCGTGGAAACGGACGAGGACAGACACGAAGGGGAGGCCAACAGCCTTCCTCCAAGTGACTTCATGAAGCAAACACCCACCCTAGCAACACCTCGGGGTGGACGCAAAGACATAGAGAACAAGCATTTGCAATGCAATCGGTCTCGCATTTCCACGAGTTTAAGCTATTGGCATTGTAAATGACAATGCCTTTTATTTATATTTTACAAACAAAAATAAGGCATTGTGATTTGCAATGTCAATAGCTCAAACTCGCATAAATGCGAGACCTATTGCATTTCAAATGCTTGTTTATGCATGCCAGGTATTCACAAAGCGATCCAAGCAGGAGTAAAGTCCGTCTACTGTGTGGAGACCACCACGAGTGAGAAGCACTTATCAAAAAAGCTCATCTGGCCCATAATATTAGTATGTGTGTGTGTATGGAAGTGCGTGTGTGAGTAAAAAAGTAAACTTACAAAAAATATTTATCTGTCATATGGCGGTTTAGGCATCTGAGCTTCAAGCCTGTAGCACATGTCAGTTCGAGTGGCTTTGTTTATTCCACTGCAGGCACAAGTTCTGGCCTATATTTTTGCACCTGCTTTGCCACTAAAGTAGCGCCTCTGCAGTTGATGCCCTGAACTGCACCAACCTCCGAGACCCACCATATCACTTGAATAAAGTTCGCCATTATAGTAAAACACGAACATCACTACGTGGAGCGAAAAATCGATGCACTGCAAACGAGCCACCCTGTCAGTAACTTCTGCTTTCAAATCGGCTTTGTGTTGTTGCTGCTGCTACTGCAAAGTGAAGCACACAAGGTTCAGCAATGGAGAGCTGATCTCTTCCAGTCCAAAGAGCCTGCATGGATGCCTGTTGCACCAAGCAGCCGCAAGAGCTGTGGGTCGCTTGGGGGATGTCAGAACGTGACATAGCAGAGGACAGGAATCATGACTCGCCCCTTGAGCACTTAGGTGGGGCTATCTGCAGGCTCGGCTGGGCGGGGAGTGCAGATGAGGTTATCTATGGATCGAGGATATTTAAAACAAGCATTGGCCGAGCGGCCGTAAAATGTAATGCCGCGCGGCCGTAAAAGGTAACGCCGCGCAGCCGTAAAAGCGCAAGTCATCGCGATCGCTCTGAAAGCGAAAGTCATCGCGATGACGCGCTAAAGCATGAGTTTTCAAAGTGCTGCTGAAGGCTGGCGGTTCGCGCGTGAACGCAAGCGCTAGGCCAGCCAGCAGCACTTTGAAAACTCACCTCCAAAATGACTCTCCGAGCCAGCGCATGCGCTGGGCTCAGCGAGACCTAAAAACAGAAACCTGACGTTCCACAAAAAGCAGTCCCTCGAACATACAACACCAGTAGGAGGCAGGAAAAAGGACTTCCTCAAGGAGTGGAGGAAGGTCACTACAGACAAATGGATACTAAACATCATACAAGATGGATACTGCATAGAGCTAGAAAAACAACCTCCAAACAGAAAACCAAGAAACAGGGCTCACTCAGCAAAGGAACGTTCGCTCTTGCAACTAGAAGCAAAGGAACTGCTCAGCAAGGAGGCGATAGAGGTAGTACCGCACAACCAAAGAAACAAGGGGGTTTACTCAACTTACTTCCTCGTGCCAAAGGTGGACGAGACACTAAGACCCATCGTAGATCTAAGGTTCTTGAACAAATTCATAGGAAATCATAGATTCAAGATGACTTCCCTACATGAGGCAATACCACAAATTCAACAAGGAGATTACATGGCAACTATAGATTTAAAGGACACATACTTACACATCCCCATCAACCACAAGCACAAACGTCTACTAAGGTTTGTGATCAACCAAACCCACTACCAGTTCACAGTACTGGCATTCGGAATCAAATTTGCACCAAGGGTGTTAACAAAATGCCTAGCAGCAGTAGCAACGCACCTACGAAGACAAGGAATACACGTATATCCCTACCTCGACGACTGGCATGTGAAGGCAAGTTCATACAGCGACTGCAAAGAACACATCCAGCAGGTCGTACAAACAGTGAGCCAACTGGGTTTCTCAATTCATTGGGGAAAATAGTCAACCGAGCCGGAGCAGATCAAAATATTCTTGGGGGCTGAGATCAACACCATACAGGCCGAAGTGTTTCTCAGCAGGAAGAGAACATTGGCGATACTGAAGGAAACACGTCCTTACCGTAAGGGACAAGTTCTGACCGTGAGGACGGTGAGCAAGCTAATGGGAATGATGGCCTCATGCATCCACCTGGTCCCAAACATTCGACTACACATGAGAGCATTCCAGGAATGGATACAGCAGCAATGGTCACAAGCAACATGGAGTTGGGAAGATCTAGTGGTTGTCACACACGCAGTGCATCAGGAAATGGTGTGGTGGAACAAAGAAAACATATCTCAGAGGAAACCATTCGCACAACCAACTCCAACAGTGCCCATCATAGCGGACGCCTCACAGCTGGGGTGGGGCGCACACATGAACAAACTCAAGGTGAGGGGTCTATGGTCACAGCTAGATGCGGTCAGACACATCAACTACCTGGAACTAAAGACTGTGTTCCTAGCCTTAAAAGCATTTCAGAAGCAGCTGTACGGAAACAGGGTGCTGATCCAAACAGACAACACAACTACCATGTTCTACATCAACAAGCAGGGTGGAACACAATCAGTAGCACTGTCAGGGCTAACACAGGAAATATGGGTATGGGCCATTCCACTAAGGATAGACCTACTAGCAATACATCTCCCAGGGAAAGACAATGTGGAAGCAGACCGACTCAGCAGGCAGACGTCGGAATCCCACGAATGGGAGATCAACCAGCAGGAATTAGAAAAGATATTCCAGAGTTGGGGAACACTGCAAATAGACCTATTTGCAACACACCAGAATGCAAAATGCCAGCGCTTCGCATCCAGACAACCAGACCATCGGTCACAAGGGAATATGCTATGGATAAGTTGGTCAAAGACATTTGCATACACTCTTCCCCCAATACCACTGATACACAGGGTACTCAACAAATGCATAATCAGCAACATGACACTAATACTGATAGCACTTCAGTGGGCCAGAGAGTCCTGGTTCTCACAGATAGTGGAAATGGCACAAGAACCAGCACACACGTTCCCAAGAAGAAGGGACCTGCTAACGATGCAGAACGGAAAGGTGCTACACCCAGAGCCAGAAAGCCTCAGCCTAGCAGCATGGCTCCTGAGGACCTAGAATTTGCACACCTCAAACTACCAGCAAGTACTATGGCAGAACTCAGGGAGGCAAGGAGGCCTACCACAAGAAAGTGCTACATAGCAAAATGGAAAAGGTTCTCCCAATGGTGCATCAAGGAGAAACTACAACGGACGATCACAAGGGAATCAACAGTACTAAAATACTTAATGCACCTGCTGCAAAGCAAATTAAGCTACACACCCCTAAGGGTGCACTTAGCGGCGATAGTGGCCTACACAAGAGGAGAAACAGGGAAAGGTTTCTTCACTTCCCAAGTAGTGAAAAGATTTCTGGAAGGAGCGAAAAGAATCGCACCCCCAAAGAGGATGCCAGCACGAGCATGGAACCTCAACATTGTGCTAACTCAATTGATGAAGGCACGCTTTGAACCTATTCACAAGGCTACACTGCACATGTTAACACTAAAGATAGCTTTCTTAGTGCCTATCACATCGCTACAAAGAGTGAGTTGCAAGCGCTAACACTCCAAGAGCCCTACTTGCAAATACACAATGACAGGATTGTAATGAGAACGGACCCACACTTCATGCCAAAGGTGGTGTCTCGGTTCCACATTAACCAAACAATCCAAATACCAAGTTTTTTTCCAAAAACCTACCACAAAAACTGAAAGGGCGCTACACACACTAGACGCCAGAAGGGCTGTAATGCACTATATAGAAAGAACCATGGAGTGCAGAAAAACAAAACAGTTCTTTGTCTCCTTTGCCAGCAGTTTTCTGGGACGACCAGTCACCAAAAATACGATTGCACGGAGGATTGCACAAGCAATTCAACTCTGCGACAAGCAGGCAGCACAACAGTTACAAGCAGCAGCTCAGGTTCACTCAACAAGGAAGAAAGGAACAACAATTGGGTTTCTAGCGAAAGCATCTATTCAAGACATTTGCCAAGCTGCAACATGGTCTTCAGTGCATACATTCACTAAGCACTACTGTGTGGATATTCAAATGAACAAGAAAGTGCAAGTGGGACAGAAGGTCTTACGACACATTTTCAGTAACCAGTGCTCATCTTCCACCCAACCACCACTATAAGGACAAACCGCTACTAAGTACATGCACAGCATAGTGAATCCAGAAAGATTCACGCTGCAAAATGTATAGTCTTACCTGTCGGTGTAGTTTTGCAGCTTGAAGACTTTCTGGATTCACTAGCGATCCCACCCTCCTCCGCCAGAAGGATGAGACAGGAGGAAAAGGATTAAAACAGGATAAAATACTTTAAATGTTAGAAGAAGAGAAAGAGTAACACAAAACAAGAAAAAAGAATCCGAAGATGGCGACCAAAGCGCATCGGCGTCACGAAAGACACCAAATGGTGGTATGTCGACGCCCATCTGGGCCACGAAAAAAAAAGAAAGACTACGATTCCGGACCCAACCACTAGATTGCGGAATAATGCACAGCATAGTGAATCCAGAAAGTCTTCAAGCTGCAAAACTACACCGACAGATAAGAAACTATACGTTTCTAGTCAACCAGTATCTCTCAGCTGGAACATTCATGCAGTTTCTAGGGATGTGGCATCATGCTTCACAATAGTGCCTCATGCACGCCTAAACATGCACTCTCTACAAGAATGCTTAGCACGTCAGTGGAAACCAGCACAGGGTCAGCTGACAGATCTAGTGTTGGTAGACAGCCGCACTCCTTGCTCTCTGCAGTGGGGTAACATACACAATTTGTCAAAAGGGCGGCTGTTCATTGACCCTATTCCACAAGTCGCACTCACAAGACTCATCTCTCACAGGGTGGGGCACACAGTTCAACATGCGTTGAAACCTTTTCTACCTCACCTGGTAAAGAAAGTTGTCTTAACCCGTTCGCTGCGGTGCAAATTTCCCTGCTGTGCAGGCGGATTTTACATGTGCAGAAATCGGACGGCCCCCAGCCGTCCGACGCACACGCTCACCGTGACGTCAGACTGCCGGGGGCCATCCGACGCATGGAATGCATTAATCCAGAGGAACAATAGGACAACTATGTAGTATATACAAAAACAGGTGGGGGCACACACTCTACAACTGTCACGCCTCTCTCAGACCATTTGGTGTTGGGCAATTCATCACAACATTCCATCTACAAGCAGAGCACCCTTCAGGTACAGACAATGTTTTTGCAGATCTCCTCAGCAGAGTACCATCTGCACCTGTCTGGAACCTTAACATTGTTCTTAGAAGACTTATGGGCCCTCCGTTTGAACTATTACACAATTGTTCACTACAATTTCTTTCATGGAAAGTTGCCTTCTTAATAGCTTAGAAGAGTACGTGAGTTACAGGCATTAACCTTAGAAGAACCCTTCCTTCATCTGCTTAAAGATAGGATTGTTCTTCATACAAATTTCTTCCAAAAGTTGTCTCTGCTTTTCAAATCAACCAATCAATAAGTTGCCTGTATTCTTTCCTCAACCTGATTCCGTAGCAGTAAGAGCTCTACTTAACTTGATGTCATGAGCATTATTCTATTACATTGATAGGGCAAAAGATTTTCGCAAAACAACTTTGTTGCTTTTGCTTCACCTCATACGGGAAGCCCAGCTCAAAATCTGCCATTTCGAGATATATTGTCAAATGTATTCAAACTTGCTATATTAAAGCTAAAATAACGTGGGTAACAGTACCTCCTAGAGCACGTTCTACTAGCAAAATAGGAGCCTCTCTGGCCTTTTTAGGTAACATTCCCATAGCTGACGTATGTAAGGCAGCTACATGGTCTACACCAAACACATTTACAAAATATTGTGTAGATGCGTTAGCACATCAACAGGCTAATGTCGGACAGGCAGTGCTAAAAACATTCTTTCAAACAACTGCAATACCTGCTGGTTAGCCACTGCTTTTGAAGGGTACTGCTATACAGTCTATGTAAAGCATGTGTATCTACAGGGTAGGAAGCTGGCTCTGTATATACTATACCAAAACAAGTTAGTGTGCACAGAGTCCAGTGGATCCCCAAAGGTAGGCAGGGGTAAAAGTAGATAATACTGGGCTCTCTATTTGTGGTAGTGTAGGCGAGCAGTAAGGCTTTATTAGAAGGTAATGTTAAGCATTTGTGTACAAACTCAGGCAGGAAATAATGACACACACTCGAAGACTGAGCTCAGACCAATTTGTTTGTATAAAAATATTATTTATTTTATTTCTAGAACCAAGCCAGGCCTGGTGCAGGTAAGTAAAATAATAGTTTGCATGATTATATAAAGTGAATTACAGTTGAATGCAGGTTCAAATTCAGTTGGTTGATTTACAGGTAAGTCAACACTTCAAAATTACTGTTCAGTTACTTTATAGATTACTGTGCACATTACTTCTTGGGCTACTTTTTAAGTTACTTTTGCTAATCAGTGTTATATGTCTAGATATCACACAGACATAATCTAGACAAAAGGTAATTCAGTTTTTCACGGTTTCATACAAACCAACTCCACACTTAAAAGAATATTCAAAGAAAAGCAGTCAATGCAATCCTATGATAGGAAATTAAGTTATCTCTTTACAGGTAAGTACTTGTTTATGGGAGTTGGGTTTCTGGGGTTAGAACCAGGGTTCCCCCAGGGTCGAGGATGCTCTCTCAAAGAACTCTCTGCATCACTAGGGTGTCCAGTGCAAAGTGCTGAGGCCCAGTGTTATCCAATGGATGGTAGTTGGCCTCCGGTTGGTGGCTGCTCACGAGCAGGCCACAAGGTTGTGGGAACAAAGTTAATGATGTTAGGCTCAGGGCAAAAGGGGATCCGGTTTAGCACACAAGGTGCACCCACAACGGCACAGGGGCGGCCGGGTGCAGGGTGCTGGTTTGGTGTCGGGTGCCTTGCTGATTTCAATGGGGATTCTCTGGTTGCAACAAACACTGCAGTGCAGGCTCGGGGACAAAGATCTTCTAGACCCGACCGATACAATCGGTTGGGCCACTCAAGGCCGTGGGATGTCTGGTGCAGGGGTGTCTTTAGGCGTAGGTTTTTTTCTTACCGGCTCTGGTCGCGGTCTGGGGGATCTTCCAGAAAGGAGCTGCAGGCGTAGATTTGGAGATTCGAGGAAGGTCCGAGATAACCAGATCTCAGGTCAGGATCGCCAGGGAGATGACCTTGTGGTGTTGGGCCACTCGGGGCGTGGGCATCTGGTGCAGAGTGGTGCAGACTCATGGATTTGGCCAGAGTCTGTGAGTGAGCAAATCTGGTGCTCACAGTAGACAAAGTCTTGGTTTGGGAAGGCAGGGCAGGTCCTCTGGGTACTTGGGGGCTACTGGCTGCAGAGCAAGCCGGGATTTTGCTGGAGCAGATTCGAGGCTGGGACAGACCGGTAGGCTTTTTAGGGGCGTTACAGGTCGGTACAGGCCGAGACCAATGGGTCCCTTCCTTGGAGTGGGTACACCCCCTTTTATGCCGTCCTCCAGTGGAAGGGGGGCATAAGCCTCACTGGTTGGTTGGGTCCCCCCATCTGCAAAATGGCAAGGACTGAGAGTTGTGCTTCACCTCGCCTCCCCCACCTGAGGGGTGTGGTTGGCAAGGTGGGCAAACCTCTCCTCCTAACTTTGTTTTCCCGCCGATTCTCCCGCCCAAAGTGGGGTCAGAACCGGTGGGGAACAGTTGCTGGGAGCAGCAAATGGCCGGGGCAGCTCTCAAAGGTGGCAAGCCTTTTACCCTCCCCTTTCGTGGACCCTTTCTCATCCTGGCGGAGGAGGCTTGGCACCTTGTCCCAGGATGTGCATTGTTTCAGGACCCCGAGAGCGGTATGCTCTTGACCCAGGGGTCCAGAAACATGTCTGGTGGTGGCACCTGACGAGCAGCCACTTAGCCAGGACACTAGAGTTAGGTCATTTTTCAGGGGGCATCTCTAAGATGCTCTCTGAGTGCATTTTTGCATTAAATCCCACACTGGCATCAGTGTGCGTTTAATGTGCTGAGAAGTTTGATACCAAACTTCTCAGTATTCAGTAAATCCATTATGGTGCAGTGGAGTTCGTAAGGACAAACTCCCAGCACCATATACTCTTTATGGCATTACTACACTTGCACTGTCTAAGGATTGACTTAGAAACTGTAGGGGTACTGGGCTCATGCACCTGTACCCTCACCACTGGTATAGTGCACCCAAATAGAGGGGTGGCTTACCTATGCCAGGGCAGTGGGTTGTAGGCATGGCACACAAGGATGTGAGCCATGTTGACTCTTCACTTCTGCACCAAAACATGCAGCCTACAATGAGGGGAGGCGGGTAAAGGTACAGGGCCTCTAAATGTGTCATATTAAGTGCAGCCCTTAGAGGCCTTCACTGGTCACAATGCCCTTGGTACCTCTGATACCTTTTACAAGGGACTTACATGTGGCCAGAGAGTTGCCAATTGGGTTTTGTAACAGTACTGTTTAGGGAAAGAACATAGGCCTTGGGTACCTGGTTGGCAGGAACCCAGGGCACACTCAAAGTACCTCAACAGTCTAACAATGGAGTGGATGCCCATGCGCACTATCACCGAAAGGAGGAGTCCCCTTACCCCGTGACTGAAAAACACTTCTTCGAAGAAAAAAAACTTTCAAACATCCAGACCCAACACGAGAAGGCAGGAGTATGCAAAGCATGTGAATTTACAGCTCTACATGCCAAGAACAGATGCTTAACCGGGTAAGTAACATTATTCTTATTCATCAGAGGAGTTCAAAAACCTTAAACCTGTGAGGTGTCAATTAGATACTCATTTGCAATTAAAGTTAAAAGAACTAAGATTGTTAAAATGGAGCCATCACCTAAACTATCCTGCTGTTTCTTTGCCTGCCCCCCCTTCTGGACCTCTCCTTGAATACAGGCGAGGGTAGATTAAGTACTTCTGGATTATGCTCTCAATCTAATGCCCTTTCCATTACTTACTTGAACACACGTTCCTTAGTAAAACGTAAAATGGAAATTTTCGATCTACTAGATTGCGACAACCCCTGTTTGTGGTAGTAACTTGGCTCACTGATGAGTAAACAGCCGACATTCTAACTACCTTACCTGCAGACTCTTCTATACTTCACACTAACAGGCAGGCTGGAAAGAGTGGCGGAGGAGTAGCAGCAATCCTAAAGAAAAAAAGTATTCTCTAAATTAACCCCCCTTAATATTTTTGGCACTGATAGCTTAGTAATAAAAATTGTCTTCACTTTGTCCATTAACAAGTATTCTCAACTATCTGCCTCCTGAATACAAGCCGACTTTCCCCCATAACTTTTCTGAATTAATTTCCCACATTCTAATAGATAATGCTACAGTACTAATTCTTGGTGACTTTAACTACTGGGATAATGAAGAGAATAGTTGCCAGAAATCTCATGATTTTACAGACTTTTTATGCTATCAACTTTGAACAACATGTGATTGTTCCTACTCATTTTAATGGCCATACACTAGACCAAGTTTGGTCTATAAATGTACAGTTGACCTTCCTAACTGTGACACCTCCTGTCTAGTCTGACCCCTCTTTCATTAATTTCACCCTGGCCAGGTTGCCGCTTCAAGATTATCAACCCCATCCATGTAAATCTCCCCGGAATTGGTAATGGGCCAACATGTTAAACTTTTGTAATCATTTTGCAACCTGCATACCTATCCAAAACAAGATGTTGATTCCTTTGAAAAGGAGTTAGCTTCCTGGATATTGTAGACTAGGAATATTCATGCCCTGTTAAGCATGCCCAAACTAGTCGGACTCCACGACTTTGTTAAATGGTTCTCGAATGAATTCAAGCTAACCAAGCTGAAACTACGCTAATCTGAACTGAAATAGTGGAAGGATTACACTCTTGAAATGAAAGAAGCTTTAAAAAAAAATCTCAAGGATTACAAAGCCTTGCTTTTACAGGCAAAGTCATCCTTTTTTAACAGAATGCTCCAATCTACCAATAAATCTGAGGAGATCTTATAAATAGTATCAGAACTATCTAACCCTGATAGATTGACCCTTCCTTTCCCCCCTCCCAGAACATTTGTGACTCACTCAATGCTTTATTTTATTAATAAAATGAAAATTATAAAATACAGTATAACTGTCAGAACACAATTTGCATCAAACATGGGGATAGGAATCCCAGTTACGTAGTCAGGTTCCCTCCCTTTAGCCATGAACACCTAACTGAATTTCTTTTTTAAGGTAAAGTCGGGCTCACCAAAAGATCTTTGTCCCCTTAAGGTACTCAAAAGAGTCTTCTTAACTTTCCCGGACCTTGCTTTGTCCCTTCTGAACTCTTTTTTTCAAGGCTGTGTCCCTAACTCATTTAAGGATGCCATGGTTATTTCCCTCCTATAGAAGTCTGGTGAGGAGACACATGTCGAAAAACTATTGCCCAATCTCCTTATTGCCTTTTTTTGGCATAATTATTAGAGGCTCATGTGGAACAATCCCTTTGTGGGAACAAAGGGATTCTGCCACATGAGGAGACTTGCTTACAAAACATAAACAACTAATAAAACTTTACAGAAACATAACACAGTTTGTGATGAGAACACTCACAATTCAGCCAACACCGGCTACACAAGCAGGACCAGTCCAAGCTTGTACAACTAAAATTACTCCACAAACATTACACGCAGTGATTGGTAAATTGCCCACTAAACGTGAGCAAACGCCTGTCTGGATAGCTCAAATAAGAACACAGCTAGAGGCAGTATTTCCACACACTAGTCCACACGAAAAGCATAGAATGCTAACAATCTGCTTGCCAATGGGGATAGCTCCCCCCGATAGAGGATTGTACTTCTTGGGGTACAGTCTTTGCTGCAATATATACCAGGACTCATGGTATCCCTTCATTACCAGTAATACCAGACATATTAAGATAAATACAGAATGAGTATGGAGCAGAACCTGCTCTAAACTTAGGGATGAAGTTATTAAATAACCTCGTACACGTATCAGCTCTAATATCAGCAAACGATAAAGGGGAAGCAGCATCAGGGCCAGTACGCCAACGTCTGAGAGATTTCACTCCTTTACAACAGCAGACAGAATTGCCAAAGAAATTGAAACTGCATATGCAGAATTAGGTAGAGATAGTTTGGGAGCTAAACCAGTAAAACCTCAATTGATGGGGAACCCTTTAAGCAAGCACCTGCTGCTTCAAAGAAGACATGGGACAATAACAAACAACAAAAGAAAAAAGACAATAGATCTCAATCCAGAGGTAGATCTACCCAACAGGAGCCCTCCGAAAGGAGGTATAACCTTAGGAATAGGGACAACATTAGAAAACCTGACCGGTATCAGGACACTGATGCACGTTCTTCTCGTTCCTTACAGGGCTCTAGCAAAAACTCAGAGAGAGAAGGACGGTCGGAACATAGACAGGAGGAGCGTACAAAGTACACAGTCCATAGACATGCAACGCGCTGCAGACTACGCACCTAAGAAAGAAGAAAAACAAAAATGTAAACCTCAATTCAAAAAGAAGAAAGTAGCAGGTCTCAAGGTTAGACATGCCCAGAATTCTGAGGACTCAACTACTGAACGGGGAATGGGCTCTGATGATGCTAGACAGCGCAGCAGAAGTAACAATAGCTTGCCAGAACCTTTTGGAATTTCTGGTGACAGCAGAGTTGAGTGAACATATCACGGTGGAAACGCCTGATACTGAGGTATGCATCCCACAGAGAACACTCCAGGTGGAGGGGGACAAACCCAGGAAAATTAAAGGTCTCTTTTGGGATAACCTAACTTTTGGCTATGACATTTTATTAGCTGAAAATTATTGGCCGCCTGCTATTGTTATGGATTGCCCAAAAGGGGAAACGGTAATTATGCCAGCTTTTTCCGACCTCGTTCCCCAAAATTTAAAACATACATATGCATGGGAGTGGGCAGTAGCCCTTACTCCAGCACTATATCGAAACCATGTTGGATGGGAGGAAGAGTCAACCCGCCACGTGATACATTTAAAATCTACTCCAACTCCACAGAGACAGTATCCCATAAAGCAAGAAGCTAAAAAGCAGGTCAGGGAGATCTTAGATCAACTTGAATACCATGGGGTGATTGAAAATTGCACCACCTCAATATATAATCCATTGTTTCCCGTAATGATCCCGGACAATTCATATTGTCCAGTTTTAATTATCTAAATTCATGCTCAAAAACTTTTGCAGAACAAAACTCACACAGTGCCGCATTAATGAATAACATTGTGCGGAAAAAATACAAAACACTAGACATGTCAAATGGATTTTTCTACCAGAGTATAGCATCTGAGAGCAGATACTTGACAGCATTCTCAGCACTAGGTTCCCAGCGACAATTTTATCGACTAGCTCAGGAGTATAAAAACAGCCCGGGCTGTTCTACGCCAGAGTAACTGAATAACTTCAAAATCTGGACGAGGAGGCGTTGTCTTATGTAGATGATATTTATCTGACGGATGATGGCCTGGAGGAACACTTGACAAGGGTGAGCACCATCATTTTGGGATCCTCCTTTGAGGGTTACAAATGTAACTTCAAAAAATCAAAGATAGCCCACCTCAGTGTCCTATTTTGGGATATGAGCTTTCAAGTGAAGGGAAAAGCCTGGCAGCCAACTTTTTAGAAAAGTGTGCGCTGCTCCAGCCTCCAAAATCACTTAATTTACAATCCATAGTGGGATTCCTGAATTTCAGCAGAACTTACATCTTGGATTACGCAGAAAGGGTTTGACCTTTATACGACCTCATAAGACCAGTTTTTTCAGTTAGATAGATACAAGAACATACAGATAAACTTAATTCACTCCAGGCTGACATGATAGCGTCAAAACACTTACAGAAACGAGTAAATGTCCGCAACCTGGTGATCCGTATAGTTGCGGGTCAATCTGGGTACACATACCTCACATATAATGAAGGCGAAATAGTACCCATTGCTTACAAATCACACTTGTATTCAAATGCTGAGATGAGTTTCGCGTCCACACAAAAAATGACAGGAGTACAGACTGCTATAGTGAGCGAAAGAGCACTGGCTCAGGGGAAACGAATAATTGTTGTGACTCCGGTACCGTCCTTAGAGGCTGCTACAAAGGCAAGCGTTCCGAACGCTAAAGCGCTACATCAAAGATGGATACAATGGGCTGATTCTCTCACTGCATCAGATGTAGAATACAGATATGATCCAAATCTGAAAACACAAGCATTCCTGCAATATGAACAAGAATATCCTCTCCCAAATGAAATAATGTCTCTAGATCAGTATGAATACATAATTTACACTGACGGATCTGCACAACTGGCCATAGGAAGTAAACAACAATACAGCGCCGCTTGTGCGATTGTAAAAGGTCGTATGCAAGATGGTATGTTCCATCCAAGCTGTACAAAGACTCAGTCTCTAGGAGACTGCACGGCTCAGTTAGCAGGACTAAAAGCTCTTTTGCTGGCACTGATTAATACATATCGAGAATTCCTCACATTAATTGTGTGCGATTCCTTTTACTGTGTCCAGTCAAAAGGAATATCTACCCTATTGAGGACAAAATGGGCTTAAAGATTCAAACGGTGGCACAATTAGGCACAAAATGCTATGAGAACATGTAGCTGAGTTGAAATACGAACTACCAAGAGCTCATGTGATACACACGCTGAGTCATCAACATGATGGCGTTCATATTGAAGGGAATTAATTGGCTGATGAAGCCCCAAAGGGGGCAGTACGAACTGCGTCTGTAGATGCAATCACTCGTTCACAAACGAGAATAGACTGACAGATAATGGTAGCTGTCATTGCTTCACGCAAAGACAACGAAGCACTTCCAGAAGGTTTTCCACTCAAGTACTCCTACAAGTTAGATGCAAGCAACGTTCCGTTTGCTCCGATTCCTTGAGTGTGGGATAGAATAATACCAAACATGGATAGCAGATTAGGTTTAATATTAGCTGCATATGACGGTTTGGGTTCTGCACACGCAGGAGTTACGACGACTGTTTCTTTATTGAAACAACGCTATTGGTGGCTGAGGTTAACAAAGCAGACCAAAGACTATGTCTTGAAGTACGACATCTGTCAACAGATGAAGGGCTCCACCATAACACGTCCAGCACAGACACCATTGCTCATATCAGACCTCTCGTGTGTGTCGATTTTTTGACCACTGCAGCCCATTACAATCTGATGGGGTCTGCAAGTACATAATGGTTTCAGTGGATTCCTGCTTGAGATTTCTATGGGTAGGGCCTCAGCGCTCGGCTGACGCTCGAACTGTAATCAACGATTTGCGAGTCTTTATAGGGACATACGTAGTTGGCACATTACATTCTGACCGTGGCCCAGCATAGGGCTTACAAGGAGGCCCTGGGAGGTTTGGGTGTAGCATTGCGGTACTCCTCTCTGTACCATCCCGAGTGAAAAACCAGGACTTAAAGCAATCATTAACAGCTACAGTATTAGGCACAGGTGGTAGTTGGGTCAATCACTTATATGGGGTTCAGAGGACCTTGAATAACATGCCAAGAAGCTCTCTAGGGGGGGTTCACTCCTTTTGGGACGAGAATGTGGGTACCTGATCGTGATTGTGAAGGCACAGTGGTGGATGAACCGTTTAACATCCATAAACATTTGACTGTTTTACAGGATCTGAATGAGGCAAGTGAAAAGGTTCGCCACTTGGGAAGCAAGTCAGTCCCGGCAAGACTTGTCTGGGTCCCTAAGGTTGGAGATCTGGTTAGAGAGAAAAGTAACGGACAAAAAAGAATTTGGGCCATCATACAGAAAGCCTGTACCGGCTGTCGCAGGAACAAAAACTGTACTTCTGCCGCATCTTGCCAGGAAAAAGGAGAAAAAAAATTGTCTCCATTGATCTAATCAAACCACACTATGTGGCCGATACTGAATATTAGGCCTCGTGGGCTCCTGGGTGTCTGACGCCATCCTCTTGCTACCATACAGGAAGTTCAAACTGAAAGGCTCATCACCTTCGAAGAGCCAGCCATATGGAATTATGGACTAAGCAACAACGCAGTGGAACTCGTTCCCCTTGAACAAGGAATACAAAATCAAGAAGAAACCAACTTCCAATTTGAACTAACACTGATGTCTACGTACACATGCCTCAGCAAGCACCATCTACAAGTTCGACAAAACCTGCTGAGCTACCTAAATTATATCGAACTGCATCTGGCTATTTCATAGACTTCAATACCTTTTCTTTGGATCCAAGTGAACCTGAAACAACGCCAGTCCCAATTTCACGTAAGCAACAAATCAAAGACTTCTACACCTTTCTTAAAAAGACTTACCTGGTGTCACCTTGAATAGAATGGATAAGCACCGGGATACTTTTCTTTCTCTTCTGGATAGGCTTAGTAGCTGTCTTCTGTTTACTTGTTAATGGAACTTACCTTCGCCAAAGCTCTGCAGCATCAAAAGTGAACTTACTCCTGAAACCTCATGCTTCCTCACATCGTAAACAAAGAGACTTGTCATCGGTGAACATTACAGCAATTCCTTTATCCGATGGTATAGTAAGGAACAAGGTTGAATATGATATATTCGGACCTACCAAATTTTTAAAAATAACACATTTATGTAAAATTTCATTGAATTATATCATTACCTCTAGTACATTTTCGGATTATTGGGATTTTCAAACTGAATAATGTGTTGTCTGATTTAGACCAATCTGCCGCATTTTCTAGCAATGAAATGTTAGAAGACACATCAGACTTTAACATAATGTATTGTTATCAACAACATCATTTTCTACACAAATTAAGTAACCCTAGACATTTTTTCACATATCACCAATGGGAACATTGCCCAACACTGCCGAAAAGTAGTTAGAAAACGTTTGCACAAAAATGTTCATAATTTTCAGGGTTTAATATTTCAGACCCAACTTCATATTACTATAAGGTTGCACCTACACTTGCACAGAAAAATATGTTGACTAACACAAAACAGATTTACTCTGCTTCCTTTATTACCGGATTGTCTGAACAAGGTTTCGACTTAAGGAAAGACACCATAGACTTAAAATCAGTCTGGGGTTCTGTAGACTGGCAAGTCCGTGGAACAGAATCGCTATTTGGAGCGGTCCTCATTCCTCAGCAGATGATATTTCTAAATGAAACTGTGCAACAGACTTCCTGTCTTGGAGTAGCCAAGAACAAGGATTTAAATACACTTCGAATTCCAACACCATCACAGGCCGAGGGTAATTTTACATCACTTAAAGGGGCTACATTAGATGACATTTTACAATACAATAGATCAGACCCCAATTGGAAGGGATGGTTGGTTTGGCCCACAGACAGATAGATGTCAAGAAAGATTCAGGAGTACCACTGAAGGGTTCAGTATCAAGAGGCCAGACCCACGCTACATACAAAGAGAACATCCGGGGGTGGTGACATCATACAGTGTTGGGAAGTTATGCCCCGATTGGCTAAGAACCTCAACACTAACACAAGTGCAACACCACTTAGCCTTATTAACAGATGTGGACCTAAGGGATGTCGTACTAGGTCCCAGAAAGCCACGTCAGAAACGTCTCTATTATGCTGTCTATAATGAAATTTGGACAATCTCCCAACAAAAAGCAGCGAAGAGACTACGAGAAATAGATAGGATCAATTTAGAAAAAGGCATTAGCCGTAGTTGGCAATGCTATAACTACATTAACATCCAGGATTTATTCACTGGGCAACATTGTATCTTCTGCTCTTGATGTACTAGAACAGGATTTGTCCATACTATAGCATGGACAGTCACAGTTACGTTCTATTATGTCATTGAGTTGGACGCTGCAAACATTGCACGCAGGTTATGTGCCATGACGTTTTATCAACAGTATGTCACTGTTTTCCGCATACAATCTAACAGAAAAACAGATGAAGATGGCACAGCAAGGTGCGAAATATACAATGCTGCGTATTGAAAAACTGGATAGATTACCTTTTACTGTGGCTAAATCACCGTCCACAGAATGGTTGATCCATGGCTATTTAACATCAGGTGCTTCAATTTATTTCGGCTGCCAATGATCTCATTCAGGGCCCCTCATGACCAGCAACCCTGCTCAACCTGAGTCTCACTCGGTCAAGACGGTCCACCATGTACGCCTCAGGCTGCGCTGTCTCTCGCCGTTCCCCTCTTCTTTTACTCCCCAATGTTGCAGTGGTCACTTTTTTGTATATAACTGGTGCGGAACCCCCACCCCCAGCTGTTGTTGTTCGCTGCGTCTGGCCTCTTGTAACTTGTGTGCTTCAGGCCGGCGCCCTCTGGTTTTTGAGCCCCCAATGTGCGCCGTGGGGGATGACCATGCTGCCGGTGCAAGCCAGGTCGCTCGGCGGTTACGGCCTTCCCTCTTAACATCGTGTTCCCGCGTGGATCAAACCATGCTACGCTGATTCACTAATGGCTCTAGCGGGGAGTGTAGGGAGGTAGAAATCTACCGGCAGGCCCTCTCGGGGATCGGCGCCCGTCTTGCTGCTGGCCTCCGTGTATTAGTAGGCCCTCGCCAGATCTTCAGCCTTATTCGCACCCTCTGCTCAAGCCCCGTCGGCAGGAGGCGAACAGAAGGGGCAGGGAGAAGCAGCCAGCGCCCCCCACGATTCTCACCTCGCTCGCAACGCTTCATTGATGCGGCCCCATCCGCCTCTCCGCAGCAGGGAGTCTCTGTAGCAGAAAAGAAATGCAGCAACATAGCTGCCAAGGTTTTAAATTGCAATGTGGGACGTGTTCATAATTTCACTGTAATTATTAGTGCCATTTGATCAGGGCCGGCTTTAGTGCTGGTGGCGCCTGGTGTGACAATGTTTGTTGGCACCCTAATGACCACCTCCGCCACGGATACTCTCATTACCAACCTTTAACAGTGCCCCTCAAGTCCATAACCCCTTTCTCTTTCATATTTATTTTGTTTAATAGCGTCACTCATACCAGTGTGAGCTGTTAAGCACTTTACATCGCATACACATTACACAGAGACACTGAATCAGTGTTTAAATCAATGTATAGGAAATGTTACATCAGACAGAGGAATACAATTTGTAGGAGGCACAAGTCATCCATACTGGTAGACAGTATAGTTTAAAAGCTCTTGGTCTGAAGAAGCATACACTGAGAATTTAAAACGTAACACCATAGCTTTACTGATAAGAATTGATTTCTACCCAAGTGAAACCTTTTTGCAACATTATTATAATGAAAGACAGGGAAAAAATTAATAATGTTATAATCTATGCCTTACAGTTTGCATGCAGCTCTTTGATAGTTAATAGCTCACTGTTGTATATTAGTATTTAAACTTATAAACTGCAGGTGGAAATGCACCGTCTTTTCAGTTTTTTAAGCAAAGATTTGGAGTGATATTCGGCGCTGTACATGCACGCGGTCTGGTTCCTGGCACACATAGCCATGGCTGCAGCGCACAGAGACCCTACACTGCCGCACACAGAGAAAAACAATTAGAGGGGACATTGCTTATGGTGCATGTGCGCTTTACAAATACTTTTAACATGCCAATCATATCTTTCCAGGAGAGCTGTAGCACTTTCAGCCTTGAGTGATGTGGCGGTGTCAGTTCTTTTGCACAAACTATCCAGAGGCACAAAAGTCTTTTGCTGAAGGAAGTGTTTTTTATTTTAATTCACAGCAGATACAATGACCGAATCCGGTTTTGGGTCAATTCGGATGCTGGTTACTGTTCAGGAGGCTTCTATATCTTTAGAAGCAGAGATGTTTTGCCCATTCCAACACGACCGGACAGTAAAGGGAAAAGCGGTTTAGACCTTGCGGCTTAAACTAGTCTGGGGTTGCTTTTATTTCTTCAGGAGGAGGCATCACCTAGCAGTTCAGGGTGGACTGTCCTCAAGAGGATCAGGGTCAGTACTGATTTGCTTAAGGTGGGTCTGTTTCTGAAGTGGCACAGTGGCAAAAAAAGATAAGTTGGAATGCTACCCAGAGAAATTGCCAATGGGTCGATTATATTTGCAAGTATTCCGCTGTCACGTTTTGTGTGTTTGATAACTGTCATCCCCACGGGCGGTGGCTGAGAAAAGACTTGGAAATATTCAAAACACTTGGCATGGTATATTATTAACATTATTACGGTTTTTGGCTTTAAAATTGATAAAATTACTATGCAGACAAAGAGGGGGTCATCAGCATCAACCAGGAGTATGAATCTCAAAAATAGGTAAAAAACATTTGCCAAAAAAGAGGTGTATACATCAGTTAAATGTAAATTACTAGCATTGTTTCCTCCTCCACTCACTTTGGCTTTACCTATTAAAGTAAGATCTGTGATAAGGAGTCGGACTCAGCATAATGTAGATTACTGACAGGTAATGGTAGTGCTTATTGAGAAGGTAAGGTAACAATTTCCGAACAATATTCTATGGACTGGGTTTGACTTTGAAAACTTATAATAAGTTCTTGGTTAATTCTGTTAATTTATAATTGCACAGTAAAATAGTTTTGTCAAACTAAATATTTGGCACTGATTGGATAGTTTCTATGTGAAGTTAAACATTCTAAATTCTTTTGTTTGTTTTTTCCAGCACTATTGTAGCACTTGTATATAATGTGCTGAAAACTCTAATGGAAATGAATGGAAAGCTTTTTGATGAACTTACTGGCTCGTACAAAGCAGAGAAACAGAGGTACTAATGCTTATATATTTGTTGTATTTTTCTGTACTACAAACTTAAATCAGTTTTTTCCCAGATTTAAAGGTTAAAAAATGAGTATTTGGTTTTAGCGCATGCGTTTCAAATCATGCATGCACTTACCAGTTATGTGAAATAGTCCCTTTATTAAACTCCATCTTAGAGAATGTATGGGTATGAAATCAGGTTGATTACTCAAGGTACATATGTATGACATCTTCAAGCATTTAGTTTGCTGTTATCATTCACGTTGTCTTCATGAATTTTAATGCTTTTTTCCAAGAATTATTCAGAGCTTTACTCGCTATGCATAAATCTGTTTTGCACTGCTGGGGTTTGGAAAGGTACATTGGTATTGCCCAAATAAAAATAATTGGAAGGTGGCTGTTGATGGGTCTTGAATGACTATCTTGCTCTTGAATTGAAATCATTCTGTAGTTGTTTTCAGTAGACAGGACACTTGACCAGCGTTCATGAATACAATATGACAAGTCTCAAAAGATAACATTAGGTTCGAGGCATATGAGCTGCAGATTACACACTTGTGCATAGATCGCCATCTGGTGTTGGACCCGGATGTTTGCAGTTTGTTTTTCCTCTTGGAAAGTCTTTGGAAGTCACGAGTTCAGTGACTCCTCCCTTGGATCGTATTGCACATGGGCTTCGGCTCCATCCTCAGATTGTTTTTTTCCGCCATCGGGCTCGGATGTAATCTTCGCGCTCCGGTTCCGAACAACTTCCAGTTCGACGATCGACGCGCAATACTCACCACGGTATTGATTTTGATTGCGATCTCCCCACTCGACGCGCCTCTCATCGACAAGACCTTCGGTTCCAGTCGTCGTCGACGGCGGCCTTCGGGCCTACCTAAGCTCCGGTCCTGGCTAATGGAAAGGACTCCATTTAAAAAGTGTCCTCGATGTGGGTCAAAATTCCCCCACACCGATCTCCACGAGGTGTGCAACCTCTGCCTCTCCCCTGAACACGAGGCTCGAGACTGTCCGGCGTGTAAATCCTTCCGGTCCAAGAAAACGCTTCGGGACCGAAGAGCCAGAAGAACCATGGCACACACTTCGACATCTTCGGGCGGAAGAACAACACACCGACGAGGGACTCGTCGGCGCCTCTGAAGCCGACGATTCAGATGTGGAGGACATCACTCCAGCACAGAGGGTCGTGAATACTACTACCGCCCCCCTACCCCCCTTACCCCCCCTTCCCAACCCAACCCCCCCCCCCCCACACACACACCCTCGCCGGCACCGAAAAAGGCTTCGGTCACGCCTTCGAGCCTAAGCAAGACCAAAGACACTGCTTCCCACACTGCACCTTCGGGGACGGTAAAGAAGCCGATTAAGCCTTCGGGCAGCTCGGGCTCGAGCCAGCCCACCGTTGGAGCCGATAAACACCCTTCGGCACCGAAAAAGAAGTCGGCCTCCATCTCGACACCGAGCCCCACACCGAAACACTCTGGGTCGAGACCCAGCTCCTTGGCACCGACCCCATCCTCGGTACCGACAAAAGCCCACAAGGCCACCGGCACCGACATTTCGGCGCCGACGAAACAACCGGAGCTCCCAAAGCATGGTCCCAAACAGCTAACCAGCACCGATAAGCCTAAAACATCAACAGCCCCGATGCCTTCCGCGCCAACGGACCAACCAGCCTCTCCAGGACTATTTACACCGGATCCCTTACAAAAAACATTAACTAAGGATCCCAAAACTGGACATTTAATGCTCTCTATCAAAAAGAGACAATTAGACAAGCCTGCTCCGCCTCCACCTCCAAAAAGGAAGGACTCTGCTACCTCCCCTTTCAGATTACCTTCCCCACCTCCACCACCTCCTCCACCTTCCCCTCCTCCACCTTCACCAACCCCACCTCATCATTCCCCCACTCCATTCCCGAATGATGATGATCACGGGGATCCATACGACGATATGGGGGATGTACCCCAAGATATACCTACAGGGGACCCACTCCCACAGACTCTCCAGACCCATGGGACGATTATAACATCCCCGATGTCCCTAACGTCCCACAAGACGACCTTTACCCTTCCAGACCTTCTCCACCAGAAGACTCCTTGCGGTTCAATCAATTATTGCAAAGGGCGGCACACTACCACGGGGTAGATTTACATACCGAACCAGTGGAGGAGGATTTCCTCCTAGACACATTTGACACCACACATAGGACCACCTCCATATTGCCTATGCTAAAAGGTGTTATAAAACATGCGCCGGAGGTCTTTAAGGACCCGGCCAGGGTCATTAACCCGCGCATTGAGAAAAAATATAGAGCCGCCCCAACAGACCCCTCCTACATCAGAGGGCCTGCTCCACTAGATTCTTTGGTGGTATCCACAGCACGAAAAAGAGCCAACTCTCAGGCGTCAGGTGTTGTACCACCACCTGACAAAGAGTCTAAACTCCTGTACGCATCAGGCAAACGTACTGCAGCACAAGCGGCCAATATATGGCGTATCGCCAATACACAAGCGCTACTAGCGAGATATGACAGGGCCCATTATGATGAGCTAGAAGCCATAATGCACCATCTCCCTGATAAATACAAAGCTAGGGCCAATGAGCTAATTCAGGAGGGCAGAACAATTACTAATACCTCCATACGTTGTGCCTTAGACGCAGCAGACACAGCCTCTAGGGCTATCAATACCAGTGTCCTCCTCCGTCGCCATGCCTGTCTAAGGATATCCGGTTTTAAACCGGAGGTACAAGCCTCCATCCTCAACCATCCCTTTGACCAGGAACATCTGTTTGGCCCCAAAGTGGATGACGCCCTGGAGAAAATGAAAAAGGATACGGACACGGCAAAATCGATGGGAGCCTTACAATCTCACCCTCCCAGATGCTCCTTTCGCCGCTCTTCCTTTCGGAGCACATCCAGAGGCTACTCCTCAGACTCCGCTTCCACTACATACAAATCCCCTACTCAGTCCACATTTACAAGGGGTTACCAAAGAGGCAGCTACAGGGGCAACAATAACAAAGGCAGAGGCAAAACAGATCTGGTGTTGGTAGACGGCCGTACCCATCGCTCTCTGCAGTGGTGGACTACCACAAACCTTTCCAAAGGTCGACCGTTCCTGGACCCGGTTCCACAGATAGTACTAACAGACGGATCGCTCTCCGGCTGGGGAGCTTATCTATTACATCTCACCATGCAAGGCAAGTGGTCACCTCAACAGAAGCTACTCCATATCAATCATCTGGAGTTACTAGCAATCTTCCTAGCCCTAAAATCCTTTCAGACACAAATTTTGGGCAAAGCAGTCCTAATCCGCACAGACAACATGACAGCCATGTATTGTATTCAAAAACAAGGCGGGACACACTCTCCACAGTTATCTCAATTAGCACAGAGCATATGGAGATGGGCCATACCCCGGAAAATCTTTCTCCTAGCCCAGCATGTCCCAGGAGTACAAAACACTATAGCAGATCTACTCAGCAGACAAACACAACAACTCCACGAGTGGGAACTTCACCTGCAAGTTCTTCACCCATACTTTCAAATGTGGGGGCATCCACAGATAGACCTCTTCGCCACCCACGAAAACAAAAAATGCCCAAGCTTCGCCGCCAGATACCCACACCCATTGTCCAAAGGCAATGCGATATGGATGAACTGGTCAGGCAGATGTGCCTACGCTTTTCCGCCTCTCCCACTAATTCCATTAGTAGTGCGCAAACTACAACAGCACTCCCTCACACTAATATTAGTAGCGCCAATTTGGGCCAGACAACCGTGGTACACAACACTTCTGGAACTATCGGTAGTACCACATCATAAATTACGCCTCTCTCCACACCTCTTAACCCAGAACCATGGAGAGATCAGACACCCGGACCCAGCTCAGCTCAACCTTGCGATCTGGCTCCTGAAATCCCAGAATTTGGGTACCTAAATCTTCCCCCTGACTGTATGAACGTCATCAAAGAAGTTAGGCGCCCTACCACTAGAGCGTGCTACGCCGCCAAGTGGAAACGTTTTGTTATCTATTGCCATAACAACACCATCAATCCACTAGATGTATCCATTCAACACATCATAGGCTACTTGCTCCACCTACAAAGGTGCAATCTGGCCTATATGTCCATTCGACTACACCTAGCAGCCATAGCAGCTTACCTACATAACAGGCAACATCTCTCGCTCTTTAGAGTACCTGCCATTAAAGCCTTCATGGAAGGCCTAATAGAATAATTCCCCCTAGAGTACCACCCTCACCTGTGTGGAACCTAAATATCGTTCTTACCAGACTAATGGGACCTCCTTTTGAACCCCTACACAAATGTGAACTTAAATTCTTAACATGGAAAACCGCCTTTCTTGTAGCCATCACTTCCCTCAGAAGGGTCAGTGAGATACAGGCATTTACTATTCAAGAACCTTTTCTACAAATGCACCATTATAAGGTGGTTCTTCGTACCAACCCAAAATTCCTTCCCAAAGTCATTTCTCCTTTCCACTTTAACCAATCGATAGAACTACCAGTATTTTTCTCGCAACCACAAACTGTTGCAGAAAGAGCTCTTCACACACTAGATGTCAAACGAGCTTTACTCTACTACATCGAGAGAACACAACCTTTCCGTAAGACCAAACAGATGTTTGTCTCTTTCTCCCCACCACACAAAGGCAACCCCATCTCCAAGTCAGGGATAGCTAGGTGGATTACTAAATGTATTCAAATTTGCTACAATAAAGCAAAACTAACGCTAGCCGTTCCCCCTAAACCCCATTCTACACGTAAAATAGGGGCTTCAATGGGTAACATCCCATTAGATGATATCTGCAAAGCAGCTACATGGTCAACACCGCACACTTTCACCAAACACTATTGTGTAGATGTGCAAACTAAGCAACAAGCTAGTGTGGGCCAGGTTGTACTCAAAACATTATTTCAAACCACTGCAACAGATACGGGTGGTCGCCGCCAACGGTGGGTACTGCTATATAATCTATGCAGAAGTGTGTAATCTGCAGCTCATATGCCTCGAACGGAATATGCTACTTACCAGTATGCATCTGTTCTTGGCATGTAGAGCTGCAGATCTACACACGCCCACCCGCCTCCCCGGCTACCTGTATCTGTTCCAGCTTATCTTATTTAGATAACACACACGGGCATCTTCACTGTTATTACTACGCCCCATCTTTCCCTGCTGGCGAAAAACAATCTGAGGATGGAGCCGAAGCCCATACGCAATACGATCCAAGGGAGGAGTCACCGAACTCGTGACTTCCAAAGACTTTCCAAGAGGAAAAACAAACTGCAAACATCCAGGCCCAACACCAGATGGCGATCTATGCACAAGTGTGTAGATCTGCAGCTCTACATGCCACGAACAGATGCATACTGGTAAGTAGCATATTCCTTTTTCCAAGGTTCGTGTCTTAGGGACTATTTATCAACCAACCAGGCCCAATATCGTGGAAATGCTCCAATAAAGGCCTCCATGTTTTGTTATGTCTTTACAGAGCAATTGACAATGAATGTACAGACTATGAAATCGTTTTTTTTTTTTATAAAATAACACTGGTATGTCAATGATCTGATAGAAAAGAGATCAAAAAAACAGCTGGCGTGCACTCGAATTAATCTGCTAGACAAAGTAAATCATATAATCACAAACATTTTTAAACTTGGTGTGCTGTCCCTGAGGTGGTTCCACCCTCCACCTGGTTCAAAATGCAAAGATAACTAGAGCTGTGTGCTCTGGACAGAGACTGCACCACCTGCGTAACTCAGAAATGAGTATATAACAAGCTTGACAATGCTAGTTGAATGATTTGAGACTCCTAAAACATATATACATTGCTATGGCAAATGCTTAAAACAATAATATCCAAGGCAATACAAAAATATGTGAAGCAATGAGGCAAATCGTCTTCTGGTTGAAGTGTTGTTTATTCACACTCCTTATTGTGGAGACTTCAAATTCCAAAAGTGTTAAGTTCATGAAGGAATAATCCAAATCAAATGCTAGAACATTGTGGCAAAGCTTAATTTTCGTGCCCAATGCATTTCGGGTGACTGTCTCACCCTTCTTCAGGGGATGTCTATAACAAAGTGAAATACATGTATTCAATAACTTGTATGAACATGAAACAAAATGAAATGAGATGAAAGAAATGGATGAGCTCGACGCCACCAAAGCGTTATAAATACTGCGAGATAAAACAGAAGATTGAAATATATCAGTTACATCACCAGTAGTTCGTGATAACACGATGAGAGAAATGGAAGGGGAGGGAGAGCTGTCGCTTGCAGAAGATGTGGAAAGGCTCAAAGTCACCATGTGAATGAGTTAACCCAACCACCACGTGTTATGAACGTGTATCAACTCTACCTTAAAGTAAGCAAAGCCAATCTAGTGTACGTTGCGGTCGTGGTAAATATACGTGACCTGTAAAAAGTGGAGTGTTAAAAATATGACTATTCTGCTGGTTGTGAAATATAATAGAACACTCCAACGATTGTCGGAGGAAACTCACCAAGCGTTAACGACACGCTGAAACAAATAACTCGCTGAATTGACGCCTGCGTGAGGGTTAGAATAGAATGTCCGGTGTAAAGAACGTGATGCAATCGTCTGGACCATGGAAAAAATCAAATCCTAAAAATGAACGTGCATGATGTGTGAGTGCTTGTCCTAATGAAATCTGTTCCCAGTTCCCCAAACGGAGAGAAAAGTTACCTGATGATGAAGAATAATCACCGCACGCGTTAATCCAAATGTGTAGAGGTGTACGATGGGAGAAGATTACAGAAAATAAATCCGCCGCCCGGACCACGCTAACGTGAGCCGTTGCAGTGTCATGGACATGGTAAAAGGACTGAGAGAGATTACTAACGTGGCTGGTTGGCGGCCATATTGTAATGGATAAATGTAATGAGAAAAAGTAACAATAATGACAAAAGATGAATTATTGGTGAGAGGTGAAAAAAGTGAATAGAAGATAAACATGAAACAATGCCACCAGAGAATTGTCAGTGAATATATCGTGAAAAAGGTTAGAAAAAGAAAGTACAATCTCATGAAAATACTAGTTCTGTGAATGAAACAATTATGGTAAAGCTAGAACAAAATTTTCATCAACGAGTACATAAAGAATTATTTAAACACAGTTCCATTATTAATATGAACGGTTGCACGATTGAGCATTAGACAAACATGAAGGATTAAACAGAATGTAGAGCTTCTGCTGAAAAACAATCAGCATATATAACAAGATTAGCCTGAATGCTGAAGCCGTAATGCCAACGAGGTTCTGTGAATACTTGCATGCAACACCAACACAGTCTAAAATCAACCTTACAGAGTACAGACATGGAACATCAAAATGCTCAAACAAGATTGGTAAACCGTAACACCAAAGTGGCCCAAGTAAATGCCAGAGTCTCTTTATGCATTCTATGTTGAACCTGTATCGTATCTTAAACGGAATGAATGAGATGTACAATAAAACATAAATGAAATGTGAATTAATTGTGACCCAAACATGTCTAATAATGGTAATCCGAAATGTGCTAGAGCTAAGTGAGCGAGCTAGACTGGTGAAATAACGACAGTACGTGCCTCCCCTGTCCATTAAATTCTGGAGGGAATACTATAAGAAGCATGCAAATTCAATTTTATCATTGAGTCCTTTGGGATGCAGAGTGTTAAGGTACCGAATCCAAAAGGATTCCCTCTGTATGATGTACTTAGTCATGTCGCGGTCATTGTGCGGTTGTATGACTTCAATCACACTGAACCTGAGTTGAGCAATCGTGTGGTGTGAGTCGCACCAGTGACTTGCTAATGGTGAACTCAAGGATCTGGTCCGGATACGGCTCTTGTGTTCTGTGATTAGAGTTCGAAGAGATCTTTCAGTCTTACCAACATAATACAAGCCACAAGGGCATTGTATTATATATATCACATTTGGAGTGTTACAATTAGCCGTGAAACGGAACTTGATGGGTTTACCCGACCATGGGTGAGCCAATGATACACCGGTGATGACGTTGTAACAGTGGGAGCAGTTGTAACACTTTGTCATGCCCTTGGGGGCCTGATTGTTTGAAGACTCACGTTTCTTGAGGAGTTCCTTAAGGTTGTTGGAACGTTTATATGCAAAGATCGGTGGACCTTTGAAAAGGTTCCCAAAATCTGGTTCGGTCTGTAACAGGTCCCATCTGTTTAATAAAGTTTTTTTATGGCAGGAGAGAGGGTTGAGAACTTGGACACAAAAACCTCTCTGGTTTATGTGGGTTTTGGTTGTTTGTCCAGTAAAGTTGACCTGGGAATCTGCTTAAGCCGTTCAACTGACGCTTCAATTAATGGCCTGGGATACCCACGTGCCAAAAACTGTTGTTTCATTTCATTGAGGGTGACATGCAATTGGGTAGTATCTGAAGTGATACGCTTAATTCGCAGGAATTGTGAATATGGAAGATGTCTTTTCAAAGGTTCTGTAGAGTAGCGTATTGTTGCGATCAGTGGATTTTTTAAACAGTTTGGTGACAATCTTATTGTGCTTCAGTTCAATGTGTACATCCAAAACCCACACAAACCAGAGAGGTTTTTGTGTCCAAGTTCTCAACCCTCTCTCCTGCCATCAAAAAAACTTTATTAAACAGATGGGACCTGTTACAGACAGAACCAGATTTTGGGAACCTTTTCAAAGATCCACCGATCTTTGCATATAAACGTTCCAACAACCTTAAGGAACTCCTCAAACGTGAGTCTTCAAACAATCAGGCCCCCAAGGGCATGACAAAGTGTTACAACTGCTCCCACTGTAACAACGTCATCACCGGTGTATCATTGGCTCACCCATGGTCAGGTAAACCCATCAAGTTCCGTTTCACGGCTAATTGTAACACTCCAAATGTGATATATATAATACGATGCCCTTGTGGCTTGTATTATGTTGGTAAGACTGAAAGATCTCTTCGAACTCGGAACACAAGAGCCGTATCCGGACCAGATCCATGAGTTCACCATTAGCAAGTCACTGGTGCGACTCACACCACACGATTGCTCAACTCGGGTTCAGTGTGATTGAAGTCATACAACCGCACAATGACCGCGACATGACCAAGTACATCATACAGAGGGAATCCTTTTGGATTCGGTACCTTAACACTCTGCATCCCAAAGGACTCAATGATAAAATTTAATTTGCATGCTTCTCATAGTATTCCCTCCAGAATTTAATGGACAGGGGAGGCACGTACTGTCATTTCACCAGTCTAGCTCGCTCACTTAGCTCTAGCACATTTCGGATTACCATTATTAGACATGTTTGGGTCACAATTAATTCACATTTCATTTATGTTTATTGTACATCTCATTCATTCCGTTTAAGATACGAAACAGGTTCAACATAGAATGCATAAAGAGACTCTGGCATTTACTTGGGCCACTTTGATGTTACGGTTTCCCAATCTTGTTTGAGCATTTTGATGTTCCATGTCTGTACTCTGTAAGGTTGATTTTAGACTGTGTTGGTGTTGCATGCAAGTATTCACAGAACCTCGTTGGCATTACGGCTTCAGCATTCAGGCTAATCTTGTTATATATGCTGATTGTTTTTCAGCAGAAGCTCTACATTCTGTTTAATCCTTCATGTTTGTCTAATGCTCAATCGTGCAACCCTTCATATTAATAATGGAACTGTATTATAATAATTCTTTATGTACTCGTTGATGAAAATTTTGTTCTAGCTTTACCATAATTGTTTCATTCACAGAACTAGTATTTTCATGAGATTGTACTTTCTTTTTCTAACCTTTTTAACAATATATTCACTGACACAATTCTCTGGTGGCATTGTTTCATGTTTATCTTCTATTCACTTTTTTCACCTCTCATCAATAATTCTTCTTTTGTCATTATTGTTACTTTTTCTCATTACATTTATCCATTACAATATGGCCGCCAACCAGCCACGTTAGTAATCTCTCTGTCATTTTACCATGTCCATGACACTACAACGGCTCACGTTAGCGTGGTCCGGGCGGCGGATTTATTTTCAGTAATCTTCTCCCATCGTACACCTCTACACATTTGGATTAACGCGTGCGGTGATTATTCTTCATCATCAGGTAACTTTTCTCTCCGTTTGGGGAACTGGGAACAGATTTCATTAGGACAAGCACTCACACATATCATGCACGTTCTTTTTTAGGATTTGATTTTTTCCATGGTCCAGACGATTGCATCACGTTCTTTACACCGGACATTCTATTCTAACCCTCACGCAGGCGTCAATTCAGCGAGTTATTTGTTTCAGCGTGTCGTTACGCTTGGTGAGTTTCCTCCGACAATCGTTGGAGTGTTCTATTATATTTCACAACCAGCAGAATAGTCCTATTTTTAACACTCCACTTTTTACAGGTCACGTATATTTACCACGACCGCAACGTACACTAGATTGGCTTTGCTTACTTTAAGGTAGAGTTGATACACGTTCATAACACGTGGTGGTTGGGTTAACTCATTCACATGGTGACTTTGAGCCTTTCCAGATCTTCTGCAAGCGACAGCTCTCCCTCCCCTTCCATTTCTCTCATCGTGTTATCACGAACTACTGGTGATGTAACTGATATATTTCAATCTTCTGTTTTATCTCGCAGTATTTATAACGCTTTGGTGGCGTCGAGCTCATCCATTTCTTTCATCTCATTTCATTTTGTTTCATGTTCATACAAGTTATTGAATACATGTATTTCACTTTGTTATAGACATCCCCTGAAGAAGGGTGAGACAGTCACCCGAAATGCATTGGGCACGAAAATTAAGCTTTGCCACAACGTTCTAGCATTTGATTTGGATTATTCCTTCATGAACTTAACACTTTTGGAATTTGAAGTCTCCACAATAAGGAGTGTGAATAAACAACACTTCAACCAGAAGACGATTTGCCTCATTGCTTCACATATTTTTGTATTGCCTTGGTTATTATTGTTTTAAGCTTTTGCCATAGCAATGTATATATGTTTTAGGAACCTCAAATCATTCTACTAGCATTGTCAAGCTTGTTATATGCTCATTTCTGAGTTACGTAGGTGGTGCAGTCTCTGTCCAGAGCACACAGCTCTAGTTATCTTTGCACAATGATCTGATAGACTGTCTAGCCGCAGATTCCTTAACTTAGACTATCCCAAAGAGCGGTAGAAGCGCGTGCAAACACACAGGCTGTATTTAAAGCCTGGAGGCCGGCGCTAGCAGAGGCAAAGAGCCTGCGTCCACAAGCCATCGAGACTCCCTCGTGGGAGGTAACAATGGTAAAAAAGGTGAAGATTGCAAATTAACAGCTGCCTGAACAACCAGTCCCTGAGCAGGCGGGTGAAGAGACAGAGGATCACCCGGGGCCGGGCGGGGCCTACGAGCAATAGCCTGAACCACAGGGTCGCCCGAAGAGGGTCTGGACCAAGTGCCATACAGGGTGTCAAATAGAGTCCCTAAAGGGCCGCAAATGTTCTACTTCAATATGCTCCAAATGGAGCAGATCCAATAAAGGATCAAAAAGTAGAAGCACCATAGGAGGCTGTAAGCCAAGCACAGCAGCCGCCTCATGAATAGTGCGCGTGAAGGCATTAGACTCAGTAGCCATCCGAGTAGGAGATAACAAATGGTCAGTAGGAGACGGTTGAAGGCTAATTTTACCACTGGACATAAGGAGTGGCGAAGCCGGAGACTTACCCGAAGGCCAGGTGACACAAGGAACTTGCACCCCGGCTCATTGATCAGGGGAGTCCAAGGAAGCCTCAGGATCCAAAGGAGTAGGCGGAAATGGGAGCACTAGCGTCGATGGACGCCGAGGTGGAGACCCACAGCCACCCGAGGAGTCTTGGGGGGGGGGGGGGATCAACCACCAAAGGAATCATGCTGTGGCGGAGTTGCTCCGGACGTCGACTACCTCCATGGGGAGAGTACAAGGCACCGGCGCAGAGTCTGGGGTAGTACCCGGTGCCGAGGTCGGCGGCACCGAGGCTGGCGACGCCGCCTCCGACGTCTGCGCAGGGAGCCATACAGGGCTATGCCCTGAACGATGGGGTGGGACATGCTCCAGGCCTTGGCTTGTTGGCGGCACGTCGGAATCTGAGTCGATGCACACAGCCGGTGCCGGGGAAACGTCCGCAGACGATGACCGGGCAACAGTGCCTGCTACCTCTGTGGGGCCCGAAGGTGCACCAGGGAGAGGGGTAGACTGAAAACAGGCCTGGAGTGCCTTAGAATAGGCCTCCATTTGGGCACGTGTTGCCCCAACACCCGGAAAGGGTGGATACGGACAGTGAAGTTGCTGTGCGCCTTTCCCCAGCTCAGTGCGAGAGGAATGGGGTTCAGCGGCACAGGTAGTGAAGAAGATCTCCATAAGCGACGCCTGTGCTTACGCTTACCTGGTGGTACACGGCGTTCGTGGGAGCGACCTCGGGAATGAGCCCTAGAAGAAGAGCGGGGACGGGAAGGAGCTGGACCGGACAGCCGTGCAGCCAGCAGTTTCAGGCGACGCTCCCTCAAGGACTTCAGCTTTATTTGCCCACATGCATCACAGTCCTTGGAGTCGTGGTGCACGCCGAGGCACCACATACAGATATGGTGCGGGTCAGTGGCAGACATCTGATGCGCACAGGCTTCACAAACCTTGAAGCGGGAAGGCATTGCACACTGTCCCTATCCCCGAGAAGGCCCAAAACAGGGCCAAGGAACCGCTGGTGTTCCAGGATCCGCGTTCGAATGTGGAAAAGAAGAAAACTGACGTCAGTACGCCGGGAGGGGCATATATGGCTCCACTGACGTCCTGTCCGTGGACAACGTCGGGGCGGAGCCGGACTGCGCCGTCCCCCGGCGCGCAGAGGTGCTGCTGCTGGAAAAGTTTTACGGATCCAGTCTGACGCCTGGGGATATTCTAAGTTAAGGAATCTGCGGCTAGACAATGTCTCTACCAGATACATTGTTACCGAAGGTAAGTAACTCGTACGTTAGTGCCTTATGGCATATATAGTAGGTTGGTAAAACACATCATGTAAACGATCCCACTAAAGCCTCCATACTTTGCTATTCTTCTTGGGGCACCCTCTGTGTTTATAAACTGCTTCTTCCAGGTGGCCACTCACTCACCCGCCCAGGGGTCCTCTTATCAGCTCTCCAGTGTTGTGCAGTATCTTTTGCCTTGAAGGAAGCCAAATTGAATCAATATGCAGGAATCCCAAGAGCCCTCCTGCCTTCTCCATGACCCTCAGGATTGATAGCGACGTAGTAATGGCAAAAGGCCACCCCATTACAGCCATTACTGTGCGTTGTATCCTCAATGAAAGTTCTGAGATTTTCAGGCATGCCTGTACTGCATGCATAAAGTTCCACTTGTGGCCTCTCTTGGACAACATGGAGTTGTTTTTGCCATTTTTCGTACCACTCACGTGTGTATTAGGTAATTTGAAAGTGATTTGTATGATCTGAAACCGGACTGATCAGGCAAGCTCTCAGAGTGCTGTTTTCGCCATTGTGCATAGTCTTGTGGTCCTACATCCTTTTTCAAACTGTGGCAGAGCTTCCTAAAGGAGCCTGGGGAATTTATTACCAAGGAGTGATATGCACAGAAAATACTAAACCTGCCCATTAGCTTCAGTGGTAATTTAGAGGGCGGACAGGTCCCTCTGATATGGTTAGTTAGGGTGTCTTAGTTGCAAGTATAAAAAAAACAGAATTTATGAAGAGCGAATTTTTCCATTAAGGCTTCAAAGTATTTCATCTGGTTTCCTTCTCATAAATCCCCAAGATTAGAGATCCTTGTATAGTCCTATGCTCTCAAGCCAGCTATGCTGAGTGGGCTAGCCTTATATCTTTTCAGAGAGGTTTCATTGGTGAGCCTGCCATCCCTGCTCTCCCACCTCATAGTCCTATGCCTGTGGATATAGTGAGACCATAGGCGATTTAGGAGTTTGGGGATTGCAGTGCCCAGGGGTGCAACAGAGGCCCCCCGCAGCCCCTGCGATGCGGGGGTCCTCCAAGCTCCAGGGGGCCCCCTCAGCACAGCACTCTGGCCGGAAAGCTCTTGATTGAGCCCGGAGGAGGCCCCCTCCACCTACCTTGCAGGAAGGCTCTGTGAGAAAGTGGCTCTGTATATACTGTTCCCAAATGGGTACAGAGTCCACAGTCCCCAGAGGTTTGGCAGAGGTTAAAGTTAGATATAACCTTACTCTCTAAAGTGGTAGCTTGGTCGAGCAGTAAGTCCGTATCAGAGGACCGTGTAAAGCATTTGTTGTACACACTCAGTCAGAAAATGGTCTCACACTCTCAAGAACTGAACTCTAGGCCAATGGTTTATATAAAAAGATAAGGTTGTTTTACTTTAGAACCAACAATAGGTATCAAAATATACTTTCTCAGAATTAGAGGCTTTAGTTAAATACTTTGGCAATATGCAATTGACTTTTGTAGGTAATAGTTACAGGCTGTTGCAATAGGCAACACAATTTCAAACACAATAATACATTGAGCTCAATGTGAGTTTTAAGTTATTTGCAATAGATTACTTTCAGGATTACTATTCTAATTCCAGGACTGGATCCTAGATTCAGTCAATGATTTGCTATAGGAGAAAATTCAAGTTACAGGTAAAGTTTGATCTGAAAGAAACACGTTAGTTCCTAACCTTCGAATATCCCCAGGCGTCAGACTGGATCCGGAAGATTTTTCGTCAGCAATACACCTTGCGCGTCGCTAGGCGTCGTGCGCCGGAATGACGTCGTCTGAGTACTTAGACGCCACCCTCGCGCGCTGACGTCAGTTCTCCTTTTTTCCACGCCAGTAAGCGCAGATCCGGGAGAGCTACCCCTTTTAGTCTTTTTTGACTAAGTTTTTTGATCCTTTTTGATCTTGTCTCGACTCCGGTGCCGGTAGGATGCCTGGTTTCAAAGCCTGTGCTGACTGCAACCGCTTGATGTCGGTTACGGATCATCACCGCCGGTGCCTTTACTGTTTGGGCCTCGACCACAACGCGGAGTCGTGTTCGGACTGCAAGGCCCTGACCTCGAAGGCTAGACGGGAGCGGTCCCGTAAGCTCCTCGAGCTTCGCCACTCGGCTCCGCGCCCCTCTCGATCCCGGTCCAGGAGGAGGTCCAAGGATCGGTCGCGGAGCCGCAGCCGACGTCATCATCGATCGTCTGGCTCCAAGTCTTCGGGTAAGTCGAAGCACTCCAAGAAGTCCAAGAGGCGACACCGCTCTTCGGACTCCCCTCGCCGGTCGCGCGACTCGGCCGAGGGTCAGGGTGGTTCCACCCCCGCGGCTCCAGCGGAGCCGCAGGCGCCGCGCAAGTCCCCATACCCGCCGGTCCCTGGGACTGAAGCGACGCCGGCGGAAGTCAGTGCCTTCCTCTCGGCCATGAGGAACCTGGCTCCGCCGTCGACGCCCGCTGGCGCGCCTTCTGGCCCCGCGGACCCGACTGGGCAACCTTGCATGCCGGCGGCGCCGGCTCCGGCCTCGACGCCGCAGGTGCCCGAGGGACTCGTCCCCGCCGACGCCGGTCGACCTCGTCACGCCTCCTCCGCCGGCGTCGACACCGGTTCCACCTCCGACGCCGGCTCCGCTCGGCGTCGAGCCCCAGTTCAGCCCCGCTCCGGACCCGGCGCCATTACGGCGTCGATGGACGCCGCGTACGGCGCCGTTGGAGACACATTATGTCTATCGTCCGGCTCCGATCCTTCCTCCTGTTTACCAGGAATCGGATGACGGGGGCGAATGGGAGTGGTCCGAGGATCCTATGGCCGTTCAGGCTCAGCTGTCACAGGACTGGGCAGATGAACTGGGGGAGGCCAGTGGTCTGGATACCTCACCAGACACTGGATTCATCTCTCCTCCGACTGTGGCTTCGGAGGAGGGTGCTGCTTTCTCTGTGGTGCTGCGCAAGGCGGCCGCAGCCCTTGGGCTCTAGCTGCCTGCCGTGGCTGTGAGGACTAACGTCCTCACTGAGGTGCTTCAGTCTGCAGCAAGCTCCACTGAGCCTCTGCTGCAATTCAATGAGGCCCTCATTGACGTTCTGCAGGGCACCTGGTCCAAGCCCTCCACAGTTCCTCCTGTGGACAGGAACGTCGCCAGGCGCCACCGCCCTGCTCCGGGCGACCCCAGTTTTCTGTCCCAACACCCCACCCCCGAGAGCCTGGTTATCCAGGCTTCTACCTCCCAATCCTCCTTCCCGACCGCTCCGCCGGACCAGGATTCCAAGAGACTGGAACAGTTTGGCAAAAAGCTGTTCTCCTCCCTTAGTTTGGGTCTGCGGTCCTTGAACACCGCCTGTCTTTTGGACCGTTACTCCCACTCTCTGTGGGATACGGTGGAGGACGTGCTGCCCCTGTGCCCGGAGGAGGTCCAGACACGACTTACCCAGGCTCTGGCCGATGGGAGGTGTTAGAAAAGCTAGTCGGACCGGGAGGGTCGGCCGGGGTCAGGAGGAGAGGTCTCCGGGGAGAGCCGTCTCCAGCGATCGTACAGACAAGTAACTTCCCCCCCACAGACAGATATCACACACGGATAAGGTTCAGCGTTCTTTATAAGCACTTATTTAAGGTACGGTTGAATGGTACAAGGAGGTCTGGACTCAGGGGTCCCCTCGATTAGAGTCTCGCAAGGTAGGGAAGGGGGTAGCGGGGCAGTCTATTTACCAATCAGGTAGTTCTGATGAGATGATGATGAGCTCACAATCCTCGAGCTTGGTGGTTAGGTGGTACGGGCCGCGGCAGCGCCAGCAGGTCCCGGTGTGGATGGTCGATACAACGGGCCGCGGCAGCGCCAGCAGGTCCCCGGAAGATATACGGTCCGCGGCAGCGCCAGCAGGTCCCGGTGAGGATGGTCGTTACAACGGGCCGCGGCAGCGCCAGCAGGTCCCAGGAAGATGACTGTTGCAGAAGGCCGCGGCAGCGCCAGCAGGTCCCGGTGAGGATGGTCGTTACAACGGGCCGCGGCAGCGCCAGCAGGTCCCAGGAAGATGACTGTTGCAGAAGGCCGCGGCAGCGCCAGCAGGCAGGACGATGGTTCACAAGAGCGGGCTACGGCAGCGCCAGTAGACCGTCAAGGTTGAGTTCACTCGGTGTCTCTCGACTCCAGGATACAACTGCCTTCCTGCTCCGGAGCTGCCTCAGTTATAGGGCTGGTGCCCTTTGATGTCCGGACCCTCGCACTTGGAGGTCGGAGGGTCCGGGATGAAGGTGTCCAGACACCCAGCAGGGGGTGGAGCCAGTGCCTGGGGGAGCTGGGGGCGATCGGCACCTGGCGGGGGAGAGCCCTTGACAGTTCGTTCTCCCATTGACTTGCCAAGTGGTCCGCTCACCTCCTGGGTGGATGGTGGTGCCGGGATGTCGGGGCCGGCCAGGCCCGGGGTTAGGGTCGAGGGGAGGCCATGCGGCCGCGTGGTGCAGGGCCCCAGATGGCGGCTTGACCCGGCCGGGGAAGCCGGTGGGGCTGGACCCCGTGATGAGTAGGGGTCCGAGGGCAGAGGGTCCGTCGGGAGACGGAGTACAGGTGCTTGTCGTGGGGATATGCCAGGTGGGCCGGAGTTCGGGCCCTGTCGAGCGGGGAGGGAGCAAGCCGTCTGTGAGGCCTGTCCAACATGCGTCCCCCCCAGCTGAAGGCGGGGAGGGTCACCCATCTCCTTGGGGACTCTCTTCGTCGAGGCGGAAAAAGCGGGACAGGCCATCCGCGTTGGCGTGGTCTTGGCCTGGTCGGTGCTCCACGGTGAAGTCCATTCCCTGCAGGGAAATGGACCAGCGCAAGAGTTTTGGGTTTTCCCCCCGCATCTGCATCAGCCATTGCAGGGGTCGATGGTCGGTTTGTACCCGGAAGTGGGTACCGAAGAGATAGGGTCGGAGCTTTTTGAGGGCCCACACTACTGCAAATGCCTCCCTCTCGATGGTGCTCCAACGCTGTTCTCGGGCCAGGAGACGTCGACTGATGAAGGCCACCGGCTGGTCATGACCTTCGGGGTTCAACTGAGAGAGGACGGCTCCGATGCCGTGGTCGGAGGCGTCGGTCTGCACCACAAATTCCCGACTGTAATCGGGGGCCTGGAGCACCGGGGCGGTGCACAGGGCGGCCTTCAGCTCCTCGAAGGCCGCTTGACAATCAGGAGTCCAGTTGACCCGCTTCGGTTGGTTCTTGGATGTGAGACCCGTGAGGGGCCCCACGATGCTGCCGTAGTCCTTCACGAACCGCCGGTAGTAGCCGGTGAGCCCCAGGAAGGCTCGGACTTCGGTCTGGGTGACGGGGGGCTGCCAGGACTGGATGGCAGCAATCTTAAGTTGTAGTGGGGCCACCAGCCCGCTCCCCACTTGGTGCCCAAGGTAGGTCACAGACCCTTGGCCAATCTGGCACTTGCCGGCCTTAATGGTGAGGCCGGCCCGCTGGAGGGCGTGTAGGACCTCCTGGAGGTGACGGAGGTGGTCGGACCAGTGGCGGCTGTATACAGCGATATCGTCCAGGTAGGCAGCGCTGAATTCTTCAAGTCCCGCCAAGACCTGGTTCACAAGGCGTTGGAACGTGGCGGGGGCATTCTTCATGCCAAAGGGCATGACCTTAAATTGATAGTGGCCATCGGGGGTAGAGAAGGCTGACCGTTCCTGAGCCCTGGGTGTGAGGCCGATCTGCCAGTAGCCCGCCGTTAGGTCGAAGATACTAAGGTAGCGGGCGGCACCCAGCCGGTCGATCAGCTCGTCTGCTCTGGGGATGGGATGAGCGTCGGTCCGGGTGACAGCGTTCAAGCCCCGGTAGTCGACGCAGAATCTCAGTTCAGGGGCGGAGCCGGGGGCAGCGGCCTTGGGAACTAATACGACCGGACTGGCCCAGGGACTGTCCGAGGGCTCGATGACCCCGATCGTGAGCATCTTGGCCACTTCCTCCTGTATGCAGGCCCGTCCCCGATCTGGTACGCGGTAGGCCCGGTGCCGGACAGGGGGACTGTCCCCGGTGTCTACGTCGTGCAGACACCAGGGGGTGACCCCGGGGGTGAGGGAGAACAGGGCAGCGAACTGCAGCAGGAGGTCCCGGCAGTCCTGGCGTTGCTCCGAAGTGAGGGCGTCAGAGAGCCGGACCCCGTCCACGGAGCCGTCCTTCTCCTGAGTCTTCAGGAGATCCGGGAGGGGCTCGGAGTCTTCTTCCGTGCCACTGTCTGTAGCCATCAAGAGGCTTAGTTCGGATCGCACAAAGTGTGGTTTGAGCCGGTTGGTGTGGAGGACCCGAAGGGGGTTCCGGGAAGACCCCATGTCGATGAGGTAAGTGACGGGGCTTTTGCGCTCGACCACTTTGAAGGGCCCCGTCCACTTATCCTGCAAGGCACATGGTTCGGTGGGGGACATCACCCATACTTGCTGCCCAGGCTCGAATTCAACGGAGGAGGCATTGTGATCATACCACCTCTTCATGTCCTCCTGGCTGGCCTCGAGGTTCGCCCTGGCCATCTCCCTGAAGCGCCGGGTCTGGTTTCGTAAGGCCAGGATGTATTTGAAGACGTCTGGAGGGGTCGTGAGGGGGGCCATCTCCCAACCTTCCTTGACGAGGCTGAGGGGCCCTCGCACAGGGTGCCCGTAGAGGAGTTCAAAGGGGCTAAAACCGAGGGACTTCTGGGGAACTTCTCGGTAGGCGAAGAGGAGGCACGGGAGCAGTACATCCCACTGGCGACGGAGAGGCTCTTCCAATCCCCCAATCATCCCTTTGAGAGTGCGGTTAAAACGCTCCACTAGTCCGTTCCCTTGGGGGTGATAGGGGGTCGTGAATCTGTAGGTGACCCCGCATTGTTGCCAGAGGGACTTCATGTATTTGGATATGAAATTCGTACCTCGGTCGCTGACGACTTCTCGGGGGAAGCCTACCCGGGAGAAGATCCCCATCAGGGCCCGGCCAACCACCGGAGCGGTCACTGTCCGTAGGGGCACCGCCTCGGGGTAGCGGGTGGCATGGTCCACTAGTACCAAGATGAACCTGTGTCCTTGCGCCGTGCGGGGGTCCAGAGGTCCCACAATGTCTATCCCCACCCTCTCGAACGGGGTGGTGACCACAGGGAAGGGTTGCAGAGGGGCTTTCAGCTTCCGACCACTCTTCCCGCTGGCTTGGCACGTGGGGCAAGATCGGCAGTGGTTCAGGACGTCATTCCTCATTTTCGGCCAGAAAAAGTGGGTCACCAGGCGACTGTACGTTTTGTCCTGGCCCAGGTGTCCAGCCAGGGGGACGTCGTGGGCCAGGTTGAGCAGAAAGTCTCGGAAGCGGAGCGGTACCACCAGAACTCGACCGGCCCCCAGCTCGGCGATTATTTGCTCGCTGTAGAGCAGGTCGTTATCCCAGTAGACCCAGTGGGTTCCGGTGGTGTCCCCGGCGTTTTGGGTGCTGGCTTGTTGGCGGAGTCCCTCGAGGGAGGGACAGGTCTTTTGTTCCTGGCGGAACTGTTCTTGGGTGGGCCCCCCCTTCTTGCCGCCACTGAGCCAGATCCGGAAGGTCCTGGTGTTGCGCGTCTTCTTCGGTAGTCGGGTCCGGGAGGTCGGACTCGCCGTTGTCCTCTACGGGGGCAACCGGGGGCGGAGGTGCTGGCCATTCGGTTTCTTCTGATCGGGGGGCGGCACGGGCGGCCATGGATCGGGTGGTTACGCAGGCCCAGTCCGGGAGGCCCAGCATCCCCAAGTGCTCTCTTCTCTCGACGGTGGCCCACGGGGAACTCTCGAGGTCATTCCCCAGGAGGCAGTCCACGGGGGCATCGTCCCGGACCGTCACCTTCAGTAGGCCGGAGACCCCTCCCCATTCAAACGGGACGCAGGCCATCTTACACATGCTCTCAGAGTTATCCGCCGAGCGGACGGGGCAGAGAATGTTCGGCAGGATCTGCTCGGGCTTTACCAGGTGACAGCGGACGGCCGTCACGCTGGCGCCGGTGTCACGCAAGGCCTCGGCTCTCTGTCCATTAATGGTCACCCACTGACCGTATTTTCTGGTGTTGGCGGGTAGGAGAGCCCGCGGAACCATGTCTCTTCCCCCTAAGCATGCCAGGACCATGGCGGCCGGTTCCCACCCTTGCTGGGCCGGCTCATACTCTTCGGGTCCCTCCGATGATTGCTCTTCCCCGAGGGCAGCGGCAGCTACCTGGCGGGGCTTGGGTGTTTGGTTCTGCGGGCAGCTCGGGTCATTGGCGTAGTGGCCGACTCGCTGGCATCGGTGGCACGTGACGTTGGCCCGGAACCCAGGACGCAACGGGGGGTTGCTCCGGCCGGCCGGAGGCGGGGTGCTGGCCACGGGGGTTGCCGGCAAGGCGTCTCTCCCTCGCCCCTGGCCTCCTCCTCCACCCCGAGGACGGTGCTGGCTTTGGTTGCTTCGATTCTGCTCGTGTGGCCCTCTCCGGCCCACTCGGGTGCTTTCCCATCGGTCAGCTTCGGCGGCGAGCTGCCGGGGGTCAGTCAGCTTACTGTCGAGTAGGTGCTGCCTGAGCTCGACGAAACAGTTGTTTGACAGGTGCTCCCATACCATAAGGTTGAAGAGTTGTTCGTAGGTGGTGACCTGACTTCCCTTGATCCAACCCTCGAAGGCCCGGCTGAAATAGTTCACGTATTCTACCCAAGTTGTACCTGGGATCCGGGTGCAATCTCTGAACCTCTGGCGGTACATCTCGGGCGTGAGGCCGTAGCGGGTGAGGAGGGCAGCCTTCATGTGGTCGTAGGACGACATTTGGTGATCGGGGAGCTGCAGCAGGGCATCGCGACCCTCGTTGATAAATCTCCCCCAAAGTCCGGCTCCCCAATCACTCCGGTCGATCCGGTGGGAGGTCATTGCGATCTCATAGGCTTTAAACCACTGTTGTATGTCGTCTTCTCGGACATACTCGCGGACCACATCCTTGGGGATGTGAACTTTTTTCTCAATTGGCCCCGGGGTGTGTGGTCGCTCAGGCACCCCCAGTTCCTTATTCTGTTTGCGCAGTTCTATTTCCGCCAGTCGGCGCTCGTGCTCGAGCGTTATTTTTTTCTCTTCCAGCTCTCTCTGTCTCTGCTTTTCTTCTCGTTCCTCTCGAAGCCGCATATGCTCGAGGTTGAGTTTCTGTTCAGCTAACTTGAGTTCCCCATCCATCTTGAGTCGTGCCATCTCTAATTCGTGTAATCTGACTCTGTCTCTTTCTCGTATCTCCTCCTGCGAGAGGCCCGTTCCCCGTTCCTCGGGAGCCGTGGCGTTCCCCTCTGGTGTGATGCTGTTTTGGTCTGGTGTGACGCTGCTTTGGTCGGAGGGTCCTGCGACCCCAGTTTCTGTCCATGACTCAAGAGCGCGCTTTAGATCATCCTTGGTACTCAGGCCGGTGGTAGCAATGCCAAGTTCTATGCAAAATTGTCTCAGTTCGCGGTGGTTGTATTCTTCTAATTTCTCCATTTGGAACTTCTCGGTGGAGCTGCTATCTTTGGTCGACATCGTGTTTTGTCGTGGGGTGAGCTACTCTCTGTACGATTACGCGTTGATTCGGATCGCGCCGCTGGCCACCAATGTTAGAAAAGCTAGTCGGACCGGGAGGGGCGGCCGGGGTCAGGAGGAGAGGTCTCCGGGGAGAGCCGTCTCCAGCGATCGTACAGACAAGTAACTTCCCCCCCACAGACAGATATCACACACGGATAAGGTTCAGCGTTCTTTATAAGCACTTATTTAAGGTACGGTTGAATGGTACAAGGAGGTCTGGACTCAGGGGTCCCCTCGATTAGAGTCTCGCAAGGTAGGGAAGGGGGTAGCGGGGCAGTCTATTTACCAATCAGGTAGTTCTGATGAGATGATGATGAGCTCACAATCCTCGAGCTTGGTGGTTAGGTGGTACGGGCCGCGGCAGCGCCAGCAGGTCCCGGTGTGGATGGTCGATACAACGGGCCGCGGCAGCGCCAGCAGGTCCCCGGAAGATATACGGTCCGCGGCAGCGCCAGCAGGTCCCGGTGAGGATGGTCGTTACAACGGGCCGCGGCAGCGCCAGCAGGTCCCAGGAAGATGACTGTTGCAGAAGGCCGCGGCAGCGCCAGCAGGTCCCGGTGAGGATGGTCGTTACAACGGGCCGCGGCAGCGCCAGCAGGTCCCAGGAAGATGACTGTTGCAGAAGGCCGCGGCAGCGCCAGCAGGCAGGACGATGGTTCACAAGAGCGGGCTACGGCAGCGCCAGTAGACCGTCAAGGTTGAGTTCACTCGGTGTCTCTCGACTCCAGGATACAACTGCCTTCCTGCTCCGGAGCTGCCTCAGTTATAGGGCTGGTGCCCTTTGATGTCCGGACCCTCGCACTTGGAGGTCGGAGGGTCCGGGATGAAGGTGTCCAGACACCCAGCAGGGGGTGGAGCCAGTGCCTGGGGGAGCTGGGGGCGATCGGCACCTGGCGGGGGAGAGCCCTTGACAGTTCGTTCTCCCATTGACTTGCCAAGTGGTCCGCTCACCTCCTGGGTGGATGGTGGTGCCGGGATGTCGGGGCCGGCCAGGCCCGGGGTTAGGGTCGAGGGGAGGCCATGCGGCCGCGTGGTGCAGGGCCCCAGATGGCGGCTTGACCCGGCCGGGGAAGCCGGTGGGGCTGGACCCCGTGATGAGTAGGGGTCCGAGGGCAGAGGGTCCGTCGGGAGACGGAGTACAGGTGCTTGTCGTGGGGATATGCCAGGTGGGCCGGAGTTCGGGCCCTGTCGAGCGGGGAGGGAGCAAGCCGTCTGTGAGGCCTGTCCAACAGGAGGGATGCAGCACGACATGCTATCAGATGTGGGCTTGACACTACGGACTCGCTGGGTAGGTCGATTTCTACCACGGTGGCGCTTAGACGTCACGCCTGGCTGCGGTCCACGTCCTTTTCGGGAGATGTCCAGAGCACTCTCATGGACATGCCCTTTGATGGCACTCGCCTTTTTGGTGAGAAAGCGGACAGTGCGCTGAATCGCTTTAAGGACTCCCGGGCTACGGCCAAGTCCTTGGGCCTCTCGGCCCCGCGGTCGCAAACTTCTGCCTTTCGCCCCTTTCGTGGCAAAGGAAGGGGTGCCTCCTCACGTCCGCCTAGCCACCAGCCGCAGAACCAACCTGCGCGCGGACGTGGTTTCCGCCGAGGCGGTTCTGGAGGACGGCGCGGTCAGCCCACATCCACCCCGGCAGCATCCGCCTCAAAGCCTTCCTAGGCCGAGCTTTCAGGCCCATTCCACGCCAGTGGGCGGCAGAGTTCGCCATCACCTGCTTGCTCCACTGGCGGTCCATCACATCGGACAGGTGGGTGCTGCAAATCGTCCGAAGGGGCTACTCCCTCCCCTTCGAGACGACCCCTCCAGCCATGCCACCGCAGCACCACCGTATCTCGGGGGATCATTTGAATCTTCTCCACAAGGAAGTTTCGGCCCTCTTGGCCAAGGGGGCCGTCGAGCGCGTTCCGAGCCCAGAAGTAGGTCGTGGTTGTTATTCCCACTACTTTCTGGTTCCCAAGAAGGGCAAAGGGGGCCTACGCCCTATCTTGGACCTCCGGAACGTCAATGCCTTCCTCCAGAAGGAAAGGTTCAAGATGTTAACTTTGGCTCAGGTTCTAGCTGCCCTAGACCCTGGAGACTGGATAGTAGCGTTGGACTTGCAGGACGCATATTTCCACATCCCCATCCTGCCGGCCCACCGGCGTTACCTGCGGTTCACGGTGGGTGAAGAGCACTTTCAGTTTACCGTGCTCCCCTTCGGCCTTACCAGTGCCCCTCGGGTGTTCACGAAAGTGATGTCGGTGGTCGCAGCTCATCTGCGCAGATCAGGGGTTCCAGTCTTCCCCTATCTCGACGACTGGTTGTAGAAGGCGGGCTCGTCCCAGGCAGTCGTCTCCCACCTCCAGACTACGGCGGATCTCCTGCATTTGCTGGGGTTTTCCATCAACGTGCCGAAGTCACACCTGAGTCCCTCTCAGAAGCTCCTCTTCATCGGAGTGGTTCTCGATTCGGCGCAGTTCCGGGTCTATCCGCCGGAACAGCGGGTCCGGGATATTCAGGCCCTGATTCCCATCTTTCGGCCTCTATCCTGGGTTTCGGTCAGGCTAGTGTTGCGGCCTCTGGGGCTGATGGCCTCCTGCATCCTACTAGTGCATCACGCCAGGCGGCGCATGCGGGCTCTGCAGTGGGACCTGAAGTTTCAGTGGGCCCAGCATCACGGCAACCTGTCCGACCATGTCTTGATCTCGGAGGGCACTGCACAGCAGTTGCAGTGGTGGCTCACGGACCGCGATTGGGTCACGGGCAAGAGCCTCTCCCTTCCCCAACCGGAGCATGTCGTAGTGACGGATGCGTCCCTCCTAGGATGGGGTGGCCATATGGGAGAGGCGGAGATCAGAGGCCTCTGGTCTCCGGCGGAGTCTCGCCTCCACATCAACCTGTTGGAGTTGAGAGCGATCCGACTTGCACTGAAAGCCTTCCTTCCCTCTGTCAGGGGAAGTGTCGTGCAGGTGTTCACGGACAACACCACCGCCATGTGGTATTGCAACAAACAGGGCGGGGTGGGGTCGTGGACCCTTTGTCAGGAGGCTCTGCACCTCTGGACGTGGCTGGAACACCAGGGCGTCACCCTAGTGGTTCAACATCTGGCGGGCTCTCTGAACGCCAGAGCAGACGAACTCAGCCGCCGGTGCATGATGGGTCACGAATGGCGTCTGAACTCCGAAGTGGCGCAAGGTCTCTTTCAGCAGTGGGGAGAGCCTTGGTTAGATCTATTCGCCACCGAAGAGAACGCGCAATGTCAGCAGTTCTGCGCGTTGGAATTTCCAAGGCGGCACTCGCTCGGCGACTCTTTTCGTCACGAGTGGAGTTGCGGTCTGTTGTACGCCTTTCCGCCTATACCACTTCTGCCCAGAGTGCTGAAGAATATCAAGCACGACCGGGCCCAAGTCATCTTGGTGGCTCCGGATTGGGCACGAAGGTACTGGTATCCTGAGCTACTCAGTATGTTGACCGATCCTCCGATACGTCTTCCCCTTCGGGAGGATCTTCTGTCGCAGCAGCAGGGGACGGTCCTCCACCCGAACCTGTCCAGCCTCCACCTCCATGCGTGGAGATTGAGCGGCGACAGTTGATGCCATTTGACTTGCCTCCTGAAGTCTGTGATATCATTCTGGCAGCCAGGCGTCCCTCCACAAAGACGGTATACGCCTGCCGGTGGAACAAATTTGTGGCATGGTGCACAGCAAAGGCTGTGGATCCCCTTTCCGCCCCTCTTTCTGAGGTTCTCCTCTTTCTTCTTTCTTTGGCCCGGCAGGGCTCTGCCCTGGGCACCTTGAAAGGTTATCTTGCTGCCATCTCTGCCTTCTTGCGGCTTCCTGATCAGCCTTCTCTTTTCAAGTCCCCTGTAGTTACACGCTTTCTAAAAGGCATTACTCACACGTTCCCTCCTGTCCCTTTTGTAATGCCTCCGTGGGACTTGAATCTTGTTCTCACATTTCTAATGTGCGCTCCCTTTGAGCCTCTTCATTATTGTCCTCTTCGTCTGCTGACGCTTAAGACTGCTTTTCTGGTAGCCATCACCTCGGCTAGACGGGTGAGTGAGCTCCAGGCTTTATCATCAAAGCCTCCTTTTCTCTCTGTTCATCCGGACAAGGTTGTCCTTCGGCCTCGTCCCTCCTTTCTTCCGAAAGTGGTGACCCCCTTTCATCTTGGGCAGTCTGTCACCTTGCCCACCTTCTTTCCGCCTCCGCATCCTTCCAAAGAGGAAGAGAGGCTCCACCGTCTGGACCCAAAGCGCGCGCTCTCATTTTATCTGGACCGCACAAAACAGTTCCGGATGGTCGACCAACTTTTCGTTGGATACGTGGGTGCTAAGAAGGGGAAAGCTGTGCACAAACGGACCATCTCTCGGTAGGTCGTTTTGTGCATCAAAATTTGTTATTCCTTGGCAAAAAAGGACCCTCCTGTTGGGCTGCGCGCCCATTCTACTCGGGCCACGGCGGCTACTACTGCTTTGGGACGGGGTGTCCCTTTGCAGGACATCTGTCAGGCGGCAACGTGGGCTTCGCTACACACGTTTGCCAGGCATTATTGCCTTGACAGCCAAGTCCGGAGGGATGGCTTCTTTGGCCGTTCTGTCCTCCAGGACTTTCTGGTGTGATCTTGGTTCGCAGACCCACCACCGGGGATGGTATTGCTTGGGTATCTATTCTAAGGTGAGGAATCTAACTAACGTGTTTCTTTCAGATGAACAAGTTACTTACCTTCGGTAACGATGTATCTGTAAGAAACATTAGTTAATTAGATTCCTCACCGACCCACCCATCCTCCCCGTTCTGCGAACTGACATCTAGGGTTAAGGCTATCCCTTTCAGGGCACTAGAATTTTTTGGCACCAGTGTCGGTATCTTGCATGTCTCTGCGTTCCTGGCGCGGAAGGCTATGTACAAGAACTGACGTCAGCGCGCGAGGGCGGCGTCTAAGTACTCCGACGTCATGCCGACGACGGACGCGGAGCCGCAGACGACGCCTAGCGACGCACAAGGGGTATTGCTGACGAAAAATCTTCCGGATCCAGTCTGACGCCTGGGGATATTCTAAGGTGAGGAATCTAACTAATGTTTCTTACAGATACATCGTTACCGAAGGTAAGTAACTTGTTCTTCTTGTTACTTTTGTAATCTAGGGCTGGTCTCCTAGGCTCAGTACTGGGACCTCTATCTAAAACAGGTAAGTAATTACGTTTTCACAGTTGGTACGATTTTTAAAGAATATTTGTAGTTTGCAAAAATTGACAGAAGAAATTTCACAGAAAAACAGTCCATGATTTCCTATGGAAGAAACTTGGGTTAGTGGTAAGTACTTTTCAGGGTCAGTGCTGGGCACCAAGATCCAGCACTGTGATCCCTCATAATAGCAGGTGAGTATTTCCGTTGTCGTTACTCGGTTGATTTTAGGTGAATATTTTAAGTTTTAGAAACTCCACACTTAAAAGAAATTTCAGAAGAAACCAGTCAATGTTACCCTATGGAAGAAAATTGGGTTATCGGCTTTCGGGTAAGTACTCGACTGGCAGAGTTAAGGTTCTGGGCACACTCGGGGGTCTCCCAGGGTCAGGTTGGTACAGTTGTTACACCCCTGGAGCGGCCGGGTGCAGAGTGAGTTAGGCCCAATGTTATCCTATGGGAGGCAGGGGGGCCTTGGTTGGTGGCTGCTGACTAGCAGGCCACGCAGCTGTGGTAGCTGGGCTCCTGGTCACCTGCTCAGGGCAAATGGGGAAGTAGGTAGGAGTAGAAGTTACACTGCCAGGGCCACTCGGGCAGCTGGGTGCAGGGTGCTTTTGAGCCTTCTGGCGCTCAATCTATTTCAATGGGAAAGCTCAAGAATGAACAAAGGCTGCAAGCTCGGGGACAAAGATTCTTCAGGTGCCACCACCACTTCGAGAGATAAGTTGGGTAGTTGGAGGATAGGTAGGTACCCAGGAGTCAGGCACAGGGGGCCGCAGGGCGTCGGGGTGCCTTTTGGTGTCGGGAAATCTTACCCTCTGTTGATCGCGGTTGGGGGGGGTCCCTGGTTCTGAGGCTGCAGGCATCGTCAGGAGCGTCGAGGTGAGTTCTTGGGTGCCTGATTCGGGGTCACAGTCGCCGGGGGGACGTTCTCGGGGTCTTAGTCCACTCCGGCACTGGCCAGGCTTGGCGGGTGCCAAGTGTGCAGGGTTCGCGGTTCCAGGTTGATGCCAAGGGTTAGAACTTGCTTTGAGCAGAGCCACTTCTCATGGGAGTCCCAGATGCTCAGAGTCACAAGGTAGCCAGGTCCTCCGGGATTTGTGAGGTTGCAGGCCACAAGAGGTGCCGGAATTTAGCAGGAGCAGGTTCGAGGGTCGACAGGTCCGTAGGGCTGGGGTCAAAGCAGTTGGTGTGTTCCTCTTCTTAGCAGCTGCACGGCAGGTCTTCTTTCTTCTTTGCTTTTTTTTGGAATCTGGAATCTAAGGAAGGAAGGTTCAGGGTGCCCCTAAATACTAGATTTAGGGGCGTTACAGGTAGGTAAAGTCCCTGCCCTGGGGTGGGTACACACCCTATCCTGCCACTCTCCTGTGGGAGGGGGGCAGTAGCCTAGTCCTGATTGGGCAGGGCTTCCCATCTTCAAGATGGCGAGAGCCCGGGGATGTGCTTCACCTCGCCTCCCCCACCTGAGGGGTGGGATTGACAGAGCCTGGCACCTCCCCTGTCCTTACTTGGGGCTTCCGGCCAGTCTTCCCACCAGAGTGGGGGTCAGAACCGGTGGGGGCCAGTTGCTGAGTACAGCAAGTGGCCTGGAGAAGCTCACAAAGGCGCATGCCTTTGAAGCTTCCCCCTGCCCATTCTGGGGGAGGAGACCTAGCACCTCGCCCAGGATGTGCATTGTTGCAGGCCCAGGAGAGTGGGGCTCTCCACCCAGGGGTCCAGCAACATGTCTGCTGTTTGGCAGCCTAGGCAGCCTCTCAGACCAGAAGTGGATTGTAGGTTAGGTTTCAGGGGGCATCTCTAAGATGCCCTCTGTAGTGCTTTGTACATTAAATCCCACACTGGCATCAGTGCGGGTTTAATGTGATGATAAGTTTGATACCAAACTTCTCAGTCTTCAGTGTTACCATTATGGTGCTGTGGAGTTCGTGTTTGACGAGCTCTCAACACCATATACTCTCAAATAGCAGCACTGCACTTACAGTGCCCAGGAATGGACCTGGGTACTGTAGGGGCCTTGGCTCATGCTCCTGTGCCCACACTACTGGCATAGGGCACCCAGCTAGAGGGGTGGCTGATGTATGCCAGGGCAGTGTAGGTTGTGGGCATGGCACACAGGGATATGTGCCATGTCACCTCTTTGTTTTGTCTTGTACCTAGACACTCAGCCTGCAAGGGCGGTGTGTTTGTGTTAGGGTACAGGGCCTATAAGGGTGGCACAATAAGTGCTGCAGCCCTTAGAGGCCTTCCCTGGTCACAAGGCCCTGGGTACCTAGCGTACCATTTACCAGGGGCTGACATGTGGCCAGGGTTTGCCAATTTGGGTTTTAGGTTTTAGGGACGGAACATTGGCCCTGGGCACCTGATTGGCAGAAGTCCAGGGCACACTCAAAGTACATTCAGCAAAAATTGGGGCCATACAATGCAAGAAAGATGGCACTTTCTCACAGCCGCTCTGCATCCAAGATGGATCTGCCAACCACAGCTCTGTCCATATATAGTCAGTGAGTATTGGACTCCCTTGATGACCACTCGGATATCACCCACAATTGCATAGCCCTGTAGTACGACATAAAATCTGGTACTGCCAGGCCACCAGCATCGCTTGCAAGGATTTATAAGAAAGCTGGGCTCTGCAGTCCTGCCAAATTAATCGCGTAACTACAGTGCGGAGCGTTGAGGACAAAACTAGTTCAATCTACATGAGTCGTCCTTGAAAGAGGTACAATAATCTCGGCAATGCAGTCATCTTGATCGCATTAATACAGCCCAACCAGGATAGAATTTAGGACGCCGAGCAGCTGAGATCGGTATTAAGCTGCTGAAGTGGAGGGTAGTTTGCCCAGGTAAAGATCCGTCACTTTAAACATCATCTTAATCCCGAGGTATGCAAGTTTTTTTTGTCTTAATGGAATGGGGTGGAGCTGGTTAGTGCCTCTGTCTCAATAGAGGGGAGAGTTAGTTTTCAAAGGAAGGATTTGTGGCGATAAATGTGAAAACCTTCCGCTGCTTCGTAGTTTGCCAGCTCAGCTTGAAGAGGCATCAAGGACGTCTGGGGGTGATAAGTGAAAGTAGGACACCATCTGCAAACATAGTTATTTTATGTTCCGCCAAGCCAAAAGTAAGTCCCCGGCTGAAGTTTGTAGCCCACATCTTTGCTGCCAGAGGCTCTTTACTTAAAACAAATTGGTGCGGGGATAAGGGCCACCCCTATCTAGTGACGCGCTCTGTCCATGTGACCATTACCATTAAGCATTGCTCAGGATTGTGGATGAACCTAATTGGTTTGGATCATATCTATGAATTTTATCCCAAATCTGAATCTTCTGAGAGTTTGGAACAAGAACCAGTCCATTCAGTCAAAAGCTTTTTCGGCATCAAGTGCCAGAAGGACAGCTGGGATTGTTTTCTTGGTAGCTTTCTTGACCAGGTGGACCACTCTCCACAAATTGTGTGTCTGGTGCCCCTTTATAAAACTAGATTGATCCAGGTGAATCACGACCAGCATAACATCTTCTAGTCTAGTGACCAGGATTCCAAAATATAGTTTGGCGCCCAAGTGCAGTATTTCAATATGGCGATATGAGGCACAAGCCAGAGGGTTCTTACCATGTTTAGATAGGACTGATATCAGTGCTTCGCCCATCGTAGGCGTAACTCAGCAGGACTCAGCTATGAAGGTAAATAAGGTAGTTAAATGGGTACTAACTCGGGGCTAAAAGTCTTGTAAAATTGAGCAGTGAACCCATCGATACAAAGCGATTTATGGAGTTTAAGTGCATCAATGACTGCTTTTACTTCATCTTTCCTAATGGGACTATCCAGGTCTTTATTCAGGTAGTTTAGCGCTTGAGGAATTACAATCAAGACAACATTTCTCTGCCTGTGTACAAAGTCCAATGTGGTAATAGTCACGGATACGAATACCAAAAACATTAAATACGAAAAATATCAAATTTATTTAATAAATGTAATTTTGCAATTTATATAAAAACACAGTGAATATTACACCACAATAACCCAAGCGCATCCTACATCACACATTCGTTCGACCAAACAGAAGCATAACCCACACATACGTCCTACAGAATAAGGGTTCAACTTTTACAAAATGACAATATATACATAAAATTAAATCTCCCCCATACAACATGAAACAATTGATAATTCTGTGGGATCCACAAGAATGGAACAAATAGGATCAGTTACATAATTAACACATGAATAAGGAATCAGTTGGTGGTACAATTCATGTTTGAAATCCAATTTCTTCTCAGCATATTAATAATTGAAGAGGAGGAGACAAAAAACATAACAGGGTGACAAGAAAAACTCCAGCGCCGACGTGCGTTTCGATGCGTGACCCAACTATGGGTCTCACCTTCTTCAGGGAGCAATGATCAGGTGCAAAACAGGGAAGGACGAGCCTGGAAAAAATAACAGCAGGGATGGCAACAAAACATCACTGTTAGATGAATAATGAGTGGGCTCGAGGCCGAGGCCAAATTCGATTGAAAGGTCAGGTCCCTGAGCCAGGATAATATAATATCAGAGTCCTCGCAAACAGGACCCAAGATAGCTCACTATGGAGTCCGAGGATAAAGGGATTCCTAATAGGGGCCACTGGTCCTCTCCAGAATAGGACCCAGGATTAGCACTACTAATAGTCCATGGTTTAAAGAACTAATAGACCTGGGTTGAGGGAACAACTGATTCAAGCTCCTGTCCAGCGCCTCCGTCTGATACCGAAATCAGGCGGGATACCGGCAAGATCCCAACAGGACTGTCACCTGAGGAAGCTCAAGCCGTCCTAGGTAGTTTAACTAAGCCGACTCATTGGAGGGCAATATATATTCAAAGTAAATCGCCAAGACAGTGTATAGGAAAAACAATAAGTCGACGTTGCTGTTTGTAGCCTTAATGTCTCTTTAATACAGATGTGCTTGAGTTTCAGAGGTGAACAGCCAACGCGTTTGGCCAAACACGGGCTTCTTCAGGGCGATTTAGAAGTGTTGTTGTCTCGCCAAAGGAGCTTAAGTAAGTCAGCAAGGTGTGCGCGTCCGTGCCGGGACGTAGAGAATGAGGAGATGACCTCTAATGAGGAGAACTACCGATTGGTCCCTGTGGGGGAAATCACAGGTCACTGCTTCTGTCGTGTGTAGCTGTGTCAGAGGCCCTCTCACCAGGACCAGACGCCACCGGACACGGCTCTCGTACAATATACTAATCACCAATACATCTTGCCTCTGACACGGCTACACACGACAGAGGCAGTGAACTGGGATTTCCCCCACATGGACCAATAGATAGTCGCTGAAAAAAAGACTTTCTTTGCAGGCAGATTGTTCCAGTTTCGTGGAATCCCTGTCAGCAAGACCCTGCAAAAATGCGCCCGTGGACTGCTTAGAGTATGAAGCCTGCACCACCAAACTCTCAGCCGAAGGATGAGACAAAAGGAACACAGGATCCCCAGGAGCAGGCCTCTACTTTCTGGACACCGACCTTGAAACTGCAGGAGCATAAAGAGAATTGCGCCACACCTCAAGGATTGGCTCAATCAAGGCATCATTGAACGGCAAGAGTGGTTCAACCACAGAGGACGGAGAATGAAGCACCTCTGTGAGCAAATTGGGCTTATACTCCGCCATAGGGAGCTGCAAATCCAAGAGCTCAGCAGCCTTCCGTATCACAGTATGGTAAGGTGCAACTTCCTTCAAGGGAGAGGCTTTCTGTGAGGCAAAGTCCCACTCCGGGGAGGTGTCAAGTCCACTTGCCTCACACAGACCCTCGAACATATCCTCAGACTCATAAATTTCTTGCAAAGCATGTTTTTAAACTCCTACTTTTCTACTAAGCTTCTTTAAAAACCATCTTTCAGACATATTTGCGTTTTCACAGTTATTTGGGTCATTGCAATGACGTCGTTAACTGCAATGATCCCGCCTTTTTCATGAAGTCTAAAATACATAAATTCACACACATTACAGTATTTTACACACTAGGGGTTTCTTACAGTATTCTCTAAAATCATGTTTTTCTACAGATTGCTATAAAAACAATCTCTAAAATCTAGTTTATATTTTCACGGTAAGGCAGGAGATCGCGATGACGTTGGTAATTGTGATGCCCGCGGACACATCGTGAAAACGGGAAACAAAAGCAAGAATTCAATAGCCACCGCCACATTCAAAACCTAAAACTATAAAATTCATTCTAACCATCACAGTAGATAACTCACTATATAAATAGCTCTATAAAAACATTTATCACTATCTTTTGGGGGGGGGGACGGGAGGGGGGGGGGTCTTTTTTTTTAAAATTATTTTTTATTGTTCTTCGACAAAAAAGAATGATAAACAGAAGAGCAAACCATACAACTGCAACGGATATGAGAGTCCCCCAATTAGATATACTAAGCATTTTCCCCAGTTTATGAATAAAACATTTTACAAACATACATATCTTCAGATCAATTTGAATAGTCCAGGCAGATATTTAAACACCTTTCAATTTTATACATTACAGCGGAGAAGAACAAGAAAGAAAGAAAAACAAATTAAAAAAAAACAAAGGTTTATAAAAGAAGAGACAATGAGGTTCCCCATTGTTTTAATTGACAAGATTAGCAATTGGAGCCCAAATTCGTAACCCCCTTTCTCTTTTCTTACGTCCCTTTAATTTATAGATTGAAGACTCGATATTGTATGCCGCAAATAGTTGTGCCCGCCAGTTAGAAAAGGTCGGGGGATCAACACTTATCCATATAGTAATATGTGTAGGGCAGTGTTCAGAATGGACTTTTTTACATATTATTTTTGGATGTGGTGGTGGCCATTGAATGTCTGTTTATTGCTATGGCTATTGCCCGCTTGTGTATAACCTCTCAATGGATAAGCCACACACGGCGTTGAGGGCTCCGGGAGCGGCGTCGAAGTAGGATCCGCAGCAGCAACCGGCGCCGAACGAATCCGAGAAGAAGGTTCGATGGATGGAGCCGGGGACTGCACAAATTGCCAGGACGGCGCCGTCGCCATGAATGGTACGAAGGGTGCCTAAGGATATTGGTGAGGCACACCCAAAATAAATGCCAGAGGACCCACGGGACCCGAAGGTGCACCAGAAGGGTATGAGGCCCACACCGCATCTACGACGCACGGTGATCTACTTAACTGCTTCTCAGGGATTACCTCCTGACGAAGGGCTGGGCCCGAAATGCATTGGGGTTATGTGAAATGTCTGTGAAGCAACAGTTGTCATATATACGTGCCTCAGTATGCATTAGGATGTACTAATTACAAGATTAACATTGTGATGATATAACAAAATGGATACTTAGACTTGATGATTAATTACAAACTGACTTGACAAGTCTATAGATAGCGACAGGCTCGCTTTCGGAGTGCTCTAGATTGGACTCTTTCTGGGTGAAGGGCAGCCTTTTCAGCCCTGGCAAACACGCCATACATTGCATTTAAAAAATGCGAGGGATCCTAACCCGGCGCTGGAAATTGAGGATACTGAGCCGGTTCGAGATCCAATCGAGGCCCCTCCGGGGCCACAATCGGAGCCACAGGAGCTGAAGGAGCCTCAGCATCATCCGGATTCGACAAACCTTCCGGAGTCGGAGAAAATCTTGGCGTCGGTGACTGTGCCGGAGTCCCCTTGTTCGAAGGAGAATGAGTCGGAGTCACTTGAGGAAACACTGAAGGTGAAGGAGAGACGAAGTCCTTAACACGACGTTGAGGAGCCGGAGAAGGCGACCTCAAAACCACAGCCTTCGACGAACGGCACCGAGATCCATGCCACCTCCTCTTTTTCTTGTGCTTCCTCTTCGAGTCATGTGAAGTCGACGGCCTCGACTTCGAACGTTTTCGACTCCTTTTTTCTTTTCTCCCTTTAGCCATGTACAGTGTGGCTTCCCGTTCCTTTAAGGCCTTCGGGTTCATTTTTCTACAGCAAGAAAAGCCCTCGAGGTCGTGATCTGATGATAAACACCACAGACAGTCCTCATGGGGGTCAGTGATCAACATATGACCCCCGCACTCTTTACAGGGCTTGAAACCCGACTTCCTCTGAGCAGACATGGTGTTAGACGGACCGGGAGGGTCGGCCGAGGACAAGGGGAGAGGTCTCCGGGGAGAGCCGTCTCCAGCGATCGTACAGACGAGTAACTTCCCCCCCACAGATGTACACCACACGAAGATAAGGTTTAACGTTCTTTATAAGCACTCTTTAGGTACGATAGAATGGTACAAGGAGGTCAGGACTCAGGGCTCCCCTCGATTCTAGTCTCTTGGTTGGGAAAGGGGGTAGCGGGACAGTCTTGTTACCAATCTGGTAGATGCGATGATATGATGGATAGCTCACAATCCTCGAGCTCGGCGTTCTAGATGGACGGGCCGCGGCGGCGCCAGCAGGTCCCGGTGAAGGTGGTAGTTACAACGGTCCGCGGCAGCGCCAGCAGGTCCCGGTGACGGTGGAAGTTACAATGGTCCGCGGCAGCGCCAGCAGGTCCCGGTGAAGGTGGTAGTTACAACGGTCCGCGGCAGCGCCAGCAGGTCCCGACGAGGATGAAGGATGCAGAGGGTTGCGGCAGCGCCAGCAGGCAGGCCGATAGTTCGCAAGGCAGGGCTACGGCAGCGCCAGTAGTCCGTCAAGGATGAGTTCTTCACGGTGTCTCTCGACTCCAGGATACAACTGCCTTCCTGCTCTGGAGCTGCCCCAGTTATAGGTCTGGCGCCCTTTGATGTCCGGACCCTCGCACTTGGAAGTCGCGAGGTCCGGGATGAGGGAGTCCAGACACCCAGCAGGGGGGTGGAGCCAGCGCCCGGGGGAGCTGGGGGGCGATCGGCACCTGGCGGGGGAGAGCCATCGACACTTCTTTCTCCCATTGACCTGCCAAGTGGTCCGTTCACCTCCTGGGTGGATGGTGGTGCCGGGATGTCGGGGCCTGGCCGGGCCCAGGGTTAGGGTTGAGCTGAGGCCACGCGGCCTCGTGGTGCAGTGTCCAAGATGGCGGCCGGGCGAGGGAGCCGGTAGTGGTTCGGCCCCATGATACCGAGATGTCCGGGGGCAGGAGTCCCGTATGAGACGGGGTGCGGGTTGCTTCTGTGGGTAACACCTGGAGAGCCGGGGCTCGGGCCCTGTCATGCGGGGAGGTAGCAAGCCCTTTAGGTGGCCTGTCCAACACATGGCAAAACCACAGAAGGAAATAATCCAAAATACAAAGTATCTATGTCAGAAAGTATCGAGAGTCCGAGAAAAACCGTTAGCGTCGACAGCGCGAAAAAAAGGGAACAGACGTCATCACGCCGACATGGTCCTCTTATGGTTCCAGTGACGTCATGCGGAGCCGCGTGCGGAGCCATAGCATTGTGACAACCTTTTCGGCGTGGAGAGCTAGAAAAAAAATTCTGCGGAATGCTGGCGCAGGGGATATTCATAAGGTGATGTATCCACCTGAAAAAGCGTTACCGAAGGTAAGTAACTTGTTCGTTAGTGGGCTGCACACTCTTCTGTCAGCCTATTTTATACAATAATATTTTTAGATAAGTTGGTATCGAGGACCTGAGCTTCCTTTGTACCAAAAGTGGTCATCCATTTTATGTTGGGCCGGCTATCGCCCTTCTCTCATGCTTTGCTCTACCTCATCCCCTAAGGAGAAAGAGCAACTCCTTTATTTGGACCTTAAAAAGGCACCAAGCTTTAATTTACCCATCATCAAAGAACTTTGGGTAGTCGGTCAGCTCTTTGTTGGTTTCTCCGGAGCAAAGAAGGGCAAGGCAATGCAAAAGTGGGCTATCTCTCAATAGATTGTTTTCTGTAAAAGATCGGCTATGCACTGACGTTGGCACATGGAGTGCCAGTACTGGACATTTGTCAGGCAGCTAAGTAGGCGTCTGTGATACATTCACGAACCATTACTGGCTTGACATTCATGTATGTTAAGTGGGGCATTCTGACAGCTCAGTCCTGGCAGACATTTTGGTCTGAACCAGTTCACAGACCCATCATCTGAGGAAGTACTGATGTGATATCTATCCACAAGGTAAAGAAACTTAATCATCAGAAAAAAAAGTTACTTTCAGTAATCTTTCTGGTGGATACTGTGTTGAATTGCAGATTCCTCACTGACCCCTCCACCTCCTCCTTCGTTGAACCAGGCTCCTTTTCCAGCTAAAAAGGTCCCAATTTAGAGATCTGCAAACTGGTCAATCCAATCTGCCAATGGTCTCTGCGGGTGCAAAGTGCCTATGAAAGTAATTGGCATCAGCACACATTGATGCAGCTTGTCTTTACTGGAGCAGAACATCTGAGCAAAAGCCACACCATGGCACCCTGGGGCACGCAAGAGTTCTGCTTTAAAGTTTCCAGATCCAAACTGAAGCCTGGGGAATATTCACAAGGTGAGTAATCTGCTGTTGGATGCAGTGTCCAACGGAAAGATTATTACCCGAGGCAAGTAACTTGTTATTCAGGGCATTATTAGTCTCATTCGATGTTGACTCACCTGTAAAATTACATTACACCAGGTTAGTTTAACTTTGTGTTGCTAAATTAATTTGTGAGTGCCAAGTGTCATTCTATTTATACTAAGTGCAAGCTGCCATCCCTAGATGAAGTTATTTGGGCAACTTCAACTTGGGTGCAAAAATGGCATGGTCAGTCAGGTGAAAATGGCCTGGTCTGTTTTCAGCAAGTAGCCAATTCAGCACAGAAAATTATTCTTAAATGATATTTTTTTTAAGCAGCCTTTAGAAAGAGTATGACCATTGCTTGAGGATTCCCCTTTCCCGTGACCCATGATTGAAAATATGAAATCTGAAAGAAACACACAGTGATAGATTCTTTACCTTAGAAGTAATCCCAGGCGTCAGATTGGATCCGGAAAGTTTTCGTCAGCAGTACCCCTGCACGTCGGTAGGTGGCGTTGTGCGGCTCCGCGGCTTCGTTGGCATCGTGGTCACCAATATGACGTTGCGGGCGCTACTTAAACACTGCCCACGTGCGCTGATGTCAGTTCTGTTTCCTCGGTACCACCGCATGTTGGGGTATCACTTGGTGCTTCTTCAGCAGGAAGTTGCGGCCCCCTTGGCCAAGGGGGCCATCGAGCGCGTTCCGACGCCAGAAGTAGGTTGCGTTTGTTATTCCCACTACTTTCTGGTGTCAAAGGAGGACAAGGGCCTGCGTCCTATCTTGGACCTCCGGAACGTCAATCGCTTTTTCCGCAAAAAGAAGTTCAAGATGCTCACTTTGGCTCAGGTCTTGTCTGCTCTCGCTCCACAAGACTGGATGGTAGCGCTGGAATTGCAGGATGCTTACTTCCACATCCCAGTCCTGCGGGCCCACCGGCGTTACCTGCGTTTCACGGTAGGCCACGAGCACTTTCAGTTCACCGTGCTCCCGTTTGGCCTTACCAGCGCCCCTCAGGTGTTCACGAAAGTCATGGCGGTGGTCGCAGCTCATCTGTGCAGATCAGGGCTTTCGGTCTTCCCCTATCTCGACGACTGGTTGTTAAAGGCGGCGTTGCCCCAGACAGTCGTCTCCCACCTCCAGACTATGGCCAACATCCTGCATTTGCTGGGGTTCTCCATCAACGTGACGAAGTCGCACCTGATTCCCTCTCAGAAGCTCCTCTTCATCGGAGCGGTTCTGGACACGGTGCAGTTTCGGGTCCATCCTCCCGAACAGCGAGTCTGGGATATTCGGGCTCTGATTCCGATCTTTCAGCCCTCGTCCCAGGTTTCGGTCATAGTGATCCTGAGGCTGCTGGGCCTCATGGCTTCCTGCATCCTGCTGATCCATCATGCCTGATGGCATATGCGGGCTCTGCAATGGGACCTGAAGTTCCAGCGGGCGCAGCATCAGGGGAACCTGTCCGATCACATCCAGATCTTGGAGGGCATTGTACGACAGTTGCAGTGTTGGCTCATGAACCAGCATTGGGTCGACAGCATATCCCTCTCCCTTCCCCAACCGGAGTTTACAGTGGTGACGGATGCGTCCCTCCTGGGATGGGGCGGCCACATGGGAGAGGCGGAGATCAGAGGCCTCTGGTCTCTGGCGGAGTCCAAGCTCCATATCAACCTTCTGGAGCTTCGGGCGATCCGACTTGCACTGGAGGCATTCCTTCCCTCTGTCAAGGTGAGAGTAGTGCAGGTGTTCACAGACAACACCGCCGCCATGTGGTACTGCAACAAGCAAGGAGGGGTGGGGTCGTGGACCCTCTGTCAGGAGGCCCTGCCCCTCTGGACATGGCTGGAACATCAGGGCGTTTTCCTGGTGGTTCAACACCTGGCAGGTTCTCTGAACGCCAGGGTGGACAAACTCAGCTGCAGGTGCATGATGGATCACGAATGGCGTCTTCACTTGGAGGTGGTGCAAGGTCTCTTTCAGCAATGGGGAGAGCCTTGGTTAGATCTATTCGCCACCGAAGAGAACGCGCAATGTCAGTTTCCAAGGCAGCACTCGCTTGGCAACGCTTTTCGTCGCGAGTGGAGTTGTGGTCTGTTGTACGCCTTTCCGCCTATACCACTTCTGCCCAGAGTTCTGAAGATGATCAGGCATAAGTCATCCGTGTGGCCCGGGACTGGGCTCAAAGAGTATGGTATCCTGAGCTACTCAGTATGGGCATCGAGCCTCAGATCAGACTGCCTCTTCGGGAGGATCTTCTGTCGCAGCTGCACGGGACGGTCCTCCACCCGAACCTGTCCAGCCTCCACCTCTTTGTGTGGAGATTGAGCAGCGGCCGTTGATTCCTTTCGACTTGCCTCCTGAAGTCATTCTGGCAGCCAGGCGTCCCTCTACTAAAGTGGTATACGTCTGCAGGTGGAACAAGTTTGTGGCATGGTGCACAGTAAAGGCTGTGGATCCCCTTTCTGCCCCTCTTTCAAAAGTCCTTTTGTTCCTTCTTTCTTTGGCCCGCCAGGGCTCTGCTCTGGGCACTATCAAGGGCTACCTTTCTGCTATTTTGTCCTTTCTCAGGCTCCCTGATCAGCCCTCTTTTCAAGTCCCCAGTTGTAAATAGATTTCTCAAAGGCATTACAGACCTTTTTCCTCCTATTCCTTTCGGGATGCCACAGTGGGACTTGAATCTGGTTCTAACATACTTGATGTGCGCTCCCTTTGAGCCCCTTCACATCTGTCCTCTTCGTCTCTTGACCTTGAAGACGGCCTTCCTTGTGGCCATCACCTTCGCTAGGCGAGTGAGTGAGCTCCAGGCTCTTTCTTGTAAGCCTCCTTTTCTATCTGTCCATCCAGACAAGGTTGTGCTTAGGCCCCGTACTTCCTTTTTGCCAAAAGTTGTTACGGCCTTTCACATTGGGAAAACTATTACCTTGCCCACCTTCTTTCCGCCTCTGCATCCTTCCAGAGAGGAAGAGAGGCTCCACCGTCTGGACCCAAAACGTGCACGCTCATTTTATCTCAACCGCACACAACAGTTCCGGGTGGATGACCAACTCTTTGTTGGCTACGTTGGCACCAAGAACGATCGGGGGGGTGGGGGGGGGGGGTACAGAAGAGGACTATCTCTCGCTGGGTTGTCTTGTGTCAAAGCCCGTTACTTTTTGCCTTAAAAAGAACCTCCGGTGGGGCTGCGTGCTCTTTCCACTAGAGCTACTGCAGCTACTACTGCATTGGGACGTGGTGTCCCCCTGCAAGACATCTGTCAGGCAGCCACGTGGGCCTCGCTGCACAGGTTTACTAAGCATTATTGCATAGACAGCCAAGTCCGGAGATACGGCTTCTTTGGGTGTTCTAAAGGTAATGGTAATGGGGTTCGACTAAAACCTAGAGGGATTCTTGGCTTCACACCTACTCACATGTTAGGTACACTTGGGTACATCTAGATAAGCATCGTAGGAGTATGTGCGCTTTCTTTTATCATGCATTTTATACTCATGTATGTATTCATGACTATTACAAAATGGTAGAACTGGACTATCCTTTTATATTCTCGGTGCTGCTAATAATATATATCTGCTACTCCCGAACGATTATCGCAGCACATCTATTTTACACTAGAAGAACTGTGCAATAAATAATTATTGTAACACGCCCAACTGTTCTTTCTGTGTAACTCTCTGAGACCGAATAAGTGAGCCCGAGTGACTGAGCGAAAAGTAGTATATTGTTTCCACGATCCTGAGGGATCAGGGTTGTCATGTTCTAAGGTTGCCAGAAACTATTCTTTCCCTGATAAGAGGAGACACTAGTGGCACTGTGAGCTAGCTAATGCAAACAGGCTAACATTTCTCGGTGGGGGTGCTCAGAGTCAATCTGCTACCAAACCCACAGTTTGTTATCCGAACGCCCAGGTCCTGTATGGGTAATATTGGAACTACACGTTACTGGGAAGTCTAGACCTCAGTTCAAAAGGCGCTCTTAGATTACAAAGAAAGGTAATTGGTCAATGGGGCCTGGGCACATCTCAGGAAGGATATTGGGTTGGTAAAGGAATCATAAAGAGCAGGGTTGAAGGTCTTTTGTAACACTCTGATACACATCATGAAGTCTGACATCCAAGTATGATCCATGGCCTGTGTTTCGGGCAATCGGTTTTGAAGACACTCCTGCTGTGAAATATTGCTCCTCTCTGGAGAAATATATGGACAGAGGAATGGCACTTCAAAGCTGGCAATCCACAGAACACTAACTTCAAAATCAGAGACACTAAATCATATTTGTGTCTGAAATGGGATTATAAAAAGGGGAGCTTGAGACTCCCAAATGGTCAAAATAAAGCTGTACATCAGGGCAGAGAAAATCAGCTTGAGTTCTGCTGGTGGTTGCGAGCAACACTGGGGACTGGGGGTCTGCTAGTCACCCATGCTACGTGAGAGGACAACATCCAGGAAAATCTAGAGCACTTGCCTCAAGTCTGGAGCACCAGCTACTGCCTGACCCAAGATCAGAGGACATTTTAAGGAGCAGGAGACTCCACAATAAAGATGTGCTGTTCCATTAATCTATCAACACTTCACTGGTGTCAATGAGGACTGTCGGGAACAGACAATCTGAAAGAAACACGTTAGTTAGATTCCTCACCTTAGAATATCCCCAGGCATCAGACTGGATCCGGAAGATTTTTCGTCAGCAATACCCCTTGCGCGTCGCTAGGCGTCGTCTGCGGCTCCGCGTCCGTCGTTGGCGTCGTGCGCCGTAATGACGTCGTCGGAGTACTTAGACGCCGCCCTCGCGCGCTGACGTCAGTTCTTCTTTTTTCCGCGCCAGTAAGCGCCGATCCGGGAGAGCTACCCCTTTTAGTCTTTTTTGACTAAATATTTTGATCTTTGTCAATCGACATCTGGTGCCGGTAGGATGCCTGGGTTCAAGGCTTGCGACGATTGCCACCGACTGATGTCGGTGACCGATCACCACCGCCGGTGCCTCTACTTTTTGGGCCTCGACCACGACGCGGACTCGTGCTCCGACTGCAAGGCCCTGACCTCGGAAGCTCGGCGGGAGCGGTCCCGTAAGCTTCTCGAGCTCCGACACTCGGCTCCGCGTCCTTCTCGATCCCGGTCCAGGAGGAGGTCCAAGGATCGGTCGCGGAGCCGCGACAGACGTCATCGCTCGTCTGGCTCGAAGTCTTCGGGTAAGTCCAAGCGATCTAAGAAGTCCAAGAGGCGACACCGCTCTTCGGACTCCCCTCGCCGGTTGCGCGACTCGGCCGAGGGTCAGGGTGGTTCCACCCCCGCGGCTCCGCAGGAGCCGCAGGCGCCGCGCACATCCCCATACCTGCCGGTCCCTGGGACTGACGCGACGCCGAGATCGGTGCCTTCCTCTTGGCCATGAGGAAACTACCTCCGCCGTCGACGCCCGCCGGCGTGCCTTTGGGCCCCGCGGACTCGACTGGGCGACCTTGCGCGCCGGCGGCTCCGGCCCCGGCGCCGTTGGAGGCTCCGGCCCCAACGCCGCAGGTCCCCGAGGGGCCCATGCCTGGGCCCCCGTCGACGCCGGTCGACCTCGTCACGCCTCCTCCGCCGACTCCGGTTCCACCCCCGACGCCGACTCCGGTCGACGTCGTTCCCCGGTTCAGCCCCTGTCCGGACCCGACGCCGATGCGGCGCCCACCGACGCCGCATCCGACGCCGCTCGAGACTCACTATGTCTATCGTCCGGCTCCGATCATTCCACCTGTTTACCAGGAATCGGATGACTGGGAGGGGTCCGATGACCCTATGGCCGTTCAGGCTCAACTGTCACAGGACTGGGCAGATGAACTGGGGGAGGCCAGTGGTCTGGATACCTCACCGGACACTGGATTCATCTCTCCTCCGACTGTGGCTTCGGAGGAGGGTGCTGCTTTTTCCGTGGTGCTGCGCAAGGCGGCCGCGGCCCTCGGGCTTGAGCTGCCTGCCGTGGCTGTGAGGACTAACATCCTCACTGAGGTGCTTCAGTCTGCAGCAAGCTCCACTGAGCCTCTGCTGCCATTCAGTGAGGCCCTCACTGACGTTCTCCAGGGCACCTGGTCCAAGCCCTCCTGCTCCGGGCGACCCCAGTTTTCTGTCGCAACACCCCACCCCCGAGAGCCTGGTTATCCAGGCCTCTACCTCCCAAACCTCCTTCCCGTCCACTCCTCCGGACCGGGATTCCAAGAGACTGGAACAGTTTGGCAAGAAGCTGTTCTCCTCCCTCAGTTTAGGCCTGCGGTCTTTAAACACCGCCTGTCTCATGGACCGTTTCTCCCACTCTCTGTGGGATACGGTGGAGGACGTGCTGCCCCTGTGCCCGGAGGAGGCCCGGACACGACTTTCCCAGGCTCTTGCCGATGGGAGGGATGCAGCGCGCCATTCAATCCGGTGCGGACTTGATACCACGGACTCGCTGGGTAGGGCGATTTCCACCACGGTGGCGCTTCTGCGTCACGCCTGGCTGCGGTCCACGTCCTTTTCGGGGGATGTCCAGAGCACTCTCATGGACATGCCCTTTGATGGCGCTCGCCTTTTTGGTGAGAAAGTGGACAGTGCGCTGGCTCGCTTTAAGGACTCCCAGGCTACGGCCACGTCCTTGGGCCTTTCGGCCCCGCGGCCGCAAGCTTCCGCTTTTCGCCCCTTTCGTGGCCAAGGAAGGGGCGCCTCCTCACGTCCGCAGAGCCACCGGCCGCAGACCCAACCTGCACGCGGACGTGGTTTCCGCCGAGGCGGTTCTGGAGGACGACGCGGTCAGTCCACATCCACCCCGGCAGCATCCTCAAAGCCTTCCTAGTCCGAGCTTTCAGGCCCATTCATCGCCAGTGGGAGGCAGAGTTCGTCATCACCTGCTTCACTGGCGTACCATCACTTCGGACAGGTGGGTGCTGCAAATCGTCCGAAGGGGCTACTCCCTCCCCTTCGAGACGACCCCTCCAGCCATGCCACCGCAGCACCACCGTATCTCGGAGGATCATTTGAATCTTCTGCGAGGGGAAGTTTCGGCCCTCTTGGCCAAAGAGGCCGTTGAGCGCGTTCCGAGCCCAGAAGTAGGTCGTGGTTGTTACTCCCACTACTTTCTGGTTCCCAAGAAGGGCAAAGGGGGCCTACGCCCTATCTTGGACCTCAGGAACGTCAATACCTTCCTCCGGAAGGAACACTTCAAAATGTTGACTTTGGCTCAGGTTCTAGCTGCCCTCGACCCTGGAGACTGGATGGTAGCGTTGGACTTGCAGGACGCATATTTCCACATCCCCGTCCTGCCGGCCCACAGGCGTTACCTGCGGTTCACGGTGGGCCAGGAGCACTTTCAGTTCACCGTGCTCCCCTTCGGCCTCACCAGTGCCCCTCGGGTGTTCACGAAAGTGATGGCGGTGGTCGCAGCTCATCTGCGCAGATCAGGGTTTCCAGTCTTCCCCTATCTCGACGACTGGTTGTTGAAGGCGGGCTCGCCCCAGGCAGTCGTCTCCCACCTCCAGACTACGGTGGATCTCCTGCATTTGCTGGGGTTTTCCATCAACGTACCGAAGTCACACCTGAGTCCCTCTCAGCAGCTCCTCTTCATCGGAGCGGTTCTCGATTCGGCGCAGTTCAGGGTCTATCCGCCGGAACAGCGGGTCCGGGATATTCAGGCCCTGATTCCCATCTTTCGGCCTCTATCCTGGGTTTCGGTCAGGCTGGTGTTGCGGCTTCTGGGGCTGATGGCCTCCTGCATCCTATTAGTGCATCACGCCAGGCGGCGCATGCGGGCTCTGCAGTGGGACCTGAAGTTTCAGTGGGCCCAGCATCACGGCAACCTGTCCGACCATGTCTTGATCTCGGAGGGCACTGCACAGCAGTTGCAGTGGTGGCTCATGGACCACGATTGGGTCACGGGCAAGAGCTTCTCCCTTCCCCAACCGGAGCATGTCGTAGTGACGGATGCGTCCCTCCTGGGATGGGGTGGCCATATGGGAGAGGCGGAGATCAGAGGCCTCTGGTCTCCGGCGGAGTCTCGCCTCCACATCAACCTGTTGGAGTTGAGAGCGATCCGACTTGCACTGAAAGCCTTCCTTCCCTCTGTCAGGGGAAGTGTCGTGCAGGTGTTCACGGACAACACCACCGCCATGTGGTATTGCAACAAACAGGGCGGGGTGGGGTCGTGGACCCTTTGTCAGGAGGCTCTCCGCCTCTGGACGTGGCTGGAACACCAGGGCGTCACCCTAGTGGTTCAACATCTGGCGGGCTCTCTGAACGCCAGAGCAGACGAACTCAGCCGCCGGTGCATGATGGATCACGAATGGCGTCTGAACTCCGAAGTGGCGCAAGGTCTCTTTCAGCAGTGGGGAGAGCCTTGGTTAGATCTATTCGCCACCGAAGAGAACGCGCAATGTCAGCAGTTCTGCGTTGGAATTTCCAAGGCGGCACTCGCTCGGCGACGCTTTTCGTCACGAGTGGAGTTGCGGTCTGTTGTACGCCTTTCCGCCTATACCACTTCTGCCCAGAGTGCTGAAGAAGATCAAGCGCGACCGGACTCAAGTCATCTTGGTGGCTCCGGATTGGGCACGAAGGTACTGGTATCCCGAGCTACTCAGTATGTTGACCGATCCTCCGATACGTCTGCCCCTTCGGGAGGATCTTCTGTCGCAGCAGCAGGGGACGGTCCTCCACCCGAACCTGTCCAGCCTCCACCTCCATGCGTGGAGATTGAGCGGCGGCAGTTGATGCCATTTGACTTGCCTCCTGAAGTCTGTGATATCATTCTGGCAGCCAGGCGTCCCTCCACAAAGACGGTATACGCCTGCCGGTGGAACAAATTTGTGGCTTGGTGCACAGCAAAGGCTGTGGATCCCCTTTCCGCCCCTCTTTCTGAGGTTCTCCTCTTTCTTCTTTCTTTGGCCCGGCAGGGCTCTGCCCTGGGCACCTTGAAAGGTTATCTTGCTGCCCTCTCTGCCTTCTTACGGCTTCCTGATCAGCCTTCTCTTTTCAAGTCCCCTGTGGTTCAACGCTTTCTTAAAGGCATTACTCATACGTTCCCTCCTGTTCCTTTCGTAATGCCTCAGTGGGACTTGAATCTTGTTCTAACATTTCTGATGTGCGCTCCCTTTGAGCCTCTTCACAATTGTCCTCTTCGTCTTCTGACGCTTAAGACTGCTTTCCTGGTAGCCATCACCTCGGCTAGACGGGTGAGTGAGCTCCAGGCTCTATCGTCCAAGCCTCCTTTTCTATCTGTTCATCCGGACAAGGTTGTCCTTCGGCCTCGTCCTTCCTTTCTGCCGAAAGTGGTGACTCCCTTTCATCTTGGGCAATCTGTCACCTTGCCCACCTTCTTTCCGCCTCCGCATCCTTCCAAAGAGGAAGAGAGGCTCCACCGTCTGGACCCAAAACGTGCGCTCTCCTTTTATTTGGACCGCACAAAACAGTTCCGGGTGGACGACCAACTTTTCGTTGGATACGTGGGTGCTAAGAAGGGAAAAGCTGTGCACAAACGGACCATCTCCCGGTGGGTCGTTTTGTGCATCAAAATCTGTTACTCCTTGGCGAAAAAGGACCCTCCTGTTGGGCTGCGCGCCCATTCTACTCGGGCTACAGTGGCTACTCCTCCTTTGGGACGGGGAGTCCCTTTGCAGGACATCTGTCAGGCGGCTACGTGGGCTTCGCTACACACGTTTGCCAGGCATTATTGCCTAGACAGCCAAGTCCGGAGGGTTGGCTTCTTTGGCCGTTCTGTCCTCCAGGACTTTCTGGTGTGATCTTGGTTCGCAGACCCACCACCGGGGTTGGTATTGCTTGGGTATCTATTCTAAGGTGAGGAATCTAACTAACGTGTTTCTTTCAGATGAACAAGTTACTTACCTTCGGTAACGATGTATCTGTAAGAAACATTAGTTAGTTAGATTCCTCACCGACCCACCCACCCATCCTCCCCGTTCTGCGAACTGACATCTAGGGTTAAGGTTGTCCTTTTCAGGCCCCTAGACTTTTTTGGCACCAGTGTCGGTCTCTTGCATGGCTCTGCGTTCCTGGCGCGGAAAGCTATGTACAAGAACTGACGTCAGCGCGCGAGGGCGGCGTCTAAGTACTCCGACGACGTCATTATGGCGCACGGCGCCAACGACGGACGCGGAGCCGCAGACGACACCTAGCGACGCGCAAGGGGTATTGCTGACGAAAAATCTTCCGGATCCAGTCTGACGCCTGGGGATATTCTAAGGTGAGGAATCTAACTAATGTTTCTTACAGATACATCGTTACCGAAGGTAAGTAACTTGTTCAATGGGGGCATCCTTTATAGGATGCACTTGCCCTCACCCACCAAAGTGGCATGCTTCATCATTGGGACCTGCAATGTCTAGCGGGCCCCTCTCGGAGGCTTTTTGCCGGAGATCTTTTATTCACTCTGTCTGGTGATGGCCAGGCAGTGGAGTGATACCTTTCATGCATGGACTGTCGCTTTGCTGGCAGTGTGCTTGGATGACCCTTGGCTGGTGGTGTGGCTTGCGTGGATGCTCCAGCTTTTTATCACCCAGAGTCCCCTGCAAACCTCAAATTTAGCTAGCAATTCAAACTTTCCTCACAATTCTGTTTGGAAAAGTTGTCGGATCACTGCGCTGGCACACATTTCCTGCAACCCAGCAGTCTGCTGATAAAAATGATACCTCCCTTGTGTGGGTGCTCAAAGCAGAGAACCTAAAGATAAGGTTCGAGGCATATGAACTGCAGAATTCACACTTTTTCTTAGATCACCATCTGGTGTTGGGCTCGGATGCTTGCACCTTGTTGTTGTCTTGGAAGAAGTCTTTTGTAGTCACGAGATAGGGGACTCCTCCCTTGGACGATAGTAGGCATGGGCATCGACTCCATCCTCAGATTGTTTTTTTTCCGCCATCTGGTTCGGATGTAACTTCAGCGCTCCGGTTCGGTACCGTGTTTTCCAAACCTTTCGATGCACAAACCATCGCAAACTCGACTGTATTGTTTTTGTTTGCGTGCCTTCCGACGCGCTAACTCAAATACTCAATTCCGGTCGTCGACGCGGGCCACAGGGCCTATCGACGCCATTCAGGCCTTCAGCTAATGGAAAGGACGCCATTCAAAAAATGCCCCCAGTGTGGAGTTAAATTTCCACACAGCTACCCACACAAGGTCTGCAACCTTTGTCTTTCGCCGGAACACGAAGAAAAGGATTGCTAATCCTGCGCCTCCTTCCGGTCCAAGAAGACTATCTGTGATCGCTTGGCTCGATGACACGTTATGGCTCAACAGGCTGCACCGGTGCTAGAAGACATCTTCTATGAAGGCCCCGACATTCCAGAGGCCGAGGATTCGGAGGATCTCGACATTGTATCCGGAGCAGATGACTCAGACTCCGATGACCACATCACTCCAGGTCAACGAGGGAGTACAATTGCCCATGCCTCAACCCCACCCAAAAAACAAAAGGCTCCGGTCAAGACTTCGACTGAAGACCTTAGTTGCGACCGTAAGAGAACTTCAGAAGCCCCTCCTCTGGGCACGGCTCCGAAGACAAAAGAGAAGTCTTCCGGCGGCTCGGTACGGAGCAAGCCGCACGCCGGTGCTTCAAAAACACCATCGGTGCCAAAGTCAGGAATGCATCATACTCCTGCTGGCTCCAAAAAGGCCTCGGCACTCAGCACTTCGGCACCGAAAGACCATTAGGCCTCGAATCCAAACAAACCATGAAAACCTCTGTATCCAAAAAAGATTTCCAACTCAACGCCGAAGGACCTTCTAAGGCTCCAGAGCAGAAATCCAAACCGCGTTCGGAACCGAAAAAATCGGCGCAGAAAGCAGACGCCAATGAGGAATAACTGTTTCTATCAGATCCTATCGATCCGAAACAAAAGACATTGCATGTGGACCCTAAAACAGATCATATTGTCAGTCTCCCAGCCAAAAAGAGGAAATTGGACACCGACACACACTCCTGAGGTGCCTGTGAAATAAAGGGACTTGGCAACTTCACCACTAAGACCCTCTTCTCCTGTTCTTCCTACTAAGCCTTCTTCTCCTATACAGTCTCCCACACTTCCTCCATATTCACCACCACCACAAAATTATGATGACTTAGGGGGTGGGGACCCACATAATGACCCTTTCAGTAGCCTGAGGATGACACTAGCATACTACAGGACACATGGGACGATTACGATACCCCTGTAGATCCCACAGACCTTCCTGATCCAGATGCATACCCCACAAGGCCATCTCCCCCAGATGACAACATTGGGTTTAGTCAGCTCATTTGATAAGGCTGCCCAATATCATGGTGTCCAAATGCATTCAGACCCCACTGAGGAAGACTTCCTGGCAGATACTTTTGCACAGTCACAAAACACAGTACAAAACACTACCCGTGCGCAAAGGTGTCATTAGACATGTACCGGACGTCTTCAAAGACCCGGTCAGGACCAGGATTCTCAATCCTAGGATTCATAAAAAAAATATAAACACACACCCCCAATGATCCCACCTACATTAAAAGTCAACTCTTTAGATTCACTGGTGGTGACCAATGCACGGAAGCGTGCCAACTCTCAAACCTCCGGTGATGCTCCACCTCCAGACAAAGAGTCTAAGCTACTAGACGCTTCAGGTAAACGAGTTGCCTCTCAGGCAGCTAATCACTGGAGAATAGCTAATGCACAAGCATTGCTTGCCATGTATGATAGGGCTCACTACGACGAGCTTGAGGGCCTGATGCAGCATTTGCCTGACCAATACAAGGCCAAAGCCAATGATTTGATTCAGGAGGGCAAGTTAATCACAAACGCATCCATTAAATGTGCCCTTAATCCCGCAGACACTGCATCTAGATCAATTAACACTAGTGTGTTATTGCGAAGACACGCATGGTTGCGCATTTCTGGTTTCAACAGTGACCACAGCACCCAGGGTCTTCACAAAGTGTCTTGCGGTAGAAGCCGCACACTTGTGAAGACAGCAGATTCATGTGTTTCCAGATCTGGACGACTGGCTCATAAAAGCCAAGTCACACAGTCAGTGTGTTCACCACACTCACCAAACAATTCAGCTGCTACACAACTTGGGGTTCACAATAAACCACACCAAGTCACATCTACAGCCCTCCTACATATATCATTATCTAGGCGCCACAAAACACACTTCCAAAGCTTGAGCATACCCCGATCCAGCCAGGATAGCCAGTATGCAAACCCTCATACAAAATGTCAACCCCAAAACTCCTGCTCAAGTGTTTATGCAGCTCATAGGAATGATGGCATCTTGCATTTTCATAGTACCTCATGCAAGAGTACAGATGCGCCCCTTACAAGAATGCTTAGCACGCCAGTGGAACCAGGCTCAAGGTCAACTTACAGATCTGGTGTTGGTGGACAGCCGCACACATTGCTCTCTACAGTGGTGGAACACACAAAACCTTTACAGAGGGCGGCCGTTCCTAGAGACAGTTCCACAGATAGTGCTAACAGCGGACGCATCACTCACCGGATGGGGAGCCCATCTCCTAAACACACAATCCAGGGCAGGCGGACCACTCAACAAAAAGTGCTCCACATCAATCACCTAGAAATACTGGCAATATTTCTAGTGTTAAAAGCATTCCAAGCACATCTCCTCCACAAGACTGTCCTACTCCGCACAGACAATATGACAGCAATGTATTACATTCAGAAACCAGGAGGAACACATTCTGTGCAGCTGTCTCATCTAGCGCAAAGCATATGGAGATGGGCCATTCCGCAAAACATATATCTTCTGGTAGAACACCTTCCAGGAGTGCACAAACAGATTGTGGCTGTACTAAGTCATCAGACACAGCAGATACACGAATGGGAATTTCATCCTCAAGTTCTTCAACCATTTTTCCAAACGTGGGGCCAACCAGACATAGATCTGTTCGCCATACACGCAAACGCAAAATGCCCAACCTTTGCTGCCAGGTTTCCACACCCGTTGTTCAAAGGCAATGCGATATGGATGAACTGATCAGGCAGATTTGTGTACGCTTTTCCACCACTCCCACTCATTCTGCTAGTAGTACGCAAGCTCAAACAACAGTCTCTCAAGATGATCCTAGTTGCTCCCACATGGGCGCAGCAACCATGGTTCACAACACTCCTCGAACTCTCGGTAGTTCCACACCAAAAGCTACGTCTCGCCCCAAAACTGCTGACGCAGAACCATGGAGAGATAAGGCACCCAGACCCAGCACAACTGAATCTAGCAATCTGGGTCCTGAAGTCCTAGAGTTTGGTTACCTTAACCTCCGACCCGACTGTATGAACATTCTCAAAGAGGCCAGATACCCTACTACTAAAGCTTGCTATGCAGCCAAATGGAAGCGATTCGTTATTTACTGCACTAACACAATTGACCCGCTAGATGCTTCCATTCAAAACATAATTTGCTATTTACTGCATTTACAAAGATGTAATCTAGCATACTCATCCATAAAATTACATCTGGCTGCCCTTGTCGCCTACCTACAAAACAGAACACATTTGTCATTGTTTAGAGTACCCGCTATCAAAGCCTTTATGGAAGGCCTTAAAAGGATAATTCCACCCAGACTGCCACCCTCTCCGGTGGGGAACCTAAACATTGTCCTTACTAGACTCATGGGTCCCCCATTTGAGTCTTTACACAAATGTGAATTGCAGTTCCTCACATGGAAAGTAGCTTTCCTTGTTGCAATCACCTCTCTTAGGAGAGTAAGTGAGGCTTTAACCATACAAGAACCATTCTTACCAATACATCATAACAAGGTGGTTCTTAGAACAAATCTAAAATTCCTTCCCAAAGTAATCTCTGCTTTCCATCTTAATAAATCTGTAGAGTTTACCAGTGTTTTTCCAAAACCCAGATTCCGTAGCAGAGAGAGCACTTTACACACTTGACGTCAAAAGATCTTTACTTTATTACATTGACCGGACTAAACCTTTTAGAAAGACAAACCAACTGTTTGTAGTTTTCTCTCCACCTCATAAAGGAAACCCCATCACCAAAGCTGGAATTGCCAGGTGGATAGTCAAATGCATTCAAATATGCTACCAGAAGGCAAAACGCACATTAACAATTCCCCCTAGAGCGCACACAACACGCAAACTAGGGGCTTCCATGGCCTTCTTAGGGAACATTCCCCTAGAAGACATTTGTAAAGCAACAACATGGTCTACTACACACACCTTCACCAAACACTATTGTGTAGACGTGCAGGCGAAGCAACAGGCTTCTGTAGGCCAGGCTGTTCTTAAGACACTTTTTCAAACCACTGCAACAGATATAGGTGACCACCGCTAGGGGAGACACTGCTGTACAGTCTATGCAACAGTGTGAATTCTGCAGCTCATATGCCTCGAAGGGAAAATGCTACTTACCAGTATGCTTCTGTTCTTGGCATGTAGAGCTGCAGAATATCACATGCCCACCCGCCTCCCCGGAACCTGTATCTGTTTCAGTGTTATCTTACTTAGATACATTCACATAGACATCTTTCCTGTTTCTTACAAACTCCATCATTTCCCATCATGGTGAAAAACAATATGAGGATGGAGTCGATGCCCATGCGCACTATCGTCCAAGGGAGGAGTCACCTATCTCGTGACTACAAAAGACTTCTTCCAAGACAACAACAAGGTGCAAGCATCCGAGCCCAACACCAGATGGCGATCTATGCAAAAGTGTGATATTCTGCAGCTCTACATGCCAAGAACAGATGCATACTGGTAAGTAGCATTTTCCTTTTTAGCCTGAGTCTGCTATGGGCCCCACATAAGTAAAGCATCATTTTTATCGGGAGACTGAGGGGAACACTGAGTGGTGGGACATTTGTGCTGACGCTGTGATCTCACAACCTTCCCACGCATAAATGTGAGTAAAATGTGACTTTCTAGCCACATTTGAGGTTTGCGGGGGATTCTGGGTAAGAAAATGTTGGGGGAGTACACAGATCCCTTGACTTCCCCTGGTGTCTAGTTTTCTGAAATGTCTGGGTTTGGTAGGTTTCCCTGGATGGCCGTCGAGCCCGGGACCAAAAACGTGGGTGCCCTTATCTATCAGAAAACAACCTGTTTTTGCATAGGGCTCAGCTGCCATCTAGGGAAATCTACCAAACCCAGACATTTCTGGAAAATGGACATCCGAAGAAGCCCAGGGAGGGGTGGCTTGCATGGATCCCCCAATGTTCCTTTACCCTGAATCTCCTGCAAAACTCAATTTTAGCTAAAGTAAATCACAAATGTCCTCAACTTTGTGTGGCAACGTTGTGGAATCAGCTGGACTGCACAAATGCCGTACCACCCGGCGTTCCCCCAGGTCCCCAAGGCTAACAACCTGTGACAGGGAAGGAAGGGCCTGCGACTGGGAAAGGCCAAAAACATAGAAATTGAGGCGATAGTAAATCGAGCTCTAAGCGGTATAATTTGTTTTCTATATGTTTTAGGCGATTCTGCATTGGACATCCACACAAGTGAGGTATCATTTTTATCAGGAGACCAAGCGGGTTGCTGGTGCTGGTACGGTGATCCCAGACAGAAATGTAAGGAAAATGTGATAGTTTTTTAGCTATATTTTAGGTTTGCAGAGGATTCGTTTCAAGAAAATGTCAATCTTTTTTGATTTTTTTTATTTCAACTGTTACTTTCCATAGGAAAAGCTTGAAGGATCTACACAAATGACCCGTTGCTGAATTCAGAATTTTGGCCACATTTTTGCGATGTGTAAAGCTTTCCGGTATCCATTATTGGTTTTACACCCATTTCTACCACTAACTGGAAGGAGGTTGAAAGCACAAAAAATAGGCTATGTCCCAGTAAAATACCAAAACAGTAGAAAATGTTGATTTTCTGACAAAAGTCTACCTGTTACTGAAAGCTGGGAATATGGTGATTTTAGCACCACAAACCCTTCCTTGATACCATTTGCAGGGAAAAAAACAGGCGCTTTCTTGTTTAGCTCTCCCGCCCCCCCCCCCCCAAAAAAAAAACCAATATTTAGCTGTATTTTTCCAAATTAGTCCGTCCTCTCCAGAGCAGTAAACAAATCCTGGGTATCTTTAGACTCCTCAGGATGTTGAAGAAAAGGACACAAATTTGGTGTGGATACCATATGTGGACAAAAGGTTATGGGGGCTTAAGTGCAAATTACCCCAAATTGCAAAAAAAAAGGTGCGTCACACGGGGATGGAGACCTGGCAGCGAAGGTGCTAAATGTGTGAAGCAGTTACATGCCTTTATCTGCATGCATTTGCCAGAATTAACCATTGATAACCTGATTGTTGCCAACTATTGGGCTGGCTAATATACATTCTGGATTTTTTTATGTTACTTATGCTCTTACTGCTTTATTAATACTTGCTGTTCCATGCAAACACTGAATCTATGTAAGATCCAAGATGAAACATACGTTGTGTATCTGTAATCCCGGCATTTGCATCTTGATGTCTTACATGGAGTATAGCATATTAAGTCTGAAGAAGGTAAGGCAATAAGTATGATCACCTTACATCAGTGTGCCACAAAATCTTATAATTAATGCGGTGATGCAAAGAGAATTCTGTTTTTTACCATTAACACTGGCGTCATGTTAGGGGCCTAGATCCCATATTTACATTTTTAAAAACTAGTCTACTACTAGCCTCACAGAGAGATAATAATGCAAAACTGCGAAGCTATGGCAGATACAAGATTGTAAAACCAGTGTTCAAGTTAGATAACCTAAATTGTTTATTACTCTGTGGTGTCTAACATCTCAACTGTATAATGTTAAATGATTGCCTTAATGCTGCTTAATGTTACTGATCTTATGCACGTCCATCATATCAGAGCACTGCCTCATCAGTGGGCATGTTGAATTGTCTTATTGAAAATAATGCTGTCTCACTTAAATGTCCTATATTTCATATCAAGACATAGTATTAAGATAAAAAAAAGTAAACTACTTCTTCTGTAGATACATGGCTCTCCTCTTTAGGAAAGTCAGTGTTTCTAGCCACCGTTAATTGTCCATACTTCACATTCACCTAATATTACCTTTGTTTACTTTACCAATGATATAAGTTTGAAATCTGTACAGTTTTCTAAAAGTGATTTAGTTGTAATTAATTCAAGATTGCCGTAATTATGATCCTTTCAAAGCAAAGTATTAATATGTTGTCTGAAAAATACTTTGTTCGAGCATTAGAAGTGTAATTGAATAAAGGATTTAAATTTTCTCAACCGCACATTAATATGGCTGCACACTTCCTCACTCCATGTGTTGCAGTCTTTACTTTGTAGTTTTTAATAATGTTTATATTTCTTTCTACAGAGAGAGAAAAAAAGAATTGGAACGTGAAGAATTATGGAGAAAGTTGGACGAGCTAAAGCTGAAGAAAGCCTTAGCTGAAAAGCAGAAATTTAATCACAATGTGCAAAATGCACAGAACAGTAAAATTGCCAAATAATACAAATTACAACAACCTCTGCTTTATAGGCATCATTTTGTACACATTTTTTTAAAATATGTAAAAAGTACAAACCAAACCTCATCAGTATGATAAAAAATGTAAATGGCCAACTTTTTTTGGCAAACTGTAAATCTTTGTGGACTTGAAATAGCTCGATGTTACACCGTGGCCACATATTGTAAACTTTTCGAATCATTGATTTATTGTGTCACTTTTAAGGTTTCACACAAATTAATGAATTTTATCATCCCTGATATGAGTGCGATAATTATGGGAGTGGTGAGAATAATGACTTGAAATCTTCATTTCTTGATTGTGTTGCACATAGGTGTAGTCGTTAGTTTTGTACATTATCCTTTATTTTACATGTGCTTTTCACACTGCTGCAGACCTTGGTTTAGAATTAAAGAGCTTTTAGCTCCACTTTACTTCCTAAAATGAAGCTAAGGTACGTCCGTGCCCCACTCAGTTAAATGCCCACCATTTTACGTTTCCCATTTTATATATTTTAACCATTATCACCGCAGCTCAGGTGTGAAAAGCAAATACAGTGGCAGGTGAATACTTTACAAACTCTTTGGTTATTAAACTGTTAGTATACGTAGTAGGAATGTTTTCCACTATGATCACTTGCTGTGTATAGTTTTTTTTTTTTTACCTTCAAACATGCACTGTATTTTTGGATGTCTTTTCCTTCAAAAGTATTGAAAAGGTTAAGGATTAAGGAAAGAAAGTCTGCACATTGCTAATGTAAGGAAATTAGCTGGCTCCTATTGTTTTTAAGTATTAAAAAAATGTAAAACTTTGTGTTAGGTTTACTGAACCTTTGTTAGTCCCAGTCCTATTCTCTACATTGGCAGCTATACAATACAGATAAATCATTTTGTACAAAAGTGAGTTTTATGCTTTCTTGTGTTTTTCCAGCATGATAGAATAACAATAGTTAAGAATTTGAAAATGGCACAACTGAACACTTAACTTGTACTGACCAGTATGGGAAGTGTAGCATTGCTGGCTATATTATTGAAAACTTTTGCACTGTGACGTGGGAAACATCACTTCAACAGAGCACCTGTTGCTACCATTGTACTGCTCAACACACCTTGTTTTAAGTGGTTGTGGAAGTGCCCCATTCTGTCTTAACAATTCCTTTTAAAAATAACATGAAGGTGACCAATGATCTATCAGGTTTAACTACCAAGCCCTAAGTGGAGAAGCTATGGAGTGCAAGCCAGCAAAGACATTCATTACATTTTTACATTTTGAAAATCTTAAAAATGTTAGGGGCTTACACAATTGTAGGACGTTTGCATCTTGCCCACTATTTTGTAGCTATTATAGGTTTAGGAATAGTTATAGCAAATGTGGGCTTCAGCTCAATCCTACAATTTTGGTATCTCGCATGCATTTTAAATGAAAATACATTAAAAAGAGAAGTAGGAGAGGTTTTAAACCACTTAATTCTTTTCTTTCTTGGACCCTCTTACAGTGCTCTATTTTTCATACTAGAATCGTATATTAAATGAGAATATATATTTTTAAATTTCATTTAACAGTTCTTTTAAAAACAAACTATCCATAATTTAACAGCAATGTGGTGCCTGTAGTCTAGCATTACTATGCCATATATACACTTCTGAAGTTGTAAAGAACCAAAAGACATGATGGCACAATAATACTGATTCTACTGTACCTCGTTGCTCTGCTGAACGATGAAAAGGGGTGAAAAATAAGTGTTGATCATAAAACCAGAGCATTACTAGATGTCTGCTGTAATTTGGGTGCTGTATGTACCCCTTTTCAGTCTCTTGTTGATGAAATTCTTGTTTTATGTAATGGAAATACAGTATGTTTCTTAAATATAAAATCGGAAAAGTTTACTATAGAAGTCTTGTACGTTCTACTTGATCAAGTATTTCTGAAATGTTTGTTATAAGAGTACCATTCCAATCTCTTTACTTGCAGTTTGTGGGAAACAGTTTTGTAATGAAAGATCATCACATGGGGATTGAGCAGCATTCAATAAAGTCTTTATGTTTCTATTTGGCACTGTAAATCAATTTTGTGATGTACAGTAAAGCAATTGTTAGCTGTAGAGCTCACTGTAATCCGCGAAGTATTGAGACCCACTAATCAAAATCAAAGCTGAGTCAGTTACGCCCTTGAGGGCCCATAATTATGTTTTGACGTTTCTTGCTCATTTTCTGCCAGGGAATTCTTAAAGTAAGAACTGGTTGGTTACAGTGTGCTATTGATGAAAGCAGAGCCCCCTAAGTGAAATAAAGAGTAAGTTTGTCCTTAGCAGGTCTGAATCAAAAGACAAGTAGTCACAAAACCATTGGTGGATTGATCTAGTTCCCATTGGGCACTTTCCACAGTTCAGCTCCCACGCAGACTGGCCTATTGTTCTATACCATGTGAGGCTTCATATTGCATGTAAAGCATCTGAGCCCCATTGTCTCACTCCATCTATCTCTTCCCTGTAAACTGTGGGGCAGGAATCCACATGCTAGCTAGGGCCTCAGATCTGTCTCTGTTTTTAAATACTTTGCACATCCCTGAGTCCTGAACATCCCGGTAGCTCACCCACTCCGAAATGCGCTCCACTCCATAGAAACATCAACCGCTTTGATGCAACGCTGCATTCACTCATAAAGTCTGATGCTACTAGTGACGAGACACTCTTTTTGAACGTGAAAGTACATGAGTCAAAGCATCTGCCATCATGGTAACCTGTCAAAGTTTTGATGGTCATTTGCCATTGAATTTGTGGCTGGTAATGAGCTTTCGGACTTAATAAATATGAAGAGAGTCACAAAAGAGGACAGTTATTCTGATGAAATTCAGGAAAATTCGCCAAATCTTCCAAATAAGGTCCACTTACTGCCAATGCATGAAACCAGTCTTTATACAAGAAAATCCAAACAGTTTTATTAAATCTCTGCCTATACATTCAGCATAAAATCAGTGTTCTGCTGTACCATATGCTTATAGGACCAATTTACCTGAACATGAGCAGTGTTCTTACGCCCATCCAGTGACTCTTATGCCAACCGCTCAGCACTGATGAAACTTATTGTTTGTGTAGATACACATGCTCTGCATACTCCTGCCACATAGGGTTGGACTCAAAAGTGTGCAAATAGTTTTTCTTCGATGTAGTATTTGTAGTTACAAGGTACAGTGACTCCATTTATTATTATTAATGGGCAATTGTTTTTATTCTCTGCCGTTGGGTTCAGGTGTTTATCCATTGAACTCTTTTGTCAGCACTTGAAAGTGTTCGTCGTCAGGGCTTGGATTTTCCATACCGTTGGTGAAAACAATTGGTGCTTGTAGTACCTTTTGGTTCTGCTGCAATCTTAGTCAGGCTTGGAAAACGAGGTTCTATTCGATGCTCTCCTCCCCCCCGAACACCCCTACCCCCCACCACCCCCCCCCTCCCTCGGGCCCTTGACCCATTTAGGGGCCTTTATCTTTTCAGTTGAAAATGTTGACTGATTGATGGAAAAGAATCCATTTCAATACCAACCCCAGTATCACTTAAAGTATCCCTGGACAGACTTCCACCAGGTTTCCAACCTATGTCGGTTCCCGGAGCTCCTTCTCTGCCTGCCTTGCCTTCCACTCAAAAACGACATTTCCTTACCGAAGCAATCGACCACTCGCTCGATGACCCATGGCATAGCAGCAAGTAAACTATTTTCGGGGACCGAGCCGTCTGGGAGGAAACAAAGCCATGGTCCTCAAGCGAGCAGAGATCCCTTTCGGAGTCTGAGATGGAAGACTACCCAGTCTTCAAGATCCAGCCATAGAAGACCTTAACCATGAGTATTACGTTCCTCCCTCCCCGACATCTAACTCAGGCTGAGCACTGTCCTCTTGGGGGTTGGACGTTGAGTCCAGAAGTTCGTCAGGTTTCCTGTTAACTACTGCCTAAAAGCCGTGGTCCGCACCAGCGTAAGCCCTCAAATTTTTCTCCAAGTCAGCATTCCGCACTGAAACAGCTGCAGATGACCCGCTCTCAGTGCCAACAGCACCTTTGATACCAACAGCTCCTTCAGCACCAGTATCGAAAACAACCTCAAGGCCCTCTTCTGCTCCGAAGACTCCCTCTGTGGCAGCGAGCCAGAAGCCGTGTTTGGTACAGAAACGACCGGTGCCCAAAGCCTCGTCCTCTATACATCCGAGGAACAGGAGCAGCCCGTCCTACAGCATCTACAGGAGGAGTGTGACCCCAGGCAGAAGCGAATCCTCATTGACCCGCAAACTGCAGGATCCTCAACCAGCCTCTACCAAAGGCTGAGGTCACTATCCCTTACAAGAGGAAGTTGACTTTTTAGGAGGCTCTTTCCCTGCATCTAGAACAACCATCCAAGACCAAGAAGCATCAGGATCAGGGCACTAACCCTCATCTCCTAGATCCCGTCGTCCTCCTCCACTTCCCTCTTCTCTTCCTCCTCTTCCATTCTCTCCCACTCCTCCTCTCCCTGCATCATTTAAAACACTGGGAGCACCTGTGCCTCAACCACCAGAGGGTTCTCCATACTCATAACTTTGGGGGTGCAGTCTAACATATCCACTGGATCCCTACGAAGCCCCGTTCGACCCTCAGCCTCGGTATGACCCATGGGATGACTACTATGACTCACCTGGGGACACTAACCCAGACCTTTACCCTATCAAACCATCCCTGACAGATGACACTATCTCTGACCACAAGGTTCTGCTTTGGGGATCCTACTTCCTTGAGGTGGAAATGCACAGGGACCAGGAGGATGAGGATTTCCTCATGGAGATGCTGCCCACCACCCAGCACTCTCTGCAGTTTCTCCCTGTACTCCTGCTGAAAACCACTCCTGAAGTATTCTAGGAGTCGGTAAACGCCAAGGTGGTCACCCCCAGAATGGACTAAAAGTACAAACCCCTCCATGCTCCCTCATGGTCCATGCGGCCAGCAAGTGCACCAGTGCCCAGGGCATCTGCTACGCACATCCACCAAACAAGGAAAGCAAGAATATTAATGCGACTGGTAAGCTGGTCGTCACAGTCAGCGACCCATTGGTGCATCACCAATTTCCTGTGCCTGTTCTCTAGGTATGATCAGGCCCATTGGGACAAGATGGCGGAGCTCCTCCAACATCTCCCGGAACAGTACAGGAATCGTAATGATGAGCTCGTTCCTGAGGGGAAGATTATTTCAAATACCACTATACAGTGTGCCTTGGATGCTGGTGTGGCTCAGTGTATTAATTTAGTCCTCATCCAGCGCTTGCCTCACCATGTGTCTCTGACTTCAAGCCAGAGGTACAGCACCATCTGCTCAATCTGCCCTTGTATGGGTAGCACCGCTTCGGACTGCAGGTTGACCTGATGCTCGAAAAGGTAGCTGAACCAAAGGTTGATTTGGACAAGGATAGCGGGGCTCTCCAGATGCCTTCTCCCTTGGGTTCCTTTCGAAGTTGTCAGTACAAGGGGTATGCCAAGACCACCTACCCTAAAGCCACTACTCCCTAATAGAGGCTGCAGCATCAGCAGAACCCTTCAAGATGCTATTTAAGGGGGAGACTACAGGGGTAACAACTCCAGGGGTAGAGGTAATGGTGGTGTGGTTAAGGGGGCCACCTCTGCTAAACAATGATTCACTTTCCCTTTCCCCTACATTCACACTACGTCTGTTGGGAATAGGACTGCAGGGGTATCTTGCGCCGTTGCAGGAGATCCTCTCCGAACAGTGGGTTCTCTCTTTCATAGGTGGGGCTACTGCTTAGAACTCAATGCAACCCCACCAAACATTCCTCCCTGTCGACATACTCTCCCTCCAGAACATCAGCGCCTACTTCAGGAGTAGGTAGAGGCTTCCATTTGCAAGGGGCCACAGAGCCTTTGCCCCCACACCAACGCGGCAAATTACTGTACACTTGTCATTCCATCCTATACTAGACCTCAGGTCCCTCAATGAATACATCTTGTCAGAGGACTTCCACATGGTCACGCTCCAGGATATTTTCCCTCTGCAAGGCGACTTCATGACTGCACTTGATCTGGACAACTTTCACATTCCAATCCATCCTGCACACCACCGTTGCCTCCAGTTTGTGGTGTGTGACCTGCATTTCCAGGGCTAATTGCTACCCTTGGGGGTCACCAAGGCCCCCAGAGTGTTCACAAAGTGTCTTGCCGTGGTAGCTGCACATTTGAAAAGAACCGGCATCTACGTGCTCCCTTACATGGATGGCTGTTTAATCAAGAACACAAATGACAAACACTGAGTGATACTGCTTGGCTCATACCCAGACCTCCATAGAGCTTTTGCACAATCTAGAGTGCGCAATCAACACAGTAAAATCCAACCTTCAGCCCTTTCAGGTTCAGTCCTTCTTAGGAGCGGTCCACACAGTCGTCAGTAAAGCTTATCCTAGCCAAGCAGGGTTCCAAGCGTTCCAGTTTTTACTGCCCCTTTTAAGCCAGATCTCCAAATAAGTCAGGATGGCCATGTGCCTCCTAGACATAATGGCCTTCATTTCCGTAGTTTCTCATGCCAATTATACATGTCTGTTGCGGTAGTGCCTGGCTGCACAGTGGTCACAAGCGGAGGGTTACTGGGAAGATCTAGTGTTGATTTGGGCCATGACCCATTGCACGCTGCAGTGGCAGAACAGCAACTAACTTTTTGAAGGGCTGTTCTTTCTTCAACCCAGTTTCTCAAGTGATCATCATGATAGATGCTTCCCTAACCAGGTGGTGCGCACACTTACAAAACTTGACCGTTCTGGGCATTTGAGCACCACACCAACTGGCTCGCCTCATCAGTCACCCCAGAACTACTGGCACCTTCTGCTACGTTCAACAGAAGATGATCCTCATCCACACATACAACATGACCGCCATGTACTACCTCAGGGCAACACTCGGGCATTATATTTGTCTGCATTAGCTCAGTGCATTTGGCAGTAGGAGCTCCACCACAAAATCCATCTACTGACGGAGTACTTGTTGGAAGTGGAAACGACTTTGCACACCTGCTCAGCAGGATGCAGTAACAAGTCCACGAGTAGAAACCACCCACAAATCCTACTCCTGTACACCCGTCATTGGGGGTTTCCAAACTTAGACCTCTTCGTCAAATGCCCAGCCTTCACATCTAGGTTCCGACACACTCAGTCCATGGGCAATGCATCATGTTTGAACTGATTGCGTCTATTTGCCTACGATTTTCCGCCTCTCACTCTTCCATTTCTGCCTCGTATGCTTTGGCAAACCTCCTTCCCTCTCATCCTGGTGGCTCCCACATAGACTAAGCAATCCTGGTTCACAACCCTTTTCCACCTGTCCTTAGTGCCCCCCCCAAGAAGCTGCCCAACTTGTCAGACCTTCTCACATTGAACCAGGGTAGAGTCAAGCACCTGAACTTCAGGCAGTTCAATTTCATGACTTGGCTCCCGAAGTCCTAGAGTTTGAGTGTATCACTATCCTCAAGGAGACCCGGATGCCCACAAAACAAACCTGCTATGGAACCAAATGGAAAGGATTTGGTCTCTCTAAACACACGACCCTCTCAAGCAAACAGTCTGCTCCTCACTACATATGTAAATGTGAGGCCTTGCCTACACATTTATCCGACTTCACTTAGCTACAGTTGCTGCCTACCTCTAGAATAGGAAATGCACTTCACTGTTCAGGGACCTGGTCATCAACACCTTCATGGAAGAACTTAAACGGGTCATTCCACCCAGGGTACACCTTGTCCCTGTTGTGCAACCTCAAAATTCTCTTCCAGGGGATACTCATCAATAGTCATAAGCAGTGAATTATCCACGCCCACGTGCAGTATCCCAGAGCGCATATATATATATATATATATATATATATATATATATATATATATATATATATATATATATTCACTGAAAAAACCATAGGTTTCACACACGTTATAGTTAGGAATTAGCATTTAAAAAACGTTGCAAAGTCACTTAAAAAACCATAGGTTTCACACATGTTATAGTTAGGTGGATATTTCACTCGTAAAAAAACAATGAAATTCCCCCGTTATAGTTACTTCAGATTACTATAACTTGCGTGACCGCCACTCTATCACAAGGATGATGTCAAAAGAGATGTCAAGAGTGATGCCACTGACCATGTCATGAGTGATGTAATATGTGACGTCATGAGCAGAGGATTGCGGGCGCGCGAGGTATAGTTAGCTGAAGTAACTATAACGGGGGAATTTCATTGGTTTTTTACGAGTGAAATATCCACCTAACTATAACATGTGTGAAACCTATGGTTTTTTAAGTGAATATATATATATATATATATATATTCACTGAAAAAACCATAGGTTTCACACATGTTATAGTTAGCTGGAAATTTTACTGATAAAAAACCAATGAAATTCCCCCGTTATAGTTACTGTAGGCAACTATAACTCACGCGACCGCAATCCTCTGCTGATGCTAATACTGTATTTAGACACTTATTTGCCCATGTCTTCTTCCATTAAATTTTAGCTATACAAATATTTTTTTTCATAAAGACACATATGTCATCAGCAGAGGATTACGGTCGCGTGAGTTATAGTTGCCTACAGTAACTATAACGCAAGGATGATTGTTCGGTCGTCACTTAAATTTCAGCTCCTCCCTCACCCCCCCATTCCTAACGTGGACTACCTGGTGGCCCGTTCCCTCAACCTTCCTTCTCCCCTCACTGTGGTTCTTGTCTATCGCCCCCCTCAATTGATGCCTTCCTTTGTAGCCTCCATCCAGGAGTTGTTGGCCACTCTTGTGGTCAACAACTCCTCTGTGCTCCTTCTTGGTGACTTCAACTTCTGGCCAGGAGACCTTAAGGAAGACCTTTCTTCAAAAGACTTCTCTGCCACTCTTCAATGTCTGAATCTTACCTCTTATGTCACAGCCCCGACCCACGTGCATGGTCATATACTTGACCAAATCTGGTCATCTTGCCCCCTTGCTTCACCTCCCTCCATCTCTCCCTGTGTCTGGTCTGACCACTCTATCATTTCTTTTTCTGTTCACTTAGGTATGGTTGTCAAACCCTCTCCCCCTAAAAACCTTCTAGCTCGCAACTGGAACCAAACTGATCTTGATTCCCTTTCACTCTCTTTGGTATCCTCTGCTCCTGATCTCACTTGTCTCCCCCTTGAATCTCAGGCAAAAGCCATAAGTACATGGCTTGCTGCTTCGTGTGACCGTGTGGCCCCGCTTAAAAAGATCAAAGCGGTTCGTCCATACGACGCGCACAAATGGTTCTCCACTGAGCTCAAGGCACTAAAACTTGATCTCAGACGGGCGGAACGCCTTTGGAGACGTCAGTATTCCCCTCCTCTGCGAGTTCAGTACAGACAACTCCTTACCAACTACAAAAAAGCAGTCCTTAATGCCAAAACTTCCTACTTCACGGAGAGAGTATCGCTCTCCGTGAATAAACCTCGTGAAATCTTCTCTTTGGTTCGCAATCTTGCTACTTCTGATCGCTCCACTCCCAGCCTGGTTCCCTCCCAACCCCTTTGTCTGTCACTTAATAATTTTTTTATTGACAAGATTGCGAAAATTAAAGCTGACATTCCTATTGTGCCTCAGCCTACCCTCACCAGCCCTGTTACCCTCCCTTCTTCTTCCTTCGACACTTTCCCCCCTATCTCCCTCGACTTGTTCCACAACTACCTGTCTAAAGTTAAATCTGGCTCTCCTTTGGACGGTGTTCCTGCACGGATCCTCAAAATCCTCCACTAATTGTCCTGGTCCCCCTCTCTCTTTTCTCAACTCCTCACTGGCCTCCGGTGTTGTCCCCTCTTCCTTTAAATCTGCTGTTGTCCTTCCTATTCTAAAAAAACCTGGTCTTGATCCTTCCCTCCCAGCTAATTTCCGTCCCATTTCCCTTCTTCCCTACCTGGGTAAGATCCTAGAGACCCATGTCACCTCCTGCCTCTCCTCATACATCGAGGACAATGGCCTTTTAGCTTCCCACCAGGCGGGTTTCCGCCCTGGCCATTCTACAGAAGCGGTGGTTCTAGCGGTCTTAGATGAACTCAAGGGCAAGGCTGATGTTAACCTTCCTCAAGCCTTGGTGCTTCTCGACTTGTCCGCTGCGTTTGACACGGTCGACCATTCCATTCTTCTTGACCGTGTCTGCGCAGCGGGCATTCGGGGCGCGGCCCTTTCCTGGCTAGCATCCTTTCTTCAGGATAGGCATCAGGCTGTTCATCTCTCCGGTTTCTCTGCCCCTTCCTGTTCGGTCACTTGTGGTGTTGCTCAGGGCTCTTCTCTTTCCCCCCTCCTCTTTAACTTGTATATCTGTCCTCTTGTTTCTTCTCTTCTCAAGCTGGGGGTCTCTGTATATAATTACGCAGATGACCTCCAGCTTGTCTTTGATCTGTCTTCCTCTCCTGATTCTATTCCCAAGTTCAGTTCCACCCTTATCTTTATTTCGGAATGGATGAGCGCCAACCATCTTAAGCTCAACCCCGATAAGACGGAACTTGTCCTCACGGGTGGTCCCTCTAACCCTTGGTCCCCTGAACATTGGCCCCCCTCTTTTGGACCCCCCCCCCCCCCGCCCTCTCCTTCTGTCCGTACCCTTGGCATCAAAGTCAGAACTGACTTAACCATGCACAGCCAGATTAGCTCTGTTGTGTCTTCATGTTTCCTTTCTCTCCGTCTTATTCGGAAAATATCACGCTTTTTCACCACCGACGCGCTTAAATCCATAGTCTTGGCTTTAGTCATCTCACGCCTCGACTATGGCAATGGCCTGTACGTGGGTATCCCCTCCCACGAATCCCGACGTTTACAGGCCATTCAAAACCAGGCTGCCCGTCTCATTCTCTCCCTTCCCAAATCCTCTCACATCACCCCTGTCTTAAAAACCCTTCACTGGCTCCCCATCCGCTTCAGATCCCTTTTCAAACTTGCTTGCTTTGCCTTTCGCGCCCACTCCCGTTCGGCCCCTGCCTATATCACTTCCCTCATTTCTTCCTATGTTCCCAGTCGCACTCTCCGTTCTTCTTCTCTCTCTCTTCTTCACATTCCCCGCTTCCGCAAATCCAGATCCGGGGGCACTCGTCTTTCCGTCTTGGCTCCCCAGTTCTGGAATAGTCTCCCACTTCATCTTCGCTCCATTCCTATTTTCAGCCATTTCCGTAAAGCCTTAAAAACTTTTCTTTTCTCTTTGGCTTTCCCCTCTTAGGTCCCCTGTGTCTCCCTCTGTGAGCTCTGACCCAGGTCCCCCAGCGCCAGGAAGCCGCTTGGCAGCAGTGCGCTTTATTAAATATTGTTTTCATTTCATTTCATTTCATTTCATTTTCATTTCATTTCACGGAGAGGGTATATCATATCAACTTACTGGAACTGAGGGCCGTCCAGCTAGCCCTCAAGTCCTTCCCGTCTCTTCGGTTCAACTCCCTCTTGATTCAGACAGACAACACCACAACGATGTTTTATCTGAACAAGCAGGGAGGCACCAGGTCCAGAATTCCGTCCCAGGAGGCACAAGCAATTTGGAAGTGGTTACTTGCAAAACACCTCACCGTCGCGGCGGTCCACGTCCCGGGCGTTCTAAACATCCAGACAGACTTCCTAAGCAGAGAGTTCATGGAAGCGCACAACTGGGTGCTAAACAACGAGGTAGCTCAAGACATCTTTCAAAAATGTGGGAGGTTCCAGACATAGACTTGTTCGCAGATGCAACAAACGCCAAATGCCCCGTCTGCGCATCCAGGTTTCACCAACCAGGTTCAAGCGGGAATGCTCTATTGATAAGATGGTTTCAGAGCTTACTCTATGCTTTTCCTCCGCCACCTCCCATCCCAGCAGTGATCACCAAGTTCTACAAGACCAACTCCAGGATAATTCTGATTGCTCCGGCGTGGCCGCGCCAGTGTTGGTACCCGGACCTTCTACATCTCTCCGAGGTCCCACACCGGACGTTGCCTTGCCGTCCAGACCTGCTGTCCAAGAGCCAGGGGAGGGGTTTCATTTCAACCTTCCTTCGCTCAGGCTGACAGCATGGCTCCTGAAGTCTTGCAGTATGGACACCTAGACTTGCCAGCGGACTATATGAACATCCTTAGGGAAGCTAAGAGACCTTCTACCAGGGCTTCCTTCGCTTTCAAGTGGAAGCGTTTCTACATATGGTGCTTGAAAATGGTCATGACCCGGTTAGAGGACAAGAACAGGTCATTCTGCCATATCTTTTATATCTGGCTAAGTCGGGCCTGCAATTCACATCTATTAAGGAACATTTAGCGGCAATTACGGCATATAGGAAATCACCTACGCAGGGTTCTTTTTTTCAAGATGCCAGTGGTGAAAGATTTTCTTGAAGGGTTGAAAAAAGGTGTATCCACCAGTACAAGCCCCTTCTCCTTGGGAGCTCTATGTGGTCCTTACCAAACTGATGGGAGCACCTTTTGAACCAATACACAAGTCCTCCCTGCAGCGTTTGTCTTGGAAAGTAGCCTTCTTGGTGGCTATTACGTCTGCTCGTAGAGTCAGCGAGTTGCAAGCATTGTGTTGTAAGGAACCCTAAACTGTGTTTCATTCAAATAGGGTAGTTCTAAGGACTCATCCTAGTTTTCTGCCTAAGGTTGTCTCAGATTTCCACATTAATCAGGGTATCACTTTATCTACTTTTTTCTCTAATCCTTCTACTCCCCCTGAAAGGGCCTTACACTCCTTAGATCTTAAGAGAGTGTTGAAGTTTTATCTGGACAAGACTAAAGATATAAAAAAAAGACGGACCTACTATTTGTCAATTACGGTCTTATTAATACTGGTTTAGCAGCGTCTAAGAGGTCCATTTCAAGGTGGATAGTCTCCTGCATTTCCTTAGCCTATCAGTTGGCTAATAAATCTCTTCATGGAAAGCCTACAGCATATTCAACCAGAGGAAAGGGCTCTACTACAGCCCTCCGGAACATTCCCATAGCAGAAATCTGCAAAGCAGCTACATGGCGGTCTGTTAATACTTTTTCTCGCCATTACTGCTTAGATTCAGATGCTCAGGGAGATGCTCAAGTAGGTGAGGCATCTCTGAGAAATCTGTTTGGTTGATTGTCTGTTTTCAACTATATCGCTGTCATTTTATTTCTAGTACTGGATTGCTCATCCGCGAAGTGTGGGGTATGGGCTTGCTATTCTAGTCACTGCTTATGACTATTGATGAGTATCCCCTGGAAGAGAAGGATACGTTACTTACCTGTAGTCCTAGTTCTCTTCCAGGGGTATACTCATCAAAGTCATAAGCACCCCTCCCGCCTCCCCGGACGAGCAATGTGAGTACAAGATTTAAAGTGTTTCAGTACGCCTTTACAAAACGAACTGACCTAACTGTCACCTGTGGTGCATGCTGGGAGCAGAGTGTTCCCTGAGGTTCTTAAAAGCAAAGTGCGTAGATGCTTGTAAGCCTTAAAGGCAAGGTGACAGTTGTCTTTTCTGTACTAAGACAGTTTTTCTTATTCAGCCTATGGGCCAAACTGCCTGCAATTACCTGCTCTTCCTTATTTTTGGAAAATAAAGGAGTCTTGTTTGAAACCATTATAGTGTATTGTCTCTATTACAAGCAGTCTTGAGAGACTTATTGTTATATAAGTAAAACTGGTGTAATATTGGCTGTTTGCCCTATTTGTTTTAGACTGTTGGATGGGGCTGCATATTTACATATATGTAGGTATGCATACATATGTAGGTGTATGGGGTTGAAAGTATTTACTTAAGGATCCAGGCATACACCTGTATATGTGTGTGCATATATGTATGTATATATTTATATATATATTGCTATATGCTCCGGGAATCCGCACGTGGGCAGGAATAATTCACTGCTTATGACTTGAGTATACCCCTGGAAGAGAACTAGGATTACAGGTAAGTAACTTATCCTTATTCTCACACGACTCCTGGGCCCACCTTTCAAACCCCATTCATTCATGGCCATTGTAGTTTTCCTCTTGGAAGGTGGGTTACCTAGAGGCCATGACCTCTCTTGGGCGAGTCAGTGAGCTACAAGCTTTCACCCTATAGGAACCTCCTTTCTAGGTGCACAATGATAGGGTCGGCCTTAAGACAAATCCAAAATTCCTGTTGAAAATTGGGGTCTCTAGTTGGCAGAGGTAGGTACCTTTGTCCAATTAGGGACCCTTGTTTCTTGTCAGGGTAAGGAAGATACACATTTTAGATAACCCCTGCTCACTCCCAGGGTAGCTTGGCACAAGCAGACAGACTTATCCCAAAGACAATGTGTAAAGTATTTGTTCTCAAAACACCAAGTAATACAGTGATAATACCACACCAGTTTAGGAAAAAATATGTATCTTTATCTGAACTCAACAAGAACAAAATGACAAAAATCCAACACATGTAATAAGAATATGACTTTAAAAAGGTTTCAAACTGAGTCCATAGAAAACTGTATGCGTGATTTCTTGCAAAGTACCTCTGATGCGTCAGACTTCACAAGGCCAAACAGCCCCAGAGATGGGAAGCTTCAAAAACAAAGAGATGCGTCAGTTCCTGAGACCTTGGGAAGGCGATGTGACAGTTCTGCTGCACGCAAGAGAAGTGATGCGTCTAATCCGGTCTGTAGGGGAAGTGATGCATCAACTCCAAGACTATTCTAGTCCGCGGGTGATGCATTGGGAAAACTTGCCGTACAGGTGCGATGCGTGGAAATCTGGGATGCGTCGGCGATCAATGCAGTGGCGTCAAGCGGCGCTGCGTTGGTTTCTTCAGCCGCTATCACTCAATGCGTTGGTTCTTGGAGCCGTGACAGGCGTTGCGTAGATTTCTGAGGCGACATGGCGATGCGTGGAGATTCTTCTCGCACAGCGGTTCTGCATCGGAAAAACAGCCGCAAGAAGAGCGATGCTTTGATTTCTTCAGTTCTTTAGGTTTCTTCCAGATCCCAGCAGCAAGCACAACCTCCAGAGGCCCAGAATGTGAACAGGCGCACCTCCTGGCAGGAAAGAACTCTCAACAGCAGTTCTGGGATTTTAGGTCTAATACTTATACCCCAAAATGTCTTTGTTCTCTTTGTACAAGGGTCTCTGAGCCCAGTCCAAACCAGTTCTGTCCTAACTTGTGCAGTATGACCACAGAGGGTGGAGTCCGCATTGTACAAGGGAGACAGGCCAGGAAATCTCTTTCCACTACTCTAAATTCATCCACGGTCTATTCAGCCAGCTTTGATCCATCCAGGGAGGGCCAGGTACACCTCAACCCTCCTAGTGGCTGTCTACAGTGATTGCACATCCCCTGTCACTCCAAAACCAGACAGTCAATACACAAACAGGCAGGGGCACACAGAATGGTTAAACAAGAAAATGGCTACTTTCTAAAAGTGCCATTTAAAAAAAAAAACTATTTAAAAAACAGCTTTACTAAAAGATGTTATAAATTCTGAGTTCATATAGCCTAAACTTTATTTCCCGGTCTTGTCCCAATAGGAAGTTATACTTTTTAAATGTTACAAAGCATTTTCAATTCTATCCTATGGGGCAAGATAGCTTTTCAATGGAGAAAAACAAAATTGGCAGTATTTCACTATCAGGACAGGTCACACACATCAGTACATGTCCTACCTTTCACATGCACTACACCTTGCTCATGGGGGTACCTTGGGCCTACCACAGGCGTGTCTTACATGTAAGAAAAGGGAACATTAGGGCCTGGCAAGTGGGTGCACTTGCCAGGTCAACATGGCAGTTTACAAACTGTGCACAGATACTGCGGTGGCAGGTCTAAGATACCTTTTCAGGGCTTCTCGTGGGTGGCAAAAGATAAGTCTAAGGAGCTGAACAAAACTTCGGAACCGAAAAAACACTCGGAACCACAAACTACAGTGCCAAAAGCTAAAGAGTCTAAAACACCACAGAAAGCTTCGGGGACACGGGCCAAGCAACATTCTGACCCTAAATCTTCAGCACCTGCAAAGGACATAGTACCCGTACAACAACTTCCAACAGATGTTTTGAATCCGAAACAAGAGACTCTCTACATTGACCCAGAGACTGGCAAAGATGTCGCCAAGCCTCCTAAAAAGAGAAAATTGGACACTTCAGAAGAACCTGAAATACCCAATAAGCAAAAAGAGATGGGCACGAACACTACTCCACCTCTCTCTCCCCTTCTCCAGCTGATCCAAATCTGCTAATTTCTCCAGCAGACTCACCACAACATACATTTTCACCTCAACCACAGGATGATGACGATGACTATAGTGATGTGGGAGGGAATGGAGATCCAGCTAAATATGACGCAGATACCATCCCACACAATCCAGATCCCTCGGATGATTACAACACAGATCCCGACCCACACAGTGACCCGGACCTGTATCCCTCTAGACCAGAGGTCTTCAAACGTTTGTAGACTGAGCCCCCCCCCCCCCCCCCCCCCCCCCCCCCTCTAAAACTTTTTACACGTCGAGGGCCCCCCCCATCACCACCACCTGACAAAAAAGTTCTGGAAGCCGGTACTCTGCATCATTGATGGCCCTTCCCTCCTGCAGAGCCCAGGTCGTATAGGGCAAATATTAAATAAATTAAGAGTGTTTAGTAAACTGAAGTTTTTTTTAGTGCTTGTGCTTATTCTAAAGTTCAAATGAAAAGTCTCCAAGAAAAAAATGTGCACAAAAAATTACATTGGTGCTTTATTTTTCACATAAAACACAACATTTAGGATAGATTAGCAAAAACTCTCCCAAAACACAGGTGTGGGGTGTGCCTGTATTTCTCCACAGAGACAGTTAATGTGTGGATGGATTCTTGCTTCTGCCATCCTTAGGTTGTGCTCCACTTCCAGTCTTGAGCAGTACCTGGAAACGGGAGTGCTCACAAAATTTTGTAATATATTTTTTGCAGTTTAATATAGTACGAGCGTGACCCAAAGGTATTGGAGCGCTTACAGCAGCATCTTTTACATTACTCAAACACACATTCATTTTTTGTAAGCACAGGGAGATTAAGTGATTTGCCCAGAATCACAGGATTTTGAGCAGACACCAAGAATTTAACCTGGTTCCCCACCTCTACAGTCATCAGCTCTGGCTGTTGCGCCACATCCTTACCCCTAAACAAGATATCAGAAAAGGGAGTTCCACAAAACATGCTTTCTGACATGATTGAAAAATCCATGATTATGTGGAGTATGGCCAGGTGTTGCCATGTCAGTAGGAGGCCAGCTACAGTTTTCCGAGAAGGCCTAGGAGACATTTACATCATACACATGTGATGTAAGTGATTCAAGAGGATATATACATCTTTATTCTCTAGCAGCATCAAGAGTCAATTTGTTGGCTTAGTTGGCTTATAAAGAAGATTGCCTTCCAAAGCTCCAGAAATAGTTACACAATAATTTTTTTAATTTGGTCTATGAAAGAAGTGAGGACAGATGGTAGGCATACTTCACAATATTTGTTATATCAGGCTTGTGGACTCAGCTCTAGGGATTGGAACATGTCATACAAGCACCAGCAACTTTAATCAAGGTCAAATTTATTTTTCGTAAGTCACTGGTAAATTAAGTGATTTTGCCCAGGATCACATGATGTTGAGCCGATACCAGGACTCGAACCGGGGTGCCCAGAACCAAAGTCAGCACCTATGGCATTCATGCTAAATCTGCTCCTCCTTGAAACATCCAAACGTTCCCACTAGTCGTAGGATGAAGGGAAAAGGAGCGAGGCTTTAAAAAAATATTACAAAAGCTCTTCACTCTTACCTGCCAGAGAATGGAATCTTCAGAAAGGAGACAACCATTGTAAATTCCTTGCAGTGAAACGTACTTCCGACGTGGGAAGCAACATGGGGTGCCACTAGACCAGAACTTTGGGGGGGGACTAAGACTCCCAGACAGGGCTGGCCCTAACACTGATTGCACACCTGAGAGGGACAGGTGAGTGAAGTGTCACATGAGCAGGGTGAGTAGTCTGCTTGTGTGACTGCAGGGTGAGGTACAGGGTGAACTCATGTGACTGCAGGGTGAGGTACAGAGTGAACAGCGCAAGAGCATTGTGAGTGCAGAGTGCTCACTGAGAGTGCTGAGTGTGCGGTGTACTTATGTGACCGCAAGTAAGTGGAGGGAGAATGGTGTGAGTTCAGGGTGAGTGGTATAAGTGCAGTGTGGTCACTGTGAGTGCAGGGTGAGAGGGTGGTATGAGTGCATGGTGATCAGTGTGAGTACATTGTGATCCCTGTGAGTATGAAAGAGAAGGGCGAGAATGAGGAGTGAGTTGTCTGAATGTAGGGTGCATTCCCAAACACAGTTGAAGTTACTCAGCATGTTATTGAGGCTTGGCATAGGGTTTGAGATATGTTAAACTATTGCTTTTATGGCATTATTCAGGCTCCAGGGATCGAGGGTGGAGGAAATAAATATCGTGCTTATCCTGCAACATACTTCAAGTCTTGCGATTAGGGTTGCCAGCTCTTTATATTGATGTCCCAAACAGTACAAAAATAAGCAATCCCCTAAAGCCCATTTTCAGCACTTATCTGTGCATACTTGGAACAGCAAAAATAAATAGAAAGCATTTTTAATTGCATTCTAAGGCTGCCTGAATGATCCATGACTGATCATTAAAGGGAACAAAGATTGACTTGCAAAGTGTCTCAGTACAGACACACCCTCTGTGTGCAGGAGGGTCCCCAAAGTGTGGATCAGAGATAATTGGAGCAAAGGCATAGTCTTGACAAGTTGCAGTTGCGAAGACCCCCTCAGCCCACGCCCTCCACCCCATTGTCCGGGCTGAGACAGCTTCCAGGGCACACACACACAGACAGTTTTTGAGCTGCCAGCCGCACCCGAGTACTTCACGAGCCTTTAAAAGACCATTCATGTGTTAACAATGCTTTGTTGTGTTTTTTCACCTCTTGGTGCCCCTGCATCTCCACTCTGACTATGGCTGAGACACACGGACTGGCGCCTGGAGGCAACACTGGAAGATGAAGTGGTGGGATGGAGGGCGCGCCCCACAGTTTGAAGACCTATGCTCTAGACCATCACCACCAGATGACAATATTGGGTTTGCTCAACTCATTAATATTAATAGAGCTGCTCAGTACCATGGAGTACAGTTACACTCTGACCCTTTAGAGGAAGACTTTTTACTGGAAACATTTACACCCGCACAAAAGTCCACACCCTGCCTATGTTAAAGGGCATGGATTCTTAACACCAGAATAGACAAAAAATACAAGGCAGCTCTCAATGACCCAGTGTACATTAAGGGTCAGGTCCCTCTAGATTCACTTGTAGTGTCTAATGCACGCAAGAGAGCAAGCTTACAAAGCACAGGCGACGCCCCTCCTCCTCATAAGGAATCCAAACTCATAGATTCATTTGGAAAACGCAATGCATCACAAGCTGCAAATCATTGGCGGATTGCCAATGCCCAAGCTTTGTTGGCCAGTCATGACAGCTCATTATGATGAAACTTGAAAAGTTAATGCAACATCTTCCTGACCAATTTAAAGACCTAGCTAATGACCTTGTACAGGGGGGAAAATTAATAACCAATACGTCCAGCAAATGTGCGCTTGATGCAGCCGACACTGCCTCTCGTGCTTTTAATACCAGTGTTTTGTTACGCAGGCACGCTTGGCTCCGGATCCCCGGATTCAAACAGGAAGTGCAGTCTGCTATTCTTAATCAGCCCTTTGACCAAGAGCATCTTTTTGGGCCTACAGTAGATACATCTTTAGAGAAGATAAAAAAGGACACTGAGACTGCCAAGGCCATGGGGCCGTACAAACCCCTAGAGGTTCATTTTGTCGCTCCTTCTACAGGCTGGCTGCAAAACTATTGGCTCGGAGCATCCCTCTTCTTCCTATAAGAGCCCCAATCAAAACAATTCCTCCAGAGGATACTTTCGTGGAGGGTACAGAGGCAACAATGGTAAGGAAGGAGGTTGCGGTAACCATACCTGCACCTCCCCTACCACCAAGCAATGACTTCCCTTCACTTCCCCCCGATCATCCCACTCCTGTCTGAACACCTCTCCGTTTCTACCTGTCTGGAATTCTATCACAACAGACAAGTGGGTAAGACAAATTATCCAGTACGGTTATTGCCTGGAACACACCTCTACACCCCCAAATATCCCTCCCAGACAACGTCCAATGTCTTCAGAGCATCTGACTTCTAAAACAAGAGGTTCTCTCTCTATTACAAAAACATGCAATAAAACCAATCCCCTTGCCTCATCAAGGCACAGGGGTTTACTCCCTCTACTTCCTAATCCCAAAAAAGGACAGCTCTCAGGCCAATACTGGACCTCAGACCGTTAAACCTCTACATTCAGTCAGACCACTTCCACATGGTCACTCTTCAACAGGTGCTCCCACTGCTTCAACAAGGCGACTTTCTCTCCACTAGATCTAAAGGACGCCTACTTTCATATTCCCATGCACCCTGCTCACAGGAAATATCTCAGGTTCGTGGTGGACGGCCAACACTATCAATTCAAAGTCTTTCCTTTCGGAGTGACTACAGAATACAGAGTCTTCACCTTATCTGGACGACTGGCTCATAAAAGCCAATTCACACAGCAGCTGTATACAACACACACACAAAAAAATTCAGCTGCTTCACAACTTGGGATTCATGGTGAATCTCACCAAATCTTACGTCCAACACACAACAATACCTATGTGCTACAATAGACACTTCAAAAGCTTTAGCATACCCCAATCCTCTCAGGATAAGCAGTATGCAAGCTCTAATATCCAAATGTCTGCCACAACACTCATTACCAGCTCGAGTGTTCATGCAGTTGATCGGGATGATGGCCTCTTGCGTTCTTATCGTCCCGTATGCAAGACTCCAAATGCGTCCCTTACAGGAGTGTTTGGCACGTCTGTGGAACCACGCTCAAGGTCAGTTAACAGATCTGGTGTTGGTGGACAGTTGCACACATCGCTCTCTGCAGTGGTGTAACACACAAAACATTTCCAAAGGGCGGCCCTTCCTCGACCCAGTTCCACAGATAGTACTAACAGCAGACGCATCGCTCACCGGCTGTGGAGCTCATCTTCAGAACCACACCATCCAGGGTATATGGACCCCTCTGCAAAAACAGCACCACATAAATTACCTGGAACTACTGGCAATTTGTCTAGCACTAAAATTCTTTCAACTCCATCTAGTAGGCAAAGCTGTCCTAGTCCATACAGCCAATATGACAGCAATGTACTACACACAGAAACAAGAAGGGACACACTCTCTACAGCTTTCACACCTAGCTCAAAGCATATGGAGGTGGGCCATTCTGCAAAACATACATCTTCTTGCAGAACACCACCCAGGGTACACAATCAGATTGCAGATCTGCTCAGTCAAACACAGCAGATCCACGAATGAGAACTTCATCCTCAAGTTCTTCCATTCTTTCGCATGTGGGGCCAGCCAGAAATGGATCTGTTCGCCACACATCAAAACACAAAATGCCCAAGCTTCGCGTCCAGGTATCCACACCAATTGTGCAAAGGCAATGCGCTATGGATGAACTGGTCAGACAAATTTGCTTACGCTTTTCCGCCTCTCCCACTAATTCCTTTAGTGGTTCGGAAGCTCAAACAGCATTCCCTCGCAATGATCCTGGTTGCTCCAACATGGGCCCGACAACCATGGTTCACAACCCTCTTAGAACTATCAGTAGATCCTCATCAAAAACTGCACCTCTCATCCAAGCTTCTAACTCAGAACCATGGAGAGATAAGGCACCCAGATCCCAATCAACTCAATCTTGCGATCTGGCTCCTGAAGTCTTAGAGTTCGGTTACCTCAATCTCCCACCAGACTGCATGAACATCATTAAAGAAGCTAAACGTGACTGGGACTATGGCGCCTCCTGCTAATGCGTGGTCCCTGGTGATGCTCCTCCCTCCTCATTTGATGGCATCCTTGATGTTTGATGGGGCGAGAGCGAACGCCGAGGACTGCTGCGGCTGTTGAATTTCGCCGTGTTTACATTTTTTGGACTTAGCGGCTGCATTTCTGGCTGCATTCTCGGCGGCTCCGCGGTTTTCCCGCAGCTAGATGCTGGCGGTTGGATATCGATTCACGGAGGCATGGAGAGTCTGGTTTCTACTATTCAGTTGGGAGTGGAGGATCCGGCCGGATTTCACCTGAGACAGCAGCTGCTCAGAGGCTCTGCATGCTGTTAAAAGATTCTGAGTTGTATAGAAAAGTAGTGAACTGGAGTGGAATGGTTTTTCTGACAGACAGACAGACACGCTACAAAAGAACAGCTAAAACGCGAGACTGACTTTTGAAGCCTAGAAATTCTGGAAAGTCAGTTCATTGGAGAGAGAGACTGCGGCTGGAGGAGGATGGCAGGAGGGTGAGTCGTGATATAATTTATTTATAAATTACCTGGTGAGAGGCTTGGGCTGCTTGGCATTGGTGTTCTAAGCTAGGGTGTTTTGGCAAGAACCATTTAAAGAAGAAACAGTTGACTCACCAGTGGATGCTGCAACCATAGTAAAAACTAAAACACGCTCAGCTAAAGCGAAGCTGAATCTGACTGCAACTAAAGTAGGAGGTAAAATGCATCCTGCAGAATCCTCCTTTAGCTAACAAAGCTCAGAAACTGACGATCTGTCTCTAAGGGAGATAAGTTTAATAGAGGCTTCAGGAATTCAGCCAAAGGATAATAACTTGGCTAGTTCACCAGGAGGTGTCGCACTTCATAAAAATTTAGAACAAAAAAATGCCAGAGACTTCCCTCTTTTTGCTAAAAATATGTTACTTCCTTCTACTTCTCCATGCTCAGAGAAGCCTAGCCAAACTCTCTCAGTGCTGAATACTCAAGACATAATGGGTAATATGATAACATCAGGTGTATTACTAGAGCCAGTAATAGCTCCAGGTCCAGCATCCTCCTCTCCTCCAGGGGACTCTTCTCCGGATGTTCAAGGAGTACAAGTACAAGTCAAAGATCAGCTGAGGGCTTTACTTGATTTGGAACAGCTCAAAAATATTGCCTTAATCCCGGCGAAGGCTGCTGTGACCCCGTTTCCTCAGTCCCTGCCTTCTCCTCCCTCTTCTCGTGAAATCAAGCCAATGGCATCATGATAGTTCAACAAGAGCAGCAAGGCCAGCAAGATATGCAAGGTCAGCCTGCAATCTCGGCCTTCGCTCTAAGAAAGGTTACATCAGTGGATCCTTCGATGTTTGAATATGACAACGAGACTCAATATGGAACTAAAGAATGCGATTTGGTTTTAGAGGATGAGAATGAGAAGGTTATGTCCTATCAGTTGGATGTCAAAAATATGTTAAATATGATTCTTGAAGAAATTCGGGACATGAAAAAAACACAACAAACGGAAATCTCAACGATTCATCTGCGCTTAGGGAAGATAGAGGAAGCAGTAGCCAGTCTCCCAATTCGAGTCCAGGAGGCTGAAGCAAGAATTTCTCAGGTTGAGGACCAAATGAATGGTATTCTACAGCAAGTAGATTTAGTCTCCCGTGAGAAAATAAGAATGGAAAATAAGATCGAAAAACTTGAAAATTTCTCACGTCATTCAAATCTTCGTATAGTTGGCGTTCCGGAGCGGATTGAAGGAACGGATACACTTAATTGGGTTGAATCCTTTCTGAAGAAGTTTGTTATTCCGAAGTTCTCGGGCGATTTGACTGTAACTAGAGCTCATCGAGTTCCAGCTCATTTTCCCCCTAATTTGAAGTTTCCCTGCACTATACTTGTTAATTTTGCAGACTTTCGCATAAAGGAAAACATTTTGTCCAAGGCAATTTGGCTAGATAGTTTGAAATTGAGAATGGTGCAAAATGCAGATTTTTTTCCGACATGTCTCCGGAAGCGGCAAAAAGACGTAAAGAGTTTGTTATTGTATCTTTTTGAAGCCCAAGGGGCACAAGCCTCTATTGCTCATCAATCTAAGCTCAAAGTCCTCGTGCAGGGGAAGTTTCATTTATTTACACGCATTGAAGAGGCGCAGGAGTTTCTTAGTCATTTCAGCTGGAAAATAACTTGGATCTGTTTGTCTTTAGTAATGTCCTTTCTTGTTTGAAGAAGCAGAGCAGCATCTAGATTGTGCTACTTTAATGTAAAAAGAAAAAAATTATTTCAAGGTTGTTTTTATGTTTTCTATCTTTTTTCTGATCTGGAAGCTTTGTCTTTTTGTTGCTTTGGAGGAGGGGGCAGGTCACCTTAGGTGCAATTCCAAGGCACCAATATTAGTATTTGGAGGGGAGGGAGAAGGTGAGCAGCAGGACTAGCCACCTTCTCAAAGGGGAGTGTGTGGGTCACCAGGGTGGTAAAGGCTGCATAGCCAGAAAATGAAGTCCATTTCTTCTAACCTTTATTTTTGTACATCCACTTTCTAGATCGATGCTTTGTCAGTTAGTACGTGGGGTACCGTCTAGGTGGTTACATTTGTTTTTTATTTATCATGGCTAGTAAGGAGATTCTGAAAGTGGTCTCTTTTAACGTCAATGGTCTCAATAATAAAAAGAAAATGCGGGCAATTGAAATGTGGATAAAAACAGAAAATCCAGCAGTGATTTTATTGCAAGATACCCATATACCGGCTGTGAAGTTGTTAGACTTTTCCATGTTTAGATCTTGGGCTGCCTATAGGGGATTTTCCTCATCTTTAGCCTCCCATCGAGGGACGGCAATATTTTTAGTAAAAGATTTCAGACGGAAGTCGTCAACTTCGATAAAGATCAGTACCGTCGTTGGTGTTGGGTTACCTGTATTGCTGGACAGAGACCGATAACCTTAGCCAGTATAAATGCCCCAGTAGAAGATAACTCAAAGATATATGAGGAACTCTTTCAATCACTAATTCAAATACCCGGGGAATTGATTTTGGGGGGAGATTTTAACTCCTCAGCATTGTCTAAAAAACAATTGAAACCCAAAACTTTAAGAACTATACAACATTATGGGGCAACTTTTGGCCTACAGGATCCATGGCGTATGGCATATCCAACTAAAATTGCTTATACTTGTTTGTCAGGTAGATTCCACACCTCTTCACGCATCAATTTTTTTTTGGTTTTCTCGGAGATTAAGTTTTAGCCAGCAGAGATTCCTGCAGAACGGATTCTCAGACCATGCTATACTGGTACTTAACTTATATCTAGGGGAACGTGCCAGGACCCCTATAAGATGGATGCTAAATAGGCAATATCTATTAGAGGAGGATTGGGTGGGTTTTCTTGAGACAGAGATTAGGGAATTCCTTTTATGAAATCATGATTCTGCTCCCTTAAATGTGATACGGGATACACTTAAGGCCTTTATCCGGGGGCTAATTATCAGAAACTATGCTGAAAATGTAAAGAAAGTTGAAGATAAGCGAGTCCTGGAGCAGAAGGTACAAAGGTCTTATTCTGCATTTCTTAATAGTCCTACTGTTTTTAATCAGCACCAGTTGGATCAGGCTAAACGTGACCTTAGTGCAAGATATTACACTCAAAGTGAATCCTTTTTTCAACATCATAGACAAAAAATATATGAAGAAAGCAGTTTTACTGGTAGGTTTTTGGCCTGGCAGGCAAGGGAGCAGGTTGCCTCTAATCAGATAAACACTTTAAAATGCCCCTTAACTGCCTCCCGCACGGATGATCCAATAAAATTAGTGATCTAATGCTACAGTATTATGGGTCTATATATGGTCACCAACAGACTGTCGATATTACATCTCTGAGAGGTTTGCATCAGAAAAACAGATCCCCAACACTTTCGGATATTGAAAAATCAACCATGGCAAGACATTTTACTAAAAATGAGTTGGGCGGGGTTATTAAGAATCTACCAAGTGGTAAGGCCTGTGGTCCGGATGGTTTCCCGGCAACATTTTTTGAAAGTCTTTTATAATCCAGTTTCGGGCATTCTTTTAGGGTTGGTAAACTCAATGTTAGAAGGTGGGGTGATACCAGAGTCCTTTAGACAAGGGAATATAGTTAGTTTTTTGAAAAAGGGAAAAGACAGTGAAGATCCGAATTCTTACCATCCTATAACGTTATTAAACTCGGATTACAAAATTGTTACTAAACTTTTAGCCAATCGGTTTAATCAATATGCCTCACATTTGATCCACCAGGACCAAAATGGTTTTATTGCTGGCAGGCAGCTTGGCACAAATACACATTATTTAACTGAGGCATTGGACTATTTTGAGACCCAGAAGATAACCGCATTAGTCCTTCTTTTCGATGCCGAGAAGGCATTTGACCTTGCTGTTTGGGAGACCCTGTTTATTATTTTACAAAAATTTGGTATATCTTCTAAGATCACTGGGCTGATCCAAAATGTATATCTTAATGCTGAAGCCAATGTAATTATTAACACTTTGGTGGCCGGCCAGGTTAAGGTAAAACGGGGGACCAGACCAGGGATGCCCTTTATCGCCGGTATTATTTGCTTTTTTTATTGAGCCTTTGACGATTGCAATTAGGAACCGCGCTGATATTCGTCCCCCAATTCCAACTATGGCGAAATTGAAATTATATGCCCACGATGATATGCTTATTATTAAGCCTGAGATAGAGGTTCAGGCAAAACCCTTTAAGATTTTTGAGGAATTGGAAGTTTTAGGTGGGTATAGAATCAATAAAAAGAAAACTGAAGTTATACAGTGTGGTGGAGTGGGCTTGGATTTGCACCCTAATATTCTCTCTTGCATAAATACCAACCCCAATAGATATTTGGGTGTTTATTTTTCAGACAGCATAATTGATTTATATCATTTGAATTTTATCCCGCTTTTACGAAAAATTCAGGATCTGTTCTCATGTTGGAACTCTCTTCCATTGTCTATTTTGGGCAGGGTTGCACTGATTAAAATGTCTGTTCTTCCACTTTTTAACTTTATTTTTTCGGCCATCCCATGTATTTTATTAGGTTCTTTTTTTACCCGAATAGTCTGTTTACAACTTTTCTCTGGGCAAAAACAAACCTGCGCATTGCACTTAGCACTTTATATGAAGAGCTGGAACAGGGAGGTTTAGCTCTTCCGAATCTCAGGGATTATTATTTTGCGTACTTTGCACAATATATATCTTGATTTAACCCCTTCGCCGCAGGGGTAATTGCCCCGCGGCGTGGGGGGCGGCAGCGGCGCTGTGCTCGTGACGAGCCCAGCTCGTCATGAGGCACAGTGGAGCTGTGCTCATGACGAGCTGAGCTCGTCCCGACTCCGCCTACTAATTGATTCTCCCGCACAGGCAGGGAATCAATTGCGCGTGGGCGGAGCGCGACCGTTATGACGAGCCCAGCTCGTCACGAGCACAGCTCCACCTTGCCTCATGACGAGCTGGGCTCGTCATAAGCACACAACGGGTTAAGCCTCAACAACAATCAAACCTTTTTATCAACCGTTTTATGAATTTAATGTGTAAGGAAAGTCAGATCCACTCCCCTTTATCAATTTTTAAATCTCCTAAATTGGTACGGTATAAATGCCTACAATGGTTTTTTAAAGAGCGTCAGGCTCGCTACAAAAGATATTCCATCCCTGTAATTAATTCCTCAACTTCGTTATCTGCCTTATGTTATTGTCAGGGATTAGAGAATCCTCAGAACTTACACTAAAGTGGGCCATTGCTGGATTCCGTAAAGTCTCAGATTTTTTGAGGAATGGTAGATGGTTGAGTATGGCGGAAATGTCACAATTGATTGTTAATGATTTTCTTCTTTTGGGGTCATATAGCATTTTTAGCAAATTCCTTAGTAAATTAGACTTAACCCAAATCTGTGATTAACATCATGTAGTCCATGAACTTTTAGAGGACACGGTAGTTAAAAAACTTGGGGAATGGAAAAAGCGTTTAGCCTCAGTTAAGGGCCCCGATCTTGGGCAGAAGGCAATTGCAAAATGGATGAAACATGAAGGATTAGAAATTTCAGCCAATATGTGGTCAGCAATTAATAATTTTAATTTCAGTACTTTAAGAGGAGCGAATTGGCGAAGGATGTTGTTCTTCAGTAAATGGCAACTTTATCGAACTCCTCTTATCCTCTCTAAAATTTATACCAATCAATCGGCGCAGTGCTTTCACTGTATTAATCATCTTACCGCCAATTGGTCACATATTATTTTGCAATGTCCTATGATTCAGAGGATTTGGAAGGACATTTTTTGTTTTTTGGAATCTGAATGTAGTATTGTATTAGGATTGAATAATTTGTAAATAGTTTTAGGTTTTGATCCAGATCTTCTTGCCTGATAAGCTTGTTAAATTTCTATACATTGCAATGGCGGTAGCCAGATCACTTTTGTGGCAAAGATGGCGTACAGATCTCATACCTTCGGCCCAAAAGATGAAATTAGTTAAAAAAAGTGAACGAATTTATGCTTTACGAGTAGGGAGGCTCAAGAAGTTCGTAAAAATCTGGGCAACCTATTTTGATTAAGATTTTCTGTATTATCTTTCTTTGTTATTCAGAGTGGATACAAATTTTGAGATTTGGATTGCTGTATAGGCTACATCCATGATTGGGAATGGATACTGCTGTATGCTTGTTGCAAAAAGGCTTAAATCGATGTTGTCTGTTTTTTTTTTATTATGTTCATGATTTCTTAGTATATGTGTGCTATTTATCGATCTTGTATTTCTAATTTTTTATCTAAAAGAAAATTCTCTATGGGTGTATTTATGGGTTTTAAAATGTTTGTAATTTGGACTTATATAAAAAAAAAAAAAGAAAAAAAGCTAGACGTCCTACCACCAGAACATGTTACTCCACAAAGTGGAAACTATTTGTAATTTACTGTACAAATAACAAAATCAATCCACTACATGCTTCTATTCAAAACATCATATGCTGTCTCCTGCACCTACAACAGGGTAACCTAGCATATACATTCATAAGACTGCATCTTGCTGCAATAGCAGCTTATCTCCAAAACAGACAACACATGTCTTTGTTTAGAGTACCCGCTATAAAAGCATTATGGAAGGAATTAAAAAAATAATTCCACCTAGAGCGCCACCGTCTCCAGTATGGAATTTAAATATTGTCCTTACTAGACTAATGGGTCCCCCTTTTAAACCCTGCCCAAATGTAAACTTCAATACCTCACTTGGAAAGTAGCCTTCCTAGTCGCTATCACATCTCTCAGAAGAGTTAGTGAACTCCAGGCATTAACCATACAAGAACTATTTTTACCAAATCCATCATAACAAAGTGGTTCTTAGGCCTAACCCTAAATTTTTACCTAAAGTTGTTTCTGCCTTCCATCTTAACCAGTTTTTTCCCCACAACCAGACTCTGTGGCAGAACAAGCTCTTCACACGTTAGACGTTGAGAGCAATACTTTACTACATTGAAAGGACAAAATCCTTAAGGAAATCCAAACAACTCTTTGTGGCTTTCTCCCCACCACATAAGGGCAATCCCATTTTCAAAGTGGGTATTAAAAGGTGGATTGTTAAATGCATCCAAATATGCTATCTTAAAGCCAAATGCACACTAACCATTCCCCCTAGAGATCATTCCACATGCAAACTAGGCGCCTCTATAGCATTCTTAGGGAACATTGCCGTAGATGATCTTTGCAAAGCAGCAACTTGGTCTACACCACACACTTTCACAAAACACTATTGGGTAGATGTGCAAGCAAAACAACAAGCTAGTGTGGGCCAGGTTGTATTAAGAACACTTTTCCAAACCACTGAAACAGATATAGGTAGCCACCGCTAAGTAGGTAACTGCTGTATAGTCTATGCACAAGTATACGATCTACAGCTCGTATGCGTTGAACGGAAAATTCTACTTACCAGTATGCATCTGTTCTTGACATGTAGAGCTGTAGATTCGAATACGCCCACCCGCCTCCCCGGATACCTCTATCTGTTCCAGCAGCGGCGTAACGAAAGTTGAGGGAGCCCCCCTGCAAGGTACACGGAGGGGCCCCCGCTCCGGATTTAATCCGGAGCTCTGAGTACATGCAGTTTGGCGGCCCCCTGCACTTCGGGGGCCTTTGTTAGGCCCTCGTGAGGCAGGGAGTCTGGATGTGGAGTGAGTGAGTGAGCGAGGCAGGAAGCCTGGATGGGGAGTGAGTGAGTGAGCGAGGCAGGGAGCCTGGATGTGGAGTGAGTGAGTGAGCGAGCGAGTGAGGCAGGGAGCCTGGATGTGGAGTGAGTGAGTGAGCGAGCGAGGCAGGGAGCTTGGATGTGGAATGAATGAATGAATGAATGAATGAATGAGTGAGCGAGGCAGGGAGTGGTTCAGGGAGTTGACGAGGAAGTGAGGTGGGGTGGATTGTGAAACCCTATAAATCTATCGCCTCTCTGATATAAGTCAACGAGAAGTAAATCATTAACCCTCTGCCTTGTGTTACCTCACTGATGCTTTTCCAGCATCTCTTCCTCACTTCAGTTGTATTCATTGTTTTAAATTAAAACATCTCAGTTGAATGACTACTGGAGAAGTTAGGCAGAAAACAAACAATTGCAGATCACTTGGTCTTGGGTAACAACGCAGGTTGAAGTAATTACGTTTGCAAATGTTCTTAGATCTGAAAGCATGCTAATTACAGCTAGGGGCGGATGTTCCATACCTGTGCCATGCAATGCATTATGCTACCCATTATAGAGCACCCAGCAGCACATGAGTCACAGTACATATCCAACACTCTGCTTAGAAGCAGGCAGATGCACGGCTGGCCATCTTGGAATGTTTTTTGTAACTAGAGCAGTCCATGATGGTTGTCGATGCATGCACAACATGCACAAGCGTTGTGATGCACTGGCAGGTATTTTGCCATTTTAAAAACTTTAATGTTCTATTCCATGGCAGCTGACTTCAATTTAAAATGGCAAATAAAAAAAAAAGGTATCCATACAATGCTGCATAAAGAAAAAAAAGTAAGCCTCCCAGTGACAGTGCAGCTGCCAAGCCCTCACCACAGCAGTATTTTAAATGAGGTGTATGGGAAGGTGCGAAGTGGAGTAACAGGAGTTGGGGGAACGGGAAGTCCCTAAAGAGAGTGAGGGCGCAAGGATAAGGAGCGGATGGGAGAGTGAGAGCAAAGAAAGACAGACACCTCCATGGAGTGCTGAAACACAAAAGAAACTGTAAGCGGTGGAAAGCAATCAGTAAGAAAAACAGTAAAGATGAAATGATCCAAAAGCGCGCTGCGTTATCAGTTGGCGCGCAGGCGAAACGACGATAAGGCGCTAGAGGCGGCGGCTGCATGGGAGGCACTAGTACAGGCATTGCGAGACTATGAGTCATACGACGATGAAGAGGGGCAGGTCACGGATGGGGGGGGATAGCCCCGGAACACGACGGGTACATCGCATAACTCAACACATAGCTACTCCTTGGAATGTATGGTAAAAGAGGACAGAGACGGCTACCTGCGTCGTTGGTGGGGAATGAGGGAGGGGGGAGGGAACTTACAGTTTTCATAGTATGTAAGTGTAGGGCCTAAGTTACGAAGGTTTCCGTTTTATCCGATGCACAGCTCGTGAAGGGCTTACATATCCTCATACCATGTACTGTATAAATGGTGGGGGGCTTTGATTGATCCTTAGTGAGTATGTTGATAAATATCAAGTAAGGATTTGTATATGTTTGTACAAAAAACCAATAAACTACGTTTTCAAAAAAAGATGAAATGATCCAGGGAAGGTACAAATGAAATACCTGGTTGAAAATACACAGATTAAGAGTCAAGGAAGTGAGACAGACAAGAAAGCCATCCGGTTATAAGCAAGGTGCTGACCCAAAGTCCACTCAATGTTTTTTGTTAATTGCATTGTAGACAACCCCCTAGACAACAAACAGCTAAAGCGGTCTGTAAGCGAGACCTAACGAACACTTTGCCACAGAGTGCATTACATCTTTGGCAACACCTTATAAAACCACTTCTGAAAATGTGCCTTCAGGTGCACTGATGATGAACACTGGCATTGTATTCCAATTTATTGTTGGATTCAAAGCTAGCAAGGCACAGCTTTCTTGAAGGGCTCGCTTTATAAATAAGTCTTTCTCTTTCTGTTTAAGTTAGAAGTTCCATCATGCTGAGCCTACGCATGGTCGAAGGAGATGCATTCTGGAAACCCACATAAGTTTATTCATCATATATCCTGACAAGTAAAAGCTGCCGCACCCTAACCAAATATTACTTGTACTTAAAGGTGTAGTCGTAGGAGGCATGAAGCAAACCACGCTAATTTCAGAAGCACAAGGGTCGTTCTGATCACATTCAAAATATATACATTTATAATCGCGAAACGTAATTGTCGATAATTATTTTAATATGCTCCTCCAGTTTTACTCTTTCATTGTTAACAAATGTAGGGCACACAGGAACTGATGTAAAAAGTTCCTTTGTGATCACAAATCCTGCATTTTTCAAAACCGCAGGGCTTTCAAAAGTTATTTTTTCTTTTTTTCTAGTTACTAACCTGCAAATAGGAAATACCATTGTGACTCATAAATGGGTTATGCAGCCCACTCTAAATTGCGTTTAAGAAAGTCCTTGCAAGACCCTCCAAGTTGTGGTTTGTAATGACCCACATCAAGGATTTGCGACCACAGCCATTGATCACAAAGTGACACCCAAGGTATGGTGGTTTCTGATTCGCGAATGGGATGCTGCATCTTAGGGACAGCTTTGCCTTTGAGAATCATGTCAGATGGCCTCAGTGGACGTCCCCCCGCTACAATATCTTCTCAAATTGGAGATTTTCTTTTTATAAAGCAGGACTTGCCCCTTTATAGGGCTGCTTTAAAAAAAAAAAAAAAAAGTTTACATATGGATATGTGAACGCAGAAATGGAGGTCTGCCGTCCCTTGCTGACCACCACCCTGATTATGGACTTAAATATATTGCCTTAGCTCACTTGATGCATGAGAATGGAGCGTTGGTGGCAGAAAAAAGTCATGTGACTGTTTGTTATCCACACCATGCATCTGCTTCACATCCCCCCACGCCCACCTTTCATTATCCCAAGTCTCACCCCTCTGGCATAAGTGCGGCCCTCGGGCATGCCACAACAGTACTTTGTGACCCCCACGGAAATGTTTGAGCACCTGTGCCTTAGCGGAACTGTAAAAGATGCAGCCCTCATTTTGCTCAGTGCCAGCCTATGAAGCCAAGGCATGCCCTTCTCTGACATGTAAAGTCTCACACTCACGCCTGCCATTGTAGACGCAAAATGTTCGAATAGTTTGCTCAGGTCTGAAGGTTTACATTTTTCTGCCGGTTCGAAGGTCACGCTTTCAAAGTCATTTTCTGCACCTACACAGCTCTTTTGTTTTTATTATGTCACGCGATCTCCTTTGAAGCCGTGCAAATGGAAACGTATACATCTGCCTTCTGCGCTTGCGTGCTTTACCTTTTATGCTCACAGGGTACTAACAGATCCCTTGCCGCCCAGCTTTGTGATTTGAAGACCATTTATTTTGTTAATAAAAAATGTCCTGCCTCCCAATTCGGCAAGAGCAACGGTTTCTCTGTGAATCTGGTGCATTGGCTGGCGTTTGCGATTGACAAAGGGTGGGGATAAGAGGCTGGCTCTCTGGCATGAGTACAGTGCTGAGGGGGTCCCCCGCAGCTCAGGCGCTCCCCCGCACTACGGGGGAGGCAGGGGCCTGTGTTACGCCCCTGTGTTCCAGTACTATCTTACTTGGATACATTACATATGGACATCTTTTATATTTCTTACCAACTCCATCCTAACCCTCAATGGCAAAACAATCTGGAGATGGAGTCGATGCCCATGCGAACTATCCTCCTAAGGAGGAGTCACCTGCCTTGTGACTACAAAGACTTCTCACAAGACAAAATCAAAGTGCAAACATCCGAGCCCAACACCAGATGGCGATCTATGCACAAGTATACAAATCTACAGCTCTACATGCCAAGAACAGATGCATACTGGTAAGTAGCATTTTCCATTATGTTACTAGATTGTTCCTCCACGGTCTCCAGATCTTGTGGAATAGGACATAGTATTGGACTACACCCACTAGGCCGGCTGCCCAGCCAAGTCCCCGGGCTTGCCACAGGACATGCTAACTTGCTTCTATTACTAAGGAGGCCATAATATCAGCTGTGCGAGACCGCAAAGCCATTGACTTTGAGGGTTCAGAAGTATGGCTGTACCAGGATCTATCACCCTGCAACGCCATAGACCCTGTGGCCTATCACTGATTTCTTACGTGAACAAGAAATTCGCTGGGGGGGGGGGGGCACCCTTTTAGAACTTTCGTGTGGCGCGATGAAACTCTCATTGTGCACACCTTGGAAGAAGTCCGATCCATACTGGACATGAACAAACTACAGAAGGAAGAAACCACCCAACCCTCTCTGCAGCCTTCCACTAGAATGCAACACTCCTCTCGTCCCAAGCAATAGCAGCTCAGTAAACCCACTGAGACAAAGGGTTGTAAAGAATGGGCAGACCTTCTGCGCCAACTCCAACACCAAGACCGCACACCTCTGACTGACAGAAGGAACAGACAGCACACTTCTGACTCACTGTTTCCTGATCCAAAATGCATAAGATTGTATGTTCTCTGGGGTCAGCGCCATGCAGGCTTGGTGGCCCCACTCTCCCCACATGGTCATCTCATCTCCTAGCGGCGTAGCTCTGCCTGTACATTGTCTTTAGGAATGTATTCACCTGGCCATCGATGACCTGTATCCCAAGTACGTTGATTATTGCGATCCCACGAGGGGAACACCTCAGTTGTGGTGTTCTACGTTACTCCCCTTATCTCTCGCTCGACAACCCTCACCTAGACATAGCCTACCCAGTTCACACTGGCTGGATCGGCCTGGGACGCTCCAGCTGCGCTCTGTCTGCCCTTGCACACACTAAAAAGTGGTTAAAATAATTAGTTACTATGTCAGAGACCTCAATGCCCCAATGAAGCGCTGGGTGCTCATTTCAATGCTCAGGGAATCGCAATGCGATATTTGCCTTATTCAAGAAACACACCTCCTCAAAGTGGACTGGAAACACTTGTGATCCCGATAGTTCAATCGCCAGTACTGGTCATCGCCAGTACTGGTCATCTGGCCTGGGTAAAAGGGCAGGGTGGTGGTGCTGCTGACCAGGCACTTCCCAGGGTGAGTCTCTCAGACGGGCAGATTGATCTGGCAGGCTGCTGTCCCTGTGCATTGTTCTAAAGAATTATACCCTCAAGCAGGCTGATATATATGCCCCAAATGACCCCCAAGAGGGCTTTCTTCAGGATGCTGTAGACTGGTGATGACCACCACCGATGTTGATGTTATTTCAGGGGACGACTATAACCTGGTCCCTGATGCACTCCTTCATTGGTCTGTTTAAAGGACACAGCAGACGGGAGCATTAATGCTGATGACTCGTCAGTGACTGGCAGACTTTGGGCTAGTGGATGTGGACAAATGCGTCACCCAGCCATGAAAGACTACACCATTTTCTCAGCAGCTCACCAAACGTATGCTAGGATAAACGTCTTTCTCGCGTCCTTACGACTTACTTCAGCCACCACATCTGTTGACATTGGTTTTGCTGCCCTTTCAGATCACTCACCTGTCTATATCACATTCCACTTGCAGGCTCTATACCATGACGCCATATTTGGCGCCTCAACCACAAACTCCTAACATATGATTTCGCCATATCTGAAGTCACTGACGCCAATTGCTCTTTCTTGGGTACCAATGGCACCCCAGACACGCCGATAGCCTTTCTGTGCGACACTTTGAAGGCAGTGGTTCATAGCCGCTTTATAGCTCTTGCTGCCCGACTCAACTGGTAAAGTAGGGACTAGCAAGCCTTTTTAGAGGAACGGATACAGGAGCTGGAAGAAGCGCACAAACAATCAAGCTCCCATAAAATAAGGCGCCCGTTTACGGTGGCATGCAAATACTTTAAGGCCCTAATCACAAATAAGGTGGAATATTCCCTCCTATGTACCAAAATCAAATACTACGTAGGGAGCAATAAGGTGGGCCATGTGTTGGCACACCGGCTACTGGCCCAAGTCTTTAAACAAGGAGTAGCTGAGATAGAGGAGATACAGGGTAACAAGGTATACCAAGATGAGCACATCTTCTTGCCCCTGTGTATGATTAATTCGCAGATTTCTCCCCCCACCCTCTTCACTGTATGCCAGAAGAGGACTGCTGTAGACTGAGCCAGGCGTTAGGCACTGTATGGGAAGCACCAAGCACGTACTGTGACTTGCCTCATCGCGGTGAACCTGTATGCCAGAGGGAGCCACTGTTGAAGTAATAGTTTGGCCAGGACTTGTGAATGCCATAGGGCGACCCAATATCCCAGTTATGCCACCATGGGGTAGGTGATTGCACTGTAGGAGCCAGTGTTATGTCTTTAGTTACTGCAGCAATCCTTTATACTAGGAAGGGCTGCTGGCAATAAGTTGCCAAAGAGTTCAGGCCGTTGCCCAAGACCAGAGTGAGGCTGTGACTAGTGGGTCTTGTGCTTCAAGATCTGCCCCTGATCGACCCCCAAGTTCCTTGGAGGATACCAAGGAAGATGTGTCCTCTCTAGGCTCTGGTCAGGAGATGGAAGACTAAACTCCCACAACCCTGTGTGGGAAAGACTGACTTACCGCGTTTACGCATTCTGTGAGCATCTCCATTCACCATCAGTGCTGCTTGGGAGAGGGCCTGCACCTGCCGGGTGCTGCCATGTGTGCCACGAGCAGCCTTACTTCACCGAACAGGTTCAGAACTTGTGAGGCCAGCGGTCAGGACAGCCGATGACACTCTGAACGCTTCCGTGCTACAAAATCAGGTAAGACTTGAATCGGGCATGCTGGGCCCCGGGGGACTCGCAGCTGAAGATGCTGTGGCCCCGTAGACATTTTTAACTAACTGCTAAGAGTCAAAGGGGCACTTGTGAGCATTGCCTGGATGCACCTACCAGTGAGTGGGTAATATTGTCCCAGTTGCTCAGGATCCATAGTTAGTTGGCCCCGGGACATCAGAAGTAAAAGGCCTCACCACCACGGTTGGGCCCAGTAGCCACTGTGTGCCCAGTGGCCCTCTAGGGTTCTGACCTATACATTGCAGAGCAGTGAATAGTTGGGAAGGCTTGATCCCGCTCTAAGTCAAGGACATCTTCTCTAGGCCAGTCCTGTGACCGACCATTTTTTAGGTTCAAGTCATCAGGCAAATGGAAGGTATAAAAGCACATGAATTCCAAGCACGGGTCCTTTTTGTCCCTCTACTCCCACCACGCAGAGTAACGTGATGCCTCTGGTACCTCCAGGGAGCGAATCTACTCTCCGTCTTTGGAACAGACTGTTGCCCTAGTCCCAATGCAGCCAGAGTTCCTGGGTTCATCGGTTACACAATTACAGATCGAAGATTTCAGGGATGCCATGTTGCTGCTTTTCAATCCCCTACCTGATCCCTCTGAAGTGCCTGTGGGCCCTAAGGATCCTAGGTGGCTTCTAGTCACTTTTCATGTTACTGCCAGTGGATCCGTCCGCAACGCTGACTGTGCCCCTCAACCCCACCTTAGAGTCAATCCCAGGATCGGCACCGCACCTAATGTCTGTCACAGCTCCAAGACTGATGCTGGAACCTTATGCATTGATGCCATGGGGGTGGAGTTTGTCAGGGGGGCTTCGACTCAGAAGCAAATCCGAAATAACCTCCAAAGAAGTTGAACCCTTCACGCCTCATAGCCTAATTTGATTCAGAGATGCTTCCACTCCATTTTGACCATCCTCACCCCGATGAGAATGACAGTCCTGTTTATGATGATAACCTTTTTCTGGATCTACAGGATTCCGGTGGGCTCAATACCTAGCCAGACACCGGCCTACATTCCCTTACTACCAGGTCCAGCCATTGAGGAATCTGCCTCCTTTGCGATTGTGATTGAGGGCTGCAGAGGTCCTTGATTTGTAGGTCCCAACTGTAGTGTTGTTAAATTGTGCACAAGGACTATTGCGAATCTCTGCAGACTCATCAAAGGGATTATGTAACTTGCTGGGATGTGTTACTGTGAGGTTATTAACGGTTATGACATAATGAGAGTGCAGTGTGTGATCGTATACTGAGGAATAACGACGTCTGTTACAGGGCTCTGTGTATGGCGTATTCATTTGCATGCTCCCGGTCTAAGGAGGATGCTATATCTGGTGACGAGTAGGGGATACGTGCTTCGAAGAAAAGAGACTGCTCTTCCTTAAAGTTTTAAACAGTAGGGCAAACTACTTGTGCATGCCATGTACACCCCAAGTCGATGCAAAGCAGTTTGAAGTACGTAGATGGAGTCGAAGCTCCACTCCAGCCCTAACACGGCTGTTAAAGAAGTTGAAGCCCCTACAGAGGAGCGCATTTGAAAAGCCTGACTTAATCCTTTGGTAAGGTCGAAAGAATAGATACTGAGCTGCGCCATAACACAGTCCTCATCAATGCAAAGCAAACACTGCTAGAGGTAGCGATAACCAGGTATGAAGGTGCAAATGTGCTTACCAGCACGAGTGAGGTAAGTACCACACGACCTTGAGTCATCGGGTGTGACGACCCAGGCCTAGTTGAGGAGCCAATCCGTGCACAGCGGTCAGTGGCATCCTGCACAACAAAATTCTATTGGAATATTTGAATTGTTCAATGGCTGCAAAAGAAAGCTTGAAGTATGATGCAGCCACGTTCCTAAAACTGCCACCACCATTCAACATTGCCAAGAAGCTGAATATTGGCTGCAGATGGAGTGCATGGGTCGAGGCGTTCGTTGACATCCTAGATGTCCTGGAAGAAGTAGATATGAAAATGATTAAGTATTTAAAGAACCTTGCCAGAGGTGCTGAAGAAAATCTCGCAGACTGATGCAATATCATACCATCAGATCAAAGCATTGAGAACCAAGTTCCATCCGAAGCCGAATGTTGACTATGAAAGATACATTTTCAATTTAGCGAGACAGTTGGTGAAACGATGGATGGGTTTGTTGAGAGACTTTGTGTGCTTTTTAAACACTGCAAGTGCAGTAAATTCAAAGATGAAGTAGCCAAGCGCCTTAGTCATCGATGTTTGTCTTTCAGATTTGTTCAGAAGATTCATGTTGAGAGAGACATTCAGTTTAGAGAAAGTGCTAAAGGCCACGAAGGCAGAAGAATGTGCAGATCGACAGGCCACTAATAAGGAAGTTGGGCCAGCACAAGAATCAGCGTTGATCATGAAAAGCAGGCATTGCGCAAGGTAGATGCACGCAAGTCGACAACTACAGAGAAGAAAAGGCTGGGTTTCTGGTGTGGGTTTTCATTTTCCCATGAAGGAAAATGTCCAGCAATGGGACAAACAATGGAAATGGGAAAGAAAACCACTTTGTAACTGTCTGCAAAGCAAAAGGGAAACCAAATACTTTACAACTAGAAGAGAAAATGGGCGCCAGAATGTTCCAAAAGCATTCTCGCCATGCCCACAAGGCCAAAAAGCAACATCAGTTAAACAAGTAATAACCAGACAGTCTATCGGCGTCAAGTTCATCCTACAAAGGCTCTTCAGCGTCATTATGTACCTGTGAAGAAGATGGATGTGCAACGATATTGACCAAAGAACGACAGGTAGGTTTGGCTGCTTGCAAGGTAGAACGAAAGACGAAGGCAAATCACTAAATGAAACCACTGAATTCATTTGGACATTGCCCCAAGATTACAATAAAAGTCAACAGTTGCCCCACAACCTTTATCATAGACAGTGGTGCGCCGATTACCATCATGCCAGTTGAGAAGATGAGAATAGCTTGTCTTCTGTGCCACGCTTCAGCCCGTCAAACACTAAGGTATACAAGTGGGCTGCTTCTAAATCGTTGACGAGTCAAGGGTCATTCACAGCGGCAATGCGACATAAAGCAATATTAGTACATGCACCAATCTACGTTCTTCAAGGAACTTCATCCAGCCCATACCTACTCAGTTTTGTTCCGCCTGTCGATATGGCACTTAGATCTCTATATTACAACCTCCGCACTCATCTGAAATTGTGAGTCAGTTCCCAATGTTGTTTCATGTGCTAGCAAAGCTCAAGACAATGAAAGTGCAACTTCACATTAATGAGGGCAGTCTCTTTTCACTTGCAAGAAGGTGTTGAGAAAGAACTAGAAATGCTGTTGAAGCATGGCATCATTGAGCCTTGGGCCTTGCCCATAGTGGTGGTGCCAAAAAAGGGCAGTGGTGGTGCAGTGCACAACTGTGTTAATATGCACCAAGCCAACAAAGCAATTGTGAAGAAAGACATCCTGGTCCATTCATAGCGGACATGATCATGCAACTTAAAGGTTCGAAATTCTTCTCCTATCTTGACCTGAACAAGGAATATCATCAACTCAAGTTGGAAGAGAACTGTAGGTACATCACTGCTTTTTCGACTCATCGGGTTGTTCATATACAAAAGGTTGAGTTTTGGAGTGTCATCAGCTGCAGAAATATTTCATGATGTTATATGTTGAATAATTCAACCTGTCCCGCATGCTTTAAATTACAGTGATGACATACTGCTATTTTGGGCAATGCAAAAGAAGCATGACAAGGCTCTTACACAAGTATGCTAGTTACTTGATGATTCAGTCTCACTCTGAAAACAGCAAAGTGTAAGCTCCACAAGACCAAACTCAAATTCTTTGAGCACATATTCTCTGATGGGGGAATGACTCCTGACCCAGATAAAGTGCAAGCACTGTCAGCTGCTTGCCTTCCACAAGATGTTACCATGCTGAGATACTTCTTAGGCATGGCCAGTTTTTGCTCAAGATACATTTGTGACTTTGCTACTGTGAGTGCCCCATTAAGACACTTGACACAATGAAATGTCCCTTTCCAGTGGTCTGCCGAATGTGACCAAAGCTGCAAAATAATAAAACAAGCATTTGCGAATGCAACGGAGATGGCCTATTTTGACTCCAAGTTGCAAACTGAGATCATAGTAGATGCAAGCCTGTTGGGGCTGGGGACAATCCTTGCTCAACATTATGGTCATCTGAATGCTCAGAGACACATTGTAGCCTATGCTAGTTGGAGCCTGTCTGACACAGAAAGAGCCTATTCGCAGCCAGAGGCGAGTTGTGCTGTATTGTTTGCCTGCGAACATTTTCATGTGTTTCTATACAGAAAATGTTTCACTGTCATTACAGACCATCAAGCACTGTTTATTCTTGTAAACCTGCTAGCCAAGATACCTCCTTGCATTGAGAGGTGGGGGTTGTGACTGCAAGAGTACGATTATGCATCTGATGGAGACATCAAGCCGCAGATTCCTTAACTTGTGAATTTTCCCCGCTCGACATACTGGATTGGGAAAGAATTTCTCAGCAGTACCCCTGCATGCGGGGGGGGGTGGTGCTGCATGGCTTTGTACAACGTAGGCTCTGGATTTAACATCAGTGGAGCCACATAAGTCACCTCCAAAGCGCTGATGTCCATTTTTTCTTTTTCCGAACTGCATGCGGATCCGAAGTAGGGTATCACTAGCCCTTTTCGGTTTGCTGTGAAAAAGCTTTTCTTGTCTGAAACCATATGCACATGGTTTCAGGTGCCCTTTAAGGTTTAAGATCTGTGCTCGCCAAATGTCGGGTATGGACCCACATTCTGTCTGTATGTGATGCTTGGGCGAGCACCACAACACCGATGAGTGTGACGCCTGCTAGTGGTTGAAGCCGAAGGATCTACGGGAGCGGCGCATGAAACTACTGATGGCGCGGTTGTCACGGACCTCCAGCTCCTCGCGGCGTCCGTCATCCTCCCAATCCAGGGCTCGTTCCTGTGAGCGCAGCTCTTCTCCCTGTGGTCAAAAGCAGCAGTCCCAGTCTACGGCTACCTCTCATGGTAAGCATAAGAGTGAAATCATAAGAGATCGAAGTCCCAGGTCTCTGTTGGTCCTTTGTCATGCATGGTGGATCGTGGAGACTCTTGTAGTTCCCCTCTGGCATCGCTCCCATGCCTCCCAACTTATACTGGAACCGGGGCGCCCTAGAAGCTGAATCAAGAGTACTACAAGGCTCTCCATCTTGTCTTTGGGCCCTCTTCTCACTCTGGAGCACCTGCGGGCCACAAGGAGGTCATAGGTGCAATAACTGTCTCATTGTCGCCTGGTTCACCCTCGGTAGTTCCAGTCTCAAACACAGAGGTTTCGGTGCACAGTCCTTCGGGACCTCCACTAGTGACGTTGGTCGACTCCGACGCGATGTCTGTCGCCCCGCCGGTGTCTATTTTCACGGCACTGGAAGACTTCAAGCCAGAGTCTGTGCATGACATGGTTGTGTGCTTCATAGGATCGGCTTCACCTTAGCTCCTTAGATCTGTGCCGATATCGACCAATGCCTCTCCCCGCTTCACAGATTGGCATCGGTACGGTGCTGGGTCGGCTCCATCCAACGCCGGTTCTGGAACCGTTTTTGATGCCGATGGTTCCTGCGAATTACCTTGAGGTCTGCTCTTGGTGTTTTTAGTTCACTTACTTCTTGATGCTATGACCTTTAGTGTGGGAGTTTTTTCCCCCTTTTCCTTTCTGCTCCTGTTGTGATGAGGTCCTCCAATTCCACTGGTCTGGTCTCCTGCCCTTATAGAGGAAGCTTTTCTACATCCCCTTTTTTCTCTTGGCATATGGTGGAGGGTGTTACACTGTAGTGAAGGCAGCGATTTAGATACATACATTGCTATGTTAGCATAAGCGCGTTAGATGTTAGAAACGCCATCTTGCCACTTTTGCTGCTTTTGCACACAACACTGCAGAGACATGTTATTATTTGAAAACTGCTTGCTTGCCTTTTCTTCACATGAGAACTGTCTGTTGTTCACATTCCTAGACGTGCACTGCGACCTTGGTCTGAACATTGTGTGCAATAACAGTCTGACCCACCAAACAATGTATGTTTTTGAGTTCAGGTTGATCGGCCCACTCTCTAGCCATAACGCGCACACAGCTGCAAATACCTTAAAGTAGAGAGCCTTTAATATTGCAGTTTGCATGCATTAGACACACATTCTGGAGAAGAACTTTTCCAGGCGCAGAGCAAAGCTGATCCTGTGATGTGATTCACCTAAGCTGATCTTTACGGTATGGGGTTCCCCATTCAAACCTAGAGACCTTCTATTAGTATAATAATACTAGCTAATTAGCGAAGGGAAGGTGTTTGTATTCCACTGTCATTTGTAATATGATTTCATCTTCATTTTCTATGGTATTGTAACAATGCTGATGGTTTTAATATTTATCATTTGTCTGCTTATGTTAGCCAAAGTACTGCATCTTAGGACACGTAGTTTATAAAATAAACCTTTTAAACTTTACCGTGTCTCTGATTACTCTTGTTGTGGGCTGATATGAGAATAATAACGAACAGGTATTTCTGATTCCCACCATTCCTGAGAGTACTCTAAGTCGCTTGTTCTGGGTTGTCTATACATTGGGAGCTCCGGGAGAATACGAATAATGAATGGGACACTGATGCTAGTCGGATTGGGGTTCTGGGTACGGAGGTGAGTTTTTGGTACACCACTATTCACTGAGGTCCTGGTTTCCTGCGCATAGTTCTGTGCATGAGCAGAATCCCTGCAACATGACGCACTTAACGTTTGGTCTTTCGATTTGAAACGCCTTAGTAGTGTTTATATTAGTCCACGACACCCTCACTCTTGTTTCCGGATAACGGGAGTGACGGTTTTAGCCTACCTATTGGTTCAATAGGTTCTCTCAAGCTTGATTAATTAAAAAGGTATTTTGGATTTCTGTGTAATCAATTGTTGTTCTTCTGTGTCCTTATGGCGGTCGACATTGCAGCGCATAGCCGTGCGCCTCTGCGGTGTCATTTTACACAGTATGGGAGGCCGGACGATGGGATGGCCGTTATTTTTGTGGTGAGTGCCGATGCGTCTTACCCCTACGAGTTGTTTTACTCTTGGGTGACACTGCCGGCAGTGAATGCGGATGATAATACGTTTCACTCCTATACTCACACACGGGTCCCAGCAAATTATACGCCATATAGGACGCAGGAGATTTCCCTTTCGGCCTGGCAGCATCGCATTTGGTTTAATGGCGCTCTTCCCCATGCGGTTACACCGGCTATAATGGGCCCTTTGTCAATTCCAGGGGCCACATGGCCGGTGCAGGCCAGATTTACGCCTCATCCCCGCTATCTGACTGTTGCGGTGGATGAGTTGTGTGTACTCCATACAGCCCTTATTACAGTATATAGGGCATCTGAAAGAAACACGTTAGTTAGATTCCTCACCTTAGAATATCCCCAGGCGTCAGACTGGATCCGGAAAGATTTTGGAGCAATAACCCTTGCGCGTTGCTAGGCGTCGTCTGCGGCTCCGCGTCCGTCGTTGGCGTCGTGCACCGGAATGACGTCGTCGGAGTACTTAGACGCCGCCCTCGCGCGCTGACGTCAGTTCTTCTTTTTTCCGCGCCAGTAAGCGCCGATCCGGGAAGAGCTTACCCCTAGTCATTTTTTGACTAACTTTTTTACTCTTTTTGGTCTATCGACTCGACTCTGGTGCCAGTAGGATGCCTGGTTTTAAGGCCTGTGATGCCTGGTTTTAAGGCCAGTGACGCCTGTCATCGTCTGATGTCGGTGACGGATCACCATCGCCGGTGCTTTTACTGCCTGGGGGCCGACCACGACGCGGAGTCGTGCCCCGACTATCAGGCCTTGACATCGAAAGCTAGACGGGAGCGGTCCCATAAGCTTCTTGAGCCCACGGCACTCGGCTCCACGCCGCTCTCAGTCCCGGTCCAGGAGGAGGTCAAAGGACCGATCGCGGAGCCCCAGCCATCGTTATCGCTCGTCGGGGTCTTCGGGTAAGTCGAAGCACTCCAAGAAGTCCAAGAGACGACATCGCTCTTCGGACTCCCCTCGCCGGTCGCGCGACTCGGCCGAGGGTCAGGGTGGTCCCACTCCCGCGGCTCCGTCGGAGCCGCAGGAACCGCGTCCGTCCCCATACCCGCCGGTCCCTGGGACTGACGCGACTCCAGCAGAGGTCAGTGCCTTCCTCTGGGCCATGAGGGGCCTGGCTCCGCCGTCGACGCCTGCCGGCGTGCCTTCAGGCCCCGCGGGCTCGACTGGGCGACCTTGCGTGCCGGCGGCTCCGGCGCCGTCGACGGCTCCGGCCCCGACGCCGCAGGTCCCCGAGGGATCCAGGCCTGGATCTCGGTCGGCGCCGGTCGACCTCACGACGCCTCTTCCGCCGGCACCGACACCGGTTCCACCTCAGATGCCGTTCTCGGACGACGTCATTCCCCAGTTTATCCCCGGCTCGGGTCCGACGCCGGCACGGCGCCGCCCGGCGCCGCTGCCAGCGCCGATTGGTGAACGCTTCATCTACTGCCCGGCTCCGATCGTTCCTCCTGTTTATCGGGAGTCGGTTGACGAGGGCGACTGGGAGGGGTATGATGACCCTATGGCCGCTCAAGCCCAACTTTCTCAGGACTGGGCAGAGGTATTGGGGGATGCCAGCGGTCTGGATTACTCCCCGGAGGCTGGTTTCATCTCTCCTCCGACTGTGGCCGAGGAGGAGGGTGCAGCCTTCTCAGTGGTGCTGCGCAAGGCGGCCGAAGCCTTAGGGCTGGAGTTGCCTGCTGTGGCCGTGAGGACTAACGTCCTCACTGAGGTCCTTCAACCGACAGCAAGCTCCACTGAGCCTCTGCTGCAGTTTAATGAGGCCCTCATTGACGTTCTGCAGGGCACTTGGTCCAAGCCCTCCACAGTCCCTCCTGTGGACTGGAACGTTGCCCGGCGCCACCGCCCGGCTCCGGGCGACCCCAGTTTCCTCTCCCAACACCCCACCCCCGAGAGTCTGGTTATCCAGGCCTCAACCTCCCAATCCTCCTTCCCGTCCGCTCCTCCGGATCGGGAGTCCAAGAGGTTGGAGCAGTTTGGCAAGAAACTGTTCTCGTCCCTGAGTTTGGGACTGCGGACTTTAAATACCGCTTGCCTGTTGGACCGTTATTCCCACTCTCTGTGGGATACGGTGGAGGACGTGCTGCCCTTGTTTACGGTGGAGGCCCGGACACGGCTCACTCAAACTCTTGCTGACGGTCGAGATGCAATACGGCATGCCATACGGTGTGGACTTGACACCACGGACTCGCTGGTGTGAGAAGTTGGCCTGATGTATGATGTCACTAGTTCTAGTGTACACCTTATATCAGTCCAAACAACCCTTATGGTGATTGGTTGCAAAGTCAACCTTATAGACCAGCTATCCTAGTGGTAGCATGGACAAGAGCAGTCTTAGGCTAAACTCTGAATGGCATGTGAAGCCAGCTGTGATACCATATATAATCCCTTGAATACCAAATGAAAGGACACCACAACAGATATATATATAAAATAAAGTGTATTTATTCTAGTCAAACCCTCAGCACTCTTTATGAGATTAGAGGTAAGTACAACACAGTCTTATTTATGCATACATTAAGTCACACAGGTAAGTAATACGGTTAGGCCCTAGGGGCCACGCAAACCATATACTAAAGAAGTGGTATAAGGACCACTGTCACGGAAATAGGATAGGCCTAGGCCTAGGGAATCGCTGGGGCTACACTACACTAGCAACAGTTAGGAAGTGGGAGGCCCACGGGATTCAGGTGCAGAGTGGAAACACTCACGCGTAATGCGTAAAAGTCGATAGAAATAGTACTTGTTAGAAATTAACAGTTTAAGGACACTTCTGAAGCAGCTAGAGAGTCGAGACTCGGAAACTAGACCCTAGGATAGTCACTACCCTTGTGAGCACCGAAGTACCCAAGTTACCTAGCCCACAGGCTGCGGGTGCATAGGTGTGAACTTGCGTCGGGTTTCGTCGTGGACTTCTGTGGATGCCTGAAGGAAAGATGCTGACAGGCAGTCAGTGAAGAGTGTCCGGTGGATCCCAAGGCTGGGATCAAGAAGAGAGGAGACCTGCAAGCAGAAGGGACAGAGTCAAGGTCACTAGCCAGTGACCACGTGGAACCAGGAAGGAACCAGGCGATGTCGTGAAGATTGCAGGGGAAGGTGAAGCTTGTCGCTGCAGCCACGGGGACCAGGAAACGTCGAGGACGACCAGGACCAGGAGGCGAGCTGTCCCACGAAGGCTCTTGCAGACCAGGAAGGTCTGGGGTGCTTCTCTTTTGCAAGGAAGCGGGAGCCAGTCTGGAGGAGCCAAACCAGCAGTGAAGATTTCTGGATGCGTCGTCACAAAGGCCACTAGCCAACGGGCAAGCAACCGGACAGACGCGGCAAGCAGGAAAATGCAGAAGGGCCCCACGCAGGACTCGTGGAGTGTGGGGGGCTTATCTTCGGTGCAGATGGTGCTTGGGGTTGGGGCTTCTCAATCCCCGGTGCACAACTTCGAGGGTGCCTCAGAAGCTGCGCTGGAAGATATTAGCCACTTTTCCCAGGTAGCCGGTCCCACGTCTCTCGTCGCCTCCACGGATCTCAGCTCGGCTGTGGATGTGGATCAGGGTCGGAGAAGTCTGGAAGTCAAGGCTCTGGTCGGGCTCTGCAGTCGGTCCCTCGTAGAACTTCAGCAAAGCAAAGGGTAGTCTCTTGATGGTACCTGTTTGCACAGGGTAGCCACTCCTTGGCCACAAGGGAGATTCTTCAGTCTTCTTCTTTCGTCGAATGTCGAAGGTCCAGAGTTTCTGTTCAAGTTGCAGGTTCAGGATAATCTAATCTCCTGGGGCCCAGCTACCACTCTTATACTAATCTAGGGGGCTGGGTTACCTGCTAGGTCACGCCTTATGGGTGGGACCTGGGAGGGGGGTGGTTACACCCCCTTCCCTTTGTCCAGTTTCGCGCCAGGGCTGGGGCTGGAGTGCCCCAGCACCGGTTTGAACTGGACTATGCACGGGACACCTTGTGTGCCCCAGGCATGTCTCATTCTTTTCATCCCTCCCTTCCCCAATACACTAAGGCCTGTCTGGGGTGGTGATCGCACCTCCCAAGGCAGGAAACCTATTGTCCAAGCCTCCCTTGCCGGGATCACTCCCAGCAGCAGGAGGTCAGACTCGTGTCTGTGGCAGCAGCATCCATTTGTGATGCTGGGGCTCTGGTTAACTTTAACCGGGTAAGTAGGTTACAACATGTCTTCTCCCTCTAGAAGGGAGGGATAATATCCTCATCCCCAGAAATGGGATGGGGGTATTATTCCAAAGTGTTAGACATCTTACACGACATGTTTTGATAAAGCCAAACCATAGTTACCATAACCGTTTAAGATTATAAGGCACTTTAAGAGTATATGGTAGGCTATATCATAGAACAGCTATAAGGACATGGTTCCGAAAGCTGCAGACAGGCTCAGCTCATGCTAGAGCACCATCTCACATGTTACCAAGCACTCTGCCTCCAGGATTGTTAAGGCCTGCCATAGGAGTGGCTGATAGGTACACATGTGTCTATATGTAAGTTAGGTATAGGAATACTACACCTAAGCAAGGAGTGATTACACAACCTTGCCCCAGCTGAGTGATCAGCCAGTTGTGTCATAATGGAAGGCCAGGCCAGGGGTGGCATAATACATGCTGCAGCCTCTGGTAGACCTAGGGTACACCTATGCCCTGGGTACCTAAGGTACACTGTACAGGGGCCAATAAGGTGATCCTATCCAAATGGGTTATGCACCTAAAGTACATAGTATCAATTTAGAGAGAGAACAGCAGGGCTGAGGGTCTGATTAGCAGGCCCACAGCCACATCTAAGTCGAAAACCAGTAAAGCAAAAGCAAAAAGTGGGGGTGAACATAGAAAGCAGACCCTACTCTCCTACACAACCCCCCCCAAAAAACTTGGGGACATTAAACTAACCTTGACCAGTTGAGTCTTCATGTTCTAAGTGGAAATATCTGGAGAGTCCATCTGCATTGGCATGGTCAGCCCCAGGTCTATGTTCCACTGTGAAGTCCATCCCCTGTAGGGAAATGGACCACCTAAGAAGTTTGGGATTTTCACCCTTCATCTGATTTAGCCACAAGAGGGGCTTATGGTCTGTCTGAATCTTGAAGTGAGTGCCAAACAAGTATGGCCTCAGCTTCTTCAGGGCCCAAACCACAGCAAAGGCCTCCCTCTCAATAGCTGACCAACGTTTCTCTCTAGGGGTCAGCCTTCTACTTATAAAAGCAATGGGCTGGTCTTGACCATCTACATTCAGTTGTGAAAGAACAGCTCCCACACCTAACTCAGAAGCATTTGTCTGGACAATGAACTCTTTGGAGTAGTCTGGACTTTTCAGAATAGGTGCACTGCACATGGCCTGCTTCAGGTCATCAAATGCTTTTTGACAGCTTACTGTCCACTGAACTTTCTTTGGCATTTTCTTGGAGGTCAAGTCATTAAGTGGTGTCACAATGGACCCATAGTTCTTAACAAACTTTCTGTAGTACCCAGTCAGGCCCAAGAAAGCTCTGACCTGAGTCTGGGTAGTTGGAGGAGTCCAGTCCTTTATGGTCTGGATCTTGCTCTCCAGTGGTTGAACCTGACCCCCACCAACTAGGTGGCCCAGGTATACAACCTTGCTCTGCCCTATCTGGCACTTAGTGGCCTTGATAGTGAGGCCTGCCTTTTGCAGGGCCTCTAAAACATTCCTCAGGTGGACCAGGTGATCCTCCCAGGTGGAGCTAAAGACAGCAATATCATCAAGATAAGCTGCACAATAATCATCCAACCCAGTAAGGACTTGATTCACCAACCTTTGGAAAGTGGCAGGTGCATTCCTCAAACCAAAGGGCATTACCACAAATTGATAATGTCCTCCTGGGGTCGAGAAAGCAGTTTTGGCCTTTGCATTCTCAGCTAGTCTGATTTGCCAGTAGCCTGCTGTCAGGTCAAATGTGCTCAAAAACTTAGCAGCTGCCAGTCTGTCAATGAGCTCATCTGCCCTAGGTATTGGGTGGGCATCTGTCCTAGTGACAGCATTGAGACCTCTGTAATCCACGCAAAACCTCATCTCTCTCTTACCATCTTGGGTGTGAGGTTTTGGCACAAGAACTACAGGACTAGCCCAAGGGCTCTCTGAAGGTTCAATGACTCCCAGCTCCAACATCTTTTGTACCTCAACTTTTATGCAGTCCCTGACATGGTCAGGTTGCCTGTAGATTTTACTCTTCACAGGCAGACTGTCACCAGTGTCCACCTCATGGGTGCACCAGTTTGTCTGACTTGGGGTCAGAGAGAACATATGTCTGTAGGATTGCAGAACCTGTCTGCAGTCCTGTTACTGATGGACAGTGAGGCTGTCAGAAAAGACCACACCATCAACTGAGCCATCATCAGGGTTCTGAGTCAACAGGTCTGGGAGAGGGTCACTCTCTTCCTCCTGCCCCTCATCTGTAGCCATGAGTAAGCCCATGTCTGCCCTGTCAACATATGCCTTCAATCTGTTGACATGAAGCACCCTGTGGGGGCTTCTGGGAGTCCCAAGGTCCATCAAGTAGGTGACTTCTCCCTTTTTCTCAACAATAGTGTGGGGTCCAGACCATTTGTCTTGGAGTGCTGCTGGGGCCACTGGCTCCAACACCCACACTTTCTGCCCTGGCTGGTAAACAGTCAGCACAGCCTTTTGGTCATGCCAAGCTTTTTGGAGTTCTTGGCTTGCCTCAAGGCTTTTAGAAGCCTTCTTCATATACTCTGCCATCCTGGAGCGGAGACCAAGTACATAATCCACTATATCAAGTTTGGGTTGTCTGAGAGGTCTCTCCCATCCTTCCCTTACTAAACATAGGGGTCCTCTTACAGGATGCCCAAACAAAAGCTCAAAAGGGCTGTAGCCAACCCCCTTTTGTGGGACCTCTCTGTAAGCAAACAGAAGGCAGGGTAAAAGGATGTCCCATCTTCGCCTAAGCTTGTCTGGTAAACCTTTTATAATTCCCTTTAGGGTCTTGTTGAATCTCTCAACAAGCCCATTGCACTGTGGGTGATAGGGTGTGGTGAACTTGTAGTTCACACCACACTTCTTCCACATTGCAGTCAAGTATCCTGACATGAAGTTGGCACCTCTGTCAGAAATGACCTCCTTTGGAAAGCCCACTCTGGAGAATACTCCAAGCAGGGCCCTTGCCACAACAGGAGCTGTTGTGGTCCTCAGGGGAATAGCTTCTGGATACCTGGTGGCATGGTCCACTATCACCAGTATGAATCTGTGCCAAGATGCTGTTTGTGGGTCCATTGGTCCTACAATATCTATGCCCACTCTTTCAAAGGGAACCCCCACCACAGGTAGTGGTATGAGGGGGGCCTTTGTGGTGCCACCTGATTTGCCACTGGCTTGGCAGGTGACACAGGAGCGACAAAACTCCTTAGTATCTTCTGACATATGGGGCCAGTGAAAGTGAGGGACAAGCCTGTCCCAAGTCTTGTTCTGGCCTAAATGTCCTGCAAGGGGAATATCATGGGCCAAGGTAAGAAGGAAGCCTCTGAACTTCAGTGGTATGACCAACCTCCTGGATGCACCAGGCTTGGGGTATCTAGCCTCTGAGTACAGTAGCCCTTCATCCCAATACACTCTATGGGTACCTTGAGCATTCCCTGCAGCCTCAGCAGCAGCCAGCTGTCTGAGGGGTTCAAGAGAGGGGCAGTCTAATTGAGCCTGCCTCAGATCTGCCCTTGAAGGTCCCCCTGTCCCAAGAAACTCAACCTGATCAGGTTCAAGTTCTTCTAGGACAGTTCCTTCAGGGCTCTCAGAATCATCCTCCTGGGAGGGCTGATCCACCACCTGAGGCAGGGGGGAAGGCACAGCCTTAACCCTACTGATCTTTCTCTTGGGTTGTGACTGGTCCATAGTTTCAGGATCCAGCACTTGTTCAGTGGTGCACTTTTTGGCCTGTGACCTGGTCACAGCAAGGACATGTGCATCTATCCCCAGCATTTCTGCATGGGTCCTATACTCCACTTCAGACCAAACTGAAGTTTCAAGATCATTGCCCAGTAAACACTCTACAGGAAGGTCTGAACTAACAACAACTTTCTTGAGGCCAGTTACCCCTCCCCAGGAGAAGTTAACAATAGCCACACTATGGGAGGTAGTGGCATTGCTAGCGTTGGTCACTAGGTAATTCTCACCTAGTATGATCTGTCCAGGGTCCACAAAGGCAGGTGTCACCATTGTGACACTAGCCCCAGTGTCCCTGTAGGCCTGAGCCATTCTTTGGTTGATAAAAGGAGTCTGTCTGTACTTGCCCAGGTTACTGGGGCCTACAGTAGAGGACAAAGCTAAGTCCCCATCACAGATCAGAACAGCCTGAGTAGGTATTCTGACTAGGCCAGAATCCTCCTCAGTTCACAGGGTTAACCCTACTACACCCTTTTGCTGGGAACCACCACTTACAGCTGGACTAGGGGGGTACAGTTGCCTTCGGGGCAATGGTGGCTGGGGTCTTATCCTTTTTGGTGCACTCACTAAACCAATATGAGTTGGACTTACAATAGTTGCACCATGGTTTCTTTTGGCCATCTTTCTTTTTATCCTTTTTGGGACCACCCTCCCCCTGAGCCTTTTGGGGGCCTGGTGAAGACTTCTGGTCTTTTTGTTTCTGATCATTACCCTTCTGGTCTGCTTTTTTCTGATCACCGCCCTGGTTCTGGTTTTTCTGCTTAACTCTAGTCCTGACCCATCTATCTGCCTTCTTTCCCAATTCTTGGGGAGAAGTCAGATCAGAATCAATCCGGTGTTGATGCAGTAGCTGGTTTTGACAGTTGTTAAGGATTTGCTCTCTCATGATCAAATTATACAATCCTGTATAGTCCTTAACCTTACTTCCCACTAGCCAGCCTTCCAGAGCCTTAGTGGCACAATCTACAAAGTCAGTCCAGTCCTGAGTCTGTTTCTTCTGGGTATCCCTGAACAACAACCTGTATTGTTCAGTGGTTAGGCCAAACCCATCAATTAGAGCACTCTTCAGGACAGTGTAATTATCTGCATCCTCATCACTAACTGTGAGGAGCTTGTCTCTACCTTTCTCAGAGAAGGAGAGCCACAAGATAGCTGCCCACTGACTTTGGGGTACCTGCTGTACTTTGCAAGCTCTCTCCAAAGCAGTTATCCATTTGTGGATGTCATCCCCACACTTGTAGGGAGGGACAATCTTGCTCAGGTTTCTATTATCATAGTGCCTGTCTCTATCCTTAGGGATATTGCTGCCACCAGTGGGTTCTGACCCACTTAACTTTTGCTCTCTAGCCAGAGCAAGCTTCTCCTTGGCAAGGGCAAGTTCTTCCCTCTGAATCCTCAGATTAGCTTCCCTCATTCTGGCTTCATGCTCCTTTCTCTCAGGGGAAGTCATTCCCCTGTGAGAGGAAGCACTAGAGATGCTAGAGATATGGGAGTGGATGGATTCCCTTGAAGGGGATCTGTCCCTCCTGCTTCTCTGTGTAAGCCCACTTGGGGGTCTGTATGGGGGGACCCCATGCAAACTCCAATGTAAGCTTAGGTTAGCCTGGCTAAGTCTTCCTACTTGGCTCTGGCTGTCTACCTCTTCATCTGAAGCCCCATCTGACTCCTCTGTGGTGGGTAGACCCTCCTTTGTACCTAGGGTACTGGCCTGTGAGGCCCTCAAAGCATCATACTCCTCTAGGAGCTGTACTAACTGAAGGAGGGTAGGGTTTGCACCCTGTTTTAACTTTCTGGAGGTACACAATTGTCTCATCTCCTGAAAAAGTTAGGGTATCATATCTAGAGGGGGTCTTCTTCAGACCTGCCCCTCCTGAGAGAGCATCCACTTGATCTCCTCCCAGAGACATGATCTAGTGAGGGTGTGGTGTGTGCACCTACCTACACTAGTTGTTTCTACTAAACCTCTCTGGTAGTTGTAGTCAGGGTGTGTTACTCCCTTCAACCTACAACCACTAAGTCCAGTAGGACTTAAGTATTATAATCTATGTTATATGTACCTAAACAATATCTGTGTGATCTTTCAATTTAGTATCTCGAGATTACAATGGTATTACAACAGCAAGCTCAGATCCCAACCGCTGCTCACCAATGTGAGAAGTTGGCCTGATGTATGATGTCACTAGTTCTAGTGTACACCTTATATCAGTCCAAACAACCCTTATGGTGATTGGTTGTAAAGTCAAACTTATAGACCAGCTATCCTAGTGGTAGCATGGACAAGAGCAGTCTTAGGCTAAACTCTGAATGGCATGTGAAGCCAGCTGTGATACCATATATAATCCCTTGAATACCAAATGAAAGGACACCACAACAGATATATACATAAAATAAAGTGTATTTATTCTAGTCAAACCCTCAGCACTCTTTATGAGATTAGAGGTAAGTACAACACAGTCTTATTTATGCATACATTAAGTCACACAGGTAAGTAATACGGTTAGGCCCTAGGGGCCACGCAAACCATATACTAAAGAAGTGGTATAAGGACCACTGTCACGGAAATAGGATAGTCCTAGTCCTAGGGAATCGCTGGGGCTACACTACACTAGCAACAGTTAGGAAGTGGGAGGCCCACGGGATTCAGGTGCAGAGTGGAAACACTCACGCGTAATGCGTAAAAGTCGATAGAAATAGTACTTGTTAGAAATTAACAGTTTAAGGACACTTCTGAAGCAGCTAGAGAGTCGAGACTCGGAAACTAGACCCTAGGATAGTCACTACCCTTGTGAGCACCAAAGTACCCAAGTTACCTAGCCCACAGGCTGCGGGTGCATAGGTGTGAACTTGCGTCAGGTTTGGTCGTGGACTTCTATGGATGCCTGAAGGAAAGATGCTGACAGGCAGTCAGTGAAGAGTGTCCGGTGGATCCCAAGGCTGGGATCAAGAAGAGAGGAGACCTGCAAGCAGAAGGGACAGAGTCAAGGTCACTAGCCAGTGACCACGTGGAACCAGGAAGAAACCAGGCGATGTCGTGAAGATTGCAGGTGAAGGTGAAGCTTGTCGCTGCAGCCACGGGGACCAGGAAACGTCGAGGACGACCAGGACCAGCAGGCGAGCTGACCCACGAAGGCTCTTGCTGTCGGCGGCGTCGAAGTTGGACTAGGACTCACCAAGCCTTGGCAAGCGGAACCCACGAAGAACGGAGGACTTGCTTCTGGTGCAGACCAGGAAGGTCTGGGGTGCTTCTCTTTTGCAAGGAAGCGGGAGCCAGTCTGGAGGAGCCAAACCAGCAGTGAAGATTTCTGGATGCATCGTCACAAAGGCCACTAGCCAACGGGCAAGCAACCGGACAGACGCGGCAAGCAGGAAAATGCAGAAGGGCCCCACGCAGGACTCGTGGAGTGTGGGGGGCTGATCTTCGGTGCAGATGGTGCTTGGGGTTGGGGCTTCTCAATCCCCAGTGCACAACTTCGAGGGTACCTCAGAAGCTGCGCTGGAAGATACTAGCCACTTTTCCCAGGTAGCCGGTCCCACGTCTCTCGTCGCCTCCACGGATCTCAGCTCGGCTGTGGATGTGGATCAGGGTCGGAGAAGTCTGGAAGTCAAGGCTCTGGTCGGGCTCTGCAGTCGGTCCCTCGTAGAACTTCAGCAAAGCAAAGGGTAGTCTCTTGATGGTGCCTGTTTGCACAGGGTAGCCACTCCTTGGCCACAAGGGAGATTCTTCAGTCTTCTTCTTTCGTCGAATGTCTTATACTAATCTGGGGGGCTGGGTTACCTGCTAGGTCATGCCTTATGGGTGGGACCTGGGAGGGGGGTGGTTACACCCCCTTCCCTTTGTCCAGTTTCGCGCCAGGGCTGGGGCTGGAGTGCCCCAGCACCGGTTTGAACTGGACTATGCACGGGACACCTTGTGTGCCCCAGGCATGTCTCATTCTTTTCATCCCTCCCTGCCCCAATACACTAAGGCCTGTCTGGGGTGGTGCTCGCACCTCCCAAGGCAGGAAACCTATTGTCCAAGCCTCTCTTGCCGGGATCACTCCCAGCAGCAGGAGGTCAGACTCGTGTCTGTGGCAGCAGCATCCATTTTGTGATGCTGGGGCTCTGGTTAACTTTAACCGGGTAAGTAGGTTACAACATGTCTTCTCCCTCTAGAAGGGAGGGATAATATCCTCATCCCCAGAAATGGGATGGGGGTATTATTCCAAAGTGTTAGACACCTTACACGACATGTTTTGATAAAGCCAAACCATAGTTACCATAACCGTTTAAGATTATAAGGCACTTTAAGAGTATATGGTAGGCTATATCATAGAACAGCTATAAGGAGATGGTTCCAAAAGCTGCAGACAGGCTCAGCTCATGCTAGAGCACCATCTCACATGTTACCAAGCACTCTGCCTCCAGGATTGTTAAGGCCTGCCATAGGAGTGGCTGATAGGTACACATGTGTCTATATGTAAGTTAGGTATAGGAATACTACACCTAAGCAAGGAGTGATTACACAACCTTGCCCCAGCTGAGTGATCAGCCAGTTGTGTCATAATAGAAGGCCAGGCCAGGGGTGGCATAATACATGCTGCAGCCCCTGGTAGGCCTAGGGTACACCTATGCCCTGGGTACCTAAGGTACACTGTACAGGGGCCAATAAGGTGATCCTATCCAAATGGGTTATGCACCTAAAGTACATAGTATCAATTTAGAGAGAGAACAGCAGGGCTGTGGGTCTGATTAGCAGGCCCACAGCCACATCTAAGTCGAAAACCAGTAAAGCAAAAGCAAAAAGTGGGGGTGAACATAGAAAGCAGACCCTACTCTCCTACAGCTGGGTCGGGCGATTTCCACCACGGTGGCGCTTCGGCGTCACGCCTGGCTGAGGTCCACGTCCTTTTCGGGGGATGTCCAGAGTTCCCTCATGGACATGCCCTTTGATGGCACTCGCCTTTTTGGTGAGAAGGCGGACAGTGCGCTGTCTTGGTTCAAGGACTCCCGGGCCACGACCAAGTCCTTGGGTCTTTCGGCCCCGTGGCCGCAAACTTCCACCTTTCGTCCCTTTCGTGGCCAAGGAAGGGGCGCCTCCTCACGTCCGCCCAGCCACCGGCCGCAGAACCAACCTGCACGCGGTCGCGGACGTGGATTCCGCCGAGGCGGTACTGGAGGTCAACGTGCCGGTCAGTCCACATCCACCCCGGCAGCATCCGTCTCAAAGCCCTCCTAGTCTGAGCTTGCAGGCCCATTCAACACCAGTGGGCGGCAGAGTTCGCCATCACCTGCTCCACTGGCGCTCCATCACGTCGGACAGGTGGGTGCTGTAAATCGTCCGAAGGGGCTACTCCCTCCCCTTCGAGACGACCCCTCCAGCCATGCCACCGCTGAACCACCGTATGTCGGGGGATCATTTGCATCTTCTACGAGAGGAAGTTTCGGCCCTCTTGGCCAAAGAGGCCGTCGAGCGCGTTCTTGGTCCAGAAGTAGGTCGTGGTTGTTATTCCCACTACTTTCTGGTTCCCAAGAAGGGCAAAGGGGGCCTACGCCCGATCTTGGACCTCAGGAGCGTCAACGCCTTCCTCCAGAAGGACCGGTTCAAGATGCTCACTTTAGCTCAGGTTCTGGCTGCCCTAGACCCTGGAGACTGGATGGTAGCGTTGGACTTGCAGGACGCTTATTTTCACATCCCCGTCCTCCCGGCCCACCGGCGTTACCTGCGGTTCACGGTGGGTCAGGAGCACTTTCAGTTCACCGTGCTCCCCTTCGGCCTCACCAGTGCCCCTCGGGTGTTCACGAAAGTGATGGCGGTGGTCGCAGCTCATCTGCGCAGATCAGGGGTTCCAGTCTTCCCCTATCTCGACGACTGGCTGTTGAAGGCGGGCTCGCCCCAGCAAGTCGTCTCCCACCTCCAGACTACGGCCGACCTCCTGCACTCGCTGGGGTTCTCCATCAATGTGCTGAAGTCGCACCTGAGTCCCTCCCAAAAGCTCCTTTTCATAGGAGCGGTTCTCGATTCGGCGCAGTTCCGGGTCTATCCGCCGGAACAGCGGGTCCGGGACATTCAGGCCCTGATTTCCATCTTCCGGCCTTTGTCCTGGGTTTCGGTCAGGTTGGTGCTGCGGCTTCTGGGGCTGATGGCCTCCTGCATCCTGTTGGTACCTCACGCCAGGTGGCGGATGCGGGATCTGCAGTGGGACCTGACGTTTCAGTGGGCCCAGCATCGAGGCAACCTGTCCGACCATGTCCTGATCTCGGAGGGCACTGCGAACCAGCTGCAGTGGTGGCTCACGAATCGCGATTGGGTCAGCGGCAGACCCTCTCCCTACCCCAACCGGAGCATGTCGTAGTGACGGATGCGTCCCTCCTCGGATGGGTGGGCCATATGGGAGAGGCGGAGATCAGAGGACTCTGGTCTCCGGCGGAGACTCGGCTCCATATCAACCTATTGGAGCTGAGGGCGATCCGACTTGCACTGAAAGCCTTCCTTCCCTCTGTCCGGGGAAGTGTCGTGCAGGTGTTCACGGACAACACCACCGCCATGTGGTATTGCAACAAACAGGGCGGGGTGGGGTCGTGGACCCTTTGTCAGGAGGCTCTGCGCCTCTGGACATGGCTGGAACATCAGGGCATCACCCTGGTGGTTCAACATCTGGCGGGCTCTCTGAACGCCAGAGCAGACAAACTCAGCCGCCGGTGCATGATGGCTCACGAATGGAGTCTGCACTCGGACGTGGCGCAAGGTCTCTTTCTGCAGTGGGGAGAGCCTTGGTTAGATCTATTCGCCACCGAAGAGAACGCGCAATGTCAGCAGTTCTGCGCTTTGGAATTTCCAAGGCGGCACTCGCTCGGAGACGCTTTTCGTCGCGAGTGGAGTTGCGGTCTGTTGTACGCCTTTCCGCCTATACCACTTCTGCCCAGAGTGCTGAAGAAGATCAGGCGCGACCGGGCCCAAGTCATCTTGGTGGCTCCGGATTGGGCACGAAGGTATTGGTATCCCGAGCTACTCAGTATGTCCATCGATCCCCCGATATGACTGCCTCTTCAGGAGGACATTCTGTCGCAGCAGCAGGGGACGGTCCTCCACCCGAACCTGTCCAGCCTCCACCTCCATGCGTGGAGTTTGAGCGGCGGCAGTTGATGCCATTTGACTTGCCTCCTGAAGTCTGTGATGTTATTCTGGCAGCCAGGCATCCCTCCACAAAGACGGTATACGCCTGCCGGTGGAATAAATTTGTGGCATGGTGCACAGGAAAGGCTGTGGATCCCCTTTCTGCCCCTCTTTCTGAGGTTCTCCTCTTTCTTCTTTCTTTGGCCCAGCAGGGCTCTGCTCTGGGCACCTTGAAGGGTTATCTTGCTGCAATCTCTGCTTTCTTACGGCTTCCTGATCAGCCTTCTCTTTTCAAGTCCCCTGTTGTCTCCCGTTTTCTCAAGGGCATTACTCATATGTTCCCTCCTGTTCCATTCGTAATGCCTCAGTGGACTTGAACTTTGTTCTTACTTTTCTGATGTGCACTCCCTTTGAGCCCCTTTACAACTGTCCACTTCGTCTCCTGACTCTGAAAACTGCCTTCCTGGTGGCTATCACCTCTGCTAGGCGGGTGAGTGAGCTCCAGGCTCTGTCAGCTAAGCCTCCCTTCCTTTCGGTTCATCCGGATAAGGTTGTCCTCCGGACCCGTCCTTCTTTCCTTCCTAAAGTCGTGACTCCCTTTCACATCGGGCAATCTGTCACGCTGCCCACCTTCTTTCCGCATCCTTCAAAAGATGAAGAGAGGCTCCACCGTCTGGACCCAAAACGTGCACTGTCATTTTATTTGGCCCGCACAAACCAGTTCCGGGTGGACGACCAACTTTTTGTTGGATATGTAGGTGCGAAGAAGGGTAAAGCTGTGCACAAGTGGACCATCTTGCGATGGGTCGTGTTGTGTATTAAAATTTGTTACTCCTTGGCAAAAAAGAACCCTCCTATTGGGCTGCGGGCCCATTCCACTCGGGCCACAGCGGCGACAACTGCCCTGGGACGGGGAGTCCCCTTGCAGGACATCTGTCAGGCGGCGACGTGGGCTTCACTGCCCACGTTCGCCAAGCACTATTGCCTGGACAGCCAAGTCCGGAGAGATGGCCGCTTTGGCCGTTCTGTTCTCCAGGACTTTCTGGTGTGATCTTGGTTCGCAGGCCCACCTCCGGGGTTGGTATTGCTGGGGTATCTATTCTAAGGTGAGGAATCTAACTAACGTGTTTCTTTCAGATGAACAAGTTACTTACCTTCGGTAACGATGTATCTGTAAGAAACATTAGTTAGTTAGATTCTTCACCGACCCACCCAGCCTCCCCGTTCTGCGAACCGACATCTAGGGTTAAGGTTCTCCCTTTCAGGGCCCTAGATTTTTTGGCACCAGTGTCGGTCTCTTGCATGGCTCAGCGTCCCTGGCGCGGAAAGCTATGTACAAGAACTGACGTCAGCGCACGAGGGCGGCGTCTAAGTACTCCGACGTCATTCTGGCGCACGACGCCAACGACAGGCGCGGAGCCGCAGACGACGCCTAGCAACGCGCAAGGGGTATTGCTACAAAATTCTTTCCGGATCCAGTCTGACGCCTGGGGATATTCTAAGGTGAGGAATCTAACTAACTAATGTTTTTTACAGATACATCGTTACCGAAGGTAAGTAACTTGTTCTTTAGTGCAATACGTTTCACGCAGCGTGCAGGTGGGGGCACCTGCTGTTGCCGGACAACCAGCTGGCCATGCCGCGGTTGTTATTAGTCCCGTCATGGTTAATTCGGTAATGGGCAAGCGCCCCCAGAATAAGGATGATTTGCCTTATTGGCTTGCTGAGAAATTTGACTAACTGGAAGCGGTATTTTCGCATTCTACCCCTGTGGAGAAACACAGGATCCTCACCATTAGTTTGCAGAAGGACTTAGTCCCAGAGGTGTCCGATTGTGACAACTGGGGTAAGGTCTTTGCCGCAGTCTACTCGAAGCGCTTTGGCACCCCGTCTATGGCTGTGGTTCCCTCCGTCATTAAACGTGTTCAAGATAACCACGGTCCGGAGGCGGCTGTCGAGTTGGGAATGCGGCTTGTCGGTGTGTTCGACGTAGTTGCCTCTCTGGTCCTTGGTAATTTCAAGGGAGATGCGGTGCAATTCCAAGTGGCTAATGGCTTAGCCCACGTCGATGAGCTCGACAAGCCCAAAGAGTTGCCTAAAATTATTGCGGAAGCTTATAGAACTATTGGCCGCAGTAGCTTAGGGATTAAACCAACTATAGTCATTCCTGACTTAATACAGCAAACTAAGTCGAGCTCGTCTGTTAAAGACGATCGTCCAACTTTTCCAAAACAAAATTGGCGAACAAAGAAACAGGGGAAGCAGCAACAGAAACAGGGGTCTCGTCCTGCCTCTCCCGTACAGGCGACTGGTGAACGCACATACGATTTGCGCGATCGTACTAGTATTAGGTCACCTGATAGATTTCAGGTTACTGAACAACGTTCTCCTCGTTCTTCACAGGAAACATCGGCCTCACAGTCCGGTGGCGGAGAACGTGGCAAAGGTCGGGGTGCCCAACAAGGATGTGAGCAACCCCATCAGACTGACGGTAAAGGCAAGCAGGACGAGTTTGCACGTCAACGTCCCCCGTTTCAGAAGAAGAAGGTTGCTGCACTAACAACGAGGTATGCCACTGATAGTGAGAACGCAGCTTTGGAACCTGACATGGGCACTAACGCTGCTCGACAGCGCAGCGGAGGTTACAGTAGTGCGGCAAGCACTGCGTCCATATCTGGAGGCGACAGCAACTGACACGTTCATTACTGTTGAAACTGCTGACACTAGAGTGGCTCCCCCTGACTGACTATATGACATAGTTCTTTTAATTGAAGGTGACATACAACGTACAATACAAGGAATTTTTTGGGATAATCTGACCTCTTCCTATGACATTCTCTTAGCTGAGGCGGACTGGCCCCCGGCTTTCATTTTGGATGCTCCGAGAGGGGTGGAGGTAATCTTCCCGTCCTTTGCACACACTGTGCCAAAGGAGCACGCTGAAAGGTTTGCCGAGGAGTGGGCTCAGGTGCTTGCTCCGGCGTTGTACCGTACTCCGGTTGGGTGGGATAAATTGTCTCCAATCCATGAGATTCCTTTACGGTCCATGCCACAGACCCAGTATCCCATGCGCCGCAAAGCTAGATCTCACGTCGCGGAAATCCTTGATCAATTGGAATATCAGGGTGTTATTGAAACATGTGTGTCACCAATGAATAATCCTTTATTCACTGTAACGAAGCCTGATGGGTTGTACCGCCTAGTTTTGGATTACCGGCTTTTGAACTCTCATTGCCGGACGTGTGCGGTACAGAATACCCACAGTTCTGCCCTCGTTGATAGTCTCGTGAGAAAAAGGTTTAAAACAACACTTGACATATCCAATGGCTTTTACAGCCATAACCTGTCCTCTATTAGTAGTCAGTGGACAGCGTTTACCTCTGGCGGCAAACAAAAACAGTTTAAGAGATTAGCCATGGGCTATAAAAATAGCCCTGGCTTCTTTGCCGCACGTGTTGTCTCTCTGTTAGAGAGCATTGACCCTGATGCGTACTCGTATGTTGATGATATCTATCTCACAGACGACGAGTTGTGGCCGCATCTGTGTCGCATTGATCGCATCATTGTTATGTTTGAAGACTTCGGTTACAAATTCAACTTCGCGAAGTCTCACATTGCACAATATACAGTGCTGTTCTTGGGCTACGAGCTCAATAATGAAGATCGAGTGTTAGCTCCTCACTTTCTAGAGAAGTGCGCATGTCTGCGTGCTCCAACAACACTGAAAAAATTACAATCTTTGCTGGGCTTTCTGAATTTCGGTCGTACTTACATTCCCGATTATGCCCAGCGTATCAAGTCGCTTTATGCCTTGGTACAACCTACTTTTTCCAAATCGAGCTGGCTGCCAGAGCATTCAGCTATTTTGCAATCTTTGCAGGCTGATCTTCTTGCTTCGAAATACTTACTGACACGCGATAACCACACTAACCTGGTAATAAGAATTGTGCCAGGCGCAGTGGGTTTCACGTACTTAACGTTCAATGAGGGCGACACAGTCCCCATTGCCTACAAATCACACCTGTACACTTCGGCTGAACTGCGCTTTTCCTCAGTCAAAAGTTTTGACTGCAGTGCAGATGGCGATTCTTAAAGAACAGGCGCTGTCGCAAGGAAAATGTATGTTGGTGGTCACACTGTATCCTGCCCTAGAGGCAGTGACGAAAGCCAGTGGACCCAATTCAAAAGCTTTGCATCCACGTTGGATACAATGGGCCACTTCTTTGACATCGCCAGATGTCACCTATATCTTTGATGCCTCATTGCAGATGCAGGAGTACTTGCAGTATGAATTCGTTCATCCGGCTCCTCTGTCTTTGCGCCCGCTTGAAGATTACCATTGTGTCATTTATACTGACGGTTCGGTGCAACCGGCGACGGGATCGAAGCATGCCTATTCAGCAGCCTGCGCATTTGTGGCGGGTACTTTCGTGAATGGAGAATTCAAGTCTGATGTCGTGCATACGCAGTCATTGGGTGATTGTACCGCACAATTGGCGGAGCTACGTGCTCTGGTGCTTGCACTGGAGTTTGCTGATCCTCGTGTTACTACTCTTATAGTGAGTGACTCGTTTTACTGTGTTCAGTCTTTTAACGACAATGTATTCTTTTGGTCTCAAAATGAATATCGTGATTCCAAAGGTAGCACAATTAAGCATAAAATGCTTTGGGTTCGAGTGGCAGAACTTAAAGAACATCTGCCTCTCGTGAATGTAATTCACACTCTTGGTCACCAGCGAGTTGGTGTCCACGCTGTCGGCAACAGCTTGGCTGACAAGGCAGCGAAAACAGCAGTGGCGACATATCTAGTAGCAGCAGTTAGCAGCAGTTACAAGATCCAAAAGTAAGATCGATGATGACATCTTGGCAGCTATTGCTGCTACAGAGAAGGGAAGTAATTACCCGAGAGGTTTCCCTTCTCGTTACCATTATCACTTAAGTCCTGATAACGTCCCATTAGTGAGAATTAACGACGTTGGTGACAGATTGATTCCCAACACGGACTGCAGACCATCCTTGATAACAGCGGCTCACGAGGGTATGGCCTCTGCCCATGCCGGCGTTGCAGCAACTGTTACTCTTTTACAACAACGTTACTGGTGGCGCGGGTTATATAAACAGGCTTGCACTTATGTTCTTGATTGTGACATTTGCCAGCAGATTAAACCTTCAACTGCTGCGCGCCCACCACAAACTCAGTTTTACATATCTAATAAGCCACTTGGGTGTGTTTATCTAGATCACTGCGGTCCTTTCTCCTCTGATACTGCGTACAAGTATATCTTAGTTGCAGTGGATTCGTGCACACGTTTTCTTTGGGTATGGCCACAAAGGAGTGCTGATGGCCGTACTGTCATCAGGGATTTGCGTGTCTTTGTGGGAAGTTTTGCGTGTGGTACCTTTCATTCTGATCAGGGCCCTGCGTGCGCCTCTAAGGCGTACAAAGAAGCCATGAAATCATTGGGGGTCCAAGTCAAATTTTCGTCTCCATACCGACCTGAGGGTAATAGTGTAGTGGAGCGAATGAACCGTGACTTAAAGCAATCCTTGACAACTAGGGTTTTAGGCACAGGCCGGAACTGGTTAGCCCATTTGTATAACGTCCAACGTGCACTTAATAATCTCCCTAGAAGGTCTCTGGGTGGGCAGACCCCATACATGATGCTCTTTGGCATAAAGATGTTTAACCCGGACCTTGATGGTCTAGACATGGCGGCGGCCGCCGCCCCTTTGACGTAGATGATCACTCTGCTGTATTACAGAATCTACAATAAGCCAGAGACAGTCTCGCGAAGGAACACTTGCCCTCCACATCTGAGGCTGCGCTTCAGATACCGGTAGTCGTCTGGCTACCTTGAGTTGGAGACCTGGTCCGTGAGAAGGTGGAGAACAAGAAGGAGTTCGGCCCCTCTTATCGTGCCCCGGTTCCAGTGTTTGGCGTGCAGGGTACAAGAACAGTAATTTTACCTCCACTTCCTGGTCGCAAGGATAACAGGTACATCTCCATTGACAATGCCAAACGAGTGGCCGATTCTTCTTAGTATGAGTCCAGCGGTCTCTTGCCCTGCGATGCTGAGAAATTCTGTTTTGGCTCCGGCTTCTAACACCATGCCTGATATTGCTATCGAGATGCATACAGTTGCTGATCCTTTGTTGCTACCATCAGCTGGTGGTCCGCCTGAAGATACTGAGTATGCTTATCCCACAGAAGTGTCATTGCCTGTTCTACAATCTACCGCAGTTAACCAGTCCCGTTTCTCCTTTGACACTAACTTTATGACTTCCAGAGCTCCATCAAAAGTTTCTATTTTTGCTGTTTGGTTTAAAAGACATTTTTTGATTCCCCCTTGGACTTAAATTTGGCTGGTGCTCATATGTATCTTTTTGTTTATGTCCATTGGTTTTCTGGTGGTATTTTTTCGTCTTGTGAATGGACACTACCTTAAAGAAAGATCTACAATTAGACTAATTGATGGAACTTTGGCCCCCCACTCCTCCTCACACATCATGAAGAGGGACCAGACTTTTGTGAATATTACTGCCTGGCCTGTGTTAGATGGGATTGTGTGGGATGCTGTTAAATTTCGAATTCATGGACCCACTGAGGTTATTAATGTTCCGAATGTTCTTCGTGTTTCTATGGGTGGTGATGTGAAACAAAACATCCGTTCTGATGATTAGGACGTTCAGGCCATAGAAGCATTATTTTCCGATTTGAAATATTATGCTGCATTTGATGCTGAAGATTTGTATTTAGACACTGCCAATTATGGGGAGCTGTTTTGCTATCAACATTATGGCAATCATTTCCTACATAAAGCCAATACGTATCGGAATTTTGTAAATTATACGCAATGGGAACATTGTCCAACGCCGATGCTAGGCAGCTCCAGCACATTAGTGAACAAATTTACCTATTTTACTGATTTCAGTGTTTCGAACCCTGCCGCCTTTTACTTTAAAGTGGCAGCAGAGTCTGCCTCGAAGGTTAGGCTGACACACACTAAATTGTTGTATTCCAAATCCTTTATGGATGATTTGGCTATCAAGGGTTATGATCTGTGGAAAGCTACTATTGATCTTAAATCTGTTTGGGGATCTAAACCGTGGCAGAAGCAGGGAACAGAAGCTTTGCATGGTGCCTGCCTCATCCTGAACCACATATTGTTTTTGAATTCCGCCATTTTTCAGACCACATGCATTGGATTGACTACTTCTAAAAAACTGAACTCGCCCGCCACTCCGGATCTGGGTGCTTATCCAAATTGGGATAATCATACAGATCTGTCCCTTGATGCGTTGCAGTCATACATTACTAATACATCCTTCAATATTTCCAAATTACATTCTGAGGGATGGTTGACTTAGCAGACAAGTTCAGATTCTTGCCAACATCGTTTTCTGGGTCTGAAACCTGGGTATACGCAGGTTCGCATACACCCCCGGTTTGAGTCTTCTCATTCTGTTACTACCTGCTCTGTAGGGAAGTTATGCCAATCTTGGCTGCAACTTTACACCTTGGCATCTGTTAAACTTCATTTATCTAAGTTACATGACAAAATAGATTTGAATGATTTTGTTAAGGGTCCTGTAGGTGGCAGGTCCAAAAGATGGGTGTATGCTATTTATAACGAAGTTTGGAAATTATCTCAAATTGAAGCGGCGTCCAGATTGAGAGCAATTGATCAAGCCAATTTGGAAAAAGTACTGGCTGTTGTCGATAATAGCATTAACACCCTTTCTTCCAGGATTTACACATTAGATAATATTGTTTCATCTGTTGTTGATATTTGTAGGAGAGTAGGGTCTGCTTTCTATGTTCACCCCCACTTTTTGCTTTTGCTTCACTGGTTTTCGACTTAGATGTGGCTGTGGGCCTGCTAATCAGACCCACAGCCCAGCTGTTCTCTCTCTAAATTCATACTATGTACTTTAGGTACATAACCCAATTGGTAAGGATCACCTTCTAGGGCCCTGTACAGTGTACCTTAGGTACCCAGGGCATAGGTATACCCTAGGCCTACCAGGGGCTGCAGCATGTATTATGCCACCCCTGGCTGGCCTTCCATTTTGACACAACTGGCTGATCACTCAGCTGGGGCAAGGTCGTGTAATCACCCCTTGCTTAGGTGTAGTATTCCTATACCTACCTTATATATAGACACATGGGTAACCTATCAGTCACTCCTATGGCAGGCCTTAACAATCCTGAAAGCAGAGTGCTTGGTAACATGTGAGATGGTGCTCTAGCATGAGCTGAGCCTGTCTGCAGCTTTCGGAACCATGTCCTTATAGCTGTTCTATGATATCGCCTACCATATACTCTTAAAGTGCCTTATAATCCTCGCGGTTATGGTAACTATGGTTTGGCTTTATCAAAACATGTCGTGTAAGGTGTCTAACACTTTGGAATACTACCCCCACACCATTTCTGGCGAGGAGGATAGTATTCCTCCCTTCTAGAGGGAGAAGACATGTTGAAGACCTACTACCCGGTTAAAGTTAACCAGAGCCCAGCATCACAAAATGGATGCTGCTGCCACAGACACAAGTCTGACCTCCTGCTGCTGGGAGTCCTTCCAGCGAGGGAGGCTTGGACAATAGGTTTCCTGCCTTGGGAGGTGCTAGCACCACCCTAGACAGGACTTAGTGTATTGGGGCAGGGAGGGATGAATGAAACGAGACACTGCCTGGGGCAAACAAGGTGTCCCATGCATAGTCCGGTTCAAACCGGTGCTGGGGCACTCGAGCCCCAGTCCTGGCGCAAAACTGGACAAAGGGAAGGGGGTGTAACCACCAGCCTCCCTGGTCCCACCCATAGGAGGGACCTAGCAGGTAACCCAGCCCCCCAGATTAGTATAAGAGTGGGAGATGAGTCCCTAGGACTTTGGATTATCCTGATAACTGAAACTTGAACAGAAACTCTGGACCTTCGACATTCGACTACGGAAGAAGACTGAAGAATCTCCCTTGTGGCCAAGGAGTGGCCACCCTGTGCAAACAGGCACCATCAAGCGACCTGCCGTTTGCTTTGCCCAAAGTTCTATGAGGAACCGACTGCAGAGCCCGACCAGCGCCTTGACTTCCAGACTTCTCCAACCCTGATCCATATCCACAGCAAAGCTGAGATCCGTGGAGGCAACGAGAGACGTGGGACCGGCTACCTGGGAAAATTAGCTACTTGCTTCCAGCGCAGCTTCAGGGGCATCCTCGAAGTTGTGCTCTGGGGATTGAGAAGCCCCAACCCCGAGCACCATCTGCACCGAAGATCAGCCCTCCACACTCCACGAGTTCTGCGTGGGGCCCTTCTGCATTTTCCTGCTCGACGCATCTGTCCGGTTGCTTGCCCGTTGGCTAGTAACCTCAGTGACGACGAACCCTTGTCTTTCCACCGCTGGTTTGGCTCCTCCAGGCTGGCCCTTGCTTCCCTGTGAAAGAGAAGCACCTCAGGCCTTCCTGGTCTGCAACAGAAGCGAATCCTTCATTCTGCGTGGGTTGCGCTTGCCAAGGCTTGTTGTGTCCAAACTCGACATCAACGCCGCCAACAGCAAGAGCCCTCGTGGGACAGCTCGCCTCCTGGTTCTGGTCGTCCTCGACGTCTCCTGGTACCCGTGGCTGCTGCGACAAGCTTCACCTCTTCACCTGCATCTTCACGACATCGCCTGGTTCCTTCCCGGCTCCTGGCTGGTGACCTAGACTCTGTCCCCTCTGCTTGCAGGTATCCTCCTTCTTGATTCCATCCTTGGAATCCACCGGACACTCCTCACTGACTGCCTGTCAGCATCTTTTCTTCAGGCATCCATAGGAGTCGACGACGAAACCCGACGCAAGTTCACACCTATGCACCCGCAGCCCGTGGGCTAGGTTACTTGAGTACTCCGATGCTCACAAGGGTATTGACTATCCTAGTGTCTAGTTTCCAAGTCTCTAACTCCTAGTTCCTTCCGAAGTGTCCTAAAACTCTTAATTTCTAAATATCACTATTTATATCAACTTTACGCATTACGCGTGAGTGTTTCCACTCTGCACCTGAATCCCGTGGGCCTCCCACTGCCTAGCAACTGATAGGATAGTGTAGCCCCAGCGATTCCCTAGGCCTAGGCCTAACCTGTGTTCGTCACAGTGGTTCTTATACCACTTACTTAGTAAATGGTTTGCGTGGCCCCTAGGGCCTAACTGTATTACTTACCTGTGTGACTTATGTATGCTTAAATAAGACTGTGTTGTACTTACCTCGAATCTCATAAAGAGTGCTGAGGGTATTTTGACTAGAATAAATACATTCTATTTTTATAATATATCTGTTGTGGTGTCCTTTCATTTGGTATTCAAGGGGTTGCAGATGGTATAACAGCTGGCTTCACATGCCATACAGAGTTTAGCCTAAGACTGCTCTTGTCCATGCTACCACTAGGATAGCTGGTCTATAAGGTTGACTTTACAACCAATCACCATAAGGGTTGTTTGGACTGATACAAGGTGTACACTAGAACTAGTGACATCATATATCAGGCCAACTTCTCACAATATTGTGCAGGATGATATGTCTGTTTTGTATCCTGGTCAAAATCAATTACGTTCTATCATGCAGTTTGCATGGACTTTGCAAACGTTAAAGGCTGGGAAAGTCCCCTGGGACTACATGAATACTTCATCTTTATTCCTTCCCTTTAATCTCACTGCAAAACAACAATTCATGTCCATGAAAGATGCAACATATTCATTACTGCATATTGAAAAGTTAGAACCTTTGCCTTTCTCTGTGGCCGAATTGAACTCAGCTGTGTGGCTTATCCATGGGTTAATCACATTGCCATTTCCTTTGTTTAAATTCAGTTTGTGCATGAACCATTATGCCCTAGGTAGAAATGAACCGTTGGGTACTGCTTTCCTGCATGAAGTTTGGTCACTCCCATTTACATACAGGTGCATGAGAGAAGGTAAGGAAGTTGATTTGAAGGGTGAGGAATGCTCTTCCACACCTGATCACTCTGTAGTCTGTAGGCACATCCAATTGCATGGCGCGTACAATGTGCAAGCGCCTTATTTAGTATGCGTCCTGAAAGGGATTCCAGTTCCAGCTATTACACCCTCTTTCACGTTGCTAGCTAACGGTAGTTATTTGCTTTTAAATAACGAGGCTTGCTGCGGGATGCTAGTGGGAATTCCCTACATTGTGACTGTATCACAGAGAGTAGTCTGCTGTAAAAATGTCCTTTTCCCACCCCCGCATGGGCGGCTGGATGTATCCATCTGGCCTTCCATTCCAACCTTGAAAGCAGAGTTCAACAAGATGAGCAGAATAAGGGCTCTATTGTCTCAAAAAGAAGTCGCTCTTACTTCGTCCCGTGAAACATTTGTCATTCACGTAGCAAACACCCGCACAGAGGTGCATGCGCTTTTAAATACTGACCTCCCACTGCATTTCGGTGTCCTGATTCAAACTATATTTAATGCCTGGTCAACAACTGGCTTGGTAAATTTTTTCAAGATTGTGGGCTCAGGCCTCGTGACCTCTTTCCAAACTATTTTTGGTGTGATACCGGCATTTTTTCATTCTATTTTTTCCAGCGTCTTTGGCGGGCTCCCGTTGATTCTCGCCCTCACGGCTGGGGTTCTGTTGTTGGTCTGCTTACTGCGCAATGGCTGCACAATTTGTGTCACGCGACAGCCTGTCCCGGCTGCTCCATCTTCGTAACCGGATGCTTGAATATTATGGAACTTTACCACTGGCAACCCTGAGCATAGCCTATGGATTGTCCTTCTGGTTTTCCTACTTTACATGCGTGCAACCTGTGTTTCATTGCCTAGATTGTCCTTTCGAATGGGGTCTGGATTTGTGCTTGTCAAACTCGGTGTCTCCTGCCCTGGATTATGATCGACTGATGTGTCCATTAGTGGCTCATGAGTTGGACTGTTCTGGTGTCAGGATTATGGCCTGTGGAGCGGCACATGGAGTCCTGGGGAATTGGGACATCGGTATGGCCACATATGACTTCCTGGCAGGAAGTTATCTTGAAGAACACGCCAGTTGTCCTCTGAATGTGCTAGAGGCTCCAGTGGTCGAAGAACATGTATGTTCGTTTACCTTAGTAGACTGGATGGCAGACACTTTTGCAGAACATTCCAATGACTTTCTCTTGGAAGCTGTCGCTACTTACTGTGCTTTCACGTTAATGGATTGACTTGGATGTCGTCACACACACATTCTTTTTTTTGGTGATTCGACATTTGGGCTCGTTGAGCCTTTGTAAAATGTAACGGCTTTCCATTTTTTCTTTTTTTTCTCCTTTTTTTTTTTTTAAACGTTTTTTTTTTCTTCGAACTTTCACTCCCCTTTATTTGGATTTCCATTATAGGCCCATAGTTCCGTTCTATCGAACTTGATCTCGGCGTTCCTTCATTGTATCCCTATTTGTTCGTAGTCCGATCAAAGGGGGGTGTAGTGAAGGCAGTGATTTAGATACATACATTGCTATGTTAGCATAAGCGTGTTAGATGTTAGAAACACCATCTTGCCACTTTTGCTGCTTTTGCACACAACACTGCAGAGACATGTTATTATTTGAAAACTGCTTGCTTGCCTTTTCTTCACATGAGAACTGTCTGTTGTTCACATCCCTAGACGTGCACTCCGACCTTGGTCTGAACATTGTGTGCAATAACAGTCTGAGCCGCCAAACAATGTGTGTTTTTGAGTACAGATTGATCGGCCCACTCTCTAGCCATAACACGCACACAGCTGCAAATACCTTAAAGTCGAGAGCCTTTAATATTGCAGTTTGCATGCATTAGACACACATTCTGGAGAAGAACTTTTCCAGGCGCAGAGCAAAGCTGATCCTGTGATGTGATTCACCTAAGCTGATCTTTACGGTATGGGGTTCCCCATTCAAACCTAGAGACCTTCTATTAGTATAATAATACTAGCGTATTAGCGAAGGGAAGGTGGTTGTATTCCACTGTCATTTGTAATATGATTTCTCCCTTCATTTTCTATGGTATTGTAACAATGCTGATGGTTTTAATCTTAATCATTTGTCTGCTTATGTTAGCCAAAGTACTGCATCTTAGGACACGTAGTTTATAAAATAAACCTTTTAAACTTTACTGTGTCTCTGATTACTCTTGTTGTGGACTGATATGAGAATAATAACGAACAGGTATTTCTGATTCCCACCATTCCTGAGAGTACTCTAAGTCGCTTGTTCTGGGTTGTCTATACATTGGGAGCTCCGGGAGAATACGGATAACTAATGGGACACTGATGCTAGTCGGATTGGGGTTCTGGGTACGGAGGTGAGTTTTTGGTACACCACTATTCACTGAGGTCCTGGTTTCCTGCGCATAGTTCTGTGCATGAGCAGAATCCCTGCAACAACACCTTGTCCTCCTGGTATATGGTTTAGGGTGTAGGGATTTTTCTTGTGTACTGTCATGCTCCTCTGCGCAGTGCTTCACATGACTTGTTCTTCATTTACTTTTTGGCGTCCCCCACGAGCAGAGGTACTTCTGAGAAACTTTTTCCAGATCCAGTCTGAAACCTGGGGAGAATTCAAAAGTTAAGGAATCTGTGGCTAGACTATGTCTCTACCAGATACATTGTTACCAAGGTTAAGTAACTTGTTCAATTGTATTCAAGCAGGGTAAAGATCAGAACTCTGCTGGTTACTTTTTAAGAGTACTGGTGCATCGTCACAGTTAGACATCCAAACGGTTGAGGAGTACATTAACTTAATTGTGAGGTCCAGCACACCAGAAGCCATATCCTTTGAATAGATTGCTGCTACTAATGTGATTAGAGCATGTTTATCCCCAAAGACATAATTTCAACTGGATTGTGGAAGAATGCCCAACCCTTTGTTGACAATGTTGAATTGTTAATGTTGAAGAACTGTCCATTACAAGGGAAGGTGTTGTATTGAGAAACTCTTAAATCGTTGTGCCTGAGAGCGTAAGACAGCAAGTCATTGAACTAGCCCATGAAGGGCATTGTGGCATTTTAGTCACCAAAAGAGCCCCAAGAGACCGAGTCTGGTTCCCACGCCCAGATGAGCGAGTGGACTGGGAACTAAGAGTGCCATATTAACAGCTGCCTTTCCCCAAAAGTGACGCAGCATCCAATGACCATGTCTGACCTTCCTGCACATGCGAGGGAAAAAGTTGCAGTTGATTTCTTTGGGCATTTAGGACACGGACATCATCTCATGGTAGTCGTTGATGAGTATTCACATATTCATTTAGTACAGGAGTCATCAACCACTCATTACAAGGTCCTTGCGTGGAGGGGGGAAATCTGTGCACGATAGGGTATCCCCTCCATTCTCAAATCTGACCATGTTCTTCCGTTCAATACCAAAGAATTCAAGGAGTTTCTAGTCAGACAAAATGCCAAGCATCAAAAGAGTACACCTCTGTGCCCCCCAAGCCAATGGTGTGGAACGATTGATGGGTACCCTCAAAAGGGTAATTCAACAGGCATCAATGGAGGGAATCAAATTAAACCAGATCCTGTGTCAATCCCACCATGCATATTGTTCAACTCCTCGATCCACCACTGGTGAGAGTCCTGCCACCTTGCTATTTGGGGGAGCCATCAGAACCAAATTGCAACAGTGGACATTAGACAAATTCTTGAGTGCTGATAATGATCGTGTCACAGACACTTCTCAAAAGTGCAAGATGAAAACATGCTGATCGGTGTTGACAAGCTCAGGAAACAGTATTTGATGGAAGTGACTGGGTCCTGGTCAAGCAGAAACGAAAGGACACATGGTGACAGCACATCATCCCAGATAATCCACCACATGGGACTCATCACACCTTAACAACCTACCTCGACGTTCATCAGCTCGTGCAGTCATGAATGAGCCGACCCCCGCCTAACAGTCCAGATCAAGCACCAGAACATGTGGTATCAGTGCATAGAGAGTGTCTCTCAACCACTCAATTTGGCATACTAATGCAAGTCCCTAACCGACTTATTGAGGAAGTCTGTTGTCTGTACTTTTTATTTAGCAAAGTTGGAAATGTAGTGTTGAGACCATGCCTTAGGACCCTTTCGATTCTGGGCAGACTCAACAGAGGATTATGTAAATTGCTGGGAGGTGTTAAGGTGTGGTTATTATTAACAGCTATGACATACTGACAGTTCAGTGTGCGATCGTATGATGAGGAATAACGAAGTCTGTTACAGTGCTTGGTTTGTCATTTGGATGCTTCCAGGCTGGGCAGCATGCTACACCAACCACTTAGGTCAAAACCAACATCGTTACAGAGGTTCTACAACCTGAGCCAACGACACTTCTGCCATTTAATGAGGCTCTGGCTGACACTCTGCTGGGCACGTCGCCAAAACCAGGATTTTGCCTACCAGTACACCACCCGATAGCAAGGAGGCGCAAACCTGTCTAGGAGATCCTGCCATTCTCCTCCAACATTGGATTGGATGGGGACATTGGACCCGCAGAGCTCCTATTTTCACATTTCCATTCTGCAGTCTCACAGGCACTACCTCTGGTTTCAGATGGGCTACAAGCAATTTCAGTTCCCAGTGCCCCCTTTCAGTCTTACCAGCGCAACTTGGGAGTTCACAAAAGTGATGGTGGTGACTGCCACTCTTCGCAGGGTGTGAAAACCAGACGTACTATACCTCAACGGCTGGCTACTGAAAGCAGACTCACCTTAGACAGCCAAGGACTGCCTCCGGATGATGTCCAACCAGTTTGCGTCACTGGAGCTTTCCATCAACATGCTGAAGGCACACCAGACTTCTTCACAGAGGTGCCCCTTCATTTGGTCCATCCTAGACAGTGCTTTTTGAATCTTTTCCTCCTCAATGACATGGAAATTTGGGCTCTGACCCTAATGTTCCTACCCTTGAACTGGGTCTCAGTGAGAGTGACTGGGAGACTTCTTGTACGTGGGATTTAAAGTCTTTTTAAAAAAAAAATTTTATTGACCTTTTCAAAACAATCAAGATACCATACAATACAACAAGCCAGCAAAATGTGATTGATGTAGGAGCTGAAAAATCACAGTCTTAAGAATACACAGTTCTTATTAGTCACATACACTTCATTAGCCCATCCCCAACAAATCAATTAACGTGCATCAATCACCTAGACAGTTATAAATAGTAACAATTGCAACGACAATATAAGCAGACATTATTCAATACCTCAGAGGGGGCCATGTGTGCAACCTGTACATTCCCTTCCCATCTTCGTCTCAGGGAAGCTACGCCACATGGGCAGGGTCTCGAGGCACCAGAGGGGTGAGGTCACATCTCAGCCGTGCCACATTCTGAGTGTCTTCCATGGCTAACTCAACAGTCGACTCCTGCTGTTTTTGGAGCCATGCTAGAAATGGTTCCCATATGTCGCGGGGTCTGGAAGAGAGCAGCATCAATTCCCAAAATACACTTAATTGTATGTGCCCATATGTGATGTCCCGAACCCAGTCTTCACCCGTCTCCTGCCCCAGTGGATCGCAATTTGTCTTTTTGCAAACAGTAGTAGGAGTGCATAGAGCTTGCGCAGCTTGGGTGGTGTGTCTTTGACATATCCTAAGAGTCCGAGAACAGGGGAAGGGGCCAGTGAAACATTCAGGATGGAATTTATTGAGTCAAAGATTGGATGTAACGTCTTAGTGGGCTCAGCACCATGAAAACCTCTCAGATTCCATACAGATTTTGAAGGAAACTGCTAAATCTGCATTGGCCACTGGTAGACCAAAGATCAACCTGCACAACAAACAGGGCAGAGTGGGGTTGTGGTTCCTTGGCCAGGCGGCCCTGCGCCTCTGCAATTGACTGCAGCATTTCTCTGGTCATACAGCACCTAGCAGGATTTTTAAATGCAAAGGGCAGACAAACTCAGCTGACGTTGCGTAGTGATCATGAATGGTGGCTGCACTCTAGATGTCACAGGGAATCTTCCTGCGAGGAGAACTCTGGGCAAGAATTCACAGTGTACAAGCTTTGCCCAATGGAGTTACAGAGGGGTCTCCTTCAGTGATCTCTTCTGCTTAGATTGGAGTTTAGGACTCCTGCCCAAGAGGACCTCCTGTTGCAGCAGCAGGGCAGAGTTCCACAAATGATCCTGCACAGTGATGCAGTGCTGGGCCAACCCTCTTACCATTGGTGATCAGATGGATCTTTTCTTTGCTGACAGTGAGATAAAGGGAGTAAGCATTAAGCCAATCTGTTTATTTAACAGTGCAACCCATTTGGCTATACAATAAGGACCAGTAATCAGTAACTATAGTTAAGAAGGTTTATTACAAGTTAGCAGTCGGTTTAAGATAAACAAATCTTAGCACCATGCTATAAAGATACAGAATAACAACCTGAAAACCCAACCTCCTAAAGAGGTTTAGGCGTACCAGAATAAGGCAAGCCAAACATAGGAACGGTATTGTCCCTTGTCTCCTGTGAAGCAATGCAGCATTAACCCCTTCGCCGCGGCGCTGGGGGGGGGTGAGGGGTGAGCGCGGCGCCGCCATGCTCGTGACGGAACCACGCCGTCATGAGTCACGGGCGAGCTGTGCTCATGACGGCGTGGTTCCGTCACGACTCCGCCCACTTTTTATTTCGCCCGCACAGGCGGGGAATCAGCGACGCGTGGGCGGAGCGGCCGCCCGTGGCTCATGACGGCGTGGTTCCGTCATGCGCACGCAAGGGGTTAATAAATGTACACTTCCAGTTGATGCTCTGGATCTTCATGTTCCTTGTGAAGGTCTTCCCAGGCTCGCTCTATCACTAGTACAGTATTGTATTTATTCTCAAACTAACAACCCATGTGAAATACACCTGCAAGAAAAACACTTGCAAGTCAAAAGTGGAAAACAGCATTTCAAGCAGAAAGGTATACAGTCCTAATGAGGACAACTTAAAGGATTAAATAAATAGTGCACATTTAATATATACGTGCACACTAGAAAACACAAATGAATAAAACATTGGATTCACGTTAAGGTTTCATAAAGGTGACACCCACAGGGATTTCTTAAGCCACCACATCACTAAGGATGAATTTATCGATGCCATTAACTCCCTACCAAATAACAAAGCCCCAGGGTTGGACGGGCTCCCGGGAGAGTTCTACAAAACCTACAAAGACCTGTTAATACCACATTTAGCAGCAATGTATGAGGAAGCATATGATGAGGGTAGACTTCCCGCTTCACTTAGAGAAGCACTCATAGTGGCTCTCCCTAAACCTGACAAGGACCCAGCTAGCTGCGACTCCTATCGCCCCTTGTCTTTAATAAATATGGATGTAAAAATCCTAGCCAAGGTCATAGCTACTAGAATACAACTATTACAAGACAAACTGGTATTGCCAGATCAGGCAGGATTTGTTCCCACCAGATCCACTTCCCAAAACATAAGAACCATTTTGGCCCTTTATCACCACCTGGATCCGGAGCTGCCAGCGGCGGCGGCATTATTGGACGCTGCGAAAGTGTTCGATTCGGTGGAATGGACGTACATGTTTGAGGTACTGCGCGGCATGGGTTTTCCGGAGCGGTTCGTGAGATGGATAGAAATTCTGTATACGGACCCGTCTGCTAGGATTAAATTAAATGGACAGACATCAGACCCCATAAATATAGGAAGAGGGACAAGACAGGGCTGCCCGTTATCACCGATTTTGTTTACACTGATTTTGGAGCCCTTAGCCTGTAGAATTCGCCAACACCATTTGATAGCTGCCCTACAGATGGGTCTAAGACCTCTTAACATCTCCCTATATGCTGACGACATGGTATTGTTCATTCATCATCCAAACACCCACCTCAATGACCTTATCAGAGAGTACGTCCGCTTTGAACGATATGCGGGGTTACGTATAAACTGGGACAAATCAGTGCTAATTCCCCTAACGCCGGCCACGACCCAGCCTACACTGAATTATCCCCTAAAGTGGCAAATCGATCCAGTCAAATATCTCGGCGTGTGGATACATAGGGACCCAGATCTAGTCATAAGGGAAAACTATGGCAGGGCACTGACGAAACTTGACGAACAGATAACCAGGTGGATACAGCTACCCCTATCGTTGGCAGACAGGATTGCTCTGCAAAAAATGATAATTTTACCCAAATTTTTATATTTCTTTACCAACATTCCTATTTGTCTGACGCAGGCGTTCTTCTCCAAACTGAGATCTGCATTGCAAAGACTCACATGGGCGGGCTAGCAAGCTAGAGTAGGTTGGAGAATATTAACAAGACCATATCACCAAGACGGGTTTGGAGCGCCGGACATGCAACTTTATTTCTATTCCGCACAGGGGCAACACGCGCACTACTGGACGAAACATCATGCGTACATCCCCTATATAGCGGTGGAGACGGACAGTGTACACCCAACTCCACTGATGGCTTTTGTATCTCACCCCACATCTTACACACATACAAACACGATCCATCCGGTGCGCTGTACCTCGAGGGCGTGGCATACACTAGCGAGCAGGGCAGATAAACTACACATTTATGCCCCAACACTTCCCCACGCTAACCACCCGAAGCTATCGGTGACGCAGGAACCGAAAATGGCACAGTTACTGTCGGACATGAAGATTTCAGCCATGAAGGATGTTTTCCTGCATGGCAGAGTTATACAACGGGGCGACCCATCATTGTGCATACATAACACACCAATGAAGATGTTCGCCCTTCTGCGTTTGCAGATGGCGATCAGGGATATGTATACAACCTACCCAGAGGAACCACCAACACTACTCGCACTACAAGCTATGCTGAAAGCACCAACACGTCAGAAATTAATTACCCGTTTATACACTGCCTCATGAGCAGAACAAAAAGAGCTTAGTAATACATCACTTATGAGGTGGGATACACTGCTGGGTGAGGCCATTGCGGTACAGGATTGGGAATATAGCTGCACACAATTAAGGTTATTGACATCAAATTATAATTTGCGTATCATACCCTTTAAATTTCTGCATCAATTCTATTACTCCCCGACGCAATTACATAGATATGGTCTCAGAACGCATGACAAATGTCAAAGATGTGGCGCTGTACACGCAGATTTCCTACACCTAGCATGGGCATGCCCTCAGATACACAAATACTGGCAAGAGATAATGGAGCAATAACGAGTATGCTGGCTGAACTAGTGCCGAGCACTCCTCTGGTGTGTTTGTTGGGGATATATAAACTAAAGCCCGTGAAGAAGCGTAAATTCCTAGCGGTATCCCTGGTGACAATTAGATGAGGCAGCAAGCGCCCCCCTTGGTTCAAGGATTGGCTGGTAGACATGACATATTGCAGGGAAACTATGGAGGTCTATGCAGAAGAACTACCACAAGCATCAAGGCCCGGGGATTTCTGGGAACCGCTAAGGCAATACCTTCAGCAAAGACAGAGTGATGAGTAAGTCAAGTTTGGAGATCTGAACAACCACTGTACGAGATGGGCGGAGAGGACTGGGTATATTAAGAGGGGGGGGGGGGGAGTATGAACATGTGACTGTTATCAAAATGCACAACACCGGGGTGAATAATGGCATGTAATTGATATACTGTATGGGAGGCCTCCCTGTCTAGCAGAGAATCTCAATGTACTGGTGACCGATTTAATGCACCTGCAGATAACTGGCTGTTGAAGATTGTTAATATGTATATCTAATTTCTGTACAACACGAACTGTAAGATTGTACTGTGACAAAATAAACAAATAAAAAAAAAAAGGTTTCATAAAGGTAAAATAACATTGAGTACTCTTGTATTAGTGTGACTAAGAACTACATTATAAATGCAAAGGTGAAATATTAGTGCACACATTACATAACTCATTTTAGTTTCTAAAGTACATACATTTTGATAGTGTAAGGATGGTTTATTCAATCACCTAATCAGTAAATGTCATTTAATCAATTAAACAAAAGGAACAAATGATGGACGGAATGCTGAATAATGCAAACATTCACCCCCAGTCACAAAGATCTGTGTTTAATCCATTGTTCTTTTGCTCACCACGCCACCCCAGTTTGGACCCAGCCATATGAAAATCAGTCCAAACTGCCAAGCTAGGTCCTCCCTTGCCATAGAAAATACTCATCAACAAACTTCAGCACACACCAAATGTCAAGGGAATATGGTGATAGGTAATACCCTCTGCTGTAGAAGCAGGCAATGCACTCATAAAAGACCCTAGCATCTATAGTGTTGACGTATTCCTAAACCCCGACCACCCTTCTGCAATACCATGTCCAATTTCCGCCCCCCCCCTTGCCATTGATGCCCTCCACTACGTCCTGCTAGACGATCTGAATTTCAACATCAATGACGCCAACAATAACAACTTTATTGCCCTCCTGGACAGCTTCAGCAACATCGGTCTTACCCAACCGGTCATCAAACTCGCACACAAAGCTGGACACACACTCAATGCCACCTTCATCTCCAGCGACAGAATACAATTAACTCATGTCACAGAACTCACCTGGACCGACCACTCCATTTTTCACTTCACCATCTCCGACGCCCAGCCACCCACCACCACAGCACTCCCTCACCGCTGCTGGGGCAAAGTAACTGAGGGGAACATGCATCAAGGCAAAAACCGGTCGCAAACGGGCAGATTCTCTGAATCTGCCCCTTTGCGACCAGTTTTTTTGCATTTGGGATGCATCATCCCAAATGCAAAAATCGAAAATTGCGATTGCATTTAAACCATCGCAAATTGCGATGCCTTAAATGCAATGCAAGATTGCATTTAGAATTGCGATTTTGCTATTAGGGTCCTCTAAATACTGATCATTTAAACCTGATGGTATTTAGCGAAAACTTCGAAAAATGCACTAAAGTGCATTTTTCAAAGTTCCAGGTTACACACACACATGCCCTTAAGGCATAGTGTGCGCAACATGGGTGCACATATCAATTTCAGGGGTGCAACAGGGTGTCCTTTTTACACCCTTGGAATTGCATGCGCAATTTGCGAGTACCTATTGGGTACTCGCAAATTGCGCATGAAATGTCCCATTCATTCCTATGGGCCTCTAGGCCCATAGGGATGAGTAGGAAACTTTTCCTTAATTGGAACTCGTAATTTGTGAGTCGCATTTAAGAAATGTTTGGGAATCACTATTTTTTTTAGCGTTACCTACATGCATTGGCTTTTGCGATTCCTTAATTGCGATTCCTTAATAATTGCAATTGAGGAATCGCAAAAGCCTACTTTGATGCATGTGCCCCAATGACCCTATGGGCACACGCCCTCTGCACCACACATCCCAAAACTTCAGCAGTACTTGACCAGGCCATCCAGAACGTCTACGCATGGTTCAACAAATGCACCCCTGAGCTCAGAACCACCAATCGCAACTGTTACCAACTCGAGAAATGCTGGCATGCCACCTATGGAATCTTCTAACAGAGGCGCCTGCAAAGCAGCCCTCCGCAACAACCACCTGGGCATAAAGGAACCCTAGAGAGCAGCCATCATCGCCTGCATCGACACTACATCCAACCATATGAATGAGCTCTTCAAAATCATCAGAGTACTCCAACCCGACAGTCCCAGAGAACACCATCCACCTCTCCCAAGAACTCTGCGACTGTCTCCCAGATTACTTCCACATCTACAACATGAGTACTCACAAACATTTTCCCAGGAGCCACAAAGTATGGTCTGTTGAATGACCAAGGGCCACACTGATACCACAGGGTGGCAGTCAGGAGATATGGGGTTTGTCATGTGGGTATAGGGGAAGCAAAGCATGTACATATGGTGGCTGAATTGCGTAATGCAATACCAGAAAACCTGGAACCAATCCCGACTTCTCCACTTGACCTAATTGTGTGAGCCTAGGCAATTGTTTTTCACCCCACTTTGCCTCCTTTTCCTTCTCTTGTGTTTGATTTAAAAAACTATGATTTATAATAGCAACCTAGACCACTCAGATGGAGCACATAACAACTGACTTGCTTCTTAGTTCACTATTGGCATTGTTGTCAACGTTGGTGGAAGTATGAATGTTTCTAAATTCATGTCTGAAAACTATCATTTAAAAAAAAAAAACTCAATGCAGTGATCTCATGGGGTGTACTTTGGTGAAACGGTTCTGCATGTTAGCGAAATACATATTTTTGAATTTTGAAGAGACTTTATCATATTTTACACGTTGGTGGAAAAATGTCTTTAAAAAATGAATGTGTTTCTAAAGTTAAATGGTGCAGGACTTCCATTCTTAATGTTAGTGCTGAGTCAAGGTAAACAGCATACCAGTGCTGCTGTTCCCCAAGGCACTGCATGGAAAGGCCAGGAGGGCCCCAAGCGGGCTCCGGGCCGTACTTTGGGTATCGCTTATCTACAACAACTTTGACACCCAACCCCCGCACTCTCAGCCATGACAACCTTGACCAACCAATGAACACCAGCTGAACGATAACCACCTGGTCTCCGTTCACCCCTAGACCACCACGACCATCATGTCGTCCATCAATTCTGGGGCGCCCAACGACACCTACCCCCACCATCTCTTCAATCTCAAAGCCAACCCAATCAGCACGGAACTCACCAACGTCCTGAACACTTCCATCTCCACAGCACCCTTTCCTGACCTATGGAAACATGCAGCGGTCAGACACCTCCTAAAGAAGCCTAAAGAAGCCCTCTGTCAACCCAAGCAACCTCAAAAATGACCAACAAACCTCCCTGCTGCCATACCCAGCCACAGTACTCGAGAAAGACACCAACCAACAGCTTACTGATACCTGCATCAAAACCGCCTACTCGACGTCTCTCAAGCAGGATTCCATGCCAACCACCGCACTGAGACCACACTGATTGCCACCACAGATGAAATCAGAACTCTCTTCAATCGTGAAGAAATGGTGGGCCTGATCATTCTCGACATCTCCGCTGCATTCAACACCGTCTCCCACCACACCCTCATCAACAGACTCCACAACATCGGCATACAGCAGAACGCCCTCAAATGGATCAGTTCCTTTCCGTTCAGGACGCACCCAGAGCATCCGACTGTTCCCCTCATCCAGGGGCGTAACACAGGCCCCCGCATCCACCGCGGTGCGGGGGGGGGGGCCGAGCTGCCGGAGGCCCCCTCAGCAGAGTACTCAGGCCTGAGCGCTCCGGATTAAACCCGGAGCGGGCCGGGCCTCAGGTCCAGAAAGATAATAACTCCTGTGCTTGCGAGGAGCGTATCTCCAGCTGTTTCTAAGGTGGGAATGGATCGGGAAGGAGCCTGTGATGTGATTAACATTAGTAATTTATTTTTCCATCCGGCGGCTAAAATGTGCTCGGGCCCCCGTTGTCTGGTTTAGGTAACTTTGGGGATTATTCTGAATGCTTCCGGAGCTGGAGAAGAATCAGAAGTTGCTCATGCCGAACCTATACATTCTGTTTTTGACACTCCGGTGTGTGTGTGTGTGCAATGTGAGCTACTTTCACTTTAGCTGATCTGCGGACGTGACCTGTGGCTTCCTGCAATTCAGATGAAGTTAAATCCATGCTCGTGTTTATAATCAGCAGATGCGCGCTCAGTGAGGGCGTCTGCTGTTCTTTGCTTCCCGTTCCACTTGTGGAAGTGTCCGTTCAGGATACAGAACACTCTCTACTCTCTCATTGTGCTTCAGTGCACAGGCCAGATCATGAGGCTGCCTTCACTTTTTTTGTCCCACAGGCAAGCTTCTGATTGCATACACTGCAGCCCTTTGGAATCACTTCTCCTTTTTCAGTTCAACTTCTGAGATAGACGTGTTCACCATCTCCTCTTTTGCTAACTCAAGTTTTCATGTTTTAAAAGGCAACATTCTGTTCATGCCCTAATTAACGTTTCTGAATTCATTCAATGCTCAATGAAACCAAGAGGAATATTTGATTTTGATCCACATAATCTATGTATGGAATTTTAAGTGAGATGTTTTTGTTATGGAGAAAAACGCGGCCTTTAATTGCAGGTCCCTATTACAAAAGCTATAGTTAAAAGGCCACACCAATTACATTCTTTTATTTCTTTGAGACCACCTTTATTGCAAAAGTCAATCTCTAGAGGCAATATGAGTGTACTGTGGTACTGTGATAGATTCTGAGTAACAAAATGCCTCTCTGCGGGGTTTATTGCAGTGTAATAGAAATGTTACATTATATCCAGGGCCACTGGAATTATGCGGTTGTGCAGCTGCAGCGATTTTAGCATAATTATTGATTTGCCACATTTGCCACATAATCTATCATCTGCCCACATAATCTGCCGATTTTAACAAACACATTTTTTATTTCTAGCTTAAAAAAGTGCTAAAATGCAGCGTCATGCGTTGCTGCGCAGTGAAAGGCCCTTTACAAAACTGAACTGATCACTTTTCTGCTGCTTATTGCTATATTTGGGTGTTAAACTGGTACTAATGAGATGCAATCAAAGACCATACAGTGTTACCAAGTTTACAAATGATGAAATAATTAAGTAATACTATTACAAAATGTGCCACATTATGCCACATAATTTGCCTTTTCTTGCTGCAAAATGTACTCAGCTGTGCCACATAATTTGGCCCTCTCCTGTCGCATAATTCCAGTGGCCCTGATATCCCTAGTCAATTTTTCATAGCTTCTCATAATAAACGGATTAGATCTATTGCTTACAGTAAAACTGATTTGAATTATTTTAGAGAGCTAGCAGGTGAGCTAAAGTCTTTTGAAAAAATTACAATCTATGTGCCTCAGCCTTTCAATTTCCTGAGGCTTGCCTGGTGCGGCGGCGGGCTGGACAGCGCTCAGAGTCCGTGAGTCAACTGACTGTAGTGACTGAGTAATTATGGTAATTTATTATCAGGCAACTGAGATCATCAGCGCTGCGGCCTCTCCATCCTGTTTGGTACAGTTGGGTCCCACAGTGCCCTTCTATTTGTGGTGCTTTGCAGCAGTTTTAAGATCCTCTTAGAGTTTCTTGTTGCTCAAATGGGTGTTATTTCTGATATTTATGTTTCCACGTCTTCATTGCTTGATTTTGCTCGCGAGAAAGTGTCACTCATAGCCGTTGAATGTCACTCATAATTACACTGATAGTATGAAAATGTCACACATAAGCAATCTGAAACCTTGGCAGATATGCATTTACACTCAAGGAAACTGTGAATGAATCCCTTTATGAGTGCAAACATGACTTGAATAGGAAACATCTTTTTACACTTGTAAAAAAGGTATTTTATTAAATGTATGCAAATAGGGTTGGGGAATCAAACCCTGTATTGGTGTACAGAGCATTTTCCCACATATTGCTCCTCTGTCACATTATAGTAGAATGTATTTTTACATTTTTGGACATTTTTTGAAATGGGGATGCAAGTATAGGCTCTTCTGAATCTTGATAACATGTTTTTTATTTGATTCATCTTTAAGTCAGAGGACCTTCATAAGAACTGGAGTGGTATGAGCAAATGTAGAGCTCCTAGTGGTATTCGAAATGATTTGGATACATTTTTTTTGGCAAGCCATGTAAAGAATGTTTTCATGATTTATCATTTCCAAATGATTACCCACACAAGTTTGGCTTCCGCTATCTTTATTATAAAGCTTGCAGTTTCCAGTGGAGATGGTTTTTGGTTGTGTTGGGTACACTGCTGTATTATGCTTACTCTTGTTCGGCTTGTTTTTAGTAAGAACTTTGAGAGAACCCATGGCGTTATCAGGACCACAATTGGTGCTGCTGTGTAATGTTATGTGGGACTACACTTTTGTGAGTTTTGTAAGGGGGGTCTGGTAACAATATTAGTCACCACTGAGGCTATAGCAATTGGCACCCATTAAATGTTTGGGGATCAAAAGATCACCATTAAGAGTGTCTGAGTCTTTTGTTGGGTCTCTTACCATTTAGAGAGCGAGCTGTGCATTGTCAGTACATGTGTGGAAGCCAATATTTTGATTTAAAAGTATATTCATTTGAGGCTCTGTGTAGATTTTAAATGATATGTTTGGGGGTGCTGATCCCTTGGGTGGTTTAGGTTGTTATTGTCTTGGTTGTGCTGAACTCACCCATGAACATGTATTCATTTCAGACATCCAGTGAAGGGGAGGACTAAAGGAAAACTTTCATATTTTGCCGACAGGCACAAACCAAACTTCTCTTATTCTGACAAAGGTCAAGCCAGACACATTTAGGCAACCTGTTGATTCTGATAAATGGAGTAACCTATTTCCAGGCATTTGTACTTGACACAAATAGACTGGCCAGGCGGAAAGGAAACACTATCTAAGATGTAAGCACTAACATGACTTATTGCTGGTCAGATTCACAATATCCAGTGCTCCAAGTCCTGACAAATTCCTTTTACCCTTTTTGGTTGGAGACAATGCAGAAACCTATCGACATATATGGGGGGCCCGAGCTCTAGTCGTCCCCACCGGCACTGTACACGGGCAGCAGGCCCCTGGCTTGAGAGCTCCTGACTGGGTCTAGACCGTGGGGGGGCCCCCTCAAGTTTCGTTACGCCACTGCCCTCATCTCCTCACCCAACATCATTTGCGACATACTCCAAGGAGTATGTCAGCCCTACACTTTTGAACATCGTCTTACAGACCTGGTCAGATCCCTCGGACTCAACATAATCTCATACGCTGATGACACTCAGCTAATCCTCTCAATCTCAGAGGACTCCTCCAACACCAAAACCAACTTCTGCAAAGCCTTGACCAATGTTTCAAAATTGATGGGCGATAGCTGCCTCAAACCCAACTCATACAAAAAATAAAGGTACTGATCTTCGAAATAAATACCTCCGTATCAGACCACAGCTTGTGGCTGGCAGAACTCGTACCAACACCCACAACTCATACCAGAAAGACCTTTGACCTCCTGGTCAGAGTCACTGCTCTCCCCCTGTGCTGCTCCACCATTAAGGGTCTGCCCTTAAGCTCCAGGTGCTCAGGGAGGTGTTAGAGGCCCTCCTCCACCCGCAGGCTCCTGCCTGCACCTCATCCCTGGTGGTCTAATGGAAGAGTACCCTGCTCTTCTGCTAATCCGCTCTGTTCTGTGTCCTTTGTGCCTCTTTCTCCTTTGCCTCTTTCTCATTGCTTTTCCTCTTTTACCTCTTTCTCTTTTGCCTCTTTCTCTTTTGCCTCTTCTCTTTAGCCTCTTTCCCTTTTGCCTCTTTCTCTTTTGCCTCTTTCCCTTTTGCCTCTTTCCCTTTTGCCTCTTTCCCTTTTGCCTCTTTCCCTTTGCCTCTTTCGCCTCTTTATCCTCTTTCCCTCCACGCCTCCCTCTTCCCGTGCTCCCCGCCACTGCTGCCCCCGCAGCCCCTCCCCCAGCATGTCACTCCCACTCCTGGCTCCCAGCTGATTGCCCTCCTCCTGACCCCTTCTTAATGGCAGCCGCTGTGCGGCCGCGCCGCAGGCGTGCTAGAGGCAAGCCCGCCTGCGCCCCGACAACGAACAGCGCTAGGGATCCTGGTCTCCCGACTCCCTGCCACTATGACCCCAGCCGTAACAACGACTGCCAGCTCTTGAAACCGAGCAACACCCATGGCCCGATCTCCTGCCAACGCTGCAGCCACACCTTCACCCACCTTAGACCCCGGCAGCAACCCCCAGCCCACCGGACACCAGCACACACAAACCACTGTGCTGCATCCTTCTCAACGTACGCATTCTGCACAGACATGCCGTAGAAATCTGGGACCTCCTCAACACTCACAGGTCCGACGTCTGCTTCCCACAGAGCCCTGGACCAACTCCACACCTGACATCGCAACTGCCATCCCCGACGGATACAAGATCCTGAGAAAAACCTCCCCAACCACCTAGGAGGAGGCCTAGCCATCGTCTACAAAAGCTCCCTCCGATTGACAACCACGGACTCGGATGATGCCTCGTACCCCCATGGAACACATCCACTTCCAGATCCAGCCCAAGCCCAGAACATCGCTCAGCGGAACACTGGCCACCAGACCACCTGGCCCCCACACCCTTTTCACCAACGTCATTGCCGACCTCATCGCACCCCATGCCCTCACCTCCACAGACTACATACAACTCTGAGACCTGAACTTCCACCTGGACAACCACAGTGACCCCACCACCACCACCCTCCTAGAGAATCTCACAAACACAGGGCCGAAGCAACTTGTCTCCACCCCCACTCACACACTCGACCCCATCTTCGCAGGAGGAAACAACATCTTCAGTCACACCACGGAACTGCTCTGGACTGACCACCACTGCATCCACTTCTTCTTTACTAAACACACCACACACAAGCGCATGCGCAGCCTCCCACGCAGAATCTGGAACAAAGTCTCCGAAGAACACCTCATCTCCGTCCTCACCTGCACTCCACACTCAACTACGACAGATGCCAACACAGTGGCAAGCAACCTACACCAATAGATCGCCAACTGCGCCAACACACTTGCCCCCTTCCAGAACATCACGAGATGACACAACAAGAAAGCTAACTGGTTCACCACGGCAATCCAAGAATCCAGTCGCTCCCGCTGACTACTGAAAAAGACGTGGAGAAACAGCAAAACACCGGAAGCCCGCACCGCTGACAAAACAGCCACCATATCACACCACCAACTAATCAAATCCACAAAGAAAAGCTTCCTCCATGACAGAATCCTCTCCAACACCCACAACTCTAAGGAACTCTTCGTCATCATACAGGAATTGTCCAAACCCAAAAGCGAAACAACTGACGTCCCTCCCTCCCAAGACCTCTGCAACAGACTCCGCTCCTTCTTTCACGTCAAGATCAAGACGCTCTACAACAACTTCAGCCAAGACCGCTGCACTGCCCCAACCCCCACCCCTAGCGACACCACCCAACAGACCCTTCTTACCTGGACCCCACTCACAACAGAAGACACCCTAAAGGCAATGAAGAGCATCCACTCCGGAGCACCTTCTGACCTCTAATCGCTGCACATCTTCCACCGGGCCACCACTGCCATCACACCCAAGCTATGTCAAACTATCAACTGCTTCACATTCCCGGACAACTGGAAACACGCTGAAGTAAACCCCTCCTCAAGAAACCCTCCGCAGATCCGATGGACCTCAAGAACTTCAGGCCCATCTCACTGCTCCCTTTTGCAGCCAAGGTCATCAAAAAGGCCATCAACACCCAGCTAGCTAACTTCGTCGAAACCAACAACATCCTAGACACCTCTCAATCCAGATTCTACAGCACCGAGACTGCCCTCCTCGCTGCCACCTATGACATCCACACCCTCCTCGACCAAGGCCAATCGGCAGCCCTCATACCCCTGGAACTATCAGCAGCCTTCAACACAGTCTCCCACTGCACACTAGCCACCAGACTCCACAACGCTGGCATCCAAGGAAAGGCCCTAGACTGGTTACGATCATTCATCACAGGCAGAACACAAAATATAAGACTCCCAACAGAGATCAGATGCGGAGAACCCGCAGATCTTCCCTCAGCCCTACCCTCTTCAACGTCATACAAAGCACTCCACTATCAAGGACCCTCATAGATCAACCATCAAACTTCCACCTGCCCGCAAAACACCTGCACTCCAGGTCCCTTGAACATACCTTCCGCATCTGTCGCTGCTGCAGCGGAGGCCGCTCCTTCTTGTTCATTGCCGGCAGGACCTGTAATGACCTGCCCCTCCACTAGCACCCTCCCTGGCAGACATCAGAAAGAAACTCAAGACTTGACTTTCCGACAGAGACACAGCACCCTCTGTGCCCATAGACCCTATGGGGGGACAGTGCTGCGCTATACAAATGCTGTTTGATTGATTGATAAATCAATTTGAAATAAACATTCAACGAATAGTCTCATTTAGCTGCATCTACATGTAAATCTTTCTCATCTATTGAAGGTAAACTACTGTCAGTAGGAAATGGCAATTGAGGGGCACTTAAAGACCTAAACTCCTCTACCTTCGATGGTGTGGGTAAGCTCAACATTATAAGCAAAGCAATCAATACTATTGTCCCACCAGCAAACAGTCCTGCACACAAGCATCCGCGTAGGCCAGTATGAGTACTAGGCTCCATAGTTTTTCTGAGGCCAGACCGTTCAAGTGGAAGATAGCAGCACAGTTTCTTCTTGGTAGGTTTCCGCCTGCACAAACAGTAAAACAAAGTTCAAGTGTCTTTTTAGCAAAGTATGTGCAAAGGATCTTCACATGACTCCATTAAATCTACTCTATGTTCTTCTAAATGAAAGCCTTATGCTCCTTTAGCAGATTCGGGCCTTGGTATTCTTCTTATTAGTCCAGGCAGAATCTATTATGTTCTTTCTCATAAATGTGCAGTTTAAATTCATTAATGATCACATCCAGGATAAATTGACTCAATCTGTTTAGTGGCAATGACATTTCAAAGCTAATTTCAGCCACAAAGTTCAGTTCAAGGAGCCTCAGTTGAATGTGACTTGTTATAGCAAAATGTCCAAAATCCTCTCTCCCAGTCACTGATAGCAGGGTATGTCCATTCAAAGTGAGAAGCCCCTTCGACAGGGTACTCTTCATCTCTTTGATCTCCTTACTGCTGGCTCTTCCTCATCATTGTAACTTATGGGGGGCATGGCCTGAATGGCGGGTGTATCTTGAGAGAGCTCTGACCCGAGCCCCACTAATCCATCATAATCCTGCTGTGTAATGCATCAATGGCATACCTGAATCCCCTCCCTGAGCCTGGTGTGCTGCTGTGGCAGCCAAATTGGGTCCAACACTGGCCCTGACCCGGCGTTGGCAGCAAGGAAGGTTGGACTGGCCGTACCCGTGTATTCTGGCTTGCCCCAGCGCAGATGGCGTGTCTCCGAGGTGACCCACTGAGGAGCGCAGAAGAAGCAAGCAGCTAAGAAACCTGTTGGGGCGCCCTGGTCTACGTGGACGTTGCGGAGAAATCGCTGGACCCAGGCTTTGCGGACCTCCGACAGAGCCGCTGAAGTTGACAGAGGGCATGAACAGCCCTGGGACGCTTCAGCGGGGGCAGCTGTGGGCCACCTGGGACAGCTCGTGGGAGATCTCTGCTCGCAACTGGAGGTCGGATGCTGAGGTGTAACCGGTTGGGGCGGGAGTTGCTGACCTGCTCCCGGAGAGTGACTGGATCCCTGGATCGGAGTGGAGAAGTGCAGGCAGAGGATCTGGCCTGCCGATGCCGAGGGTGTCCAAGACAATACTATATGAGATGGAAGGTGAGCAGTGGAGCTGGAGTTGCCAGCCCCTCGTCTCTACGAATCTGGTGGGGGGTGACTGGCTCCACAACGAGGTGGTGATCCTGTGGGGGATGTCAGACACTACCTGAGTCTGAGTGGGGTGCCCCCCTCCTCCGCACTAATTGGAGATACAGGAATAGGGTCCTCAGGCCTGGGACCAGAGGTGAGTGTGGGTAGAGCTCCTGTACTGTGTTGAGGCCACCGCCCTGCCCCCGTACTGGACTCAGACAGCCTGGCCTCCGCTAACACACCTGGCAGGCCCTGGGGGGCACATGTGGCCTCCTGTAACTGAAATACCTGAGGCCAGAAAAGCTGGCAAATGGCTGGAGACATGATCAGGAGCCTTCTACTGTAGAAGCCACATGCTGCCTGGGCTTTGGGGTCACAGATCTGAATATTGTTGGACTGCTCGCACTGGGCCTCAGCAAACTGGACACTAATGAGAGCAGGCCAAACCCTATCCTCGTCAGGCACTCACTGTATGCCCAAAGATGGCACCATACTAGTAGAATGCAGAAGCTCAATCACAAAGATTATGCCTGAAGGGTGAGCAGCAGGATATTTGGGTGGACCCAGCCCATGCTTGCTGATAGGGACAGCATGGGGAAAGACCAGACTGCCAGGGCAACTCAATCTAATAAAATAGACAACCACATGCAAGTGGTTGCACCAGTGGGAAATGCTGGTGAGGTGCATACTGAATCTGCTGAGTGCTCACCTGAAGCAGTCCTACCAAAGGAAGCCACACTATCTGACCTTATGGCGGCCATCCAGAGCACACGCACGGAACTAGTCACCAAGATAGACTCTGTGGCCATAGATGCCACCCTCCTGTGGGCAGATCTGCGGGGAGTATAGACCGAGTGACTACTGCAGAGGGGGCTGTGGCGGACCTGCAATCTGATGTGGTGACCCTACACAAAACAGTATCCTCGCTACAAAAACTGACCATCTGCCTAGAAGATCGAGTGGAGGATGCAGAGGGTCGATCTCAGAGGAACAACCTCCGCTTCATTGGGTTTTCTGAAAAGGTGGAGGGACACTCTACGGAATTGTTCCTTGAAGAGTGGAATGGTAAGATTATGCACCCATAGTCACTATCCAAATTCTTCACAGTGGAACGAGCTCATAGGGCTCAAGCACAGACACCCTCCCTGGAGCGTCACCGAGGGCCATTATTGCCTACATTTTTAAATACAGGGACGCAATACTGCAGCATGTGCGAGTGAAGGGCCTACCCAACTTTGAGATCCACCCGATCTGTGTGTTTCCAGATAATACCCTGAAGGTGCAAGAGCAAAGACTAACTTTCTTGGCAGTAAAGGCGAGCCTCCGTGAGCATAACCCTGTGCAATAGCCTGATGTTCCCCGCCCAAACTTAGGGTGTTACACCAGGGAAAGGTACATTTCTTTACCTCAGCAGCGGAGGCATCATTTTGGATTGAAGTGCTCGCGGGCACCCCTCTCAGCTTTCGGGAAAATTGAGACCATCCACCTTAATGACTAAACGCAGATCACGGCAGAGACGACGAGCCACGAAAACCACACATCTTGGCTCACAGCCAGCCCGGGGGCGTACAGAAGTTTGCTCTGACGGGATGTTACGCAAAATAAATACCCATCTGCCAATGCCAGCGTCCCTCTTGGACAGACAAAGCGGCCCTAAGTAGTACACGGACAGCACAGATGATGGACATACATGGCCTTCTCTCGTCGGTCGCTGCTGGTTTGTATGGATCGTGGGCTGTGCAGACTGGGAGCACAGATGGGAACTTTTAAGCAACCACTACTCTTGACATTGCCTTTAACACATATTGGACACGCAATGATTGCTAATGGGCCCCTGCAGCTGTGGGATCAGGAAGGGAGGTACTGCCTGGAACTAAGCCTCCCATATTCCTTCTTTTAATTTTCTAATGGAAAGTAGGATCTTTTTGACAAGTGGAGGTGAATTAATAAAACGTACTCCTCAAAGGTGCTGTTTTAAAGTACACATCATACAAATGTAGGGTACAGGGGTTGTATGGCTACATCAGGACAGCGGGAGGGGGGGTCTTTTTCTGCTCCTTATCATGTCCAGTGCCAGTCGTGGTGTACCCACCCCTAGTGTGGCACAAGAGTTCTTTCACTTTTCTGTTTTGATATACTCATAAGTATAAAGTTGGGTATGAGGGTGGAACCTGCGGTTTTCAGTGCTGCTTGCTGCAAGGCGGGACGGGTTGGTGGTACTGGATGTTTATATGCAGAAAAGGCGGAAAAGTGCCATACCCTACCGTCACTCAAGAGTGCAGAATTACAGTACACCTCACGTACGGACAGTGGAGAAGTATATCTGTCTTGACTCTTAACAATGTGACCACTTTTCCTTACCTTGACAGTGTCTCCCACCTTGAGTTCCACATATTTACACCGGTGTTTGTTGTCGTAGATTTTCTTGTTCTTGAGCTGGGCCTGCGTGAGTCTTTCTTTGACTTGTCGTGAAGACCAGTGTGCTCTTTTTGCTGCAGCAATCCAGCCGACATTGTCCTTTGAAAGGGGCTCCTACAGAGTTCGGAGCTTAAGCACATCCAGTCAGGTCGGCGATCAGCTGTCAACTGTCAACATGACAGTTCACAGCTGGTGACCTCACTGATGGTATGGTGTCCACGCAGGGACACTGCAAAGCAAAACAGAACGGTGTCCTGGAAGGGACAACACCTGTAATCGTAACAGTACTGCCCTGAGGGTGGGGGGAATTGTGGGAAAGGAAGGTTTTTTTATCTGTTACAACACGATTGGGGGTGGGTAACTCAGGTGGATGGAAAGATGAGGATGGGACGAGGCGATACTTGGAGCGTCTTCGATGTACCAGCTCCAACAGATACAATCAACAGGATAGATAGGACATTTAAATTCATGACATGGAATGTCAGGGGATTATCACAGCTCAGAAAACATCAGAGTGCATGCGTACCTTAAAAGATCTCATAGCAGTCGACTTTTTACAGGAGACACGTGTGGGGGGACTCTCTCACAGCGTTGCGGAAACGATGGAGGGGTCAATGACATGTAACATCGTATTTGGGGTTTGCACGGGGTATATTACAATGGATAGCCCTGGGCATACAGCCATGTAATAGATGCTGACGGCTGTTATGTGAGCCTATCAGGAATGCTGGATGGGCAAGATCTCGGTTTAATTTCAGTCTATGCCCCAAACGCGGACCATCCGCAATTGTTTACTAAAATAGTAGCGTCACCAGCCTCGCTCCTGACTAATGACATAATGCTCGCAGGCAACTGTAATTGCATATTAGACCCTATCTTAGATTGCGAGCCCCTAAGGATGCATACGAAGTCCCACAGACATTCATGGCTGGACTGGTCAGCCGGGCAAGTGGGCAAACCCCTGGGAGGCTGGAGCACCTGGAGGCCGGTTTCAGGACCCAGGACGCTGGTTTTTAGGTCTCGCGAGCCAAAGGCTCGAAGAGACATTTTATATCTGGGCTTTGAAAGTGCTGCCGTGGCCTAAAGCTACAGTGCATGTGCGCGGGCGCGCGCGCCGCGCTTACTTTCACTTTCGCGGCCGCTTTGATCGCGATCGCGATCACTTTCAATTTCGCGCAGACCCAGCCTCCTCTGCCGGCACACCCACAACTGGCAACATTACTAGCGCTTGTTTAGATTTACACATTGTACTGGATCATGATAGGGCAATATAACTACTGCATTAGAACCCGTTCCAGAGGCCAGCCAGCTCTGTACTCCGCGGATCGCCGGATTGAAGCACCCTGAAACTTGTGGGCCGCAGTAAGCTGCGGCCTCCATCTACATTTCTTTGTTTCTCTGACAACTTTATTTTTTTCATTGGGCCTTTAATTAACTTTCCCTGTCTGCACACACTTTCTGGCGTGTTGGCAACTGACTCCATATAACTAATGTTTCCGTACTTTAGCCAATGCATTTTTTTGCGGGAGCACTCCGTTCTACATTTCTTTGTTTCGCCAATACTTTTACTATTTATTTGAGACTTTAATTAACTTCTCTGCCTTCACACATTTCTTTGCGTCTTAGCATTAGACTCCATTTAACTAATCTATGCATACTTTGTCCTTGCATATGAAAAATCTTCTTGTGGAAGCACGCACGGCTACATTTGTTTGTTTATACGACACTTGTATTATTTCATGGGGCATTTATTTAACTTAACATGGCTGCACAAATTTGTTTGCGTACTTTTGCTCATTTTCGCTGTTTGACCAGCAATGTATTACATGTAAACTTGTTAATGACAGATAACAGGAGCATTATTTTCTGGCTACATGTACCCCCCACCCCACCTCCCCATGCGAGGCGCTTTCAATCAACAGCAAGCATAGCAGCTGTTTTCCATGTAGCGCAGCTTTTCACTCAGTGACAAGAGCGTTAAAAGGGCTGAACAGCCTTGTCTCTGCAGCTGATTTTGAAAGCGACAGCATGGTGTTAAACAAGCATTTGCAATGCAATAGGTCTCGCATTTATGCGAGTTTAAGTTATTGCCATGGTAAATGATTATCTTTTATTTATGTTTTATAAACCAAAACCAAAATAAAAGGCATAGCCATTTACAATAGCAATAGCTCAAACTCGCATAACTGCGACACCTATTGCATTGCAAATGCTTGCATTTTTTGCTCTCCAGCGTTGTGTTAGGAGTCCTCTGCCCACCGTCATAAGCAAACGCACAGGGGACCTAAACAAATGTTACTGCGTCTACCAGACACCTTGCTTAATGACACACTTGGCATATTCAAAATTATCGGCACCACCGCCCTTGAAGTGCACCATTACCATTCCCCATTTACTGTGTAACATTATTGATTGTGTCGTGCTTTTTGCTGATGCTGATTCACATACCTCATCAATTTCAAATGTTCACGGCTAATGTGCTGTAATTGACATGCCACGCTGCCCATCCTCCTCTCATTCCCTTTTCCTCTCCCTGCAGGTCATTATTTCAACCCATTGTATTGTCCCTGCTCCTCCATGACCCTGACTGCACCCGTCTCTGGCTGTCTGCCATTTAGGGAGTATACCTATATACCCATAGCAGGCTTTAGCAGCCCATCCCTCTTGTGTCTCAGCCCGGACAGGAGAAAAAAACCACACACACACATGAACTGCTGTGCGCTCCATGATCAGTGTCTCAGGTCTTATCTCCGCCTCACCAGAGCATTTCACAGGTCTTTAAAAGTCTATTTACATCCCAATAGGAAATGGTTAGCAAGGCTTTGTAATACATTAGGTGAATACCTGCAGCACTGGTTCATGCTTGTGAGAAACCGAGGTGAGGTGGATTGAGGTGAAGAGTGCGTGGTGCCAAGGCTCTTGACGTAAGCATCTTCCTCCTGCACAGGCAGCCACTTTATGTTGTGCTTGTTGTACTTAGCTTTGTCACATCACCAGTGGCACGTTAAGTAACAGTAGATGTTGTAGCACCCAGGATAATGTGCTGCATGGCTAAACACTTTATAAGGTTCCAAAGGCGCGACCTATTGGCAATGCCAATGCTTGGTATCCCTTTGCGCGCACACTTTCTCTTCTCGGCCCAGCCCCTCCTCCCTACACTCAATTGCTGCTAGTCACACGCCAACGCAAGTATAAACAGTCGGCTTCAACACATGCCCTCCAGCCCTTTTCGGCTGCTTCAAACACTGTTTTCTAAATCTTATCTTTCGCACCATCTGGCAGCGCCTTCTCGCATAAATCTATTCGCCCTTTACTTTCTTTTTACCTTCCCCCCCCCCCCCCCCCGTGTTGGCCCTCCTTTCACATTTTCTACTGCTGATCTAAAGATCGTATAGCAATAAACAAACGCTGTAGCAGTTTTAAGCCGCTATCCCTCAATAAACACAAGCCCACACACTATTACTACCCACATTTAATCAGCTTCTTCACATTTCATTTTGCCCTTATTGATTAATTTCCACACTTACAAGCAATTGTACTCTAGTACGGCTTTATAAACTGTTTTATGAACTGTGCACAATACAAACCCGGAGCCGCATATTCAGCCCACACCTCCCCTCCCTTTCCAAAGGCCTCTACAATAGCAGTTTCACATGAATATGCTCAATAGGCATTTGCAATGCAATAGGTCTCGCATTTGCTGTACTTTGAGCTAATGGCATTGTAAATGACAATGCCTTTTATTTGTGTTTTTAAAAACCTGAAAGCAATGCGTAAACACATACTTTCCACTTAGTCATTGCTTACGAGAAGCAAAGCTGGCAGTAACTGCGGCTCTTTTACTGACAGCCTTGCTTCTCCTTAGCAAGGACAATAAGTACAAAATGCATGTTTACACGCCCCTTGAATGTTTTCAAAACACATAAATAAAAGGAATTGTCATTTACAATGCCAATAGCTCACACTCCTGCGAATGCGAGACCTATTGCATTGCAAATGCTTGTTGGTTTTTCTCCCCGGAAATGGGAATGCGAGTCACTGAGACCCCCAACCCTTCTTGTAAGGGTCATGCACTCGAGCAGCGCTCACTCACTGTGCACAGTATGAAGGCTGGTATGGCCAAATTTGCCAGGGCTGCTTTGGGTTTCCAGTCCAGCCCTGCAGACATTAATGCGAGAACTAGGCCTTGAAGATATATGGAGGGAGGGGCATCCAAATGCTAGAACATTCTCTTGTTGCACACCGTTTACGGGTACATATAGCAGACTGGACTTCTTTTTTACGACTTCAAATTTTGAATCATTAGCTTGTGAGGTGACATATCTAGTAAGGTATCTTTCTGACTACTCCCCTCTCTTGCTGTCGCGAGATCGACCACACACAGAAAAAAAGGTAATAAAAAGGTAACGAAAACGGAAGGCACTTCATTATTAAAGCGCTTTGAATGAAAAAAACAGCAGTGAACTGAATTAAAAAATATCGGACAATTAATGGGCAGGGTGCACGTTTGTGTTAAAGCTCAACACACCTTGAAGCACCTTCCATTTACCCAATTACACTCTGCAAACACATTTACAGGGCAGGCAGTCTACCATAGGAATTGTAGAAGTTAAGCCCTATGCTGTAGAGACTACATAAAAACTCAGAACACAAACGCATTGCAAAAGACACATAACCCAGCATGGCATCAGGTTATGTATGGAACCTATCTCCACCTGAAACATTCTTACGTGCAGGAAGCAAACCTTCGTTAAAATGGGAGGAATGGAGAGAGTATTTTCTTAATTACATCTCTACGTTAGAAGAGGATGAAGAGGTGAAAGCAGAAAAGAAATACAAAATTCTTATGCATTGTTTGGGCGCAGGAGGAATAAAAGTGTATAATGCCATAAATAAGTAAATACGAGCAGAAAATGAGGGTGATATCTTTACTAATGCAATAGATGACCTTAATACATATTACAAAGCAACAGTTTGTGTTGGCGTGGACAGATATAAATTCTTTCATAGAAAACAAGGTAAGGAAGAATCTATTGACGACTATGTATCCGCACTAAAAAATCTAGCCATCAACTGTCGTTTCGGTGATCTGCACGACAAATTTATAAGGGACCAAATAGTCATGCAGGGGTCCAACTCGAACATCCAGGACAATTTATGGGCCAAGGGTGAATACCCCCTACAAAACATCATTGATATTGCAAGAAAAGCCAAGCTCACAGGCCGTTGCGCAAAAGCAGTTTTGAAAAAAGGATGCCACGGTTAATAAAGTGACAGAGCAGAGGCACAACCCAAAAAGAACCTGGAATAAACAAAATACGAAACTTACATCTAACAAAGGCCAGACAAGCAACTAGGGGCGTTGTTACAGCTGTGGGAGCACATATTATATGGCCAATGACGTGAAATGTCCTGCTCGCAATGTGAAGTGTACACATTGTGGTGTAATTGGTCATTTTTCCAAAGCGTGCAGAAGACGTAACTCACGTTCTGTAAAGATGGTGGATGAAGTTGAAGCAGATATCCAAGACATGTCTGATGAAGACGACATCAACATGTTTCTACTAAACATTGAAGAAGAGCAAGTCGACAGTGTCGGTTCTACAAGTACAACAAAAACAAGAAAACCCATCTGCAGCATGACAATTGGAGGTGTAGATATCAGCATTGTCGCAGACTCAGGCTCACCATATACAATTGTCAACAGAAAGGTATGGGAAGAGAAGTTCAAACCCATCACAGGTGAGCAACTTGAAAAGGCAGACATCATGATCAGGTCATTCATGGGTGAACCAATCGATGTGTGCGGATACAGGAAACTTAATTTTGCATTTAAAGGGTGTGAGTCTGCCGGTAAACTTTACGTTTCCAAAGTGGGACCATCTGTACTAGGGTGGATGGACCAGAGCAATCTTGGAATAATCCTGGACCCTAGCAAAGCAGACCCTGTGTTAAGCATAGCAGGCAATGAAGACTATGCGAAGTCTTTTCTAGACAAATTCCCCAAAGTATTTAGTGGGAAAGTGGGGGTCCTAAAAGGATACCAACATAAAATTAAGGTCAAGTCAATATCCACACCAGTCGTACACAAAGCCAGGAATCTCCCGTTCGCCATAAGAGATGGGGTAAAAGCTCAACTTGAAAAACTTCTAGCAGACTGAATCATAGAAAGAGTGGAAGCTTCAGAGTGGGTCGCCCCCCATGTAGTCGCGAAACGACCCAATGGCAAATTGAGACTATGTGTGGACCTACGGGACATCAACAACAACATTGTGGTGGAATTGTTCCCCCTACCCAAGATAAGTGAAATGTTAGCAACCACCAAGGGCATAAAGTGGTTTTCCACAATCGACTTGAAGTCAGCCTACCACCAGGTGCCTTTGCATTGCAAAAGCAAGAAGCTAACCACTTTCGTCACACCTTTCGGGTGTTGCCGATTTACTAGAGTACCATTCGGTCTGGCATCGGCAGCCGCGATGTTCCAGAGGCTAATGCACAACATTTTTGACGGAGTTTCAGCCATACTACTTTTCCAGGTCGACATCCTTGTAATGGGAAAGACTAGGGAAGACCATGACGACAAGGTCAAACTCAGTCAACTATCTGGGACACGAGATAACTGGTGACGGCATCAGCCCGAAAAGAGAACTCCTCCAAGCCATAACAGACTCTCCGGTTCCAAAAAACAAGGATGAGCTGCGGGCCTTCCTGGGAATGTTAGAGTTCTACGCAAAGTTCATCAGAAACATTTCACATAAAACATACGATTTGAGACAACTGCTCAAACTGCGAAACAAGTTTGAAGAGACGGAAAAGTGCAACAAATCCTTTCTGACCCTCAAGAAGGAAATGTGCACTGCTTTACCTCTGCAAGGCTTCGACCCATCACTAAGCAACTTTGTTCCTACAGACGCTAGTGCTAAGGGATTGGGCGCTGTACTCACCCAAAAAGATACTAAGGGTGTGGAATACACTATAGCTTATGCTTCACGTTCACTAACCCCTGCTGAGGAAAAATTCTCAGTCATTGAGCGTGAAGCACTAGCGTGCGTGTGGGCCTTAGAACATTTCAGGCAGTTCGTTTGGGGCAGTAGAGTCACACTATGCACAGATCACAAGCCCCTTACCAAGGTGTTTACAACAAAGGGGTTGTATAATGCATCACCCAGATTGGCCAGGCTATCTGTGCATTTGTATGATTTTCTGTACGACATTCAATATGTTCCGGGGGTGAGGAATGTGGTGGCAGACTTTTTGAGTAGGATGCCTGTCGGAACAACAGACAAGGACCACATCTCAGAAACAGAGGAGACAAGCATAGCCAATGTACTAGAACAGTTCAAAGGCATATCAAAAGAAGAATGGCTCACGGAGCAAAACAAAGACAGCATTATAAGTCAAGTTTTAAATATGCTGACAGAGGGATGGACATGCAAAAGCCAATTACCCGAACCTCTACGACACTTCTGGGAAGTGAAGGACGAATTGTCACAGGAGAATGGATTTTTAATAAGGAGTGGTAGGGTGGTACCCCCCAAAAGCCTTAGAATGTGGATACTAAGTTTGTGTCATGAAGGACATTTAGGTATTGCAAAAACGAAAAACAGGGTCAAAAACAATTATTGGTGGCCAGGCATTAGCTTAGAGGTGGAGAGAAATGGTCAGGGATTGCACCCTCTGTGTTAACTCAGATAAAACACAGGTAACATTCAGGCCCCATTCAGGCCCCCCTTGCACCCTATTCCATGCCCATACATGCCATGGGAGAGAATAGGTGTGGACATCATGGGTCCCATATCTGAGAATCTAGAACAGTGGTACGTATTAGTCATCATTGATCATTACACTAAATGGCCTGAACTTAAATTTGTGAAAACACCAGACGCACTTTGTGTAGTCAAGTTCCTTCATGAAGTGTTTACACAGGAGGGTCTCCCCAAACAGGTTGTCAGTGACAACGGGGCACAATTCATGTCCGAGACATTCAAGAGTTACATACAAAGGCATCAAATAGTACACAAAACTACATCAGTTTATCACCCAGTGGGCAATGGTGCTGTTGAACGATTCAACAGAGTAATCAAAGGAACTGTCCAGTTAGCTAACAGCAACAACCTAAGCTGGAAACAGGAGACACTAAAAACACTGTGGGCTTACCGCATCACACCCTGCGAAACCACAGGTCACAGCCCATTCGAGCTCATGCGGGGAAGGACTCCATTGACCAAGGACAATGTGGGTTGGGTCAAGGCAGCCAAGAGAGTGGGTGACCTGGAACGTGACGTATCTAGATTTCTTGAGATATGCTCATGACACAACCCTCCAGATTAGAGGAATGGCGCCGCTTGCGAAGCACAGTTGTTGACGACTGGCATAGGCTTGAAAAATACACCTATACAGCTCACAGACCGAGATTACGCACTGAGGGGGATAAGACAGGGGCTCTTCTAGCCAGACTGGTGAGGCAGCAACAATCAGGACATCCCAATTTGGCATTGCGGGACTCAGGGGCATACTGCGTACATCACAAGCGGTCATAAACAAATTGATACAATTACATCTAACCGATTTATATGCGTCGGAACCAACAGCATCAGACTCCACTGTGGAGGAATTTTTTAGCAGAGCTAGAACTGCCTTGTTTGGATACATAAGATAGGACTATGCTCGAGGCGGATCTGACCAGGGATGAAATTCTCTCATAGAAAAAAAAAAAAAACGGCAACAACACCGGGAGGAGACGGCTTACCTGCAGAATTTTACCATAATATGCAAACCTGCTTACTGATAAGCTGTTGGAAGTGCATAATAAGGCATATCAAGTGGGACGCCTCCCAGAAACAATGTGGGAGGCGCTAATGGTGTTGCTACCCACACCAGGGAAGCCAGTACAGACCTCTCTCGATGCTCAATGTAGATACCAAAATATTGAGCGGACTATTGGTATCCAACTCCTACCCCACCTACCTACACTTAAACACAAGGACCAATGCAGGTTTATCCGTAAGAGAAGCACAATGTTAAACCTCCGTAGACTCTTCCATGTCCTCCAGGACCCTGAAATATGAAAATGCCCTTATGCACTTCTATTCTTTGACATCGAACAAGCCTTTGATTCGGTCGGATGGGCATACCAAAGGCAGCTCGTGAGAAAAATGGAATTCAGGCCCAAATTTATCAAATAGATCCAAATTTTATGCACTACACCGAGCGCCAGGGTTCGGACCGATGGCTATGTATTGATGCCCTTCTGGCTATGCCGGGGCATGAGGCAGGGGTGCCCCTATCTCCGTTACTGTTTGCCGTGGCAATGAAACCGCTTGCGGTGTTGCTGTAAAACACGCTCCTGCACTGGTAAATCTCGGTTGGGAGAATGGTACATGTCATCTCACTTTACGTTGACAACGCCCTAGTGTACCTACGAGAGCCGGATAAGGCGCTGCCGATACTGCAGACAGCATTATCAGAATTTGCAGCAGCCTCAGGTCTCTCAGGGAATACCCAGAAGTCATGAATGATGCCGCTCGGGACCCCTGCAGATTTGGACACCGCACTTCTCCAGCAGCTTCCTCTGCCCTAGTGCTTGGAAGGGATCCGTTATCTCGGTATAAGGATAATTGCGGAAAGGCAAGGATTCTTGGTTAGGTGCATCGATCCAATTCTGGAAGGATCTTCCTCTAACATTGATTGGGAGATCAGCCCTAGTCAAAATAGTGATTTTACCTTGTTATCTATATGTCATGCAGAGATCATTATGTGAGAGCCCCCGACGATATTTTTGTGAGTTGGACACTCTCCTAGTAGAACTCCTATGGTCCACAAAGCGGGAAAGAATTGGTCTTCGAATGCTTTAGCAACACTGGGAATGAGGGGGCGTTTAACTCCCCAATTTAGAATTCTACTATATGGCAGCAAACCTTCAACATGTGATCCATTGGTTCGATGAGGGAGATAACTGGGAGAAGAGGTTGTTGGGTCGTCTGGATGGTCATCTAGGCCTACCGGAACCCCTTATTTTAGGGGCACACATCACAAACACCTATTCATACTTGATTAGACAGATGGACCGTATATGGGAGCGAATAGTCACAACAGTCCTTCGTAGAGCCCCATTTGCATGAAATATGCCAATATGGGTACTCAAGCCCTTTACAGAAGTAGAAAACACCATGTCGATGAAAAAATGGAAAACGGAGGCTGTGTAGTCCTAGGGGACCTATACCTGGGAGGCCAATTCATAATCTGAGAGGACGCAACTGACTCATATGAACTGGGCACAGGACAATATCTACAATATAATAAGATGTCTGCCACTGCCCGAGAGCTCTGGCCGAGCTTTCTGGAAGAACATGCCCCTTCCCAGACATTGAATAGACTGCTAGATATGACAGGGGGACGAAAACTCATTACCCATCTATACAGAGCAATTGTAGGAAAGTAGGATCTGCTCTTTTGGTTACCCCCATATTTTGGTGGTGTCATTCTGTTTTTCTGACTAGTCCTACTGGGAACTTGCTAATGAGGACCCCAGTCAATGTGCTTTCTCCCTAAATTGGACTATGGTAAGTACTTTGGTACCACCCTAATTGGCTACTGGCGTACCCTTCTGAGTCTCTAGTATATGGTACTAAGGTACCCTGGGCATAGGTACACCAGGGGTCTCCCATGGGCTGCAGCATGTATTATGCCACCCATGAGAGACCACTCAAACTGTGACTACAGGCCTGCCATTGCAGTCTGTTTGAGCTGGTGCTAGCACCACTCACCACAGATATAAGTTTCCTTATACCTGAGGTCACTGCACTTAAAACCTATAAGTCACTCCTAAGCAGGACACCCCTTACAAACCCAGGAGTCGATTCTCCAGGCTTTGTAAGTGCGGTCAGCCATTTTATACTTACAGTGGACATCAAGTCAACTACGAGATGTCTAACTATATATTGGCTGCACCAAAACCGGTCATGTTTGGTATCAAGCATGTCGGAATCCTACCCCAACACCGATTCCAGTGCTGGATGTAGGATCCATGTACTGGGGGGCTGTTGGCTCCTGATCTGGTGCAAAACTGGACAAAGGACACGGGAGTATCCTCCCCTCTGTCCAGCCCCTCCCCTGGGAGGGATCCCTGAATCTTCCCAACCCTTTCCTTAGGGTACTTAAGGGCTTACCTATTGGTGGCTCTTCAGATTCATCGTGGGACAAGATTCAGACCTGAAACCACTTCATCTTCAACCATCTGGGCACTTTGGACTTTGTTGCACGTTGCCGTCTGGGCACTTTGGACTTCGTTGCACTTTGCCTTGGGAACTGAGACGAGACTGCATCTGGAAGACTCCTGTTGCTCCTGGTCTCATCATCCTGCCAGTCTTCTGTGTCGTCTGTGCTCCATCCAGGTTCTTTTCCAGGCCTCTGGGCATCAAAGACACCCAGGAGTGAAGAAGTCACTCTTCTGCATCTGCAGTCACCGCAGCAAAGCTGACCCGTCTGCTGCTCCTGAGCTCCCACAGACTCCAAAAGGCTCAGCAACACAGATCATGGATCTGCAACTCACTCGAAGCCTCCACTGTCTTCTCAGCAAGTTTGAAACCAGTATCCCTCGTCGGAACCGCTGGAGCAGTACCCCTGTGCACTGGGTCGACTTGCTGTTGCCAAGGCTTGTTGACTCTCATCTCCAGAGATCTTTGGGCTCCAAGACGCTCCAGTCTCCAGCATCTCCTGCTGCCAAGATCTTTGTCCTCACCGCATCCTCTGCACCGTGGGCCCGCATTATTGGTGAGCTGCTCTAGGTCCTCTTTCGACTTCTGTGCCTTCAGCCTGTGGGTCCTCTTCGGGGTCTTCTTAGGCTCCAGTGGGCTCCCCTGCTTGCTCGGGCCTGCTCTGACTCTCCTTCTGTTGGTAAGTTCCTTGGACCTTGCTGGTCTCGACACAACACCTTCTTCGTTTTCCTCTTCTGTTGCTGCTGCCAAGGTGCTCGCACCGGACACCTACCCCCTGGCTCTCGACTTCCGACGTGGAATAGCTCATCAATGACTCCTGGTCTTGCACAGCGTTGCCTGGTCTTCACAGCTGCAGTGACAAGGTCACCGTCAACTCTCCAGCATCTTCGTTCATCGATGGTCATTGGTCTTCCGTGCCTCCTGGTCCCTCCTGAGTGGCATAGACTCTTTCCCCTCTGCTTGCAGGTACTCCTCTTCAAGAGTCCACCCTTGGATTCCCCCGAACTCTTTCACCTTCTTCGCCGGCGGCATCTTCATTGAAGTCCTCTATTGTGATCTACGGCCTCCATGGGGTTCCTGGGTACTTACCTTGGGTGGTTCCTTGGGTCCCCAGCTCTTCTAAGTCCTCTGGGTCCATTCCCAACTTTGGCCACGGTTCGCATTCCACTTTCTTAGTATATGGTTTGGTCCCCCCTTGGGGACCACTGTGTATTTGTGCTATTTACCTTGTCTACTATTGAAATATTGTGTGTATAGTGTTCATATCTCCGGGTAGGAGATATACCAATGTGTTAGTGAGTTTTTATAATAAATAACTATTATTATAACTACACTGTGTGATTCTTTTTCACGTAACCTACACTATGTGATTAGTTCTGGTAAAATAAGCTATTTAATACTCTTTCTGCACTAAGCTTGAAGGCTGCTTTCCACAGCTACCCCTTAGAGAGCTTTCTATGGTTGTCTAAGACCACTAAAATCACCATAAGGGTTGTCTGGATTAGTGCAGGGTGCTTCACTTAAATAAGTGAGCACCATATACTAAGCCAGCCTCCTACATCAATACAGGAAGATGCTCCAACGGTTACCCCAAAAGCTCATGCCCGAGGGGAGAGAGCCTAGGGGAATACATCATCCCACGAGATTGGCAGAAAGTCCATGAGACATGTACAGTTCGCTCAAACGCCCTATTTAAGTTAATACAAAATAATTATGTTTACCAATTGCATCTTACCCCTAAGATTTCGCACATTATTTACCCTACGAGATCAAATGTATGCCCGCGATGTAGAACTCCCATGGCTGACTTCCTCCACATGATTTGGCACTGTGCACACATAGAGCCATACTGGAGAGAGATCTTCATAGCACTCAAACAGGCTAGTGGATGGGAAATTGAAGGTACTTCCCGAAAAGTATTTCCGGGCCTACTCCCGGCTCCTGCCAGAAAGAAACTTAGTTGTACATTTTTTACCTGGAATTAGTGATTGCTAAGCGTCGTATTGCCAGTAAATGGCTAAACGCATGCAGGATATGATGGAGTGGGCAACTGCTGAAGAAATTAGAACGAAGCAGATTAGGTGAGATGAAAAACTAGAAGATGATTTGGAAGCCTGGAGGCAGATGCTGTTCGATCTACATACTGGGGAAAGTACACCAGTCCGGGATGACACAAGCGAATATTAAAAACGAAGAGATCTGAGGTACGAAATGACATGCACAATAGTTATAGGTAGGCCTGAGAAATATCACCTTACCGCTAGTCCGCAGCACATTAGGATACTGTAATGATATATATCTGTATATGCCTCAAACTACTGCCAATATGTTTTCATACCTGATTCTCCACCTGGGGGTTGGGGGGAGGGAGTAGGATGTGGTGAGGGAAACAAGTTGTTATAGCTTAACCACAAGTATCAGCATATCGATGTAAGTTATATGATACACCTGTCTACTGATGTTGTAAAATCAATAAAAATGTTTCAAAAAAGAAATCATTGTCACTTAGACCAGATCCTTCAGTATTTAGATAGTGTATGGCACATGCACCTCAGCCCAACTGTGTCTCCCTCTCTCCTGTCTTCTTGGCCACCTGCCTCCAGGCGCAACTCACATTACTGCTGTACTAGGCCCTTCACCAGGGTCTGATTCTGTCATAGTGAACACTACAGGATGAGACCCTTGTGTACCGACTTCAAATGTTGACTCTCTTAGACCCCCATCGGGCCAAACAAGTGCTGTCCCAGTTCCTTGCTGGTCCACAACAGCTTGACAAACTTGGTCCCTTTGTCTCACTGTAACCACCGGCACTTCAGGGCAGGTGCGGTTATATCATCAAAGGGACAATAGACTCTGCAAGAATGGGCAGTGTGCACCCAGTTGGGGAGACCTCCACACGTCACAGCTGTTGTGGTGACCAAGATGACTTAGTAGGGGCCTTGCCACAAAGGTTCCAAGCATGACTTGCGCATGTGTTTCTTCACCATAAAACAGTCGCTGGGACTGAGGTCATGGCACTGCTCCTGTTGAGGCGGGGCTGTAGCCTCTTCAACCTGATGAGGCACAGAATGCACCACATTGGCTAGTTCTTTGCAGTAATCATGAATCATGTTATCTGTAATTTTGACATGTGCATTTGCAGGCAAAGCAGGCAGTTTCATGGCTCTGCCCATGATTATCTCATGGGCACGCAATCCTGTCCTCCTATCCGGAGTACTGCGTAGGCTTAACAACACAGAAGGCAAAGCATCAAGCCACTTCAAGGATGTCGAGCCACACACTTTAGCCAACCTGTGTCACTGACCTGTTCCACAATTCGGGATGCCTCTGGATGATAACTGCAATGTAGCCTCTGTTCGACTTGAAATGCTGCACATACAATCTTCAGTACCTCGTTACTAAAATGAGTTCCTCCATCTGACTCCAGAGAAGCTGGGAACCTGAAACGTGCTATTAACTCCCTCAACAACATTTAAGCCACTGTGAAACTATCATTTCTCATGGTCAGGTAAGTTTCAACTCAACACTAGTCGCTAGGACATAGCTCAGCCAATTTCACAAAGGCATCTCAATATAGTCAAGTTGTATCTTATTGAAGGGACCTCCTGATCTCCCTATGTGACTCTGTTACTGCTGTTCGCCTGCCCACATTCTGCTGACACACAACACATCTGTGACGCATCTATTCAGCCATCAACCTGAGCCTGGAATTGAACCGGGTTTGCCTAAACAAACACACCATGGCGTCTCTACCTGCATGTGCAGGTCCATGCTAATGTCTCACGATTGGAGGCAATAAAATATCTGGTAACAGATCTTCCATCTTCTGAAACCCAAATGTGGTCCTCATCTCTTGTGACACAATCTACTCTAATCCAGCCTTGCTGTTCTGCTTCTGACACATCCTCCTGTAACCTCTTAACTTTCTCCCAAGTATCAACTGTGGTCAACAGCAGATTGCAATTTATCTAATCAGTTCTTTAATTTTGGTACTCCCCATTGACGGTACAAGGATTCAGGGCACAATATCTGGTGGTTTCATCGTGTACGTAACCGTCACATAGTTGGTTTAATGGCAGTGTGCAGCACACTTCACAACCAAATTTTGTGCAGGTAGCTGTAATGCCTTCAAAAAATTGTACACACTTTCTCCATCGTGTATTTGTGACCCTTAAGAGGTCATAAATTCAGACCATAACTGTCCACAGTCATGAACAACACCAAAGCCATTCTGACTATCAGTGAAGGTGGTGAGACATAGTGCTATGTAGCGTGTACGTACCTAACACGGATCAAGGGCCGTACTTCGCGAGCCTTTCTGGAGTGCTGGCCAGTTACTTGACGGGTCCTATCCGGCTGGGAGGGGACTTTAATTCAATAGCGGACCCTGCGCTTGATAGGTCCCACCCGCCTCTGGAGGCGTCCCCAGTACACCGGCTAGTGAAGCGCAGGCTTGAATGGCAGGGGAGGTGGGGCCTGGAGGATGCTTGGAGGGCTCCGCACCCAACAACGAGGGACTATTCATACTACTCATCGCTGCAAGACCTCCATGTTAGGCTGGACGCTTTTTTGGGCTCCCCGACCGTACTACAGTCAGTCGCGCACACAGAGTACTTAAACCGAACACTTTCCGATCATAATCCCTTGCTACTGACGTTGGACTGGATGACTGAGATCTTGAGGGTCCCAACGTGGCAGCTAAGGCCTGACACACTAGACGACCCGCCATACCGGGCGGCACTCGGTGACAGGATTACCCAATACTTTAACGAGAATAGTGGATCCACGGCGTTCAGAGCGATAGAGTGGGACGCTTTCAAGATAGCCGTTAGGGGCCATTGCATAGGGAAATATGCCGGGGTGCGGAAGACTCTGTTGGAGGACTTGGACAAGGCGGAGGGGAAGTTGAGGGAGGTTGAGGTGGCGCGGCCTGGTCACCCCGAGCTCCAAGAGGCGGTGAGTGAGGCTAGAGAGGCGGTGGCGGTTGAAGTGGAGAGGCTCCACAGCTTCGACTACAAGAATTATATGGTGAGGACACACGCGGAGGGGGACGAAGCGGGAACGCTGCTGGCTTGGCTGGCCAACCCCAACAAACGTAGCCAACCAATCTTGGCCCTAGAAGGGGGGGAGGCGGAGTGGTCACGGCCCAGATGGACATATTGGATAGTTTCTGCTCGTACTATGGGACGCTCTACAAAAGCGTGCTGGAGGGACTGGAGGAGGACATTGACGACTTTCTAGAAGGGCTGCAACTGCCGCGACTCGACCGGGAAGACGCAGAGGCTTTAGGCGGGGATATAGACCTTGCGGAAATCAGGGGGGCAGTGAACCGCATGGCGCGGAATAAAACCCCGGGCCTGGACGGCCTGCCCATAGAATTTTATGGTAGATACTTGGACCAACTGGCCCAGAGGCTCCTGGAGGTGTATAGGGAGGTCAAGACGAGGGGTAGACTGCCCCACTCCATGTGCGAGGCCCTGATGATTCCACTACTGAAGCCGGGACGAGAGGGAACGGACCCCGCTTCTTATAGGCCGCTGTCGATGCTGACGACGGACTATAAAATCCTGAGCACCATACTGGCGACCAGGCTGCTGAGGCACATGCCGAGACTGGTTCACAGGGACCAGTCGGGGTTCATTCCCGCGAGGAGCACCACTGCCAACATCCGACGACTTATCCGTGTGCTGGGGGACCCGCAGGAGAACGCACGAACGCCACTCGTCTTATCCGTAGATATAGAGAAGGCTTTCGATAGCCTGGAGTGGGGTTACCCGTACAAAGCCATGAAGTGTTTCGGCCTTGGGGAAGGATACATCGGTTGGACGAAGGTCCTGTACGCCTCAGCGGTGGCAAGGGTGCGGGTGGGCTCTCTGGTATCGCGTCAGTACTGCGTGGGTCGGGGCACCAGGCAGGGATGCTCGCTTTCCCCGCTTTTATTTGCGCTGGCAATAGAGCCCCTCGCGGCGGAGGCTAGAACAGGCCGTTACTACAGGGGGTTGGTCCACAGAGGGGCCCCGCAACTCATCTCATTATACGCAGACGATCTGCTCCTGTTTTTGGAGAGTGCGGCGGAGGCGCTGGATGGAGCGGAGAGGCTTCTTGCGCGATTTGGCAGGTTCTCTGGACTACGGTTGAACTTGTCCAAGACCTGTTTGTTCCCGTTGCGCCAGGGTGAACCGCGACCGGCGGTCCGGCCAATGCTCAATTGGGAGCCTGGTTGCCTTAAATACCTCGGAGTACATATATACCATTCTGCCACAGACATGCTGGAGGGCAACGTGGGGCGCTGTATACGAGCACTGAGGGGTAGCATCTCCTTCTGGTCCATGCTCCCGCTCTCGGTAACGGGGCGAGTCTCGTTACTGAAAATGATAGCGTTGCCGCGCCTCCTGTATTATTTCCGCACGCTACCGGTGTGGATACCGGGCTCTATTTTCCGACAGTTGCGATCGTTATTAGTCTCGTTCCTATGGGGCACGGGACGGCGCAGAGTTGCGATGGCGACTCTGACCCGGCCAAAAGACGAGGGGGGCCTGGCGGTGCCTGACTTTGAGCTTTATTATCTGGCAGCGCAGCTACAGATCTTTACACAAGAAGTGGCACGGGAGTACCGGGGGCCGGAGCAGGACAGGGAGGGAGGAACCCCTCGCCACGTGCTGGCGTATATTACGCTACAGCAGAAGCTGGTTGTTGGAGACTTATCCCTGGAGGAGCAGACGTTCCGGCATTGCTGGAATCGATCGCAGCATCGGGCGGGAGTGAGACGCCCGTATGCGCCGGAGATACCGCTGGGAATGGTGACGGCACTCCCGCACGGCGGAGACTGGTCGGGATTGCAGGTGTGGGAGGAGGCGGGCCTCCAAATGTTGGGCGACTTATACGAAGAGGGGGCGCTGATCCCTTATCAAACTCTGCAGGAGCAGTTCGACCTCCCGAGGGGAGACTACCTGATGCACGCGGCGGTGACGAGAGCGATGCAGGCGCATTGGGGAGAGGGGCTCCTGGAGCCTGCTACATCCGCAGCCTGCCAGTATACCATGATGTCTGCCGGCACTTATAAAGCGGTGACTTGTCTGTACTCCAGAATGTTGCGCGAAACCTTGCAGCCGCTGGCGGCGCTGAAGGCAAAATGGGAGCTGGATATACAAACTGAGATCCCTGACACCACGTGGGCGGGGCTAGTGCGGAGGGCTAGGAAAAGTACCAGGAACGCACGCTTCCAGCTGATACATTTTTATATCCTCCACAGGGCATACCTCACTCCGGGTAAACTTGGGAAGTATTTCGGGGTGGCAGATGTGGCGTGCCCTAGATGCGGAGTGGTGGGAGCGGAGCTAGGACATGTTATGGGACTGCCCTCGCCTGCGCGAATACTGGAGGGAAGTGGGCGAAACACTGGCTGCGGTGACAGACAGGGACTTGCAATACACTAAGGCGGTTTGTGTCCTGCACTGGTTTCCTCATACACCCAAGAACAAGAACACAAGTACATTTATTGACATGGGCCTCCTCTTAGCAAAGAGAGAGGTGACGAGACTCTGGAAGTCGAAGGCGGGTCCCACACATGGGAGGTGGATTAAGGAACTACAGAAATGGGCGGCGAGTGAAAGCACGCTTAGATACCAGCTAGCGACTCGTAGGGCTGACGATAGGGCACTGGCGGCGGCCACAGCGTGGGAGGGGTTGGTGCAGGCCCTGCGTAACAGCGTGATGGAGGAGGACGAGGAGCCCTCTGAGCCGGAGGCTGCCCCCCGGAGCATTCCAACCACACAAACACAGTAAATGGTTATTTACTTCTGAAATGTACCCCAGACTAAACACTAAGGCCGGGAACAGTCGCAGTCGTAGGCATGGGCACTGGAGGGTGGGGAGGGAGGGGGCTGGGGGATAGGGATTGGGGAGGGGAAGTGTTGGGGTGGGGGAAAAGGGGGGAGGAAACTTCAAAGCGGAACGCAGGCACCCTACTATGTTCGCGGCAAAAGTACAGATCGAAATATGGTACAGTATATTGTTATCCTTGACGACGCTGCCCGGCCTCTGGGATGTGGGCTCACAAGCTGTGTACGACTGCCTCAATGGCCACGTGAGATATGATACTGGCAATAGCGGTGCGGGAATATTATGAATGTACGTTGCCTATTATACTGTTCTGCAATAAAAACGGTTTTACAAAAAAAAAAAAAAAAAAAAATCAGTGAAGGTGGTCACTCACAGCTCGTCTGAAGCACAGCATATTCTAGTAAGAGCAATAAATTCAGCCGCTTGTGCAGAAAACACTCCTGGAAGCCAGGAATCTTTGACCACACCTGAGACAGTAGAGACTGTATAGGCAGCTCTCAGATTTCCTTCATGGCCTTGTAAACAGGAGCCATCAACCAACATCACATAATCTGATTCTGGTAGGGGCATATCTTGTATATCAGATCTCGGCTTGTTGCATAGTTCAGTAACATCAAGGAAGTCATGTTCAACTTCACCTTCAACATTATCATTCCCAGGCACAGGTAAAAGTAGGATTAATGTGCGTTTTCTGCAGCAAGTATGACCTGCTCTTACTTGGTAAGACTGCTATTTGTGAGATACTGTGTTCTGGTGCAGTTTAACAGTACCTCCACAGAATAGGTAACAAAAACTGTTAGAGAATGACCCATAACAATGCTCTCACACTGCTCGATGCGGACACCAGTAGAAGTCATGGCTTTTAGACAGCCGGGCAAGTGTAGATGAAAAATATGCAATGGGTCTGTGAGCATTTCCTTGCATCTGAGTTAGCACTGAGAGAGCACAGGCCTCCCTCTCACTGCAAAATAAAGCAAAACGTTTATTATAATCAGGCATACCCAGTGCTAGGGCTTGACAGAGACTTTCTCTCAGCTCTGAGAAGGCACGCATGTAGATGTCATCCCATGGCACAGGATCTGACACGTCTCTGTATGTCAGCTTCTGTAAAGACTTGGCACCTAAGGAAAAGTTGGGGATCCACTGTCGACAGTAGCCCACCACTCCCAAGTACATCCTGACTTCTTTCTGGGTAGTTGGCGGATTCATTTTCAGAATCATGGAGATTGTCTCTTGTGACACCTTCCTTGCTCTCTTCTCAATGTGATGTCCTAGGTATAGGACTTCTTTCTGACAGTACTGCAGTTTGATCGGGGACATTTCATGTCTATTCTCAGTCAAGTGGTTCAACAGAGCAATTGTATGTCGTCGCAAGCCTTCTGTGTATTGGAAGCCACCAATAGGTTGTGAATGTATTGGACCAGCACTGAGTGATAGGGCTTCACCAAAGACTCCAGATTCTTTTTAAGTAACTGGATGAAGATAGAGAGACTCTTTGTATACCTTGTGGAGCTCTGCACCATGCCAAAACACAGCTGCTGAACCGAAAAGCAAAGAGGAACTGACTGTCCTCATGTAACGGTATGAAGAAGAAGGCTTGGCACAATCAGTGACAGAGAACAACTCAGCCACACATGGAGTCTGAAATAAAATCACAGTTGGATTTGGAACTACAGGACAGCAAGGATCAGCAAAGGTGTTGATCTTTTTCAAATCTTGGACAATCCTATACTTGCCATTTGGTTTCTGCAAACCCATAATGGGTGAGTTACATGGACTCCCCATAATATCCTTCAGAATGCCTTGTTGAATCACAGGAACAATCTCAGCAATAGTTCCAGGGGTCAGATTATACTGTGGGATTCTTAGATACTCACTATTAGGTTTCACTTTTATGGTTACTGCCGCAACACCTTTAATAAGACCTATTTCTTTCCCTGAAAAGTCCCAGACTTCAGTTAACACTGTATCTCTTAGCTCGGAGGGCAAATCATCTTTTGACAATATTGGGTAAAATCTGATTTCTGACTGACAAGTTTAAAGGCAACATATTCATCATGACTCTGAAACTCAATGCCATTTGGGGTACAGTAAATGGAACAACTCAGCTTGCACAAATGGTCTCGTCCAAGCAGATTTACAGGATTTGAATAACACACCACAAATCGGTGATTCTCCTCGAAGGACACTATTCTGACAGGTACTGGGTCTGAAATGGGGCTGGGCATTTGTTTATTTGCAACTCCTACAACTTGGATTCTTTTTCCCCCAGTGAGGCAGGTTGGGAACCTCTGCTGTTCTCACAGTAGAGTGGATAGCACCAGTATCGATCAAGAATGATACGGGATGGCCATTCACTTCACAATCCATGAATGGACCACTCTGGTCTGCCTCTAAGGTTGCGTCGAGCATGCAATCCTCCTCAGGCACAGTCATTGCAACAGTAAACAAATATCGTTCCCGAGCAAAAAGCAAATAAGCATTCAAACATATAGCATCAAAGCATCAGTCCAATAAAATTTCAGTCCAGTATATAATCAGAAGGTGTTCTTCTTTATTTTCTTTTTTCTCAAAACTCCTCGTGATCATTACACATTAGCTCATAGTAACAAATTGGCATAGGTGTTGTAGCCAAATTATAGCCGATAGCCAACACGTCTTTCGTCTTGGGTAAATGGCCCAGCGACTTCCTCAGGGCAAGGGCAATTATTGAAAAGACAATTCGCCACACATCAGGTAAAACCTGAATGTGGTCCCATACAATATGGGTCTATCTAAAAGCAACTGGTATCCGTCATGAGTCAGAAGTACATACATGCGCAAATATCTCGGTTAGACTATAGCTCCAATCAGGGCGTCTTGTAATATAGGTTATTCTATGTATCGGAAAACGGAGAGTACTCCTGTCGTCATCGTCACTTCCTATGTAAATGAAACATTGCAACAGGTCTGAGCTGTAATCCTCATCTGTTTGCATTATAGAGTACTGTTGAGATGTACGCTGATTCACAAAGGTATTGGTGTTTACATTGGGAACCTGATTTGCGTTAAATCTGTGAGTGTTTGCATTTAGTTGTGGCATTGGGACTTGTGGAACCATTGACCATGTTATCAGCATTGAAACAACGTTCCCGCTTCCAGTGCCTCAACTTGCCATGGATGCGGCATGGATTCGACTTTTTTCAGAGTCGCCTCATCAATCCCTGCACTCGGATCAATTGGAACACTACTCTACTTTTTTGTTGAAACCCATAACCACCTTGAATCATGGGAACTCCCTGTTGATACACTGTCTGCATGGGATCAGCATTCCCAACAAAGTGCTGATTCTTACCTCACTGTGCAGCTTTTATCTGTGCAATCATCAACTTCTCTTTCAATTTCTTATGTTTCATTTCCAGTTTGTCACTGTAGTATTTGGCATATCTTAATATTTAATCAATGGGCTTACTCAGCCAACAAATTAAATGCTGGTGAATCATCAAACTAATCTCAAGCTTTAATCCATGAACAAACCTGTACACAAAATGTCCCATGTCTTTAGTCTCAATCATCTATGTCCCACTATACTGCGTAAATACCTGCACCAGTCTCTCATAATAGGCATGTATCGTTTCTTTAGACTCTTGGATTGTTCTGTCAATCTTGACCAAATCAATATCTCTGGGAAATATTTTCGATTTCAGTAAGGTAATCACCTGATGATAGTTTTTCATCACCACTAGTGACAGCTTTTGATATGGGATGTCTCGTAGGTTCCTCCTCAATCCACTCCATAGCAATTCTGCATTCAACCCACAAGTCATCTGGAACCACAATTTCAAACAAGGTATTCAAATCTATCCATAGACCTTTGATATCTTTACAAACTGGCCAACCTGTCTGTACCATTCCACTGGGTTTTCTTTCAATTTCAGAAAATCATTTGTGAATGATGCAAGTTTAGTCCTGCTACAAGGTATGTGGATATAACCTCCACCAGGCACATCTCTCCTTGAAAGCATGTGTATATCCCGAGACTCCTCCTCAGTTCCAGTCAGAGGCAGCTTTAATCTGACTTTCTTTGGTTCTTTTTTCTTTGCCCACCCGCCTTCCCATCTATCCAGCTCACTCCATTTTCAAGCATAGGCTATAAATTCCTTGATCTGCAATTTAATTCCTGATGATCTCCTGTTAGCGAGATCTCAATCGTTAAAGCTTAAATGGTAACTTCTCAGTAGGACTTTAGATTTCTGTAAGTCAATTTCACATCTATGAGCCAATTCAGACAACCTTTCATGAGCTTGTGCAGCACCTCTAATGATATCTTTACACATGAACAAAAGCTCATCATCTTGGTAAGCATTCAAATGGGACATATCAAGATCTTGAAGTATCATTTCATCTAATTCTAGTTTCAATTTGGCCACATCTATCGTCTTTTCCCTCTCTGGGGCTTGAGCATTCCTTCCACTTAGTCCGGGATTGCTACCAGTTGGGGTGTCTATACCTTTGAACTAATCATTGTGTTCTTAGGCAGAAAGACCAGGGGGTTCTACCAGAGTATTAAGAATTTTAAGAATGATCTCTTCACTAAAAGAACGATGATGTGCGTCAGGTGGTGGGTTCAAAGGAGACATGTCAGAACTTGGTGTACCTATTAGCATTTCTATCCTGGGGTTACTGATATTCATGCTTGGAAGCACATTCGTGTTGCAGCACGTAAGGTATTCCCGTGTGTTGGAACCAAAAACGTCTGAGGAATAATTGGTCTCATCGTTGAACTCACAGGATTGCTACCTGACGTCCTCATCCCAGTAGGAACAGCCAGAGTATGTGTAGTATTTCCTACCACTCCAGGTTTATACAGAGGAACTACAGTTCCAATTGTAACGGGAACAGTCAGTGTATCTGGGGCATTTAAAGCAGTTGAATTTAGAGGGACTGTCATCCCTGAACTCTCTCCCATTGAGTTTGAACTTGCATCTACATCTAAATTCTCAATCAATCAATCAATCATACCACTTGTATAGCGCGCTACTCACATGGAAGGGTCTCAAGGCGCTTGGGGGAAGGGGTCCGCTACTGCTCGAACAGCCAGGTCTTGAGTTGTCTCCTGAAGGCGAGGTGGTCCTGGGTCAGCCGAAGGTGGATGGGGAGGGAGTTCCATGTCTTGGCCGCCAGGTAGGAGAAGGATCTGCCTCCGGCGGTGGCTCTTCGGATGCGTGGTAGGGCGGCGAGGGCGAGGCTAGTAGACCGTAGCTGGCGGGTGGGCGTGTAGAAGGTCAGGCGGTCGTTGAGGTACTTGGGGCCCAGGTCGTGGAGAGACTTGTGTGCGTGGGTGAGGAGCCTGAACGTGATCCTCTTGTTGACGGGGAGCCAGTGCAGGTCCCTCAGGTGGCCGGAGATGTGGCTGCGTCGGGGGATGTCCAGGATGAGTCGGGCGGAGGCGTTCTGGATGCGTTGGAGTCTTTTCTGTAGCTTGGCTGTGGTTCCGGCGTAGAGGGTGTTTCCGTAGTCCAGTCGGCTGGTGACGAGGGCCTGGGTGACCGTCTTCCTGGTTTCGGTCGGGATCCATCGGAAGATCTTGCGAAGCATGCGAAGGGTGTGAAAGCATGATGAGGAGACGGCGTTGACTTGTCTGGTCATCGAGAGGGAGGAGTCCAGGATGAAGCCCAGGTTGCGTGCGTGGTCTGTTGGCTTGGGGGCGGTGCCCGGGGCTGGGGGCCACCAGGAGTCGTCCCAGGTGGAGGGTGATGGTCCCAGGATGAGGACTTCCGTCTTGTCTGAGTTCCGTTTCAGGCGGCTGCTCTTCATCCACTTGGCGACATCTTTCATCCCTTCGTGTAGGCTGGTTCTGGCAGTGTCGGGATCTCTGGTGAGGGAGAGGATCAGCTGGGTGTCGTCGGAGTAGGGGATGATGTTGAGGTTGTGTTGGCGTGCGATGGCAGCAAGAGGTCTCATGTAGACGTTGAAGAGGGTGGGGCTGAGTGATGATCCTTGCGGGACGCCGCAGATGACTTCGGTGGCCTCGGATCGAAACGGGGGAGGCGGACTCTCTGTGTTCTTCCGGCGAGGAACGAGATGATCCACTCCAGTGCCTTCTCTTGGATGCCGGTGTTGCTGAGGCGTTGGACTAGGGTGCGGTGGCAGACAGTGTCGAACGCTGCGGAGAGGTCCAGGAGGATGAGTGCCGCTGTTTCCCCGTTGTCGAGCAGGGCTCGGATGTCGTCGGTGGCTGTGATGAGGGCGGTCTCGGTGCTGTGGTTGGCTCTGAAACCGGACTGCGAGGGGTCGAGGGATCCGTTCATCTCGAGGAAGGCGGCAAGCTGTCTGTTGGCGATCTTCTCGATGACTTTGGCAGGAAAAGGGAGGAGCGAGATGGGTCGGAAGTTCTTGAGGTCGGTGGGGTCCGCTGTTGGTTTCTTCAGTAGGGCGCTGAGCTCAGCATGCTTCCAGCTCTCCGTCTCACAGTGTGTTCATTACTTTCTACTCCATTTTGGATCCCATTGTATGGCGGTGGGCGGTTTAGTAATAATTTTTCAGCTATGTTATCTGTATCCTCTGCCTTCTTTTCTTATCCTTTTGTTTACCTTTCCCCGCTCCCTTACCTGTTATTGCAGGGTATAATCTAGCTCTGTCGATCAGATCAGTTCTCCATGTTTTCTGTTCTGCATCCTATCTAGCATCTGTACAAGTGCATATGGCTTCCTTGGCCCTTACTTGAAATCTCTCATTCTCTCTGCCTAAGGTGGGCTGTATGTTCACAGGTGTTAAGTGCTTCATATTGTGTAGGTCTAGGAGGCGGTTTCATGTCATACAACGTCCTCCTTAAATGTTAAAGGATTCTGAAATTAATTGTGCCATAATGAGGAAACATTAAGGGACCATCTTTCTGGGTGACCTAATGCCATTGTTCAAGTTAAATATGCGTATGAAGACCCAAGTCTATTGCCATGTGAGGACCTGGGGTACCTTCGAGCGGTGCCTCTTTCCCCTTTCTAATAGATACAGTCACATCCCCTCTCATTAGTCTTTGTAATGCTTTAAATAATTTCAATTTCGATCAAATTATACAAACCACCAACTGACCAATACCAGTGTGGCACACTGTGTTGTCAGTCTAACTCCTTGCAGCAGTTCAACCCCCCCCACCTGCCCCCCACCCCTTTACGCACAAGACAAATACAAACAATTTCACCAACTAACTTTGTCTGCTCTTCTAAAGAAATGAAAGTAATCAATCACACAAGAAATGAACCAGACACCCACTTCAAATGAGACCTCGACCAGCGGGGTCTCGCATGGATTGATACAGTTCCTCCCTGGGCGCTGAGATTCACTATACCAACCACATCTCACAATCACGCAAGATAAAGCTCCTATCTCAATAACACTGTCGACGACGTCTCACCACAAGCACCACAACACAGCAGACAACTGCACACAGTGTTTTCTACACTGCTAACTTAACTGTTTATGCTGGGATCTTAGGCCACGTCGGACCCGATAATCACTATAACCTCTCTGCATTAAGCGCCACATTCACACAACAATTTAAAACATCTCTGCAGAACATGTCACAATCACTGCAAAATACTGCAAGCTAAGTGTAAACAATTGCAATGTGCAACCCTATTAATACTCACACCTCCGCTGCTACAACTCGTTTCGGAACCACTGGAACTCTATCAATCCTTTGAACGAACCATGTTCTTTAGGGACTTTAGACTGAGTTTGGTCAATTTCTGAATGGGACACCCTAAATCCCTCACTTCAGTGACGAACCAAGCTACCAATTTGATGCTGCCCTTGGCCAACCCTCTTACCATTGGTGATCCGATGGACCTTTTCTTCACGAACTGAGCGGTAAAGGGAGTTAGCGTTAAATCAATCAATTTAATTAACAGTGCAACCCATTTGGCTACACAATAAGGACCAGGAATTAGTGACAATAGTTAAGAAGGTTTAGTACAAGATAAACAAATAATTGTATCATGCTGTAAAGATACAGAATAACAACCGGGAAACCCAACCTTCTAAAGACGTTTAGGCATACCACAATACGGCAGACAAGAAATCCAGTCACTGCAATACAAAAGATCAATAACAGAACTTGGTGCTCAGTGAAGAATTTCTGATTCTCTTTTCTATGCATGAGGAAATTCTAAAATCATCCAAGTAAGGTCAGAACTAAGGAGGATGGTTTAAAACCCTAAAAGGATCTAAGAAAATTTGGGAAATGCAGAAAATAGGAAAAGTGCAGGAAGGTGTCAGCCTTTCAGAAGCTCGTCAAGAGGCTTCTTGAGTCCACTGACTTGGCCTAAGCCACACTCGGTAAAGAACAAAAATGTACAAGCATAGAGAACTAAACCTCTCAAAGTGCAAACGAAAGTGGCTTAACCTTAGATAGGGTGAACACTAGTTATTCCCACCAAAATCTCCAAAGTAACACCCCTCTGTTCACATCATCAGGCTCTCCATTGTCCTTTCCATTTTCACGTTGTAAGCTGAAACAGCGACATTTTTCCCCAGGCCAGACATGGGAACGGTATTGCCCCTTGTCACCTGTGTGCCTTTGCAACATTAATAAAGGAACACTTTCAGTTGATGTTCTGGCTCTCCATGTTCCTTGTCTAGGTCTTCTCAGGCTCGCTCTCTCTCTTTATCACTAGAACAGAGTTGTATCTATTCTCAAACTAACAACCTATGTGAATCGCACAAGCAAGCCTAAAATGGAAAACAGCATTTTATGCAGAAAGAAATACAGGCCTAGTTAGGACAGCTTAAAGTATTAAAGAAATAGTGCATATTTAATATAAGTGTGAACATTCAAACACAAATGAATAAAACTGTCAGTGCATTGGATTCACATTAAGGTTTCATAAATGTAAAATAACATTGAGTACACGTGTATAAGTGTGACTAGGAACTACATTATAGATGCAAAGGTGAACAATTAGTGCACATGTTACATAAATCATTTTTGTTTCTAAAGTAAATACATTTAGATAGTGTTTGCATGGTTTATTTAATCACCTAATCAGTAAATTTGAATTAATTATAAACTACAACCAGTTCTGTCAGGTGACACAAATCTTTTAAGAATTGTGAACAAGGTTATTCAATAAGCATTGATAATGAGGGTGAAAAAAGTATCCCTTTTGGAAGCAATGGGAGCTTCAACTGGAAATACATCAAGCGAAATAATTCTCATAGCCCACAAAACACGACGCAGAGAGCAATTTCTCAATTAAATATATTATTCAGCTGTCCATCACACACATAATACATACAGTACATTAAATTATACTAGCATATATCATGTGAAAAGTCAAAGCTTCCCAGTGTTTACAACCACAAAAATGAAAACATGAAAAACATATATTGTTAAAGGTCCAAACAATTGAAGTTCAGGATATCCTTGTATTTTTATTTTTGTAGGATAGGACATTGTTCATAGTTCATTCCTGTTGCTTAATTGTTGATCGAACAGATACATTTTTCAAAACCCTGTTAGTGTTCAGCCCTGAGAGGGTGGGGTGCATAACCCTCCCCAATAGGTATTCCATCCTCCCCACACCTGTTACCATTTCCTGGGGCATCCCCTGCTTATATAGATTGCCTTCTCGGCTACCATCGTCCAATCCATATAATTGCACCATTCTGTGTGGGTTGGTGCAGTGAGGAAATTAAAATATCATGAGGCCTATGTGTCCCCGTGTGTTCCCCGTCACTCATGTGCACATACATGTAACCTATGTATTTCCCCTCCATGGCCTGTCTATCATGATGCTTATGCTATAACGTGGCCTGTCATCATCCAGTCTCCCATGAGAGAAACGACAAATCTGCACTGAGGCCTACACGTTTTGCATCATGTTTTCCCGCATTTTCATGAAAGCCCATTATTGTGGCTCAGCCAGAGCCGAAAAGAGGTTTCAGGCCTCAGAACGCTCTGAAAGCTGCAGCTGCGTACCCTTGGCCTTGCACACTTGGGCCTCAGCCAAAGGGGCCCTGTCCGAGGTGCCGAGACAGTATTGAGCACGGTTATCTGCTTACTCCTACTGAAACCACATTCCTGCCTGGAGAAGGAGGAATAAACACGACCCATCTGCAAAGGAGAAAGCCTAGCCTTTCTGTCTCTTTTTGTGTGATTGCAAAGCTCACGTCAGTGAAAAGCCCATAGCCCCCATGTAAGGCCTACGCAGTGAATGAAGAAATAGATGCCACATTGGCTCTTGGTGATGGGTAACCTATGTCACAAATCAGTCCCTGCTCCAGACTTTAGATATCAGATAATACAAGATGTGCTGGTCGGCCTGACACTGAAGGCCTCACTTCCAGACTCCCCGGTTGCACTGCAACCCTTCCACACGTCAATTACACGTCATGCTCGAGTTGAGCACAAGTAAGGCAAAGTTCCAGTAAAGTTCCAGCTGATCACGCAACCCCCTCCAGGTATCCACCCACCTATGACATTCACCTATGACTCATCAAGTGGACGCCCACATGGACGCCCACCTTCACGCCTACTTACACACCCACCTGCTCTTATCTCATTCTCTCTTGCTCTGCCTGAAACTTCTGCTTACGTATAATATTGAATGTATAAATACTGTACCCTGTGAATAAAGTGCAGAGAAGTCCCTTCCTGATCCCTTGTGGTGATGGAACTCTCCCTATAACTCGAGTTATTGGAATAAAGCCCTTTTGAACCTGATACCACAGACTCAGCCTCTTGCTTTATGCATGATCATATTGATATATAGAAATTCTGAGTGCGTAATACTTTATTTACGACATTTAATGGTGCCCGAATAGGGACAAATCTCTTTTCCCACACGCCGGAGATGAAGGTCCAGTTTTTGCCCCCTTCCACAGCCGTGACGGACTTCAAGTGTGCACGTCGCGGGTTTTCCCGCCAACTCCCTCAGGCCAACGAAGGAGACGGACTGCGACCAGGCATCCATACGAGGCGGTGAGGATTGCGGATTGTCCCGACCCAGAGCCCACCCTGCAAGAGAGCTGTGTCCGAGGTTTCTAGAGATCCACCTAAGATACGCCATTCCCTGCGCAGCGCCAAGTGTCCGAGGCCTTCAAGTTCAAGTTCAAGTTCTGCTTCCCGGTGAGTTTTTCATGGGGGTTACTATAAAGACGGGTTCATTTAATGAACACGGTAAAGACGTGTCTCACTTGTGAGACCGGTATGTTCAAGAGCATGCATCAAGAATTAAAGAATTAAAGAATTAAAGTCCAAGTTTTCAGGTGCACCGATATAACTGTATGAATGTTATTGTCTTAGTCAGGTTCAGTTAGGTTTGAATGTGTCAGGTTTTTATGTAAGTTTGTTTCATTGTGATTTTTGTTTTTTGGGTCATTGTGATTTTTGTTTTCGGTTACATTCCAACATGCCGTTGTTTTCAAAACTGCGTAAGATATGTACCAGGAAAGGTGTTCTTGAGGAACCAGTTAACATTCCGCCTAGAGACACACCTGGACATTTCATGTACTGTAAACATGGTTTAGATGCCGTGTTGTTTTTAGAACTATGGGTGGATTACACGAAGGATTTAGAGACAAAGTATAGATGGCCTATCACGGGAACGTGGGATGCGGAATGCATTATGTAGGTAGAGGAAGAGTTATGGACGAGAAAATGTAGACCTGCTCAGAAGGATGCCATTGAGTTTTGGCGCAAGGAGTCACATAGAAGAACAGAGTAAGTGTTTCACAAAGCAGAGAGAAGTAGACAGGAGTCTGAAAAAGCCAAAGAAAAGAAGTTACAGGAGGAAGGGGAGCGGGTAAAAAGAGAACAGGCTGAAAGAGAAAGAAATACTGTCGTTACGGGTATTTATCGCGTCCTTTCAGAGGAACTAGCAAGAGTGGCCCCAGTAGAAAGACCAGTTAGAGTGCCACCGCAAGTACCCCGATACATATAATAATGATATAGTAGCCCAAAGGTTCTTGAGCCTCCCACCAAACGAACAGCGCATAGCTGGCGTTTACATGGTCCAACATTTGATTACGTTGTCAAAAGGAAATTGAGAGGGGTGTAGCTAGAGAAGGAGCAACACCTGTGGTTTGATGACACCCCTAATGTACAAAGTGTTAACGAAAAAATAATTAGTGATCGGTTAAAAGTTTAGCTTGAGAAAAATTGTGGGTATTTCGAAATTGCAAATTGTACAAGAATACAGGTTTGTGTTCTTGGTGGTTCAGTGAGCCAATGTGCTGGGTCCAGACGGTTGTGGGTCCTGATTCACGCTGAACATGCAGAGACTCCCACCTATTAGAGGTTGATAAAATAAGTAAGTTATGTGCTGTACATTATTCACAGTGAGCGTTTCTACTAAACTGAGATTAGAAAAATAAGATTACGACCCCCTGAGAACAAATTGTATATAAAAACGATCTTTCAATAGGGCGAATTATTGCAGTTTATATGGAATTGAGAAGACTTTTTGTCTTTGACAGCTTCAGAGTGAGGTCTGTGCGCACCGCAGCGGCCCTCCTACTCGTCGCGGCTTAGCCCCCGCTTCAGAGTGAGGAGAGGGTGGGGGCTGAATAATGCAAAGCTATGAAGAAATCGGAGACAGATTCTGACCTTGAAGCCAAAGTGGGGGCCGGAAAAGGAGCAGAACATAGGCACTGCTTAGAAAGCTTCTCTGACATAGCATCTGTGTAATGCCTGCAGCCGGAGAGCCTTGAGGGCCAGGAGTAGATAAAAAAAAAACAGATGGCTGGCAGCCCAGGCTCAAGCCGCGCTGAGGGGCTATTTTTAGCTTCTCTGATAAGACAGGGCAGCTGAGAAACGAAACTCAAGCCTTCCTTTGTTCTATTCTGTGCAAAACAAGTGCCCCGAGGAAATGTCTATGGAAAAGTGTTGTTTTATTTTTTAGCAAATGTTACATTGCTTCTAGACAAAAAGTAAAATGATGCTCTTGCTTGAAATTTTAATGGCTATATGCCTATATAAAAACGATTTTCAAATTCAGACAATTTTAAATTGTGGCCCAAAGCTGCCACCAGTTGGATTGGCTAAATGATCCAAAGGTTACAAGTATGAGAAGACACATGAGATATGCGCCTTCAAATAGGAAATCAGGGTACATTGTGTTGAAATAGATGCATAACACCTTTCCAAAAAGAAATGTTTGTGTGTTTTTCATTTTTGATTATTCTTGCTGGTCCTATGTGTTACAAATAACACAGTCAGTCCAGCTGACAGCTGCTCATCATTAGGATGAGCTTCTGTCAGATGGGGGGTGAGTAAGGCAGGAAAGGAAAATCAGTTATTGATTATAAGCCTGACAAATTAAGCAGGCCAGAATGTTCGCCTCTGAGCTGTAGGTACGGTAATTGCGCATCACTGCTCATTTATATATGTTATTAGTTATTACTAAATTTCACAGACATGATATTACCATTATCATGCTGTCAAAATAGCAGACAACACGTTATCAGTGTATGTCTAATTGGTATTGGAGATGAATAAAAGAAGAAAAAGGTTATGCAAGACTAAAATATGTATCACATGACTGCCTTTCTCTTATAGACAGGCAGCCTCGGTCATATGTTTCCAGATTGGACATTAAGGAACAATTATGATCTGTACACTGGCATCTTAACACTTGAAATGCCTGTTTTAAATAAGGACTGCCACCCCAGAGTGACAACTCTGCCTTTTAGAATGTTGTAAATGGGCTTCCACAAATGAAGCTCGGTATTTAGGGTAATGAGAAAATATCTCACAGGATTTCCTTTTTAAAGTTTGCTTTAGTAAGCTCATTCTTGTAAATGGTGGCGCCAAAAGTTGACATGTTTTTAAATTAGGCTATTGGGTTTGGGCTTCTGAAGGGAGACGTTTGAATATGAAAGGCGAGGGATGCAGCTTATTGTATAGGTGGAAATTATTGCAAAATGACTGGTTTCTTTAGCAGATAAATTATTAATTATGAAATTATCAACATTAATAAGTGTTCTTAAACTTGGTTTTCCAAATATTTAGGAAGCTTAGCATTCCTATTAGGTCCTCCTAGCATTAATATTGACTTCAGGTTGGTGTAGGTTCACATAATAGGGACATTTGCATATGAGATGTCATTTGGCCAGCTTATGAGCTGACACAATGAGGTTTGTACATTTGCTAGAAGGATTTCTCGCCATTTCAAATGCGCTGTGCATCTCCTATAATTTTGCTTACGCCCAGTAGCTACACACAGGGATTAATAGTGTTGACAAGACACAGGGTTTGATAGTGTTTGACAGCAGTGAAATCTGTTTCAGATTTCCTCCTGTCAAAAAGGGGGGAAGGAGGAGAATATTGGCTTCCTGCTGGCCTCTGAGGAGGTTCGCTTCCCGCTAGCCCCTTAGAAATTAAGCCCCTTGGAAATTAAATTAGCCCCCTTAGAAATTAAGCCGAGGAAATAGGTATGTTGCTCTTCCCTTTTCTCATGTTTTATTGTGATCTTTCAGGGGAATTAGTTGTGAGCAGTTTCTTTTGTTCTACTAAGCTTAGGCGACTGACACCAGAACGTATTCAATTGATTTCTGGCCTTTCACAGCCCAAGACACAAAAGGAGGTACGTGCATTCATTGGCCTCACTTCATATTGCAGGCAGTGGATTCCCCAGTATGCTTACATAGCCAAGCCCCTAATACAGTTGACGACACAGGAGACAGCTTCTACTAATGTCCTCCCTTGGACACAAGAACACACTGTGGCATTTGAAGAATTAAAAAGAGCTTTATGTCAAGCACCAGTTTTAGCGATCCCTGATTACAACAAATCTTTTATGCTTTTTGTGACAGAGCGAGATGGAACAGCACTATCTGTCCTAACACAAGATCATGCAGGAAAACACAAGCCCTGTGCTTATTTTTCTAGTACATTGGACCCAGTAGCACAGGCTTTGCCTGCGTGCTTAAAATCTGTTGCAGCAACAGCCTTAGCCATAAGACAAAGTGACTCAATAGTGCTGGGCCACCCCCTGACAGTACAAGTACCACACGCAGTGGAGGTTCTCTTGAACCGGACACAAACACAACACCTGACTGTAGCGAGACTGACAGGTTATGAGCTGACGTTATTTCAACCACACATAGAGATCAGACGATGCAACATATTGAATCCTGCTACTCTTTTGCCCTCCAGTACAGAAAACGTTTCCCCACATGACTGTATTGAAGTAATACATACCGTGACTAAACCAAGACAAGACTTGACAGATGTTGCACTCCCAGTCCCTGACCTAACACTCTATGTTGACGGCTCATGCATGAGGACGGGGGCGGGAGAATTAGTAGCAGCATATGCAGTGACCACTGCTACTGAAATCATAGAGACTAAAAGAATAGACATACTGTCAGCACAAGCAGCAGAGCTCATCGCCCTGACACAAGCGTGCATAAGAGCTAAGCACCTGAGAGTAAACATTTACACCGACTCACAATACGCATATGGGGTAGTTCATGACTTCGGAGTACTGTGGAGAGAAAGAGGTTTCTTGACCTCTCATGGGGCCAAGATACAGCATGGCCCCCTTATACAAGCCCTTCTGGAAGCGATACATTTGCCGACAGCCATAGCTATCCTGAAATGCAAAGCACATACTAAAGCCACAGATACCATTTCTCAAGGCAATGATCTGGCAGACCGAACTGCTAAACAGACAGCTCAGACCCCACTAGACATGACGAACTCACAGATACCATCAATGTCCAAAGCCATGACAGTCAGGGATCCTTCCAGGGATGTACAAGACATACAGACACATGCTACTCTAGATGAATTAAAGAAATGGTCGGAACAAGGAGGGGTACTGACTGATCAGGGTTGGATGACTAAGGGCAAAGCAACATGGTTTCTTCCTGATTCGATGGTACAAGTGATCATAAATACCGCACATAGTCCTGCACACTTAGGAGAGAAAGCAATGCTAGACAGCTTACAGAATATATGGTTCAACAAGCACCTGCGTGCAGCAGCGAAACAAAAGGTCAGAACATGTATGATCTGTTGCCAATTCAATCCAGGTAAAGGCATTCCGATGGAACAAGGTGGATTCTATCCACCTCACCATCCTTTTGAAATCCTTCAAATGGATTATATCCTAATGAACAGATGTAGAGGTTACAAATATGTCCTGAACTCATGAAACAGGTGTCCCTTCTGTTAGGGTATACCTGGAAGTTTCATTGTGTGCGACATCCTGAAGCAGCAGGCCTTGTAGAAAGACACAATCAGACCTTAAAGATAAAACTAGCAAAGATTTGCGCAGACAAAGGTGTAGATTGGATGGTAGCCCTGCCGGTTGCCCTCTTTTACATGCGAATGGTAGCCCATTCTAGAACAGGCTTATCTCCCTATGAAGTGGTCTTTGGTAGACCACCGAATATGTGGGGCACTCCAATGCCTAAAAAGATCACTGATGTTGATAGTAACATGCTGACAGATTACCTGGCTTCCTTGATGTCTGCACTACTCTCTTGTCGTTCACAGGTTGCTGCCGCCTTCCCTGACAACACCCAGGTCAGGGAACACTCCATCGCTCCTGGATGGAAGGCGCCGAAGTCAGTGCTCTGGACCACAAGGACAGCCGTTAAAGTCAAAGGGCGGAAAGGATGGTTGCACCTTCACCACTCTTTTACAAAGGAAAATAACTTTTCAGACTTTGAGCACCATTTTCTAGAGGAGACTCCCCAGCAGGAGTACAAAGCTAAACTTAGATCTAAAAAGTCAGAACCCGTTTGATCAATTAAGTCCACTAGGTGGTGAAGCGGTTGAACATGTATTCTGGCTTGCATAAGATCTTGAACAATCAGAATGAGAAAAAGAGCAAGATGAAAAGCAAATACTGTAAAATATTACGTGGTAGATGTATAGTGACTTTGATTTTTCTATTTCTTCTGTGTATCACGATAATATGTATCAGCTTAATACTACATGCTATTTTTCCTCCTATTGCCTCACTCTTACACTCTTCCACTAATGATACCATAAAGCACACATTTAGTGATCTGCCATCCCATGAGCTATCATATCGACTTGCCTTACACAACAATACCTTTATTCAGATGCTGCACCATTCACATCAGACTAGCAATGCTACAGACTGCTGGGTCTGTGGCCGACTTCCCCCGTAACAGAAGGTGAAGGGAGTGTTGCCTCTTTTCCCTTTTCCATTCTCCCATAATGGTTCTTGCGGAGCATGGTTTGCCTTAATGACATCCATCAACGGTGATGCCAAAGAATGTCAAGACAAGGAGTGTAGGGGCGACTGGGTATGGGGTAACTTGAATAAAGTCATGAATAAAGCATGTTTCCCAGATGAAGAAGGTCTTCCCCAAAGGAAAGGTACAGATCTGGAAAATGAAGAGTATCTGCAAGGAAATGCGACCATCGACTTTATAGTGTTGAATGTCAAGCCCATACACAATTTAGGTCCATCCTCAATTACAGTCCTGCCAGTAAAAGGGAACTTGTGTGTCAGAAAAGAAGGCTCAGTACATTTGGGGCACAGCGAGTGTGATACTATAATAGTGTTTAAAGACAAAGGAAAGTCCTATTTCAGAGCATCACGACACACCTACTTCATTTGTGGCCAGACAGCCTATGTGCAACTGCCCTTAGACTGGGGTGGGACGTGCTATATATCATTTCTTCTACCACCCGTTTTCTTGGCCCCATCGAACTATCATCAAAATCTCCAACTAGCACTTATCAGACACAGACGAGGGCTCGATGCCTCTGGCATTGACCAGACTGAAACAGCTTGGGAGCAATATACAGATTTCAACAAAGGATTCTTTTTCTTCATAGGTCCCGCCCAGAATAGTAAACTTATCCGCAGGCTAACAAGGATTCTAGAAACAGTTGCTAATGAGACTGCATCAGCCCTGGGGAACTTGACCCAGGAACAGTCTGCTATGAGAATGGTCGTTCTTCAGAATCGTCTTGTTCTTGACGTCATCCTAGCGGATAGGGGCGGGGCCTGTAGGGTCATCGGTTCCAGCTGTTGCGTTTTCATTCCTAATAACGCACCGTCTGTATACAAAGCAATAACAAGACTCCACAAGATTGCCCAAAGCATACACCAAGACCCAGGCACGTGGACTTGGTCCAGTTGGCTCTGGGGAGTAATATCGGCATGGGGATGGAAAGTGTTGACCGTCTGTGGATTAATACTACTGATGATATTCAGTTGTTGCCTATGTCTGCAGTGTGGCCCGGCCATTTGCGGCCTGTGTGCTACTGCATGTGTTCCACATCCCCATTTACAAAGCATTGAAAATGGTAAAATAATGCTGCAAGAACAGATTGACTGTCTCATGAGAATAGATGTGACATGAGGGTCCACTAGGGGACAAGGAGGGAATGAGGAAATTAAAATATCATGAGGCCTATGTGTCCCCGTGTGTTCCCCGTCACTCATGTGCACATACATGTAACCTATGTATTTCCCCTCCATGGCCTGTCTATCATGATGCTTATGCTATAACGTGGCCTGTCATCATCCAGTCTCCCATGAGAGAAACAACAAATCTGCACTGAGGCCTACACGTTTTGCATCATGTTTTCCCGCATTTTCATGAAAGCCCATTATTGTGGCTCAGCCAGAGGCGAAAAGAGGTTTCAGGCCTCAGAACGCTCTGAAAGCTGCAGCTGCGTACCCTTGGCCTTGCACACTTGGGCCTCAGCCAAAGGGGCCCTGTCCGAGGTGCCGAGACAGTATTGAGCACGGTTATCTGCTTACTCCTACTGAAACCCATCTGCAAAGGAGAAAGCCTAGCCTTTCTGTCTCTTTTTGTGTGATTGCAAAGCTCACGTCAGTGAAAAGCCCATAGCCCCCATGTAAGGCCTACGCAGTGAATGAAGAAATAGATGCCACATTGGCTCTTGGTGATGGGTAACCTATGTCACAAATCAGTCCCTGCTCCAGACTTTAGATATCAGATAATACAAGATGTGCTGGTCGCCCTGACACTGAAGGCCTCACTTCCAGACTCCCCGGTTGCACAGCAACCCTTCCACACGTCAATTACACATCATGCTCGAGTTGAGCACAAGTAAGGCAAAGTTCCAGTAAAGTTCCAGCTGATCACGCAACCCCCTCCAGGTATCCACCCACCTATGACATTCACCTATGACTCATCAAGTGGACGCCCACATGGACGCCCACCTTCACGCCTACTTACACACCCACCTGCTCTTATCTCATTCTCTCTTGCTCTGCCTGAAACTTCTGCTTACGTATAATATTGAATGTATAAATACTGTACTCTGTGAATAAAGTGCAGAGAAGTCCCTTCCTGATCCCTTGTGGTGATGGAACTCTCCCTATAACTCGAGTTATTGGAATAAAGCCCTTTTGAACCTGATACCACAGACTCAGCCTCTTGCTTAATGCATGATCATATTGATATATAGAAATTCTGAGTGCATAATACTTTATTTACGACAGCAGGCTGCACTCCCCATTGTTGCAGGACATTACGCTTTGCGATCATCATACCTAGCGTCGCCCAGTCCTCATTTTTGCGATTGAGGTCTGTCGCCTCCCAGATGTTGAGAAGGCACCTTTTGGGTTCGGGTGGTAGAGGGTGTCTGCGTACCTGTGTGATTGTGTGCATAGTTGTCAAGTAATTCCTGATCTCGGGACAGTCCCATATGATATGGTAGAATGTGCCTACCTCCCCACACTGACGCAAACAGAGCGAGGAATCAGTTCTTCATGTTAGTATAATTTAATGTTCGGTATGTATTCTGTGTGTTATGGATAGCTGAATAATACAATTGAGAAATTGCTTTATGAGTCGTATTTTGTGGGCAATAAAGATTCTTTTGTGCACAGGGTTCACTGGATTTACTTCCAATAGAAGCTTTCATACTCTGCCTAAATGGGATAATTTTTTGGTCCTCAATACCAATGCTAAATGAATAGCATTGTTCACAGTTCTTGAAAGAATTGCGTCACCTGACAGAATCACTTATAGTTTATAATTGTATACCCAGGTTCTGAGGGACATAGAGCAACCCCATTATACTTAATGATTTAATGAATTAAGGCAAACAGTATATATATGAGTTTCTCACCGTACCATGAATGCATTTTAATAGTGATGTCAAGTGCAACTCTTTAAATTAATATCGTTAGGCCACATAGAAAACAGGTGCTAAGTGCATGTTTATATTGCGTATTTATGTCATGGAAGGTGGAGCCAAAATTATGTTGCTCCAAGAGCTTATGCCTCCATGCTTGGGGAACAGTAGCAACAGTTGATAGCTTTATCTCTCCCTTCTGAAGTAGCGAGTGTCATCTTGGCAGCCAGATAACTCTCGACTAAAATAATCTATGTTGGACGCTGTAAGAAATTTGTTGTCTGATGGTCTTCTGTAAACTTGAAGCTTTACAGACACAGGTGTCAGACATCTTTCTCATTTGTTTATGCTTAGCCCAGCAAGGCCTTGCTGTGGTGACTGTAAAAGATAATTTATCGGCTCCTTTAGCCTGTTTTTTTTCTTTATTTACCCGATCAGTATCTTTATTCAAATCACCTGTTGTGATGAGTTTACTAAAATTGCTGACCTATATGTCCCACTAACACCTTTTGTGATGCTTTAGTGGAACTCAATCTGGTCCTCACTCATCTCCTAAGTCCTCAGTTGGAGCCAGTGCTCCATTGTCCTTCAGGATTGCTCACCTTACAGATTACATTCCTCATAGCGATAACTTTAGTTTGTCTTGTGATCTACAAGCACTATACAAAAACTGTATGCCACCTTCTTTCCCTACAAGCTAGAGCATAGGGCTAAAGCAGCATTCCTCATGAAAGTATTATGCCTTTCAATCAATCAATATTACTTTATTGCGGCTATTCCAGCCATAAAAGTACGGATTTTTTTTTTACAGCATTAAAAAAAACATACTCCGATCAAGTAAAAAAGGGATAGTATCAACAGGGTTGTATATACATAGTTATAGATGCAAGGGCTTCAGGAGGGCAGAATAAAAGATACTTTATCGTTGTTACTAATAGTTACAAATAGGAATTTAATACTATAAATTAATATAAAAACTTTAAAATATCATTAAGCCATTCCTCGTTGGAAGTATCTTCGATTGCCAGTGTGGCCAGTGGGAAGAGCTTGATCTATTTCACATGTAATAGTTACAACAGTAGCATTGCGCTCTATAATTGCGGCAAAATATAATATCGATGTTAACTATTTTGTACTTTTAACAGATACTTTCTTTTAATCCACATGGCCAAAAGGAATTTCGAAATTACAACAACAAAAAGTGGATTCATATCAGATTTGAGAATTCTATAAAATTGGCGAAATTCCCTTATTCCCAAATTTTTGCAGAGTTGTAGGATCCATTTAGACCTAGACTGTTTATATGCCGGACAAAAGAATAATACATGAATCTCTGATTCCTCCTCCCTGCGACATCCAGGACAAAGGCTAGGCAGGTCCCCTACCCACTTATTTGTTTTTACCAGAAGTGGAAGGGTTCCATACCTAAATTGGAGGAACAACTTCTTGTCTAGCACTGGCTGTATTATGTCTAACACCTGCTCAAACTGGTAATCTAGCTTCAGATCCAGGAAGGCATAGGTTAGACTATTTGCTCTGGTGGCCCCAATTAGTTTATTCAGCTGGTACTCTTTCAATGATCTTGCCAAACAGTTTTTGGAAGTAGTTAGACACGATTCTTCCGGTGCATCCCATAGATGCCCCCTTCCCATATCGCGCAAAGAGTCCCTCACAAAAGACAACCAGGGTATACCTCTACCAGCGCCCGGTATAAGCATTACCACTTTGAGTTCCTCCTTGTAGTGTCTCATCTCAGGCGTACTCCATAGTTGATGCCAGTAAAGCAATGGCCGACTCGAAATCAGATCCACCAGTGGGCGGATACCCAAGTCCATTCTCAAAGGAACTAGCGGGGTACTTACTGGAAGCGCCATGATTTGCCTAATGAACTTATTTTCAGTTAGGGTCAATGCATGCTTTGGGCAATGTCCCCAGAGTTCTGCCCCGTATAGTGAAGCCGACCGCGCTTGCACTCTATATATTTCAAGCGGGGGACTTATGATCTTTTGGGTACAACTATTCTGAACTTTCAATATACCACCTATTGCTTGGGTTACTTTCAGGTTCGCCCTGTCGATTTGGGTACCCCAACCCATTTTGTCGTTTAGGGAGACACCCAGGTATTCAAATGTCTGGACCCGCTCTAGCGGTATATTATTGAAATTGGGAACAGGGAAGTTGGTATGTGCTGAATTAAAAGCCATATATTTAGTTTTATTTATATTAACCACAAGATTCCTTTTTTGCAGAACTCACTAAATTCATTTAATAATCGTTGCATCCCCATCGGGGACTTCGAGAGGAGCAGGGTATCGTCCGCAAACATTAGTGCAGGAAACTTGCGGGACGACAATTTGGGCGAATTCAGACCCTTTGCGGCCAAGAGGTCATTAACTAGGCCGTTTAGGAAGAGGGAGAAAAGAGTAGGAGCAAGAACGCAGCCTTGTCAGTTGACCATTCTTGCCAAATCTGACTCTGGCATATGTGCCCTCGTGGAGGCGTTTGAATTGGAGACATAAGTAGGGTGGAACTCCCATGTCCAGCAGGATCTTCCACAGCTGGTCACGGTCAACCACGTCAAACGCAGATTTTAAGTCCACGAAGGTAAGGTATAAACTCCCTTTTTCCAAGACCACATGTTTCCAGTATATTAGCTGCAGTCTAAATAGCTGGTCAATTGTTGAGATCTTGGCTCTAAAGCCTGTTTGCAGCGGGGTCAGGACATCCGAATCTTCAATCCAATCCTGCAATCTCGCCAGCAAAACCCTCCCAAAGATTTTTTGGGACACATCTATAAGGCTAATAGGCCTATAGTTCGCTGGTTCGATCGGCGATCCCTTTTTAAAAATTGGAACGATCTCAGCGCCAGCCCATGTTGCTGGTGCAGGTAGGCCATAAAAAATTGCATTAAATAGTGCTAATAAGTATGGGGCCCAAACTACTTGTTCACTTTTATATAAATCCCTGGGAATTCTATCCAGTCCAGGGGCTTTATTTGGCTGGAGTTTCGCGAGGGCAGAGGTAACCTCGCTCATAGTGCATAGGGGAATATTACAGATGGACTCAGGAGTGGAGGGGCAGGGCAACAGCTTCACCGCACTTACATCGTTAAGGGGACTGGAGTAAAGTTTCTTAAAGGGCTGGTGCCATATATCCTCATCGATGTTAGGATCAATGACAGTCCTACCTTCGGCTTGGCCATGGTGGACCAAATTCCAAAAACTTCTACTGTCTTTTAGCTCCAAAGCCATCTTAATGTTTGACCATCTCTAGGTTCCCCACTCTGCCTTTGCACTTGCTGTAATTTTTTTAAAGAGAAACCTGGCATCCCGAATATTCTTGCTATCGGCCTCTTTTAGAGAGTTCAACAAAAGTTGTTTTGCCGCTCTACAACTCTTATTAAACCATGATTTTCAATCCCTTAGAAGTTTAGGTTTATTATTAATAAAAACATTACTAGAAAAAAAAACAGAGAGAGCCTGTACCGTCTCTTGATGGATTCTCCCGTCATTGCTGGCACTATTTGGAATAGGAAAATGTTGCGCTTCAAGACTAGTCTGATCTAGAAGGGGTATAATAGTTGCGTACAATTTGGGCAGTGCATCCCTCGAGTGGATAATTTTGACCACCGCAAATTTATTTGAGTTAGGCATGTCGGGATTTCGATCATGGAACTCCATCTGAAATTTTAATGTTAGAACAAGGGGGTCATGGTCACTCTCATTGCGAATTTCAATACCAAAAGTCAGCACACTGTGCCAGAGTTCTACGCTGATCAAGATATAATCAATCACTATTACCCGATCTGGCCTCTTGAAAGTTGATCGGCCGGGATTATCTCCCGGAAACCGTCCATTACAGGCCCTTAATGAAAAAGTTAGGGTTAGAGAAGTCAACTGGAGAGCCAGAGGGGTCCAACGCTTTATCCAATACATGCTAGGAGCCGGTATCGACCACTTGTCGTCTTCCTCGCTAGTTATAGATTGGATATTGTCCTCAAGGGGTTCAAAATGGCAGTTAACATCTCCACCAATTAAAAAGTTTGTGGTTCCTGCTAATGAATTCAAAAGATTGGAGAGGAGGTCTAGGGTACGTGAAGTCCCACCGTAATTCACAGAGCGGGAGTAGACATTTACAATCGTTAAATGGGGTAATTTGCAATGTGTCAGGATTATGCATGTTATATCGGGAGAGTATGTATCCACACGTTTGATCCGATAGCCTAGATGGGAAGCTACCCATATACATAGTCCCCCCGATGGTCTCCCTTTTGGTCCCTTTGCGGCCGCCTCACAATACGCCACAAACCCTACCCTATATTGGGGATTTACGGCCCATGTCTCCTGGACTAAACAGATTTCGTGTGAATCAATATAATCCCCCCAATCTGGTTCATCTAGTTTAGACACAAGGCCTGCAATATTCCAGGATAGAAGTTTTGGGCCACCTGGGACTGGTTGGATGCCCCGACTAGCATTTCCCTCACCCACAGCTACAGTTAGAGTTTCAGTCGTTGGTGGAACAGATTCTGTCACCCGCCCTACTACAGGATAGTCTATTAAGGGTGTTATTGATGCAACTGCATTCCTTTCTAATTCCCCCACAAGTTTAACTAGGGGGAGCTTTGGCCCATTATGCCTTTCCATATAAGACAGTCCCTTACCCTGACAGCTTTCTTTGCCCCTCCTCAACCATCTATGGAGGAAAAGAGACTTATCAGCTAGGCCCAAAGGGAACTCTGAACTTTTACATTGACTGAACCAAGGGCCATCGGGTTGACGATCAGCTCTTTGTGGGGTTCTCTCGGGCAAAAAAAGAGGAAAAGCTATGCAAAAGAGAACTATCTCAAGATGGATTGCTCTTTGCAGAGGAGAGAGGGTGCATTTGAATCTACAGCACTACATGCCAAGAAAAGATGCTTACTGGGTAAGTAACATAATCCATTCAAGGCATGTGTGGCTGTAGATTCACATGCTTTGCATAGACTGTAAAGCAGTCCCTCTCCCAAAGCGGTGACTATCTTGTGAGGGGTTTGAGTTGTTTGAAATAGAGTACGTAGTACAGCCTGTGCAACATTGGACTGTTGTCGTGCTGCTACATCCACACAATAATGTTTAGTAAATGTTTGTGGTGTAGACCAAGTTGCTGCCTTACGTATTTCAACAATTTGAATGTTCCCTAAAAATGCCATAGAAGCCCCAACTTCTCTAGTGGAATGGGCTTTAGGGGTAACCAGCAGCTGTCGTTCAGTTATATTATAACATGTTTGGATGACGGCTGAAATGCCAGAAACCGGTCCTAGGAAGCTTGTTTCCGGTCCAGGGAAGGCATGGCTTGGCAGTTCGGGCTGGACTGTCCCCATGAGGCACAGGGTGAGACTGATTTGCATATGGCCATGTCTGAACTGGGGTGGCAGAGTGGGCTAAAGAACGGTGATGGATCAAACCCAGATCTGTTGACTGGGTGTGAGTGTTTGATTGGTTCAGATGCTCCGTCCATCACCACCCCCTTTTGTACCGCTTTGTTCGCCATAAGTTGGCAGGGTATGCTCAGACGTTAGTCCCTTGCTCACTTTGACACTGGATTCAAGCACGCCTGGCTGAAGACGGCTGAAATGCCAGAAACCGGTCCTAGGAAGCTTGTTTCCGGTCCAGGGAAGGCATGGCGTGGCAGTTCGGGCTGGACTGTTCCCATGAGGCACAGGGTCAGACTGATTTGCATATGGCCATGTCTGAACTGGGGTGGCAGAGTGGGCTAAAGAACGGTGATGGATCAAACCCAGATCTGTTGACTGGGTGTGAGTGTTTGATTGGTTCAGATGCTCCGTCCATCACCATCCCCTTTTGTACCGCTTTGTTCGCCATAAGTTGGCAGGGTATGCTCAGACGTGAGTCCCTTGCTCACTTTGCCACTGGATTCAAGCAAACCTGGCTGAAGATGGCTGAAATGCCAGAAACCGGTCCTAGGAAGCTTGTTTCCGGTCCAGGGAAGGCATGGCTTGGCAGTTCGGGCTGGACTGTTCCCATGAGGCACAGGGTCAGACTGATTTGCATATGGCCATGTCTGAACTGGGGTGGCAGAGTGGGCTAAAGAACGGTGATGGATCAAACCCAGATCTGTTGACTGGATGTGAGTGTTTGATTGGTTCAGATGCTCCGTCCATTACCACCCCCTTTTGTACCGCATTGTTCGCCATAAGTTGGTAGGGTATGCTCAGACGTGAGTCCCTTGCTCACTTTGCCACTGGATTCAAGCAAGCCTGGCTGAAGATGGCTGAAATGCCAGAAACCGGTCCTAGGAAGCTTGTTTCCGGTCCAGGGAAGGCATGGCTTGGCAGTTCGGGCTGGACTGTTCCCATGAGGCACAGGGTCAGACTGATTTGCATTTGGCCATGTCTGAACTGGGGTGGCAGAGTGGGCTAAAGAACGGTGATGGATCAAACCCAGATCTGTTGACTGGGTGTGAGTGTTTGATTGGTTCAGATGCTCCGTCCATCACCACCCCCTTTTGTACCGCTGTGTCAGTAGTGGCAAACCTAGCATCTTGTCTAAATGATGGGTGACGAAAGGAACCACAAAATGTTGTGACTTGAAGCGCCCTCATTGACTTTGCCTTTTTGATCTTTTCAAGTGCTGTGTCAACTTGGAGCCCAAAAAGGTGTTCTTTATTAAATGGTAAATTTAGGATAGCTTGTTGAACCTCTGGTTTAAATTCAGATACCCTAAGCCAAGCATGTCTGCAAAGTAAAATACTCGTGTTGGTAGTCCTAGCCACAGTATCTGCTTGCGTCAAGCGCACATTTAATAAAGTTATTAGAAATCAGTTTGCCTTCAGCAACGGATTCTTGTCCCCTTTTCCTAAATTCTTGTGGGAGATGTTGGAGGAGGCCCTCCATTTCATCCCAGTGCACTCAGTTGAAATAAGCTAGAAGAGCCTGACTATTTGCTAATTCCATTGGTGTACGGATTGTGCTGGAACTCTTTTGCCGGAAAATTCAATTAATTTTGACTCCTTGTCTGGAGGAGGAGCGTCAACTGTAGTCTGGGAATTCGCTCTTTTGCCACCACTAAAGAGTCTGGTGTTAGTTGACCTTTAATGAATATTGGGTCTGAAGGAGCTGCCTTATACTTTTTATCTATTATCGGTGTGATATTGCGAGCTTTAACTGGGTCTTTAAATATTTCTTCAGCATGACATAAAATCCCCTTTTAACATAGGCACGCATTGTGTTCCTCTTTGAGCATATGTGGGAGTCTCAAAGAGAAAGTCATCCTCAATGGGATCTTTGTGTAATGGGACCTGATGGAAGACTGCTGCCCTAGCAATTACATCTTGAAATGCTGAGGCATCATCTGGTGGTGAAGGCCTTGATGGGTCACGATCAGAATTATCCTGTGGTTCAACATCATACTCATCCCAAGAGTGGTTGTGGATGATCTACTAAATTATTATCTGTGTCTTCAATATGTGAAGGGGAATGATGTGGAGAGCTATATTCCTCCTGTGGCTGATGTGAAAAATGAGGAGGTGAAGTTACAGGTTGTGGTGGAATAACAAGTTGTGGTGGGGACATATATACATTTGGTTGTGTATGTCTGGTGACCTTGCCTTTTTGTTTTTTAAGAGGGGGCGGTGAAGTGTCCAGGGCTTCTTGAAAGGACAAAGGCTTCTTGGAAACCTGAGTTTTTGATGGCTGTTCAATGATTTTCTTTGTGCCAAGCTGTATCTGTAATGTCTTTTGTTTCGGGTCGGGTTTTTCTGCCATTGCCTTGAGAATTAGTTCTGCAGGGGATTTTAATCCATTGTGAAAAGTTTTGGGCCTGAAAGTAAAACATTTCGGTGCGGAAATGGCTTTAGGTTTTGCGAGCTGAACGCTTGGTTCTGAATCAGAAAGTTTTTGTTTTGGTCCGAAGACACCTTTGTTAGATTTGGAGATGGAGGCTCCTGCTGAAAGCCATTCTTTCGGTGCTGAGCCCAAACACGTGGGTTGCGAGGATTGCTTTTATGCTGTAGCGGCCCTTGAGCTGGTTTTTTGGTAGAAAGTCACTTTCTATATTTTGGATAAGGGGCAGACGTACTGTCTATCTGACGTTCTTGGAAGGAATCTATTATTTCAGAGTCCTCTTCCTGTTCAGATTCGGAACCAGAACTGTGGATAGATATGGATCCTTCTTGGGCTGAAGATGCCTCCTCATCTTGATCATGCAGACCGAAGATATCTGGCGTGTCATCAGTGTTTCTGCGCTGCATCTCAAGACAGCCCACACGTACGTCGCAAAGAGTTTTCTTTGACGTGAACGATTTACACGCTTCACAGGTATCTTCTTTATGCTGGGCAAGAGGCATAGGTTACAGACCGAATGGAGATCTGTATGGGGATGTTTAGAGTGGCACTGTGGACAGAAACAGAACGGAGTGCGGTCCACTAGCAGCTAAGTTTCTTAGTGAGCTGACCGAGTGGAAACAATGGAGTTGGGTGCGGCCCCAAGGCCGAGAGGTTATTTTCAATCCCGACCTGTCGAATATATTCGAGACGTAGTATAAACTACCTGATAGAAACAATACCTTTGAATGTAGATAACTAGCTAATGGAACGAAGTTCGAAATTACGATTTCAAACTGGAGCGAGAGGGAGTACATATCCAAACCCATTGGGGGAAAAAAACAATCTAAAGATGGAGTCGATGTCCATGTGCATTGTTACTGAAGGGAGGGTCACATTGCCTCTGTTCTGCTCGATTTTCCCGGCCTTCTTGTGAGGAAAAGATGATTAAATGTGACTTCAGTCTCTTACCATTCAAGTCTAAGGGTTAGAGTAGTGAATGGAGCCTATTTACTAGGCACTTCGACATGATTCTGTGCTCTTCCCCATAGATCAGGGCTTGCACACATAGCCTAGGGGATAGATTCGTTAGTATTAGGGATAACCTGTCCTGTAGTGAGGGTATTTCACGGAGCTGTGCTGAATTCAGGCCTGGTAGGCCTCAAACGGGAGAGACTCCATCTTTCTTTCTGCTCCGGCAGCTTGAGATGCTTCTAGGTCAAACGTAATGTTTTAGTTATGAGGTGTTATTCGCTTGGAGAGAACCGGTTCAGGCCGGCCCTTATCGAAGGATTGTATTTTTCTTCATGCCGAAGACACTACATCAGGCCGGCCGGCTGGGAACGTGTCCTTGGTACGGGGAGGTACAGGAATTTGGTGGGCGGCAGGTTACGGGCCGGAATTTTCCATGAGGAAACGCACCTCTATATTAGTGAAAGTCTGAGGCAGTTACATGTTCAGTCCGTAGGCGGCATCTAGCCGTTAGCAGTAAAGCTACTACTTATTCCAGGGAAGACAGACGCCATCTTGAAGGCGGAGAAGAACCGAGAGACAGATGCTTTCCTAGCAGAATAGCCAGAGAGGAGAGAGTAGCCGATAAGGAAGAGGTCCCAGTGACTCGGAGAAGGGTGATTCCAGGCGAGCCGAGACACAGACGAGAAGGGAACCTAGATGACCACTGAGTGCAGGCTACATACTATTAAGGTGATGTCGACCCTTTCTTATTAGAGTGTACAACTTAATCTTTCACTTTTCTTTGCAGGTTATGTGTTATATCGTAATGTTATGTGATTGTGTATGTACTGAGTAATAAAGTATCCAGTTTGTAGTGAACCGACATGTGCTGCGTGTTCTTGTATAAGAGGGTAGCCTATTCTTCTAGTCAGCTGCGGCTACATGAACAGATGTTAACCCTGATCAGGTAAGTGGTAACTGAATAAGGGAAAGAGGAGCCCCTCGAACCTGAGAACAGGCTATGCTCGAACTGGCAATCTTTGTGTGATCTGATGAATAGTGAGACTGATTCCCCTTTTTGAATGTTATGGTGATCATAGGATGAACTGTCGTATGAGACTGCCGTCTAGGTAGAGAGGTCTGGATTCGTAGGGGATCGCGAGGCCGCCACTTGTGATACTGTCGTATGGGCAGAGAGGTCTGGATTCGTAGGGGATCGCGAGGCCGCCGATTGTGCTGAGACTGCCGTCTGGGCAGAGAGGTCTGGGTTCGTATGGGACCGCGAGGCCGCCACTTGTGATACTGTCGTATGGGCAGAGAGGTCTGGATTCGTAGGGGATCGCGAGGCCGCCGATTGTGCTGAGACTGCCGTCTGGGTAGAGAGGTCTGGATTCGTAGGGGATCGCGAGGCCGCCACTTGTGATACTGTCGTATGGGCAGAGAGGTCTGGATTCGTAGGGGATCGCGAGGCCGCCGATTGTGCTGAGACTGCCGTCTGGGCAGAGAGGTCTGGGTTCGTATGGGACCGCGAGGCCGCCACTTGTGATACTGTCGTATGGGCAGAGAGGTCTGGATTCGTAGGGGATCGCGAGGCCGCCGATTGTGCTGAGACTGCCGTCTGGGTAGAGAGGTCTGGGTTTGTATGGGACCGCGAGGCCGCCACTTGTGATACTGTCGTATGGGCAGAGAGGTCTGGATCCGTATGGGATCGCGAGGCCGCCGATTGTGCTGAGACTGCCGTCTGGGTAGAGAGGTCTGGGTTCGTATGGGACCGCGAGGCCGCCACTTGTGATACTGTCGTATGGGCAGAGAGGTCTGGATCCGTATGGGATCGCGAGGCCGCCGATTGTGCTGAGACTGCCGTCTGGGTAGAGAGGTCTGGGTTCGTATGGGACCACGAGGCCGCCACTTGTGATACTGTCGTATGGGCAGAGAGGTCTGGATCCGTATGGGATCGCGAGGCCGCCGATTGTAAGATAAGAGGTCTTGGTATGTATAGTAGGAATTCCCTGTCCTTAGGTGATAGATATATGTGGTTGCACTATTGTAAATAGGTTCTAGGGAGGGGGTAACGTTCGGGCTGGGTTAGTGAGGCTCTGATGAGCGGGTTCTATCTGATCCGAAAACCCAAGCAGAACATTTGGCGTCACGAACCGTTTACGAAACCTGTGTGCGTTGTGGTTGTATCGTGTTTGCTTTCGGTGCGTGCGTGGTTTCGTTTGTATATTATTTCTATATAATTGTGAGTGTAGTTTTCTTTTCTCTTTCTTCTTTTTCTTTTTCTCTTTTTCTTTCTTTTCCGAGATGTTTTCTAGAAAATCGAAATCTACTTTTAAGTTGCCCGTTGATATTCCCGGCTGGGATTCAACACCTTATGAAGCCTTAGCCCGTGAGTGGGCTGATTCTACTGGTTTGAGTGAGAATTGGAATTCTTTTTTGGAGCTGGCGGAGCCGGCTAATGTGATTACTTGTTTACAGAAGGCGCCGGTATCTAAGGGTGATGAGCTTCCCGTTTTGGGGCGCAGAGGTTGGATTGTTCTGTCTGCGTACAGAATTCTGCATGAGAGGTTGTTGAAGTTACAGAACTTGCATAAGGATTTGGAAGCGAACTTTGTTGAGATTCAGAATGCTCATACTTTGTTGCGGTGTCAAAATAAGTTGCTTGCTGACAAACTTGAGACGTACCAAACTATTGCCGAAAGGGCGGCTGTGCGAATTGCTCGTTATAAATACAAGAATCGGCGTGGTCGGGTTTCGACGCGAAAGGTGCGTCTGGTCGTGGCGAAAGCCGGACTGGATTGGAATCCTGATGAATGGGATGGTAATATCTGGAACTCGAGTGATTCTCCTTCCTCGGGTGAGGAGTCTGCCAAGCGCGAGTCCTCTCGCTCCGGCCGTGCTTGTAAATCTGCTTCTTGCGCCTCTGATGGTGCACCCCGTGATTGCGCTCGTCCTTCGAGCGGGGTCGATGCTTCTTCCACTGATTGTTCCTCTACGTGTACTGGTCGAGCTCCTTGTGATGCTCGTCCCGCGGTCTCGGTGCATCCAGTTTTTCGGCGGAAGGTGCAGCAGGCTCCCGGTGCTCCGAATGGTATTGCTTTAGACTCTTTGGAGGATTTTACTCAACAAGAAATTAGTGATATTTTGCAGCGATTTCGGCAGCGAGCTGGTGAGACCTTACTCACATGGATGGTGCGCCTTTATGAACTGGGCGCTGCTGGCATTATGTTGGATGCTGGCGATTGTTTGAAGTTTTGTTCCTTGAGTTCGGATTCTACTGTACAGGATCATTTTCGTAACTTTAATGGTGGTGGTCAAATTTCTTTGCTTCAATTGGCGACTGAGGGTTGTAATCACAAATATCCTACTGAGTCTGACTGGCCTGTGAATGACAAACCGTGGTATACTTTGCGCGATGCTGCACAACGTCTCAAAGAGGAGGTGATGAAAACGGCAATTTTTCTGAATACTGCTGACAGGTTGCTTGATGGTTTCTTGACATCTTCTGTGCGGAATCGTATTATTCGTTTTTCCCCTGTTGCTTATAAGCAGGTCATGATGACTTTATTGATTAATCAGACTGGTAACATGTTATCTGTGGTGCTGGAATCGGTACGCCAACTCGGTGAGTTGGGTTAGTGGTTTAAACCTGAACGGCAGTCCCGACCTGACACTCGTACTCCTGGTGACAATAAACTTACTAGACGTGATATGTTTTTTGGTCTTATGGCCGATGGTGTGCGGAAGGAGGACATTGATGGTGAGACTACTTCTCGTTTGTGGGAAATGTTTCGCAAACGTGGCTTGGATCGAAAGGAGGGTGCCCGGCGTGTTCGGACAACTGAGTGTGATCGTGGTTTTTCTGACGGTAGCGGTGATGACGACCGCCGTGGGCGCTCTGATCGTCGTGATGATCGACGTTATGTACGTGATTTGTCCCCCCGTCGTGAGAGAGACAGGGAGAGAGAGGGGGAAAGAGAGAGGGGGAGAGATGATTATGTTAACAGCAGACGTAGAGATGATAGGGATCAATCCCCTGAGTTGAGAAGGAGAGAGGATCGACACATATTGGCCGATCGAAACCCGCAGTACAATGCAGAGAACAGTAATCCATTTCGTAATGGAGATGGATATGAACAGGAGGTATCGATACCTAGGAAACGTGAGAGTCTTTATCCTGATTTATCCTGGTACACAGAACACAGTAAAAAGGACTAGGAAATAGGTCAAGCTCCAGTACACAGATGGGCTCACAGAGATAATAGACCCTATGTAGATATTGATATTTATTGGAGACATCGTAATATCCAAAGGGCCCGAGCATTGGTAGATACAGGAGCGGAGGCCACTCTTATTCATGGAAAATCAAAGAAGTTTAAAGGTCAGCCTTTTACAATTACCGGATTAGGTGGAAAGGAAACTCCCGCAGTTCAAACTTTACTTGAAATGAGAATAGGTAGAATTCCTAGAAAAGAATACTCTGTATTAGTGGTGCCACTCTAAGAATTCATAATTGGAATTGATATTTTGAAAGGAATGACTTTGCACTTAGATGATGGATGTTACCAATTTGGAACTAAACATTATATATCGTCCAGGCCTGTACGGGTTGGTCGTTTAAGAATGCCCCCCATAAAAGTTCCCCAGGCGACAAAAGTGGTTCGTCAGAAGCAGTATCGTATTCTAGGTGGTCATGAAGAGATTAGTACCACTATTCAGGAGTTGGTGGATGCAGGAGTTATAACCCCAGTTACTTCTGCTTGGAATAATCCTGTTTGGCCTGTACGTAAGAGTGATAATTCTTGGCGCATGACTGTTGATTATCGAGAATTGAATAGACACACACCCTCTTTGACTGTTGCAGTACCGGATGTTATTACCCTAATTGAAAGAATCCAAAAACATCCAGGTACATGGTATGCGTCCATTGATATTGCTAATGCTTTCTTTTCGATTCCGATTGCCCCTGAGTGTCAGGAACAATTCAGTTTTACGTGGAACGGGCGTCAGATGACGTTTAGAAGTCTTCCCCAGGGCTATGTGCATAGTCCTACGATATGTCACCGGCTGGTGGCAGAGCATCTGGCTGAGGTACCGGTTCATCCACAAATTCAGATATGTCACTATATTGATGATATTTTGATCCAAGGCGAATCACAAGAGGAAGTTCAGACCCAATTAGATAGAGTCATTGAGTGCTTGCGTGAGAAAGGTTGGGAAATCAACCCGGATAAATTACAAGGTCCGTCCCAGGCTGTGAAATTTTTGGGCATTAATTGGCATGAGGGGCACCGAGAAGTGATCCCTCAGGTTAAACAGAAAATTCTTGATTTTGCAGTTCCGAGGAATAGGAAAGAAGCCCAAAGCTTCATTGGCTTGTTTGGTTTTTGGCGCCAGCATATTCCTCATTTGAGTCAAATATTGGCCCCTTTGTACATAGTCACTCGTAAAAAGAATGCATTTGAATGAGGTAAACCACAGCAAGATGCGTTTAGTCTGGCAAAAGAAGCAATTCAGCATGCTCTGGATCTATGGCCTGTATGTGATGGTGATGTGGATTTGAATGTGTCTGTACAAGGCCTTTATGCGAATTGGAGTTTGTGGCAGAAACAAGGCAAGAGTAGAGTACCGTTAGGTTTCTGGACTAAAAAGTTACCTGATGCTGGTGAGCGTTATACACCTTTTGAGAAACAGTTACTTGCATGTTATTGGGCTCTGGTGGATACCGAGCAATTGACTTTGGGACATGATATAGTTTTGCGACCTGAGATTCCTATCATGCAGTGGGTTATGAGTTCGCCGAAAACTCACCGAATTGGACACGCTCAAGAGGCGAGTGTGATTAAATGGAAATGGTATATACAAGACAGGGCACGTGTGGGACAAAAAGGAGTTGCATCTTTGCATGAGCAGGTGGCACGGGCGCCATCAACTGAGACTGAGAGTGAATGTTCCGTACCTTTAGTACAGGAGTCTCCTGTTAAGTGGGGTAAACCTTTTGATGATTTGTCTGCAGAGGACAGAAACCATGTCTGGTTTACGGATGGTTCAGCAAGGTTCATAGGGACGAGACGGCATTGGAAGGCAGTGTCCTATAATCCGATCACACAAAAATTGCTGAGTACAACTGGTGAGGGTAAGAGCAGTCAATTTGCTGAACTCTATGCTGTTTATCAAGTTCTGAAACAAGAGTTACCTGGCACATGTCATATTTTTACCGATTCTTGGTCTACTGCCAATGGACTGGCAGTTTGGTTACCGACTTGGCATTCCCATAGTTGGAAAATCCATTCAAAAGAACTGTGGGGAAAAGAATTATGGCAGGAGATTTGGGAAATGCTCCCACAGAGTACTGTGCCTACTAGCGCCTTGAGACCCTCCGGGTGAGTAGTGCGCTTTATAAATGCCTTATAAATGCTTTATAAATGCCTATGATTGATTGATTGATTGACTGTTACAATCTTCCATGTGGATGCTCATACCCCGATAGACTCTCTTGACAAATTCTTTCATAATATTGCAGATGAGAAATCTAAAATTGCTGAGGCAGTGGTGGACACGCAAGATTCTGATACTGCGGGATTGGCGAAATGGGCCCACCAGAAAGCAGGACACTTTGGAGAGAAAGCCACTAGCAGGTGGGCTGCTGATCGAGGAATTTATATTCCCCTAGATTTAATCAAAAATGTTATTCTACATTGTCCCATTTGTCAGCATATCAGGCAGCGCAAAGTGCCCCAAATTGTTAAAGGTCATTTACATCGCGGGAAATTGCCCGCTCAAATTTGGCAGATTGATTACATTGGTCCACTTCCTATGAGTAGGAATTGTCAATATGTTTGCACCATTGTTGATACATACAGTGGCCTGTTGGTGGCCCTTCCCTGTAAGCAAGCTACCCAATTGAATACTATTAAAACAGTGGAATTGATTATGATGTATTATGGTGTGCCATTCCAAATTCAATCTGATAATGCATCCCATTTTCGTGGAAGATTGGTACAGGAATTCTGTGTGGAAAACAATATTGAATGGGTGTTTCATATACCATATTATCCACAGGCCTCGGGTCTTGTGGAGAGGTTGAATGGCCTGCTGAAAGACCAATTGCGCAAATTAACAGATGACAAGTATAAGAATTGGCGAGACTTTTTGCCTCAAGCGTTATTGATTTTAAATAACCGTCCTTTTCTAAATGCTGAATCCCCACTTATGCGTTTGTTTCCTCCGAATGTTGATGCTAAGCCCAATGAAATCAGAGAGACCGTGATGTACTGGGAGATTACTCCCGGAGCTTTGGCTCCATGTAGAGCGACCCCAGGGTCGGCAGGTTTGGACCTGCATGCCATGGATGACACCGTTATAAAAAGTAAGGATCGAGTCATCATTGAAACCGGTGTTGGTGTTCATATACCAACTGGAAATTTCGGATTAATCGCCCCTAGATCGGGGCTGGCTGTAAAAGGCATTCAGGTGCTTGGAGGAATCATTGATAGTGATTATCAGGGAGAGATTAAGGTGCTCCTGCTGAATAGCAGTGAGGTTGACTTACTGATACATCAAACTGACCGAGTGGCTCAATTGCTAATAATGCCTGTCTTCAGTGGTGAGATGACAAAAGGCACTGCCCCAACGTTGCTAACTGTACGAGGCCAGAAAGGTTTTGGCTCCACAGATAATCCTGGGGCCAGAGTTTGGGTGCAGTCGCCTAAGAATCCCCCTGAACAAGCAGAAGTGATTGCAACCGGTCAAGACAACACCATTTTAGTTATGAGACCAGGGAAAGATAGCTGGGAAGCAGTCCCGGCTGACAAATGTTGGTTACGAGAATGAATAATGCCTGTATTTGATTCTCTTTCAGATCATTCTTTGGACTGTTGCTGCAGGATGTGTCGGCGTTGGACTCCTTTTGGGCTGGTACGACGAGGGAGGAGGGATCCCATCAACCCGGGCTGAGTTGAGAACCCGAGTGTCGCGTTCCTTCGCTGCGTGGGATTCGTCGCCGAACTTTTGGATTACATTGGCCAAGCAAGTGACTAAAGCCCCTCATTTCTGCTTGACACCGATGAGATCGGTGACGGACATTCTGGCAACTTGTTTAGTTGCTGTCCCTGCTTCATTGGAGACTTTGACTCATATTTTTAATATATCAAATGCTCGCCCCAATGTTCTTCTGGGCGATTTCGCTGCCCATGAGTATTGCCCCTTGTGTACTGTACTGTCAGACCCGATACCGCCCATCCAGTCCCAAATAGTTACCTATAATATCACACAGGGTGATTTATGCTTTTTCCTTACTTGTGATCCTAGGGTGATTTCTGAATGTATGCGTTTAAGATTGAAAGGTGCCACTTCATTCACCGCTCATGAACGAACTTTGTGCCTTCAAAGGACACCGAAAACATGTACTTCTGTTCAGAATAACATGACTTGCAAGAGTATGGTAGTTACCCCCAGTCACTATCGCACGATGTTACTGCCTGCCGGATGGCTTTTCTCATGTGGTAATACTTCCTGGCCATATATACCCGCAAATATTTCTGGAGGCCCTTGTGCCATTACTAGACTGAGCTTGCTCATGTTTTCCTCACATCCGAATGCCAACTCTCGTGTGATTCGAGATACAGTGAGGTTACAGGAGGATTGTGACTCATCTTTGCATTTATATTCCAAGTCTGAATACCTTAGCCTGGCTGTTTCAATTGTTGGTGTTCCTGCTTTGGCAGTTTATAATGCCAAATCTATTGGGAAAATGGCCTGCTGGATGGTAAAATCCATCAATCATACTTCTACAGTCCTGTCTGACATGCTATTAGACGCCCACGGTGAACGAAGGGCTATCTTGCAAAATCGAGCGGCCATTGATTATCTTTTGCTTAAACATGGACACGATTGTTCTGATTTTGAGGGTCTTTGTTGTTTTAACTTGTCGGATCATACAAAATCCATTCAAACTCACATTGATAAATTACATGACTTGACAGAAGAAGTTAGAAAACACATTGACCAGGGCTGGTTTGACTGGCTCTTTAATTGGTTACCTGATTTACATATGCTACGTCAAATATTAGGAGGTATTCTGATTACTATCGGCATTTTGATTTCTATCTGTTGCTTTATTCAGTGTATTCCTTCACTACTTCAATTCTGCACACCTGGTACTAGACATAGATCAGTTAGTCTTGTTTCATATTATTCTTCCACAGATATTAGTTCCGTTTAATGAATGTATAATAGACTGAAGTCAAGGGTGAAATATTCTGCTCGATTTTCCCGGGCTTCTTGTGAGGAAAAGATGATTAAATGTGACTTCAGTCTCTTACCATTCAAGTCTAAGGGTTAGAGTAGTGAATGGAGCCTATTTACTAGGCACTTCGACATGATTCTGTGCTCTTCCCCATAGATCAGGGCTTGCACACATAGCCTAGGGGATAGATTCGTTAGTATTAGGGATAACCTGTCCTGTAGTGAGGGTATTTCACGGAGCTGTGCTGAATTCAGGCCTGGTAGGCCTCAAACGGGAGAGACTCCATCTTTCTTTCTGCTCCGGCAGCTTGAGATGCTTCTAGGTCAAACGTAATGTTTTAGTTATGAGGTGTTATTCGCTTGGAGAGAACCGGTTCAGGCCGGCCCTTATCGAAGGATTGTATTTTTCTTCATGCCGAAGACACTACATCAGGCCGGCCGGCTGGGAACGTGTCCTTGGTACGGGGAGGTACAGGAATTTGGTGGGCGGCAGGTTACGGGCCGGAATTTTCCCTGAGGAAACGCACCTCTATATTAGTGAAAGTCTGAGGCAGTTACATGTTCAGTCCGTAGGCGGCATCTAGCCGTTAGCAGTAAAGCTACTACTTATTCCAGGGAAGACAGACGCCATCTTGAAGGCGGAGAAGAACCGAGAGACAGATGCTTTCCTAGCAGAATAGCCAGAGAGGAGAGAGTAGCCGATAAGGAAGAGGTCCCAGTGACTCGGAGAAGGGTGATTCCAGGCGAGCCGAGACACAGACGAGAAGGGAACCTAGATGACCACTGAGTGCAGGCTACATACTACTAAGGTGATGTCGACCCTTTCTTATTAGAGTGTACAACTTAATCTTTCACTTTTCTTTGCAGGTTATGTGTTATATCGTAATGTTATGTGATTGTGTATGTACTGAGTAATAAAGTATCCAGTTTGTAGTGAACCGACATGTGCTGCGTGTTCTTGTATAAGAGGGTAGCCTATTCTTCTAGTCAGCTGCGGCTACATGAACAGATGTTAACCCTGATCAGGTAAGTGGTAACTGAATAAGGGAAAGAGGAGCCCCTCGAACCTGAGAACAGGCTATGCTCGAACTGGCAATCTTTGTGTGATCTGATGAATAGTGAGACTGATTCCCCTTTTTGTATGTTATGGTGATCATAGGATGAACTGTCGTATGAGACTGCCGTCTAGGTAGAGAGGTCTGGATTCGTAGGGGATCGCGAGGCCGCCACTTGTGATACTGTCGTATGGGCAGAGAGGTCTGGATTCGTAGGGGATCGCGAGGCCGCCGATTGTGCTGAGACTGCCGTCTGGGCAGAGAGGTCTGGGTTCGTATGGGACCGTGAGGCCGCCACTTGTGATACTGTCGTATGGGCAGAGAGGTCTGGATTCGTAGGGGATCGCGAGGCCGCCGATTGTGCTGAGACTGCCGTCTGGGTAGAGAGGTCTGGATTCGTAGGGGATCGCGAGGCCGCCACTTGTGATACTGTCGTATGGGCAGAGAGGTCTGGATTCGTAGGGGATCGCGAGGCCGCCGATTGTGCTGAGACTGCCGTCTGGGCAGAGAGGTCTGGGTTCGTATGGGACCGCGAGGCCGCCACTTGTGATACTGTCGTATGGGCAGAGAGGTCTGGATTCGTAGGGGATCGCGAGGCCTGCCGATTGTGCTGAGACTGCCGTCTGGGTAGAGAGGTCTGGGTTCGTATGGGACCGCGAGGCCGCCACTTGTGATACTGTCGTATGGGCAGAGAGGTCTGGATCCGTATGGGATCGCGAGGCCGCCGATTGTGCTGAGACTGCCGTCTGGGTAGAGAGGTCTGGGTTCGTATGGGACCGCGAGGCCGCCACTTGTGATACTGTCGTATGGGCAGAGAGGTCTGGATCCGTATGGGATCGCGAGGCCGCCGATTGTGCTGAGACTGCCGTCTGGGTAGAGAGGTCTGGGTTCGTATGGGACCGCGAGGCTGCCACTTGTGATACTGTCGTATGGGCAGAGAGGTCTGGATCCGTATGGGATCGCGAGGCCGCCGATTGTGCTGAGACTGCCGTCTGGGTAGAGAGGTCTGGGTTCGTATGGGACCGCGAGGCCGCCACTTGTGATACTGTCGTATGGGCAGAGAGGTCTGGATCCGTATGGGATCGCGAGGCCGCCGATTGTAAGATAAGAGGTCTTGGTATGTATAGTAGGAATTCCCTGTCCTTAGGTGATAGATATATGTGGTTGCACTATTGTAAATAGGTTCTAGGGAGGGGGTAACGTTCTGGCTGGGTTAGTGAGGCTCTGATGAGCGGGTTCTATCTGATCCGAAAACCCAAGCAGAACAGCCTCGTGACTCGAAAAGAATTCTTTGAAGAAAAACAACTTGTAGTCATCTGAGCCCAACACCACATGGTGGACTTTTGCAAAGCATGTTTATCTACAGTCACACATGCCTTGAACAGTTCATTTCTTGTAGGGAGAAGGACCACCTCAACGGTTTAGGATTCTCACCCTCATCAACTATCTGAGGAGCCTGTGGTCTGTCTGAACCCGTAAGTAAGTCCCAAAAAAGTAGGGTCTTAGCTTTTTCTATGCCGAGACCACAGCAAAAGCTTCCCTTTCTTTTGCTTGTCACCTCTGTTCCCTGGGAAGTAATATCCTACTAATTAAGGCTACAGGTTGATAGGTCCTCTTCATTTAGCTGCAAAAGCACGGCTCCTACACCATGCTCTGAGGCACCCGTCTGCACTACAAATTCCTTGGAAAAGTCAGGAACCTTGAGCACGGCTGCTGTGCATATGGCCTCCTTCAGGGAATCAAAAGCTGGCTGGCATGCCTCTGTCCAGATCACCTGGCATGGCTGCTCCTTGGAAGTCAGCTCTATCAAGGGGGCAACAATGATGCCATACCCCTTGACGACTCGCCTGTAGTACCCAGTGAGACCTAAGAAGGCTCTCACCTTTGTCTGGGTCTTGAGGGGTGCCCAAGCCAGAATGGTGTCAATCTTGGGTTGTAGGGGCACCACATGGCCGCTTCCTACCTGGTGACCCAAGTACACCACAGACCGCTAACCTATCTGGCACTTACTGGCATTGATAATGAGGCCTGCACTCTGCAGGTCCTTCAACACCTCCTGAAAATGGCAAAAATGGTCCTCCCAACTGGAGCTGAAGACTACAATGTTATCCAGTAGGCAGCACTGAGGTTCACCAACCCAGCCAGGACCTGATTGATCAACGTCTGAAATGTGGCAAGGGTGTTCTTCAATCCAAAAGGCATAACCCGGACCTGGTAGTGCCCTTCTGACCTCTCTTGTGTCCCCTCGGTCAAGGTAATCTGCCAGTACCCAGACGTTAGATCAAAGGTACTGAGGAACTTGGCAGCTCCTAGCTGATCAAGGAGCTCATCTGCTTGGGGGATGGGCTGCATGTCCATCTTTGTGACGAAATTGAGCCCATGGTAGTCAACATAGACCTGCAGTTCAGGTGTGAAACCTGGCGGGGCAGCCTGGGGGACCGAAAGCACTGGGCTGGACCAAGGACTGTTGGGGGGTTCAATCACTCCTAACTTCAGCATCTTAGAGACTTCCTCTTTGATGCTGTTCCTCACTCTATAAAACACCCTGTAAAACTTGTGCTTAACTGTCTCCAGTGTCAATAGCATGTGTGTACCTTGGAGGCTAACTGTCCCAGCAACTGGTGACAGTCCCTCTACTGCTCTACGTTCAGAGTAGGGGCTCCACCGTCCCATTCTGCTCTTTGGAAGCTAGGAGTTCAGGGAGAGGTTCACTCTCTTCTTCCATCCCATCATCTGCAACCAAGAGCACGGCCACCTCTTGAAAGGTGGTTGGAGGCAGTTCACGTACAGGACACTCATAGGGTTCCTAGGAATCTTGTGCTCCTTCACCTCAAATGACCCAGACCAGCGCTCTTGGAGAGCACGGGGCTCTACTGGGGCCACCACCCACACTTTCTGGCCAGGCTGAAACTCAACTAGAGTGGTATTCTAGGAGTACCAGCGCATCATGTCTTCCTGGCTAAATTCCAGATTCTTCTGGGCAAGTCTATGGAAATGGGCTGTTTGGTTCCTGAAGGCCAACATGTAACTGAATATATCTTGGGGTGTCTTCCTAGGAGATTACTCCTAGCCCTCCTTTACCAAATTGAGAGGGCCTCTCACAGGGTGCCCATACAGAAGCTCAAAAGAGGTGAAGTCAACCCTCTTCTGCGGTACCTCCCTGTAGACGAACAACAGGCATGGTAAGAAGACGTTCCACTTACGCCTCAAGGCTTCTGAGAGACCCATAATCATGCCTTTCAGGGTACCGTTAAACCTCTCAACCAACCCATTGCCTTTGGCGGTGGTAAGGCGTGATGAACTTGTAGGTAGCACCACATGCCTTCTAGATGGCTTTCATGTACAGAGACATGAAATTGGTACCGCAGTCAGATACCACCTCTTTTGGGAAGCCCACATGGGTAAAGATCCCCATAAGTACCTTACCCACGGTGGGTACAGTCACTGTCCTCAGAGGGATCACTTCTAGATACCGGGTGGCATGGTCTACCAAGACCAGTATAAACCTGTTACCAATGACTGTTTTTGGGATCCAGAGGCCCCACTGTCTCAATGCCCACCTGCTCAAAAGGGGTGCTCACAACAGGAAACGGTTGAAGACGTACCACTTACCTGGCAGGTTGGACAGGTCCTGTAGAATGAATATGAGGCATTCCTTATATGGGGTGAATAAAAGTGGGTGACAAGCCTATCAAGGATCTTGTCCTGCCCCAGATGACCCACCAGTGGCACATCATGAGCCAGACCTGGGAAGGCTCTGAAGCACTGGGGTACCACCAGCACACGGGCTGTCCCAGGCTCAATGACCTTAGACTCACTATACAGGAGATCACTTTCCCAATAACTCAGATGAGAACCTGAGGAATTACCTGCTGCCTGGCTCTTGGCCTACTGCTGAAGACTCACAAGGGGTAGCTCTTTCTGCACTGAGCAGAATTCTTTCCTGGTGGGGCCTCCTTCCTGCTGCCAATGGGTCAGCTCAGACAGGTCCCCCAGTTCAGCCACATCTTCCCCATAAGTTCTAGGGAGTCTCTCTCAGGTTCAACCTCCTTCCGGACAGTGGGAATTTTAGGAGCGGGTTTTCCATACCCTTTGCCCATCCTTTTCCTGGCGGGCACCTGGGCCACTGTTTCAGGCCCCAGGTTCTTCTGATCGCCCTCTCTGGTAGCCATGGACTGTGTGGTCATGCACGCCAAATATGGCAATGCTAACATTTCCAAGTGCGACCTGGGCTCCACCTCCTTCCAGGTGGTATGCTCCAGGTCATTACCTAGCAGACAGTCAAAAGTCATGGATGGACTCACAGCTATCCTCATGGAACCTGAGACCCCACCCCCCCTTTCAATGGGAACCTGTGCCACCAAGCATTGCCGCTCACTGTTGTCTACTGGTATAACCTGGGGTACCACATTAGCGATTAGCTGCTCCTCAGACACCAGATGACAGTGGACTGTTACCATATTGGCTCCTGTGTTTCTCAGAGCCTCTGCCCACCTCCCATTGATGGTCATCCACTGCCTGTACTTCTTAGTATTATCAGGCATGAGTTTTCTCTGAACCATCTCACCCTCACCCAGGGAGACTAGGGTAATCTCAGCTGGATCCCCACCACTAACTGGGACCAACTTCTTCCCAGGCCTACACTGGCCATTCCCTGTGACTGCCCACTGGTGGGGCCCTGTGTCCGCTTGGGACACTTGGGACTCCCTCTGAAGTGTCCTTCATGATTACAGGCAAAGCACTTTACTGGTCTCTTCCCTGCAGGACTTCCTGAAGGGAACCATCTCTTCTTTTCAACAGGGGGGCTGGGAATCCTTACCCCGGGTACTAGTTGCGGGTCCTTTTGGGAACTCCGTACATTAATCTTTGTCCCCCCCTCCTTCCGTTCGGGACCCTGCTCACCCTTGGCTGAGTCTCCCACATACAGCTTCTTTTGAATCCTTGTGCTGAGCCAGCAGTCCGCCTCCATAGCCAGCATCCTGGGGTCAGTAAGCTTGCTGTCAATCAAGTGCTGGTGCCGCTCTGGAAAACAACAACTAGACAAGTGCTCCCACGCAATCAAACTGTACAGCCCCTGATAGTCTGTCACTTCACTGTCCATCACCCAACCAACCAGTGCTCTGCAGTAGAAATCAACATATTCAACCCAAGATTGAGAACCAAATTTAGTACTCTAGTTTAGTACTCTCACTACACTTCAGCTAGTTACTTTCTGGGGTGAGACCGTACCTCCTGGTTAGGGCTTCTTTCATGGCAGGGTACCTCATATGGTCTTCTGGAACTAAAGCCAACTGGGTGTCCTCACCCTCCACTGTGAAGTACTTCCTGTCTCTCTCAGGGACCCTTTTCATTCTTAACACTACTTTATAACCCCTAAACCCCTGTTCTATGTCATCCTCCACAACAAGATTCCTTACCACATCTTTGAGTATATGTACCTTTCCCCTCAGACTGCACTGCAGAACTGCTGTCACCAGCTGAGCTGGACCTACTTTTTAAATCCAGCTCTTTCAAGCTCAGCTCTTGAGCTAGCATCATATTTCTCTCATCCAATTTATCTTTTCTGCCTCTCCGTTGAGTTTGGCTAGTTTTAACTGGAGTTCCCTCTCATGCTCCATCTTGGGCCTTTCTAGCTCAATTTGATGCTTCCTAGCCTTCTGTCTGTCCTCCTCCTCCTCCTCTGGGGACAGACCTCTTGAAAAATCACTGGTGCTTGCCCTGAAAGATCCCTTTCTCCTATGTGGATCCTGGTTCACAAAATGTTATGTTATGTTATATTATGTTAGGAGCATTTATATTGCGCACAGCTGCCCCAGCTAAGGGGCGTCCTGGCGCAAGACCGGTAAAAACACAACTAACACTGAAATTGAAGACACAAAAGGGCCACATCTAGTTAGGAGGGAGAAATTAAAACAGGAGGGTTTTTATGGCTTTACGAAAAAGGAGAAGATCTTCCATCGCGCGAATCTCAAACGGAAGCGAGTTCCAGAGCGCTGCTGCTTTTACCCGAAAGGACCGACCACCAACTCGGCTGAGCTTAAACCTCGGAACCACAGCGAGTGCCTGGCCCATTGATCTTAAAGAGCGGGTCGGAACATAGCTAGACAAGAGATTCGAAAGGATCTGGGGAGCTAATCCTTTCATAATCTTAAAAGCCAGACATAAGACTTTAAAATGAATTCTTGACTTAATCGGTAGCCAGTGTAAAGATCGAAGAGTACTTGAGACAGAGCAGGACCTAGGCAAGCCAACTATGGCTCTAGCTGCGGCATTTTGGACACGTTGAAGGCGGATGATTTCTGCCTGGTTTGTCCCTATCAGGAGCGAGCTGGCATAGTCCAGACGGGATATTACTGTTGCCTGAACCACCAGCTGCCTGGTAGGTGGGTCAAAAAACTTCAGGACAGGTCTTAAGCCCCGAAGGACCCCAAAGCAGCAAGCTGCGGTTTTCTTGGTGTGCCCAACAAAGCTCAAAGTGGAGTCCAACCACACTCCCAAATTTCTCAACGCCGTAACCGGAGTTGGAGACGGCCCAAGTTCCGGAGGCCACCATCTGTCCCCCCAAAGTTCCTTGCCCCTCCCGACAACCATGACCTCAGTCTTCTTAGCGTTGAGCTGGAGACAGTTGGCATTCATCCAGCTCGCCACCGCCCTCAGTCCATTCTGGAACCTAGGGGCATCCAAGTCAGCATCCCCGCTGATGGTAACGGCCAGCTGAGTGTCGTCCGCATATGAGACCATATTCATGCCCCACTGCTTGACGACATCAGCCAGGGGTCTCACGTAAAGATTTAATAACGTGGGACTCAGCGAGGATCCCTGTGGCACCCCCAGGCCCAGAGGATGGATTTTTGACTGATACGGTGGTATAGCAACGCAGAAGGACCGGTCGTCGAGAAAGGAACAGAACCACTGTAGGGCTAACCCACCAATGCCTATCTCCTCCAGGCGATGTAGAAGGATGCGGTGTGAAACAGTATCGAAGGCGGCGCTCAGATCTAATAATACTAGCGCCGCCGTCTGTCCCCCATCCAGCACCGAACGCAGATGTTCAACCATGGCGAGAAGGGCTGTCTCCGTGCTGTGCCCAGCACGGAACCCGTTCTGGGTAGCATCCAGGATGTTAGCTCAGGTGAGATGGTCGGAAAGAACCTGGTTGACGTGAGCCTCCACCAATTTTGCCGGCCTAGGAAGCAAAGAAATGGGCCGGTAACTCTCCGGCTTCAACGGATCCAAAGATGGTTTCTTCAGGATAGGAGAAACCACTGCACGCTTCCATTTAGCTGGAACCATGCCCGTAGCCAGCGAGATGTTGATCAGGGAACAGACAGTGGAGCGTCCCAAAAAAGACTGATCCCTGAAGAGGGCAGGTCTTACCGGATCCAAAGGAGATCCAGATTTAATCTTCAGGGACAGTCTATCAAAAACCTCAGGTAGGAGCAGGGGAAGAGAATCCAAAGTAGGAGGGGCAGGAAAAATGTCCACAACCTCCGAGGGTGGCCTTGTACAGGGAAAGGCCCGGTAGATGCCCTGCACTTTCTCCAGAAAGAAAGAAGCTAAAGCCTCACAATGAGAGGTAGAAGCCATAGCCGGGGAGGAAATTCGTTTAGACAGAAGATCTTTAAGGGCCTTGAATATGGTTTTAGACGGGTTCGTGCTGTTGCGGAATTCCAGAGAGTAGAACGCCGCACGGGCTCTGCATATGGCACGATGATAAGTCTTAACGGAAGGCAGATACGACACTTTCTTAGCCGCATCATAAGACCTCCGCCATTCTCTCTCGGCCCGCCTGCAGTTCCCTTTCAAAGCACGTAGAGCGCTGTCATACCAGGGGTTCGACTTTCTGGAGCTCAATTTACTTGTAATAATCGGGATCAAAGAGTCAAGCGCCCTGGTGATGCATTGACAGAACTGGTCATAACCAACGTCATCCAAGGGTCCTAGCGGATCAATAGTCAAAACATGATGCAGGTCCTCTAACCTAAGTTTACTCCAATGTCTTCTAGGGACCGATCTAGCCGAAGGAGTAGAGGGGGTCATAGGCAGAGAGGCCCGAATATCCACTAGATAATGGTCAGTCCATCCTAGGGGTGAGATGGAAAAGACTATGGTTTCCGTTAAATTAGTAAAAAAGGGATCCAATGTATGCCCCCCTATATGGGTGGGTTGTAAAACTTTTTGAAACAACTGAAGGGCCTCGAGATCCGCTAGAAAATTCAAGACAGCCGGGGTGCTCTGATTGTCAAGATGGAGATTAAGGTCTCCCAGAATAGAAAAATTGGCACAACCAACTGCCAGGGAACTAACGGCGTCAGGGAAGGCATCTCTAAATGCAACATCGTTGCCTGGAGGCCGATATACCACCATCCCTGAGATCGAAAACTGGGGGCTGATCCAGATCTTAAAGGAGGCGCTTTCGCACCCAGCGATATTTAAGACATTCCAGCTACAAGGGAAACAAGATTTAACAGCAAGGGCGATGCCCCCTCCTCTAGTTGGACGATTTAGAGTGAAGATGGAATATTCAGGGGGAAAGGCCAGATTGATAATAGCTGCATCGTCCTCCTGCAACCAAGTTTCCGTAATAGCGAAAACATCTGGGGTCTCATCCTTCATAAGGTCCAAGATGACTTGATGGTATTGCACCAAGGACCTAACATTCAGGCTAAATATTCGAAGAGCGCGCGCCGTACCCTTACTCCGAGAAGTGAAACCCAAAGGCTTCTGGCGGGTATGTACGGGAGAGGCAAGAGCCCATCTTTTGCAGGCACATCAATACGGGCCGCTTAGAGGGTGGATATTTACCTGATCGCACTTAGGGATGGTCAGTCCAATGGACCGTAACGTCTCATTGGAATAGGCGATCATCACGGCAGATGACCCGATGCGCCCAGCGCGTCCCTAGCGCGGACGGGCGCAGACGGGCAGGACTCTGGCACGACTCCGGCTAAGCGACGGCGTCCCACTGCGCGATACCGATGAAGGCTCTACTCCTCCACATTCACATCCACATCATTATTCCTGCCCCGTGTGCTCACCAGCCTGTTTTGCTGCCAGCCAGGCCCTCGGCGCCTTTTGCAGCTCTTCCTTTTTAGTGAGGCCTCTAATAGGACATGAAGGCTCCTTGCGTAATGTTTTGAGCTGTGGTACTCTTTAGGCCTCCAGCCTCTCCTGCTCAAACACCAAATCTGCAGCTCCCACTGATGGATCACTAACCAGAGACGTGAATGTAGTTCAAACTAAAGAGTTTAAAAGAAGAGAAAATGAAATATTTATGGTCTGCGATATGGAAGTAGTGTACACCAATCAGTGTATGTAAAGTACAAATACAAGTCCTATGCCACCAGTGTTAAAAATGGAGCCCCTCAAACCCACCTCAGGTTCCACACAGACTCTGGTGCAGATTTCCACTTTGGCTTTAAGACCTGTGCTGATCCCTTCTGCATTGATTCCGGTCCCAGCTTTGCCAGCACCTGAGGTCAAACACCTGCCAACTTCAGAATTCGACCATAAGCCAAATCCATCTCGACCACCGACCGAGGTTATGCTCCTTTGACTTCACTCCATCACACATGGTTCCTGTACATTCTGATTCAGACAAAACACTTCCCCTGCATTGGAGCTGTACTCAAGGGCTCCATCATCTTTTTGGCTTTGATTCAGACCAGAGTTTACCATTACATGATAATGACGATGGTTATGATGAGAATGATTTACCCTGACATTATAATGATGACAAAAATATACATGAACTTGCAGGAGGCCAGTGGGCTTAATACTTCCCCCTGATAAGGGGTTGGTTTTGTCCCTCGAACCTTCAACGGCAGAGAGTGCTCCATCTGCCATAGGGATTAGACAGACCAACCTGGACCTAGAGCTGCTGTCTGCTGAAGTCAAGACACATGTCCTTACTGCGAATTTGCACCCTGGGCCAGCCTCATCTGAGCCCATTCACTGAAGCCCTGACACTCTTAGGGCACTTGGGATAAGCATTGCTCTTACACAACAGTGAACAGGCAGGTAGCTAGATTCTCGCGACCTGGATTGTCTCACACATCATCCTACTCTTGAGAGTTTTGTGATCCAGACTTCAACAGCAAAGTGAATTTAAATGCACTCCATACAACTCCTCCAGACAAGGAGTTGCAAATGTTTGAGACATTCTTGAAGCAAGTTTTCTCTTCGCCAGTTAAGCATTGCGGTCAGTTAGTGCAGTCTGCCTATTAGTGGTTATACAGGTTATACAGGCATATGGGACATGGCCAGCAAAATCTTGACAGTAGTTTCTGACAGAGTTTTGGGCCTCTTTGGCGCAAACCATTGAGGACAACCTGGATGCAGCCAAATATGCTATCCCGGCTGGCCAGGGTATCACGGATTGCTTGGGGCTATGGGCACTATCGTGGTCTCCATCTCCATGAGTGAATGAAATCCACTGGCTTTTCTGGAGATGTTTCGACATCTTTTATGGATATGTCTTTTATTGGCTCCCGCCTCTTTGGCGAAAAGGGCTATTCTGCCTTAGAAGGCTTTAAGAAAAGCATACATCTTTACTTGGGAATTTCCACGTTTGCACAAGTTTCCTCATCCGTTTCGCCCCTTCCAAAGCTACTGCAGAGGGTTGGCTTATAGACAACGTGAGGAGCAGCCAGCACTACAGCAGTCGCCCCAGTCTTTCCTGTCCGGGGAGAGTGATCAAGCAGACATTACAGAGGTTATCAGGGGCACTGTGGCCGCTTAAGTTGGACACAGCAGCACACAACCATTTTGAGGGAGTCAGGATCAGACATTTCCGCAGGTGGCGGAGCATCACATCTGACCAGTGGGTGCTCCAAATTGTCCAGAAAGGGTACCCCCTCCCCTTCCTGCCCACCTCTCCCGACATGCCTCCCATACCACAATGTCTCCCGAAAGACCAGTTGCTGATGCTGTGAGGGGAAGCTTGCTTGAACAAGAGAGCCATAGAAAGGGTGCGGGCATCACAGGCCGGGACTTGTTGTTACTCTTATTACTTCCTGGTGTCGAAGAGGGTCGAAGGCCTCAGACCTATACTTGATCTTCTCCTTCTGAACTATTTTCTCAGGAAGAACAAGTTCAAAGTACTCTCCCTGGCCCAAGTTCTGTCTGTCTGTCCTGCATCTAAGAGACTGGATGGGGGTGTTGGGTCTGCAGAACCCCTATTATCACACCCCCATCCAGCAGTCCCACAGGTGCTACCTAGTGTATCAGGTGGGCCAAAAATGCTTTGTTTCCTTGTGCTGAAGAAAAGAGGCTGTCATCCTAGTTTAGGTCTTTGCACTGTGAATGACTTCCTGCGGAAGGACAAATTAAAAGGGTTTGCACTGGACCAAGTTCTGTTTGCTCTGGATCCAGGCGTCTGGATAGGTGTCCGGAATGTTGCCGTGGAAAAGCAGGATGAGAACTTTCATGAGCCTGTGCTGCAGTCTCACAGATGTTACCTGCGATTCAAGGTCCGAAAGGGCATTTTGAGCTTTGAAGGTTGGGGGTACTAGTTTTCACTCACCTGGTAGACTGGCTGTTGAACGCAGGTTCACCACAGTCAGTCATAGACCATCTCCAGGAGATTGCAAACCTCTTGATATTGCTGGGGTTCTTGATAAACGTGTCAAAGTCACACCTAACTCATTCGCACAGGCTTCCTTTTATAGGCCCTGTTCCTGACAATGTTCAGTTCAAGGCATTTTCTCCATTGCAACAAGTCCCAGCCATTCTGGCAATGATCCTGATGTTTCATCCTGTGGTTCTGCTTCTTGGTGAGAGAAGCTCTGAGGCTTCTTTGCCTGCTGGCTTTAAATATCCTGCTTGTTCACCTCTCCAGGTGGCATAGACGGGCTCTACAGTGAGATCTAAAGTCTCTGTGAATCCAGCACCAAAGAAAGCTGTCAGATGTCACCCAGATCTAAGAGGAGAGCGCTCAAGATCTGCAATGGCGGTTGCTCAACTGCAACCTGGCCACTAGCAGACCCCTCTCCCTTCTCCACGTAGAGCTGACTGGTTGCAGATGCTTTCTTGCTGGGCTGGCTGGGCTGGGCTGGGAGGTCATCTGGAAGAGGTGGAGAACAGAAGACTTGGATCTCTGGCAGAGACCCGGCTCTACATGACATTTTTGGAGCTACTGGCTATCCACCTGGCGTTAAAGGCCTTCCTGTGGCCCAGAGATAGACTATTGCAGGTTCCCAGAGACACCACCATGTGGTACTGCAACAAGCAGGGCGGAGTGGGGTTCTGGGCCCCTGGGCCCTGTGCCAAGAGGCACTACACCTCTCTTTGAATGATTTTCATAAATTTTTCAAAATACAAGAAAAGTTCATGACAAAGGGTATCTCACCAATACCTGAAGGCAAGATTCCATAACATTATTACAATTAAAGCTAAAACGCAAACTCATCTGTTCCCATTAGCCTCTTCAATTGAATTGCCTACATGATAAGCAAAAAAAACAATAAGAGAAAACAATTAGGACAGAAGATAAAGAAATAAAAACCAAGCACCACTGCCAGGTATATTTCAGTCCTTTTTTGGAATGTCTTCGCACGTAAAAGTCCTATAGAAAGATGTGAGCATCGGACATCTTTGCAGGACTATAAAGCATTGGAAATGCAGTATATCACAAGATGAATTGAGAAGAGATCAGAAAATCTACGCATTATAATTCTCACGTATTGTATAGTCAGCAGGAATGTATCAGTACTTCTTCAAAAGAAAGGTGCCTAAAATATATATGCAATTGATCATTGCGTGTATACGTCACTATCACGCACAGCCATGGAGGACATGGTTTCAGCCATTCTTTGGTCCTCAGCACAATGCTTGATTTTCCTTGTCTTAGAAGACACAATTTAGTCACAGTTCTGTTAGCAGACAAGTTCCTCCCTACCTGCTGCAATAATTTTGTATTCCTGGACAGTGCCAAAGGGTGTGTGTTACATAGGATGTGGATTCTTGCATTGCCAACAAATCCCTGTGGAATCATTTTGGCCTTGTTTAGTTTGTAAGTAGACCAATGCAACTCTTGTAAAATTGTAAAATAACTGATTATTTAAAGTTTTGATTCTATCAGACCTCTATCATGTGTGCTCATTGTTGCAGACCACTTTCTCGCTGTATATCTTATTTAGCCTGGTATCTTTGCTTCAGGAATAGTTCAGTAGTTTTGGACAGGGCCGGCTTTAGCGCTGGTGGCGCCCAGTGCACAATGTTGGTTGGTGACCCAATGACCACCTCCACCACGGGTTTTCTCACTAGCACCCTTTAACAGTGACCAAGTCTCCATAACCACACCCTCTCAGATGCATTGAATTAGTTAGACAGCACCACTCATACCAGTGTAGGGTGTCCGAGCACTTTGCATCACACATTACAGAGACACTCAATCATACGTGGCTAAATCAGTGTATACGAATTATTAAATAAGCCAAAGGACAACAAGTGTAGGAGTCACATGTCATCCATACTGGTAGGCAGTATAGTTTAGGAGTGCTTGGTGTGGAGAAGCACAAACTCAGAGTCGAAAAAGAAACAGCATAGTAGGGAGTTTTCTTTATTAATAACAATTGATTTCTACCCAAATGAACCCTTTTTGTAACATTAATCTATGCTCTAATGTATGCTTTGCAGTATTTATGCAGTTCTATAATGAAAGTTAATAGCTCACTGTTCTATATTAAGACTTTAAGTTATAAATTGCTAGTAACAAAATTATGTCTCTTTTAAAAGCAGTAACCTGCTGACCCATTTACATTATATGCACTTTGTAATCTACATGGTACACGTTCTTTGCAGCAGGCATATTAACCCTCTGCACTACCTTAGATGAGTCAAAACCACAACTATACAAAACTCTGATCTCTCCAAGGAAAAACATTAATCACAGGAGTTAACTTGACATTTTTGTACGGCGGGTAATTGCTGGTGGAAAGGAATGCGGCAGCAGATGCTTTAAATACATAATAAACTTGCAAACACGACGCCCCCAGGAAGCCAACACCCGGTGCGGCAGGACCGGTCCCACCGCCCTAGAGCCGGCCCTGGTTTTAGAGCAGTACTCTTATCAACAGATTGTAGTACACGTTTCTTGTAATGGACCGTTTTATCAAATAGGTATGTGATTAGCATGGTTCCCGAGCTGAAAGAGCCGGGCCTGATTTCTCATCGGCCAATGACGGTGTTGCAGATATCTTCAAAACTGGTTGTTACCATGGAAGTGATTGAGGAGTCGCAGCTACGACCCCTGGCGTGCCCTTTGCTACCCTTAGCACTGCCTTTGTGACTGCTGGCCTAAGAGGTAGCAAATTCAGTGCCAGGAACACAGGGGTTTATTTTTGTACCGTCTGGGACATCAAAATAATGAGCTGGCTACCCTATTCATAAGACTGGAAGTTTGTTGCAGGATCAGCACATTATTTATTTACTCCACCTCCATACCTGACTAATGCCATAATACAAATAGTTTAATTTATTTCTGAAACTCTACGCCGCCGTCAGTAAACATGCTGAGTTACTTCAAGTGTCTGGGAATGCACCCTGCATTCAGACAACTCACTCCTCATGTTCGCCCTTCACACTCACCCTGCACTCAAAGAGATCTCAATGCACTCGCACTGATCACCATGCACTCACACCATTCACCTGCTCACCCTGCACTCACAATGATCACTCTGCACTCACAATGCACTTGCGCTGTTCGCCCTGTACCTCACCCTGCAGTCACATGAGCACACTTCTCACCCTGCAGTGATGTGACACTTCGCTCCCCTGTCGCCCTCACTGCTCAATCTGCAATCTCACTCGAACAAGCCCATCACTAACCATGCATTCATTCGTCCCGCGCTGCACTTACATCCGCACCCAAAATCATATGGCCACCTAACGCACCCTGCAGTCACTCCTCTTACCCTACTCTCACACTGTCACATTGCTCACTGTGCACTCACATGGGCACTCCTGCCACCCACACAGCACAGAGGGTTAATGCACCTGCTACAAAGAACGTGTACCATGCAGATCACAGAACTGAGGGTGAGTAACTATAAGTAGGGCTATAAAAAAATGAAATGTTTGTCAGAAAGGTGCTATAGAGAGATGAGGTGCATTGTTGGTGAGTGTTAGTGAGGGAATTCATGGAGAAGGAGGAAATGGGGGAGGGGACGCCAAAAAAGACTGTTGCGGGGAGGAGCCTAGCGCGCATCCAAGATGGTCGCGTGAGCACAGGGCTCCCCGGACCCTCGCTGCTCCTCGGAATTTATCCTGACATTATCCTGACTTAGCTGACGGAATCTGGAAGGCGAATTCTGGCTGAACGTTGACCTTCTTTCAGAAACCGAATCGGACCGGGGAATCCTGATCTACGGTGGTTGGAACTTTCGAGGCCCAATCGATGGCTGTGCCCGGGGCGAGGGTGACCTGTGGAGCCGGGGTGTAATTGAACAACAGCGGCAGCGGATCTGTGCCAGTGGCCGCTCCATTACTTTCGGTTTCACTTTTGGATCCCCGAGGGGCTGGAGATCGTAACTGATTGGAGCGGCTGGATGCCCTTGTCTCCGCTTGCCACCAGTGTGTCCGTTGACTTTGGTTTCCTCGCCCGGCCGCATCACGGTATCTGGTACGGCTTCTGACTGAGTGGCCGGTACCCCCTTGACGCTGGGCCGGTGGTCCCCGTTGGTGAGCGTGGTTCTCATGGGTGGCAGGGGGGGCCCCGAGGGGCGTAAGACTAAGACATCCCTCCGCGGGGGTCCGGTCCAGACGAACAACATGGACCGCTATACCCAAGGAAGAGGGTCCCCTGGAGCGGCTGGAGCCCCCTCGGACGAAGCTGGTGGTGGCTCGTCCATGCCCTCGGATCCGTCCCTGCAGGACATTATGGGCGCCATTAACGGCATCAAGGAGACTATTGCTACGCAATACGAGGCCTTGGCCCGTAAAATCGACACGGTGGCTATTGATGTCGCACTGATTCGGGCGGATCTCTCCAAGACCAACGAGAGGGTTCAATCGCTTGATGTGCGGACGTCCACCCTGGTTGCGGATGTGTCGGACCAGCGGGCCACTCTCGGCGACCTCAAGTCGGCCAACGATCTGATGGCCCGGCGGCTGGAGGACTTTGAGGGACGGGCCCGCCGCAATAACATCCGCGTCGTAGGCGTCCCAGAGTCCTCCGACAACCACCCGGTGGATCTCTTGGTCGAAGAGCTCATCCTCAAGCATCTTGCCCCCGCCAGCCTGAGTAAGTTCTTTGCCGTGGAGCGGGCCCATCGAGTTCCGGGCGGTCGGCCGCGGCCGGGGGCCCCCCCGAGGCCCATTGTTGCCAAACTTTTCTACTACAGAGACCGAGATGTGATTTTGCAGGCCTCGCGGGCCCATGGCCCGGTCCGCCATGAGAATGCGTCTATTAACTTTTTCCCGGACTTCACCCAACTTGTCCAGAAACAAAGGATGGGCTTCCAGGGGGTAAAGCGTCGCCTCCGCGACCTGGGTCTCAAGTACTCCATGCTTTTTCCTGCTAGGCTCCGGGTGGAGCACGAAGATCGGACAATCTTTTTTGACTCTCCCGCGACTGTGAGTGACTGGCTTGACTTGCTGCCGGGCCGCGGGGACCGGCCTGGGCCCTCTACTGGTACCGAGGGTGGCGGGTCTCCCTCGGAGTGACTTTGGTCCTTGATTTTGCCATTTTGTACTGTTCGGCTGGGTTCACCTTCTCTTTTGCATTTTGTTTCATTATGATCTATGTGGGGGGCGGTTGGGGACGGGTCCCTCTCCTCCTCCGGGGTCTTTCCGTAGAATGGGGTTTATGGGGCGACAGGCACACTGCAAGTTGGGGTGGTTTTTTGGGTCGCAGGGGTGCAGGGTGGGGGGAGTTGGTAGTTGGGGGGTTTTGATTTGTGTGTTTTGTTTTTAATGCGAGGTCTTTGTTCTGTTCTAGTCTTGGGCGCTGCGCTATCTGCTGGGGGATCCTTGATCGATTGGAGGGGATGGGGGGGGACGGGTTGAGGTTGATGTCATGGAACGTCAATGGATTGGGGGACCGTATCAAACGGGGTGTTGTGCTGCAGTATCTGCGACGTATGTCTCCTGATGTGGTGTTTTTACAGGAGACGCATCTGGTGGGTAACGTTTGTCATGCCATGAACAGGGGGGGGTACCGACTCGTTGCCCATTCTGGTTTCACCACTGGCTCTAGAGGGGTTGGCATTCTCCTGCGCTCTTTACTTCCGCTGGAGATCACCAGGGTAGTCCCGGACGACAGAGGGCGCTATGTGGCTTTGACTGGGCGGTGGGAGGGGCAGTCCCTTTCCCTGGTCTCTGTCTATGTTCCCCCGGGCCTCCAGAACTCCACCTTTTCAGACTTGGGTCGAATGCTGCTTGAGCTTCCTGACAGTCTTCTGCTTATGGGTGGGGATTTCAATTCGGTGGTCTCGGGCGACCGGGATCGCCACCCGCCCAGGGCCCTACCTGCTGCGCAGGCGTGGCTTGGCGGATTCTTGGAGACCTTCGGTCTGGTCGATTGCTGGAGGTTAATGCATCCTACACAGTGTCAGTACACTTTTCACTCTGGGGCGCATGGGAGTCTTTCCAGATTGGATTACTTTCTTATGCCCGCGGCCCAGACTGCCCGGATTCGAGAGGTTAAGCATCTGGCCCGGGGTATTTCTGATCATTCCCCACTGTGGTTGCTTTTTGACACTGGGACGCGGTCTGCTGGGCGGATCGCTCCTATTAACCCTTGGTACCTGCGGAACCCCACGATCCGCTATAGTCTGGTCAAGTCGATTGACCAATACTTCCTTGAGAATGATGGGTCGGTGATGTCCGCAGTGTCCCTGTGGGAAGCTTTTAAGGCCGTACTCCGTGGGCAGGCCCTATCCCAGATTGTGGCGGCTAAGAAGGTTAAGACGGAGGCGGTGGAGAAGCTGGAGACCGACATCTTGGGGTTGGAGGCGGCCTTGGAGACGGGTGTCTCTCCGGATGGGCTACATGCCCTCAGCCTGAAATAGTTCGAGTATAAGTCCCTTGTTACTGACGCTGCCCGGACCATGTATAGGGAGCAGCAGGGTAGGTTGTATGATGCTGGAGACAAGGCTGGTAAATTGATTGCTTGGCTGGATAGGAAGGAGAGAGTGAATCGTGTGGTCCCAGAGCTCCGGGTTGCGGATGGAGTGTGTGTGACTGAACCTGGTGAGATTGTGGAGTGCTTTGCTGACCACCTCCGGACGGTGTATTCCCCGGTGTCTGACAGAGATGAAGACGACTCTCGTCTTCTACTACGGGATATTGTCCTGCCCGGCTTATCCGCCGAGGACCGTGAGCGGTTGGATGCCCCCTTGGCAGTCGATGAGATTGCTACCGCGATTTGCTCCCTTCGCTCGGGCAAAGCTATCGGCCCCAATGGCCTGCCGATCGAGCTATACATACTACGCCCGGATAAAATCGCGCCCTTCCTCCGTCGTATGTTTCAGGAGTCGAACGAGAGGGGTTCCCTTCCCGCCGACCAGCGTCTGGCGACTATAGTCGTGATTCCTAAGGAGGGTAAACCACGTGACCGCTGTGCTTCATATAGGCCTATCTCCCTCTTAAACGCAGAACCCAAAATCCTGGCTAAAGTCCTCGCCAACCGCTTGCTGAGCGTTATCTGTGATCTGATTCATCCGGATCAATGCGGCTTCATCCCCCACCGTAATACCGCTCTTAATCTGCGGCGTCTGCACGGCGTCCTAGCTAGGGCGAAATACTTTTCTGAACCAGCCGTATTGGTTTCATTGGACGCCACCATGGCCTTTGATACCATCGAGTGGCCATTCCTCTGGGCGGTCTTGGAGAAGTTTGGCCTTGGGGAGGGATTTCTTAGCTGGGTGAAGCTTCTTTATGCCGGACCAATGGCTCAGGTGGTTGTCAATGGGCGGGCTTCCCGGCCCTTTGCTCTCGGGAGGGGCACTAGGCAGGGGTGCCCGTTGTCCCCTCTGCTTTTTGCTCTTGCCTTGGAACCGCTCGCCGCCTGGCTCCGCTGGGAGCCCTCTATTAGAGGGATCCGGTGGGCCCCGGGCTTCGAGGATCGGGTCTCGCTGTACGCGGATGATATTCTTCTGTACCTCACCTCGCCGCGACAGTCACTTAATGTTCTCTTTGATGTCCTCACCTCCTTTGGGAAAAACTCGGGTTTGATAATTAACTGGTCCAAATCTTGCGTGTACCCTCTCTCCGGTGGCCCTCCCGTCTTGCCGCCTCTACTTCCTATCCAAACGTCCTCATCCGGCTTTAAGTACCTGGGGGTGTATGTTTCGTTGGACCCGGCGGTCCGCTATGAGCAGAACCTCCTGTCTCCACTCCGACGTTTGAGGGTGGATACGACTCGTTGGTGTAGGTTGCCCCTGTCTCCGCTTGGTCGCGCGGCCCTGTTTAAAATGATGTCCCTTCCCAGATTTCTTTACGCGCTACAGAACTCATTTGATGTCATTCCGGTGGCCTACTTTCGGGAGGTGGAGAGCCTGCAGAGGAGACTGGTCTGGGACGGGCGGGCGCGTATCGCTCTGGCAAAGCTTACTCTCCCCTGGTACGACGGGGGCATCGCGCTTCCTGACATTAGACGGTACTATTGGGCCTCCCAACTGTCGGCAATTAACCATGCCACGTATGCTCCTGGTCTGAACCCGGCGTATGAGATGGATAAATTCCTGCTTCCCGGCGGTAATTATAACAGAGCGCTTTACTCCCGATCTGCTGGTTGTACCCTCACGGGCCCTACCAAGATTGCGGTAAGGGTGTGGAAGGCGGCGAATGTAGCGATGGGCTGGAGTGAGCGTTTAACGTGTGCTACTCCCTTGTTTGCCTCAGACCGCCTGGGGAGCCTTTGGACGACGAAAGGCTTTGAGCACTGGGACACGATCGGTATTAGCAGAGTGGGGGATCTGTGGGTTAAAGGCGCTGTCAAGACCTTCGCGGCGCTCCGGAGCGAGTATGAGCTTAGTGAGAGGGAGTTTTTTCGCTACGCCCAGGTTCGGCATGCCCTGCTCTCGGTTTTTGGGGAAGGGTCCACGGTCCCTGTTTCTTCGCCCCTCGAGGACCGCATACTCGACGGTCACGTTCCCGATAGTACTATCTCTTTGATCTATAAAAAATTGATAAATAATCGGGCTGACCTCTTGGTGCGTCTACGGGAGGCATGGACGGGGGATGGGGTTGAGTTGGACGACGAGGACTGGCAGTCCGAGCTGTCATCTCCTAAGGAGGTGGCCATCCCGGCCCGTCTCCGTTTGGTCCAGCTTAAGATCCTCCATCGCGTTTACGTGACGGGTCCCCGTTTGGTCTCGATGGGGTTTTCTGAGGACGGGCTCTGCAAGCGTGGCTGTGGGCACAGTGCCACCTTTCTCCACATCCTGTGGGAGTGCCGCGAGGTGGTGGAATACTGGCGTCAGGTGCATGAGGTTATGAGGCGAGTCACCGGGGTCACGCTGTTGCCGGAGGTGCGTCGTTGTGTGCTGAATGTGTGGGAGCCCAATGACTATAACGCGGCCCAGACTCGGTGGGCGGCCCTGGGGAACATGATAGCAAAGAGGGACATAGCGCAGCTTTGGGGTTCGCAGCGGCCCCCCACCGTGTCTGTCTGGAAGGAGAACATGGACTGGTGCATGTTCAGGGAAAAGACTGTGTATGTGGCTCGTGGTAAACCCGGGGCTTGGAACAGAATTTGGGGGCAGTGGAATGCGTATCGTGGAAGTATTTGTGCTCCCCCCCTGGTGGAAACGTCTGATGTAGCCTTGTCCCCCTGATCCTTGATGGTTCCTTACTTATCTGGCACATCTGAGTATAGATTAGTATTCCCGTCTCTCCCCCCCCCCCCACCTCTTTGTTTCCCTGCTTTCGACTGCCATCGGGTGGTCGGATATGGACGCACCCCTGCTGTGGCCAGACGCCCATTTTATGTTTTCTTGCCTCGCCTTTGTTTTAAGTTGTTATTTATGTTAAAAGGGTGTATCCTGATTTCCTCTATGTGCAGCCTGCTCATCTGTAGGGTGCGGAGCCCCGGTGGGCCAGTCATTGTGATTGCACTGTTTGATCTTTTACCTACTAGCGGCCGGCCCTGGTGGTTGTAGGCCCGTGCTTGTAACCTTCTTTCTGCACAATAAAAACATTTTCAAAAAAAAAAAAAAAAAAGACTGTTGCACCGTGCGCGACCAGTGCTAGGGCCAGCCCTGGCTGGGAGTGTTGGCCCCCCCAAAGTTCGTGGTCTAGTTGCGCTCCTGAACATTCCTATGATGTAGTTTAGACTTGGTGGGGTTACCATTTTACCAGTTTAAGATTTCCCCATAAAGATAATTGTACCTTTTCCGATTTAGGGAAAGCACGCTTTATTTAGTCAATCAGCACTCGTAGGTTATCGTCAACCACGTGGTCCAAGTGACTCGAAATTAGTGACCCCAAATATTCAAATTTACATGCCGCCATTTGAAAGATGATGGGAAATGGCTCGATCTGTTACATTTGATGGTAGCTGTTGGATTGGAATACAAGCATCACATTGAAGTAAACACATTACATAACGTCATCCAAATCTTTCCCTGTTCCATAACAGATAGCCCCACTCCACACGATCATGTTTCTTGCCAACGAGGGAGAGGGTTTATTTATCCACTCGTCTTTGTAATCCCCTGTAAACCAAAAAAAGTGTAAAAGCATTCTCATAGGGTTCGGGGACAAATCCCACCTGGTTTTTGTGAATGACCAGGGAGTTAACTCTAGAAGGTAGTAATTTAGCTGATATTGTAAGTAGATGTCACCCTGGCTTTGGCTATAGCAAAATGATGGCTTTATTGTATTCCGGACCTACGTGTTCTGACAGGATTTTTAGGTCTCGCCGTCTCAGCGAGACCTAAAGTAATCTCTATATGTTGGCAAGCAGCCGGTAGTTTCTCCAGCTGCTTGCCATTGGCTTAGTGTTGTTTTCACTTTTGTTACATTTGTTTTCATTGGCCCAACTGACTTCCGTGTAGTCTGGAAACAGCGGCCACCAACTACAGTTTTAGTCCGCACTGTTCGGAGTTTTTGTTTGTCTTGCGCATTGCTGCCTGACCTAAACATGGCAGCGGCGCATGCGCAAGGAGCCGATGTGCGCAAGGGGTGGGCAGCGCATGCTGCTTGTCCTTTCTTTCTCCCTTTTATAGCAAAAGGTGCTGTGCACGTGTTCGGACATCTAGATTTCAAGATTGTGGTAGAAGCTGCTGACGTGCCTCCATTCACCGTGGTGCTCCTGGCGCCATCTCGGCAGGAAAGGCAGCGTGGACCAGCGACATAAGCCAGGTAAGGGACTCTAACAGCTGTGCTATGGACAGGTACATCGGCAACTGCTCAATGGGTTTTAGTGTAGGGTAGTGGCAGGAATGAACGGAAATGTGCCAATGCTTTAGGTATTCTCTCACTCCACTCTGCTGCTTGGTCTTGACCCTTTGCTTAGAGGCCGCACTCCAAGACAGCAGAGGCGGCGCAGTGTTTCCTTCTTACAGTGCCGCACACACATTGTAGAGCCACCAGAAGTCCCCTGCCCTCGTTGCCTCGAGCCGGGATAAGCATAGAACTTGACATTTAATGCGCAGCTCATGCAGACCAAGATCTTATGTTATGTTATAAAATGTACAGAGCGCGTAGCTGTCCCAGAAACAGGGCTTCCCAGCGCAAGTCCAGAAAGAAAAACAAGCATTTGCAATGCAATAGGTCTCGCATTTACGCGAGTTTGAGCTATTCACATTGCAAATAACAATGCCTTTTATTTTTGTTTTCGTTTTTAAAACTAAAATAAAAGGCATTGTAATTTACAATGCCAATAGCTTATACTCGTGTAAATGCGAGACCTATTGCATTGGAAATGCTTGTTCTATATACCTTCTCTTACAATGGCACTGTCGATGTATACTAGTAAAATTATAGCAGAAATCAGTCTTTTACTGGTGGTTTTCCAGTGGCTAAGGTCAGGGCTTTAGTGGAAGAAAATAAATAGGGGTCTCTCAAAGGGGCGTGGCCGATGTAATTAAGGGCGTGGCTTATAAGTACCAAAGCTGAAAATCTGTGCTTAGCATGGTGTGCTGCCTGACTGGAATTTTGCTACTTCTGTCATTTCATCCAGATTTATAATGCAGCAAGTAACATTACACTTACAAGCCAGTACTGGTATAACATGAATAAGCAATAACCAAAGCCTCGTAGTGTTGCATATTGAAAATGCTTCAGTTCTGAAATGGTCGGACTGTGAAAGAACTAAAATGAGCCTCTTTAAAGTTACATTAGAGGCAGTGAAGCGTGGTACTGCTGCAAAGTTAAAATGTATTTTTTTCATCCTGAGGGTGAGGGTAAAAATGGAGAGACCGATAGGGACCCATCTCAGCACCTGCTTTTTAGAACTGCCGGCAATCTTTGGCAAAATCAAGGCCTATCCGCCCTCACCAAGTAAAAAAAAGCACACACAAAAAAAACACCAACGGCTGATCCTCACGTAGGTGACTACATCTCCGTCTCCGAGAGTGTCATGGATCACAGCGTGGAAATTTGTGTGTAGTGTTCTCTGCTCAGACCCTACACAACGCCGTGTACTGCTCAATAGTACGTAACGTAACTACAGACGGGAGCAGCATAGTGGTGAGTGAAAGCAAAGGGGAGACAGAGGGGCCACAGAGAGGGACGTGGGGGGGATGTGGTTCATGCAGATCACACATTTGAATCTGGATGTGACATCTGCATCCAGTCCTACAGGGATCGATCCTGTAGGTGCAGTTGTGCGTTTTTAAAAAAATGATTTTGTTTTGTAAGGACCAATAAGCTACAAGATGCCAGTATGACACAGCCTTTGATCAAGATGCCAGTATGACACAGCCTTTGATCAAGATGCCAGTATGACACAGCCTTTGATCTTCCAGAGGCAGATAGAAAGAGTGTTTTGAATTGGGTGGTAACAAGTGGTATTTCAGAGAAACCCATTTAATTATGTCTAGATACTCCCTACTGCTGTTCACCAAGTGCTTGAAAAACGCATGCGCTTTGGCATCTTCTGGGGGGGGGGGCTGAAGCGCTTTTTGAGGGAACTACAATACGGGGCATTACACACCTCAATCTCACTAGAGTTCAATGGGGGCTTGGGGGTGGCATTCGAAGAATGTCCACCCCCGGGCAGCTTCGGGCTCGTGGTATCGCCCAAGGCCGAGCACGTGCAGGCAGGGAGCCTGCTTTAGAACGTTGGCGTTCAAACGCCGAGTTCTAATTATTGGCAGTTGGGGTCCAGGAGCAGGTAGGCAGGAGGCGCGCTCGCTTTTCGTGACTCTTGTGTGATTTATTTGGGGCTCTGGCAGGCTGCTAATTAGTTTTTTATGATGGCTGAAGCTGTGGAGAGAGTCAGGGAAGCCCTTAGAACATTGTGCCAGGCAGGGAGGGAGGATTTATTGGCCCCTGGTGTCCTGAATCAGGCTTGGACTGGGTTAACCCTTAAGAAGAGGGCTTCCTCTGAGGGTGTGTCTGCTGCAGTTATTGCCTGCACATTATCGAACAGCTCTCCTGAAGTTTTTTCTGTGGAAAATTCAAAGTCTTTGAAGAAATTATCTAGGGAGGCTCCCCTTCTTACCTCTTTTCAGCAGTCAGCTCCTACTGTTGTGGTAAAAAGCAGGGGGAGGGCTCGCACACGCTCAGTGAGGGGTAGAGGGGCAAAGAAACCTGCCTTTCTTAAAGGGATATCCAAGGTCTCTGAAGTTGTGGACACTGTTAGTAATGAGGCATTGGCGCCATCTAGTGGCGAAGCACAGTTTTGCGATTCTGGCAATGGTGAACACATTTTTTCTGGTAAATCGCCTATAAAACGCGATATTCCTATTGTTAATAAGAAAATGTTATATTCAGCGGATGGTAATTCTGTTTCTGGTGACCGGTTTCTTACTCCTGTTAGGTCTTCAGATACCATTAATTTGTCAGCGGAGTTTTCAAGTTTGCCAATTGTTCCCATTGTAAGGGCTGAAGAAAATATGGCTTCTGGAGTATCTTCGGATTTGCCTTCTTTGGATTTTCCGGTCAGGGAATTAAATAAGGATTTTTTGTCTGTTTCTGTTGTTGGCGGAGCAGACGTTAGCCGTTTTAGGTCAGCGAGTGAGCCTCCTGCCGCAGGGGGATGGGTTTGGGTGGGGGGTGGAAATAAAGGCAGTCCTGCGGTGCCTGAACATCACCGGTCTGCGAGTAATAGCGACTCGCAGGCCAACTCTGCGTCCAGATTGCAGAAGGGCATCAGGTGTGGCGAGTTTCCAGCGGCTTGCTCACCTTTTCACGCAGTGCCTGAAAATTTTCAAGGACCCCCTCAGTCTGCAAGTACTAGCGGCTTGCAGGCTGACACTCCTACAAGCCTGTGCAAGGGCAGCGGGCGCAGCGAACAACCATTGAGCAAGTTTCATGCGTCTTGCTTGCCTTTTTCCACGCAAGAAACAGCTGTTAAAGAGATTTTTCCAAATTCCTTACCTGATTATAGGCTTCCACAGTTTAAAAAAGCAGTGAATTGGAGGGTTTTCGATGGTGGTGTTGAAGATGGGGCTAGGCCTTCAGGTAGTGGCGTCGAGCAGAATTATTATGACAATGGGGATAACGACTTATCTGACCTGGAGGAGGGTGAAATCCCCCATCAAGAGAACCTTTCTAATGACTGTTTTCCTTCCAAACAGGGGGGGCTTGTTAATCAGTTTTCTCGAGCTGATCTTTTACAGACACAAGAATCCGAGAGGAACTGGAAGCGGCTAGAGCGTTTTCCCAAGGCCTCGGAAAGAATCCAGATGGACAAGCCCCTTCAAACAGGTGGGCAAGTTTTCGATGCTTGTTCTTTATTTAATGTTAAAAAACGTAGGGAAGTAGCAGTCCCAGAGTCAGTCACAGGTGATAAGGTCTGTTGTCATTGTAAATTTGCGAGTTCACAGGGACAGGTATCCCCTAAAACAGATGCGGTTGCAGCTAAGGTACCTGTTTCAGTTTCGCAAGAGGAAAAGAAAACCAAAGACAATGGTACAGGTTTAAAGAGGTTGCCTTATATGGGGTTGTCCATGCCCCTGGGGTCACATTTAACTAAACATACAAAAGAAAAGATTTGGAGCGGGGAGTTTGTAGACGTTTTTAAACTACTACATCGGGAGCTTCAATCTAAAGAGGGTTCAAAGGAGGAGGCATGGGAGCTAGCGAGAAGACCCAGGGTTCCCACTAATATTGATTCCTGGACCTCTGCCTTTTTGATTTTCGCAAGCGTTTACTGTGAAAAGTTTCCGGACCGTTCGGTCTCTCTTTTAAAATATTTGGATACTATTAGAAAGGCGCATGTAGAATTTGGGGGTTTCGCATGGTTACACTATGATGAGGAGTTTCGAGCTCGTTTAGTGTTAATTCCAGAAAAACCCTGGGGTGAGGTAGATAACGAGTTGTGGGTCCAGTGGATGTATCCCCAAAGGCCTCCTCCTGCATTACATACAGCAAGCGGTTTGGCGATTACCCCACGGCCCTTTCTTAATAGACCCACCCTGGGAGGGGTGGGGTCATGGGCTAAAAACACAGCTTTCACCACGGGGGCGTGCTGGAATTTCAGCAGGGGTTTCTGTCACAAGTATCCATGCAAATATAGGCACGAATGTTCAAAGTGCGATGGTAAGCATGCAGTGTTGCAATGTTTTAGTGAACAAAACCCCAGGTTCTATACAGGTCAGGGCAGAGGGAGAGGCGTCCCTGTCCAGCCTCCTTTCAAAGGCGGTTATGCCAATTGACATTCCCAGCTTATGTAAGTGGCTAAAATTTTACCCTCTCAGGGAAAAATCTTTAAAGTTAGAGTGGGGGTTTAAGGAAGGTTTCAAACTCGGTTATCAAGGTCCTAGGCAACGTAGGTTTGCGCAAAATTTAAAATCTGCAAAGCAGTTTCCTCAAGGTATTGCTAACAAATTAGACTCTGAAATTGCTGAAGGTAGAATAGCCGGCCCCTTCTTTTCCTGGCCCCTTCTCAATCTTATTGTTTCTCCTTTAGGAGTGGTTCCCAAGAAAACGGAGGGAGAATTTCGTATGATTCAACATTTGTCTTGGCCTCAAGGACTGTCAGTAAATGATTTTATAGCTAAAGAGGATACTGTAGTGCAGTTTTCTTCTGTGGACGTAGCTCTGGATTTAGTTGAAAAGGCCGGCTCAGGAGCGGAGTTGGCAAAGTGTGACATTAAGTCGGCTTTCAGACTGCTTCCAGTGCATCCTCAAGATTTTGAGTTGCTAGGGATTCATTTTCAAGGTCAATTCTTTGTTGACAAAGTGTTGCCTATGGGATGTGCAGTTTCCTGCCAACTTTTTGAAGATTTCAGTTCTTTCCTACAATGGCTTTTTTCATTCAGGTCCGGCTACATGCAAGTGTCGCATTATTTGGATGATTTTCTTTTTGTGGGTAGAAAGGGCTCTCGTTCATGTGGCAAGGCCCTCCAATTTTTCCAATCTGTGATGCAGGAATTAGGTGTTCCTTTGGCGGCAGAAAAAACAGAGGGACCAGAGACTTGTCTAATATTTCTAGGCATAGAAATTGATACTGAAAAGGTGGAAGCTAGGTTACCACAAGGCAAGATGCAAGAAATTGTACAGTTGCTCAATTATGCTAAGGCACCGAGAAAACTGACTCTATTTGAGATGCAACGGTTGTTGGGTCATTTGAATTTTACCTGCAGAGTAGTAGAGTAGTGAAGGCCGGGAGATCATTCTGTAGGAGGTTGGGTTTTGCTATGGCGGGTGCGTCATTACCTCATCATAGGGTCAGGGTATCCCTTCACATGAGAGCAGAGTTTGAGGTCTGGTTGATTTTCCTGGACAGTTTTAATGGTGTTCCTATTAGGTCCATGGGCGACCAGTTTTTATGGTCTATACAGATATTTTCCGATGCTTCAGGATCTAACGGTTTTGGACTTTTCTGGGATGGCAAATGGTGTGCTGAACAGTGGCCTCCACACTGGATTAGTGAGAAGCGCAGTATCGCGTTTTTTGAATTATTTCCCTTGATAGTAGCACTGTCTGTCTGGGGTAAGTTTCTAGCTCACAAATCTGTTCTCTTTCATGTCGATAACCGGACCGTGGTCGATCTGGTCAGTGGTCAGAAGGCAAGGGACAAACGCCTGCTCCAGTTATTGCAGAATTTCATGCTGAGTTGCTTGTTGTTGAATATAACTTTTAGAGTGAAGCATATTCCTGGAATAGACAATACTATAGCTGATGCGTTATCTCGTTCCCAGTGGCGGAGATTCCGTGGTTTGGCACCCACAGCGGATGCAGAAAAGACTACAATTCCTCAGGAGCTATGGCTGCTGGCGGATTGACGATTAGGAAGTTGGTGGAGCAATCTCTGGCTATCAGCACACGCTTAGCGTACAGGAGGGCATGGGCGGAATTTCTACAGTCAGGTGCGGCTTGTCATAGCAATGATCATACAAGCCTTTTACTACGCTATGATGACATTCTCCATTTTGTGTTGAGCAACATTGATAAGGGCATTACAGCTGCTACCATTGCAGGAAAGCTATCAGGAATATCCTTTTACGGAAAATGTTTTTGGGGATATGACCCGTCTTTGGGAGAGTTGGGTAGAAGGATTTTGTCAGGATGGTCCAAGGTTAAGAAACGTAGTACAGTACAGCGCAAGCCTATATCTCTAAATTTATTGGAAAGGATTATAACAACGTTGCCTACACTTTGCTTTTCCAAGTTTGAAGCGGCGCTCTTTACACTTTGCATGTTATGGCTATTTTTTGGCACCTTTACAGTATCTGAACTTCTGGGTAAACCTTTTATTCAGGGTCTCAGATATTCAAATGTCTCTATGTCTGCAGATTCACTAAAAATTTATTTAGAATCATCCAAAACAGACCAAAGAGGGAAGGGGGTTACTGTGGTGTTGTGGAAACTTAGCGGTCCGCTATGCCCATGGTTTGCCTGGTTAAAATTTCAAGAATTTCCTCATTATCTTAACAGCAGCTGCATTTTTCAACACCAGGATGGCTCTCAGCTGACTGCTTCTCAGCTTTTGGCCGTACTGAGGAAATCGTTGTTGTCATTAGGGTTAAACCCTTTTTATTTTGGAACACATTCATTTCGTATAGGAGCTGCTTCAGAGGCTGCCAGAAGGGGCTGCTCTTTTCAACAGCAGCGTAGGCTAGGCCGTTGGTCATCTAATTGTTGTTTGAAATTTGTTAGAGTTTTTAATGAATGTTAAACATCCATTTCGCTGTTGCTAATATGTATCTCTTTCCAGGTCACTACTTACCTTCATCAACCTCCATGGCGAATGTGTGGATTGTTGGACACTCTTTCGTCAGATGGGCAGCCAAACAAGCAGACAGGAGCCACTATGGTGTAAATTTAGGCTTTAGTTTTGAAGATACGGACATTTTGTGGTTTGGTAAGAGGGGAATGAAATGGGGTCAACTGTTGCCCAGTTTAAATGAGTTGGCTTCTTCAAAGCTGCTACCTAAGGTGTTATTAATTCATTTGGGCGAAAATGATTTAGTACAGTTGTCTGGCCTGGGACTCCTTTTAGAGATGAAAGCTGATTTAGCCAAGATAGTGCTTGCATGGCCTAATACAAAAATTGTTTTTACTGCACTGGTGCCAAGGAGGGTTTGGAGAGGCGCTGAGAAGTTTTCTGCCATCGACAGGGCTCGGCGTAAATTTAACAGGGAACTACGCCAGTTTTGTCTCATCAATGACATTTCTTGGTTGGCACATGAGGACATCAGTAAAGATGACTTTCAATTTTTCAGAGCGGATGGTGTACATCTAACGTTCATTACAAATGAACTGTACATTGTAAATATTAAAGATAAGTTATCTTATATTTTGGGGTTGCATCCGTGGGGTTGAAGGTTTGCAGTAGCAGCTTTCCTTCTTGTTTGGGGAACATATTTCATATTAAACAATTTCTGGTTATTCTTGCAATGTTGATTTTCTATCATTTGGGGAATGTGTTTAGCACAATATCAGATACTCAAAAAAAGAGGGGGAACTGAGGGGGGGGGGGGGGGGGTAGACAGGAAAAACACCTTTGCAGGGTTTTTTCCTGGTGGCAGATTGGGACGGGATTGAGGCAGGTAGGAAGGGTTGGGTCAGGCAGTATAGCTTAGGACAGAAGGGAAACAGAGATAAGGGGCTGGGGTAGAGGTTCCAGGTGGGGGAGAATTGGGGATCTATGTGAGGGAAAAATTCATGGGGAAAATCTCTTGGGGGATCGATATGGGGGAAATTTCATTGGGGGATCGATATGGGGGAAATTTTATTTGGGGATCGATATGGGGGAAATTTCATTGGGGGATCGGTTTGGGGACTTTTATTGGGGGATCATTGAGGGGTGGCGGGGGCGGGGTAATTTTGCATTGAAAGTCATTGTTTGGCATTATGATTACTTTGCTATGTTGCTAAATAAAAGCGACCTTTTAACCCCCATCGGCCTGCGATGTGATTCATTGCACGATGGGGGCTTGGGGGTGGCATTCGAAGAATGTCCACCCCCGGGCAGCTTCGGGCTCGTGGTATCGCCCAGGGCCGAGCACGTGCAGGCAGGGAGCCTGCTTTAGTACGTTGGCGTTCAAACGCCGAGTTCTAATTATTGGCAGTTAGGGGTCCAGGAGCAGGTAGGCAAGAGGCGTGCTCGCTTTTCGTGCCCCACCCACCCTCCCTATTTTGTTACAGGTTTTATATTTTGCGGTTACGGTAACGTTTCCCAGTTCCTGGGTTTTTGGGTCTCTCTCTCCCTCCCCCTCTCCTTATTTTTCCATTAGGGGCAGATTGGGACGGGATTGAGGCAGGTAGGAAGGATTGGGTCAGGCAGTATAGCTTAGGACAGAAGGGAAACAGAGATAAGGGGCTGGGGTAGAAGTTCCAGGTGGGGGAGATTTGGGGATCTATTTGGGGGAAAAATTCATGGGGAAAATCTCTTGGGGGATCGATATGGGGGAAATTTCATTGGGGGATCGATATGGGGGAAATTTTATTTGGGGGATCGATATGGGGGAAATTTCATTGGGGGATCGGTTTGGGAACTTTTCTTGGGGGATCATTTAGGGGTGGCGGGGGCGCGGTAATTTTGCTTTGAAAGTCATTGTTTGGCATTATGATTACTTTGCTATGTTGCTAAATAAAGGCGACCTTTTAACCCCCATCGGCCTGCGATGTGATTCATTGCCCGAAGCGTGTTTTGCTTTGCCATTAATTGGCTTGTCTGTATACATCTCCTGGCACCATGCCTTTGCCCCCAGTCTAAGCCGCACAGCTGTGACTGCTGCCTGGGCACAAGGCCGACTCGTACCTCACCTTTCCTGCCAGCAAATGAACGTGCACTCGCTATTTGCTGTTGGCCTCCTCACGTTTATACTGGAGGCGGTTGCTTTCTAATAACTTTCTTGAAGACTTCTGGCAGGGACGTATTGCTCTCTTTGCATTAAATCGGCATTTTCTGTATAGTGCTTTCTTGCTGTGGTTCGTCTGTTTCTAAGCGCCTCTAATGTTTTCAGAAGATATGGAAAAAGGGAGAGAGTACAACAATGAGTTGCCCACGATTCAATGCTTTGGATGGTAGTGACTCGGGTGGGATTAGAACTGGGATCTCTTGGTTCAACTTCTGCTGACCACAATTTACCTACCACATTGCACATTTCCAAGATACGTTAGAAAGTGGCAATACAACGCCTGCGATCAAGGCTGTTGATGTAAACACCCTGTACGGCCTCGCAAATGGGTTGCTATGTCAGCAGACCTGTGCGGACGGCGCAGGATACGGGGAGTTGAATGGGAGAGAGGAGCTTCACGGATGCTACATGATCGAGGACGCAGCTGACTGTAAGTACCGACATTAGGCAAGAGCTGACAAGATCAGTGCCGTCCTTGCGGAAACTTTTTGGGCCCATTACTCCTGCCAAGCGACCGCCATTGTCCCCATTAGTCAATAAAGAAAATAGTGCTCACCCAAGTAAAAGGTCCAATCGTTGTGGGTGGTAACAAATGAAGACAAGGCGGTACCAAGGAGGGACTAACAAGCCTATCTACGAATCAGAAGCCAGCATTTACGAAGGACAATGACACATGCCAAAGACAAATATGGGCGGAGAGTGGGTGGGGCTTCTAGTACATACCCTAATGCAGCATGCCTCACAGAGTTAGCAGCGCATATGCGCTGCCACTAGGCTCAACCTAAAAACACAATCCTCGGAGGAGGCAAAGATGTTCTTGTAAGGAGTGTTGTGGATATTGTGCCTCTAGCACTTTGCTTTCACTTTCTAGCATTCATCTTTGTCTTCAGACTGCTTCCGGGGTATTGTATCAGTATTCCTCTCATATAAACTTTTTTTTCTTTTGTTTTATATAGCGTGAACTCGACTCGAAGGTATCAGAGCTATGAGCACTAGTTGCCTTACAGACGGACACATTAATTTTGTTAAGCACGGGGAGATTAAGTGATTTTCCCAGAATCACAGGATGTTCAACCTCCCTGCCGATGCTAGAACCTGGTTCCCCAGCTTTGAGGTAACCGCTCTAGCGTTAGGCCACATCCCGCATCCCACAGTATTTGTTGGGAGTTGACAGATGATTCTATAAAATATCAATGTTCTATGAACATTTTGACAGTGAGTTTCTTCCCTATAGGCAAGTTGTACCGGGCAACATTCAGCTCTGACCCTGGGCTGTGGGGACCAGTGTTTGAAAATCAAGAAGGCTTAAGATTGGTGCAGGATCTGATACCCCATAGACGTCTGTGGAACATTTACACACCTTTAGTAACTAAAGCAGAATACAGTTACAGGCAACGGCGGATACAGTGACCACACTCCCCTGCTGTGTTCCCTTTGTATTAAGTTCAACAGTGAATCAGGTTGGGTGTGCACTAGCTACTCCAGCACCTGCCGTTTTGGGTACTAGCTGCGAAGCAGAAAAAGGATGAACCCAAGATATGGAGTGGTGCACCACCCGTTACGTGGCAAAAGTTTTTTTCAATAAGTCTCATAGTCTTGGTTAAGTTGTCTTAATAAGTCCTTTATTTTTTTTGTAAGAATCCAAATACAGGAAATTGTCAGCCAACGCGTTTCATTCATAAACAATGAACTTCTTCAGGGCATAAAGTTACGAAGTGTCCTTGGAAAGAGTAAACGTGTACAGTGTGGTTGCGTGGGCCTCCTTGATAAGGGCTAGCAAGCGGCAAATCTGGTGAGAAATCATTATCTGACGGAGCTGACGGCTGCAGCTGTTTTCTCACCAGATTTGCTGCATGCTAGCCCTTATCAAGGAGGCCCACGCAGCCACACTGTACACGTTTACTGTTTCCAAGGACGCTTCGTAACTTTATGCCCTGAAGAAGTTCATTGTTTATGAACGAAACGAGTTGGCTGACAATTTCCTGTATTTGGATTCTTACAAAAAAAATAAAGGACTTATTAATACAATTTAACCAAGACTATAAGACTTATTGAAAAAAACTTTTGCCACTTAACGGGTGGTGCACCACTCCATATCTTGGATACACCTTTAGTAACTTAAGCTTACTGAGGAGGAGAAAATCAGTTCAAGGTTCTATCCCTTGAATTGGTGAAATATGTGTATAGACTGTGTCTCTGGGGTGAGTAAGTTACCCTGTATCCATTACTGTGCGATCTGACATTAGGTCTCTGAGCTGTGATGTCATCACCAGGAAACTACCTTTACAACGTGGGCTGAGCCATGCGTGCTGTTTCTCTGCAAGCAGAACCACGCATGCCTTAACCTCGCATGTGTGCGGTGAAGGCAGAGCGCGGTCTAGATGTGCAGATTGGGGGGGAGAGAAAGAGGAAGAGCTCTGGGATGTGGTCTGGTAAGTTGGGCTGGGGCTGAGTTTTGGGGGCCCTGGGGGTAGTTTTTAAGGCTGGGGGCTGGTTTTAGGGCTTGGGGGGGGATCGGTAGTTTTTAGGGCTGGGAGTGGGTTTTAGGGCTCAGGATTGGAGAAACAGGGTAGTTCTCAGGGGTGGGGAAAGTTTTTAGGGCTCAGTGCGGGGGTATGACTGGGCTCAGGGCAGTTTATAGGGCTGGGGGCAGAGATTTAGAGCTCCGGTGGGGTCCTGGGGTCGGAATGGTATTTAGGACGTGGGGGGCAGAATTTAGGGCTCATGGCGGAGGAGAAGGGACAGTTTTCAGGGCTGGAGCAGTTTTAGGGCTCAGGGTTGGGGGGCTGAGGTCAGGGTACTTTTTAAGACATGGGGGTCATGTTTTAGGGCTTAGGGCAGGTGTAGAGGGACAGTTTTCAGCGCTGGGGGCAGTTTTAGGGTGAATGCGTCTTAACCACACATTCCTTTACCAATCATGACTTAACAAAATTGCGTGGTAAATGAATGCGTCGTTAAGACACATTTGTTGTTGGCACCGTGTTGCTGAGGGAACTCTTGGTTTAGCCATGTTTGCTTCTGTCATACAACCGTCATCACCATTCTAAAAGGCTGGGCGGCCAGACTTGTCTATACTGGGGCCAATAGCAATATTCCAGCCACCTCCTATGATTAGCTTGGAGCTAATGAGCAGTCATGTCAAAGTCTCCAAAAAGGAACATTTAGAGGTGGTTGGAGTTTATATTGAACCACACACAAAGGTGGAATTGTGCAGTAATTATGATAGAAGCACATCGTAGCTGGGTCCATCCAAGTTTTATGAACTTTCTCCAGTACGTTTTGATACATCAGGGTGGAAACGTCATTTTCCTGGGTGTGGAGGAGTGTGAATGAGCTGGTTGGATCTCTATCATCATCTGAACCAGATGCTGAGATCACCTTTCCCACCAATTGTCTCATCTTTTCTTATTCTTCTTGGGAAAGGTGAGGCTCTTAGACTGGTGTGTCTCTTGTAGTGGTGAGATTATCGTCTTCCGCTTAACCTAGCTGGTGACTCCATTGAAATTCAGTGACCTGGCGGCCATCTCTTTGGTACCTTGTCTAGCGGGGGTCGCTTGCTGTGGCCTAATCAAAAGCCAAGATGCTCTCCTTTCTGAACAAGTAAGGTAATTTCATCAGTGCCGCCGAGGCAATACCTGGTGGCTATGCTAGTCTGCTGTGTGATCACCAACCAGGTCTTTTCAATATCTCAGTGTCGAGGCTGGGTGAACAGGAGTGAACTGCAATAACCACCAACAAGCTAACTCTGGGGTTGGGGCGATAGAGCTTAGGTGTGAGCATCCGCGCTTCCGTCAAGTGCGGTGGGCGCCAGCACTATCGTGAGTGTTGATCAGTCTCCTGTATTTCAGTCTACAGAATAGCTGTGAGTCACAGGATAACGAACGAGTGAGAGGGGGGAAGTTCAATACAAGAGTCAGGACTTCAGTGGAGCTGGACTTCTCTTGGTCTCTAAGACTCTGATTGCGCTTCACTACGTCTCTGGTAGAATCCCTCCAGGACCTAGGGCAATCGACAATATCATAACCCCCCATGCATTTCATTAGTCTGAGACACTTCCACGCAGTCTGAGTAGGACCCAGAGATTGAAGTACTCTTTCCGGTTCATCTGGGTTATCAATGTCCTTTGTTTGGTCTATTTCTCTTGCATTAATGCTGGGAGTGTGGCAAAACAAATCTTTCTGACCACTTTACTCAGAGAAGGCTGCCACAGATGTTATCTTGTCTCTCTTGTAATCGAATTGGTCATGAGTTTTAGCCATTTGTAAAATCAAACGCATGCGTTGGCGTCTGACGAGGCATGCTAGGATTGGTTTGGAAGCTGACTTGTAAGTATTTCTCCTCAAATGTAGACGGCCCGCATTCAGACACCAACGGTGGTGTAAATGTTATCTTCAGGAGCATCGGTATAAATGTTTCTAAAAATCTGAAACCTCCTCGAGCCTTCTTCATTAGACAGGCCATACATCTGTATGGCCAGCTCGGAAAGAAGGTGTCTAGTCAACTTAGGGGAGTTATTGGAGAGAACTGAGGAGGTATTTGGATTCAGTTCTGTACCGGTTTGCACTTGCTGCCAGCATTACAGAGCCGAAACAAAAAACAGTATAGTTAAAGCTGTTTCTATCAAATGCAGCAAACCTCGCCACTGCATTATAGTTTATGAAGTCAGATGTGTTGTGTAAGACTTGGCCAGCAGGTGGCACATCAAACATGGACCATAGTCATGCACTTATAGTTGTGATTACCCATAGAAGTGGGCAAACCACTAAAAGCACGAGCCTAAAGCCTGGTTCTGTCACAGCTCGAGGTCCTGGTGGAACCTCAGGCACCTAACAAGCCGAGCTTTCATGTGGCTTCTGCCTGCCTCCTCCCTTGGATCCTGGAAATGGTGTTACAGCCAGAGCTGCTGACTTCGGAACTGGGGAACCAGGTTCTATTTTGGGCGTCAGCTCAACATGCTGTAATTCTGGGCGAGTTGCTAACTCTCCCCATACCTATAAACAACTTTTTTTTTCAAGGATTACCTTAAAAGGCGGTTTCAAGACCCTCACCCTGGTCATCACAAATATGTTTAGTGAGTCCCTACTATAAACCACCACAGCCACCTCTGTCACAGTGTACTAAGACAACTGATGGAGAAGCCCAGTGCATATCTTAATTCTCAATATAACTAGCATACATCTGTGATGTTTTTTTGTTTTTTTTTGTCCTCATTCGCCCCAGGTTACACCTCTTAGATCTTACTCTGTTTACACCCTTGTCATAGAAGGACCACTGCACCCAAGGCATTGTTTGCTTTTTCTTCTTTATACCTTGGCTATCCACCAGGTAAAGTGGTGCAAGAGAAGCAGGTAGGTGTAATCATGGGACAGAGTTAGCCTGGCTGATGAAGGGTGTTACCCAGAAACCGGTCCTAGGATGCTTGTTTCCGGTTCAGGGAAGACCTGGCTTGGCAGTTCGGGCTGGACTGTTCCCATGAGGCACAGGGTCAAGACCGATTTGCATATAGCTGGGTTTGAAGTGAGGTGGCGAAGTGAGCTAAAGAATGATGATGGATTGAACCCAGATCTGTGACTGGGGGTGAGTATCTGAAAAGTTTCAGCGCTCCGTCCATCATCACCTTGTGTTTGCTTTATTCGCCCTAAGTTGACAGGATATGCCCTGACGTGGGTCCCTTGCTCACTTTGCCACTCGATTCAAGCTAGTCTGGCTGATAAAGGGTGTTACCCAAAAACCGGTCCCAGGATGCTTGTTTCCGGTTGGGGGAAGACCTGGTTTGGCAGTTCGGGCTGGACTGTTCCCATGAGGTACAGGGTCAAGACTGATTTGCATATAGCTGGGTCTGAACTGAGGTGGCGAAGTGAGTTAAAGAATGATGATGGATTCAACCCAGATCTGTGACATGGGGGTGAGTGTCTGAAAAGTTTCAGCGCCCCGCCCATCATCCTTGTGTTTGCACAGATCTATAACTTCCATCTTTTGTACAAGTTACACCAATTACCTCTCTCGTTCTAACCATCTCACCAGTGGTGCCCAGAAATTATGCCTTGTACCTTTTGGGTCTGCAGTATCCATTCAAAAATGATATTCAATTGACCTTAGCCAATCATCAAGATAAGGCAGTGGAAGATTGCTTAGCTATTTCCTACATATCTCCCTTCGGGCCAAGAGGATCGTTTAGAATAGCAATTGCGCACCATCTTTATTTATTTTGGCCTGCTTTTCCAGGGTACCAAAAATAACAAGCAATAAGCTTACCTGAACTTTTATGTCAAGAAGATCAGTTAGTCATACCAAAAATGTTGGATTCCTGGGCATTCCATAAATATATGAATGTCTGCTTTTTCTAGCCCACATTTTGCGCAGCTCACCATTCCACCTTTCTCCAATTTCGATAACCTGTAGGAGGTCCAATATCCATATGGAGGGAGAAAAGATGGTTCCTCCTTAAATAGGCCAGCTTGACAGTACTGTAAAGAAGATTCATAGAAGAACAAGACCCGAAGGTATCAGAGCGCTTTACATGAGCACCAGTTATGTTACAGACGGACACATTCATTTTTGTTAGGCACAGGGAGATTGATTTGCACAGAATCACAGAATGTTGAGCGTCCCTGCCAAGACTCGACCCCGGTTCCCCAGCTCCAAGATCGACCGCCCTAGCCGTTAGGCCACATTCTCACCCCATAAATGATCTAACTGGAACTCCGGCAAGTGCGTTCTCCACAGCTCTTCTGGCAATGTGAAATCTCCATCTGCCAAGTTGATCATGAGCAAATACTATCTTGAGACTTCCTTGTTCTTTGGCATCCCCTGATTTATAGACCCTTCCAACTAATGTGAACCTTCTATCTTCATTGTTGGTATTTGAGGCCAGCTTTTTAATTGGAGGTACTTAAACTTTGAAATTGAATGTTTCGCCATTTCATAAAGTGCGTCCCATGACACCAGCATACCACCTTGGAACAATTGGCCCCAGCTTTAAATACCTGCCTCTTTTAATGGGAGTGCCTGTTTATCTTTAACCCACTCGGGGGTGGCTGGGGAGTCCCAAGTAGGTGTAAATTTGCTGCAATATGTGAGTTTGGTGGCCTTCCTAATGCGATACCATAATTCGGCTATGTCTTGCAGTATCTTGAGTCTCACCTTCTTATAGATCTCCATACTTGTTTGCAAAGCAAGAGCCTCCACTCTGAGTGTCTCTAACATAGCTTTGAACATAGTGCCTATATCGGAGCTATCTGGACTACCTAACAACATATTTCCATTCTTTAACATGAATGACAAGGCATAATATCGGAAATCCGGGAGAGTCAAGCCCCCTTTTTCTTATTTCCTTAACAATTTCTTCCAGACTATCCGTGCCCCCTTTGAGCCCCAGATGAAGCTATTGATCCTGCCTTGTAGCAAGTCTAGTCATTCATTCTTGAAAGGTAGAAGGTAGGGGGATTGCGTTTAATAGAAATGTGATTTTGGGCAAAATAGACATCTTAACCAGATTTATTCTTCCATGTATGGTAAGTGGTAAATGAGCCCAGGTCATCATCAATTTACATGCCTATTTCATAATTCTTAGAAAGTTCACTTCAGAGAGTTTCCTAATATCTTGTGTGATTTTGACCACTAAATATCTCATTTCTTTCTTGGCCAAGTTATTCTCCCCCATCATGTTCCAAACCATAATTTCTGTCATGAAGTTATTTACAGACTATCCAGCTACCTGGCCAAAGCATAGAGCCAGTCTCTCAATAATTGGCAACGTGGCCTGTGAGTCAGATGTATAGACCATAAGATCGTGTGCAAAGAGGGCAACCTTTTACTCTGCCATTACACCTAAAGGTGATATAGATCTTTCATTTCTGAATGTACTTGCTAGCGGTTAGATATATAAGTTAAACAATAGCGGTGATAGTGGGCACCCCTGTTTCATCCTTCTAGTTATTCTAAAAGCAGAAGTAAGATTCCAATTTACTAACACTTTGGTGCAGGGATTTTAATATATCAATTCCAACGTCCTACAGAAAGGTGGGGACTTAGCCGTAGAATCCACCTCCCATTGACTATTATGGCTAAGTCAGGTTTTTACCAGGTGTAAAATCCTGGCGCTAATCGCGGTTAGCGCGCTTTTTTTATCGCGCAGCGGGTATTGCTAATAGGCGACAGCTGTGTTAGCGACTGCTTTCAGTCGCTACCAGTTTGGGTGCGCCCACTTTGCATGTCATTAGCGAAAAATATCGCTGACATGTAAAGCGGGCCCCAAACCGGTCGCTATCGCCTGGAAGCTGTAGCTAACTGCTGTTAGAGACAGTTTGGTAATTGGGCGATAAAAAAATCGCCGCTTTATCAGCAAAAAGTGCCGATAAAGCGGCGATCTGGCCCTTGCTAATATGCCCCAAAGTCTTCATGATATAACTCTTCAAAAAAAATTGAAAAGCCTTTTCGATCTCCCCGCTATTTTTTTTTTTAGAATTGCCCTGGTGTTATTGCACTTTATTTCAGGCTAACAGCCTACCACAGTTTCCTCCGAACTCAAAATGAATTACGTTGCTGGCTTCCCCCAAATCTTTTTTTTTTTTTTTTTTTTTTGAAACCGTTTATTGCAGTTCGTAAAAGTTACAGGTATGGGCCTACAACCATCCGGCCGGCCGCTAGAATGACAAAAACATATTGCACACATACAGTAAAAGTCTCTAGGCAGTGCAGAGCAGTGAAACAGGAGTAATCAATGGTGCAGGCCACACAGCTCCAAGCCCACAGTACGGTTCCCTTTTCTTGAAACAAAACAACACCAAAAAACCACACCCGCAGGGCAACCCGCGATCCAAAATAACAGCACGTGCTCCATAAGTGGGGGATCCAAACCAGCAGCAGAACTCTGGAGAGGGGAATGGGAATAGATCAGGGACTGGGGGACCGCGCGCCCGCGGCTGAGGGAGGGGGGCCATCTAGGGAGACGGAGCAGGCGAGGCAGCCGGTAGCAGTGGTGGCTCACAAATACCCCCGCGGTAGGCGTTCCAGGGGCCCCAGAGTTTCACCCACGCCCCAGGCTTACCTCTCGCCACATACACCACCTTTTCACGAAACATACACCAATCCATATGCTCTTTCCAGGCCGACACCGCAGGGGGCCTCTGGGATCCCCACAATTGAGCAATGTCGCGCTTGGCTATCATGTATCCCAGAGTCACCCACCGCGTCTGCGGGACCGAATAGTCATTCGGTTCCCATACATTCAGCAAGCATCTCCTCGCTTCAGGCAGCAGCGCAACACGCGTCACCACACGCAGGACCTCATGCACACCACGCCAGAATCGCTCCACCTTCGGGCACTCCCACAGTATATGCATGAAAGTCGCCAACGCACCACAGCCACGCTTACACATTCCGTCACCAGCAAAACCCATACGCAGAAGCCTTGGCCCCGTCACGTAAACCCGGTGAAGGATCTTGAGCTGGACGAAACGAAGGCGAGCCGGGATGGCCACCTCTTTCGGAGAGGCCACCGCGGAAATCCAATCCTCATCGTCTAGCTCCAGCCCGTCGGCAACCCAAGCCTCGCGGAGACTAGTAAGCAGGCACGATCTATCGTTGATCAGTTTTTTGTATATGAGGGAGATCGTGCTGTCCGGGACATGGCCATCTAGGACTCTGTCCTCCAGGGGGGAAGACTCCGGAATGGATGCGACATCCGGGAAGACGGAGCCCAGCGCATGGTGGACCTGTAGGTACCGAAAGTACTCACTGCCCTGCAGCTGGAACTCCGCCTGCAGCGTCTCAAAAGTTTTGAATCCCCCCCTCGTCCAGAGATCTCCCACCGTGCTGATTCCGATCGTGTCCCACTTCTCGAAGCCCTTCGACGTCCACAGGGAGCCCAACCTCTCAGACGCATACAGCGGTGACGCCCGGGTCAAACGGTCCTTCCACCCCATAGCTGCATTAGCCGCGTGCCAGACACGCACCATGACACGCGTCGGTCCCGTCAAACGGGAGTCTGGCGCGCCAGCGTAGAGCGCTCGATTGTAATCGCCACCGGGCAGGAGCATCTTATCCATCTCAAATGCCGGGTTCAAGGCGGGCCCGTAAAGGCCATGATTAATTGCAGCTAGTTGGGAGGCCCAGTAATACCGTTTAATGTCAGGGAGGGCGACCCCCCCATCGTACCACGGGAGCGTCAATTTAGCCAGAGCAATGCGCGGCCTCCCGTCCCAGAACAGGCGCCACTGGAGGCCCTCCACCTCACGGAAATAGCGTGCCGGGACCAAGTCCATAGTATTCTGGAGGGCGTAGAGGAAGCGTGGCAGGGACATCATTTTAAACAAGGCCGCTCGGCCGAGCGGCGAGAGCGGCAGACGCCGCCAGCGCACCACGTCCTCCCTCAAACGCCGGAGGGGGGGTAACAAATTCCGCTCATAGCGGGCCTCCGGGTCAAGAGTGATATAGATACCCAGGTACCGAAAACCTTGGGAGGCAATCTGGATCGGACAGTCCCGTGGTAGGGCCGGAGCCTCCCCGGAAAGCACATATACACAGGATTTCGCCCAGTTGATGACCAGGCCTGAGTTGCAACCGAATGAACGCAAAACATCAACCAGGACGATCAGTGATTTACGCGGGGAGGCGAGATACAGAAGGATATCGTCAGCATAGAGGGACACACGGTCCTCATGCTCGGGGGTCCAGCGGAGACCACGGATAGAAGGGTGCCACCGCAGCCACTCCGCCAGGGGCTCCAGGGCCAGGGCAAACAGGAGAGGCGACAGGGGGCAGCCCTGTCGCGTACCCCTCCCCAGCGCGAATGGGGCCGAGACTCGCCCATTCACTACCACCTGCGCCAATGGGCCCGAATATAGCAATTTGACCCAGCTAATGAAACCCGGGCCAAACCCGAATTTTGCCAGCATCGCCCAGATGTATGGCCATTCAAGCGTATCAAACGCCATGGTGGCGTCCAAGGACGCCAAGATGGCCGGCTCCCGCACAAATGGGACACGCGCGAGCACCCCGTGCAAGCGCCGCAGATTGAGCGCCGTGTTGCGGTGCGGTATAAAGCCAGATTGGTCTTGGTGGACCAAATCGCCCACCACGCCAACCAACCTGTTGGCCAACACCTTGGCGAGGATTTTGGGCTCCGCGTTCAAAAGCGAAATCGGCCTATAGGATGTGACCCGTTCACGGGGCCTCCCCTCCTTGTGGATCACCACAATTGTGGCTAGACGCTGGTCCGGCGGGAGGGAACCCCGCGAGTGGGCCGCCAGGAACATCGCGCGCAGGTGGGGCGCCAACACATCCGGGCGTAGCTTGTAGAGCTCGATGGGAATACCATTGGGGCCCATGGCCTTGCCGGATGCAACCGAGCGAATAGCCAAGGCAATTTCGTCCGAGGTGGGAGGGGCGTCCAGCGAATCCCTGTCCTCCACCGTTAGGGAGGGCAGTGCGATGTCCCGAAGCAGGGCATGGGAGTCTGCCTCCGAGCAGGGGGAAACCGGGGAGTAGACTTCGCGGAAATAATCCGCGAAGCAGGAGACAATGGCTTCCGGCTCAGTGACACACGCACCATCAACACTCTCAATCAAAGGCACCACACGGCTCGCTCTCTCCCTCTTATCCAACCACGCAATCAATTTGCCAGCCTTATCACCCACATCATACAATCGCCCCTGCTGCTCTCTACTGAGGCCCCTGGCCGCCTCCGTGACGAGGGCCCGATAGGCCGCCTGCTTTAGGTGTAGAACATGCAACTTGTCGTCTGTTACCCCGCTTCCCAGGTCACCCTCCAGTTCTGCAATCTCGGCCTCTACCCGGGTCACCTCCTCCCGCTCGCGCCGCCGGGCATGGGAGATAAAGGAGAGGGCCTCCCCTCTAAGGACTACCTTGAAAGCCTCCCACAGGGAGATGGCCGAAGAGACCGACCCCACATTCTCATCGAAATATCGCTGTAGGGATTTGATCAAATCAGCACGAATGGTGGGGTCGCGCAAATACCATGCATTGATTGGGGCCACCCTGCCATCCCCCCTCGGGAAGACATCGAGATGCAACAACAATGGGGAGTGGTCTGAGATACCCCGCGCCAGATGGCGCACCTCCCCCACCCTCCCTGCGTGGGCCGCCGGGACAAGGATGTAATCAAGCCGCGAGAGGCTACCATGGGCACCCGAGTGGAAGGTGTACTGTCGCAATGCAGGATGCTTTAATCGCCAGCAATCCACCAGGCCCAGCGTGTCCAGAAGGCCGGGCAGCCACGCCTGTGCCCGGGGGAGGTCCCTAGGGGGATGGCGATCCATAGACCCAGAGGCTACCGCATTAAAATCCCCTCCAACCACCAGCAGGCCACTCGGAAGGTCCAGAAGGAGGCGCCCCAGGTCCGCAAATGTGGTGGCTTGTAACCCAGGCGGGACGTACACTGATATAAAGATAAACACTCTACCCTCCATTCTTCCCACCAGAACCGTGTAGCGTCCCCTCCCATCATGGCGCACCTCATCAATCTCCAACGGGAGCGAGTTCTTGATCATAATACCCACCCCCCGCGAGCCCGAGGTGAAGCCAGAATGGGCCGCCAAACGATATCCCCGCCGGTTCATTGCATGAAAGGAGTTACCTATAAGGTGCGTCTCCTGCAGGAAGACAACATCTGGTGAAATACGTTTTAAGTACTGCAGGACCACACCACGCTTAATCCTATCCCCCAGGCCGTTAACATTCCATGACAACACAGCCAAATCCCTACCCCCCATCATACGTCGAAACAATCGGTCGTCCCCCATCGAGCATCCTAAAAACAACAACATAGTAGCGGGTTTGCCCTGCGGTGCTAACAAACAACACACCCCCCCCACCCCCCGGTCCCAACAAAACTCCCCCCTCCCTGCACCCCTGCATGAGCCCAGACAGCCCCCCCAAAGTGCAGTGTGCCTGTCGCCCCATAGCTAAAATACTAACTAGTCCCCCAGAGGAGGAGGGAAGCCCCCAACAGACCCCGCACGACCTCCATAGGAGGGGAAAATACGCAATCAATAAATGGTGAAGGAACAACGTCCAGAGCAAGGCCTATGCAGTCACCCCTCAATTCTGCTCCGGCGGGCCCTCCTCGCCAGCCGCGCCCCCCCCGCCCCCCCGGCCCCGATCTCCAGGCAGAGTGTCCAGCCAGTCCCCAGCCGCCTCGGGCCGGTCAAAGAAGTGCGTGCGACCATCCACCTCTACCCTCAGCTTAGCTGGAAAGAGCATTGAGTACTTGAGGTTCAGGTCCCTTAGGCGACGTTTAACACCAAGAAAGCTCTGCCGCTGCTTCTGGACCGCCGGGGTAAAGTCTGGGTAGAAATGTACCTCCATGTTGTCAAGCTTGACCGGTCCCTGTTGTCTGGAGGTCTGGAGGATAGCATCTCTGTCCCGGAAATTAAAAATCCGGGCAATGAGAGGCCGCGGCGGGGCACCAGTCTTAGGTCTGCCCCCGGGGACCCGGTGAGCACGCTCCACCGCAAAAAGCTTACTCAGCCCCCGGGGCTGGAGGTGGGTCAGGATCAACTCTTCCACGAAAAGATCCGCCGCCTCTGCCTCTCGTCCCTCCGGCACCCCCACAATACGGACATTATTCCTCCGGGCCCGACCCTCGGAGTCCTCCAGTCGCCGGTCCATCAGGGCGCTCGCCTGGCCAAGCCGGCGCACCTCCTTCTGGACGGCCACCACGTCTGTCGTGAGGCTCGTTGTGGTGTGGGCCAGGGAGTCGACTCGGTCGTTTGTTTTGGACAAGTCTGCCCTCACAAGGCCCACATCCACCAGGACCGAGTCTATTTTTTGCGCTAAGGTGTCGAAACGCTGGTCCACCGAGGCCTTCATCTCTGCGATGGCGCCCATGACGTCCCGGAGGGTCAGATCCACCGGATGAGCGGATGCCTCCGTCGGGCCCACCGGGGATGCACGCGATGTCTCCGGAGAACCCTTCTGGAGCGTGTAGCGGTCCATACTGTTGGCCTGGTGCGCCGTGCCACGGCGGGTCGTCTTCACCTTCGCCCGGTCGCCATCTTGTTTGGTGGACATGCTGGCTCTGCCACCGTCGTGCCAAGCACCCCAAACGGGCCGCTATACCAAGTCACGGGTGCCAGGGGGGGGGGCAGGGGCGACCACCGAACCGCGGGTCAACCCACCGCCGGCGGGTCAGCCGGGCTCCTGGACAAGGCCACACCACCACACCCCGCTCCGCAGTCCGACCCCGCCTGAGAGCTAGGAGGGCGCAAAAGCGAAAGTGAAAGTGCGGGGTACGCCAGTCGCCCAGCCCCGTTCGCCGCTGTTATTCACTTTGTCCCCGGATCGCCCCACTACTCCAATCCGGGGGGCCGGCGAGGAGAAGGCCACAACCTTCGATCGATGCTCCCACCGGCGTCCGGGGTCCGATTCGAGCCCAAAAAACGGGTGGCGCCTCAGCTCCGGTTCCCCAACACAGTCCCCTCAACAAGGACAGGATATCGCCAGGATTAATTCAGGAGGTCGCGGAGGTCCTCGGGAGCCTCGCACCTACGCGGCCATCTTGGTTGCGCGCTAGGCTCCTCCCCCCCCCCCAAATCTTTTTAACTCTATTCTCCATCACTGCAGATAACTTTCCTTTTATGTTTTGCAAAGAGGTTTGTAGATTTTCTATCCCACTGTGGTCTGATGTCGATTTAAACAGTTTCGCCTCTACCATCCGTATTTCAGACTCCAGATAATTCGACTCTCTAATGTACGCTTTCCTTTTAAATGAGACTAAGCTGGCAATATTTCCCCTTAAAAAGGAGCAGATTTTGAGTCTCTGAGCTCAGTCAAAAAGATGTTTGGGAAGCATGTGATAACATGGAAAGGAAGATGGATGACTTAGCAAGTAGAACTGCCATTTTGGAGGGCGTGGTTAAGGATCTAAAATCCGTTGTAGAGACAAATAAAGATGATATTCGCCTCCTGAAAGCAAATGAGGACGGATGTCAGAAGAAGTTAGAGTTACTGGAGAATAATCAGAGGGGACATAATTTGAGAATTCTAAATATTCCAGAGGGGTCGGAGGGAGACAAACTAAAAGCATTTGTGGCAAGTCTGATTAAAACAGGGACCCAGACAGAGGATTCAGAACAAGACATCCTCAAGGACATCCAAAGGGAACAATAGAACCCCTTTAAAATTAACCCCAATAGAGGCAAGCCTGGAAAGATAATAGTCAACTTCCACACTTACACCGTAAAAGAGCATATTCTCTCAAATGCCTTGAAATTGAAGTCGTTGAAAGTAGACGGTATAAGTTTTAAAATCAGATCAGATGTTTCATGGATTACTTTTAACAAGCAGTGGGAGTTGGGGAAAAGGATAGATGCACTAAGAAAGTTGAGGGCCACAGCTCAGCTGAAGTTTCCGATCACTCTTAGAGTGATGCATAATAAGAAGATGTACAACTTCAGCTGCCACAAAGAGGCCGATGATTTTATTAAAAGTATTACTTTTACAGGTAGTAGTTAGATTTGAAAGTAATGGATGGAAATAGCTGAATTTGAAATTTTTTTCTCAACCTCCTACCCTTCTCTTTAGTCCTTCACACCTCTTAAATTTCTTCAATCCCAGAGGAAGTATTTGGCCTCTAATTTTCGTGATCTTAAGGTGCACTTTGGTGGTAGCGCTCCCTAAATCCGTAGGCCATGAATACAGGGCGGGTTCTCCAGGGGTGGGGGAGTGGGGTTAGAAGCAAAGTAACTGGAGCATTAGGGAAAAAAGATTAAAAATATAACCTCAGGTGCTTCACGTTCCCCAGACGCCCTATTATCTGTTAGACATCTTATCTATGGGCACATTTTCTTTCTAGTGGGAGGAAGAGGGTTTGAGATACAGCTGCCCATAGAGGATTTTTATCCTAGAACATAAATGGTTTGCGGGTGAAAGGGAGACGAGAAAGATTGCTACAATTCTTAAAAGACTCCCTCTCCCATATTATTTGGCAGGAGACCCACTTAATTGAGGGAGAGTGCACAGATTTGTTTAAACAATGGAAATGGGTACAGCAATTGGTTTGTACAAGTTAAAATAGTAACACGAGGTGTGTGGCCATACTGTTGAAGAAACACCCAAAGGTTTCATCAAAGAGAGTGCTGTGGATAAAACAGGGAGATGGGTCATCACAGAGCTAGCAGGGCGTGACCAGAATTACACTCTAGTGCACTATTATGGTTTAAATGTGGATGATGTAGGGCCTTTTAGGGAACAGTTAGCAAACCTGCGTATTATTCAGACCCCATCATACTGGAGGGCAGCTTCAATGTTGCCCCGGATACTACTCTAGATGGATTGGTAAAAAGTAGACCAATAACTAATACGAAAATGATATCACAAATTAAACTCATGATGAAGCAGGTGGGGTTATATGGTATGTGGAGAGAGAAGGCGGGATCCGAAAGAGAATGTATTTACAACAACAAAAGGCAGTCCAGAATTCATTACTTTTTAGTTGACCAGAGCATAAAGAGATAGGTTCAAGAGGCTAAACGTTCAGAGGCCCATATGTCTGACAACTCCGCAGTGTCACTAGATCTGATCCCGGCCAGCAGGGTGGAGCAGAGGAGGTGGACAATGGACCGTACTCAGCTGTAAAAGTATTCCGAATTGAGACAGAGGAATTTTTCCGCATTATTGTAGGTACGACCTCTTTGGGAATGGTTTGGGATGCTTACAAAGACTTACTCAGGGGGAACATTACCAGCTGAGTCTCGTTTATGAGTCTATAATCTTGTACAGGAGGCCTCAATGCAATTATAGCCCCAAGACAAAACTCCAGAATATGACTATTAGGCTTCTGAAGAAGAAGCAAATCCATGTTGATCAGCATTAGAGGTTGTCTCCTTTCTGCTGGTGATGAAGTTCCATTTATCATTCCCCTTTGCAAGGTTTATGACATAGCAACTGTGATCCTGCTCAACCTCCTACTAGAGCGGGTGTGGATAAAGAACTGCTCTCCACTATATCCAACACCCCTCAACTGATGCAAGACAAAGGTTTGGATTGATGCTATACACTTTTCTTCAAAGATATGTTACATCTACTTATAAATATTTACACGCCACCCCTTGGTCATGACATTGAAGAATATTGCATACAATGTCAAACCTATTCAGATGCTATACCGAGCCACCTTTTGCTGGAAAATGCATATCTGAAAGTGGGTAGCCAAATCAAAATCATATATATTGCTAATGAATCTATACTCTTTACATTACCTCCACACACAAGGAGCAGAGCTGAGAATTCTGTTAGGCCAGATAAGCAGTAAGCCTTCCAGCAGCAGTGAAGATCCCAGCATCCCTTCCATGTTATGTAGCTGGGGAAACATAACAGTGCATCTACACATATGTATGTGGATGTGTTAAGCTGATAAGACCTTTTGTTCTATGCTCTTACTGAAGAAATTCACTGGTCTTGAAAGTGAGTAATGTTTCCAAGGTGTAAAGTTGTAAAAAAAAAAAAGCAAATACATGCTTTATTATTATTGGTAAACCAGTAACTAGACATATAAAAGTAAGTTTTGAAATGTAAGGTAAGCTTATGCCATGAGGGGGAGACAAAGACAATCTCTGGTAGATAAAGACTTGGGGGCATATTATCAAGACAGGCGATAAAATTATTGACATCTAACATGGGCTTCAATTGGAATTTCACAGAGCATATTATCAAGCCCATTATCACCGTTTTAGCGGCAGTTTTCTAATTTTATCGCCTATCTTGATAATATGCCCCTTGGAGAGGTAAGGGTATCAAGCAAGAAGAACAATGAAAGCAAAATAATGTTTTCCCCACGGAGCAAAAGCGGTAAAGGCAGCAAACTTTGGCAAAAACAATTTAATGTGGGAAAAAAGGGTCTTAAACTTAAACCAACACCCTAGCTTGAGGGGAACAGTTTGGGGCTAAGTAAAGGAAAAACATGTGTACTCAGCACTGTTCTTGACATAATGGCATACTATTAGTTGTGAATGATGAGAAAGAAAAAAAAACGACGTGGAAAGAAATAGAATTATAACTGTAAAGTGTTCTGATACCACTAGAGCCATTGAAGCGCTACATAAAACTATACAGCTGGCTCGGCAAATAATCACATACACTCCTGTAGGCCTCACACTGGATATTTATTTGGCAGCCCCTTTCACAAAAATGCATAACACAACTATCCCCGAATCTATGACCATCTCGAAGGTATATATTTGTACACATTACGTCACACTCTCAGGCCGCTTACCTCGCCCTTCATGTGCAGTGGTGCCTTCTTTCTCTGGTGGTCTAAAGCTAGAAGTGTTGTACACTTGCTGTGGAGTAGCAGTTCCGTTGTCAGTCAGCAACAGGTACATATGAGATACAACCCCCACCCGTTTCCTGGGTCCGTATTCTAAAGATATAATTCCTGACTGGAAAGCACGCATCCTGTGGCAATAGCTGTCGGTGAAGCATGTGGGGGAATACATTGGATTCCATCCCAGTGATCTGAACTCTCTCACCTAGTTTGGGAGCCGTGTTCTGGTGCATCACAGATTCCCGCTTAACCTGCCTGCTGCCTACACAAGCAATCAGCGAGGCTCGGTCCAGGGGGAAATCTGCCTGGTAGAAACTTAACCAGGCCTGGGGCCAGTTGCACCAAGCCCATTGGTCCCCAAGGTTTTTCCTACCCCCACTGCCTAGAGTCCTCATGAACGGATGATGGCTGAAATCTGTCAAGCATGCTGGATGATGACTGATATTTGTCATGCATGCTGGATGATGACTGATATCTGTCATGCATGCTGGATGATGACTGATATCTGTCATGCATGCTGGATGATGACTGATATCTGTCATACATGCTGGATGATAAAAGATATCTGTCATGCATGCTGGATGATGACTGTTATCTGTCATGCATGCTGGATGATGACTGATATCTGTCATGCATGCTGGATGATGACTGATGTCTGTCATGCATGCTGGATGATGACTGATATCTGTCATGCATGCTGGATGATGACTGATATCTGTCATGCATGCTGGATGATGACTGATATCTGTCATACATGCTGGATGATTACTGATATCTGTCATGCATGTTGCCTCACTGATTTTTGGGGTCTGCCACCTATAACTGGACCTTACAAATGTGGCAGCTGCACTGTCTGCCCCTTTACCATAGAAACTAAAAAATGCACTCAATGCAACACCAGTATCACTGTGAGATAACTCACTAATTGCAATACAAATATTGTGTATGCAATTCTTTTGTCTTTGTAGTTGTCTGTATATTGGTCGGACTACTCCGAAAACAAAGACCCATATACGCCAACATAGGAGCCGTTTAACATGTAAGATCCTCACTGCCCCTTTGGTAGCACACTTTATTAGAGCCGGACACACCTAAGACGACATCCAATGGCGGATCAGTTATCTCCTCACCTGCACTAGGAGAAAATCTGGAACAACTTCTCAACAGGAAAGAACTTAAATGGATCTTGAGATTAGACCCCATGAGAACTGGTCTAAATAACCACAAGGACCGGACAACTCTACTGTGAGGAAGTAATTTTATGAATCCAAACCAGTTTCCTGTACCTCTTTGTGTGAGTTGTTAGTATTTATTGGACTACTCTTTGAGCAAATACTTGTTTGAATTCAAGCTTGCGGGCCGGATTGCGTTAGTTGTCAGTATTCATTGGACAACTCTATTGTGAGAAAATATTTGATTATGTGCTATTAGTTTAAACTAGTTTGCAGTGCCTTATGCTCTTTGTTATCAGTGTCCATTACACTCTTGTGAATGCTCACCCGTTGCTTTCTTTCCCCCAGTTTTATATTCTATTCAAACCCGATCCTTCATTGTACTTTACAGCTTCCATTTTGTCTGATGGGATTCCACACAATTCCACGGCTACTTCCTCAACCAATGAGACACATTCTGTTTTTCCCTCTTATGGACTCCTCTTCAAGATGGCTACAGGCTCTTACACATTCCTTCCCAATCCAAGATAGCCACCACCTCTGCCAGCTGGTGAATTAACTCTCAACCAGGGACTACTTATAGCAGTGCTGGCCCGCAGTCATGTTTTCTATCGGCTCCTAATGTGTAAGCCGTACAATCAACTCTTTTCCCGGTACTTTGATTCTCCAGCTCCCCGGCACCAAGACCCCATTGCTAGGTTATCTATGTGATTTCTATTTTTCACAGGTATGTTCTACATAATTACAGGGCAGGAAAATCCTCTTTTAATCACTTACTTAGTTAAAAAACAAAAGTCCTCCCTTCTTGTCCATACTGGTTGACCTCCTGCCTTTGACCTGTAGACCTCTCCTTCACGTACAAGTAATTGACCCATAAGCATTTACCTTCCCGGTTCACTTCTATAATGTACCTTGAATTACCGGTCTTCGACCCGCCACTTGTCCACAAGCATTACTCCTGTCACTTTCTGGTTTCCCTGACAACGCCTCTCTCCACTCTTTCTAGTGGGGTTCAATCATCTGTGTGGTGACCATTCTTTCTTTTTTTTTCTCATTCTTTCTTCATAACTCCTTCTTTTGGGTCAATGTAAATACTGCATATGATGTAAATTCCTATTTGGTAACTATTTTTGAGCCGTGTTGCCAATTTCAGCTCCTCTTCTTGGGCTCGACATTCTCAGAGTCCTGATGATGATCCCACAATGCGTTAAGTGATCGAAACGTTGTTGACTTGTAACATGGGCCCTATTTACATTGTTGTATTTGAATCAAAAGCGGTCATGTTCTTGTTTACATGATGCACATGTTGATCACTTTAGCCACTAGTGTGTATCACACTAAAAAGAGCACTGAGCACGTTTTTATTACTGGCATCCGTTGTAAATCTATATTCATATATATCTGTCATTAAATGAAGAGCATTATTTATTACTTTTATCATGCTATGTATTAGCGACCATTGTGTTTATAAATACTTAACCCCTTCCCCGCTCATGACGGAACCGTTCCGTCATGAGCCACGGTTGGCGTGTGCTCATGACGGAACGGTTCCGTCATGACAATCCTGTTGGCGGCCGCTCCGCCTGCGCGGCGCTGTTTCCCCGCCTGTGCGGGGCGACAACGCAAATGGGCGGAGTCATGACGGAACCGTTCCGTCATGAGCACAGCTCAACTGTGGCTCATGACGGAGCGGCTCCGTCATGAGCACAGGCCCACCGCGCTGCCCCCCTGCCCCCCCCAGCGCTGCAGCGGAATGTCCGCAGCAGCGAAGGGGTTAAATACTCCAGGTACCTAGTGATTCTTGGGTTCCCCTTGTTTTCATTATCGATGAATAGTGGGCTTGACAGAAAACCGCCCTGAGGGCTGCCAGTGGGCAACACCCATAGGTACCCGCCTGTCTCCTGAGACCAGGTCATAATCCTAAATCTCTCTGGATAATTTCACTCTATTCATATATTTACTCTCCTGCAGAGCTCACCAGTTAACGCAGTAGTCCGCATCAGTCATCCAGTGTTTAGCTTCCTTCAGGGCCCCTGAACCAGGGGTTTGTCTTTAACTCTGCTGAACATTGCATCTAATGCTACCAACTAGCACTTAAGTCTTATATACTCCTGAAGAAAGATGGCCTAACAGGTCAGTATGTTTTTAATCCAAACTGTTATTATGGAGACCGAATGCCCAAGAAGTCAGTTGTAGAAAATCTTGACTTATGTCACATATGTGAACTAAAAGTATTAATGCTTCCATGGAGCAGTCAACTGTGTTAGAACACCTTAAATGTTCTTACATCACCACTACTTTATACCCTATAGGCCTTGTTAGTTTTAGATCTATAGGTTTGAAAGCAGGTTTAGGTTTATAGAAAGATATTAGAACAAGCTTTGGCAAAGCCAATATGTTTCACTTTTTTTAAACAAAGTATTACAAAATCAGTATGTCTCGCTTGTATATAAAAATACACTCCAGGTCTATCACCTTTGCAAGTACATGCTAATATTGTAAGCTCAATCCAGCTAATTCAGTCTGACTTATAAGAGGGCACAATTTCTCCTCACTTATTGTTTGCATTTGTGGTTGTGTCTATAGATGAATGGTAGAATGATTCAATAGCTGTAAAAATGAATAAAAGAGGAGTGCAGTGATGTGTGAATGAGTATAGATCAACAAATGGCTGCTTGGCTAGATGAGTTGGTGAGTGCAAGAACAGATGAAGGGGAAAAGGGTAGCATGGGGGCAAAGGCATTGTAGAAGGGACGAAGTGCAGGGTTAGAGGAGTGAAAATGTAAGAAAATGTGCATGGCGGCAGAATGACTGAATGGAGAGGTGGCAAGATGAATGGATAAAGGAGCAAGGGCAGTATGTTGGACAAATGTAGGGTGGTGAGGCTGTTATGGAAGGAGAATGGGAAAAGGGTCAGTTTTTATGGTTGGGGCAGTAAATGAGTGAGTGATAGGGTGCCAGGATAGAAAAGTGTGAGGGTGGATGGGTGGGAAATTGAAGAGATAGTTGCTAGAGAGGATGTGGCGTAAGGGCTAGAGCTGCTGACTTTGGTACTGGGGAACTAGTTTCGAGTCTCAGCTCAACATCCTGTGATTCTGGGAAAATCACTGAAGGCCATATTTATCATCATTTTCTGCAACACAATGCAGCAGGACACCTTGTTGATCTGCGTAAAACGGAGAGAGCAGGAATGCGCCATATCTATCACAATATGGCACATACCTGCCTCTGCCAGCTCCCAAACTGCTGCCTAGCGCCAATGCAGTCGTCCTTGCCCCATGGGGTGAGGGTGACTACATTGCAGACAGGATTGTTTTTGTGCAGGAAAGGACACCTTCCTGCACAAAAACAATCCCGCGAGTCTTTTGCCTCTTTCTACATATGCTGCAGAATGCAGCACACATAGAAAGAGGCAAAAACAAGCATATACAATTATATTTTCCTCCCCTATGAAGGTGAGGCATTTTGACACATTACCAAGTTTACCAGTCTTGGTAAATCTAGGAATGCACCCAAATCCATCGCAGGATGCATGATAACATCCACGCTTCACCCATGGATCTCCTTTGCTGCAGAGTAACGCAAAGTAGTGACTTGCGCTGCTTTGCATTGCTCCAAATTTACCAAGCCGTGCAGGGCCACGCATGGTGGCTATGCATGACTCGGTAAACATAATTCTAGGTTTTGCGTCACCCTTACATTACCTTGTGTGGGGCAAGGCCGACACAAAACTTTGACAAACACCCCTTAATTTCTTTGTGCCTCAAAACATTTTTATGTGTCCTGTGTAATGCAGACCTTCGGGCTATATAAAACTGCAACAAAAAAAACACACACAAAAAAGATCAGCAGGCGAGTGTGTGAATGGATTAGTGAGTGCATGGATAGATGGACTGAATGAATGGATGAGTCTACACATGGATGAACAAATGTGCCCTGATGGTGTTTTAGTGCTTCCTTCAGCCTGTCACAAAGAAAATGCTCTGTGGCAGCCACACATAGGGGCAAATTATCAAGGGCAATATTGCCGCTTTTGTCGCACTTTTTGCCGAAAAAGTGGCGATATTTTTTTCGCCCTATTAGCAAGCCTGCGCTAACATGCGTTAGCGCAAGCTTTCAGGCACTTTTTCCATCGCCTTGCATGTAAGGCAATATTTATGGCTAATGACATGCAAGGTAGGCGTTCCTTACTTAAACTCCATGAAAATAATCGCAAACTCAACATCGCCCTATTATCAATGCAGCCCCTGACCCGCAAAGTGATAATAAAACTTGCGCTAACCGCGGTTATCGCAGGAATTTAACTCCTGTTGAAAACCTGACTTATGCAACACACAAATAAACTCTCGGGTCTGAGCAACTTTAAAACTTGAGCATGAAAGGAGAAATACTATATTCAAGCTGTGTCTGAAATGACAGTACCCTAATAAAGAAAAGGAAAGGAATCCCTTTCAGGATGAATGCCCTCACTCACCAGAAGGTGACATGCTTCATCATTTGGGCTTTCTCCTCTCAGTGGGAAAACCTAGTCCCACTGAGGGCTACAACCACCGCACTGAGAGGTGGGAGCTCAGGGATGTTTTAGGATTTTAGGATACTCAGATCCCAAAGATAAGCACTAATGTGAGGTGAGGGCGCAGCGCAAAAAAATACAGAAAGATGTGTAAAATGTGATCTAAAACTGACTAGCGCTATTGAAAAAATAATTTTTATTGGCTCATTAGCCCTGCCAGAAGTAAAAACAGTGCAAAGCAGTTGCTATTGAAGACTGCTTGGTGACAAAAGGTCAACATGTTTCAGCCAATGACCATCTCGAAAGTATGTATGGCTTTCATCAGGGCCAAAAACAAAGCTGCTGCTAGAAAGTGTTACACACGTGCAAATAAAGTTTGAAAAAGAGACCAAACCAGTTAATGCTCTTGCGGATACAATCTCGCTGGAACTTGTCCAATTTGTGGGACAAGTGGGCCCACCTCAACCTGGTTACAACTCAGGAAAGGGAGCCCCGCTCTCTCCGTCGGTACTCCGTCGTAGTACAGAAATTGCAACCGGAGGTCAGGTCTTAAAATCCGTTCCCTTGGACCCCCTTCATCCTTTTGTGTGTTATATAGAAAACCTGACTTAACCATCTTTCCAATGGGAGGTGGATTGATGGTTTAAGTCTACACTTCCCTATTAGCAAGCTTTTTCATATAGCTATATTTTTATCGCAGGATTTCTCCCGCTATTGCAGGTTATCACCCCTATCGCTGGATTTTACATCGCCTATTGGCGACGTGTTGATTATAAGCCGCTAGGGCGATGTAATCCAGCGATAACAAAAACCTCGCTAAATGAGGATTGCGATAATTATCGCATTTCGTTGCTAATATGCCTCACAGTTCTAGGGACAAGGGCTTATATGTGGCTTTTATAACATTTTGTGGTTCGATAAATATTAGTTTCCATAGGTTTTTGGAAGGAGCTGCTTGTGCCTTGACGTTGAGTATGACTACACTAAACACACACATAGACGATGGCAACGAGGGAGTCCACGAGATTACAGAGCCAAAGTCAAAATAGGATCAAAGAGACACTCAGAGGATTGTTCATGGATTCACCAAAAAAAGCCACTGTATGTACAGAAAATAGGCGATGTAACCACAGAAAAAATACAGAAAGCACACATCAGATGGCATGTGGAAAGGAAGCTGATGGCTGTCAAATGGTGGAGTCATACTGGCCTTTTGTAAAGAAGTCACACTAAAATGTGCCCCGAGGGAAAATTGAGAAGCAAAAAATTGATCAAAACGTTGTCTTGAAGGGGGCAGACTGGTACACAAAGAAAGGGTCAAAAGACAGCCCCTGAGAGGGATAGGACATGCATTCCTTCTTTTCCTCTTTTCCATGCTGTAGGCTTCATCAGTCCCTATTCTGGTCATACAGAGAAGCGAGGCAAGGATGCAGCAGCAACAGGGGACTTCTTGATGAAGGCCTGCTGCAGTTCATCGCCTTTCTCCTGAGTCAGGTTGCAGTGAGATGGAAACCAGGGCAAGGCTGGACCAGATGAGCACTTGCATGGTGAGCCAGCAGACTGACAATTCTTGAAGCCCAGAAGATGCTAGCCGTCAAGGCACCCGCTGGTAATACCAGTTTTTCGATCCTTGAGTGCCACTTGGAGTCTCTCTGCATGGTGTTACTTCTTTCCATTAGCAGCTGAGGATGGTGGAAGGCAGGGCTCTAGCTTGAGTAAAAGAAAAGTGGTGTGTGCTGCAACTGGTTTAGGTTGTAAGTCACCAGGGAAGAGGCCCGCTGTGTGATTTAGCGTGAGCAGAGACCCCTGTGGCAGTAGGGAGCTGGTGAACCACATCAGCCTCGGCCACATGCTAGCGGAGGAGGACTCTCAAAGAGCTCTCTACTGGGCTGATGTAGTGATCCATGAAGACTTAGGTGCCCTCTCAACTGCTCTTTCTTGACATTTTGTGTTTGATGTAATGCCCTAAGGGGCCATAAGTATTCCCTGGTGTGTGTTTTGTGTTCACTGTGCCACTAGAATCCAGCTGCACCCAATTGAAAAGCCCTGTTCATGACAAAACCAGTTTGCTTGTGTTCCAGTTTAGAGAGTGTCTGGCAGTGCGGGCTGGACTGTTCCAACTGGAGCAGGTTCAAGACTGATTTGCATATGGCTGGGTCCAAACTGAGGTGCCACAGTGGAAAAATAACGATGGGTTACAATGCTACCCCAAGCGATTGCCAATGGTTAGATTTTTTGCTAGCATTCCTTTCATCAATTTTTGTGTGTTTGATCTCCCTGGACTGAAGAGCGCTACTAAAGACTGATATCTGATGGAGACATCTTGCCGCAGATTCCTTACCTTTGAATTTTCCAGCCGTCAGACTAGATACCGAAGATTTTTCTTTGAGCAATACATTTGCGCACCGGTAGAAAGCATCAGTCAGCTCCACGTGACTGTTGGCATCGTCTCTGCCGTTATATAGGCACCACCTCAGCGCGTGGACGCAAGTTATTTTCTTTCCGCACCAGCTAGCGCAGATCCTTGAAGACGACCGACTCGCTGGGCAGAGCGGTTTCATTTGCAGTGGCTGTTCGACGCAATGCTTGGCTGAGAACTTCTGGCTTTTCTGGGGATGTCCAGGCTTCCCTCATGGACGTGCCCTTTGATTGCACCCGTCTCTTCGGAGACAAAGCAGGCATTTCCCTGGGGAGCTTTAGGGACTCACGGGCTGTCTGATTTTTGTCACTTTCGTGGCTACAGAAGGGGCTTTCAGCTGTGCCAGCCACAAGCCCACATAAGTTCAGCAACCGTTGCGCTGCAGTGGCGTGGCTCATTCTGACCCTGTGAGTTGGGCAGCCAGAGGTCGGATCTATCCACCAACTCCCCTGCACCCTGAGCCTCCAAACCCTCTTAGTCCGGCCCTTCTAGACCATGGGCAGCTAGTTAGTGGCAGGATCTGCCATTATCTCCACCATTGTCAAAACATCACATGGGACAGGTGGGTTCTTCAGATAGTCCGAAGGGGCTTCTCCCTCCTCTTCAAGACTACTCCACCCTCCATCCCTCCAACTTACCACTGATGGAGGATCGCCTGACATTGCTTCAGGAGGAAGTCATTACTCTCTTGGTCAAGGGAGCCATAGAGAGGGCTCTGGTGCCAGAAATATGATTTGGTTTTTATTTCTGCTACTTTATAATTCCGAAAAAGGGCAAGGGGTTTCCTCTATCCTGGATTTCTGAGCCCTCACCTACTTCTTCAAAAAGAAAAAGTTCAAGGTTCTTACACTGGCTTAGGTCTAGTCTGCCCTGGACTCAGGAGACTGGAGGGTAGCTTTGGACTTGCAGGGCGCTTATTTTCACAATCCCGTCCTGCTTGCCCATCAGCGCTATCTGAGGTTTACGGTAGGCCACGAGCACTTTCAGTTCACTGTACTCCCCTTTGGCCTTACCAGTGCCCCTTGGGTGTTCACCAAGGTGATGGCGGTGGTTACAGCCCATCTGCGCAGATCAGGAGTGCCAGTCTTCCCCTATCTCAACGACTAACTGTTTAAGCCAGGCTCACCCCAGGCTTTTGTCTCCCACCTCCAGACTTCGGCAAACCTCCTGCACTCGTTGGGGTTCACTATTAACACCTGACTCCCTCGCAGACGCTCCATTTCATCTGAGCTGTTCTGGACACAGTGCAGTTTCGGGCTGAATCTCCCGAATGGTGAGTCCTGGATAATCAGGATATGATACCGATTTTTCAGCCTCTATCCTGGATTTTGGTGATAATGACTCTGAGGCTGCTGGGCCTCATGGCCTCCTGCATCTTGCTTGTGACACATGCCAGATGGCATATGCGGGCTCTGCAGTGGGACCTAAAATTCCATTGGGTGCAGCACCAGGGGAATCTCTCCGACATGGTCCAGATCTAGGAAGGAACTGCACAGGTCCTGCAGTGGTGACTGACCAAACACAATTGGGTCAGAGGCAGACCCCTCTCCCTTCCCCAACCAGACCACACAGTAGTGACAGATGCGCCATCTGGGAGAGGTGGAGATCAGAGGACTCGGGTCTCCAGCGGAATCCCGAGACCACATCAACTTGCTAGAGCTCTGATCAATTCGCTTGGCATTGAAAAGCCTTTCTTCCTTCAATTAAGGGAAAGCTGGTTCAAGTGTTCACAAACAACACCACCGCCATGTGGTACTGCACCAAACCCTTTATCAGGAGCCTTCTTGCGTGGAGTTTGGGCTGCAGCAGTTGATAGCATTCGACCTTCCTCCCGAAGTTTGTAATATTATTTTGGCAGCCAGGTGTCCTTCTTCCAAAACCGTGCACACCTGTCGATGGCACAAATGTATAAAATATTGTACAGATAGATCTATTGATCCTCTTTCCTCTTACCTCGCTCCGTTCTTAATTTTTATTTTGACCCTTGCCCAGCAGGGCCCTGCTCTGGGCACTCTGTGCCCCGTCTGCTTTTTTGAGGCTTACAGACCAATGCGAGAGGGTGCCGAGCGGGGCCTGTCCTGGCCCATAAGTCATAACGGAGACCGATTACCTGTAGGAGCTAAGATCCGGACTCCAACTTCGCGCATGACGCCCTCCATGAGGATAAACACACCCCTCCGTATTCTACCCATACAGGAACTAGACCTATGGGACGTCACAGAGGAAGGAGGAGGGAATAACCCCGGAAGTGGTTTCCAACCGGAAGAGAAAAGGACCGATTCAACTCCAGGCGAGCGCTAAGACGCCGGAGAAAGGAGGAAGTAGTCGAGCGGAGAACCAGTGAAGGAGGACGCGGAATCGAGAGAGGACGAGGAAGAAAGAGAGGATGAGGAGACGAAAAGTGGTGTGAAGACTGGTGGTCCCCACAGGAGGAGGCTGGAGAGCAGCCGCAGCTCAGGAGAGTTGCGGCAGAGCCGGTGAGTGACTCAGGACAGGAAAGGAAGGAGATGGGTGAACAAGGAGGGGGGGGGAAGGTCGAAAGCGAGAGTGCGATCACGTTGTGTTTCCCTGATTCCGTACCCTCACATGGGATTGTCCTCAAACTGTTGGATTTGAGAGTGCTATAAAGTATTCACCGTGCACATTTCCTACCCTTTACCTAAGACACGAATCTCCCCTACCCTCACAAGTGACCCCTATCCTGCCAGATAATTTTATTGAACCACCAACCAGGTGTGGTGACGGGAATACCATAGCCTATGGGTATATTAGTTAAAGAGAGGACTGACGGCTCCTTTTCTTTTGCTTACTCTCATGAGCCTCCGTGGGAGACACCCTGACCGAGGAGAAGATCAGACAGACGAGGGAACTGACGAAGATGACGTTTCACCTGAAAGAGAGAAAAATCCCAATGAAGCAGAAGAATCACCAACCCCCTCTGGTTCAATACCTGCCGACTAACACACTACATACAACCTCTGCGTCTGTTTATCCGGACCGCCCTCCCACAAGTGGTGTCAGAAGTGGGATTAGCCGGAGACGTGGAGACTGTACTCACCAAGATGGCTGAAAACCAAGAGAGTTTGGGGAAGGCAATGAAGAAGTTTCTGTCGGTTGTAGAAGAGGACAGGGGGAAGCTACAACAAGTCATCACTGAACAAGGCCAATCCCATGACACCGCAATGGGGAAACTCGCTGACGCTATCGGTAAACAAAGAGCTACGAGCACCCCTACCATCAGTCTTCCTACAGAAATATGTAAGCGGTGAAGATCCCAACTACTTCTTCAATAACTTTGAGAGGTGGCTCTAGCAGCCGCATGGCCAATGGATAAATGGGGCCAATACCTAGGACCCCTATTGTCGGGAGAGCTCCAAGCTTCTTACCAAGCAGCCACTATCCTAGGAGTAACCCCATATGAAGAGATAAAACAATGCATCCAGGAGAGATTGGGCGTCGACGACGAAACATATAGAATGAGGTTCAGACAAATTAAGGAGGGTCCCCAAGAAACCCCCAGAGCCCCATATTTCAGCATAAAGGATATGGCCGACCGGTGGTTGAAACCTGCTACCACCACCAAAGAAGACATCATGGCCAAGGTATATTTAGAGCAATATCTATCCTCACTTCATCCGCCCATTCAGAAATGGGTTAGGCAACATGCCCATCTTACCCTCGAGACCACAGTGGAAATCGCGAGTGCCTACAGCAGAGCTCAAGAAACACAAAAAAGACGAGAGGAAACACCTTGGAAAGCAGGGGTAAGCGGGATACATCAACCACCCCGACATCCACTGGCTCAAAAGCCAGATCCTGTTACTATCGTCCCCGGACCCCCTGTGTTCAGAGTTCCAGGTCCTCCTGTGTTTAGAGCCCCTACACCCGGACCACAATGTTTTAACTGCGGTGGACTAGGACATATAGCACGCTTCTGTCCGCAGAAGGAAGGACCGATGGAAGTAGGGGTTGCTAGGAACTATTGTTGTCTGCCTCAGAATAACCAATCGCCCTCTTACCGATGTGGCATTACTGTGAATGGACAACCCATGACCGCTCAAGCGGATACAGGATGTTGGCAGAGCATGATACGTCCTCAGGATTTGGGGCTCGAGCTCGGAGAAACTGATGGAATGGTGAATATACGTTGTGTCCATGGGGACACGAAACAATACCCCACTACACATGTACATATACAACATTCCACCGATCCAGGATCCAGTTTAAAAGTTGGTCTCATTCCTAGACTACCTGAACAGGTCATATTAGGGAACGATTACCCTCAGTTATCACAGTTGCTTGCCAAGGCAAACCAAGACGAGAAAGACTGGTGGACTGCCGCCCCCTTCTCTCAGGATGATAATCCTGAATGGCCACCCTCCAAAGTTAGGAAAACCAAAAACGGAAAGAAAAAAAAAAGCCCATAACTGCCCTTCCGGTCCAAACAGAAGAAAATCCATGGGAGGATGATAGAAACTTCCATGCGGCACAAAGAGAAGATCCAGTCTTACAGGAAGCCTGGAATCAAGCCCTGACCAATGAAGACCCTCTACACGTATGTCCCTATTTTATTTATTAAAAACGGACTATTGTATAGAAAAGCCGAGGCCACTAGAGCCCCTCAGTTATTGGTTCCCCCCCATTCTGGGAAAAAGTCCTCTACATGGCCCATAGTCATTTATTGGGGGGGCACTTTAGTGATGAGAAAACAGAGCACTTGATAATGAAAAGGTTCTATTGGCCAGGGAAATACAGGCAAGTGAAACAGTACTGTCGGGAATGTCCCATTTGCCAAAAAGCAGCAAATATAGACCCCCTAGAGCACCTCTACATCCCCTGCCCATAATAGATGAACCCTTTCATAGGGTGGGGATGGACATTATCATCCCACTATTACCCTCCCGTAGCGGGTGTCGATATGTTTTGGTCCTAGTGGACTATGCTACACGGTTTCCGGAGGCAATTGCTTTAAGACATCCGGATGCTTCTAGCATAGCCAAGGCCATTATAGCTGTCTTCTCTCTGGTAGTATTTTCAAAAGAAATTTTGACCGACCAAGGGACCCCGTTCGTATCTAAATTAGTGAAGCAAGTGTGTACCCAATTGGGTAGGAAGCAGATACGAACGGCGGCATATCACCCCCAAACAGACGGTCTTGTTGAGTGCTATAACGCCACCCTTAAGCTCACTTTAAAAAAACTCCTTGCACTGGAATCAAAACGGTGGGAAGATATGTTACCCTTAGCTTTGTATTCCATTCGGTGTAAAACCCAAAAGCTTCTCTATGGCCATCAACCACGTTCCTTATTGGACATGGTCCATGAAAATGGGAAACAGAGCCTAATAACATTACACCACTAGTAGAATATGTAACCAACCTCAAAAAACATCTAGAACAGATCCGTACCATAGTCCGGAACAATATGGAGAGAGCACAAAAAGCACAATATGACAAGAAAACAAAGAACAGGTCCTTTGCAGTGGGGGACACCGTATTGCTAATGATGGCCTCCTCGGATCATAAACTCATAGGACAATGGCAGGGACCCTATATCATCCTTGAACAGGTAACTCCTGTTACCTATAGACTGGAACTCGATAAAGACAGAGGAACCTCCCAAATATATCATGTTAACCTCCTAAAGAAATGGGAGGGACCCCTTCCGACCCTAGTAGGGAATATAGGAAAATCTATTCTTTATATGACCAATGTATCGACCATGATCTACCAACCCCCTTAAAAACCGAACTAGTCAGTACCTTATCACCCCTACAGGCGATATTCTCTCTGACCCCAGGGAAGACCACGTTATTAGTACATTCTATTAAAACCATTCCAGGAAAGAAAGTGCGTCTCCATCCATATCCTATTCCCGAGGAAGCGGTGCAGCAGATGCTGAAAATGGGCATAATAGAACCCTCTACTAGCGAGTGGAATTCTCCAATTGTCCTTGTGCACAAGCCGGACGGCTCAGTTCGATTCTGCATCGACTTCCGGGAGGTGAGCCAAATCTCGGAGTTCGACACCTACCCTCTTCCAAGGGTAGACGAGATGATCGAACGGATAGGGAGAGCCAAATACATCAGTACCCTTGATTTATGCAAAGGATACTGGCAAATTCCCCTGAGGGACGAAGATAGAGAAAAGACAGCATTTTCTACCCCTAATGGCTTGTTTCAATTCAAAGTGTTACCCTTTGGGTTACATGGGGCACCAGCTACCTTTCAACGGGCCAGGAATATAATCCTGCAGCCCCATGAAAAGTACGCCGGGGCTTACATTGATAAAATTGTCATCTATAGTGAGATATGCGAACAACACCTTACCCACTTATACCAACTGATCCAAGCATTAGGAGAGTATGGTCTTAAAATCAACACCCGCAAAAAGTCGTTTGGCTGCCCAAACGGTGAGGTATTTAGGTTACCTATTGGGGGAAGGAGTCATACGACCTCAAAGCAATAAATTGGCCGCGATATCCCAAATACCTTTCCCCCTTTCTGCAAGGGACCTCCGTGCCTTTTTAGGGTTGCTTGGGTACTATCGAAGATTTATACCCCAATTTTCACAGATTGCTGCCCCTCTCACAGATCTATTGCATAAGACAGTGAAAACTGAAGCAAGATTGAAAGACCCCAGACCTGAAGTAATTAGAGCATTTGAGTCCCTAAAAGCATCTCTAACATCAGATACAGTATTGGCTAGTCCCGATTATACATTACCCTTTGTCCTACAAACTGATATTTCAGATCAAGGGTTGGGGGCAGTCCTATCCCAAAGAAACAGACAGGAGGAGGAAAAATCCTTATTATATATGAGCAGAAAATTGTTTCCCCGAACACGAAATTACGCTGTCATTGAAAAAGAAGCCTTTGCTATCAAATGGGCGATTGACTCTTTGAAGTATTACCTGGAGGGACGCAAATTCACCCTATATACAGACCATGCTTCCTTAGAATGGTTGGCCCGCAACAAAGGGAATAATGAAAGGGTGTTACGATAGTTTCTATCCTTGCAGCCCTACAGCCCCCAAACCAAACATCGGAAAGGGACTGATCGGGTAAACGTGGACTTCCTCTCCCGTTACCCTCACAGAAACCCCCCTACTAGAAGGACAGCAAGGGAAAGGGGATGTGAGAGGGTGCCGAGCGGGTCCCGTCACTGGCCCATAAATCATAAAGGAGACCGATTACCTGTATGAGCTAAGATCCGGACTCCAACTTCGCACATGACGCCCTTCATGAGGATAAACACACCCCTCCGTATTCTACCCATACAGGAACTAGACCGTCGGGACGTCACAGAGGAAGGAGGAGGGATTAACCCCGGATGTGGTTTCCAACTGGAAGAGAAAAGGACCGATTCAACTCAAGGAGAGCACGAAGACGCCGGAGAAAGGAGGAAGTTGTTGAGCGGAGAACCAGTAAAGGAGAAGGACGCAGAATCAAGAGAGGACGAGGAAGAGAGAGAGGGCGAGGAAGAAAACGGAGAAGAAGACAAGAAGTGGTGTGAAGTCTGGCGGTCCCCACAGGAGGAGGCTGTAGAGCGGCCGCAGCTCAGGAGAGTTGCGGCAGAGCCGGTGAGTGACTCGGGACAGGGAAGGAGGGAGATGGGTGAATAAGGAGGGGGGGGGGGGGGAAGGTTGAAAGCGAGAGTGCGATCACGTTGTGTTTTCCCTGATTCACTACCCTCACGTGGGATTGTCCTCAAACTGTTGGATTTGAGAGTGCTATAAAGTAGTCACCATGCACATTTCCTACCCTTTACCTCAGACACGAATCTTCCCTACCCTCACCAGTGACCCCTATCCTGCCAGATAATTTTATTTTACCACCAACCGGGTGTGGTGACGGGAATACCATAGCCTACGGGTATATTATTTAAAGAGATGACTGACGGCTCCTTTTCTTTTGCTTACTCCCGTGAGCCTCCGTGGGAGACACCCTCACCGAGGAGAAGATCAGACAGACGAGGACTGATGAAGACGACGTTTCGCCTGAAAGAGAGAAAAATCCCAAGGAAGCCGAAGAATCACCAACCCCCTCTGGTTCAATACCTGAATCTTTAAATAAAAGCCGCCGACTGGCATACTACATACAGCTTCCGCATCTGTTTATCCGGCCCGCCCTCCCACAACCAACCATCTTTATTTAAAACACCAATTGTAAACTAATTTCTTAAGGGTACTGTACATATGTTCCCTCCTGTCCTTTTCATCATGCTCAGTGTAACCTTAATCTGTTCCTCACTTTCTCCATTTGTGCTTTGTTTAAACCTTTGCACAACTGTCCCCTCCAGGTTTTTACCATCAAAACAGCCGTTTTAGTGGCAATCACATCTGCCAGGAGGGTAAGTGAATTACAGGCTCTATCATCCAAGCCTCCTTACCTGACCATCTCCCTGATAAGTTGGTGCTACGCACTAGGGCCTCTTTCTAACTGAAAGTGGTGGCACCATTCCACATCAGGCAATATGTCACCCTGCGCACTTTCTACGCTCCGCATCCCTCCAAAGAAGAGGAGCGACTCCTCAGTTTGGACCCAAAAAGATCATTGTCGTTCTACCTCCACCACACAAAACAGTTCGGAGTGGACGACCAATTCTTTGTGGGGAACGTTGGACTGAAGAAGGGTTGTGAGGTGCCGAAAAGGACTATCTCTCATTGGATCATCCTTTGCATCCAAATCTGCTACGCTCTGGCCAAAAAGCAGCCTCCTGAAGGTTTAAGAGCTCATTCTACCATAGCAAATGCTGCTACCACGCATTGCAACGTGGAGTCCCAGCCCTTGACATATGTCAGGCAGAAATGTGGGCATCTCTGCACAAGTTCATCAAGCACTACTGCCTGAACAGTCAAATCTGCACAGAGGCCTTTTTGGCTGCTCTGTCCTGCTTGACTTTCTAGTCTAAGCTTGTCCACAGTCCCTCCTCCGGGGATGGTATTGCTTGGGTATCTATTAAAGGTAAGGAATTTGCAGCTAGATGTCTCTATCAGATGGACAAGTTACTTAACTTTAGTAACGCCTTATCTGGTAGAGACATAATCTAGCCGCAGATTCCTTTCTGACGCACCCATCCTCCACGCAGTGCAGACCGGTTCTTAGCATCAATGCTGATCTCTTTTAGGCCCCTAGTTCTAAAACACACCCCGGTCAGTGCACTTCATGGCTCCGTGCTCCTGGCATGGAAAGTCATAAAAAGTCATTGACGTCAATGCGCTGAGATGACGCCTATATAGGTGGTGCGGATGTCTCAAAGGCAGAGACGGAGCTCACGATTTCAGACGGAGTGACCGACGCCACCTACCGGCACGCAAGGATATTGCTCAAGGAAATCTCTTCCAGATCCGGTACGGTGGCTAGGAAATTCAAAGATAAGGTATCTGCAGCTAGATCATGTCTCTACCAGATAAGGCGTTACCGAAGGTAAGTAACTTGTATATTATGGACCAGAGAACTCTGCAGATATGTATGCAGGGGAATTTGTCAGTATGTGGAGATCATTCGAAATGGCTATCACGCATACGTCTGATTGACCAGAATGTATAGTGAGCAGGGGCGGCTCCTCCGTGATGGCAGAGGAGCGTCGCCCCAATGCTGGAATCGGCAGACACATGTATAGTAAAATGATAATAAAGCAGCTAATGAAACTGCTTTATTAACATTTTATTTTACTCCAGAGCCGCCGCCGAATCTTGAGGGCTGGGCTATCAGGAACAGGAGGAGTTGAGGGCTCAGGGCACTACCAGTGCGCATGTAGGTTTTGCTGGCCATCTTAGGACGGCCAAACGACATGCGCACTTGGATACCTCCAGGGTTGTGCTTGAAGATTTCGGCAGGCTCAGGAGTACAGCACAGGCATAAGGAAACTCGAGGGGGCCTCCCTGCAAGGCTCGTGGAGGGGCCCCCTCCGGGCTCAATCAGGAGCTCTGCAGCCAGAGTGCTGTGCTGAGGGAGCCCCCTGGAGCTTGGGGATCCCCCCCCCGCACCGCGGGGGCTGCTGGGGGCCTGTGTTATGCCCCTGGAGTACAGGCTGCCAGTCCCTGCTAGAGCATGAAACTAGCCCGCCTGCCAAATCCCTACACTTGTCTCATGCTGGGTAATTTCAACATGAAAGTAGCGTCTGGATTGGTGCAGGGGACTCTGGGAGCCTGTTTGAATAAACATCATGTGAAGAGGTGGTGAGGTGGCGGACGTCAGGTTGCGGGTACGTTTTTTTTTTATTCCATCCCCTCCCCCCGCGTTGCCTCACCGATTTCCCCAGCTAGCAGCTGCCACTGATAGTGAGGTAACACAGCACACATGACTGGTGGTCACTGATGACACCATCCCCAATCTCATGAAATAATTTGGATAGAGCAAAATGTCCATCACTAGATGCATTTATGAGGGGATAACTGAGGGAGAAGTTGAAATTATCTACAAAAACTACCTCCAATGCTAAAAATATTCCTGATATCTCTTTTTCTACTTTTCAATGCCAGACTCTGGAACTGCTACATTCTCCTTTAAGACTAAATGTTCTTTATCATCCTCCAGCTGCATTTGTTACATTTATTGAGGAATGCATGGAAGCTATGACAAGGCAATTATTATGTCATCATTCCTGGAAATGTTTATATTCACCGGGGTAACACAGCTGATGTAACAATCTAGCGCCTCCTATTCCTCTCCGATAACCACAATGAAACACAGTGCGTCCCTGGGAATCCAGAGATCATTTGAGACCGGACAGATCTCCAGCGGTAAGGTCATTGAGCACCGGAATTTAAGAATCTTAAGGCCAATTTTTTTATGAATATGCCCTTGACTGGCATCTATAGTACCTTTTTGAGAAATACGTGTTTTGGACAAGGCTGTTCGTGCCCTAGGGAGAATTTGTGCTGGAACATTTGTTTCACATGCCTTAGCTTCAAATTAATTTCTTGTGAAAGAGAGACATCTAGTGGTCAGAATACAACACTGACCTGGAGAATAATTATTAGAGCAACGTTTTTATTGAAAAACTATTTTTGAAAGTGTAAAAGGAAAGAGGGTTAATGAAATGACAGTACACGTGTGGATGGGAACAATAATTGGGAGCAGTTTCTTTAAATAAAACTGATGTGCACGTAAGTAAAAATGAAATAAAACGGATGTGCAGTCGAGTAAAACTTGTAGAGAAGAGTGGGAGCGGAAGAGAAATCGAAAGTACAGTGGACGTTAGCTTGGGAGAAAACAAAATCGGGCGCAGTATTTGGGAGGGATTTTTTTAATCAAAATAGATAATGTGCAGACAAGTAAAAGTTATAGCAAATGGGGGACTAGGGACAAAAGAAATATGCATGCAATTAATTACATTGGAGGTTTCCATCCAAAAATTGAAAAATGGAATGTGCGCGTGAATAAAAGTAACCAGGAAGTAGAGGAAACAAACAAGAATAAATAAAGGAAGATGTAGTATCCGGCTGGATACATTCTAGTGTTTAGCCTGTGATGTAAGACACTCTACACCCACCCACCACAGGTGTCACCAGTCAGGTGACCCTGTTAATAAAAGAGGCTGGGCGCACGTGCCCTGAGCCAGTTATAGCACCCAACTATGTAGTGCCAGTGTCCGTCATTTTCTCAGCATGTGGGCCTGAGGCCCAACACTACAGAATGGAGTGCAGCGCTCAGTTGTACCTAAAAAACTGAATTGAAAATGCGAATTAAAAAGGGAAAATGGGAGGGACAGCGAGCGGCAAGCGAGGCAAGAAATTGTGTTAAAAATATGTTTTAAAACGGTATGTGATGGCTAAGTCAGAAGGAAAGCAGCAGCGCAAAAAAGCTATTAAAAAATCATGTTCACCAGGAAAAACAATCACTATTACATTGCAAATGCGTGGGAGCCAAAAACGCGTGGAAAAAGTGTATTTAAAGAAATATGGCATGGAATGTTATGCAACAAAGAAAGGAACCGGCGACATAAAGAAAGAGTAGCAAAATAGTATGCAAAATTATTGCCAAGGTGCAAGACGAGGAGTGAGACAAAAAGACAGAAAGTAAAAGATTATTAGGGAAAAAACATAAATTTTATGTCAAGACCGGAGGCTCCTATTATGCTTACTTTTCTTGCTTTATTCCAATAGCAGCAAGATAAAACTACCACTCCCAGAAGGCTTGGTGAAAGAACTACCAGCCAATGGGAAACAAAGAAACAAATACTGACCAATCACAACCAAGGTAATAGTATAAGGTCTATCGTGACTGCGAACAGTCCTCTTTTCTTGCTGCTCGCAGTCAAGATAAGTACCTTTTTCTATCATTATCATTATTTTTCTGACTAAGTTTATTGAATTGTGCTCTGTGTACAATATTGGTGGGCTTTACAGCGCTCTTCGCTGCTTCTGTTTCCCTCGCGCTCGTACGCGCGTACATGCTTTTTCTCTTTGCCCTTCCCCCCCGCGCTCTGCACGCTTTGTCCGCCCCGCGTGCGCCTCTCTCACCGGTCCCTGACTCAAACGGTGGCGCAGCGCTCCAAAACTTCTCCTCAGTTTCGACGCCGCTGATATCAGCTCCACACGCTCCGTTGCCTCAGTCCTTGTGGTCTACCGTTCTCTGGTTCACACGCCCCTAGGGGGAGGGGTTTCCTCCTTTTCACACACCCACTCCTTTTTCTCCACAATTAACCCTTTCTCGTCGGGTTTGTGGCAGGTTCCCAGCCTACTTTTACCATGCAAGTTTCAAATGAGCATAATGACGACGAAGGTGAAGAGTTTAAGGAGGATTTGAGTTCTTTTATTAATTCCTCAGTAGAAACTGCTGTTGAGGCTTCTATGAAGCGTTTTTCAAAGACTATGGAGAATTCTCTCTTAAGTTTAATGACCAAAGCAATGGCCCAATCTGCGGGGGATAGCAGAAAACTTACAGTGGTACACTCCAAGGTTTCTTCTTTGGCATCAAAAGTGGTTGGTGAGTCTTCCTCACCTATGACAGAGGACGTGGTTCCTCCCAGGAGGGGTTAAAAAGTTTAGCTGGCAAACGTAAGGCCAAGTCCAACAACCCGGAGGTACCACAGAAATTGGTCATTTCAACAATTTACGATACAGATGCCGATATGGGTGACGCCACTGACCTTGATGATCTCTTTGATATTGTAAGCCCATCGTCCCCTCCTAAGAAATTAAAATTGGATGCTTTTGCATCGGAGCCGGTGCTTGATCCTGAGGGTACCCCTCTTTTTGACCCTGCTTCTATCAGACACCCTAATTCTACCGAATGGTTCCCTATTGACCACGTGGGAGAGTATATCACCTCCAGACTTCGTCTTCCTTTAGACAAAACTGTCAGGGCTAAACTAAAGTCCGAGTGTCCAAAGCCCTCTCTTCCTTCTCATATAACTTCTACCCCTGCTATTGATCAACCTCTCCTCACTTTCTTTTCAAAGTTTGGCAAGGATCCGCGCAAAGGGGTGGACAAGGCTTGGTCTTCCTGCCAAGACAAACTGCTTGATTTAGTGGGGCCGCTGGCCCGCATTTTTGATTTGGCTGAAACAGCTCGCCTGGATGGCACGGGTCTTAATCCAGAGGATATTTCATTGTGGGTCCAACGCGCTTTTTGTCTCTTGGGCAACACTAATGCAGCCTTGACTCATGAGCGCCGCAAGGGCCTCTTAATAAAGCTAGATCCCAAGCTTGCCAACCTTGCCCCCCTTGATCCTGGTGTCAAGGCTGACGGTCTTCTATTTGGAGAGTCGTTAGTGAGAGATTTAAGTCGGTTCGTCTCCACTTTTGCCTCCTTGGACAAGGCGCAGCAGTCCATCAAGAAGGTCTTCCCTTCTCGGGTTTTTGGCAGGGCCGGAAGAGGCAGGAGCCGCTCTACCGGCCGTGGTTTCCAGTCCCAAGGCTCCCGTGGTGCCTTCAACTCCAACCAACAGGATTTCAAGCCCCAATTTTACCCCCAAAGAGGTCGGGGTTACAGAGGCAGGGGCCAACGTGGTTTCCGCCACAACAACAACTCTCAACAAGGTGAGTGCAGTTATTCCTGTGGGGGGTCGTTTAGCTCTTTTCCTTCCCAGATGGCAGACTCTCACTGCAGATCCATGGGTTCTCGACACCATCCAAGGTTATCGTATCGAGCTTTACGCTCCTCCTTTTCAAGACATTCTTCCTTCCCCTCTAGTGTTCTCAACAGAAATGTCCCTTCTGGTCACCTCGGAAATTCAGGCCCTTCTATCCAAAAGAGCTATTCTCGTTTCCCCCTTCGATCCTTCAGGTTTCCTCAGCACCCTTTTTCTTGTTCAAAAGAAGAACAAAAAGATGAGACCGGTGATCAATCTCAGATTTTTCAATCAGTTTGTGGTTTATCGCCACTTCAAAATGGAGACAATTCTTCATTTACGAGACACTTTGCGTCAAAACGATTGGATGGTCCGCATCGATCTCCAGGACGCTTATCTTTCTATTCCTATTCACGAATCGCACACGAAATTCCTCCAATTTCAATGGCAAAACGTCACTTATCGTTTTCGATCTCTGCCCTTCGGTCTTTCTTCAGCACCCTGGTGCTTCACAAAAGTAATAAGACCCGTAGTAGCTTATTTAAGATCTCTGGGGATCAGACTCATCATTTATCTCGACGACATTCTCCTCATGAACCTAGACAAACTGGCATTATTGGACGATCTCAACACTACCCGTTCTCTTCTACTCGAATTGGGCTTCCTCCTCAATTTAGAAAAGTCCTCTCTCATCCCGTCTCAGAGTATGGAGTTTCTGGGGTTCCGCATAGACTCTCCCTTGGCTTCTTTGTTTCTTCCTCAATCCAAGATCTCCACGATTCAAACGGAGATTTCCCAGGCTCTGCGCCGTCCATTCATTTCTCTCAGGACCCTTGCGAGAATAGTCGGCCTTCTATCGGCTTCCATTCAGGCAATCTTCCCAGGTCCCCTCCATTATCGTGCTCTTCAGCGCCTAAAGATCAGACATCTTCGACAAGGTCTCGCGTATTCCGATCAAATAGAATTAGATCTCGAATCTCACCTGGAACTGCAATGGTGGTTAAACCACTTGGAGGCCTGGAACGGTCGAACCATCTTCGCTTCCACCCCAGATCTTGTATTAGAATCCGATGCAAGTCTGACGGGTTGGGGCGCCCGGTGTGGACCAATATCGACTGGCGGTACATGGTCAAAAGAGGAGTCCAAATTGCATATCAACTGTTTAGAGATGCTTGCAGGCTCCTTTGCAATCCAGAGTCTGGCAAAAGACAAAGTAAGCTGTACCATTCTTCTACGCATGGACAATGTTTCTGCGGTTCGCTATATAAACCATCTCGGTGGCACAAAATCAAAGGCTCTAGCAGATCTGGCAAAAAGCCTGTGGGAATTTTGCCTTTCCAACAAACTCTCGCTCTCCGCGGAATACCTCCCAGGAGATCTCAATGCTGTGGCCGATTGGCATTCTCGCTTCCTCCGGGATTCCAGCGATTGGAAGCTTCTTCCCTCCGTGTTTCTCTCCCTCTCTCAGTTGTGGGGTCCTTTCTCAGTAGACCTCTTTGCTTCCCGACTCAATTCACAGTTGCCTCACTTCTTCAGCTGGCGTCCGGATCCTTTGGCTCTGGCGACCGATGCCTTCCTCCAAGATTGGTCCCTTCACCTCAATTATGCCTTTCCTCCTTTTCTGTTGATCAACAGAGTCCTATCGCAGGTGCGTCGCCAAATGACGTCTCTGGTGATAGTAACTCCCTTTTGGCAGTCCCAGATTTGGTTCCCGTCACTCCTGGAGTTGGCGGTAGACTTTCCCGTCCTTCTTCCTCCTTTCCCCTATCTTCTCTCGGATCCTCAGGGCAATCCCCATCCTTTAGTGGTCGACCAGTCTCTGACGTTTTCCGCCTGGAAAATCTCCAGCCTTCCTCTTCTGATCTCGTCATTTCACACGAAGCTTCAGTCTTCATTAGTCGGGCATGGGCCCCAGGCACCTCCAAGGCTTACAAGTCCGCCTGGTCTCTTTGGTCAGGCTGGTGTCTGCAGAAATCTGTCGATCCCGTTTCAGCCTCTTTAAATTTTATGGTTAATTTCTTAGCCTCTGAGGCTAGCTCGGGCAAATCTTATCGTACCATCAACCTATATAGATCTGCCATTTCTCTTAATCATACCCACATTGATGGAAAACCTGCGGGGGCTCATCCCTTGGTATGCAGATTGCTAAGAGGAATTCGTTTTTCAAAACCTCCTTTGGCTAAGTATTCTAGTTTATGGGATGTCAATTTGGTTTTGCAGTTGTTTTCTAACTGGCCTGACAATTCTGCTCTTTCTTTGAAAATGATTTCAGCTAAACTTACTATGTTATTATGTTTAATTTCCATTAAACGAGTATCTGATGTGAAAGCCTTAGATGTTTCTTCTAGACAGTTTACTCCTACTGGTGTAATGTTTCATATTCATAAACGTACCAAGACCAATTTACATACTGTGTTCTATCCCTATTTTCCCTCCAATCCCAAATTGTGTGTAGGTCAATGTTTAAAAGTATATGAAAGTAAGACCTCTGCTCTCAGGACTTCCTCCAGCTCCCAACTCCTTATTTCCTTTCGTAAACCCTTTCATCCTGTTTCTGCTGCTACTTTGGCCCGTTGGGTTTGTTGGGTCATGTCCCAGGCCGGTATTGACGTCTCCGTTTTCGGAGCTCATTCCACTAGAGGAGCCATGGCTTCTAAAGCCTTTTGGGCTGGCTCCCGTCTGGAGGATATCCTGAAATCAGCAGATTGGTCTAATGATACAGTGTTCCGTACATTTTATTGCAAGCCTGTTCTTACTGCTTCTTCTTTGGTGCTTGATATGCTTTAAACAAGCATAATAGGAGCCTCCGGTCTTGACATAAAATGTAGATTTTCCTAATAAATTATGACGGAAAGTCTTAATTTTATTAAAGACACGGAGGAGAGTATTATCCCGCCACAACACTTCTAACTGGTGTTCTCCCTCCCCACAGGAACTCCAGCGTTGCCACCGGCATCATCCTGAGGTCATCATGAATTCTGCCAAGATCATTCCTTCTGATACGTCACCTTCCGTTCTTGGATTTGACCTTCTCTCCGAGTCTCCTCTGGTGGTCTTCGGAAAAGAACTTTTTACGTGGACTTTGACTTTATGCATTTTGTTATCTGTTTCTCCTTTATTTTTGCATTCTCTGTGATTGCTCGCATAAGAAAAGAGGGCTGTTCGCAGTCACGATAGACCTTGTACTATTACCTTGGTTGTGATTGGTCAGTATTTGTTTCTTTGTTTCCCATTGGCTGGTAGTTCTTTCACCAAGCCTTCTGGGAGTGGTAGTTTTATCTTGCTGCTATTGGAATAAAGCAAGAAAAGTAAGCATAATACTCGCCTCCGTGTCTTTAATAAAATTAAGACTTTCCGTCATAATTTATTAGGAAAATCTACATTGCCATGAGTAAACAGTGATATTCAATGAGGTAATTAAACAAACAGACAGTAGGTGGCAGTATGAATACAAATAAGTAAGAGAATACAAGCCACAGGCTTGATTTATGCTGGAAAGAAGATTAAAGGCGTGTAATCTCAGGAATTTATATTTGTAGAAAGACAACATTGTGGTTATTCTTATAGAGCAACTTGAGTATGTTAAAAAGGAAGTAACACAGAGGGCACAGGAGTGTGTCTACTGAAAAAAGGAATGTTGTAAATGTGCTGTGCAGCAAAGCAAGACTATGTATAGTTAAAGCAGCATGAAATTAAAGCAACAGAGAGCATAAGCATTTTAGATAAGAGCGGAAAACAAAGCACAGTTAGCACAGGGTGTCCAATGAGAGGAAAAGAAAAAACACGGAGAGGGGAATCACAAGCACTCTCACGGAGCGCTTATTCAGTTAGAAAAAAGTAGTTCGCTGACAGTGAGCACAGACACCAGGCAAACAAACAGGTGGTAAAGAGGTAATGCACCATGGTAGGGGCAAATATAAGATTGAAACAAGCTTTTGCAACGCTATAGGTCTCAGATTTGAGAGAGTTTAAGCTATTGGCATTGTAAATGACACTGCTTTTTATTTAGGTTTTAAAAACCAACTCATAAATAAAAGACATTGTCATTTACAATGCCAATAGCTCAAACTCTCGCAAATGCGAGACCTATTGCATTGTCACAGTGAAAGCGCGCTTGGCGCACTGCTAATACATAGAAGCAGGCGCCATTGCCGGTGTCCCACACGTGCTGGGGGGAGGGGCAGCCACAATGAAAGCACACATGGTGCACTGCTAATATATAGAAGCGGGCGCCATTGCCAGCATCCCACGAGTGCTGTGGATGGGGGGCTTCACAGTGAAAGCGCACATGGCAGGCTGCTAATACATAGAAGTGGCCAACGTTGCTGGGATCCCGCGAGTCCTGTGTATATTAATTAAGTAAATATTTCTCCAAACTTCTAATGAAAGCTCCTGAGTGAGGACACATGGAAAAGGGCCAGTCCTCATGGGAGGTAACAACAGAAGACAGGGAAGTACTAAGGAGGGACTAATAAGCCTATCAACAAATCAGAAGCCAACATTTACAAAGGACAATGACACAAGCCAATGAAAAATATGGGCTGAGAGTGGGGGAGCTTCAAGTCCATACCTGAATACAGCATGCCTTGCAGAGCAGCCCAGGCACTGCCCAGGCTAGACCTCAAAAAGTAGTTCCCCCGACAGTGAGCACAGACACCAGGCAAACAAACAGTTGGTAAAGAGGTAACACTCCATGGTAGGGACAAAGACAAAATTGACAGGCTGGGACACGAATAGGAAGTAGACAAATGAGATTGAGAAGAAAGCCAACTAGTGGTAAGCAAAGCTCTGTATTTTCTTGGTAAGCTACAATATATCTCACAAGAGACGGCTCATGCACTGTCTACTAAAATTAACCTAAAACGAGGTACATTTGAAGAACACAGTTAATATGGTTGATGAGGAGAAAATCCATAATCATGTAACCATCTTTCTCCAAGCAGGGTGCTGAAACCGATGCGGATTCCATCTAAAGTGGCGAAAACAGAGGCTCATAAATTGTCATGTGGTGTTGTGTAAAGAGGAAATTGAATAGTTTTCCCAAGCTAAATGTTGAATTTATACCTGATCTCTAATCGCAGTCTCTACTATTGTTTGATTTATCATACTACTCAGTTCTGGGATCAATAGTCTGACCCAGATGGGCAAGACGCTACCAATCCAGGTGATTACAAGAAAATTATTATTGATGACTGCATGGTAGTACAGTTAGAGAATTTTGAATTTGTGAAATAATCTAGTCTTTTCTCTTACAGATTTTCCCCCACAGTTCTTAACCCACACTCTTTCCATTGCCTGGCTATTGTTGCCTTGGACCTTTTTTCGAGCATCATGCTGATCCGGAGGATTGACGGCGCTAGCAATTATCAGGGGCCAACCTCAAAAAGAGCCATCTTGATTTCATGACCTCTAGAACCTGGATCTAAATAATTCTGGCACTAGAGCACAGGTTCTACTCCTGCCAATCAATCCTGTCTCTGAAATCATCCACTCGCTTTTATTGTCTCACAGATCAGCTTGATGATCTAGCAGCACTGAAAAGCAAACCGGAAACAAACACCATTGACTCCATGTTTCAATAGGTGTCTATATGAGAAAAGGAAATGCTACAGACTGCTGCAAAAGAAACGGCAACAGTCACCATTCAGCACTAATCCTGCTAGGCTGCACCACTGCAAAATCACTCTACAAGAGACAAATATTTAGTGCAAAGGCTTCACTTGATCTCTAATCAATTCAGCCAATAAACATCCTCAAGCAACTTTTCCAACTAGTTAGAGCAGCCAACAACTTCCCATCTTCCATCAGACTTATGATGTGGAAGAAAGTGTCCTCTTTCGGCATGGTTGCCCCCACTTTTTGCCAAACTACTGATGTACTTTGGCTGAGTGTCCCCTTAGTTCCTGCAAAACTGGTACCCAGGGCCTATGTTCTTTCACTAAAACTGCATTAAAACAAAACCCAATTGGCACTATTTGGCCACAGGTCAGTCCCTTGTAAATAGTACCATAGGTACCAAGGGCATTGTGGCCAGCCAGGGAAGGCCTCTAAGGGCTGCAGCTTTATAGTCCCATCCTTAGGGGCCCTGAACCTTTACACACACACACACACACACACACACTGCCATTGCAGGCTGTGTGTTTTAGTGCACAACAAATTGCAGAGTCGACATGGCACACATCCCTGTGTGCCATGCCTACAACCCACTGCCCTGGCATAGGTCAGCCACCCCTCTAGCTGGGTGCACTATACCAGTGGTGAGGGTACAGGTGCATGAGTCCTGTACCCTTACAGTGTCTAAGTCAATTATTAGACATTGTAAGTGCAGTAATGCCATTAAGAATATATGGTGCTGGGAGTTTGTCATTACGAACTCTACAGTACCATAATAGCTTTACAGAAAACTGGAAAGTTTGGTATCAAACTTCTCAGCACATTAAACCCACACTGATGCCAGTGTGGGATTTAATGAAAAATGCACTCAGAGGGCATCTTAGAGATGCCCCCTGAAAAACGATCTAACACTAGTGTCCTGGCTGAGAGGCTGCTCGCCAGCTGCCACCACCAGACATGTTTCTGGACCCCTGGGTCGAGAGCCTGCTGCTCTCGGGGCTCTCAAACAAAGCACATCCTGGGTCGAGGTGCCAAACCTCCTCCCCCAGGATGGGCAGGGTCCACAAAGGGGAAGCTTCAAAGGCATGCCACCTTTGTGAGCTACCCCAGCCATTTGCTGCATCCAGCAACTGGCACCCACCGGTTCTGACCTCCACTTTGGGCGGGAGAATCGGCAGGAAAACCAAGTGAGGAAGGGAGGTGTGCCCACCTTTGCCAGCCTCACCACTCATGTGGGGGAGGTGAGGTGAAGCACAACTCTCAGTCCCCGCCATCTTGCAGATGGGGGGGCTCAGCCAACCAGAGGCATATGCCCCCTCCCACTGGAGGGTGGCATAATAGGGAGTATACCCACCCCAAGGAAGGTACCCATTGGTCCCAACTTTTTCTTACCAGTAACGCCCCTAATTCTAGTATTTAGGTGCAACCCTGAACCGTGCCCCCACAGACAAGAACCAACTAGAAGAAAAGAAGAAGGACCAAATAAGCCATGCTGAAACTAAGCAGAGGAGGTCGCCCACTGACCTGGCCCCAGCCCTACCTGCCTGCCCCCACCTCGAAACTGCTCCAGCGAAATCTCAGTGTGTCCTGCAGCCAGCAGCTTCAAGACCCTGAAGGAACTGCCCTGCCTTCCAAATCCAAGACGTTGTCTGACGTGTGCACCGGATTTGCTCACAAACAGACTCTGGCCCCAGCCAAAACCATGAATCTTCACCACTCTGCACCCGACGCCCACGGCCTGAGTTCAAGTGTCCCAACACTACGAGGAGGTCTCCCCGGCGATCCTGACCTGGAATCTAGTGTTCCCTGACCTGACTCAAGTCTCCAACCGATGCCTGCAAGTCTTTTCCTGGTGGACCCCCACAACCGCGACCGGAGCTGGTAAGACAATCCGATGCCTAAAGACACCCCTGCACCCGACGTCCCACAGCCTTGGGTGGCCCAACAGACGGTGTCCCAGCATCCCCAGGTATCCCAACTTACCTCTCCGAGTGGTGGTCACCTCCAGAAGATCTTCATCCCCGAGCCTGCAGTCTTTGTTGCAACTGGAGAATCCCCTTTGAAAACAACAGGGCACCCGCACCAAAACAGCACCCTGCATCCAGCCGCCCCTGCGCCGCTGCGGGTATACTTTGGGTGCTAACTCGGATTTCCCTTTTCCCTGAGCCTAACACCAGGAGCTTTTCTCCCAAAACCCTGTGACCTGCTCGTGAGTAGCCACCAACCGGAGGGCCTCTATCCCCCATTGGATAAAGTTGGGCCTCAGCACTCTGCACCCGGCCACCCTAGTGCTACTGAGGTTGTTCTGAGAGTGCATCCTCAGCCCTGGGGGAACCCTGGTTCTAACCCCAGAATACCAACTCCCACAAATAAGTACTTACCTGCAAAACGTTAACTTCATTTTGTCTCCATAGGAATACATTGACTGTTTTTCCTTGAAAATTGTTAGCGTGGAGTTGGTTTGTATGGAACATTGAAAAGCTGCATATGTACAAAAAGTGAATGACTTACCTTTTGCCTAGGAGACGTCTACGTGTGATATCTAGGCAAATCACGGTGATTAGCAAAAGTAATCTGAAAAGTAACATACTTAGTAATCTGCAAGGTAACTAGAAAGTAATTCCGAACTGTTAACTTATCTGTAATTCAACCAACTGCATTTGAACCTGCATTCAACTGTAAAACACTGCATAAGATTTTGCAAAGCATTTATTTGACTTACCTGCACCAGGCTTGACTTGGTTCTAGAAATAAAATAACTAAATAATATTTTTGAGACAAACAAATTGGTCTGAGTTCAGTCTTTGAGTGTGTGGCATAATTTGCTGCCTGAGTGTGTACAACAAATGCTTAACACTACCCTTTGATAAAGCGTTACTGCTCGCCCACACTACCACAAATAGAGCGGAAGGTGCTATCTACTTTTACCTCTGCCTACCTTTGGGGTTCCACTGGACTCTGTGCACACTATACCTCATTTTGGTATGGTATATACAGAGCCAGCTTCCTACATGATGCAATAGCGACATCAGAAGAAATTTCACAGTTTTTGTAAACCAAAAATGAATTTATTTGAATAATGACTGGAAATCCATCCATAACTCTAATACATCCAGAACACTGCCTGAAAATCTAAGAATTTGTGACAGCAGTTTAAAAAAGTGAGAAAGGAGTTTTTAAATATGATAAAGAGAATATTCTACAACCATTTTATGGATTCAGTACCTTGAAAAATTGGGAAAATGTCAAAACACCTTGCTCGGTGAGTGCTTCCATATTGGACAGACCTAGTAAATCTCTCTCTCAACCAGGGTGTGGTTCCTGGTAGCCTCAAGAGTGGCTAAGGCACCCCACTGCTCAAAAAACCCTTTTGCCGATGAGGGTGATGTCACAACTAATGCCCCTTGTCCAATGTTCCCTTATTAGCTGAATCATCAAAAGTTGTACAGCACAGCAACTGACCCAATTTATTCAAGTCAAAGACCTCTTAAATGAGTACTAGTCGAGGTTCATCCAAAGCAGCAGCACAGAAACAGCTCTAGTCCAGGTCATTGATGATGTGTTCGCATCATGGATTCGGGTAGCTCCTGCCTCTGCTCCTTCTCAACCTTTCTTGTCTTTTGATACAGCTAGTCACTGTATGTTACTTAATACTCTCAAGGTGGAATGGTCCTCAAATTGTTCAAGTCATACCTAAAGGACAGATCACAGAAGTTTAAAATTAACTCCAGCTTTTCAAAACTGGTTGCCTTTACCCAGGGGGTCTCTCAGGGTTCCATGCTGTAGCTAAAGATCTTCTCTCCCAGTGGCATTTCCCACCTAACTAATACTCTACAAAGCAGTTCAGGACTGTAAAATTTACGTAAAATGTAATCCATTGAAGACAACCATTCTACTCTTCTCGTCATCCCATTGATCACTGCCAATACACTCCTGGTTGGATTCAATCAGCAGCCTGAACTGCTGCTTACCTACAATTGTCAACAGTGTCAAAGTCCTCCTTGAACAAAAAAACTCAGTCTAAAGTCACAAGTAAACACCATAGCTAAAAATGCACATTTTCGTCTAAGTCTAGTCTTCTCTGGGCAATTTGTCACTTCAATCCTGAACAAGATCTCAAAACACTAGTGCAGTCACGTGCTATCAAGACTCGACTACTGAAATTCATTACTGACCGGTCTTCCCAAAAAACTCTTCTCTGCACTAAAAGCATGGGGCAGCATGCTTTGTGTCAGGGGCCAAAAGGAACATATCTCTCTGAAACTGTTAACTCTTTGCTGGCTTCCATTTGAAGCCATATATGTAATGGCCTCTATCTCTCACAAGGACCGTCACATCTCCACTCCACAATACCTCCATGCTAAGCTAAAGAGATCAAATGGGAGCAGACTATCACAGAATGCTGAAGCTCTGCTCCTTGAACCTCTGACCTTTGAAGAGGGAAGCTGTATGGCTCAATCCTTTTCTGGAAGTGCCACCATAATGTGACATTCTTTACCTCTGACTTATGCGCTCTACCTCACTGACAGTCTTTAAATCTGAACTGAGAGCCTGTCTATTTGAAAGACATTCCAAAGAATCTCTCTGCTCCTGACCATTCCATCTCAGACTTGTAGACTGTACTGAACCTTGCCTTGAGGGTTACTTCTCTACCTCGATTTTATATTATACTTCATTGGGCCTCATGCCTGTTCAAATCTGGTCATTCAATATGCATAACTGGTACAACTTTTTTTTTTTTTTTTTATCAACCCAATAACAATAAGTAAACAAATACATAAAAAGAAACACAAGAGAATAAGACGTAAAGCATGTTGAGCAGGCCATACATATATAATATCATATTAACACAAAGGTCGATGCTTCTCCCTATCTATATTGAACATACAGACATACACATTGTTTCATAGAGGGAGTAATTATGTAGATGGTACCACAACACCAACATCCTGGAGATCATCTTTAAGCCGTTGTTGGTGTTAAATGCTCGGTAAGGGCCCCCCGAGAGCTTGAGGCCCAATCTCCGTTTCTGCAGCCCTTTATTGGCATACAGACTAGTTTCCAGCTTACATATAGCATATAGTCTTCCTCTCCACATTTCGAAAGGGTGGTGGTTCTTTCTGCCTCCACAGTGATGCTATGCACAATCTAGCCACCGCCATGGCAATATATAATAGCTACCTAAATGCATACATTTCCTGATAATTCTGATGTAATATTCAAGTCCTACTGTCATTCCTGTTTACACATCACTAATCAATACTTTTAACAGATGGATCTTAATTCTTCTGTAATGTTCTGTTCTATTGTAAAATGCTCTCCAGGAAGCAGATCTCAGTCATGTGTCCACATGATGTTTATCTGGGGTGCTTGGTTTTTTGTCAAAGACATTTTGGGGCAGATTTACCACTTTTTCGCGCAATGCAGCAGCTGCAAATGCTGCGCTGTGTGAAAAGGAAAGGGGAGGAGAGCACCAAATTTTACTGAAATATGGCACTCTCCTCCCCTTTTCCTAGCGCCAGCGCTGAAATCAGCTGCCGTGCACCACAGAGACACCTTTGCGCCATGGTGCAAGGGGGTCTACGTGAGTCTAGCACAGGTTTTGTACTGGGAAGGTATCCTTCCAGTACAAAATGCTATTCATAGACTGACTTAAACCATTGCCATTCTTTGTATGTGTGCTATACAGTGCAGCACACCTACAAAGTCAGAAATGGACAGAGAAATGAAAGCATTTCTCCTTCCTTGCGCCTACTTCAAAAGGACACCTTTTTCTGACGCTAAACTCTGTCTACTTTATTTAGTCAATCAGTTTTAGCATCAGAAACCTTGGGTGGTTGCATGGGAATGCCCATGCTCCACCCATGATACCCCCCCCCTTGGTGCTCAGTAATGCAAAGCAGGGCGATGTGCTTTGCGTTACTTTCATGTTATTTCCAGCGCTAAACAAGTTTACCGCTGGAAAGTGAATCGGGGAAAAAAGATTTTGCACCAATTTGCGTCACTTTTGTGACGTAAACTTGGTTTAAAATTTTAGTATATCCCCCCCTTGATGTGCAACATCATGCTCCTGAAGGCATTCAGGAGCTGGAAGCAAAGATTTACGTCTTCGGACAAAAAAGGTTGCGTTCAAAACAGAGGTCCCATTCCTGCTCCAAGTCACGGGATGTTCTCGGTCACGAGGTCTGTCCTATACAAAGTCCCATTCCCACTCAAAGTCTTCCAGTAAGTCAAAGTTGAAAACATTCTATAAGTGTATGAGAGCTAAGTGAGACAAGTCTTCATCCCGCCACTAGAAATCTTGGTGGAAGCCGCAAGGGCGCTAAACAAAGGTTCCGGTATCTTCGGACTATGGGCTGATCCTCGTTTGCCCCCAAATTTCCAGGTCCTCGATCCCACAGTAAATAATAGCCTTTAGGGAGGCCATGGTGCAGATCTTTTCCAGATGCTTCTGGCTCCCTCTGGTGCACCTTTGGACCCAGAGGAGACATAAAAGCTCCCAGTGTGACATCCACTGTCGAGCCTTCCCCTGACTGCCCACCACAAACTCCATTCCCAGACCAATACACATTCACTCCAGGCCCAGAGTCCACACCAATTCCTTCTGCATGGAAACCACTGCCAAATCCACTGGTACCATATCGAATCATGATGCCGGTCTCTGACCCAAACTGATGTCGGCTAGCAGCAGGCCATAGCAGCTATGTCACACTATGAAAACTAAAGCACAATCTTTGGTTATACAACCAGACCTTCAGTCTCAGCCTCTAACCTGATGCCAGTACTATCAGAGAATAAAAGCCCTCCTTGGCTCCAGCTTCAATGTTATCCAGGGCATAGCTAATGTTCCTCAGAACACTGATGATGAAAAGGCTGGAAATGTGCTCCTCCCCCATGATAATGATGAATAGCTGTATTTAGACTGCAAAATGCCTTTAGGCTAGAGCTGAACTTGCCACCAACTAAGGAAAACGCCTTTTTAGCTGTAGTATTGCAAAGAACAGTATAAGTGCTGGACACTTGTCTAATCTAGGAAATCTAAGTTAATTTATTGACTGAAATTATTCAACCAGGTTCAACTTCATCTTTACTATTTAACAAGGCTCCTATGAATAGTCTCATCGTCACTTCTCTAAGCAATTCTCAGCAGCCCTTCTTAGGAGACACCCAACACCTGAAAGCCTTCTGAAGCAGGCGTCCACAACTAGTATCAATCCAAAAGCTTTTCCTTCCACCCTCCCCCTTTCCGGATAGGGAGTTGAAACGTATTGATGAAGATGGCAAAAAATGTTTTCCTCAGCTACCTTGGCTTTATGACTCTTGAGTGCAGTGTGCCTTCTAAGCAGCTACACGTATGCCTTAAGAGAGACGGCTAGCAAGATCTTGCCCGACTCTGCGGAGGACCCCAGGGGCTCGCCATGGAAAACATGCTTTACAACGACGTTTCGACCACGCAGTACATTTACCACGCAGCTTGTACTATGCATGCATTTACCACCCATGCAATTTTTGGTGCTTTTACCATGCATACCCTTACCACGCATGGTAAGTCTAGTTAAGATGGGGGAGGGGTGGGGTGTGTGTGTATGTGTATATATTTGTATATTTAAGGGTTTAGGGCAGGGCAAGGGTATTGGGTGGTAAGGATATTTTTAGGGTTTAGGGGTGGATAAGGGAATTGGGTTTAGAGGAATCTTTAGGGTTATGGGGTAAGTAAGGGTATTGGGTGGTAAGGGTGTTATTAGAGTTTAGGGGTGGGTGAGGGTATTGGGTGGCAAGTGTGTTTTTAGGATTTAGGGGTGAGTAGGGGTATATGATGGTAAAGGAATTTTAGGGTTTAGGGGTGGGCAAGAGTATTGGTGAAAAGAGTATTGTTGGGGGTGGGTACAGGTATTGGATTGTAAGGCTATTTTTAGGGTCTAGGGGAGGGTAGGGTATAGGGTGAGAAAGGTATTTTAGTGTTTATGGATGGGTGGAGCATAGGATGGTAAGGTTATTTTTTAGAGTTTAGTGGTGGGTAGGGGTATAGGATGGTAAGGGTATTTTATGGTTTTGGGTGCATAGGGGCATAGTGTCTTTAATAAAGGGGTGAGATGGGGGCTCTCCCCCGATAAAAATTATTTTGGGGGGTTTGGGGTTCCCTCCCGCCAAAAATATAAAAATATATATATATATATTTATTTATTTCACTTACCTTATTCATACCTACCCCGGTGGTAAGGCAGATGCGTGTTAAATGTATGTGTTGTAGAAAATGTATGGTAAAGGCATGGGTGGTAAAAGCATGCATTGCAACGCCGCACAACCATTCGCAATGTGATCAGAACACTTACAATTTGCAGTACTGGCCTTTGACCTTACCTCCTCCCTATGGATGTTCACTAAAGTGATGGCAATGATCAAAGCTTATCTTTTAAGGCCGGGGAAACAGGAATTTTGGTACCTTGACAATTGGCTGCTCCAGGCGGGCTTGCAGCAGTCAGTCACAGACCACCTTCTTTCTGCAGCTGAGTTCTTGACATCCGTGGGGTTTTCCATCAATGAGCCTAATTACCATGTGAAACCTATGCAGAGAATTACCTTCATAGGGGGTTATCCTGGACAAAGTAGAGTTCATTGCTTTTCCACCAGTGTAGCTTGTCTTGGAAATTCAGGGCATGATCCCAAGGTTTTGGGCTCAGTTGTGGGTTCTGAGGATTGTTGGAGTCCTGACCTTGTGCATCCCTATCTTAGAGTACGCCAGGGGCCCTATTATGTAAAGGGCCCACTTTCCCTGTTTGCTCCCGGCACACCTAACAACGGATGCAAACAAGGAAAGTGCACCCTATTCCATGGAATGCGCTGGCCCCAGGGCAGCCGCGAACTCGCTCTGCCCTGGGGGCAGCGCATTCATGTGAAAAACGAAGCAGCTGCTTTGTTGCTGCTCCATGTTTCACTGTGCAGGCAGCAACCCGCCTGCACTTATAAGGGGGATTCGAGATCCCCTTGCAGACGGGTGAAGTGAGTAACTGCACCCATCTGCAATGAGATGTCTCGGGGTACATGGGACCCCCTTCACCCTCTCCAGAGGGCTGCCATGAGGGGGCACACTAACAGAGCGCCACCTTTTAGATGGCACACTGTCAGTGAGCCTCCTGACTGCTTCATTGCCTCTACGCTCTCATCTATAATATGGCACGGGTCCAGAGGCAAAGGGATTTCCTCCTTTGCATGGGGCCACACCCCCAGGCAAATAAGGGAACGCCCTCTGAAGATAGTGTTGGCGCTTTAAGCGAGCCTGCGCTATTGGTATTACAGAAGGGAATGCACAAGTGTCTGTGGCCCCTTCTGTAATACCAAAATGCCCGGGGGCACACAAAGCGGGCGCAAACGCTTGTTGCACCCTAGGGGCACTTCCATATTATGGCCCCAGATGGCACATGCACACCATGTAAAGGAACCTAAGGTTTCATTGGGTCCAGCACTGTGACTGCCTCTTCAGCTCTGTCCGCATCATGCAAGAGATTGCTCAGGATGTCATGTGGTGGCAGGTGAGCCACAGGCTAAAGATTGGCAGGCCACTCTTCCTTCCCCACCCAGATATCACTGTTGTAACAGATGCATTGTTATCAGACTGGTGAGACCTTCTAGGTAAAGGGGAGATCTGGGGTGTCTTAGCTCCTGCAAAAAGCCAGCTCCACAACAACCTTTTGGAGCTTTCGGCTATCTGCCTGACTCTGAAATCCTTCCTACTGACCATCAAGGGAAGGCTTGTGCAGGCCCTCATGGAGAACATGACCACCACATGGTATTGCAACAAGCAGGGTGGGGTGTGTTCCTAGATCCTGATCTAGGAGGTTATGTGTCTCTGAAGATGGCTGAAGCAGAAGAAAATAATTTTGGAAGCCAACCACTTGGCAGGTTCATTGAATGCCACAGACGATAACCTGAGCAAATATCTCCATCCCGCAGTGCTTTCTGTGATCTGTGGGCATGTCTCAGCTACATTTGTTCACCACTGTGGAGTGTCATAGTTTCTACACACTAGAGATTCCTCTTTAAAATGTCACTGAGAGGCACATTCCGTCTGCAGTGGGAGAAAAGCATCATGTATGCATTCCTTTTACTGCTTCTTCTGCCTTGGGTTCTAAGGAAACTCGGGTCAGACTGGCCCCAAGTCATCTTAAATGCCTCACACTGGACCAGGAGAGTGTGGTACCCAGAGTTCCTGAGCATTTACCCTCTGATATGGCTACAGCTTCAGGAGGACCTCCTGTCTCAGCAACAGGGCAGGGTCTTGCACTGGAATCTCCACAACCTACACCTCTGTGTGTGGAGATTGAGCTGTTGCAGTTAAAATATTTTGATTTGCTGCTTAAAACGGTGAATGTCATTCTTACAGCCAGACACCCGTGCACAGAGTCCATCTTTGCTGGGTGCTGGGGAAGGGTTGTGGTCTGGTATGAGGTATGCCATCTAGATCCTCCACATGCTAACCTCTGACGTATTGTTTGTTTTGTTGTTGGGACAGCATGGCTTTGCAGTGGGCGCAGTTAAGGGTTAATTGACTGTCCTTTGGGGTTATTGTGTTTGCCTGATCAACCACCTCCCTTTAAACCACTACTTGTGATGCACTTTCTGATGGATCTGATGCATATGTTCCCAACAAAACCATTGGTCATGCTTTAGTGAAACCTAAATCTATTCATGACACAATGTGGGGAAAAAGGCAACCCTATAACCAGTTAAAATACAGCCTGTTCTGTACCCATTTCATCGAATTCCCTTGCTGAAATAAATAATTAGAGTGGACATAAAATGTTTTGGATTTGTGAAAACTAAGCAAGGAAGGGGAGCAACCAAAGTAGAATTTTATCCCTAGATTATAGCGTGCAAAGTATTGAAGGTTAGAGACAAACAAGGGAAGGTAGGTCTATAGAGTTTTAAGGGATGAGATGGTAGTTGGGGGTTGTCGACCAGTATACCAAAACCCATGATATTAAGGTCTAACGAATTACAAAATGACCAGTGTTGTCTGTAAACTCATGTCTAGATAATAGAATGCAGAATTAAAATAGAAATGTGATTCATGTGAAATTTTCCGATATTTACCTGTAGGGTATAGTGATGCTATTGGGTGGAAATCCGGTTGGCGGGAATATTCTTCTTAGAAAAACGGATTGCTTATTAGGGAGAAGCACCCCATTCATAGCAAATACCAACTTTCAGTCCAAAATGTCCTTGGTCTCCAATACCTTACCTCAAAAATGAATTTTTAGCTTTTATAAAAAGTAGTCAAGTAGTTGTGCGACAAGAAGCATTACCACTTGAGAACTGGGAGACATCGGGATTTATTTGCTTCAATAAATTTGTTAAAATGAGAGATGGCAGACTATCCTCCGAGGGACAGCTCATCAATTAAGGTAAGATGAAAGGCAGTTGTTTACATATGGACATGAAAAGTGGTTGAGATTTCACTGTTAAGGTTGATTTTTAAGGTGAATGGGATCAAAGTGTGCTTGCTCAAGACTTGAAATAGTTAAAACATGACTTCTAAAGATTTAAATAGATGTACCTGTATGCTAGTTATGTGACTTTGAGACATGGGGGTTAAACTTAAAATTGGACTTTGTACTCGTGCACCACAACCCCGGATCCAATGGGGCCCCTCAGGGGGAGGTGGGAGGCAGATGGCCTGGAAATTGATGAGGAGGAGAGGAGGGAAGCGCTCTCCTCCCCTAAGGAGGTGGCGATCTCGGCCAAACTGCGCCTGATCCAACTTAAAATACTACATCGGGCATATGTTTCCGTCACTAGGCTGGAATTGATGGGGAGGAGCGTGGATGGGCTCTGTCGGAGGCGGTGTGGGGACAGGGGGACATTTCTTCATGTGTTATGGGAATGCCCACAGGTCCAAGCATACTGGGCAAAGATACATGACTGTATAAGTGAGGTGTGGGGAATTCGGTTACGGCCCGAAGCGAAGCGATGCCTCTTAAACATCTGGGAGCCCACGGACCTGCCAGTGAGGGGCAAAAAGTGGCGAAACGTAACATTGCCCGCTTGTGGGGGACGGAGGCACCACCACGGCTTGGAGTATGGAAAAATGACATGAACTGGTGCATGCTGCAGGAAAAGACAGTCTATATCTCGAGAGGTTGCCCCAAGAGTTGGGTGTCGATATGGTCTCCCTGGAACGCCTACCGAGGCCATATCTGTGAGCCCCCAATCTCCCCGCCCCTTGAAGCACTGCTGTCCCAATGAAATTATGAATGAGAACCTGCTCTCTTTTACTCTCTTATATATATTGCGTTGCATATCCGCCAATCGATTGATGGCTGTACCATTGTATTTCTCCTGCTCTGAAATGTGAAAGTGACCGTTTTGTTCCACCTTTGTTAATAAAAAGAATTAAAAAAAAAAAATTGTACTTTGTAGAAGACGGTTTAACGCTGGATGTTTATAGAGTCTATCAAGGGTGTTATAACCTTTGCCAAAATAATTTGATAGATGCCTTGTGTAAGCTATTAGTAGAATTTCAAATGATTCACCTACGTGGGAGGTCTCCAATTGACAATCTTGCCTCTTGCACCTTTATTCATGGTTAAGAACAACATTTTATAATATTTTTAAATTAACATCCCATTACATAGTACTATATTGTATTAGTATTGGATAGCAGAAAGGGTGCTGGCTGAAAGCTGATGTATAAACTTGACAAATTAATGAAAGCCACAGCTACTGTGCTATCAGTACACCACTTTGCAGCAATGAGATCTTATGAGAATAGGTTTTCTACATTTCTTTGCTTGAGACTTGAAAAACTAATTGAAGATGAAAATATTGCAAGATATTTATGTATTAAAGCTAGAACGACATAGAATCATTATTTCACACTATAGAATATTTAGGACTCGAAAGGAGCCTGCGGTACATACACAAATGTCCTGACCCATGGGGTCAAAATTTTACTTTGAAGGGTAATTGGGGTTCAGCCAGAGTGGTCTTTAACATGGTTTGACGTTGTTATAAAAAAATTAAAAGAGCTGCCCTCATGGGAGGTTACAAAATGAGACATGGTGGTACTAAGGAGGGGCTACTAAGCCTATTAACCAATGAAAAGCCACAGTTTCCAAAGGACAATGATACAAGCCAATGAAAAATATGGGCAGAGAGTGGGAGGAGCTTCAAGTCCATACCCGAATACAGCATGCTTTGCAAAGCAGCGCATGCGCTGCCCAGTCCCGACCTAAAAATAGACTGTATTTTTAGACACCATAAAAAAATGATCCACTGGAGGGTTACGGAGATACAGCAATTACAAGGTATAGTAAATATGCACTTTTTCCACTTAACTACAAACAAGCATTGGCAAACTCAACGAACCTGGCACAGAAACTTTTTACAAAAATACTTTGATAAGTATCAATGTGGTTACTTTGGGTTACTTTAGACTGCGAACTCCAGCACGTAGCCAATCAGGGGGACCAGCCAGCTACATGGAAACAGTTACCTTGCAGGAATAAGTAGTCTTCCAAAACTTCCAGGCACACTTTTATCCCTTTGCTTTAGGATCCTATGGAAGTGGTCCTGATGCAAGGAACTCAGGATGCTGAAGATGCTCAAGGATTCTTATGATGAGATGCAGTCGACCGTGGTCTTCCTGTGGCTATTCCTCAGTCCACAAGCTTGGTGAGGCAGTCCTGGCCACAGGGGTCGACGTCCCTCAAAGTCCTGGCAGCAGTCCAGTCTCCACTGGGATACCTGTTGCCACCAGTCGCCCGGTATCATTGTCACTGCAGAATTTTTCTTGGATGCTAACTTGCCTTCTGGGTAACCAAGCTGCACTCCGACGACTCTCCCAGGTCCAGCAGACTCGGGTGAAACTTTGAGCATCGGGTCCCGGTCTCTTGGGCTAAATGTGGATGAGAAATGTCAGCTTGAAGATTTGGGCTACTAGCTCGCCCCAGCAGGCTTCTTCAGTTGTTGTGGCCCTACCCTGCAAACAGGAAGTTAGCAAATGTTAAAAATTGAGCCTCTAGTTGACAGAGGTTGGCACCCTGTCCAAGTAGGGTCCACCACTCTAGTCACGGTAAGTCAGATATACACCCTAATTTAACCTGTGCTCACCCTCTGGAAGCCTGGCACAGAGCAGTCAGGCTTAACTTAAGAGGCAATGCTTAAAGTATTTGTGCAACACAAATTACAGTAACTTAATAAAAACACCACAAAAAGACTCCACATGTTAGAATAATAGAGAATATTTATCTGAGTAAAACAAGACCAAAATGATAAAAATAGAAAAAGTAGAAGTCAAGATATTAATTTTTAAAGATGTAATGTGAAAACAGTGTTTAGAAGTCACTGGCAGTCAAAAGGTTACTTGAGCTCGCGAGCGACAGGTATGAATTCAAAGTTCAGGCCGACCGCGAGGGAGGGCAGGCTAGCTACATGACCCAGACTGGTCTGCAGGTGAAATTTCTGGATGGAGCTTTTGTTGACGTCACAAGTCTACTGTGTCATCGTCCAACCGGGCAAAGGGGGTCTCGCGTTGTCGTTGTGCTCCATTGAAATGAATGCAATGCGTTGTCGTCATCGTTGTTGAACCGCGCAGGATGTGGATCCGCTGTTGTCGAGTGGCCTCTGCGTTGGCATCGAAGGGCGATGTAGCGAAAATTCTCACGCAGTCCAGGCAATGCATTGGTTTTTACAGAAATCAGATGCAGAACCCACTTCTGAGGCCCAGGACTGGAGGGGGCACCTAATGCAATGTAGGACGTACAGATGGTAGAGTCCAGAAGCACCAGTAGGATTGCAGGAAGTCTTTTGTGTCCCTGAGACTTCAGAAAACAGAAGGCGAGCCAGCAAGCCCTTGGAGTCACTTTGGGTTCAAGTGAGATGGTCCAGTCCTTGTACTCAACAGGGCAGAGATAAGCAGGCAGCCGGGCAGCTCAGTAAAGTAGAGAACCAGTTCCTCAGAACAGTCAGTCACAGCAAAGTGGCAATTCTTACAGCATAGCAGTCTTTACTCCAGCAGAGTTCTTCCCAGGTCCAGTAGTGTACTATTTTGGTAGGATCAGAGCCCTAGTACTTATACCCAAAAGTGCCTTTGATGTACAGGGTGACTTCAAAGGAGTTTTCTGAAGTGCACAAGGATGCCTTTCAACCCAGTAACGTGCAAGGCTATCTATGGGCGGGTAATCAGCCCATTATATGAGGATAGGACCCAGCCTATTTAGATGTAAGTATGAGCCACCTCTCCACCTTCCTGTTTAGGAAGGCTATCAGAATGCAGATGAATCCTCTGTCACATCCAGCCCTTCCTGTGTTTGTAGCTGCCTAGGGAGAGAGCACAAAATGTAGCTGTGACCCAGCCCAGACTTGTATTGGAGACAGGCTGCAGGCACACAGAGCAAAGTTCTCATGGTAATGTCAAACCCAACGTTACCATTAAAGAAGATTTATAACCACCATTCCAAAGATATGAAGCATGATGTATATACTGCTCTCTGAGCCTGAGACAAGTTTGAAAGGCTACTTGTGTGGGTGGCACAGTCAGTGCTGCAGACCCACTAGCAGCATTTAGATTACAGACCCTGAGAATATTGTATAGCAGTTTATAAGGGACCTACAGGTAAATTAAACATGCAATGTTTAGTGGAGAAGCACATGCACTTTTGCATTGGCTAGCAGTGGTAAAGTGTTCAGTCTTAAGGCCAACAAAAAGATACAGCAAAAAGTGGAGGAAAGCAGGCATAAAGTTGGGGAAAGACCACCCTAAGGATGACAGGTCTAACACGTGTCCCTGCCAGCTGAAAGTGGGGAGAGCTATCCAACCTCGAAGAAGTTCTCATCACTAAGGCGGAAGAACCTGGATAGACCGTCAGCATTGTCTTGATCTACTCCTGGTCTCTGTGGAACCCTGAAGTCCATACCCTGTAGGGAAATGGACCCCCTCAACAGCGTTGGATTCCCACCATTCATTTGCAAGACCCATCTGAGGGGCCTGTGGTCAGTCTGAAACCGAAAGTGAGTGCCAAACAGGTATGGCCTCAACTTCTTTAGTGCACGACCAAAGCAAAAAGCTTCTCTTTCTATTGCACTCCACCTCTGCTCCATGGGGAGTAACCTCCTGGAGATGAAGGCTACAGCTTGGTCCAGGCCCTCTTCATTAAAATGTGATAGTATTGCCCATATGGCATGTTCTGAGGCATCTGTCTGAATGATAAACTTCTGTGAAAAGTCAGCGGCCCTGAGCACAGGAGCTGTGCACATGGCTTACTTCAGGGAGTCAAATGCTTTTTGCCAAGCCTCTGTTAAAATCAAATTTCTGGGCTGCTTCTTGGAAGTCAGCTTAGTCAAAGGGGCAACAACGGCGCCATATTCCTTGACAAACGTCCTATAGTACCAGTGAGGCCCAAGAAGGCCCTGACCTCAGACTGTGTTTGGTGGGCAGGGGGCTGCCAAGGCCATGACGGTTTCTATCTTGGCCTAAAGGGGTTGCACCTTCCCCTTGACCACCAGGTATCCTAAGTACACCAAAAAAACCCTGCCCTATCTTGATAGTCAGGCTTGCCTATTGCAGGGCCTAAAGCACTTCCCAAAGGTTTAAAAGGTGGTCCTCCCAACTGCTACTGAAGACAGCTATGTCATCCAGGTAGGCAGGTTAGAAGGCCTCCAACCAAGCAAGGACCAGGTTCACCAGCCTCTGTGAGGTGGCAGGGGGATTCTTTAATCCAAAGGACATCATCCTAAACTGATAGTGGCCCTCTGGAGTGGAGAAGGCTGACCTCACCTTGGCACCTTTTGTTAGGGCGATTTGCTAGTACCCTGATGCAAGATCAAAGATACTTAAGTACTGGGCAGCCCCTAACCTGTCAATCAGTTCATCCGCCCTTGGGATGGGATGAGCATCAGTCTTGGTCACAGAATGTAGCCCTCTATAATCCCAGGAGTAAGGGAGAAAAGAGAAGAGTACAGTTACAACACTTGGTGACAGTCCCTCTGCTGTTCACGAGTTAGAGTGGGGGAAAGGATTACTCCTTCCACAGACCCATCCTTCTCCTTGGAGGATAAGATGTCAGGGAGTGGTTCACTCACCTCCTTCTCTGCTCCATCTGTTACCAAAAGCACGGTGAGCTCAGACCTCTCAAAGTGTGGTTTGAGGCGATTGATGTGAAGGACCCTGTGGGGTTGCTTTGGGCTCTTAAGGTCCACCATGAAGGTGGCCTTACCCTTCTTCTCAATTACCTCATAAGGCCCAGTCCAACGGTCCTGAAGGGCACTTCACTCCACAGGTTCCATCATCCATACTTTCTGCCCAGGCTGTAACTCCACAGTGGAAAAATCCTGATCATACTACTCTTTCAAAGCAAAACCAAAGGAAATGATGGATGGAGTGTTGAACATTGCAAGCACTCACCCCCAGTCAACTGATCTGGGTTTAATCCATCACCGTTCTTTAGCCCACTCTGCCACCCCAGTTCAGACATGGCCATATGCAAATCAGTCTGACCCTGTGCCTCATGGGAAGAGTCCAGCCCGAACTGCCACGCCATGTCTTCCCTGGACCGGAAACAAGCTTCCTAGGACCGGTTTCTGGCATTTCAGCCATCTTCAGCCAGGCTTGCTTGAATTAAGTGGCAAAGTGAGCAAGAGACTCACGTCTGAGCATACCCTGCCAATTTATGGCAAACAAAGCAAAACCAAAGGAAATGATGGACGGAGTGTTGAACATTGCAAGCACGCATACTACTCTTTCATCACAGCCTGATTGGCTTCTAAGTAGTCAGAAGCTTGTTTCAACAACTTAGCCATTTGGGTTTAGAAGGCCAGCATGTAGCTCACTACATCCTGGGAAACATTCCTGGGAGCTTGCTCCCACCCCTGCTTCACCAAACTGGGAGGTCCTCTAACAGGGTTCCCGTACAGAAGCTCAAAGGGGCTGAAGCCCACTCCCTTCTGCGGTACCTCCCTGTAGAAAAACAAAATGCAGGGCAAGAGATTATCCCACTTTCGACTCAGGACCTCAGGTAGACTTATTATCATGCCTTTCAGGGTCTTACTTAATCTCTCAACAATCACATTAGTTTTGGGGTGGTTAGGGATGGAGAACTTGTAAGTTACTCCACACTCTTTCCACATGGACTGCATATATAAAGACATGAAGTGTGTGCCCCAGTCAGACACATCTTCCTTGGGGAAACCCACTCGGGTAAAAATCCCCATCAGGGCCTTTGCCACTGCAGGTGCAGTAGTGGTCCTCACCGGGATGGCCTCTGGGTACTTGGAGGCATGATCCACCAAAACCAGGATAAACTTGTTACCAGAAGCAGTCTGGGGATGTATAGGTCTAACAATGTTGATGCCCTCTCAAAGGGGGTGCTAACGATTGGCAAGGGAGTAAGGGGGGCTTTCAGCCTCTGTCTGCCCTGTCTTCCCACTGGTCTGGCAGATGACACAGGTCCTACAGAATGCATCTGAGGATACCCTGATCTTGAGCCAATTAAAGTGCAGACAAGCCTTGCAAAGGTCTTGGATTGACCCATGTGTCCTACCAGGGGAATCCCGTGAGCCAGCTCCAGTAGAAAGGCCTGTAGCATTGGGGGACCACCAGGGCCCTTGTTGCCCCATGCACAGGAACCTTAGGCTCATTATAAAGGAGGTTGTACTCCCAGTAAATGTGATAGCTTCCAAAGACACTTGCTGTTTGGGATTCAGCCGGTTTCCTCATGCTCCCATGGGTTGGGGACTCCCTCTGTGTCTTTACAGAGCTCCTTGGTGGGTCCTCCGTCTACATGCCAATCAGCAGGTATAGGCAGGTCACCAAGGGAAGCAATATCCTCCGAGGTGGCCATTGCAGTTGTCCCATCCATCTCACTGAGGGTTCATTCAGGGGCTGGTTTCCCAAACCCTCTGCCTTTCCCCTTTTAGCAGCTGGCTGGTCCATTTCCCGGCTCAGGCTCCAGCACTTTTTGACTCCCTTCCCAGGTAGCCATGGATCTTGTTGTGGCAAAGATCCACTCAGGTAACCCCAACATCTCCACATGAGCCTTCAGCTCCACTTCTTTCCAGATAGTGTGCTCAAAGCCATTACCCAACAAGCAGTCCACAGGCATTGCAGGGCTTACAGCAAGCTTCAGAAGAACTGTAACCACCCCCCACTCAAATGGAACCAGCGCCACTGGATAGTGACCCTCCCTACTGTCAGCAACCACAATTAGTGGAATGATTTGGGAATCACCTGCTCTGGGGACACCAGCTGACTCCTCACCATATGCAAATAGAACAATTGATGGACAGAATGCTGAACAATGTGAAACACTCAATTTCGAAAGGTACCCCCTAAACCATAAATCCAAAATCATTTCACAGAGAAAAACTTCTCACCATTATTTCTCTGAGCGTCAATAAATGACGGCTGGTGAATTATTTATCGAGTCTCCTTTACAGTACACTGAATATATCATAAGTCAAATCCACAGATTTAACTGTGTACCCAAAGAGATGCAGAGGAAACAAGAGATTATGTATGTCATCTAATATTATTTTTCATTGATGAACATATAAACAGTGGCATACATTTAAATGAAACAAGGATTTACACATAACATCATTGACCACAAATAAGTGTACCTACAATACAAATAAACCAATCAAAAAACAAACATGAACTGAAATGTTACATTGAAATAATACATAAACGTATATTTTAAAACATCAAGACAGCATGTGTCGTGTCCTCCGATTAATGCATGTGGAGTTATAACATATTCGGACCCTTAACTGCACAGTCCAACTGGTACTGCTTAGCGCTTTATGTTGGTGGTCGGAGTACTTTAAATGTTTGATGGTGATGTCATAGCTGACACCACCATATTGGTCTTCATTTAAGATCAATGGTTTAGGGGGTACCTTTTGAAATAAAGTATGTATTGATCCCAGCCCCCTACATCCAAAATTGAATCACTCTCCTTTACAAAGAACAATGTTAAACGTTCACCCCCAGTACAGAGGTCTGGGCCTAAATCCATTGTGTTTTGCTCACCATGCAATTTCAGTTTGGACCCAGCTATATGCGAATCAGTCTTGACTCTGCTCCCTATAGAAACAGTCCAGTCCAAACTGCCAGGCCAGGTCCTTCCCGGACCTGAAAGAAGAATTCTGGGACCAGTTTCAGGGTATCACCCTTCATCAGCCAGGCTAGCCTGACTCTAGTTGCATGGAGAGCATGGGACCCACATCTGGGCATACCCGTCCCACTTAGGGCAACAGATGCAAAATAAATGTGAAAAGAACAAGTTATGGACGGAATGCTGAACAATGTCAAACATTCAGCCCCAGTACAGAGATCTGGGCCGAAATCCATCGGTTTTTGCTCACCATACCATTCCAGTTAGTACCCAGCCATATGATATGATATAATATGCAAATTAATCTTGACCCTGCTCTCCATGGAAACAGTACAGCCCAAACTGCAGGGCTAGGTCCTTCCTGGACCGGAAACAAGCATCCTGGGCCGAATATATCTCCTCATCCTGCATTCTTTTACCCCGCAGGGAATCACAACGCGGTCGTTACAACGATTCCGCATACCATTACTCCGCAAGTCGGAAGAACGGCCTGCGGAGGGGGGCGCTGGATGTTGGAATAGTATAATTTACTATTCCAACTCCAGTCTGTGCGGACACTAGGGAAGGTGTTGGATTTTAAATCCAACACCTCCCCCTCCGCAAGTCGTTGTTCCGACTTGCGGAGTAATGGTATGCGGAATCACAACGCGGTCGTTGTAACAACCGCATTGTGATTCCCTGCGGGGACTAAGTTTCGCGGTAACCATTGTTTACCTCCTGGGCCTGGTTTTGGGGTTTCCCATGGTGAGCAGGGTCGAGACTGATTCGCAGATGGCTGGGTTCAAACTGGTGAGCAGCAAAAATATGGATTTACCCAGATCTGTGACTGGAGTGAATGGTTGATATGTAATCAAACTGTGTTTAAGCTGCAAGCAGAAACATCTTTTCACTGAGTACAGGATTTTCACAAAATCTGAAGTTGTAAATACGTTTTCTCTTTTTTTGTAAACTTTGTTTTCCTCCTCTTGTACTGCTTCTCTAAAGACCGATGAAAGGTGTCCCTGTCACCGTGTCAGGCAAAATATGCACCACACTGTGACCCTGGCTCAACGATCTTAAAATCAAGGGAGGTGTGCCTGTCACTGTGACAGACAAAACGCTGAAAACAATTACCACACCTATTAGCATTAGCACACTGTCTGTACACACCATGCAAAAGATCAATCCATTTTTTCTTTTCTCACAGCTTGCCATCTCCCAGAGCAGTGGGTTGTTGTCTCCAGATTGATGCGCCCCCTAGGGTTATAGGATTGTTCCTTTTCTCCTCTCTCCACCCAGTAGGTCCGAGTTTATACTACATCTATTAGCCTTGGCACACCATCTTTGTAGACACCATACAAGAGCTCAATCCATTTTTCTCTTCTCACAGCTTGTCATCTCCCAGAGCAACTGGGTTATTGACTCCAGATTTATACACTTGGGGTATAGGATTGTTCCTTTTCCCATCTCTCCACTCGGTAGGTCTCACGGCCTTTACTTTAAAATTTGTTTTTCACCTCACTAACACAAGGGTCTCATACATGATTCTGTCATTCTAGGAGCTTCCTAAAACACCCTGTCCTGATGATGACACTATTCTGATTAACTCCATACCTTGGGTCGAAACATAGACTTGTACATATGTTTTTAAATTAGATTGTGGATTTCGACACTCATATTATGAGTGTCGTATATAACATTATATTGTCCCTATGAGTCATATGTACATATTCTTGTATATAGCACAAGCGCACTTTTTTATTCACTATATATCAATTTTAGTGCGCCATCACTTTTAAGGAGCACCTTGTTTCTTGAGATGCGTTAATACTGTTAAAATCCGTAGTTGCATTATGAAAACAGGATTTGGTAAAATACGCTTAACAAACCCTTAACAAAAAGTTACTTCCATGAGAGATTTGTTAATACTACTGTCGTGGAAGTCAAGGGCTACACTTCCCCCATACCAATTTGTTGATGGTATTGCACTAGGTATACCACTAAACTGAACTATTCTATTACTTCACAGCATACTAGTCCCTAGGAGCACTTCTCAACTGCAACAAATAATGCCTGTACAAGAGAAATAATTGGGTGATGAATGCACAGCAAGCAAAATACATTTTTGTTATATAATGAAAAATAACTATCTGATGAGCTTTGCCCTAGGTGAATGAACAGGACTCACATTAGACTAAAAAACTAGAACCGGGTAAAGAGGTAGAATTAGGACTAAATGTTGTCACTGATTATTGAAAGAGAAGGTCAGTAAAAGTACCCACCAACATAGAAAGATGACAAACCAAGATATAAGACAGACAAAAGACCAGGTTGTCTAACGCTGCGCACTTTGTTCCACTTCAGAAAGTTGTGACTAGTCCAGGAAAGAGATAATTGCACATTGACGGTTCATCCCTTCCATACTACAATTCTGGGTCTGGTGAGCAGTAATAATTGAGCTAGGGTTTCTCATGTTTGTGCGGGGGTAGATAGAGCAGGGTTTGCGGTCCCAGGTGATGTAGGATCATATAATCATTATAGGTCAGCAGGTGGAAAGTGCTTGGGATAAAAACTGGTGGTTACATGTGATCAAGCGCATGACAAGGTATGGAAAATGCTACTTACCCAGTATGCATTTGTTCTTGGCCTATAGAGCTGTACAGTCATATGCTTTAGCATAGATCTCCATCTGGTGTTGGGTCTGGATGTTTGAACTTTGTTTTTGTTCGAAGATGTCTTGTAGTCATGGGGTAGGTGACTCCTCCTTTAGGTGATAGTGCGCATGGGCTTTGACTCCATTCTTAGATTGTTTTGCCATAAAGGGTGATGATGGAGTTAGTAAAGTAGCAAAGGTAGATGTCCATGTAAATTCTATCTAAGTAAGATATCACTGCAACAGGTAAAGGTACCCGGGGAGACGGGGAGACGCATATGACTCTACAGCTCTATATGCCAAGAAAAGATGCATACTGGGTAAGTAACATTTTCCGTTCGAGGCATATGAGCTGTAGATCATATGCTTTACCATAGACTATAAAGCAGTTATTTCTGAAGCGGTGGCTATCCTGTAGTTGTTGCAGTGGTTTGAAATAGTGTTCGTAAAACTGCCTGGCCCATACTAGCTTGTTGTTTTGCTAACACATCCACACAATAAAGTTTTGTGAATGTGTGTGGTGTAGACCATGTTGCAGTATTGCAGATGTCATCTATGGGTATGTTTCCTAAGAATGCCATAAAAGCCTCTAGTTTGTGTGTAGAGTGCGCTCTAGGGGGAATTGTTAATGTGCGTTTAGCTTTAATGTAGCATATTTGAATGCACTTAACTATCCACCTTGCAATGCCTGATTTGATATGGGATTGTCGTTATGTGGTGGAGCAAATGCAACAAAAAGTTGTTTGGTTTTCCTAAAAGGTTTTGTTCTTTCTATGTAGTATAGTAGTGCTCTCTTGACATCTGTGTGAAGGGCATGTTCTGCCACTGAATCTGGTTGAGGGAAGAACACAGGCAACTCAACAGATTGGTTGATATGAAAGGCAAAGATGACTTTAGGTCAAAATTTGGAGTTATTCCTAAGAACCACTTTGTTTTGGTGTATTTGAAAAAATGGTCCCTCTATGGTTAGTGCCTGAAGCTCACCGACTCTTGTTAGAGAAGTGATGGCTATAAAGAAGGCTACCTTCCAGGTGACAAGAGACAAGTGCTGTCTATTTTGCAGATATGCAGTTATTGCAGCAAGATGTAAGCGTATGGATGTGTACGCTACATTAGAACGTTGTAGGTGTAACAAATGATGTCTTGGATTGAAGCATCTAGTGGATCGGACCAATTGTTGTTACAGTAAATGACAAACCTCTTCCACTTTGCTGCGTAGCATGCTCTTGTGGTAGGGCGCCTAGCCTCTTTGATAACATTCATACAGTCTGGTGGAAGATTAAGGTAGCCAAACTCTAGGATTTCAGGTGCCAGATCGTAAGGTTGAGTTGATTGGGATCTGGATGTCTTATCTCTCCATGGTTCCGAGTAAGAAACTTGGGGGAAAGGTGTAGTTTTTGGTGGGGAACTACTGATAGCTCAGAATTGTGAACCAGGGTTGTCGGGTCCACATGGGAGCAACTAGGATAAGCGTCAGGGAGTGCTATTTGAGTTTCCGAACCACTAACGGAATGAATGGGAGAGGTGGAAAAGCGTAAGCAAATATCCCTGACCAATTCATCCATAGTGCATTGCCTTTGGACAATGGGTGTGCCTGGACGCGAAGTTTGGGCATTTTGCGTTTAGGTGGGTGGCCAACGGATCTATCTCTAGGAAGCCCCACATTTGGAAGAATGGGAGGAGAAGTTGAGGGTGGAGTTTCCATTCGTGGATCTGCGGTCGTTGACGACTAAACAGATCTGCAATTTGGTTGTCTACTCCTGGAAGATGTTTTGCAAGGAGATATATTTTTTGAGGTACGGCCCATCTCCAGATGCTCTGTGCTAGCTGTGAGAGCTGGAGATAGTGCGTCCCCCTTGCCTTTGTATGTTGTACATCGTTGTCATTTTGTCTGTGCAAAACAGTATAGCTTTGCCTACTAGTTGAAGTTGAAAAGCTTTCAATGCTAGACAAATTGCTAGCAGTTAGAGGTGGTTTATGTGGAGTTGTTTTTGTTGCATAGTCCACATGCCCTGAATGGTATGTTTTTCCAGATGAGCTCCCCAACCAGTGAGGGATGCGTCTGCCGTTAGCACTATCTGTGGAAATGGATCGAGAAATGGCAGCCTCTTGGAAAGGTTTTGTATGTTCCACCACTGCAGAGAGCGATGAGTATGGCCATCTATCAACACCAGATCTGATAACTGACCTTGAGCTTGGTTCCACTGACGTGCTAAGCATTCCTGTAGGGGACGCATTTGTATTCTTGCATAGGGCACGATTAAAATGTAAGAAGCCATCATTCCAATCAACTGCATGAACACTCTGGCTGGTAATGAGTGTTGAGGCTGAAACTGTGCTAATGGAGCTTGCATGTTGCGAATCCTGACTGGATTGGGGTACGCTAGAGCTTTGCGAATGTCTATTGTGGCTCCTAGTGTGTTGGATGGTTGGCGGTGAGACTTGGTGAGGTTTACAGAGAACCCCAAGTCATGAAGCAGTTGGACTGGCTTTTGCGTGTGATGTAGGCAGCTTTGTTGTGATCTGGCTTTTATCAGCCAGTCGTCTAGGTAAGGGAAGACATGAACGTGCTGTCTTCTTAGATGAGCTGCGACTACTGCCAGGCACTTGGTGAAAACCCTGGGTGCTGTAGTTACTCCGAATGGGGGAACTTTGAACTGGTAATGTTGTCCGTCTACCACAAACCTGAAATGTTTTCTGTGAGCAGGGTGAATGGGAATATGGAAAGAGGCGTCCTTTAAGTCTAAAGTGGACAGAAAGTCGCCTTGCTGAAGTAGTGGGAGCACCTGTTGGAGGGTGACCATGTGAAAGTGGTCCGACTGTATGTAAAGATTCAGCTGTCTGAGGTCTACTATAGGCCTGAGAGAGCTGTCGTTTTTGGGAATCAAGAAGTACAGGGAGCATACTCCGATTCCTTGATATATTAACGGGACAGACTCTATAGCATGTTTTCCCAACAGAGATAGAACGTCTTGCTTTAAGAGGGTGAGATGGTCCGCAGACATTGCATGTGATCTTGGAAGAATATTTGGGGGGGGGGGGGGGGGAGTGCTTGTAAGCTCCAGGCAGTAACCATATTGGATAATTTGTAGCACCCACTTGTCTGAGGTGATTGAATTCCAGACAGGTAGGAATTGGGAGAGACGTACCCCGACAGGAGTGGAATGATCAGGGGTTAGCGGAGGGAAGTCACCGTTTGTGTGCGGGGGAAGTGCGTGTGGAATTACCTCTACCTCTTTCCCTACCATTGTTTCCTCTAAAACCTCCTCTAAAATAACCTCTATACCAGGGGGATTGGTTGCTGCCCTTGTAAGAGGAGGAGGCATTCTCAGAGGACACAGTTTCTGTGCCACCCCTGTAAAATGAGCGGCGAAAAGAACCGCTACTGGCAGGTAACTGTAAAGCCCCCATGGACTTTGCGACCTCCGTGTCTATTTTCATCTTTTCCAGCAAGGTATCAACAGCTGGGCCGAAGAGATGCTCTTTGTCAAAGGGTTGGTTAAGTATGGAGGTTTGCACCTCCAGCTTAAATCCAGAAATTCTGAGCCAAGCGTGTCTGCGTAATAGTACACTGGTGGTAATTGCACGAGATGCGGTGTCTGATGCGTCTAGTGCACATCTAATGGAGGTATTTGTAATAAGTTTACCTTCCTGAATAAGGTCATTAGCCTTAGATTTATATTCGTCAGGCAAATGTTGCATGAGTTTTTCTAGCTCATCGTAATGAGTCATGTCATAACAAGCTAGCAGCGCCTGGGTGTTGGCAATGCGCCAATTGTTTGCTGCCTGAGGCATCAATAAGCTTGGACTCTTCTTTATGAAGCTCTACTCCATGATAATGAGCAGCCCTGTTTGATATAGCCAATGTTGTCATCAGGTGGGGAGGGTCTGGAGGGATTCAAATCAGGGTCACTGTCTGTATTTGGATCTGTGTGGTAATCCTCCCAAGCGCCAGTGTCTTCTGGTGGATCCTGATCCCTATCCCCTTCATACTGTGGGTCAGGTGTAATTGGTGTTGGTGGTGAATTTAATGGTGTAATAACCAAGTTAGGATTAGGAGGAGGAGAAGGAGGTGGAATATAAGGAGAGGGGTTAGTACCCACATTCTTCTTCTTAAGAGGGATACGATAGTCTTCTGGTAGGTCAATTTTTCATATTTTTTTTGTTTAAGCGTTGCGTGAATATGTCCTGTTTTAGGGTTTATCACCAGCTTTTTCTGTTTCGGGTCGAAAGTTGGCTCATTGGACGGAGGCTCTTTGGGGAGAGTGTCTTTCTATTTCTGGGGTGATTTCGGTGCCGAAGGTTTCGACTCAGAGTGTTTGGGCTTGGAGGGTTTCGGCTCAGAGTCTTTGGCTTTGGAGGATTTCGGCTCCGAGTCTTTGACCTTGGAGGACTTCGGCTCCCAGTCTTTGGTTTTGGAGGGTTTCAGCTCCGAGTCATTGGTCTTGGAGGGTTTCGGTTCCTAGCCTTTCGGTGTCGAAGGTGGAACCGATAGATGCTTAGTCTTATGTCTTGGTGCCGAAGGTGTCAGTTCAGCTTCAGATTGGGGCTGGCTCAAGCCCGAGCCAGAAGGCTTCTCTTTTTGTTTCGGAGTTGGGCCGGAGGGTGGGGCATCGAAAACTTTTTGTTGGTGCCGACCTGAACCCGAGGGCGAAGGAGGGACCGGAGCCTTTGTCTTATGTGGAATGGGCACAGGGGGATCTGTACTCACGGTACGCTGATCCGCAGTGATGTCTTCTTCTTCTTCCATGTCAGAGTCGACCTCAGACACGGAGATCTGCTCTTCTTCCTCTGGCTCTTGAGCGGGGTGTTGGATACCAAGATCTTCTCCAAAGATGTCCGGGAACAGAGTCACTCTGATGTTGCATTTCGTGGTGTTGAGCCTGACGATCACGAAGTGTCTTTTTAGATCGGAATGATCGATACGCATAGCAGTCCTGCTCGTCGTGTTCCGGGGACAAGCAGTGGTTGCACACTTCGTGCAAGTCGGTGCATGGAAACTTAGAACGACACCCGGGACATAGTTTCAATGGAGTCCGTTCCATCGACTGCTAGCACGGTCGGCACGTGTAGGCCCGGTGGCATGCCTAGAATTTTCCAATAGAAAGTTTTTCGAAGTGAGACGATGCGCATCGAATGAGGAACCGCGATTGATAACAATACCGTTGAGGGTAGTGGATTGCGCAACAATACACATCTGAACCCGATGGCGGAAAAAAACAATCTAAGGATGGAGTCAATGTCCATGTGCACTATCACCTAAAGGAGGAGTCACCTACCTCGTGACTACAAGACTTCTTCGAACAAAAACAAAGTGCAAACATCCGGACCCAACACCAGATGGCGATCTATGCTAAAGCATATGACGTACAGCTCATATGCCTCGAACAGAAAGATCTCCTCTATTGTCATTTTCTACTGTAATGTCTCTATCCCCACTTGCTCTTTCTTTACAGCCTGCAAGCCGTTCCTAAAGGCTCCAGGCTGTGGTGTGCTCCAAATAAGCCTCCTCTTCCCTATAATAGTTCAGAAGAGGCTGGCACGGATAGAGGGTGAGGGTGGCGGGGGGTAAAGATAAAGAAAAAGAAAACTTACCTCTTTGTGTCATTCCGCGTCATCCCTGGTCGCCGTCCCTCACTCCAGTTGGAAGAGGAAGCAGCCAGGCTCCCCTGACCAATCACAACGCTGCAATGCACCTCTGTGATTGGTCGGTGCTCAGATAGGGGATGGGGGTCTGTTCTCCATGCAGGCTGTAATGCACCCTGCATGTAGAACATGCAAAGTGAGCATGGCTATTTGGCCGGCCCCAGAGGGCTGGTCAAACAGTCATACGCACTTTGCAGAGTGCCACCACTCCTTCTCCTGCTCTGAGAGCAGAGCAGTCCCGCCCCGCAAAGACGCAGGACCAAATAAAATGATAATAGCGTCCAGTTATTATCATTTTATTTTTCCTTCATTTCCACTTCTAAAAGCAGTGGGGCAACGCCCCTCTTCCTCAGCGGAGGAGCCGCCCCTGTACTAGTTGCTTATGGCAAAACTTTGGACGCTTGGCGCTAGGCAGACAAAAGTACACCAGCACAAGGAAAGAACAGGACTGCACCGTATGATGTTAAATACTGCATATTCCTTCCCTTTCATGCACAGCAGCAAGGTGGCTTGCTGCATTGCGGTGTGTGAAAGTATGACAAATATGCCCCCTGGTGACAAGAACTATAGCTACTACAATCCAGCTCAGCAGAACTGAGCAATATAGGATTGATTATGCACTCCAGGGTCTCACTTATGCCTTCATACCATAGGAAAATCCAGTCAGCCAAACAAAGCATCTTCATGACGAGATGCCTTGGGCAAACCTTTCCACACCTGGACTTTCTTTAAAAATGAGAAATGTCTAGCTCCCCTTAGCACTTTCATGCACTAAATAGGCCTATAGATTCACTTGGGAGAACCTTTCCTAACACTTTGAAACTAAAGAGATAATAGAATGCCAGATAGCATTCTCAATCTACTAGTAAGGACTCACTTCTCACTGGGCATTATATAATTACACTGGCTAGCGGTGGTAAGAGGTTTTATATTCAAAACAATGTGTATCAAGCACTTTGTGGGATTGGCACTCCCTTCGTCCCACAGAAACTCCACACCTATCACCAACCAAGACCAGTACAATCCAGGTGTGCCCCAAATTTAGCAATTACACTCTTCAAAAAGCAAAAAATTGCCAACTGGTGGCAGCTCATTCTTAGTCCAGACAGCCACTGAAATACACTCTTTGCTTGAACAATGAGAATTCCAGACAAAGCTAAAACCCTAGGTCTTCACATCCATCTAATCACAGGCTGAAGAAAACCAACTATTCGAATTAAAAGGTATGCATGAGCAGATCTATCTATTCTCACGCACTCCGCAACACCTCATATGTGGAGCGACATAGACAGCGCCATTTTTTAAGCCCGTCTTCAAACCTCAGACACACCCAAAATCTCCCATTCCGGATCCAACAATCTTTTACAACCACACAGTTTCCAGAGGTCCCAGGTATCTGATGCAAACAGCAGTGCTTTGTGCCTTGTCAGTGGTATGAAGCACCAGACAAATTTTGAAAAACAATACAGAAGAAACTCCTTATTTCCTGGAACTTATTACAAACTCACTGCTGTACGACTCAATTACACACTGAACAAGTTCAGTGAGCAAAGTACACATCTTAAAGTCAATGGAAAGTGCAACACTCGTTAGAGACACCCAATGCACACTCCAAGATCTGCAATGTGATTTTAGTGAAACTCATGGCATTTATTAAGCTGTAGCTGCTCTTCTCTAAGCCACAGATGCTAGTGCTATTTGACCTCTGTTAAAAATACATATTTGTTTCTATTAGGGGTTCAGATCTGTCCTATTCTCCTCTGTTATACACGAGAAATCCAACATTGCAAAATTATGTAAAATATGCTTATTTACTCATCATAAAAATGTTTGACACATACCTATAGCACATGTTTCATAAAAAAACTCAAAATCTTCTTATAGGTTAAGATTTCTTTTCACCGAAGTCTGAATGCTTAGCTTCTGAATTCTTTCCAAGATATGCCACATGTTTTAGGATTAAAAATAATATTAAGAGCTACCCTGCGAGGTCAAAGGGAGTTATATTTTTGTCCTGTTTCGGCGTGCCAGCAGAGCAAGAGGACACACTCCCCCAATGCTCAGTCTGCTTGGTCCTACGAAGTCACGTTTTCTTCCTGAGTGAAGTCAATAGGCACAAAGTTCATCTTTCAATACTGTGTTTCATCCAGTGCACAAAAGGGACATTTTCTATGTATCAGCTCAACTTATGTGGTTTAGTTCTCGAGCTCTTTTTCTCAAATGCCGTCTTCGGATTTTGATCATCCACCTCACGCTCAGTTTAGCAAAATCTGCTGCTTTAAACAAAACCAGGAACACACCACAGAGGAGGGCCACCATACTCCACGGATTTGCAGTGATGATCTGAAAAAAAGAATACAACAGATGAGGTTTTCATCGATTTGTAGTTTTGCTCTCCAGCTCCATTTCACCCAGACATCAGTTCACTTTAGACACTGCTGCACCATGTGCCTTTTGTGAAGCACACCCCTTTGTACACATTTCAGGCAATTGTTGTACATGGGGACAAATCACCAAGGTACCATACTTTGAGGGAACTAGCCTCAAGTGCAGGACCAGGACAACCTCTATATACCTCCTGGCCGTGAACTTGTTGCACCAAGGAGTACCTGGTGTCTTGGCGTACAACACGAAACAAGATTGGAAAATGCATGCACCTCTTCAGAACTACTGGGCTTACTGTCTCCAGTGAAGGCCCATAATAAAGTTGTGTGTAAAATGCAAGAACACAAAGATACTGAAAAAGAATGGACAGCTGTGGTGAGAGAAACTCGTGTACATGAGGGGTTCCTGACCTAACAAACAGGGTGGAAGTTGTTTGTAGCAGGATGTGTTGTTTCTCTGTATCATTACTCCTAATGGCAGAAGGGAAATTTAACTATAAAGATATGACACAGTTATTGCAATAGATGGATATTCCTGAGACCTGAGACATTGTACAGACAGACGAGGAGAAGAGGGGGCGTCTCCGGCATGCACAGTGCTTTTGAGACTCAGTTTAGGAGACTTATTTAATAGGCCAGTGGTATGGCAATATCCATGGTTAGAGTCATTAGGTAGAAGAATGTATGGTGCGTTGACAAGTTACAAAATCTTATAGAGTTCCAAGATAAAGCTGAACAATGTATGTATAGATTTCTGGATTTACAATCACTGTACACTACTGATAGAGGGGAGGAAGCAGGGAAGGCTATACTTAATATGGTGCAAAGGCATATGTATTTCTTGACCTTAAAAAAACTTAAATAAGAGCTATGAAGAAAGCATGTGTTCAACTTGTCAACGTTTATGAATTACATTTCTCAAGTTTAACAACTGCTTTGGAATGTTTAGGTTGGATAAACCCTTCACTGCCTTCTCTCTACTCCAGTCCGACCACTCAGATATTGCTATATGGGATATCACATGTCATATCTTCTTGTCTGCATCACAACACGGGTTCCTGCCATTACGCATGACCAGGATCTCACTTGCTGTTCAGTCCCCCTATCAGCACCTCAACTGGAGTCTCTCTTCCTCACTGCAGTTTTTTGATGCAGCCAAATCTTTCTGTTATGAAATGAGATGTGCCTTATGCTCAGTCGGACACTAATGCCTGGTATGTTCAGAGAATCTCGCCTGCGTACTGCATCTGCTGAATCTTCACGCTTGGACAAGTTTGGTTAAGGTTCTTGAGCTATTGTGAAAATGCCTGATCTGTATGGTACAACAACAGGATTAAGACATAGATACCGTATTTTACTCTATTTTTGCTTGTATGGTACTGGTTGTACCACAGATCAAGGCATTCTTCTATAGAAGAGAGTTACTCCGATGTAAAGTTCCTCTTTGTTTTGAGTAAGGTGCTTACTGCAGAAATAATCATGTATAGCCCTCCAGACGCCCTCTTTCAGGCATGCCCGATGCTAGCTAAAACCTAAGCAAATTTCTTAAATACAACCTATGGCAATATGCTATCCTTAGAATTGCATCCCAGGTGCAATTGATGGCAAATTTCCCATTTACACTGGACAAAGGAGGAACCCTGGCCTTTAAACCACAGATTTCTCGCGTTACTGCCCATAGAGCACCCGAGATGTATGACGAATGCCTCGGTGATGGCCCCATCTCGAGTTCTCATGATGACAATGTGGCTCACTGTGTCGCATGGGGACTTTGTTTCCAGGGCGATGAGGGCACAGTGAAGGTGTCCTTACGCCGTATCTTTTGATTGAATAACAGGCATTGTTAAAAGGAAACATAATAATCAACAGAGATAATACTCTGCTACAAAAAAACAAACTGCTGAACTAGGACAAAAGAAACCTAATACACCTATTAAACAGGCTAACAAACCATGCCCGATTCAGAAAAATAAATCTTGTATCTTAAGCCTATGCAAGGCTGAAAATGTACGTCTTTCGGCAATTTAAAAACATTTTCAATATTCCCAGCTTTCCAGTCATAATACTATTGTTTCCACTGAGAAACCCCTTCCCTTGCTCCCCCATGAAGCCGTGGGGGAGGTGTTCTTCCCCAGACACCCTCCCCCTCCGTGGGAGAGCAGTTACTTCAGTCCTTTGCTGGTGTAACTCTCTGACTATTTCCAGGGTGGGAAAGGGTCGCAAAGGAGTACGTTTGCGAACATCCACAGACGCACAAGATTATGGGTGTTCGCAAACTCTAAAACAAACCATGGCTTGAGGCGCACCCTCCCACTGTCTGCCTTGGTTTTACTACTGTGCAGTCCTCGTGCACAGGTATGCTGTAGTGAACCAATTACACATGCCAGGTAGCCTTTTGAACTTGCCTGTAAGAATCCTCACAAGCTGCACATTTCCACAAGAAATGTCACTACAAATTATATAAAGAAAAAAGAAGGAAAACTGCTTTTTTATTACAAAAAGCAGAGAGAAAGGAGGTTGCAAAGTACAAACGGATACAGAAAACAAAACCTCAGGCCTCCTAAAAAGCGTGAAAAGACACACATCAGACATCACAAAGATGCACAGATGATCAGAATCGACAGAACTTTTAAGTATACAACTATTGCAACCAGCACATTTTTACCCATACATTTCCAAATTGTACAAGAACAAAACATGCTGTTTTCATACATTAACTTTTAAGTATACAACTATTGCAACCAGCACATTTTTACCCATACATTTCCAAATCGTACAAGAACAAAACATGCTGTTTTCATACATTAAGAAAGTTAGATTCGGGGGGCGTGGCTTGAGCCCGAGGAAGATGGCGGCATTCCTGTGACTCGCTTGAGGTGACGGGGCTTTCTGAGGGATTTTCTGGCTTTACCGGAGTCTTGAAGGTCTGCAAAACTGCATAAGTTATGGTCGGAATGTAAGAGCCTCTAAATGGAAGTATTTTCGTCTTCTTTCTGGCAAGCTTTGACTTTTTATTAACCTTTCTGCTCACAGCTGAGGTATCTGTGACAGCTGCTTAACTGCCGCTCACGCGCTGGGAGAGCCCGGTTTCCTTTCAGTTTGCATTTTCACTGGCAGCATAGATTTCTGGAGGTTAACAAATTGAACTAACATGAGAAGAACTCTAAAGTTAAATTCTGCAGTGATTTATTGCCTCACTTTGCCCTGCAATGCCCTTTCTGTGAAACACATGGCTTCTTGACTAACTGAATGAGAAATGTGGCTTCAAAGCAGTCTGCATCGCACTCTGAATTTCTTCAGAAAGGAGCAATGTTTTATTCATTTACTGACCCCGGTTCACTGATTATGGTTGTTTCACACTAGAAATCATATTGAAAAGTGAATTTGGACATTACTCCCTTGCGCTTGTATTAACAGGCTTTAGATGGGCATTTCAGCAACCTTGTTCCTGTGTTGCTAATATGTGTATGTGCAAATATCTGCATTTCTTAGCTGTGTTTCTCTCAGAACCTACAATGTTATATGAGTGTACCACGAGATTCTTTATTTAAAGTGACTTTATTGGATATGGTATTAAGCTAAGCATGTGATATGGTTTGCTTGGGCATAGACACACGCTTGTAATGTATTGTGGTGACTTACATTTCATACATACATTCTATTCCATTTAAGCATACAGATATCACTTTTATATTTCACTTCATGCTTATTGGTAAATGTATATTTTGATATTCTGTCATGCGCCAAATGCACACAAATTCTGTTACGGTGTGCCTTGCCCACTATTATTAGGTGGAATTACGCACGTAAGTTATACCTTGCAGTTTTACACTATCTTGTCTCTATAGGTTTTAACTCTCCCCATTGCATGGGTAGGTTAAAAAAAGTATCTTCATCGCAAATATCTTCACATCGTAGATTTATTGTCCATTCAAAGTCACGTGTGAACTTCATTAAAATGGAGGACTCCCAAACATCGACGCCCAAAACAGCTGCTTCTTCGAATACGACCAATGGCTCCTCTTCTCTTACTAAAATAGCAACTAAACGCCTTAAACAAAATCCACCCTCTCCACCCAAGCCTTCTTCGTCTGTCTCCATGGATCTCCTTCTGGAGGAAATTCGAGCTCTGCGGCCATTTGTTGAAGAGACAAATTCTAAAATACAAATCTTAACCGATGGCTGGGAAAAATTGGAAGAAAGAGTCACCAAGGTTGAACATAATGTTGAAACTCTAAGTGCATGTTACAACAAAGTAGACATCTTTCATTCCCAGATTACATCCTTGCAAAAACAGGTTGAAAGCCTTGAAAATAGAAACAGACGCAACAACCTTCGCATTTATGGATTATCGGAAGGCACGGAGGGATCGGATCCCATCTCCTTCTTTCAAAAATTTCTACCGACAGTACTAAATCTACCGGAGGGCACTACTCTCAATATACAACGTGCTCATAGACTGGGCCCACTGCATTCAACACCCTCAAGCACGAAAAGACCAAGAGGGGTTATATTATATTTCCTTGAGTATACGGACCTCCTCAAAGTGCTTTCCGCAGTTAGGCTCCTGAAGCGTATTTCATTTTCAGGTCATCAACTGTTCTTCTCGCAAGACTACGCCAAATCCACAGCAGATAGACGCAAAGAATTCCTCAATATGCGTCCAGCGTTGCGTTCAATTGGAGCTCGTTTCGGATTGCTTCATCCTTGCTTGTTTAAAGTCACTCTCAACAATAACACCACAACTTATGAGGACCCAACAAAGCTGAAGAGTTTCCACAATGCACAATGACCAGAAAAGATGGACATTTCCAGCACTCGCTTTAAATAGTTTTTTGTCTGGAATATATTTGAATAGGGATTAAATCCTCAGTGTGCTGTTTTAACTTAAGAAGTTTAATATACCTTTTGCCATGGTATAATGGTTTGTTTGATCTCATGAATCTCTAAATAGCTCTTCTTCTGTTATATATTGGAATAGGGTTTAGCTTTTCAGTATGTTGTTTTACTTACAGAATTCTAGAATGGTTTTTGTCATGGTATAATGGTCTGTTTGTTCTCACTATCTTCTTCCATTTCACATTATGACCTCATAATGTGTCGACATATTCCATCCTGTTTGTATTAACTATTTGTTGTTTCTTTTTACACAGGACCTAACCTCATGTGCTTGACCTTTTAGTTTTGAATGTTGTTTACATCCCGAAGTCTTCCCCGCCTTACCTCATGGAGTCTGGGTACGTCATCATTCCATGTGGCCTCCCCCCCCACATCCTTCCATTGTTTTGACTTCTTTGTGGATATGATCCTTTTTCTTATATTCTTCTTTACAGCTCTCACCCCTTCTCCTTTTTTCCCTCTTCTTTCTTATCATACATGTTTCTATCATTTGCCTCTTTTTCCAATCTTGCTTCTTCATTTTCTTCATCTTTCCCACCTTTTCAGCTTCTCTCAATTGGTTTTAACTTTTAATATCTTCATACCTAATATAAGGTTTACTTCAATGTTTTTTATAGTTTCTATTGCTGAATTTTTCACATGTACTATCGTTCACAATTTACGAGATTTTATTGGTTCACTTATGTTTTTATTACTTTCATCTCACAAATGTTTTTGAAAATTGTCACATGGATCGTCCGAGGCTTGAATTCCCCCATTAAGCGACAGAGAGTCTTATCTCACCTCTCCAAATTAGATGTTAATATTGCGTTACTGCAAGAATCACATCTTACCGAAGGAGAATCACTAAAACTCAAAAGAAATTGGGTTGGTGAAATCTTTTTCTCACCAGGAGATGGCAAAAGGAACGGGGTTATAACTCTTTGTCACAAAACACTGAATGCCAAGCTTGTATCTCAAGAATCCGACACAGAGGGTAGGTGGATTCTCACTAACCTCCTGCTGGGGAAGACCCCTCTGTCTTTGCTTAACATTTATGCCCCTACTAGCGGTGATGCCACGTTTTGGTCTCGTATGTCTCAATTATTGCTCAAGTACCCATCAGAAAACTTTATTCTTGCAGGAGACTGCAACCAAGTGATGGACCCGTTTATTGATAGAAATTCTAAATCCCCCTTTATCCCAAACACGCCACACAAAGTTTTCACACAAACTATTCAACAAAGAAACTTATTAGACTCATGGCGCCTCTGCAACCCATCCACAAGAGAATACTCCTTTTTTTCCTCTCCACATCAAACACAATCTCGGATAGACCATATTTTTATTTCCCGCAACATTTCCCAATCCTTACGTTCTGCTGACATAGGCCCTATACTCATTTCGGATCATGCACCTGTTTCAATTCAATTAGACATTTTAAATCAATCCACATTGCCAAAAAAATGGCGTTTCAATAATTCCTTACTCCTTGACCCTAATTTCAATTCATCTTTTACCTCTTTCGCTCAAGAGTTTTTTCACATTAATTTAACGAATGATGTCTCCTTTCATACAGTGTGGGACGCCTTTAAGGCCACCGCTCGGGATTTCATCATTAGATTTGTGTCAAATAAACGTAAAGTTTCCCGCATATTACATAACACACTTCTTGCTAAGATTAAAAAACTTGAGCACTCCTTCCACACCTCCAAGTCGAAGGACTCCCTTAAAGATCTCATCACTGCAAAAATCGCTTTTAACAAGTCCACTACCGAACAGGCCTCCCTATACTTACTGAAATCCTCAGCAAAGTATTATGGTGGCCAAAATAAATCAGGAAAACTCCTAGCCAATTATCTAAAGATTAAACAACAGAAACTTCATATTGATTCCATTATCGATGATAGCCAAGCACCGAAATTCAAAGACACTGAAATACTCCAAGAATTTGTACATTTCTATCAATCCCTTTACACACCAGAAAACACACCCTCAGATACAGACATATCCCAATATTTCTCCGCGATTCAAAAACATATTAATCCCCAATTAGATTTAGCCTCTTTGGAAGCTGAACTTACACAAACAGAATTGTTAAATGCTTTAAAAACTCTTAAAAAAGACAAGGCCCCAGGCCCAGACGGCTTCACAGTGGAATTTTATTTACATTTCGTTCATCTATTACTCCCACACTTACACACTCTTCTTTCTTCCTTTATCTCTTCCCGTAATTCCACTGGCTCTTTTTCCGAAGCCTTGATCTGTCTAATACCAAAGGCTGATAAAGATTTATGTTACTGTAAGAATTATAGACCTATATCCTTAGTTAACGTAGATCATAAAATGTTCTCGAAAGCTCTAGCCCTAAGATTAGAACCATATCTTCCCATGCTGCTTGGAAAAGAACAATCAGGTTTTGTCAAAGGTCGCAACATCACTGACAATACACGCTTATTCTTTGACATTTTATCTAAATCATCACATTATCCGGACTCCTTGGCAGCAATTGTGTTAGATGCAGAAAAGGCCTTTGATAGGGTTTACTGGCCTTTCATCTTCCACGCTCTCAAGTGGTTTGGGTTTGGACCGAAAATCATTTCTTTAATAGCCCTACTTTACTCTGAGCCCAAGGCCGCCATATCTACCAATGGCCTCATCTCCCCCTACTTTAATCTTAAACGAGGAGTACGCCAAGGATGCCCCTTGTCCCCTTTTCTTTTCAATTTGGCCTTAGAACCCTTTCTCTCAAGAATACGCCAGAATAACTCAATCACAGGTTTTGTCTCGGATCCTCAACAAATTAAGCTTGCAGCATATGCTGAATATATTTTAGTTTTTCTCTCCAAACCACAATCTTCACTTACAGCTTTCATGGGAGAGGTGGAGGCCTATGGATTGGTATCTGGCTATAAACTGAATAGAGGAAAATGTGAGATATTACCCTTAACCAAATACACCTTTAAGGATGATTTTAAGATCTCCAATTTTACCTGGAGCCCTAAACATATAAAATATCTTGGTATCTGGTTCTCTCCCTCTATAAAGACATCTATCTCTTTAAACATAGACAAATGTTCTGCCAAACTTAAAACTTTGGTCGCAAGATGGCATCCCCTTCATCTTTCTTGGTGGGGTCGTCTGGACACAATCAAAATGATGTTGACTCCGATAGTTTTGTATATCCTTTCTAACATTCCACTTTCCATTCCATCTAAATTCTTTCAAAAGATTAATGCTATTTTGATTTCTTTTTTATGGAATGCTAAAAAACCAAGAATGGCGTTACAGAAATTAACAAGACCAAAATCTGAAGGCGGTGTCAATTTCCCCCATTTCTCCAATTATCACAAAGCCTTTCAGTTACGACAACTATCAAATTGGATCACTAATCAATCTGAAGATAAACCTCTCTGGGTGGATCTTGAGACCTCGTTTTTAGCTCCCTTTTCATTTCAGGAATATCTCTCCTTTACTCGCAAACCACAAAAGCTCTCTACTCCCATAATTAAGCAATCCTGTAAACTACTATCCACTGCACCCCACTTAGTAGTATATAATTTAGACACTTTTCTCAATTCCACAATTTGGCACAATAAACAAATCCTTCTCAATAGGAAACCTATATTTTGGAAGGCTTTGAGAAATAAAGGTCTACTCTGGGTTCATCAATTTTTAGATCAGGGCACACCCATTCAATTTACGCAATTACAAACTCTTTATCATTTGCCTTCTTCCTTTAAACCTAAATTTTTGACCTTGCAGAAAGCAATACTTGATACTTATGCTAAACTCAAATCTTCACCTTCTTCACCCTCCCACCCCCTTTTCCCATGGCATAACCTTTTGCACATAAAGCCCAAAGCGTCCACCATTTATTTCCGTTTAATGGTACCTCCTGAGATCCGAGACAAAACCAAAGTGGAACTCTCGTGGGAATCCGATCTGGGAACAAATTGGCCTATCTCTTTTTGGAACAGAATTTGGACAAAACTTAGGAAATCATCCAGAGCGGCCAGCACAACACAAACACTCTTCTTTATTTACAACAGATTGTTTCTTACTCCCACATACCTACATAAAATACACAACACAAATCTCAACACTTGCTGGACATGTTCCCAGGTTCACGCTGATCTCCATCATATGCTTTTCACATGTCCACATGTTTTTATATTTTGGAAACAGGTCTGGCACCAAATCAACACTATATTTCACACCACAATTCCACTCTCCCCTACAAACATTTTCCTAGGTAGTTTAACACCGGACCGGAAAACAAGTCAATCTCAGTTACCACTTATTGATTTGTTAATAGCTGTAGCTTTTCAGCAAATATCAAAAAACTGGAAAGATTCCTCTAAATTGTCCTATTTAGCTTGGTGGTATGCTGTATGTCACAATCATCGCCTTGATACAGCACTCGTTCATCCTATCTCTCTTGCTACTAAACGTTCTCACCTTTGGGGCCCACTCACACAATTTCTAGACGATATCGTGAAGAAAACTCCTTTACCTGCTCCCTCACAACAAGAAGTGACCAAGCCTCCGTGACCTCCTATTGTTTATTTATAATTATGTTTAATTTATCATTTTCTATTATATATATCTATATATATTTTTTTTTTAAATTTTAATTGTGTATTTTTGACATGTACTGTTATTTACGATTTCTGTGAACCTTTGTTTGTATTCATATCATCTTCTATATTATCCTTTTACTATTTTAATGGATATTATATATCGTTATTCTTTATTACATCTTCATGTATTTATGTATTAACAAATAACTGCATATATGAAGTATTGTTTTTATGATCATAATAATCTTTCCAATAAACCTTTTCTTGAATTTAAAAGAAAGTTAGATTCGTACAAACGCATCTAGGCTTCATTTTTTGGGCTCTGATTTCTCCCCAGTTTCAAGACTTCCTTCTCGGCATTGTCTTGTACTTTATGACACAACATTCTTTGTGCAGCAATCAAACCAGAAGTTATGGGACACCAGAACACACTTGCCAAGCACCAAATTCATGCACTGAAACATTTAGGACGATAAGTTTGTAACTCGGGAGCAAAACCAAACCATAAGGCCCAAGATCTTCTTGGCAGTTATCAAAAGCCAACAACATCAGCAAGAAACCCCAATGCATCTTTAATTTAATGATTACGAGTTATTAGCAAACGCAAGTCTGGATGCAGACAGTGCTCTTTTTTAACCAATTTAGTCTGGTATTGTCTGCCTTCGAGGATCTGTGTGGGCACAACTGTGTTTTCCAACATGGGTCTAGCCATGGACTGGTGGCCCAAATGCTTCTTAAACCTGACCGCATCCTGCTGCAATGCTGCCCATATTAAAACAGGTTTTTCAATATGTTGGCCGGCTAGTACTGTGTACAGAAGTAAAATTACTTTCCTACTGTTGCAGCAATGCCTTCGTTAAACAAGTCCTCACTATCGATTTCTAGTGAGCGCCTACACTCATTGTTATGCCTGGATCCATTCCTATATTTTGAGCATCATCTTGGAGGTCTCAAAGGTTTTACAGTCACACATAAGACGATTACTCTTTATAGGAAATTATTGTTTTATATAGCACTTTATACCACACTTCTTCTCTTCCTAAGCATTGTACATAACAAGTATTACTATTACCCAGTGTAATGGTACTAAATATAACAACCACCAAATGATGGAAGGCCGAGTTAGCCTTGCCATAATTTAAACCTGCTGCTCACCACATTTATTAATGACAAGCGTTTAACTCACTGAGCCATCTTGCATGGTCTCTAATTACACTCCAGAGCCTATTTCTTCTATGCAACAGGATTCATCCTGGATTACCTTTTACATCTCAGTATTGCTCCTGGTTCCCATAAATGCCTCTCCCTTAGTGCCACAAGACATGTTGCACTAAATGCACATTGCAATAGCAATATCAAACAAGCATTTGCAATGCAATAGGTCTCGCAATTGCGAGATATTGAGCTATTGGCATTGTAAATGACAATGCCTTTTATTTATGTTTAAAAAACCTGCAGTAATAAAAAGCATTGTCGTTTACAATACCAATAGGTCAAAGTTTCGAAAATGCGAGACCTAGTGCATTGCAAATGCTTGTTTACCAAAAACCTCGAGGTCGGCATTACCCCTTCAGATAAAGTTGCGTTTTGTACCAAAAAGTGGCAGAAGGCATGTTGTGCTGATCGATTCTGCCCATTTGAACCACTGACTGTGTATTATCTATAATAGATGAATAAAGCCGGCCCACTGTGTTTGGTTTGATTACCTACGTAAATTACACAGTATTGTGAGCAACACCCTACTGGTGCACAGTTGCTTGACTCCCTGCCATGACAGTGGTGCGGTGCAGCTTTGGCAGTTTTAATTTTCTTCACTCTTGGCCTAACTCTTCTCAGAGCAGTGCAAAAACATTTTCATATATGTCTTTTCTGGCTTCTCCTATCTTACTGAAGGTTTAATTCCCTCCCCTAAAATATTTCAAAGTGTTGAGACCATCCCAGGCCCTGGGTGTAGTGAACAAGGTATGCAGGACTGCACTGTAGCCCACTGCTTACACGTCGATAAGACTGTGGGTATTTATGCGCTTGATGCAAAAGGCGCCCTCTTCTAGGTGCTAACAAGGCGCAGCCACTCTGCACTAACCATCATCATACAGGGGAGTGATTCTGATCTCTGAGCCGAGTGCTGGCATCACTACCCGCCGCTTCCACAGACATACGGCTCGAGGCAATGACATGATGCCATGTAATCCTCTTGCAGCAAAATGGCAGCCGTGGCTGATGCAGATGAGACTTAAGGGAAGCCGTCAGTATCTGAACTTCACAGGCAGATCACGGTACGCTATAAAATCCACAGGACAGCTGCATTCTGCTATCTATGGAAGGGCGCACAGACCCTGTCATGGAACCGAACCCTCACTGCGAGGGCGACATCCTTCATGGTACAGTACGCTTGCTGTATTGTGTTGTGATTGCATTTATATAGCGCATACTACCCTACCTGCTTCTAGACCTGCGCGGCGGCAAGTGACACACTGAAGACCGCGGAGCCCGCAGGCTTGGAACACGGCTTGCACGGCTTGCCCGTGACGGAGACTGCGGCCTGCTGGGTCTGTAGGCGACTTCCTGGGCTCTTTGCTCGCTGACCAGCTGCTAGCCATAGCGCGAACCGGAACAGACCTGGAGTGACGCCAAGGAGCGAGCACTCTGAGGGACCTGCAACAGAGATTAACCGCCTAGCAGTGTTTGTCTTTAAGAGGGAAGGCAAATTCTGGGATGCGCAGCCTGACCCGTCATCATCCTGACTGCCGCACCCGACGTTATTGTTGCAGCCACTGCTGGAGGGAGACATAGGTTCCAGTAACCACCGGACCAAGGACAAATGGAAGAGACGCCGTGCACAACAGACGCTGTGCTCGTGCACATCATCGCGCGGTCTGCCACTTGTTTATATATGCATCGCGCTTTCACCTTAAGTGAAAGCGCGATGCATGTATAGCAGCATGTATGGCAGGCGTTCATACGTTCTGCGATGTTCAGGCACATACCTATAGGTATGGAAATTTCCGAAGCTCTTGGAACTATGAAGAAGCTGAATGTGACGGTGTAGATTGAATGGGAAATTATTAATATCTTGCTACTGGAAGAGGTGACACTATCGAACACTTCATAGGTGGGGCAGGGAGGAGAAGAGTGTGGACGCAGTGGGGAAAATGCTGTCGCAGAACCAGATTTTAAGAACATTGTGGCGCTGAGGGTTTCAAGGTTGAAGGTGACCCAAGACAGTTTTTCTCCCTGATGTTGTAGAGATTGTCCAGGGGGCAGAAGATAAGACCAGGCCACCTTGTCAACTTAGTCAGCCTTTCCCAAAAGTGCGAACAAAGTTGACATTTACTAAAACTTCACAGTGGACTTCCTCGGGCCCTGTCGTTTGGTAATAGATGTGGAAGGTGGACATGGAAACGTTTCGGGTGAAGTGTATGAAGTGGATCTGAACGTAGACATCTGAAGGCCACATTCACTTGGTGCATAGAAGAGGGATCCTAGTCAAGTAAGACACCCACATTCTGAGCCTTGGCAGCTGGCACCAGAATTAGGCCTGGCCAGGTAAGAGGAAGAGTTTTTTTGACCCACAAGTATGGTATCTGTTTTATGAATTTCAGTAAGATTCGGTTTTGGCGTGTCCAGTACTGGGGTTCCCTTAAGCAGCTGGCAACATATCATTCTCCCATCTGATCTGGATTTGCGTGTCGTTCACTTACATGTGATATTTAACACTGAGACCAGACAGCATGTGTTCCAACGGATGCTTGCAGATCTTAAAGTGGCTCGGTGTAAAGGCTGAGCCTCAGGGGAATCCAAAGGTAATCGTGGAAGCCGGGGACAACATAGACCAGCGACCACCAAGAATTTCAACCAAGTAAGTTAAGTTCCACCTATTTCAACATATTTGGCCAGGTGTCATGTAGAATAATGTAGTTAATGGTATCAAATGAAACTGAGAGGCCCAGTAATAAATGGCGTAGGGACGGCCTCTGTCCCTGTGGGTGAGTAGCTCTTCCTTTATACAAACACATTATGTAGTAAATAGGGAGATCGTGTTCAGCGCCAAAGCACTCTTAAGCACCAGTTACCCCTCTTAAGCACCAGTTACCCCTCTTAAGCACCAGTTACCCGTCTCTTAAGCACCAATTACCCGTCTTAAGCACCAGTTACCCCTCTTAAGCACCAGTTACCCCTCTTAAGCACCAGTTACCCCTCTCAAGCACCAGTTACCCCTCTCAAGCACCAGTTACCCGTCTCTTAAGCACCAGTTACCCGTCTTAAGCACCAGTTACCCCTCTTAAGTACCAGTTACCCCTCTTAAGCACCAGTTACCCCTCTTAAGCACCAGTTACTCCTCTGGTGTTACAAAATATAGAAAGAAATCATAGCAAGGCACCATTAAAAACTATTAGGTTGAAAAACTGCTCGTTTTGACAATGAAAGTTTGTTACATTTTATATATAAAAATAATAATATATTTTAGAGCAATATGTACAAATACATAAAGATTGTAACAAAAAGAATTAAGCCAGCACGTGTCTCGCAGTTGAAAAAACTGTTTTATCAAGGCTTTTAAACTCAACAGCTAACAGGTCACAGAGGAACTAATGCATCACTCCCATCTGTCTGAGTCATCAGACCTCATATTTAAAACATTGCATTCCCACATGAACGTCCCTGAATATGAGATTTCTATATCAAATAATCAGAAGCCAAACCTGGAATGCATAATCTGGAAATAAAAAATGCTGGGCAGGACAGACTTGTGATACGGTCCTAACGAGCAGACGTTCTCAAGACAGAATGAAAAGAGAGGCATCTGCCATGTTTTGAAGTGAGGTTTCTATGCTACAGTGTGGAAAGAATCCTGCATGGAAGTCACTGAGCAGGTGGTTTGTCTCGGGGGGAGCGGCGTTTCGGGTGGAGAACTGATTAGTGACACAGTGACTACTGTCTCCAGTGTTTTGGTAATAGGAGGCAAGCCAAAGACTCGTCTGTAGTTTGAGAGTATTCCAGTAGTTTGAGAGTATCCCAGGGCCAGTAAAGGGATTTTTAGGATAGGGGTTACGATAGCCAGTTTCCGTTTTTAATGATCTTCCACCGTGTACGGAGAAGCACTAATGAGATCTGTGACTGTTAAAGAAAATGCAGAGGCCCAGGTTGACAATTACCTTCATATATCAGTGTGTGTGTGTGTGTGTGCGTGTGGGGGGGGAATGGATCATGCGTGTGCTCCATGACATAGGCCTGTCTCATGGATTGCAGTATTGTTAGACCTGGTGGGGCGCCAAAAACGGTACCCTCATAGTAGTGAAAGGCTACTGCGTTTACAAGGAATTACGTAGCATGAGCGTTCTGGTGGCAGCATACGGTGTTTTGATCAGTAGGCGTGATCAGGTAATTTTTAACCATGGTCACTGGAGTGAGGCCTACAGGCTCACTCATTCAGCCACGCTGCTGTGTGCTTAACTCACCCCTTTGCCTACATCAGTTTATTGTGAAGTGCTGCACTGCACATGAGTGATGTATCTGTCCTGGTTATATGTGTGCCTGGGAAGGGTACACTACAAGGATAATGCAGTACTGGGCAGTGCGTGCAAGGTAAATGCATGTACTGGATATATGTGAGCCTGTGACTGGTACAATACATGAAGGGTATAGTGCTGTGCAGTGCATGCATGGTAAATGTATGTGCTGGGTGTAAGTGTGCTGTAGGTGGTCCAGTACATGAAGGATTCATTGCCGTGTAGTGTGTGTATATTAAATGCAGGTCCTGTATGTATGTGTGCCTGTGAATGGTACATACACAGCAGACTACAGGTTCCATTTTGGGAGTCCCAGGCTTGCACGGTGTAACATGAGGAGGTAGAGGAATGCCCCCAGACAGACTAGTGCATTGCTGCGTTCCTGAACGCTGTGTGGGACAAAATGGAGAAGGGAGAGTCAGGCTTCCACCGTACATGTCAAAGGGTGCTCTTCGATTCGAAGAGAGGTCACAAGGAAGGGGCCTGGACCCCTCTCAGGAAGGAGATTGGGCTAATAAGAGAATCATAAAGAGTAGGGCTGACGCCCTGGGGTAACCTTTTGATGCACATTTCACTGTGGCTGACATCCAGTTGTGAATTCTAGAAACTTCCATAGCTTTGTGTGGGGCTACCAGCTTTAGAGTCGCTCCTGCTGTGACAGACTGTTTTCAAAAGGAAAGGAGGGCAATGAGTGGGCCCTTCAAAGGGAAGCGGACCTCCAATATAAACTTCAAAGACTCAGATTTGAAATCACATTTAGTGTCTGCAAATGGACCATAAGAGGAGCTTGAGACTTCAAAAAGTTTCAATTGTCAAGCAGCCAGGCGGGATGTGTGATGTAGAGAAGCACAGCAAGACTTCTGTCCGTGACCATGGCTGGGGGCCAAGGTCTGTTAGTCTTCCTAATGGGAGAAGGGACATTACCAAGGAATTCAAGACCAACTACCCTGGAGCCTGCAGCACCAGTGCCTGCTTTTTTGCTGAGACCAGTGCGCCCTGTGAGTAAGAGAGGACCATGGAGCGAGGCCCAGGGGAAATCTTATTGAGTGGATTCCCGGAGCGAGGTGTAAGGAACAGCTAATGCGTTGATCGGGTGGTTGCCCTTGTGCTGGACGAAGTTGGCAACGCTTCTTTGCCTTTTGTGTAAGGCGGTGCTAGGAGACTAGAATTGCTGGGTCCAAAAAGCTGGCTTCCGGTCAGTAATTCTACCCCTGCACTGTCCAATTACAAGTTAAACATGACGAAATAAGAAATAACAATGCAGACCCAGTTTCCCTGGGTCTAATTCCACAGTGATCTTGATTACGACCTGTTGAATTTTACGATTTTCCATTTGATATGTGGCATGGGTAAATGGGAGCAAGGGATGCAGGTCAGGGGATGGATGGCAGAACCAGGGGGTTGCAGGATGTTTGGGGGTGCACCTCAGTGGCTAGGAGAGCATTTTCTGCAGCCTCCTGGTGCTGGATGGGGTCAGGTGGGGACAGAACTAGCTCCAAGCTTCAGCCTGTGGCCTGGGATGTGGTATCAGGCAGATGCGCTCACAAGCAGCACTGCTGCTGTGGGACAGAGATGATGGTGTGAGCGGTTGGAGAGGGAGGGTGGGTAGGAGGCAGTCAAGGGTTTAGACTTGTACAAGCACTGGGAATGGGGAGGGAGCAGGGGTTGGGAGCCAGAGCACATGGGCAGTCTGGAGGAGCACTGTCAGCTCCACAGTGATCTCTCCAGAGGTCGAGCGGGGGGCGTGCTGCATCTCTGCCTGCAGTGCCTGCTCTCATGTCTCCTCCTGTAGATATTACTGGGTTCCCATTTACACCCGTTAAAACTGGGTCCAGCATATGGAATTAAAGGGACCAAAAACACCAGCCCACTCAGAATAAGGAGAAGCAGTATTTTACGTACCCTCCCCTCCCCTCCCGCACCCCACCCCACTCCATTCCACCACTGCCCACCGCGCCTCCCCCACACCAGAGATACCACTCTGCTTGACTCATAATCATGGTGTGAAAGGGATGCCTAAATCGTGATGTCACATCTGTGTCTCATCATATGAGGAGGTTGGCTGAAGCTCACAGATGATGCCTTTGTCCCATCATGTGACACAGCAGGCGGGAGTTCGGATCTGGATTTTGTGTCTCATCATGACTTGGGGATGGGATGAAGTTCTGATCTGAAGCCAGTACCTCATCATGAGATAGGACAGATTCAATCTCTGATCTGGCATCCATGACTTAGCCATGATTAGTACATTTAAACAGGGATGGCGTAAACTGCTGAAATATTCTCCCAGAATTTTTGAAAGAAAAATAAAACTTCTTTTTTTCTGCTACACAATGGTACAACCACAGCATCTGTTCAAAATCGAACATGGACAGAGGTAGAAGACTTTACGTATTTGGTAACCAAGTAGCGCCATGATTCAGAAGCATTGGGCTGAATGGAAATTAATAGGGAAGTCTACTCACATCCCGGACTTCCTGAATGAAAGGATCTTTCCACTCAAATACCACAAAGAACAACTGGTCGCTTTTTGATGGATTAGGTCTGCGGTCAATGTAGTTAACCACGCTGGTCTGAGGAGAGAAAACAACAAAACAAGAAGTTGAGGCAATATACGTGGGTGTCACCGCTGTGAAATCTTCTTGCATAAGCATTTATTACTTCATTAAGCAGATATTCGTATTTTACATCTTATTTGCTTCAGTTCGCATCCACAAACGCTACTTCACTCTTTATTTCGATACCTTGACCATTATACTTTAATATTCTCAGTACAGAATGGAGTTCGCAGTGGTATGGACATTTGTGGGCTTCAGACGACCCATTTCCCAAAAATAGTCCGCCTGGTTGGATAACAACCACATGTGTTTTTCTAAAGGATAACAACAAAAATGTACATTCACATATTCCCTACACCTAAGCTTTAAACAAAACTCCATTTAAGTGAAGATATATTTTTATTTGCAAGAATATTAGCAGGTAATAAGCAGGTGGTCAACTGTTCATGTTCATGTCACATTGGTAAAAAGATTAGGAGAAAAATATACAAATGTTCTAAAAGTAGAGAACATTCCAAGGTCTACTGGCGTCCTTATAAATGCCTCTTATCCATAAACATGTGACTGGAATTATGAGAGTCTGCTGAGTTTTCCACAAAATAATGGGTTTTCATTATTGATTTAAATAATCATCTTCTGCTTAATTTGCAGATTTTAACCCCAAAAATGTTCTAGCTCATAGAGATCAACAGTTACTAGAAATGCAGTGACAGGTGTTGCTTCAAAATGGCAGCTCCTTGGCACAGGCTGATGAGGCACCTGTCAGTTGCGGACTGCTGTTGTGAAGCCTTTGCCCAGACAGTGTTAACATGGGTAAAATTGACAAACTAATGAAGTAATACTGCCACAAATTGTGCCGAATTATGCTGCATAGTTTGCCTTTTTTGTCGCATAATTTAGTTATTTCAGTGGCCCTATCCATAACTTAGAAAGGCGCTCAACTGGATACAGCCCTCATTCAAAATGTGCTATCTTATGTACTCACTTCCCCTCTGCACATCTTGAGCTAGCACAGGCACTGAGTGAAAGAAGCTACGCAAACAAATGATGCTTGTTTCCAGTCCAGGGAGGACCTGGCCTGGCAGTTCGGGCTGGACTGTTCCCATGAGGCACAGGGTCAAGACCGATTTGCATATGGCTGGGTCCAAACTGGAATGGCACGGTGAGCAAAAAAAACTATGGATTTAGGCCCAGATCTCTGTACTGGGGTGAATGTATGACATTGTTCTGCATTCTGTCCATCAATTGTTCTTTTTTCACTGAGTGAAAGAAGCCATAATAGGGACATTGAACAAATATCTCCTGCTTGCATTATGCATCCCTGTACACCCATACACATAAGGGGTCTAGGAGCACTCACATGTAGGAATTAATTTACATTCCTAAATTAGGAAATTAAATCATTATTTCATTGAAATTCACTTCCTTGAAGAGAGAAATGTGTTGGCCAGGCCCATGTGGGTCAAGGTCTGGGGATGATGTCAGTAAGTCCAGTTCTTCCCCAAACGTGGCTCATGAAAGCTAATGCAAGGTAAATCGGTAGGCGTGTACCTTCTGCTTTACTTATGCACAGTGTGCCAGGCTGCGACAAGAGGCCACGAAATGCCAGCCCCACCCTTCTACACTTAGGAATTGGGTGGACGGAGCCTTTAGAAGTTTCGATGTCCTGCGGTAGGATCACTACATGATGTAGACAAAGAGCAGTGACATAGAGCATACCGACACGAGTTACAGAGGAATACCCGGCTGTCCCAGATCTCCTCTCGCCATATTAGAACTTACTGTGGTCACAGAGAGGAGAGATAGGACAATGATTGACAAGTAGCCCACCCAAGAACATAGATTTAAATGGAACACTGTTTTGATGTATTTCTCTTTTTTTTGCTATTTCACTTATTTATATGGTCCCTTTTCAAAAAATGCATTCTAACCATATTTTATTCACTACAGGTGTTGTAAATCCATTTATTCTTCATCATTCCCCTTTTATGACATCAGTTCACTGTCTGGTATTACCAATTTATTATGTTTTATTTCGTATTGCCTTTGATTGTATTCTTGCCTACTGCTTCTTTCATGGTGACCGCTTTGTTTGTTGCCATGAATACTTTTTACCTTTTACATTTTCGTTGAATTAAATATATATTCACAACTAAATTTTGCATGCTTTCTTCAATGTGTTTTCTTTCTCACTATTTTATATTTCTTTAATTACCTATTTGTTGGTCTAGAAGTATTCCTTTTTATCTGTAATTTTCCTCATTTTTTGTTGTTGTTTTTCTCCTGTTTGCTTGTTTCGTGCGTTGTGCTCCTTACCCCCACTGATTCCTTTTCTTGCCTTCTGTTATTTGTCTCTTCTTCCCAAAACTTGGTGGCTCTTTGGGCAATGACATAAACCATGTGCTCAGTAAACAGGTTCCGAGTCAGTGAAATATTTAATAATACAGTGAAACAACTTATGTGGAAGTAAAAGAAGTCAAGGGGTAGAGGAAGTGTTCATGGGGGAGTGGAAGAGGTACGGGGGCAGTGAAAAGGACCTGTGGGAAGAGGAACTGTGGAAATGTAGACACCGTAGTAAGGTAAAAAAAATACCCAATAAATTCAAAATGAAAAAATGCCATAATGAAGAAAGGTAATAATGAAGAAAAAACTACATTGCATTGAAGAGATGTACAATTTTTACAAAAGAAAGGTCACATTGTTTAAAATAGGGTTAAAACTGAAATTATAGATTGGGTAAAGGTTACAAAACTATAATGAGGCATAGTGTTAGAGGCGGGTTTTGGTTGGGAAAAGAATAACATTTGGTGGTAAACTAGGTGTAAAGGTGAGGATTGTCAGAGTTGGTGACAAGATTAGGGTAAGGGAAAGGGTCCAAGGCTAAGGACTCCATGTATGGTAAGGATAAGGGTTAGCGTAAGTGATGGGGTGAGGATAAGAGCTCTGGAGAGGATTAGGGCTTTCCTTATTATGGTTTCTCTTTAAAGTTGACCTAATACAAATCGAAAAATGTGTTGTGATGGTTTCTTAATTAAAGGTTACTTATCAAGATTTTCTTTCTTGTCACATTCTTTATTTTAACATAGCGAAGGAAAAAAAGTTGTTTTACTCCAAGTGCAGACCACTGGTGAGACTCCAGCAGGAAGGAGTACTGTAGTGAGTGAGGGTGCCACAGCTCAACTGAGGTGAGGACATATTCGAGAAAGTACAGGGCGGCAACCAAAGTCAGTGCAAATTCTGTACCAGCAATCCGCTAAAAGAGGTGCAAACCCTCACAAAGTGAAGATGGAGAGATCTGCATACCCGATGCATGCAAGAAAGGAGCTGTCCTATTGCAGATGAGGGGGTTTAAAACAAAGAACTTATGTTGTTAGGGGGAGGATAGGGAGTAACACATGGCGATTCTTCGCAAAAAGGATAATGAATACAGGGGCCTCTCTTGAAGCATTGGTGGTGGAATAAAAGCGCAAAAATCATATTCATATCAGATTAAAAGCCAGCTATAGAAAAAGTAGAGTTATACTGGTGTAGGAGTAAAGGCAGAGAGATGTTTTGCCTCAGAGCTCGAGGGTAATCCTGATCCAGGCTTAAGGACCATGTACTACCACATCCTAGAGTTATCTCTGCTATCAGGATTTCCAGGTGCGGTGAGAGAATTCCACATTACTTTCAATCAGGGCCTTGGTGAAGCCTATGGTATTAAAGAATGTGCGGGGCTGGGAAGACTACACGGGCCTTATGGTGATTATCTGCCATCATTTACTACTTATGTACACCGCAAACTATCACTTGAATCTCCATCAATATCAGAATTCATCCTGCATTTTAAGTGTAATTCCCATCTAGCTCCTCGCATTCATCAGTCAACATCCACGCGGGAGGCTGTACATCTGACCCAAGATACATCAAGAATAATCAGGCTGGGAAAGAACTTCTGAGCTCACCTCCTGTCTGAATTCAACAGAGATGGTCCCGTCTTCTTCTGTCGTTTTCACCAGGGACATCTTGACCCATGTTCGGAACCCTCCAGAGAACTTCCAGCTGGAGAAGGAACTTTCACAGCCTTGCATGAATTTAACTTTGTCTGCACTAAAATAAAAATGGAGACATCATATGCACAAGGCTAAAATGCACTGGACAACTTTTTTTTTAATTACGAGTAAAAACAAATTGTAGTCACGTCAAGGGACCTACAGGATTAACCAACTTATTTATAAGCATGTCTGCAAGATATGTGTGTTCACAATTTCTTGCCGTCAAGTCTATCAGGTGAAATGACATTGGAGCCTCAGTTTATAAACCAGGAAGGAAAACGTTCAATGAAACAACCACAAACGATATCAAAACAAGCTCAGGCAAATCCAATTGTTCTCCTTTTCGACCTATTGGCTTTGTTAATGCTGTTTTGCCAAAGCTGTTCAGCACTGACAAAAACAACAAACAAAACATTATTACCGATGCTCAACAGCACCAGAAAAAAAAAGTGCAATGATGTATATGGGCTCATGCGTCATTACACATAGGCATGTATGCGTTGTGATGCTATGATGGATCCCAGCTTCACGATGCATACGCAGATGTAAAATGACTAAGATGCCATTTTAATTTGACGGGCTCTCAGGAAAACAAATGAACATTGCTTTTTTTCTCACGACTGAGGCAGGGAGAGCAGGGACAGGGAGAGCAACGGTGCAGGGAGAGCAACGTTGCAGGGAGGGGGTGGAGTAAATGCAGGCAAGTACAGAAGCCGCTGGAGTATTGCGGGGAGAGCAAGCAATGGAGAAGCTGGCTAACTGAGGAGAACAACATGAAGAGTGTGGGGGTATTTCAGTCCAGGAAGCAGCACACAAGAGAGAGGGCAACAACAACACCTGATTGCAGAGCTGCAAGATAAAGGAAAAAGTAGATCCCCGACTGGGAGTGGTGAAAGAATCAAGCCATCCAATCAAAGGATGGTAAAAAGTACTCTGCTCTGAGCAATGGAGGAACGTCAAATATTACACCTACTCTGTAGAGGTGCGATTAAGTCCTCCCTCCTCCCAACCGCTCAATTAGTAATCAAAATTTGGAAGATAATAAACAAGGACTTGGGATGGAGGTACAAATTAACAAAAGAAACAACACTGTGGATCGGAGGGAGACTCAGTCAAGATGCTGAATTGTGGGTTTTTAAGCAATGGAATATTACAAGTATCACCCGGCTGGGAGAGGTAATGACGGGCACAGTGATGAAATAATTTGTCGACTTCCAAGAAAAATATGACCTTCATTGTAGTCAATTTTTCTGCTACCTTGAGCTCCACCATGCGCTCTCTCCTTACGATACTGACCTGGAGGAACTCCCAGATTTGAGTCCACTGGAGTCACAATTATTGATGGATGAACTGAAGGAACATATGATAACAACAAATTTATTACACCTTAGTTATAAATACCCTAAACTCCTTTGACCAGTTGTGTTGTGTTTGGGAACAAGATCTGGGACACCTCTTTGAAGAGCACTGGACAGAGGCGTGGTCATCCTCAAGAGAGCGGGCCATCACATCCCACTATCGATTTATCCACTTAAAATATCTGCCCTGGACTAACCTCACCTGTGATAGGCTGTGGAATTTCAGCGCTCTCCTCCCCACGATGTTTAACATGCAGACCACACATCGGGGACCTTATCCACACAACCTGGGGTTGAAGGGTAATTGTCCATTTCTGGAGGGAGTGCTTTCTCCTCTTTGAGTGGGGTATTGGGTTGAAGATTGCCTGTAGAACCCAAAATGACCATCTGGACTCAAATAGATGCAAAATGGCATTATTGTGGCTAGAACTCCTCATTTCAAAAAGAGAGATTGGCAGGCTTTGGAGGGGGACAGATACTCCCTAATCCCACCACTGTAGCGATGGATAACTGCACTGGATTACGGTATGTGCTTTCAGTACCATATTTATTTAGCCAGCGGGTGCCTGCAGAAACAGCACAAAATTTGGAAGGCATGGTGCCAATATCGAGGGATCATGCTAGATTCATGTGTGCTTTCGCCCTTGTCTGCAGATGGTGACATCTGTGGCCGTAGAGATACGAGGAAAGATTCGTAAATGTATTCAAGCCTACTGACTTGCAAAGCTTGTGAATTGTGTACTATTATCATGGAAGCTGCCATACCTCAAATCTTGGTTGATTGCCTGCTTTCTGTTCTTATGAAAATCAATGAAATGTTCCATAAAAAAAAAAAAAAAAAACTCTAGGAATGGGATAAACACAAGCAGGGGAAGGAAAGCCACTGAAGACGAGTACGCAAATGATAGTTCCAACAAAGATAAACAATGGTAAGCAATGGGCTCGACCACAGCCCCTGCAGATATCAGTTTGTGTCCATCAATCGGTCTTCGACAACAGCCAGCTAACAGCTGCTTGCAGGTGAAATCTAAAATAGGGACTATTTAGCACCAGAGTTGCAGTGTAATAGAGACACTGAAGGAGTGAGTGCACGCTAGAACTGGCAAAACAAACCTGAACGACAGTTAATCAGAGATCACTTTTACATTAGAGGAACTTATCTGCGTGCTCTATCACTATACGATCAAGTTTTGTTCATAATCAACTTCAAATCACCATAGCTGCCGCTGATGAAAATGGGGGCCTTCTTCAATTGTTAGAGACCGACAGGTGAAGCAACAAAAGACGGGGCAAGTCCCCATTGACTATCTTTAGTTCGCCATTGGGGGAAGTATTTAAAACAACAGGGTACCGAAAATAGCATCATATTTCTGAAAGGAACATCGCAAGATTAGAAATAGAAAAATAGGGTTTCTTTCAAAAACTGGGAATACCTTTATTGTCAAGTATTTCTGGGTCAGCTGTGAGAAGAACCTATTGATTTCCATATTTGCCAGCTGCAGTACATATGCAGGTCTACTGAATCAAGTTTAAGCAAAGCATGCAGTACCTTCCTATGCTAGCTCACGCCTTCTAGGAAACAAGAGTGCAAAGGCGTGGGCTGACGTAGGTGGCGACACCTGAAAAGTGACACAATAGCAGCCACGACCAGATCAGCATTCACATCACATTCTTAGCATGCTTGGGTTACCTTCGATGAGGAGCCTGAACTCAGGAAAAGAGCATCACTCGATGCTAGAAATAATGTATGTATGAGGAGTCTGAGAGGTATTGCTTAGGTTAGCTTAAGTGCCTGGAAATGTACTCTATGAAGAAAACTAAGACTTCTCCCCCTACGTTTTACTTTGAAAATACTGAAGAAAAACAATTGAACTTCATGAGCCCGCTTCACAAACAGAGTGAGAAAATACAAGTCCAGATTTTCTCGAATTTTTTCAGTTCACAAATATTTTCAGTACATCTGAAATGCTGTGCCAGGTACAAGTGAAAGTCATATGGCTTTCTATGTAGGACCGGGCCCAGGGCCGGATTGACTACCGGGCGGGCGTTTTGGAATGCTGCTGGGCTGGGGGCTGATTTCGTTGATGGGGACCTGCGTGTACTGAACGAAATTCGTTTTGCTTTAATTATTTCGAAGTACACGCAGGTCTCCATGAACAAAATCAGCCCCCACTGCAGTGAAATCAGCTCCCTGCTCGGCAGAATTCCAAAACGCCCGGTAGCCAGTCCGGCCCTGACTGGGCCCTTTCTGCAGGGTCAGCCCAGATTTTTTCCTGCTTGCTGAAACAGTTTTTGTTGGCTTATAGGACTCTGTGCACTTTACTCCTGCTGATCAATGGTAAAGTGCTGGTACTCTCCCTAGAAAACATGGTAAAACTGACCTCCACCTGATTGGTACATTTCATTTGCTTATTAGTCCCTAGTAAATAGTAATACCCCTACTATTTGTACCCAGGGCCTGTAAATTAAATGCCACTTGTGGTCTGCAGCACTAATCTTGTCACCCACTAAAGTACCCTGTGAAACACGTCTCAGGCCTACCATGGCAGCTTGTAGTGCAGTTTTAAACTGCCATTTCAATTTGACAAAATAAACCTTTTTCCAGACCCAAAACGTCCTTTTTATCACTTATACGTCACCTCTAAGGTAGGCCCTAACCACTCATAGTGCAGGGTGCATGGTATTTAAAAAGTAGGACATGTTTAAATAAGTTTTGCATGTCCAGACAGTGAAAAACTCCTAAAGTCTTTTTTCACTGTTGTAAGGCTATCTCTCCCATAGGTTAACACAGGGTTATCTTATAACACTTAATAAGTGACTTCAGTTTGGGATTGGATAGAAAAATGCGTTTCCAGTCATCTGAATTGGAATTTAAAATCCTCATTAATGGTAAAGTTGGAATTTAAGTTTTTATTCTGAAAATTGCACTTTTAAAAAGTCTGCCTAAACCAAATGTGCCTTTCTGCTAGTATCCAGGGTCACATGGCTGTGAATGGCTCTCCTGTGGTGTGTTGTGTATTTGTTCCAGACATAGGGACCAAAGGGCCTTGGGTGTGGGGCACCTGAGAAGTATGTCCTGGGGGTTGTCCTCTGCCTTCCTGAGGGTAGCCTCAGGACAATGTCCACCGCCTTCTTGACTTCTAAGAGCTACCTGCCCTGCCACTGACAAATGCAGCTCACACCTAAGCCTGCCTGCCCCTTGTTATCCTAGATAATTTGGAGCCATGGAGCAAACATAGGAATGGGAGATGGTTAGACAAAGGTGGCATCCCCCACCCACAGGATGAGAAGCCTGCTTAGAAGTGAGAAGCCTGCCAGACGTGAAATCAGCTGTGCTTACTGTTTGCTAGAGTGTGTCATGTGGCCACTTCCTGGCACCTCCCCCTAATTGCTCGGTGCAAAGATGTACTTATGCTCTTCACGCCGGATCCTTTTGGGATTGGTAGCACGAGAGAACCTTTCTTTTATTTGAAACAGGTTCTCATTTTTCTTCCTAACATCAGCGTGGCTGGAGTGTCGCTACTGATAGTGCGAGGGGCATCACAACAACGTACTTGGCAGATGGTCTTGTTAGTAAGAGTGAGCTGCGTTATCCGGATGACCTTTTAGAGACTGCCCAGGAACCCCTGTCCTGTGCCATTCGCTTGTGGCCAGAAGGTGTTATCCTGGGATGCTGGACTCCCATGCATTCAGCAAACGTAATGAATTATTGCCCACAGATGTTTTCAGGGATGGGTAAGAGGAAAGTAATTATTACGTTCCTCCGTTCCGTTGTATGTCCATGTTTGCTACCCCCACACTCTGTCCCTCCCCCGCCCCGCAGCACGCCCTAAGCGAGCCGCTACTGGCTGAGGGTAATACTCAAATTAATCTCACTGGAGTCATGTTCCACTGTTACATCACTTTAAACGCTGATTCCCTTTGATGAATGCTTCTAAGCATCTTAGGGATGTCTCACCATACTTGTTTCCAAGCTTTTGCCAGTTTTTCGCTTTAAGTCCCCCTCCTATCACTTTTGGAATTGGTGTAGGGCATTAGGTTTAAAAATCTGCAGGACTCGGTGTGTTTAGAAAATCAGTCCCTTTGTGCCAGTAAACATGCGGACTAGCTTTTCAAAGTGCGTGAGTGGGCGGAGTGCGGCTGTAATATTCAAAGGGTGCAGTGCCCACTGTCTCAACTGGCAGTATTGGGGCAGGTTTTCAGCTTGTAGTCCTGTTTATATTGATCAAAGGATTTAATAGTTTCCCCTTGAAAAAGGGTGCATTGAGTTCTGCATTCTCCTTCAGACCATTCTGGAAAGGATTGAGTGTCCAAGACTGGATGGAGTCAGGATTTTTTGCTAAAGGAGTGTTTCAGGAAGGGAAGGTAGTGAGCCCCTTTTTTCTTTACCATAATCTGGTCCCAAATCACAAGGACCTTTTTGTCGTAGTAGCTATATAGGCACTTTTCGGTCTTGCGCTGCAGGGCATCCATTCCAGATGCCATACTGGTCAGCTTGGTACATCACAGTCTATGTGGAACCAAAGTTTTTGGCCCTCTCTAGCCACTCATTATGATACATATCGTAGGTGTGCTGCCCAGTAGTATTCTAGTAGATTTGGGCATGCCAGTCATCCCTTTCCTCGAAGAAGCAGGAGTATCTTATGAGATATGCTGGGTTTTTTGCCTCCTCCAGATAAAGAATCCTTTTCTTCATCCACTTTCAGTGTTTTTTCACAGCTCAGATAAGATTTTGGATGCACTTTTTCTTATCATTGTTACAATTGTGTGTTATTTCACTTTTACTTTTGTCTTGGACTGAATGTTGCATGAGTTTTGTGATTTTACATTTGTATTGATACATACAACTGTGACGTATGATGTTGCTCTGCCTGGCCCTGGCTATAGTCCCACGTATCCACAAGACCACAGCTGGAGGAAGATCCTTCTCCTACCTCGCAGCAAAGACCTGGAACACCCTGCCTCTCAACCTCAGGATATCACTGTCTTTGCCTCAATTCAGGAAGGACCTCAGGACCTGGCTCTATGACTGAACCACAGAGCCTTCAACGGACCAGCATCTCCGCCACCCGCCCCAGCACCTTGAGACCCTTACAAGCCATTGATTGATTGATGCTGCAATGATTTTTTCGATCATCTTGGGTCCAAGCTGCATCTTGTTCAATACACCTCAAAGGAATGGCCAACTTACCCGGTCAAACGCTTTTCTAGCAACTAAAGATATTCATAAAACAGGCATACTATGTTTGTGAGATTTTTCAATCAAATTGGCTTGATGACAGATTTTGTGAGTTCCCTGAGGCTAGCAAATTAAGTCTCCACGGCCCAGGTTAATAAGCCCACGTAATACTCGAGTTGTGTTGCTAGGACTTTTGTGTACAATTTCGCATTTACATTAAAGAGGGCAATACGGTGGTAGGAAGTGCAGTTTGCTGGATCTTTAACTGGTTTGTGAATAAGAGCTATTTTAGCCTCGCACATGTTAGGGATGAGGCTAGTCTGTTGTGAGCAAAAGTTAAACAAGGCCACCATGTGATCTTAAAAGGGGATAGGAACATTTTATAAAACTCTATGGGGAAGCTACCTGGGCCTGTAGATTTGCCCAGAGGCATGGATCTAAGTGCCCGTCTCAGTTCACCAGGCTCTATAGGAGCCTTTAGCAATTTCCTATAATAGGGGGGATCGGTGCCCAATCACATTTGTTTAAGTATTCTTGTAAGATATTGGAGTTTTCGTTTATCTGGTTATTAAGGGCTTGATAAAATGCATGAAAAGTAGCCTGTTTTTCCCTTTCTGAAGTTGGCCATTTATTTGAGTATGTTTTGACAGATGGGATGTGTATGTTTTGGTTATACATAATCTAATTTTGTGGGCTAGAATACTGCCTATCTTGTACCCTTTTTAGGTCGAGCCTTAGCGCAGCGCTCATGCACTGCTCTAAGGATACAGCCTCTTGCAGCTGACCAGGACTTTTCACACGCTTACCCACACGGGCGACATCGGTTTCCAATTATTGTGCCCAGACGCGTGCGCGATAATTGAAAACAGATGGGCTGCTCCCTCACACAAGCGCACGCGCTCTCGCGCACCACTCGCAGGCTTGTTTTTGTAATAAAGGTGAGACACAGCGTGCCCTAGATACGGGAGAACAGTGTGATCGTCATCAAACCCAGTCAGCGCGCGCCTCAGATTTTCTCAGGCGACGCCGCAGATGAATCATCACGGTTGCTGCAGAGGCCACACAGGTTGCTACCTTCCCGGTTTCACCAGGGGTAATGGCTGAGGTTTCACGGATGTGCAGAGCCATATCATCCTGCCCTAAAACGTGACATCCACCATAATTTCAGCCAATCACAGAGCAGATCTACCGCACAGACAGCCTTTCATCCTGTACCGTATGTGTTTTAAAGAAATGTTTGAGTCTGAAAATGGCAGGGAAGCCGGGTTCACACTGTTTTTCTCAGGAGTGTCACCGCAATTATATTTTCCGTAAGTGGACGGTCAAACAGCATACTACAGACACGATTTTTGTTTTTCATGTTTTTTTTAGAAATTGTTCACATAAACACACAAAAAAGCCACAAATGTGGTTTCGGGGCATTTGGTGTACATATTTGTATACTCTATTAGTTAAATGGGCATCACAGCGACTAAAAGAAATAACATTTAAAATAAGAGACGAAAACACAGATTGTGTTTTTTTTTTTATTTTCCGCCTTAATTCGTTTAGCTGTGAAGTTGTTGCTTTGTTTTCAGCCTCAGCACCCCCACCGTCCTCGCCCCGTGTGTGACAGTCCAAAATTCAGTGATTTCTTTTTTAAGGAGTGCTGAAATAACCCTGGTTCTCTGATATGTTTAGGCATTCCTGTCCCATTCTTGGTCCCATGCTAGGTTAAAGTTCCCTCCCACCACAACCTCGTCCTGGACATGCAGTAGTTGCTATCGAAGTATAGTGCCAATGTAAGTATCCCGGGAAGTGTTTGAAGTGTATATGTTGAGGAATGTGAGATTCGTGTTCCCCTGTGAAATTCGTACTCTAAGGTATCTGCCTTCAGCCTCTCTGTGTACACTTAGGGGGTTCTGTGCAATGTCAGCCTTGCATAGGATTGCTACTCCAGAAATTCTGTCTGAGGGTGAGGACCGGTATTAGTTGGGATATTCAGGGTGGTGCATGCGGTGGTGATCACTATGAAGGAGATAGATCTCTTCCAAGAAGATCACTTTACGAGAGTTCAGCTCTCGAGCATTCAGGGAGATGATTTTAAATGTGCGTGGGAGGGAGGTCGTCATGGGGGTATAGGTCTCAACTCCATCTCAACACCCTTTGTCCTTTGGTGAATATTACAAGGGTAAAGTGCTCTGTCACATTATGAGAGTCTCTGCTATCTCCTGAGTGTACAATTATAGAGAAAAGAAATAAGCAGAAAAAGGATAGTGAGAAGAAACGTTTAACTGGTCAACAGGGCCTGTCCTAAGAGAACCATCCATCGGTGAGGTGAGTTAACACTGCAGTCCCACTAGAGGAATGATCCTCTGAACAGATGAACTAAGAAAGTATGGTAGTGGTGGGCCCGTTGGAGACACATCCAATGCAGAGTAGGTCCTATGGATTGTATATTAGAGTGTTAGGTCAGACCTCTCTCCACAGTCCCTTTGTTATCCACACATGGAGTGAGTTTGGATTGGGACGGCGTGTGTTTTTGTAACTTTAAGTGGTTGGTGAGGTTATTGAGTTCTGCAGCTGTTCTTGTTTCATGCTTTGGTGGTGGAAAATGACACTGGCCCTTTCTTCGGTGGGGATACTGTCTCTTCCACCACAGGGGCCATGTGATCTGTGTATTGTTTGCCATTTCGGTGTAGTTCATTGTGTTCCAAGGTGCGCTGCTAGGCTGTTCCCCTCGTGTCGGAGTCCAAGGGTAGGCCCTGCATTGCACTGGTCCCTAATAGAGGTGTCGCATATCTCTACTTTCCTTCACCAATGGAAAACGAGGCTGAAAGGGTGACCCCACTGATGTTTGAATTTGCGTTTTTTCAGGCAGTTTGTTACTGGTCGAAAATCTCTTCACTTCTAGAGGGTAACGAGGAAGAGATCCCGATGTAGCTGGACAGTGACACCTTGGAAGATGAGTTCCACTTTACCTCTCGCTATGCACGTTTTCCTTATCTTTAAAATAATAGACTCGAGTGAGGATGTCTGGCACATTATTCTGACGATTAGTGTTGGAGAGGACTCAATGTGCCCGACATGGGGGGATGGCCAGATCACCTCTTATTGCCTAGAGGGTGTGTCTGGTGACTCCCAGGATATAATCTCCCTCTGCACTTATAGAGCTACCTTGGATACGAATGTTGTTACGTCTTGCTACGATTCGGTATGTCCTCCTGTTTTGTTTTCTGTTCTACATGGTGCTCCTCCAGGGCTTGAAATCTGTGCCAGAGCATCTCCTGGTCTTCTGTGCATGTGTCCACCGTGTGTCCGAGGCAATCAACTCAGCTTCCTAGGTAAGTAACATCTCTAATCTAATTCTTGCAGGCATGCTTTAAAGTCTGTTCTGGGGGAGCCAATCTCTGTGCGTATTCCAGTTAGGAAGCGATCCATGTACTCCTGTTAGGGAAGTCACTGCAGATCTGCTATCCCTCGGCACAGACTAAGCAATCTATGTACTCCTGTGTGAGAGGAGTCATTGAAGATCTGCTATCCCTCAACAAGGCTCTTACGGCTTTTGTGTTCCCTCCCTCTATGGAGATCGCCTACACATGTTGGGGATCAAGCACCTCTTTTGGTCCTGCCCCTGACCAGATTGTGGAGGTGTCCGAGGCTGCTTCAATAGTCAGGTGGGATATACTTTGCGGTGTGCATCGTCAAGTGCTAGAACTTAGTGGACTTTGAATTGTGCAGATGGCTGTAGAAGGGGGTTGCGGAAGTAGAGTCCAAGAAAAAGATATTCATTCGCAGTTTAGCATTTCTGTTCTCTCTTGTTGCGAGTTACCTAAGGTTGCAGGATATTCAGGACCATTGGGTCCTCCAAGCAGGTGATTTCTAGGATTGGGATTGCTCAAATCTATGGCCTTCATTGCAGGGTATGTTTTGAAGGTTATTTGGAGCATCTCCGAGATGGGCAGGGTTGCACTACTGAGGTAGGCTTTATGCTGCCGCTGTTCAGCCTGGGGTAGAGAGTATGCCCTCCCCCTTCCTTCACTGCCAGGAAGAAGTGGCTCAGGGCAGTCTCTCTCATTGAGGGGGCACAACCAGGCCAAGCCTGTCACATAAATCTGTCTCCCTTGCACGCTACATTAATCCCAAACTAACAATACTTAGAGGTCAATGCAAGATGATGAGCCCCAATGTCAGTAGATAAGTTACTAAATACGACAGAAAGGCAAAAACAAGCCTTCTCAGTCTACACCCCCATCATCTGCAACAGCATCCTCACCAACATCAGAAGACCACCAACCATCCTACAATTCAGGAAGAAAATGAAAACTCACCCCTGCAAGTAACACTATCTTAGATAGACTGCCTTCTCACACCTTCGACTTGCTCTACTCCCCCCCCCCACCCCCGTCTCCTTTCCCCATGGATCACCCACTAGGACTTGCCTTCTGTACAGCACTCCATTGCTAGCCATCTAGGTTCAACTTTATGTCATAAAAGAAACACCCATACACTTATTTTACTGTAACATAAAACATGTGCAGTCGTTCAACTGGAAACCACTATATAAGTGATAAAAGAATAAAGTGCGCCTGAATTGGGTGAAAGAAACACAGAAAACACGGGACGAAGGGGTGACAGCAGTAAATGGGCAAAGGAAAGTGACTGTCAGTCGCAAGCAGGACACAGAGTGATCAGGGAGACACAAGAATAACAAAAACAGTATGCTATGGAATTGAATGTTGACCACTATTCCCTACTCCTGGCAGCAGGTAAGAAATGTGGAAAGAGGTTGAACCCAATCGAGACACCAAGCATGGCGGCCTAGTAGATGTTTCCCTGATGCACTGGTAGTACGAGGGCACCCAGGAAGCGTCAACCAGCAGCAAGAAATGAAAAAACTGCATTTTGTAACTTCTTTGGTTTTTCAGTGACATGAAGAAGTGTCCTCTTTCAATCTGTACAAAAAGGCAACGATAAGGTTATAGTCTTCAAGTAGGTTGATAAACCTACAGTCCAAAGAGGAGGGAGTGTGTCGCCCATCTTGAAGATGGCTGTGCTCTACTGAGCTGCTTCTCTCGGTCTCCTAACCAAAACTGAAGCCTGGGAGGTGGCGTAACCTACACCAAGAATGAGGAGCCCTGTATTCTGAGAAAGAATTTCTTTTGCAGTCATGACCTGATTCACTGCTTCACTGCTTAAAATGTACGGGGCAGGCACATGCTTTCCAACCATATGCCTGAGATGCTGAGAATTGTGGCAGAGAAGCTGTGGTGCGGCATCCAACATACCAGGGTTACTAAGGCAACGTGAGCGGGGGAGATGAATAAAGTCGGGGGGAGGCCAAGCAAACCTTCTAAAGGGATCACAGCATAACTGGAACTAATGAGGAGGAAACTAGCAACTGAGGCGGCAGCAGCAGTGGAGATCTTTAGCAGTAAAGGGAGTCAGCAGTACAACAATGACAACTGGAGCCTGGCCCGGGTCAGGACAGGCCTGAGGCATGAAGTTGCAGTCGAGGTATAAGGCAATGGTCAATCCCAAGGTTTCCTAATTAATTTTACGGCAGAGCTGGTCAGCTTGTGGTGGTGAAGTACTGTGCAGACACCACAGGGACCAATGTCACAGGAGACAATTCCTTTTTTGAAGCTTTGTTACACTTCTCCCCCAGACACCCGACTGGACCCACATCACACGATTCTGCAAAGGAGCAAGAGTTGAGTAGGAGGCTTGTCCAGCTGCCTTGGCAGGGTAGCATGCCTGTTTCAAGAGCCAGCTATTTGATTTTTAAAACTAAACAAACATAGAGCCCACCTCTGTGATGAGCTTTACCTCCACTTGTAAATGCTGCTTGATTTGTGCTGATGCAACAGCTACAAAACTTCTCATAATCTCCTGGGCAAAAAAATATAACACTATTCCAATGGAGACTGCTGGAGGAAGTTCATAAACATTTAACTGGTCACATAGATCCAGGAAGTGACTTTCCAAAAGGGCCCCTACCTGGGCAGAGCCACAACCCAGAGTTCCAGGCATCTATACACTGGTGTGGTTATGGCTAGTTGAAGACACAAAGGTCACTGAAGAATGTTTGACAAGTACTACAAGGATGAAAGGCGCAGCTCCTAAAGAAAGCAGGAAAGTGCACCTCGCCAGAATGCATACAAAACAAGGCGGGACAATGGATTATTAGCAAGGGTGAGAGCTGTGGATGGACTCTCACAAAGAGAAGTGTTTTTGGCCCTACATATCAACACACTTTTACATAAGTAATGAATGGGTGAACTTATGTAATATATTATTGATTTGCAGCAAGAATATGTATTTTATAGATCCATACACTGGGCATATAATAATAATAAGTATATACATGGCTGGGGGGCTTGTCCTACTTATGCATCCTGGCTAATGTGGACATCTACTAAAAGGATGGATTCAGCCTTAAATGATTAAAAACATCATTACCAAATTATTCCCACTGTTTACAAAGCAATGTATTACTATTTCTGGTTGCTAAATGTGCCCTTAGAAATTGAGAATTATTTTTCTCAGCAACTCAAATGAACTACTCTTTTTAGTAAGGAAATACATCATTTCAACCAAGTAGTAACTCATTATTTCAGATTCTAGTAAGGAACTGGGAACTGGGAACTTTTTCTACTTTTTACTCATTGCTCAATTGCTAGTTTGAAGGATACACGTTATCCTTTCCTTTTATTAATAGTATGAAACCTGACATTTTGTAATTAATTAAAAGTGATCTCCCCTTTTTAGGGATGATAATAAATGTGCCATTTCTTAAGACAAGGATTATCACTTGAGAACCAAGATTGTATTATAATTTGTATGCTGCTTTCTGATAAACAATCACCCCCCCCTTTTTAGGTCGAGCATTAAAGACCTCTGGTATATACTTTAGTATATACTTTTATGTGTATGTACTTTGTGGGCTTTGGAGATAAGCCCTATGATTTGTCTGCTTCCGTTTAGGGATTTTTTTTTCTGTTCAACTGCCTCTATTTAACTGTCGTGATGGAAACGACCAGTAGAGGTCAGTAAAATACCAGAATTGCTTTCTGCTGAGGGACTATCTTTTTTTAATCTTTCTGGTAACTGCCTCTATTTAGCTTTCGGGATAGTAAACGACAAGCAGAGGTCAGTAAAATACCAGAATCACTTTAGCATTTTCTAGATTCCAGTCCATAGTCTTCCACGAGCACCGGTAGACAATAATATTTTTTTCAAATCTTGCATTTTCAGTGATATGACCACCGAAGGCCCTGATTTTATTTTAAAAACAGAGCTTTGGACCATACCATTTCCCACAGAAAGGCAATATTTCTCTCCATGTGTTCCCATACCTGGCGTGTCACGCAGTGTGGTGCTTACTTTCCCTCCGTGTTTAAGAACAGTAGATGTTTCAGCACCCAGGCTAACGTGCTGCATAGCTAAATACATGTAAGGTCGCAAAGGCGAGACTGATTTCATTGCAAATGCTTGTTTTTAGAAGAGCATAGCCTGTTGCAACTTGATATTTCAGCATGTTCATATGGTTTCTAAAGTATTGATGTGTGTTTTACATTATATTGTAAGAATATGCATGATCCATCTTTGTTATAATTTGCCTGCAGTCACATTTTTAAATAGTGTTTGTACTTTGTCTCAACATGAATGCTTTTTAATAAATAAACTATTTGATTGAATAAAAGATGCTTAGGTTGAGTTCCATCCTGTGGTTAGGGTGGCTTTGTAAGTAAATAGAGAAATATAAAATACATTACATAAATATACTACATGGGTATTGAATGTTTTCCAGTGGTTTCAAATTCGTATTTCCCAGAAAAAGGGTCTAACTGTGAAATATTTCCCACAGTTTACTAGGCTGAAAACATGTGTAAGATATTTATCTTCTCTAAACAAAAAAAGGTTAAATAGGGGCTAACACTGCTCTTCATCTTTCTTTTAGTGCTGGTTAAACAAACATACTTTCAGGATGCTTCCACTGCTCTTAAATCATTAATCAGCACACCTGACAAGATCACCCTTGAAATCTGATCCTTAATGCAAGAATCTACCATTACAACCTCCCTAGTGTGTGAAAATAAAAACTGTAAACACAGAACCCTGTCAGTACTTTTTTCTTTCTTCATATATTTCCTGTTAAACCTACTCTATAGTGTCTATGTACTACAAAAGAAATAACACATTAATGTAATTTATTTCTAAAATATATGTTTCTGTGTATTTACAGTGAGCTTCTCATTTAAAATTCGATGTATAATAATACAAATGGTTGCATAAACCCATTTTAAATATTAGTACATTATACCACCAAAAACACACATTTCTCTAAACATTGGTGGACAGATCTGAAGTCTAAGGCAAACAAGGAATAGTGGAAGGATTATGCTCAAACGCTCTACTTTCCGAAGAGTGCTGTAACAAGGAATACATATATAAAATAATACATAGCGAGTAGCATGTATAATCAAGTAAAATGTAATACTATGCGGTAGCCCAAACTGCTATTTTGAGGATACAAGTTATCCTTTCTTTTTATTAATAGTTTGAAACCTACTATTTTGCTCTTATTTAATGTGAACAGGCCTTTTTAGAGATGATAATAAATGTGACATTTCTTAAAACAAGGATTATCACTCAACAACAATGTTCATATCGTTTTTAAAGGGTTAGTGTGTGTTTTACACTATATTGTAATAAAATTTATGATCTCTTTTTTAAATTTAACCAGCTGTATATTTTTAAGTGTTTTTACTTTGTCTCAAGTTTAATGATTTGAAATAAATAATCTATTTGATTGAATCAAAATATTCTTAGTTTGAATTATATTGAAACATCTGTACAAAGAAACCTATAGTTAGGGTGGCTTTGTAAGCAAACAGAGAAATATTTAATATATTACCTAAATATATGACATAGTTAAGACTTTTTATTATATGTTTGCCAGTGGTTTAAAAGTTCGTATTTCACAGAAAAGAGGTCTAACTGTGAATTGTATCTCACAATTCAATAAGCGGAAAATATTTATCTTACCCAAACAAAAAAAAGTGAAATAGGGCTTAACGCTGCATTTTGTCTTTCTTTTAGTGGTTGTAAAAAAATACATACTTTCATGGTGTTTTCACTGCTCTTGGATTATTAATCAAGACACCTGACAAGCTCACCCTTGCAGGCCGATCCTTGATGCACAATGGGGCGAAACACGTGTTGGGTGGCTAGCTAAACCTCACTAATATTTATCTAAATAAACGTAAGTATTTAAGATGAAACTTATGAATATAATTGTATCATTAATTGACGGAGATTATTTTCATGCGGCACCAAAATATGTGATTTTTAAATACACTCTCTGCCCGATTTCTCGCCAACTGACAATTAAAAACTACCCAGCCTATGGTCTCGTGGTTTGTAAATGCCAAGTGAAACCCTTGATGACAGTATGGGCCCATTTTGCACAATTAGCCATTGTGTAGTCTATATAATTATAAGACACTTTGGTCTGAAAATGCTTCACTTTCTCTTTGGTGTAAAACAGCAATACATTTCTAAACATCTCAATGAAGCAAAATGTATTGGCATAGCAGTAGTCGAGTGCCACTGACACAAGTATTGAAGAGTTTTCCAATACTGATTCTAACTTTTCAATGATTTGTGACTGAGACTTTTTATTGAAAGAGTTGACAAACGAACACTTTGGCTAAACGTCTGAGCATAACTGACTTGCGGACATTTCACCGCGGGGCAAACACTGACAAACTCTCAATGCTGGTGTTTCCCTGTGGTTATTGCCATTTTATTTTAACTCGGAGTGCCCCCTCCTTGGTGCCCGCGCTCCCCTCCCCAACCTGCCTATTGGTATTTTGCCACCATCAACTTCAGCGCAGTGCAGGCGGAGAAATGTCCGTCAGCAAAAGAAAAAGCACCACGTCAGCATACCAGTATGGGCTATCGCAGTATATCGTACGCTCACTGTTCGATACAAGTTAAATTGTCATCTTTTGCTAACATCATTCTAAGTAATCAATGGAAGCCATCTTGCTTACCTGTTAAGGAAATCATGGAAAGAGGAAAAGAGCAGGTAGTCAATAGCACTGAAGTCCTGTTCGGTTTCATTCAAATGGAACTGCAAGAACACCAGTTCTCTTTTCCTAACGTCACGGGGACCTTCAACAATTAGGGCATGCTTCTATAAGGAGAGAACAAAGCATAAGAAGGGCATAAAACATATATGAGCGAGAAAATTAAACAACTCTTTTCTTCTTCCCAAAATAATGAATTCTTGCTGGGAAAACAGTGCTTGTTGGATTTCCTAAATTCAGCACTAACAAAGCAGACACCAATACACTACCCATTCATCTTTGCCAAGAAGATGTGTGTCGGTTGGTCAACACAAGCATACAATATTTGTGAGAAGCTGTAAAGGATTTGAGGCAAAGCTGACACACTACTCGTAGTGTTGATAGCCTGATAGGGAACTCGCTGAAATATCTTAATACCATAGTTCACACCATAACCATGATCAAGTACTTCTACAACTTTTACAACCAACTATACCATTAGACTGCTTAGCCAAGCAGACAGAATGGCAGAATATCTGGAAAAGGCAGGAAAATCTACCATGTATGCCCAACAACAACTTGACACCCATTTAAGAGCTAGAAATCTTCAAAGCAAAGCTGTTAAATTCATTTGACGTGGGAACAGAGGCTGCATTACCCTGGTTGCCTTTTGTCATGGAGACAGTCATGAGCCAGAGATAAGCTCAACATTACTTCCACCCTAAAAACCTGGTGCATTATCAGGTGGCATGAGACACATTTGGCAGAGCAAGGAGTCTTCACCTGAAAACACTGAGCTTTAAAAAACTAAAAACACTCTCCCTTACTACAAGTTGAGGTGCAGGTCTTGCAGACTTTCTACAATCATAAGCCCTAAACATTCATGTTCATGTCAATATTGACTATGCTAAAACAGTATGGGGCTTAATGTACTAATAACTGGTCACAAAGTGTGACCTGTAAAGAATTTTATAAACCAACCTATGAAAAATTCCAAATCTGAAGGGGTCACAACTGGATCTACCTTGTGAATATGAATGGGGTAGGGTGCAAATTGCAAATGACTCCAATTGACGTCTGTCATAGGAATGGTGTCCGGCTATGGTCAGCATACTTCCATATCTGTGATCAACTTTTAATAAAGGAAACTTTTTAAAATGGAGCCCGTTTTGCTTAATGGAAATGATGCTGCATTTACAAAAAAATTCCCTTTGTTTTCCACGTTTGTTGGAGAGTCGGTAGTAGTTCCCTGGATCGCTGCCTACTCGCCAACAAACCTCTTGTTTATATTCACAAAGTGGAAGGGGGTCCCAAGGGCAACTGTTTCCTTTTGCAAATGCCTTATTATCACATCCCGGGAATTGGTAATTTTTCAATGTTTGGCCACCGGATTTCAGTTATAAAACATTGATAATGTCATACTGTATCGGTATTTGGTAGGGACGCCTACAATAAACCTCTTCCAAATAGCGATTTGGTATGGAGTCGCAATTCCATTTTAGTTGTAGGTAAAAGATTACCCACTCATAAAATGGGAGAGGAACATTAGAAAAAGAACATTTTTTGTTGTTGTAACTCTGAGTTGGAGCATTTGTGGTGGTAAAAATGCATTGTACCTCTCGCCCTGTATCACCTAAATTAAAAGCAATATCTTTGGCTGCCTGCTTCACCCAGTAAGGACGGTTCGTTCTATGTGATGACATTATGGTAGGCAGAGAAAATGTGCTTGACATTTTCAAAAAAACGTAAAAAATTGGGTCCACCTCATAACTCTTTTGAATGGCGTCTTGTAGGTTCTCAGATATGTGCTAATGTTTCCTCCCTCACTTTGCAAAATGTTACAACCTGCGCCATACCATACATAGGATTGAACATAGCAAATGCAGCATCCCCAAAGACTAGATTTCCCTATGTCAGGAAACCATGAAGACCATCTTCACAAGCATTAGAGAAATCACAATTTGGCTGGTATCCGGAGTTACTAGTCGAAATGAGATTACTCGTTGTATGAGAACAACACACCTCATTTTGTTCCCAAGCACATTTCACCAGGAGAAACCGGTTGGAATCTGTCCAAGGTAATGGCGTGGAATTGAGGGAAATCATACAGGATTCTGTACAGAAACAATATTCCTGTAGTTATTTCCAATCCCAGAGGGGCAAAATTGTCACGGTATAGGTTTACTATATCTGGTGTAATAAGGATGTAAGTGTTTACTGTCATTACTATTTAAGTTTTACTACAATAGATTCTCGGCACAACAATGAGGAATAATACAAGCACATGAATACTAGTAAGATCCAAGTCTGCAGAACATACTGCAGCTGATTGCAGTTGCTGGTTCATAATGTAAACATTAAGAGTGTCATGCCACATTCCCTCTGGAAATAGAGGCCCAGGAGTGGAACAAAAGACACAAATCCAGAGTGTAATATGCATCTTCTGCAAGATGGGTGCCATTGCTGCTGCCAGATATGTATTAATATGAAATGAGATGTAAAGCTCAAAGAAAGCTACATTTGGAGGTGGCAGTGCTTTCTTTTAGAAGACGACAAGAGGGCAGGCAAGCAACAGTTACCTCTGATGAAAGAGCTCATTAGCACTTCCATAAAAATCATTGCACATGGTCTGCAATGCCAACAGCACGAGTATGCTCCTCCTCTTTGGTCTAGGATGTACAAGACAAAGAAAGGAATATGCTACTTACCAGTATGCATCTGTTCTTGGCATGTAGAGCTGCAGATCTACACACTTTTGCATAGATCGCCATCTGGTGTTGGGCCCGGATGTTTGCAGTTTGTTTTTCCTTTTGGAAAGTCTTTGGAAGTCACGAGGTCGGTGACTCCTCTCTTGGTTCGTATTGCGCATGGGCTTTGGCTCCATCCTCAGATTCTTTTTCGCCAACAGGGAAAGATGGAGCGTAGTAAAAATAGTGAAGAAACCCATGTGTGTTGTATCTAAATAAGATAGACTGGAACAGATACAGGTAGCCGGGGAGGCGGGTGGGCATGTGTAGATCTGCAGCTCTACATGCCAAGAACAGATGCATACTGGTAAGTAGCATATTCCGTTCGAGGCATATGAGCTGCAGATTACACACTTTTGCATAGACTATATAGCAGTTCCCAACCTTAGCGGCGACCACCGGTATCTGTTGCAGTGGTTTGAAAAAGTGTTTTTAGTACAGCCTGGCCCACACTAGCTTGTTGCTTGGTTTGCACATCTACACAGTAATGTTTAGTGAAAGTGTGCGGTGTTGACCATGTAGCTGCTTTGCAGATATCATCTAATGGAATGTTCCCTAGAAAAGCCATAGAAGCCCCTATCTTTCGTGTAGAGTGGGCTTTAGGGGGAACAGATAGCGTGCGTTTTGCCTTGTGGTAGCAAATCTGTATGCATTTTACAATCCACCTAGCTATCCCTGATTTAGAGATGGGGTTGCCTTTATGTGGTGGAGAGAAAGAGACAAACAGTTGTTTTGTCTTTCTGAAAGGTTGTGTTCTCTGGATATAGTAAAGTAAGGCCCTTTTAACATCCAGTGTGTGTAGAGCTCTTTCTGCAACAGTTTGAGGTTGCGAGAAAAAAACCGGTAATTCTACCGATTGGTTTAGATGAAAGGGGGAAATGACTTTGGGTAGGAATTTTGGGTTAGTACGTAGGACAACCTTGTCCGGGTGCATTTGGAGAAAAGGTTCTTGTATAGTAAGTGCTTGTATCTCACTGACCCTTCTAAGGGAAGTGATGGCTACAAGGAAAGCTGATTTCCATGTGAGAAATTGCAGTTCACATTTATGCAAAGGTTCGAAAGGCGGTCCCATTAGCCTTGTGAGAACTATATTTAAGTTCCACACAGGTGAGGGTGGTACTCTGGGGGGAATTATTCATTTGAGGCCTTCCATGAAGGCTTTAATGGCAGGCACTCTGAAAAGTGATAGGTGCTGTCTGTTTTGTAGGTAAGCGGCAATTGCCGCGAGGTGTAGCCGAATGGATGTATATGCTAGGTTACACCTTTGTAGATGGAGTAAGTAGCATATGATGTGCTGTATAGATACGTCTAGAGGGTTGATTGTGTTATGACAATAAACAACAAATCTTTTCCACTTTGCAGCGTAGCAGTCTCTAGTGGTAGGGCGCCTAGCTTCTCTGATGACGTTCATACAGTCAGGGGGAAGGTTAAGGTATCTGAATTCTAGGATCTCAGGAGCCAGATCGCAAGGTTGAGCTGAGCTGGGTCCGGGTGTCTGATCTCTCCATGGTTCTGGGTTAGGAGGCATGGTGAGAGGTGTAGCTTTTGGTGTGGTACTACCGAGAGTTCCAGCAGCGCGGTGTACCACGGGTGTCTGGCCCATGTTGGAGCTACTAGGATTAGTGTGAGGGAATGCTGTTGTAGCTTTCGCACCACTAATGGAATTAGTGGGAGAGGTGGAAAAGCGTACGCAAATTTGTCTGACCAGTTCATCCATATCGCATTGCCCTTGGACAATGGGTGTGGGTATCTGGCGGCGAAGCTTGGGCATTTTTTGTTTTCGTGGGTGGCAAAGAGGTCTATGTGTGGATGCCCCCACATCTGAAAGAACGGGTGAAGAACCTGCGGGTGAAGTTCCCACTCGTGGATCTGCTGCGTCTGTCTGCTGAGCAGATCTGCCATGGTGTTTTGGACTCCTGGGACATGTTGGGCTAGGAGAAAGATTTTGTGTGGAATTGCCCATCTCCATATGCTCTGTGCTAGTTGAGAGAGCTGTGGAGAGTGTGTGCCGCCTTGTTTTTGAATGTAGTACATGGCCGTCAAGTTGTCTGTGCGAATAAGGACGGCCTTGCCTAAAACCTGTGTCTGAAAGGATTTTAGGGCAAGAAAGATTGCCAGTAACTCCAGATGGTTGATGTGGAGTAACTTTTGTTGGGGCGTCCATGTGCCCTGTAGTGTGAGGTTGTAAGCGGGTCGCACAGAGGACACGAACACGGGAGGATGGGGTGAGGTGTTTTATTGAAGGTTCACAATAAAGTTCGCGATGTGTTCTCCCTCGGTGGTAGGACGTCAGGGTCGGGGCGGTGTTCTTGGTCCTCCTGGGCTAGCGTCCCTCTTCTTCCTTCTCCCGGCTTCAGGTAAGGAGGGCTCTCGCCGTGCCAATGGAAATAAAGAAGGAGAGGTGGCTGTTAGGAACGAGTGTTCTGATTATCACGATATGTAAGGGAAGGGAGTGAGGGTAACACACTGGTGATAAGGTGCTCTTCAACGAACGGTTGTGAAGGGGGTGAGTGAAAGGAAGGACGTGCTGCTCTAGGTACGGCGGTAAGCGGCGGCGTTCAGTGGCACGCTCTCCTCTCCCGCCTCCCGACCCAACCCGTGAAGCGATCCCGTACCTGGGATAGCCACGCACCTCCTCCTGGGGCGTGGCTCGGCGGAGCGTGAATGCCGCGGTCTCCTGCCTCCGGCCTCCGTTCCTCCTCGCGTCCTCTGCTCCTCTTCGGTCCTTCGCTTCGCTCTGTCCCGTCTTCCTCCTCCGGTTCACCGTCGTGCTCTGTCTCCTTCCGTCCTCCGGTGTCGTCACACACCACTGTCTTCTCCTCCCGGGTTCTTATTGGCGACCGGCCGTCTACGGTGGAGTAGAGGGCGGGGCTATCCTGGAAGACGTCCCAATTAAAGGCACAGTGTTCCGTGCTAGTGCCGTCTGAAGTCTCGGCTGGCCACGGGTCGTCCTGAGGGACACAAAACAAGTCACTGGTCAGTTCTGGAGGGGACCACCATTCTCCTCCTTCCAGTACGGAGTCCGGGTGGTCCCCGTGACAGAGGTGTAACAGATGAGCTCCCCAGCCGGAGAGCGATGCGTCTGTTGTCAGGATTATTTGTGGAACCGGGTCCAGGAACGGTCGACCTCTGGAAAGGTTTGTGGTGTTCCACCACTGCAGAGAGCGATGGGTGCGACCGTCTACCAACACCAGATCTGTCAGTTGCCCCTGGGCCTGGTTCCATTGGCGCGCTAAGCACTCTTGGAGTGGACGCATCTGGAGTCTTGCATGAGGCACTATGAAATGCAAGAGGCCATCATCCTTATCAGTTGCATAAACACTCTTGCTGGGAGAGAGTGTTGAGGTATGAATTTTTGACGCAAAGCCTGAATGCTTGCAATCCTGGCAGGATTGGGGTAGGCTATGGCTTTTGAGGTGTCTATGGTGGCACCGAGGTATTGCTTTGTTTGGGATGGTATTAGCTGGGACTTTTGGTGGTTCACCGTGAAACCTAGCTGGTGAAGTAGTTGGATTGCAGTGGCGGTGTGATGTTCACATTGGTTGTAGGATGTGGCTTTTATTAGCCAGTCGTCCAAATATGGGAAGACGTGAATGTGCTGTCTTATGAGGTGTGCCGCCACTACCGCTAGGCACTTGGTGAATACCCTTGGTGCTGTTGTGACCCCGAATGGGAGCACCTTGAACTGGTAGTGTTACCCGTCCACTACAAATCTGAGGTACTTTCTGTGAGCCTGGTGTACCGGAATGTGAAAGTATGCGTCTTTCAAGTCCAGTGTGGTGAGAAAGTCGTTCTGGGAGAGGAGCGGAAGTACCTGCTGAAGTGTTACCATGTGAAAATGGTCCGAATGTATGTATGTGTTTAGAGGCCGGAGATCTTAGATAGGTCGTAGAGTCTCGTCTCTTTTTGGTATCATAAAATATAGGGAGTAGACCCCTAAATTTTGCTGATTGGCGGGGACTTGTTCTATCGCCTCTTGTTGTAGGAGGGAGATTACCTCCTGTTTTATTAACGTGGAATGTTCTTGTGACATTGGGCGTTGCCTGGGTGGAATGTTGGGGGGGTAGATGTCAATTCTAGGCAGTACCCTGAACGAATAATTTGGGTCACCCATCTGTCTGATGTGATGGACTCCCAGACTTGAAGGAAATTTTGTAGTCTGCCCTCGACCGGAGTGGGATGGTCTGGAGGGAGCAGGGGGAAGTCATTGGGTAGGCGGTGTGGCAGAGCGGGCGGCATTTGTTTTGCCTCTGCCTTTATTGTTATTGCCTCTATAGCCGCCTCTTTGATAACCCCTTGTGAAGGTGGATTGAGCAGGGGATTTGTAGGAAGTGGATGCGCTATCTGAGGAGTAGCCTCTGCCCATGCCCCGAAAGGAAGAGCGGTGAAAGGAGCGCCTAGGAGGGTGTGACTGCAGGGCTCCCATAGATTTCGCCATATCTGTGTCTTTCTTCATCTTCTCGAGGGCCTCATCTACCTTTGGACCGAATAGATGTTGATCAAATGGATGATTTAATATGGAGGCTTGTACCTCAGGTTTAAAGCCTGAAACTCTCAGCCAAGCATGGCGGCGGAGGAGGATGCTAGTGTTAATGGCCCTGGAGGCTGTGTCTGCTGCGTCTAAGGCACAGCGTATAGAGGTGTTAGTTATGGTCTTACCCTCTTGAATTAATTCATTGGCCCTATTTCTGTATTTTTCTGGGAGATGGTGCATGATGGTTTCTAGTTCATCATAATGCGCTCTGTCGTATCTGGCCAATAGCGCTTGAGTGTTGGCGATACGCCATATATTGGCTGCCTGTGACGTAGTGCGCTTTCCTGATGCGTCCAGTAGCTTTGACTCTTTGTCAGGTGGTGGTGCTTCGCCTGACGCCTGGGTTGATCTCTTCCGTGCAGTGGATACCACTAGGGAATCCAGTGGCGCTGGCCCTTTGATGTAGGCAGGATCTGTGGAGGCAGCTTTATACTTTCTCTATGCGTGGGTTTAGGACCCTAGCCCTGACTGGGTCTTTAAAAACCTCTGGCGCATGTTTTATTACCCCTTTGAGCATAGGTAGTATAGAATTAGACCTATGTGCGGTATCAAAGGTGTCGAGGAGGAAATCTTCCTCTACCGGGTCAGTGTGTAGCTCTACCCCGTGATAATGTGCCGCCCTCTGAAGTAGGTGGTGAAAACCTAATGAGTCTTCTGGTGGAGATGGCCTGGATGGATAAAGGTCATCTTGAGGGACATCTGGAATGTCTGGATTATTATAATCGTCCCATGGGTCTGGGGATCCTGTAGGGGTGGGGTCTTGTGGCACATCTGCTGGATCGTAGTATGGGTCCCCCTGATCATCATGGTCTGGAGACGGGGTCGGAGAGCGATGAGGCAGGGGTGGAGAAGGCGGAGGGGGCGGAGGTGGAGAGGGTAGTGGAGGTGGAGGAGGTGGGGAAGGCACTCTGAAAGGGGAGGTAGCACAGTCTTTCCTCTTTGGAGGTGGAGGCGGAGCTGGTTTGTCCAAATGTCTCTTTTTAGAAGAAAGTGCCAAATGTCCAGTTTTTGGATCCTTGGTAAGTTTCTTTTGCAAAGGATCCGGTGTAAACAGTTCTTGAGACAATGGTTGTTCGGTCGGAGCCGAAGGTTTCGGGGCCGATGGCTTTTTAGGCTTGTCCATGCCGTGCTTTTTTGGAACCTCCGATTTTTTGGTCGGCGTCGAGGCCGGCTTTGGCGCGGGAGTGTCGGTGCCGAGGGCTTTATGATGTTTGGTCGGTACCGAGAGGCTAGGTTTCGACACCGAGGGCTTTGGTGCGGAGCTCGGTGTCGAGGTAGAAACCGGTCTCTTTTTCGGTGCCGAAGTGTGTTTATCGGCACCGCTGGCAGGCTGGCTCGAGCCCGAGCCGCCGGAAGGCTTGTTAGGCTTCTTCACCGGGCCCGAATGTGGTGTGTTGGAAGCATTGTCTTTGGTCTTGCGTAGGCCCGGAGGCGAAGGCGTGACCGAAGCCTTTTTGGGTGTCAGCGCGGGTGTGGGAGGGGGTATTTTACTCACGACCCTCTGCGCCAGGGTGATGTCCTCCACATCCGAGTCATCGGCTTCGGAAGCACTGACGAGGTCCTCTTCGGTGTGCTGCTGTCCCGGAGCATCGACGTCGTCCCCGAAGATGTCGACTGGAACGGAGGTCGAGGAGTGCGCCATGTTTCGTCTGGCCCTTCGATCTCGAATAGTCTTTTTGGATCTGAAAGACTTGCAGGCGGGACAGTCTCGAGCCTCGTGTTCAGGGGAGAGGCAGAGGTTGCACACCTCATGAAGATCGGTGTGGGAGAATTTGGACCCACATCGAGGGCACTTCTTGAATGGAGTTCTTTCCATCAGCCAGGACCGGAGCTTGGATAGGCCCGAAGGCCGCCGTCGACGACTGGAATCGAAAGTGTGTCGAAGAGAAGGTGATTGAGGAGATCAGGATCTGAACAATACCGCGAAGAGCGAGGATTCCGCTTCGATCGTCGAACTGGAAATGTTCGGAACCGGAGCGCGAAATATTACATCCGAGCCCGATGGCGGAAAAAAACTATCTGAGGATGGAGCCGAAGCCCATGCGCAATACGAACCAAGGGAGGAGTCACCGACCTCGTGACTTCCAAAGACTTTCCAAAAGGAAAAACAAACTGCAAACATCCGGGCCCAACACCAGATGGCGATCTATGCAAAAGTGTGTAATCTGCAGCTCATATGCCTCGAACATGATCTTACTAAACAGACTATCATCAAACCACAGGGACAGGTATAGCAAAATCCCAAAGCAATATGTTGGCATTCTTCGGCTCCAATCAAGGCCTTTCCAGTCTTGACATGTATTTATAAAATAAAAATAAATTGTAAGACAGGCATCCAAATCTAAGCTGGTTTTTTCACCTTCGTCATCACACACAAAACCCAGGTTTAAATGCAAGCCCAAAATCACTTTCACCTCAAATGAAGAGGCGTCTGCAACTTTGCATCAGGTCAATCTCTTGCCATCCACCATGCCTTCCTGACAGGGAACTCCAAGAGACTTTGAGATTGCTAGAGAAGATTTAAAGAAATCACAACCTGTGTACCATTGAGGTGGTACCACCTTCGCCATAGTTTTTATCGTACAGTGTTATGGAGAACTGTGTACCTGACGTCCAAACTAGAGCTGCAGTCTCAAAATTGGTTTCTCACTCAGGACTGGCCAAAGTTGGTGACACTCACTCTGGTCTTGGCAGATCGACACAAACTTATGCCACTCAGCTACAATCATCATATATTTCTCTTAGAATCTCCTGCTAATGTTTCCTCTTCATTTTGTGCCTTAAAATATTTGATACTCCATGGCACATAATCGGATCTCTGCCATTTGACCATGGTGTAATAGTCACATTGCTATAACATGATTCCATGTTGTCTGTGGCACTGTAGGACAGTTTTGGCTTCGTAGGAGTCAGGACCTTTTATGCTAGGGTTTTTCATTCTTTACTGCTGGCTAAAAGGCAATGGCTGGCTTTTTAGCCAGTAACGCATGCAGCACCTTGGCAGTGGGGTAACCCTGTAGTGCAGACATCTTGCAGCGATGCTTACATCACTAATTTCGCACACAAGAGCTGAAAGAACTAGAGCAAGCATCAGCAGATCTTTTTTAGGTCTCGCCTGAGCCGGCGCGCATGCGCTGACCTGTGAGGCTTCTAGTAAGGACTTTCAACTCGGACCACACGCTCGTGCATGTGCTTTTTTTTTTTCAATCACACGCTATTGGCCTGTGCGTGCGTCTTTCTAAGAAAGACAGCACGCAATTGGCCAAAGGCGGGTGCATGTCCCGCCTTCTCTCTCCCCTGGCCTACCCATTTTTCAGCAGACTTAACATATATCTATATACTGCACGAGAGGTGACATACTGCAGTATTTCCATAAATAATTTGATATGGGGATGTAGAAACATGGTTCTTCCATCCACTTAATGATAGCAAGTGGATTGAATACAGACAGGTCTTAAATCCTATATTATGGGGTTGTCACATCTTTGACAAAGCGTAACTATGATCATTGCTATACTTTTAACTGAACTTCGTTTGCCTACTCGTTGCAGCATTGGAGCTTATCATGGACTCTTTCTCAGAAGCGTAACTGGGCGCCAGTTTGGTTTCCCACACCAAGTGATATTTATAGACACAGCTATTTTCTGGTAACATGCCAATGTCCGTGATGCGCTCTTTTGACACGACTCTCATACCTTCCACAATGGCACTGCATGTGTGCTTTTTATGTGTAACATACAGATGATTTTACTCACCAGCTGAACTTCCATTTCTCTAGACTAGCTGGTTTTCTTTTATTCCTTTTTTTTGGGATGATGGGGGGGGGGGTGGAATATCTTGCTATAAAACAGTTGTAGGTAGTTTTCACTATTTAGTACAACTTGTACTGTATTTTGAGAATTAAGGTTCTTGACATGCACTTTATTTTGTTTTTAAACTCTTGAGTGTTGGTTTGCTGAGGAGTACCACATTTAGATACCAATCACAAGACGACATTCAGACCGTTTTTATTCTAACTTTAGTCAGTACTTTTTATGTTAGCAGACTAGATTATAGTGTCCAAGCTTAGTTTGATTCTTCTGCATTACAGAGTTAGTTTTGCTTATCCGTTACTTCAGGTTTGTGGTAAATGACCCTCGTTTCAACATTACGTCCGTTACTATTACAAGTGCACTGCATGTTCTATCCGCCTTTCTATAGTGTAGTACCTAACCCTTGCAGCTTCTTCACTCTCTTGTAGCCTGTAAAAGTCCCCCTGGCTTGATTGGTGGCTCTGCTCCCCCATTCACTAGTGGCACATGAAGTATTAGTAGATGTTGGAGCACCCAGGATAATGTGCTGCATGGCTAAATACTTACAAGGTCACAAAGGCTAGACCTATTGGCTATGCCAATGCTTGTTATATTCTTACTAACGCTTTATTCTTACCATGGTCTGGTTCGTAAAAGGATCCGTGTAGTTGACTCGCTCTGTGACGCAATCAATTGATTCTGGCTGCCCAGGGTTTATTAGGGGAGGGATGTGGTCGTAATAGTGATGCCTGCAGCTCAGCAGTTCAGCTGCACCGGGGTAAAGGGCGATGCCTGTAACAGAAACAGGAGGAGACATTACAAATGGGGGTAAACAAGTGTGTCTAAAAATGAACATTAGAGGTAACGATTAAACAAGGACGCCACCAATAAACAGCTGCGGCCGATGAAAAGAATTAAACATTCCATCTAACCCATGGCTACATCAGATATCTTGATTCCCTATGTCATAAAATATCTACTGGGTAACTGGGTAAACTTGTAAAACAGATATGATGGGATAAAAATCCAACATTCACGTTGATCTTGTACTAACTATTTACCTACATATCTATGGAGTTTGTAGCTGTATCCTATTAAAAGACAGGCAAATATGAAGTCAAGACAAAAATGTTGCATTTTAAAATGCTGCCTACTGCAGCGTCTACAAAAGACATGTATGTGCAGTTTTGTTTTTTACATGGAAGTGGGAAAATATCTTGCATTTCAGATATGAACACTATATAGATGTCCAAAACATTTTGTACACGAATGCAGCTGTCATACATAAGTGATCAATTTAACATTTTCATTTCAGAAACCGCTTTCATTTTCTTTTAAATACAGGTCATCTGTCCATTAAACTAATGTGTGCTATTTTAGGACATCTTACATTTTTCTCTAACAATACGTTGAGCATATATGTCCTGCAAGCTGACAGCCACGATTTAAACTTGTGCTTCTTTCACCTAACTTGTGCGCACGTTAGAGGTCACTAGCGAAAGTGTGAAATATACTTACTTAATCGCGAAATAATTTTTCATATTTGGGAAGTGAGCATGCAGCTGGGAGCTAATTAGTACATGTGAGTTGCACAGAGAGCCAAACAGCAGGAGAACACGACAGAGGGAAAAGGATGCATTTCTATCTAATGTACTTCCAGTCTTCATCCCCATGGAATATCCATCTTGAGCCATGTGAAACAAGGAATATTACCTTTAGCTTAACTACTTGAATACGAAGGAAGAGAAGTGCCCATACTTTGCATTACCTCTGGAATACAAAGGACATGGAAGTCTTTTCCTCCCAATTTAGCGAGAAAGTCGTTCTGGTGCAAACGCTGGGGGAATGGCCTGGGGGGACAGAAAGCCCAACCAGACACCAAGGAAAACGTATCAAATTGAAAATGTGGTGGGCGCTGTACGTCCTGACATCACACTGTATACCCATCCCTGAAGGCCCACCTGTCTTTCTACCACCATGGAGACTACAACATCCCCATTCCCAAAGCAAGCAAGAGAAAATGTGAATTCCTTTGGGTGTACTTTTGACATGTGGGCCTCTTACTTGCCATGGTGAATGGCCATACTGTTTGGTCACTTGTTCAACTGGCAGCCAGGGAACTCTACTAACCATGGACATTCCTGAGACCTAGAGAACCAAGTGAATCCAGGGTGGTGTTGCCTGCGGGAAACAACTTTTACAAAGCAGTCATTACATCGCACTATATGTACAAGGCAGTCATTACATCGCAACATCCTTTACAACGCATGTCCCTACAACACAACCATGACATTGCATGTCACTACAACGTAGGCATTACATCACATGTCATTACAACGCATACCAGTACAACGCATAGTACCCTTACACTATCCAACACTTACCCTACTGTTGCACCCCCTGGAGTTAGAATAGTAATTTTTACCCCTACACTATCCAACACTTACCCTACTGTTGCACCCCTTGGAGTTAGAATAGTAATTTTTACCCCTACACTATCCAACACTTACCCTACTGTTGAACCCCCTGGAGTTAGAATAGTAATTTGTACCCCTACACTATCCAACACTTACCTAAAATGCAATGTAATGGTATGCGTTGGAATGGTATGCGTTGTAAAGGTATAATGCAATGTAATGGAATGCGTTGTAAAGTAGTATAAAAAAAATCATTGTAGTGGCATGCGATGTAAATGTATGTGTTGTAAAGGATGTTGCGATGTAAAAACTGAGTTGTAAAGGCACGCGTTGTAAATGTATGCGTTGTAACGTCATACATTAGTTGCCTGCATGGCTCCACTACATTTTATTTCCCAAAATGCCATGCAAACTCCAAACTTTGGCTAAAATCATGAGTTGTCTTCACATCTCAATGAGGAAAGATGTCAAATCCGCAAGTAGGTACAAAATTCCTACCATCCAGCATTTCCATGCTTCTCCAGAAAAAAAAACAGTACACCAATTTAAAGTTTGTATTTCCTTTGACAACACCTTCATGCGCATACAGTTCATCAAAAACACTACCACCTCCTTGGTGTCTACAGATTTTACTTCAAGCCATAACAAGTGAGAACCTAACACAACAATAGAATATTGGGGACACCCTCCCAAATTGATATGCAGGCCAATGTTTACAAGTAATCTCAACTCCTTGCATGGGGTAAACCACAGTTCTCTGCAACTTTCTACATCACAAACCAGTGATACACTGCTAAGCCTTGCTCTAAATACACTTATCTGCATGTATCTGTTGCTTCATAGCACTCATACATAGATGACATTTATGAGCTAAAGTCAACAACCTTTCCTACAAACCCTGCGATATGAGCAACCATTCACCACATCACGCTATATCACCATCCTAAGACAATTCTGCAGAATCCTTATTTTACAGCAAAGCCACTGCTATCCAGTTATGCATTTTTATATTCTCTGCAGGTCTGCTCACTTTAACGTCTTCCATTCTTTAGTTTTGAAATGCATCTCTCTGCTATTTCAAATAACCTGGCCACAGTACAATCATCTTCACACACTAAATCATCTACGACTGAGAACACAATTTAATGTATACCATGCTGTTCATAATAGCACCTGTAGATATGTTTCTGTAACTGCTTAAAGAATTACCAGTCATCTTGTTATCCTGTGTTGTACATTGCGTGCTTAGCTTGACTGTTCAAGAAAGGGAAACATAATTTACCCCGCTTACGAAAGAACACATGCCATTACAACGTCCATGTTGTTATATCGCATGCCATATCAACGACTTGCTGTAGGGGGCAGAAGGTGTTGGATTTTTAATCCAACACCTTCCCTACTGTTGCACAGACTGGAGTTGGAATAGTAAATTATACTATTCCAATATCCAGTGCCCCCCTACAGCAAGTCATGGTAATGACTTGCGTTGCAATGCTATGCGATGTAACAACGTGGTCGATGTAATGACCGCGTTGTAATGGCATGCGTTCTAAACACATGCATTATAATGTGGTCTATTCTTCAAGAAGGCATAGCCTCAATCTGAAGATGACATGGCCAAGCAAGAACTGTAGATTTAAAGGTCAGACTTTTACAGCATTCTTTATCTCGCGGCCTTCTCACATTCTCACGAGGAGAGTCAGGCACTTACTCATTGGTATCTAGCTGGAGTATCTATTTGATCACAGTTTCCTTTCTCTGCGTATTGCTTTGAGAAAAATGACATAACGATTAATGAGCATTGAGATTCTAAATCGAGCTTGGAAGATTTTTGATGCTTGGTAGCTAATTTTGCATTAAACTTGTTAAATTGACTCCAATGACCTTTGCGCCGTGTCTGATTTCTTTCACAGGTCTTTATGAGAATCCTGGACAGGAAACTGGCCTGTGATCCTGTCACATACTACAGCCAAAAAAACTCACAAACTAAAGTGCCGCTTGGTAAACGTCGGATTAGCCCATATAGCACCTTTTGTGGTGTGAATAAACCAAACTAATTGTTCATGGTCCATTCTCACCACTGACTTAGTGTCCAAGATGTACTACTGCCCGAAGACTGACACACTAAACCAGCAAGCCATTGGTGCCTTTTAGCACATGGAGGCATATGGAAATGTGTCCTCTTGCTCATTTCACTTCCCATATCTCTATTAGGTGGTTGCAGATGTTTCAAAACATGCCTTCCCTCTGCACTAAGACAGTGCTTTACCGTGGCCAACCTTATTTGACCTGTATGGGATGCTGTCCTGCCACAGTGGCTCTTTTCCATTGTTCTCATTCAAGATCAGGTTCTCCTGGAGATCGCCAAGAAGGTGGGAGCACAATGCGCATCATTAGCTCCTTAATGCAACCCCTGCTATTGGATGTGCACGCAACAAAACAGGGAGATCCTTGACGCAGGGTGCACACTCCAATGCAGTTCCATTATATAAACATACATACACACAGACGCACACACATGCACAATATGTTAAATAGTGTATGTGGCACAATGCCAAAATAGAAAGTAGCAATTTTGCATAAATGACAATAAACCTAAGGATATTGTTTTGTCAAGTTTTTATTCATATATATATTTTAGGGACCTCTCCTTAAGTATAATTTCCACTTTGGAATATACCAACCAGCATTTGTTCGGTCTTTAGAGAGCACATTATGCAGGGGAATCTTTCTGTTTCCATGTATGCGCTCTTTGATTGGTTAGGTACGTATAAATCATAGGTACATATAAATGTATATTTACATTACAGATTTAAAAGTCAGACTTTTACGGTATCCTTTATCTCAAGCCTTCTCACATTCTAACAACACTGAATCACATTTCACACCTTGGTATACATCTGGAAGCAAGCTCATGGCACCACAAATAAGCAGGAGGCCTGGAACAGGCCAATAATGAAGGGCTTGAAAAGAAGAAGACAGACCTATAGCAGACACGAATCTCCAAACTATTCGTCATGTTAACCTGTACAGGAGCAACACACTGGCAGCAGGTCTCTCCTTCTGTAAAAAGCCTGGCAGGCCTTTCCTTTGAGTCCGCACCCTTGCTATTGGGAAAAGGAGACCCCTGGCCCCCAAGTGAGATCTGAAGTTCAATGAATTCCAGGTCCTGAGAAGGCAATAAATAGGACTTCAGATAGATCTGGAAACCACGCTTGACCAGAACTTGACAAATAGATCTCAGGACGCCAACTGCCTCCTCTAGTGATGGAGAATGGATGTGTACTTCATTAGGGATGGGTATAGTAGAATTCCTGAATTGTACATTGCTGCCATAATCTAGGTGAACACCTCTAGAGATGATCAAAGGCCAAAAGGTATAAATGGGGCTGCGAATGAACCCACAATACAAACAACATCAGGAATTCCAGAGGAGGTGTGCAGATATGCTACTACAAATAACTCTATTCTACGAACCCTGGCCTTTTTCTGAGGAAGATCAATTTCTTAAGGACTAGATCTCAGAACTACCCGAGTAGAGCCAGATACTTGGAATGGGCTGGAGCCCACCAGCTCAAGACCTACCATGAGATGATGGGGCAGAAATTCGAAGAAGGACCTGTCGACAAACGTTTGAGAACAATTTACTTCCATTGTTTAATTTAACTAGGGCTTCAGAAAAACAGAAAGAGCCTCCTCTAGACCTGGCTATGAGCCAGACAGCTGCTAGAACATCCAAAAAGTAACAAAATACCGTTGAATACTGGGTAGAAAACGCCTTCGCAACAGCACTACAAACAGACCCTCCAACACTGACTGCTAGAAAAAGGCAACATGAGCAGTCCATCTGCGCCCCATCAACCAAGTTCTTGTGGACCGTGACATGTCACCTGGTGACCACTGTGATAATGATATGGGTATCGATGAATTGGGAAGGACACATCTGCAAGAAGCCTTATTTGGAAATCCAACTCAATCATGTTTTATATTCAGCCCGACATGCTAGTCTTCTTCAATATATGCCCCGCCTTCTTATTGGCCTTCACTATCACGGAGAAAACCTGGGAATCACGAATGTACAATCAGTCATATGGGACTCAACATCAGGGATCAAAATAGCTCCAGCACCCCCATAGCGAGTGCGCCCTGCTACTCCAGGCACCTTAGTAAAGATGCATCATCTGAAATACTACATGCCCACAACAGCAGCCTCTACCTCCAAACATCACAAGCTTAAGAGGGATCTGAATGCGGAAAAGCTGGAACATGTGGGCCGATTTATTGGAATGAGCATAACTCAACTAGCAACAAAAGTTGCTGCAGTGTGTTGGTCCGGGGAAGAGAGCATCTCAGAGCCCTACTCACAAACGCTATGGCACCGCTGCTCTCTTCCCCAGCACTATAGCACTAACAGGCCTCCTGGCGCAATGTGAGGTCTAGCATGGGTATTGTACTGGAAGGGACTCTCTCCAAACACAATACTATGCTTAGACTAACTTTAACATTTTTCACACATTAGACGTGCGCAGAACAATGCCACACGCATGCACTGTGTTAGTATGTTCAGCTCCTAGAATTCGGGAAATAAAGATGAAGAGTAGCCTCTGAGTGTAAAGGTAAGCATTCACTATTTCTCTCTGTAGCTTTTTAAACTACTTCTACTTAAAGGAGATGCCATTGAGTAGATCACAGGGCAACAGATTCAGAAGCACGACAAACACACCCCAATGGAATTGACACAAATGAAGGGCGAGTACAGGCCTGGTAGAAATTATTTTTATGAACTAAGATCTCCTATTACAAGGCGCAACATACATCTAGCCAATTTTATTGGCCTTGTACAGAAGGAAAAGGAAAGGAGAGATTTCTTGCATGGTCTATACCGGAAGGCAAACTCTACTGAGGACAAACGCTTCTCTATAGAAGGCAAAGATGAGTCTCTTCCACCCAAGACACAAATTCCAATCACGCTCTGATCCAAATGCAGAACACGGCTGCCTTCACGAGCAATACTGGTAAAGAGACCACCAAAGTGTAGTCTTCCCTAACTTACTTTCAAGAGTGCAAAAGTTCATAGTTGCTGCTATATCTCATCTGAAAGAAAAAGTTGAGTTCTTGGAAAATAGGACAAGACTGGTCACTCCCATCTGCTGATATTGGCCTGAGGATTCAAGCTACACACTGTGGGACCAGCTGGAACCAATGAAGAGTAGCATAGCAACACTCAATCTAATGCTCATAGAAATAACAGAAACGCTACTCAGAGATGCTGTGAAAAATGAATTAGCTTACAGGGCAAGATCTAATTTTACCACAATATGGCCATTCGCACTGGGCATCCCAGCTATGGGTAAACAGGTTTAAACAGCCAAGCTTAATTTGTCACACAAGTAAAAGAATGTGACTCTGATTATGATCTAAGCCATGTTTTTTAACCTTTTGACTTCTGTGGAGCCCCACTTAAATCATTATTGGATGCAGGGACTCCTGGACAGTCATCACTGGAAGCAGGGGACCCGACCCCACCCAACCCAAGGCATTTTTGAGGATTTGAACCACAAAACAATACACCAAAATATACGGAAACAAGCATTTGTCACACAAATTAATACATGTTTCATGTAATCTATAAGCAAATATAAAAAAAACATTTTTGAAATTTTAGTAGGAAGGTTGGAGCTTGTTTAAATTCACCTGAATACACTCATCGTTCACACTGTATTCCATGTAATGCACCTGCGCTGCTCCCACAAATCAATCCGAGGTTCAGAACTTACTTTTTAGCCTCCAATTTTAAATTCCCTCACATTTAAAGACTGTTTTTAAATTTGCAAGTGTACATTTTGCTTCTTTATTTATATACATTCAAACTTAACTTGTTAATGTTATTTTCTAAGCGGTCAGGGACCCCCTATGTAGGCTTCACGGACCCTCAAGGTTCCCCAGACCACAGGTCGAAGTCATTAAGTACAATGGGAAAGATTGGGCCGGTAATACCATCACCAACAACCTTTTCTGCTGCACTTATATGTTGAGTTGGTAATTTAGGATAACAGACAGAAGGCAGATGTACAACCCTTTTTTGCGGCCCTAAACGGGAGATCAGCACGTTTGCGACTGCAAAAAAAGTTCCAGGCATGTACAAATGCTATTTTCCGAGTCACTGACTCGCAAAATAGCATTTGCGACTCTCGCTATTAGGAAGGGGCGTCCCCATGCCATATACTGTTGTTTTGCGACTGCATTTGCGGTCGCAAAACACTCGCAGTTTACCACCTCATTCAAGTAGGTGGCAAACCACTCGCATACGGGAAAGGGTCTCCAGGGGACCCCTTCCCCTTTGTGAGTGTGTAGTAAATATTTTTTAAGAGCAGGCAGTGCCTGCCCTTAAAAAATGAAACAGAAAAATTTAATTATTGTTTTTTAAATGCATCTTGTTTTCCTTTATGTAAAACGGGATGCATTTAAAAAAACGACCTGCTTTATTTCAAAAGCACTCCAAGACATGGTGATCTGCTGACCCCAGTAGGCTACCATCCCTGGGAGTGCTAGCCGTTCCCAATGGGGTCAGAAACTGCGCTAGCCTCATGAATATTGATGAGGCATGCAATTTGCGACCCCATTGGGTATCGCAAACAGTGTCTGAGACACTGTTGTACATTGTATTTTGCGACTCTCAAATTGCGAGTCGCAAGGCGAATCAATTTGCGAGTCGCAAAATGCAATCATCGTACATCTGGCTCAGAATCATTTGTTCTACGACTAATTACTGCACCTGTACTGTCGCAGCAAATGCCTCTGAAGACACCTCTGATAATTCCCAGAAGAATCACATGCTATTATTGCAGCCGCACTCCTGGGTAATTAGTAGAAATTCGAAAATGCTTAATGGTGAGTGAAAATGATATTTGGATGTAATACTGTATACATTTTTTACAATTACCTTCTTGCGTATTATGAATATAGTATTTCATTGAATAAACCTATTTAACATTAAAAAAATATGGAATACACTACAAAATACAAATACAGAATAACTTACTCTTTCCATTTGTTTATTGACCTGTAGCCCGTCGATCTGTGCAGGAACGCTTTGCTGCTGATAGCCGTCCCAAGAGGAACCCCTGGTGGGACGAGGGCCCTGGGGTTACACGACACTTACCCCAGACTCACCGCCATCACCCTGGGAGAGGACTGCAACTCCCAGGGTGCAACTTTGCCACCACAGCTGCCGCGAGTGAGAGGGAAGCGTGGTGATCGCAAGAGACGTTTTAAGGCATGGGTAAAGTGGGCCCTGGCCCAGGGCCCCAGCTTTTCTGGGGCCCCCTGACAGAGCCAGCTCTGTTCTGCAGAGAGTTTTGCCCCGATGTCATTGAATAATTGTTAAACACATTGTTTTAAATGTCGTTTTCTTTTCATTTATTTTGAATGTGGGTGATGTGGGAGTGTCTATTGCAAACATTTTGCTGAGAAATGTGTTTGTTTCATGCATTATCCATAAAAAAGATTATTTAAGATCCAAACAGGACCTCACATATGAGAAATGGGAGGGTATCACAGAGATTATTTGCAGTAATATTAGTGAGCTGCTGCTGTGTTACAATATTGAAAACACACATCACTATCCCTGAATATTAAATGTAAACCCATTTAGAATTTGGATGTGTGTGCCTGTGCACTGTCAGTGACCTGGCCAAAGAGGGCAAGCTAAATTTGGATCATAAATTCAAAACGGTTCCAAACGGGCCCCCAAAATACATTTGGCCCAGGGCCCCCAAAATCCTTAAAATGTCCCTGGTGATCGCGCATAAAGCGCTGCCTCTCAACCTGCGGCACGGGAGACTTTTCCATTTGTTTATTGACCTGTAGACTGTTGATCTGTGCATGAACGCTTTGCTGCTGATAGCCGTCTGAGGAGGAATCCCAGGTGGGACGAGGACCCCGGGGTTGCGCGACACTTACCCCAGACTCACCGCCATCACCCTGGGAGTGGACTGCAACTCCCAGGGTGCAACTTTGCCACTACAGCTGCCGAGAATGAGAGGGAGGCGTGGTGATCGCGCATAAAGCGCTGCCTCTCCCACCGTGGCACGGGACGCAACCCACGCGAAGTCCGGACTAAGGACGGTCCCGTCCGAGCCCGTCAGACAGTAAGAGGCTGGGCTGGGCCACCCCTCTAAGCTGCTGCGCTTAAGGACGATTTTTGTGGTTTCCTATTTTTGGGATTTGTTAGGTCGTGCTGGTCTTATAGTACTACTTGCTGAGGGGCACTGTGAAAATGAGCAAGCGAAGATTAAACAAAGGCCAGGGGGTAGTAGGCACTCTAGACGCTTTCCTGCAGAGGGCCGAATCAGCGCTCATAAATGAAATTAAACTCACTGAGCGGAGGTTGTCCCTGGAGCCTTTACCCGAACATAGTAGACTTTCTATGACTCCAGTACTGAACCGAGTGCGGTGAACAGCAACGAGGCATCTTCCTCCCGGTCTGATAGAACATCACATGCCACAGTAGATCAACTTGTGGATATTGTGTCCTCGTTATCCTCTGAGTCAGAGTTTAGTCCTCCCAGGGTCACTGTCACTACAAGAGGGCAAAAAGCCAAGCCTGGTATTGACCACACTGCAAAACCTTTAACTTAAAAAAAGACGAGCTGGAATCCCCGGAAATTGAGCAAACCTGGGCAGATTAAACGGAAAGACAGCCAAAACACTTGCTAAAGCTAGAGATCTTGGTGAGGGCCAATCGACTGCTACTAACCCCACTGAGACAGACAAACCTGTCGATCGCATACATGACGGGAACTTCTGGGGCAGACTAGAAACCATGATGTCAACCCTGTTGGAACCCATTATGTTAAAATTAACTACTGTGGAAGCCAGGCTAACTAGTATGGAGGAACTCTTTAGCAATAAACATCCAGTTGCCCCACCCGATAGCTCCAAGCCAATCCCCTGTCCTTCAAACATCAGGGAGGCAGAAACGGGGGGTGACAATTTATCTAGCTGTACCTTAAATGGACAAACACAGATCGGTAGTCTCATTAGCAATAAGGTACTAAGTGCAGCCAATACATCAGCCTGCACTAGGTTGCTTCCCCCCCTAAAGAAGGATCCCCATGGTACTCCCTAATAGCTCTTCCAGCACAATACGAGGAGCATTGACTGTTAGGACGCATGGTGGGAACAGGGAGAAAGAGAAAGGTCCAAATTTCGGAGACCAACTAGAAATTTCCCAGCGTCCATCGCGTAATTTGAACCTGCCCCCAGAAGCCACTCCATATACAGTGGTTTTGGCAAACGTCCCTCTTTTATCTCATAGTGCTTTTGAACATTGGGCGGCCTTAAGGAATAAGTCACTTAATTTTTTAAGCTTAAAGACTGGCCTAGATAATTCTCTCTTTTCCGAATTTAATACGGCCCGAAGAATAGGGTGGGTTGATCCTTCAGTTAAGTCATTTCGAGGTGATTGTGTTGTGTTAACCTTCAGCTCGCCCCTCTTGGTGCAGACTATCCTAGAGAGGGGCAACAACGGGCCTTACAACTCCAACGATATACACATTTTACCATTGGGCTATTTTTATAAACCATGGACCTTCCCAAAGCCCCAAGGCCATATGCATGGGGGAGGCAATTTTAGGGGACTCGAGGAGTTTAGATTCTCGGTTCCAGTGAATAACCGTTTTGATGCCTTGAACTCACTGGAAGATATTGTCTGACTTGGCACGGGGAACCCGGCGCTCCCTAATCCTGTAGCATCTGGGTTTGGTGTCGGGGGATAGTCTGGTTCCCCTACGGTGGGGAAAGCCAACTCCTTCCCTATTCCTACTGGGAGATGTGACAGCAATAAGGTCCAAAGACCGACAGATATGGAGGTAAAAAACTTGTCCGAACCCTTGGGTACCTCAAAAGCTCCTTCACCTTCCTGTGATATAATCGAGGACCCATTTGGGACAGTTATAGCTAATCGTCCCATGAGTGGTATACCAGCCCTCTGCAATGTTCTCTCTTGGAACATTGCTGGCATCTCCTCAAAGATAAATAACCATCTTTGGGAAGAATTTATTAGTCACTTTGAGATCCTGTGCTTACAGGAAACTTGGACAAAGGAGGCGGTCCATCTGAATGGTTATAGGACATACCACACTGCAGCAGTTGATAGTTTGAGCGGCAAGGCTAAGGGAGGCCTCTGCACATATATATCAACCAATATAAATACCAAAGACATAATAATGCTTGCTAATGACAACTATTACCAACTAGTTAAATTGGTTTTTGATTCGACGCACTCTATAGTGGTCACTAATTTTTACAATAATATCCCCCCTGATAAAGTGAGAGTCGTTATTTCAAATCTGCTGAAATTCCTGAAAAATATTGGTAGTAGGCAGGTGGAAGACATAATGATTATACTTGTCGGGGATTTTAACTGAGCATTATGTGCGAATGCCAGGGATAAAATATGTGAAGCTTCAAATGATGATGGGGCATGTGTGTCCCATTTCTGACACTCAGTCCTGGGGGAACAACTTAACGAGCTTATTTTCTCCCTCGACCTGGGTTATGCAAATGAATTTGGCACTGTTCCCGCCCCCATGCCCTGGACATTTAATGGCAGAGGTATTTGCTCTACTATTGACTATGTCCTAGTATCTAATAGCCACGCAGAAAGGTTCTATTTCTTTTACGTCTCTGACAATTCCCTTAGTGATCACTTCCCTCTATGCCTTGCGATCCTACCACCGTCCAACACAGCCCTAAGATAAAAAAAAAAATAGCCAACTGCTAGAAAACATAGATATAGGGAGCACCAAGGGGTATTCCCTTCGTTGGACTATGGTGGATCAAGCAATATTGGTTAAAACAGTGGTGGGTAAATGCAATTTAGCTATTGAGACATGTTTGAGGGAAACAGCTACTCCAGAAAATATTTTAGCCTCATTTCAGGTTATATCCAACATTGTTAGAGACCCTCTAATCAGACGCATAAGCAGTAAAGGGCATCAGAATGGCTGGTTCGATTCCAGGTGCACTCAAGCTTATTCCCATTTAAAAAAGGAGAAACAAATGCAGTGTAAGGCTGGCCAGAGATTCATATAAACAGGTTATCAGGGAGAGAAATTCTTTTCTCTGGTAATTAGTGGAAGGCTGTAGGAATAAAGATATCAAATCTGCTGTACAGGTAACAGTAAGACTTGGAATACCACCTAACTGACGTACATGGTGCTTTCAAGGTATGTTCTTTGGGTCCGGAATCGTAATAGCAGACCTACCGGGAGCATCATACATCAGCACCTCCTTGTAGGAAACAGACATCACTGGGTGCTTGAGTTTATCCTTGAAGTCTGCAATGGTTTGGTACACGAGGAAAACTGCGACGCCCATCAGCATCAGGTAAATAAAGATCAGAATCACCGAAAACACGTTCTTGAGGCAGGTCCGGCTGAAACGGATTGACGGGCTGTTCCTTCCTGATTCGGATTCTAGAAGGAAAAAGGGAAAATCCAAAGAAAAAGAATGGACAAAAATGAAGGCTTAGGCTTTTGTAAAGTAAAACGGTTTTATGGAGCTTTACTAACATGCCTCAGTGCATATTTGTACACTGAGATTTTATTCCACACAACAACATTCTTGCATAAATTTTACTCTTTAATGGTGAATTAGCACAAATGAAGATTGAGAGTGTGGAGCGAATGCTCGCACAGATCAAGGAACTGAGTGGTTATGTGCAGTAATGTGCTACAATTAATAAAGAAGGATTAGAAAAGAGAAAGAAAAAATAAATGCAAAAGTGGATCTACAATAACATCTAACAGCACGGTGTGTCAAGCCATGAACAAGGAATATTTTATATACGCAAAATAAGTCACTGTGCAAAATGTGCAATCATTCCAGATTAAGGCTAATCATAATAAGATGCATGGATGATACACAAGATTGTGACCATGGGAGGTTAGTGTTCTGTATCAAGGACACGAATCTCCTGATGACCAAGTGGCCGGATGGAGGCGAGTTATTTGGAAACACACAATTACTATCAATATCCTGCGGTGTTGTATTTATATGGAGCATATAAATACCTCTGTTTCTGAGTTTTCCATGTGAAAAGGAGGCATTGCATGCATTTGTCGCTTTCCTACTGGATTTTGAATGTCTTTACTGGGCGTTTTTGCGTCAGGTCAAACAAACGAGGGAGAAGTATGCATGGATGATGTCCTGACGGCAAATCATGGAATGGGATCCCCTGAGATTGCAACTTAATGGCCCGTTCATAATTTGGGTCTACGAATCAGTTGATCATGGTCCATGCAAATCACAAATATATAAAGTGACAAAAGACGGTGTAATGTTCTTGCTCTTATTCGGTCATAATTTTTCCTCATTTCATTTTCTATAACAATTGTCTTAACAAAGGACAATGTGCTGTGGATATAAACCCAGGCACCTATGTGTGTGTTAGGGTTCTCAATTCACATCCTAGGATTCTTCATCAGTAGCTTACAATTTATGGCTTGCAAACTGGTGAGAAAAGTGTAAGTCGCTCATATGGGACTTCTCTCCCTGGCGTGTATATGGCAGTGGTGCAAGTCTGGGCAAATATGCCATTCCATTCTATGTCTGAGACCACTTTAACCAGATCTGCTTCCCAGTACCTATGACTAGGTGACTGTGTGCCTTTTGGTGGCTTCGCTAACATTTCATAAAGCTCTGAAATGAGCCATTAATCCTCGGTCTTAGAGCACATCCATTTATCGGACTGCATGAGATGCCAAGAAACTAGCAGCTTAATCGATGACTGCAGCAACCAATTTCTGATCTGATAATACTAAAAATGCTCCGTTTCAAAGATGCAGTAGACTGCGTTCTGTGTCTTAAAAGATCTAAGGCCATTATCATCAAACAATTCCTTTACATCAACCAAGCCCTTAATTTTCCACAGCTTGAAGCATTTGACAGCAAGCCGCGGCGAGCAACTAGGGTTTCCAAGTATCAAGAACAACGGAGATGAGAATGTGGATAGTTCCTCATTACCCAACACTGGAGCCCATACTGCAATAGTCACTCTAGTGGTAAGAGATCAGTATATGCCTATCCCACAATGGCCTTTCTCCAACCAGAAGTTCTTCCAAATAGGCAAGTCCGCTACTACATGATTGAGGAAGCCCCCCTGCTTTTCTGACTCTTCTCTCATCTTCTCCACAAAACAGCGCAATTGATCAGCCTGAGAATATTGAATAGCTCCTCGGAAATAGATTGCCCCCGCCCCACCCAACACACCCTACCTGTAGTCGATCTCCAAAATAGCTTTCGAGGCGCATGATCACCGAACCAGCCTGTATAAAATTTACAAAAAATCTCGGAAATGTCTTAAGGGAGATACTTGGCACCGTGCATGGCAAGGTCTGGATCACGAATAAAAGTAGTTGAGCTTTTTAAAAAGTTTCTTTGTGACAGATCATCTGTGAAAAGGTCATGTCACGTAAACCTTTAGTGCTTTTGTTGGAGGGCACAGGCACTGGCAGGGCTTGACCATGGTTACTAATATTGTTGCTACTTTATATAAACATAACTTTAGTATTGTACCTATATATACTAATGGGCAAGAACAATATGGCTAACTATCTATCAGAGATGCCTGTGTTATGAACAGACTGAGGCAATGTTAACAATAAAAGTAAATATGTATTTGGAGTTGTAGCAGATGCTTAGTTAACATGAAAGTTGCTTCAACACAACAGAAGGGCCCATCACCTAAAGAGGAAGACTATATATTATGTCTTGTTGCTGACCTTGTCCTCAAGAATGTTACCAGACACACAAGTCTAGTAACTTTAAGATTCTATTTGTTCTAAAAGTAAAGGACACAACCACATGACTGAGCAGCACAGCAGTCTTTGTTATTGAGGGCACATAAGCATCATTGCCCGAGGAATATGAGATGTTCATAACTCTGCCATGCTAATTTGAGGACATGGGACATGTGTGCATGTACACCTGCTGACACATCTCTGGTAATGAAAACAACTGAGAACAAAGAAAGGCTCAGCAGAACCTCATAAAAGTCTTCCCTTGAGCTGAAAGTATGCTACAGACATTTTGGTATACAACTTTGGCAGCTTACTGGAGCGTCCCTATCTTTGTATTAGCCAGCAAGATGCCTTTGTGAGTTCAACACATGCTACTGGGTTCTGCAAGGTCCCTCCATGGTCGGCATAGTGAGTCCCATCAAATTGGGTAACAATACCACCAGCTGTGTACAGTGTGTAAAATGGCAGATGTACCATATGAAGCCCTATATATAAAATGAGTAATGATTATCTATAGACAAATTACGCATTCTGCAATTACACAGACAGAAAAGTGTAGCGGGAGTTTAGCACTTAGGTGCAACAAGTTTATAAATATACACAATGCAAAAAGCAAAATACCTTCCCAGTTTACGAAAATGCAGACGCATTGTGTTGTGCATTTGAACTAGCAGGCTAACAAATTCCTAACTGGTTTGCATTTAAAATGACAGGATATACACAAATAAATAGCAGATAGAATTCATTTAGCATCTGGAAGTGACTTGGATCTTCACTCCCTAATAAAAATATTGATAATTATGGGACAGAAGCTACCAAGTGGCTTTCTGTCACGATTGATATCTGCTGTCAAAAGCATGTGTTCTGAAACCTGTAGTTTTGCTTTGACCATAGTAAGTATTAGCTGGAAGATACCAGCACACAAAGTATTGCTGCATAACAATCCAGGGCCAGCTGAAAGTGGCATACCTGATGTGGGCCTCTATGGACTGTGCATGGGAAAAAATGGACAGTCAACTTAGCCTACTTCTTTGAATGGTATGCCCAGGAGCTCTGTTTTAAATACAGAACTGCATTCTTATTAGAGCTCACTGTTGACCAGGGAGGTATCATAAAAAAGTTCATTAAATGTTTTTATAATGTAACGACCAATCCATTAGTGTACGCGTTCACCTCCGTTCCTGTTTGGAATTTAGAAACAGGAACGGAGGTGAACGCGTACACTAATGGATTGGTCGTTACATTATAAAAACATTTAAAGCGGGTTTTAATCATATATCTAGCACGGTAACCGATTGGGTACGTCCCGTTTCCCTGTAGATAACCAGCACTGCTAGAAGATAAACAATTAGATGCGGTGTTCCTCCAGACGACAGCTGGGCATTTAAGGAGCCCCATAGCCTCTGTGGGCCTCACATCCTGAAAACAACATATAAGGTACTTCCCTCATTTTTATTAGAGGGGTGGTTCTATTTCTATTCTATTCAATTTTATCTTAACGTAATCAAATACAGATAATTAATTAGGGTTCTTTGCCTTTTTTCTCTTGGTCTGCCAGAAAATTCACGGCGGACGGCACGCCTTGACAATTTTATCCTGTACATAATACTGGTGCCATTTCAAAAGAATATACAAGGTATTGAATTAAATTAGGACCAGTTGGGTCCCGATAGATAAAATCACATAAATAAATATCTCTAATGCACATTTATTATATATTTCCTTAGGGAGGAGATTACCCCCCCTTTTCTATTGAGAACTGAATGCCACAATAGACTCGGCGGCTGATAGATGTCACTAATGAAGTAGTGACAATCTTAACTCACGAGTACATCCCTTATTAGGTGGGTACTTCTCTCTAAAACTTGTGATGTATGAGATTTGTATGAATGAATTTAGTGGAACTATGGAATTGGATGAATGTTGCAGAGTGCTAGGTATGACACCACAATGGAGGACGAGAGTTGGGTTTTGACAATCATTGGTTTCAATGACGAGGTCTCTACATTTAAGTTAGGTTGTATGTTGCCCCGACATATAAACATGTAAATCCAATCAAGAATTGTCATTACCATGTTAAACAATCTACTTGATAAATGTGTATGTATATATAGACATAAAGTACATGTTTTTTTATATATATCTTTTTAATCTTCCAGAATTTATCTGTTGAGGGAGTTGTGTTACAAGCATTTGTGCTAGCCTGAAGAAGGTGGGGAATTACTAGACACCACCGAAACGCGTCGCTTTGTTGTACAGACTGTATGGGAAGGATCCACACAACGCTTTTGGACACCGATAAAGAACTAGGTCCACTGAGGCACAAAGATTAATACCTTGGGATATAATCATACAAGAAAAACGTGACACATTGATGAAATATGTACCCTTGATCTTGTCAGTTTTTGATTGTTGTTTCCCCAAGTGCCTGATAGGTTTACATTACAAGATTTGGCTGCTTGTGTACTTCCCTTTCAGTTTTTTTGCCTCCCTTATTGATTTTTTGTGATCAAGTTTTTAATGTTTTTTAACGATTTTAATGATTATAAATAAATATACTGATTATTCTACATACACTACCTATTTTTGGACTCCTATTGGTGCTAATAACTGACTCTTGTGAATGAATGTGGATGAGTGGATGCATGCTATCTAAGATACCCAAGGGGGTCTTCTTTATTTGACATAGTGTCCTTGTTTGGATTACCACATGGGGACCCATTGACAATATCTGCAGCTGAGCAGCAGACGGCTTGGACTGGGGCGGGGTTGGACATGGTTAGGGATTGCTACCAACAGAATATTCCTACCCGCTACGAGGATTCTGTAGAGGACTCTGGCCTCCCACCAGGCCAATTCCTCCGATACGAGGCCCTGACCGGTACGTTTAAGGGATTGTGGGGTAGAGGTAGTGAGGAGCCCAAAACACAACCGGTGTTACATTCCTTTCTGACATTGGGAACGGCGAACCATCAGGTAAATGGCTCTACAACTCACTATCTGAGGTGACTTGTAACCCTATTGTAAAACTGCGTTAGCGGTGGGAGACGATACTGGACAGGGAGCTCTCGGACTCAGAATGGAATAGGGTTCTAGCATACCCTAAGACGGTCTCGCGTAACACGAGCCTGATATACACGCAGTTTAATTACTTGCATATGACCTACATGACACCCCATAGACTCCGAATTGCTTATGGAGGTGAGGCCCGTGGTTGTCCGAGGTGTCATTGTGACGATGCAGACTTTGTGCACATGACATAGGCGTGCCCAGGCCTGCATCAGTTCTGGGATGAGGTATTGGTGGTACCCACTGTTGGGGTTTGGCTGCTGAGGCATTTCCCCCACCCAATCAGAAGGTTATTGACCTCGCTCTGGTCCTCGCCAGGAGGAGGATAGCTATGGAAAGGAAGTTTGCTGTCGGACCAGGGTTGGGGGCCTGAAAACATGATGTGACTCAATGGGCTGGGGCAAATGGGAGAGGCAAAGGGACTGCGACTGCGCCCCATTGCGGAGCAATGGAAAGAGGTCTTGGATGTCTGGGAACACATGGACTGGGAGAGTGATGTGGTGGAGGGTAGCCGAGACGTCTCCCAGATGGGCGAGGGATATGCGCCTGTGGCAGAGGAGTCTGACTAGAGGGACAGCCCTTAATAAGGGATAATTAGGGACAGTAGGAAAAGTGAGGATTGGAGAGCTGACCCGGTGAGCCCCTGCAGAAGTGTGGGATGTGGATGGAGGATGCCCTTCGGAACCTCCCTCAAGCACGCTGCCATGATTTGGATGAATGGGACAAATGATTGATGGTTGTTTGGACTGACCCCTGGGACCCCCACTCACCCACCTAGTGCTATATACACCCTGGTTTGTTTTCTTAGATCCTGGTATGTTTAATGCAAAACTGCATTTGTTTGCTGATAGATGAGTTTGAAAGGTGTTATACAGGAGTCCTCCCCTCTGGAACTCCTATGCGAGCCGGGTTAGACCTTCTTATAATTAAAGATACATGAAGATTTGATAATACACTACGACGCAATGACTTCTTATGCTACAGCTATAGACACGAAGGCCAATTATCCCCATATGCATTGTGCTCATCATGGACCCTCACTAATAGCTGTTGATGATCTGATGGGTAATAGACAGTTTGTTGGACCTGGGTCCACTGTCAGTGCGATGAATTGTAATACAAATGGAGAATGGAATGATGTTGTGATTTTATCTGCCTACCTACCATTATGTTAAATGCTAACAAAAATACGTTTTTGGGCCTACCTTAGGAGTGACTTAATATGTATTAAAAAGGAAGGTTTAGACACAGAAAAAGGTAGATTTTTGCCAGGTCGAAATGGCAGTTTAAAACTGCACACACAGGTTTCAATGGTAGGCCTGAGATATGTTTTTAAATAGCTACTTGAGGTGGTGGGACAAGATGTGCTGTAGGCCCACAAGTAACATTTAATTTACAGGCCTTGGGAACATGGAGTACCATTTTACTAGGGACTTTCAAGTAAATTATATTTGACAATTGAGTGTAAGCCAATTTTGCCATGTTTACAGGAGAGAGCAAAATCTTCTAAACACTAGTTTGCAGTGGTAAAGGGCACACAGTCCTAAAGCTAACAAAATCAAATTTAGCAAAACAGGAGGGGTGAAGGCAAAAGGTTGGGGAACTACTAAGAGTGTCAGATCTAACATGGTGCATTCATGAACTACACTCACTCTACTGGGGTGGTTAAAGGCTGCCAGGGCTATGGAAACACCCAGAAGGAGTGGCAGGTAAGATGGTGCACGTATACACTCGACTAGTTTGCAACGGGAGAAGAGGACATTTTCCGCGCACCTGGCACTCACTAATCTGGGGCACACATTACCCAATATGATACTTACAATCCTTCCCTGCCGTAGCAGAACGTGCCCTGGGTTGGGAGCAGATATCTGACCTCTGGGCCAGAATGGGCTGCATACCTTTGTTAACCATGGTGGTTCTATCCGCCTACTGGTAGGCATCAGTGAGTCAGCTGTGTTTCGTTGCCTCCCAGGTGGAATGTGCAGGTGAGGAGAAGGGATCCCCATGACAGGGTTAGAAGCTAGGTAAAGTATTGATAGAGGGGTACAATCTGCTTTGGGGGGCACAGAACAGACAAGTGCCAGTCAAGAGGCAGCAAATTGTCCACGTTTTATCTCCTGTGCAGGGAAATCCATCAAAGAATTGATTAGCCTACACTACAGCTTGGTTGGGGGCGGCCTATTTAGGAAATCCGCCTTTTCTGCGTGGTCACCCCATATATTTCTTGTCTTGCTGATCCGTATAGTTTTTCTGTTTTTAGAACTCTGTGCTTTTACCCCTGCTAACCAGTGGCAAACTGCCAGTGCTACGCCTTTCAACATGATGAAATTGGTATTCTCTTAACTGGCCTATTTAACTTAACTATAAGATCCTAGTATATGGTACAAAGTATACGGAGGGCCTGTTAGTTAAATGCCAGTAGTGGACTGCAGAATCTATTGTACCCTCCACTACAATGACAGTGTAAAACATGGCCTCTGGTCTGCCATTGTAGCCAGACAGTAGCAGTGCAAATCACTCAACCATACCTATAAAATAAACACTTTTGACAGGTCAAAGTCTCCCTTTTAAATATTAATAAGTCACCTCTTGTGCCCCCAAGGCAAGGGGTATGGTATTTAAAAGCAGGACATGTAGAAATTTAATGTTAACATGTTCTTACTCTGACTAGCACCGAAAAGCTATTTTCACTGCTGCAAGCCTAGCTGGCCAATGGACAAAACCATATAATATAGATTAAAATCCTAGTACTGCAACTCAGGAATGAGAATAGATAGAAACATAATTAAACACATATTTTAACAGTTATTAAAAAGTATTAAAGAAAACTAAGTTTTAGAAAGTTACCTTAACCCTGCGTGAAGTTCCTGGAGGCTAATTTGCATTTGTTTGCAAACCTCTCCCAGCCACTGATTAACATTTGAAGAGGTGTACAATAAAGGTGTGAAATGCCTCCCAGAAGCAAACAGGCTGACCTGAATGGGCAGAATTGACTCTGAATCAGAGACAATGCAGGGTGGGAGCTGTGAGCATCCTTTTTGGCATTAGTGTCAAATACAGGCTTAACAGGTCTGCTGTGTTTACATCTAATAATGGAACACACTTAAAAGGCACAGAACAGGATGCCAAGACAATTCTTGTGTATCCACTATCTGGTTGCTGGAAAACCATGCTTTTGTCTCTGGGTTTATTGGGGGTACAGTGCCTACTTCAACCTGGAGTTTGGTATTAGATATATTAGGGCACTAGGATTACCATAGTACACTCCCCACAAACACCCTTAGCCATCGGAGCACACGTTTAGTGGGGCTGAAGACTTTTGCCATCTTCAAAATGCCTAAAATAGTTAGGCTTTGTCGCAAGGGTTTTGAAATCCATTGGTTAGGACCTGCCCAGACGTCATTTCCACCCACTAGATTGTGCCAGGTATAAATGTGGCATCTCCAAGCACCCACTGCAGCACACTCCTGGACCTAAATAAGAGCAGAAGAGGACTGGACCTATTGCCTGTGACCCAAGAGGAGCCCTAAAGGACTGGATTTGCTCCCTTGTGTACCCAAGACATAGAACTGTATTCCAATGGTTATAAAGCTGATCTCCTGTTTAAACTAAAGGGATGCAACAAACTGCAAGAAGCCTTTCCTGAAACTGCTCAGCTGACAGGTGGCAGCTGGACCTGGACTTGACTCTGGTGTTGACCTCTGCTTGACACCCTGAGAGTATCTAAGTGCCTCCCATAAGGTTTGGAGGGGTTTAGAAGTGTACTTCTGCGGTGGATTGTGACTTAATAGACTAAGTCAGAAGTTAACATTTTTGACCAGGACTAACCTGGGTTAGTATCCTCCCCGCACTTCATCACGGTCTGCATCAAACTACACCTAGGTCCTGGACTTCCGCAACCACTGACACTTTGTGCTTATTGGTGTTATTCCTACTTAAAACTTAAAAAAATTAATTACTGTGGTTCCCCTTATTGGGTTTCTGTCATTATGGTGTCATTTTGCTCATGAAATCTTACTCTATGTTTCTAACTCAGTTTGGGATATTGTTTGTGTGCATTTTGACTTTATTACTGTTTTGATACTGCAAAAATACATTACACATTGCCCTAAGTTAAGCCTGTCTGATCTGTGCCATAGCTACCAGGGGGTAGAGCTCAGGTTAATCTGGTGACTTTGAGATTTCACCCTCACGAGGATTGTGATCAAGCTTTTGAGGTGGGCAGTAACTCACCCTAAAATAACAGGTTTCCTACATGTGATAGTTTCTGCTACTATCAAAATGATTGAATGGACTAAACCAGACAATTTACCAATCAGTAGGACCCCTTGCTCTGTAATTCTGTAAACCAACATTTGAATGCAAAAAGTCAACAGGGAACACATCAAGAGCAACCCTTCAATCACCATCACGGTCTACAGTGTTATTATATGAGAATGGCAACACTAGTGAAATGAGTTAAATGTACTAAACGGTGAAATATAGGGATAGGAGAGTATCACGGGTAGGTTGTTGTTGTGTGTTTTTCTGTGTTCCGCATCCAGAGCACCCTACAGTCTTACGCCATTGTTTGCATGGAAGATACAATCAAATCCATCACAACTGATACTATGGGTCCCAAGAAACATCTCAACGGCAATAAGATGTTTTGGACTAAGAGAGAGTGACTGGACAGCAGTACTCTCTCGTCAAATGTCACCGCCCCCTGCATGTTGGCCGTTACTCGTGCTTCAGAGTTACAAGTGTTGCGCAGGTTCTACCTCCTACGGAGGAAAGCAATGCAGTCCAGCAGAGGAAAGAAGCACTGATCAGAGAGACTCAGTCAACAAACCTGTACAACGCAGACCTGTAAATACAGACAGCCCACACTCTGAACAGGAGTTCCTTTAGGGATAACACATGCCTGTGCGTATTCACTAAATCAAACAACTGAAAACCACCAGCGGATCTACTGCAGTACATGCCAGTGGAACAAAGGTCCTCCCTCTCTAAAAACTGTATGACCAGAAGTGATTGCAGCCACAAATAACTAGCGGCTCTTTGCTCCCTACAGTGAACACAGAACTCAGCTAAGCCACCAGTGTAGTTCACTGGAGGCATGGAGCTTCGCAGGCCCAAGCAGGGTCAAGAGAGGAATCATTTAGAGCAATTGTTTGGTCATTTGGACACCTCTGGTATACCAGGAAACCCAGACCTGGTGAAGAGGACACAGTCGGGCCATGGAGTGTTTGGCAATACAAAGGGGAATAGGCCCAGTTTACAGTCAGTCCACAAATTAAGGTCCTCGCCACCTGTATGGCACAATCGCACAGATCAACTTCGAACCACTGGTCCTGACAATGGGCATCAAAGACTGAAGTTCAATAAACTGAGTTTCCAGTTCCTGTAGAAAAGGATGAGCAGGAATCATGGCTAACAGAAGCCATAGGGAACAGCGGGTAAAGGATACGATTGTGGCCAAAAGCACAAAAAAGGACATAAGAGAGAAAATCGACAGACTCCACCAAGCCCTCACCAGGAAGATATGACCGTGATATTTCAATGACAAATATCACTCAAGAATACCTGCAACACTTCCTGTTTGAGATTAAATTAGAATTCAGTAAAATTAGGGAAGACTTGAGAATCTGCCTCCATTCTATTAGAAATAGATCAGAGGACCCACAAGTTGCACTGCACTACACATAGAGGCCAGTGCAAAAGAAAGACACTTCACCCAACATACTGAGAAACAATATCCTTAGGGACATCCAAGCAGCAGATGTGGTTTGTAAGTCATAGGCTGTAATCGTGTAGCTACCTGGCAGCCTCTAGCATAAGAGGAAGAAAGGATTTTGGTGTTGGTGGTTACAGACTTACTTTCAGAGTGAGGGTGGATGGACCTACCAGTGAAGCTACCCATTCCACCCCTTGCGTGAGAGAGAAAGCAGCAGGCTGTGCACTCCCTAACAAGGCATTAAAGATTTGAGTCTCAAAATAAGTGATGGGGAGCAAACCCCAGGCATCGAAGGACAGGCACCTCACTCTGCAGAGGGGGTGTTGAGGAAGGAACAAGTGACAGTTATATCCTATAGACATTGCAGGGGCAAGGGCAGAGGCGGTTCAGCATGTGAAAGAGATCATAGCTGCAGGAAGGGAGGAAGAAGACAACAAAGATCTCGACCAAGGGAAGGCTATAAAACCTGCAGTGATGCTGCCTTCTGCTATCTTTTGACTTGAGGGAGGTGAACACTTGCCTACATGGTGGGAGATGGTACATAAAGGTGAGATGGAGGGCTATTCCAGAAAGGTTACCGTATTCTACCATACTCTGCTGGAGAGGGGACAGTAGTGCTTGTGTCTTGTTGCATTTCTTGGATTGGTTGTTAAGAGTTATAATTGGGCTAAAGGGTAGAGAGATCTCTTAAGGGATGCTGGCACAAACTACCTAGGTCTTACAGGTCATCTGCAATACCCCAGGAGGGTGACCCATCCCAGTTGGGTACACACTGCTTGATGGAAAGTGGCATGAGTTATAGTGAAAAATGTTTGCCTCACCTTTAGAAAAGTTGCCTAGGAAGGAGGTTAACAGTCCTGGACTTCATTAAAGAACTGGAGGGGACATTGGTCTACTTCAGGAGACCCACCTAATTAAAAGGAAATGGGTTTTAAGCGGTTTTCACATCAGATCTTCTCCACAGGGCCCCATAAGAAAGTGGAGGTAGCAATACTGCGCAAATCGCTTCTGAGAGAAAGTCGAGAAGGGGATCCTAGACAAAGCAGGTATAGCCCTAACTGTGATCCTATCAGTGGGGCACCAGGCACTTCAAGTAACATCCCTATACGTCTCTAGCATAAATCATAAATTGTACATAAAGTTGCCATCTCTGACATCTTTATGATTGAGGGGTGAAGTGATGACAGGTGGCAATCTGTACACAGTCAATGGTGGCTCTGTGGACTACACAACCCAGAGAACGGGTAGGTTTGGGGCGATTGCATATTCATTCAAGGGCTGGCTGACTTCAGTGGGACTCGTGGATACATGGAAAAATTTGTTAAAATATGCTCCCATCTCTATTTCCCTTTCCCTTCCTAGGTTTGACACAGAGAGGAACAAGTGGCGCTTACATAACCATTTATTACATGACAGGAAGCTCATGCAAGAGGCAGAACTGGCCATTACTAACTTTATGGTTGGATGAATATAGATGGTACAACCCTATTGAATGTATGGGGCATGCCTAAAATGGCTCTGAGGTCTGTGTTTACATTGACAGCAGCCCCCTGGAATAGAAATATGGCGCTGGTAAGATTGACTCCTGGACAACAACTAGAACTGTTGGAATCAGACAACAAAAAGGACATTGTTGCCAAAGACGTGGCATAAGATACTAACACTACACACACCGGTGAAAGCATTGGATAGGGATAAATTGGAGCATGTCCTATTGCGAAGCGAACAAAACTTATAAAACTTCAGGCTACAAAGCTGGTAGATTGCCAACAAAAACGTTCTGGGGAACAGTTTGAGAGCTGCATGACAAGAAGGGTGCAGCTGTAGACGGGTGCAATGCTACTGCAGGGGTGTTTCAGGAATTCAAGCAATAATTATATGACTTTGATCCAGTGGCGGATGCTGTCACAGAGGGGGATGTTCTCCCTCATCAAGCAAATGTGGTGTTGCACAACAGACTTGGTAGTTTGACCAACCTATGGGGCATGACAAAGCCATACAAAGGGTCTAGAAGCCTAATTTTGTTTTAATCTTTTGTGGATCTCTGGTCCCTGTCCTTGCAAGACTTTTTAGCTCCATCTGTGGCTTGGGTACAATGACTGATTCCATATGTGATGCAGGCATGTCAGTACTTTTGAAGCCTGATTTATGGAAACCAACAGATCTCATAACCAGACCAATCAGGGTTTATTGTTGAATGGCATTTTGGAAATAATCCAAAAAAAACCTTCAGATGAAACTGTTTAGCGCACATGCAAGAATGCCATGATTTCCTCTTTAGATGACAAAAAGTGTTCAACAGGGACACCTGGTCCCTGGACAGTCCTAAACGGTATGATTAAACATTTGGGATTCGGCCCACAATATCAGCCCTGGCTCATAGCCAATTACTGATCTCTAAGGGCACTCATTAGAATGAATGGTATATCATCCTTTAACATAGCAATTAAAAGAGGATGAGACAAGGGTAACCACTCTTGTGTGCACTTTCATTGCTGACTTTTGCAAATTGCATTAGAGCAAATGATAATATCAAGGGAGTTAAGGTTTGAGTAGACACATTCAAATTAACCATTTTTGCAGACAATTCATTGATGCTGGTCAATGACCCACCTCCATCCTTGCCCACTGTAATACACGAGCTAGAGAACATTGATAAAGGTTTGGGTTTCAAGGTGAATGTTGCCAAAAACATAGCATTAGTTCTACGTATGCCATCAGACCAAATGTTTGCGCTCCAGGCACTGTTTGTTATACCTGCTACCTAAAGCGGTCGCGTATTTCGGAATAAAATTGGCCTGGTTTACCATGCAAATTATCATGTTGAACGAATTTAATAGCAAATGAAACCCTTCTCCTGATAGGTCAGAATTGTACAGTGAAGATGATAAAACTACCCCGCATACTGTACTGATTTCAGACAACTCCACTCCCAATACTGACGTCACTCAGTTCCAGACAACACTCAAAGCTTAAAAATGGTGGGTGACAACTGAGGATAGCTGCTAAGTATCTGTATCTCCCAGCTATTGCTGGGAAGGCTCTGCAAACTGTACTATGTATATAGAGAAAACACAACTGCTGGGGTGTCTACCGTGATGACGGTGAAACTCAATATCTGGTATACATTGGGAACTCCTAATATATTTAACTTCCAGTCCTTCTGCCTTTACTCCCATCCAGACAGTTCCAACTTCACATCTGGATGTGACAGGAAAACGTTCAGGAAATGGATAGACATGAAATGCTGAATTACAGATTCCCTGTTTCATAAATAGAATATGAAGTCCTTTGAGGATCTCAAAAGAGAGCATGGCTGTATGCAGCTCAAACGCTATAGATATCTCCAGATTAGGCATAGGGTGCTGCAAGGGACACTCTGTATAAGATGGTATCCTATTGGTATCATACCTCGGAAAAGATACCCAAATTGGATACTGAAAGTCACAGCTAAGTTGGAGTGGCTGCACTGAGGCTGGTATATTAACAGGCATACTGAGGCATTGCCTGGAGCTGGGGGAATATTAGGAAAGGGTCCTAATAGCCTTAGTTGAGATGATCAGTACCCAAATCCTGTGGGATCTAGGAGTCATTCTTTTTGGAATTGAGATTCCACAAATCACAGAAACAAAAAGTTGGTAGTAACCCTGGTGGCAGCAATGCTATCCCTTTTTCTCCTGTGAGAGTAACTAACAAAACCAACAAAGAGGGATTGGCTGGCTCACACATGGGAAACTCTACAGATGTAAAAGAGGACCCTATCACTTGAGAAGAGGCTTAAGACTTTTGAAACACATTGGTCTCCCTTTCCCTCTTATTTATCCGCAGAATTTAGGGAGCTTACCTGTCCGCACTTTCTGAAAGTATTGCGAGTGATACCACAGGAGGTGACACAACTACATAGCTCAGATTCTACCTGAGGGAGAACTCCAGCCTCTCTGCCAATGCAATGTTATGGGCCGAGGGCATGACCTGGTGTGCCCCACAGAGAGATCAGGTATAGCATTTGCAGTCCTTGAAGAGGGAACAGAGGGGGGATGTTACATTGACCTTTGATATTTGCACCTTGCCTGCAGTTTGGTACTAGGCGCCAGTATATGAATTAAAATAATTGAACAAGTACATTTAAACCTTAGATTGCAAACTATTGGACTATCACTTGTCCTGTAGAATTGATGAGGTGCAAAGAGATTCATGTTCTGTGTTGCTGCTTTGGTGTAGCCAGTCTTTACTTGCTAACTGTTAAATGACACATTAAGTTTAAAGTGTTGTCTGCAGCACAAGACCAATTTTAGCAAGGTGTTCCTTTTTCATGATCAACAGATTCTTCATGTTATGACTATCAGAAACCTTCTGTTAATTCCCCACTGCCTCCTCTCTGACCACTCCTTTTCATGGGGCACAACACAGTTAGTGTTAAGTGGAGTTTGTCAGGTTTTCATTTCACTCCCACTGGAACCTTGTTCCCTGGTGTGTTATCTGGGGTGCTGACTTTCAAATTCAGGAAAATGACAAAAACACATTTTTTAAAGTTATTTGGTTATCAACCCCCTCTGCAATAGGTGCCAGGTTCTCTAACAAGGGGGGCGTAAAATAACCTGCATGGCATTAAAGTACACCTTGTAAAGGTTAGAACTGATGCCAGGGTCGGACGGGCCTACGGGGCAATCAGGCAGTGCTAGATGGGCTGATATAACAAGTCAGTGTGTGAGTCAGTGTTTTGGCTGCTTGTGGGCCTGTTTCATGGTCTGGTGGGCCTGCAGCAAGCTCAAATTCATGCAGTGTCCCATACCTTGCAATACACTTATACAGCTTGACTTTACAAAAGGCGAAAATAAGTGAGGCAAGCTTGGGCTTCAGGGCATTCAGATGCACAAGGTGGGAAGCGTGATCCTGTAGCCAGACACCCAGGTTTTTATACACTCTAGACCTCTTTACCTGTGGCCCATCCAGGTGCCATGAGCCTTTTTTAGCAAGTAGTTTTCCAAAAATGAGAATTTCTTTTAGGCTTGATTGACATTGCACTTTACTTACAGTATTCATCCAGGACATCTAATGATCTCTGGAGGCCAATTCCTGCTTGATTCATCAAAACCACATAGTTTTGCATATTGTAAGGATGACACTGTAACCTAGCCTTGCAGGATGTGAATCTACTTGGTTTAATCGGGTAGTGAGGTCAGACAAAAATAAATTAAAAAGAAGGGGGGGCCACATTTATATTGGTGGCAAGTCCTATTATCTGTCCTTGTCCAACCTTGTTTGATGCACCTATGGTACAGCAATCTGGGATAGATATTCTTAAGAGGACCCTAGACTAGCCTGCACCTACTATTGCCCTAAGTGAAGGACTCGGCGTGAGGAGACCTGACAAACTGGTGGCACTTAGATCAGCATTCTTCTTGATAAGTAATGGAACAGCTGTTCGGTAAGTGGAATAGAGGACACCCTCATACTTGAGAGGACCATAACTGTGAGAAGCAAAAGGAAGATGATGTTTCTTGGATCACCCAGAACGACTAACAAGGGCTGAATAAAAAAAGGGAATGAGGCACACCACTCTTGGGTGCAGTAGGGTATAATTGGGACAGCTGGGGAAAACCAGGCAAAATGCTCCTCCTATAGACCTCTCTGACTTATAGAAATCAGCATTGAGATATTGTCAAAAGTGACATCAGCTAGTATGCTCCCATATATGATGGAGCTGTTCCTCCCAGAGCTGTCAGGATTTATTACTGGACACACAAAGGCAAATATTATATGCATGATCTTTGCCATAATGCAACACCTGCGGCTGGACTTAGCAGAATTTATAGATGCTGAAAAAGCTTATGAATAATTGGAATGGAGATTTCCATTCTAGGAGACTATGGAAGCTTGCTCTGGGGAAGGGCACTACAGGCTGAATATCACTGCCATATGCATCCATGCCAGCACAAATAGCAACCAACTAGTTAATGTGCAAACCAGCAGGACTGCCCGCTTTTGCTGCTACTGTTCAATATGGAACTATGGACGCTGGAACGTGCAATAAGGGAATGTTACTGAGACAGTGGTATATTATTTGGCAAGAGAAGCGTGGTGATATCTCTCTATGCTGATATTTTCCTGTATAACAAAAATCTCAAATGAAATATGCAAAAGTTGGCAGAAATAATTAAGTCAGGCAAGTTGTCAGGATTATGCATTAATTTAAAGAAATGATGGCCCTATCTCTGGGAACTGTCTGCCTTGAATTGGAATTCATGCTGCAGCAAACTGACTTAGTAGTGAGATATCTGGGTATATGGATTCATAACAATCCTAAAGGGGAGCAGTGGCAAATGATGGCTCTGTGATGCACAAAGTCCACTGATTGGCAGACCACTGGAATGCATGACCCCCCCTCAATGGAGTGCTGCATAGCATTTTTTTAAGATGGTGCTACTGCCTCAGCCTATGTACCTATTTATTAACAACCCATCACCACTGATGTATATATTCTTTGTATTAAATAAAACAATTGGTTCTGTCCGGGTAACCCCGACAGAACCAATTGTTTTATTTAATATGTATGCCCAGTTTCTGAGGGACACCGGGTCGCCCCATTATTTTTACTAGTATATATTCTTTGGCCAGCTGCTCACACTGCTAATGAACTTAATCTGGGCTAACAAATGACTGAGCTGGAACACATTCACAATGCCTTATCACTGTCTTGACCTCTACCCAGCCCTGAAAGCATATAAATGTAGTATAATGTCCACACTGGGCTTGGAACCGCTTGCCCAAGGTGGATGGGTTCATGGATCTTTACTCTTTGGAGATGCCCTTCCGTGGCAGTCCATTTTCGCCCATAAGTGCAGAAGCTAAAGCACAGCAGTAGATGATCAAATTAGGTCTCATTTGTATGTGTGATTTATATCCCCAGGCATAGTTTTCGTTGCTACAGCAATTTAAGGCATTGGGTGACACAAATGCTCAATACATTTTCTACAATATAGATTGCGCAATGCACTCTGCTCGGGCACCTGTTACACCGAAAGAGGCACCTAACTTTGTAGCTCAAGCACTCTGGACAACTTAGTAAGTCTTCAGTTACTGGTGGAAAGATCAATTAGCAAAAGTCAGCTGCTCTACATTTATTTAATCGATTTCTCTAAAGCATTTGACCATGTTCACAAGGATCTACTAAGGAAAAAGCTTCAAATCATGAATAATCCATCTAACCATCTCCACGCAATTCAACTTTTGCATTCAAATACGTGGGTTCAAATCAAGCAGAGCGAAAATCAGCTGCTTTCCTTGAAAATTCAAACAAACCGAGGATTAAAGCAAGGATGTGTCCTCGCTTCCCATCCCCTTCTTTTTTTTTTTTTGTTTTTTTTTTAAACCGTTTATTGCAGTTCGTAAAAGTTACAGGTATGGGCCTACAACCATCCGGCCGGCCGCTAGAATGACAAAAACATATTGCACACATACAGCAAAAGTCTCTAGGCAGTGCAGAGCAGTGAAACAGGAGTAATCAATGGTGCAGGCCACACAGCTCCAAGCCCACAGTACGGTTCCCTTTTCTTAAAACAAAACAACACCAAAAAACCACACCCGCAAGGCAACCCGCGATCCAAAATAACAGCACGTGCTCCATAAGTGGGGGATCCAAACCAGTAGCAGAACTCTGGAGGGGGGAATGGGAATAGATTAAGGACTGGGGGACCGCGCGCCCGCGGCTGAGGGAGGGGGGCCATCTAGGGAGATGGAGCAGGCGAGGCAGCCGGCAGCAGTGGTGGCTCACAAATACCCCCGCGGTAGGCGTTCCAGGGGCCCCAGAGTTTCACCCACGCCCCAGGCTTACCTCTCGCCACATACACCACCTTTTCACGAAACATACACCAATCCATATGCTCTTTCCAGGCCGACACCGCAGGGGGCCTCTGGGATCCCCACAATTGAGCAATGTCGCGCTTGGCTATCATATATCCCAGAGTCACCCACCGCGTCTGCGGGACCGAATAGTCATTCGGTTCCCATACATTCAGCAAGCATCTCCTCGCTTCAGGCAGCAGCGCAACACGCGTCACCACACGCAGGACCTCATGCACACCACGCCAGAATCGCTCCACCTTCGGGCACTCCCACAGTATATGCATGAAAGTTGCCAACGCACCACAGCCACGCTTACACATTCCGTCACCAGCAAAACCCATACGCAGAAGCCTTGGCCCCGTCACGTAAACCCGGTGAAGGATCTTGAGCTGGACGAAACGAAGGCGAGCCGGGATGGCCACCTCTTTCGGAGAGGCCACCGCGGAAATCCAATCCTCATCGTCCAGCTCCAGCCCGTCGGCAACCCAAGCCTCGCGGAGATTGGTCAGCAGGCACGATCTATCGTTGATCAGTTTTTTGTATATGAGGGAGATCGTGCTGTCCGGGACATGGCCATCTAGGACTCTGTCCTCCAGGGGGGAAGACTCCGGAATGGATGCGACATCCGGGAAGACGGAGCCCAGCGCATGCCGGACCTGTAGGTACCGAAAGTACTCACTGCCCCGCAGCTGGAACTCCGCCTGCAGCGTCTCAAAAGTTTTGAATCCCCCCCTCGTCCAGAGATCTCCCACCGTGCTGATTCCGATCGTGTCCCACTTCTCGAAGCCCTTCGACGTCCACAGGGAGCCCAACCTCTCAGACGCATACAGCGGTGATGCCCGGGTCAAACGGTCCTTCCACCCCATAGCTGCATTAGCCGCGTGCCAGACACGCACCATGACACGCGTCGGTCCCGTCAAACGGGAGTCGGGCGCGCCCGCGTAGAGCGCTCGATTGTAATCGCCACCGGGCAGGAGCATCTTATCCATCTCAAATGCCGGGTTCAAGGCGGGCCCGTAAAGGCCATGATTAATTGCAGCTAGCTGGGAGGCCCAGTAATACCGTTTAATGTCAGGGAGGGCGACCCCCCCATCGTACCACGGGAGCGTCAATTTAGCCAGAGCAATGCGCGGCCTCCCGTCCCAGAACAGGCGCCGCTGGAGGCCCTCCACCTCACGGAAATAGCGTGCCGGGACCAAGTCCATAGTATTCTGGAGGGCGTAGAGGAAGCGTGGCAGGGACATCATTTTAAACAAGGCCGCTCGGCCGAGCGGCGAGAGCGGCAGACGCCGCCAGCGCACCACGTCCTCCCTCAAACGCCGGAGGGGGGGTAACAAATTCCGCTCATAGCGGGCCTCCGGGTCAAGAGTGATATAGATACCCAGGTACCGAAAACCTTGGGAGGCAATCTGGATCGGACAATCCCGTGGTAAGGCCGGAGCCTCCCCGGAAAGCACATATACACAGGATTTCGCCCAGTTGATGACCAGGCCTGAGTTGCGACCGAATGAACGCAAAACATCAACCAGGACGATCAGTGACTTACGCGGGGAGGCGAGATACAGAAGGATATCGTCAGCATAGAGGGACACACGGTCCTCATGCTCGGGGGTCCAGCGGAGACCACGGATAGAAGGGTGCCACCGCAGCCACTCCGCCAGGGGCTCCAGGGCCAGAGCAAACAGGAGAGGCGACAGGGGGCAGCCCTGTCGCGTACCCCTCCCCAGCGCGAATGGGGCCGAGACTCGCCCATTCACTACCACCTGCGCCAATGGGCCCGAATATAGCAATTTGACCCAGCTAATGAAACCCGGGCCAAACCCGAATTTTGCCAGCATCGCCCAGATGTATGGCCATTCAAGCGTATCGAACGCCATGGTGGCGTCCAAGGACGCCAAGATGGCCGGCTCCCGCACAAATGGGACACGCGCGAGCACCCCGTGCAAGCGCCGCAGATTGAGCGCCGTGTTGCGGTGCGGTATAAAGCCAGATTGGTCCTGGTGGACCAAATCGCCTACCACGCCAACCAACCTGTTGGCCAACACCTTGGCGAGGATTTTGGGCTCCGCGTTCAAAAGCGAAATCGGCCTATAGGATGTGACCCGTTCACGGGGCCTCCCCTCCTTGTGGATCACCACAATTGTGGCTAGACGCTGGTCCGGCGGGAGGGAACCCCGCGAGTGGGCCGCCAGGAACATCGCGCGCAGGTGAGGCGCCAACACATCCGGGCGTAGCCTGTAGAGCTCGATGGGAATACCATTGGGGCCCATGGCCTTGCCGGATGCAACCGAGCGAATAGCCAAGGCAATTTCGTCCGAAGTGGGAGGGGCATCCAGCGAATCCCTGTCCTCCACCGCTAGGGAGGGCAGTGCGATGTCCCGAAGCAGGGCATGGGAGTCTGCCTCCGAGCAGGGGGAAACCGGGGAGTAGACTTCGCGGAAATAATCCGCGAAGCAGGAGACAATGGCTTCCGGCTCAGTGACACACGCACCATCAACACTCTCAATCAAAGGCACCACACGGCTCGCTCTCTCCCTCTTATCCAACCACGCAATCAATTTGCCAGCCTTATCACCCACATCATACAATCGCCCCTGCTGCTCTCTACTGAGGCCCCTGGCCGCCTCCGTGACGAGGGCCCGATAGGCCGTCTGCTTTAGGTGTAGAACATGCAACTTGTCGTCTGTTACCCCGCTTCCCAGGGCATCCTCCAGTTCTGCAATCTCGGCCTCTACCCGGGTCACCTCCTCCCGCTCGCGCCGCCGGGCATGGGAGATAAAGGAGAGGGCCTCCCCTCTAAGGACTACCTTGAAAGCCTCCCACAGGGAGATGGCCGAAGAGACCGACCCCACATTCTCATCGAAATATCGCTGTAGGGATTTGATCAAATCGGCACGAATGGTGGGGTCGCGCAAATACCATGCATTGATTGGGGCAACCCTGCCATCCCCCCTCGGGAAAACATCGAGGTGCAACAACAATGGGGAGTGGTCTGAGATACCCCGCGCCAGATGGCGCACCTCCCCCACCCTCCCTGCGTGGGCCGCCGGGACAAAGATGTAATCAAGCCGCGAGAGGCTACCATGGGCACCCGAGTGGAAGGTGTACTGTCGCAATGCAGGATGCTTTAATCGCCAGCAATCCACCAGGCCAAGCGTGTCCAGAAGGCCGGGCAGCCACGCCTGTGCCCGGGGGAGGTCCCTAGGGGGATGGCGATCCATAGACCCAGAGGCCACCGCATTAAAATCCCCTCCAACCACCAGCAGGCCACTCGGAAGGTCCAGAAGGAGGCGCCCCAGGTCCGCAAATGTGGTGGCTTGTAACCCAGGCGGGACGTACACCAATATAAAGATAAACACTCTACCCTCCATTCTTCCCACCAGAACCGTGTAGCGTCCCCTCTCATCATGGCGCACCTCATCAATCTCCAACGGGAGCGAGTTCTTGATCATAATACCCACCCCCCGCGAGCCCGAGGTGAAGCCAGAATGGGCCGCCAAACGATATCCCCGCCGGTTCATTGCATGAAAGGAGTTACCTATAAGGTGCGTCTCCTGCAGGAAGACAACATCTGGTGAAATACGTTTTAAGTACTGCAGGACCACACCACGCTTAATCCTATCCCCCAGGCCGTTAACATTCCATGACAACACAGCCAAATCCCTACCCCCCATCATACGTCGAAACAATCGGTCGTCCCCCATCGAGCATCCTAAAAACAACAACATAGTAGCGGGTTTGCCCTGCGGTGCTAACAAACAACACACCCCCCCCACCCCCCGGTCCCAACAAAACTCCCCCCTCCCTGCACCCCTGCATGAGCCCAGACAGCCCCCCCAAAGTGCAGTGTGCCTGTCGCCCCATAGCTAAAATACTAACTAGTCCCCCAGAGGAGGAGGGAAGCCCCCAACAGACCCCGCACGACCTCCATAGGAGGGAAAAATACACAATTAATAAATGGTGAAGGAACATCGTCCAGAGCAAGGCCTATGCAGTCACCCCTCAATTCTGCTCCGGCGGGCCCTCCTCGCCAGCCGCGCCCCCCCCGCCCCCCCGGCCCCGATCTCCAGGCAGAGTGTCCAGCCAGTCCCCAGCCGCCTCGGGCCGGTCGAAGAAGTGCGTGCGACCATCCACCTCTACCCTCAGCTTAGCTGGAAAGAGCATTGAGTACTTGAGGTTCAGGTCCCTCAGGCGACGTTTAACACCAAGAAAGCTCTGCCGCTGCTTCTGGACCGCCGGGGTAAAGTCTGGGTAGAAATGTACCTCCATGTTGTCAAGCTTGACCGGGCCCTGTTGTCTGGAGGTCTGGAGGATAGCATCTCTGTCCCGGAAATTAAAAATCCGGGCAATGAGAGGCCGCGGCGGGGCACCAGTCTTAGGTCTGCCCCCGGGGACCCGGTGAGCACGCTCCACCGCAAAAAGCTTACTCAGCCCTCGGGGCCGGAGATGGGTCAGGATCAACTCTTCCACGAAAAGATCCGCTGCCTCCGCCTCTCGTCCCTCCGGCACCCCCACAATACGGACATTATTCCTCCGGGCCCGACCCTCGGAGTCCTCCAGTCGCCGGTCCATCAGGGCGCTCGCCTGGCCAAGCCGGCGCACCTCCTTCTGGAGGGCCACCACGTCTGTCGTGAAGCTCGTCGTGGTGTGGGCCAGGGAGTCGACTCGGTCGTTTGTTTTGGACAAGTCTGCCCTCACAAGGCTCACATCCACCAGGACCGAGTCTATTTTTTGCGCTAAGGTGTCGAAACGCTGGTCCACCGAGGCCTTCATCTCTGCGATGGCGCCCATGACGTCCCGGAGGGTCAGATCCACCGGATGAGCGGATGCCTCCGTCGGGCCCACCGGGGATGCACGCGATGTCTCCGGAGAACCCTTCTGGAGCGTGTAGCGGTCCATACTGTTGGCCTGGTGCGCCGTGCCACGGCGGGTCGTCTTCACCTTCGCCCGGTCGCCATCTTGTTTGGTGGACATGCTGGCTCTTCCACCGTCGTACCAAGCACCCCAAACGGGCCGCTATACCCAGTCACGGGTGCCAGGGGGGGGGCAGGGGCGACCACCGAACCGCGGGTCAACCCACCGCCGGCGGGTCAGCCGGGCTCCTGGACAAAGCCACACCACCACACCCCGCTCCGCAGTCCGACCCTGCTTGAGAGCTAGGAGGGCGCAAAAGCGAAAGTGAAAGTGCGGGGTACGCCAGTCGCCCAGCCCCGTTTGCCGCTGTTATTCACTTTGTCCCCGGATCGCCCCACTACTCCAATCCGGGGGGCCGGCGAGGAGAAGGCCACAACCTTCGATCGATGCTCCCACCGGCGTCCGGGGTCCGATTCGAGCCCAAAAAACGTGTGGCGCCTCAGCTCCGGTTCCCCAACACAGTCCCCTCAACAAGGACAGGATATCGCCAGGATTAATTCAGGAGGTCGCGGAGGTCCTCGGGAGCCTCGCACCTACGCGGCCATCTTGGTTGCGCGCTAGGCTCCTCCCCCCATCCCCTTCTTTTTAATTTATTTTTGTCTGATCTCACTACCCGATTGAACCAAGTAGATTCACATCCCGCAAGGCTAAGTCACAGTGTCATCCTTACAATATGCAAAACTATGTAGTTTTGATGAATCAAGCAGGAATTGGCCTCCAGAGATCATTAGATGTCCTGGATGAATACTGTAAGTAAAGTGAAATGTCAATCAAGCCTAAAAAAAATACTCATTTTTGGGAAACTACTCGCTAAAAAAGGCTCATGGCACCTAGACGGGCCACATGTAAAGAGGTCTAGAGTGTATAAAAACCTGGGCTTCTGGCTACAGGATCACGCTTCCCACCTTGTGCATCTGAATGCCCTGAAGCCCAAGCTTGCCTCGCTTATTTTCGCCTTTTGGGAAATTCTGGCCAATACAGCAATCCAGCAGCCCGCCGATTAGCATGGTAAAGGAAAAATTAATACCAACTCTGGCCTACGGTGCAGAAGTTTTCCCAGGCAAACTGATATTGTAGTTAAATATCTCACACTGTAAAAGTTTCTACATCTTCTTTGGATTGCCAGGGTATGCTTCACAAGCCCAAATAAGGCTGGATTTTGGGCTAACCGAGCCAGGAATGGCCCACAAATCGGGCTCCTTAAACACTTATTTTCTTTGTTCAGTGCATATAATGAGACCCCCAAGATGTTAATCTGTTAAGAAATTCAAATAGGCTCATACAAGACAAGAATACCTAGGGAACTAAACTAAAATACGCACTTTCAATGCTCGAAGCGGAATCACTATCGGATTTGCCACCAACATACAAGCAGTTAAAAAATCTTCTCAACAAAGAAGTTAGGGGCACATGCATCAACGAAAATACCGATCCCAAACAGGCAGATTCGCAGAATCTGCCCCTTTGCTATCGGTATTTTTGCATTTGGGATGTATCAACCCAAATGCAAAATTGCAATTTAAGTAATCGCAAAATTTGCGATTACTTAAATTGCGAATGAATTCAGGGAATCGCAAATTGCGATTCCCTAAATGCAATGCATGATGCAATTTCGAATTGCGAATTCGCAATTTGGGATCGCAAATAACCATCAATTTGAACTTGATGATAATTTGCTAAAACTTTGAAAAATGCACTAAAGTGCATTTTTCAAAGTTTCATGTTACACACACACATGCCCTTGGTGCATATATGTGCGCAACATGTGATAACATGGCAATTTCAGGGTAACATGTGATAACATGGCAATTTCAGGGTGTCCTTTTGGCACCCTTGCAATTGCATGCGCAATTTGCGAGTACCAATTTGGTACTCGCAAATTGAGCATGCAATTCCCATTCACTCCTATGGGCCATTAGGCCTTAGGAATGAATGGGTAGCTATTCCTTAATTGCGATTAACAATTTGCGATTCGCAATTAAGGAATATGTAGGAATCACAATTTTTTTTGCAATTCCTACATGCATAGGGATTTGCGAGTCCTAAATAGCGATTTCTTAAAATTCGCTATTTAGGGTTCGCAAATCCTGACTTTGATGCATGGGGCCCAAAGACTTATTTCACTTGCTACAGATAAGGAATCATTTAGAAGTTGACGCCTCTCCCAGATGACCATCAAAATGTATAACACGTGAATTCGCAAGCATATTTTACAGAGAACTACTATTGATATTATAAAATAGGGCTGCTGCAACTCCGTTTTAGCAATGCGCTAACCCTGGACCATCAGTCAAAGTGGCTTTCGAAACCTTTGTCAAGGCATTGTCGCCTGTTTAACAACCATGAGGAAACCCTATTGAACATTCCAGGCACCTGCACTTTTTTATTAAATGAACGTCGCTTTTGGCTTCGCAATATTTTTAACCAATTTGGAGTTAGAGCCTGTAGACATGTGATAATCACCCACAAGAGATTGGCGATGGATGATAATTGATCATGGGTCAAGTGTGTTTCCTACATGGGTGTGAAGCACATTGTGTTTCTTAAATACACCTCACACACCAAAAGGGCCCTTGGTGTCATGCTTCATCATAGGGGTCTTCGCGCCCCTCTACGGAACCCGGCGTGCTACTAACCAGCGGATACGCGGGAGCACTGATGTTACCACTATGTGTAGTGTGAGAGGGGGTGAGTGGTAGGGTCAGGAGTGAATGATAAGTGAATGGTAAAAAATACCTAGCACCTATAGAGTAGAAAAATGTAATATGTCTCGGTGCCGGTATTGTTAAAAAATGTGAGGTGGAGGTGTGTTGTATTAATGTATAAAACTTCCTGAGTGTGTCAACATGTTTTGAAGCGTGCGGCTTCTTCTTCAAGAAGGGTACACAGATCCCTACTCACATGAATAGTGTAATAACGTCTGTAAACAAAGAATGCTATATATAGATTTAATGAATAAACGTTGCAAAATATGACACAATGGTCATAATTGTTTTGCGAAAAGGTAATTCCTTAATATCAATTTGCTGTACAGAAGCCAGTGGCGTCATGAGCCTTTAGAACGATGGGGACCCGTGCTATTTGCACTGTATATCAGGATACTACCTCGCATGATCGTCCCCCTTGCGGCTCCGTGGAGTGGCATAGAGTAGAGTGGCATGGAGCGGAACAATTTGGAATGGAGTAACGTCGAGTAGAGTGTCGTAGAGTAGATTCTAGTGGAATGGAGTGCCATAGAGTGGCACTGTGTGGAGTGGAATGGCGTAAAGGGGCATAGAATGGAGTGGATTGGCGTAAAGTAAAGTGGTGTGCCGTACAGTGGAATGGCATAGAGTAGAACGGAGTGGCATAGAGTAGAGTGGGGTGGTATAGAGTGGAGTATAGTGGCGCAGGGTAGTACATTTGTGAGTGGAAGAAATTAACGCACTGATAGAAATGGCAGATAGACCGAAAGCAACATAAAAAAGAAGCTGTATGCCTGTGTTAAAAGTAGGAAACACACTGCACGCCTAGGAATAATACCAAAACTCTAATTAAAAAAATTGTGCTTGCAAAAAGATAAGGAAGAACAAAGATGAGGAAAAACAAATGCACTTGGTCCATGCTCCAAGGAGGAGCTAACGCAAGAAAGGAAGGGTAGCCTGCAGGAGCTATGTAATCAAAAGATTGCAAATGAGTGATAATGTAAACAACTAACAGTATGCGGTAGGCATGCACAGTGGTGTGTGGCTGCAGGGCCTGGCCACAGGGACAGGTCCTGTGGGCAAGCATCTGCAAACCCCCACTGTGTCCGGCCTCTGGCTGAGCACAGCATAGAACACCTGCAGAGCCTGACCCTCAGTTGGGCCCTGTGCCCTACCCACCTCAGTTGGCAGACCCCAAAGTGTGTAGCCAAATACTGTGCGCAGCAGGGGTTAACTGCAAGGCCTGCATCCAGCTGAGTGACTGAGCACCGAGGAGACTTGATGCAAGCTGCAGGGTTGGCGCCCAAACCTCTGTGCCCACCAAACCTGCTTTGAGCAGTCTTCGACTCCTGCAATGGCACAAAGGGTGTTTGGTACCAGTCTCAATATTTTGGTCACCAGCTGCAATTTATGTCTCGGGTCTCTCAAATCCCCCCCCCCCCCCCCCCAAATAATTGTATTTATGCCAATGAGGCGGGGGCCTTTGAGGGTCCCCATATTGTGTCCTTGGGCCATAGTAGCAATGGACATGTGCAGCAATGTCAATCTGCTACTGGCACCAACCCTCACTGTGGTGGTTGGGCGTGGCCTATGGCACAGCCATGCACCACACCCTCCCGTGGTGGCCAATCACTCTTGCACATGGCCTTCAAATCGGTGTAGAGGTGGTGGGCCTCAGGGCCTGGTCTTCAGTCTGAACCTGCATCTACCTTTCATGTGTGGCCCATCCATGCTGCACATCACCTTCAGCCCTGCACAGTAGGGTGAATGCCTCACCCAGGCCCTGCGCATATTCCTCCAAAGTCAACCCCTCCTGCATAGGGTTGGAGGCCCTTTTTAGCCCTATTTCTTAAAGCATTTTAAATGTTCAGAGTCTTATGTCAAAAGCACTATCATAGATAATTTCATGATGATATCGTCAATGACGTCTTTTAACATGTCATGAATGATGTTGATATGTAAGTTGCAGTGCATGAAGGGGCGGGAGTTATGGTTAGGTTACACATTGGAAATAGCCAATATGTAGTTATGATTAGATCCCAGTTTCCATTGAAAAGGGATTTTATTTTCTTAATAACGGTGATGTCGATTGACATACTGGTACAAAACATTCCAATAAAAACGTTCAACTGATTTATTTGGCTTCGGCATAGCAAGTTAGGCGCAGATCTATCAAGTGAGGGTTAAAAAATTAATTTTGAAAGAAAGAGTGCATGAAAAAAGTGACAATTCACATTTTAATTCCCATAGAATCCATTGCTCTCAGTAACAGAAGAAATTATGAAAGTAATGACACCAAACTCGACAAGAAAGTAGAGCTTTAATCAAGGAAGTGGCTTTGCTTGGTTGAATACAAATCCATACAGAGGATTTCGAGGGATTGGGGTTTAACATTTTTGGGTGAGCTTGAAAGGGTTAAAAAAAAAAAAAAAAAAAGAGGTTTCTGTACCATTAGTCCAAGAACATATGTAAACTTGGGTATGTTAACTTACATGGACCCAAAATAAAACAAATAATCACACCCCATTGAACGAGGGTGCTTTTTTCCCAGTCATTCATTTGAGGTCTGTGGGCCCAAACCCAGGTCCACAGACTTAAGCTCTAAGATTGGCTGACCACAATTTGAGAAAAGTATTGTAGTTGCCAATACAGGACATGATGACTTGGTCCCCAAGCCCAGAGAAAGATAAAGGCATGTATTGGGCAGGCCCATGCGGAGTTGGCCTAAAGGGACCCTCGACAAAGCTCAAAATAAAAAAAGAGGATTATATTGTGGGGTTCAAAGACCCTGGAGTAGGATTTGCAGGCCCTAAAATGCCCTAGAATGCTTGGCATTCGCTAGGGCAAGGGTCGGCAAACCTACAAGAGGTCTTGGACCTTTGGTTTGACCTCCTGTGTGGCTGAGTGTAAGCCAAGCTCTGAAGCGAACTTCCACTGCTCATTGACAAAGGCCATGCACATAAGGGGTGGGCCGCCCATGGAGGTTTAGTCGCAGGGCCTGTGCAAAGCGCAGGCACCCCGCCAATGTCCTTCTGCACAAATCCAAAGGCCGTGCAGAACCGTAATTCAAGGCAGGCTGGTAGCAGAACCTGACCATAGGCCACGGCCTGCATTCAGGACCAGCTGTGCATGACTGAAGGCCGAGGGCAGCGGGAGTTCCTGTCACTAGCTTTGTCACCCATCGGTTGGCCACACATGGCAGGTTGGTCGCAGAGAGGTCGCAGAGAGGGTGGGTTGACCATCATCCGTGGGTTGGACACATAGCCTGGCAGAGGCCCTCAGGCCAACCTTCGCAGCAGTGTGCAGTGGGGCTTGGAAGCCTGCAATGGAATGGCCATCCATGGTGCATTGGGCTCATGGCCAGGCCATCGGCCAGGTCATGAGGCCAAGTCCCACTGTGCATGGCCAAAGGCTGTGCTCAGCAGGAATTGGTCACTCAATGCAGATTCTTCGCAGAGAATGAAGTTACGGTTAGCTTTGCTTAGAACACAAATATAGGTTTATAAAAACCCTCAGAAATTCACTTTAAAAAACAGTTAAAGTGAAGTTGTGGTAACAAAACAACAGCAAGCAAAACAACCACCAGTGGCGGCCGCTCCATTAGGGTGTTGGAGAAGCAGAAAATAAAATGGTATTTTAAATGCCATTTTATTTTCTGCTGCTCGCGCTGTGACAAAACGGACTGCCTGCAGGGGTATGCCTGGCTGGGGGCGGGTGGGAGCGTATGCCTGGTTGGGGGTGGGCGGTTCGAGGAGGAGTGGCTTGCACCACTCTGAGTGCCCTGACTGCTTGGTCGGCCCTGGGGCCGACCAAAGCAGTCATGCGCACTCTACATTTTCTCTATGTAGGCTGCATGCAGCCTACATAGAGAAAATGGCCTCCCTACTGATGACCCATCTGGGACCCCGCACCAATCACAGAGTTGTGATTGGCTTACAGGAGGAGAGGGAGCTGCAGCATGCCTTTTCGTGTTCAGAACGTGAACATGGGACCCCAGGATTACAGGCGGCGCTGCGACCCGGTCAGGTAAGATTTCTTTTCACCCCGAGCGCGACCGCTCACCCACCTCCCCTTCTGTGCCCAATTTTGTTCTGGGTTGGTTCCTAGCCTCCCGGACAAGTAAAATACTTTTACGTGTAGAGGGGAGGGGGACAAAAAGGGCATTGTTTCGGAGGCAGCTTGGGGTTGCGATGCTGAGGGTTACTTAATATTTTTGAAAAACATTTTTGAAAAAAGCAGAGGGCCCGCAGATCTGTGTGCACATTATGTTCCTCCAAGTTTTCAAGAATAATAATTGTAACATTTGTCTGCAGAGTAAAGTTTCCTCTCGTTAAAAGCCTTATACTGGCTCGTGTGTGCACGCCGTTTTACTGATGGTATGAAAACTATATTCCTATTGTCCTCGAGACTGTGCTATTAAGTACACAGCGTGCGTGCTTTTTATTAATACAGTGCGAGAACATGCGTGCAAAATCTAATTTGTGACAGATCAGGACTGAAGCCTTGCTTGAACCATTCATGGGGTGTTAAAATGAGTTAAGATACTTTAAAATTTATCCGTTAAGTAGTGCTTGGGAGTAAAGTAGATGAGCTAGTTTAGGACACAAATTGAAAATAAGGAAAATGCGATACTTTCGCAAAGTCCAAAATACTGCAGAATGTGCCCAACTGGTACAGATGAGAAATGCGCCTTCATCGTATGGGGTCCCCTGCCTTCAAGCCGCATTGCCTCTGCATAGAGCTATGGCTCGCTTCTATACTGTGCTTCTCCCGTGTGCTCGAATTGGCAATATTTAATGCTGAATGTGCATAGCAGCGGTCGAACCCGCTGTCTTCTGGTGCCATGCAGCAGCCTGTCTTCCTTGGTGGTAAAACAGTGACCTACAGATGGCTGGGATGTGGTCCCAGTATAGAATCCCCACCACATTGACTTTGAAGTGGTTGGGGTGTGCATGTGGAAATGCAGGTTTCGAGTTGTGTGCAGGTACTTTGCTGAGAGCAGTCTAAGCGGGCTTGACTTTGATATTAAATGTAACATAAATAGTCACTCTGCTTTGCCTGGGCCTATAAAGTTCGGTTTTATCCCTGGTTAAGATCCACAACAATGCACTCAACCGCGCCCTCATGCCACCTTTGGAAACTGCTTATAGGGAACAATTTGGAGATAATAAACTTGCTTACTTTGGAATCAATCGTCAGACTTGATATTCCAAGCTACCTGTACCCAGGGAGGGAAAGATATGCCCCAGATCACGCCGTTTGAGGAAGTCATAACTCTCGTCACTGCCTCAATGGACAATTTATCCACCAGACGTATTTCCAGATGCTGCATTTAGATTCGGACTTTGACATAGCTGGACATATTTTTTAGAAAGATTTGTGCGTTTAAGTTTTCTTTTTAAATATCATCACAAGAGTCCTGTTATGCTGCTCTCCTTTCCTTAGCTGTTAGTTTAATCCATGCAGTACATGCATTCATGTTTCTTACTGTGACCACATCTCGCACAAATATACACCAAACCAGGGTTTACGAGCAGGGTAAAATAGAACGGCATTATTAAAATATGTATAGCGTCTGTGCATGTGTGTCTCTCTCTTCGATGGTCTTCTCTCTACCCCTCCTCTCTTTCTCTCAGTCTTTCTCTTGAAGCCCCCCTTGCCTGCTCATAGCTGCCAAGTTTCCAGTTTGCTTATGTGCGACATTTCCAGTGATTGGGTTTGCTTTTCTTAAATGATAAACATTTCAATCGTATTGCTTTATTAACCTTCCTGCTTCCTCAAGTTTGCTTGAAAATGCACCATTTGTCCACTCATTTTCAAAATTTTCTCGGGGGAGAACACCCCCCCCCCCCCCCCAAGCCTCCCTTAAGTTGTTCGGGCTCGCTCGCTATGCTCGCTCGCCATCACGCAGTACGCAATAATTTCCCACCCTCACCACTTTCAAATGTCAACAGCAGCCACTGACAACCACTTAGATTTACCACTTATGGTTAGGTAAAGTAATGCTAAGTCATGTCCCTGTCATGCACTGCTTATGAATGCTTTGTAGACACGTTAATTGACATCCGTGATAATACAATTGATGACATCTTAAACAACATTATTGACAACATCACTGATGACAATATCCACGATACTGCTGTTTACATTTGGTTTCTTTTTTATAAGAATGTGAATGATGATTTTTTTTCATAAAGCATTTTTGAGCATGGTAAGCAGTACTACAGCAGTGTTCTTTTATGTCATTTGTGAATCGGCCCCAAAAATTCTATCTTCCTAATAGTGATATTAGGATGAGGGCACAGCCCTTTCTATTGTATATGACGTTTTCTCGAATATTCCTATTTTGTTCTCATTTTATATGTTCTGGGGTCAGGTCACATAGGCATGTAATAGTACATAAAAGAGTACTACATGAATATTACTTTACATACTCCAAAATGCCTGTTTGAATAGGCTCCTCTGCTTCCATGTACATTTTAAACAAATGATGATAAGAAGCTAATCTACTTGTCTTCTGAGGTTCTTTGGATGTGTGAGCGCTGAAAGAGACGCTACTATGGAATGATGGGCCTTAGACTGCATTCTGAACGCTATTAGTAGCTGTCCGAAAACCTTTCAATGAAATCCTCGCTCTGGGTAACCAAATGTAGTTATCACTTGAGGACTCTGATAAGAGGTCTAGAGTTCATGTCGGTCATGGAGACAAAATGGATATGGGCACCACTATTAATGTTGTAATGTCTCTCTGCATAAATATCCGCTTCAAATCTATAACACATGCATCAGCCGACAAGCTCTGTAATACACTATGCTGCAAACTTAAAACCATGGAATCCATGCCAACTTGACGATCGTTCTACTGGCTACCAGTCCAAACCTGAATACAGTTGAGAAGCCGCTGTTGTGGTGCCCACTCAAGTCCCGCTGGAAGATCCTTCTACCCCTATTTAAAGACATGAATCGCATTCTCCACACCCGCCAATGTGCTCTACTCTTTCATACTCACAGTAGTGTTGCAAGAGGAGACACAAGTTCTCTATGGCAGACACCATAAGGTGGAAATGGCGTTTCTCCTACCTCAGACTTCATACCAACCATATTAAATGCATTAAACAATCTTGTGACTAAACTCATAAAGGGAAGTCTGTTTAAAATTGTAAATCAAAACTTTACAAAAATAAATATGAATCCAACAGGTCAGTGGCTTTAAATGCAGTCTGCATGACAGAAATGGTTAAAGCTGCTCTACAAATGAGACAGGGCTTCTTCAAGTTGAGGCAGAAGAGAAACCAAACACTTCTTTTAGAAGTGCACAACTAGTGACTACATGAGTTTATTTTAATCTGTAGTAACAGGGTGACCTTTTCCATGGCCTACCACAACCTATTTATTTATCATTGCTTTGTCATTTTTACTTTGCGAGTAATATTTTCCTGGCTCCTCTTTCAAATGGATCTGCACAATACTTTACAAATCATACAATTAGTAAAACGTTATCAAAATATTTGACTGAGGTAGAGGGATTAAAATAAAAACGCTGACAACCCTGAACAAATGTCCGCAAAGGTTTCACTACACTTTTTGTAGATTTAAGGTTGGCCTACTATTATAGGGGCCTTCAGCTACCCTCAAACTGGAGCCATCACAACACAGTCTTCTGTCATTCATTATTACTATTAGGCACATGCGTCGTTGTTCGGGCAAGTCGTTGATCGGCTTGCGTGGCTTCGGAACTCGTTGTTACGGAGTCGTGGCAAAGGTTGTTTCCCGCAGCGGCTGTGTCCCTCAGGAGTAGCCAGCATTCCCTGAGCCGAAGCAAGACGCACATAATTTTCACTGACATGCCATTCGGTGACGTGTGGCAAGAGAAGCACTTCTGTTGCTGGCCAGACATTAAGCTTCAGGGAGGAAAGGTCATTGTTTGCCCAGTCTCTTCTCAGCAGAAGAAGTCAATGGGCCTTGCTACAGTCCAAGCGGTGCCCTCTTCAAGCAAGTGGTTAGTTAAGAACAGACTGTACAAGCAAGGTTATGAGATCAAGTTAAAACCAACTAAGGTGTATTGGTCTAGGCTTATTCCCCAGTTGGAAGTAGCCCTAGTTAATTGGAAGTAATGTTTTTTATCTGCTGTGGCAAAGAGGTTAAATGAAGTGTAAACCTATGGCGTCCACTACTGGGGTACAGTAATTCATCAGTGTACTTGATAGAGTGCTGTGCAGGATCCACCATGGAGCAGTCAGCTGTCACCTCAATTAAAGAACAGATGTCCACAGCTTGTGTGCATTTTGGGTAAACAGAAAAGCTACAACTATGTAATTCAGACTGATTTCAGGTTTGCCAACATGGAACAACAATAGTATCAGTCTTATTCTCTCTCTCCACCATTAATCAAGCTCTAAATACTCCTTATGAAGGGCTGGACTGTTCCCATTGGGCGCAGGGTCAAGACTGATTTGCATATGGCTGGGGTTCAAACTGGAATGGCATGGTGAGCAAGCAAAAGATGAATTTAGGCCTAGGTCTCTGTACTGGGGTGAATGTATAACATTGTTCTGCATTCTGTCCATCAATTGTTCTTTTTGCATTTGTCACCCCGAGTGGGACGGGTATGCCCAGACGCGGGTCCTGTGCTCTTCATGCCACTGGAGTCAAGCTGTCCTGGCTGATGAGAGGTGAAACCCTGAAACTGGTCCTAGGGGGCTTGTTTCCAGTTCAGGGAGGATCTGGCCTGGCAGTTCGGGCTGGACTGTTCCCATTGGACACAAGGTCAAGACTGATTTGCATATGGCTGGGTTCAAACTGAAATGGCAAGGGGAGCAAAAAAACGTTGGATTTAGGCCCAGATCTCTGTACTGGGGTGAATGTATGACATTGTTCTGCATTCTGTCCATCAATTGTTCTTTTTCCTTATGAAGTAACAGCATCACTTGTGGCTACCTAGACAATGCATGTCGCAGGTATATGGCAACCAGAGTGCTGTTAGTTGTAACGTAGTGCAACTAATATTTTCTGCATTCAAATACGCACCTTGTAAAACATCTTCGTTGTCATTTTCATCTTCATGCTCATTGCTTTCAGGTTCCTGCTGTTGTTGAGACTCCAACACTGCTTGCTCTGTTTCTTCACTGAGCTAAAGGAAAGAAAATGTAAGTTAATGCCTTCATAATGTAAATTCAAAATATTTATTTTGCTATATGTAGATGTTGAAGGAACTAGCAGCATATGTACATGTGTAGTAGCTAACGAATCATAGAAAATGAATCATAGCTATGCCACGTGCTGGAAAAATACATCACCAACCCTCCTTGGAAACATCTATTCATAAGGTCTTTGCTACAGCGTTCATGACTCATTACTTTGCATTCATCATACTGGAAGTTTTGCAGATCAATACTGTTGGCTTCATCGAGGATTCTAAGCTCTTAAGGTTCACAAGAAAAAACATGTCCTCTCCGACATAGCCGATACACAAACACCTTTTTCAGTATATTCACTGCATTTCCCAACTCTGAGACAATCCATTTGGCCTCCTCTCTGATTAACTAGGTTACCCCAAAAGACTAAATGCTTTTTAACAATATCTCCAAAAACTGTATTGAATGATTGGAATCCCTACTGATTCACTTGTAATCTCTCCCCGACTTTTCTGACTCCGGACTTTACCTTACTACTCACTCCCAGACACAAAGGAAAGGTAATTATGCATAAACAGTCTCCCAGAGAATCAAAGTAAAACATGTCCCTGCGCAAGCCTACAAAGAGGCCTAAGAATAGGATCCAAATACATGCAATATTCTAATTTGCTAAATCTTCCTAAGCATTCCCACAAGCACTGGCTCCAGTGTAACTACTCCACCCTAGCCACACATTCCACCCCATCTTCTCATACACACTATTGCATTAATAAACCCCAGTCATCGACCATCGGGTCCACATGTGGATGTGTAGTTTACGAAGCAGATGGACAAATCGACAAAAGCTATTGAATATATTTTTCTGAGATTATACTAACACTTGAAAGCTGGTAACTGGTTACGTCACAGGCTTTAAAGATTAAATTGCTGCTTTAGGGCCTTCTTTCTCTTCCAGTCTGAATTCTGGGTTATGGATTGCTGTATCTTTCTCTGGATCTCTAAAGCCCCGAAGCCATCTGACCACATAAATTATCTATGGACCAATCTTGCACTAGCTTCACAAAATGATATCTATGTGACTGTGAACAATCATAGTCTGAGGAAACATGCCTTTGCCCCCTCATCAATCTTAGTAATTAGGCGCACATTTGTGCGTACTTTCATACTTCTCTATTCATCTAGGGTACTAGTTGCTTATGAGAAAAAAAAATCCTAGGTTCATGTACTGTTTTCTGCCTACTCTTATAAATTAACATATACATACATATTCACTGAAAAATCCAAAAGGTTACAGGGACGTATGTCACAGTTCGGTTCAGATTTTACATTCACAAAAGCATATCAATTCGGCACTTACAGTTATCTTAAGTAACTATAACTTGTGCCCTAAGGTAACTATAGCTCACAGAGCCCTCCATTCGTCCCATTGAGTCAGGGTACCTTTACTCTGACCCCTCCCATCACTTTTTAACATTATTTTCCTCGCTGGGAACCGAGTCCCAATGAACTGGCGGCTGCAACTTTCCTCTCAGGTTGCAGCCAGCCAATCACTGCATTGCTGTTGGCGCCTGGATTCGCAAATCGAAGGAGGATCCAAGGAGGATCCTCGTCCCTAGATATCCAAATTTGGATTTCAGTTAATATCTCAAACTACTGAAAGGATTTAACCAAATCACAAAAGGTCACTTTCTGGACCAAGATCCAACTTTCTACCAAATTTATCAAGTTCAATTGGCCGCACACTGCTCGTCACACCAGCAAGTTGCCCCAAGGAACTGTGGTCAATGTAGTGGCGACGGCGAGTACGCCTATGCCACGGTGTGTATAGAAAAGTATGTGTCGCATTAGCCATCCCTGGACACGTGTTTCGAGGTAGTTGCCTCTCGTCAGCAGGGAGCAGGTAAGTGTAAAGGGATGCTGCGTGGACTGCCAAAAATTAAAAACAGGTAGAGTACCTCTCATGGCGAGCAGGTGCTGATCCAGGACTCGTCAGTCCGGTGGCTCAAGGGAGCCGTAATATATCAAGTTCAATTGGCCGCACACTGCACGTCACACCAGCAAGTTGTCCCAAGGAACTGTGGTCAATGTAGTGGCGACGGCGAGTACGCCTATGCCACGGTGTGTATAGAAAAGTATGTGTCGCATTAGCCATCCCTGGACACGTGTTTCAAGGTAGTTGCCTCTCGTCAGCAGGGAGCAGGTAAGTGTAAAGGGGTGCCGCGTGGACCGCCAAAAATTAAAAACAGGTAGAGTACCTCTCATGGCGCGCAGGTGGTGATCCAGGACTCGTCAGTCCGGTGGCTCAAGGGAGCCGTAATATATCAAGTTCAATTGGCCGCACACTGCTCGTCACACCAGCAAGTTGCCCCAAGGAACTGTGGTCAATGTAGTGGCGACGGCGAGTACGCCTCTGCCACGGTGTGTATAGAAAAGTATGTGTCGCATTAGCCATCCCTGGACACGTGTTTCGAGGTAGTTGCCTCTCGTCAGCAGGGAGCAGGTAAGTGTAAAGGGATGCTGCGTGGACTGCCAAAAATTAAAAACAGGTAGAGTACCTCTCATGGCGAGCAGGTGCTGATCCAGGACTCGTCAGTCCGGTGGCTCAAGGGAGCCGTAATATATCAAGTTCAATTGGCCGCACACTGCACGTCACACCAGCAAGTTGTCCCAAGGAACTGTGGTCAATGTAGTGGCGACGGCGAGTACGCCTATGCCACGGTGTGTATAGAAAAGTATGTGTCGCATTAGCCATCCCTGGACACGTGTTTCGAGGTAGTTGCCTCTCGTCAGCAGGGAGCAGGTAAGTGTAAAGGGATGCTGCGTGGACTGCCAAAAATTAAAAACAGGTAGAGTACCTCTCATGGCGAGCAGGTGCTGATCCAGGACTCGTCAGTCCGGTGGCTCAAGGGAGCCGTAATATATCAAGTTCAATTGGCCGCACACTGCACGTCACACCAGCAAGTTGTCCCAAGGAACTGTGGTCAATGTAGTGGCGACGGCGAGTACGCCTATGCCACGGTGTGTATAGAAAAGTATGTGTCGCATTAGCCATCCCTGGACACGTGTTTCAAGGTAGTTGCCTCTCGTCAGCAGGGAGCAGGTAAGTGTAAAGGGGTGCCGCGTGGACCGCCAAAAATTAAAAACAGGTAGAGTACCTCTCATGGCGCGCAGGTGGTGATCCAGGACTCGTCAGTCCGGTGGCTCAAGGGAGCTGTAATATATCAAGTTCAATTGGCCGCACACTGCTCGTCACACCAGCAAGTTGCCCCAAGGAACTGTGGTCAATGTAGTGGCGACGGCGAGTACGCCTCTGCCACGGTGTGTATAGAAAAGTATGTGTCGCATTAGCCATCCCTGGACACGTGTTTCGAGGTAGTTGCCTCTCGTCAGCAGGGAGCAGGTAAGTGTAAAGGGGTGCCGCGTGGACTGCCAAAAATTAAAAACAGGTAGAGTACCTCTCATGGCGCGAAGGTGCTGATCCAGGACTCGTCAGTCCGGTGGCTCAAGAGAGCCGTAATATATCAAGTTCAATTGGCCGCACACTGCTCGTCACACCAGCAAGTTGCCCCAAGGAACTGTGGTCAATGTAGTGGCGACGGCGAGTACGCCTATGCCACGGTGTGTATAGAAAAGTATGTGTCGCATTAGCCATCCCTGGACACGTGTTTTGAGGTAGTTGCCTCTCGTCAGCAGGGAGCAGGTAAGTGTAAAGGGGTGCTGCGTGGACTACCAAAAATTAAAAACAGGTAGAGTACCTCTCATGGCGCGCAGGTGCTGATCCAGGACTCGTCAGTCCGGTGGCTCAAGGGAGCCGTAATATATCAAGTTCAATTGGCCGCACACTGCTCGTCACACCAGCAAGTTGCCCCAAGGAACTGTGGTCAATGTAGTGGCGACGGCGAGTACGCCTATGCCACGGTGTGTATAGAAAAGTATGTGTCGCATTAGCCATCCCTGGACACGTGTTTCGAGGTAGTTGCCTCTCGTCAGCAGGGAGCAGGTAAGTGTAAAGGGGTGCCGCGTGGACTGCCAAAATTTCTACCAAATTTGGTGTATTTCCATTCACAAGTTCGGGCTGCATGTGTGTCTAAAATCCCTATGGGAATTGACATGGGAAACACACTTTTTTTGAGCCTCCCTTTTTCTTGGCCCCCCTCTTGACAGATCACCCTGAAACTTTCATGCATAACTAGAATCAGCGGCACAATTTTTTGGGGACAATTCCGTGAAGATTCGTCAAACTGCCTACTGGGGAGATATATATATTCCATCCCAGTAGCGTTGCCACTGGGTAGTTATAGTTAGCTTAGCATTTCCATAGGAAATGCCTTTTTTGTTTTGCTAATCACTTTGATGCCGTTTCATGGATCTACAAAAAACTTTCCAAAATGTTTCTATTTTTTGTCTAGTTTGTGCATGGAAAGTTTAAGAGTGATCAGTCAAGTGAGGGCTGAGAAAAAAGGGGGGTCCCAAAACGCAAGATCCCCATGCATTTTACATAGACTTTTTTTTAAGAAGCACTACCGCCAAAACTGATGAACGGATTTACACCAAATTTGATAGGAAGCTAGATCTTGAGCCGCAGATTGTACTTTTTGTGATTTGGTGTAAATTCGTGCAGTAGTTTTTGAGAAAATAAGGTACAAATATATTTGTATATCTGGACGGTTGGGTCCGAGAGACTCTCGCAAGAGTCCCTCATACCCAGTTTTAAAAAATTAAGAAATTTCTGATTGGCCCTGGGAGTTTTTTTCCCTTGGGTCAATTTGCTCATGGCTCAGAGTCAGACTTCCGCGAGAGTGGGAGTGCTCTGATTGGCTGCCAACAACATGAGAAATGTTGCCTGCGGCGATTAGAGGACTTGGGGACTTAGGGCCGGATGTACTAACATTAGGAATACTGTTTTCCTAATTGCGATTATATCTAAATCACAATTTGGAAATAGGTATTCCTAATGTACAAAATCCTTTATTTCTAAATAGCAATTTCTAGTAGGTTGCAAATCGACCTACCTCATGAATATTAATGCCGTAGGTTGCAACTTGCGACCCACTAAAAATCGCAGCCATCACAAGGATGGTAGCCTCCTGAGGTCAACAGACTACCATGTCTGTGATTGCTTTTTAATAAAGTAATCTTTTTTATTTTAAACAAAACGGGTTTCGTTAAAAAAGAAAAAAATGTAACTTTGAAGTTAAATTTTTTTAAGAATAGGCAGTGGTCTGTGGGACCACTGCCTGCTGTTATAATAAAAAAATAAAAAAAAATCTCAAAGGGGAAGGGGTCCCTAGGGGACCCCTTACTTACCATCAGTCAATCGGTTACTATCACTTTTAAAATAGTGGTAAAGTAAAGTTAATAGTGACTAGAATTTGGTCGCAAAACAGTAATACCTACCATACCAATTTGGTATTTTAAAGGGAAGCCCAAAACAGGCATCTTCCAAATTGCAATGCAAATTGCAATGTGGTAACTATTACCGAATTGCATTTTGCACATTTGAAAATGCACTTTTGTGGTCACAAATGGCCCGATTCTGCGAATCGGTCCATTTGCAACCAAAAAAAATGCTTTGTACATCTGGCCCTTAATTCCCTGCCCTGAAGTTTAAAAAAAGAAAATAATATTAGGGGGCAGGGTAGGCCCCCCTCCCTGAGCCTCCAAAGGCCCTAGGGACCCCATCCCTCGGGGCCGGCTCACTTACTGTGCTTGGAGTGCCCACCACTACCCTGTCACACTTAATGTAGCCATAACTCACAATCTCACATCTACCCTAAATCAAAATCCTAATCACAGCTGGAAGCTGAACGATTAAACAACACCAACTTTAACTCATGTCTTTGCCTTAACAGACAAACGAACGCAAAATTGCTAAAATCATTAATAAAAATATTATTTTTCAATGTTTAATGCATTTTCTTCTTTAGTACTAAAAATAAGAATAAACCTAATACATTTTTGTTCTTTTTCCTTCTTCTTTTTCATATATTGCACGAAAACCCATTAAGAATAAGAATAGCTAAAACTGGTTTGATTCTAGGTGTTTTTCCTTTTATCTATCAGTCAGTAATGGGCGACTGGGCCAAGGGACAACTTCAAGCTTTGTTTCAACTGGAAGAGCATTTGTTGTAGAAAAAAATATTGCGTGAAAATCAGGTTAGAGTGTTTTATGTTTTTTATGTGCAGGCTGTGGTTAGGCCTCATACCCCTAAGAAGTTAAATCGGACACATTAGTGAAGGCAATATATTTAGCTGCTTGTTCCTTCCCTCACACACTACTATTTTATAATTTTGTTTATGCAGAAATTTATTTTTAATCTTGTCCATTTCCTTTTAATACTATTCTTAAAATGTTGTTATTTTTAAAAGCTATAATGCATAGCTCCAAAACTAAGAGAAGAAACTCGTTTTTTATATATCAAAATTATCTTTCCAACATCGAAGCAATGCATCACTAATAGAGATTTCAAAGCCAGACATTATTATCCAACAAGGCCCCCTGGCCACAGTTTTCATCTTAAGATTTTCACAGGTTGAAAATACTATCTGCAAAGGGCTGGTCGAGAATAGTGCACATCAGTAACTGTAAACTTGCTGAGGGGGTTGATATCCGCTAACAGAGGCCCACCGAAGCATATCCAAGTAACCTTTGGAGCTCTGTGTGCACTGGCGCCAGTAGTATCAGAGAAGCGTTTCAAGAAATAAGTGAGTCAGCACGTTTTGGCCTAGAGAGCCCTTAGAGGTATACAATGCATGTGCCAAAAGTAAGCTACAGCACATGTAGAAGGCACAGGCAAACATGAAGACTATCTTGTGGTTGTCATTATGCACAGAGATACTTACACAAACCAGTAAGAACTATTCAACAAGCATTGGCAAAGCCAATAGGTCTCGCCTTTGGGAGCTTTTACGTGTTGAGCCAGAGCTCTTGGCTTTGCTAATGTGTTTAAGCTATGTTGTTGAGTGGTGTGGCTTGTGTGCAACATCTTACAGTTATGATTTAAAAAAGTGCTATAAGCAGTTTTGTTACTATGTCTATAATTAAGATGAGATTATGTATAAGTGAACAAGTAAAAAAAATAATTAATATAAAAAATGTTTAGTGTTTTTTTGGGGGGAATGTTGGCAACGTTTGCCTGCCTGTTCTAAATGGTTGTTATAGTTTTTTTTGTGGTTTTGGGTGGTGGGATATAAACAACAGCTGGGAAGAGGTTGGGAAATAGTATGTAAATTATAATTTGAGTAGCAAACAGTTATTAGCGATGAATTAACAGATACCAGATTTGGAGTGTACTATGTAGCTATACAAATGGCTGAAGTATGGAATAGACAATTAAATACCATAATACTTAATGTCCTTTGTCTTCCACCTGGTGCTTTGAAAAGGGTCATTATATGAAATTTTAATGCATAAACTGGATAACAACCGAACACTCACATTACGCTGTTCTAGGAACAACCCCTTGTGCTTCAGATGCTCCTGCTACAGTAAAAAAGTTATCTGTAAAGTATTACCGGAGAGACAGATGTGAGCTTGACCGGGTCCATATAAAACGCACTGGGGTTTTGAGTGTTAAGAGCTGGGGCACTGGTGTGTACAGAGTGGGGACATTTAGGGGTACACTGACAGGATGAGGTGATGTGAGACGCATGGAAGGAGAGGCACTCTGGGCTGGGTGGCTTGGGAACGCAAGTCACGCATGTGGACTTCTGAGAGCTCGCACTCCTGTGGTCCGTGAGGTACTTCAATCCCTTCAACTAATTGAGGAGTGTAGCCCATCAGCCCCCAGGAGATGATGCACCACAGCCTGCATCACGCTGCACGCTCCTGGCTGGACAATAAAAAGGGTCTGCTCTTCGGCCTTCAGAAATATCTCCTGGCCAAGATCCAGTTTCCAGTAAATTATGTAGTAGGATAAATGACCGAACAGAGAAAAGTGCCCATATAAGCCAATCCAGTCGAATTAATTGCTTTCCCGGTCCAGACAATTGGCCCATTCAGCGTTGTTAGTGCAGGATACTCCCTCCAGAACCAAGACACTTTTGCACATCTGAAGTGGGAAGCATAAGTTGAGGGTAAAATGGGAGGCCTCATCAAAGTTTGCTTTGGGCACAACATTTTGTGCTTTGCTACTGCCGGATGCCAAATAAAGGTATTGCCTTCCATAAGAGTGTCTGGGTGCCCACTGCCCTTAAGAGGCATGCCACTTCATTCTCAGCCATGGATTCTCACGTTTCGTCTCTCACTTGCCCCGGCATGGTCAATACTTTTGCACAGTTTATGGCACTTCATTGACTACAAATAAAGTTTATCTGGTTTGTAATGTTAATTACAAAAATACAACATTCAATAACATAAATATAAAATAGCCCATAAAATAAAAACAGCTGTGGAACTTTACAATGAGCACATAAAAGCCAATGCAGACAAAATCAAAGCTAATAACTAGGGCAAGGTCCCCTCTACTTTGCCTCTTCTCTCTCTTACCTTGGGACACGCTAATGGGAGTCCGGCCACGACCTGGATGGTGACACAGAAGGAAAGTGCAGCTCTTGTGTTAATAGAGTTTGACGGGTTAACCGTGGGCGCCATCACTCCTGAATAAACCCAGAAGAGGGCCCATCTATCACAGTTCCGGGGTTCCTCACCCTACCCCGCCCCCTGCCCTTAAGACCGTGCTTGAGGTCCTGCCGGCCGGGCCAGCGCCTCCATTAAGGGTAGTTATGAACTTGTTCGTCTCCTTGTACAGCCGCTGGAGCCCGGGCCAGGCTGGCTCGCTCTCACTAATCCTGCAGACATATTGCTGTGAGATGAATTGATGTCAGCAGCTATCAGGGCTTTAAGTGGGATGAAAAAACTGGGGGGTCTCTCATAGGGGCGTGGCCGATGTAATTAAAGGCGTGGCATAAAACACAAGTTAGAAATTTGTACTTAGCATAGTGTGCCTCGCCACTGGTATTTTGCGGTTTCGGTCCATTTATCCAGCTATTTAACACAACAAGTCACATTACACCTACAACAAGCCAGGACTATTGGCTTTGTCAATGATTGTAAATTGCATAAGATAAATAAGCAGCAACTATCACTTCATTGTATATATTATTGAAAATGCTTCCGTTCTTGTGCGCGAGGTTTTGGCGTAAAGTAGAGCTGCCGACCTTTGAGCTAAGAAAGCAGGTTTGAGCCTCACATCGGCTCACTGTGATTCAAAACATCAATATGTGCTTGTGTTTTGTAACTGGTTCTCATGTAAAGCGCTCCAAGTTTGCTCTAAATAAAACTGAAAAGCGAGTCACTTTGAAGCTACATCAAAAGCAGTGACGGAAGGTATTAATACAGAGTTAATGGTTTTTTTCCACCCTGAGGGTAAAAACGGAGAGCCCGATAGGGACCGGTTTCTGCACCTGCTGTAAGACCTGCCGGTGCTCTCAGCACCGGCAGGACCCAGCGCACTTAAATCCCTGGCAGCTATTGATTCCAGTGTATTACGGCAGTTATTCCGCGTGCTCCACCTATACAAAACATGGACTGAGGCCCTGAAGATTGCCTTGCGCCTACCAAGCAGTCACGTCTCCTCGATGAGAGGAATGGATCGTCGGGGACAAGGAAGCTCCTGCTCACGAGCAGATGGGGGACACTGTTGTACTGCAGTTCTCCAACCGCTGGCAGGCGGGCACCGGAAGTCTGCTCTGTTTGCGGGTTCTTTTTGTGGCTGCGACTCTAAAGCCCAGCGGTGGGAGAGACCTTAAGGGTTGTATGTGTATGTGTATGAGGCTATGGGCACTGTGCCGAAAAAATTTCAAGCGTGCGGCCGCCATGCTCTGTGAAGAAACACTGTGTAAAGAAGTGCTGGGGACGTGAAACCGCACAAATGCAAACTTTTTTTTAAAAGGTAGTGCGCCGAAACAAAATAAATGCCCTGGAGTGACCTGATCCATGTAACAGGGTCAGTCTCCAGGGCGGTAACAAAACACCCAAAAGGCAGAACAAATGTACGGGATGTACCAAACAAAGGAAAGGAATTTTGAAAGGCAGGCTTAGAGACCAATTAAAGGTATGGGTGTGTAAAGGGCATGGTAAACCCCACAGACGTAGATACTCCATGTCGAGAGACAGCGCATGCGCGCTGTCTAGGCTCGACCTAAAAACAGACATGCTTCCGCACTACCTAGGCTCGACCTAAAAACAAACATGATTTTGAAGCAATCGGTTGGTAGAGTTTTCTTTAATTAGAAAAATAAATCTGCTTAATAATATGAGTCACTTGTAACAGACATCATGCCATTCATCGTATGTTTTTATTTATCTCTGACACAGCACGCAGCAAAATGTGCTCTGTCTGTTTGTATGACATATTGTTGTGAAAGAACTCTTTGGAGGAAGCCTTTGTTGATTTCCAAGGCTCTTCCTGCAGAAACTATTGTATTCATTCAAGACTTTTTCCTATTGTTTATGTAACTAGTTTGTTCCGACATTGGACGACATTAGGTCAGAAGTGGCGAATCAATAATCATGTAGGGAGAGTGTTAGGATGGTAGGATTATATGACGTTTTATAATGCTGAAATGTGATTAGCTGAAATTATACTTTTGCTTGCATCTTTCTGACATTGCAGTTTCTATCATTTTTGATGGTGAAATTAACTATATAAACCTTCAAATGTGGGGTGAGCCAGAGTTTTCTATATTTCTACTAAGGATGCTGTCCGATTCTCTATAGTTTGCTGCACTTTTAAGGACTTGGACTATTTTTCAGATGTTGCTCAATTATGTAGTTAACTACATTCTAGGAGCTTTGATGGCAATTGATTTCTATACCTTTTGCCGAGTCACTGAGTTTGCTGCTGCATTTAAATGTTTTATTTTTTCCGCACTGCACTTTAAAATTTTAATAAACTTTCATGGTTTTCTAAATTACTGATCTCAAACTCACTCTCTGACTCATACTTCATTACTGGGTATATTTTGAAAGGCTGTTTGAATACTGTCTTTAGGGACACATTACCTTATCGTCCTGTGCCCAGCATCTGGGCACTATGAGTGTTATGACTATAATGCAAATTATCTAAGACATGGCACTCACCAGTAAAACGGTCATGACAGAGATGAGTGGCTAAACTGCATGTCACAGATTCAAATCTCAATAGGTTTGAAAAGTTTGTCATCCTTGAAAATGTTATAAAATGTGTATAACACACTCACAAATTAAACAATTGTTTTAAGCTTCAAGGGATACATCGACAATGAGGACAGCCAGCAAGATAGAGCCAGCCTACTCAGTGTATGAGCATATAGAGAATGGAGTTCCATGCGTTATGAGAAAACACTGCAAGGCTCCTATTTACTTCTGACATGTGTCTTAATAAAGAACGAAAGGAGGAGATATTTTCAGAGCCAGTGGTCATCTTAGCTTACAAAGGATGATTTTGTTCTGAGGTATGTGGGATTCAGACCCTGATAAATGTTTTAAGGTCAGACAGAAACGTTTAGAATCAAAACTCTACCTACCAGGTAGACAATACAAAAATGTAGTCTGCTATCATGTCTGGGAGCCCTACAAGCTAGGCTAGCACCAGTTATTTCTGCAATCACTGAGTTACTAAGACGGACTGCCAGAGAAAGAGCATTTTTAAATTCCACTGTTGTGGAAACCAGAGGCATAAAAGTGGAGTTCCTGAGAATGAAGACGGCTTTAAAAAATTGCGGGAACAAAACATTTGTTTCCGTTAACATTCCTCCCTTACACTAAGAAATCTAAAATATCTGGTCAAATATTCTCTTGGTTCATATCTAGAATATGAACAATCTACCTGAGAAAATCCTCATAATCTAGAACTTAGTATTTTTCAAAGGATTTATATCTCATCTTTTTCTCCACCCAGTTCAACACGTAACCGTTCCATATTCTCAAAGAAGAACATATTACCCCAGACCAACAACTGTTATGCTCCCTCAATTAACACAATTTTCCCACCCAAACCATCTCCTTGAAGCTAACCTGTTACTCTGTTTACTAAATTACTGGAATATAACTTCAATTGTTTTTGATTCTCTGCAAAGTGCTTTGCTTCCTGGTAGGATAAATAAATATTCTGTATTATACAAATAATAAACACTATACCTGTATCATGCATTCTTCTCCAGCAACATAAATTAAAAGTAAAGTAAAGGAAGTGGGTGTGGGGTGTGCGATGTGTGATGTATGTGTGTGTAGTGTGCATGTTTCGCCACCAATATCTCTTCACCAGGAGGATAAAATCTATCAATGTGTTATTCCGGTTTCACAAGCTACCCAAAACATAGCTGACTGCAAAAAGTGCATCCGTTAATCTACAAACCCTGTGCAATCATAAATTAGTACGTGTGCAATTTGCATTCAATTTAAGCAGAACAATGAGGATTGGACCCTAGTCCCTTTGACAAATGTTCAAGGCGCTGGAGGTATCTATTGCAGAGGCATTTATCTCCAATCCAATTCACTTTGGTTAATGACAGCTGCATGATATTTCAAGAAAATCTCTGGACACCATTAACGGTTACATGAGCGTAGAATTCCTAGATATCAACATCTATAACATATTGTTTGGGGTCAAGGAAAACAAGTTTTCATATTTATTTTGTCCAATGGACAAGTAGGCTCGGCCCAAACCTCTGCAGCACAAATCCTGTGACTGACAGTTTACAGTACCACAGTATGGTGGTGGGAAAGACAATTGTCTCTCAATAAACAATCTGTACATTTTTCACCATTGCATATATATGATTCATTAATGCAAAGACTTGACTATTAGAATGGGCACTGCAAGGAAATGCAATGAGCTGTACGCTCAGCTTGTGTTATTGACAGTGATCCAATATAAAAATTGTACATGTTTCAAAATGTAACAACTTGTGGCTGTTTATTATGCTTCAGTGCCAGTCTCCCCTTGCAGCTGATAGTGCACTTTACAAATACGCATAGCATAACATGCCCCCAGAATGCACCCTGATTTTATGCAAATACATATAGAAGCACGAAAGCAAGATCGTTGCTTGATTTCATAATACAATGAAAGCAAAAGTGGCAACTTGAAAAAAACATTTTGCTAAACTATTGTACTACTTTAAATACCATTTCTCTGAGGAATCATTTAGGAAAACATGTTTGATGCATGTCAATATTAAACAAAAAAATTGTATTCAGAATCGGTGTAAAGCCTTGCATTGATGCAGATTTACACCTTTAAGGAATTTACAAGCAGTTAAAGACGTAGGCCTGAAAACTTCTATCCACACACCTATAACATATATTTGCTCATCTTAAAATCTGCAGAGCAATTACTAATTGACCTGTTAATTTTGTTTTCTTTTTTCTCAAGACAGAAAATATTTTCCTTCGTAGAGAAAGTGCTTTCCTTACACCCCTACACTGGAAAACGTTTTAATCCTGCGCTTGTCATACATAAATTTTATTTTTTCCAGTGTGGGAAGAGATTGAAGAGGATTTGATGATATCCTTACACATTTAAGGTTGTGGTCGTGGACAAAGTCATCAGGCACTGCAGCTCTGAAAATAACCATTCCTGCCTCCCTCCAGCCCCAGTACATACATTTACAGAAAGATATCAAAATGAAAGCCTGCTAGAACCGAATCCAAACCCAGATATAATATAAGCCCTGGTATACTCAGAGAGGCTATCAACTGAGCTCTGATACAATGAGAACACTGCCATAACTGCTGACCTTGCTCCATGGCACAAACAAGGGACAAATAGATTTAAAAATGGATGCTTTCAAATAAGGTGGGTGCCACCACCATGCCCACCGTTCAATGGTTGTGTGCAATTATTACAAACTAATTCAAAGATGACCACAGTGGATGTGCACACATTCAAGAAGGCTAACTTTGAATACATACAGAACATTCAAAAAACACATTCTACGTTGGCCTAGCGGTGGATGTGTGTGTAGTGTGCATCCACAACAGCCATCTTTGATTTAACCATTTCTTGGTGCCTGCTGGGTGGGCAGACATGTTAAAATGGATAAAGTACAATTTTTTTTAATGACAACATTGTATCAATTTCAGTCGATAACGATACACAAGACTTTTGCACAAATTAGCATATGGACCAGCATTCGCCAGGCTGACTGAGCCTGTGACTGAAAATTGAGGGTTAATATTAGAAAATACCACAATAAACCTCTCCCCACATCTAACCCTGGGATATTATTACAGTTAGCCACAGCAGTTCCCTTGCTTCTGTGGACCCCTGTTCAGGCAAAATACAGTTTTAAGATAGGCACTTGACAATAGCGTGGTTGTTGCAAAAAGGTATAACAAAATAAGGTGGGAAATGTGTGACACAAGGTGGTGACACAGGGAGGGACGGGGTTGCAACGAAGGGGTGGGGAATATTTGCAAAAACGACAAGCAGTGGACAAGTTGGGGGTGAAGAAGGGATAGAAACATGGAGAGTAAGTGGCACAAGGGGAAGAGAGCAAGAACACACATGCAATTTCATGGAGTGTTTATGGGAATGAGTAGTTCCCTAAATGCAAGCAACGTCAGCAGTGGAAGGATAAATGTCAACGAATCAGAAGGTGAGACAAACATAAGAACAGGGAGGGAAGCCATCAAATTATGAGGAGACAACTGAGAGAGACACCGAAGTCAAGAGATCATGAGCAAGGAGCGTACTCAAAGCCTACTCAATGTATATTGTAAACAATACGTCGGGGTAACAGAGAACTAAAGTTCAGCAGCTAAGACCTTAAACAGAAGGAAGGCATGTGGTGGCTCTCCACAGACATAGCTCTCTGCAGGCAGATGTGAAAGCTCAATATACCTTAATGGGTGGAGTGGACTTGCTTAAAAGGGAATAGCAAGGACCATACAGGCCATGGGTGATGTTACTGCTCCATCGAGCAAAGGATATTAGTACAAGGGCCTGAGAACAAAGTGGGGATTCTTTTGGGCCCACGGTCAGATAACCAGTACTTATCTGGTGATGCAAAGGAATCCGGGAACGTCAGTCAGCCATTTCCAAGTGGCCTGGATATCAAACAGATTAACCAAATCGCTTCTGTTAAATATGCGGACTGTGGCATCTGTGGGGTCCTTAAAAGAGGACAAACATGATGAAGGCAACTTTGGATACCGTTCTGAAAAGTAGAAATAATGTAGGAAAAATAATAATGCTGGTGGAGTCACATGTGGGAAAGGGGAAGGGCAACAGGGGCTAAAAGAAAAATGCCAGACTTGGTATCCAGATGCTGACAAACAACTGAACATAGTAGAAGTAGTTAGGCACAACCCAGATACTATGCCAAGAAGCAATCAGTGCCCTTGTTAGCAAGGATATAATATTTAAAAGGATGGAGCTTTAGTAAATGGCAGCAAATGTAAGGTTTATTTGATTATTTCCTGCCAAGGGGAAAAGAGCCTCAACGAGGTCCTTCAAGATATTTACAATTAACGCCTGAGCTACAGAGACGACCTGGAGTAGTTCACAGGGAAAACGTGCCAGAAGTCAGACTATAGGTACTATTGGGATGATCTTAAATTATTCAAATATCATACATAGCATATTGAAGGTCCAACACTGAAGAGACAAGATCTGTAAGTTTGTGAGAAATACATCCTTTCTTTTCAGATGGAGGCCACGAGACACTTCATCGGACGGCAGCCCGGCTAAACTTCTGAAACGAACTTCTGAATTAAACCATACCAGCGACAGTGATATGCAGCCAAACAGAAGGCTTCACATGGCTTGAGGATTTTTGTATTTCCACAAGTGGAGACCGTCAAATCTTTTTGGGCAAAGTGAGAACTGGATCAGAAGACATGTGCATACCTCAACTAAGCAATCAAAAAAAGGTTCCACTGTTATCCTACAGTGCTCAGATTAAAGATGTTGGGAAATATAGTAGTAATAGCAATTTTCGGTTCCTGTGAGAGTAACTACATTTGAGATCTGAATGGAGTGTTAGAGCAATAATTTTAGGTCCCGCAGCGTGCAGGGCTACAATAGTAAAATTGTGAGATATCACCCTAAAGAGCATACTGAAATCAGCAGTAACTATCTGGTAACCAAGACCCTAGTTAACAAAGGATATTCAAGGGCACCAAGGAATGTGTACGTAGAGCAGGAAACAGAACCTTTTTCAGAAAGTTTAGATTGTTCAATGTATAGTCAGGGCTTGAAAGCCAAAAGGTATGAGGAGGTTTTCTGATATGGAAAATATTACTAAGCATTATACTCCGACATCTCTTTTCCAAATATTTAGGTCTGATGTTATCCAAGAACTTTTGATTTTATAAAAATTATCTGTACAATATACATACTAATATGGGCATTTGGACAGTCCACTTCATCTGATGGTTGGTTATTGGGTTATTCACGTTTTTCGTATGCCCAGTACTGCATACAGCATGGAGCAATGGGTCAGAACACTCCAGTCATTGGCCTACTTCACTGTGAGTGACTGCGTTCAGCCATTTCATATGGAGCGCATTCACACAAATTGAAGTTCCCTTGAGTGTCAGGGACTACTATCGCAACGTGTGATTTTTGAGAGCAAAAAATGTTCTTGCTTTCAGTCATTTTGTTTTTTAGATGGATTATAACCTGGCAGCCTACTCAACAATAACGTTTTTCTAGAACTATGACAAAATAAAATAAAGGACTGACAAAGCTAAAAGGCTGGCAGACAATTGACCTATTGGTTATGCCAGTGCTTGTTTAGTGATGTATTTTATTGAATACTCTTCAAGAATCAAGTGAAAAAGAAGAACAGAACCAAGATTTATGTAATTAAAAGCTGAATGGTCCACCAACAATGTGTCCTATGCACCCCAAGTCAATGTTATCTATCATTAAGATGACTTGTTAATCCTATTGGTGTCCTAGAATTGTTTGCAAGGCCAGGCCCATTTGAAAATACTCTGGTGCTCATTATTAAGCTGGTATAAATGTATGGTATCATAAAGTTATAATAATAACTACAGTGGCAAACAATTGAGTGCAGACTATCTGATTGGTCAATATTGAGCAATGTATGCTTTTCCTTACATGATCACTAACATTTTGAACATTTAAGACCAAGAGTACTACACAGTCGAGTCTTTTACAGTGTTATCTCAGTGTTGCACGGAGACCAGATTGCTGCTTTACCCAATAGGTGCTGAGTTGCGAAGCTGTGCACCTTGGTGATATTTGAGGAAAATCTGGGTGAGCATTTCATGTGTAGGACTGTAAAACCTGAAAGTAAGCCTGGACAGAAAGCAAGCTTCTCTCGCTGTTTTTGTTTTCTCAGTGCATCAGCATTCTGACACCTGTATTTAAAGGAGTAAAAATACCAAAATGTGAAGCACACAGTCAAAGCATCCACTGGGAGACACAGCGACGTGTGTAATGGCTGTGGCCACTTCTTTCAGAGTCAGAGGTGTTCACCATTAACCAATTGCATTTTGTGAATGGTTACCTCCAACTCTCATCGAGCGATGGTCAGTCACTGCTTTGTGACTGTATGTGCGGGCACAGAGCATTGGCAAATCTCTATATGACTCACAAAAGAATGGACACCACCATCTTTGCCTTTGTGGTACACAAAGTCTGATTGTGGGCCTTATGTTGTGAAATGGGAATTGCAAAGTGCAGTGGTTCTGTCCATTACTGGGATTAATCAGGGGTCTCCAACCTTTTCTGTGGTGAAAGCGACTTCTGATCAATGAAAATCATTGTGAGCTACTGAAGGCTATGCAACTCGTGACTTTTAGACTAATGTCCATTGAGCCCGATACCATGGTTTGAACCAAATACTTTGACTAGCGGCACTATGACAGGGCTGCCATGTTTGTCAGTGAGAGCGTGGTCTTTGTGGATGTACGAACATGTGTGTGTATGAATGGGATATATGTGTATGGGTGACTGAGAATGGTATCATATGTACTAGTGGCACAGGACATAGCTTTCGTCATATGTGGCACCATTACATGTATAACACAAACATACAACCATTTTTTTCAATGGGAGAAAATTCAAGTACAGAAATGTTCTGCAAAAAATATTCATAATATTGAACATTATTCTGCACTATAAATTTTGGGTCATAAATCTGACTAAGCACTGGTTAGCAGGCCCTGCTATCTGCAGCCTGGTGATAATAATGTGAAATAAATACAGCCTTCCCTTAACGTTAAAAGGATAATGTGGCCCTATGCTTATTTAATAATGAACTTAAGGCTGGGAGCTACTCTGAAGGTGTCTGGGAGCTACTGGTAGCTCGTGATCGACAGGTTTGGAGACACGTGGACTAGACACTGCAGGTGCTGTGTCTATTACTTTAAAGTAGCTTTTTAAATCTGGCTTGTGGTATCTTGGACTTTTGGCACAAGGATATGAGGAAGTCGGTCTACAGCTGGCTTCAGAACTATCCATTAATGCATATGCGCTGTTGGTCTGTTCCTCGCTCTTGGCTGTCTTCGGCCTGAAGTATTATCCAAACCAAAAATAATAGATTTGTTGCTTTAACTATTATTCCAAAATGATGGGGCTTGCTCTACTCAAAAATGTTATTAACGTTCGAAAAAAAAAAAAAAGATCCATGATAAGCAGTAAAATAAATTGACCTGAGTCTTAAAAATGTGCTGCTCTGTAAGATTTCCCATTAACAATAGTGTGCCTGCGTCATGTGACAATGCATGTGACATATCCTACAGGAAATCCCATGGCGCTGAATTTAGCACCTTTATCTTTTGCCTGTTTCAGGCACATGTCTGCACTGGGCAGGATATCCTTCAATATTCTGCCGCCCAGGCGGGAAACTTGAAAAGATCTGTTGGAGGCAAAGAGGACAATCCCAACAAGTGAGCAGAATTAGGTGGTATTGTTTCTGCATATTTTCTCTTACTACTTTCACCAGTTTCCTATGTTAACAGTGTTTGAAACAGGCATTACCAAAACACTCTATAGAAGCATACAACACCGAGGATACAGAACATGGCAACGCATAATTCATATTTCAGTTCATGTGTGCTACAAATCTATAAACAATCGCTTTTTTGTAGACCAATACGGAATAAGCAGAGAATACATAACGGGTAACTGTATTATGGTCCAATAATGCATATTAAAGGCTCTGATGGCATTATTAACCACAGGCCGAAGGTTGAGTGGTATGTAAATCTAACCAACTCCATGTTGGCAGTGAAGGACCATGATACACAATACACATTAATTGTTCATACTACACGTTTGGAGCCTTCCGCATGAAAAGCAGATAACGTTGACTAAAAACATAGCGTCATTTCGGACATTACTGTTGAGTTGTCTGCAGTAAAGGGAATTAAAAAATGTTATGTTATTTAGAGTCAGTTGGTTGCGAGTCTATTATTTACTGTATAATTATGCAAACATTAACAATCATGTTTGTGAAAATGTGCCTGTAAAGTGAGAACTCTTGCAACTGCATCCTACATTTTTAAACTAACAATGGGCCCTGATTAAAACTAGAATGTTCAGGTTTTGTTTCCCCTTTGTGGAGACCGCATGAATTTACAAATCACAATAATGAAGTGTGTTTTGATGCTTTTATCATCAGATAGTACTGTCATGCATTAGGGTTTAATTAGTGACCTGGATAGAAGAAAATCACATTAAAACGGCACGACTCTGTGGATGAAATTTATAATTCATAGGAATTATATAATTTCGCATACTATGGAAAAATTTGATAGTTATGATAAGATCTCTGTGAAATATGGATCTTGAAACCTTTTTCTGAAATAAAAGCAGCCAAATGTGTTGTAATTAACAGTTTGCGACAATGAGCTCTTATACACCCAATATTATGCTGCAACCGAAAGTAGTATGGTACAATGGGGGGGTGGGGGGGGGGGCGGTTATTGCACAGAATGCTGAAGACAGATGAACAGCGATACTTCTTAGAAGCCGACTGGTCTGTTCAGTTGTTGTTCAGAGGACTTGCATCTACATGCCGCCACCTTCTTGTGGGTTTTATTTTCATTCGCTGCGGGGACCTCCCACCAGGCACTTGCAGTTCTATTGGAATTATCTCTGTCTATTCTTTTTACAAATTTGCTTTTTGTTCAGGGGCCACATAAACAACCTGAGGCAAATGGTACCCCCTGATGGAAACAGCAGAAAGCCCGATCCTATACATCGACTATACAATATTGAGGGTCAACCTCGGGGCTGCTGCCTCGGACACCAACCGACAAGTACAACTGAGTCTGGCACTGTACCTCCTGGTAGGATCTTGTGAGCTCTTTTCTGATCATCTCCCGGCCAGGGGACAGACGGCAGTGCGCTGACAGATGGACAGCAGAAGACGTGGGCACACTGACTGTTGCTCCTCCCGCCTCCTGGACTGTCCCCGGCAACTTCGTGGCTCCACCTCCGTTCACTTGTAGGTCCTCCCCGGCTGTGTGCCATGCTGTCCGGCTGGTTAGGTGGAGGGTGTCCAATGACATCGACGACGGACGAGAGAGAGTGGCAGACTTCGTGGCCATATTGAAGTGGGATATTCTCCTGGCCGTCCGCTTTTCGTGCTTTGATTCGTGACGAACAGTTCTGTTGCAATACATGCTGGACGCCTGATCTGAAGTCTCACTCCTCGCATGCGAGTCTTAAGAACATAGACCACTGTGTTGTCACATTGTCTCGCATTGAGATGAGGGCTACTTTTTTTAGGAGGAGGTTCATGAAAGACTAAAAAACAATCTTATGTCACTAGAATAATGTGTCTTTCCTAAATTCTACACACGTCTCAACTTTTTGCAATTTAGCCGCTTGGCGTGTGTGGTTTCAGATGTGGTATCATGACAACATTGGCTGTACACAGGTATGTCCCAAATTGTAACGCGAAAATTAGCGTTTTTTACTCTTCTGAGCGTATGTGCACTTGGCCTTTGATACATATTTTGTTACTGGGTTGCTTATTTTAGTGTTCATTTGATTTACTGGATAAACATCAATTTTAGAGTAAGCTCCTTTTAACAAAGTAACATTGGTTTGATACACAGCGTCCATCATGCAGCACGTAACTCTCAGTTGTAAAAGTGTCTTATCAGCAAGTAGTCTGTTCCTGTCAGAATCTTGGAACTAGAGCGGCAGTCTGCAATGCAAAGCAGCGGGGAAAGTGAAGAAAAATGTCTGGTGGGTGGAAGGGTGGGGGACACACCACGGCGTGTGTCACTCTCCAAAAAGTTTTTTTTTGGAGAGCTATGATTTTATTGACCAGTGACCTTGTTTTTGGACATCAGCAGGAATATAACAAGCACTGGCAAAGCCAATAGGTCTTGCCTTTGAGACTGTTGACTCTGGCATTGCCTTTTGATCATGCTGTACAGATTGGCATGCCAGACTTTGGCAATGATTTGTAGGCATGCTGTAGAGCAGCGTAGCTGCTGTGCAGCATGGCTAAAAATAATAATCAAGCATTGAAAATGCAATAGGTCTCGCCTTTGATTAAGTTAAAGCCATTTGCTTTGCTAATGGTATTGTATAGCAAAGCAAATGGCTTTAACTTAATGAAAGGTGACACCTATTGCATTTTTAATGCTTGTTTTGTCTTTTGGAGGAGACATTTTACAGTTCCAGCCTGCCAACGCGTTCTAAGCAGATTTCAGATGCCCTGTGATATCCAAAAAGATCTTAGGATGTTTTTCTAGCCTCGTTAATAAACCTTCTATTCTATCTTGGTTGGCACATGCCAGTGATCTGCCCTCTTCGTGAATATTGCTACTTTCCCCGGTAACTTTTTGCGCTTCCCTTCTTCTCGCCCTGAGTCCTTTCAGACACATGCCAGGGACCAGATCCTAGCTGGCAGAGCACCAGTGGGCAAATTGCTGCATGATGCCATCAAATCCCTCAGGAGGGGCGCTTGGTTAACTTCCTCCATGCGGAGAGGCCGTTGATGTCACATTTGCAGGTCTTATGCCAGAAGTGTGCCAACTCTGTCCTGCTGGTGCTCTAAATGGCCGGGAGATCTGTATTTCAAAGGGACGGTGAAGAGAGGGAGGTGGTGGTCTTTTTGGGGTAAGATAAGGCGTGATAAACAAGTGAGTGGGACCCGGGGGGTGGTCTGTCTTTTACCATTGCAGATGCACACCACCCAGAACAGATGATGGGTGAAAGGTTAATCTTTTCTTTTTACAATATCCCTTTCTATTAAGAATGCTTGAGACGTCCTAATTTTCAACACCCATACACCTTTGTCTTTTTTTTATGTATTATTCGTTTTGTGGGATTTTATAAAGTGTGATCATGGCCCTAGGCAGTTTGAGCGCTTCACATTAATACAATCAGGCTCATAAGCAGGCCCACAGCCAGGAATACATGTTTTTGGGGGCATGGCAGTAGTAACAACGAAAACACAAAGGGATGCTCGACAGAGGCTGAGGAAAAGGAACCCCAAAATAAAAGCAGTGGGACGCTGCAGGACCAGGGAGAGATTAAAGCCATCGTGCCCTGTCTCGCATCCAGCCCGGGTTTCCTTCTTGTCACACGCCGCTCACCCCTTTCTCTGCCAGCGACCACTCCAGCCCCCTCCCGAGTTGCTGCCGCCGCCCCTCGTATCCAACTTTCTTCGCTGCTGTCAGCTGCCAGATGTGGCACGTCAGAGCGCCGCACTGGATCTATTGCCAAACCAAAAAAAACAAGAACAATGTGCCTGCTAGTGGCCGTTGTAAAGAATTGAGGTGAAATGACACCTAATTCACAAATGCTTTGAAGAGACACCGTGTGGTGCGCGTGCAATGCTTTTTGAAGAGACGCCGTGCGGTGTGCATGCAATGCTTTTTGAAGAGACGCTGTGCGGTGTGCATGCTTAATAAGATGGCGTCAGACTGTCCACTGTCCGTACGTACGTGTGCATGTTTAGTTTTGGCTGAATGGCGAGAGCAGCCATCTTTGTCCATCCGTACGCGTGCATGTTTAGCTTTAGCTGAATCGATTGCAAAAGGCTCTTGCATGACGAGAGGAGCGCATGTGCCCTGCTAACGCCATGCCAGACCTAATAAAGGCTAAGACATATCCAGCGCTAATGCACTTAAAATAAAGAAAAAACACACACATATTTTCCCTAGCTGTGTCATAGCGCTTTTTAGGTCTCGCCTGACGTTGGAGCGCACAAGCGCTCTTTGCCCTGCGAGGGCTATAGTAAACACTCTAAGAAGGGGAACTTTAATCCACACCCCTGTGTCTCGACCGTTTCCAATTGGCTTAGGTCTTGATTAATGTTTTTTCCGTGCTTTTGGTTTGCTGGCTGTCACTTTTGTTGTAGTCCTTGCAGTTTTGTGATGCCGCCCATCGTGACAAGCGCATCTGTTTTCACTCAGCCCAGATGCAAATACAAGTGGCTTAATGAAAACATGGCGAGCGTTTTTTTTTTCTCTTTGTGCAAACACAGTCCGAGTCTTTGATCTGTTATCTTTCTCTCTTTGGCAGGGTGTGTGTCTGTGTAGAGAATGCTTGTTATGGCCGCCTTATTTGGAAATTGTTGCACGACCTGTGGTGCAATTTATTTAGGTGTAGCATGTCAGGGGTCAGTGTGCACTTTACCTTTTAAGAATTGGACTGGATTTCTTTTTATTGATCACTTAGAATTCCATTGTCAGGTTATTTCCTCATAAAATATTCTCCTTTATCTGTGACACTGAAAGTGAAATTGATTCTGAGTGGGAAGTTCCGTAACATGTTTTCTGATGACTTAGAAGATTTAAAATATGTCTCGATATTTCTTTGTAAGTATTGAAAATTCGATCTAGGCACGCGCGCTCCCTAGTGTCATAAAGGAATTACGTGTACTCATCACAGTAGCAGCTCGAATGCGCAGACGATGCATCAATTTGATAAACATCACGGAAAAGGAGTTAAAAAAATACGAACTCGGAAAAGTATGTTTGATGGAATTTCAACGTTAGTTCCCCAGTCTTGTTAGAAGAAAAAAACAGCCTTGAGATAAATGCGCAGCAACAGGTACGTGATAGACGTTTTGTGCTCGTTAAGACTTATTGGAGAAGGAAGAAGAGGTTCTTGTACACAGTGCAGGGCTTTAATCTTACAGCTTCGAGAGGGAACAAGATGTGTTCCAGTTCCTGGTTTAAATGTTTATGCTAATTGCTGTTTATTGGCCCAGATGCAAATGATGGGCTTTGCCAAAGTGAAATTTTATGAGGCGCAAACTCCCCCCTTTTGTGCAAATTGAAAAAGTGAAACAAGAAGAGGGTGAAATGAGCCGGAGAGGGACTTAATGGCTGCTTTGTAATGGCAATTATGAAACTAAGACTGATTTACGCAGCAGACTCCCCTGTTTTCTCTGATGAGCTAATTTGGCAGCAAAAATGGAGAAGTAATTGTTCCCCTTTCAGTGCGGGGGCCTGCAAGCGTTATTTATTGGCGGAAATTAATCGCTGTTTATTCTTGCTTCGTGGTGGAAAGCGCTCAGTCAGCATTATGGGCCCCGGTAAACTTGAACTTGTCCCTGGCATTTGCTCCCAGAGGACGCGGAAGCTCTGATGAGGGGTGCCTTCATTTTCTGGGCCGTGGGAGTTAATTTAGACTCCCATCCAAGGTGAACATATTTGTATTTCCACCACATTTATAATACTATCCCAATCCACTCTTCCTTTCTCCTACCGTAGGTCAAATTTAACAAGAAGAAATAGATTGTAGCGTCTATCATTAGATCCAGAAGAAGCGAGCTGTGTTTGTTAACCATCCCAAGAAAAGGGAAATAAATTAACATGGATCACACAAAGCAGGTAGCCACAGAGATGCACTGAAGAGTGTCACTAGCCCAGGGAGCTGAAGGTCTTGCAATGTCACGAAATGAAGGCATCAGTCTACTGCAGAGTGGGCTTTAAAAAAGATGACTCCATGTTTTTGGTACAGGGCAGCTCGGTGTCTCTACATTTTGTCCCTTGTACGATTTGTCTGAAAACAGCCATGAAGCAGGAGATCATTAGAAAATGTGCATGGTCATGGGGCAAAATCATGTCATGCTCCTTACATAGAAACTCACTTGGCAGAGAAGAACTACGTACATTCAAACTTTTTTTCCCAGGCAATAAGACAATTACAAGGAAATAATTTTATCCTTCACCGTCTAAAGCCCAGAGGTATTGTAAGAGGAAAAAAACATTTTTATGTTAATACTGCCCTCACACACTTTGCAGTGTCATGCTTCATCATTGGGCCGCATCTGACGCCCAAGTGCAGACCAACACAATGGGCGGAGCGCAATTTTTTAGAAATGAAGTTTTATAGTGGTGAGAGAACAGAAAGACTAACAAAGTCAACAGAAAACACGAATAATAGAAACAAACCTAAGGAAAGAATATTCCCTAAAGAAGGGACCACAAAGTGCAGACATAAACACTTAAAACTGCCTAAGAGGGAACCGTCATCATTCTTTATTCCTGTCACCCCTTGGTAGGATTAAAAAATAATAATTCAGGAAGATTAAGGGAGGTAAGGACCCCTAGATCCCTGCTGCGTAAACCAACATGTTTCAGCCACTATTACACGCTCATCTGAGTCGTTCTGGCATTCATCAGGGTGTTGGTCCCGTTTTTATCTGGTCTGTGCCCCTAAATGCATTTTAATCACTTCCTCTGTGTTGGGTGATATGATAGATTCACTGGTGTATTAGTTTAGAGGAAGTGATTAAATGCATTTTTATGGAACTGAAAGCACGAGAGCAGAATGACACAAAATATATGTTCCACCTTCTTTTACAGAAACTTGTTCTCTCTTGGAAATTACCCAGAGCACTTGATCGCAGCGATTTCGGCTGCCTGTCGATTTAAGGTAAAAACACCCCAATTAGGGGCACAGACCAGATAAAAACGGGACCAACACCCTGATGAATGCCAGAACGACTCAGATGAGCGTGTAATAGTGGCTGAAACATGTTGGTTTACGCAGCAGGGATCTAGGGGTCCTTACCTCCCCTAATCTTCCCGAATTATTATTTTTTAAACCTACCAAGGGGTGACAGGAATAAAGAATGATGACGGTTCCCTCTTAGGCAGTTTTAAGTGTTTATGTCTGCACTTTGTGGTCCCTACTTTAGGGAATATTCTTCCCTTACGTTTGTTTATATTATTCGTGTTTTCTGTTGACTTTGTTAGTCTTTCTGTTCTCTCACCACTATAAAACTTCATTTCTAAAAAACTTGCGCTCCGCCCATTGTGTTGGTCTGCACTTGGGCGTCAGATGCGGCCCAATGATGAAGCATGACACTGCAAAGTGTGTGAGGGCAGTATTAACATAAGAATGTTTTTTTCCTATTACAATACCTCTGGGCTTTAGACGGTGAAGGATAAAATTATTTCCTTGTCATTGTCTTATTGCCTGGGAAAAAAAGTTTTAATGTACGTAGTTCTTCTCTGCCAAGTGAGTTTCCATGTTTGATAGGGGATTCAGAGAAGGCTCCCTCTGTCCCTAGTCTCTCCCTTTTGGGATATTATTATGCTCCTTACATACACAACTCTGTTTCAAGTATTGTACTATAGCCAGGACTGCTGGAAAAAATGCCCAGACAGTATTACCATGTTTAACAAGCATTTGCAATGCAATAGGTCTCGCATTTACGCGAGTTTGAGCTATTGACATTGTAAATGACAATGCCTTTTATTTATGTTTTGGTTTTTAAAACCTAAATAAAAGGCATTGTCATTTACAACGCCAATAGCTTAAACTAGTGTAAATGCAAGACCTATTGCATTGGAAATGCTTGTTTTAAATTACTGTACAGCATGGCTACAAAACATTGCCATAGCCAATAGTTCTCATAGGCGAGACGTATTGGTTTTGCTAATGCTTGTTTTATTTTGTAAGACTCTCCTCTTTTTCAGATATTTGTTGGCTACTGACCTATTGTAACCAATTTACTTTGAGTTGGCTTTGGGTCTGCCCAATACTCAGCAATCCATTTGCTTACTTATCTCAGTTCCCTGCTCCTGATTCAATGACACTCCTCAGTATTCATGCTTGTACCACAAAGAAGAGCATTTCAGTCTCACTGCTCTTTGAGAAGAGAAGTTTTTTCCTTCCATTGTTAATGTCACTCAGCCATACACGAGATTATTTTCCATCTCTCTTTGCTATTCCTGCTCCTCCCTCTCCTACTCTGTTTCAAATTCCACTCACCCACAGCAACCTCTTGCATTCACTGCCGAGAACTCCACTTGATAGCAAAGGGGCAGGCAACCATCTTTAAATGGTTTTCACCACTTCAAGATGGAAGACATTTATGAGCATGAAGGATTGGACATCTTACTGTGGTTTTGACAATCCCAAACAAGCATTGGCAAAGCCAATAGGTTTTAGAATGGGTTCACTGCCGTGGCCTGTTGTTTTACGCCAATTTGGTTTGTAGCTGAGGTAACCACAGTATTTAATCAATCTAAAAAACAAATACTCATGCCCTTTTTCAGGCATGGTGTGGGAAGGTAGGATCCTTCTGCATGGTTACCCCCACTTTTTGCCTGGTACTAAGCTGTGTTTTGACTAGTCTGACTGGGATCCTGCTAATCAGGACCTCAGTCTATCTGCTTTCTCCCTAAACTGTCCTGTAGAGTACTTGGGTACATCCCAGATTGGATACTAGGGTACCCTTATAAGTCTCCCGGGCTGTCAGTGAAGCAGTCCTATACTATATAGCGGGGCATCGCGTGACCGCACGATGAGCATCACGAAAACGGCTGCAACAAATCCTATCATGTTTGGTATCAAACATGTTGGAATCATACCCCATACTGTAAACGGTATGGGAGGTATGATTCCGAGCAAACATGTTGAAATCATACCTCCCACACCGTAAGCAGTGTGGGAGGTATGATTCCAAGCACTGGAAGAGCCCTCTGCTAGGTTCTCAGTGTTCCTGGTACCAGCCTTCTAGTCCCAGACAGCACAAAATAGTTGCTGCCGACCAGAAACACATTTCTGCCCTCCTGCTGCTGAGTCAAGTTCGAGCAGGGGAAGGCAGAACAATAGGCATCCTGTCACAGGGAGGTGTGACCACCTCTCAGACAATATTTAGTGTATTAGGGCTGGGTGGGTGCGCTTGTCAGCACCTGAAAGTCTGCATGAGGGGCACATTTGGTGTCCTTGTGCATTATCCAGTTCAAGCCAGTCCTGGGAGCCGTTGGCTCCAGCACTGGCGCAAAACTGGACAAAGGACATGGGAGTATCTTCCCCCCTGTCCAGACCCTCCCCTGGGAGGGTCCCCTGAATCTTCCCAACCCTTCCCCTAGGGTACTTAAGGTCTTACCTGGGTGTAGGTCCCTAGATTCGTCGTGGGATAAGATTCAGAACTGAAACCACTGCACTTCTACTGTCTGGACACTCTGGACTTCGTTTGGGCCTGACTTCGTCTCCTTTCCAGTGTGCTGCATCGGCTGTGCCTGTGCATCATACAGGAACCTCCCAAGGCCTGTGAAGCATCAAGGACAACCAAAGTAATCTCCCTTGGAGTGAAGGAGTCACTCCCCTGCATTCGCAGGCACCGCAACTAAGTCAATAGGTCTGCAGATCCCGAGCTCCTCCAGACTCCATGGGCTCTGAAACACAGGTGGTGGTTTTCCTCATCTACCGAGGCCTGCTCTACCCTCTTATCAAGTTTGAGGCCAGTAGTTCTTGTGGGGGTTGCAATTACCGAACCCCTGGGTACCGCGTCCCCTTTGCAGTTGCAAAGGCTTGTTGACATATTTGCAAGACGATCTTCAGGCTCCAAGTAGCCCCAACCTCGAGCACCTCCAGTGATCAGAATTTTCAGCCACAGCGCATCGTGTGCATCATGGCCTGCCTCTTTTGGTGAGCTGCTTGAGGTCCTCTTGCGACTCCTGTGCCGTTGGCCTGTGGGTCCTTTTGAGGGTCGCCTTTGTCTTCCTTGGGCTCCACTGATTACTCGGGGCCTGCCCCGACTCCCTTGCTTGTGGTGAGTCTCCTAGACCTTGCTGGTTCCAACCATACACCTTCTTGACTTCTTGCATCGGTTGCATTTGCCAAGGCTTGTTGGTGCTCCCGCTGGACACCGACCCCTCAGCACTCGACATCTTTCATAGAAAAGCTCGAATCCGGGCCCTGGTCTTCCTCAGAATTGCCTGGTCTTCACAGCTGCAGAGTCAAGGTCATCGTCATTTATCCTGAAGCACCCAAAATCAGAGGGCATTCGTCTTCCAAGTCTCCTGGTCACTCCAGAGTGACATAGACTCTGTCCACTCTACCTTCAGGTACTCTTCTTCAAGAATCCACGTTTGGATTCCTACGGACACTTTCTCCACTTCCAGCAGCGACACTTTCATGAAGTCCTCCATTGGGTTCGACTGAGGTTTCCGACACCACTTCACCCCTAGGCACCCGGCTGCCATGGGATAAGTAACTTGGGTACCTCGGTATCCACGTGTGGGGTGGCTCTCCAAACTTCTATCTTCCACAGGGTTTCTTCAGGGTCCACTGGGAAGGGTCCCTAATCTCCATCCGCGACTTGCACATAGACTTTAAAGGATCATGCTGTTGTGTTCACACACTGCACACGCTCTCCGTGGGGTCTCTATCTACTTACCTTGGGTGGTTCCCCAGCAATTCTATGTACTCTCGACAATGTCCTGACTCGAGTCGTGGTTCTTATACCATTATCTTAGTATATAGTTTGGTCCCCCCCGGGGCCCACTGTGTATTAGTGCTATTTACTGTGATTTCTTTGCCAAGGTATTGTGTGCTTTGTGTCTATCTATGTGTAACGTACTAGATAGTGAAATATAATACATACATATTTTTATAAATACTTTCTGTGGTTCTCTTTCATTTAATCTATACTATAAGATTGCATTCTGGTAAAACAAGCTGCTTTACACTCCTTCAAGACTAAGCCTGAAGGCTGATCTTCACAGCTACCAACTGGCTAGCTTTCTAAGGTTGTTTGAGACCTCTTAAATCACCATAAGGGTTGTCTGGACTGGTGCAAGGTGCCCACTTACATTAGCGGACATCATATACCAGGCCAGCTTTTCACACATGCTGTAAATGGTGTTTAATCCAGTGCAACGCTAAAAGACTGCCAAAATATAGACATTTAAGCAGGTAAAACAAGTGCCACCAGAAATATGAATGTGCAAGTTCCTCATGCCATTTTCAAGCTGGTTTATAAATAGCTGCTCACCGTTGCAATACTACTGGCCACAGTGTGCATGTCAGCAATTGTTTATTTATTTTAGGGTTTTTGTAAATCCCATCAATCATCCTCTGGGGCTATCACAGGGCTGATCCTCCTGTCATTTGTACAGGCATTCAGTGGCACAGAACCCTAATCTCTTTGTTTTAAACAGGCATGATTATTTCAAGAAGAGGCAAAAGAAGTTGAAGGAAATAGAATGATTGGAAATGTTGAAAAACAATACAGCTTGCCATTTTTGTGGGCGAATCAGGCACTGGAAAAGGGAATGTAAACAGAATCCTAATAGAATTCATGAGAATTTAGATCAAATTGAATTCAGCGGGTACAGAGGTAATGTAAAGTTGAATATGCAGAATTTGACTCAGAACCAGTTCGTAATTTGAGCAGTGGTTTCTGGTGCTCAGCACCAGACCTTAATTGTCAACAACGACACTTATGACAGTCTGCATTATTTATCTAAATTAGAGATCAACACAACAACAGTTGTTTATTATTTCAATAAACATAAAAAATGACTAATATCCGCTGGCCAAGCCATTATTGTACCTTTGGGGTCCGGAATAGTCTGAAATGACATACTTGTAGGGTGTATTGATTCGTAGTTGTGTTCATTCTGTCACTGGTGGCACGTATAGGGGCAATGAGTAATGCAAGCAGCGGTGGCTCTCTTGACGAGGGCCCAGCACTTATTTTTTTTTTACAGATTAAGCACTGCTCAGAACATGTAGAATCAGAAATCATTTGGAATGCCAATGCCAACAGCCTCAGTATTGCAACAAAGCAGGATAAATAAAATGCCACATAATGCAGGTTACAACAGAATTCAATGATTTTTTCTAATGAGATGTCCGAAAGCAGTTCACAATGACTGAGGAGGGGGGGTGAGGAGGATTGCTTGCTTGGAACAGTCCTGGGGTTAGATTAGAGTGGCCCACATCTTGATGGAGAAGTCAATGGCCATCCTGTTTCATTTCTGAATGATTCGGGAGCTATCCGTTCTAAAGTTCATTCTGTGAAAGTCTCAAACTTACCCCTATCGGGATGAGAAGCACAAATTGTAGAAATCAGTAATAAGCACATTTTTAACCAGGTTACAGCAGACGTGCCAGACAAAATACAATAGATGGATAATGAACATCAGTTTACATTGTGTGATTCAAGTCCAGTGAACCTGCTTAGAAAGGACCTTCTTTGCAAGATGTACTGCGTAATTTATTGCACTCTGGATGGTGTTGCAGTAGAAACACAAGATGAGGATTATGTTTTTACATTTAGGTCAGAAGACAGAAGAGTAGAGCTGTGCCCAGTTTTGACAAACGAAGATCCACCTCAGGATTTAAGACTTGCAGTCAAAGACGAGGTATTGATTAAAAGAGCAAAACTAGTAAAACTAAAGATAAAACCTGATGCAATATTGCTGTACAGACTCACAAAGGGGGCAGAAGAGAGAATGAAACCAGTGGTTGAAAAAATGCAGGAAATTCTTTGAGAATTGCTTGAAAGTCCTTGTAATTCTCCAGTGATGGGAATTAAAAAAAGGAGTGGCAAATGAAGAATTGTACAAGATCTCTGAAATATAAACACAACTATGGTTCCTTGTTGTCCAGTGGTACTGAATCCAGCAGTAATATGTTATCAAATCCCATCAGAGCAGAATGGGATACTATCATTGACTTGTGCCAAGTGTTCTTTTCAATACCATTGCATAAGGATTCATAATTGCTTTTTTATACCAGTTTTTGAATAAGGTCTTGTTTGGTGCAATTTTCTCCCAAATACTAAAAGAAAATCAGGAGAGTTATAAATGATCATGTAATTTGGTCCTAGTTCAGTATATTGATGATTTACTGAAGGCATCCAAGACAAAAGAAGATTGGTCGATAAAATTGCATTGTTAAATCATTTGACCAAAATGGACATAACATCTCCCTGACTAAAAGGCAGTATTGTGAAAAAGAGGTTGTTCCTCTCGGACACCATATTGAAAAGGGTGTGAGGAAAGTATCTAAAGAACACGTTTCTGCAGTTTTGAAATTGAGTCCCCCAACCACCCAAAGGGAGGTTCAGCTGTTCTTGGAATTGTTGGGTATTGTTGACAATGGATCACAAACTTTTACCTGATTTTAAAGCCTTTAGTAAGGGTAACATGGCGCCTTGGTGCCGAGACCACCGACTGAGGCCCTCTCGCCCACAATGATCACAAAGATACTTAATTATAGAGACAGAAATGCCATCCACTGTGCGGTCCATCACGCAGGTGACCCCACATTCAAGAACCACATGATTCGCATTTTCCCCGATTACACAAGACAGATGCAACAGATGCAGCTGACCTTTGGGGGAGTGAAACAAAAATTGAAGAGCATGGGACTGCGTTACATGCTCCTATACCCAGCGAAGTTGAAAATAATACATAATGACCACATGCATTTCTTCACCACACCTGAGGCGGTATGGGATTGGTTGGAGATAGGAGATGCGCCAACCCCCGTGGCTTTGGAGATTGGACAAAGGGCACACACCTCTTGCTGCTGGTGGGGAGACCTAGGCAGCGGAGTGGTTGAGCTTCTCAGACCCCTACCCAAGTGGTGGTTTAACAGGATGGTACGCTCAGTTTGGAACTTGCGACTCCTGTGCCGTTGGCCTGTGGGTCCATTTGAGGGTCGCCTTTGTCTTCCTTGGGCTCCACTGATTGCTCGGGGCCTGCCCCGACTCCCTTGCTTGTTGTGAGTCTCCTAGACCTTGCTGGTCCCAACCATACACCTTCTTGACTTCTTGCATCGGTTGCATTTGCCAAGGCTTGTTGGTGCTCCCGCCGGACACCGACCCCTCAGCACTTGACTTCTTTCATGGAAAAACTTTAATCCGGGTCCTGGTCTTTCTCAGAATTGCCTGGTCTTCACAGCTGCAGAGTCAAGGTCACTGTCATCTATCCTGAAGCACCCAAAATCGGAAGGCATTTGTCTTCCTAGTCTCCTGGTCACTCCCGAGTGACATAGACTCTGTCCACTCTACCTTCAGGTACTCTTCTTCAAGAATCCACGTTTGGATTCCTACGGACACTTTCTCCACTTCCAGCAGCGACACTTTCATGAAGTCCTCCATTGGGTTCGACTGAGGTTTCCGACACCACTTCACCCCTATGCACCCGACTGCCCTGGGATAAGTAACTTGGGTACCTCGGTATCCACGTGTGGGGTGGCTCTCCAACCTTCTATCTTCCACAGGGTTTCTTCAGGGTCCACTGGGAAGGGACCCTAATCTCCAACCGCGCCTTGCACATAGACTTTAAAGGATCACGCTGTTGTGTTCACACACTGCACACGCTCTCCATGGGGTCTCTATCTACTTACCTTGGGTGGTTCTGTGGATCCCCAGCAATTCTACATACTCTCGACAATGTCCTGACTCGAGTCATGGTTCTCATACCATTATCTTAGTATATAGTTTGGTCCCCCCCGGGGCCCACTGTGTATTAGTGCTATTTACTGTGATTTCTTTGCCAAGGTATTGTGTGCTTTGTGTCTATCTATGTGTAACGTACTAGATAGTGAAATATAATACATACATATTTTTATAAATACTTTCTGTGGTTCTCTTTCATTTAATCTATACTATAAGATTGCATTCTGGTAAAACAAGCTGCTTTACACTCCTTCAAGACTAAGCCTGAAGGCTGATCTCCGCAGCTACCAACTGGCTAGCTTTCTAAGGTTGTCTGAGACCTCTTAAATCACCATAAGGGTTGTCTGGACTGGTGCAAGGTGCCCACTTACATTAGTGGACATCATATACCAGGCCAGCTTTTCACACATGCTGTAAATGGTGTTTAATCCAGTGCAACACTAAAAGACTGCCAAAATACAGACATTTAAGCAGGTAAAACAAGTGCCACCAGAAATATGAATGTGCAAGTTCCTCATTCCATTTTCAAGCTGGGTTATAAATAGCTGCTCACCGTTGCGATACTACTGGCCACAGTGTGCATGTCAGCGATTATTTATTTATTTTTGTAAGGCCCATCAATCATCCTCTGGGGCTATCACAGGGCTGATCCTCCTGTCATTTGTACAGGCATTCAGTGGCACAGAACCCTAATCTCTATGTTTTAAACAGGCATGATTATTTCAAGAAGAGGCAAAAGAAGTTGAAGGAAATAGAATGATTGGAAATGTTGAAATAGAATACAGCTTGCCATTTTTGTGGGCGGATCAGGCACTGGAAAAGGGAATGTAAACAGAATCCTAATAGTATTCATGAGAATTTAGATCAAATTGAATTCAGCAGGTACAGAGGTAATGTCATGTTGAATATGCAGAATTTGGCTCAGAACCAGTGCTTAATTTGAGCAGTGGTTTCTGGTGCTCAGCACCGGACCTTAATTGTCAACAACGGCACTTATGACAGTCTGCATTATTTATCTAAATTAGAGATCAACACAACAACAGTTGTTTATTATTTCAATAAACATAAAAAATGACTAATATCCGCTGGCCAAGCCATTATTGTACCTTTGGGGTCCGGAATAGTCTGAAATGACATACTTGTAGGGTGTATTGATTCGTAGTTGTGTTTATTCTGTCACTGGTGGCACGTATAGGGGCAAAGAGTAATGCAAGCAGCAGTGGCTCTCTTGACGAGGGCCCGGCACTTATTTTTTTTTACAGATTAAGCACTGCTCAGAACATGTAGAATCAGAAATCATTTGGAATGACAAAGCCAACAGCCTCAGTATTGCAACAAAGCAGGATAAATAAAATGCCACATAATGCAGGTTACAACAGAATTCAATGATTTTTTCTAATGAGATGTCCGAAAGCAGTTCACAATGACTGAGGAGGGGGGGTGAGGAGGATTGCTTGCTTGGAACAGTCCTGGAGGTAGATTAGAGTGGCCCACATCTTGATGGAGAAGTCAATGGCCATCCTGTTTCATTTCTGAATGATACGGGAGCTATCCGTTCTAAAGTTCATTCTGTGAAAGTCTCAAACTTACCCCTATCGGGACGAGAAGCACAAATTGTAGAAATCAGTAATAAGCACATTTTTAACCAGGTTACAGCAGATGTGCCAGACAAAATACAATAGATGGATAATGAACATCAGTTTACATTGTGTGATTCAAGTCCAGTGAACCTGCTTAGAAAGGACCTTCTTTGCAAGATGTACTGCGTCATTTATTGCACTCTGGATGGTGTTGCAGTAGAAACACAGGATGAGGATTCCGTTTTTACATTTAGTTCAGAAGACAGAAAAGTGGAGCTGTGCCCAGTTTTGACAAAAGAAGATCTACCTCAGGATTTAAGACTTGAAGTCAAAGAAGAGGTATTGATTAAAAGAGGAAAACTAGTAAAACTAAAGATAAAACCTGATGCAATATTGCTGTACAGACTCACAAAGGGGGCAGAAGAGAGAATGAAACCAGTGGTTGAAAAAATGCAGGGAATTCTTTGAGAATTACTTGAAAGTCCTTGTAATTCTCCAGTGATGGGAATTAAAAAAAGGAGTGGAAAATGAAGAATTGTACAAGATCTCTGAAATATAAACACAACTATAGTTCCTTGTTGTCCAGTGGTACCGAATCCAGCAGTAATATGTTATCAAATCCCATCAGAGCATAATGGGATACTATCATTGACTTGTGCCAAGTGTTCTTTTCAATACCATTGCATAAGGATTCATAATTGCTTTTTTATACCAGTTTTTGAATAAGTTCTTGTTTGGTGCAATGTTCTCCCAAATACTAAAAGAAAATCAGGAGAGTTATAAATGATCATGTAATTTGGTCCTAGTTCAGTATATTGATGATTTACTGAAGGCATCCAAGACAAAAGAAGATTGGTCGATAAAATTGCATTGTTAAAACATTTGACCAAAATGGACATAACATCTCCCTGACTAAAAGGCAGTATTGTGAAAAAGAGGTTGTTCCTCTCGGACACCATATTGAAAAGGGTGTGAGGAAAGTATCTAAAGAACACATTTCTGCAGTTTTGAAATTGAGTCCCCCAACCACCCAAAGGGAGGTTCAGCTGTTCTTGGTATTGTTGACAATGGATCACAAACTTTACCTGATTTTAAAGCCTTTAGTAAGGGTAACATGGCGCCTTGGTGCCGAGACCACCGACTGAGGCCCTCTCGCCCACAAAGATCACAAAGATACTTAATTATAGAGACAGAAATGCCATCCACTGTGCGGTCCATCACGCAGGTGACCCCACATTCAAGAAACACATGATTTGCATTTTCCCCGATTACACAAGACAGATGCAACAGATGCAGCTGACCTTTGGGGGAGTGAAACAAAAATTGAAGATCATGGGACTGCGTTACATGCTCCTATACCCAGCGAAGTTGAAAATAATACATAATGACCGCATGCATTTCTTCACCACACCTGAGGCGGTATGGGATTGGTTGGAGATAGTAGATGCGCCAACCCCCGTGGCTTTGGAGATTGGACAAAGGGCACACACCTCTTGCTGCTGGTGGGGAGACGTAGGCAGCGGAGTGGTTGAGCTTCTCAGACCCCTACCCAAGTGGTGGTTTAACAGGATGGTACGCTCAGTTTGGAACTTGCGACTCCTGTGCCGTTGGCCTGTGGGTCCATTTGAGGGTCGCCTTTGTCTTTCTTGGGCTCCACTGATTGCTCGGGGCCTGCCCCGACTCCCTTGCTTGTTGTGAGTCTCCTAGACCTTGCTGGTCCCAACCATACACCTTCTTGACTGCTTGCATCGGTTGCATTTGCCAAGGCTTGTTGGTGCTCCCGCCGGACACCGACCCCTCAATACTCAACATCTTTCATAGAAAAGCTAGAATCCGGGCCCTGGTCTTCCTCAGAATTGCCTGTTCTTCACAGCTGCAGAGTCAAGGTCACCGTCATTTATCCTGAAGCACCCAAAATCAGAGGGCATTCGTCTTCCAAGTCTCCTGGTCACTCCCGAGTGACATAGACTCTGTCTACTCTACCTTCAGGTACTCTTCTTCAAGAATCCACGTTTGGATTCCTACGGACACTTTCTCCACTTCCAGCAGCGACACTTTCATGAAGTCCTCCATTGGGTTCGACTGAGGTTTCCAACACCACTTCACCCCTAGGCACCCGGCTGCCCTGCGATAAGTAACTTGGGTACCTCGGTATCCACGTGTGGGGTGGCTCCCCAAACTTCTATCTTCCACAGGGTTTCTTCAGGGTCCACTGGGAAGGGACCCTAATCTCCAACCGCGCCTTGCACATAGACTTTAAAGGATCACGCTGTTGTGTTCACACACTGCACACGCTCTCCGTGGGGTCTCTATCTACTTACCTTGGGTGGTTCCCCAGCAATTCTACGTACTCTCGACAATGTCCTGACTCGAGTCATGGTTCTTATACCATTATCTTAGTATATAGTTTGGTCCCCCCCGGGGCCCACTGTGTATTAGTGCTATTTACTGTGATTTCTTTGCCAAGGTATTGTGTGCTTTGTGTCTATCTTAGTGTAACGTACTAGATAGTGAAATATAATACATACATATTTTTATAAATACTTTCGGTGGTTCTCTTTCATTTAATCTATACTATAAGATTGCATTCTGGTAAAACAAGCTGCTTTACACTCCTTCAAGACTAAGCCTGAAGGCTGAGCTCCGCAGCTACCAACTGGCTAGCTTTCTAAGGTTGTCTGAGACCTCTTAAATCACCATAAGGGTTGTCTGGACTGGTGCAAGGTGCCCACTTACATTAGTGGACATCATATACCAGGCCAGCTTTTCACACATGCTGTAAATGGTGTTTAATCCAGTGCAACGCTAAAAGACTGCCAAAATATAGACATTTAAGCAGGTAAAACAAGTGCCACCAGAAATATGAGTGTGCAAGTTCCTCATTCCATTTTCAAGCTGGGTTATAAATAGCTGCTCACCGTTGCAATACTACTGGCCACAGTGTGCATGTCAGCAATTATTTATTTATTTTAGGGTTTTTGTAAATCCCATCAATCATCCTCTGGGGCTATCACAGGGCTGATCCTCCTGTCATTTGTACAGGCATTCAGTGGCACAGAACCCTAATCTCTATGTTTTAAACAGGCATGATTATTTCAAGAAGAGGCAAAGGAAGTTGAAGGAAATAGAATGATTGGAAATGTTGAAAAAGAATACAGCTTGCCATTTTTGTGGGGAATCAGGCACTGGAAAAGGGAATGTAAACAGAATCCTAATAGAATGCATGAGAATTTAGACCAAATTGAATTCAGCGGGTACAGAGGTAATGTAAAGTTGAATATGCAGAATTTGGCTCAGAACCAGTGCTTAATTTGAGCAGTGGTTTCTGGTGCTCAGCACCAGACCTTAATTGTCAACAACGGCACTTATGACAGTCTGCATTATGTATCTAAATTAGAGATCAACACAACAACAGTTGTTTATTATTTCAATAAACATAAAAAATGACTAATATCCGCTGGCCGAGCCATTATTGTACCTTTGGGGTCCGGAATAGTTTGAAATGACATACTTGTAGGGTGTATTGATTCGTAGTTGTGTTTATTCTGTCACTGGTGGCACGCATAGGGGCAATGAGTAATGCAAGCAGCAGTGGCTCTCTTGACGAGGGCCCGGCACTTATTTTTTTTTACAGATTAATCACTGCTCAGAACATGTAGAATCAGAATTCATTTGGAATGCCAATGCCAACAGCCTCAGTAATGCAACAAAACAGGATAAATAAAATGCCACATAATGCAGGTTACAACAGAATTCAATGATTTTTTCTAATGAGATGTCCGAAAGCAGTTCACAATGACTGAGGAGGGGGGGGGGGGGTGAGGAGGATTGCTTGCTTGGAACAGTCCTGGGGTTAGATTAGAGTGGCCCACATCTTGATGGAGAAGTCAATGGCCATCCTGTTTCATTTCTGAATGATACGGGAGCTATCCGTTCTAAAGTTCATTCTTTGAAAGTCTCAAACTTACCCCTATCGGGATGAGAAGCACAAATTGTAGAAATCAGTAATAAGCACATTTTTAACCAGGTTACAGCAGACGTGCCAGACAAAATACGATAGATGGATAATGAACATCAGTTTACATTGTGTGATTCAAGTCCAGTGAACCTGCTTAGAAAGGACCTTCTTTGCAAGATGTACTGCGTAATTTATTGCACTCTGGATGGTGTTGCAGTATAAACACAGGATGAGGATTCCGTTTTTACATTTAGGTCAGAAGACAGAAGAGTAGAGCTGTGCCCAGTTTTGACAAAAGAAGATCTACGTCAGGATTTAAGACTTGCAGTCAAAGAAGAGGTATTGAGTAAAAGAGCAAAACTAGTAAAACTAAAGATAAAACCTGATGCAATGTTGCTGTACAGACTCACAAAGGGGGCAGAAGAGAGAATGAAACCAGTGGTTGAAAAAATGCAGGGAATTCTTTGAGAATTGCTTGAAAGTCCTTGTAATTCTCCAGTGATGGGAATTAAAAAAAGGAGTGGCAAATGAAGAATTGTACAAGATCTCTGATATATAAACACAACTATGGTTCCTTGTTGTCCAGTGGATCCGAATCCAGCAGTAATATGTTATCAAATCCCATCAGAGCAGAATGGGATACTATCATTGACTTGTGCCAAGTGTTCTTTTCAATACCATTGCATAAGGATTCATAATTGCTTTTTTATACCAGTTTTTGAATAAGTTCTTGTTTGGTGCAATTTTCTCCCAAATACTAAAAGAAAATCAGGAGAGTTATAAATTATCATGTAATTTGGTCCTAGTTCAGTATATTGATGATTTACTGAAGACAAAAGAAGATTGGTCGATAAAATTGCATTGTTAAATCATTTGACCAAAATGGACATAACATCTCCCTGACTAAAAGGCAGTATTGTGAAAAAGAGGTTGTTCCTCTCGGACACCATATTGAAAAGGGTGTGAGGAAAGTATCTAAAGAACACGTTTCTGCAGTTTTGAAATTGAGTCCCCCAACCACCCAAAGGGAGGTTCAGCTGTTCTTGGAATTGTTGGGTATTGTTGACAATGGATCACAAACTTTTACCTGATTTTAAAGCCTTTAGTAAGGGTAACATGCAACTCTTCATGCTGATATCCATATGTGGAGAGTGCAGTAACCGTTTACCAGAACAAGTACATTCATTGTTCTTCATATTGGTAAAATCTCATGTTGTCTATTAGTGCACTTGCAGTCCCGTATGGTACCTTTTTTGCATCTAGATATTTCTTTTCTCTCACCTCTGCAGTCCTATTTGTTTTTATTACGGGGGCGGCTCCTCCATGTGGGCGGAGGAGCGTTGTCTCACTGCTTTCTCGCAGTGCGAGAAGCAGAAACATCAAATGGTATTATAAATACGTACGTAGCTTAATTAAATCACTTTGCTCCTCTCTTCCCACTCTGGGTGCTGCGGCAGCGTATTTGTTTTAAAGAATGGACTGTTTTAATTGAGGTCCATCTTGGCACTATATCACGAGTCCAAAAACACACATAACAGCACTCTAACAGCACTAGTGCGTGTGGACCAGGCTAGTCTCCCAGTGACTGAGCTCCGGTGGGAAAGGGACTACTTCCGGTATCTCGAGATGCAGGCAGCTCATGCCTCAGAGGTAGGGTATTTTAGGGCGTGGAGGCATCAATTCGCTTCTGGATTTACCTGTCCTGTTGTTGATGGGCAGAGTGGCACTTTGCAAGATGGTTTTGCTGCTGCTATGCCTGTACACACTATAGAACACCATATGTATTATTCTGAGGTCTACTTATGCCAAACTGAATAGTCTGTTGGTGTCCCTCTTGTGAGCTGATAAGAGGAGCAGGGTAAAGTTAGACATATTGAAGCAGGACACGGAGCTGGAGGGATTGGGCGGGATTGCTGCAGTACGCACCACAGTGGTGCACCGACTGTTTGAACGAGGAAAAGACCCTGCTGGTTGAATGCGGACCTGGCGTGGTCCTCCCATGATACCTCATGCAGGGGACGGGTGTCCAGAGGGATTGCCAGTTTATTTTCCAGTAAATGACTGAGGCCTAGGAGTAGTCAGTCACACGGGTGTTGCAGCGGGAACGCTATCCCAGGTTGCTACCCCTACGATGGCTGTGCCCCTTCTGGAATATACAAACAGGGATGAATGTTGTCCAAGGAGGACTGTGCCATGGCTGGAGATCTGTACCTGAATGGCACTTTGGAGGAGGCACAGGATCTGGTACTGCTGCAGCAGGGCCGGTTATTGCCAGACGCAAAGCTGTCCCTCACAGCCCGCGAGGTCTGGACGGATTTCTCTGTTAAGCCTGTGAAGTCCCAGACACTGTGACTCCTGTTAGATCCCAGCTCCAATAGGGGTTTAATGGGGCTGTTGCTTTGTTCTCTCCCCTCCCCGTCTCTTTTGCCTTCTTGCCATCTCCCTCCTTTTTCCCCCTTAATGGTGTGGGTTGGGTTCTGGGGGTGGGAGGGTACTAGCATGGATACCCGCTGCTTAGTTTTATATTAGTATTACAGTTTGTTTGATGTACAATACATGTTTTCCATGATAATGGGTACGTTTGGTTGCCGCTGAGCTGGTCTTTCAAAGGGGGCAAATGCAGACAAGGTGACGACCGTAGCGGGGACAGGATGTTCCCCAACCGTGAAAGCTGTAGTTTCAATGTTATATCTTCTATAAAGGGTGACTACTGCCTTGTAATATTACCTATACCCGAGCCGAATGTGATGAAATACCTTTTTTGTACTGTACTTCCTTCAATAAAAACATGTTTAACAAAAATAAAAAAGGTTAATATATAATGATGTACAAGATCCGATACCATTTAATGATGAGTGCCTTGATGCATTTAAGAAACTGAAAGAAAGTTTCTGTCATGGACTCAGGATACCTTATTACAACATGATGTTTTATCTATTTTGTCATGAAAAAGATGGGTGTGCACTTTTAATTCTCACACAGAAACATGTAGTACATATGCGTCCAGTGGCGTATCTTTCAGGAGTATTGGATCCAGTAGCTGAAAGTCTTCCAGGTTGTTTGAAATCAGTTGTAGCTGTTTGTTTAGCAATTGAACAGTGTGAAGCAATTATGATGGGGAATACTTTAATTGTCTATGTCCCACATTCAGTCGAGATTCTTTTGACAAGAACACAACACATAACAAACAGTGGGTTAACACAGTATGAGCAGATAATTCTTTCAATGGAGAATATTTCCATTCAAAGGTCTCATGTATTGAACCCTGCAACACTGCTTCTCATTTCAGATACACGTGAAGACAGGGAGAGTGTGATGGATGAGGAATTGGAGCATAACTATATTTAGGTGACTGACTTATGCACAAAATCAAGACCACACATACAGGAAGTTCCACTGGAACTGGCAAATTTGAAATTTGTTGATGGTTATTGTTTGAGAGACCAGCATGGAGGATTAACAGCTGTTTCTGTAGTGTGCTCTATTACAGAGACATTGGAAGCATCTTCCTTACCAAATGCGACATCAGCACCGGTTGGCAGAATTGATTGCTTTAATGAGAGCTTGTTGCTTAACAGAAAATTTGAATGTGACAATTTATACAGATAGCCAGAATGATTTTGGTGTTGTTCATGAATCTGGGCTACTGTGGCCACAAAGTGGATTTATGACATCATCAGGTGCTCCAGGAACAATAGCATGCACATGTTGGACTTGTTAGATGCAATTCAGAAGCCAGATGAAGTGTCAGTTGTGAAGTCTTTAGCCCATAAGGCAGGCAAAGATATGGTTACATTGGGAAACAAATATGCTGACCAGATGCGGAGGTACTGTGCCTTGTATGAAGAGTCAGTTGTTCAAGAATATAGAAATGATTGTCTCACAAATTATATTACACAAGAATCAAACAATGTAAACTGTTTCTTTATGGATTAAATGCAGTCATCTTTGAGTGAGCTCTACAGGAAGATACTCCTGAAACTGAGAAAAAGAAATTGGAAAATTAAGCTATAAAACCAATTAGCAACATTTGTATGTAAATTCATAACACTAAAATGTCCTGCCAGACTCAATGTTGCAGCCTATATGTAAATATTTGCATAATCAAACTCATATAGTAAGGAAACATCTGGTGAGAAATCCCGGGAAAACACAGGAGTTTGACATGTTGCTGAAGATGTATGTAGTTGTTGTCTGATATGTGATTCAGAGTAAGAAGCCAGTTACAATCATGAATCCCATTGGCGAATCAGAAAGCCCATTTATGAAACTACAGCAGACTTTATTGAGATACCACACTGCCATGGTCGGAAGTATAGCTTAGTAACTGTTTGCCTTTTATCAAAATGGGTAGAGGCATTTCCCATCAGGAGAGTAGAAAGGCTTACAGATGCCAAATTGGTATTAAGGGAATTGATCCCATGATTCGGCCTTCTAACTTCTATTGAGACTGATTGTGGGGCACACTTCCAGAATGAAGTGTTACAGATAATCTACACAGTTTTTGAGATTAAGCAAAGCTTTCATTGTAGCTATCAACCATATTACTCCGGTGTAGTACACTGGATAGATGCCACTCAAGAACAAACTGGCAAAAATGTGTGTCTCAACAGGTTTGAAATGGCCTGATGTACTTCACCTTGTTTTAACAAACACAAGAAGTAAACCAGACAGAAAAACAGACTTGTCACCACATGAGGTGGTGATGGGCAGAACTATGAGACTTGCACATGTACCTTCTGCAGTACTAATTTCAATAACTGATAACATAATTCTTGATTATTAAAAATGTTTGGCTGATGAGGTGAAATCTGTCTCTCACCAGGTAAATGTGGCCACAGAAGACTACAAGGATACACCCTGCCATGGTTTGAATGCAGGAAATTGGGTGGTTATCTGGAAACATGTCTGCAAGGGCTGCCTTAATTGGACCCCCAGGATATTGTGGCATGACCTAGTAAATCTGTAGCGGCACAAATCTGGAAATTTATCTGCATTTTTGGGGCACTTTATTTTGCAATTTTTACTACAACAAACGCAGATATCTTAGTTTTTGGAGTTATTTTACAACATGGAGCCATTTATATTTGGTTTATTTACAATTTAGACAATTTGTTTCGCTTCAAGGCTACATATAGAACATAAACATGTTAATGAATAAATGCCCACGGAACCTGTATGCTTGTCGTGTTAATCTTGGCCATGTATTTGTAGTTCTTCTGAGCAGTCCAAATCTAGCCCAATATTGTGCGGCTGATTATAATGCAAAAACAATAATGCCCAGATGGATTGCTCTGAGAGGGACACACAGTCCTTGTACACAGCTGTAAGCTGTGAAAGGACTGGAATGCGGTCGGCCATCCCACACCAAAAGATGTCAGTGTTAATCACCCCAAAAACAGATGTCTGTACTGCTTCTGGGCCTACATGTTCAAAGTAGAGGCGGAGCTCCTGATTGGGACCTTCGCTCAAACCAGGGATGGCTGAATATGCACTCTTGTCCTTAGACAGGATGCAGAGTCGTGCAGGATTGAAAAGGCACACTTGTTTCAAGAATCCAAAGCCTGGTTGGGCCTGCCCCATGTATTTGTCTACCTTTTCCAGAGAATTTTCTAAAGCTTCATTAAGCTGTGCTGTTATCTTTTTTTCTGTGTCAGTGTCCATTTAGGCCCTGCAGTGGTCTGTAGAAATGGTTGTAGTAACTCCAGAGTGAGGACTGAATTTTTTGTTAGGTTCATGTGGAGGTCCTCCAAATAATTATACACCTTCATTGTCACTGGTGTCTGACTCTGGAATAAGTCCGTCAGATGTAAAATGTTTTGGCATTGTTCTGCCACAATGTCCAATTGAACTTTAATGCAGTTTCTTTGGTCGCTGTTCAAAATCTTTTGCAGATTTTCAAGGGAATCTGGGGGATACTTGCTGAGTTGCATCTCATACTCATCAAACCCAGCATGGGCCTCAAGGTGCTTGCAGTGGTACTGGACAGCAGCAAACCAAGAATTCCACCGGGTACTGCAAGGGTCAGGTGCCATCCGTGGTTTCATCCCATGGTTCTCAGCAAGATGGTGCAGGTACCTTCTCTTTCTGCTACCGGCCATGTAAAAGATGCGCGAGAAGTACAGAAGGAAAGCATTTAGCTCCACAAAAGGCTTCCTAAATGACTCTCCAGTAAAATTCATTATGAGTGCCAAGCAGGTGATCTGTATGGAGTTTGTATGCAGATTTCTCAAAACAGTGTTATATGCCTTGAGCATGTATGCCGGATTGGCAGTGTTAAAGGAAATAACGTTCTGAAAGGCTATGCTGTACTCTGTGAGCACCTTCACAACTGCTTGCGCTACAGTCCCATGGTTGTACTGTGAGAGGAACACTGTATCTACTATGTGGGTGTGGATCTGACTGCCACCCTGCGCAGAGACCACTGCAAAGAACACATTCAATACACAATACATTCAATACACACCGCCCTTCAACATCAGGTGTTTCATCAAATATAACACTGATCTTCTGATCTTGCAAGTTTTTTTTCAGCTCGTTCTTGGCTCCTATATATCTCTCTGGGAGATAACCTTCTTGAAGCTGATGACTTCTAGGTATCGCTCCACCATTCCGTACTCGGTCGTGGAGATGCTTGCGCAATACAGGGTGGTCGGTTTTGCTCAGCAGAATGTTCAGCGCTGTGCAGACATTGACCCTCTCACTTATAATTTCCTGGTTTGAGGCACCAGCAGCTGTACTCTTTGTGAAAAGTGAGTTCACAATCATCTGACGGGCACGTTTTGGCAAAGAGTGAGGGTCTGGATCATCTGCACAGCGCTTCAAGTGTTTTTGGGACTGCACATGCATATACACTGTGGTGCACCGCCACATAGCACACACCGCAAAACAGCACGCCACCATCAGCATGCATCACGGTGCTGTACTCTCTGGCCCGATCTGCTGCGGTTATATAGGTAGGTAGGTGTGATTGGTGCTTCACAGCCTTCACAGGCTGCAGAAACTTCTCAATCCTGCTTTTGTTGTGGTGGCTTGTTGCTCCCTTGGAATCCAAAAGATCTCAGGGATTTGGCGCAGTCACGTAACTCACCTACAAATATATTTGGTGTTATTAGATGTGTTTTAAAGGGAAATAAGGCATTGCAATTGTTGAATGGAAAGTTCAGAAAACATAGGTAAGCAATGATTAAAAATGCATGTAACTCTGAAGCACCTGCAACTGGCAAAAAAATGGAAAACTTGTTGGGACAGAACCGTAATGGGAAATGGCACTCCCCAAACGGAGTTGAGCACACAGTGTTAAAACAGCATGGTCAGTTGCAAAGAAAGGAGAACGTGAAACCTTTTGAAGCAAAGTTGCATATAGGTAGGCTGAAGTCCTTTAGAGTGGAATGGCACACTTGTGTGTTCCCGCTAGGCAACTTTGAGTCATCTGTGGAGGGCAGTGGGGGTGAGAGGTAAACATAAAAAACATAAGGCAAAAGTGTTTTACCCCAAAAAACAACCCTGCCCCATAGTGTTAAAAAATAACATGACAAAGGTTGCATGGGTTGAGAAAAAAGGACAAAAAAGGGAAGGATGAGCCACCTGCAAAGAATGTGAAACCTAACCATCCAAAACAAATTTGTACAAGTGTACTTTGTAGGAGCACATAAGCCAGGCGTTTACACTCGGGTTGGGGGGGGCAACAGTACTTATTGGGTGTGTACGGAAAATCCCAAAATAGCCCCATACCACCAAAGAAAACCCAAAATAAACAACTATCAAACCCACATGATTACACAGAATTCCATCGCCAAACCATGCACAGCCCTCCCACCCATGGCAAGTAGGTCTTCACAAATATGGCGAACTCAAGGTTCTGCGCTTTAGCATATGCATTATTCATCTCCCCGGAAGTGTACAGAACCCAAATCTTACCCGTGCTGTGCAGCAGCAAGCATATATTAGTTGCCAGATGCCCCTTGAACCAGCAGATTCTTTCCTCCGAGACTCTACAAAAGAAGAAAAAAGAGTTAGAGCAGGCTCGGCTAGCCCTTTCCATCTCACCTGTCCCACAACACTGCCACTTACCCCACTACGCCTCCTTAAAAACCACACAACCCCATAAGCCCCCTGGGCCTGCGTGCCTGTTGTGCGGCGGGCCCCAAAACAATGCCCCCAGGGCCCACTGGGCACGTGGCGGGCATACTTTAAAAAAAATAAATATTGGGGCGTGGCCAAGATGTGGAGTGAGCGGACGTGTCCTGCTCCAGCTCCGCTCCCGCAGGGCCTTTAGCACTTTTCAGAGCAACCACGGCACCCGGATCCCCTACCTGGTGGTGAGGGTCTTTGCAGTGCTTCAGGCCGGACAGAAGAAAGTGCCTGCGTTCTGGTCGAGGCGAGCTGAGCGACCTCCGGAACACCTGCAGCATCACGCTGCACGGCGCAGTGAAGCTGGAGCAGTTTTGGGGCCTGGTCGTTCGCTCCCCGAGGCTGTAGTGACAGGCGGGCACCATCGCGGTGCACTGTCGGGCCCACTGCAGAGAAACGAGGCGATCGGCCCGACCGAGAGACAGTGACTGCATTGAGTTCAGCCCCCGGACCTGTGCTGCGGTTTGTGGTGTGGGGCTGGGCCGCGCGAGCGGACCCGCTGTGCCCCTGGTGTCTGAGAGGGCTGGATCTCTTGGGGTGTCTGGGCCTCGGCGGAGCTCTGCTGACGAGCGGGTGCTCATAGCCTAATCTGACATTTGATTCCACCGCCCAGGGGCCCGCTCGATCGGACCGTGGCCTCCCGATATCCAGGTCAGCGGAGGAGGCCATACGTGAGAGAGGAGTTGGGAGACCACTGAGCTAGTCCTCGCTGCTGGTGAGCCACGCTGGGAGGTCCTGGCTCGGGGGGTGTGTGACTGCAGCGAAGTGTCCGCAACCTTCTGCTGGGCCCTTGCCCTGGTGATTGGGATGTGCATGGCCCCCTGACGCATGGAGGGCTTTGGCGGAGGACTTGGTCCGGCTGGCTGTGAGGCTCATAGAGCTGGGAGGGCTCCGGGATCACTCTCCTCCAATCGAACATTTGGAGGGCCCACGCGTGTGAGTGGCCTGCATCCCCCTGGGGTACCAGGAGTCACCCATACCGCATTGCTCTGGAGCGGCGCAAGTGAGCGGAATCCACGGGTGTGAGTTCGCCCCACAGAGTTTGGACCTTGGTCACGTTGGAATGTGGGCATTCCCAGGGGGCGGCACAGTGGCCATTGTCTGCAAATAACGCGAGGCAGAGGTCTTGCCGGGGCTAGGCCCTGCTGTGGATCGCCGACGGTACTTCCTACGGTCAGCTTGCCGTCCTTGGAGAGCACTTGGGGCTCGGGGGTTCTTGCTAGTGTTCAGGTGACCGTGCAACTCTCCCCCCTGGCGTATCTGCTTTCCGCGGACGAGACAGTGGCACAGCCCTACAATGGCGTGGGCGAAAAGTAAAAAGGAGCAGTCTGTCTGGGATTTGCTCATGAAGCAGGCCAGGGGCTCCCAAGGAGCTGGCCAGGTCGCATCTGGGGACGGCCCAAATGGAGCAGTCACAACGGAATTCCTGGAAGTGCTGTTCGCTTCCCAGAGGGAAGATGTCTTGGCCATTAAGACGGACCTGCAGGCTGATCTCTGGGAAGTGCAGAGGGATGTAGACGCGATCGGTGAGCTGGTGACCGCTCTGGAGGACTCTACCAAGGCCTGGGACGAAGAGGTCACTGCACTTCCACAAGAAATCCTGCGGCTGCGGGACCAGCAGCTGGACCTTCAGATGCACTCGGAGGACCTGGAGAATAGGTCGAGGCGGAATAACATCCGTATTCGTGCTGTTCCGGCTGGAGCAGAGGAGGAAGATTTGGAAGGATATGTTCAAGACCTTTTCCGGGCAGTTTTGAACGCACCGGTGGAATCCTCCATCAAGATAGATCGATGTCATCGAGTTGGCCCCCCATGCCAGCCAAATTGACTGCCTGCTGATATCCTGGTATGTGTGCATGGCTTCAAGGTGAAGGGGGAGAGCCTCAAGGCAGCCCCGCTCCTGTCAACCCCAGCAATTCCGAGAGCACGCACCGCAGCTTCTCCAGGATCTAGCAGCCAGTACCTTTCAAAAAAGAAGAGACGTTCGCCCTGTGACCAACCACCTCCGCTCGCAGAGTAAATCATATTCATTGGGGGCACCCGTTCCGTCTCATTTTCTGCCTCGACGGGAGGTTACATCAAGTGCACTCCTTGGCCGAGGCCGGTAAGGTGCTTCACATAAACCTCAACGACCTGCCCACCCGGCCCGGGGCTTCACGGGCTGGATCTCCCGGTCCCTCAAGACGCGGCCCCCGGGGCGGGCGTGGCCTGGATTGCCTTCGCACAGACCCTGCGGCCATGATCAAAGAACGTTCATCTGTTCTCCGGACCCTCGCTGGTACAGACGGGGACACTTTGGACTCTAATGACTGAGGGTAACGTACGTGTGGGTTTGTCTTCTTCCTTCTGGGCCCGGGGAGGCGGGGGGACTTTTCCCCTTTGGATGGGGAGGTTCATCACTCTCTTGGTAGTCTCCACTTTTCTCCGGCCCTCTGTCGAGATGGACTCCAAGTGCTGGCCTCAGCTGCTGGCATATTGTTTTGAGGTTAGTTTACATTGTTGTGGGGTGGGTGGGATCCTCTCTCGGGTGAGCTACTTACATAGGGCCCTACAGGGCAGTTTTGTACCATTGTGCATGCACGTGTGGCCCCACACATGGTCTGCCCCTCTCTATTGGCTGCTCTGCGTCCGACACAGCATACTAGGGTTCTCCGTAACCTAATGGAGGTCAAGGTAGTTGGCTACAATGTGCCTCAACAATCAAACCAAACGAAAGGCAGTACTTTCCTTACTCAGGGGGGGATATATGCCTTCTTCAAGAGATCCATCTGCTATACAAAGACACACACCGTATGCGACACAGGGAGTTCCCCCTACAGTTCTGGTCTTCAGGGTCAAGCAAGAAAGGGGGGGTGGCTATCCTTTTTTCCAAACACTTTCGGGGTTCCATAGTGGGTTCTTTTGCAGAGATTAAGGGCTGTCTCTTGGCACTGAGGCATCAAATTGGCTCCTCCCTTCTTACATTAGCCTCAATTTATTCCCCAAATGATTGTATTGTATTGTATATGGTCTTATATAGCGCACTATCACCCTACGGGTATCCTGGCGCTTTGACAAAACAGTTGATGAAATTAAGCTGAGAGGAGATAGGCAGCGGCGGAGGCAATCAGGCTGCTGGAAAGAGCCAGGTCTTGAGACTCTTTCTAAATTCCGTTAGGGAGTCAAGCTGTCTGATCCTCGGAGGGAGCTCGTTCCACAGCCGAGCACCTGCCACACTAAATGCCCTCCCCCCCAACCTGACACGTTTGAATCTGGGTTGTGACAGCAAATTGGCGTTGGAGGAACGCAGCTGTCTCAGGGGGAGATAGCGTGAAAATCTCTCCTGCAGGGGAATCGGGCCTCTCCCGTGAGCTGCTTTGTGGATCAGGCAAAGAGATTTAAAAAGGATCCTTTCTCTGACTGGCAGCCAGTGGAGCTCACGCAGCGCCTGAGTGGAAGAGGCGTCGCGTCCGCGGTTTAGCGCCAGCTTTGCTGCAGCCGACTGAACTCTCTGTAATCCCAGCAAAATATACTGGGGGGCACCCAGATACAGAGAGTTACAGTAATCCATTCTGCTGAGTACTGTGCTCCTTACGATCAAAGCACGCATATCCCCTGGCAAGAACGGAAGAATCCTGCGGAGTACTCGTAATAGTCCGAAACACACACTGGCTGTTTTGTTCGCCTGCGAATTCAATTGCAAATTATTGTTGAACAAGACGCCAAGATTACGAATGGTATTTGCTGGAACCAGTGGAGCCTCATCTGGCGCAAGCCTAAACTCCAACTGCAGACGGTGAGTCTGATTTAGCGGTGAGTAAAACAACACCTCGGTCTTATCTCCATTAAACTGCAGGGAGTTGCGCCGCAGCCAATCTGTTGTCAGGCTCATGCAGTTTTGAAATTGCTCCAGAGACACCTCCTGTTTTCCTTCCATCGAAAATACCAGTTGTGTGTCATCTGCGTAGTTTACCAGCTCAACCCCAAACGCCTTGATAATTGCAAATAATGGTTGCAGGTAAATATTAAAGAGAATGGGGCTGATGCTGGAACCCTGTGGTACTCCATAGGCTACGTGGGATTTCTCAGAGGTAAACGACCCCAGTGTCACCACCTGCTGTCTCCCTGTCAGATAAGAGCGAAGCCACTGTAATGCTCGACCCTTTACCCCCAGATCCTCCAATTTTGCCAACAAGATGGGGTGACTCACCGTGTCGAATGCGGCTGACATATCCAGGAGCACTAAAACCGCAGTACTCCCGGTGTCAGCCCGCATTCGCATGTTGTCCAGCATCGTGACCAGGGCCGACTCCGTCCCGTGACCAGGGCGAAAACCAAACTGGTCCCTGTCTAGTAAGTGATACTCTTCCAGAAATTCCGATAGAGATCTACTCACGACCCTTTCCAAGATCTTGATTGGGAAGGGAAGGAGGGAGATGGGCCGAAAGTTAGCCGGATTAGTTGGGTCTAGAGAGGGCTTCTTAATAAGAGGGGATACCACAGCCTGCTTCCAGCTTTCTGGAACCGATCCTACTTCCAGCGATTGGTTGCAGATCTGACGCAACCAGGGAAAGGTGAGATGACCGTAGGTCTTCCACACTTTCTGGGGCAAAGGGTCAAGGGGTGAGCCGGAGGAGATGCCACTGACCAAAGAGTCGAAAATAGAGGCCGACATAATGGGGAAAAAGAACAAAGAGTGTTGGTAGTCCAGGGTCCCCTTAGATGTCTTTTTGTCAGGATTCTGGGTCGTCACGTCATTGTCCTTAAAGCAGTCAACAATCTTGGCCACTTTGTCTTTAAAATGAGTGGCGATCTCGTCGCACAGCTTTTGTGAAGCTTCGACTCTTTTCTCCAAGCAGGATGGAGCAGAGATGGTTCTAGCGATTCTAAAAAGCTCCGTAATTCTGTTTGGGGCTTGCAAGATGGATTGAGCATAGAAATTAGCCTTGCTTTCCAAGATGCACGACTTGTACCTCCTCAATATTATCTTAAAGGTGGCCCTATCCCTATCCAGATAGCTCTTCCTCCATGTTCTTTCAGCCTTCTTACATTGTAGTCTAAGTTGCCTCAAATCTTCTGTGTACCAAGGCGCTGATATTTTATTTCTAATTTGGAGTTTTTTTATGGGGATCACTTCATCTAATGCATCTATGACGTACTTCTGGTAGGTGTTATAATTATCCTCCACTGTGCAAGAGCTCTGAAAACGGCTCACCGAGGGCATTTGCAGGAGAGCGCCTGTCCTTGCTAATTTGGACCAGTTTCTCCCTTTCCGGTACTGCACAACGGTGTTTAATTGGGCGGTGGGAAAAGCTGACCGTACTGTAAAATGTAGTAGGTAGTGGTCCGTCCATATTTGAGGGAAGATATTTAGGAGTTCCACCCTTGATTCATTTGCAAATAAAAGGTCGAGGATATGTCCTCCCTGGTGAGTCGGGGAGGTAACTAGTTGTTGTAGACCGAGAGTTTGGCAGGTGTCTGTCAGATCTCTCAGTTCATCAATCATCAAGAAAAGTTCCTGACTGAGGCGCTGGCTGAAGTACTCCATACGCAAGATTCATTAGTAGTAGTGGGCGGTGACTTGAACTTCATTATGGATGCTGGGATCGACCGCTCTTGCCCGAGGACGAGCGGGGCGGGAGCTCTGTCGGAGAAGGGTAGGGAGTGTTTGGAGGTGTCAAGAATTCCTGTCATACGAGGGGAGGAAAACGGTAACCAGCGAAAACGGACTACATCTCCCAGGATGCTTAGCGGTTGAGAGGTTATGTAAACAGGTGAGCTGTTACATAACTCAAGGGAAACACGCCTTTATGTAAACAGGAGAGCTGTTACATAACTCAAGGGAAACACGCCCTTATGTAAACAGGAGAGCTGTTACATAACTCAAGGGAAACACGCCCTTATGTAAACAGGAGAGCTGTTACATAACTCAAGGGAAACACGCCCTTATGTAAACAGGAGAGCTGTTACATAACTCAAGGAAAACACGCCCTATAAAGGGAGGAACCGGGAGGTACAAGGCTGTCGGATATTGTGTTTACACCGACGTACCTGCTTCGTGTAGAGCAGTGTTCCGGAGTGGTGCTCCAGTAAGGCAAGAACGGAGGTAGGTCGAGTCGTTACTCCCTGGGCCGTGTCTTGCCCCATCGTCACCTGTGAAGGACCCGGAAGCTCTACCGGTCAACCATTGAGCTTCGCTTTTTGACTCGGCTGAGTCCAAGCGCAGTGGCGCTTTTGCTGGTTGGAGTCGTAACTCCCAGCCCGACCAGAGACACAGGGACTGCCAGCTGTAACGCACACCAGGAGGTGTTTGCCGCGTTACAGACTCGGAAGTCCACAGGATCGATCGAGCGGCTGCTCTCGGTTCAGTCTTCTTGCTTGTGATTGGGGTATCGGTGACGCATCACCAGGAGGTGACTCCGCGTCCCGGTGCAGTCTGAGGAAGAGGTTGAGCGGCTGCTCCCTTCAGGTAGAGACCCCGGCTGGGTGTTTCCCTGACTCCTCGATTCTCCCCAACACTCTTCGTGCCCCTCACAGCCTACCGATTGGCATTGTCGGCCATTTCATTTCTGCCCTCTGTTGGCATACGCCGGGATCGGCGTATATGCAGAGGACGGTTAGGACCATCCGTGCTGTGGGCTGGTAACGTACTTAGCCTGGAGGATTCCAGTGACTATAACTTTTGTTTGTTCTTTGTATTTTATTTGCCTTCATTAAAAGAACTAACCCTTCACAAGTGGTTGCGTCCTCATTGTCGTGTCTGTTAAACGATCCTGAGACGTTCAGGGCGTTACAAAATATCCGACCTTAATAACACTAACTGTCTCCCGGTCGATAACAGACATGGCAACACTTGATGATGTGCTGGCTGCTTTAGCGGCCATGCAAGTTGAAGTGGCTGCCTCTAGGCAAGAAACAGCCGATGTAAAAGCCAGACTGGCATGTTTATGGACCACAACGAGGCATGCAGGCTAGGGCTAGTGCTTCTTCCCAAAGCAGTACCCGAAGACGTCTATGCGGTAGACGGAAGGCGATTGGTGACGGGGCCCATCGGACAGCACACGGGGGTCCTTCCGATGAGATATGGGAGGAACCATTTGGAACAAATCGATTTTAACATCATCCGAGCGCCCCAATATGGCGTCATATTGGGATTGCCGTGGCTACAGAAACACAACCCCTTTGTGGATTGGCCAACACATCGCATCGAAATGACGTCACCGTATTGCATCCTGCATTGTGGAATAAGAACGGAATCCCTTGACGCAGATGAGAGCGGGAGTCAGACGGTGGCTACAGCGGCAGAAAAAGATGTGGCTCTCCCCCAGGCTTATCACAGTTTTGAGGATGTATTTGATGAGGTGAAGGCGGAAGTGCTACCACCACATAGACAGTTTGACTGCCAGATCGACCTGGTGCCAGGGGCCAGCGTTCCCAGCGGCAGGCTGTATGCCCTGACGGAGCCTGAAAACGTGCATCTCCGGGGGTACCTGGATAAACTCCTCAAGCTAGGATTCATCCGCCCGTCCAAGTCTCCGGCCGCCTCGCCACTCTTCTTCATCCCGAAGGCTAATGGGGAGCTGAGAGCCTGTGTGGACTTTAGGGCATTGAATGCGATAACCATAAAAAATCGGTACCCCTTGCCTCTCATCAGTGTACTTCTGGAACAGGTCAAGAAAGCTCGTATCTACACCAAGTTGGATTTGAAAGGGGCATACCATCTGGTGCGCATGAGGGACGGAGACGAGTGGAAGACCGCCTTTAAGACCAGGTTCGGCCTTTTTGAGTACCTCGTCATGCCGTTCGGTCTGTGCAACGCCCCGGCAGCCTTTCAGTACTTTTTGAATGAGGTATTCAGAGAGGAGTTGGATATCTACGTGGTCGTATATATCGACGACATCCTCATCTATTCGTCCAGTGTGGAGGAGCACGTACACCACGTCAAAGCTGTGCTCCAAAAGCTGAGGGACAACATGCTGTTTTGTAAACTCAGCAAGTGTGACTTCCACGTCACATCCGTGGAATTCCTCGGAGTGATGCTGAGTCCAGAGGGACAGGAGATGGCAGAACGAAAGATCAAGGCGGTGAAAGAATGGCCGGTGCCCCAAAGCGTGAAGGACGTCCAAAGTTTCATTGGCTTCGCCAACTTTTACAGGCGGTTTATAGATGGATTTTCAGGAGTGGTGGCCCCAATCACACAGCTACTGAGGAAGTCCAAGGAGTTTGTCTGGTCCCCTGAAGCGAACAAAGCCTTTGAGGCCCTGAAAAGCGCCTTTGGTAAGGCGCCGGTGTTGGCTCACCCCGATCCGGATCTCCCCTACGTGGTGGAAGCGGACGCGTCGGATGTGGCGCTGGGGGCTATCTTGTCCCAACGCAACCACGACACAGGGGTGCTTCATCCCGTTGCGTACATGTCCCGCAAACGCAACGACGCCGAACGCAACTACCATATTGCGGAGAAGGAGCTTCTCGCAATCAAGGACGCCTTCACCGAATGGAGGCATTGGTTGATGGGGGCAAGACATGTGGTATCGGTGTACACGGACCATCGGAACCTACAGTTCATGACGGCCACTAGACACCTTTCTCCCAGGCAGCTGCGGTGGATGATCTTCTTTGCGGGGTTCAACTTCCGCATCACATATCGGCCGGGGACGGAAAACCGGAAGGCGGACGCCCTGTCCCGTCAATCTGCAGTTAAGGAACCATTGCCTGCAACCGAGCGTTCCATCATTTCCCCGAGGATGGTATTGGGGGTTATCCAACCGGATACTTTCCTGAGGGGAATAAAGAGAGGGATCAGGTCATTCGCATGGCGGAGGTGGCTCCTCAGTCACAGAGAATGGCAGCTGAAGGACGGGATACCCCTGAAGGGCAGGTGCCTATTGATACCCACGCCTAGGCTAAGGAAACAAGCATTCATCTGGTGCCATGACTCTCCATGCGCAGGTCATTTGGGCTTTGAAAAAACGGTGGCTAGCATGAGACGGCATTTCTGGTGGCCAACCATGAGAGTGGATGTCAGGAGGTGGGGACAGGAGTGTCCTACGTGTGCTACCATGAAGGCCGACCATGGCCGAACCCAAGGGCTCTTACATCCACTTCCGACCCCGGATAGACCATGGGATAGCATATCACTGGACTTCGTGGTGGGCCTACCGGTAGACCAGGGGATGACGGCAATACTGGTGGTGGTGGATTACTTGACGAAAATGGGGCACTTCATCCCCTGCAAGAGAGTCCCTACGGCCGGGGAATTGGCGTCACTACTCCTAAAGAATGTGGTACGACTGCATGGATTACCTGGGGTGATCGTGTCGGACCGGGGGTCGCAGTTTACTGCGCAATTCTGGAAGACTTGGTGCACTGCGCTGCATGTTAAGACCGCCCTGTCCACCAGCTACCACCCTCAAACGGACGGCCAAACCGAGCGCCTGAACCAAACGCTCAAACAGTATCTGCGATGTTTTGTGGACCAGGGCAGGGAAGAATGGGTCGACTTGCTATGGGTTGCAGAGATAGCCTATAACAACGCCACTCACAGCTCCACACAGTCATCTCCGTTCTATAGCAACTATGGCCAACATCCCAGGTTCTTGCCATTTCTACATCCGTTCAGGGAGGACAGGATTCCCGCCACAGCGGACAGGGTGGCACACATAAAAGACACGTTGATGCGCTCAAGGGCTGTCCTAATAGAGGCCAAGAGAAGATACAAGGCTGCGGCAGATAGGAAGAGAAGGCCCGGGCCACTGTACCGCACTGGAGACTACGTCTGGATATCCACAAGAAACATGAGGTTTCGAAAGAACAGTGTGTTCCATCCCAAGTACATGGGCCCCTATCGAATTACCAAGTGTATGGGTCCTGTGAACGTGAAGGTGTGCTTGCCCCAGTCATTGCGGATACACCCTGTCTTTCATGTATCATTGCTCAAACCAGCACCCTCCAAGCCGTCTGGGACACCTAGGCCGGTATGCGTGGAGTCGGAGGTGGAGTATGAAGTGTCGGGCATACGGGCGTCCAAACGGCGCAGGGGGAAGCTGTGGTACCTGGTTGCGTGGAAAGGCTATGGCCCGGAGGAGCATTCATGGGAACCGGCTGAAGGGGTTCATGCTCCGCGCTTGGTCTCCTTGTTCCATCGGCGTTTTCCTGCCAGCGCTGGACCCGTGGGGAGCCGCTGAGAGGGAGGATGTACTGTCAAGAATTCTTGTCACACGAGGGGAGGAAAACGGTAACCAGCGAAAACGGACTACATCTCCCAGGATGCTTAGCGGTTGAGAGGTTATGTAAACAGGTGAGCTGTTACATAACTCAAGGGAAACACGCCCTTATGTAAACAGGAGAGCTGTTACATAACTCAAGGGAAACACGCCCTTATGTAAACAGGAGAGCTGTTACATAACTCAAGGGAAACACGCCCTTATGTAAACAGGAGAGCTGTTACATAACTCAAGGGAAACACGCCCTTATGTAAACAGGAGAGCTGTTACATAACTCAAGGAAAACACGCCCTATAAAGGGAGGAACCGGGAGGTACAAGGCTGTCGGATATTGTGTTTACACCGACGTACCTGCTTCGTGTAGAGCAGTGTTCCGGAGTGGTGCTCCAGTAAGGCAAGAACGGAGGTAGGTCGAGTCGTTACTCCCTGGGCCGTGTCTTGCCCCATCGTCACCTGTGAAGGACCCGGAAGCTCTACCGGTCAACCATTGAGCTTCGCTTTTTGACTCGGCTGAGTCCAAGCGCAGTGGCGCTTTTGCTGGTTGGAGTCGTAACTCCCAGCCCGACCAGAGACACAGGGACTGCCAGCTGTAACGCACACCAGGAGGTGTTTGCCGCGTTACAGACTCTGAAGTCCACAGGATCGATCGAGCGGCTGCTCTCGGTTCAGTCTTCTTGCTTGTGATTGGGGTATCGGTGACGCATCACCAGGAGGTGACTCCGCGTCCCGGTGCAGTCTGAGGAAGAGGTTGAGCGGCTGCTCCCTTCAGGTAGAGACCCCGGCTGGGTGTTTCCCTGACTCCTCGATTCTCCCCAACACTCTTCGTGCCCCTCACAGCCTACCGATTGGCATTGTCGGCCATTTCATTTCTGCCCTCTGTTGGCATACGCCGGGATCGGCGTATATGCAGAGGACGGTTAGGACCATCCGTGCTGTGGGCTGGTAACGTACTTAGCCTGGAGGATTCCAGTGACTATAACTTTTGTTTGTTCTTTGTATTTTATTTGCCTTCATTAAAAGAACTAACCCTTCACAAGTGGTTGCGTCCTCATTGTCGTGTCTGTTAAACGATCCTGAGACGTTCAGGGCGTTACAGGAGGACTGTGGGATCAGGGATGCTTGGCGCGGCCTCCACCCTAACGACAGGGATTACACCCATTACTCGGCGGCTCATAAGTCCTACGCCCGCCTGGACCACTTCCTTGTCACCCAGGCCACGTGGGCATGTACATTGGCATCTACTATCGAAGCCCAGTCCCTTTCAGACCATGCCCACATCACATTGATGCCCACATCACATCGACACTACCTCTACCCCCCACTCCTTCTACCCCTTCACACTGGTGCTTGCGAGACTCCCTATTGCACTCCCCACAGGTGGTAGAAGACCTCTGACATACTTTAAAGATTATTTAGCTCTTAACGACAATGGCTCTACAGCTTAAGCCTCCGTTTGGGAGGCTCTCAAGTTGGTTTTGAGAGGGGCCTTAATCGCTAAGGCACCTCATGACAATAAGACAAGGCGAGACAGATGAGAGGAATTCGAATCTAAAGTTAAAGAACTCGAGGCGATCCATAAGCGCACGGGCGTTCTGCGGGTCTGGCGCCTGGACATGGACAGGGCTGAGTATGCAGTGATTCGGTTGAAACATAAATTCTATGTGGGATCTAACAAGGGTGGCCGCATGCTTGCACACTGCCTCCACAGTCAATGATAGGCCCAGGCTGTTAAGGTGGTGCGGAGAGAATTGGGTTCCGGGATCACGAATGACGCGGGCATAGCGGAGGCTTTTCTGACTTTTTAGGCAGATATTTACTCCACGGAGTCTTCACTCTTGGTGGAGCCCCATGATTATGTTAACGAGGCCAGGGTCACCCCGCTCCCGGCCAACAAGGCTGATAGCTTAGAAGCCCCGATAAAGATTGACGATGTGATATCGGCTATTGTCCGTCTGAAGGTTCTGAAGGCAACGGGCCCGGACGGGTTCAGTGCCCTGTTCTACCAGATCTTCTGCGCCGAGCTGGCCCCCCTGCTCACTCGCTTGTTCAACTCATTCGCTGAAACAGGCTCCCTCACGGAGTCCATGTTACAGGCAACAATTTTGGTCATCTCCAAACCAGGGAAAGACCATGCGCTTTGCAGCTCCTACCGGCCGATCTCTTTATTAAACATTGATGCGAAGCTGTTCTCTGGCATCCTGACCCACATTCTGAACCCTCTGATGCCTGGTCTGATCGACCCGGATCACTCGGGTTTCATTCCCAATAGGTAATGCGGGGACAATACTAAAAGGCTATGTCACCTGATTGATAAGGTTCAAAGTTCCAAGGAAGAGGCGCTCTTGCTGGCGGTTGATGCCGAAAAGGCATTCAACTGCGTGCACTTGACGTACTTATTTGCCACTCTGGAACGTTTCGGCCTGGGCGTGAAATTCTGCAAATGGGTGGCATGCATTTACAGCAACCCACCGGCTACAGTAAGGGTAAATGGGGTCCTCTTGAACGGCTTTGCGATGGGGAGAGGTACCAGACAGGACTGCCCCCTCTCCCCTCTACTCTTTGCTCTTTATATGGAGCCCTTTGCTCAGAGGCTCCTGAATAACCTGCATGTCGAGGGCATCCCTTTTGGGGCAGAACGGCATTTGATTAGCCTTTACGCCGACAACATCATATTCTCGGTGGGGCGACCCTTGAACTCCTTGCCGGTCATTGTAGATGCCCTGCTCGCCTTCGGTCGGGTGTCAGGATTCAAAATGAACCTCCTGAAATCGCAGGTCCTCAACCTCACTGCGGCGCAATCCACGGTGGACACCTTACGTGCCCAATATGCTTTTGACTGGGTGATGGAAGGCTTGACATATTTGGGTTTGGTCCTTCATAAGAACCTAGGCAAGACTGCAGATATAAATTATGCTGCTTCCCTCTCCCGTATCCATAAAGATTTAACTCAGTGGCAATGTTTGCCTCTTTCGTGGCTCAGGAGACTCGCCACAATCAAGATGAATGTTTTACCGCGGGCTCTATATCTTTTCCAAACCCTGCCCTTCTCGCCTCCACCGCATGCACTCTCGCATATACAAAAAGGAGATTGAACATTTCATTTGGGACCCGGTATCCCCCAGATTGCAGAAGTCCCAGTTGCAACGCTCTAAACAAGAAGGAGGCCTTGCATTGCCGAACATCACTCGATACTTTCAAGCCTCACTCCTGCGTTTTCTAGTGGAGTGGAACCGTCCAATGACAGAGAAGCACTGGGTGTTTATGGACCAGACTGTGGCTAGCCACCACATCTGGAGGGAAGCCTGTCTTCCTAAGGCATGGCGATCCTGGGGTCTCTACTCTTCACCGGTCACTCGGCCTACTATGTTAATTTGGGACCTTACATTGTTCCCTTTGCCTCCGTCCCCCATTTTTCTTAATCCTGAATTCCCACCAAGGATGGAAAAGGGGTCGGGCTCGCGATGGTTAGCCGGCGGCTGCAAGCAATTGGGGTACTTGTTTGATCTCCAGGGACTTGTCCCTTTCGAGCAGCTTCCGACCACAACCTCCACAGGCAAATGCTACACTGGGTGACTGGGTCTCTAGTCCGCCCTCTGGTTGTTAGTCCAATGCTCCCATTTGAAAGGTGGCTTTTTTTTAAAAAAAGACGATCGTAAACTTATCTCAGAGATCTATAGGTTTCTTTCTCAGGGCTCGAGTGGGGTTAGGACTCCCGGACAACGGCGATGGGAGGCGGAGCTCGGACGCACTCTGTCGGAAAAGAATTGGAAGATATTTTTTACAGGACTCACCACACCACACACTCCATGGGCCACACCGAAAAGGCGTTCTAAATTGTATCTTACTGGTTCTACTCAACGGCTCGCTTACATAAATGGAGCTCACAGTGCGACGGCCTCTGTTGGCGGGGCTGTGGGAGCCCGGGCAGCCTTATTCACCTTCTGTGGACTTGCCCGAAGCTCACGAGATATTGGGACAAGATCCTTGACTAGGACTTTTCCCTTGCATTCCACCAGGGGTAGACAGATCGCCCTAGCGTTGAACGCTGCGCATCGGGTGCTTTTAGCTAGTTGGAAATCAGACAGGATCCTGGACCACACAAAATGGCTCCACCAGTTGTGGTCCCGTTTGGGCATGGAAAGACTCTCTATGGCTACACTGGAGGACAAATCCAAATATGCTAAGATATGGGCTCCCTTTATTTCCATCCTCTCTATTGAGTTTCGGGAACTGACATGCCCTACTTACTTGCGACTCTTTAAACTAATCCCTGAAGGCGAAGGGAATGGTTAGTACTTGCTCGCTGCAGAGGGGTGCTGAGGGCTAGGGGCGGGGGGGATTACTTCCATATCGGACCGCATCCACGCGCGTTTGAACATTCATTGGCTCACCTGGGGAGAGAGGGTGGTGGGGGAGGTGGGAGGGTCTCTGGTTTTTAGCATATCAGTTTGGTTCATGTTTCTCCTTTGTGACTTTTACCTTACCTAAAAGCAGACCTTAACGGCCTGGGCATGTTGTAATGAGTTGTTAGCCAATTGAGCACCAGTGGGCTCAGCTTGCTGCCTGCCCTTCCCAACGCCCCTTCCCCATGGACCCTGGTGCATTTATTGTTTCTTCTTGCTGAACACGGCCGGCCCAGGAAGGGCTGTAGGCGGCATGCTATGTAAATTGTCCACCTGCCCATTTGTAATTCCTTGGCCCTTATGGGCTCTCATGTCTTTTTGAAGCCGCCCACTGGGTTGTAGGCACCGAAACTCTGTACTGCTATGTTATGAGTTCTGCTAATAAAAATTGACTTATTTCTAAAATAAAAATATTATGGCAGCAGGGGCCCACCTCGTGCGGAGGGCCCCAAAACAATGCCGCCAGGGCCCGCCGCACAATGAGCACGCGGCGGGCCCAACATACTTTTAAAATAAAAATATTATGGCAGCAGGGGCCCGCCGCGTGCCCCGTGTGCGGCGGACCCCAAAACAATGCCCCAAGGGCCCGTCGCACACTGGGCACATGGCGGGCCCAACATTAAAAACAAGCATTGGCATAGCCAATAGGTCTCGCCTTTGGGACCTTATAAGTGTTTAGTTATCCAGCACAATATCCTTGGTGCACCAAGATCAACTGTTGCATGGCTAAACACTTATAAGGTCCTAAAGGCGAGACCTATTGGCTATGCCAATGCTTGTTTTTAATCACATCGTTTTGACATTGAAGAGTGAGACGCACAACATCAGCCCCTTATACTTGAGAGCATCCTTGACTTGCACAGATGATCATGCGACCCCCTTCGCGTCAGCTTTGGCAAAAGTCGCAGGTAACACAACACATGACAAGTAACGAAACTAATACAACGCAGGTAGTTTGCCGTTAGATGGGGGTGGGTGTATGCCACCCTCGGGTTTCTGTGCCAGGCGAGGCTCAGCACCCCGCGAGCTCTGCCTCGAGCGTATCACTGAGTATGGCTGACAGCCGGAGGGGTGGAGGGGGCGCCGTACCCCAGCAGTGTGTGTGCTGCCAAGGGACGTGCCAATGCCGTGCCACCCAAGTCTGCGCCAACTCACATCTGTACTTCTCAGAGGAGGGGCGAACAATTCGAAGTGCTAATTGCGCAACTGTTGATGGTGATGAATGCAAACCTGGGAGAGGCGCGGGTCCTCAGGCCACTGGGACGGGGGTGGATAAGGGGGGATTCTGTTTTCTGCAAATCCCCGAGCCAGCTAAAGGAATTCTACCCAGTAGTACGCATCTATTCGACAGCCGGATAAATAACAAAGGGGTGCTATGTCCTATCCGGAAGGACATGCGTAGTGCACTAGTGAGGTTCAAGCATACCTGCAGTGCCCTGCGTGAAAGCTCTTCGTTGATTTTCCAGAAGTCTCTTAGCATGCTTGGCACTGCTGAGGGAATGCTGTCTCGTAATAAAATGCAGGATCACAAAAGGGGCACCCCTTCCTCCCGGGGCCATTGTAAGATTTTGTTGCACTTGGCCATGCGATCGTGGGACCACACGTTTCCATCACTGAGCAACGCTGCTCGGTCGTACACTTCTTCCACTCTTAGGGGTGGGGAGTACTTGCTTTCTCCCTTTCGCTTTAGAACTGCCAGCTTCACTCTGACCCACTCCCCTTTTTCCAATACTGTCTCCTTCACCTTCCTGTTGCGGTTGTAGTGTTCCGTGTAAATGCGTTGTGCTTTCTCCAGGTTGTGTTGTACCACCGCTGGAGACCACTTGCTGGTGATTGTCTTCTCTTGCCAAGCAACATTGTCTCTGGTGAAGGGTTGCCTTCCTCGTAGGATTTGGAAGGGGCTGTACCCCGTACCGGTGGGGGTGATGCGATATGCCCAGATTGTACTTTGTACTTCTTTTTCCCAGTCTTTGCCCCTCGTGATGGCAGCCTGTATGGAGCCCATGAGCACCCTATTGAACCTTTCTACTTGTCCGTTACTGGCCGGATGATATATCGACGTGTGTCTGAGTAGAATGCCGTTCCTTTCTGCGAATTTGGCCCATTTGTCCGAGGTGAATTGGGGACCATTGTCACTGATTATGGTTCTGGGAATGTCTTCCCTGAGGAATACTGCCTTGAGGAAGCGCAGTATTGCGTCAGTGTCCATGACCTCTTGGATGTGTACCTCTGGCCACTTTGAGTCCTTGTCCACTAACACGTATAGGTATTTGGGTATCCCCTGATCATCCAGTATAGGTCCTAAGATGTCCACTGCCACTTCTTCCCATGGGTTACTGGGATTCGTGAACTTCCCTAGAGCCGGCCTCATTGGTTTTAGTATCCTTGGCACTGCACACAGTCTCTTACGTGCCTCTCTACTTGCATATCCATTCCCGGCCACCAATACGTTTGTTTGGTCCTGGCTTTCGTCTTCACGATTCCCAGGTGTCCTTCGTGTATTATGGATAGCAGATCCGGTATTATGTTCTCCGGTGGTACCACTCTGTTTCCTCTGTATACGAACACCCCGTCGTTCCCCACCGACAGCTCCTCTCTGACCTCGTAGAACTGCCGGACCTTGGGCCTCTGTCGTCTCCTCTCCGGCCACCCTTGTACGATGTACTTCTTGATGTCATCCAGATCTCCATCTGCTGCATACGCGTCTTTCCACTCCTGTCTACTGATGGCTTTTTCTGGGTCGTCCGTCAGGGCTACCATCTTGTCTTCTTCCTCAGTGCCATTGGTGGCACTTTCCATTGCTGATGCCCTGCTGAGGTAATCTGCTATCTTGTTTCTCGAGCCCGGTATGTACTCTACGTCGTACCGATACTCTAGGAGTCTCAGCGTAATTTTCGCAATCCGGGGTGTGGCGCTAGCATGGCCGCAGGATGTCAAAACCTTCACTAGAGGTTTGTGGTCCGTTTTCACTTGAAATCGTGTGCCCCACAGGAACTGGTGGTACTTTCCCATGGCCCATACCATGGCCAGCATTTCTTTTTCGATCACACTGAACTTTTGTTCAGGTGACGTCAATGTCCTGGACGCGAAGCTGATCGTCTCCGTCCCGCCTTCTGGTCTTTCTTGCATGAGCACCGCTCCTAACCCTTTTTGGCTTGCGTCCGTCATCAATATGGATCTCCCCAGGGGATCGTACCCGTGCAGCGGGATCGCCTGGCTGATTTCACGTTTCACCGTGTCAAACTCTTCCTGCGCCTCTTCCGCCCATGCAAACGCAGTCTTGTCCCTCGTGAGTTGTCTCATGTTGTGTGTTTTCGTGGCGAAACGGTGGACAAACTTGCTGTAGTATTCCGCCATCCCTAGAAATGACCTTACTTCTTCCTTGGATGTGGGCGGGGGTGCATCGCAGATGGCCTTCACGTTCCCTTTCTTCGGTGTTATCCCGTGTTCTCCTATCTCGTGCCCCAGGCATGTGACTGATGTCATTCCGAAATGACACTTCTCCCACTCAGCCGTCAGGCCGTTTTCCTCCAAGATCTTCAATACTGCTTCCAGCTTCTCGTCGTGGTCATTTAGCTCCTTAACCATTACTAGGATATCATCCTGGAAGTATTGCACTCCCTCTATACCCTTGAATAGGCGGGCCATCAGCTTTTGGAACACTGCTGCTGCAGATGCTAGTCCGAAGGGCATGCGGCAGAACTGATAGCATCCAAACGGTGTTATGAATGACGTCAGTTTCTTGCTCGTGGGATGCAGCACCACCTGGTGGTATGCCGATTGTAGGTCGATGGTGGAGAACCATTTCACGCCTTTCGTGCGGGCCAACATTTCCTCTATGCATGGTAATGGGAATTTTTCTACCACGATGCACTTGTTTAATTCTCGGAGATCCACACATAGGCGCACCTTGCCTGACGGTTTCATGGCCACTACCAGTGGCGCCAACCACTCCGCGCTGTCGATCGGTTCGATGATTCCCCCGTCCTCCAGTCGGTGTAGTTCCTGTTGCACTGCCTCTCTCACTGCGATCGGTATGTTCCTTACTCTGTGCGCCACAGGGCTGACGTTTTCCTTGAGGACGATCTTGTGGGTAAACTTCTCAAGTTTACCGATTTTGCCGCCAAATACTTTCGGGTGTCCGCACCGCCATTTCGCTGCCGTCGACTCTTCTCCGTCCAAAGTCACCAACACTTGGGTGTCCCCTCCTGGATTCAGCTGTATGCCCAACTCTCCTTGGTCCATCCACCCAAGGACTGATGGTCCCTTCTCCGCGACGTACAGTTTACAGTGGGCGCTACGTTCTTTGAACTGGAACAGTAGTCTCCTGAATCCTACCATCGGAACGGGTTCCCCCGTGTAGGTGACCGGTCGTATGTCGGGTGGTTCTAGACGTGTGCCAAGTGTGGGTTTGAACCTCTCGTTCCACACCGGTCTTTGGACGATCGTGTAAGGAGACCCCGAATCCGCCACTATGGTGATTCCTATTCCTCCAATGAGCATGTCGCACTGGGGCTTGCGCGCTCTCCTCCCATCGATGCCCAGTACCTGGTCTTCCACACACAGGACTTCGTCGTCTTCCTCCTGGCCGTCTTCTTCTTCTCCTATGTCTTGCGCCACGAATTTCGCCGCGTGTTCTTTCCCTTTCCTTCGACACACTTTCTAATAGTGGCCGACAAGGCCTCAAAACGCACACTTGGCTCTGAAGGCGGGGCACCGTTTGTCGTGCGCCGCGTGGCTCGAGCTTCCACATCTGTAGCACCTCGCCTTTTCTCCCTTTTCTTGCTTCCACGGTTGTCCCGGTTTTCCTTTCCCCTTGTATGTTCCTCTGTATTCTCCAGGCGCTGTTTTTCCTCGTCCATACTGGTCCGCGTCGTCCACCTTATTTACTGTGAGTCTCGGGGCTTGATCTCTCTTTGCTGCCTCTGCGCAGCGCTTGGTCAGTTCTGCCCTTTTCACTATGGCAATCACGTCTTTCAGCGTCGCATCTCCACTCGCCCACAGTTTATCTTGCACTGTCTTGCTTGTCGTATGCATTACGATTTGGTCCTTAATGAATTCGTCCTGTAACGCCCCATATTTGCATGTTATCGCAAGTTTCCTCAGCGCCGCCACGTAGTCGTCTATCGTTTCCCCCGCTTCTTGCTTCCTCTGCTGGAAATTGTAGCGGTCGATGGAGGTGCACACTGCGGGACGATAGTGGTTGTCCAAATCTTCAATGGCGTGTTTGAACACGTCGGTGTCCGCTGCCTGTCTGGTGACCGGTGTTAGGTTTTGGAATACCCGTATGCCTTCTGGTCCCAGATTGTGTAAGAGTATCCTCTTCCTCCTGGCACTGGAGAACGCCTCCTCGTTCTCGTCTTCCAGCGCTTCTAGGTAATTTTTGAAGTACTCCCTCCAGTCTTCCCATTTCATTTGGGGTTCTCCTGGCCTTGGAAGGAACGGGACCGGCGTCGTTAATGCTGATGCCTGCGCGCTCATCTTGGCTTCCGCCTGTTTCCTCGGGCTACCTGGCGCTTCTGTCCTCTCCCCCCTTCTTCGGGTTACCAGGATCTCGTCGGAGCTGCCTGCGCCGTCTCCACCCGATTCCGCCAGGGTCTCTGCTGCCTCACTACGGTTCGCCTTTGACGTTCCTCTACCTCGTGGCCGGCACACTTACTGCTCACGTGCCTCCCTCTGGTGTCCGTCTGCCACTGCCGCGCTCTCCCGGTGCGTTGGCGTCTTTCCTTGACCTCCCCGGTCTCCTTACCGCGTGGGATGTCGTCCCCCTGTGTAGGTCTTCCTCCTATGTGCAGGTTGGGGGCACCTTCCTCCTGGGTAACACAGGGTCCTCTCTGTCCGAGCCTCGTCGCCACTGTAATGTTGCTATATGCACTGTGTGGTTGCAGGTTACCCCCAAGGACGTGCAGGAGACTTGCCAGATGTATTTATATGCCTTTATTCACAATTAGGCTTATTACCACCGAGAGAGCGCCGGGCAACACGCTCCGATCGCTTCACTCGCGCCGCGCTAACTCGCGCATGCGCAGTAGCGTCCAATATGGCCGCTACTCGCATTCCTGCCCTGACGTAGTGCGCGTCAACTAGACCGCGACACTACAGGGGTCCCCTGTTTTCCCAACAGCGAGGGCACACAAAAGTTGCAATGAGGTGGTGCTTCCCGGGCAGTCAGTCTGTCTGGGTGTGATGAGGGTGGTGTTTTGATCCCTCCTGTTATCAGCCACTGCCGTGTTATGGAGGAAAATACAGGCGGCGGCGCCACGCCTTTTCAGAGGGGAAGGGAACGACTCTCGGGCTGAGTTCCTCCTGGAGAGCTTTAAAAACAACAAGTCGTGGGAGAGCGGGGCAGAGTGACAGCCGCGCACCGCCTGCTTTTGGTACCGCATGTTCCGGAGCAGCAGGTACCGGTGCACCACTGCGCCTTTTCCCTGTGCACTGCACTGTAACCCCCTCACCCCCACCCCACCCAGCTTAGACTCTGCAGTAACTATTTTAGTACTGCGTCCCTTGTGTCTTAACTGCGCAACACACGCGCCGAGGCTGCAGGGGTGGTACTCGCCGCTGCACTGTGACCCCTTGAGCGACAGAGCAGGAACCACTTTGATACTGTGCCCCCCACACCCTCACCTGGACCCTGCATGTGCCAGGGTACCTCTGCTTTGACATTACTCAGAGTCTGTTGTGGCATTTCACATCGTGCCTGCTTGGACACTGCACAAGCTGCTGTGGTTTGAAGCCTTTTCATGGACAGAGCAGGAGCTGCTGTGGTCTCGTGAGCCCCCAACTGAGCACTGCATGCCCCAAGGCTGAAGGACCGTCTCCTGCACCCAGTGCCAGATTGCTGCAGGGACTGTCATAACGACCCATGCACGCAGCAGGAATGGAGCTGGGATTGTTGACCTCCACCTGCCACAGCCTTTATTAACTGCGCGAAGCTGCAACAGGAGCTTGCCTGCGTGTGGGGAAGGTTTATCGCGCGCCTCCTTCTTCCCTGTTCCCTTCAAGGGCAAGGAGCCAGCGGAGAGTAAAATCCCTCTCCCCTCCCCAGACGGCATGTTCATAAGCGGCCGTGAGAGCAGGAATTATTTCTAAAGCATGGGCAGCACGGCCATGGACACCAAGAAGAACAAGCGCAGGCACGCTAATTAGAAACAGATGGCCCTGCGCGCCGCTGCTGGCTCCCGAGAGCAAAACGCTCTGGGAGTGAACATTTCCCTAAAAGCTGGGACACATGCCATGGGCCAATTGATGCTAAAGCCAAACGCAAAGGCTAATGGCGTGTGAGCACCACATGCATGAGCTTCTACTGAAGCTTAAGTGATTCCAAGAGGTCGATTTCCTATGGAGCGCATGCGCACTGCCATAGGCTTGACCTAAAAAATGATAAAAATGGCAGCCTGGGCCCGCAGCGTTCCACGTGTGGGACGGGCCCAAAAACAATGCCCCCTGGGCCCACCGCACACTGGGCAGGCAGCGGGCCCCAACACAGCCAAGCAGCACCTTACCTGGTATAGCCTGGTGAGTAGTCCAGCAGTCCCCTCAGTCATCCTCGCTCAGGAATGAAGAACAGAACAGCAGGGCAGGTGATCGAGTGTAAATAAACACACTACCTCGCATGCCTGCTGTGAGGACCCTCCTTCTATTGGCCCTGTGGCGAGTGCCTCTGGGCCAATAGAAGGGGGGGCCTGGATTTCGCAGGCACTTTTGTAAAAATCGCTGCATTTTTACAAAACTGCTGATTTCACGATTTATTTGCAAATCGCGAAATCCTGGAGGGTCTGCTCAATGAATACTGGAGAGGGGTGTTGCAAGTCATCTTGTGGGGAAGTCTTCATTCCATTCCATATGCTTGTTTTGTGTTGCTGGTGAATTCTCCACTAGCCCGATTCCGAGGGCCCCGGGAGAAAGGGCAGATCTCATCCTGGGGGACAACATGCTATTAACTTTCACCCTCGCTACTTGTGCCATATAAAGGAGCATCACCCATGATAAAACTGTGGGCCCATCCCCATTTTCTTTAAGTCTGTGTAAGGTCAGACCCTGATGATGCCCACTACCACTGTTCAAATGAGTGCCCTGTGTGGCGGGCAGTGGATGAGGCAGATGGTCAAAATACATGGAACCACTGAAGCTCTCCAATACATTTGACTTCTATGGGAGTCCGTGTTCCGAGCACTGCTACAAGTGTGACAATTCAAACTATTCCTGGCAACACAAATAATAGTGGATTAGACAACAGGTATTATTCTTTTTTAATGTATATTGACTTATTAAACACTGTTGTTCTGCTCATCTCAGAATTATATAGACAGCACCACCATGTGGTGGACTGTCACTAGAGCCGGTGCTGACAATCAAGTGCCGGCGCTCAGCAACAGACTCCACCAGTGCTGGAGTGGGGTTTTCTTTAAAAATCGTATACCCTCTCCATTTTGCATGTTTTATATTAAAATGAATAATGAATTAATAGTAATTGTATTAATTGTTTGCTGTGTGAACTGACCAACATTACTAATATAAGAAATACACGTGGGAATTGCATTTGCATGGCCTAATTAATGACGTAAACTAAATTTCGTACGCATACTAATAATAGACAATCAGAAATTGCATGATTATATGTTGCTTTCATGATGTATTTGTGATTTGTGCTTTATTAATGTGAATATAATCTGCATTAAGTGTTGCTTTTGCTAGATAAATACATACACATATGGGTATTAGTAAGGGGATAACAGATTATTAGTCATTACCATGTATTAATTACATTTTTGTGTTTCTTTGATTAAGTTGACCATTTGGTGGCCACAAAATGGCCGACGTCCCTATTAGACGAGAACGACTCCATTATGAGCATCTCTGGGTGAAGTGCGCATGTGTCGCCATCAGCTGCCGCAGCCTTTGTACGACTCCGACTCAACTGTGCCAACCAAGGTTATACCGGGCTTTCAGCCAGCTGCTCTGAAAGAAACAATGAAAAGATACTATTGCGTGGATTGGAACTATATCTAAAGACACATTATATGTATGGGAAAGAAGTCAAACTTTTTCCAACGGACCAATGAGATTCGTTCAAAATATCATTTGTTACACTTTGGAATGTAAATTTACTATAAAAATGGTAGATTGGAGAGGATGAGAGGCTTACAGGGCTTGGAGGCCTTTCAAGCGGTCGAGACCCTTCAGAAGATTTGTGATTCCCTGACGTTATGCTGACGGAGAGGACGGTGACACTGCAGGACAGCTGTTTCCTAAGACTCTGACAGTATGAACTGATAACCAAGATTTTGACTTAGAGGGCGACTTTTAGCCAGAATAGGTAACTATGATGATCTATTTGCTTGATTAAATGAGAGACTCTAATTTCAATGATTTAGATAAAATTTAAGATTCATTACAAGAACTGTGTTGGGTCGTTATTATTTGAGAAAAAGTATTTATGTAAATGATGTTATAGATTTTGTTATCACTCCAACCTGCAGCTAGTTGATCCATGGCCTATTCATGGGAGGAGTACTAAAGGTGAAGTTTAGATCTTTATGAATAGGGATAAGTAAGTACTCTCTTCCATTACAGCGAGTGGAACAATCACCTCCTTGAAACAGGTTATTAGAAGGATGTATGTTGGTGTTATGGGCCCCACCAGCGAATATAGTGATTGTGTGTGATCTATGATCTGTGATGAAGGGAGGGATTTTGCATTCCGCGCTGGATCAGTTTTTCTTGGTAGCAGAGGTATGGTTAACTACTGTTTTGGTTTAGTGATCATTGCTTGTAAATAGCTTATTGATTATTGATTGGTATTGATTTATGTACTAACACTATATGTTGAGTTTCGTTGAGTTATATGTCGTTAGCACGGCTTCTGGGATGTCGGAAGTTTGTAACAGTTCTGTAGCAGAGCAGAGGTAAGCGCTGCTCTCGGGAAAGACGGAATTGTTGTTGCCCTGTAGGTACACAGGGGAAACGTGTGACAAGTGAAGTTGCACGGCGCATTGTCTGGGTTCGATTCGACGACATCGTTGTGTGTTGCCGTTAGAAATATTTTCGGTGTGAGAGAAGTGTGTATGATAGCAAAGGTTACCTGTGAAACTTTGATCTTTAAGTACCAGGAAACCAATTGGCATACCGGTAACGCTTATCACTGAAAAGGTAGCAGGTGTTCTCTGAGCTTGTTAGAAGGACAAAGTAGAGGGAAGCGCTGCTTTGTTAACGTGTGTCATAATTCTGTAGTAGGACAGACTGTTCGCTGTTCTCGAGAAAGACAGGATTCTGTGCGTATGTACTACATTTTCTTGTATGAATGAGTGTGAATGTAAAGGCATTCGGGTTGATTGCGAAACTCTAGGTTTATTTCTAAAATGCCCGAGAAACAATTAGCTAATGCTTGCTAGAAGGGTGAAGTAGAGGGATGTGCTACTTTATCAACGGAAGTAACGATTCCGTAGTAGGGTGGAGGTAAGCGCTGCTCTCGGGAAAGACGGAATTCTCGTGAGAAAGGTCTGTTGCTGTTCTTTGGTTAGCGAAGCGGACAATGGAGATGTTTTAGTGTTGTTACTAATAGAATTGTAAAAGTTGCAGTAAGAGTTCACGGAGCGGTCTTGTAAAGGAGGGATAGACAGGAGCAGAGCTGCCGCAGCGGCTGCTGACGTCAAAACGACCGCGCTGGGATTGGACAGTGAGACAGAAGTGTAGAACGCTCCGGATTGGTGCATTAGTGTAAGTCGCGCTGGGATTAGAGGACTGTGAAAGTGACGTAGACGCTCTTGATTGGTGCGTTAGCGTGAAGTCGCACTGTGAGTGGACAGACTAGCAGTACAGTTGTAAAAGACTAGCGATACATATAAACTAAGAAAATGTATTACCAGCCACCAGATAGGGAAAATAAATCCTGGTATGGTAAAGTTAAAAAGTGGTTCAAGAAAGATAAACAGGTCAAGACTAGGGAAGGACAGTTAATTCCTCCACCGAAAACCCCCGCAGCTTTAATGATTGCGAAATATGGATACCATACTTGTATTTGGGTAGATAATTGGGTAAAATATACCAAGGACGATGGAGTCCTGGCATTTCCAGAACATGGTTCGTTTAATTTACCTGTTTTAAGTAATTTGCACCAGAAGATGATGTACTTAGAACCAAGACCTAGACCGACGCAGTTTTGAGGCATTGACAGAATGGGAAGACGAAGCACATGAGCGAGAAAAACAAAGGAATGGTAGAAGTTACAGATATCTGTTTGGCAGGTCATATGGACATGAAACGCATGATGATCGAATGAAAAGATGGAGGAATGCAAGTATGACTGAGGGTATGTTTCCTGTAAGAGCAGTAGAAGGGAATGAAGGTAGAAAATGTGTGGAAAAAAAGGAATAATGTGGAATCAAGAGGTTACGGAGCAAATGATTCGGATGATGATGTGTTGGATGATGTGTTTTATAAAAATCCACCACCGTACCGGCCAGAACCAGAAATGTTGACACCAAATGCCCCAATGAGAGAAACATTACGAATTATCAAGACTGAGACTATGTCACCAGATTTAGAAAAGAGAAACTCCACTAGAGAGGTAGGGAAAAAATTGGAGAATAGAATAGATAGCGAAAATTCACCGGATTTGGCCAAAACAACTCTAGAATTAACAGAGAAAATAAGAGAAATAACTAAGAATTTAGAAGCTGTAACAGATCCAGTGACTATAGGCCCTGTAATGCCCATTTTTGAGAAGCAAAAGGATAGCGAACATTGCTTGACGGTACCATACCGGAACAATAATGTGGTTGAAAGTCCAGAACGGAGTAAAATTGAAAATCCATGGGGACCGACAGTAAATATGTTTGAACCACATGTTTCAAATAATCCCTTTATAAATCAGAACTATGCTGAAAGGAGTAGAACGACAGTAGAAACTTTGTTGGAACCCCAGAGAAATCCAGAGCAGAGTAGCGTAGAAAACCCGGTAGGACCATCTGTGGAAGAACTGAGTGAATGGTTAAAAGGGTTACAGAGACAAGATAAAGACTCCCAGTCAATAGATGTGGCTAAATTATGAATGGTATTAGAAGAATTGGTTGTGGGAACTATTCCTGTAGAAAAATTAAAATTTTATCAGGATGAGGAGTTGTTATTCCTATGTAAAAGTGTGACATGGAGAGCTAGGAATCTGCATGAACGACTAGGAGAAGTTGCGAATGTAATGGGTGTAGATATTGATAAGGTAAAAACCTTACAGAAACCCTATCGAGTTGATTTTACTGAAAAAGACATTGAAAATCTGAGCACCACAGGACAAATAGGTCAGATTAAGGACATAATCATTGTATCGAGAAAATGGGGAGATGTGGATAAATGGAGAAGTAAATGGAATAGAAAACGAAATGATGCCCCTGACAGGACAGTTTCGGCATTCCCTGTTAGAGAAAAAGAAAAGGTAGTGACTGAATACCCAATGAGGGAGATCCCAGGAGGAGGATATGTACATGTCCCATGGACAAGACAGGACATTTTGTCATTTACGAATGATTTTCCTCGACTACGCGAAAAGCCCGTCGAGTGGTACAGGCAGGTAGACAGATTTGTAAAATTGTCAAAGGTACTGTGGATAGATTTGAATAGTCTGTTGGATATAATAGTACCGGCAGATTTGTGGTCTGAGTGCAAGTTGATGATAAACTGGCCAACTCAGGAGTACCCTAGGGATCCTAAGACAGGAGCCCCAGACCCTGAAGTAATGAAAAAGTATGAACAGGTTATGGTATTTTTGAAAAACAAAGTGCCCCCTAAAGAGACAGATTGGGTAAAGATTGATAGAACGCATCAGGAAGCAAAGGATACATGCATACAATTCAAGCTTTTAAGCAGTTCAGTGGAGATGAGAACCTGAGTGATAAGGATTTGAGTCATTTCGTATACAGATTTGTATATGGTTTACGCCCAGAAATTGGTGACATTGTAAAGCAGCATACAGTTGATTGGCAGAATAAGAAAATAGATGAAGTACTCAGACATGCTAAATATTTCAGTGACGAAATTGAGGCTAAACAGCGAAAATTAAAAGAAAAGGCAATGTGGGCACAAGTAAAGGTAGCTGAAAGGCAGGAAGCTCAGTTGGTCGAACAAGCAAATAACCCAGGAACTAAACCGAGATTTGGCCCAGGAAAAGGGAAAGGTAATATAGAAGAAGCTAAAAACAAGTTCCCATGCCATAATTGCGGTAGGTTAGGGCATTGGAAATCCGAGTGTAAATACTCTCCAAATACTAATAATGAAAATGCATCATTGAATCCGCAGGTGCAGAATGAGGTGAGTGGTCAACTGCAGCAACAGCAGCAGGTGGTTACTTCACAGAATCAGGTGCCAAAACCACCTTTCCCGCAGAGCAGAAACACTCAGAAGTATAGTAATGAATCGCGCCGTTTCACAGTATTGGCTGCAACGCGATGAGAGTGACTCAGAGGAAAGCTATTGACGGTGCCGAAGGGAGGAAGAAGAGTGCGTACTTGGCGCAACTCTAGAAGTAGACCAGACAGGACCATTTGTAGATGGGAAGGTTAATGATGAAAATATTACTTTTCTAGTGGATACTGGTGCTACTCGATCAACTGTTAGATCAGCTGATGTTAAGAATCTTCCTCTTTCGGATGAAACAATCCAAGTGGTTGGTGTGTCCAACAGACAGTTAAAAACGATTTTGACAGAACCAGTGAAAGTTAGTATAGGGAAATTTACAGAAATGCACCGCATTGTTGTGTGTGACACCAGTCCGGTGAATTTATTAGGTAGGGATCTGTTGTGCAAGATGAATTGCACTATATTCTGTACTCTAGATGGAATAGCATTTGAAACACCAGATGAGGATGTGCTATATAAAATGACTATAGCTAACAGAGAAAATGAGGTAACTGAGACTTATACAATATTCAACCCTGATGAATTACCTAATGACCTAAAACAGTCAGTGAAGGCAGAAGTGTGGGATTTTACCGGAGAAGATGTAGGGTTAATGAGAAACGTAGATCCAGTCAGAATAACTGTGAAGGAAGGAATAAGTTATCCAAATGTCCCTCAGTACAGATTAACACCAGAGATATTTGAAGGGGTTACTCCAATAATTGAGAAAATGATCAAGCAAGGAATTTTGAGAGAGATTATGAGTAGTCCATGTAATTCACCGATAATGGGATTGAAAAAGCCCAATGGAAAATTCAGGATAGTGCAAGATTTGAGAAAGGTAAACAAAATTGTGGTATCATGTTGTCCCATTGTGCCAAACCCATCAGTAATTCTGTACCAGATTCCCCATGATGCGGAATGGTATACAGTAATTGATCTATGTCATGCATTCTTCTCTATCCCATTGCACCACGACAGTCAGCCAATATTTGCATTTCGTTTTGGAGAGCGGATTTTGGCATGGTGCCGAATCCCACAGGGGTATACAGAGAGCCCCTCAATATTCAATCAATTGTTGAAGAAATCTTTGGAAAGTCTGCAAATGCCTGAAAGTTCAGTACTAGTGCAGTATATCGACGACCTGTTGGTGGCGTCGAAAACACGTGAAGCTTGCGAGGTAGACACAATAGCACTACTGAATCATTTGGCAGACGGAGGATTGAAAGTGTCACCAGCAAAATTACAGTATTGTAAAAAAGAAGTACAATATTTGGGACATAAAATTGAGAAAGGACTGAGAGAAATAACAATAGACAGAATCAGAATTATAAAAGGAATGAGAGCCCCCATGACCCAAAGAGAGGTGAGAATGTTTCTGGGAGTGGTGGGGTACTGCCGTCAGTGGATTAGCAACTTTTCCCTGATTGCAAAACCCTTGGTACGATTAACAAGGAGTGACATAAAAGATCCCCTTGAATTGAACAAGGAAGAATTGGCAGCATTCAAAAGATTAAAAGAGGGTTTGTGTGAAGCACCAGCATTGGGCATGCCTGACTATGAGAAAGAGTTTGAGTTATATTGCAGTGAGAGAAATGGATGTGCACTCTCTGTGTTGATCCAGAAGCATGGAAGATTGAGGATACCAATTGCATATTTTTCCTCAATACTTGACCCAGTGGCTGCAGCTTTACCTGGGTGTCTAAAAGCAGTGGCTGCAACATGTCGAAGTTTGCAACAGAGTGAAGGTATTGTGATGGGGTATCCTTTGAAAGTGTTTGTACCTCATGATGTGGCGATTCTTTTAACAAGGAGTCGTACTCAGTATATGACACATAGTCGGCTGACTAAGTATGAGAAGGTCATATTAGGTGCAACGAATGTGAGCCTTGCGAGATGTGTGAATGTGAATCCTGCAGTGTTGTTACCTGATGCTGAGAATGTGGAAGTGAGAGATGAAGCAGATCATGATTGTTTGGATGTGCTTGAGTACTGCACAAAGCCACGACCAGATATAAAAGATGTGCCTTTGCCAGAGAGTGATTTTGTGTTGTTTGTTGATGGGTCATGTTTGAGAACAGATGAAAGAGTGCTAAGCGCAGCATATGCAGTATGCACGGTTGCAGCAGTAATGGAAGCATCTTATTTGAAAGGAGTGAGGTCAGCCCAAGTAGCTGAACTTGTTGCTTTGACCAAAGCATGTAAAATTGGGAAAAGTGTGAGAGTGACTGTGATAACTGACAGCCAGTATGGCTTCGGGGTCGTCCATGATTTCGGCCAGCTTTGGCTGCAAAGAGGTTTCCTGACCTCAAGTGGAACCCCTATAAAGAATGCAGAAGTGGTTGGAAAGTTGATTGAGGCGATACAGCTGCCTAAACAATTGGCTGTGGTAAAATGTGCTGCCCATAGTCAAGGTAGTGATTACATCACTACTGGAAACAGGTATGCGAATGATATGGCACAGTATTGTGCACGGAACTAGAATTCAGTCAATCGGGCCAAGGAGAGAGAAATGTCTTCTTGCTCAGTAATGTTTACTAACACAGTAGGAACTTGGGAAGAAGTGAGACAATTGCAGGAAGAGTCAAGAGATAAAGAAATGAAACAGTGGATAAAAGCAGGGTGTGCACCAAGAGAGAAGGACCGTGTGTGGGTCTATCGAGATGGAAGACCAGTAATGCCTGATAGCATGATGTCTACCATGGCACGGATGTATCATGGCCAGGGACACATAGGAAGAGACGCCATGATAAGGTCTTTTAAGCAGACCTGGTACAATCCAAAATTCAGACTTGTAGCAGAAAGTCTATGTCAGAGATGCCTGATATGTTAGCAATACAATCCTGGAAGAAAGACAGTGGTGAGTCTAGGAACCATATGCCGAGAAGGTGGACCTTTTACCAGATTGCAGGTTGACTTCATTGAAATGCCTCCGTGTAACAGACTGAGGTATGTTCTGGTTGCAGTTTGCCTATTCTCCAGGTGGGTGGAAGCATTCCCAACAAGAAGAAATGATGGGATGACAGTGGCAAAGCTACTTTTGAGAGAATTCATCCCCAGGTTTGGGTTCCCAGTGACTCTTGAATCAGACAGAGGAGGGCATTTTCATAATGAGATTGTAAAATTGATTTGTGAAGCATTGAATGTACAACAGAAACTACATTGTGCCTACGACCAGAGGCTTCTGGTGTGGTTGAACAGATGAATGGTACAATCAAAAACAGAATTGGGAAAATGTGTTTAGCCACTGGTATGAAATGGCCTGATGTCTTGCCTCTTGTTTTAATGACCATAAGAGCAACACCAGACAGAACCACAGGGTTAAGTCCTCATGAAATAGTCATGGGACGAGCGATGAGGCATGTTTACATTCCAGTCAACAAGCTGATGACAATAACTGATGACATGGTGTTGGAATACTGTAAAGGCCTGGCTGACGCAGTTCATTCTGTGTTTCATCAGGTTGGAGCGGATGCCACCACCCTTGAAAGAAAGCCAGCCCATGATCTGAGCCCAGGAGACTGGGTAAGGATAAAAGTCCACAGAAGAAGAAATTGTTTGGTTCCAAGGTGGGGAAAACCATGACAAGTCATTCTGACCACAACAACACCTGTGAAGTGTGCTGGAGTGAAAAACTGGATCCATGCCAGCCATACTTTGAAGATATCGAATCCAGTTGACAGCAAAGGAAAAGAGTACTATGACGAATCAGAGTCAAGTACTGAATCAGATAACGAAGAGTCAAAAACACAAGAAAATCCTGAAAGCGGGGAAAAAGAACCTGATCAAATATTGGTCCCCAGAAGTATCTCTCTGAGAAGACGATTGCAGATTTCTGATATCAGTTCAGATTCTGAAGAAGAACAAGGGAAACAAGGTCCCAGAAAAGAACACAGAAAGAAAAAAGGAAAAGACAACGAAGAAGCAGTAAAAGAAATCCGAGAAAAAGAAGATTCAGATGAAGGACCAAGAGAAATTCCACCCGAAATAATAGATCAAAGTGAAACAGGGACAGGTACAGAGAGAGAGGGACAGATTGCGGAAGACCCCAGAGGAGGCGTAGGGAACTGCAACATCCAGCTAGGTGAAGGGACAAGTAGCCCGCAGGAAGATTGTGTGTCGGAGACCCGAGGAGGGACAGAAGTGACAAGCCAAGAAAAATCAAAAGAAGAAGACAAGGAAGAGGGAAAAAGAACAAGGAAACCCAATCAGAAGTATAAGTCACCAGAATGGACGTTCGTGGCACTGCCTGAAATGGAAGAAGAGGCAGATAGTCAAGGAAATCCAGAGGAGGCTGTACTGAAAGTGGTTGAAGAAGAGAAAGAAGCAGGAATCCTGAGAGTTATCTTATCCGACTTCGGAGAAGAAGTAACGGAAGATCAGGAAATTCTGTATTTGCATGAACAGAAAGAAGTGAAAAACGATGAAATTCCAAACTGAGAAAATCTAGAAAACTACTGATGAAGAAGTAACAATTGGAACAAACAATGGATACTGGTAGAACTAAGTAGGGCCTTAGAGGCCTAAGGTTAGAGAACTAGTTGCGAAATAAAAGAGGTTAAGTCAAAAGACACAGTCCAAAGTAACAAAGATGGCTAACATAGATAATAGTAAAAGTAGATGTACATTCATGAAGAGATGGTGTAAAATGTGTTGTTGTTGTACAGGATTATTAATGCTTCTATGGAGCATACTTGCTCTATTAATTTCTTTTAAGGTCACTATAGATACACTAGAAGGACACACTGAAAACATTACTGACATAAAGAAGATTCCAAAAGTAGTTCCGACTAGAAAAGATAATAATTATTTACATAAAGATAGGTCTATTAATGATTTTTCAAATAATGTGTTTTCAAAGTTATTGTATGAATATGTAAAGACCATGGACGTAAGGGATTGCTACGCATGAATGCAGTTACCTGCATCTGTGTCAGAGGGAGTGACTTATCATCACCTTCCAGCAACGTATGGAATAGCATGTAGTATGATAGCAAGCTTATTTTATGAGACAGGCAAATTAGAATATTATTTTTCAGATGTAGATAACATTTTTGCGCAAGTACCTGCTAATAACAACTAAACTAAAGAGCTAACATTAGAGTATATATTTAAAAATAATTTGACATGCAGTTTAAAGAATGAAGAAAAGACATTCCTAGACATGGTCGAGGAAAGAAGATTGAAAATGAAAAGAAAGGGATCTGAAGGAAAAGGGGAGAAAACAGTCTGGGATGTAGAAATGGAAAAACATATGAAGGGAGAGTCTAATCCAACTTTAGCTCTAGATTGGCCCCAGAAAGGGAAACTGTGTATAAGAAGGAATCAAATGGCGTATGATAATCATTTTGTAGGGAATAGTGAGTGCCATGATACATATCGAATCATAGGTGGATGGGGATTTAAAGGTGGAAGAGATCCAGTTTTTCCTGGACTTTATTTTATCTGTGGGAACAGGGCATATTATCGTTGCCAGACCATTGGTATGGCACATGTTACGTAGGCCTGGTCTTTCCAAAAAGTTTTCACATGGATAGAGGTAAAGATGGTGTACATAGGTTAGGTAATCAATTAGCACGTAGTAAAAGAGAATCTTGGGCAGAAATTGTAGGTGACATTTTTGGAGCATTGATACCAGCAGTGGGAATATCTCTGAATGCTAACAATATTAGAAAATTATCAACAGTAGTGGATCGCTTGTCAACAAGCACCGCTGGAGGATTTTTATTGGTTAATACTGAAATGGTTGCCATGCGTGCCATGGTAATGCAAAATCGACTTGCCCTTGATATCTTATTGGCAAAAGAGGGTGGAGTCTGTGGAATGCTGAAAGTTCAACGTTGTTGCACTTACATTCCAGACGAAAGCAAAGATCTAAAAGTTTACATTAAAAATATTACTGAATTGCATGACAAAATTGTACCACTGGAGGTTGAAGGTGTTTGGGAAAAGATTGGGAAGAAAATTGCTGCTATTAAAAATTTGTTAGTTAAAATAGGTAGTACAGTTATAGGTAAAATATTATTTCCATTCACTTGTGTGATTTTCGTCTTACTAATATTAAGATTAGGATGTATGTGTTGTAAAAACAAGAAAGCAAAGAATAAAATAAAAAGAGAAAAACTAAAAAGAAAGACGGATCCAGAAGGAGACTTAACCGAGATAACTTTAGAAGAGTGGAAAGAAAGTTTGTATAAAAAGGCAAAAAGAGATGAAGAAGAAACTGAACTATAATCAAGAGCAAAAGGGTGAATACATTTAGTGATGTGGTGGTGATAAAATCACCAAAGGGGGGATTGCTGGAGTGGGGTTTTCTTTAAAAATCGTATACCCTCTCCATTTTGCATGTTTTAGATTAAAATGAATAATGAATTAATAGTAATTGTATTAATTGTTTGCTGTGTGAACTGACCAACATTACTAATATAAGAAATACACGTGGAAATTGCATTTGCATGGCCTAATTAATGACGTAAACTAAATTTCGTACGCATACTAATAATAGACAATCAGAAATTGCATGAAATTGCATGATTATATGTTGCTTTCGTGATGTATTCGTGATTTGTGCTTTATTAATGTGAATATAATCTGCATTAAGTGTTGCTTTTGCTTTTGCTAGATAAATACATACACATATGGGTATTAGTAAGGGGATAACAGATTATTAGTCATTACCATGTATTAATTACATTTTTGTGTTTCTGTGCTTAAGTTGACCATTTGGTGGCCACAAAATGGCCGACGTCCCTATTAGACGAGAACGACTCCATTATGAGCATCTCTGGGTGAAGTGCTCATGCGTCGCCATCAGCTGCCGCGGCCTTTGTACGACCCCGTCTCAACTGTGCCAACCAAGGTTATACCGGGCTTTCGGCCAGCTGCTCTGAAAGAAATAATGAAAAGATACTATTGCGTGGATTGGAACTATATCTCAAGACACATTATATGTATGGGAAAGAAGTCGAACTTTTCCCAACGGACCAATGAGATTCGTTCAAAATATCATTTGTTACACCTTGGAATGTAAATTTACTATAAAAATGGTAGATTAGAGAGGATGAGAGGCTTACAGGGCTTGGAGGCCTTTCAAGCGGTCGAGACCCTTCAGAAGATTTGTGATTCCCTGACGTTATGCTGACGGAGAGGACGGTGACACTGCAGGACAGCTGTTTCCTAAGACTCTGACAGTATGAACTGATGACCAAGATTTTGACTTAGAGGGTGACTTTTAGCCAGAATAGGTAACTATGATGATCTATTTGCTTGATTCAACCAGAGACTCTAATTTCAATGATTTAGATAACATTTAAGATTCATTACAAGAACTGTGTTGGGTCGTTATTATTTGAGAAAATGTATTTATGTAAATGATGTTATAGATTTTGTTATCACTCCAACCTGCAGCCAGTTGATCCATGGCCTATTCATGTGAGGAGTACTAAAGGTGAAGTTTAGATCTTTATGAATAGGGATAAGTAGGTACTCTCTTCCATTACAGCGAGTGGAACAATCACCTCCTTGAAACAGGTTATTAGAAGGATGTATGTTGGTGTTATGGGCCCCACCAGTGAATGTAGTGATTGTGTGTGATCTATGATCTGTGACGAAGGGAGGGATTTTGCATTCCGCGCTGGATCACCAGCACAAATTAAACACTGGAGGGAAGCCCCAGATGTGCGTTGCTGACACACTTGCACAAGTGAAATGCGTTTTTTTCAGCATTCGAGGTTCTGGAAGTAATTTAGCAATAAACCTCTGGGGTTCCTATAATTAAGTATATGGTTAAGTATGAGAGGACCAAAGATTTTATCACTTAAAGAGACCCGCGCGCCACTTAGTTGGAGAAATACCCCATTGTAAAACAAATTGCCTAACTAGAAAGAAATAAAATGTTGTTTATAGGTCAACTGTAAAATGTGACTTTGGACTGTTAATTTTCTAATTTTCCTAACACTGAATTGAAGTTAACGTCAACCACGACAGGATGCACAGTTGATCAATCACATCATTGTACATTCATTGCTTTGTACACTGGTAAATATCTAATGACAGGCACTAATGTATGCTTAGGAATAAAATGCTCAGTATAAAATATGTGAAAGTGTACGCAAAAAAAAAAAAACAGATACGCAAATTGAATGTTCCAATACACATGCTTACAGAGACTACTATGTATGGTAAAACACAAGTGTGTGCACCAGGGTTGGACTGGGACAAAGAATAATTTGCCCGTACACCAAAATAGGAATGGACACAGTTAGTGAATTAAATACCTTAAAAAGTGGCCCATATTTTACAATTGTTGCATTTTTGAACTTGTATAGTTTATATTGTTCTCATGGATAGAAAATGCCAATAAATTGTACTGAACAAAAGAAGAGATAACTATTAAATTTAACATAAATACAGTTTTCTTTATCTTCTTGTACTCGAGTCCTGGTACTCCAATTAAAAATAAGACGTAGCGCACCAGAATGCGAAGGAAAAAAACTATACCAATGAGCCACTTACGCCTGGGTTGGTGAAACTCGAGCTGCTTCAAATACGGTACACACCTCTGCAGGTGCTGCTGATGCTTGAATATAGGGGTTGGTCCTGTGGCCAATGGAGGGCGTTGCTGGGAGTAGCTAACATGTAGCGGCCTCTCTACACTTCCTGCCAAGCAAGGCTGGAGGTTTAAGCATTACCTGCCCAAGTTTCCCAGGTCCATACGTGAGAGTAGCATTCAGTCCGTAATTTTTTGTTTACGCTCAGAGTCTTGTTTTTCCTATATCGTTATATGAGATCAGTACTACAAGTTCCAGAATGCAAAGCAAAAATGTGGGCGACTCATCAACTCACGCTTCAATATGGGAATCTTCAGCGCCCTGCCTGGGAAATCTTTATGAAAAATAGCAGCACTATTAACGCTCACCTTGGCCTTTGGCTCTTCACCGAATGACCATGTGACCGCAACAATAAGGAAGGCAGATGGTCCTGTCACGTGATTATGTAGCCTGTGCAAGAGGCAACTTAAAATATATCAGCTTGACCATTTGGCAATGGGATGCTATTGGAGTAAAATGTTACGCACACCCTAGAGAAGTAATTAGTACCTTGAGAAGTAATTAGTACCTTGAAACATGACCACCCTATTTGACTACAGCGGTGGCTTGGTCTGGTTTAGTCATTATGAGACTGTATAAGTGCCATTTTAACTCATTCATGTGCGTGATTAGTTAGTAATGGAAGGAAGCTGTCCACATAAGGCAATGATTTGCACTAAATACAGTTCAACTAAATGCTGTAATTAATAGAATGTTCTATATCATTTTAGACTGATAACATTATATCTTTCTGTCTCCCGGAATTTGTGTATGATCTGTATAAAAATATTGTTGTCCTGAAGAAGGTAGTGCAAACTATTTCAAGTACCACTGAAACGCTGCATCGATAGATTTTTTTAACAAATTCTTTTGAGTTGTTTTCTATTGTTTTCACTGTTGAAACGAAAACAATGACATGTGGTGACAATGATATCTGGTAATTATAAATTCAATAGAGCATGGTGGACCGCAAGAAATTTGTGTTTTAATCTTTGTATGTTTTTAATTTGCATGTGCTATTTGATGTTTAAATGGTAGATTACATGTAATAAATAGACAGACTTGTATAGCTTTCAATATGGTAGAAGTGTTCGGTGTATATCAATATTTAGTGCATCCTAATTGAGCCTAGCAGCTTCTTTTGGTTGTGGCATAACCCACCCTGTTCCTTTTGGCATGAAAGGGTGGCCCTCTTTACAATTGGGGCTGCACAAATACTTTACAAATGGTGTCTAAGTTAAGTCTGACTGCTTTGTGCCAAGCTATCAGAGGGTTAAGCACAGGTTAATTTGGGGTCTGCTTGTTTTTTACCCTGACAAGAATTGAGGTTGCTGCTTGAGTAGGGTTTACCATCCCTCAACCAAAAACCCAATTTCTCACAGATGTTCCATTGGAGGAGGGTCAGGTTGCTGGAGGGGAGAGTGAGGCTTAAGTGAGAGAAGTGCAGGAGGAATGGTATTGGTCGATGGAAGGTTTGAAGGGTCGACAGAGGCCCATGCTGTCTAACAGAGGAGGTGAATTTGGTGTTTCATGATCAACAAGGTCTACCAGTGAAGACTGGATGGCAGCTTTTCTAATGTATACTAGTGGTGTTGTTAAAATATATGGATGTCAAACACAAGGCTCAAATTACATTTGGAGGGTTAGCTTGAATTCACTATGATGAAGAGGTTAGAGAAAGATTAGTCCATGATGCTGGAGGTAAGTGGGGGAACTGGACACAGATGTGTAGCTTCACTGGCTGGCACCTACAAAACTTATGCCAATGGCATATACAGCAAGTGGGCTGCTTGTATATCAGCTCTTTCGAGGGACTGCCCTTCCAAGGGAGGGATGGGCGGTTATGCTGGTTGCCAAGCGTCACATACTGCAAAATATGGGGCCTTTAACAAAGACATTTGCAACAGGGACTATTACAAATGTGACCACAAATGCTCACAATGTGGGGAAAGAGACCCAATCATCCACTGTTTTAGTCAGGCAAGAACAGGATTACTGCAGTAGGGCCTGTGACGTACACAAGCAAGATGAGGTAGAGGTGGTGAAGGTGCCTGGGAAAAAGGCTCTTACTCAGGTTATTGTTGACCTTTTGACTTCCTGATTGCAAAATTACCCTAAATAGAACAGTGCCATTTTGCTTTTTGAAGATTTGAGGGGGGTGGGGTTAGATTGGACTAGTGGGGGTTGGGTTGAGGGCTTGGGATAGATGTGTTAGTGTCAATGTTAGTGGTATTTGTAGAGCGCAACTGCTACCCGAAGGTGTGCTGGCGCTATGTGAAGGCCTGCTGTGGGCTAAAGAAGAGTGAGAGTATTAGAAAAGCCAATTTTTTTAATGCTTTCCTGAAGGCCATGAGATTGGACATTTTTCTCATGGATAATGGGATAGATTTCCAGGATTTAGGCGCATTAACAACAAAGCTTCTGCCGCCCCAGTTAACTTTTTTTACCCTGGGTACCCTCACTAGTTTTGCGCCCGAAGAGCGCAGTGCTCTGTTTGGTGTGTACCAGCAGAGACTTTTTTTAGGAATTCAGGTCCGGTTCCATGTAGAGCCTTGAAAACCAGACAGAGAGACTTAAATAGAGTCCGTTTCCTGACTGGCAACCAGTGGAGCTTTTTTATTTTTGCTGAGATAGACTCGTATTTTGGTGTATCAGCAATCAGCCTGGCCACTGCGTTCTGCAAAATCTGTTGTTTGTTCACTGATCCCTTGTGGATCGTGAAATAAAGGCTGTTGCAGTAGTCCAATCTGGACATTATAAGTGCAGTGATCACTGTTTGTTGTGCGTCTTTTGGAAGAAGTGGCATAATGTTTTTGCTGCAAGATTTCAGGATATAAGATGTGGATTATATAACTGTGTTGACCTGGTCCCTGAAACTTAATTTGTCATCTATCCAGACTCCAAGATTTTTCGCCTTCCTAATGGGAGTCGGTAGGGGACCCATATCTTCAGGCCAGCATTTAGGAGTCCAGAGGGTAGGATCGTTGCCAAACAACACTGGAGAACACCCAGGTGTTGTTTTTGAAAGATTGTGGAAGGAAGTGGATGAAATGGACCATTTGATGACTGTACATTGGAGACAATGTGTCCCAGATAGGCGTGGTGCCTATAAAGGAGGAGGGTCAGTTTAGGTTGATTTACCACCTGTCATGGCCAGAGGGGTAGTTGGAGGATTACTTTAATTAACTTTCATCTGTCTACTCTGTATCAGTGGATGATGCCATTGAGTTGGTCAAAAGAACAAGAGAGCAGAAATTAATGCCTTCATGGCAAAAAGTGACATCACGTCTGCTTTTCGACTGTTCCCTATTCACACTGATGAGTTGTGAGGTATTCAGTTGCAGGACATGTTTTAGGTATTGCCAATGGGGTGTTTCATTTCTTGTTCTGTTTTTGAAAAGTTCAGTTTGTTCCTTCAGTGGTGGTTTATTGAAGTATCCGATTTTGAGCAGGTGACACATTACCTTGATGACTTCTTCATTGTGGGGTCTCAGAGTACAGAGTCTTGTCAGGGCACTTTGGCCATGTTTTAGTTTTGATGGCAGAGTTTGAGGTGCCATTAGCACTGGAGAACACTGATGGCCCAGCAACTGTATTAACATTTCTGGGCACTCAAAAACACTCAATGATGATGGAAGCTAGACTACCTGATGAGAAGACGGTAGCGATGATTGCTTTGCTGGGAAACATGCTTATGAGGAAGAAGGTGGACGTAAGGTCAATTTAAGTCCTCTAGGCCACCTGAATTTTGCTTGTTGAGCACTGAGAGCGGGGAGAACTCTTTGGAGGCAGTTGGCTTTGGCAGCTCATTTGTTACCACACCATAGAGTACAATTGTCAGCTGGTGTGAAGGTGAACTTAAGGATGAGGCTGGCCTTTTTGCTGCATTTCAATGGGGTGCATTTGGAGAACCTGGTGACAAGGTTGTGTGGAGTAAATTTGTTTTTTAAACTCCTGCTGGAGGGTGTGGTTTTGGTCTATTTTCACAAGGAAAACGGTGTCCTCCGCGGTGGCCAGAGCAATGGAGGACAGAGGGATGAAGCATTGGTTTATTGCAATTCTTTCCTTTGGTGGTGGCTCTGTTTTTGTGAGGCAAGCATTTTCAGAACACAAAGCTGCTTTTCAAGGTTGACAATTTGGCAGTGGTACATATTGTAAATAGTATGCCAGTGATGTAAACGTTTTATAGCCCTTGAGAGTTTTTGTGTTGGGGTCCTTACAGTGTATCATTGTGTTCAAAGCTAAGCGTGTACCGGACACAAACAATGAAATTGTAGTTGTCTTATCCTGTTCTCAGTGGAGAAGTTTCTGTGGCTGGGCTGTAAAGGCAGTGTTTCACAGGTCGAAAATGCTGGCGGAGCTAGCTGTGGCAGATACGTCGGTGAAGATAGTCCACTTAATTGAAAAATCCTAGAAACATTCAACAGCACAGTTTTGGGAAGAAGGTGTTGAGTTTTTGGTACCTCAATATGAGGTTGTGATGAATTGTATAATGGGCTTTATTCAAAATCGTTTGTCTGAAATTGTGATTGCAGATGAGCTAGCTGGGGTGGTGCTTTACAGGAAGATGCTCTGGGAATATGAGTTCTCCTCAGGGGAGATGGGGAGGAGACTATGGATGGGTGGTCGAGGAAGGTTTGCAGTTCAGTAAAGCTGAAAAGACCCATTGCAGTTAGGGTTGGTGGGGTGTTTGGTGGGAGTGTTGCCAGAAGTTTGCTTAAATAGTTCAGAAGCAATGTTGTTTACTTCGACCATTTCATGGTTGTTTTTCAGGGCGTATCAAGTGTCAGAATTGCTTGGGTTGAAACGAAGCATGAGTTTGTTGAGAGTCGAGGGGAGGGTTAGTGGAACAAAGGTGGAGATTTGCTTTGAAAGGGCAAAGCAGATCAAAGGGTTTTTGGCATACTGGTACAGCTACACAGTTAACCCATTTTGAGACTTGCCCATTGGCCAGGTGGCAGGCCTATGTGGGAGCAAGTTTGGATAGGGGTGGTAGGATCTTTGTTCACGAGGCTAGAAAAATATTGTTGAGTTTTCAGTTATTGAGGGTACTTAGGAAGGCATTAAGTTGGGTTTAACAGCGTCTGACTTTCCTATACACTTGTTTCCCAGGGGGGTTGGGGTAAGGGAAGCAGGCATTAGTGGCTGTTCTGATGACATGATTAGGAATTTGGGCAGGTGATTGAAGTGCTATAAAAGATATGTGCGGGTGGATTGGATTTGGGTTAATGTATTTAAGCTGCAACTTAACATATTTTCTGTTGTTTTTTCTAGAGTTATATTGCTTGACCCACTACAGGGGAAGTGTTGGTGCCAACTGAGCAGCAGAGAAGACACAGCCAAAGATAGGAAAGACACAAGCCAATTATAACAGTAGGCCTATCATAATTCTTTCTTAAAATAGGAAGCTGAACAAGTGGAGAAAAGACGATGAAGAAATAAGCTCGGCTTTGATAACAGTATGGTTCATATCCAATGGTAAGCTACAGGGGGGTGCAAGGGGCAATTATTGCCAGTGCTGCAGGGTTGTTCAGAGGTTGCAGCTGCCCTGAACTGTTGGTTGTGAACTTGGTGCAACTCAAAAGGTTTGGCTTTATTGAAGAACATAAAGTGTGACTCACAGAGATTAGGAGTTCGAGCTCAGAGACTTGTATTGTATGAACCAAGCCAATGCCTATAAGAGAGTGAAGAAGGCACTTTAAGCAAGCAGCTATTGATGGGGACTGCAGAAAAAATAACTGGAAAACAAGGAATTTTTGCAGAGAGGAAGGAATTGATGGAGGACGATGGGGTACATTTGTCCTTTATGGACATATAACTCCATTTTAGGGAGGTGCACAATACGTTAGCGACTTTTTTTGGGGGAAAGTGCTGGTTTTGGAGGGAATGAAACCTCTTCAGAGAGTCTTTTCTAAGTGGCAAGTTGGGAGGTTTTGGTATAGGTTCCAGGCATTGATTGGTTTTGCTACCTGCCAGGCAGTCCAGCTTGAGGGAGGGAAAGAGGTGTGGGTTTGGGAGGAGGGGTGATGTTGGTATGAAGTTAAGTACATTCTATTTAGAGGGGTTTTGGCACAGGGGCTGATTTATGGTTGAATGTTTTAAAAGGAGGGATAAAGAGGTTGAGTTAGGAAAATAATTGAAAGGGTGTTTTTTTTACAGCAGCAACATGATGTATAGTGAGATTAGAACTAAATCTGTAAAGCATTTGTCAGGGTGGTAATCTGTGATGCATACCTGTTTCATTGGAGCAGCCTTTTCCACACTGAAATGGTGTAATTCCTGTGCCATGCCTTCTTGCTCGATTCCTGATATTGTCATTAGCAAAGGAAAGCTAACAAAATATGGGGCATATCAGCAACAACCGGCGATAATTATCGTTCAGCGCTCTTAGCGTGAGGATAATTATCGCCGGGTAACGTGGATTTTATGCGCTGAGATAGCGTGCTATTAGCAACGCTTATCTCCTCAGTGATAAAAACCCTAGTGCTAACTGCCTACGTGAGAATATCGCTGCAAACTCAGCGATAATCTCACGCAATGTGGCATTAGCTTGCTGATAGGGACTCACAAACTTAGCCATGATATCCACCTTCCATAGGATATCATGGCTAAGTCAGTCCTGAAGCAGGCGTAAGGAAAGTAGCGATAACAGGGGATATCGCTACTTTCCCTGCCGCTATGCTTCATAGCGTGGGGCTTGATGATAGGAGAAATGTCGCTTAGCGACATTTCTCCTGTCATATTAGGAACGCCCACTTTGCATCTCACTAGAGATGCAAAGCTGGGCATTAGGAATCCCCACGCTAAAGCAAGGTTTCACGTGGCCTTGCTAATTAGGCGATAAAATTATCGCCGCTTTTCGGCCGAAAACGGCCGCAAAAGTGGCGATCATTTTTTATCGCCAGCTTGTAAATATGCCCCTACTTTTTTAGCCTCTCCTGATAAGCTGTCCTCTGACCCCACTTCCAACATACTACTCCAGACCAGCGATAACCCCATGACGCGTCTCGCTCTTGCATCTAAGCACCTCACTTAGGATTCCCATCTGGCCAGTTTTTTACCAGCATGACCAGTGTTTTTATGTCTCAGCTGGTACAAACATAAGGAAAATTAACTAAAGCCTGTATTTTCCCCCTTAATAATTATCTTAAATAGTAAATATAAGGATAAATCGCTTTAAAATGTGTTCTGCAGTTGCCTTAATGATCCCCGACTGATAAAGCAAACTAAGGTAGAAAGACTATGTCGTAAAAATTAATATTGACCATTTTGTATACTTTACAGAATCTCAAAACATATGCAGACATTGTTCTTTTGGAGAGGTGGCAAACCTAGCCTCGATGCAATGGAGCACAGTTCAAAATTTACGAACATTCGTGACAAGAATTTTCAATTCTATTAAGGACATGGAGGCGAGGATTATGCTTCTCATTTTCTTTACTGAAAATCCTCAGCAGCCAATAAGAAAGTAAAAAACAAAATACACACTACAATACCCATGAACCCTAGTGGGTATCACATGACAACCATAGAGTAGACCCCTATATAAGGTACACAAGAGAATACTACATCCTCTTTCTTTGTGTGAAATAACAGTTAAGTCCAAAATAGACAGTCTGATAACTGGGCGCAACCGGAAAGAAGAATCCATTCCTCCTAAGGAAATCCACAGGCCAACGGACAGCAAAGATACCAAACTGGAGTTCAGCTTCCATGAAACAGCAGTCTCTGGGAGACGAGGAACATCCTCCTCAAAGGTGACAAAAAGCAAACTTTACTTGAGATCAGAACCTGAAATATAAAAATAAAGCTGTAATACCATACTCCCAGGAAGAAAAAGAGCAGTAGGGAAGGGTAAAAAACAGCATAAATATACAGTGCAGTATAAACAATTCAAATCAGACATTACAGTACTGAATTATGGGTGGGATAATCCTCGCCTCCGTGTCCTTAATAGAATTGAAAATTCTTGTCACAAATGTTTGCAAATTTTGAATTCTATGTCAGGACCGGAGGCTCCGATTATGCTTGTTCAAAGCTGTGCCACCACAACAGATGCAACATTAACAATAGGTTTATAATAAAAAGTTTTAAATGTAGAGTCAGAGGACCAATCAGCTGCATTCATAATGTCTAATAAACTGACTCCCACAGACAAAGCCTTGGATGCCATAGCACCAAGAGCAGAATGAGCACCAAATTTGGAGACATCAATACCAGCTTCGCTCATGAGCCAACGCACCCACCGTGCCAGTGTAGCTGGAGTCACTGGACGAAAAGGCTTCTGCAGTGCAATCAACAATTGACCCGCCATATCTTGACGAAAACCTGCAGTACTCACCTCATAATCCCGTATATATTGTACCACACACAATTTAGGGTTGTCAGGAAAAGCTGGATAAGTGATAGAAGTGGTGTTACATTTAGTGCGTCTAGAGACCAAAAAAGTAACACCCTCAGGAGAGAATCTGCGACCCGCCAGATCAAGGGCACGAATATCAGAAACACGTTTGCATGACACTAGACAAAGTAGCATAGCTAGTTTGGCGGAAAGCTGTTTACGAGACAAACACTGATTTACAGGCCAGGAGTCCAAGAAACGTAAGACAATGGAGACATCCCAAAGTTCCGAATATCTAGGACATGGTGGCTTCACCAACCGAATACCTCTGAGTAATTTACATATTAATGGATGGTCCCCAAGAGGTTTGCCGTCAATGGCCTCGTGACCTGCCGAGATGGCTGACCGAAAATTGTTGACAGTACGATAAGCAAGGCCTGAAGCAGCTAAGGACGCAAGAAAATTTACTACCAAGGAGACATCTGCTGCAGCGGGATCCACCTCCCAATGACAGCACCAATCACACCATCGTTTCCATGCTGCAGCATAACGTTTGTGTGTGTTGGGCGACCAAGCCTCATTGATAAATCTGGTAGTGTCTGTTGAAAGACCTGGGACTTGCCAACGACCCCCGAAATTCGCCAAGCGACCAACAGGAGTTGACCTGATGTTATCAACGGATGTGGAAATTGGAGAGGGTCTAACAACAGATTCCACCGTTGAGGAAGAAGAACCAGAACGGCACATAACATTTCCAGAAGAACCGGGAACCACGCTTGAGCCCTCCACAGAGGAGTGATCAGTATCAACTCCGAGCGATAACGTTTGGCTCGTGCGAGGACTCTCGGAATCATTACAAACGGAGGGAACGTGTAACAAAGTGCCGGAGGCCACACCTGCAGAAAAGCATCCGTGGCTAGAGCTTCCGGATCCGGACGCCAGCTGAAGAACTCCGGAATCTGTTTGTTGAGTCTGGAGGCAAACAGATCTATTCGACAAGGGCCCCATAAGGTGTTCAACATTCGGAACACTCGAGGGTGAAGTCTCCAATCGCTGAAATCCCGAAGATACCGGGAATTCCAATCTGCAATTTGGTTGCTGCACCCAGGAAGGTACTCCGCTACTACAAACAGTTTGTTCTGAAGGCAAAAGTGCCAAAAGTCTTTGGTAATCTCCGCTAGAAGACGAGACCGGGTCCCGCCCAACTTGTTGATATAACGAACCGCCGACACGTTGTCCATGCGGAGAAGGATGCAACAATTTGTCTGACTGGGCGAGAGGCACCGAATCGCAAAAGAGCCCGCCAGAAGTTCCAAGCAATTGATGTGGAGATTCAACTCCTCCAGAGACCAACGGCCGCCCGTGGACGCTGGATCCCACCGGGCTCCCCAACCCCATCGACTGGCATCGGACTCGATCACCACCTCCGGAGCAGTGCCGAATAGGGCTCGACCGTTCCACGACTCCATATGTTCCAGCCACCACAACATCTCCCAGCTCGCCTCCTCGGAGAGAGGAATCTGATCGGAATATTTGAGGCCGTTCTGGAGATGACGTATCTTGAGCCGTTGAAGTGCTCGGTAATGAAGGGGACCCGGTAAAATTGCTTGAATAGAAGAAGCTAACAACCCGACGACCCGGGCTACAGACCTCAAGGACACAGTCTGCTTGTTCAAAATCAACCTCAACTCTCTCTTGATCGATCTGATCTTCTGATGCGGCAAGAGGAGCTGACAAGTGAGGGAGTTGACGAGAAAACCTTGTATCTCGAGAGACTGAGATGGAATCAACACAGACTTCTGAGGGTTGATCAAGAAACCCAGATTCTGTAACAGATCTATGGTCCAGGCAAGATGCTGCATGACAAGGCGAGGACACTGGCCCATTATGAGGATGTCGTCCAGGTAAATTATGAGCCGAATGCCCCGGGCTCGCAGAACTTCGACTACAGGCCTCAGAAGTTTCGTGAAGCACCAAGGTGCTGACGAGAGGCCGAAAGGAAGGACTTTGTACTCGTACCAGACTCCCTGCCATTGGAATTGTAGAAAACGGCAATGCGGTTGGTAAATGGGCACCGACAGATAGGCATCTTTCAGATCGAGGCGGACCATCCAGTCACCTTCCTGAAGAAGATCGCGAAGCAGATGGATCCCCTCCATCTTGAAGTGACGATATACAACCCATCCATTGAACTCCCTGAGATTTAAAACAAGCCGTGATCCACCCCCCTTCTTCTGAACTAGGAAGACGTTGCTGACAAAACCTTGAGGGTGACGAGAAGTCTGCACTATGGCTTCTTTCTGAAGAAGAGACTCGATCTCGCCGGAAATGAACAGTCGATCTTGATGAGAAAAATCCATGGGACGAGGAGGGAGAGTTTGAGAGGGGGACAGAAAAAATTCTATCTTGTAACCTTGCACCGTAAACTGGATGCGGCCCCCCAACTGAACCCCTGAAAAAGGAATCAGGTTCACCTGAAGGTGCGGCATCACGGTGACCTCCTTGGTTGCCACCATAGCGTCCTTTTCTGTTGCTGTTGCGGGACTCACGGGTGGGATAAAAGGAGGCGGAGGAGTTGGAGTCTGAAATTTTCCGATTGGGGGAATATCCCCGCTGGGCGCCTTGCTGGTAACCGCGGCCGAACGACCACCCCCGATGTCATCAGGCCCAGCCAAAAGCGGGGCGGAAAGCCCGTTTCAAGGAACCTTGCGCCTTGTCAAGGCCACCGAAAGCAGCAAAAAATGTTGTCAGCTCATTCAGAAAGGGCTGCCCAAAGAGAAGACCCTGCGCTAAGGGGCCTGACTCTGAGGTAGACAACTCTGCCAATTTGGGGTCAAGTTTTAAAAGAATTGAGCGGCGACGCTCACAGGACATGGCACAATTAGCATTGCCCAATTGACAGATGGTGCGCTGAGCCCATCCGATGAGATAATCCGGATTAATGATTTGCCCAGAGGTTTAGATTTATAACCGAAGTCTAAAATTTTTGTAAGGGCACCAGTCAAATCCAGGAGTTTGTCCTGACAGGATCGCCATGCATGATCTATTCCCTTTTTAGGATCCTTTGTGTATTTCTTTAAGTAAGTCAGCATGGATGGATCCACTTCTGGAGTGTCCGCTACCTTATCTGCCAAATCCGGTCTGGGACATTCGGAACGCACCGCGCTCTAACATCATTATCAAAGGCTTGACGCAGATGTGATTGTACATATTCTGCAACCTCTGTAGAGGGAAGCCAAGAGGAGGAGTTAGGGTGGACAGTGGCAGTGGGTTCAAAATTAAGTAAGGTAGGATGGGAAGGAGCATCAACAAAACGTTCCTTGCGGAGATTGTTAGCTGGTGGAGGGGAACCTCCGGCTCCGACGCCGTATCAGGGGAGGTATTTCCATCATCCCTGATAGGCGAGCTAGAAGGATTATCCCTGGAAGAGGAGCCATAAGAGTGGTCCGTATTGAAGGACTTGGCCAATTTAGCAAAGTCTGAAAAATGTGGGTTTTTTAAACTTTTACCTCCAGAGGAAGAACGAGAAGAAGACCCAGGAAGCCAGTCTTGCTGCCTGGCATAATTATACAAATGCCGTTTTAAGGGTTCAATAGGCCTGACCATGGCCTTATTTACGGAGTGCTGGACTCACACATCAAGAGCTTTAACCAGCTCATGCTCAATAGACCCAGAAGGGCCCTCCTCAAAGTAGTCCTCTTCTTCATAATAGTCAGACATAATGTCACAGTAAAGTGACCGATAAACCCACCAGAGGAACAAAGGAGGAGCAAAATATGCACTGTGTATGTTGAAAAAACACAATAAAACTGTGTGTACTGACAGTGATATTAGAAAGGGGGAGTGGCGAAACCCCAGGCAAGCCACAGCAACACAAACCTCACTGTGTGCAAAATATATATTCAAATGTGGAGGGAGGGCTTGCCTAAATACACCACTCTAGGCAAAGCCTACGCAATAGTATACAGTCCAAGTCAGTAAATTGTGCACTTGAGCGTCTGGAGAGGGTGGCATTCACTGGTGGGTATGAGCAAAATACAGCGCTGCTCCCGTGCTCACTAAATACCGAAAAACTGCAAAATCGGGAAAATAAACAAACAAAATGGCCGCCGCGCATGCGCGGAACGACGAGGAAGTGAAGCCTGAAAGAGGACTACGCGTCGGAATGACACGCGTCCTCACCCTCGTCTCCCGCTCCACCTGTGAACACACATGGGCACTCAGCACCCGGCGAGGGAGGCGAAGAGCGCTCCCAAAGAAACAACAAAGCCAAGGGAAAGTAAAAACCCGCAATAGCGGAACAGCGCCAGGAGACGAAAGAAAGGGAAAGAACGGCAGATCGGGGAAGCCGCCCATGAGAGCAAACGCCCCCAGCCAAGAGGGAGAGCAGTGACGAAGAGCAGAGAGACGCGCGAACAGCGCGTGAGGGTCACAGCATAAACAGCATCGGAGCGCGTGCAGCGCTGCAAAGACACTGGCAAGCAATACTAAATTCAGCCACATAAATGGTATAAGAGTAAGAAGTAATACACTAAACTGGCTGCGGAGCAGCAAAGAAAGAGGATGTAGTATTCTCTTGTGAACCTTATATAGGGGTCTACTCTATGGTTGTCAGGTGATACCCACTAGGGTTTATGGGTATTGTAGTGTGTATTTTGTTTTTTACTTTCTGATTTTCTGCTGAGAATTTTCAGTAAAGAAAATGAGAAGCATAATCGGAGCCTCCGGTCCTGACATAGAATTTTCTATACTTTGTTTTTTAGGTCTCGCCTAAGCCAGCGCTTTAGCGCTGCTCTGGCGAGAGCTTTAGTAAATGGGGGATTTGGAAGTGCAGACTAGTGCTTTTCAGGCCTCCAAATACAGTGCATGTGCGCCGGGCGCGCGCACCATTTGTCAGCCTGCCTGATTACTTTTGCGGCCGCTTTGATGTTCTCAGTGAGCCCCGCGGCCACTGAGAACATCAAATCGGCCGCGAAAGTGCTCACCATTTGCCACCCCCTCCCTTGGCGGCTTAGTAACAAACCAAACAAACTCCTGGCCAACTTCCTCCGAGCGTGACAGGCAAAAAGCTTCATACTAGAAGTTAGAGACAGTAATGGGATAAAGCGCTCACAAGAGGTAGCTAAAACTGTTGCTTTCAGGATTTCTATATGGACCTCTACAAGAGAAATCCTACAAGCCCAACTCATCGCAAACAATATTTACAGAAAGCTACGCTCCCCACTTTACAACAGCAGACCAAAAGAAATTTGGACAACCAATCTCCAAAGAAGAGATCATGACAGCAATATCAGAGCTATGCCCATTTAGGGCCCCCAGCCCAGACGAGTTTACAGCCCTTTTTGGAAAATATTTATAGCCTTCAACTACTTCCCATTTTAGCAAATGTTTTCCTCAAAATATGGAGAAAATGTGACAACCACAAAGGCACAAACAAAGCTATATTCCTGCTGTTAACTACTGGCAAGACGGCTAAAAACTGTGTCTCCTGTAGGTTTATGTTTCCTTAATGCAGCTGTTAAAACTCTCATTAAAATTGCGACAAACCACCTTTACTCAATCATTATATACCCTTACCAATATGTTTTGTCGCTGGACAGCAAACAGGTGACAACACCAAAAAAGCCCTCCAGCTTATTGCATCAGCAACAAAGAGGGAAGACATGTAGCCCTGATCTCCCTGGATGCCGAGAAAAAATTCAATATTGTCACAGGTTAATTGGGGCTTCATTGACTACACCCTGTGGAAGATCAGCTTAGATGGCAGGAGATCCTGCCACGAAGGCAAGAGTCAGAATAATGGGAGAAAGTCACAATGGATTCTTATAGTGCTAGGCATAAGGCAGGACTGCCTCCTCTTCAGCCTTCTTTTTGCTGTCACTCTGGAAACCCTTGCCCAGAGAATCTGCAACAACCTGGTAATCCAAGGGGTACATCATGTCGGCGATGAGTTCAAACTCACAATGTTTGAGTACGATACACTGGTTTCTTTAACAGATGATGCCAAATCCTGCCACTCCTCATGACAGAACGTGAAGAGTTCTAAAGAGGGTCGGAATTTAAGATAAAATAGTCCATGTCTGAATGCATGAATATTTTCTCTCCCCCTGCATTGTTGCTGGCACTTCAAAGAATAACACCTCTAAAATGGTCTAATTCAGAATTCAATACCTGCCCTAGAAGTAAAGAAAACCTGAGGGATTACTAAAGAGGGAGACCTATGTAAACTGAGGACCACCTTACAGACATAGTTTTGAGTGACAAAACTCTCTCCAGAAGGGGGCACATAACAGCTCTTCTTCCTAAAGTAGTATATATGTTTCAAACACTCCATACCATATTTTTAAAAATTATATAGAAGACCTCTACTTAAATGTATGAATTTCGTGTGCTAAAACAAAAAAAGGAGGCTCAGTTTACGGAAATCAAACAGCGAGGTAGAGCCTTACCATGTCTCCTTAACTATCCCCTCTATACCTTCCAGTTGACAAAAACTCTTTATTAAGGCCCCAGTATGGTACAATTAACAAAAAAGGTGGATACTCCAAACCTTGGAACTAGTTCCAAGGTAGGTACTTTAGCCACTTTATTTCTGTTATTGGAGCTGGTAGAGCGAACTTCTCCTCCAGCAACAGCTTAATTCACCCCCACCACACCCGCACATCACAGGCCTCCAATTGTAGGAGCTCTCCTGTTACACAGGGTTGAAGCCCAAGCTGGCGACTGCCTTTGTCGACATGAGGAGGAGCCCTGAGATGAAGCATGACAGCATTTGGAGGGTGAGGGCTTTTGTCCTTTGAAGAAGTGATCCCACGCCACAGATTTCATTGGACAACGCCATTGCTTCTGTAGTTCTTCCACCTGTAGGGTATCCATGGTTGTTATTTGATGAAGCGGACATGTTCTACTGTTGATTACTCATTTTCCCTCTTATTTGTTGATTCAATGCCTTTTATATCGCCACAATCACAGCATCAACCCTGAGAGTCTGGGATGCAACAGGTGTACGGGGAGGTTTATCCACAGACTTCTTGAGCTAGTAGTACAGAGGTTGTACAGCACTAAATATTATATACGAAGGGGGGCAAATAAAGCCCCCTGGCCAACCTAAAGATGACTCGGGTTTGTAGCTCAGCACGCTTGTAATAAAGCGGTGAGGTTTTTCGGCTCTTCATGGCCCAGCGTCATGGGTGGCTTGGCTTGGTATTATCACAGTAGTTACAGTCTTTCCCCCAATGTGACCCCTTACTGTAACAAACTGCCCGGCACGCTGCATATCCTTCCCTTTCATGCTTGCATGTTTGAAAGGCTCTTTTTGCCTTGCTGAAGGTAGCGTTAACATCCCAGGAAATGCAGTTTAATTGTTCCGAGTAATATTTACAAAGAACCACACTCTTCTCTAAAATCTCGCCGATTTGAACATGTTTATTTAAATGAGGTACTCGTCTCTAAAGCCTTCCTGACTGGAACATGTCTGTTAGTGTATCCATATTAATGTCAACATTTCACTCAGTTTGCAGTCGGTTACTTTGGGCCAGACGAGAGCGACCAGTCTGATCCCAGGTGCATAGCACTCAAAGGCTGCTGGAAGGCTGTTAGGAGCAGTGGCTCATCTATGTTTGTCTGCATTTAAAGAGCTTCTCTTGTCTCAAGTACTTTCTGACCCTTGTTAAACTCAAAACGATGATACTTCGGACAGCAGCGAGGTGCCAAGTTTGCTCTTATCCTAATTTTACCTAGCAGGAGTTGTAGCATAACATTTTTGACTGCAGCTCTGACTAAATATCACAGCACAAGAGACCTGAAACACAGTGTGAGGATTGTGACATAATGACCCCTCTCCCCCACATTTCTCACGGCCTTACTTTATTCATTTCGGAAGTGGGAATGACCCCGATATTCCTCCCGCTCTCTCCATCTCTCTCTCTCCCCCTCTCTCTCTTTCTCACTCTTTCCCTTTCTCTCTCCTCTCTCTTTCTTTCTCTCGCTCTCCCTCTTTCTTTCTCTCTCTCCCTCTATCTCTTTCTCTCCTCCCCCTCTCTATCTCTCTCCTCTTTCTCTCTCTCTCTCTTTCTCAGTATCTCCCACCCTCTCTTGCTCTCTCTCTCTCACTCTTTCACTCTCTCCTCTCTATTTCTCTTTCTGTCTCTCTCTCCCCCCTCTTTCTCTCATTCCCTCCCTCTCTCTCTTTATCTCACCTCCCTCTCTCCCCCTGTTTCTATCTCTCTCCCTCTCTCTCTCTTTCTCTCTCTTTCACTCTTTCTAACCCTCTCTCCCTCTTTCTCTCTCTAGCTCTCTTTCTCTCCCTCCCTCTCTCGCTTTATCCCTCTTCCCTCTCACTCTCGCACTCCACTCTGTGGCACGTAATAACATGCCACATAATTACACTCTACTAAATGCAACATACACTCCACATAACACCACTCAGTGCCACATAATTACATACCACATATTTACACTCTACTCAATGCAACATAAATACGCCCCGATACCACTCAGTGCCACACAATTGCAAGCCACATAATTACACTCTACTCAATGCAACATAAATACACTCCACAAAATACCACTCAGTACCACAGAATTACACACCACATATTTACACTCTTCTCAATGCAACATAACTGCACTCAACATAATACCACTCAGTATCACATAATTACATGTCACATAATTACTGTATTCAATGCAACATACATGCACTCCACATACCACTCAGTACTACATAATTCAACGTCACATAATTACTCTCTACTTAATGCAACATAAATACACTACGCATAATACCACTCCGTGCCACATAATAACATACCACATAATTGCCCTGAACTCAATACAACATAAATGCACGCCTTTGGGTCAAGTCGCGCTATATAAAAAAGCAACAAACAAAAAACTTTTGCAATGCAATAGGTCTCGCATTACTGCATGTTTGCGCTACTGGTGTTGCATTATTATTAGCAATGCCAATAGCTCAAACTTTTATAATGCGAGACCTATTGCATTGCAAATGCTTGTTGAGCACTGGGAACCAGCAACGTTGTTAGATGCATTGGTCAGGGTGATGTTATTGGTCACTGTGCAAGAAGATATACGCATGCGTAGTACACTGGAGTTGTAACTTCGTGAACTATTAACGACTAAGGCTGCCGAGTACTAGGGTTTCGGTGCATTTTCCGGAAAGATAAAAGCTAACTGTTATTGCATGGATCAGGATGACATAAAGGCGTGTTGTTAAACAGTGAAAGCCCCCGGAGTTTACTTTCATCCTTACTATATCAATGAATGGAGGAGGCAAGTTCTAAACACAATTCAACGTGTCGTCCCTTTTCTATGTCTACTCCCCACGGGGAGTCGTTTTGTAAATTGAAACCCGGAAATAACTTGACCGCACTGGCACAGAAGTAGCAGTGAAAGAAGATATTGTTGTACAACCGATCTTGTGATTTATCTGATGCTTGGCGGGTGTCGCCGCTCAGTGACCCCGCTGCGCTGCCTCCAACATGTCTCTTTACTTGTTCATCCTGGGAGCGGTGCTTTATAATGCATATGCCTCTGTCTCCGGGGAAGACATCACTCTAAAGCACAGTCCGCCTGACACTAAACCGGTGAGGCTGTTCACGGAGGAGGACCTGGCGAGGTACAACGGGCAGGAGGTGAGAACGACGCATGTTCCTGCAGACAAACTGTGTCCGGGCAGTTCTCTGTGTCCTAATGAAGTGTGTGTGTCTGCAGCCCCAGATGCAGCTTTTAAGAAAGTATTTCTTGGATGCCAATTCTCCTGCTGCAGAGAGGAGACAAGCGATTTTCATAGCGAAAATGACTTTCCTTCATCGTTCTTACTAATTTACTCTCAGATTTTTCTAAATCTCCCTCTTTCCAAATGTTTGAAAAGTAAACAAAAATGTATGTTATTAAGCTGGCTGACGGAAAACTTTCTAACAATCGAGTTTATTTTCATACACACAATGTTAGGTTATTCTCTCTTAATGTGGAGTGTGCATACGTTTCATAAAGGGGCCCTTGCATCTGTCTTGAACTGCTCAAAGGTTACTACCCTTTTTGAGACCTGCAAAACCGTTTAGTGTCCCCTCAAATCTAAATGGTGGAAAACTCAGTCTCCTTAAAAAAGACACATATCACTGACCCCAGGGCTAGGCAGGTTAAGTGAGTATCATTTGATGCCAGGTAGCGCGAGATGGAAGACATCAGTACATATGTATGTTGCATTTCTATAGTGCACACCTAGACAAAGACAGCAGAGCACTGTACAGGGTCAAATACAAGCATAACGTCAGCAAGTGATTGGAGAAGCAGCTAGTTTCTGGACTGTGAATGCATTCTGATGTAGTGTTCTTTAAAGAGGTGTGTCTTTTAAATTGGAGCTGGGTTAGAGCAGTCCTGATGAATACATACAGGGATGTTGTCCCAGTTGCTTGCTGCATAGATTGAAAAGGACTTTGTGTATAGCACAAATTCGACTTGAAGATATTGGAGTGCTTTCCATGAGCACAAGTTACATTACGAAAGGTCACATTCATATTTTTTTAAGACACAGGGAGATTAAGTGATTTGCCCAGAATCACAGGATGTCTAGCCAATGCCGAGACTTGAACCTGGTTCCCCAGTTCCAAAGTCAGGAGCTATGGCCATAACAGCACATTCTCTCCCCTTTCACCTTTTAGTCTGCTATCTGATTGTGTCCTCACTGCAGGGGTGCATAGAACCACCAGCTACGGTGAGCTTGTCCGCAGGATAAGCAGGGATGCAGATCATGATGGCTTTGCAAACGAAGCAGCTGGTTTAGAAGAGAGCGTGGGCTAGAAACAGAAGCCAATGGAGTTCCATCAGGATGGGGGTTGAAGGGATCATGTTTTTTCATGCCCTGGATGAGAGAGACTGCAGCATGTAGGATGCCTTTGAGGGGTGCCAGTGTGGGGTCTGGGAGTCCATGGAGCAGGGTGTTACAACCACCCAGATGTGAGAGTATGAGGGCAGTTCGGAATTCGCTTTCTGGAAGAAATAGTTTCACTTTGGAAAAAAGAAATGGTACCAGGCTGTCTTGTTTTTGGCACTGCATTCCTTGAGGGTGATATTGGTGTCTAGGGTGAATTCAAGTGATTTGGTGAAAGTTGTAGTTCGAAGATAATTTGAGTCATTGAGATAGGGTTGTACTGTTGTTTGCATGTTATTTTTGCCAAATAACTGGAATTCTGTCTTGGTTGGGTTGAGCTTCAGATAGGCACTGCACAACCAGGTCTGGATGATGTGCAAGCAGTGTTTGAGGTGTTGGTTGTCTAAAGAGAAGGAGATTTTGAAGTAGAGTTGCCTGTCATTTATATATTGGTGAAATTCGATCATGTTGTCTCTGAGTAGCGCATCATTCAAATACATATTGAGGTTGAAGATGACAGCGGGCAGTATGGGAGCCCTGGAGGAGTCTATACGTGAGTGGGATCTTTTAGTACTTGAAGGTGTCCATGTGAACCAACTGGTGACTATTGCAAGGGAGGGGGAGAACCAGTGAAGGACATTGCCAGTGAATCCCGGGTGATACTGCAGGGTGACCATGAGAGTGGGATGGCCAGCTCTGTCGAAAGCAGCTGAGAGGTCCAGCAATATGAGGAACCATCATATATGATGTGTAAGTTAGCAGTCCCTGTGCTGCAGCGTGATCTGAAACTAGACTGGTAGTCATACAGAAGATGTTTAGCATTAATGTGGTCTTGGGGTTTAACATAGACAGCTTTTTCAATGATCTGTCTAATGAATGGTAGGCAAGTGATGTCCCAGTAGTTGGCAAGGCCATATGGGTCTAGTGTAGGTTCTTTAGGAGTTGGAGCGTTTGGCCTGTCTCATGAGTTTCTAGGAAGGTGTTTTAAGTGTGTTGACAATGGTGAGTCATGGTTAGAGGGTGTCTCCAGAGAGCTTTTATGAAGGCAATGGTAAGATATCCTCTTCATAAGTGGCTTTGAGGTAGTTGAATATGTCGGCGAGATGTGCAAGGAATAGGGCTTTGACGGATGACCATTGGGTTTAGGTGGGGAACCAGTGATGTCACTTGTTGTGTAGATAGATGTTGGGCGGCACATTTTATATATTTATAATACAGCCCATACAAGAGATGCATATTAAGGAACCCTTAAAATACGTTGTTAAATTGGAGTAATAAGTGCGATACAGAGTCACTTTACAGTGTCATTACATCAACGACTTAAACAATTTAAAAGAGAATGGCTAGGATAGAATCAAAGTTGCATTTGATCCTGGTAAGGAGTTCCGTATTTTAGAAGCATGCTCAGAGTAGGAAAAGCCAGTGTTTGGACTTTTCATAAAGCATTTGCTGTTTAGGCATTAATTATCTTATAACAATGCAAAAGCCCACAGAGAGAGTTTCTATGAAATATATTTGAGAGTATTTGGAGTAATACATCTTGCTTCAAGAGGTATCCATTTTAAGATGGAAATGAAATCTGAGACATGATTGTATTTATATGAATTTGAAACATGCCTGGCTTAAGTATACAGGGCTACCTTTCTTTGCAAGACCATCAAGTAGATAATTTCAAAACCCAGTGCAGGAAAGTATGCAAGATTGAACAACAGTTGCTTAGTAATTTGGTGGAGAAGTTTAAGTTGAATGTTTTAGTTGGAAAAAAACCTCATTTGCCAGATTCATGACATGGGTTACTTGGTTGAGTTTCCTAGAGATGCGGCTGATTCAACAATTAGCGGCTCAGAGGCTGCAGTTCAGATTGTATTTAACCTACTGACATTCAGCTGGAAGTCGTGTTTTGAAGTAGTAAGAGAAATTCCTTTTTTTAATTCATTGTTTTCCCCTACTATACAGTTGTGTTTATTCTAACCTAGATATCTTTTTTTTCCTGAATGGACATGGTTTTAACCAGTGTTTTAATATTTATATGCAAAGTTTCAAGGTACGTGCCATCGGAGCTGTTGTGTGATAGAGTTCCAGCAAAAACAAACAATAATCTTAATGAATAGCTATACCTAATGAGAAACACAAGTGGAAATGTACTCATGGTACAATATTAAGTCAGTGGGTACTTTGTTTTAAAATTTGAGTTTGTGGCAATCTCAAATATCATAGAACACTGAATCCCAGTGCATGGATCCTAGAAGGTGGAACGCCTGGGACCTGTGTACATCACATGATGGTTTGGATGAGACCAGAAGAGCCATATGTCAGATCCTAAGTTCCAGACTGGATTTTAGTGGGCATACTGACACAAACTTAGTTAGTTTTACTAAGTATTAGCAAATTGATGCTTTTACTGTGTGAAAATGGATGAATTGCTTTGTTCGAATGACTGTCCTGCTGCAACAGTAGTGAAAAGTTAGAATTTCAATCACATCAAATAGTGGATTAGGATTTCCAGAATTCTAGCTGAAGAGATGAAAGTCAATATGTTATGCCTTGATTGATATTTTTAGTAGTCTTATTCTTGGTTTGCAAAGGAGCCCTTGCATCACGGTAGTCAAATTCAATATTAGATGTTGTTGGGGCAGCTGTGGGCCAATTAGTCATTGGTGATCTGATTGGCCTTTTTTGTGGACTGAGAGGTAAAGGGTGTTAGTATTAAATCAATCAATATAATTAACAGTGTAACAAAAAACCAGGAATCAGTGGCTATAGTCAAGAATTTGATATTCAGAGAAGAGTTTTTGATTCAATCTTCTATACACAAGTGAAGTCTAAAATCATCTAAATTAAAGTCCAAACTAAGGAGGGTGGTTTAGTAACCTAAAAGGATCTAAAAAATCAGGGAAATGCAGAAAAATAGGAAAAGTGCAGGAAGCTGTCCGCATTTTAGGAGCTCTGTCAAGAGTCTTCATGGCACAGGGAAAATATGTGTTAGCCTAAGCCACACTCAGCAAAGAATCCAAAAGGATTAAGCATAGAGGTCTGAACCTCTCAAAGTCCACAGGAAAGTGGTGTAACCTCAGACAGTGTGAACACCTGTTAATACCACAAGAGTTTAAAAGTAACTCCTCTCTGTTTGCATCATCAGGGGCTGCATTGTGTCCTATCCATTCTCACACTGTGAGCTAAAAGATTAACGATTTCTACCAGGCCAAACCTGGGAACGGTATTGTCCTTGATTACCTGTGGATCCTTGCAACATTAATAAATGGAAACTTTAAGTTAACGCTCTAGTTCTCCATGTTCCTTGTCAAGGTCCTTTTCTCAGGCCCTCTCTCCAACACTAAGGCAGTTTTATATCTAATCTCACATTAACAGGCCAAGTGGATGCACCTGCAAGGAAAGACATGCAAGCAGAAAATAGGAAAACTGTATTTTATGTAGAAAGAAATGCAGACCTAGTTAGGGCAAGTTAACGTATTAAATCGATGGTGCACATTTAATATACATGTGCACATTCAAACACAAATAAATGTCATATACTTGGGTATATGTATGTAAGAGTGACTAAGAACTACATTATAAAAGGAAATATGAACAATTTGTGCACATATCACATTCATCCTTTTTGTCTCTAAAATAAATACATTTTAATAGTGTAAGGATGGTTTTTAACAAGTCTCTAGGTAGTATATCATTTTAATAAAGTTAGAGCACACAGTATATATAAATTCTGTAATCCTACAGTGAATGCACTTCAATCAGGATGTCAAGTGCAACACTTTACATTAATAGCATTAGGACACACATAGTACATGTGCTAAGTGCACGTTTATATTGCATATTTGTGACATGTAAGTATGGGGCCAAAATTACGCTGCTCTAATATTGAAGGTTGTGAGCATCAGCAACTGAGGAAAACATGTGCAAGTGGTAATATGTATCAACAACAACAAAACTTTAACTGGCTTTTGTAAAAAAAAAAACTAAAAGTCAAGAATACAGGTATCCAAAATACACCAATCCTATGTTTCATCTTTCATTGGTTACACTTATTCATTAAAATACACATGATTAAAAATACAAAGTGATACCTTAGTAGCCTCGTGTCCATACCTGATCCACCCTCAGTAATTAGTTGCAGCCCGATCTAATCCTGACTGCGGACTTTAAAAAACTAAGAACATGCAATACCGTGGTCCCTGAAAGCATTAATACAAAAGTAAAAGCAGGACGCACTTGTATAAAATTAGTCTTTTTAAAAAACGGGGATACTGTAGGACTTCCTCAGTACCTTATAGTAGTTACAGAACATTAAATAGTGGAGCATATCCTGTGGAGACTTACCATGTATCAAACTCCGGTTTCAATGCTTTGTTAAATTGTGTCAATGGTGTGGTATTCTGCAGAGATACGAGTTTGTGGATTTTAGTTCATGAGTGCACGGAGGGAGTCTGTTGGGGAAATGGCAGTGGAGCAGGGCTGGCTCCTCCCAAATAAAATTTGAAATGTGACTGACTTCCCAAAGATATCACCAGCACAGGTACTGAATCACGCTTATTTTCAGGTGGATGTGCATGTGACCAAGAAAAATGTTGATACACAGGGCAATCGAGCATGTGATAGATTTGGCCTAACCTCTGCCCCATGCTATCATGGGGAGAAGCAGAATGTGAATGACACTCGCACAGACTGCAGAGGGATGACCAAAAGACCCGACATGTGCACATCGTTTTTAGGTCGAGCCTAGCGGCAGCGTGCAAGCAATGCTCGCTCTGCGAGGCATGCTGTAATAGAGTATGGAATGGAAGCCCCGCCTACTCTCTGCCCATATTTGTCATGGGCTTGTGTCATTGTACTTCTTAAATGCTGGCTTCTGATTCGTACACAGGCTTTTAAGTCCCTACTTGGTACTGTCTTGTCTCAGTTTGTTACCGTCCATAAGGACTGGACCTTTTACTTGGCTCATTACACGGACTGCATTATAAGTGGGTGAGCACTATTTTGTTTTTTGACACAGATGGGGACTAAGGCAGCTGCTTTTTTTTAAACGTAAATACTGAGCGTGGCGCCCGCTTCAGGACCACCGCACTCTTTCTTAAAAAAAACCCCCAACTTTAATAAGCGTGGGGCCCGCTTCACGGACACCGCGCTGAGTTCGAGGCGCCCAATATGTGGCCAGGAGTAGCTGCTGCTATCAACACGTGTGTGCCTGGATGTCTTCAGGGCCTCTGTGTGTACACCTTCTGTCTGTTTTGTATCAGGCCGCCTGCCCACAATGTCTCAGAGCCTTCCAGCTGCCCCCTGCCTCTGCAAAATCAACATCCTTGCCCAGCTGGCCAAGGACTTTGCCTGTTCAGAGACGAGTGCTGGCGGACCGCAGGACACGCCATGTGACTTCTGCATCGGTCGTAAGCTCATGGCCCCAAAGTCTTGCCCAGTCTGCGCGGCGTCTTACTGCCGGCAGCACCTCGGGCCTAGTGCAGGCACCTCGGCCCTGAGGGATACCTGGCTCCCCGTCCGAGAGCAAGAAGCCGAAGCCGGGCACTGCCCGCAGCACGGAAAGACTCGAGCGCTTTTCTCCAGGTCAGACCAGTCCTGGATCTGCCCGGAGTGTGGGCAACAGGTGAACCTTGAGCACGTCATGGAGCCGGAGAGCGGTGACATAGATTAGAAGGTGCTGGAAGTACTGCTACATATTACTATATGGGTAGTGTAGTGACTAGTACCTTTGTTCGACCATACCCAAAAAGGTGGGCTTGGTGCTCCGGTTGAATAGTGCGATGGCCAGTTGAACCAGAGGTTCCGGTGGGACTGTTTTTTTTCAGTACTCTGTTCCTCTGCTTGCGCCCATAGCTTCCCTCAGACTCTGTTTACCTACGGTGCACAGTGGGGTTGTGATTCACCTATGGAAAGGTTTTATCGAGTCTTAAGGCACCAAGGGATCCTAGCGTCGTGGTGGAGGCTATAGAAACAATTTACTGCATGGCAGTTTCGTCCTATGCGCAGTGTCACTAAAATCATAGGTAATAATTATCATTACGTAAAGACCCCTAACTTACCTCTGGCTTTTTAACAATTGATTTTTGAACAATTGACCCAGACCAGTAATTTTAACCTTTTAATATGTGGGCCCCCATTTAATGATTGCTGACCCTGGGGACCCCCACTGAGTCATTACTGGAACCTGTTGACCTCAGCATAAGCAATTTAGAAGATTTGAACTGCAAAACAGTTCCCAAAAAGTAAACAGGCATTCATCAGACAAATACATACATTATTAATTATTTTATTTATTTATTATTTATTTTATTAAAAAACAAATTTAAAACCAAAAATGTAATGGCATGGTTAGAGTTTTCTAAAGTCAACCGAGGCCACCCATAGTCCATATTAGCGTCTGTTTGATGCACCTGCTCCCATGAATCAGTCTGAGGATACAAACATAATTTTTAGCCTCCAGTTTAAAATGTCTTCTTATTTACTTCATGTTTAAAAATTTCAATTTTACATTCTGTTTCTTTATTTATATACACTTTATTAGTCTGTTAATATTATTTAATTTTCTAATCCGTCATGAACTCCCTGAGTTGGCATCGTGGCCCCGAAGGGGTCCCCGGACCACAAGTTGAGAACCGATGTCCTAGACAGTAGGTGCTACTAACGAATATGGGTTGATGACAGTCTTTTTCACCATAGCACGAGATGCCAAGACTAGAAAAAAACTCTCAAAGGTTTTGATCAGCAGCAGGATATTTCAAGTTTGTATCACATGTGCACTCTTTCCTACCTACCCACTCTTTCACCTACTGACTCACCCATTCACTCACATAACCACTTTACCAAGCACCTACAATTCCTCATACACGAACCCTCTTACCCACTCATCAAAACTGTTGCTTACTAATTAATGGAGCTTGAGAAATGTCCGCAGAAGTGATGGCGCTTTTTATGTCTTGCATAGAAAGCGCACGCTCTGTTTCTTTGAGACATTTTGTTTACAGTCAGTGGGATACAGCCGGCCATTGTTCACCATTAAGTCACTTCAGTGTCGCTCTCATTTGCTTCTTTTTTATTTGTCAGGACTTGCATGCATCGTATCGTCTCTTGAGTTTGTCCCTTACCTGGAGCATAGACCAAGACTTGTGTCCTTCCACTGCTCCCGTTTTTGGAGTTAATTTTTTTTGTTTTCAAGCACTCCATATAAGTGCTTGTGTTTTCAGGGCATCTCTCATATCGCTGTCCATGTTACTTCTTTTCCCTCCCAACCCCCTTCCCCATTTCCCTGCCCATGGTTCATCATCCCCCCCCCCCACTACCCGACCTGTCCCTGTTTCATCCTCCCCAACCAGATTCAACAGATAAACAAGCATTTGCATTGCAGTAGGTCTCGCATTTGTGAGAGTTTAAGCTGTTGGCATTGTAAATGACCCTGCCTTTTATTTATGTTTTAAAAACCAAAACATAAAAAAAGGCATTGACAGTTGCAATGCCAATAGCTCAAACTCGCATAAATGCGAGACCTATTGCATTGCAAATGCTTGTTTAAAATTCTTTTTATCACAGGATTTTGGTAGACTACTATACCTGCCAGACCCTCCTGGGAGGGTCTAGTAAGGATTATCACTGTACAAATCTTCTACCCACAGGGTTTGTCAAAATTAATAATAACACCAAATTCCTTGATTGGGGCGTGGCAAAGCCAGCCACGATGGCGGTAATGCAATGCTGAGGCTCCGTGACCAGGGCGCCAATTCATAGCGTCTCGGAGCGTTGAAACGGGCGATCGTCAGCCCAGAGACCACCGGACGACACCTGCATGGCGGAGAAGTCCCGCTGGGCGCCTGAACACGTCAGGAGCGGTAGTGTCGAGGCTTCCTCCGGACGGAGCTGCCAGTGCCGCAACCCGCGACTCAAGATGGCGCCGGGGCTTCCCTAAAGGAGACGGGGACGGAGCGGGGCGCTGAGGACGGCGGCGCGGTGCGCTCTCCTCGCGCAGCGGCTCGGACGGGAGCAGCCAGCAGCACCTCTGGGGATTGCGGACCAGAGCGCTCTGGAGCAGATGTTCGTCGCGGCCACATACCGACCTGCCGTCTTGACTCCCGGGTGCCCGCAGTGAACCGGGATTGGACATCGACGTCGCCACCCGGGACCCCAGGTACCCTCCATACCTGATCATTGAAGAGGCGGGGAGGTGGCGCTGGGATCCGGCGAGAGCAGCGCGACCCGGGGACTCCCTGACGCACGCTACCTGCCTGACTTCAACATGGCCGCTGCGGGGACACTGGCGACTCCCCTGCGTCGCCGGTGAGCCCCTCGCCTTAGCGACTGTCACGACGGCGGCCCGGCCGGCCTCTCCGCCATCTCTCCAGCGCGGACCACCTGAGGGCCCCCAGGGGTCCCGGGGGCCTTGAAGATCGGAGGAGATCGACGGGACGAGCTGCACCGGCACAAGGCGGTGACCAGCCCAACACCCGGCGCCCAAGACACCGAGCGCCCTTCAAGCTCTCCACGCCACAGGCCTCACGGACTACTTCCTGGAGTGCTGCGGGGTCTTCGCCTCTGCTGCGGGCCTCTGGACGAGACTTGGTTGAAGTGGTGGCTGCAGGGACCGCCCAGGGGTCCGGCGGAGGGTGCAGCCGAGCCCTGAAGACGCCGAACGTGATCCCCCACCCACGTCATCGGACGCAAGCGAGCTACCTGCACAGAGGGTAGGCAATTGGGGGTGCCGCGCGGGGGGTTGCTGTGGTCTGCCGCTGGGGGCCCCCGGCGTCCTGCCAGTGGAGAGAGCCCCGGGACGCCGGCTCGATTAGCCGCGCCTTCGTGGTCCTTTATCACCGTACCCTTCCTCCTCCCACGGACCCCAGGCGCCGCGGCAGGCTTTGGAGGCCTGGCCGGCGCCGCCGGCCCTTTGTCCACCCTAGGAGGAGACAGGATGGGGAAATCAAAGCCCGCGCTGCACCAGGCGGTCCCGGAGACGGCTCCAGAGAACATGCCCAAGACCTCGACCTGGTCTCCCAGCACGGCGTCCTCCACGGACCTCTCAATCTCGGACAAGCTGGACAAGGTCCTGGCCGCCATTGAACTATCCCGTCTGTCCATGGAGGAAAGGCTAGGTACCCTAGCGACGGATGTAAACCTGCTCCGCGATGACCACCGGAAATTGGCCGACCGGGTACACACGGAGGAACGGACGATGGCGGAAATACAGCCAAAGCTGAAGGAACATCAGACGACACTCCAGGGGGTCCTTACCCGTCTGACCGCGGTGGAGGAGCGCGCTACCGACTTGGAAGGTCGCTCAAGACGCTGTAATATCAGGGTGCTGGGGCTCCCGGAAGGTATCGAGGCAGGAAATCCCATAGACTACATGGACACATGGCTGAAATCCTTTACTATGCCCTCGGACCGGACAGCGTTCTTCTCCATCGAGCGGGCACACCGGGTTCCGGCCCAGAGGCCCCCGCCCGGCGCAGCGCCCCGGCCACTCCTGGCGAAGTTCCTCCACTTTCGAGATCGGGATGCGGTGCTCCGAGCGGCGAGATTGGCGGCGCCACTACGGGTGGAAAACCACCACATAATGATCTTTCCGGATTATGCTCGTGCCGTACAACAGCAGCGATCCTCCTTCCTGGACGTAAAGCGGAGACTACGAGACAATAAGATTCAATACGCCCTACTGTTCCCCGCCCGTCTCAAGATCATCCACAACGGGTCCTCTCTCTTTTTTACATCCGTGGAGGCTGCACAGGACTGGGCGGATCAGCACTGTTCACGGGCGCCCACTCCTCATCCCCAAAGGGGCTCGCCTCTCAAGACCTTCCGCACCCGGAAACGCCCCAAGAAGCTTCACCATATTGAATCCAGGCCCACAAGCAGCTCCCACGATTCACCCGACCTCGAGCAGATTATGCGTGAACGACGCGGGGCTCTACAAGCAGCAATTGATCTGCGCTCTACACCACCCTCGGAACTCATAGATCGACCCCCACACCTGTTCTCGTCAGAAGGCGAAAACGACAGCGACGGCACCGTCTCTGGGATGGACCTGGCGGTGCTCCCCCACGCCACCCCGCAAACTGCGGATGGGATGCTGGACGGACTGACCTCTCCTACCGGGCCCTGAGGCAACTCAGGCATACGGACTGCCGCACTGTATCCTTGCATATATGTCTGTCTGATGCACACGAACTCACACCCAGAGGCTGACACCCTGCACACGACGCGCATTGCTCCTTCTACATGCCCACTTAACGGGTAGCTTCGCATATGCATACCGTCACCCCCCTCATATAGAGCAGTTATCCCCCCTCGTATTACGGGAGGAAGTTTGGACGCTTCGTTTCCTAAACGATGAGTCCTCGGTATTGGGACAGTTTCCCGCACCCCCACACGTTATCAACACCCCAGTTCAAATTTGTCCCACCCTGCCATGGGGCCTCACGTTACAGACTCTCCGCTTGGGCGGGCTTCCCACCTACCTACTCTTCACAGGCGCAGCGCTTTCTCAGAGGGCTACGACATAATCTACCTGTCGGGAGCCTAGGCCGACCCGCACACAGACGCACACACCCATGGCACAGCTGCCGAGCACTGCAGACATAAACATACTCACGCTCAACACACGCGGCCTACACACCCCACGTAAGCGCTACGCGATATACGCCTACGCGAAGCGACAGAAGGCATCCATCCTCTATCTACAGGAAACCCATCTTAACTCGACTGAAGTGGGCAAATTGCGAGCAAAATGGCGCGGCCTAATCTGCGCCACGACCTACTCCTCATTCGCCCGGGGGGCACTGATATGGATTCGCCCAGGGACCCCATTCCGGGAACTTAGACGGGTGGTGGACACTGAAGGTAGATTCGCCTTGCTGGAGGGGGTTTTGGATGGCAGGGCTGTCCTCTTGGGAAGTATATATGCCCCGAACGTAGACCAGGATAAATTCTGGGACCGGCTTACACACTCCCTGGCCCAATTCACCCATGTACCCTGGATCTTAGGCGGGGACTTTAACTGTATCCTGGACCCGAGACTGGACCGCTCACATCCCCCACCCCCGCACTCCCCCATCCTCAGACAAATCGAACGCTTTAAAACATGGGTGGCGCACTGGTCGCTCACAGACGCATGGAGATCACACCACCCTCAGGCCCGCATCTACTCTTTCCACTCCATCCCACACAATTTACGAGTTCGGCTTGACCGCTTCCTATGCTCCGCTACACTTCTCCCGCAAGTATGCCACTCGGACTATCTAGGCAGAGTTGTATCCGATCACGATGCACATCTCCTTTGCCTCCAATGGAGACCCCCACACCCCCCCGTCCCCACATGGCGTCTCTCACGGGAATGCCTCACAGACCAGGTCTTCACACATGACCACCAACAAAGCATCTCAGACTATTTTACTCATAACGCGGGGACTGCGTCGTCAACCCTGGTCGAGTGGGACGGCTTCAAGGTGGTGGCCCGTGGGGACTGTATTAAACAGCGGGTCGGGATGCGACACATGTTAGAACACGCCCTAAAAGTGGCGGAACAGCGACTGGCCACGGCTACCAAAGCCGCAGACCAATCGGTAGCGACAACGATCCAAGTCGCCCAAGCCAAATCGGCATATCAAACGGCGTGCACAGATCTTCGACGTCACAACTTCCGGACGTACGCTACCCGCATGCACAAGGACCGTGATAAAACGGGCACACTCCTGGCATGGCTCGCTAAACAAGACACGGAGGTTCGGCCCATCACTGCAATTATAAATCCCCAAGGATCCCTGGTGCAATCCCAAGACGAGATCCTTCAGGCATTTTACCAACACTATTCAGCGGTATACACGGTCCCCTCATCTCTCGACCCAGGGGCCGTCGGCCACTTCCTGGACCCTCTGCCCCTCCCTCAGATCTCTACTGAGGACAAGACGGGGCTGGACGCTAAAATAAAAGCCACGGAGATTACCAGCGCGGTAAGGGCCCTGGCCCGAGGCAAGGCCCCAGGTCTGGATGGGTTTCCGCTCGAATACTACTCCACCTTCGCCTCTCTGTTGACTCCCCGTTTCCTCGCGGTACTGGACGCGGCACTCAGGATCGGTGAGCTACCCGGCTCTATGAGAGCGTCGGTGATAGTGACGTTCCCGAAACCCGACCGGGACCCCCAACTCCTGGCCTCTTATCGCCCCATCACGCTACTGGCGGCCGACTGTAAAATCCTGGGGAAAATCTTAGCGGATAGATACTCACAAATTCTCCGCTCGCTGGTACATCCGGACCAATGTGGTTTTGTCCCAGGGAGGAATACTTCTCACAACATTCGGCGCCTCTTTCACATCCAGGATCAGCTGGGCGGTCGATTCCCTCGGGCGGCGTGTTTAATTTTGGACCTCGAGAAGGCGTTTGATACTCTTACATGGCAGTTCCTTTTTGCCGTTCTCGAACGGACAGGGCTGGGTCCCACGCTTCTCGCCTACACGCGCCTGTTATATACTAACCTCACGTCTCGGGTTCGTCTTGGTCGCTACATCTCCCCGGAATTTAAAATACATCGAGGCACACGCCAAGGATGCCCCCTCTCGCCTTTATTATTTGCGCTCGCGGTGGAACCCTTGGCTATCCGACTTCGTCGGGACGGGCAAGACTGGGGCATTCCACTAGCGGAAGCAACGCACTGCGTGTCCATGTACGCCGACGACCTCCTCATATACATACGTGACGTGACAGCGGATCTCACCACATTAGAGACCGCCCTGGCGGAATTCACAGAGGCCTCGGGCCTGAAAGTGAATTGGGACAAATCGATGGTGTACCCCCTCCACCCAGACGTATTCCCCCAGGATGTACGGATCGGTGGCCAGAAACTACACTGGGCGGCAGAGGGTCCCCGATACCTCGGAATCAGGTTATACCACTCCCCAGCCGACCTCTACGAGGGCAACCACCGCAGGGTACTCGCAGGGATACGATCCTCCATCGGGTTTTGGCGGAACCTCCCATTGGCCCCGATAGGCCGGGTCGCCTTGGCTAAGATGATCCTGGTCCCGCGGCTCTTATACCATTTCACCAACCTCCCAGTAATCCCGCCCCACTCCTTCTTCAAGGACTTAGACACGCTCCTCAGATCTCTCATATGGGGCAAGGGACGGCATAGAATCGCGCTAGCCAAACTGCAATTACCCACGACACAAGGGGGGCTCGGCGCACCATCATTCGAAGCCTACTTCCTGGCATCACAGCTCCAGTGGCTCTCCTATTGGACTGCGGACAGATGCACACTCGAAACATGTACTGCCGCAGGTAACATACCCATACCGGAGTTACGCCGCCTACTTATACCGGGGTCTCGCCCCACACGGACATACCCCCTACAAGTAGACATAGCCCGGAAGTGCGTACAACGTATACACCGCATGGCGCCAGATTGCCCTCCGTACACACCATTGCTACCGCTGGTCGGCTGGCCCAAACAGGGAGGGTTCTTTACTTCCGCCATGCTGCGGGAATGGACGGCAAGGGACATCACCGAAGCGGAAGTACTGTTCGACGACGGACAGCTGCGGTCATACCGGCAACTCATAGATGAGTGTGACCTGCCCCCCGGCCAATTCTTGCGTCATCGCCAACTCCTCAGCCACTACCGGCCATACGCCGACCTCACCCTGGGTGAACCCCCCACACACCCGGTTCTCCACGCCATACTCCGAATGGGGCCGGGGCGCCACCACACTACATGGTTATACAAGTCGATCAGGGAACTGACACCCCCGCTCCTAGGACCCCTACGGACCCTCTGGGAGGAGGAAATTGGTCGACCTTTCCACGATAGCGAATGGGAAAGAGCAATAGAATTCCCCAAAAAAGTCTCCAGGAATGCCCGGTTCAAGAACATACAGTACCATATCCTACACAGGGCCTACCTAACACCAGCACGCCTCCAACGCTTTTACCCCGACACGATCTTCCTCTGCCCTCGTTGCCCAGCTGGAGACGCTGACTTTTATCACATGTTCTGGACGTGTCCGGGCATTCAGACCTATTGGTCATCTATCCACTCAACACTCAAGGAGCTTACCGGGTTGACCCACCTGACCACCTGGGAGGGCTGTGCATTAGGCATACTGGGACGGAGGAAACGACACAAAATACCAATGCGCTTTGTATCCCTAGCTCACTTGCTGGCCAAGCGCTGTATAGCCATGCACTGGCGTGATCCATCGGGCCCCCCGCTGGCGGCATGGGCAGGAGCGGTTCTTAAATGGGCAGCTGCTGAGGAAGAGGTAATCCGTGCGGAAGAAGCCAAAGGTATCCGCAAAACCCCTATTTCCCTGGAATGGGCGCTCCTATTGTACCAATTCAGACAATCCCAGACCCCGGAAGCCACAGCCACTGCCATCCAGACCCCCAACACGGTACAGCCTTCTGCTATACAGGCCCCTGAGACAGTGGATCTTCCACCACTACCCCCTGTGCCATCACCGGACCAGTCGGGTCCGTCTTCGTCACTCTCTCACACTCAACGGCCCCCCACATCACTCTACACACCCGCCTCCCCCTGAGCGAGCAGCAACTGCACTGTCGAGTAGGCAATAATGGACCCGCCGCGTACGCCCACTCTAACACTACACACCCCATGGCATACCCCAGTTCAGTTCTTCCCCAGTTCCCCTCTATGGCAATGCTCTGCTACAACACAGACCACATCCTCACTGAACAAGATATTGATGTACTCCTTATGTTGACGGAGGTCTACTCTAATACCTATGTACCACAGCTCTCTGCGACACACGCTGTATGTACGTTTAAACCTCAAAATGCCAATAAAAAGAATTTTCAAAAAAAAAAAAAAACACCAAATTCCTTGATTATTACAATAATCAAGATTTCATGTAAACCAATAAGGCCAATACCTTTTATAACTGTCTCATCATAACCAACTCATCCTACTATATTGAGCATAAGCTTTTCCTTCAAAAGGGACCATCAAGTATATAGTCCTAATTTTAGAACTAAGTAAATATTTATATTTGGCAGAACACAGTGTGACCCCTCCTAAGACGGCATAACAGGGATCCTTACAGATCTTCTACCCCTCTCCCCAAGTTTTATCATAGAGGTAACCCATCACCAGACCCCTTGTCTATTACAGTAATATAAAATTAATGAAATACCTGTCTACTTGGTTTAACACAGTGCAATAATGGTTCACATTAAATTCCTATTGTCTTTAGTCCACAATTTGCACAATAAACAAGTCATGCCTACTGTTTTTGTCTATCATATGTATGGCATCAGACATTTTTTTCTAAAAGAGCCAATAAGTCCTATAGCCTTTATCATTGACTTATCACGGCTTCTGTTACAAATCAAGATATTCAATCTATGCCTGATCCTATAATTGAGAAAAGACCTGAGACACGAGGGGTCAAAATTAAGCAACAAGTGGAAGGTCTCAACCTGGCTGGCCTGGCTGAGGGGGGCGATCACACGGTCAAACAGAGCAAAAAGACTCAATTAAAAGCACTAGAATTCTTAATACACAACCACTAATTTCTAACATATTTAGTGCAAGAGAAGGGGGAACACAGCTACATGGGGCTGATACTGAGTTCATATTGACTGATCAAACTGCTAATGAAGATGAAGATATAGAATTGTCAGTACCAGTACCTTCTTTGAGCGAGAGTGATCATAGACCACCTATGAGCAAGGCAATAACTGAAGCAACAACTGAATTAGTAATAGATTCGGAAAGCTTGTTGAATGAGCTAAAAAATTCAACTGTCCCTGGGTATACTTTATGAAAGAATCTGGATAACATGGTAGACCCACATGGCATACCAGAGGACTCAGAAATTTCTGATATTGGCACCTTTCTATACAGCAAAGAATTGAGACTTGATGGGGATAGCAGCCTGTGCAGCAACTCGGACTCAGGAACTCGATCAAAAACTACGGCTAAAAAGAAAACTGAGGAAAAAATCCAGTAAACACACAAGGAGGGATCAAGATTGCAACAAGGGAGCAACGGGTGACACAAGCACGAGCAATGAGCATCCTGGAAGCTCAGACAAGAAGAACGAGCCTACTCTCTTTGAAGTGCTCAATTCAATTAAGAATTTTCATGAAGAAGTTAAACAGGACAATCGACGATCGCGCCTTGCCACGCAAAAACTGCAAGGCACAATAAGAAAAGTAGGCAGAACTTGTGCTGAGATTGTAGATAGAAGGACTTCAACTGAAATACGCACTGAAAACCTTGAGAAAGATGTTTCGACCTTAAAGACACAGGGAGACGAACATAAAGGCATTGTTAAGGACCTGATGAACAAGGTCGAAGAGCAAGAAAATAGACTCAGACGAAACAATCTCCGCTTTCTGGGGATCCCGGAGGGATCGGAAGGAAGTGATCCAAGGGCCTTCATGATCACGTTCCTCAAAGGGGCTTTTCCAGAATTACTTTCATATATATTCCTAATGTGTTTCTGTAGCAAATAAATGTGATTCTACTTCCTATAAAGCCAATCTAGTGATGGTTCCTGTAAATTTGCCAAGAAAGTTGAGGGTTATACTTCCCCAGAGGAGACCATCGCTTACTTTATTACTGATTTACCCCGGTTCCAAGGGCTCAAGGGCTGTCCCTTCTATGAAGCAGTAATAAGCAGTCTAGCAGTATGTGTTTTCCTTTGTGGTGGAGGTGGATCTACAACAGGTAGTAATTGCATCCCCCTTGCCAGCCATGCTGTCTCCCAGCCCAGTACTCCAGATAAATGTCAACATCAGTGTCTGGTGAAAAGGAGGAGGATACTGGTGCTAAGAAACCCTACTGGGAAATGATTCTGAAGTAAGGAAAGGGGATGGTCAAGTTTGTGCTTGGAGGTCACAACACATCTACAGATCTACAGCACCTCTCGTCACAGACTGACATGAAGCTCCCTGTGGCTTGGTGGTGGTGCCGTTGCTGAGGGGAGGAAGAGCTACCATGGGAGAGGTGGGTATTGGGATATAGAAATGGCAGAGGAATAAAAAGAGGAGAGTGCAGAGACGGTATTACTGATTGCTGGGCTTCCTACTTCTATTACGACCATTGGTCATTAGGCATCCAAATTCTCATTTCTCCAAGTTAACCATCTCTGCCATAGAGTTGCTTCCCTTAAGGGGGAGAAGAACCCACCATACTACTCCAAACACTCTCAATACCGCCATCATTCCTGTTACCTCCATTGCCCTCAAGATGGGAGGACATTAATATCAGTCAGAACTATTTTCCCAACTGGTCTCCAATAGCAAATAGCATTGGACAGCCAGTACAGTCACAATTATCTTCTCTGATGTTTATCCCCCTAAGTAAAGGCCTGCTATCTCTGACACTGAATAGGCCATCTTGGAGGAGGAGAAGACCTACAAGAAGGCTGAAGACAATGCCGGATGAGGAAGCAATGAAATTGGTTGAAATGGAGGGGTAGAAGTTGGGAACTAAGATGAAAGACAAACACCCAGACATCCAAGGTCCTGGTTATCCTGGAAGAGCACTGTCAAATGAAACCTGGGATCTGGGGTCCCTAACTTCATAACTGAAATGAAAGACCTATTTAACTGATAGAATAGAGAGGTAAACGGAAGGGCCTCATGAGAGAAGGTCCGTGATTCTTCTGTCCCCAAACAATAGAAGGACAGACTGCAGTAGTTGCTTGTCTTGCAGAAGCAAACGATGCAGCTTCCGTGAGAGATCGGGCCAGAAGCTTGACGAAGGAGGTGACCAAATAGGAGATGCAGAAGTGCTGTTGAGATCTACTTTGACTCCATAGCTTGCTGGGGAGTAGTATCCTCTATATACACAAAGAAAAAACATGAAAGCACACATGATGAGGTAGCTACAAAACCCATGCTAGCCAAAAAATGAGTTAAAGAAAATCCAACATTCACAATGAGGCTTACTACTCAGTCTTTGCCTTCATAGATGACCAGATCTAGTTCCTTTCTGTCCCGCATCACCCACAATAACTGCTCCCAGCTTGGCCTAAAAGCCCTCTATAAAAAAAGACACCATCCGTTTGGCTAGGGTTGGCCACTGACTAAAACCTGAACTCTGATCGGTCTAAGAGCAACCTTCAAAAAGGCTGTGTAAGTCTGAAGGCTCATTGTTTGTCAGAGTCTTACTTAAGGCTGGATCAATTAATGTCGTAAAAATGGAAACGTAGATGCCATTGGAAAATGAAGACAAATGTCAAGATTTTATCCGTAGGAAGTAAAACTCTATTTTACCAAATGTCCACTGAAACTCTGGAGACTCTGTAGAATAGGATACGTGCATGACAGTGGGAAAGGTTCAGGGCCAGATGCATCATAGGGTTTTGCCCTTTCTGTGTCCATGGGAAATTGTGTTCATGCATATGGCCCTAAGAGTGTAAAATTCTGGTCTCGCTGACTTATAATCCTATGTATATGTTGCATCTGTAAATAGGAGCTTGACAACAAATGCTTCACTGTTTGTTATGTAAAGAGTAGTCCCTTCAAAAATCTAGCAGTCCCCATAGGTGAGCAAGCATGGGTCCAATCTCCTTTTTGCCCCACCGTTAAAATCTGACAATCTTCAGTCAAATACTTCACCCATATGGCAAATGCCAGTAAGTGTGGGATCGGTTCTGAGCAGGAAGTGCTTTCACCGCTGCCTGTGGACCATTACATGTTATTGCAGGATTGAACTACAGGAGGAATAAGCAAATGGAATAAGAATTCAATGTAATGCCCGGCTACAGGAAGCCACCCCATACTGCACACCATCGTATCCAGCTCCCAATTCATCTATAAACCGCTCCCCATAAGTACTCACTTTCTCTCTTATTTAGACTTTGATCCCCCTTCCAACTCCATACCACATGCCCTTTTTATATATATAATGTATTGTTTGTACATCGTTTCCTGAACTTAGGCTATACACAAAGGCATATAGCTGCAGTGGGCTAAATGGATTTGGCTTATCCCCTGACTGCTCCTGTGGTCTAATTCTGATTGATGCAGCCAGTGACTTTGATTACTGTTTGTCAAGGGAAGCAGTGGCTACATTGACTGTTATTGTTGGCCAGAAAATCTTCTTTTCATTTTGTTTCATGCTTTGGACAGATGTGCGCAGTATTTCTTCACACCTCCTGGGTGTCCGCCAAATGAGAACCTGTGTTGCCATCATGTACTGGTCTTGACTCTTCCATGGTAAGATGGTTGGCCAACGGTGATAACCAACAACTAACCACAGTGAATGGGGAGAAGATAGAAAATTATCCTGAGGGTGCATGGCTTGAACCAGGATTAATGGGCTTTGCACCTGTGGTGCTAAGGAGCTTGCTATGTCCCTAAGACATCTTAGAACATTGGTGGGGTGGGCGTGTGAGGTGTATTACTGTTTGTGTTATGTTCTGAGCAGTAAGAGTTACAGCTGTGTTTTGGCAAGCTGACTGGCACTGTGGGATCACACTTTAATTGTGAAAGAATGTGAATTGTTCCTTCATCGCTGACTAGCGTATTTCATCACAACAGAGCTGTTGTAGGAAGGCATGCAGGAGTGAAGGCAACTGTGATGGTGATTGACAGATATGACTTTCTTTAGCAAAAGTGACTCTTGAATGCCCCAGACTCTGATGGCCAGGGGTTGAGTCCAGTAGCAAAAAGGTTTAGTAAAGAGGATTACCTGAAATCCATTGCTACTCAGTCAATTCTGTTTTAACCATTATTATGGTGGTCATCTTGAAGTGAACAAATGTGCCTGTAGAACAAGATTGTTGAGGTGCTCCGTAACCTGGAGGAATTGCAAAAGGTGGTGCAATCGGTCGTGTGCTGAGGCACAGGTCAAAATGCCATTGTGGAGTTCCTATTCAAATTGATGGTCAAGTTCATTGCAGTCCTGTTGGGAGTGTTGAAGGTAGTAGGTAGGACCCTTATGGATTACTCGCTGGAAAAATGAAAGATGCTAAATGCCAACTCAAGTGAGTGGAGTAAGGATTAAGAAAACATGACCTCCTGACTATGGCGCAGGACATTGGGAGCACTGGAGATTGCTCTTCAGAACGTTGAGGTTGGCAGTAAATAGGTTTATGGGAGGCTGGGTTACATTCTGGCTTATAGGTGCAAACTGTCATGAAACAAGGTAATACCTGAAGTTAGCTGGGGCCGTGCATTGGATGATGTCATAAATAAGATTGAAGTGATGACATACTGGAAGGAAATCCTCTGTTTTGAGAAGAGGGCCGGGGGAGTGGGCAGGGGGGGCGCTGGCACATCAGGATCTCACCCAAAAAGTCTTGTTCAAACAGACCACATATTTGAAATGAGCCTGCCAGGTAAGTTCATTGGGAAGCTTTGGTACTAAGGTTGGTACGTATCTCCCGGCATGCTTTCCTTCTGTCTATACTCCCCTGTCATGAAATATGAGAAAGATGTCATTCTAATAAAATGTTCAAGAAAGGACGCTTAACTGAAGAAGTACGTTTTCACAGGTATTCCTCAAAATCATTTGTAGTGAATGTGAGATCAATCATTTGTAGAGCGCACTACTCACCCGTGAGGGTCTCAAGGCGCTGGGGGGGGGGGAGGGAGAGGGTGCTGCTACTGCTGAACAGCCAGGTCTTGAGTCTCCTGAAGGTCAGCAGGTCCTGGGTCTGTCTCAGGAGTATGTGGAGGGTGTTCCATGTCTTGGCGGCGATGTGGGAGAATGATCTGCCGCCAACGGTTATTCGGTGGATGTGTGGAATGGTGACGAGGGCGAGGTCAGCGGAGAGCAGCTGGCGGTTCGGGGTGTAGAAGGTGAGTCGTTTGTTGAGGTATGATGGTCCGGTGTTGTGGAGTGCTTTGTGAGCGTGGGTGAGGAGCTTGAAGGTGATCCTCTTGTTGACGGGGAGCCAGTGCAGGTCTCTCAGGTGGGTAGTAATGTGACTGTGTCAGGGGATGTCGAGGATGAGGCGAGCGGAGGCGTTCTGTATGCGTTGGAGTCTTTTCTGGAGTTTGGCCGTGGTTCCTGCGTAGAGGGCGTTGCAATAGTCCAGCCTGCTGCTGACGAGGGCTTGGGTGAATGTCCTGAGATCACACACATTTACAAACAACTGAGAAAAAAAATATTCATTTGCCAGGTGCAATGGGGAATAATTTGAGCGAATAATGCTTTTGTCATCTCCTGCTCACTCAGTGTTTGTGAAGTTGTTGGGCCATTATTCATGATCAAACCACAAGTAGGATTCTTCAGAATTAGATTTTTGAGTGAATAAAAGCATGTCATTTCGTATCTGAAATTGAGTTTGAAGTTCAGCCTGGCAGATGAGAAGCAGGGCCAGTTTCCTGTTTTTTTGAGGGTACACACCTACTGTTAGTAAATGCAAAGCAATATGGCAGCACACGTTTAAAAAAAAAGGAAACCACCTTGGACCCTGGTTCTCTGTGGAATTGTCAACCAAATGCCCAACTATAAGTAAGGGTTTAAGCTATACTTGGATTAGTTGAGTATAAGTTTCCAAATTCAGACATCCAATTAACTCCTCTGCCCTCTGATGTAATAAACATTTATTTCTAACCTAATCACAGGCAGTAGATAGCAAGAAAGAGGTATAGAGAAAAGAAAAACTGCAACTCTATTTTCAGCAATCAAAAATCTCTATTTAAATTCGTGGTCTGAAAGGGCAATTTATACAAAAAGAATGCATACAGAGATATGTGTTTCCCTATTTTTATGGGGTTTCAATATATGAGATGTCTGGAGGGGCGGTGCTTGTTAATGTTATTTTAGTGCAGGGCAGATTGCCTTCTGATCTAAGTCATTGGTGATCGTATTTTTTCTGAGCAACATGAAACATGAGAACATGTGCAACTCTCCTATGGTTGCCCGAGAGGTGACGATTAGAAAAAATACCAGCCACCCTAATACCCTACCAATAAGTATATTGTAAACCTTAACGTATCCATTTTCTTTCCCATTCACAGGATGACCAGCCTATTTACATGGCAGTGAAGGGTGCAGTGTTTGATGTAACTTCAGGAAAAGGTATATTGCAGTAACCTCTTTTTTCTACCTTTCTGCTTCCACTTACTTTTTTATTTAAACTCCTTATCTTCTTGCCCTCATCATTCACACTCTTACCATTCTCCCCTCTTTTATGGCACACTTTTTTTCAACTGACCATTTAGCAATTTAGTAGCTCTGATAAACATATTGAGTCTGTGGATTTAAAGCAAAATATGGACCTCCTGCATCTGAGTTCTTTTTAAGAAGATGCTTCACTGAAGATGTTGGGATCTCTAAGTAAGAGTGGGGAATCAGTGTAGTACACAGAAAAGTTGTTTTATCAGCTAAGATGGTTTGCAAGAAATTAAAGAGAAAAGTGGGAACATTTGCCACCGTAGCAGACAAGTAGGCGTGTTGCAGGAGCTAAATGCGTTTGTGGAAGGGGACAATAAGGTAAAACAAGCAATTTGTTTAAAGTTTTTAGAAGGCTTCACCAACTAACCTGCTTGAGTACAATGGTTTTGCCTTCACACACTTTAGTGGTGGATCTGGGGATGTTCTATGCAGAGATGATTGGTAAAGTTGGGGAGAAGACAACCAGACCTCAACCTCTGGCTTTTGTACTGTCTCTGAACATGTTCACCACAAGGGTTCTAACAATGTAGCTCTCCATGTCTGTGGAAGTTGCTACGATCCTTAACTGGGGTAGTTGTGAAGGAGATTGCACCAATTTTATCCTTGGCTGAGAGGATTACTACTCAATAAGACCTCCTTGGGATTGGCAGTTTCTCCCGCATTACTACAAGAATTAGAATCTCATTATTGAAGAAAGAAAAAGGACCAATTCTCATCCGATCCTGCAGACTTCAGGCCAATATCGAATTTAGTGGTGTAGGGCCAAAGCCTTGGATCGGTTCAAAAAAAGCTTTGGTAACATTATTGCATGAAATTCATCACACCATGAATGTTTGAGGTTTCTAGACTTACTCAAGCACAGAAGTAGCATGGGAGGACATCAGGAAAGGTTATGGGACAAGATTCAAAGGTAGTCAGTGGTTCTTATTTTATTGGGCCTTTTGACAGCTTTTAGCATCAAAGGTCATCAAATTTTGCTAGATAAACCAGATAATTAGGCATTAACGGGTTGGTCAAGGCTTGATTGGAATCCTTCCTGGCAGACCACCCACATTAGGTTTATGTAGGTACCTTACGTTGTTATGTTAGAGGGCTGAAATGTAAGAGTGCAGATGGAGTGGCAATTACACCTCTGATTAAACAGGAACAATTGGTCTGGATTACTCTCGGGAACACTAAATATCTGCTTTACATCAAAGCAGGCTCTTCTCTAGATCCAGGTCCAGCCTATGTGAACAGTCTTACCTCTCTGCTAGATAAAGTTTACACACGTCTCTACAATACTTCCACTAGGATACAAACAGGCTCCAGTTGTTCTTTTGCTAAAGAATACTGTGACTGATCCTAATATTCTTAGTCCTGTCCATTCCTTCTCTCTTCTCTCACTTACCATCAAAATTCTTGAAGTATAAGTAAGCTCTCAATTGTCTTTCTTTCTCGCATTCATAACCTGGGTTCCGCGTAAACCCCAGCATCAAGTCTGCGTTGGTCTCCATCGTGGGCAATTGAAGATTGCTAGGTGATCTGCGCAGTACTGCCTTGATCTTGTTATATGCAGCCTTTAATCATTTCCACCATGCTGGCTGTCGGTATGTACTCTTGCCTGGATTGCGGACTATCTCCATTACTGTTACTAGACTATTCATCACCCCGTTTCCGCTCTAATTGCACAAAAAATGTTGCTAGGGGTCCCTCATGGTCCCTTGCTCAGCCTTATCTTTTTCATTATTTATGTGTTCCACTAGGTGTACTCCTCTGACCCTTTGATCTATCCTTACTTTCTATGCCGACAACACTTATTGTTCTGTTGGATGCTATACAAGAAGAACCAGTCCAGCAGCCAGAACTGTCTCATCTTGGTCGACTTTTGGATGTGCAACTCCTCAACAATCAACTGATTAAACATAAACTTTGAGAAGAGTTCAAAGCTCTGCTTTGTGTAATTGAAAATGTTGGCAATGAGGGCCCTGGGATTGGTTCCTGAGGGTGGTGGAGGAACCAGGCCTCTGTGGGCTCTCTCCATAACAAAAATTGTGATAGTCCTGGTGGCTTCAGTTCAGTGTGCACCCAGTTCTCCAGGAATTGTTCCGGTGCCATGCCCTGGTCTTTCTCCGGAAATCCCAGCATGCAGAGGTTACTCCAACGGGAACGACCCTCAGCGTCCTCCACCCGATGCTTCAATTCTGCTGGTGCCGTGGTCATCTGGGCCACTTGCTGTTTCAGGACCATGACTTCTCTCTGGAGCCCTGTAATATTACTCTCAAACGTCTCTACCTTATCCGCCACCTTTCTCAGGTCCACCCGCCGGAGGTATACATCGATGTATACTCCCTCTATCTTAGTTTGTAACGCCATGCGGGAACCATGGATAGCTGCCAGAAGTTCTGCTCGTGTTGGCTCTGGAATCCCATCCGGCTGACTCTCCTCACTAGCCTCCCCCCTACCGTGTGAGTCTCTGTGGCTGTAGGCGTGCCGTAGTACATTGTATTATGGTATTGGTGGAGTGGTGGAGTGCAAGCTTTGTCTTTGCCCATGATTTTATGTAAGTCAACGGCGGCCAAAGCATTTTCTATAGCGTGCCATATAGGGGAGACCGCCAACACATTACTTCAATTTTGGGGACTCCTGCCTTCAATATAGCCTCACTATGCTTTATGGGAGGTCGCCGTTTGCTTAAAGTGGTGCTACCGTAGGGGTTCTCTTGCCAAGCTCAATGACATGCAAATGCGGACTTACTGCTTTTGTGTGTTTGCATTGGTATCCAGAGTCCCGTCCGCTCACTGGTAAGTCTTTTCGCCAATGAGCCCAGCCGGGAAGGGGTAGCTGAGTCACTGCTTCCCTCAGCCACTACGTCTCGATGTGTCTGTTAGGGCACTGGGTCCTGCCAAGGTCCAATGCTCGAGGCGGTGGGCCCCTCGTGTCACTACTGAGGTCTGGGGCTGTTAATTTGTTGCAAGAGAATAGCTTCAGGGTCAGGAGCTCCAGTCAGCTGCAATGTTTTGTGGACCAATGGCCTTTGTAACGTCTTCTATCAAGGCTGCTCAAGGTTGAGGTCTCTCTATGTGTGCTGTCCAGAGGCACCAGCCCCGCACGCGGGCGCCATGTGTTACTGCTGGAATCCCTAGCCTCCTGTTCAATGTGCTGGGCCCCGTGGGATCATGCTGGCACTCCTATTTGTGCTAAGACATACCTCTGGAGGCCGCCACATCCGCAGCGCTGCCAGCGGCTCATTGAAGTTGCTCACGACCCAAAGCACGCAGGTACCTTGGGCCTGGGGCCGTCGTGGGGTTTCGTCGTTAAAGCCAGGGGAGGATATTGCTGGGTCCTAAGGGGGGAATCGCTCCGACCACCCGTCAGCGTGAGGTCCCCGAGGAGCCCATCACCTTCCTCCACTCACAGGGGCTCCGCCAGAAAGTCCGTGGCCTCCACTCACAGGACCCAGGCACGGCCAGTTGCCCCGCTGGGTCTGACCGCGCCCCGCTACAGCCTCCAGACGTATGTCGCTGGTGCTGGCGCCCAGCCCAAGTTGCGGCTGGGGGCAGTCCCTTCTGTCCTGTATTGCCAGGCCGGGTGCGGGACCTCCAGGGGCCCGCTCTGTCGCTGCCGGGTCCCGTCAAGGCAGCTCTCCGTGGTGCCACCACTCCCCAGATGCTCAGTTTGGAGGGGCAACACACTGAGCTCGGGCCCGCCTCACCACGATGTCGGTAGAGGGAGGAAGGAAGGGCCAGTCAGCAGTTCGCCCCCAACAGCTCCCGGTCGTTCACGGTGCTAGAGACGTGTGTCCGCTCATCCGGCTGCTCTGTAAAATGGCGCCGTGGGTTCCGCTGCTAACTAGGCCCTGCCTGGGCCTCTGGCGACAATATGTATTTGCCGGCAATGGGGTACAATCTAGCCCTGGTTACCCTTTAACAGGCGTGCGGAGGGTACCCACAAGTATTTTCATATGGAATGCGCGGTCAGGATTTAGGATGATGAAAGATTTTGTTGCGGGTCGGCCATGTTGCTAGGCCACGTCCACAAAATTTAGCAATCTTTAATGTCATCTTTTCTATTCTAATCTTAGCTAACGCCTACATTTGCACCAAAATCTTGCTATAAAGAAGAGCTTTCCAGATGGCACACACGCACACCGTGCATTGCTTGTATAGTTCCTGTCTGCTGCTTGCCCTGGACAAGGCTGGTTCTCGTCTATAATGTCACTGTTCACAAAAGAACAAGATAGGTGACTAGAAAACTTGACCTTGGCTCATACTGTATGTCGTAGATGCCCTCTCAGGAATGTCTGAAGCTTCTCTCTTATTGAGAGGCTTGTCAACATGCTTTATAGAATATTTCTCAACCTTATTTTGGTATAAATTTACCCTGTGATGTGAGGTGAGAATGAAAGCATGTGAATTCCCTTGTTTATTTTTGCAAAGCCACTGTGCTTTCTTTAAATGCCACATTTCATGAATATTTAATATATGATCTAGAAATACACCATCAACGAATAATAAACCATTGTTCTACTGTAAATGCATGTAAATGAAATAGCATTATAAACTATATAAGAAGCCTTGTGCAATGATGAGCATAATAAGCAATTATACGTTATGAGGGTCCTCAGAGGCAGAAATAAGACCAAGCATAGAGCAGGAAAAGGGTCACCATGATCGCTTAGTGAGTGGACAATCATCTTTCGTAACAAATTGAGTGTGTGGGTTTGGTATTCGCGGCTGCATAGTTTACGGACCATCCTCACTTTTGCCTGGCGGTGGATGCGCTCAGTAGACGTCATCCCAAACCACAGGGGAGCGCATTTCAAAAGTAACACTATTAACACTTGCCTCATCTCTCACAGAATCCATGCCGATCTCTTTGATTATCACTTGATGATGCAGAGCTGTAAGTCTAACCAGAGGAGTTACTCTGAGTTTAAATGCTGCAACTGCACTTAGTCCTTTGTCACAACTACTCGTTCACATAAGACACCACAAAGGGCTTCCAAGGTCGAACTCCTTTTCCTTTCATACCAAGGTACTCACAACACTATAAAACCAAACATTGTACAAGTTCTCTACAGACTCCACACCAGCAAATGGACCGAGTTAAATGATTGTACTCCGAGGCCCGCACAAAAGAGCGCACAGCTTAAACATGACCTGTAATGCTATAATAATGGTAGTAAGTGATATACAAATGCTAGTAACATTTAACATTTCGTGCATTTTTGCTGTGGTCTGGAGTGTTGTGAATCAAAGAGGAAGCATTGTACATACGCAAATGATCACGGATCCTGCCCTCAGGCATTGAACACGTTTGTTTCCTGAGAAACCAGTTTTGTAGCATGTTAACCTGTCTGGCTGTGGCTTTTACAAAAGGTTATTTCCCTCTTTCCTTACTGTTCTGGCATTGCTACACCTTTCATATGATATCTAGCTAGTTTCGTGCAGTGAAGGAACACAGAGGTGCCCACTGCGCTAAACAAAGTCTGTCCATTTGAGTACGCAGTGTATTGCTGCTCCCTAGAGATACGGTCTAATACAGTATGTGCTACATATCACTTTCTGATTTTGCATATATAAGTAGTCAATTTTATGTACAACAGCTGGCGAGCAGCAGTGTGCATTGTCATATAGACAAAAATAATCTGGAAAAAAAATCCACGTACCTCCTGTAGATTAATGACATGCTGTAAACCATCAAGCTATCAAATGCAAGATTGGGCACTGACTCTTGAATGCATTCGCGGCCAGAAGTATATTTAGGGGTCATGCAGCTTATAAAGCAATATGTTGTATTGCATCAGAAGCCAAACTGAGTGGACAGATCTGCCTAGATGACTTGTCAAGCCCTGTTATTTTGAAAAGGACTCTAGTATCCGTGTCTCACAGTTTGCATAAATTATAGCAAATGAAGGTTTTGTAACTGATTCACTTCAGTCACTTGCGTCACCCCCTAAAGATGTCTAGTCGGCGTTAACTGTAACTGGAGCACTCCATTCCGCCTGAAGACTTATGGAATTAATTACAACGTTTCTGTTCTGTACCCCTCCATCCCCAAGCCTTCTCTTCTTTGCCTCAAGACCAGTGGTCCATAGACATAATCGTTCTTCAATAACTCATCCTTTATATACTATTTACTCCATCTTTGGATGACGTTTTCCAACTAATGCCAGTTGTAATTGCAGGTCGACATAAGGGTGTCATTTCTCTCACCTTTTGCTACATTACCACTAACCTACTTGAGTAAATGTTGATGGAGGAGCTTTGGTTGTTTGGAGTGTGTGACTTTTCCTGTCAAGCCAGCAGCTAGTAAAGGAATGGTTGTTTTCTGTATGCCCTCTGACAGGTGGCTGCCTTGCACTCTGGTTGATTTGCCTCAGTGGCGTGGAGTGTGTTGCCTCTTACTGAAGTGTCAGAACATTCAGGCTTCCCAGTTGCACTCTCACCAGAGGTCCAGCATGACTTTCAGATGTTAGGCTACGTGTGCTTGTTTGAAACCATGAGAAAGTATCAGTGATGCACAGTTCTGAGGAGGGCATCCTTGGGCTTGTTTTTGGGGGTCATGAAAAGCTCAGAGTCCTTTCAGGGTGTGCCGTAGGCAGCGAGAGCACCATCGAGGTATAGACATGCAGGGATTTTGATGTTTCTGAGACTGGCTGGGTGCCCGCCATCTGGCATATCGATGAACACTAGAATACCAACAGTACACTAACCACTTCAGCCCTCCACTCTAAACATTACCCAAGGATGGTGGGGAGATGTGTTTGAGTGGTGGTGGTTTAAGAGGTATGACTTTCCGCTGTTGCCTGCCCTTTTTATTCAGTACAAGATTTTATACTTTCTTTTTCGCTGATTGGAATGAATTCACTGCCACAGCCTGATTTTGCTTCACATTTTATTTCTTTAGGGTTTAATAATACCTGTTCCTTACACGTAAACGCAAGTGAACTGAAACATAAACTTTATTTTTAAAAATTGACACATCTAGCAGGCCCATAGTGATATCTTCAGTACAGACCCTGCAGATGTCACAACCTTCAAATGTTACTCCTAGTAAGAACTGTGGGATTAAGCAACATTGCTGTTGTACTTGGAAAATATTGCAAGATTTGGACACAATGTGGGAATGCAAATGCTATTTGGCAGCACTCTGAGTTCTTTGGAAGTGTTCGTTGTGTGGAGTGGACTATAATGCCCCGGAGCCATACTTGAAGATGAACCAAAGAGGAGTTTCGGCTAAACAGAAACAAAGGAAGCACCTCGCCTAAGTAACGAAGAGCAGATGTAGAGCAAAGAAAATGTTAGAAAGCTGCCAGCAAGCTGGGAGGACAAGCACGGTTACCATGAGGCGAGGTCCTCTGGAAGTCAGAGATGAGAGAAGAAAGGCAGCTGAGAGAATTTATCTTGACTATATCCTTCCCCTTTGAGAAGGAACATTGGGTCAAGTAAAATGTTTGTATTATTAGATAGACTTCCCCTTTGGCAATTGTGTGTGCCATCTCACAAAACCAACTAAAGCCCTGCACTTGGAACCAGGAAACACATGGCAGATAGGAAGCATACCAATTGTAACTCATGTAACGTTATCTACTTGATTACCTGCCCCTGCGGTCTTCAGTATGTGGGGATGACCGACCGCAAAATAAAGGTACGAATATGCGAATACAGGAGCAACATCCATTGCAATAGAAATACGACAAAAATGACTAACCATTTCCTTGAACTAGGCCACACCACAAATGATATGAGATGGGTGGTAATTGAACAGCTTGACAAAAACCTCACCAACCTACAACACCGCCTTTGTGAGAAAGAACAACGTTGGGTGTACCGCCTAGACACACATAATAAAGGACTGAACAATAATATCCCATGGAACCTATTAAATAGGTCACCTTGGGGTCACACCTATTTTTCGAAATACCATCCATGCACATCTGCTATTCTGTTTTTTGACACTAATAAAGTCACCCTACACATATTACATACAGGAATAGGACAGGGGTCCCCCACGTGTATAAAACACATCGCTAATGCAACCTCGGGTGGCACCTCTGTTTAACTATTCTTAGTGTTCTGCCAATGGTCCTGATAACAACCAACCCCTTCCCCCCCTTTGGCCGCACTGTGTGTCAAAATATTATGTGAACCATTATTGTGGTTATAATGTAACAATCCCCTTCAACTGCCACACATTTTTTGGTTTAAACACTGTGTGCACCATCTCATTATGGTTTAATGCACCTTATATCGCTTGGCCGTATACAATACACTAGCGATCGCGGAAATGGTGCAAGATTAATAGACACTGAGAGGTTGTACCCTCTAAACCTTCACGTTCCATTTTCTTTTGAACAGTCGTCTACCGTGTTGCAATCCACTTGTTAGGTAAACTGGGGCACAGCACATTAAACATTATGTGCACCATCTAAGTGTGGTTTTAATGCACCTAATATCGCTTCTTCGTATATATCACTCTAGCGATCAAGGTAATGGTGCATGATTCAAAATTTGCGAACATTCGTGACAAGAATCTTCAATTCTATTAAGGACACGGAGGCGAGGATTATGCTTCTCATTCTCTATACTGAAAATTCTCAGCAGCCAATCAGAAAAGTAAAAACAAAAGTACACACTACAATACCCATAAACCCTAGTGGGTATCACATGACAACCATAGAGTAGACCCCTATATAAGGAGCATAAGAGAATACTACATCCTCTTTCTTTGTGTGAAATAACAGTTAAGTCCAAGAATAAACAGTCTGATATCTGGCAACAACTGGAAAGAAGAAGAATCCATGCTTCATAAGGAAATCCACAGGCCAACGGGCAGCAACAATAAACTTGAAGTCAGCTTCAACGAAACAGCATCCTCTTGGAGACGGCGAATACAGTCTTCAAAGGTGAAAGTCAGCAAGCTTTACTTGAGATCAGAACCTGAAATTGAAAGATAAAGCCGTAATATCTCACACCTAGGAAGAGACATATCATAAGGGAAGGGTAAAAAACAGCATAAATATACATTGCAGTATATAAAAAATTCAAAGCAGACATCACAGTACTGAATTATGGGTGGGATAATCCTCGCCTCCGTGTCCTTAATAGAATTGAAAATTCTTGTCACGAATGTTCGCAAATTTTGAATTCTATGTCCGGACCGAAGGCTCCAATTATGCTTGTTCAAAGCTGCGCCACCACAACAGATGCAACATTCATCATCATTCATTTCTTTATTTCGGTCACTAGGACCATAAAAGAATGCAACAAGTATACAATTAAAAGTTAGACTCCGTAAAAATAACAGACATAATTCAATTAAAATCAATCATAAAACAATTGAGCTAGAATCATCAAGAATATTCATTCAACTGTGTTAGCTTGATACATCGGTTACGGCTGATCCACATTGTTGTTAAAAATGTTGCGACAGCAAACACAATTGGGGCAGATAAATCTGTTTTTAGTATTCTAAATGCTGGCAAGTGCTGCCTAAAACCAAGATTTTTGAGGAGTGGGACAAGCCAATAATTCCTTGTTCTTTGGTAAGCTGGGCAAAAGAAAATAATATGTAGATCAGTCTCTCGCGGATGCGCACAAGCTGGGCATTGCACTGTGGGCTGGGGATGTGTCCAGTGGACTGTGTGCGCCCTGAGGGGAAGAGTACTGTAGCGCCATTGCATGTATAGCTTCCTTGTTAACGAAGGGCCTATATCATCAAATGCGAGCTCTAGTTGATATGAGTCTTTAAACCCCAGGAAGTGTTCGGTTAGGGACCCCTCCCGTGCGCTCTTGATTGAAACGCTTAAATTTTGCTCATAATAAGCCTTGGAGATGGATTTGCGTGAGATCCTGCAGCATGCATTTCCTGGATCGGACCACAAATCCGGTCTTCTTAGTGACTTGCATGTTTGCTTGATATATCTTAGCCATGGGATTTGTGCAGCTTTGGAAAGGCGCAAAATCTCCAGGAGCTCAGCTCTATAGTTAGATAGTTCCGGCGAGCTCCATATTTTGCACCAAAAAGTTATGGGTTTAAGACCCAACTCCTCTGAAATGGGTCTTAGGCCCAGGTCTAGTCTCAGTGGGAGGAGTGAGGTACTAATCGGTAAAGCTGCCAATTGCCTTAAGAAATTGTTTTCCGTGACCTGCAGCTTCTGGACGGCAGTATGCCCCCAAATTTCGCCTCCATAGGTCACTGCCCCTCTTGCCTGGATTTTGTAAATTTGGAGGCGGGGGCCAAATGGCTTATAAGTCAGTCCTTTTGTCATCCTAACAATGCCACCGGTCAGCTGAGTCAGTTTCAGGTTTGCCTTGGTTCTGTGTGAATCCCACGTCATGGACTGGTTGATTGTTACTCCCAGCTATTCGAGCGTGTGAACCCTCTCTAATCTGGAGGACCCTATGGAGGGATTCGGGCGTGTTGAGGAGGGCGGGTTGAAGATCATATACTTAGTTTTAGAAGCATTAATCTCCAATCCACGTCTCACACAAAAATTTGCAAATCCGTCCAGCACCCGTTGTAAGCCCATGGGGGATTTGGAAAGCAGCAGGGTATCGTCTGCAAACATGATAGCTCGAACCCTGCTGCCATCCAGCCTAGGGGCGTCGATGCTGCTCAGCTCATTGAGATGGTTAATGACCCCGTTGACAAAGAGGCAGAAAAGGGTCGGTGCGAGCACACAACCCTGCCTGACCCCCCTGTCAACGGGGAAGGCATCCGAGAGAGTGCCTCCTCTTCCACACCTCACCCTGGCAAAATTTCCCTCGTGTAGTCTTTTCAAAATTAGTAGGATGTCAGCGGGGACCTCAAGGTCCACTAAGACAGCCCATAATTTGTCCCTGGGCACTAAGTCGAAGGCGGCTCGCAAGTCCACGAACACCGTGTATAGGCTGCCGCCCTCGATCAAGACAGTGTTCCAATATAGAAGATTCAGACGGAAAATGTGGTCAATAGTGGAGATACCTCTTCTGAACCCTGCTTGATATGGGCTCATAATCTCGCGTTCTTCAATCCAATCTTGGAGTCGATTTAGCATGAGTCTACCAAAGATCTTTTGGGGCACATCGATGAGACTGATGGGTCTATAGTTGGCTGGGAGCAGAGGCGAGCCCTTTTTAAATATTGGGACAATCTCTGCGCCCAGCCAAGTATCAGGCATCTCCATGCCCCCCAACATGGCATTGAATAAAATCATAAGATAAGGTGCCCAGACGTCCGGTTCTTGTTTAAATAAGTCACCCGGCAAGCCATCCAAGCCTGGTGCCTTTCCTGATGCCAGCCCGGCAATAGCCGCTCGGACCTCCTTTAATGTAAACGGCACCCCTTTCCAAGTAATGCTAACCAACTGGGTGGAGTTTGTCCTATCCCCCCTCAGGTAACTTATAAAGGGACTGGAAATGATCTTGCCATGCCTTAGCTGCGATGTTAGGCTCTATGGCAGGGGCCAACTCATCAGAACCTGTGTTCACGCATCGCCAGAATTTGCGCGAATCCCCACATGCCAGGGAGGTAGTAAGTTTTTCCCATCTTTGGTACTCCCATTCGCTTTTAGCATTGGAAGTCAGGGTCTTATATGCCGTTCTCCTGGCCCTAATTTCCACGCTTCCCTTTCCCGCCTTAATCGAGGTCACGAGATCGGTTTTTGCCTTGCGGCATGCACTGTTGTACCAGAGGGGGCCGGCAGCACATCCATTTACCCTTTTTGGTTTGAAAGGTAAGGATTTCAGACACCGATTTGGTGAGGTCTTCATGTAGCTGCCGCAGTTGTTTGTGTACACCCTGGGTGATGCCTTGCACCTCTAGTGCCTGGACCTTTTCGAATGTAGGAATTACCCGAGCGTAAAGCTTGGATATCTTCCCTGAATTGGAAGCTATTTTCTCCCACTTCACTCTGCGTCTATTGTTCTCAAGGACAAGCCCCACCTCAGAAGCCTCCCTCTGTTTCCCCCTGACCTCAAGACCAGGGTGATCATATTCCAGTTCTAAAGCATTGTGGTCGCTATCTTCCCTAGCTGTCACCCGGAAGTCTCTGATGAGTGACCACGAGGCCAATGGAACCAGGATATAATCGAGTCTTGACTCCCTGCCCGCTCTATTAAAGGTGCATCTTGGAGGGATGTCAGAATTTAGCCTTCCATTGCAAGCCCGGAGACCATATTTCAAGGTTAGGGATGTAATTTGTAAAGCCAGAGGGGTCCATGTTCTTGGAGCCGGTGCCTGCGAAGGAGGTATAGACCACATCAGGTCCTCCTCCTGGGCCAGACCACCCAGTGTACCTGAAAGGGGCTCGAAATGGCAATTCAGGTCGCCGCCTATTAAAAAAGGGATACCCTCCGGAATTTCATTGAGGGCGAGCGCAAGGTCCTCGATGGTACGCGACTCCTGTGTGATATTGACTGGCCTGGAGTAGACATTTATCAGCAAGAGGCTTTGTGAGTTTGACCATTCCAGCAATACAACTAAAATGTCCTCCGTGTTCAATGGGAGGACAGCAGCCCTACATCCCAGGTCACTAGCCACCCAGATTGCAAGGCCTCCAGAGGGGCGCCCTCTACCCCCCCATACTGCATGTGTGGAGAATACAGCGAAGCCCATACAGGTGGCGTCTTCCCTCGCCCAGGTCTCTTGGAACAGGCATATATCTTTATCCTCGATAAAGGAGCTCCAGGCCGGGTTGTTCAATTTATTGCCCAGGCCCGCCACATTCCATGATAGAATCTTGAGCGAGGAGGAGTTAGTTCTCTCTGTTTGTGAATTGGGAGGGCCAACCATACCCGAGTGTATCCCCCGTGGTGGATTAGGGTCAGAGCTACCTGCTTGGGCAGCCATCACCTCGGGTATATTATGTGGAGGACTGGAGGTCCCTGCACGTCCCTCTCCATTTATTCGGCTAAGCTCAGAGTGATCCTTCTCCATGGGGGTTGTTAGTCGTATGTTGGATATTAGGGTCCTATTTTGAATCTGGTCCTCTCCGCCCCCCGTCATACTCGGTCAATCCACCATATCTAGGTTACTAAACCTGTTGTAGGTGGAAAGATGGTCATAGCGAGGAAATCTGGGAATAAGGTGATCCCTTCTTTCCCTTGGGCCCCATCTGCCTCCTCTCTTACATACTGATTCCCACCCTTCCTCTTCCTGCTCATTTCTAGTGGAAGGATAGAAGAATGAAAGGGGAAGGGATTGGATAGAAGTCCCCTGGGCGTGGTGAGGCCAACTACATATATGTGAGACAGTGAGAGGGTCCTTAAAATTAATCGGACACACTCTCCATGAATAGTTTTTCTAGTGTTACCTAGCCACGGGACTCTCCTCACCATGAGAACCTCACTATGAATACCTTCTGGGAGGGGCCTGTTAGTGGAAAGCCAGTGGATTACCTTGTTTTTTAGGGCCTCCATTGGTTCTCTAGTAGATAGTTTTAATTCAGGAATACCGGCTAAAATAACTGTGTACGGGGTGGCCTCCGGTGGTAAATTAACTGGCCTGTATTTTGTACCATTACCATGTACCCCTATTGCGGGCACAGCTAACATCTCTTGAGAACTAGCGTTTGCTGTGCAGGAAGGAACCTGCATATTTGAGGTTTCTGGAGTGGGTAGTGTGGGATGGTATGTTTGTGCAGGCATTGGTGGAGGACACCCTTCCTTATCTGGAAGTACTAGTGTAGGCTTCGTGCATTGGCTGGCTATTTTTGGGGCTTCTACTAGTAGTGCAATTCCCTTTTGGAGGTTCAGTAAGCATGTTTCCATCTTCGCAAGACGGTCTTCTAGGGGATTAAGCATTTTCCTCAGGAGAGAACTAATATCCAAGAGAGTGAAGATCTCCTGCCTCGATGTGGCATTGAAGCTAGGAGATGTCTGGGCCGGGGTGTGAGAGGGCAATGCTGTTTTTTTTGGAGGTGGATCTAACCCCTTACTGACTGTGTCATGGTGGTTGTCCTCCCGCATCGGATTGTGGTTTGGGATCTTGGGCTTTCGGCCCCCTGTGGTTTGCGCCCTTCTTTTTCTTTTCGGGATTGCTCCCTCCTTCTCCCCCTGTGTCGGTTGCGCAATCAAGTGAGTCCTATCCGTAGTTGCGTCCTTGACAAGGATACTCACGTTGGCAATAATTGAAGGTGGGGGGGGGCCTGGGTGGTGGGAAAGGTAATATGCTAATCTCTACGGGGGTAGAGATGTCACAATCAGTAATGGATGTAATCGAGCTACTTAAATCAGGTAGGTCAGGCATGCCAATTATCCCCCCAGCATCTGTTGGTGTGCAGTCAGGCGTTCGTTCTGGGGTGGTGGCATGTGCAAGGGGTCCCAGGGAAGATCTCCTGACCCAGTCGATTTCTTGGGAAATGCGCCTTTCTAGGGTGGTTATTTCATCAATAAGCAGCGACCCTGCCTTAGCGAAGTACATGTCCAAAGCACCTTTTGCCGTCCCGGCGGCCAGCGTGGTTTTGCTCCTTGTTTCTCTTGTGGTCATGATCCGAAGCTCAACTCCACGATTAGATGAGAAGTTTTAGACCAGGAGGGGTGGCCCAGGCCCTATCTCTCCCGTTCTTGAACGGCCTCAAACGGCCCGCTCTTTGCCCGGTCTTCGCCCGAGCTATGTCACGCGCGCGTTCCGCTAGCGCGTATGCGCGGGCGCCTTTTAAATGGCGAAGAGAGCAGGAGGAGGAGTGGGTGGGAAGAGGCCCCAGCTGCAGCGGTGATGGTGGCGCTGTGCAGGCTGGTCCTCGCTGTCCCACCGCCAGGTAAATCCCACGGAAAAGGCTCCCCAGGTCCGGCAAAGTCCGGTTTGGCCGGGTTTAAGCACCGGAGTCTCTGCAGTCACCGTGGTCAAAGTTGCAGCGAGCGGCTCCCGCGAAGCGGGGGCCGCGAGTCTTTAAATGCGCTGGTGGGAGGAGTGGGCGGGAAGAGGCCCCAGCTGCAGTGGTGATGGTGGTGCTGTGCAGGCTGGTCCTCGCAGTCCCACCGCCAGGTAAATCCCACAGAAAAGGCTCCCCAGGTCCGGCAAAGTCCGGTTTGGCCGGGTTTAAGCACCGGAGTCTCTGCAGTCTCTGCAGTTCACAATAGGTTTATAATAAAAAGTTTTAAATGTAGAGTCAGAGGACCAATCGGCTGCATTCATAATGTCCAATAAACTGACTCCCACAGAAAAAACCTTGGATGCCATAGCACCACGAGCAGAATAAGCACCAAATCTGGAAACATCAATACCAGCTTCACCCATGAGCCAGTGGACCCATCTTGCTAGTGTAGCTGGGAACACTGAGCGAAAAGGTTTCTGTAGAGCAATCAACAATTGACCCGCCATATCTTGACGAAAACCTGCAGTACTCACCTCATAATCCCGGATACATTGTACCACACACAATTTTGGATTGTCAGGAAACGCAGGATAAGTGACAGAAGTGGTGTTACATTTAGTGCGTCTGGTGACCAAAAAAGTAACACCCTCTGGCGAGAATCTGTGACCCGCTAGATCTAGAGCGCGAACATCAGAAACGCGTTTACAGGATACTAGAAAAAGTAGCATAGCGAGCTTGGCAGAAAGCTGTTTACGAGACAAACACTGATTTACAGGCCAGGAGTCCAAGAAACGTAAGACAATGGAGACATCCCAAAGCTCCAAATATTTAGAACATGGTGGTTTTACCAACCGGATACCTCTGAGTAATTTACATACTAATGGATGTTCACCAAGTGGCTTGCCCTCAATGGCCACATGACCCGCCGAAATGGCTGACCGGAAATGATTGACAGTGCGATAAACGAGCCCTGAAGCGGCTAAGGACGCAAGAAAATTCACTACCAAGGAGACATGTGCTGCAGTGAGATCCACCTCCCGCACCAATCACACCATCATTTCCATGCTGTAGCATAACGCTTGTGTGTGTTGGGCGACCAAGCCTCGCTGATAAATCTGGTAGCGTCCCTCAAAAGGCCTGGGACTTTCCAGCGATCCCCGAAATTCGCCAAGCGACCAGCATGAGTTCACCTGATGTTATCAATGGATGTGGAGACTGGAGAGGGTCTAACAGATTCCACCGCCAGGGAAGAAGGACTGGAACCGCACATAACAACATTTCCAGAAGTACAGGGAACCACGCTTGAGACCTCCACAGAGGAGTGATCAGAATCAATTCCGAGTGATAACATTTGGTTCGTGCCAGGACCCTTGGAATCATTACAAATGGAGGGAACGCATAACAAAGCGCTGGAGGCCACACTTGCAGAAAAGCATCCGTGGCTAGAGCCTCCTGATCTGGACGCCAGCTGAAGAACACTGGAATCTGTTTGTTGAGTCTGGAGGCAAACCGATCGATCTGACAAGGGCCCCACATCTTGCTCAACAATCTGACCACTCGAGGGTGAAGCCTCCAATCGCTGAAATCCCGGAGATGTCGGGAATTCCAATCGGCAACTTGGATGCTGCACCCTGGGAGGTACTCCGCCACTACAAACAGTTTGTTCTGAAGGCAAAAGTGCTAAAAGTCTTTGGCAATCTCCGCTAGAAGTCGGGACTGGGTCCCGCCCAACTTGTTGACATAACTAACCGCCGACACGTTGTCCATGCGGAGAAGGATGCAACAATTTGTCTGACGGGGCGAGAGGCAACGAATCGCAAAGGAACACGCCGGAAGCTCCAGGCAATTGATGTGGAGATTCAATTCCTCCGGAGACCAACGGCCGCCAGTGGACACTTGACCGCACTGGGCTCCCCAACCCCATCGACTGGCATCGGATTCGATCACCACCTCCGGGGTGGTGCCGAATAGGGCTCGACCGTTCCACAACTCCATATGTTCTAGCCACCACAACATCTCCCACCTCGCCTCCTCTGAGAGAGGAATCTGATCGGAATACTTGAGGCCTTTCTGGAGATTGTGTATCTTGAGCCGTTGAAGTGGTCAGTAATGAAGGGGACCCAGGAAGATCGCTTAGATAGAAGAAGCTAACAACCAGACGACCCGGGCTACAGACCTCAAGGACACAGTCTGCTTGTTCAAAATCAACCTCAACTCTCTCTTGATCGATCTGATTTTCTGATGGGGCAAGAGGAGTTGACAAGTGATGGAGCTGACTAGAAAACCCAGGAACTCGATAGACTGAGACGGAATCAACACAGATTTCTGAGGGTTGACTAAGAAACCCAGATTCTGCAACAGATCTATGGTCCAGGCAAGATGCTGCATCACTAGGCGAGGACACTGGCCCATGATGAGGATGTCGTCCAGATAAATTGAGGCGAACGCCCCGGGCTCGAAGAACTTCGACTACAGGCCTCAGAAGTTTTGTGAAGCACCAAGGTGCTGACGAGAGGCCGAAAGGAAGGACTTTGTACTCGTACCAGATTCCCTGCCATTGGAACTGCAGAAAACGCCAATGTGGTCTGTAAATGGGCACCGACAGATAGGCATCTTTCAGATCTAGGCGGACCATTCAGTCCCCTTCCTGAAGAAGATCGCGAAGCAGATGGATCCCCTCCATCTTGAAGTGACGATATACAACCCATCCATTGAACTCCTTGAGATTTAAAACAAGCCTGGATCCACCCCCCTTCTTCTTAACTAGGAAGACGTTGCTGACAAAACCCTGAGGGTGACTAGACGTCTGCACTATGGCCCCTTTCTGAAGCAGAGACTCGATCTTGCTGGAAATGAGCAGCTGATCTTGAAGGGAAAAAATCATTGGACGAGGAGGGAGAGTCTGAGAGGGGGAATGAAAAAACTCTATTTTGTAACCCTGCACTGAATCCAGGATCCACGCATCCTGCGAGATCCTTTGCCAATTGTTGAGAAAATACTGGATGAGGCCCCCCAATTAAACCTCTGAAAAGGGAATCGGGCTCACCTGAAGGTGTGGCATCACGTTGACCTCACTGGTTGCCTCCATAGTGTCCTTTCCTGTTGTTATTGCGGGATCCACGGGTTGGATAGAAGGAGGAGGAGGAGTTGGAGTCCTGATACTTTCCATGATTGGAGTTCTCACCCCACTGGGCGCCTTGCTGGTAACCGCGGCCGAACGACCGCCCCCGATGTCGTCCGGGCGGAAAGCCCGCTTTAGGTAACCTTGCGCCTTGTCAAGGCCACTGAAAGTAGCGACAAATTTAGTCAGCTCCTTCAGAAAAGGCTGCCCGAAGAGAAGACCCTGTGCTAAGGGGCCTGACTCCGAGGTAGATAACTCCGCCAACTTAGGGTCAAGTTTCAAAAGAATAGAGCAGCGACGCTCGCAGGACATGGCACAATTAGCATTGCCCAATTGACAGATGGCACGCTGCGCCCATCCGATCAGATCATCAAAATCAATGATTTGCCCAGAGGTTTTAGATTTGAAACCCAAGTCCAAAATTTTTGTAAGGGGGCCAGTTAAATCAAGGAGCTTATCCTGACAGGACCTCCTTGCACGATCAATTCCTTTTTTGGGATCCTTCATGTATTCCTTTAAATAGGTAAGCATGGATGGATCCACCTCTGGGGTGTCTGCCACTTTGTCTGCCAAATCTGGTCTTGGGCATTCCGAGCACAACCGCGCTCTGACATCATTATCAAAGGCTTGACGCAGATGCGATTGCCAGTCAGTCAAAAACTTTATTCGACATATAAAATATCATAAAATTATAAAACATATAAAATCAGAGATTAAGATAGATAAAAGCAAGAGAAGGTTGTTACAATATCTATAGCAGCATAATTCATGGCCCAAAGGGGAGAGGTAATCAGCAATCAATACAGTGTAGAAAAAGGACAAGTACAGCAACAGGCCCGTTCAAATAGTGCTAGGGCTAGTCTCAGACATGGATCATTTGAGCTTGGCACAAAGGCTAACAGTTCTTAAGTAGCCTCTGTCTAATCCTCCATGCCCCCCCCCAAAAACTTAGCAGTCCCACAGATAACGCTAGGGACTGTTGTCTCGTAAGTAAGGATGCGCAGGGCCACCCTGGCTGACCTGCAGCCCAGATTTGAACAGATCGGTTTCAGCCATACTCTGCAACCTCGGTAGAGGGAAGCCAGGAGGAGGAGTTAGGGTGGACAATGGCAGTGGGATCAAAATGAAGCAAATTTGGATGGGAAGGAGCATCAACAAAACGTTCCTTGCGTTGCTTCTTAGCTGGGGGAGGGGAAGTCTCCGGCTCAGAAGCCGTATCAGAGGAGGTATTGCCATCATCCCTGTGAGGCGAGCTAGAAGAAGTATCCCTGGTGGAAGAGCTATAAGAATGGTCCGCAGCAAACACCTTGGCTAATTTTGCAAAGTCTGAAAAATGTGGGTTTTTGGAACCTTTCCCGTCAGATGTAGAACGGAACGAAGGCCCGGGAAGCCAGCCCTGTTGCAGGGCATAGTTACACAAATGCCGTTTTAAGGGTTCAATAGCCCTGACCATGGCCCTATTTACGGAGTGCTGGACTCCCACATCAAGAGCCTCAACCAGCTCATGCTCCAAAGACCCAGAGGGGTCCTCCTCAAAGTATTCCTCATCATAGTAATATTCAGACATAATGCCACGTATAAGTGACTGATAAAACCACCAGAGGAAACAATTTGGAGCAAAATATGCACTGTCTGCGCAGAAAAGACACTGTAAACTGTGTGGACTGACAGTGATACAATAAGGGGGAGTGGCGAAACCCCAGGTAAGCCACAGCAATACAAGGACGCAAGACCCACTGTGTGCAGTTATATTTGAATGTGGAGGGAGGGCTTGCCTAATAACACCACTCTAGGCAAAGCCTATGCAGTAGTATACAGCCCAAGTCCGTAAAATGTAAACCTGAGCGTCGCATACACTGGTGGGTAAAGAGCAATGGTCTACGCTGCCCCTGCGCTCATTTAATCCCGAAAAAACGGAAGAGATCGGTAAAAAAACAAAATGGCCGCCGCGCATGCGCGGAACGGCCAGGTAGTAATGCCAAAAAGAGGACTAAGCGTCGGAACGACGCGCGTCCTCACCCTCGTCTCCCGCTCCACTGCAAGAAAAAAACAGGCACTCAGCGCCCGGTGAGGGAGGTGAAGAGCACTCCCAACGAGATCGGAAAGCAGGCAGAAAAGCAACCAAAGCGCAAGAACAGCACGAGAAGAATAGGACAAAGAAATATACGCTGACAAACGCGGCATCAGAACAAAGAACACACAGTCGAGCGCACAAACAGCGCTAGGAGCACAAAGGGAATAAGTGGCAGAACAGGAATAGAGCCGCAAGCATAATCAATCACCCCCTGCCAAGCAGAGGGACAGCAGCGCGACGGGGAAAAGCAGGCAAATGCGCTAACAGCGCCTGAGGCTCACAGGAGGAGCAATCAGCAGCGCGGCACGGAGCATCAAACAGACCAGAAACAGGCAAGTAAATGCAAAGCTCATCAGTACAAACTGTAAACAAAGCGCAATGAAAGTCAAAGCAACATGAAGAAAGTAATGCACTTTACTTAACAGCAAAGAAAGAGGATGTAGTATTCTCTTATGCTCCTTATATAGGGGTCTACTCTATGGTTGTCATGTGATACCCACTAGGGTTTATGGGTATTGTAGTGTGTACTTTTGTTATAGGAGGCCAGGCAAAGAGAAATGTGTTGGCATCGATATTTCTCATGATCATAAATTCCATTTTGGATGAATTGAGTTTTAAAAACAATTGTTCATATTCATTGATGAATGCTGTTAAAATTCACTGGCAAAGAGAGGAACCACTGAATGTCAGATCATCACAGCCAATAGATTCAAGATGGTTCAGAAGTATATTATTGTTAGTGGGTCAAAAGCTGCAAATATGTCCTAAGACCCCTGATTTAACCTCGTCATATTTACTCCGTAGATTGTCTAAGAGAGAGAGAGAATCCTATCAATGCTACAAATTCTTCGAAATGCCACCTGTAGGGGATGTACCAGACTATTTTCCTCTGCATATTCCTGAAGTTGGCTAGGCAAGAGTTTCTCCAGCACTTCAGCCAGAAAAGGGAGGAGCTGGCTAGGTCAAAGGCTGTTAGGATCAGCAGGGTGAGTGTAGGTTTCTTGGGCAATAGTTTCTAATCTAATCATATCCAGATCCTTGTTTTAAAGATGGCTGTGCTATTTTTATCCATTTACGATTCTGGCGGTAGGTTATAATGATGCCTGTATTTTTAGAATATGTTGTGTGTGTGTGTGTGTTAAGCGTTTGCGTTTAAACAAAGATTAATAATTGAGCTGACAGCATTTTTTTCTAACCCCACTATTCATAAATATCTTTGATATGGTCTGGAGGTGGAGTGGCGATAGGAGGAGATGACTTGGTAGTACTTAGCACTATTTGTCTTTGATGGCACAGACCATGAAGAACTGTGCTATGGTGAAGGAGCCATGGTGAAATCATGTGGAGTCCTTTGTGAACCCTTTTTGTAACTAGGTATAAATCCATTCAGTAGTTTTTGAGAACTGAAGTTTAAAAAATAATTGTATATCTGGATGGTTGGTTCAGCGAGAGTCTCATGGGAGTCCAGCGAGGGTGCAAATTATAAAAGCATTGGCATAGCCAATAGGACTCGCCTTTGGGACCTTATAAGTGTTTAGCCATGCAACAGTTGATGTTATTGTGCTGCATAACTAAATACTTATAAGGTCCCAAAAGCGAGACCTTTTGGCTATGCCAATGCTGGTCTGTTTTGTTTTACCGGAGACGCTGTAAGTGATTAATCCACTATATTCAATTGTAAGGAAATACATGTTTTTACCATGCCTTACTCACTTTTCTCTTTGCTCCATCATTTTAGTCATCTCTAAACATGTAGTGTTTTGAGTACTCTGAAGCTACTACAGTTGTCCAGCCTTATGGTCTTTGTTAAAAAGCGTGAGCATTTATATTCCTAGAGTGCTGTAGTTGTCACTGTGGTACAACAACTTTGTTCAGGGTGCCTGCACAGGTGCATATAGATGAGAAGTAGGAATGAAGGATATATTTGTCCCATCTACTTCGAAAATAGAACATCATTTTTTAGATTGCACACGTTCCTAGCAGTCTGTGCTGTAGGGCCTATTTCCTTCCACACAAAATGCAAAACAATCTTAAACCTGTTCCATCCATATCAAAACAGAGCATATAGGTAACCTGGCAGTAACAACCAGTGATGAAGTTGAATTCAATTACCTGGCAGTTTTGAAATATGAAGTATAGTCAGAATATTCTGCTTGAGCCGCTTCAATGGAAGGATGTTCTTGAATCTAAAGAGGAGAGAAGGTGTCATTGTGTTTACTGAAGAATTCTACTCTCCCGGGATATTTGAGAGAAATCTCTCCAGATTTCTGCCAAACATCTGTACTCCAGTATTTTATTTCAGGACGGGTGGTATCAAATCTCCTGACAGTGATTTGATTCTGTTTCCCTAGAAAGGGTTACTGAGTTTGATTATCTTGGTATTCGCCTTTGTGACTCGATGAGTTGGAAATGTCACCTCCAAAATATGTTGTTGACTCACAAAAGGGTAGTGGGTGCCCTTCTTAAGGAACAACGTGCCTCATCCCTTAAACCCATTGCACCTATTCTTGATATTTATAGGGCACGGGGTGTTAATGCAGCTCTATATGGGGCTGAACTTTGGGGGGTATGTAAGGCGGATCAGTTATCACGCTCAGAAAGCAAGTTCCTCAAAGATTTAATGGGGCTTCCCTATAGCACCCCAACGCTCCCATTGTTATTAGATATGGGTGCGAGATCAATTAGTGACCAGGCTAGGCTCCGCCCCCTTCTCTTATGGGCGAGAATCTGGAGAGTCCCAGAAATGTCTAGCTTTGCGGATGGCCTAACCAATGTGCTAGAATCACCGGGATGGCCCAAGATTCAATGGCTGAGGGAAGTCAAGCGTCTTCTCTTCAACATGGGCCTTGGCGATGCCTGGGCCAATAGATCAGCCCCCCCAAAGTCTGTGTTAAAGAAAATATATTGGAACTGGGTAGCTGATGGTAGATCTAGCAATTCCAATCTGTGCAGGACTACCCTGGACTTTCTTTTAGTAAAAGACATGCCCCTATGCGAACCATACTTTGATACCGTCACAAAGCGCAGGGATAGGGCATTGTACTTTCAATTTAGGATAGGCCTACTTCCCGTCGGAGAACTAACCTCTAGGTGGAAGGCCCCGGCCCAAACAATCTCTTTGTGTCCATTTTGTGAGAACAGGATAGAGACAATCCCGCACCTGTTTTTTGAATGCCCGGCCTATGTACTACCCCGCAGTAGATGGTTAAAACCACTTTGTAGAGTTCTCGGAACAAGGCACTTTATGGAGGCATTACGTATATTAAAAAATGACCCACGGCCCCTCTTCGCTTGTGGTATAGCCAAGTTTCTGGGTTGGGCTTGGCGCATTAGATCAACTAGGCTTTTGTACCTTGTTTAATCTTTTTTTTAAATGATTTTACTTAATTTATTGGGACCATTTGCATCATGAATTGTATGATTATGCACTGGCTCTTTTTATTGTTTTATTGTTCCATGCTAAATGTATTGCTTTTTAAGATATTTCTTATATCGAAATAAAGCCTATGATGATGATGATGACTTGTCTTTGGAGTGGTCTCCGGAAGCTGATGCATGCAGAAGGTCCAGAGGCAGAGGAAATGGTTTCCCTGTCTGTCAGTATTCAAATAGGATGCGTCTTGTGGATTTGAGAGCATATTTCTAAGAGGCGAGGAAAAGTGAACTGGAGTCTGAAGAGCCAACCCTGAAGACTTGAGGACTGTACCTCAAGGTAGGAGTGGTACTGGAACCCGTGGGAAAATGTTGGACTAGCAAGAAAATTCTCTTCTGCATAGAAAGGAAAACTTGCAAAGTTTCCCCAAAAGAGACACAAACTTCGCAGCTTTAACTTTGCATAATTTTTCCTGCTTTGAGACTTTCAATTTGGAGCTTAAGGCTACAATTGGACCATTTACTCACGGTGTCGGGCCTTACAGAGTCATGGCTGGACTTTCCCTGACCACCAGAAGTTTATACGTCCGAAGTTAAAAACTGCTATGTGTACCAACCCCATATCTTGCGAGCAAGCCACAATGCTTACTTCCTTTCAGCCGCATGAAGGACACTTGATTTCTTCTCATTTATTTTGCATTACCATACAATGACCCAAAGTTACTTTTTCCAGCACTTTCCTATGGGGATGACTTTTTTCCTTATTATGTTTGATTCCTTTTAAATTCTTTATGTTTTGAATGTCTGGCAACATTTTGCACATATATTACATTCATTGTTTTTCTGAGGAAGGCCTTGCAACGCGTGCCAAGCTCCCAAAGGTGAACCAAGGATTGCTCACAATTTACCTTTGTGGGCCAGATTGTGTGGTTCTTGTGGGAGCCACGTCACAGCTCACATTAAGACTGTGGTATCTGTGCTCCCTGTGGCCTAATATTCTGGTTCCAAAAGAAAAACCGCGAGAAAGATTTTCTGGTCTGTTTGCCGCAATGATGGGACTGGCTAAGAAGCTCTGATTTGTTAATCTCAAAACTACTAGTTACTTGTCTTCGGTATTTGTTCTAGGCGTTCGGGTGGAGCCAGATTATAGAAAATTGAGCCTGTTTCTCACAGTGAGGCTATTTCAAGTGTGTGAGCGGATCAAGGGCCTCCATGAAGAGACTGGTCTTCAGGGCTCTCTTAACAAATTGCAGTCTGGGTAACTCTCTAATGTGCTGGAATAGCCAAAGCTGCAGTGCTTACATTGAGAGCTTAGGGTTTTTGTGAGGTTCGGATCGGGTGCTCGGACTCAAACGTTTTCCCTTTTTTGGAGCATGAAGGGCAAGGTGAGTTTTTAAGGCCAGGCAATAGGGCCTGGATGCAGAGGTGGGTATTTTAAACAACAGATGGGTACCCTTCATCTATTAGAGAATATGCCTCATGCATGGCACAGTTTTGGACTGAAATTCCAGATTTTTCCCCATCTGGTTAAGTTTCTGTGTGTCATTACATACCTTAGAATTGAAGTTAGTTACTCGTGTTCTCAGTCCCCAAAGCTCACAAATAGCTGCTGAAAAGTCACCGCAATAGCCCAGACCCTTTGCGGGAGGACAGATGTGCTGATGGTGATGGATGTAGTGGTGCTGATTCAGACGTGTGAAGTCTGTTCTGCCCAGAAGACATAACCAATTAATTGTTGAACCTGAGATGCGTGCCACGGGATTCAAGCTATCCTGGCTGATGAAGGGTTTTACCCAGAAACCGGTCCCAGGATGCTTGATTCCGGTCCAGGGAAGACATGGCTTGGCAGTTCGGGCTGGACTGTTCCCATGAGGCACAGGGTCAAGACTGATTTGCATATAGCTGTGTCTGAACTGAGGTGGTGAAGTGAGCTAAAGAATGGTGATGGATTCAGACCAGATCTGTGACTGGGGGCCATTGTCTGAAAAATGTCAGTGCTCCCTCCATCATCTCCTTGTGTTTGCTTGTTCAAGCATCACCAGCTACAACATGCTATTTATCAGGCTTCATCAGGACCACACCACACCACACTATGCTGTGCTACAACAGGCTAAAATAAGCCGTCGCAGACTAACTCCAGCTCATCTCATTTAATCTCCGCAAAGGAATAGAGCAGCTAGATTAGCTTTGCAGAAACCCCAGGAAGCATGCCAGTGCTTGAAGATGCTTGCAGTCAGCCACTTGTGGCTTGTCGCTTGTGTTAGTTTGCAGTGGTGTGAAACTGTCTGTGTTGATTAAGAAGGCCTCTAAAGGCCTGGGCTAGTACTAGGGCCAGATCACATCACATATTCCACAGGGCGTGAGCACAGGGCCGGCTCTAGGGCAGTGCGACCGGTGCCACCGCACCGGGTGCTTGCTTCCGGGGGGGGTGGGAGGGGCACCCTGTTTGCAAGAATATTATTATTTTAAAGCATCTGCTGCCGCGTTCGTTTCCTCCAGCAATTTCCTGGCAACAAAAAATGTCCGGATAAATCCTTTGATTAATGTTCTTTCTGAAGAGCGACCGAGTTTTGTTTAGTTGGGGTTGACTCACTATAAAGTAGCGCAGAGGGTCAATGTGCCTGTTGCACAAAACTAATACAGAGCAGATTACACAGTGCATAGAATGTGTCAAGGTCAGTGGGTTACTGCTTTTAAAAGGGAGATCCCTTTGTTACTTGCAATTTATAAATTAAAATCCTAATCTAGTATTTCAATTTATAATTTGCAAGCAACAAAATGATGTCTCTTTTAAAAGCAGTAATGCACTGACCTATTTAGATTCTATGCACTTTGTTACTGTACTGAACTATTAACTTTTTTCAAAGAACTGCATGCACGCTGCAAAGTATAGATTTGAGCAAGGATTAATGTTGCAAAAAGGATTAATTTGGGCAGAAATCTATTCTTATTATTAAAGGGAACCCTCAACTATGGTGTTCCTTTTTAAATACTGAGTTTGTGCTTCTCTTGACCAAGCACTATTAAATTACACTGCCTACCAGTATGGATGACATGTGACTCCTACACCTTGTAGTTCTGTGGCTTTTGTAACATTTCATATATGCTGAGTTACACACGTATGATTGAGTGTGTGTGTGTGAGGCAAAGGGCTCTGACATCCAACACTGGTATGAGTGGCGCTATAAATGCATCTGAGAGGGATTGGTTATGGAGACTTGGGCACTGTTAAAGGGTGGTGGTTAGGGAATCCGTGGCGCAGGTGGTCGTTGGGGGGCGCCAACAAGCATTGTCGCACTGGGCGCCAACAGCGCTAAAGCCGGCCCTGCGTGAGCAGGCTACACCTGAGGGGGGACACGACAAGAGCCCCTGCATTACTAGAAGACCGGCACACATAAAAGAGCACCAAAGTACCCTTTGGGTGCACAGGGCAGTGTCAGTCAGAAACACGAAGGATGCAGTCCGTGCTGGGAGTAATCAAATAACACCACCTACCATCCACTGAAGCTGAAGTCCTCTCATACAATGGCAAGAGCGGATTGAGTCCGAGTGTTCCGAATATCATCCATGGTACATAGAAACAACAGTAATTCCATACAGAGCTGCATTATTGTAAAGTTTACGTTCATGTTAGGTTGTAATTAGAGGTGGGCGTAACGTGCATAATTCTGTGTAGAGTAATCATGCAGAATTATCCAGGAATTCTGCAAGAATTCTGTGCTTAGTGCTATGCAAAAATGCAGTTTGTGGTAAGAAATAGCGCAAAGTGCAACAGAACACAAATAGTGAGCACGAGCAGTCACTCATGCTTACGAAATGTGCTCTTGGAGTAGAATATTCCCACAACTTACTCCTGGCATTTAGTGCTATTTTCTTTGCGGCAAATGCCCCCTCGTGTCCAAAATGGATGCAACTATGCATTTTGCGCTAGGAAAATGCGCTAAATGCAACAGAACACAAATAGCCAATGTGAGCCGTCACTTGTGCTCCCTGAGGGTGCCCTTGGGGTAGGATTTAACTAGCAGGAACAGGCCCTCATGCGTTCTCACGGTAGGATTTCCCCCCCCCCCCCAAATTACTCTTCATTACATGAGGAAGAGTCCTTGCTTAATTATTGGTAATTCCGCAACAAAGAGTAATGGGCAATTACCCAAATTACTCCAGCATAACCAAATTCCGCCCAGGCCTAGTTATAATCTCAGATGCCCAATCTTTCTTGCGGATTTTCTTATGTAATGAGCTGTGTAATGTTATTTAGTACACCTGTTTTGTGTTGAGCATTCTTTTCAACCTTGGTGAACGTTTTCTCTGGAAATTAGTTTCTCTTGGAGCAGCTTATTTAGAAACAGATTTTCTGCCCTCTTCCTCAGTATGGTAGGTATGCAGTGTCACTTCATGGGTGGATTGGCAGCACACAACTGCCTATGCAGTTATCCACCTTCCTCGCTTTGGCGGCTATAGAGTGCTGTTCGTGTGTTGTTCTGGATTTTGAAACACTTTCTGATGGTAAAACCTTCCAAAACGGAGCAGGTTTCTATTTCATTCGAAAGATCTGATGTACTTTAATTAAATGGGAACCTGACGAGCAAGTAACAATTCAAGTGCTTGGAAAGAGTCTACCCTGGCTACCAGTGCAAATCACGTCTCTTATTAAATAAAGGCCTTTAAGCACATCACTTTTATCTGACAGTAAAGCAATTCCTGCGCAGCACAATACATGTTTTCTCACTCTGATTCTAATTTTAAGGTATTTCAAAACCAGGAAAAGTCAAATTTGAATAATGGGTTATTTTGCTTTTGGTTCGAGACATGGTCAAAGGCAGCCATGCTTTTAATATTTTTTGTCTCCGGATTTCTTTTTAATGCCTCCTACATTTATTTTTCCTTTTTCCAAAAGTCTTGTTTTATTAATCTGCTCATTGTTTCATATTGTTGTAGAATGTAGTGCTCTCTAGCATCAACATTTTCAAAAATAAATCGAATGTTGCTCCAGTTGTGTTTCATACGATCGAAATGTGGCTTCCTTTAACCTATTTCTGTTTTGCTTGGGCAGAGTTCTATGGCAAAGGTGCCTCGTACAATGTGCTCGCTGGGAAGGATTCAACAAGAGCGGTGGCCAAGATGTCGCTTGAACCTGCAGATCTCACCCACGACACAGTAAGACATCACAGTCATTTTCATACAGTATTTTTATTTTATTCTGTTGCTGAGCAGGTACATTTAATTTAGGATTTACCGCCATCAAGGAACAAATATAATGGCAACTTTTTCTGTTTAAAACAAACCTGTGCTATTCCCTTCAAGGAGAAACATCTTAGTGCACTGCTCAGTAATAGGAATGGGGTGCTTGTGTTTCCTGTTCCCTCCACATTCACAATGATCCATCCTTGATCCAAATATTCTTATTTATCATATGAACTTTATCAGCGTTATTTACATTTTAAAGTTGATGCCAGCTTCATATTGAGATTTTCAACTGTTGTCACAATAAATTCTTTCCATATCTAGGTGGGACAGAAATCTCTCATACTTGAATTAGAGAGCAACACGAGTTTCCACCTCTTCTCTCTCTTGTCCGTTGGGGTATGTTTTTTTTCGCTTGAACTGGTCACCCTAAACCCAGAACCATTTGAGCCATTATCTTACTACTCATGGTACCAGATATGTGCATGTCAAAAGGTCACACTTGACATGCTTTCTCCACTATTCCAAATGTGGGCCTTGTCCAGCCTTTTGTAAGATTCTGGCAATAACATTTTATGACTTTCTTGGATCCAAGTTACTCGCGGTAGGGACTTTCTTAGTTCGCCTTCCTCGACACGATTCATTCACTATCCTTGATTCCTGTGTATATAGGTTAAGCTAATACGACACATGGATGCTAATGAGCTGCGCCTGCAGCGGGGCTAAGTGTACCCCGGCATCCAGTTTTAAAGATATGCTTCCCAAAGGTTCTCTGCTCTTTTCCCGAATCAGAAGCAATTTAAATGTATATTTTAAGTTATGATCTGGTGGGCTGTTGATTTTAGGCGGACATACTTAGAATGTGACTTTGGTAACAAATCCTTGTTTTTCTGTTAATCTATATCAAATTCATTTAATTTTTATCGGATATGCAATGTAGTCTGGTTCATTGTTGCACAATCACGTACTTGAGCTTCTTCCTTGTTATCTTGTTTTCCTAGGCTGGGCTCACAGAAGAGCAGTTGAAGTCCTTGGATGATATATTTAATGACGTCTATAAGAAGAAATATCCTATTGTTGGTTACACATCGCAGCGGATTTTAAATAAGGATGGGAGCCCCAACCGCGACTTCAAGCCGGAGGACCAGCCCCATTTCAACATTAGGGATGAATTTTGATTCCCTTATGGAGGAGAGCACAAGATTAGGTCATTGGGTAGAGAGCAATAACCATCCTGGACAAGGCATGACCTGATGCCTGTGTTCATATGGAAGAGTTTGGGATTTAGTTCCTGGGTCATTAAGGACACACTAAGTAATATCATACACTTTGTGTTTCTACACTGTATACTTTTGTGTTTTTTTATTTTATGTTTGTTTAACTGTAGGAGTCCGTGTTATAACTTATAAGGCAGCTGATACACCAACAATCTATTCTTACTCACTTTTCCTTTGGTTCTTTTATACAAAAACTCGGTCGTGGATTTTTTTTCCAAATCTCATTTGGTGCCTGCATTTTCCATCAGCAGTGAACGTTAATATTTTGCGTTTGACATTGTTTGCTTAGGGTGCGTTATGGAGACGTGTCTGACTGTAAACTAAAAGGAACATCAATATTAAAAATAAATTATAGGGACTCTTCAAAAAATAGCTCGCAAAGAATGTTAAACCAAAGACACAGAAATGTAACATGCCTTGAAAGCCTTTATTATTTTGGGAAACTGTGGCACATCAAATAACATAAATTAATTGATGTGATGTTGAAAATTGATGTTTTCACTTTGTGTGTTTTTTATAGTTCATCGAGGCAAAGACTTATGACAATAGCCGAGCCTTGTCTAAGTGGTCAGTGTCTTCACTGTGTCCATCAAACTTTCTCATTTTCACTGTGATACTCAAAAGTACAAGAGGAAAATTAGCAAAATATGCAAAGCGTAACAGACCAGCAGCCACGGCGTAGGTGGTATTGGAGATAGCCTATGGCCATAAAATAAAGAGATGTACTCCAACCTCCAATATGCAAGTAACTATATCACAGCATTTCAGTTGCAGTAGACGCAGTCATAACATACTGTGTCGCTATACAATTCTCAAGATCGAACATCGCTCTCAAGTTGACTCTGTTTCACTATTTGTATGCAGGAGCAATTTCCAGAGATGTGTACATTTCAACCCTATCATTACAATAAACCATATCCCACAGCCACCCAGATTTGTCTGAAGACAGAGCACCCAACCCGTCATCTCCACCCTCCTTCTAGGAAAGCCATAGCTGTGAATGTCATTGTACGTCACCCATTGAATGCAAAGGTTCCCGAATTGACCTCAAGTGAATAACACGTAGGTACAAGTTCTGCTCTACCTATTAACATTAGACACTCGTAAAGCAGCCTGTTCTCTCAATAAGTGAAGCGAAACAAGCAATGCAAATCCATCCAAACTTTTCGCCCGGGGTTTGATTTTGCTCACCATTTTGGGATGAAAGCAATAAAAAATTGAGCCATGTGCAAATAGGTTCTTACTAAAATTCCTTGTTTTGCAAACGCTGAATGTTGCTAAAATAAATTAAAGCAGTTGATGAAAACCCTAGTTGCCTCAAGTTGGAAACATAGTTGCTATGTACTTGTTATGCACGTTTACAGTGCACTACAGATGGCAGGTATCTCTGTAGTAATTATGTTCTCTTCTTTTGAAGAATTTGACGCGGAGTTTGTTCGGCTGGGTTATACATTCTTGACCTACAGATGATGCATGGATCTCAGCAACCAGTGCTTAACACCACTAACTATACCAGCCTTTTATGAATGTTCTTAATGATGTGTTTGAGTGAAACAGTCCAATGCATTCTAGTGCTACATAAAACCCACCTTTAACATGCATGGCATCGTGAAGCACCCACTTTAGCTTCTAAAGTGGTGGTTGCCTCTGGAACCGATGACCTGATAAACTGAGTCCCACTAAAAACATTAGTTGGGTATATATTAGCCTCTTGTTTCTGTAGGCAAAAAAAGCTAATACAATGCTTTCAGGGAATATAAGGGCAGGTCTGAGGGGTGGAGGAGGCCAGGGGCTTCACAGTAAATCAAGGTTAGTGACGAACACAAATAAATGATGAAAGCTGCGAAGAAAGGACAGAGCATCAAAAGGAGCCAGATGACAAGAGATGTATAAGAAAGACAAAAGGTGAGAAAAGAAAGAATGATGAATAGGTAGCTACTGGAAACTAGGAAAGAGAGGAAAATATTCTAGGAGTCGTATGGCATACTTTCTTTGCTCACGTGGTGTCATACGAGGGTTGGTGCAAAGTGTGGTAGGTATTATAATTTGCATCAGTTAAGACGGTGCAGATGACCAGTATCCTGGTTATCTACTGAGTGATGCATGTATAAGATAAAAGAAATTGAATGTGACACGAGTGATGAACTAGTGTAATTTGCAGATGTAAAATAGTTACTCATGCATCCGAATGGTGGTGAAAAGATACACACACACAGTCAATAGGAGCAAGGTGCGATTTACCACTCCTGTGGGCTGATCTAAAATCTGATTGACAATGGCTTAAGCCAATGTCTGAAGGATAGTGGAGAGAAACCCATTATAAGTAATATCCCTTTTTTCATGGCGGCCAGCAAGCCCTACTTGGCATCAGAGGCACTAAAATACTATCGAGCTGAAATACAGCGAAAGCTCATCCCTTTATATGTGCACATTTACATTGTCCCAATGTAGTCTCTCAGGCCAGGTTTCATTTTCTTACCGGGATCATTTATCAAACATATCTGCAAACACTAACTCTAGATCAACTCATCCGGTCTCATAACAGAAGTCAAACCGGAGCCCTCTCTTCTTGCACTTGTCCTCCATTTGAGCCTGCCTTCACTCCTGATTACTACCAGTTAGATTTCCTCCTTGTTCTAGCTTCAGCAGGTTTTGGTCAGCCCTCTACATCCATTCAACTCTTTCAAGTATTCACTATTTGCCTCAGCCACCACTGCTTGGAGCAGTAGGCCAGCCTTTTTCAGCAAATGCCTCTCTTCTTTAGTGCCAGGGCTTGTGATACAATGGCTGCTTTCATTTACGTTTTTGGTATATTTTTCTATTTGCACTTTATATGCCTGTTGTATGTAAAGGCCAAACGTACTTGATACATAAATTAAACATTGACGGTTTGCCAAAGCCAGATCTGTTAGTTTTGCAAGTACCTGTTTAATTTGAAGAGTGTGAAAATTTAGTTGTCTTGTTAAATTCTGTAAACAACTCCTTTAATTAGGGCTCTTTATTATCCATAATTAGTATGAACAATTTGAATTTAAATCGTGGGCCTCATTTTTAATTTTAATTTATATCTCCATAGTATTGGAGCATGGGAATCAGACTTCTATTTCTATAACAATTGGCATTTATACAACTGCTCACATTATTTTGAGTTCTAGTTTTGTAATCCGTACTGAGGTTATGGCTCACTTTCCTATAGATGTCATGTAGGGCCTTAAGGTCATCTGAACAAGTTCACATCATTACATCAGGATGTGAAAGGCTGAGGTTACATCGAAACAACAATTACTATCTGGATGCCCTCCAACTGTGTGTTAAACATTTAGAATGGTATTTAGCTTTCAAGGAAAAAGTATATGACTGTAGTCTGTTCTCTCTTTTCATTATAGTCCTCAACACTCTGAATACCTCTGAGCTGCACGATGGGCCTCTTAGAACTAGGGTAAGATAACATGGTTGGAGCTGAACTAGGCCCCCGTGAAGAAGTTCTTGTAAGAGACTAGCGCAATAGCAAAGGGTTCACTACCCCATTGGGGAAAGCATGGGGGAAAGCAACAGATAGCAGAGACTGCAGAAGTCTTGTTCTAGCAGTTGTGCATCAAGCTCCAGCACTGAACTGAGGTAAGCGCTATCTAAGACAAGTGGGAAAACAAACTCATAAATCCACCTTGAGGATGAATGCACTTCTTGAGGGAGCTTGCAGGCCACTCATGGAGGATGGTTACAAGGCAGGTTGTGGACGTGACAGGAGGGAAAACTGATTTGTTGATGTTGAAAATTATCTTTGTGAACTATATGCTGCTGCGGTGAACTGAAAAAAGAATTCTGCATGCTACAGGGTTCCATTTTTTTTATTGATCGGATATCAAATGATCAACTCTTTCTGTGGTGATGCTTTCTAAATTTTGTAGCTTTCTCATGGGAATCGTCTCCCAGCCTGAAGTCTTTACGGTACTGTACCTTTCATGAGATCAACACTTCACTCCAAGAAGAAACATGACATTATTAAGTCTGCAAGATAAATATGTGACATTGTTCATATGTGGGTAAAAACGGCATTTTTTATTTCATACAGTTGAATTGGTGGTGTTTTACGTGTCCAGACATGGTACTCGTGCACGGAATGTTCTTGCACTACAGTGACCTTGAGCACTGCCTTTACAGGAGTGCAGGCAAAGTAAAGATAATGTGTGATTAGAACAAATGCATCTACTTAATAAATATAGAATTTATGATACAAAGTATCCTGGAGTTCTTGATCCTTAACCCCTTCAGTGCCCATGGCGAGCTGGACTCGTCATGGGCTGCGGTGGCGCTGTGCCCATGACGAGTCCAGCTCGTCATGAACTCCGCCCGCTAATGCAAGGCGCGGCACTGGGCGGGGAAAGGGGCGGGCATGCAAGGGGTTAAAATGGAAAATTGATTGAAGACTTGCACACCAAGCATTGCTAGTAAACAACGTACAAATACCAGTGAATACACCAAAACCGGAGCACGTCGAGGCCACACAAGCAGGCCATAGTTTAAGATTTTTCTGAATTTATTAAGATTTAAGGTTCTGATGGATGCATCTTCCTGAAGATTACTCTAGTTTGGTCTGGAAAGCGCCCCCCCAGCAGTGGCTCTCGGTACTGCCAGGTAGTGGCATCTGGTTGCAACTGCAACTCTGCGTCCAAACATGAAGAAACTGGAGTATATTAGACGGCAACCAGTATGCTGGCGTCAGTTCAAGGACGTTATCCGACCCCCATCAATGCATGGTAGCAAGTACTGTGATGAGAAAGGGATAATTGCATCCACACGTTTTCTGGCGGGTAATCTGAGCATCACATGCTCATTCTGTTGGTGGCCCCAGTGATAAGTTAATTGGGGACATGTCTTTGCCACCCCTCCTGGACCTCAAAACAAAGACATGTCAGAGCTCCAGCTGAACAGACACATTGACATGTATTTGACCCTGAAAAGCAAGGTAAACAATTCAAGTCTGCAGCAAGGAACTAAACTGCTTCCGGGGACATGGTTTAATACATGCCCTCAACCAGCTGGTAGTAAAATGCAAGCATCAAAAGAGTGGTCTGAACAGCTGCCCTGCAGATGTTGGATAGTGAAGCCCCACCAGCTTTAGCTAACATTTTCTTTCTGGTTCTAACCTCCATTGCAATAGGCAGAACATGGCGACTCTCTTTCTGACTGAATATACACCTGTTCTCTCCTAGTGACTGGCACAATTGTAAGCCATTCTCACTGTAGTGGTAGGACATGGAACGGTCCACGTAAATGGCTAGGCAGAAGCGTGATTTAGCCTTTAGCCTGGATAAAAGACACAGTCCTCTTTTATCTGTGCAAAGCATGGCTCACCTTCGGAGGGAAGCTTGGGTCTAGATGGAGCCGTAGCCTGTTCAGAAACACTTTAGGGTGCTTTCCATAGTAGAGCCCCCCAACTCTATCCAATGGCGAGCTGATGTAATTTCAATAAGAGTTTTGAAAGTGAAGAATTTGAGGAAAGTATCCACTAAACTTTATAAGGACATTCCTGTAAGGAAGCCAAAACCAGCAAGAGATCTCATGCATATGTTTAGTTTACAAATAGGAAACTGCCTGTGCCATTTAGGTAGCCACATCCTTGCCCCCTCTCGTCCATGAAGGCATTAATAGCCAGGGACTGACTTCAAACCCATATAAAAGCACCGTTCTTCGTAGCATTACCCCTGAACCTGACACCAGAACTAGAAGAAGGACTGGTGGTGTTCTTATAATCTTCTCATGGATACCCTGCTTGAGATATGCATTGGGACAGTCAGTTTATACATGGTTCATCAGGTGCCCTGGCCTCTCCGTTGCCATGTTAACAGTCTCAACTGAAGTCAGGAAAGTGCCAAGAGAAGAAGCTCCTCAGTGTTAGTGAGTGAGTGACAATATCCACCCTGGATCTATTGCTAATGGTCCGAGGCAGAAACCATGTAATCTTCATCCAGAAATGGAGACCAGTGTTACCTGCACGTCCAGCTCTCCCTGCAAATCTTTGACAGGTTTCTGTGAATTAAAGACAAAGGGAAAGAATACAGGAGCATCAATGACCAAAGGGAAGGGTCAGGAGTACTTCTACTCCCTCAGCCCTGCCCATTGTAACCCAAGAAACAAAACGAGAAGCTGGGGAGGGTCAACAAATTGGTTTAGTCTGCAAAGAGTTGGAGATTGGGAGAACCCAACCTCCTGCATGTGGCTCCTCCGATAACAAGGACCGGACACAAGCTTTGTGATGAGACCAGCCATACTCCCCTGTTCTGTCAGTGGAAATAATAATCTGTCGTACTGTTGTAATACCCATGGGCAGAGAAGAACAAATAGAACGTCGGTGGCGGGACTTGTGAGTGGCACCTAGTACTGCATGAAACGGCGCACCTCTGCAGATGTGAGGATCCCTCATTCGTAAACCTAGGATACCGCCCTCCAGAAGTGCTTGCACACATCATACACAAAGTGCCACAGTGACATGCAAAGGTTATAAATGGATACAAGCAACATTCTAAAACCGTGCTAGACATCTTTTTGATGAACCTGACTTAAAGGCACAGAGGGGAAAAAATGATGGACTGCATGTTCAAATAAATCTCAGCCACTGGTAATTGCCCTAGGTTGCAGTTCAGTCTGTTTTTTTCCACCCATTGTGCAGCTATAGACCCGAACCAAGCCTCTAGTGGTTCACCAATGTCCTATTCCAATAGGAACAGCCCAGTCTGGGCCGCCAGGGCACATCCTGTCTGAACAGGAACAGAAGATACACAATTTTGCCTCAGCCTTACTGGACCTCATCACTAACGTGGAGTTTAAGTTCTGTGGTACAGCGAGCAAGGGTCCTACGTTTGGGCACACCTATCACAATAGGGCCTCTCACTCAGCAAAATAAATAAAAAATTAATGGGTGGAGTGCTTGATTAAATCTTAGCCACAAGTAATTAGGGTCCAAGGTTTTATTTTCCTCACTGTATCACTAGAGACAGGGGTCAACATGTGAATCAGCCCGGGTTGTGCTCCAATAGGAACCCTCGCCCACAACCATCAGGTCTTGTCCCGTCTGAACATGTACAATTGTAACCCAGCACACGTCACATTACGTGTTGTGTTAGTTTCTCTGCGTAGGAGGTGGTATGCCTAAACATGGGTCCTATATTCACTGTGGCACAGGAGTAAAGCTTTGCTTCACTAATGAAGCCGAAGAAGGCCACAGCTGGGCTGTAGTTGCTTGTGTTCCCATTCAGAGATCTGGTCCGGGCCATCCCTTTTACGAAGGAGCCAAGACCTACATGCATTTGATTGGTCCTTGTCCAGGATATCTTGGCGCTGAATAACAGATGTTTATTGTTACCCGACTCAATGGTACCCATTTTATCGACCTTACAAGGATGAAAGGCTGAGCAGACCCGCTGGGATTTAAACCTGTGACCATGAGGTCGAATACTGGCCCCTACATTGGACGCATTAGTCCACGAAGCCACCAGACCTGGATCACTTGAGACCCTCTAGGGCAGTGGTTCCCAAACTCTTGACTCCTGAGGACCCCCACTGAATCACTACTGGAGTCCGGGGACCCCCAAGCAATTTTTACAATTTAAATTTCAAAAAATTTAAACAATAATTCGCAAAAAATACACAAACAAGTACACACCAAACAAATACTTGCATTACTAAAGCTTTTATTATTTTATCTTGGAAAATATGCAAAAGTTATTTACACGCATTGATTGCATAATGTGCCATGAAGAAACCATTTTAAAATAAACCATTTTAAAATCAATGCAATAATTTGGAGTGGACTACACTTGCAGCCACACTTTTCATGAAACCAACCCTGACGGCGGGAATAAACCATAATGTCACTGCTACTATCACACAAGCTGATCACTCGTCACACACGAGACGAATTATAGAAAGGCTGCTGCTAAATCATAGCTGCCAAGGTTTCAGATTGCGGTGTGTGATATTGTCATAAATACAGTGTAATTATGAGTGACATTTCAGTGACTATGAGTGACACTTGCTCACAAGCCACACTTTTCATGAAACCAACCCTGACGGCGGGAATAAACCATAATGTCACTGCTACTAGCACACACGCTGATCACTCGTCACACACGAGAAGAATTATAGAAAGGCTGCTGCTAAATCATAGCTGCCAAGGTTTCAGATTGCGGTGTGAGATATTGTCATAAATACAGTGTAATTATGAGTGACATTTCAGTGACTATGAATGACGCTTGCTCACAAGCAAAATAAAGCAATGAAGATGAGGGAAGCATAAATACCAGAAAATACACCAATTTGAGCAACAAGACAGGCTAAGTTAACTGCTTCAAAGCATAAGAAACAATTCATTTATCAGACCATATTAATTGCCAAGTTTTTTCTGTCGCGTTTTACTTTTCCAGCCAGAATAGCGTTTTAACCAAATGCATATTACATTTTCGTGCTAGCAGTTAGTCATTTCACTTGTAACACTAAAATAGTGAGCTGCCCTGCGCCTGCAGATTTACTGTGTTTCAAATATTCAGATCATGATAATATCACTCTAACATTCTACAAAAGGAGTGCATGAATATGCCAACATTAAAGTAAACAGACTTTGAGAGCAGCAGCACAATAGCAGTCTGTACACATTGCACAGATACTGACTGAGGAGCAAGCAGACAAGTCATAAAGCGCAAATAGGTACAAGTTACCAGGCATACGGAAATGGTCACCAAGCCCAGACTGAGTGATCAGAAGCTAGAAACAGAACCCTCTCAAACAGATCTAATGAGAGAGGGCAGAATCCGCCAGCAGCTTGACCTGCAGGAACGTCTGAGAGGCCTTTTTTCCAAATCTGTCCGGAATAAAACCTTATTTGTTACTATCCTCAATCTGAGACGAAATTTAAATCAAGCAAGAAAAATGGGGCACGATAAATAGCATCTGTTTTGAGTTTTTGGAGACTAACATGCAGACTGTGGTACTTTGGTACTATAAATAGCACACTTTTCCCCTGTAAGTTTACGGCAGGTTTGATCGTCCTAAATTTTAAGAAGGGTGCAATATTTAACATACCTGGTAATTACATACGCAGTGAATACCACCCAATCACTGCGCAAACAGGGCTTACCTAGAGGTGGGACAATTCCAACCAAATTGTAATGTATTTAGTAAGTACCGGAGGCGCAACTAGAGCCAAATTTCGTGGGGGGCAGGGGGCTAAGAAAAAATTTCGGGGGGAGGGGGGGCTGAATCTAGTTTAAGCAAACGGCAGAGTGGAGCTGCACAGGGCCGGCTTTAGTGCTGGTGGCGCCCTGTGCGACAATGTTTGTTGACGCCACCCCAATGACCACCTCCACCACGGATTCTCTCACTAGCACCCTTTAACAGTGACCAAGTCTCCATAACCACACACTCTCAGATGCATTGAATTAATACCAGTGTAGGCCCGGGTGTCCGAGCACTTTGCATCACACACAAATTACACAGAGACAATCAATCATACGTGTGTAAATCAGTGTATAGGAAATATTACATAAGCCAAAGGACTGAAAGTGTAGGAGTCACATGTCATCCATACTGGTAGGCAGTATAGTTTAAGAGTGCTTGGTGTGGAGAAGCACAAACTCAGAGTCGAAAAAGAAACAGCATAGTTGGGAGTTTTCTTTAATAATAAGAATCGATTTCTAGCCAAATTAACCCTTTTTGCAACATTAATCAATGTTTTAATATTGTATACTTTGCAGTGTGTATGCAGTGCAGGATGAAAGTTAATAGCTCACTATTCTATATTAGGAATTTAAGTTATAAATTGCAAGTAACAAAAGGATGTCTCTTTTGAAATCAGTAATATTTGATCTGTTTATCATACCCACTCTGTAATCTACTTGGCACACGTTCTTTGCAGCAGGCATATTAACCCTCTGCACTAACTTCACAGAAGTCAAAACCTCAACTATACAAAATGCTGATCAATCTCCAGGAAGATAATTAATCACAGGAGTTATCTTGACATTTATGTGAGGCCTGGTAATTGCGGCGGAAAGAAACGCTGCAGCAGGTGCTTCAAAATCATAATAAACTTTCAAACACGACCCAGGTCGCACCGCCCTAAAGCCGGCCCTGGAGCTGCGGGGCTCTTAGAAGGGGTGAAACAACAGTAAGGCCTCATTAACGTGCAAATGGGCTTTTAAATACCTGTGAAGTGCTCGGGTGAAGTCTCATCCCGGGCTGAGGGCCGACACCCACAACGTGATTCCAATAGGTGTTGCGCGACTGGTACACCCGGCCTAAATAATCACGGCGTCCTAATTCCCCTGGCCTTGCCCAACAGCTGTAAATGTAAATTTTTTTTAAAAATTACGAAATAAACACTCACGTGCTCTAGTAGTGGTCCGAGGTGCCGGAATGCTGGTATTTAGAGAGCCGAAAGCGGAGACAGGGCACTGGGCGGCAAAATGCTCCTGTGCTGGCTGCAGACGCGAGGGAAGACGCACTGCCGTGCAAGCGTGCGTGAGCGTGCGCGGCTATAAAATAATAAGCCAATCACCCTTCAGCTTCCCCGGCCTAAGCTGAAATGGTGATTTGCCCGATTTTTTTGGGTCCCGCTGCCCCAGCGCTGTCATTCTTAGTGCGTGTATGCTTAATATTTAAAAATAGTTGACTCAAAGGCACTCCAGCCCGCGGACCCCCTGGGAATGTGTCACGGACCCCTGGGGGTCCGCGGCCCACAGTTTGGGAAACGCTGCTCTAGGGGGCTCGCTCCCCAGTTTGAAGACCCATGGTCTAGAGTGTGACCCGAAGTAATTTCCAGTTGCTGAGACTAATTCAAGCTTTCCTTGAATCACGTTTTGTGCATAAGTAGAAATCCCTAAGTAAATTCTTTGCCCTGCACTTCTGCTACTGAAGGCATTTCCTGGCTGAAGACTAATCCTTCAGTAGCATCATGGGAAGTTGCCCCCACAACTTGGCAGGTTTAGACCACAGTAGGAACGGTCCTGCCACCATCAGCCCAAACTATGCACCTGTAAATTCCAGGTGTTGGAATGATAGAATATGGGATTTTGGTTCACCAGCAGAAGCCATGAGATGGTAGAAGCTGGCACACCTGGTCTATGTCCGGTTGTCTTTACACTGAATGAAGTATAGATGAGTCTGTCAGCTAAATATGGATGCAGCACCACTCCTTTGTCATGCAACATCCCTCTGTGTGGTGCCATACTTTGGTGAACGCTGGAGGACAGGGGCATCATTTCAGATCACCAGGAAGAATTCATTTATTGACCCTTCTCCCTCTGAAATTTAGATTTCATAGGTGCATGAGCATTCTTTAGATTGAAGGATGTCACAAATTCCCCTTAGCTGATCCTGACAAGGGTCTTCTGAAGTACCTTGATGTCAAAGGACATGATGCTCCAGCATCTGTTGACCCCCTTCAAATTGATTAGTAACCTATCCTTAGATGCTTTTAGAACCAGGAAAACCACAACATATGCTCCCCCAGTCCTGGACTTAAAGGGTAACTGGAAGCCTGGCACCCTTCTGCAACAGCCCTAGTATGCCTTCCATCAGTGCCAGCATCCTGGCTGGGATCTACAGCTAATGGGTGATAGGGCAGAGTGGTTTGGCACCTCTGGGATCTTGATGGAGTACCACTGCCTGAAAAATTTCCCAGACCCACTAGCCTCCGACTGAGACCTCACAGACGCGATGAATGTGTTTTTGTGCCCCTACACTTGTACCAGTCCTGGAGCAAATAACCTTATAGCAACACTGGAGTCAGCTCTGTTGCTCCAGTCTCTTTGCCTGCTTAGTGGGTTATTTTCCTCCATTCCTTTCAATGCTGTAGTCAAGACATGACTAATTTGTGTGAGGAAGGGTTTATCACCTAGGCAAGCTGCGTTGGACGGGAGCAGCTTATCTCGTCTCGGAGCCTGGCATGACCTTTGAAGGACCAAGTTGCTTTTGGTACATGAGCAACTGATGCAATAGATCTAAAGGAGTTTGGATTTCTGTCGACAGTCCAGTCTCCGGCATTAGGTGAATATATTTGTGGAGCCAGCAATGCTTCTCTAATCGGGGCAGAAGCCTTCAAACCATCACAGGCCAGATCCGCACCAAACGTGTCCTGTGCCTCCCCATGCTAATAACAGAGCAGTCACAACGAGCAAGAAGCGCTGTAAAGAAGAACTGGAAATCTTTCAGTAGGGATCCAAAGAAGAAACCTCAGAAGTCCCAGCTCATAATGGCACCAGTAAGACCTCTTCACCATGACCTCGGTCTTCCTTTCAACGTGATCGATGGAGACCAGCTCCCTGACCACCGTTGGATCATACTGGACTAGCCAACATCAGAGGTAATGGCTGAGTTTATGGTCTTCATGGGCAAACTGATGCAGACCCATTTTAAGTAATACATAGAAGACATACCATGGACATCCCATTCTTTGCAAATAAAATCATACAGTTTCACATTCAAGGTAAGTCACGCCTGAGGGTAGGATGCTGATGGCACTGACTGAACCGTGGGCGACTGGTGCTGGGCTGAACTCCTTTCAGCTATGGCTGCAAGATTGAGGTGAGTCAGTCCACCACTGAGGTGTATATCTGCTTTCTGGATCCATCTCCCCTGGGGACCAGCTCTACAACACCTCTTTTTCCATTGTAGGGGAGGGCCAAGAAGGTACCGAAGACGTGTGAGAAGACAGAGAGCAGGGACCTCAGAACAAAGGATAAGGGGATCTCAGACGAATCTCTCCTATCGAGCTATCCAGAGTCTCGAAATTACAAAGGTCTTTTCCCACCTGGCAACTGGTTTAAGTACCAAAGGTTTCCTAACCAATATTTCTTTCCTCTGCCAGCCCCTTACATGATTGTTTCCTTTTGAGGGAAGGGGAGCGAATTTCGATGGCATGTCTCGAGGATTGTTTTCTGTGCTTCACTTTGATAGGCCCCCAGCTCCAAGGGTTAAAGAAGTACCAACAGGTGAACCACAGCGTCCGCCTGAGTATAAACCTTGCTCACTAGGCCTTCTGTTATCAGTTCTTTCCTGGGCTGACACTGGGCCTGGCGTTTCAGCTCCCAGGTGAATTTTAGCCCCTCAGGCGTCATCTCTCGTATAGGGGGGTGAGAACCTGGTTTACCTCCCAGGCATTGGAGCACATGCATGCCCGAGCATTGCCATAGAGTGGGGCCCCACATAAAAGTCCTCTCAAGTGGAGGGGGGCATTTAGCAGTTTTCACTGCCTCTTGCTGCCATGGTTTTCCTGGCAGTGACAGGCAGTGAAAACTGACCTCTAATTCCACCCATTGTAATCAGGTGGGTGGAATTATAATCAGGTGGGTGGAATTACCTGTCTGCCTCCGATGGCCCTTCCTCCACAGGGCCGTTGGAGTGGTTAAATCACTGCGCAAATGGGTTAGTCTCCACCGGGATTAAACCTATGATCCCCTGCATTTAAATCGGGTGGGCGGAATCCATGTTGGTGGGGAAGGAACGCCCGTTGCCACAGAGTTTTGACTCTGCTAACATATAAATTTAGGGTGACCAACTGGCATTGGTGCAAATTCAGGATGGTGAGTGTAAAAATTCAGGACAAAGGGTGAAAATTCAGGACACAAATTCAGGACAGGAGGTCAAAATTCAGGACAAATCTTCAGGACAGTAGATAAGTAGGCCTGGGCGAAAATTTCGTTCCGTTCGCGGAAATTGCGATAATTTGACATTTTCACGTTCCGCGGAGAGCGCGAAAATGTCAAAATTTCCGCATTCCGCAGCTTGCCGATAATTTGTTTCTTGCTCGCGCTGTAAAATAATACATTCGCGCGCGATCGCCTTACCTGAATCCCTGCGTTCACCGACAAGTTTTCTTGATCCAGTCGCGTTCTCCATGAGATGTTGTATTGTTTTTAGCCATTTGCGCTGTCTCGCGACAGTTCGCGCCCGCAGTGACGTCATGCGTTGCGCGATCACGTCTTTCTTCTCGCGATCATGCACCGCGAGACAACTGAAAACAAGATGGCCACGCCCGCGAGCAACCACATGGGTAAGTTGGCGAGCCGCAACCATGCAGAAAATCTCGCGAACATGTGGGAAAAAAACTTCTGCATCGTCGCGATATTTCCGCGTGTTTGCGATAATTTTTAAAATTTTTGCGATAATTTGCGAAAGTGGATTTCGCAAATTCCGCCCACCCCTATAGATAAGTTTTACAGACACATCAGAGGAGGTCGTGCAATCGTATATAAGTAAGCCCACATATTCATCCATTTGCAAACCTATCCATCATGTATCCTTCCATCTATCATTTTACTCATCCATCCCTTCATCCATCCTTTCACTCATCCATCCACTCTTCTACCCACCCATCCATTCACTCATCCATCCAGCCATTTACCCATCCAGCCATCCTTTCACTTACTCATCCAGTCACCCAGTCACTCATCCTTCCACCCACCCATCCACCCTTTCAGTCATCCATCCATCCTCCCTTTTTTCTCTCCATCGACCCTTTCACTTAGCCATCCTTTCTTCCTTCCTTCCATCCATCCACCCACCCATCCATCTACTCATCCACTCATGAATCCATCCATTGATCCTATCACTCATCCATCCTTTCTCTCATCCATCTATCCTTTCACTCCTTCACTCATCTATTCATCCTTTTGTCCATCTACCCTCCCTTTCACTCACTCATCCATCTTTACATCCACCCTTTCACTCATCCATCCACCCACTCACTCATCATCCACCTTTTCACTCACCCATCCTTTCACTCATCCATCCACCCTTTTACCCATCCAGCTACCCTTCCACCCATACATCCAGCTATTTACCTTTTCTCTCATCCATCCTTCCACTCACTCATCAATCCATCCATCCATCCTCTCTCATTCTCCATCTATTCAATCTTTAATTCACCCATTCACCCTTTCACTAATTCATCCAGCCATCCATCCATCCCTTCACTTACTCACTCGCCCACCTTTCCATATTAATTTTGAGCTGACCCTTTTTGAGAAGAGGCCCATCAAGAACTTCACCCTCGCTGCAGGAGCCATTCCAGGACTGGGGCAGAAGCCACCCAGGGCGGAGACCGGATCCACAACAGGGGGGACAGGAGCGATCACAGACGGGAGGGGGGGGGGGGGATGAGGGAGGAGGGACCGGAGCCATCACTGGGGGGGGCAAGAGCCATCACAAGAGGGGTAACAGGATCCACCAGGGTGGGCACAGGGGTGGGCATGCAGTATTCAGGTATCATCTTGGCCCTTCCAGGGTGGGGGTAGGGCTCCCTCCTGGACAAGACAAGGAGAAGACAGGCTCTCTTTCTAAAATGTTAGTTTTGCCACCCCACACTGATATGGGGTGGCTTCAGCCCCCCCCCGCCCCCCCTCGTGTGTGGCAGCCCGGGATGAGACACCTTCCTGGGCAAAAAAGCAGCCGCACCCGAGCACTTCACATGTCTTTAAAAGACCATTTGCATGTTAATGAGGCCTCGCTTTTGTTTCATCCCTTCTAAGAGCCCCTGCAGCTCCACTCTGCCTATTGCTTAAAGTTCAGCCCCCCCCCGAAATTTTTGCTCAGCCCCCCCCCCCCCCCCCCCCGAAATTTGGCTCTAGTTGCGCCTCTGATGTACAGTACTTAGAGGTGATCCTCCAAGAGAACTGATTTAACCGATTGTCCTCCATACTTTGTTAATCAGTGTGGTTGCGGATGTGCCATTTCTTTATTTTATTACTTTATAGACTGCATGTTTGAAGAACCGAGGTTTGCTTAAAATTTAGTGACAGTAATTAAGCTATGTGAAGAGAACCACGTACTGCCTCGGTGCAATCAGGGCCGGTTCTAGGATGTTTAAAGGCCTAGGCAGAAAGGGAATGTGTGAGGCCCCTCTAAATTGCAGAGACATGACGCATTCAGGGCTGTTTGCATCTGAATAGATGCCCCTGCTCCTGAAGCTGCAGCCCCTCCCTCTCAGTCACCTTCAAACACCTCTTAACAGCTCATCAAGGGCTTAAGGTGTGAGGGTTGCCATCCCGCTGTGCCTCTCAAATGCTGCTGAGTATCTGAGCTTTGGTACAGTAAAGAAGGGAGGTGGGTGGAAGCTGTGCCGCTTTTAGGGTGGTGTGATCGGTGCCCGGTTAAAATTACAGACAAATGGCGTCCGTTAAAGAATCCTTCACGGACAACGGACAGACGGCCGAAATTACGGACTGTCCGTGAAATTTACGGACAGTTGGTCACCCTGTATAAATTAGACCCTTAATCGCTGTCCATTGCCTCAGTGGTGCTATGAGCTGTGACCGTGCCACCACACTGCCCACCCGAGGCAATCTCCAGGAGCAAACGCGTTGCAGTGAGTGCGACCTTGGCTTACCTTAGATCACTGGCACTGAGCGTCAGGGTTGTTTTCAGAGAAGTGATTGAAGGGCTTTAACAACGAGCAAAACAACCACAACGAAATAGCTGGCGGTGCTCACAAAATTAAGTAAACGATGAAAAAGTAATATGACTGGAAATATTGTTAAGAGGATCAAAAGTTGTGGTGGAAAACATGAGGGAATTAAAATGAAAACCAAGATGTCACAATAGCAACAATCCCAAATTAGAAATGTCTAAAGTGTCCACTGGAGGGCAGCAGTGCATCAAGAGTGTTCACTAAGTAGCCTCAGCCCAAGAGTGTCACATAGATTTGGTGACTGTTGCAAGTTGCCTCCCTGTGTTGAGTTGCGGTGTCTCCTCCATTACAAGCTAAGTTGCATTGAAGCAGTTTCTTGAGTTTTAAAGCGGTTTCTTTCATTGGTCAGTTCTAATCGTGGCTTTGAGAATTATTGTTCTTGAGTAATGCTGCTACTAGAAACAAGCCATTAAAGGCACGCGGAAAAACTCTGCATGGACCACAGTCGTAGCAGTAAATATACATTGAAATAACCCTCAGACTGCATTTTGCCTACAGTGTAAACATTTTAAAGCGGGGCTCAGATATTCATTAATCCTATAAGCCCCCCTCAACCACATTGTCTGTTCCAGTTACTTACATTCTCACCTCCTCCCTCTACAGCCACGCCACCTCCAGACCCACTAATGCTCCTTTGCATGCAGCTGTGCAGGTGGGGTCTAACCAACTGTTTCGGGCATATACTCTCACACTGTGACACAACCACCTTCACTCAGTGACACCGTACGGGCAAAGACCATGTACTGTCTAGGACCCAGTTATTTATAGTCTCTGTCCACGCCCGGCCAGAGGATGTTGTGCATCCACATCCGGGTCAGTGAGCTCCCTCTGTAGAGTCCGGGTGGTTCACTACATCCCTTCCCCTTGACTCTGAACCTTGTCCCTCGACGTTACTCACAAAGTCCTTGAACCGCTGGTTCAGCTTGGGGTGTGGCCGGAGATCATGCCGCTGGGGGCAGGAATGGTCTGCTCCAGCTTCTTTACTCGATCCTCCTCCTGGTGCCTCCCCTGGACACCCTCCAAATGCCTGCTCTAGCGGCATCGCGTCACCCAGCTGCTGGCTCTGCAGCCCTCCACCTCTTGTGTGGTGCCTACTTCGTGGGCCTCATCTTACTCCTGTCTCTGCTGACCAGACCGGTCAACTTTCCTGAACCATGATATATTTCGACTGACTGTCTCCCCCCCCTTTTTGAACAGATGATATGATGCTTTCCACTTTCACCACTTCCAATCCCCTGACTAGAATGGTGTTCTTAACTTCCACCCAGACCATCGGTCTTTTAGGAGTACCAGATCTCCCTGTTCCAGCCACCTCAGCACCGCTCTCCTCCTGATGCTAGCCGTCATGTTGTTCTGTGTCCGCCTACTCTCAGCACCTTCCGGGTCATACTCCAGTTGAGTCCACCCCAAGTGAACAAGAATTGTATCCCTCGTGTATCCTCACAACATCAGAGCCCATGGAGGGCACTGCGTGGTACAGTGTGGTGTGCCCTCGTATTCCCTTCGGAACCAATGAAGGCTGATTTCCAGACTGACACCTTCATGTGTAGCAATTCTCATCATTATGTTCGAAGTCTTCATGAATCTTTCCACCTCCCCATTCGTTTGAGGCCACTCTGGAGTAATGCGACAATGTTGGATTCCTAGGTTGGGAATTAATTTTTTGCAATACGTGGCAATTCCTAGGAAGCTGCTCACCTCCAAGATATTGCTTAGTGCCGGTTCCTGATTGATGGCATGTGATTTTCGGGGAACAACCTGCACCCCTTCCTGGGTGAATACATATCCAAAGAATTTCATGGTGGTTTGGAAGAAAGAGCACTTCTCCCTATGAAGAGTAAAACCTAGTTCACTCAGGCGCTTCAGGGTTGCCCGCAGGCGTTGGTGATGTTCCTTATTCATTGCCGAATGTATTAAAATGTAATCACTGACATTCTTGACGCCCTGCAAACCGGACAGTACTTCCCCTAAGGCATTCTGGTATACTTCAGCTGTGGATGAGATGCTGATGCTCAATCGCTTGTATCTCCGTAATCCTAAATGTGTGGAGAATGCTGTTGTATAGCGGTTGTCTTCCGCTAGCTGGAGTTGATGGTATTCAGCATTTGGGTCCAACTTTGAGAGCCATCTGGCTCAGTTGAGATTGGCTATGATGTCATCCATTGTGGGAGTGATGTGTCTCTCCCTTTTAATGGCCTTGTTCGTAAGGCATATTTCGATGCACAGTCATACTTTGCCAGACTGCTTGAGCTTCTCAGCAATCACCATTGGGGATACCCAGGGCATCGGGTCAGATACCTTCTCGATCAACCCCAGGCTCCCCAGCTTGTCTAGTTCCTGTTACACAGGTGGGGGCAAGTGGAACGGCACACAACTGTGGCGTAGAGCCCTGGTTTGATTGCTGTATCGATGTGTAAACTGATAGGTGTGGCCATCAGACAGTCGAGACCTTTAAACAGCCCCAGGAACTGGTTGAGTAATTCATCCACCTGGTAAGCTTGCACCTTCCTGGTGAACAACACTATGCTGACATCTTTTGCTGTGTGACATCCGAGCAGAGTGTCTGCCTCTTTGTTGGTGACATGGAATGATGCCATAATCTCCTGGCCATTGGACAGCAAGCTCACCGTCATGAGTCATTTGAGCGACAGCGAGACGTGACCCTCACAAGTGTACATTTTGGTGTGGGACACGGATAGAACGGGCCTCCGATGGAAGCGGCAATACTGCTGGATGCCCATTACATTCACTGATGCTCCGGTGTCAATCAGAGCCTTGACATCCACCCCGGTTACTTCCACCAAACGTGGGTTGTGGCCTTCTGTGTCATTTTAGGTCTCCTGTAAATGAGATGAGGAACACCTCTTCTTCCTCTTCCAATAGTAGTTCATCTTGTCACTATCCACACAATGGGGTGCGTTTGGCTGCTCCCTGAAGCTCTGGTTCATCCAGTGACAGCAGCCCAATGGCCTTCGTCAGGGTCCACCTCCCATGGACCCCTCTATTCCTCGGACCACCTCTGCACACCTTTGTGGAGTGATTGAGCTTCACACAGATCATGTACATGTGCCCCTGAGCCAGGCAGTTCTCCAGGAGGTGTTCCTTTCGGCCACAGATACTGCACTGGGCTCCTGGCTGTGTGGGTGTGGATACCTTTGGTCGAGTTGTCCTCACAGTGGTGGACACCGTGTCTGTGTGCTCCACCTTTGCCACGTGATTTGATCGGTACTTGTGTTATCGCTATGTCCATTTCCATGGACCTCGCTGTTGACAGATCCTGGGATCTTGCCATGATGAGAATTTCATCTAGGCTGATGTTCGATTGTCGCAGTATTAATCCTTGCAGGGACTAGTTCCAGCCCATTTGAATGATTTGCGCCCTGATCTCCTTGGGTTGATTATCCGCCGTGCATATGCTTGCCAATTCATGGAGGCAGGCATAGAATGCATCAACATATTCAACCTCATGCTGGCAGGCCTGGAGGAGCTTGAATCTTTCGAAATCCGGATTCAGCGGCAGGTTTGTAGAAGGATGGCTTAGTATATGGTACACACTTATTTTAATGAAGCACCCTGCAATATTCCAGACAACCTGTATAGTGGTTTTAGTGGTCTTAGATAACCTTAGAAAGCTCTCTAATTGGTAGCTGTGGAGAGCAGTCTTTAGGCTTAGTCCAGAAGGAGTGTTAAGCAGCTTGTTTTACCAGATCTAATCATGTAGTGTAGGTTATATGAAAAAGAACCACACAGTGTAATTATAAGAATATGTCTATTGATTGAGCAACACTCACTAACACATTGGTATTTCTCCTACCTGGAGATATAAACACAACTACTCACAATACTTCAATTGCAATTAGGTAAGTAAGCACAATACAGAGTAGTCTCCAGGGTGAGACCAAACCATTTACTAAGAAAGTGGAATGCGAACTGCAACCAAAGTCGGGACTTTAACCAGGAGACTCAGAAGAGCTGAGGACACAGAAACTCCCAAGGTAAGTACCCAGAAACCCCTCAGAGGCTGTGGTTGCAGAGTGGAAACACAGCTGCTTACTCAATAGAAGTCAACGGGAAAGTCGCGGTTGCAGTTTTGAGGACGAATGACCTTTCCCAGTGGACCCTGAGGAAACCCTGTGGAAGTCAAAAGGTTGGAGAGTCACCCCACCTGTCTATACCCCAGCAACCAGGACACCTACACGAGGGAAGCCGGGTGCGAAGTGACGTCGGAAACCACCATAGACTAGAATGGAGGATTACAGTAAAGATGCCGCTGGTGAATACTGTGAAGAGTTCGGTGGAATCTAAGAGTGGATTCCTAAAGAGATGAACCTGCAAGTAGAGGGGACAGAGTCTATGCTACCCTGAGGTGACCAGGAGGGACGGAAGAGCAATGCCCACCGATGGCGGACCGTTCAAAGGAGTTGACGGTGACCAGGAGCAGTGCACGATCTGTCCCACATTGGACGTCCAGAACCAGGGGGTCTATGTCTAGCTGGAAAAGCAAAGAAGGAGCAACGTTGGACCAGCAAGATCCAAGGGAATCACCACATTCAGGAGAGTCAGAGCAGGCTCCAAGCAAGCAGAAGAGCCCACTGAAGCAGGAGAAGACCCTTGAGAGAACTCGCAGGCCAAAGTCACAGGAAGACCTCGAACAGCTCACCAAAGATGAAGAACCATGGTGCAGAGTATGCGGCGAGAATGCTGATCTTGGCAGGACGAGATGCTGGAGTCTGGAGCTTCTTGTAGCCCAAAGATCTCTGGAGTGCAGAGCCAACAAGCCTTGGCAACGGCAAGTTGACGTGATGAAGAACGGTTCGGTCCCAGCGCTTCTGACGAGGGATACTGGCCTCAAAATTGCAGAGAGGACAGGTCAGGCCTTGAGGGAGTTGCAAAACCATCACCTGTGTTACTGAGATTTTCGAAGTCCGTTGGACCGGTCAGCTTTGTTGCAGTGCCTGCAGATGCAGGGGAATTACTCCGTCACTCCAAGGGAGATTACTTTGTGTGTCCTTGATGCCCACAGGTCTTTTGAAGATCCTGGAACAAGCACAGACGACGAAGAAGACTTGCAGAACAGCGAGACCAGGAGCAGCAGGAGTCTTCCATTGTGCAGTCTCGTTTCCAGGCGAAGTCCAGTTGGTTTCAACTGGAGTATGCAAGGAGAGCACCAAATGTGCCCTTCAAAGCAGTCTGGTGGTGTTGGCAAACGCCCCCACCCCAGAACAATACAATAAATCGTATCTGGGAGGTGGTCACACCTCCCGGTGACAGGAAACCTTTAGTTCTACCATACCCATCTCTAGCTCAGCTCAGCAGCAGGAGGGCAGAATTGTAGATGGGGTCGGCAGTAGCACTAGCTTTGATGACAGACCCTGGAAGGTTGTTACCGGGAGTAATGGGGGCTTCCCAGAGGAGCCCCCCAGTGCATGGAATCATACCTCCCAACACTGGCAACCGTGTTGGGGTGTTATTTCAACATGTTTGATACCAAACACGCCCAGGTTCGGCACAGCCATCGTGTAATGCTGGATGGCCACTATATGTATCAAAATGGCTGACCTCACTTACAAAGCCTGGAGAATCGACCCCGGGGTTTGTAGGGGAGTCGTGCTCATGCAGGGACACCCACACACTCATAACTCAGCATCTTGCCTTCAGGATTGAAAGGCCTGCCTTAGGGGTGACTAATAGGTTTTAAGTGAAATGACCTCAGATATAAGAAAACGTATATCTGTTGTAAGTGCTGCTAGCACCGGCTTACAAAAGGCTGTAATGGCAGGCCTGTGGTGACGGTTTGAGGGGTCTCACATGGATGGCATAATACATGCTGCAGCCCATGTGAGACCCCTGGTGTACTTATGCCCTGGGTACAACAGTACCATATACTAGGGACTTATGGGGTACATCAGTAGTCAATTGTGGAGATACAGAAGTACTTACCATGTCAAATTTAGGGAGGAAGCACAATGACTGGGGCCCTGATTAGCAGGATCCAAGTCAGACTAGTCAAAAAACATACTGACACCAGCAAAAAGTGGGGGTAACCATGAAAGCAGATCGTACTTTCTTACAGGGTCAAAATGCGAGTTGAGGGCCCTCACCGCCACATTGTAGTCATCTGCTGCTCTGCTATTTGGGAGATATTTAAATAGTTTGTAAATCTCCTCCCCGTATGGTGGAGCAGTGGGGAGAGTTTGACTGCACCATCACCTTCCCTCAGGGCGATGATATAATTGTTCAGTCTCCCCCCCCCCCCCCCCCCATCTTCCACCTGGGTGCAGCTGTCGCTGGGTCAACCAGTTCGCTAAATGGCTGATGCACCCCTACCAGAATGTGCTGCTGTTGGACTTGCCGGTGATCTGGGCCCTGAGGAGGCACAGTGGTGTACTCACCTTCCAAGTGGCAACCATATCCAAGTGGTCCAAGGTCCCTGAAGGGGGTTTACCCTTGGATTGTAACTGCCCCCTACTCCTTAGATGTGCCATGTGCTGCCATCCAGGAGTAAAACCAAAGGGAATGACGGAGTGTTGAACATTGCAAGCACTCACCCCCAGTCAACTGATCTGGGTTTAATCCATCATAATTCTTTTGCTCACTCCGCCACCCCAGTTCAGACATGGCCATATGCAAATCAGTCTGACCCTGTGCCTCATGGGAACAGTCCAGCCCGAACTGCCAAGTCTTCCCTGGACCGGAAACAAGCATCCTGAGACCGGTTTCGGGTTCATAACCCTCATCAGCCAGGCTAACTTGATTCCAGTGGCAAAGTGAGCAAGTGAACCACGTCTGGGCATACCCTGCCAACTTAGGGCGTACAAAGCAAAACCAAAGGGGATGATGGACGGAGTGTTGAACATTGCAAGCACTCACCCCCAGTCAACTGATCTGGGTTTAATCCATCATCATTCTTTTGCTCACTCCGCCACCCCAGTTCAGACATGGCCATATGCAAATCAGTCTGACCCTGTGCCTCATGGGAACAGTCCAGCCCGAACTGCCAAGTCTTCCCTGGACCGGAAACAAGCATCCTGAGACCGGTTTCGGGTTCATAACCCTCATCAGCCAGGCTAACTTGATTCCAGTGGCAAAGTGAGCAAGGGAACCACGTCTGGGCATACCCTGCCAACTTAGGGCGTACAAAGCAAAACCAAAGGGGATGATGGACGGAGTGTTGAACATTGCAAGCACTCACCCCCAGTCAACTGATCTGGGTTTAATCCATCATCATTCTTTTGCTCACTCCGCCACCCCAGTTCAGACATGGCCATATGCAAATCAGTCTGACCCTGTGCCTCATGGGAACAGTCCAGCCCGAACTGCCAAGTCTTCCCTGGACCGGAAACAAGCATCCTGAGACCAGTTTCGGGTTCATAACCCTCATCAGCCAGGCTAACTTGATTCCAGTGGCAAAGTGAGCAAGGGGACCACGTCTGGGCATACCCTGCCAACTTAGGGCGTACAAAGCAAAACCAAAGGGGATAATGGACGGAGTGTTGAACATTGCAAGCACTCGCCCCCAGTCAACTGATCTGGGTTTAATCCATCATCATTCTTTAGATCACTCCGCCACCCCAGTTCAGACATGGCCATATGCAAATCAGTATGACCCTGTGCCTCATGGAATCAGTCCAGCCCAAACTGCCAAGCCATGTCTTCCCTGGACTGGAAACAAGCATCCTGGGACCGGTTTCGGCAGTGGCGGCTGGTGACATTTGAAAGTGATGCGGCGTAAATCAATTGTCGTCCTTCACTGTGGCGAGCGAGCCTGAACCACCTACGGGGGGCGGGTTCAGGGAAAATTTTGAAAAAAAGAGTGGGCAAATGGTGCATTTTCAAGCAACTCCAATATGCACCAACCTTAAATGGGACCTGAGCCCTAGACTCCGGGAACCCTACCAAATCTCAAGCCTAAACCCTACAAACCAGCCTCAGTCTTTTCTATTTTCTGGCTTTGCTACCGTTCCAGAACTCCAAATATGACGACTCCCCATTGCAACAGATTTAGACAAATGGGTGGTAACACAAAATAAAGAGGTGCACAAATCAACTCTCACATATAGTTACCACCTAGTTGGAACAGGCGCTGCCTTCAACATGGGAGTAAAATTAAATTTGCCTTTTATCATTTGGAGGACGATACGGTTTAGTAAAAATAATTATGTAAAACTAACACCTCTTTTTTACAGCGCTTAGGAGCAACAAAACAGTAACATGAAACACTCTACTTGTTATTATAAATCTATCAAGCAAATTAATGATATACGATGCCTCTAAGAGATACACAAACGTCACTTTAAAGTCTTCATAGAACGTGGAATCTTCCCTTGACTCCCACCACCCACCTGTTGCCAATAGCCAATTCTGTAAACTTGCATAGCCATGGTCCGAACACCAAAAGAGATGACCACGTGGGAAGCTGATTCAAGGCTTATGGGACCAGAAACAGCAGCCATTTCAAACGCTTTCATAAACCGCTGACAGCTCGAAAGTGGCATACCTCCGGATTAAGTTGTGCAAAAAACAATAAATGTACAGAAACACTCATCACCATCACCAGTGCTCCTCATCATGCGCAGCATTCTGTAAGACGTTCTTGAATGCCAGAGCCAGTATTTCATATAAGTGATAGGCTAGTGAGAGCCTGCCAGTCAGGTCTCGCGTCTCTTTAAACTGGAAGACTGCCTCACAGGCAGTCTCCCTCAAGACACTGTCCAAACCGGCCAGTTAGCCTCAAGTGCGCACATTGCGTGCTGCATCCTGCCAAGTCATTTGTTTCTAAGTTTGTAAATGTAGGTGCACCTCAAATGAGTTCCTTTAACGGACGCAGTGCACTGTCTGCTTATTTACAGTCTGTTGGGCACATCTGTGTTTAGTATTCCGTGGCTTGGCAAACCTGTATTCCACATGCACGACCATTCTGAAAAAATATCTGATTTGGATAACGCAAGTTTCTAAAGCACAAATGTTTTCAGCTTCTCTCCCTTTAATACATCACTCGTCCCCCCTTAACCCACTCTCGTGACACTGGTTAATGTATGTGCGGCTCCTATGCAAGAGGGGAGGGGAAGTGAGGCGGAAAGGGGATGATGATGCCTGACGGGCGCGTGCAGGAGGGCTTGCTGGTGCCGGATGGTGCGCAGCAAACAGACACCTGTTTTGTCGCCATTCATCTTGAGCCAGCCGGATCTCCCCCAGACAGTCAGCGTTCAACGTCTCTGACTTAATTGTGGACAATCGTTTCATCTTTTCTTGGCCCTTGTATATTTGATAGTTGATAATGGTGTTCTTTTAAATAACGTTCTTCCTTACGCTGATATTTGGCATCTAGGTTAATTCAGTGCTTTAAGTACAAGTATTGAAGCTGGCCATCTTATGGCATTGTGCACAGGACCTATATAGTATTGATGCACAGTCCCTGTGTGCCAATCTTTATTGCCTTGTTTTTATATTTTTTCAATGACTGGCCCTTAGCTTTTCAATTTTGTTATTGTTCAGAATGATGTTAAAACGTACTTATGTTTGAGAATTTCACCCTAATGTCACCCCAAAATGAAAAGTTGTTGATAGCGCCAAAGTGGTTGTTTCTGATGTAACAAAGGATACGTAACGTTACTGTACCAAGTTTCAGTTATAAACTGCCTTCTTTTCAATTCCACTCTTTAATGGAAATTGCGCGCATTTTTTAAATGGTTCGTTGAAATAATTAGATATGATGCGGTTTCACAAACATTGCCACAGCCTTTAGAGTGAATAATAAAGCAGTTGAATGAAGTATTCTGATCAGAGTACACGGCCCTTGTGTATCTTCCTAGTCGTTGATTACAAACGCGGCTTAGATGTAGGTGATGGGGTGTGATAGGTTAACGCAATTTGCGAGGGACGTGGGTCAGTGGCTACTAACTACTGAACTTTAGCGGTGCTCACTTAAAACCTGTCAGTGCCTTCATCATTCCTCGAGATGTGTGCCCGGGCCGGGTTTGTCAAACTGGGCATATATGCTGCTCTCTAAAGAAAACGTATAGACTTGGTAAATGGCACGTAACTGTAGCTGTCATTATAATGAGGGGAAGGAAGTATTCTTAAAGTTACCACTTTGAGCAAAACACAGTTTTCATGACTTGTGCAAGGAACCTGCTCTTTAAATCCGAGTAGTAGTTTAATATCAGCATGATCCCACTCCCGAGCGCTGTCTTGAGCTCGTGCAGTAAGGCTCGTGCTCCAATACTCACGGCGGGGTCGCGCGGGGGAGGTTAAAATAAAGCACCATTATTATTATTAAGCTAGCTAAACTTACCTGATCCGCACCGCCTCTGTGAGTCCTCCTGGTCCTGTGCCGGGGTCCGACTTCCGAGTTGGCGCCTTGGCAAGTACCGCCTGCTCTCAGCCAATCCAGACGCTGCTCCAGCAGCAGCGTCAGGATTCGCGTGAGCAGTAATGCGCATGTTCTGTTTAGGGCTTAACATGTTTTTGCGACCAGCCCGAACATGCGCACTAGGCTGCTCATTAGAAGAGCGGCATGGAACAACCCTCGCTCTTCTAATGAGCAGCCTAGTGTGCGCATGTTCAGGGCTGGTCACAAAATGTTTAAGCCCTAAACAGAACATGCGCACTCTTGCTGTGCGCTCTGCCGACGACCCCCTGCATGATAGGTTATGGTGAATGTCAATCATTGACACTATCTTGCAGCTGAACTGAACTCCTCTCCTGTAGTGCTGCCCCACTCCCTTCTAAGCCGACTAACCCGGCTCTTGCGGCCGCCGCCTGGGATACAGGGATTGCTGCCAGAGTGACGGCAACGCTCAGTGGGGCAACGCCCAAGCGCCCTAATGGACGCACCGCCCCTGGCTTTCGGGTTCATAACACTCATCAGCCATGCTAACTTGAATCCACTGGCAAAGTGAGCAAGGGACCCACGTCTGGGCATACCCTGCCAACTTAGGGCGTACAAAGCAAAACCAAAGGGGATGATGGACGGAGTGTTGAACATTGCAAGCACTCACCCCCAGTCAACTGATCTGGGTTTAATCCATCATCATTCTTTAGCTCACTCCGCAACCCCAGTTCAGACATGGCCATATGCAAATCAGTCTGACCCTGTGCCTCATGGGAACAGTCCAGCCCGAACTGCCAAGTCTTCCCTGGACCGGAAACAAGCATCCTGGGACCGGTTTCGGGTTCATAACCCTCATCAGCCAGGCTAACTTAAATCCAGTGGCAAAGTGAGCAAGGGACCCATGTCTGAGCATACCCTGCCAACTTAGGGCGTACAAAGCAAAACCAAAGGGGATGATGGACAGAGTGTTGAACATCCAGGAATAGTCATAGCCCCGACTGGGCCAAGACAGAAGCACTCCAGTAGACGCGCTCTTGCAGTACTCCCAGGTGAGCACAGCATCGACAGCGGCCGACACCTCACCATGATCCTACGCTTCATGCAGCCTGCGCTCCCCAGCAGCGGATGTGGTCACGGTCCAAGCGGGCAAGCGCTGCACTGCTGAAAAGTTTCCTTGGGGCACAGCAGCAGCAGCGGAAGACGCAGGGTAGTACTTCTGCAGCGCAGGTGACATCTTCGTCACCAGTGTGCAGGTGGGGCCTGACCACCTGCCTCGGACATACACACTGCGCTCTCACACTGTGATACAATGACCCTCACTCAGTGACACAGCATGGGCAAAAACCACATGCTGTCTAGAACCCATTTATTTATAGCCTGTGGCCGCGCCTGGCCAGAGGATGTCATGCATCTAAATCCGGGTCAGTGGGTCCCCTCTCTAGAGTCCGGGTGGCTAATTACAGCTGCCAGTATCATGAAACCATGCCTGGGCACATGCTCCATATGAGGTTTGTGAACAAGGAACAAGGGGATCTTTATAGTCAGAAGGGGCCAAGGGTAGTAGTAAGTTATTAGAGACAGCGGTCCCTTGCAAGAAAAATACATATACATAACCACAACACTCCAATCAGGATTGGGTCTACTCGAGTCCAAATGGATAATATTTAGGATTTATTTACAAAAATGAAAGCATAAACATTGCATTACCAAATGAGCAAGACCTGATGGGGTTTCTTTACCTCAGGCATAAACCTTGAAAAGTGACTTTATAGTGAGAATAAGAAATAACAACAGTCACAATAACAAGAACATCGTATAAGCCGCATAAATCTCAAATGAAGGTTAGAATTTAAGATGTGGTTGTCAACGGCCTATCGATCCCCACTATCGGTTATGGGAACATCATGAGGACTGAACAATCAAAAAATGCCTGGGAAGTTGCCTGGATAAGGTAGGGAAGAGGTTTATGGGGAGAAAGGAGGATGACAAACAAGAGTGGTCAGGGGAATAAGCTGTAGGAAATCGAAGCCTGAAGGATGACAAGGGAGATGAAAAGCGTTCAATTGCGGTCGCTGATAAGGGGCGCAAGCAAGGCCCTCAATATACTTGGTAAAGCAAGTAGTGGGGGCGGAGTCGCTTACCTTGAATTGGGCTGCATTGTATGGCGTAGAAGGGGCCCGAGCGCGTGCGCCGTATGATGCTGCAAACGCCAAGAGGGGTAGTGAGGTCCCGTTAGGTTGGAATGCCGAGTGCACGTGCCGAAAGCTTGCTAAAGTAGCTAGGCGGGATAGAACGAAGACTGCAATAGTTTGTGAACACCCTCGTTGTTTGTGAATAACCACATGTCGTAATATGAATGAATGCATTTTTTTCCCTTTAGATGGCTGAGCATTGTGCAATTCACAAGCAAGGGATTTTAAAAACTTTCCCCAGACGATAGTGGTGTGGACATGGAATTACCAAGAGGTTTGTTCCTGTAAAACTCAGGAGTTGTGCACAGAGCACGAGTGCCTCATGGTGGCTTCTGTATGTCTCTGCACATTGCTTGTCCTGAAAGGCATACCTATGAAGGCCCATTTCGAATAATATGCTGTTGCCAGTGCTTAATTTGAGCAGGTGGGGGGCCACCGACACTCAACATTTTGGGGACAAGCACTTACTTTCCTAATTGGACATTTCCCGAAAGCAAGAGACAAAAAAATCACACAAAATGTAAAGAGGGAGAAATAGAAAGACAGAAAACCTGGCACAAAGGGAGACAGCAGGAACCTGCAAGAGTGAGATAAATGTGCAGGGAGTTGGCAGTACATTTTAAGGGGCCTGAGATCAGCAGTGGCTGTTGCCAATCCAACTTGGGGGTGGTGAGGACAGCGGGGGCAGTGCGGGGAAATAAAAAAGAAAAAGAAACGTTTAAACACTTACCTTTCATTACCGGCCCTCGTTCTTTTGCTCTCTCGCCAGCACTGCCCTTCTGCTCCCTCGCCGTGCTGCGCCTCGCTGCTCCTGGCACAGGCTCCCAGACTCCCTACGCAATCCCAGCGCTTCTCTCATGCAATTATTCCTAGCATGAGAGAAGCGATGGGATTGGGTGAAGCGGGCCAGTTTAACGCTCCATGGGAACTGGGATATCTCATAGGAACAGTGGAGATATCAAAGTGCGCATGTCGGTTTGGCTGGCTGTGGACGACTGGCCAAACCTACATCGCAGTTTCAGTGCCTACTACCGCTTCCCTCTGATGGTGCGGAGACAGGTCCCCGCCCTGCCCCAGACTTGCGGTCGCAGACTAGAAGTGAAAAATAAAATGACAATAAAATAGTTTTATTTCCATTTTCTTTTGTGGGCTAGCATTTCACCAGTGTGGCAACGCTTCTCTGCCTTAACAGAGGAGCCGCCCCTGCCTGAGGTGCATTTAGGACTACACAACCTTGGTATTAGGCGCATCGACATTTGATTGCACCAGCAGTGGTTTGTGAGCAGAGCTTTCGGCACCGGCACTCATTCTTTTACAAATTAAGCACTGGCTGTTACCACATATTAACTCATCAAAAGATTATTTTCTGATATTTGTAAATTGATGCACTGGCATTAGGGGCCAAGCTGCTTTATCTTTTAGGAAATTATTTACATTGATTTCCTTTGAATTCTTGGCAGCATGTGTTTCTTCCATAGTTATTGTGATATTAGTGTGTTTCGCTTTAGCACACTCAACACTCATTTTAAGGAATAGCTTGTGAATTTTCTCCCTAGTTTGTATATGAACATTGTGTTGCATTTGTATAGCACTTTGTACTACAGATGAGGCATCAAAGTGCATTAGTGGATGGTAGCATACTACACTGTGAGGTGTACTTGATTGTAAGAGTGTAGGAATTATAGTTTACACTATGTGGGAAATATATCAGTGTCATGTATGAGTGACCAGAAGAGTGCTCTTATCTTAGGTTGCTGCGCCTAGGCTTGTGATGATAGGAAAAGATGTGAGAGATAGAGCACACGCAGTGTGTTGTTGAGTGTGCCTGCTTATATCTATGCCTGACTATGTCTGACTACCGTTTTCTCCAGATTTACTTATGAATGGGAGACCATGGTGTGCACTAGATACAGACCTGCCGAAACCTTTTCACTCTGTGAGAGGAGGAGGTGGGACTTTGTGCCAAGCACAGCCAGAGCCACTACTACCAAGAAAGAAAAGCTTCAGAAGTTGTAGGGGATGTCCTGGACGTGAGGGGAAGTTGGAAGTGGGGTGGTGAGGTTCAATACCTGCAATGGACAATGTTTGTGCAGAGTGTCCAACATGAGCTGAAAACTCACTCTGTGTACACATTTTCACCTTCTGTTCCACCGTGTGATATGAGCTCTTCACTAGGAGATCACATGAAGTGATTTGATATCATGGGACACACAGTGACATCGCGTGATTCGTAAGGTCAGTAGATAGAGTTTAATTGACCTGCAGACATGGGAAGAATACAGGCAGTTGTGCTAGAAGATTTCATGCAGTTCATGGTTTGCACTGGAGACAGAATATCATGCAAAGGGTCTATGTAAGAACCCCTGGATCAAAAGGATAGGGACGCTTTGTAGTTGTCCATATAAGCCAACCATATTGAATAATCTCCAGGATCCACCCAATAATAGGGCATAGGGTCCCCCTGCAAGGGCCTTAGACATGTTATGTCTTCTTTTGGGGACTATGCGTAGATGGCAGTGGAGCAACACGCCTGGTGCATTTAATTACAGTCAGCCATTTCCATTCATACAGTTGCCCTTCCCCATAATATAAGTTGCACTTAACTTATGGTTTGGAGTTGTAAAGCCCAATTGTTGGGGTTACTGTTGACCACCCACTATTGTCCATTTTGCTGTTACATACTGTTGGACTTGGCCCTTTCGGCAGTCATCCCCAAACTCTGTGCCTTCATCCTCATGTTTTCTGAACCTATTTGTGTTGGCTTTTTAGGACTCTGCACACTTTACCACTGCTTACCAGTGTTAAAGTGCTTGTGCTTTCTTCTTAAAACATGGTAGAATTGGCTTACACCCAATTGGCATATTATATTTACTTGTAAGTCCCTAGGAATGTGGCACTACAATTGCCCAGAGCCTGTAAATTAAATGCTACTAGTGGGCTTGCAGCACTAAGTGTGTCACCCACTTAAGTACCGCTTTAAACATGTCTCAGGACTGTCATTGCAGCCTGCAAATCTACTATATCGACCTGTCAAAATAAACCGTTTGCCAAGCCAAAACCTCTCTTTTTAATACATATGTCACCTCTATGGTAGGCCCCAGACAGCCCAGAGGGCAGAGTGCAGTGCATTTAAAAAGTAGGACATGTACTTTTAAGCTTTACATGTGCTGGTAGTAAAAAACTCTTAAATTAGTTTTTCACTACTGCAAGGCCTACCTCTCCTATAGGATAACTTTGCAGTTACCTTATTAAATTTGATATTTTTCATCACTTGTGTACAATGCATATTACGTGTACCATAAATTGTATTTAAAGGTTGCTAGCCCCCTTTTTTATAGACCCAGGAGGATCTACACTCAGTTCCTCTTTGTTCGTCATTGTGCAAAAAACTGGTTGAGAAAAAGGATTTTCATATTGGTATGCAGAAATGTTGAGCCCTTTTTAGGTCTCGCCTGACCCAGTGCATGCGCTGGTCTGGCGAGACTTTTTGTGAGGGCTCAAAAAAGTGCTACCACTGTAGCCTAGAGCTACAGTGTATGTGTGCGGGAGCCTCACTTTCTTGGCCGCACGGCCGCTTTGATGTTGATCGCAATCACTTTCAGTTTTTTTTTCCTGTTTATTACTTCTATGTAGTAATGGTGGCACCCGTGCGCTGCCATTACTACAAAGCAGTAATAAACAGAAACAAGCATTGGCATAGCCAATAGGTCTCGCTTTTGGGACCTTATAAGTATTTAGTTATGCAACTGTTGCATGGCTAAACACTTACAAGGTCCCAAAAGCGAGATCTATTATCTATGCCAATGCTTGTTAAAGTTTTCTATCACTCTTGCTGCACAATTTTGGAAGCATTACCACTTGAACTCTGTTATAATCAGAGTTTTGCAGTATGGTTCATCCTTTCTTGGATTGAATAAAAAATGATTCGTGGTTCTTGATGCTTTACCCTCATCTCTGAGGGGTGTGAGCTGACCACCTGGTTTTATGTACTATTTGTTCAACGAATCTGCCATGTTGAATTCAGTGGCGTAGCTAGATCTTTAGCCACCCATTGCAGTCCCTGCATTTGCCGCCCTGCGACAGCTGCAGGTAATAGCGGGTGCTCTCGATTCCACGGATTTGCTGCTCCACGATGGCCGCAGGTAAGAGCAGGGGGGAGATGGTGCTGCCGATTCCTGCGTTTGACGCCCCGTGACGGCCGCATGTAAGAGGGGGGATGCCGTCACTCGTGCCACCACTGGTCGAATTTGAAAATATCTTACACTTGATCACCTACATCCGTTTATACTGGTCGGGTGGGGTAGACCTCACTCTTTTCTTTTTAATAATTCTAATTGGTCCCGAGGGTTTGTTTTCAATAACGCTCGTGGGTCCTAACTGTGGGGGAGTTTTGTTCTATAATTGTGGGAAGGTGTTACGGGTGTTCGGGATCTTGACTTAGCATATCTGCGGGATACTCATCACCCTCACTTCCACTTTGTTCCATGAAGAGCAGCCTTTTTGGGGAGGCTCTAGTCTTTCATAGGCGCTGGGGGTATTTTAAATGCTTGATGCACTGGATGCATCTAAGGGAACCCTGTCTGCGCCCGCCCGAGCCCAGATTGTGGCCAGTGCCAGGCATGCTGCCCGTGAGCAGCGCCACCGAAGCTGCACCTCTTCTCATTCAATATGCAAACAGAGAGCTTTGGGCCTTACGCCCTGTACAATGCCTACACCAGGGACTAGCTCTGCCCGCCCGTCCTCAGCACACGGGATGGACACACTCTGTTGACACGCTTGTAGTAGGCCCAGCAGTAACAGGAAGGGTAACGTTTAATGCAGGTATGCTGAAATGTCACTCCTTACCAAGACATGCCTTGGATATTTTTTTTTGCTGTCTGACAACCAAAAGGATTTTTGTTTTTCACAGAAACATGACTAAAGGACAGCTCTGCTCCAGATATAGCATTAGCCATCCCTCAAGACTATGCAATTAAGCATCTCAATTGTGAGAATAAAAATGGTATATCGTTCATCATTGCAGAGTTCGAACACCAAACTGAACATTATTAATACATTGGAGGGTATGTTAACTCTCTCCCTGTCAGGCTTCTTCTTGGTATCTAGGGTACTAATTTATTTTCCTTCCGCTAGCACAACTAGGTCCCCACAATCTCTTTATGAAACATTAGGCCAACTCTATCCACTACACTCCAACTTTCTGGTACTTGGAGATTTTAACCTTCACGTAGATGATATGAGCAACAAATCAGCAAAACAATTTGTGGGTACTCTAGAAGGCTTTAATTTAGTCCAACTGGTTAAGGAACCACTCACATACCTGGATCTTATTTTTGCTAATCTGCTTTTGATCAATGTTCTTCTGGTTGTGAACGTCACCTGGTCAGATAACATTCTCATTCCTTTCGAGATTATAAGTGCCACCTCATCTGTATCTCCAAGATTATGGCTAGATCATGGCATAAAGTCAATGATCTTCTTTTGACTAATGCCCTACAATCTGTTTCGGCTGAACAGACCGGTATACCAGAGCAAGATGCGGTGCGCTTTAATGCCTGGGTAGAAAAGGTTATAGACATCATTGCTCCAAAACAAATGCATTATATCAAAAGACTTAAACCATCAGCTCCATGGTTTTCCGACTCCCTAAAGCTTCTTAAATCCAGCTGTAAGAGGCTGGAGATAAGGTGGAGAACTAAATGCAATGCTGAAACCAAAGCTACTTATCAGAAGTCAGAAGCCATTTGTAGGCCCCGGAAAAAGTTTATTGCCCTATCAATTACTGAAGCTGACAACTCCCCCAAAGAGTTGTTTAAAGTGATTAATGCCCTTTCTTTCCCTGGCAGTGGGAAGAAACTCACTGGCTCCATCAATGGAACTTTGTGCAGAACTCTCTGATTTTTCCCATAGTAAAATCCAAGGTATCTACAAGGTTTCCCCCATCTCTCTTTAACTACCTCAGTTCCTATTGCTCTCCCACCAGCGCCACTTCTGTCCTGTTTCTCTCCCATCTTCTTTGAATCATCAGCAATGGATCTTGCCAAATGTAGATCTGGATCCCCTCTAGATCCATGTCATCCGTCCATTCTGAAGTAGGTTATAGCCATGATTAATCCCTGGGTGAATTGCCTGCTCAATGAATTTCTAGCTCAGGCACTGGTCCCCTCTGGCTGGAGGAGGCCATGCTACTTCCTTTACTTTAAAAACGTCGGCGGACCCTAAGATCCATAGCAATTTCCGGCCTATCTCATTGCTACCTTCATGGCAAAGCTGGTGAAAGAATGGTAACAGACAGCTCACTTCCTTCCTAGAGGAAAACCTCCTACTACATGAATCGCAATCTGGCTTTTGAAGCGGTTACAGTACTGAGACCATTCTTCTCAAGGTATCTGAGAATATTAAATGTAATTTGGACCAAAATTCCCCAGTTATGCTAGTGCTGCTAGATCTATCAGCAGCTTTTGATACGGTCTCCCAGCAGGTTCTGTTGGAAAGACTGGAGGGCTTTGGCATTATTGGGCATGCCTTATCTTGGTTCAAGTCCTTTATCTGTAATCACACACAATCGGTCTTCCTCCCTCATTTTACCTCTGCAGCTAAACCGCTAAACTGTGGCGTTCCTAGGGGCTCGGCACTTAGCCCTACCCTTTTTAATATACAAATGTCACCCCTGGCTGATATTGTGGCGTCCTTTGGGATTAGGGTTGTCTCATATGCAGATGATACACAGCTGTTTCTGCCCTTTCAAGAAATGGATTCTTCAACATTAACCTCTCCCAAATTATGTCTCAACTCTGTGCTACAGTGGATGAATGCTAACTTCCTGAAAATGAACTCAGACAATACTGAAGTCCTTTTCTTTGGCCCTAAGAATATACCTGGTTGTAGCCTCTGGTGGTCACCTGAGATGAGCATGCTGCCCTGTCCTACCCTGGTGGCCAGAAACCTGGGGGTCAAATTTGATGCAGAACTTACCTCTGAACACCAAATAAAATCATTGTCTAGCTGTTTCCTGACTCTCAGATCCTTAAGACAAATGATGCATTTTATTCCCGCGGATCAACAGAAGACCGTAGTACATGCCATGATCACGTCTAAACTGGACTATTCCAATAGCCTGTATTTTGGCCTTCCTTCTTATCTTTTACACTGGCTACAGATAATTCAGAACGGCCCGTCTGATCCTGAAACTTCCTCCCTGGTGTCCTATTTCGGACCACCTGAGCCAGCTTCACTGGCTCCCAATTGTCAAACGGATAAAGTTCAAGGCCCTTACCCTTGCTTTCAAAAATGTTAATTCCAGAGGTCCTACGTATCTTAGGCACCATTTCGAAATCTCTCTCCAGCTCTAAACCCTTCACTCTAACAATCTTAAACTGTTTCAATCCCCTTGAATTGCTAAATCCAGAAGAGGAGACCGCTCCTTTGCCTATCTGACTGCCAAACTCTGGAATGCCCTACCCTTGACCCTAAAAAGCTGCACATCCGAAGCAGTTGTCAGGAAGAAAATCAAAATGTTCCTCTTCGACTCCGCTTAGGCTCCTTTGGTCTGATCTATGAACCTGGTTTCATACAAACGTTGGACATTGAGATAAGCATGTGGCACTCCACTTTATAAAAGAAACGTCATCGGATATTATTCTCTTTTATACACTTTTTGATAAGGATGTCTTTCTTTCCCCCTGCACCAGTGTTTCTATATTCTTAAGATTTTGGGTCGCTTACTTAGCTTGGTGCAACAACTATTGCCTTTCTTTGCCTTGGTAGTGTTATTCTTTTATTTTGTGTCAAATTATTGTATTACTTTGCCATTTGTGTCTTTTTTCAATTTTCTATTATCTTTCGATTTTTCACAATGGTCCAATATTTTTAGGTCTCGCCTAGCGACGCAGCGATTGCGTTGCTCGCTATCGGCGAGATCTATTGTTGTCGACTTGGGTTGGAAGGGGGGCAGAAGATGTGCACGCTTATGGAGGACAAGAGATCTGCACGTGTACGGGTCGCATATCTCCTGTGCTCCATACGCCTGCACATCACCTATCCTCCCTACCCGTGCACATCTCCTGTGCCTCTTCCGTCGGCACACGGCTTTGCATTTTTAAGCCTCATGCAGTTCCAATTTCTCAATGCGCCCGCGCAGTTTTCTGTAGAAGTTATGTATGGGACGTCTCTCAGCGTAATGTCTATCCGTACACACGGTGATAACTCCAAGTTAAATGCTTTTATCTGGGCAGTGACCGGCTTGCGGAAAAGCTCGCCCAGATACAGCTGAAGCAGTTGGGTGAGACGGCAGGTGAGTGATTCTGTGCGCACATGCCGGGCCGTGTACAGCCGTGCCTGCTTGGACAGAAGATGTGCACGCCCACGGCGTGTCTTTAGCTTACGGCAGAGTCGACAAGACAGGGTTTTGTTAATTAAGTGTTATATTTATTGGTTTCACTTTTGCTTTTTGATCAGCTAGGCAACCTTTATTTTTGAATATTTCATGCTTTTAATAAGCAGCACGGCATGCTGCGCTGCTTACTAAAAGTATCAAATATTGAAAAAAAAAGAGTTTGGTGATCTGCGCCTTTATTTTATTTCTTTCGCCGGCGATCGGGGAAGGGCCGGCAGACCGAGTACAAGCGAACTGGCTTTGCTGACCGATGTTAGACGGGTAACAAGCCAGGAAGGGGCACAAGCACACTGAATTCCACATGGTCAGTTGCTGTAGGGCACTGGTTGGTCCTCCTCTCTCCTATCAGCGGAGGCTCTGCAGGATTGGGAAAGCAGGGGGAGCACATTCGGGATGCACTCCACCAAGGCAGGCCTCGGGGCTCACCCGATACGGTGGAACCTAGCCCTATCTACCCGCACTGGCCGCTTTCCAGCTTTGTTGCCTTGTTGCCCCTTGCTCACGACCCCTACCTGACTTTTGAGATAACGGGCCGTCGGGCGGCGGATGCCGGTATCTCTTTCACCTGTTCCAGGGCTTGAGTCTCTCCCGACCCACCGAGTGCCTCTTGGCATGCTTGGTGTGAACTGGGGGCCGAGCTGAAAGCGGCAAAGCTGGCATCACCTTCTCTAGCTGTGGTGCACTACAGTGCTCAAGGCTCTCCCGACCACCGGTGGCCTCTTGGCGCGCTCGGTGTACACTGGCAGGTGAGCGGGAAGTGGTGACAGTCGGAGGGGTTTTCTGCACTCACCGCGCAGGTGCAATGGGCCCCTGTTAAAAATTATTTAGATTTAGCTTTCCATCCTGCAGAGTCATCCCTTGTGAGTGCTGATATAGACTACCAGTCGAGAATGTAAAAAAATCGTGCGACACCAGGTCTTTATTCGGGCGAGTCCCGCGAAGTCTCAGAGGCGTCTGTAATATAAAACTGACTATGAAACTGCTCACTACCTGGACAGATATTCACCTGCCTAACTTTACAGGCAAAAACACACTGATCGAATCTTCAACAAACTCTAGCACAATGTCTGCGATGTAGTCCCTTTTTACATTTCAGGTTTACTTCGTCTTCCATTCCCTAGGAGTATTTGACTTTTTTCTAGCTGTTTCTTAGTGCAATATATTTAACATGCTTCTATTGACTCATGCGAACTGAGTCGCCTCCGGATGAGTGAGTTGAGGTTGTGGGGGTGATCCATGGCATGGAACACAAAGTTAAGGTAACGGGTGTGCCAGGTTTAATTACCATTTAATGTTAAAGTTTGTGAAGTGGATAAAGACAGCTGTTGAATAAGTGACGGCACCAAAGAAAATGAATTCTATGTTTGAAGGTGTGGGAAGAGGGAAAGGGGGCATGTTGAAAGTGACAAGGAAGTACATGCAGAAGGACAGAGTGAAAAGACAGTAGTGAAGACAAATGCAATGACGTTTGAGTCATGCAGATGGAAGATTTTGGAAAGATACCTGGAGGAACAAGCATTTGCAATGCAATAGTTCTCGCATTTATGCGAGTTTGAGCTATTGACATTGCAAATAAAAATGCCTTTTATTTTTGTTTTCGTTATTAAAACATAAATAAAAGGCAATGTCATTTACAATGCCAATAGCTTAAACTCGCATAAATGCGAGACCTATTGCATTGCAAATGCTTGTTCAAGATATGTTTTAGGGACAGTGAGCAAGGAACACATAATTGTACTAGAAAGGTCACACATGCAAACATTTCTATTTTTAAAAGTTTTATTTCATCAAGACAAAAAGTATTTCTTTAACTGATTCCTCATGGGAATAAGTATTTTTGTATTTCTTAAACTGTTTAATGTTACTCCCTTATTGCCCATAAAATGTGTTCTTTTGTAAAAGTCACCCTTCTTCCCAGGTCTAATAAAAATGGGTGCTGTTAGAAATAATTCAACAAACCACAGAAAAGCTGTGCTTGAAGAATTAGTAAACAAAATGCCCTTTTACTGACATTGTCTGCTAACAGCGGGCATAAGAATGAAAAAGATTTGTTTGCTTACGAGATGTCACAGAAAGAATTGCTCATACAATGTTGCATACAGCTGTGGCGCTACGGCGCTGGAGCGGCCCCTAGTTCCTTAATCTGTTCTCAATGCTTGGTAATGCTGAAAGAACGAAGATAATCCGGGAGAGAACAAAAAGTGGAAGAACCAGAGGAGCCAGATGCTGCCCCTTTTTTCACTCCACCGAACCCTGGTCTGCTCAAGGGATTGCTGTATGTCTTTAGGGTTTACTGGGCACTGCCCATGATATATGTTGATTGCTGACTGCCACAAGCTATGAGAGGGGGAGGGGAAAGCAACAAGAGTGGCAAGGGGCGGAGAACTACAAGGCCCGGACCCCCAGAAATGCTTACCATGCAGGGAGGCTTAGCAGCGGGCAAGTGGGACACTTCTTTAGGAACTCATCTACCGTCAGGATGGATCTGGAAGCTTGATATAAACAATTGTTTTTAGGTCGAGACTAGCTCAGTGCGCATGCGCTGCTCTATGGGGAGGCTTCTTGTAAGGCTTCTTGTAAGCACTCCAAACTTCCCAGAGACTTCTCCGTGCGGGTCGGGCAACTCCCACACATTCCATTGGCCTTTGCGTGTGACTTTCAATAATGAAAGCACGCAAATGGCCAAAGACGGGTGCATGTCCCGCCTTTTCTTTAAACGTTCACTCCCATGGCGTTTGGGTCTCGGGAGCGAGCCGTGGCGCGCGGGGTGCCTGCTGCATTCCTGGATCATGTTACTAATTAACACAGAACGGTCGCTTTCACTTTCGCAGCCGCGCTTGTTTTTTCATGGTGTCCACTGGTTTTCTGTGGTTTCTATCATGGATGACCGTTCTGACTTTAGTTCCCATCGATGATAGGAAGATGTTGGCATAACCTTTATTTTAGTCCTGTGCGCATGTAACCTTATTTGGTAGAGGGGAGCATCCTACTGCTTACCACAATACCGGCCCTGATTTAAAGTTTTTTTCTTCCAATGTTGTAAAAGCATTTAGACTGAAAAAGAGGCATGTTTGTAAGAGTGATGTCACTTAGTTAATGTAAGAAGATTTGTTCCTGTTTTTAAACATTTTTGGGACTGGTAGATCTATATACTGCAAATGATCCTCTGTTCTTCTTTTGCGTGTTTAGTGCCACGAGGGAGCATGGTACTGCTTCGGCCAGTTAACAGTAGTCCCCTGGCATCGAGGTGAGAGACGGCATCTCCTGTTCTTTCCTCGCCACTTCCTGCCCTCCTGTAATGGAGTGCTGCTGCTGCTGCAGACTTGTATCTGAACGCGGCATCCTGTTTCTATTGTTTGAGTGATGAGCTTTATTTGTGTGCCAGAGGGCTACAATGTTCAGGATTTTTAAGGTTAAGACTGTTGCCTGTATCTGTTAGGTAAATCCATGTATGCTTCCTCTGTGTGCTGGGCTCCTCGACCGTGGTGTGGCTTCTGGTGGGTGTCTGGCGGACCTCCTCGCAAGTGAAGGGGTTATGCCATGTGGAATAAGCCAAAGCCAGCGGTTAGTATCCCATGCTAACCGGCCTTTCAGAGACTTTAGACTCGAACAGATAATTACCTTGTCCGTCTTCGGAGCCCCCTACTCAAATGAACGTGCATCATATTCTCAGAGGAGACACTGGAGTGGACAAATGGGGGGCTAGAGGAGGCAGTCTGAGTTTGCATTGTGATCTATGTCATGGTCTGATGGTGACCGCGGTGAAATATCGCCACGTGGACTGAGCTACGGATTCTGAAGGTGGAAGATATTGTCGGTTTTCTTGGCTGGTAGTTTCCTGGGTGGGTCATGGAGAACCAAATATTTTGAGAAATTGTGTGCTCAGCCTTACAGTTTGGCATAAATAACAATCATATAAGGAATGTGGTGAGCCAGGGGCGTGGACTGGTTACAGGTACGCATTTTGGCGTGTAAGTGAGACCTATATGGCCTGGTACTACCTATACCCCCTCCTCCCTTGTTCAGACCCACAGAATATCAAGAACAAGAGTTTAGTTGGAAAAGGGGGTCGTGGATAACCCCCGGCCGTATTTATTAACAAAATTAATCAAACAATGAATATAAATTTTTACAAAAGATTACGCAGATAATCATATAATTGACATTTGATTACATTTGACATGTACAGATATCAGATGGCTATCCTTAACATAACTCTAATACAAGTTATTCCTATCCGAATCTAAGCATAACATCATTCACAATCATAATGGCAATCATTTTTTGCGTATCCATGTTTGAGCCTACGGCAAGGTCAATAACTGGTGTCAGATCCTTATCAATTAAACCCCGCCCTCCTGCCTGAGTGCGCATGCGCAAGGGCCCATTCACCGTGAGTGTAGCCCCCCCCAGTTACCCCCGTACGCCCTGTATACTATCTCCATCGGGGGCCCTTGCAGTTCTGCGGCCTTTACTGGCGCCATTGTGCACGTGCTGGGTGGCCAACCAGCCTAGGAAAAGCGTAACACCCCCTCCCCCGCACCCTTACAGCCACAACGGCTGTAACTGCCCCTGGAGAGTTCTAGGAGGGACAACTTGTCCCTCACCCTTGGGCGACCCCATTCAAGAATGGCGCCGCCCCCTAAGGACCTTAAATTTACTGCTCACCAATCATGACCTTACCGCCACAGGCCAGCATAGTTGCCCGACTATCTGCCCCCCCCCTAACCTTAGGCTAACTAGGAAATCATGCCCTGCTCCTCAAGCCCAACAACCACGCCAGCAGATTCTCCGAGAGGATTGCATTCCCCACAGTTGATAAATAGACACCGTCTTTAAAGAAGCACGGGTCCCCCCGATACACCCGTGGGCGATAGTCTGCAACCTCTCTATCTTGTTGTTGATACGTCTTACTGAGTGGTTCAGTGCCTTTACAGACCCCCCCCCCCTCCATTGACATCTAGGTACCATCTGTGTGTGTGTGTGTGTGTGTGTGTGTGTGTTTGTACTTATGCGATGGTGCATCCTTGGCATGCTTTTGCTAACCAACCCACTTCTGCGATTATGGATTCCACTAGCCCCCTTCTACCCAGATTCACCAGACCATTCCCTCCCAGGTGTAGGATAATGATATCCGGACGGTGACCCCTTTCTTCAGCAAATCCCCTATAAAACCCCTGCATTGACTCAAACAAAGCCCCCCCCCCCCCCCCATGGAATGCAACTTCTAGACCAGCCTGCTCCGCCCTGTGTCTGTAGTTCCCTGAACAGAAAAATGCCTTCAAATGTGTCACATAGGAATGGCCAATAATCCAAACCACCTGTGTTCCTGATGCTGGCAGAGGTGCACGTCTTTCTTGTGTCCGTGGATGTTCCGACGCTAGTTTCCCCCCTGCGTGACAGGCTCAAGAAACTGTAGAGATTAAGCAGAAAGACATGCATCAGTACAGTGCACACGGCCCACCTACAACATGTGCAGCCGTACATAACGTTTATAACAATTGGAGGACCACCTCCCAATTCTCTTGACATTGCTGCTGTGTAACCCCCTCGCTGTTGCCTCGGTCGCAGCCCCTATCCTAAAGGAATGAGTTCCAAAGCGCGCAGGATCCAAACCTATCCGCTGAATTGCCATGTCCATGACCCTCTTAAACTGAAACCGGGTGAGAGGTGTACCGTCTGCATGGATTAATAGAGTTCCACACTTTATTGGAGACCTCTGACTTAAAAATGCTTCCAATTGTGCTACCGGGCAGCATGGATTGCCATGTGCTCTATGCAAAACTAACCCCTCACCGTGGGCCTCTTGGTCAGTTTTGGACTTTTTAATGCATATTAATAGGGCATCGCCCTGAATTTTCACATGGTACAACTGTAAACCCCCCTGTGCATCCCTCTTACTCTGGGCGACCAATTCCCCAACGCGAAATGCGCCATAGAATGCTAGTGAAAAGGCCGCCCTGAATAATAAAGCTTCCTCCTTTGTCTTACAGACGGCATCCAATGTTCCCAGTAGGGCGGCTAGTAGTTCCATTCCTATCAGACCCCTTGAATCGGGTGTAGTCCCCTGAATGCGCTGCCAACCTTTTAAATCCTTCCTGACTATAAAGCTATCAGTGGGATCCCCTTTGTCCCTAGCTTGGGCAAAGAAAGATTTCGCTGCTACGTGTCGCCTGGCAGCCGCCACTGAGCGTCACTCATCATGTAATACGCCTAAGTATCTTAGCAATGCCCTCGGGGTGTGCCAATCTTCCGCCCAATCCTTCCCCCAAAAAGTGCAATATGCCCAAAACGCCCCCTCATAGGCTTTCTTGGTCCTCTGAGCTAGGCTAGCTGCCACGAGGTTCGGTAGTTGGGGGCACCAATCAGCCAAAGTACTTCTGGGAAGGGTGTTGGGTTTGCTTCTGCAGAAGGGAGGTGTGTTCTGAAGACCTGCATATTGAAGCGAGAGAGTGCATCAGCCGCATTATTCAAAACACCTGGGACATGTTTAGCCTTAAACAATATATTCTCCTTCATACACAAAAGGACAATCTCTTTTAACAGGCGGAGGATCATCTTATATCTCGCGGCCTGCTGATTGATGCACTCCACCACAGTCATGTTGTCAGACCAAAATACCACCGATTGGTTACGCAGCCTGTCCGGCCATACCGTTAAGGCGACCCAGATAGGGAACAATTCTAAGAAGCCAATGTTAGCTGTTAGACCATTCTGCACCCATGCGTCTGGCCACCTGTGCGCCACCCACTTATTGCCAAGTATGGCGCCAAATCCCACACTACCCGCAGCGTCAGTCCATAAACCTAACTCTGCAGAGGTAGTGGGTGGACCGGGCCAGACCACCCTGCCGTTGAAGTCCTGCAGGAATGCCATCCAAATCCGCATGTCCTGCTTGACCTCAGCCGACAGCCAGGTATGATGATGTTTTTCTTGAAGTCCGGTCATGGCTTGGGCGATAGAGCGAGATAATGGGCGTGCCATTGGGATCACTCTAAGGGCAAAGTTCAACTGTCCTACCGTTTGCTGCAACTGATGCAAGGTCACTTTCTCCTTAGCTAAGCATTGCTGTAAGGTTATCTTGAATTTCTTAATCTTATCTTCCGGCAAGCGGAAACACCCTTGAACAGAATCTAGCTCAATACCTAAGAATTCTATCTTTGTCGTTGGTCCAACTGTCTTTCCCGGCGCCAGGGGAACCCCAAAAGCCTGCATGAGTGTGCAGAATTCCTGCAGTGCCCACGCACACCTCTGGGAGCCCGCCAAACCCAGGATAAGAAAGTCATCTAGATAGTGCATAACAGACTGGTGCCCGGTCACACGTCTAAGAACCCATTCCAAAAACGTTTCAAAATAGGCGCAGGAGACCGAGCAACCCATGGGCATACACATATCCATGTAGAATTTGTCTTGGAATTTGAAGCCTAGCAGGTGAAAATCCTCCGGGCGAACCGGTAAAAGGCGGAATGCTGATTCAATGTCAGACTTTGCCATCAAGGCGCCAGGGCCCAGCTCCCTGAGCATTTCAATAGCCTGATCAAAAGACGCGTATTTCACACTACATTTTTCCTCACTGATGGCATCGTTTAGTGAGTTGCCTCTAGGTGTGGATAGGTTATGGATCAACCGGAATTCACCCTCCTCTTTTTTTGGGGACAACACCAAGTGGTGAACAAACAAAATTATGTACCGGGATGCAATCAAATGGGCCCATTATTCTGCCAAGGCGCAGCTCTTTAGCAATTTTATTTGCTGCCACTCCAGGGTTAGTCCTCACTGACAACTGATTTTTGCAGTCAGGCATCCCCACATAACCCGGGGCAGGAATCGTACACCCATATGTGAAACCTTCTTGCAGTGTCCTAGCAGTATCATGACAGGGGTATTTGTTTAGCCACGGGATCATGGCTATGACGTCAATGGGGGAATGTGTGACTCGGTACCCTAGGTCCTCAATCCTGCTTTCTCTTGCCTTTATCTCTTGATTGTTTGAGACACTTTGATTCTGGGTAGGAAGGGTTTGCGCAGATAGAGCAGGCATGTTTAAACTTACATGTGCCTGGCGCCCTAGTACATTTTCTTCTGTTAAAAATCCCAACATGTCCCCTTTCGCCCCCCTCCACCACCTGAGCTATGTGCAGGGCCTGTGTTCTGCGCAGACCGAAAGGGCTGATAAGACTGATAAGGCTGAAATGCTTGACTTGCTTGTCCTCTGTTCGCCTGCGTTGTGCTAAACTGAAAATTGGTCTGAGGTGCGCCAAACTGATCCAACCAAGAGATCGTGTCCACCATGTTCCAAGATAGCGCAGGGTCTGATGCCTTTGCCCTCCTGAAGTTAATGTCATACTGTTGCCAACCCCATCCCCCGTATTTATCATGAGCCATGGTAATGCGGTTCTGGTAACACGCCATCTCTGCCTGAATATTTGGGAAACGCTCTGCCATTACTGACATAAATACTGAGGAACCCCTGATCCAATTGGTTAAGTTCTCCTCCACTCTGAATCGTAACAACTCGCTTGCCCATTCTCTGGGGAGCATCCAGTCTTTCTGTTTCTTAGCTTCTTCTCTCTCCCTCTCATCCACTAGCAGTGAAAACATGCTAACATAGCCCCCTGACCAAATGAGTTCTTTCAATTCGCGTGACACATGCCTAGCCACATTCTCCCTCCCGGTACGAGATTCCCCCACCCCCAGCATCGGCAGTGTTTCCTGCTTACCTGCTGCGGGCACGCCCGGGGCTCTGTCAGCTTCTCTTTCACCTGGCTCACCACTGGTACTTCTTTGTTGACGCCCCCTGGAGAAACCCCATTATTGGGGCTAGGAAGAGAAAGAGGTGATTGTCCTGTTCCTGTTGGCCCCACAAACTGTTCAATCAACTTCCTTGCCTCTGCCTCAGGGTTGCCCTGCATGTCCTTCCCCCCTACGGCTGGTGACAATATCCTTGCTTTCCCCAACCAAGGCAGAGCCGCCGCTAAATGCGCCACCAAATCTGCTGGAACCGGATTTATGCCTACTGTACTATCTTTAGGGACCCCACTATCTGGCACCCCTGCGCCCTGTGGCATGGTGACTACCGGAACTGCGCCTGCAGGGACGACCGGCAATTGGTCAGGCAATGGTACCACCCCTACTGGCATCGTTGACGTTGAGGCTGGGGCATTCAAAGGAACTCCCCCCTGGGGGACCACTCCTGATGGTCCCGGGACCTCCCCCTCCTTAGGCTGGGACACCGGCGCCGTCGCTTTAGACTTAGCCCCCCCCCTTCTTTGGCCTAACCCGCTTCAGAAGTGGGTCCTATTTTCCTCTGGGCTAGATTTTGCCCCAATCTATCTACTTTCTTCCATTTCTTGTCCATGCTAACCATCTTTCGCATCATTGTCTCCATCATATACTCCATGCGAGAGCGCTTGTCGCCCCGCTTCATTTTTTCTGCCATTGCCACTAACGTTCCTGCCAAATGCTTCTGACTCTTAAACTAACACCGCGTATACAATGCTAGCTTTTTTCCAACCTGTTCAAAAGATTGGGTTCAAAATATCACACCACAGAGGAAAACTTGACAATTGGCCAGAACTAGTCTCAATTTTATCTAAACATGTGCAGCATCAAGCCTTTAATTTAAATCAATATTGTAACACCTTCTAAACCTTATTGAAGGAAAACCTATTCTTTAGACTGAGAAAACAGTGACATATGAAGGATGCACGATTTACACCTAAAACGTGAGAGACTACGGGTCTTTATGCTGGCTTTATCCCAACCTGTTCCAAAAGGTTGGGTTGAAAATATCACACCAAAAACAGGAAAAAAATTGGCAATTGGCAACAATTAGTCTCCGTTTTCTCTAATCAAGCATATATTTTAAATCAGTATTTTTTACACATTCTAAACCTTATTGCAGGAAAAACCTACACGTTAGACTGAGCAAACAATGACATATGCTTGAAACGTGAGAGCGCTGACCTTTAGAGATGCAAGCAAAAAGCTTTCAACATCATGCCATACGGTAGTTATCTCGTTCGCGGGCATACATAAATCAATCAGCTGCCCCAAGGCTTTAACCGGCTTCCCGCCAATCGCGCACAACACACCCCCCAAGCGCTGGAGAGACAGAATGCTTAATCCTGTAAAGCGGCAATTATCTTGCGCTGCAACCGATCGCGGGAAAACATAAACTAAAACCGATGATTTAGGCTTTAAATATCGGCTGCCCGGCAGTCGCGCGCAGCACCCCCCACTAGCGCTGGACACACCGGAGGTTAAAGGATGCAAATGCGGCACTTTTCGACTCAGGCTGGAGACACCGAAGGCTCCGCACTTACCCGATGTCACTACCTCCTACTACCTGAGCTCGCGGCCGTACTCACACCAACGGCGCGCTCCGAACTCTGCGACCATGATCCTGGGGCCAGTCGACAATCCTGGGGTAAACCAGATCCGTTCCCAGCGATCCTCCTCCACCTGCGACAGTAAACCTCGCCTCTGACACCGAAACAATCCTCGACCACGATCGGATATCCACTCGGACACTCTTTTACCGGTCCTCCTAGGGTGGTCGATTCCTCTGCTCCCCAGCCTTTTATTTGGGGCAAGTACTCTCCCCTCAGGGGGCGGGGGCGGGTGACTTGCATGACCCGGAAGTGATTTCTTTCACTTCCGGGCCACGACGTGGCCTGCCAATGGGGGAGGTGGCGAGCCTGTTGCGTCACTACTGTGCGCGACAGGCCCGCCTCCGTTGGGTCATCAGGGGCCGGCAGGACCGCCATATTATCGGTGCGTCCGATGCCGGCCCCGCCTTTTCTACTTGCATTGCTGCTTTTTTGCTGTCACTGTTTTGTGTGAGGAAACTCGTACTGCCGCCGCCAATGTTGTGCCTGTCAAAAAGTTTACTCTGCTGCAGCTGGGTGTGTGGGGGAGAGGGTCGGGAATTTGGATGCTGCAGAATCTGTTTATTGCTGGCAATTATGTATACATTTCCTAATTTGTGTTGTTTCTACAGTCATGTATCCCTGCGATGCAGTAACGTTATTTCTCCTGTCCCCAAAGAAACCTTGGAATTAAGTGACAACTTATTAACCATTTTAATGCTTAACTTCTCTACAACACAGCTTAAAAACATTGGAAAAGCCAATAGATCTGCCTAAACACTTATAAGGCCCAAAGGCGAGACCTATTGGCTATGCCAATGCTTGTTTAATATTACTATGCAATTTGTTCCTTGAAATGCTGTACCTTGCCCAGATGAAGCGACATTTTGTTGTGAAACATGTGTTGGCCCATGAAGAAACCCTGAAATCAATAACCTTTTCATTGATGAAAAAATTCTTGACTGTGAAGCTTCATATTAGTAGTACCGGGATACGCCTGACTGAATACGGAGTGCGCTGAAGCCAGGGGGTGGGGCTGGGCTGCAGCTGCTTGAGAAACAGTCCAGACTCAGCTGCAGCAGTAGTGCGCATGTGCATTTTTGGGCTATGACCAGCCCGAACATGCGCCATACTACCTTCCCCTTACGAGGAGGGACCCAAGGGTGCTGCATACAGCAGCCAGGGCCGCAGCCCCCGGGTCTGATATGGGCGAAGAGTAATTGTGCCCCCATAGCCAATCCTGATGCTGCATGCAGCACCAAGATTGGCTGGTCCACCACGCAGAAGGGCAGGCAATCCATTATTGGGTGTCGTGCGTGGGTGGTGGCACTGCTGCAGCCGCACTTATGTATGGCCAATCACTGTGTGACTTCATGTGAAGCCATGCAGTGATTGGCCAATTCGGGACGCTACCGCTGGCTGTCGTGGTGACGACGTCCCGGCTCGCAGCGCAGCAGGCCGACTCCCTCACGTCACCCCACTAGCGCCACATTATAGTGTTTGCCAGTGAAGCCCTACTTTTGTTGCCTCCTCGCTCTTTGAACAACAGTGTTTTCCCTGGGTAGGAAAGCACACTATTCCTGGAGGTACTGAAATACCTGCTTGTTGGGTGCATTGGAAAACAAAATGCATACTGCGGCTCTGTATTCACAAACGTGGTCTTTTTAAACCATTTTGCTTTCGTTTTGTAATGTTATAAGCAATGGGCATTAGGTCAGCTAGGTGAGCACAAATCTCCCTGTGTGTGCCTCCCTTTGTTTTACTCCAATCTACGCCCTCCGCTCCCCGTTACTCTCACACGTTCCTTTCCGCAGCCTCGTTCCCTTATGTCACTGTTTCCTTCTCTTTCTATTCCCCGGTTAACTGACTTTTCTCTCTTGCTCTGGGGGTGAAGGCCGATGATGAGAAATACGCCCGGACCTTAAAAGAGTGGCAGCGCTAAGCGCCCACCACCTGCAATCACCGGTACATATTAGGCACTATAGATAGATAGTTAATTCGATTCTTGTGTGAGATGTGCTCTGTTGTAACTACTTGTCATTTGCTATGACGGGGGAATGGAGGTGCGGAGACAGAGAAAGAGACGAGGGAGGAAGGGATCCTGAGATGAGGAGGGATAGCAAGATAGGAACAAACAGCATGATAGGATGTCACAGCAACAAGATAGGAAGAGATAGCAAGATAGAAAGAGGAAGCAAGATAGGGAGAGAGGAGAGCATGGGGGTTAGCCAGACAATGGAAGGGGCAGCAAGAGACAGGGCAGTGTCAGCAGCACCCGGTGACAGAGGAGGGGAGATGCTGAGATAGCGAAAGAGATAAGGTAGGAAGGGATACTTAGATGATGGGAAAGTGAGAGTGTCACTGGAAGAGAGTGATGCTGATAGAGCAGATCGCAGCCACTTACAGGTGAAGGTGGTGAATTCTGGGAGAGAGCTAGGTAAAGAGAAAAGTGACAGTTCACAGAGGTAGGGGGCAAGTTACTGGAAATACGACACAGGCAGCATAAGTGAGGGCGGTGACTGAGCGACCAGCATGTAAGGGGGGACGTGTTGAGGCTGTGTGAGCAGCACCAAGCCAGTGAGACAGCAGATGGTTAATTGTCGAGAGACAGCAGACGATGGTGGCAGTGACATCCAGCCAATAGCAGGGGTTGGGAGAATTCCAGTAGAACAGGAGAGACAGCCGGATTGGGGGGGAGGGTGAAAAAACCTCCACCCAATGACACATGAGAAGTGACACTGGGAAAGTGGGAGACACCATAGATGGAAGCAGCGAGGGTTCAACTAACGAGAGACATTGGTGGATACTGGGAAAGAGACCGGAGAAGAGTGGCATTGAGAGAACACACCGACAGTGCCAGGGTACATGAAGAAGAGAACGCAGGATGGGCTGGTTACAGTGACCGACCATGCCACATCGTCCAGAGGCTGCAGAGCCCAATATCTTTTCTGGACACAAAAGCCTGGCCTGTCCACCCCACCTCCCCTGTGCCCCCTAACGAGTCACGAATACCAGCCTGACACTGCCCAAGATGCCATACTAACAGTGGCCATGTAACTGGCCCAGTAGTAGAACATGATTGGCAAATATGAATAACACTGCCTGCCATGCTAGCCCAATTCTGCAGGCAAACCGACCATGCACTACAGCTTGAAACTTAGATACAGCAGACTCACACTACTACAGCATGCCACACCCGCCTGACAGAGCCCCACCACACCATCCCGACCCTCACTAACCAGCCCAAAATCATCAACTAATAACGTCAGACTGACATTACACCACACATTGGCATGATACTGCCCAATGAAAGGGCTGCTGAAGTCAGGCATGTGGCTGATTTTACTGCAACATGAGACTAATTCTGGTTTAAGTACCATCCTGAAACTGTCATACACCATGTCCACACTCGATGCCACGCACGGCACATCTGACACTGTCTATCACACAGGCGAGCATAAGGTAGCTCTCATGCGTCAGTCTAGCACATTCGTTTAGCCAGGCCCGATACTCTGACCTGACATGCTGCAACAAACCTCGGCACAATTGCCTGACAGTTCAGTTTCAACTCACAGTGACCAGCATACCATTCTCACACTGCTCGACATCCCCGGCAACACTGCAGAACACACAAATTCAGGTATACTGGCCTAACACACAAATTCATGCAGACGAGCCTAACACTGCCTCACACATAATTTTGACACACCTGGCTGACACCACCCAACAAGCAAGCCTAACACCCCAAATGGACAAATTAGCCTCACAGTGCTCTGATATGTCAGTCTGAGGCAACAGCATTACATTAGCAGTGGCCTCCTAACGAGAGACAATAAAAATGTTATGATAACGCTGATGTTTTATGTTCTTCCTAGAGAGAGATCAGAGTTTTGTCTAGTGGAAGTTTTGACTCATGGAAAGGTAGCGCAGAAGGTTAATGTGCCTGCTGCAAAGAATATGTACCTGATGCAGATCACAAAATGCACATGATGTAAATAGGTCAGTGAGTCACTGCTTTCGTCAGAGAGATCCTTTTGTTACCTGCAGTTTGTAAGTTAAAATCCTAACATACAACAGTGAGCTATTAACTGTCATCTAAGAGCTGCATGCAAACTGCAAGGAAAAAATTGAAGCATTATGTTTTTTCCCCCAGTCTTTGTTTGATTACCCTAGTGTTTCAAAAATAAATTGTTATCTTTTTATTTTCAGCACCTGGTAAAACCTTACAACCTGAAACATTACCAAATTTTGGGGCAATTTTTCGGCGAAGAACAAGAGGCCCCAACCTCCTTTGCTGCTCTTTCACCCCGGCTACGATCCAGCAAACACCAGTGTTAAAGGTAAGGAAACTGATGCTATATTTTTTTACATGGGAGTTAGGGCTATGTATGTGGTCACTCTCAAGACTTTCAAGCAGTGTCTGTTTCAGTGCCTCCAGCAACCTCTATGGCACAGAGAGGCAGCAGGCAGTAAGGCTGTATTTTTAGCAGTCATGTTGTGCAAAGGGGAGCTGTTGAAGATTTATTGCGATACTGCACAAGATATATGTATTTATACTGAAATGTTATATTATTTCACTGCACCTTATACGTTGTACTTTGATTATTGACAGGTTTCTTTAATATATATTGGTAAGGCCAGCATCGGCATCATGAATACAGTACAAGAGCTGATTACAAGGTCATTCCAGGCACGGCCACTTGAAGCGAAATTACATTTAAAGCAAATTAGGACCTCATCAGCCTGACATAAACCTACAGAAAACTTCCCAGGACAGAGGAAATATGTCCAAACGTACATTCTCAAACGCCTGGTACACAAAAGCTGATTGGCTTACAGGGTGCACTTTAAGACATTCTCTGTTCTGCTTCCCCTGCTTGCTGTTTGGTGGTGAGTTTTCTTGGACAAATCAAGGAATAACAGACTTGAAGCATTTGTCGGAAAAAATAAAGATGCATGCATACACAAGAAAGCATATGGAAAACCTGATGAGACTGGGAATGTTGGGGGAAGACGCACCGATTGAGCAGCAGATAAATGATGCATACCGCAAAACAATACAGAAACACAATGAAGCCGTTGATAGGAACAGACAGATTCTATCCAAAATAATTGATTGCATTTGTTTCTGTGGTGCTTTCGAACTGGCATTGCGAGGCCATGATGAATCAGAAAGTTCTTCAAAACCTGGGATCTTCAGAGGCCTAGTGGATTTAATAGCAAGCATAGACAAGGAAATGATAACACATTTACCAAGTGCTACAGTCTCTAAGGGCACCTTTAAAATGATACAAAATGAACTCCTTGAGTGTATGCTCGAAATTATGAGAAGCCATAGTGTGCAAGAGTTGCAAAACATGGACTTTGTGGCTATTCAGGCTGATGACACCACTAAAACACAGTCCGTATTAGTGTTTCGGTACCTTGACAATGACAGAGAAGTTGTGGAGAGGTTCTATGATTTCACACATTTAAGAGACTCTAGTGCAGAAACCATTACTGCGGCTATACTGTGTCAACTGAACTTAATTTTTCCAGAGCTGCCTCAAAAACAAAAACCTATCGCACAAAGCTATGATGGTGCGTCTGTAATGAGTGGAAGCGTTAATGGAGTACATAAAAGAATTCGAGATGTGTACCCTAATGCTTATTATGTGCACTGTTACGCCCACCAACTTAATCTTATTATGCAACAGGTAGTATCAAAGATCAGAGAGACACGAATTTTCTTTCAGGATGTAGGAGGCATGGCAGCATTCTTCTCACGTTCCCCCAAAAGAACGGAAGCACTTCATGAGATTGTGGACAAAAGCGTTCCAAGGGGATCCTCAACTCGTTGGAACTTTAACATCCGTATAGTCAACCTAATCTATGAACATAGGGAGGACCTTGAGAAATGTTTTGCCGCCATAGAAGCCAATAATGAGTTTGATTACAAAAGTCAGACTAAAGCCCGTGGCTTTGCTAGAACACTACAAGACAGAGAGTTTCAGTTCTTACTGTTTTTATTTCATGATATAATGGTTGCTGTTGACCTGTTATACCATCAGTTACAAGCACGAGAGATAGATACTGTCAAAGTGCAAGTATGTACCACTATGTTTGTACAAAGCATAAGCAAAGTGAGAGATGGGGTTGACAATTTAGACAGCAAACTGCCAGAGCATTCTACTTTTTCATACCGCAGGAAAAACATCACCACTCCAGTCCGAATTGCAAAGGAGATATGTGACATTGTAATTGTGCAGGCACAAGAACATTTTTCTTTCACTAAACATTTGGTGAGTGCCACATTATTGTAAACTGAAGAGTTTGCAAAATATGATGAATCCTTCCCGGAGCGTGCTCTGAATGAGGCTGTGGAAGCTTATCCTATGCTCAAAAAAGAGCAGCTGAGAACTGAGTTGACTGTACTGTACGTAATGCCTGTGTACCAGAAGGCCACAAGTGCCTTGACTTTGCTGGCTTTAATACATAAACTTCATATGGAAAAGTCACTTACAGAGACAGTGACTTTACTCAAAATTGTCCTTACCACTTCTAGGACAACATCCGAGTCTGAACTATGTTTTTCAGCCTTAAAGAGGATTAAGACATTCCTGGGGAACACCATGCTTGAGGGAAGACTCAATGCTTTGGCAATGCTCTCTGTAGAGAGCAAGCTAGTTCAAAAAATCCTGGACTTTAACATTAAAGTTATTGACAAGTTTGCTGCTCTTAAAGTTTATTGTAAATGAGAAATTATTAAAATACCAAAGTGGAGCTATCCCACACCATGCACCCACCCCCCAGACACAAAGCGAACGTTGCATTCCCATTCCCCGCTGCATGTCTGGGGGTCATGCTAGCTGCACAGCTCCCTGCCTACCAGCAACACAGGTAGGGCGAGCAGGAAAATATTGTTTTTCTCCACCGGCAGCAAAAAAAAAGAAAAAGGCTCCCCCCGTCCAAAGGGAGCAGAAGCAGTCTGCTGGATCCCATGCTGCCCCAGATGACAGGGGCTGCATGTGGGGACCCGGCAGGGCCACTGGGGCCTTGAGGCTCCCCACGCAGCCCCAACAAAAAACTAACTAAAAAATGTGGCCTTGGGCTGCTAAAAGCAATAATAAATGAACGGCTTGAACCACTCATTTATTATTCATTGCCCCTGCGAAGAGCACAGCATAATGCCCTTCATGTGATAATTTACCTACTTTTTTGGTTTGGTCATGCCCGAGTCTGGGCAGGGGCACCACCAGGATATTTTATAAGTGTTCTGGGGGACTGCAGAGAGTGCAGCAGCCCCTCATACTTTTTTCCAGGGGTCTATAAAGGGTGACCCCAGCACATTTTTAAACAATTTACAAATAATCCCAGAGCTAGCACATTTGCTCTTCAGCTCAGGATTGCAAGAACCCATTATGGTTAGTATTATGGCTGCATTAGTGGCCTGAGGAATATAAAAGAAAAACTCATGCACACTTATGCTTTTAATAAAAATGCTTTACTTAAAGGTTTACAAATTCAATTACAATACTTGTATAAATAAATGACTTTGAAGATTGAATCCTATCATTAGTGATCCCTTGACCCCTTGAATAAGCCAATAGGCTTGCCTTGAATGTTGATGTGGAGATCTCTTAACAAAGAGCTAATCACTATGGTGTAAAAAATCCTAGCAATTCACCGGAAAAAAGGTTAAAATGACGCAAATGAAAGTTTAAGCGTTGTAACATTTTAAACTAAACTAAACATTGAAAGTTACCATTTATAGTTAACTATAACTCATGCGCTGCAGTAACTATATCTTGCGCCCTCACCATACACTGCTTATGACATCACATATTATATTAGTCATGACATGTTGTATGACATCATTGATAACATCAGTGATGACAGCTTTTAAATGACATCATAGATGACAACACTATGGGGCATATTCACAAGGAGCTATCGCCTAATTAACAGCACTTTATCGCAGCCAAAGTCGTGATAAATTTATCTCCCCATTCACAAGCTGGTGTAAACAGCCCACAGCACCAGTTAACCAGCGATAACAGCCGCAAAAATCATCGCCACAGAGGACCTGCGCAACTATCGCTAATGAGATGCAGAGTGGACGTTCCCATGCCAAAAGCAGCGACAACATCACACCACAACATTCTCAATGACCAGCCACATCGGCCATAAAAACACAAAACAGGCGATAAGGTGCATTAGCACAAGGAAATCTACACCTGCTCTGACCTGGTGTAAAGTCGGACGGCAGCCAGCACCACAAAAGGGAGACCAGCCCAGGGCCACATCGGAAAGGCAATAGATGCCATGGAGCCACTCATCATGCGGCCTGAACACCTAAGAGGGCCACAACACCCACCGACACCACCCCAGGACCCCAACCCACACCCGGAGCCCCCCCGGACCACCACAGACGCATCGCAGACAAAGTCAGCGGACCCCCAGGAAAGCGTACCAGCCGCACTGACCCAACATCTGACAATGTCACCGTCTACCACAGGCTGAAAGGGACAACCATCCTACGCATCCGAACCATCATCGCCTAACAGGCCTACGGCACCAACACATCGGACAACCAACATCCCAGCCCACACCAAGCTGCTGGCTTGGCTGCACCTGTTGGCCCCTGGCACCCCCCAACCAACACCCACCAGAGTCGGAGGAGTCTCACAGCCAGCCACATCTAAGTCCCCCACACCTGTCATGGACATCACCCACCATCACCCTGGTACCCTGGAGACCAAGCAAGGACCATACGCCCCAGCAGGATGCATGCACGTGTTGGGGACAAACCACAGCACCCCTGTCCTACCTGTGCTCCCTGGTGACACAGCACACAATCACCACAACAGAAAGCACACGCCCCTCCCCAATGTGCAGGCAACAACAGAACACTGTGGAACCTCCAACAATGTCGCCTTCAAACACACAGCCAGTGTGCATGATTCCTTCATCCTCCGACCGTCCATCATCAACCTGCGTCCCCAGGATGGCAACAAGGGAAAAGCACAGCCCCTTTGCAAGTTCAAAATGAACACCCCACTCACCTCAACTCCACAACCATGCAAATCACAACTTTGGCAATGCACACGTCACAAAATCACAACCAACATGCACAACAACATGCCCACCCACCAGACACGACAGAACAACTCACAATGGTTACCTGGCTAAGCCGTAATCATGAGCCATCAACGGCATGGCACCTCAGCCACACAACAGCCGAATGTGGGGAGAGGTGGCAACCAGGCATGTGTGAAGGATGCAGTAGTACCATGATTGGGAAAGTACACAATGCCAAGAGTGGCGGAGATGTGCTGGACAGACCGCAGTATGCAGAACACACCCATATCCATGGCGACATACACCTCTGGTGTATGCAGTGCAGTGGACAGTGGACGCAACCATGTCACCACAGCCAGTGGGGGACCTCGCGGAAATCTTGTCTGTTATGCCCCCCGCAAGCGTGACTGGAGTGGGATGGCCTGGCGTACGTCACGCCAGCGTAGGGGTGTGAATAAAAAGCACATAGCCCTGGGTGTGGTCTTCTTCCGGAAAGTTCAACATCTCTGCCAGGGCGGCGCCTCTCACCCTGCCATGAGGCCGACGGCGTCCTCTTGAGCGGAGTTGCCTGCGACGCTGTGGGCCAGCCGGACCCCGGCACACTGGACCACGAACCCATCAGGCCGGCCCCTGCGCAGCCAGGCCTCACTGATTACCTGCCGACACCGGTGTGTGTCAAGGAGGGCCCACCACGTGCCGGCGCAAGCTCCAGGCCCGAGTCCCGCGACCTTGGCAGCCTCCTCAGACCATCACGGCCTCCACGACACAGGCCCGCTTTTACTCCTTTTTCGTTGACGTACTCTACTGCCGCCCCAGGCCTACTCTTTGGACCAGTAGGTCCCATATGTGAAACTGGGTACTCAGGCATGAATGGCAGTGACCCCAAATCTGGGCCAGCTGCAACAGCACAGGCCCCACCCGATCAGTGAGGCATAGTTCCATATGGGCTACTTGCAACACGTGGCGCCACTAACCCTGTTCAACACCGGCTTGCAACACGTGGCTGTGGGCCACTGCTGACCGCTGCCTCCGGCCTACACTGCGGTCCAGTAGGTCACAGACTCTTCATTTTGCAATGGCTGAGTTCATATCAGCGTACCGGCATCATCTTTCGGACCATGGCTCCCCCGCACTACTGTGACAATCCCTGAGTACACATGACCTCTATCCTGACAGCGGAGTCCGAGCATTATGTCCGACGCCCGGTGGAGCTGCTCTGTTCAGCTAATGAGGAGATCGGACTTGGTTCACCCCCTGACCGTCACCTGACCAGCCGGACCTTGGGCAAAGTTTCTCCCCTTCTCCTTGTCTCGTCCACCCTCCCCCTCATCGTATTTCTGCCGTTCTGCTTTTTCCTTGTCTCCTTTCTATCCACCTGTCTGACTGATACCCGTTGGAGCTTCCTTGAGAGCAATGGGGGAGACTGGCCTTGGACTACCTCCCTGGCCATCACCTACCCATTTGGTCTTTGGGCTGACTTTACCTCTGTCTCTTATTCCTTCTTCCCCCTCGTCCTCTCCCTTCTCACTCCCCCTTTCCTCTACTGGTCTCTCCTTATCTCCCGTTAATGTGTCTCATATATTTGATGTAACGTTTAATTGTTATTATTGTTGTAACTTTGCTGACCTTATGTAAAGCGCTGTGATACCTACGGGTATAGCCAGCGCTATATAAAACTCTTTAAATAAAATAAATAAATAAAATCGCAGACAGCATCCCCTCTCAGCCCCGATGCCACTAAGTCTGTTCCCTGACAATCATGGACCCTCTCTGGTCGAACTTTGGTGGCGTCTGAGTCTATGGACTACTGGGCAGTTTTCATCCTCATGTAGCTGATACCGAATTGGTGGTGGCAACGAGGCTGTCACATTCCACTCCTCCATTTGCTGCTTCCGGATAAAATCAAACCTTTCAGCGTCATTCTCTGGAGGACACCTTCCACTGTCCCCTGAAACCCTCCGCAACATACACCTCGAACATTGATGGTGACCCGCTCAGGTTGCATGGCCCATCTGACTGCACCGCAAGTCACCGTCCCGTGGCTGGGTGCCTGTGCCGGCCGCTGCGCATCCGGGGCCACTAACTCTGTACTTTTCAGGCCCGGGACCCCTTCTTCAGCGATATTGGATGGCCCCTGAAGCGTTGGCCTTGGGGTCATCAACGCCATTTCTCTGTGGCCCTGCGCTGTATGCAGTCTCCGGGCCCAACAGCGTCCCACCATGGCTCACACACCATATCGAGTCCTGACCGGCCTGGACGTGACATCTTCGTAGGAGGCACACACCACCACCGCAAGGACTACCTCCAACAGCCATCTGCCACAGTCGACACGGTGGTCCTGACTTACGGAGTTGCTCAGACCTGTCGTGGATGCCATCATCGGCCTGATACCCTGCTCAGCACTCCAGGTGCCAGTGACTCAGTGCACCACAACCCATTGTCCATTACTGATTGAGTTTTGAGCTGCGGAGAGGTTGCGCAGCTGTGCCACCTCAAACAGTGTGTGGGCCCTGAGACGTTGATGGGGAAGATGATGCAGGTATGACACACCCCACTGCATCGTCATCAGGTATCTATCGAAGGGACACAAGCCGAGACTTTTTCTTCACATGGGCCCGCTCATTTCTAGTGTCCTATCTGAAGTACTGGGAATTTTAAGCCCAGCGGTGCAGGGGAACACACCCTATGACTTCGGGTTCTTCCTGTTTCAGACCTACAGAAACACAGAGTCTTCTGGGTGAAGTCAAAGATCAGTTTATTGGCTGCAGACCAATTACAGGCATCCTAGAAGTACAACAGCGTGTATGTTCTCAGGAGACTGCTAAAAGTTACAGAAACGGGCTTCTCCTTAAATACAAAATATCCTGCTTCAGGCATACATTCGTTGTTTTATGATGTGGCCATATAAATGTATACATTACAAACGAAAAAGGCAGAGTCATGATGACCATCCCACATTCCAGTTAAGCCAGCCCACAATTATTTACCCAGCAAGGCTCAGATCCCACATCAGATATCAACAGGCCCCAATAAACACGAGCACCTCCTGTTTGGAAAACAAGCCATAAAGCAGGAAGAGTCAGGTGTGAAAGAGATTAGCTGGAGGCTTGTGTGGGATGAAAAGACTTTATGGTGTGTCAAACCCTGATGCTAATCACAAGTGGCCGCAGGACGGGGAGCTCGTGAGACCGGACTGACCTGGGGCAGCAGAGCCAAGCTGCCCAGGTCACAGAGAAGTCAAAGGAAGGCACATGTGCTGTAAAAGGCCCGTATTTGCTTCATGATATGTAGCCTATGTGAGGGCAACCATAAGATGGCCACCGCTCTAAGATGGAACCCACGAAGTCAATGTATAATAACGTATACACAGTGCATTCATAGCTAAAACGTTACACAAAGCACTTGTACATACCGCATTGACCATTCGCTGTTCGCTAATACCGGGATAGACAGGGGTAGGGCCCTGCCTCCTACGCGGTCCCAAATTCTAAAGTACCACAAACCCTCCTTTTGCCCTTACATAGGCAATAACTATGCTCACATTAATCCGAATCTAGGTCAATATTTACGAAGTTATGGAGATGTTGCTGTAGCATCATCCTATTACTTAGCTCGTCCCTCGATACAGGTTTCCCTACACATAATGTAGCACAGAGGCCACATATCGCAGGAGCACACTGTATGCACAGACAGAACAGGAAAAGGATGGCTAAGATCATTCCAATGACCATCAGAATCTTCCAACCCCAGGCAGATATCAGTTCCCAGAACCACCCCACCAGTGACCAATCTCCTTTATCCACGTGTATGGATTCAGATATTTTATGCAGTTTGGAGATGGCTTGATAAACTGTTGGAGCGTTATCTGGTATGAAAATGCAACAACTGGATTGGATGACCTTACATACCCCACCGCAAGTATGACATCTAGAACCATGCGGTTCTGCAAAGTCATGAGGCGATCCGCTTGGAGCTCAGCTGTCAAATTACCAAGGGCACCAGCCGTAACATTAACAGTGGATTCAACCACACAAGTCAGTTGTCTCAGGTTCCTACTATTGACCATAGGTCCCCAAAACGGCAGGAAACCCAAAAAGAAGTCTGCCGCTTCCTGACCGGCAGTATCCTCCTTACTAATCACGCCTCTCACAACTCTGGTCTTGTGATAGTCGGAGGCAGCAGTGAATGTTGGCGGTAGCAGATTTGCAATATAACATGTGCCCGAGAAATCAGGGGGCAACCATGTATATGCTCGGTCATTGCAGACAAAATATGTACCCTTGGCAGCCAAAAACGCAGGGGAAAACTGCGATGGAACAGTGTACGTTTCAGTACAGTCACTTCTCCCCAGTTGAGCTCTTGGATTCTAACCATTACCTTGTAAACAGAACCGACCTATGTGGGGTACGACCCAAATTGGGGATGAGATTTTTCGCTGCCTTTCACCCAGACTAATACTATACCCCGTCGCGTTCCATCCTACATAAGCTCTCAATTCATCTTTGGGAATAGATGAGTATGCATTGATATCTCTGCTCATATCGGCAACTCCTTTCATTAAAGCTTTATTATTTGTGCTAGGTCTGATGGAACGCGGTTGTCGCGGGGAGTAGGCATCTAGTGCAAAGAGAAACATGGTCTGGAATGCCCATGACGATCCATTGTAACTAAACGGCAGCACTAGATAAGGAATACCCTTATTAATGGTATGTGGCATTAAACCACACACCCAGCAATTGGTTGTATTCATGACTAGTTGGTGCTGGTGCAGGAGCTGAATAAACGAGTTGTTTACAAACTCAGACCGTCTAGCTTGTTCATGTTCAGGCAGAGGGTGAAAAGAGTGTGAGGAGACAGTAGGAGGAGGTATAGGCTGCTCAGTGGTTGCAATGGGCTCTTGAGAGGAGAAGAATACAAATCCTACAGTAAACACTACCATACTTATAATACAAACAGACATAAAAATACAAAACGTTTGCTCTTCATTATTTTACACATTCTTGCTTTAAAGTTCATTTCCTCAGCGAGTCTCTCCATCTTGAAAAACTCCATCCTCTAATCGTGCCGCTCGCGGCGGGTGAGTATCTTCTGCTAAGGAGTACGCCTGTCAGTCCAGGGAATGCCCTAGACCAACCAGAACCGTTGACCTAACATCTTCGGCCTGTACCCCAAAGTCTTGGCACCGCGACCCTGAGGCTGAACCCGGATGGTGGTTCGAAAAACAAAAATCAAGAAAGTCCTTCAGATGGGAGAGCTATGGCATCAAAAACCAAAAAGGTAAGGAAAAGAATATTTATTTGTCCATAGGCCTTGGTCTTAAGTTATAGTGGAGACGGCCAGGTACTGTCTGATCTTGAAACAAGAGTTCAGGCTCTGTGGTGTCCAATCGAATTGACGGTGGCACAGCTTCTTGCAAAATATCGTCACTTTCTTGTGTTGAAGTTGTGCCTCTCACGCGTGCATCACTGAACGGCACAAAACGAGGTACAGTGTCTGTTTCAGAGTTAGCGATACCCTCCTGGACCCACTGGTCATACGGCAGTGGCAAAGGGATCCTTTTGATGTGGGTGCCGTGGATCCAATTCTTTTTCCCCTTTACTCGAACAGCTGATCTTGTAGACAGAAGTACGAGATGAGGGCCAATCCAACAAGGCTCATCGTTGCTTTTGCGCTGGAAATTCTTGATGAGCACCCATGTGCCAGGGTCGATAGGGTGTCCTGGAGCTTCAGAGGCCTGGGGAAGAGTATCGTGCACCTGTTGGTGTAAAACACGCAATTTAGCCGTCAATTCGTACAAATAATCAAGCAGTACTGGATGTTCGATTTCGCTGAATTTCGCCGGTCTTGGCACACCCCATACATTGGCCGGGCGGCCAAAAATAACCTCGTATGGACTAAGTCCCACTCGTGAGTGTACGGTCATTCTGGTGGACAGGAGTGCTAGAGGCAGAGCGTCAGGCCATTTAAGACCGGAGCTCGCCTGGATTTTGGCCAGCTTGAGTTTTAGAGCGCCATTGTAGCGCTCTACTAATCCAGCTGATTGGGGGTGATTTGCAGCGTGGAACTTTTGCTTGATCCCTAACCCCTCAAACACATTCTTCATCACTTGTCCCACAAACTCACTCCCATTATCACTCCACACCATTCTCGGCATTCCAAACCTAGGAAAAAATTCCTTCACAAGGGCTTTGGCTGTGGATAAAGCAGTGTTGTCTTTCAGGGGATATGCCTCTATCCATTTTGAAAAAGCGCAGACAACCACCAGTACATATTTCAGGTTGTTGCACCTTTCCATGTGGATAAAATCTAGCTGCAAAACTTCAAATGGATATGATGGAGGCGCAAAATGACCAGCTGGAGTTGGGGTTCCCCTACCAGGGTTGTACTTCAAGCATACCATACAATTCTTGACCACATTCTCTGCACACTTGGGAATTCCAGCATTCTGCCATACTGGAGCCAACAACTTACAGATTCCTTTCATACTGATATGTGCCATTCCATGTGCCATAGTAACCACTGGAAGCACATACGCATCAGGTAACAACCATCGCCTATGTTCTGACAAATCAATCCAACAACCATTCTCATCCAACTTACCCGTACTTTCTCTCCACTTGCTCAACTCTTTCTCTGTGGCTTCAGCTTGAAGGGACTTCACACTCTCTATTGTGTTTTCACACATTCCAACATCACCAACCCATCTTGCAGGGCCTGCAACATACATTCGAGTCTTCTCATCTTTTGCTGTTTCTTTCGCGGTTTCATCAGCAAACGCATTACCACGACCAACATCATCAGTGATTTTCTTGTGCGCACTGCATTTCATAATCGCAACTTGTAACGGTAGGGTCAGTGACTCAAGGAGATCATTCACCAACTTGCCATTCTGAATCTTAGCTCCATGCGAAGTCAGGAACCCACGTTCTTTCCACAATCGCCCAAAACTGTGCGCCACGCCAAAGGCGTACTGGCTATCCGTATATATGTTCACTTTCATTCCTTCAGACAACACGCATGCTCTCGTAAGGGCAATCAATTCTGCTGCTTGAGCCGAATTTTGTGGCACACGTGCAGTTTCAACAATCGTGTGCAAAGTCGTGATAGCATATGCAGCAGTCGTATCACCATTTGGAAGCTTGAAACACGAACCATCCACCCATAAAGTACCATCACACTCAGTCAGGGGAGTATCTTTAAGATCTACTCTCCCTTTCGTCTCTTCTTCGGTTCTGAACAGACAATCATGTTGCTCAATCTCATCTAGGTCTGCTGGAATTGGTAATAGTGTAGCTGGATTCAACGTGTTGCATCTCTTTATGTGTATATGATTTGCTAACAGTGTCAGCTCATATCCGGATAATCGCGCACTAGTTAAGTGTTGTGTCTTGGTCCTGTTTAACAATGTGTCCACAGCATGTGGAACCATAACAATCAATGTATTATCCATTACTAGGCCAGCAGACTGTCGAATAGACATAGCTGCGGCGGCTGTAGCTCTCAGACAACTTGGCAATGCCCTCGCTACCAGGTCCAAGGTTGACGAAAAATATGCGCATGGACGCGGTCTATCGCCAAAAGGCTGTGTTAACACTGATAATGCGCAACCATCTTTTTCATGAACATACAATGTAAAAGGCTTGCTGTAGTCAGGGGTACCCAACACAGGAGCTGAACACAATGCATTACGCAATTCCCAAAAACTTTTCTGACACTCTTCAGACCATGGGATAGGATTCGGTGTGTCTTTACATGTTAATGCTAACAAAGGTTTTGCCAGCAAGGAAAAATTTGGTATCCAGTGCCTACAGTATGAAGTAATGCCCAAGAAAGCATGTACTTCTCTCTGTGTTCTAGGCACACTCAATTGTGCAATGGCTTGAATTCTCTCTGGGGTCAGTTTCCTTCCCTTCTTCGATAAAAGATGACCTAAGTAGGTCACTTCTTGTCGACAATATTGCAGCTTTGAGAGAGACACTTTGTGATGAAAGGCAGACAAATGACGCAACAATGACAATGTAGCTTCTTTGCAAATCTTTTCAGTATCCGCGGCGATTAGTAAATCGTCAACATACTGAATAAGGATAGCGCCACTGGGTAAAACCAGTGCATCAAGCTGCGCTTTTAAAGCCTGACTGTATAGTGATGGACTTTCACAGTAGCCCTGGGGAGCGCGTTTAAAGCGGAAGCTGCGACCTCCTAAACTAAAGCCAAAAATGTCTCTGCTCTCTTCTGCAATTGGGATGCTAAAGAAAGCATTCTTCAGATCAATCACCGAGAACCATGCAGCGGAGGCTGGAATCATAGTTAACAAGGCAGTTATATCAGGGACAACTGGAAACTGTGGCACAACAATCTTATTAACCTCTCTAAGATCAATCACAAATCTGTAAACAGGTGGCTGTGAAGGGTCCGTTCGTTTTAAGACAGGTAAAACAGGACTATTGCAAACGTTGCCACTTGTCTCTTCAATTACACCCTTTTTAATCAAATCACTGACAATTGCTAACAACGCTTTCTGACCCTCATTGGAGATCTTGTACTGGGGAATGCGTGGCAATCTGACATTGGCTTTTAAAATGACCACGTATGGCGGTATTTCCAGAAGACCAACATCATTGGGACCAGTAGCCCAAAGGCCATCCGGAAGGGATGACAATTCAGGTGGCATTGCATTCTTAGACAAATACATCGGGGAAATCACTTTCTTGCCTAATGTAAGTTGTACTCCTGAGGGAGAGCAATATAGCGTTGCATACAATCTTTTTAGCAAATTTAATCCTAGCAAATTTTCACCACAACCTGTCGTTAGGATGAGGGGCGCTTTTAGCTCACAAGGTCCAACAGAAAGTGACATAGGACTAGAAATCGGGTTCCTAACTGGGGCGCCAGAAAAACCTACTGAAACATTCATTTCGCCAGACAAAGGCGCGCCAGGGAGTTTTGAATGCATGATTGAACTCTTTGCAGCACCAGTATCCAGCAGAAAGGGCTCCGTTACATTTGCTGTAGTTACTTTAACATAAGGTCCGCTCTGATCCACTGGTACTGAAACAACTCCCTCTCTCTGTCTACGGCGGTCCTAGTAATCGTTATCTTCTACGTTGTCTTCTGCATAATAATCATTATTATAGTACTGAGCTGTATTACCAGTTGCATTGGCTTGCTGATCAAAGCTATTTATGGTATTTTGAGGCGGAAGAGGACGCGCGTTCTGGGGAACATTTCCACGCCCTCTGCCTCTAGGAGCTTGCTGACCACCTCTACCTCTTGCGCCATACGCATTACTGTTACGCTGCATTAATTTAGGGCAACTATATTTAAAATGACCTTCCTCTTTGCAATATGAACATTGATTGGGACCTACAGGGATTCGTGGTTGATAATACCCATTCATTTGCTGATTATTCTGAAACTGTTGGGGTTGCTGATAGATACCTTGGGTTTGCCTATAATTATTCTGTCCTCCACGTGGCGGATAAGCCTGCTGTAAAAGGACCTTTGTTTTCAGTTCTTTCATTTTCTTATCTGTTCTATCCTTCTCATCTTTGTCTCTATTTTCATAATACTGTGCAGTAGCCAGTATTTGCGCTGAAGAGGAAACAGCCCAGGAACTTTCTGAGCCTTTTAATTTCTTACACAACTCGGGAAGTAGATTCTGCACAAATTTATCAACAAATAACCGTTGGCCACCTTCAGTGCTCATGTCTTGACCACTGTGGTCGATAAACGTTTCTTCAAACCTTGTAAAGAAATCGGACACTGTCTCATCTTTCTTCTGCTTGCATGCGGATAGTTTATCCCAATTTACGCGCATCGCGGGCATTATGGTTTTCATGTAGGTAATAATTCTACCAGGGAGGTCTGCTACTAAAGGGTCAGGTTTCGCACCACCAACTTGGCCAGCATCTGCAGCAATGATATTAGCCCATGTGTTACCCAATTCTGCAGCGTGATCTACATTACGAATGGATCCCCATAAAGGCTGTGGAACCACATTCCCAAACAGCATATCTATGTCAGCCAGATTCATTACACATGATTCTGCAGTTTGTGATAACTCCTTATAATATCCGGTAGGGTTTTTACGGGGGTCAGGCAATGTCTGCTTAAGCGCTAACACTTCAGATCGTTTCCAAGGGACATGCACCCAAACACGCTGAAAATGTGCTGGGACAGCTGGATTAGCATTTAGATCAGCAGGTCTCCACACTGGAGGAACCTCACACATTGGATATTGGCGCGCTTTTACCTTCTTCCCTACAGGGAGTTCCTGTTCGAACAATGATTGCTGACAATCGCCATTTCTGAAGGACAGTAAAGTCGCAACTGCTTTATCTACATTGGGACCCACAATTGTACCTGTTCCAAAATCATATCGCACTCGACACAATTCCTGTGGGTTTGGGTTTGCACCATTATCCTCCAATTCCTCACAGAGGAATTCACACATTTTGTCAAAGACATACCTCTGTGTTGGGGCATCCCATTGGTGAAAAACGTTAACAACTGATTCCACATCATACAGTGAAGGGAAACCAATCCACCTACGCGCCAGATGATCTAACACCTCTTTGTCGTCAGGACCAGACAGCTGACTACGCAATTGCTTACGCTGTAAACCAGGAGTCGCACTAGATGATCCAAAGTGAGGCGACATTAAACTAGTAACTACATTAGCTAGTCGTTGTCGTGCTGAAGGAGAAGTTGAGGTGAAAACGGGGGGATAGACAGAGGGAAGAAAAACGGATTCAGATACAGGTACCTGGGTAGTGTAAGAAGGAGCGCCAGGGGAGGCAGCTGATGTGCCAGGCAAAGTCGCAGGAAGCGTGGGGGTAACAGGTAACAAAACTGGTGGCCCTTGAGAGGGCTGCACTGCAGGGACAGGAGCCAGCTGAGGGGGAGCTGGCGGCTGTGGGAAGGCTTGCGGCATATTCACTGGGGGCTGCACATTTACAAGCTGTGGAGGCGCTGTGGCATTCTGCGCATACGGGGGTGGCGAACTTAGCAAATGGGACATTAGGGAATCTTTCTCTTTCTCTTTTGTCTCATCTTGCACAAGGGGTGACAAAACAGGGTAACATTTATCAATCCCTAGTTTGTGCTGTCTGTGCAATTGCTCATTCATTTGTTCCTCCTCATTATCTTTAAATTGCACAGCTGCTTGCATCATTGACATACCTCTTTCTCTCTTATTCCTTTTCGCTAGCTTAATTTCCTTCTGTTTGGCTTCCTTTCGCCATAGGCGGAAAGAATCAAACATCGCCGGCCGGGCTTTTTTTTTAAACAATTTTACTTCCAAATTATCTAAGATATCTGTATCGAAACTACCATTTTGGGGCCATTTTAAAACACCGTCCTTTCTGGTGTATCGGATCCATACTTCATTATATGCAATGGGGCCCACGCCATGTTTTACATAAAGCTCATAAGTTGGAGTTCCAATTGGAGGAACCGGACATGAATCCTCCAACTGGAAATCCCTTCCACAACCCAAACAAAACAATCTTCCAAATACACTAGCACCAGGCATCTTCGCTCACTAGTCTAGTTCCAAACTTCAAAGGATTATCGATTACGATAGTCTCGTGAATACACGAGTCCTCTGGCTTTGGCGTTTGCAAACTCCAAATCAAAATAATCCCGAAGGATACCAAAAATCCCAAAGGATACCAAACAAACTGGGAGACGCTCCACTTATATTTAACTGAATATCGATGATCGATGGCGTCACCAGAAGACTCTCTCGATTGTTTCGCTCTACCAAAATCGTCAAGGGTCCAAAACAGGGCGATTAATCAGGGCAGCAGTCCTTCGTAGCCGTCGGGACGCTGAGAACCTCGCAGAAAAGACTTTCGGACCACGTCGACATGCAGGGGGCGATGAAGTGGCGGCCTTCCTCCAGAATTTCTACACGAAGCTCCTCACGAACCTCTGGCTTGGACCGGTACCGCTGAAATCGCTCCATGTTGGGCGCCAACTGAAGTACTGGGAATTTTAAGCCCAGCGGTGCAGGGGAACACACCCTATGACTTCGGGTTCTTCCTGTTTCAGACCTACAGAAACACAGAGTCTTCTGGGTGAAGTCAAAGATCAGTTTATTGGCTGCAGACCAATTACAGGCATCCTAGAAGTACAACAGCGTGTATGTTCTCAGGAGACTGCTAAAAGTTACAGAAACGGGCTTCTCCTTAAATACAAAATATCCTGCTTCAGGCATACATTCTTTGTTTTATGATATGGCCATATTAATGTATACATTACAAACGAAAAAGGCAGAGTCATGATGACCATCCCACATTCCAGTTAAGCCAGCCCACAATTATTTACCCAGCAAGGCTCAGATCCCACATCAGATATCAACAGGCCCCAATAAACACGAGCATCTCCTGTTTGGAAAACAAGCCATAAAGCAGGAAGAGTCAGGTGTGAAAGAGATTAGCTGGAGGCTTGTGTGGGATGAAAAGACTTTATGGTGTGTCAAACCCTGATGCTAATCACAGGTGGCCGCAGGACGGGGAGCTCGTGAGACCGGACTGACCTGGGGCAGCAGAGCCAAGCTGCCCAGGTCACAGAGAAGTCAAAGGAAGGCACATGTGCTCTAAAAGGCCCGTATTTGCTTCATGATATGTAGCCTATGTGAGGGCAACCATAAGATGGCCACCGCTCTAAGATGGAACCCACAAAGTCAATGTATAATAACGTATACACAGTGCATTCATAGCTAAAACGTTACACAAAGCACTTGTGTTTCTCCCTTACGGCGCCAAGCTGCTTGAAGCCCATGTAACCAGCTGCATATCCAACTTCATAGAAACATCCGACTACCTGGAGTCTAACCAAGCCGGGTTCCGCCAGGCACACTCCACCGAGGCGGTGATCCTCGCTGTCCAGAATACCCTAAGGACCAACGCCGATAATGGAATCCACCAAGCCCTCGTACTCCTCGACTTGTCGGCCGTGTTCGACACGGTGGATCACACCATCTTATTACACCGTGTCGAAGAAGCCGGCCTTAGCGGCGCGGCTCTTGACTGGATTAAGTCCTTTCTGACGGACAGATCCCAGGCAGTAAAGCTGGAGAACTTTATGGCACCCAAACTCTCCACCACTTGCGGTGTCCCACAGGGCTCCTCATTATCTCCCCTCCTTTTTAACTTATATCTAAAACCGCTACTGCACTCCCTGAAAAACAGGAAAGTCACCATCTACAACTATGCGGATGGTATTCCCCCTCAACTCCACGGACTCCACTGAGGAATTCCAAACTACCATGCTGCACATCCAGAGCTGGATGGATCAGAACCATCTCAAGCTCAATCCAGGAAAAACTGAGCTTGTACTCCCCGGTAACAGCGCATTAAGCTGGGGCCCCCACTTCTGGCCGGCCTCGATGGGCACCCCTCCATCTCCCTCTCAGTCAGTGATGAGCCTCAGGGTCACTCTCTGCTCCGACCTCTCACTAAAAACCCAGGTCGGAACAGTGATCTCTTCCTGTTTCTTTCAGTTAAGAAAGATCAAGAAAATTGCCCATCTGCTGACTCACTCTGCTCTCATTCAGGTGGTACTCGCCTTGGTCCTTTCGCGACTAGACTTTTCCAACTCCATCTACTTGGGCCTACCCCTCGCCCTTGCTAATCGCATGCAGATTGTTCAAAATCAAGCGGCCAGATTAATATTTAAGAGCAACCGCAGGAAGTCGGCCAAACCTCTGTTAGCCTCCCTTCATTGGCTCCCTATAGCCCAACGGATCACCTTTAAGGTAGGCTGCATAATCTTCAAAGCATTCCACGGAAAAAGTCCCAGGTTCGTCAATCAACTCATAAATAAATACGAACCGACCCGTGACCTTCGCTCTGCCCACCTGTCCTTCCTCACGCTGCCTACGTTCAAAAAGAAACGACTTGGTGGATCCCGTTTCACCTACCTTGCCCCAAAAACCTGAAATTCCTTCCCCCTGTCTACTCGGAATTGTACTAAGCTGGCAGAGTTTAGGGGAGCTCTGAAGACCTGGTTATTCAAACAAGCGCACGGTTAGAGTATTGTTACCATCTATCTCTTCAGTTTACCATCTGTCTCACTTAGCGCCATGAAACCCCTGGGTGACCGTGCGCTTAACAAATTCCGAATAACATAACATAACATAACTTGTACATACCGCATTGACCATTCGCTGTTCGCTAATACCGGGATAGACAGGGGTAGGGCCCTGCCTCCTACGCGGTCCCAAATTCTAAAGTACCACATATCCCCAGTGCACTGCAACTCATGGACACTTCTGTTTGCATGTTTGCTGTCCTCTGGACTTTTTCCGGCTTCCTCGATGTTGGTCAGCAGTTGACACTTTTATGCATGTGTTTTCTGTTTCCGTTGCACTGGTGTCTAATGTTCAAGTGGTTGCCAGCACCAGACATTCCGTGCGGAATGGCTTACACTCAACCCAAGGAAAAGTGGGGCAGCGCACACATAACTTCAGAATAAACTGATTAATATGAAAAACTTATAACCTAGGTGCTACAGTGTTATGCTTGCTGTCAACCCACACACATCCAGCACAGGCGTCACTGTACATGTGGCCCTGCCAATAAAGGGGCCGGGCGCATGTGCCCGTAGCCAGTTCAACATAATATCTGCATATGTCCCTGTGGTCATGTTGTATGCATCAGGGCCCTGGGCCCTACGCCATTACATTGTGGTGTGTACATCGGATGCAGACGTCTCACCGCAGGCGGCGGGTTGGAGCTTGGACATGTAGCTTTATAGTCACCCACTCAACTCGTAAGCGGAGTGGCCAGGGCCGTCGTACGCAGAGCCAACATGGGTGTGTGACTGCTATTTGAGCGCCCCTGCCCGTGGTTCTGTACTGTGAATGTGCATCTGCATGTGTCTCTATGGCAGTGTGGGTCTCCTTAGTGGAGTGTTGATGGCCCCTGAAGGGTGATAGACACCTACATATGTGTCCTGGTTCGCATTCCATGGGTTCGGCCCCCACCCACACCTGTTGGGCCACCTCCTTTTGGCGTGCAGGAACATGGCATTGGGGTGCGATGTGTGGGTGGGTGAAGTGTCGTGAGCCAGCTGTGCTTGCGGGTGCTTCCTGCTGTGTGGTCTGTTGCAGGCTCGGTGTTCTTCTCTGAGTAGCTTGGCTGTCCGGGTCCTGGTGGGGGGTTGCGTGGGATATCCATGTACTGTTGTAGGGCGTCGGTGTCGACGGTGTGGTGGTCCTCTCCGGGATCACTGATGTGTTGTATTCTGTTCTCTGCTGAAGGTGTTGTGTACCCCTCTGCGATGTGAAGGGGAGGTGCGTATTGACTTTGTGTTGACATATATGTTGGCGCATTGTGCAGGTTTGCATGCAGACTGTATGGCAATGTACATTGTGACTGTTTGGGGGGTGCTGGATTCTTCTGCGGGACAGTGTACATTTGGTCTACATGACGGACGTGAGGTCGTACACGTACATTTCTATTTCACAGTTTCCGGCTCCGTCAGATGTAGTAGGCATGTTTCTGTGCATGTGCAGAGCCAGTTGTGTCCTCTGTTCTGCAGTGTTGGCTATGCGCGTTGTTCCTCGTTGTCGTCAATGTGGGTGTGCTGTTTGTCCTATGTGTGTGTGCAGCAGTGTGCCAAGGGGATCGGGGCCATGGACCTGGGTGATTGTGGGTGTGCAATGTGCTACACCTCGATGTTCATGTATGCCATTTTGCCTACTCCCCCCGTGCCCCCAGTCCCTGTTTGTTGCACTCCCTGTTGATGTTGTGTCAGGTCCTCTCGAGCTGTGTCCGTATGCCCCACTCCTTGCACCGTCTCCACATTGATGACAGTGGCCTGGGTTTCCTTCAGCTCTTCCAGTGGCGCTGGACTGCCACCTCCTGTCGCCGTTGCTGCCTTCCTGTTTAGGTAGTCACGTCATGCCGGCGCCTATTGGCCTCCTGGATTGGCCTCCTCGGCACTCCGACTGCAATCCAGGTGGTCTGCTAGTGGGTCAGTTGCTGGTAGTGTTCTGTCACCTACGTGACGCTGGTCTTGTTTTCCTGCGGTCTGCACCCCTTCTTCCTCTCCCTCTTCTCCTTGGCCTTCCCTGACCCCGTTGTTCCTTGCTGGTAGTCTGTGGGGGTTGTGAGATTTGAGTTGACCCCTGTGCTGTGTCAGGGTGCATCCATGTTGCTACGCACAGTGGATTGTTTTTGGTGTATTTTTCTGTGGTTTTTATGGTGCATTGTTCCGCCAGACGCGTGGGATTTGCAGGCCTGTGGCTGGTTTTCGCTACTTTTTGTACCGCGGTTGGCCTCATCGCATTTTTTTTGTGTTCGCGTATCGCATTTATGCGGCGTAGCGTTTATTTTCACGTGGACATTTGGCGCGTTATCTGGTAACTATCGCATGCTACCGCCTTGTTGTGAATTCCACGTTGACACTGGGTTATTTTCCCGCGATAGGCTGCGATATTGAAAGTTGCGTTACACTACTCTTGTGGTAGTTATCACACGTTCTTGTGAATATGCCCCTATATGTAGCGGTGGCACTGTGTCCAACAACCTATGGGCAGCCAAACCCCCAACATGCAAGGCCTTTAGCCATGCAAAGTGTGGGGGTTGCCATAGGGCCAGGCCTATAACCAGGCCCTGCGTCCAAACCCCGCAGGTATCTTACCCTCTGCCATGCATGGCACAGGGTTGGCCTAAGGCCAGGCCCTGTGCCCAACCTCGGTGAGTAACCAACCCTCCAATTTGTGAAGGGGTTAGCCCTTCAAGGTATAAAAGTCATGCCTATTGGCTTTGTCAAGGAGTAACTATATCAGTATACCAGACCAGCCTAACGGCTTTGTTTGTCAATGGGGTCACCACAACAACATATGAAAGCAAACCTATAGTTTTTGTCAAGGGGTCCACACATTAAACTGAAAGGCAAACCTGTTGGCTTCGTAAAAGGACTACTTTTTAAATAAAACGTTATTGACATGTTAGGATTTAAAAAATGTCATCCAATAGTCTCCATCATCATATTTCAAACCATTTATCAGTAATCACAAACATTGCCATGTTTATCTTTTATCAATACACATTTAACAAAGCATTTGTTTACAAGTAACTTTAAACATGTGGGAACTAGGACCTCAAAATACAGCCAAAAGACCAACCACAAGAGGTCTTTCCGTTTCTGGGACATAGAGCAAAAAGGTCCAGCTCCTGGTGTCCTGTTATATGAACGCCAGGAAAAATAGAGATAGTTGTATAAGATTATTTCTGGGGAGCTGCTGCACTATTACAGCTCCCCCCACAACCCTCTCTTGCAATATTTGTGGTGCCCCTGCCCAACTGGGACACCACAGAGCTTCACTGAAAATTACTACCTCGCCCACCAAAGGGCATTATGGGGCGTTCCTGACTGGGAACAGTGAATACTGAATGACTCGCTCTGGCAACTAATTTAGTATTCATGTCCTCAGCGTGCCTTTGTTTTTTGAGGTGCCCCGATCCCACCCTGCACATTCCACAGCTTTTTTTTTACCGATGTGGGCCACAGGGGGATTTGCTGTGGGCCCTGCTACCCCATCGGCTCATTGCAACAGCTCCTGTAATCTCGGACCACGTGAGAGTCAGCATACTGTTTCTTCTCCCGCCTGGCAGGAGCACCTTTTTAGATCTCACCTGAGCCAGCGCATGCGCTGCGCTGCCGAGACATTTAGTAAGTGGGCTTTTAAAAATCCTACCACTTGCTTTTGGTGGCCTCATGCTTGCGGTTACGAGTGCAGCCACCAACTGGCTTTTTGTCATGGCTCATTAAGCCTTACAGCGCGCGAATCACTTTTATTTTAATGCTCCTCCACCCCCTTGCTCTCTGCTCTCACTACCCCCTCCCTTTTCCCCCTCCCACCCTCTCCCTACCCCATCCCTTCTCTGAAAAATGTCACTGCGCAAGAGCAGGCCCTATGCGGACTCCGGCGTCACTCACCTTTGGATGTTTGTATTGATATTGCTACGCCACGGTGTCCCTGCACACGCTGTTGTCCCTACCATCCTCCCACGCCTGTCTATGTGCGCGTCGGCAGTATTTTGACTCTAATTTGTTTTAAAACTGGCCCTTATTTCCATTAAGGCCCAACCTTCTGTAGCAGGGCTTTCCCTGCCCTCGAAGCCCAGGCCTTAGTTGATTCCATGCAGCAGGCACCGGTCGCGTTACTAGAGATCTCCAGAGGGCCGATCCTTGTGCTTAATTCAGCACAATCTCTGCTTTCAGCACAGAGGTCACCGTGTGGGAAGAGCACATGATTCCAATTACGTGACCCGGCCTCGGTGCACGTATGGGAAGATATCACAGCTTACGCCACTTTTTTTTCTCCTTCCTTACTGCGTTGTTTAACGAGACACCAAGCGAGCGAGCGAAGTAGAGACCGCGTAAATATTTAATATATTTCTGCAGAATATATAATGAGTTTTCTTAGCCTCAGTTGGTAATTTTCTCCCTCCGCAGATGTGAAAAGAGGGTTTGTTTTGCCTGCGGCAGTCTTCCCTCGCTGTTTTGTATTTTTTTTTTTTTACAAAGCTTGCGTAGATGTCTACAAAGCTAAAGTGAGAGGTTACCGTTCCCACGTTTTTAGATGGTGTTTTTTTCTAACAGATTCTGCTGAACAATAACTAGATAACTGCAGACAAATTAGACGTTTAACATTCGAATGACGTCGCCAAAACATGTCATCTGCACTGTCGAATATCAAGAACAGACATTAGTGTTCCAGCTTGTTTTTTTGCAGCATATGTACTTAAACCAAACATTGGCACAGCTAGTAGGGCTGGCGTTAACTGCTACCCTCTTGGTTTTACCAATGCTTATTATGTTTGTGAATGGTTTTGCATGAAGACCCATCGTACGAAAAAACAGGCATTCCCCAAGAACAAACATCTTTATATTTATATGAGAAACCACACATTGCGCTGGAAATCCCTGGCGGACTTATTACTTATTGTGGGGACATGCACATTGAGAAAGGTGAACTATGTTCTCACTGAAGGAACTACTTATTGTGCAGACGTGCACATTGTGCAAGATGAGAGGTCCTCACTCAGTGCCAGTAGCGGAAGTTGGGTGACCCTGTGCCCCATGCTGTATACTGTGGTGGGCGGAAGGCAAATGTGAATGACACTGCAACAGACCAATGGGTGAATAGGACCGATTTAAATCCCCTGTAAACAAATAGGTATAGTTTAGATATTTTTATGTAAAGCAAAAGTTCTTGGCTAGAGGCAGACCTAACACGAGCAAGTAATTGCAGGTTCTTGCACTACAGTAGTCTTACAGAAAATCACTCGCGGATTCTTAAAGAAAGTTAAAGATAAAGCAGATTAAGAAAAAAACATTAGGACAACCCTATGTGAACAAGCATTGGCAAAGTCTCGCTTTTTTGACACATTTTATTTGCTGCTGCTTTTTGCTGATGCTATGCAACATCGGCAACGAAAGCAATAAAAGGAGCAATGATGCAGCTGGGTCATTTCATATGCACATATATGCTTCATTACATATGGTATATATAAACAAGCATTTGGGACCTTATAAGTGTTTAGTTATCCAGCACAATATCCTTGGTGCAACAACATCAAGTGTTGCATGGCTAAACACTTATAAGGTCCTAAAGGCGAGACCTATTGGCTATGCCAATGCTTTTTCTCTGGGCTTTCAGAGGCAGGAGTAATACAGTGGTTCACTTCCCTGCCCACCCTGCCTGTGCAGAGGTTGGCAGGGAGCTGTGCATCTGACGCACCACCCTGCCCCAGACATGAGCAGCTGGATCTGACACCATCGGCACAAGGGATGGAGTCCCCTGGAAGGCAAATATAAAGAGGCCCCAGGGCATTGGGTGCCTTGTGCCAGATTATGGCTCACTGGGGCCCGTACCCCCCCAAACAAAAATAAATATCATGCCCTCACTGGCTGCATCATCGGGGAATGAGGTACCCAGGACACCAAGAGTAAATCGGTCCCAGGTGATGGGGTCCCCAGAGCCATTTTATAGATCAGTGAGGGGAACCCACACCCCCACCTCCCCAAAAATATTTGTGTGCCGGTCCCCATGTCCTGCCCCACCTTGGAGCTTATTTTCTTTCATTGGATTGGGCACAGGTTTTTTTTGTTTGTTATTAAAATTCCGCAGTTCTTCGACGGTATAGCGGATAAAAAACGTTTTCAAATTTGCTTGTAGCCCCTACGGTGGTCCCTTTCACAAATGCCAGTGGTGCAGGGTATCCCGTCCCTGCCCCTACTATTCTTTCTGGTCCAAATTTCCAGGACAGGGTACCAAGCCCACAAGTCTGGTAATGGGTGCCACAACATTTCTATTAATGTTATGACAAGCCAATCAGAGTGCTCGTTCTAAAAAGGCCCAGTCAGCCAGTGGTATAGCAAGGGGGAAGGGGCCGAGGGGGGTCCGGTCCGCTCCGGGCAGCATGAGTTTTGGGGGTGGCGGTTTCACCCCCCCCAGCTCTCTTATTTGTGGCCGTTGCGGGGTGACGGCCACAGGAATCGCCAGCACCACCACCCCCGCTCTTTCATTCGGCTGCCGTGGGCGGCAAACACAGGGGCCTCCATGGGCTCATAAGGCCTAGCTACACCATTGCCCTCAGCCAATCAGAAGACTTACAGTTTTGCATTTCTGCTCAATGGTCCAGATACGCATAGATTATGAACTTTAATTTTAAACAAGCATTGGCATAGCCAATAGGTCTTGCCTTTGGTACCTTGTAAGTGTTTAGTTATCCAGCACAATATCCTTGGTGCAACAACATCAAGTGTTGCATGGCTAAACACTTATAAGGTCCCAAAGGTGAGACCTATTGGCTATGCCAATGCTTGTTTTTGTTCCAAGGACACCAGCAATACTTATCACAAGAACTGCATAGTGCCAAAGGTCCTCCCTGCTTAACTACCAAAATATAAAGATGGAACTATATTGATAGTTGGAAAATATTAATTTTAATACTATAGACTTAGGGCATCCCCAAACACAAAATGGAAAGAAAATATATATTTCCTGAAATGTTCAAGCATGTCTATCAGGCATAATGTGATGTAGAGCGAAGCAGAAGACAAGGTGGCTAATGTCTTAAATATGGTTCTCCAACACCAGAGGGCCTCCTCGTTGGTGAACAGTGCAAGAAGACAGTCACTCATGTACAGTGTGCCAGTTAAAAGCTGAGACCTACTGTGTGCCCTATCACTGTAATTAAGTAATCTCCCTCCTCCACACTTCGTGAGCTACTTAAAGGCTGGCACACGCAGTATGCCCTTTAGCCCTTTTCAACATAAGGGAATCACCCAAGCAGGACTCCTGTATACAATGCGCTTTAACAGTGTTACTGTCACGAAAAAGTGAATTTCATCGCTGAATTTAAGGTGGGAATATGACTTTTCTTGATGTGTTCTTAACTGTGACTTCTGCAGCAGAACAACAAAGCTGTGTGAGCTACTTTTGAGACAACGGCTGATGGATTCATTCAGTCCATCGCCAATTAGTGAACGCTGCACATTTTTTAGTGCATGGCAAAGTTTTTTTTAAAGGAACAGTAGGTGTTGTAGGGTGAGTTCACTTTTAAACACCCGCTTGTACTACTTTATAAAACGTCTAAACTGGAACCCCACTTTGTCCTTGAGGGTAGGTAATATCCTCTTCGGGGTCTAAGTGCCCACCTACCACCGACCACCTTAGAAGGTTTTAAGCTACAAGTTCACACGCATGCGCAGTGTGCGAAAGACCGTACTTGGAGGTTATTGGTGCTGAAGGTTCAGTGGAACGGGAGCTATGTTCTGACAGGTGGGGAGGAAGCACAGCATGTCATTTATGGCTGTATTTTACTAGTCACCATTGGCAGGGGAGGTCATGGTGTGTTTTTTTCATGCTTGCCAAAGCACCCGTACAAGCCCGCAGGATAAAGGCCCCAGTCATTTATCACTCACCCTTTACACACAAGAGAGAGAGAGAGAGAGAGAGAGAGAGAGAGAGAGAGAGAGAGAGAGAGAGAGAGAGAGAGAGAGAGAGAGAGAGAGAGAGGGTCTGTGTGTGTTTGTGTTTGTGTATGTGTACGTGTGTGTGTGTGTGTGTGTGTGTGTGTGTGTGTGTGATGCAGCGTGGAATGCAAAATGCCTCCCTCCATCACAGACCGCAAATCATATAGACACACTCATTTACTACTTTCGCTGGTGGGGCCCATAACACCAACATTCATTCCCTATTGGTCTGTGTTTCTAAGGAGGTGATTATTCCATTCGCTGTAAATGGAAGGAAATACCTGTTTGTCTCCAATGAGCGATAGATCCACCTAACCTTCTCTCCCTCATTAAGACCTGAACATCACCTTTAGTTTCCCTTCCATGGATAGGCCATGGATCTGCTAGTTGCAGGTTTGTGTATTTTCTAATTCTATAATTACTTTACATCAATACATTCTATTGAAATAAACAAATCGACACAATTCTATAATTAAGAAATCGAATTTATCTAAATAGTGCAAGCAACTTCATTAATTAATTTAGCAGTTGGTCATCATATTGACCTATTCTGGCTAAATGTCGTCCTCTAAGTCAAATTTAGATCTTTTGTCTCTCAATGCCCATGGAAAGCAATTATTCAGTTCCTCAGGAAAATGGGCATCTGATCAGTTTGTCATAGATTCAGGGAAACAGCTGTCCTGCAGTGTCACCGTCCTCTCCGTCAGCATAACATCAGGAAATCGAAAGCGCGCTTAACACCTCTCTATTCTATCATAATTTATAGTAAAATCACATTCCAAAAGTATCGAATATTATTTTAGAATGTCTCTGATTGGTCAGTCAAATTTGTTCAGCAGGGTTCTTACACGGTAAATGTCTCTTTAGATGTAGTTCATAATTTTTTCGGTCCAAAGTATCTTTTTATTGTTTCTTTCAGAGAAGCTGGCTTGCTGCCCAGAACGTCCTTGAGGGGCACAGTCGGGTTAGGGTCGCGTAGAGGCCACTGTTGCTAGCGGCGACGCATGCGCACTTCACCCAGAGCCTTTCGTAATGGAGTCAATTCGTCAGATAGGGATGTCAGCCATTTTGTGGCCACTCCAAATGGTCAACTCAAGCAAAGAAACACAAAAAGGTAATTAATACATAGAAATGACTAATAAAATGTTATTCCCTCGCTAATACCCATATGTATGTGTATTTATCTAGCCAAAAGCAACACTCAATGCGATTTATACTTACTAAATAAAGCACGAATCACAATTACATCACCAAAGCAACATATATCATGCAACATTCTAATTATCTATCCTTAGTATGCGTACGAAATTTAGTTCACGTCATTAATTAGGCCATGCAGATGCAAATCCCACGTGTATTTTGGTCATTAATAAGGTTGGTTAGTTATTTTCACATCACTCCAAACCATTAGTACGATTATAATTAATTAATTAATCTAATTAATAAAATGACATGCAAAAATGGGGTGGGTATACAAAATTTTGCATAACCTGCTCCGGCAATCCCCTCTTTGGTGATTTTATCACCACACCACCCAAAATTTTGTTCTGTCTTTACGGAATCTTTAAAATGTTTTCTTGCTCTTAATCATAATTCAGTTTCACCTACGTCTTCTCTTTTTACTGATTTTAAATAACAACAAGAGCACCCAAAAAAAAGTCGGCCAGGGACCCTGGGAATTACGTATTTATAAACAACAATAGTCCCTAGGAAGGATTAAATGGAAACAGCAATGAATAAGGACCCAATCAGTACTTATTTTTAAAGACTTGTCCAGCCGGACAGTGGTCATGGATTTTACTGGTATGATAATGGAGCAAAAATATCAAAGGAATTCACAAAGTGGGACACAAGCCTGTGTCCCTTACATATAGCAAGACATGGAACAAAGAAACAAGGTTCAGGCAAGAAAGCTGTTTGTTGCAAATGACAAGAATAGAAAATGGACCAACAAACAATTCACAGAGCACCCTTATGTATCACACTTAGTATTACTAAGAACATATAGGGTGTTTACAGGTGTCGACGGCGTTTCGATCCTATAAAAGGAATATTAGGATCATCATCAGGACAACAATAATTATGCCTGTACAATATAACCTGAATAGCCTTAAAAAAGAAGGGGGAGGGGAGGAAGGAGAGAAAGGATAACAATTAGAAAATAGTCCATCAAAAAAACATGATTAAAAAGGACAAGATTTAAAAAGTCTGATCAATAACATTTCTGTACGTCATCATATAACAAGGAAGAAGGAATGCTAAAGCAACGAAAGAAAGGAATAGCATGAGAAAGCATTAATTCTTAAGCAACAGACAGTCTTCAGGTTGTCAATAGTATTGCAGAGTATAGTACGTGGTAGTTTGTGGTAAGGATCAATATCTAGGAGTGATCATGACAGCCAATAAGAAGTGCAATTATTAAGGAGCTGAGGATACGCTCCTGACAGTCTAATTACATGAATTACGTGTGATGCTAGGAAGGCGAATTAATGACGAATGTCATCATAAAACCATGGCAGGAGTCCGGTAACATCATAGATATAAAATTTCGTCGTGACAAAAGTTCACATGCATTCATCAAGGGCTGGCATTGGGAAGACAGTATTGTTGCAAAACATAGCAACTAGGGCAGGGAGCAGTTCCCGTTAGTGCACATGCCTAACAATCAAGGAAAAAGGTGCAACAGACAATAAGCTCAGGAGTAAGCTTGTGACAGCCAAGATGTGGGGAAGGTGTTGGGACGGGTGGTAGTCCACGGAGGATGGAAACAAGTGGTAAAAAGTGGCGAGCTAGTGATAGCGAGTGCGGCCGGTGCGAAGAACTTACCGCAAGGCGGTGGATCCGGGGTGTACTCTGTGTGTAAAAGAGGAGAAGTTAAGGTGTATCTGAAGGAGTGCGGATAGGGAAGAGAGGGGGAAACGAGTGGAGGGAGACTCACCGTTACACGGAGTGGAGGATATTCCGTAACGGATATGGAAGGCGGGTAATGCCTAATTTCAATCGCGTGACAGGATCGTCATGGGGGCTGATTAGTAGTAAGCGATGGTACGCTGTGAAAGATATACGGTGATTAGGAACCAGCGACAAGGCGTTAAACCAACGGATTAGAGTGAAGAAGGTGGAAACTCACCAATGTTTAGGAGTAATCGCGAGAGTCCGTCAATGCGGGGAGCAGCATCCGATAATACGGCAGCTGCCGGGTAAGGAAACCAGGAGTGTGTTAAGGACAGAGGGGAAATCTGATTGATCGGCCCATGCGGGGACGTGAAAAGAGAGGAAGGACAGCATTGAATAGTGGTTGCCATCTTGGAAAGGTCAGAATATCGAGGAATAAGCAAAGTAGTTATTGAGACAGAGGAATAGGGTTGTTAAGGCCCTAATAAAGTAGTAGTAAAATCAAGAGATGAAAATGGCAAAGGAGTATTTAGAATGAAAATTAAGGCAACTTACAAGGTAAATTTAGTGACGTGGTATGGAGAAACGGGAAGGTGACCACAGGAAAGGGATACAATGGAACGCTAAGGAGATGAAAAATTATAGTAAACCAGAGAATGTAGACGATGCATTTGCAGTTAATTGCTCAAGACAGAAAAGCAGTTAGAAAATCATAGAGAAAATCATTGAGACAGAGTCAGAGGATAAGGAGCAAGCATTTTGAAACTCATTTGAATATCTAGAGGAGTTCTTAGTCGATGGGGAGAGCAGTGTTTGAATTAGGATCAGATAGTTGTGGTCCAATCCTCATGCCTGTTCATTCCTGTGTTGAGGCTATCTGTCTTCAGGATCCATTTTAACTCTTCTTTGTTCAGTATTTTCACGATATCACCACCCCTTAGTGGTAGCTTAACAGCAGAAATAACAGTCCAACGTATTTCATCCTCAGAATGTTTCTTTTCCAGGAAGTGTTCAACCGATGGTGCTGTGAGGATTTTACATCTAATTCTACTCCGATGTTGAGAAATTCGTAGGCGGATCTTTTGTGTCGTCTGGCCAATGTAAATTTTATTGCACGGACAGAAGATCGCATACACGACATTGATAGAATTACAATTAGTGAACATTTTCAATTCATTTCTGATGTTGCCAAAGACAAAGACTTTACATTCAATGGTCATTGCACATACTACACAATTGCCACATTTAGCATGGCCTTTTAATGGTGGAAGTGTCCAGATGTCAATTAAAGTATTGGTGGTTTTCTTACTGGTAGTGGTGGGTAAAGCTGCACGTACCAAGTGGTCCTTAATATTTTTATTTTTATTGAATGCGAACAAGGGACGTTCTAAGCAGAGAATGCCAGCATTCAGAATTGGCCAATTATTAAGGATGCTTTTACGTATGACATTAGACACTGTGGAAAATGTAGTGACGCAAACCAATCGGTTGGAATCTGGCTTGGGTTTGGGTTCAAGAAGAGTTTCACGGGGACAGTACCATGCCCGTTTCATAGAGTTACGTACTAATCTTCTGGGGTAGCCCCTTTTGGATAGTTTTGTGCAAAGTATTTTAGCTTCATGAAAGTAGTCCTCCTTTAAAAAGCAGTTTCTGCGGATCCTCAGAAATTGCGAAAAAGGGAGGGAATCTCTCAAGGCACGAGGGTGACTACTGTTGTAACTCCACAAAGTGTTCCGTTCAGTAGGCTTACGAAAAAGGCTGGTGACAAGATACCCATCTATGTGCTTAATCGTAAAATCAAGGAAGGGAATAGAGTCTCTTTCATGAGTCAGGGTAAATTTAAGTCCCCCAAAATTGATATTGAGCCAATGGACGAACGGGGCGAGTAGATTTTCATTGGCCTGCCATATCATAAATATATCATCAATGTATCTCTTCCACTTATTGATACATGATGAAAAAGGGTTATCAGTGGTGAGAATACAGTTCATTTCTAATGCATCCATGTATAGAATGGCCAAATTTGGGGCAAAAATTGCGCCCATGGATGTACCTTTGACTTGTTGGTAAAAAAGGTCTTCAAACATGAAAAAATTCCTGGTTAGGCATACTTCTAGTAGTTGCAATATGAAGTTGGTAGGGACTGTATGGGGCTGAGGTCTTTGATCAAGAATGGTTTCAATCACAAGCAGGGAATCCCTTTGTGGTATATTTGTATAAAGGGATTCGACATCCAAGGTACACAGAATGTTAAGTGTAGGGTCATAGGGGTGGTTCTCAATCAGGTTAATCATAGACATGCTATCACGGATATAGCAGTCAGTGAAAGGAACAAAGTCCTTGTTGAAATGATTAACATAATGGCCTAGGGGCTCAAGAATGGAGCCACAACCAGAGACAATAGGGCGTCCAGGGGGTTTCTCAAGGTTTTCGTGAATCTTAGGGAGCGTGTAGATTACTGGCATCCTGGGGCTTTTGATATTGAGAAATTGATATTCAAGTTTACTCAAGAAACCATGTTGTAGGCCTTCATCAGTGATCTGTCTGATGAGGGTCTGAAGTTCCTTAGTGGGATTGGTACTCAATTTACAGTAATGATCTGTGTTTACCAATTGACGATTAACTTCATCTCTACTATCCTTTATCTCTTGTAACACAATCCCGCCACCCTTGTCAGCAGGTTTGATTATTAGATTGGGATTTTCACGAAGAGAAGATATAGCTGCTTTTTCTTCTCTGGTAATGTTATAAGGGATGTAGTGGTGTGCAGCAGAAATGTTTGTTAGTTCTTTAAGAACAAGTTTCTCAAATGTAATAATCTCACTTGGGATCATATTGGGGTGTGGTGAGAACGTAGATGGTGGTCTAAGTGGAGCATTTGATAGTTTGGGTGTCATTGGGTTTTGTAAAAAGTAGCTTTGGAGCCTTATTTTACGAAAAAACCTTAAGAGTTCCGTCTGGAGATCAAGGAAATTCGGGTATGTCGTCGGGACAAACGAAAGCCCTTTGCTTAGTAATGAAATCTCATGACTGGAGAGTACATGTGTAGAGAGATTAAAAAGAGAAATGGTCAAACTTTGGTCAGTCATGTTGATGTGCATTCAGAGTCTACCATCGGTAGAATTTCTGGCGTGTTTGGCGCTCTCCAGGAGGGTTGTACCAACGAGGGCGTTGTCTGCCCCTTCCTCTCCTTGGTGGATCTTGTTGGTCCTGTCCTAAAAAAAGGGGATTAGGGGTTTGTGTGGGTTACTTGTACCCTCTCCTGCGTCTGAGCTATCTGAGGACTCCGCGGAGGTGTCAGAGAACCCTACTAGATTCTGGCGTCTATTAAACCGACCCCAAGGTCTCGAATTTTGGGGATTGTTATAGGCACGATTTGTATAGAAATCTTTATTCAGATAAGGGTACGCTCGTTCTGGAGCAAAGGATTTGATATCCCTTTTGACCTTGTTGGATTTTTTATTTTGTTCTATCCGACGGAACTCCTCGGCTGTTTTATCGACCTTTTCCAACAATTTTTTTGCGTCTGGGACTGTATTATTATCTTTGATATTTTTCTCTATATCGTTGATAATCTTAGTGAGTTCCTGGAGTTCCTTAGAGGCAATATCTATGCCAAGTACTAGCCAATGTCTAGAACATGTGGTACCAATATAGCTGAAATTGTTTATGTATTTTGGGTTGTCTGTGAAGACGCCCGGAATGTTTCTAACTATTAGGCCTTGTGGAATTGTGTTAGATTTGAGATACTCGGTTAGCATACGTATCATAAGTTCCAAACGGATGAATTTCTTTTTTTGCTTTTCTAATTCTTCTGAGCAATTAGTCGCTCATTACTGTAAACTGAGTACCAATCCCACTAAGGAACTTCAGACCCTCATCAGACAGATCTCTGATGAAGGCCTAACATGGTTTCTTGAGTAAACTTGAATATCAATTTCTCAATATCAAAAGCCCCAGGATGCCAGTAATCTACACGCTCCCTAAGATTCACAAAAACCTTGAGAAACCCCCTGGACGCCCTATTGTCTCTGGTTGTGGCTCTATTCTTGAGCCGCTAGGCCATTATGTTAATCATTTCATCAAGGACTTTGTTCCTTTCACTGACTGCTATATCCGTGATAGCATGTCTATGATTAACCTGATTGAGAACCACCCCTATGACCCTACACTTAACATTCTGTGTACCTTGGATGTAGAATCCCTTTATACAAATATACCACAAAGGGATTCCCTGCTTGTGATTGAAACCATTCTTGATCAAAGACCTCGGCCCCATACAGTCCCTACCAACTTCATATTGCAACTACTAGAAGTATGCCTAACCAGGATTTTTTTCATGTTTGAAGACCTTTTTTACCAACAAGTCAAAGGTACATCCATGGGCGCAATTTTTGCCCCAAATTTGGCCATTCTATACATGGATGCATTAGAAATGAACTGTATTCTCACCACTGATAACCCTTTTTCATCATGTATCTATAAGTGGAAGAGATACATTGATGATATATTTATGATATGGCAGGCCAATGAAAATCTACTCGCCCGGTTTCTCCATTGGCTCAATAACAATTGTGGGGGACTTAAATTTACCCTGACTCATGAAAGAGACTCTATTCCCTTCCTTGATCTTACGATTAAGCACATGGATGGGTATCTTGTCACCAGCCTTTCTCGTAAGCCTACTGAACGGAACACTTTGTTGAGTTACAACAGTAGTCACCCTCGTGCCTTGAGAGATTCCCTCCCTTTTTCGCAATTTCTGAGGATCCGCAGAAACTGCTTTTTAAAGGAGGACTACTTTCATGAAGCTAAAATACTTTGCACAAAACTATCCAAAAGGGGCTACCCCAGAAGATTAGTACGTAACTCTATGAAACGGGCATGGTACTGTCCCCGTGAAACTCTTCTTGAACCCAAGCCAGATTCCAACCGATTGGTTTGCGTCACTACATTTTCCACAGTGTGTAATGCCATACGTAAAAGCATCCTTAATAATTGGCCAATTCTGAATGCTGGCATTCTCTGCCTAGAACGTCCCTTGTTCGCATTCAAGAAAAATAAAAATATTAAGGACCACTTGGTACGTGCAGCTTTACCCACCACTACCAGTAAGAAAACCACCAATACTTTAATTGACATCTGGACACTTCCACCATTAAAAGGCCATGCTAAATCTGGCAATTGTGTAGTATGTGCAATGACCATTGAATGTAAAGTCTTTGTCTTTGGCAACATCAGAAATGAATTGAAAATGTTCACCAATTGTAATTCTATCAATGTCGTGTATGCGATCTTCTGTCCGTGCAATAAAATTTACATTGGCCAGACGACACAAAAGATCCGCCTACGAATTTCTCAACATCGGAGTAGAATTAGATGTAAAATCCTCACAGCACCATTGGTTGAACACTTCCTGGAAAAGAAACATTCTGAGGATGAAATACGTTGGACTGTTTTTTCTGCTGTTAAGCTACCACTAAGGGGTGGTGATATCGTGAAAATACTGAACAAAGAAGAGTTAAAATGGATCCTGAAGACAGATAGCCTCAACACAGGATTGAACAGACATGAGGATTGGACCACAACTATCTGATCCGAATTCAAACACTGCTCTCCCCATCGACTAAGAACTCCTCTGGATATTCAAATGAGTTTCAAAATGCTTGCTCCTTATCCTCTGACTCTGTCTCAATGATTTTCTCTATGATTTTCTAACTGCTTTTCTGTCTTGAGCAATTAACTGCAAATGCATCGTCTACATTCTCTGGTTTACTATAATTTTTCATCTCCTTAGCGTTCCATTGTATCCCTTTCCTGTGGTCACCTTCCCGTTTCTCCATACCACGTCACTAAATTTACCTTGTAAGTTACCTTAATTTTCATTCTAAATACTCCTTTGCCATTTTAATCTCTTGATTTTACTACTACTTTATTAGTGCCTTAACTCCTTCAGTGTTCAAACGAAGGGGGGTCCCTAATGCTTGGATGGGTAGACAGGGGAAATAGGGAACAGGAGGCCTTCAAAGAAAGAACAGAACCCACTGTCTACACTACGTCTAATATCATTAGGCCCAGGATTGGGTCACATTAATAAGAAAAAGCCAAGGGCAGAAATAGACTCAGAATAATAGGAAAACCAAAGGAGATAAAAAAAAAAGAACATATTTTATTTCAATAACAATATTCACAAATGATAATTTTTGTATAAAGGATAAGCCATATAGCATACAAAATATTTTGTCTATACATAGAGGTCCCACACGTAAAGACAAACAAGCATACACTCATTCAGACGACACGTTCATATATAGACCAAATATGATACAAATACACACAATATACATTTAAATTTGCCAATAAAGTTTAAAAATCGCCTCAGCGATATAGGACTTCAACAGAAAAAGGGTAACAATTCAGGTAGGCTCGTGCATTCCCAATTGGTAGGGATAAATAAATTCTCTCAGAGAGCACGAGGGAGCAGAGGCCAACGCACGTTTCGGTGTGAACTACACCTTCATCAGGGCAACGAAGATGTAAGGCGTGTGGGACAACACAGAAGGAGCCTATTGCCAGGTCATAGGAAAAACAAAAGACAACAAATCAACAAATCAATATTAATACCATTTAGACAGAAACATTTTGGTCAGTATACAATTGCATTAAGGTGTCTACTTCATAGTTTGCTAAAAAGTATTAGCATATTGGGGGGATAAACAAAAGGATAAGGGGGTAATAATCTCAATGTTGAGTCAAAAAATTCCCAAGGTCAGAATGATATATAAGAGGATAACATATAAGGCCAGAACTGGTGGAGAGCTTAGAGATGGATGAAATCGAGGTGCACCCAGAAGAATGGAGTCAAGTCTAAAGTAATCAAGGTTTAAGCAAGGAGGTAGATACACACCTGTGAGGTAGAGGATATAAAATCCAAAGAAGTACAACTGTGGTTCACTAATCACCAAGAGATAAAACAAAAGTAAATCATACAGATAGGAAAGGTGAACATGTAGAAAAACGAGGATAAAGAGTAGAAACAATGGAGGAAGCATCGTACCTTTATATCAAGGATGCCATTAACAACTCAGGTCTTCTGTAGGGTATAGAGGAGTATGAGGATGTACATCAGAGGACAAATCGGATCTATGGAGGAAAAGACAACGGGAATACACAGGAATAAACTACCCTTGAAATCCATAAGAGATAATAAATAACCTAGGTACCCTAAATGCCTGCAAACAGACATAAAGATGAAATAAAGGTATGCGGAGTAGGCGTTGCTTACCCAGAATAGGGTCCAATCAATAGTGGTCTGGGGTACATAGGCTGATACTGGACAGAGGTTAAGGTGGTCATCAAGGGTGAAAACCCCCCAGGTATAGCAAATACGGGTATCCCAAACTATCAGGAAAAAACACAAAAGATTTTTCAGTAAAGAGAAAGCCAAGGGTACGCGGAAAGGTCCACTAAAATATGTTTCAGGTAATGTAGAACGTAAAACAATAACTGGATAACAGAAAACTTACCCAGCGTATGGCAGGCCTTCAGACGAGGCGGTAAGTGGAGAGAAACTCCGCAAGACAATTTCTCACAAGCGCAACCATAGAAGCAAGGATAAGGATAATCACAAGTTCGCCCGTTCGATGAGGGGTCTAAGGGAAAAAGGAAACATAAGAGGTCTAATACAGGGGATATATATAACTGATAGGCGCAGGGGTCAGTGTAAAGACATCCCAGGCCGCATCGAAGCTCTAGATGAAACCCCAATGACGTGGAATGGGGGTACAAGGACCAGAGGCGTAGCGATAGTATACGAACATATGCCTGGCATAAGAGGTGGAAGAGACGAGGATCTGAGAATACAGGTAAGTGCAACCAGAGGCTGCAGGTCCAATCAGCAAGCAATAGGCAAATAAAAGGCAAGGAAATTCCTACCGTTAACAAGCTTGTCGATCCGGCGTGGAAGTGGCAGCAAAGATCAAATCCGATAACGAAGGAGATCCGAGCTCAGTCTGCCGGGATTTAAATACGGCCCGACTGATTAAAAAAACTAGAGATGAGAGTTCTCGCGTGAATGGGAAGGGTAAGAAAACAAAGAAGGGACCAATTTTAGAGGGGCCGATCAATTTTGGCGGCCATATTGGGACGGGACAGATGGGGAAGAGTAAGAAACAAACGGGACCGTGGGTGAAAATGCTAAAGTGACAAATAAAGAATGAATAAAGGAAATAAATGGGGCAGCGGAGACGAGCACAAAAAACGTGCTAAGGCGTAGTACAACACCAAATATAGAATGTAGCTGAAAATGAGTCATCAGTCTTATGCTCAAAAATGGAGTTGGAAAAGACTATATGAAATTACAGAATTAAGGAAAACTTTCTAAGTGATCCTGTAAAGAGGAGAATAAAGAATCGAACACTAGTAAGGGAAAAGTCAATATCAATGGAAGTGTCTTCCTAGATAACAATCAGGGGAGAAGTGGGTAATCATAGGGTAAAACAGGACCCAACAGGGGGACAAATAGGTGAATAATAGGGAGCTAGTTCATGTTATGGCATTTTCCCAAGGGCAGGTCTCATTGAGGCCCTGGGCTACAGAGTTCAAGTAGTAGATCCAAAACACTTCCCTCTTTTTTCTCACGTTCGTGGGGTCCTTGCCCACTAGAGTGTGTATTTTTTCCAGGACAGTCCATTTAAGGTCTTGTTCTGAGTGGGCAAGGCTAGTCCAGTGGGAAACAAGGGGAGCCCCTGATTTTTTTAGACGAATGTTGGATTTGTGTTCACCAATCCTCAGACGGCATTCCCTGCCAGTATCACCAATATAGGTCAGGTCGCAAGGGCAAAGAATTGCGTAAACCACATTAGTGGTTCGACAATTGGTCATTTCCGTCAATTTGATGGTTCGTTTATTGATGATAAGGTTTTGTTCAACCAAAGCGTTGGGGCATGCTTGACAGGATCCACAGCGGTGGTTGCCTGTGATGGGGGGTAGGCCAGTAATGGACATTTGGCGGAAGGAGGGAGAGGATTCTGGTAGTTTGCCACGGACAAGATGATTCCTAAGGTTTTTGTTCCTTCTGAATGCAAACAGGGGTTTGGGCAATCGGTCATTGTCGTCCATGTTAAGAAGGTACCAAAGGGAATTGATAACCTGGCGGATTTTGTGATTAATGTTAGAGTGCCGAGTGACGCAAACCAGTCGGTCAGAGACTTTGTCATGTTTTCGTTGGAATATGGTATCGCGATTATAATACCTGGCTCTCTTGAAAGAGTTCTTAATCAGTCTGGAGGGATAACCCCTATTCAGAAGCTTGGTTTTCAGGATGTCAGCCTGATATAGGAAATCCTTGGTTTCAGTACAGTTTCTTCGAAGCCGGAGGAATTGGCTGAAAGGGATACCCTCTCTTTGGCAGCGGGGATGGTAGCTGTCAAGTTGGAGCAGTGTGTTCCTGGCGGTGGGCTTGGTGTATAGGGAGACATACAGAAGGTTGTCTTTGTGTTCAACCCATACATCAAGGAATTCAATCCTTTTATTGCTGGAATGCACCGTAAATTTCAAGTTTTCATCAGCTAGGTTGACCCATTGGACAAACTCATCGAGGGAAGTCTGGTCACCCTTCCAGATGAAAAAAATATCATCTATGAAGCGGGACCAGGCATATACATTCTCAAAAAAAGGGGCGATCTCGTTGTAGATGTTCGTCCTTTCAAAAATCCCCATATAAAGGCAAGCCACACTAGGGGCACAGGCTGCCCCCATGCTGACTCCCTGGGTTTGTTGGTAGAATTCGTTGTTAAATTCAAAGTAGTTTTCACCCAGTATAATTTTCAGAAATTGGAGAATGAGGGGGGCGTTGGTAATGTCAGGTTCTGAGTCTAGGATTTCTTGGATAGCTGATAGGGCTCCTTCTTGGGGGATATTCGTATATAAGGACTCGACATCCATGGTAACCAAGATTTCTCTGTCACTGTGGTAATCCAAATTCTCAATCTTAGCGATGAAATGGCCTGTGTCCTTTACAAAGGATTCAAGATTAGCCACCAACGGTTTTAAAAACTGGTCAACGTATTTAGACAGGGGCTCCGTAGCCGCCCCAATGGTCGAGACAATGGGTCTGAGGGGGGGATCAGACACATTTTTGTGGGTTTTGGGTACCCCGTAGATGATAGGTAATCGGGTATAGGTAGGGGTAAGGAACTCGGCTTCATTGGTACACAAGTACCCATCTTCAACAGCGTTGCGAACAATCGTCAAGATACGATGTTTCAGGGCCGGTTCAGGGTTGATGGCAATGTGCTTGTAATGTTTGGCAACTGATAAAAGAGTGTTCATTTTATCAATATAGGTGGGAGTGTCAAAAATGACAATACCCCCACCCTTGTCGCATGGTTTGATGGTAAGTTGTTTATCAGCTCTGAGGTTGCTGAGAGCGTTATTCTCCTCTTTAAAGAGATTGGGAGGCGGTTGAGGAACAAATTTTAAAGTTTGTTGGATTTTAGTAAGCACTGCCTTCTCAAAGATATGGACTTCGGGTCCTAAGGAGTCCAGGGATGGAGTGAATTCAGACGGAGGTCTAAGTCCGGATAAGTTGTCATTATTATCAACGGTGGGCCTGGTCTGAAAAAAATTTTTTAGTCTTATTTTTCGGAAGAAAGAGTGGAGGTCCTTGATGAATTCAAATTTATTGAAATAAGTAGATGGAACAAAGGACAGTCCTCTAGACAGCAGTCCCTTCAGTGCCCATGACGAGATGGTCTCATCATGGAGCACGGTTGCGCTGTGCCCATGACGAGACTATCTCGTCATGAACCCCGCCCGCTAATGCAACGCCCGGCACAGGGCGGGGAAAGGGCGTGGCACTGAAGGGGTTAACAACCCTATTTCTCTGTCTCAATAACTACTTTGCTTATTCCTCGTAATTCTGACCTTTCCAAGATGGCAACCACTATTCAATGCTGTCCTTCCTCTCTTTTCACGTCCCCGCATGGGCCGACCAATCAGATTTCCCCTCTGTCCTTAACACACTCCTGGTTTCCTTACCCGGCAGCTGCCGTATTATCGGATGCTGCTCCCCGCATTGACGGACTCTCGCGATTACTCCTAAACATTGGTGAGTTTCCCACCTTCTTCATTCTAATCCATTGGTTTAACGCCTTGTCGCTGGTTCCTAATCACCGTATATCTTTCACAGCGTACCATCGCTTACTACTAATCAGCCCCCATGACGATCCTGTCACGCGATTGAAATTAGGCATTACCCGCCTTCCATATCCGTTACGGAATATCCTCCACTCCGTGTAACGGTGAGTCTCTCTCCACTCGTTTCCCCCTCTCTTCCCTATCCGCACTCCTTCGGATACACCTTAACTTCTCCTCTTTTACACACAGAGTACACCCCGGATCCACCGCCTTGCGGTAAGTTCTTCACGCCGGCCGCACTCGCTATCACTAGCTCGCCACTTTTTACCACTCGTTTCCATCCTCCGTGGACTACCACCCGTCCCAACACCTTCCCCACATCTTGGCTGTCACAAGCTCACTCCTGAGCTTATTGTCTGTTGCACCTGTTTCCTTGATTGTTAGGCATGTGCACTAACAGGAACTGCTCCCTGCCCTAGTTGTTATGTTTTGCAACAATACTGTCTTCCCAATGCCAGCCCTTGATGAATGCATGTGATCTTTTGTCACGACGAAATTTTATATCTATGATGTTACCGGACTCCTGCCATGGTTTTATGATGACATTCGTCATTAATTCGCCTTCCTAGCATCACACGTAATTCATGTAATTAGACTGTCAGGAGCGTATCCTCAGCTCCTTAATAATTGCACTTCTTATTGGCTGTCATGATCACTCCTAGATATTGATCCTTACCACAAACTACCACGTACTATACTCTGCAATACTATTGACAACCTGAAGACTGTCTGTTGCTTAAGAATTAATGCTTGCTCATGCTATTCCTTTCTTTCGTTGCTTTAGCATTCCTTCTTCCTTGTTATATGATGACGTACAGAAATGTTATTGATCAGACTTTTTAAATCTTGTCCTTTTTAATCATGTTTTTTTGATGGACTATTTTCTAATTGTTATCCTTTCTCTCCTTCCTCCCCTCCCCCTTCTTTTTTAAGGCTATTCAGGTTATATTGTACAGGCATAATTATTGTTGTCCTGATGATGATCCTAATATTCCTTTTATAGGATCGAAACGCCGTCGACATCTGTAAACACCCTATATGTTCTTAGTAATACTAAGTGTGATACATAAGGGTGCTCTATGAATTGTTTGTTGGTCCATTTTCTATTCTTGTCATTTGCAACAAACAGCTTTCTTGCCTGAACCTTGTTTCTTTGTTCCATGTCTTGCTATATGTAAGGGACACAGGCTTGTGTCCCACTTTGTGAATTCCTTTGATATTTTTGCTCCATTATCATATCAGTAAAATCCATGACCACTGTCCGGCTGGACAAGTCTTTAAAAATAAGTACTGATTGGGTCCTTATTCATTGCTGTTTCCATTTATTCCTTCCTAGGGACTATTATTTTCTCTTTTTACTGATTCATATATACTCTCCTTCCACTCCTCCAATTCTATTTCTTCAATTTCTCTTTCTTGTTTCTTATCTTTTCTTTTTGAATTTTAAATTTGTATTCTTTTCTTATTTTTCTTGTTTCTACAGCACATACAACATCATCTTATCATTAATACTATGCAGATTACACATGTTAATGGAAACAATATTTTACCTATTAGAGTACTACCTATTTTCACTAAATAATTCTTAATAGCAGCTATTTTCTTTCCAATTCTATCCCAAACACCTTCAACCTCCAGTGGTGCAAGTTCATCATACAATTCAGTAATATTCTTAATATAAGTTTTCAGATCTTTGCTTTCGTCAGGAATGTAAGTACAACAATGTTGCACTTTCAGCATTCCACAGACTCCACCCTCTTTTGCCAATAAAATATCAAGGGCAAGTCGATTTTGCATTACCATAGCACGCATGGCAACCATTTCAGTATTGACCAATAAAAATCCTCCAGCGGTGCTTGTTGACAAGCGATCCACTACTGTTGACAATTTTCTAATTATGTTTGCATTCAGAGTTATTCCCACTGCTGGTACCAATGCATGAAAAATATCACCTACAAGTTCTGCCCAAGGTTCTTTCTTGGTCCTAGCTAAATGATTACTTAAGCTATGTACACCATCTTCTCCTCTATCCATATGAAAGATTTTTGGAAAGACCAGGCCTACGTAACATGTGCCATACCAATGGTCTGGCAAACGATAATATGCCCTGTTCCCACAAATAAAATATAATCCAGGAAAGACTGGATCTCTTTCACCTTTGAATCCCCATCCACCCATGATTCGATATGTATCATGGCACTCACTATTACCTAAAAAATAATTATCATAAGCCGTTTGATTCCTTCGAATGCAAAATTTCCCTTTCTGAGGCCAATCTAAAGCTATAGTTGGACTAGCTTCTCCTTTCAAATGTTTTTCTTTCTCTATATCCCAGATTGTTTTCTCCACTTTCCCTTCTGCTGCTTTTTCTTTGCATTTTCAATCTTCTTTCCTCGACCATGTCTAGGAATGTCTTTTCCTCCTTCTTCAAACTGCATGTTAGATTGTTTCTAAAAATATACTCTAATGTTAGTTCCTTAGGCTCTAAGAAAAATTCACCTAATACCTTAGCAGGTTTTACTTTGATCAATTTATTATACGAAGGCACTTGCGCAAAAATGTTATCTACATCTGAAAAATAATATTCTAATTTCCCTGTCTCATAAAATAAACTAGCTATTGCACTACATGTTATACCATACTTTGCCGGAAGGTGATGATATGTCACTCCCTCAGAAACAGATGCAGGTAACTGCATACATACGTAGCAGTCCCGTACGTCCATTGTCTTTACATATTCATATAATAACTTTGAAAATACATTATTAGAAAAATCTGTTATTGACCTGTCTTTATGCAAATAATTTTTATCTATTCTAGTTGGAACTACCTTTGTAATTTTCCCTATATTAGTTTTATTCTCACTATGTCCTTCTAATGCAGAGGTGTCAAACTCAAATTCATCAGGGGCCGCATCAGCAGTTTGGTCACCCTCAAAGGGCCGGTTGTATCTGTAGGAGTATGTGTCCACTCTTTATTATCATAAATTATTGTCACTGCATTCAATTATTACTGTTTTTTGTAATAATATAAGTAATAACTAGCTCTGAAAGCAGAAACATAGTCAGAATAATGGCAAGTAGATATTCAAATGTACAATTATTGTACAATTTATTGAAAAAAGATTTTTGGTAACAGACAGTAATTTTTAAACATACAAATATTGCCAAACACTGTTTATTGCACATATGGCAAACATAAGCCATTAACTTTTTTTAACTTTTCTGACTAGATGGCTGACATCGTTTTCCTGAGGTCAGTCCATCGATGTCTGGCGTTAGGTCTTGTGCTGTAGCAATTCGCAAAACAGCATGGAGGTTATCATCAGTGATGCGTGATCTGAGCTTGGTCTTGTTCAGATTCATGACTGAAAACATCTGTTCACATAGATAGGTGCTCCCAAACATGGACAGAACACGTGCAGCTTGAAGTCGGAGCTGTGGCATCAAAGCAGGGGGGAGGAGACGGTAAAAGTCGTCGACTGTCGCATCCTGGAACTTCGCTTTCAGGCTGCTGTTGCACTGAAGTTCTATTAATTCCATTTGAAGGTGATGTGGTGCACTGTCAACATCGATGTTGAAGGGATTGGCAAAGCTGGTAAAGGTTAAGTGTTGTCCTTTAAAGTCAGAAAAGCGTCGATTGAATTCATCAATCAGCCGATTCACTTTGGTACCCAATCGAGCACATGAAAAAGTACCTGGGAATGAGGTTGAGATGCTCTGGCAGATAGGAAAGTGGGCAAGACTGTCTTTTTCAAGCTGTGACTTCCATAGGCGCAGTTTCTCCTGGAAAGCTGTTATTGCCTCATACATTGAGGTTATGACTTGTTTGCGGCCCTGCAGCCTCAGATTCAGTTGGGCGAGATGCTCGGTTATGTCACACAACATGGCAAAATCGCACAGCCAGTTTGTATCTGACAGTTCTGACAAGGGCTTCCCTTTACTTTGCATAAAAAGAGTAATTTCTTCCAAAAGCTCAAAAAATCTCTTGAGAACGGTGCTCCTCCTCAGCCACCTTACTTCTGTATGGTATGGCACATCTGTATGTTCCATGCCCACCTCCTTCAAAAATTGTTGGAACTGACGATGATTCAGACCCCGTGCACGCAGAAAATTCACTGTTTTCGTGACTGTGGACATTATGTTATCCAGTTGCAGAACCTTGCCACACAGAGCTCCTTGGTGGATAATGCAGTGATAAGTTATCAGCGGCGTGTGGCAATTACTTTTTTTCATTTTCTCTTTTAACAGTCCAACCAAGCCATTTCTCTCTCCACACATTGCTGGAGCGCCATCAGTAGTAAGTCCCACCAACTTTTCCCAAGGTAATTTCATTTTATTTACGGATTCCTCCACTGCATTGAAGATGTCCCTCCCAGTTGTTGTCCCATACATGGCGACCACATCCAAGAGCTCCTCACTGACAGACAAGTCTTCCTTCACACCTCTTACAAAAATAGCTAGATGAGCTGTATCAGTATTGTCAGTGCTTTCATCAACAGCTAATGAAAATGCCAGATAACTGCATGCCTCTTCAGCCAACTTTGTTTTAAGATTACAGGCTAGGTCCCTGACTCGGTCTGTGATGGTGTTTCTTGACAAGCTGACATTGCTAAAAGCCTGTCTCTGCTCAGGGCACACCTGTTCACATACCTTCAGCATACACTGCTTTACAAATGCACCTTCTGAAAAGCACTTTGAAGCTCGTGCAATTTCTATAGCCACAAGATAGCTGGCTTTCACTGCTGCATCATTTTTTGCTGTCATTTTTGCAAAAATATTCCGTTGAGAATGCAGGCTTCCTTTTAATTCTTGGACCTTTTGTTGCTTTTCCTGGTGGCTAAGGTTAGCAAATTTGGCTCCATGTTTGGTCTCAAAGTGCCGGCGTAAATTGTATTCCTTCATCACTGCCACTGCCTCATAGCAAATAAGACATACCGGCTTGTCTCCATTAATCACAAACATGTATTCACTTTCCCATCTCTCCTGAAATTGCCTTCCCTCTGCATCAACTTTTCTTTTCTTGGACATTTTTGGGTTATTAATTTGATTGTAGTTTATGGTCCCTATACCACTGTAAAGAGACACGGAAGTGGTCAGTATATCCAAAGTTTACCGCTCAGACTTTTCAGCAGAATAATAAGCAGACCCCCCCTAATAAGCAGACTCCGCCCCCCCCCACATACATCATATGTACTTACAGTACAGGAGAGATGGGTTCAGGCAGCCGTTGGAGAGGCGGCCGCGCATGCGCTGAAAACTGTCCATAGGTAGACTTAACCAAAAAAGAGGCAGTACAAATGTTTGCAAAGGCCTCACAGTAAGTTGTTGCGAAAAAACTCTTTTAAATAGTGGCTCATGCGACTTCTTCAAGCTACACCAAGATACGTTTGCTAACTGAGTTTACAATAGCAATCAGAAAAGCAATCAGTTTAAAAAATAAATGGAGTGAAGGCAACCCGAACACTAACCCTCACGCGATAGGGCAGCAGCCCACTTGTCTTCCAATCATTAAACACAAAAAAACATTGTCACTAGCTTCGTCCAAGCCTGCTCCCGGACAGGATTGTAATATTTAAAAGCATTTTCCAGGACTGATTAGGGATATCGCGCTTCACGGATTGTAAAGGCGCAGAAAACAATGTGACAGGATCCGTCATATAAAGTATTTAATAAAGTAAATTACAATATAGTACAAAGGCCCACAGGTTTACAGAGGGTAACAGGTCAAGTACAGATCAGCAAGTCAAGTCGAATAACCAACATTCCATGACATCATATAAATACCTAGTCAGGGTTCTATGATGACATATCATGACGATAGGTGATTTGATAGGATGGAGAAAGTGCAATGCAAATGAACAGGTAGGAGAACAATAATGGAAATTAAAGAAACAATAATATACACAATGAATTAATGTGAATGTACAACACTGGGATATGCCACCTTTCCCAGGCAAAAATAGAGGCAGCCTGTTCACGTTTAAGGATGCTGCAAGCGCGGACCTGATTCTTAGGTAGAACTTTATTTCAAATTTCTGCAATTCGTTTTCATCGTACTTTGTTTACTTTAATGCACAGCCGGGGGTCATTAGAGCAGCTGTATAACACATTTTAAACCGTTTTCCTCTAACATTTACTGTTTAAGTATGCACAGATAAGAGGAAAAAATACCGTCTTTAAGTGATTTTTCTTTTCAACCAGCAGGATATTACAATATCAGTCATGCCGGTATAAAACCACCCAGGTTGCAACTTTAATGTCAGGCCTCTTGTCGCGATTTTCCAAACCCTGTCCTATGTAAAACCTTATTTGCGCTGGGGTTGTAATTCTGAGTTGTTATCACACCTGGCAATTACAAAGTGTGTTAAATACCTCACCCTTAGGAATGCCACCTTTACCAGAGAAAAGAATGGACATTTGTTCTTGTTTAAAGTTCTGCAAAGACCCGGACATGATACTTAAATAGAACTTTATTTAAAATTGTCTGTATTCATTTTAGCGGTACAGAACACTGCCAGACTCAGAATCAGGGACAAACAAGGAAAATGGCACTTTTATTTCGGGCAGGCAAGAATAGAATTAATCCTGTCCGATTCTGGCCCAGTCTGCAACGATAGAGGTTACTCACTCGTGTTACGTGTCAATTGTTAAGGGGGCGGGAGTGCTGCCCGAGTACACACCTTGAAGCGTGGCTGTGGCCTAGCTCTCCGGATTTCCCCAAGATCCTTCTCCTCGCCCAGTTCCTGCTGATCCCAGGGTGAGGAACAGGACAGCACAGCACCCCTCTATTTCCTGAAACAAGGGGACACGGGGGAGGGAGAGCTTACCTGCGTTATCCTGGGCTGCAGAAGCCGAGACCAGCGACCAGGAGCCTGCGGAGCAAAGTCAGCGCCGGCTGGGGCCCTGCAGGGCAGAGGGACGCGTGCTGCACTCGCTGCTCCCAGGGCTGCTGCACCTTCCTGCCCGCCTCCTGCCCCATCTCCTTTCACTCCTCTCTCCGGTGCGTGGTGCGCCCCCAGCGCAGGAAGGACAGCGACAGTCCCCCTCGGAGCTGCAGTTTCTGAAACTGTTACATTCTCCCCAGTAACATGGCGGCCGGCCTGAGGAGCGGGAGAGGGAGGGAGATGGGCTGCCATGGAGCGGGAGGGAGGGAGGGGGTCAAAGGGAAAGTGCTGCTCCTGCGGGGGTGATCGCCGCACGAAAACAGCAAAAGTTAACTCTGCAGTGACAGTCCTTTAGTGCCTGCAGGACGAAGAGCTTTCGTGTCGCTGAACGGAGCACTACTACACAGCACTACTACACGGGCCACATGACGAGGTCTGGCGGGCCGGATTCGGCCCGCGGGCCTTGTGTTTGACACCGCTGTTCTAATGTGTCTATAGTAGCCTTAAAGGAAATGACAAGAGCAAGAATGCTCCACAAAAGCATTAATAATCCTGTATAACAACAACACATTTTACACCATCTTTTCATGAATGTACATCTACCTTTACTACTTTCTATGTTAGCCATCTTGTTAAAATGGACTGTGTCTTTTGACTTAGCCTCTTTTACTTCACAACTAGTTTATCTAACCTAAGGTTCTAACACCTATTTGGTTCTACCAGTCACTATTTTTAATTCAATATCTAGTTTTCTTCATCAATAGTTCTCTTAATTTATTCAGTTTGGCATCTCCTCGTTCTTCACTCTCCTCTCGCCTTCCAAATATGGATTTTCCTGAACTTCCGTTTCTTTTTCTCCAATGTCGGACAAGAGAACTCTCAGGATTTCCGATTCAATTTCATCCTCAACCACTTTCAGTACAGTCTCCTCTGGACTTCCTTGACTATCTGCCTCTTCTCCCTGTTCAGGCAGAGCCACGTAAGCCATTCTGGTGACTTATACTTCTGGTTAGGTTTCCTTGTTCTTCTACTCTCTTTGTCTTCAGTTAATTCGTCTTCTTTTGATTTTTCTTGACTTGGCACTTCATTCACCTGTTCAGCTCTTGGTGAATTCACTCGTGTCAGTCTGTATCTCAGTTTCCTTATTTTATTGGGCCAAACATCATCTCTTGCAACTCTTTTTACTTTACTTCCTTTGTCATTCTTTTCATTCCTCCAAGCTCTCTTTCTTAGAACTCGACCTTCAGGTATTTCATTTTCACTCTCTTCAGATTCTGTCTCAACTTGCTTTGTCTTTTCAGCAACTTCTTCTTCCACCACTTGTTTTATTTTCCCTACTTCTGTCCCTCCTCGGGTCTCCGGCACGCAATCTTCCTGTTGGCTACTTGTCCCTTCACCTAACTCGATGTTGCAGTTCCCTACACCTCCTCGGGGGTCTTCGGCAGAAATCTGTCCCTCTCTCTCTGTAACTGTCCCTTGTTCACTTAGATTTGTTATTTCAGGTGGAATTTCTCTCAGTCTCTCATCTGGTACTTCCTTTTCACGAATTTATTTTGTTGCGTCTTCAGTACTCTTTCCTCTTTTCTTCCTGTGTTCCTTCTTGGAACCCTGCGCTTCTTGCTCGTTTCCAGAAACGCTAGATTCGGAAATCTGCAATCTTCTTCTCAGAGCAATACTTCTGGGGACTAAAGCTGATCTTTGTTCTGTGTTCCCCCTTTCAGAGTTTCCTTGTGTCTTTGACCCTTTGTCGTCTGATTCAGTGCTTCATTCTGATTCATCAAAGTATTCTTTTCCTGTGCTGTCCACTGGATTTGGAATTCTCAATGTATGACTGACATGGATCCAGTTTTTCAGTCCAGCACACTTCATAGCTGTTGTCGTGGTCAAAATGACTTGTCGTGGTTTTCCCCACCTTGGAACCAGACAATTTCTTCTTCTGTGGACTTTTATCCTTACCCAATCACCTGGGCTCAGATCATGGGCTTGCTTCTTTTCAAGTGTGGTGGCATCTGGTCCAACCTGATGAAACACAGAATGAACTGCGTCAGCCAGGCCTTTACAGTATTCCAACACCATGTCATCAGAAATTGTCATCAGCTTGTTGACTGGTATAAACACATGTCTAATTGCACGTCCCATGATTATTTCATGAAGACTCAATCCTGTAGTTCTGTCTGGAATTGCCCTGATTGTCATGAGTACTAGAGGCAAGACATCAGGCCATTTCATACCTGTGGCCAAACACATTTTCCCTATTCTATTTTTGATAGTACCATTCATCTGTTCGACCGCACCAGAAGCCTCTGGTCGGTAGGCACAATGTAGTTTTTGTTGTACATTCAATGCTTCACAAATTAATCCTACAATCTCATTATGAAAATGTCCTCCTTGGTCCGACTCAATCGTCACTGGGAACCCGAACCTGGGGATGAATTCTCTCAACAGTAGCTTGGCTACTGTCAACCCATCATTTATTCTTGTTGTGAATGCTTCCACCCACCTGGAGAATAGGCAGACTACTACCAAAACATACCTCAATCTGTTACAGTAAGGCATCTCAATGAAATCTACTTGCATTCTGGTGAAAGGCCCTCCTTCTCGACCTATTGTTCCCAGACTCACTACTGTCTTCCTGCCAGGATTGTACTGCTGACATATTAAGCATCTCTGACAAAGACTTTCTGCCACAAGTCTGAATTTTGCATTGTACCAGGTCTGCTTAAATGACCTGATCATAGCATCTCGTCCAATATGTCCCTGGCCATGATACATCCGTTCCATGGTAGACATCATGCTTTCAGGCATAACTGGTCTTCCATCTCTATAGACCCACACATGATCCTTTTCCCTTGGGGCACATCCTGCTTTTACCCACTGTCTCATTTCCTCATCTCCTGCCTCATCCTGCAATTGTTTTACCTCTTCCCAAGTTCCCACAATGTTAGTGAACATCAATGAGCAAGAAGACATTTCTCTTTCCTTAGCCCGATTGACCGAATTCTGATTCCGTGCACAATACTGTGCCATGTCATTGGCATACCTGTTCCCAGTGGCAATATAATCACCACCTTGACTATGTGCAGCACATTTTACAACAGCCAATTATTTAGGCAGCTTCTTCTGCATTCTGAAACCTCTTTGTAGCCATAGTTGGCCGAAGTCGTGGACGACTCGAAAGCCATACTGGCTATCAGTTATCACAGTCACTCTCACACTCTTCCCAATCTTGTATGCTCTAGTCAAAGCCACAAGTTCAGCTACCTGGGCTGATTTCACTCCTTTCAAATATGAGGCTTCAATTACTGCTGCGACTGTGCCTACTGCATACGCTGCCCTCAGCACTCCTTCATCCATTCTCAAACATGACCCATCAACGAACATCACAAAATCACTTTCTGGCAAAGGTACATCTTTTATGTCTGGTCGTGGTTTGGTACAAAAATCAAGTACATCCAGACAATCATGATCAACTTCATCTCTTACCTCCACAATCTCATTATCAGGCAACAATGTTGCTGGATTCACATTCACACATCTTGCAAGACTCACATTAGTTGCACCCAATATAACCTTTTCATACTTAGTCAGCCGACTGTGTGTCATATATTGAGTACGACTCCTTGTCAACAGAATTGCTACATCATGGGGTATAAACACTTTCGATGGATATCCCATCACAATTCCTTCACTCTGCTCCAAACTTCGACATGTTGCAGCCACCACTTTCAAACATCCAGGTAAACCTACAGCTACTGGATCTAGCATTGATGAAAAATATGCAATTGGTCTTCTCAATTTTCCATGTTTCTGGGTCAACACAGAAAGTGCACATCCATTTCTCTCACTGCAATGCAACTCAAATTCTTTCTCATAGTCAGGCATACCTAATGCAGGTGCTTCACACAAACCATCTCTCAATTGTCTAAATGCTGACAATTCGTCTTTGTTTTATTCAAGGGGATCTTTTACATCACTTCTCGTTAATCGCGCCAAAAGCTTTGCGATCAAGGAAAAGTTCCCTATCCACTGACAGCAGTACCCTACCATTCCCAAAAAACATTCTTACTTCTCTTTGAGATCCCCATTCCTTTTATTATTCTGATTCTGTCTATTGTTATTTTCCTTAGTCCTTTCTCAATGTTGTGTCCCAGATACTGCACTTCCCTTTTACAAAACTGTAGTTTTGCGGGTGACACTTTAAGTCCTCCATCTGCCAAATGATTCAGCAAAGCTATTGTATCTGCCTTACAGGCTTCACGTGTTTTTGACGCCACCAAAAGGTCGTCAATATATTGGACAAATACAGAGCTTTCTGGCATTTCTAGACTCTCCAAAGATCTCTTTAACAACTGATTGAATATTGAGGGGCTCTCTGTTTACCCCTGTGGGATTCGGCACCATGCCAAAATACGCTCACCAAAACGAAATGCAAAAATTTGCTGACTGTCATGGTGCAATGGGATGGAAAAGAAAGCATGACACAGATCAATTACTGTGTACCATTCTGAATCATGGGGAATCTGATATAAAATCACTGATGGATTTGGTACAATGGGACAACATGATACCACAATTTTGTTCACCTTTCTCAAATCTTGCACTTTCCTAAATTTACCATTAGGCGTTTTCAGTCCTATTATCGGTGAATTACATGGACTACTCATTATTTCTCTCAAAATTCCTTGCCCAATCATTTTCTCTATTACAGGAGTTACACCTTCAATTATTTCAGGTGTCAATCTGTACTGTGGAACATTTGGATACGTTACTCCTTCTTTCACAGTTATTTTAACTGGATCTACATTTCTCATTAGTCCTACATCCTCTCCAGTGAAATCCCAAACCTCTGCTTTTACAGAGTTTCTTAGTTCTTTTGGTAATTCATCAGGGTTGAACACAGCATATGTTTCAGTAACTTCACTTTCTCTGTTAGCTAAGGTCATCTTATACAATACATCATCATCTGGTGTTTCTAAAGCTATTCCATCCGGAGTACGAAATATAGTGCAATTCATTTTGCACAACAGGTCCCTACCTAGTAAATTCACAGGACTGGTGTCACACACCACAAAGCGGTGCATTTCTGAAAATTTCCCTATGCTGACTTTCACTGGTTCTGTAAGATAGGTCTTAATTTGCCTGTTGGACACACCAACTACTTGGATCGTTTCATCCGAGAGAGGAAGATTCTTAACATCAGCTGATCTAACAGTTGATCGAGTAGCACCAGTATCCACTAGGAAAGTTATATTTTCATCATTAACCCTCCCATCTACAAAAGGTCCTGTCTGGTCTACTTCTAGAGTTGCGCCAAGTACGCACTCTTCTTCCTCCCTTCGGCACCGTCAATAGCTTTCTTCTGCGTCACTCTCATCGCGTTGCAGCCAATACTGCGAGACAGCGCTAGCGCGTGGCAGCTTATTTACCTGTTCTTCATTGTAGAATCCCGATTCACTACTATACTTCTGTGTGTTTCTGCTCTGTGGAAAAGGCGGCTTTGGCACCTGATTCTGTGGGGGAACAACTTGCTGCTGTTGCTACAGTTGACCACTCACCTCATGCTGCACCTGTGGGTTCAATGATGGATTTTCATTGTTAGTACTCGGGGGAAACTTACACTCGGATTTCCAATGCCCTATCCTGCCGTAATTATGACACGGAAATTTCTTCTTAGTTTCTTCAATGTTCCCTTTGTACTTCCCATTATTACATTTTGGCTTGGTCCCTGCTTGTTCCACCAATTGTGCTTCCTGTCTCTCCGCTACCTTTACCTGTGCCCACATTGCCTTCTCCTTTAACTTTCGCTGTTTGCTTCAATTTCATCACTGAAGTATTTAACATGTCTCAATACTTCATCTATTTTCTTGTTTTGCCAATCTACCGTATGCTGTTTAATCATATCACCAATTTCTGGTCGTAGACCATATACAAATCTGTATACAAAATGGCTCAAATCCTTTTCACTCAGATTCTCATCTCCGCTAAACTGCTTAAAAGCTTGTATTAGCCTCTCATAGTACGCATGTACTGACTCTTTACTTTCCTGGTGTGTTCGATCAATTTTTACCCAGTCTGTTTCTTGAGGGGGCACTTTATTTTTCAAAAATTCCATAACCTGCTCATATTTCTTCATTACCTCGGGGTCTGGTGCTCCTGTTTTAGGATCCCTAGGATATTCCTTGGTTGGCCAATTTATCATCAATTCGCATTCTGACCATAGGTCTGCTGGTACTATTATGTCAAACAGACTATTCAAATCAATCCATAGTACTTTAGACAATTTTACAAATCTGTCTACCTGTCTGTACCACTCGACGGGCTTTTCGCGTAGTCGAGGGAAGTCATTCGTAAATGACAAAATATCCTGTCTTGTCCATGGAACATGTACATATCCTCCTCCTGGAATCTCTCTCATAGGGCACTCTGTCACTACCTTCTCTTTTTCTCTTACAGGAAAGGCTGAAAATGTCTTATCTGAGGCATCATCGCGTTTTTTATACCACCTGCTTCTCCATTTATCCACGTCTCCCCATTTTCTCAGCAAAATGATTATGTCCTTAATTTGTCCAATTCGTCCTGTGGTGTTCATGTTCTCAATGTCTTTTTCAGTAAATTCTACTCGATAAGGTTTTTGTAAGGCTTTTACCTTTTCAATATCAATACCCATTTCATTTGCCACCTCTTCTAACCTTTCATGCAAGTTTTTCGCTCTCCAGGTTGCACTTTTCCACAGAAATAATAATTCTTCATCCTGATAGGTTTTCAATTTTTCTGTCGGGATCGTCCCTACGATTAACTCTTCCAATACCATTCGTAACTTAGCCACATCAATTGATTGGGATTCTTTGTCTTTCTTCTGCAAGCTTCTCAACCATTCACTTAACTCGTCTGTTGATGGTTCTACTGGTTTTTCTACACTTCCATGTCCAAAATCATTTTGTGTTTCTGACACTGTCTTTATCATTGTCATACGTCTCTCTGCACAATTCTGATCTACAAATGGATTATTTGTAAAATTCGGTTCCATTACACTCATGGTCTGTCTCCATGGATTCTCATTCTGACTCACTCTTTGTTGTTCTACAGGGTTACTATTTCTATAAGGGACTGTCAAACAATGCTCACTGTCCTTCTGTTTTTCAAAAATAGGCATTACTGGACCTATTGTTACTGGAACAGTTACTGCTTCTAGATTCTTGGTCAATTCTCTTATTTTCTCAGTTAATTCTAGGGTTGTTTTTGCTAATCCTACAGAATTTTCTCCATCTGTTCTTCCTTCTGATCTCTTTTCTACTTCTCTGGTACCACTGTCTTTACACAAACTTAGGGATTCTGGTTCCGTTTTTATAATTCGCACTGTTTCTCTCATTGGGGCACTTGGAGTTAACATTTCTGGTTCTTATCTATACGGTGGTGGATTTTTATAAAGCATATCATCAAGAACATCATCCTCAGACTCATTCGCTCCATACCGTCTCGACTCCAAATTATGCCTCTTTTCTACACACTTTCGACCTTCATTCTCTCCTACAGTTCTTACAGGGAACACACCCTCAGTCATGCTCGCATCTCGCCATCTTTTCATTCGGTCACTATGCGTTTCGTGTCCGTATGGCGTTCCAAACCAGTACCTATATCCTCTACCACTTCTTTGTCTTTCTCGTTCATGCATTTCGTCTTCCCATTCTGTCAAAGCCTCAAACTGTGTCGGTCTAGGTCTTGGTTCCAAATTCATCATCTTCTCTCTCAAATTTCTCAAAACAGCCAAATTAAATGAACCATGCTCTGGAAAAGCTAATACTCCGTCATCCTTGGTGTATCTCACCCAGTTATCCAACCAAATACAAGTATGATACCCATATTTCGCAATCATAAAGGATGCAGGGGTTTTCGGTGGAGGAAGTAACTGTCCTTCCCTAGTCTTAACTGGTTTGTCTTTCTTAAACCACTTCTTAATTCTCCCTAACCGGGTCTTCTTCTCCTTCTCTGGTGGGTCATAATACATTTTCTTGTCTTTCGCGCAACGCTAGTCCCTCTTTACAACTGTACCGCTAATCTATCCAATCACAGCGTGACTTCACACTAACGCACCTATTCAGAGCGTCCACGTCACTGTCACAGTCCTCGAATCCTAGTGCGACTCACACTAACGCACCAATAAGGAGCATCTACGTCACCCTGTTTCTTCTCCAATCCTAGCGCAGCGTACACTAACGCACAAATCCAGGGCGTTTCACAGTTCTGACCTACTGTCCAATCCCAGCGCGGTCGTTCTGACGTCAGCAGCCGCTGCGGCAGCTCCTGCTCCTGCTTCTGTCTACCCCTCTTTTACAAGTCCGCTCAGTAAGTTTTTGTTTCAATTTCTACACTTCTGTTAGTAACAACATAGAAACGTCTCCATTGTCCGCTTCGCTAACCAAAGAACAGCAAAAAGACCTTTCTCACGAGAATTCCGTCTTTCCCAAGAGCAGCGCTTACCTCTGCCCGACTACGGAATCATTACTTCCGTTGATAAAGTAGCACATCCCTCTACTTCACCCTTCTAACAAGCATTAGCTAATTGTTTCTCTAGTATTTAAGACACATAGGTGCCGATTCGGATCCTGGAAAAATTTCCCCCGTCCGAATTGAATCTGGACTTTTTTCCGTCCGAATCGTACAAGTCCCGTACAAACTGGCAAGTACGATTCGTATGTGAAAAAGTCCATACGAATCGCATTGGGTAAATTCCCCGACACGTCCTCGGGTCGGAAAAGGTGTCCGACACGTCCCCGGACATTTTTACGTACGAATCTGAAAACTGAAGTCCGAGCGCGCAAGTACGATTCGTACCGTCCGTCCGATTGTACAACCGTATGGTAAAAAGACCGTCCGGAGCGAACTCCTAAAGCAACCATGGAGACATCCAAACAGGTGCCCGGTACGCGCCGTCCCCCCCCAGCCCCCCGTATGTACGCGCCGTCCCCCCCCAGCCCCCCGTATGTATGCGCCGTCCCCCCCCAGCCCCCCGTATGTACGCGCCATCCCCCCCCAGCCCCCGTATGTACGCGCCGTCCCCCCCAGCCCCCCATATGTACGCGCTGTACCCCCCAGCCCCCCGTATGTATGCGCCATCCCCCCCCAGCCCCCCGTATGTACGCGCCGCCCCCCCCCAGCCCCCCGTATGTACGCGCCGTACCCCCAGCGCCCCTCTGTGTATGTCCGGTGCGGACCCCCACCCGTGTATGTACGGTACGTACCCCCACCCGTGTATGTACGGCGTGTACCCCCACCCGTGTATGTACGGCCCGTACCCCCACCTGTGTATGTACGGTGCGTACCCCACCTGTGTATGTACGGTGCGGACCCCCACCCGTGTATGTACGGTACGTACCACCACCAGTGTATGTACGGCGCGTACCCCCACCCGTGTATGTACTGCGCGTACCCCCACCCCCGTAGGTACGGTGCGGACCCCCACCTGTGTATGTATGGTGCGGACCCCCACCCATGTATGTACGGCGCGTACCCCACCCGTGTATGTACGGCGCGTACCCCCACCCCCGTAGGTACGGTGCGGACCCCCACCCATGTATGTACGGCGCGTACCCCCACCCATGTATGTACGGCACGGACCCCCACCCGTGTATGTACGGTGCGTACCCCCACCCCCGTAGGTACGGTGCCGACCCCCAGCGCTACGCACTAGGGGTCCGCACGGTACCTACGGGGGTGGGGGTACGCGCCGTACATACACGGGTGGGGGTCCGTGCCGTACATACATGGGTGTGGGTCCGCACCGTACCTACGGGTGTGGGGGTACGTGCCGTACATACACGGGTGGGGGTACGTGCTGTACATACACGGGTGGGGGTCCGCACCGTACCTACCGGGGTGGGGGTACGCGCCGTACATACACGGGTGGGGGTACGCGCCGTACGTACACGGGTGGGGGTCCGCACTGGACATACACGGAGGGGGGCTGGGTGTACGGCGCGTACATACGGGGGGCTGGGGGGGACGGCGCGTACATACAGGGGCTGAGGGGGACGGCGCGTACATACGGGGGCTGGGGGGACGGCCCGTACACATGGAGGGGGGCTGGGGGTACGGTGCGTACATACGGGGGGCTGGGGGGGGACGGCGCGTACATATGGGGGGGGGAAGGCGCGTACCGGGCCCCCAATTCCGCTCGCATCGCGGCGTACTTCGCTTTTCCGGGTTTTTTTTGGGTGCCGTAAAAATATTGCTGTCCGGACTGCTGTCGGTTCGAATCGTACTTCCTGGTTCGTGAAACGCAGCCTGAATGCGTCCCGACGTCACGTCGGCGCTTTCCCGGATCACATTTGTATGTATATTTTCGTCGGTCGGTGTTTTTTACGATTCGTACGGAAATGGTGTTTCCGTGCGAATCGTACTTCCATGTTTGTAATGTTTTTTTCCCGGGTACGTGTCGGACGGAGAAAACGCCCCGACCGACGGTTCGTACCCGGTTATTCCAGGATCGGAATCGGCACCATAGTTGGAGACCCAATGCTCCTGAGAAATAAACCTAGAGTTTCGCAATCAACCCAAATGCCTTTGCATTCACACTCGTTCACACAAGAAAATGTAGTACATTCACACAGAATCTTGTCTTTTCCCGAGAACAGCGAAAAGTCTATCCTACTACAGAATTATGACATACATTAACAAAGCAGCGCTTACCTCTCCTTTGTCCTTCTAACAAGCTCAGAGAGTACCTAATACCTTTCCAGTGATAAGGGTTATCGGAATGCCAGTTGGATCCCTGGTACCTAAGACCAGAATTTCACAGATAACCTTCGCTATCATACACACTTCTCTTACACTATAAAATGTCTCTAATGGCAACACACGACGATGTCACCGAATCGAACCCAGACAATGCGCCGTGCAACTTCAATTGTCACAAGTTTCCCCTGTGTACCTACAGGGCAACAACAATTCCGTCTTTCCCGAGAGCAGCGCTTACCTCTGCCCTACTACGGAACCGTTACAAACTTCCGACTTCCACATCCCAGAAGCCGTACCAACAACATTAAACTCGACACAACTCAACATAGAGTGTTAGTACATAAATCAATACCAATCAATAACCAAAATCAAAAAGCAATGTACAAGCAATAATCACTAAACCAAACAATAACAAACCATCATACTGCTACCAGAAAAACTGATGCAGCGTGGAATGCAAAATCCCTCCCTCCGTCACAGACCGCAAATCATATAGACACACTCATTTACTACTTTCGCTGGTGGGGCCCATAACACCAACATTCATTCCCTATTGGTCTGTGTTTCTAAGGAGGTGATTATTCCATTCGCTGTAAATGGAAGGAAATACCTGTTTGTCTCCAATGAGCGATAGATCCACCTAACCTTCTCTCCCTCACTAAGACCTGAACATCACCTTTAGTTTCCCTTCCATGGATAGGCCATGGATCTGCTAGTTGCAGGTTTGTGTATTTTCTAATTCTATAATTACTTTACATCAATACATTCTATTGAAATAAACAACTCGACACAATTCTATAATTAATAAATCGAATTTATCTAAATAATGCAAGCAACTTCATTAATTAATTTAGCAGTTGGTCATCATATTTACCTATTCTGGCTAAATGTCGTCCTCTAAGTCAAATTTAGATCTTTTGTCTCTCAATGCCCATGGAAAGCAATTATTCAGTTCATAAGGAAAATGGCCATCTGATCAGTTCGTCAAAGCTTCAGGGAAACAGCTGTCCTGCAGTATCACCGTCCTCTCCGTCAGCATAACATCAGGAAATCGAAAAGCGCGCGGATCTCCTCTCTATTCTATCATAATTTATAGTAAAATCACATTCCAAAAGTATCGAATATTATTTTAGAATGTCTCTGATTGGTCAGACAAATTTGTTCAGCAGGGTTCTCACACGGTAAAGGTCTCTTTAGATGTAGTTCATAATTTTTCCGGTCCAAAGTATCTTTTTATTGTTTCTTTCAGAGAAGCTGGCTTGCTGCCCAGAACGTCCATGAGGGGCACATTCGGGTTAGGGTCGCGTAGAGGCCACTGTTGCTAGCGGCGAAGCATGCGCACTTCACCCAGAGCCTTTCATAATGGAGTCAATTCGTCAGATAGGGATGTCAGCCATTTAATTTGTGGCCACTGCAAATGGTCAACTTAAGGAAAGAAACACAAAAACGTAAATCATACATAGAAATGACTAATAAAATGTTATTCCCTCGCTAATACCCATATGTATGTGTATTTATCTAGCCAAAAGCAACACTCAATGCGATTTATACTTACTAAATAAAGCACGAATCACAATTACATCACCAAAGCAACATATATCATCCAACATTCTAATTATCTATCATTAGTATGCGTACGAAATTTAGTTCACGTCATTAATTGGGCCATGCAGATGCAAATCCCACGTGTATTTCGGTCATTAATTAATTAATTTAATTAATAAAATGACATGCAAAAATGGGGTGGGTATACAAAATTTTGCATAACCCGCTCCAGCAATCCCCCCTTTGGTGATTTTATCACCACACCACCCAAAATGTTGTTCTGTCTTTACGGAATCTTTAAAATGTTTTCTTGCTCTTAATCATAATTCAGTTTCACCTACGTCTTCTCTTTTTACTGATTCATACATACTCTCCTTCCACTCCTCCAATTCTATTTCTTCAATTTCTCTTTCTTGTTTCTTATCTTTTCTTTTTGAATTTTCAATTTTTATTCTTTTCTTATTTTTCTTGTTTCTACATCACATACAACATAATCTTATCATTAATACTACGCAGATTACACATGTTAATGGAAACAATATTTTACCTATAAGAGTACTACCTACGTTCACTAAAAAAATCTTAATAGCAGCTATTTTCTTTCCAATTCTATCCCAAACACCTTCAACCTCAAGTGGTGCAAGTTCATCATGCAATTCAGTAATATTCTTAATATAAGTTTTCAGATCTTTGCTTTCGTCAGGAATGTAAGTACAACAATGTTGCACTTTCAGCATTCCACAGACTCCACCCTCTTTTGCCAATAAAATATCAAGGGCAAGGCGATTTTGCATTACCATAGCACGCATGGCAACCTTTTCAGTATTAACCAATAAAAATCCTCCAGCGGTGCTTGTTGACAAGCGATCCACTACTGTTGACAATTTTCTAAATTTGTTTGCATTCAGAGTTATTCCCACTGCTGGTATCAATGCCTGAAAAATATCACCTACAATTTCTGCCCAAGATTCTCTCTTGGTCCTAGCTAAATGATTACTTAAGCTATGTACACCATCTTCTCCTCTATCCATATGAAAGATTTTTGGAAAGACCAGGCCTACGTAACATGTGCCATACCAATGGTCTGGCAAACGATAATATGCCCTGTTCCCACAAATAAAATATAATCCAGGAAAGACTGGATCTCTTCCACCTTTGAATCCCCATCCACCCATGATTCGATGTGTGTGTGTGTGTGTGTGCGTGCGTGCGTGTGTGTGTGTGTGTGTGGACGTATACTAAAATACTGTGGACGTATACTAAGTATACATACATATTATAGGGCTAGAGAGTAACAGCACTAGTTTGCAACTCAAGTAGGCACAAGATTGTCCGGAAAAACACTTAAATTGTCATCCAGGAAAATATTATAATCTAGCCCCAGTGGGCAGAGTTCCTGTACATATTATGCCATACGTGATATTTATAAGTAGAGCTTGGGCATCCAAAGATTGTTAGCTCATATTCCAATTTGTATGCTCCAAATTCATACATTTGCAATTAAGCCCAAGAGAACGATGTTTAAGGTAACATTTCCCAGTGTTCCTATAGTTACCCTCTTGTTACACTGCTAATGTTCCGAAGGGGGCACAATATTAGAAAAGTAACTGTAGAAGAAAATAATAGAATGAAGAAGAGTACAATACAATCAATGCTTTGCAAGAGAAGGAAGAAAATGGAAGTATAAAACACACTATATGTTCTCATACTGTCTGTAGATAATTGTTCAGCCACACACGAAAGAAGGGAAAAGAAGTGTCCAGACGCAAGTAGTGCCTACTGTACTCTTTATATGTGCAACTCACTGTTTACCACATGACGCAGGTCCCTTGTAAAATATAAAAACACAAACAAAACAAACCTATTAAAATAACTATACTTTATGCTTTCAATTATACACATAAGAGACCATTAAAATTTTATCGAGAAAGGAGAAATTAGTGAGAAGGAAAGCATGGAGGGGTGAAAGATGCTAAATGGGGGAGAACTGGAAAGAAAAGAGAAATGAAGAAAAGGGCAGAGAAAAAAAGGGGAGTCGGAGCAACGGAAAAAGGAGAAAAAGGAGAAAGAAGAGTCAAATGGGAAAAGATCAACGAGTAGGTGTTATGTTCTTTCACAATATTGTCCTCTCTCCCACACCGTAGATGCTCTTCCTTGTAGTCATCAGCTGTACATTCTGGAATGTTGACAGATGACAGCTGATGACTGAGGTGACCGGAGGCTCCACCCGCCATCTCTTCACTGACCTGAATTTGTACTTCTGTTGGAAGCTTCATTTAAATAAACTTTATTTATGCTCACTCAACGCGTGAGTTTTCATCTTTACAAATTTGGTTACGAGCTTACAACACATCTGGACTCTCAGCATACTATCCTGCTTAGAGTTTCTACTTTCGTGACAGGTGGACCTTCCCATCTTCATCCATTTGACTCCCACCCGCTCAGGTCAGTGTAATTCATGGATTTAAACCCTGCTTGACACTTTGGAAGAAACACAAACCCAACAGTGGCTGACCTAAGGTTCAGCAACTCAATCCCTATCTTTAGAAAATTAGTGTCCTGTGCCTTCACTTCCAGAACCTTCCGCAGTTCGGCTCTACTGGAGTCCAGAAAAACTGATTTTCGTGAGAAAGGAAGGTGCAACAGGAAAGGAGTCAAAGTCATCCAAATGAGTCCAGCACTTTTCTTTATTTGTTTCAAAATTTTGGGAATATCGCTACCAGATTGAACTGATGCTACTCGTGGACATATCTTATTAAGGATTTCGGATATAATACTACTAAACCCTTATTGTGGGGTATTTCCCAAATTGCAGCGTGTATACATGGAGACATACCCTCCTATCTGATACCTCAGGAAATTGGATGAGTGTCCTTTTTGGCCTCCATTGAGAGGCTTTATCCTGAGCTATTTTGCATGAATATGGTTATGCTATTCTTCATGTTATAATCTAAACCCTGAAGAAGTTCCTTTACAAGGACAAAACGTGTTGGCTGAAGGCCATTAAAAAAAATTTGAAACAAATAAAGAAAACTGCTGGACTCATTTGGATGACTGACTCCTTTTCTGGGGCACCTTCAATTCTTACGAAAACTTGCTTGACGCTTGTCACAAGCTTCATTTACCGCTTCAGCTACAACAGTGTTTACTGCTTTGCCGGCTTCAACTGTCACATCAACCGCCTTCAATTCATGAAACACCACTGCTGCCAATCGTTGCTGGGTTACCGTGTGACGATAACGTCGTCACTGGCAGCCATTTTAGGGGAAACGCCCAGCTGTTCCAGGTCTGCGGCACATTGCTCCAACCCTTCCCCACGCGGTAACATCATTACGCTGCGCACCGCCATTTTACTTTAAATCCTTCGAGTACTCGAGTCGGCACGGCAGCACTGGCAATCTTGCATACTTCAAGATTCGGGAAACTGAACCTCAAGCACCGGACACTTCTACCCATCAAAAGGAACACGTTTAATGCAGTAAGTTATTTATTGTCACAATTCGGTGCCATTTCACGCTGATTGGCACAGCATTTTCCTCCATGTGCTCACTTCGCTGATGAGCACAGCTTTTCCTTTTTCTTTTATTATCAACAACATTAACCATCATTTGGCTGGAGTCTTCTACAATTTTAAGAGCTTATGTTATTTTTTTTATCCTCCCACTTTAGAAAAATCTGTGTGTTTATTTATAGCTCAGATTTACAACTGGCATAATTGTTTTCCATTGCATAATAACCTCATCAGTTCCCTTATTTCCCAGTTTTAATGAGCTCTGACATGGCCTCAGGTCTTTATTGAACCTTATTGCACCTCAAACATTCCTTCCAACTGGAGGTGAACCTCTACTTAAATGGGAAGAGTGGAGAGAACACTTTACAAACTATGTTTTAACATTCGACGATGAGGAAGAGTTCATAGCTGAAAAAAAATACAAAATTCTCTTACATTGCCTTGGCGCAGGCGGTATTAAAGTTTTCAATAGCCTAAACAAAAAACCAAGAGCAACCGGGGAAAGTGATGTATACACTAATGCTATTGATGATTTAAACAATTACTACAAGCCCACCTTTTGCGTTGCAGTTGACAGATACAAGTTTTTTCACAAGAAGCAAGGGAGAATCCATTGATGACTATGTTTGAGCTTTAAAAATCTAGCTCTCACTTGTCGCTTTGAAGGGCTTCATGACGAGTTCATTTGGGACCAGATCGTTATGCAAGGGTCCAATACTAATATACCAAAGAATCTATGGGCCAAGGGTGAAACTCCTTTGCAAAGTGTAATTGATTTTGCTAGAAGAGCAGTGCTTACCGGCAGGTGTGCCACAGCTGTCAATGCTGAAAACAAGAAAAAAAAAAGAGGACGGCATTGTGGCTAAAGTTAGTGATTGGAAACTGTTGCCCAAGCAAGTAAAGAACTTAGCAGTAGTAAGCCTGGTAGGGACAAAAGCTTTGCTAGTTCTAGGAGACGCTGTTACAGGTGCGGAAGCTTCAACTATTTAGCCAACGATAAGAAATGCCCTGCCAGGAAGCAACATTTTTTGATTTGAGGTGTCATGGGACATTTCCAGAAGGTTTGCCAAAAGAGACCCTCTAGTTCTGTTAAGTTCATTGAGGTTGAACATGATGCTATCTCTAATTCATCTGATGAGGATGATCTCAACATGTGTGTGCTTAATATAGAGGATGATTGCGTTTCGCAGGTTGATGATGTGCATGTTACCTGTAAGAAAAAAACAGTATGTGAAATGTCGATTGGTGGTGTAGATATCTCAATCGTTGCGAACTCAGGTTCGCCCTACACCATTGTCAACAATACGGTATGGAAGGAAAAGTTTTCCCGCCTTTTGGGTGTTCAGTTAGAATTACCAGACATCTCAATCAAAACTTTCACTGGAGATTCCATTGAGGTTTGTGGTTACAGGAAACTCACATTTTCCTTACTGTATGTATCCAGGTCGGGACCTTCCATGTTGAGGTGGATGGGCCAAGGTAAATTGGGTATTGTTCTAAATCCCAACAGTGTGAAACCTGTCCTTATTGTCCAGACCAATGAGGAATTCAGTAAACATGTATTTCATAAGTTTCCCAAGGTTTTTTCTGGAGTGAATGGTCTTTTGAAAGGTTTTGAATACAAAATATGTGTCAAGCAGGGTGCCATCCCCAAGATTCACAAAGTTAGAAATATTCCCTTTACCTTTAAGGAGGGTCTTAAGGCACAGTTGGAGAAGCTACTCATTGATGATGTAATTGAAGAGGTGGAGTCCTCGGAGTTGGTCGCTCCCATAGTGGTCGTCAAGAGACATAATGGAAATGTGAGATTGTGTATTGATTTGCGCGATCACAATGACAACATCGTAATTGATCAGTTTCCCTTCAACGAATTAACGAAATGTTAGCTCTTCCAAAAGGTGTCAAACGGTTTTCCACCATAGACCTCAAAGCTACATACCACCAAGTACCCTTACATTCTGCCAGTAAGCGTTTGACAACTTTTATCACACTCTTTGGGTGTTACCGTTTCAAAAGAGTCCCTTTTGGCCTGGCCTCTGGCGCTGCGATGCTCCAAAGACTCATGCAAGACATTTTTAAAGATGTCGAGAATATTCTTCTGTTCTAAGACAATATCTTAGTCATGGGTAAATCCAGCAAGGAGCCTGACGAGAAACTGGCACAGGTTTTGAGCATATTAGAATGTAAGGGATTAACTGTTGACTACAGCAAATGCAAATTTGCTTGTTCCGAAGTAACTTATTTGGGACACATGATCACCGCTGGGGGTATCAAGCCCAAGAAGGAGCTTTTGGATGCCATTCTGAATGCTCCTGAACCTAAGAACAGGGATGAACTGCATTCCTTCATGGGCCTTGTCGAGTTCTACTTGAAGTTAATTGAGAATTTTTCTGCCAAAACATATGAAATGAGACAATAGCTCAAAATAAAGAACGCATTTTTGTGGTCGGAAATGTGTCAAAAGACATTCTGTGCGCTTAAACAAGATATGTGTTTCGCCACCCATTACAGGGTTTTGATCTCTCTTTAAGTACTATCGTTACCACTGATACAAGTGGAAGAGTTCTGGGTGCCGTGCTCACACAGAAAGATTCGCGCGGCACTGAATGTACCATTGCTTTTGCTTCCCGTTCATTGCCACCTACAGAAGAAAAGTATTCTAGAGCGGGAAGCATTGGCATGTGTCTGGGGATTGGAACATTTCCGGTAGCTTGTGCGAGATAATAAGGTTATTTTGTGAAGTGACCACAAACCATTGACTAAAGTTCTAACTACTAAGGGTCTTAACGCTGCATCCCCGAGACTTGCTAAGACGTCTGTACGATTGTTTGATTTTAATTACGAAGTTCAGTATGTTCCTGGGACCAAGAATGTGGTTGTAGATTTCTTAAGCCGTATGCCTGTTCTTCTACAAGAATCCAATGATGACTCCGGAGATTAATTCTATGTTGCCAACATACTGGAGGATTTGCATGGCCTATCCTTAGAAAAGTGGAAAAAAGAGCAGAGTAATGATGCAGTACTATGAGAGGTGCTTAGTATGCTTTCTAGTGGTTGGCCGGAAAAGAGGCTTATTTCAAAAGAACTACATCCATTTTGGGAGATTAAACATGATTTATCTCAGGAAAACTGGCTTTTACTGAGGAATGGTAAGATCATTCCGCCGTCCAAGCTCAGACGCGGTATTCTAGAGATTTGCCACGAGGGACATTTGGGTATTGGTAAGACCAAATGCAGAGTTAGGAACTTGTACTGACTGGTGGCCTAGTGTGAACTTTGCCATAGAGAGAACAGTCAGAATTTGTCTGCAGTGTTGCAACTCCGACAAAACCCAGGTCACTTTAAGACCTCCCCTACATCCCATCACTTGTCCCACCATGCCATGGGAAAAAATTGGAATTGATATCATGGGTCCTGTTATGGGTCGTGGGGAACAAGTCTTTGCTATTGTTCTTATTGATGACTTCTCCAAGTGGCCAGAAATTAGTTTTGTCAGCAAAGCCGATGCCCCCAGCGTTGTCAAATTTCTGGATGAGGTTTTCATTAAAGAAGTTTCACCCAAATGATATTTTTGCGAACTATGTCAATAGGAATAAAATTGTCCACAAATCCACATCAATCTATCACCCTTCCTGGTAACGGAGCAGTAGAACGCTTCAACAAGGTGATCATGGGTATCGTGCAGCTAGCTAACAACAACAATTTGGTGTGAAAGTCCAACATTTTTAAAACTTTGTGGACATACCACATTACACCGTGCAACAACACAGGACACAGACCTTTTGTTCTCATGAGGGGCAGAACTCACATGTCTAAGGACAACGTGGGTTGGTTAACTGTGTCCAAGAGAGTAGACTGGTCACCTTACCAGGTAAGACGTAAGCTGGAGAAAGCTCAATTAGAGTGTAAGGTTCGCTTTGACATTAAAACATAGTTGCAAACCTGTTCATTGGCAAACTGGTGATGTTGTACGTGTTAAAAAAGTGGTTTTACAGTCAAGGGACACAGTAGGTTTTCCCAACACCTTACTGTCAGCAAGGTGTTTTGCAATTCCGCCCTTTTGAGCAAAGGAAGATTTTGGCATCTCTCTATGTTATCGGCATGCAAACCTGAAATTCCTTCATTACCCAGATCTGATGATAGCCAGAAGATGCATGATCCCGACTCTACACACACACACACAAGTGCCGTGCACGATCCTCCTTGTTCAAGGGGAAGATGGTGGGACTATGGATAGGATGAAGGTGGTGTTGCCCATTCACAAGTTAGTCATCATGATTTCCCTATATATTCTGAGGTGTACTCTGCTGGCACTGACGTGTCCTTGCCACAAAGAACCAGAGTGGGACGACCTGTGTGTCCCCCCAGGAAACTCACTGATTATGTTTGCGAATAACTTTCTCTGCATTTGCTCCACATTTACTGTGGTACACCTTTTTCCCCTTGACTCCTCCCCTCTTTTCCCCCCTCTTTCCCCTCTCTCGCTCCTCCCTCATCCGTTAAGAGGAAGATGTGTTATGTTCTTTCACTATATTGTCCTCTCTCCCACACTGTAGCTGCTCTCCCTTGTAGTCATCAGCTATGTAGTATCCCGGTCTAGGGGACGCCGTGAGAGTGGCTAGGCCACATGCTTGGGACACTATAAATGAATGGACACACACACTTATAGATAGGCACTGGGCCAAAGACCCCAAGCGGTCTTGTGCTCCTTTATTTATGCCCTCAGGCACGCCCGCCCTCGGGATGCGTGGGTGCGTGAGCAGCATGTGTGAACTGGCCGGGTGGCTCCGTCACGACATCCCTCCAATCTTTTAGATACAGCAACTCTTCACAGGAAAACCACTCAGTCCTTCTGAGCACACCACGCAAAGTCACTCAGTCTCTGACTGGGGGTCGGATTCGGCCGGAGACCATACTTCTGGCTCCGGGAGTTCTTTCTTGATTCTGACCCTTCTGACTCCTTCTCCGGTGCGGGGACAGCATCCCCTGGAATCCTCACGCCCTCCACTGCCCTTGATTCTCTACTGGGTTGTGATTGTAACACCTCCGTCTGACTTCTCAGGTCTTCCGCAGGGGCTATTCCTTCTCCACCTTCCAGCTCTTCCATGGGTTGTTCAGCTGCCTGCACGTCCTTGGGGACTCTCTTGAACCATGAGATGTTGAACACACAGGTTCCCCACATGGCTGATACCATGGTACCCTGTATGTTAACTACTTCCCACACTCCAAGTTCAAATGGAGTGCGATACTTCCAGCTTGGGTGGCGGTCTTTTACTATGACTCTATCTCCAACCTGAACACTCATGGACTGGGCCCCTCGAGCTTGGCTCGCCTTGTCGCTAGAGGCCTTCCTTCTGTTCTGCGCTGCGCCTTGGTCTAGCTTTGGTGGACTCCATGATCGATCTGCAGGCACGCTGTCTCTCGGAGCCCGTCGAAACAGTAGATGAGCTGGCGCACACCGGGTGGTGCAGTGCGGGGTTTGGCGATATGCGCTGAGAAATTGCGACAGGTGCTGCTCGGCATCGTCTACTTTGTCCACCCCAATCCTTAGAGCTCGGTTCATCGTACGCATGAACCACTCCACCTCGCTGTTCGCCTGGGCCACTGCAGAGTGATCTTTCGGTGTCGGATGCCTCTGGAGGTCAGGTAGTCCTGGAAGTCTCTGCCTTGGAACGGTGGACCATTGTCGGACTTGATCTCTTCCGGCAGGCCCATCATGGCGAACGCACGATCCAGCGCTGTCTTCACATGGGAGAATTCCGTTGACGATACTACATCCACCACCGGAAACTTGGAATGTGAGTCGATCAGCACCAGCGTGTTCCGTCCATCCGGGAACGACCCAAAGTCGATGCTTACTTTGGACCATGGATCAAGAGACACGAGTCTTCGGTGACCACTGGGTGGGGCGCAGGCTCACCGCCCGTGATGCTGCAGGAGTGGCAGTTGCGTACGACTTCCTCCACCATGGCGTCCATCCCTGGGAACCAAACCTTGCTCCTAAGTCTGGCCTTGGTTTTGGAGACACCCTGATGATCTTGGTGCGCTAGACGGACCACCTCCTTCAGCAGACTCTTCGGGATCACGAGGCAGGCACCCCTCAGGATCACCCCATGAGGGCCTTCGCTGAGTTCACTTTGCACCCTCCACACTTGTTGCTGGAAAAGCTGTTCCTCTGCCGTGAGGGAGCTGACACCGTCCAGAAAGTGGCACCAGTTCCGGTTAACCAACGTGCTCTTGACCTTGACGAGGCATTCGTCGGATTCTGTTGCCTTTCCAACATCTTCGAGCGTGAGTGCAACAGGACACACTTCCAGGGAGATCATGCGAACGAACTCCTCCGTGTACTCCTCATCCGCCGGTGCATGAAGTGGCTGAGGTGGACCAGGGTGCCGCGATAGAAAGTCAGCCGGGTTGTTGGCCCCTGGTCTGAATATCACTTAAAAACGGTATGTTTGTAGCTGCACCGCCCATCTCTTGATCCTTGGTAGGGCAAGCCGAGCGGCCCCGGCGAAGAGTGGGACAAGGGGCTTGTGATCAGTGATCACCCGAAATTCGTGCCCATACAGGTACAGATGGAAGTGTTGGCACGCCCATTTTATGGCTCGAGCCTCCCGCTCTATCTGTGCAAACGCATCTCTGTGGCGGTCAGCGCCCGACTGGCATATGCGGTGGGAACCCATTCTCTTGACTCGGTTTCCTGCATCATGACTGCCCCTAGCCCTACGTGGCTGGCGTCCACCACAATCTCCGTATGTCGATGCCGTCGAAAGTACGCCATGACTCGGTCGTTGATGAGGGCGTTCTTGATTGCCTGAAATGCCAGATCTTCTTTGGCGGACCAGGCCCATGGTTGGCCCGCTTTCGTGAGGACACAGAGTGGCTCGGACAGAGACGTGAGATTGGGGATGAATCGGCCACAGTGTGTGGCCATTACCAGGAAGATCCTGACTTCAGTGGCTGACGTGGGTCTCGGGGCAGATCAAATGGCCTCCTCTTTCTTCGGGTCTCTGGAGAAGATGTACCCGAAGAAGTCCACTGACTCCTGATAAAACGAGCATTTGGATATGTGCAGTGTCTCCCTTATGGCGTTTTGAAACATCTCCGCGGCTGACGAGACGCCAAAACTCAATCTCCTGTAGCGACGTAATCCAACATGGGTGGAAAACGTCATGATGTTCCGGCTGTCAGGGTGAAGTTCCAGCTGGTGAGACCCCACATTGAGGTCCAGTTTGGTGAACCATTTGGCGCCGTTCAGGTCAGCTACGATGTCGTCCATCATGAGCATGAGATTCCCTATTTACGGCCTTGTTCGGTAGGCGCATGTCGACGCATAATCGAATGGCCCCCGGCTGCTTTGGTTTCGGGGCCACGACGAGGGGGGACACCGATGGGGTGAGGCCCGACACTTTCTCTATCACCCCCAGGTCCTCCAGCTTCTTCAGCTCCGTCCGATGTCTCAGCGCCATGGGCCGGACCGTTGGATCCACGTGCAACTAGAACTCCTTTCCTTTCAAACATCCGAATCCTTCGAACAGCATGGGGAAGTCTTTGAGCATCTCTCGGGCGTGCAGGTCGTGTACTTGGTTTGCGAAAAACACAAGTTCCAGGTCTTCCGCCGTGTGGCAACTGAGCAAGGTGCCCCATCTCAATTCGTTGACATGGAATTTTGTGTTCAAACTCCGGCCCACACTGGTGACTTCGACCTCCATGACCTCCAGTAGAGAGAGCGGCTTGTCACTGTCGTACGTGTATATCTGTGCTTTAGAGAGTAGAAATGGCGGGCGCGGCGATAATTTCTCATACTGGTCACTGTCCATCACGTTGACTGATGCTCCGGTGTCTATTAGGAGCTCTAACGGGGGACCCTGCTACGGTGATGTCGCACATGGGTGGCAGTCGGCGCCTCGTCCCTTCTCTGCCTACAAATGACACAAGGAATACTTCATCTTCTTCCGTCCCGAAGTCGAACCCTGGCAGAGCGTCGTCAACTTGGTCTTTTGGGTCTTCCAGCTTTAGCTGGTGTACCTTTGTCGCGACTCCACGCGAGCCTGGGGCGTTGCTCCGTCCTCTTCCGCTCCTGCAGACCTTTGCGAAGTGGTTGAGTCTCCCGCATTGCGAGCACGTTTTCCCAGTGGCGAAGCATTTCCCCCCAGGAGGGTGATCTAGGCCGCAGTTACCGCATGCGTTCGTCTGCGGAGGCCTCGTGGCCCCTCTTGACTGGGACGACCGTCTTTGAATCACATCTACTCTCTCCTCCTTGACTGTGGGTGTCCGCTGAGTCGCAGTGGGCCGATTGAGGGCCGCTTCCATTTCGTCCGCACGCGCGTTAGATAGTTCATGGGACCTGGTGAGCACCAGAATTTCGTCGTGGCTGATGCCAGACTGTCGCAGTATGAGGCATCATAGCTGGACTGACCGACAACCTTGAATGAGCTGTGCGCAAATTTCCGCCCTCTGGTCTGGTAGTGTGCACGAGGTTGCAAGGTTCCGCAAGCGGGCGTAGAAAATGTTGATGGTCTCGGCCTCTCCCTGACGCGCCTGCTGGTGTTTGAACCATTCAAAGTCTGGGTTGATCTGAGGATCGACGTGGCGGTTCAGGGCCGCGACAGCCCCAGCGTAGTCGTCATCTTCCCCTCTATCCGGCAAGGTCTCGAAGAGGTCGTATAACTCTGCTCGCCCATAGCACATTAGGAGTGATCTCTTCACTTTCCCGTCCGTCTCCCGCACACCGATGAAATAGTGGTCTAGCCGACCAATCCAGGAGCGCCATCGTGCCGCTGCGGTGGACGGGTCCGAGAGCTCACTGAAGGGTGGCAACGGGGCAGCCATGCCATGACCGGGTGGAGCGGGAGCTTGTTGGGCGGCCTGCTGAGGGGGCAGTGCTGCTTGGGGGGTGGTGCCGCTTGGGGGGCACCCCAACCACTGGCGCCCGGGTTACTCATCCTCTACAGTTGGTCTGCCACCTGGTGCGTCAGAGCACGGTAGGCTGTAGGCGCTGGGTGAAGTAAGGTAGGTATGGGAGCAGTTCCTCAGTGATTCGCCGGCCAGGCGTATGCGATGGTGACGTTGCGTTGGCGCTACGACGCTGGACACCCCAGATGTCTGCAGGCTGAGGTTGGTGGCCACGTGTGGGCGCTTGGCAGGCTCAGGCACTAGTCCAGAAGAAAGGTATCCCTTTTGTGCACCCTTCCCCTGACACACGTGATTGACAGCCAGGTAGTGCCTCTTGGCTTGATTATATATCTTTTCCTGCTTCCCTCTCTGAGCAGGGGCGTGTCCCCTCCCTTGTGTAGCCATACGAGTTGCATTGGGTGCTGACACAATTCTTCAGGTTCCCCCCCAATGTAGGCGTGCAGGGTAGTCCTCACCTCGGGCGCTGCTCCGTGCGCCGACGAAACACTCCTCCACGATGAACGCTGGCAGCGGGGGCGCGCCTGCCGAGGCTGCGCACACGGAGCCCGGTTCAGCTTCCTAGCAGACGACTCCACGTGGGGTGGGCACCCGCTCCAGGCCTGGAACTGTGCTACCGGCGCGAACTGCGCAGGCCACGGGAGTGCAATGGCGGGATCACAGTTACCGGGCAGCAAATGGAAATGGGGGGCTCTTGGCCCCCCCACCTGCATGGCAGTGCAGCGACCTCCCCCGGACTTCTCGGTGGTGGGGCGTGTTCACTGGGGGCGCGCCCTACCACCGATTGGCTGCCTACGTGACCCGGATGTCGTTTATCGACATCCGGGTCGGAGGGGAGGGGGGGGGGGGCGGGCCATTGGGGGGATAAAGCGGCGGGGAGCGCCCAGGTGACCCCCTTGTTCCCTGGACGCTCCCCCACATCGCACGCGCCCTGGCCCTCGGGGCGGTAAATTTTCTGGTTTTTCATTTTGCAGGTGCTGTTCGTGTCTGAGTTTCGGAAGCAGACGGGGAATCGCGTTCACGTTGGACGGCAGGCAGCGGCTTCGGGAGCACAAAGACTCGCCGGGAGGCATCGTGTGGTCCGGGAGTCCGATCTCGCAATTCGGAAGTTGAAGGAGGCATCGTGTGGTCCGGGCGTCTGCACGAGGGCGGGAACCGAGCGTGTGATCCGGCGGCGGCAGCGTGCTAGGAAGTAACAGGTACTGAGAGGCGGTGGCACGCCCCTCCTGCGATCGTTCGCTTTGTGTGTGAGGTCCCAAGCTGTTACGTGCAATCTAATGGTTTTGAGTCCGATGGGGGAGGTTTGAGACTCATTACTTGCCAAGATCCCAGGTCCAAGTCCCATTCAGCTGTATACAAGGGTTGTTTTTACCGAGTCTCGGCAAGAAGACAGAACATCGTGTGATTCTGAGCACATCACTTAATCTCCCCGTGCCTAACAAAAGCAAAGATTGGCATTAGCTACAGGAAGCCCATAAGTCTCTCTTTAACACACGTGCCTCAGCAGTAATCGGGTGCCATCGCGTGTAGGGGTGGGGGAGTGTCTCTGTATGCGGTGAGCCAGCTCCGTGGCCAGATTTAGGCATTGAGCGTTGTACATACCCTTGCAATTTTGTCTAAATATCAGCAGGAGGATAATTTAGCAGCGCTGTTGCTGTTATTTTTGGTTTCCAGCTGCTGATGCGCGAAGGGTGTCCCGGGTCACCCATTTGTACGAGCCTTGCGCATTTATTAATCGCCTTTTTGTTGTTTCATACCAGGAAGGCGGTGCCAGTACCGCTGTTGGGGGTTTTAGGTTTTCAACTGCATCCCTGCAACTTTGGGTAGGAGACGCTGAGTGGTGAACGTCAGTGGTGGTCACAAGTCCAATTCCGGCTGGGAGTGCGCAGGATTTGAACGGTAAGAGGAGAACGGGGGGCTTGCATTTCATTGCTTCTGGTAGCCGCCGGGTGGGTCTACGTTAGAGTTTACTCATCCCTGACAAACCGGATAAGCCGGGGCGTTGCGGTTACGGTTGCATGGTGCTTACAGCCCCCTGTATATCCTCCATCTGGTGAAGGTAATAAGCATACTTACGCCTGTATTAGGGTATTAGTGTAGGGCGGTGCACCCAAGTCATGCCGGGGTCGATGGGTGGTGAAGGGGGGTCCAGGATGGAGGCTATGATGCAGGCCATGATGCAGGAGATGAACAGCATTAATAGGAGATTGAGTAAAGTGGATGAATTGGAGGCCCGCATGAATGAAAGGTTTACTGATCCCCCAGTCCCCTCAGGCAGGCCCGCGCGGCAGCGGAAGGCACCCTTGCCAAGAGGGGATTTTACTAGCCCGCACAAGACATCTAAGGCAAAGAAGCGCAGGTGCAGTGCCCCAGCCCCAGTAGTACCGGTTTCGATTCCACCCGCACCCGCGGTCCCGGTAGCCCTTATACCTGTGCCGGTAGTCCCGGCGCCCGTTACACCGGCTCCTGCTATGCCGCCGGCGCTACCTCCTGTGGGGCCTGCTCCTCCGCCTGTGGTACCGATCCCAGTGCCGGGCCTGCCGCCGCCGGTCACTCCGTCGCCTGCCATACCGGTGCCACCGGCCATGCCCCCCGGGGCGCCGGTAGTCCCAGCGGACAACCCGGACTCGGTCCCGCCTGAATTGGCATCCCAAATAGCGGCTTTATTGCCATGGCTAAAAAAGGGGGGCGTATTACCAGCGTCATCAGATCATGCTGCAGAAGCAGCACAGTTGGTAGAAAAGATTAAATCAGCAGCGGCAGCGGATAGAGCTGCGGTTCCCTCCTCTTCTTCACTTGCAGGTTCCAGCCCCGCCCAACCGAAGGCAGATGGTGGTCAACCGGCCGCGGCGCAGGAAAATGGTAAGGAGGTGGCCCTGCCCCTCTTGGGTGATGGGTCATTGCCCTCTAGGAGTGAGAATTTGGCACAACATGTGTCCCAAGCAACGAAAGAATTGATTTGGGCGGGAAAATATATTTACATTTTTTCATTGCTACTGGATCACAGGGAGATGGAACAGGCAAAGACACTAAAGGAGTGGATGTATCCAAGTGAATGGAGGGCACAGTGTGCTAGATTTAGGGTGGAGGAAACTTTGCTCAATTGGGTTAGGGCTTTCGCAGTATTCACGACCATCATGGCCGAACGGCCCCCTAATGTGCAGGCGCCATTGGCTTGCTACCAGAGTAGGATTGTGGGGTGGAGCGAGCAGTACCTGGGGGATGCCTGGAAGGAGTATGATGTCAATTTCAGGAAAGCTAAGGAATTTGACACATCATTGACATGGGACAAGGTTGACTCTGTGTCATGGCATAGGCAGTTCTCAGGGAGCTCTGCCCCACTGCAGTCCACCAGTGCGGTCAGGGGGTACTCCACCAGACCTCAGCACCCCTTTCGGGCGGCTCAGGGGAGCGAGGTCCCGGGTAGGGGTAGGGGGGGTATGAGAGAAAAGGGGTGTGTTGGGATTTTAATAAACGCACCTGCACGAGGGCCCCTGGCACCTGTAAGTTCAGACATGCATGTTCAGTCTGTGGTCATCCCTCCCACCCCGAGTTATCTTGCAGGTCCAAGCAGGGCAACCACAGTCAGAGGGGGAGGGGGAAGCCAGTGTAGTTCAGATATTCTGGATATACCAACCCCTATAGATGTTTTGGCAATGATCCCTTGGTTGAATAGGTACCCGAATCACACAGCGGCCACTTTACTGCAGGAAGGTTTTTCTCAAGGTTTTAGGATCCCGGCAGGGGGCTACACAGGTAGCGCACATTGCAGGAATCAACTGTCGGTGCAACATAACCCCTCAGTGGTGGCTGCTAAGATTAGCAAGGAACTGTCCCTGGGTAGGATAGCTGGCCCTTTCCAGAAGGTGCCGGTCCCCGATTTTGTGTGTTCTCCACTAGGGGTAGTACCCAAAAAAGAGAGAGGGGAGTTCAGATTGATTCACAACCTGTCGGCACCGAGAGGTGCGTCACTGAATGATGCGATTGATGAGGGGATTTGTAGTGTAAAGTATGCCTCATTTGACCAGGCAGTTGATTTATTGCGGGCACTGGGGCCAGGGGCATTGATGGCAAAATCAGACATAGAATCTGCCTTCCGCCTCCTCCCAGTCCATCCTCTGGACCACCACCTCTTAGGTTTCACTTTCGATGGCAAGTTTTATATGGATAAATGTATGCCCATGGGCTGTTCTATCTCATGTGCTTACTTTGAGGCGTTTAGCTCATTTTTGGAATGGGTCATGAGAGAGGTGACGGGCCACCGGCAGGTTATGCATTATCTGGACGATTTCCTTTTCTTAGGTGCGGCGGGATCTCAGGAGTGTGCTTGGGCGTTGCAGGAATTTTGCGTGCTCATGCGGGCTTTTGGGGTCCCGCTAGCGCCGGGAAAAACGGTGGGCCCGTCCACCTGTTTGGAATTCCTTGGTATCGAAATTGATTCCGTGGAGGGATGCTTCAGGTTACCCATGGCCAAGGTATCTAGCTTTAGAGCAGCCCTACGTCAATGCCTACGCAAGGACAAGGTTACATTGCAACAGCTACAGGAGGTGGTGGGGCAATTGAATTTTGCGCTCCGGGTCATCCCAATGGCACGCCCTTTTTCACGCTCTATTGCCCAAGCTATGAAGGGGCTACGGGAGAAACATCACCACACGAGGTTGTCATCTGAGGTTCGCCAGGATATGCTTATTTGGATGGCATTCCTGGAGGATTTTAATGGCAGAGTAGTGTGGCCAGGTCCTCCCTCCACATCGGCGGAATTGGGCTTATGGACGGACGCTGCTGGGAGTACCGGCTTTGGCGCCATTCTGGGTACCAGGTGGGTCGCCCAGCGGTGGCCAGCAGAATGGAGGACACAGGGACTGACCATCAATATTGGCTTTCTGGAGCTCTTCCCGATATGGGTAGCATTGATGGTCTGGCCGGAACACTTATGCAACCAATCCGTGGTGTTCTGGTCGGATAACATGACGGTTGTGGAATGCATAAATCAGCAGGGGGCACGCTGTCCATTCATACTCCGTTTACTGAAGGAGATTGTGTTGCAATGCTTAAAATTGAATGTGGTTTTCAGAGCCAAGCATGTCCCTGGCGTCCTCAATAATGCAGCTGACTCCCTTTCTCGCTTTAAAATGCAGGTTTTCAGGGAACATCTTCCAGCGGCAGATCCCAAGCCGGCGCAATTCCCGGCAGTACTTTGGCAGATTGGTGCCCCAGATTACAGGACCTCGTGGTTGCTAGCTTAGCCCCCAGGACCAAGACAGCTTACGAAGGGGCGTTTTTGTCTTACCGGGCGTTTTTGGGGCAGGAATGGGAGGCTAGGTGGGCCCAGGAGGACAGCTTTGCAGCTTACCTAGAATCGATGCACAGGGAAGGGCGCTCAGTGGCGACTGCGAATAGACATAGGGCGGCGGTCTCCTTCTTTGCGCAGGGTAAGGGTATGCGAGATCCCACTAACACCTTTCTGGTGCGCAAGGCCTTGAGGGGTTGGCGCCGTTTACAGGGTTACCGGGGCGACAGGAGAAGGCCCATTGGACTGACACGGCTGACGGCCTTATTGGGGGCGCTGCATAGTGTTTGTAGCTCCCAGTGGGAGGTTATCTTGTTCAAGGCGGCATTTTCCCTGGCCTTCTATGGGGCTTTGAGGGTTGGGGAATTAGTTGCGGGGTCAAAAGCTGATAGAGTGGGGGGATTACGGTGGGCCGGGGTGGAGATCAGGGAGGACGTTATGAGAATAACAATTCAGAGATCAAAAACCGATCAGGACTCTCGGGGTCACACCATAGTGCTCCATCGGGCGCGGGCCAACCCCTGCTGCCCGGTTTCTCACGTGGAGGCTTTCTGCAGGCAGCGGGAGTGCACGGCGGGGGACACACTGCTGTGTCACGCCGATGGTACACCATTGACTAGGTACCAGTTTAGGCGAGTCTTGGAGCTAACGGTCAGTCTGGCGGGGTTCGATCCAAGGGAATTCGGCACCCACTCATTTAGGATTGGGGCAGCAACCGAGGCAGTGGCGAGGGGTCTCTCAGTGGAGAATGTGAAGACACTGGGGAGATGGTCGTCTGAACGTTACAAGAGTTATGTACGAATTGCCATGTTGTGACAGGATGGTGCTCACGCCCGGTATGTTTCTGGTTTTTTGCAGTTTCTCAAACCTGTCACGCAGGGGAGGAACTCGTCACCGGGCGACAACGACCAACATCGGCACAACACGGAGGACACAAGAAATTGGTGACTTGGATTGTGGGCCACTCTTATGTTAGGCGTGCAGAACATGTTTTTCTTTCAGGAGACCGTAGGACGAGTGCAGCGCAAAAGGGGTTGGATATATCATTTTTCGGGAGGGGGGGTTTATGCCTCAGCCAGTTTAGGAATTTTTTCCAGGGACTCTTAGCTCAGCAGCGGCCCCCCCCGTCAGTGGTGATACTTCACCTGGGGGAGAATGATTTGGCAAAATTGGGGAGGCGCGTGCTTATTGAGGAGATCATTTCCACTGCGGGGTGGGTGGCTAGGGCTTGCCCGGGTTCCACAGTAGCTTGGTCGCAACTTATTCCTCGGTGGCAGTGGCGAGGGGGGGTCTCGGTCAGGGCGTTGAACCACTCGGTACGGAGGGTCAACACACAGTTGGACAAATTATTTCGGACCCCCCAGTTGCAGACGATTCCACATGGGTGTATCTGGGGCGAGCATTTTTACTTGAGGGACGGGGTGCACTTGACGGAGGCAGCGAACGTCTTGTGGTCTAATAATGTCTGGGCCTGGCTGGAGGGATTTGCAAAATAATCGCGCTCCTGGTTTAGGTCTGGGTAGAGGGGGAGGCCAGATCGTCGGTTAACAATGCTGGCCTGTGGCGGTAAGGTCATGACCGGTGAGCAACTATTTGAAGGTCTGAGGGGGCGGGCATCATCCTACGGAGGTGCCCGCCCAGGGGGAGGGGCCATTGGCCCCTCCTAGAACTTCAGGGGCAAGGTAACTGGTGCTTCAAAGGGGCGCGGGTTGGGGAGTCACGCTTTCCTTAGGCTGGTAGCCACCCCGCGCGCGCATACTCATGACGTCACCGGATGGCGCAGAGTAAGGGCCCTCCTTTAGTGGGTAAATGGAGTTCACGGCATGGACCGGGTAATTACCGGGCCCGGCTGCGCATGCGCACACCTGTAGGGGAGGCGCAGCTAGTAGGACCTGACACCGGTTAGCGACCTTGCCATATGGCCCAGAAATGTTAGTATACAAAAATGCAGAGGAGGATGTTAGACTCGGTTAGGAAACAATCTGTATTAGAGTCTTTGTTAAGGATAGTCACTCACACCTGTTGACAATAATGTATCTAATGTCCTGCTGAATTTTTGTATAATTGTTTATCATGCAAATTTAAAAATTTATTGTTTTTGTACTTAATAAATACGGCCGGGGGGTCTCGCGACCTCCCGCCTTCCAAAGATACCACGTCTAGGTGCTGTGTCCGGGGGTGGTGCGGTCATAGGGGGAGGGCGGTAGCCAGTCACTAACCATGTGGAAAGGGGGGGCTCTTGGCCCCCCCGCCTGCATGGCAGTGCGGCGACCTCCCCCGGACTTCTCGGTGGTGGGGCGTGTTCACTGGGGGCGCGCCCTACCACCGATTGGCTGCCTACGTGACCCGGATGTCGTTTATCGACATCCGGGTCGGAGGGGAGGGGGGGGGCGGGCCATTGGGGGGATAAAGCGGCGGGGAGCGCCCAGGTGACCCCCTTGTTCCCTGGACGCTCCCCCACATCGCACGTGCCCTGGCCCTCAGGGCGGTAAATTTTCCCCCACCCACCATCCCTGGAGTACGTGGTTGATGCGTTGCTAGTCCAACTAGCGGGCATTGGGCGCGTGAAACTGTTATGAGATGTTAGTTTCTGTTGAGGTTTTCTTTTAGGATTTTTTCTCCCATTGTAGTGATCAATATGGTATTGTGCAGTTATGTTCTTGACTATGCTTTCTTGTAGGCCTTTTTCTCCCAAGGTAGTGAATGATACTGTATTATGTGTAACTGATGCAGTCGTGTTTAGGCCTTTTCTTTCCCTTGTAGCTTTATGGTGTTATACATGACGTGTGATTTTAGTCAGTGTAGTTGTCCTTTAGAATTTTCTCCCATAGGTCGTCGTATTTATTAGGTATGGGGGCATGCGGTAAGGTCATGACCGGTGAGCAACTATTTGAAGGTCTGAGGGGGCGGGCATCATCCTACGGAGGTGCCCGCCCAGGGGGAGGGGCCATTGGCCCCTCCTAGAACTTCAGGGGCAAGGTAACTGGTGCTTCAAAGGGGCGCGGGTTGGGGAGTCACGCTTTCCTTAGGCTGGTAGCCACCCCGCGCGCGCATACTCATGACGTCACCGGATGGCGCAGAGTAAGGGCCCTCCTTTAGTGGGTAAATGGAGTTCACGGCGTGGACCGGGTAATTACCGGGCCCGGCTGCGCATGCGCACACCTGTAGGGGAGGCGCAGCTAGTAGGACCTGACACCGGTTAGCGACCTTACCATATGGCCCAGAAATGTTAGTATACAAAAATGCAGAGGAGGATGTTAGACTCGGTTAGGAAACAATCTGTATTAGAGTCTTTGTTAAGGATAGTCACTCACACCTGTTGACAATAATGTATCTAATGTCCTGCTGAATTTTTGTATAATTGTTTATCATGCAAATTTAAAAATTTATTGTTTTTGTACTTAATAAATACGGCCGGGGGGTCTCGCGACCTCCCGCCTTCCAAAGATACCACGTCTAGGTGCTGTGTCCGGGGGTGGTGCGGTCATAGGGGGAGGGCGGTAGCCAGTCACTGACCATGTGCAGGAGTACGGCGAGGCGTGGGACAGACCTGCCTCGTCGCCAGTGTAGTATCTCGGTCTAGGGGACGCCGTGAGAGTGGCTAGGCTGCAGGCTTGGGACACCGTAAATGAATGGACACACACACTTATTGATAGGCACTGGGCCAAAGACCCCGAGCGGTCTTGTGCCCCTTATTTATGCCCTTGGCGCGCCCGCCCTCGGGATGCGTGGGTGCGTGAGCAGCGTGTGTGAACGGGCCGGGTGGCTCCGTCACTACAAGCTGTGTGTTCTGGAATGTTGACAGACAACTGCTGATGACTGAGGTGACCGGACTCTCCTCCCAGCACCCCTTCACTGACCTGAATTTGTACCTGTGTTGGAAGGTTCATTTAAATAAACTTTATTCATACTCACTAAACGCGTGAGTTTTCATCTTTACAGTAGGGAACTACATTAATCGTTATAGTAACAATATGCATAACATGAGAGAAAATAACCAACAGGCTGTGTGGAGAGTAATGGGCGCCACCAGAACGTTTGGTCCCCGCATCATTCGCCTAGGTGTCAAATTCCAGAATGTTCTTTGATTCCAGTTGTCGTAATTTACGCACTCTATCATTCACCACCTCTACTAGACTTAGGGATACGATCAATAGCGAAAAAGCGTAACAAATTCCTATTACTATTGTGTTCATCTTCAAAATGACATGCTACTGGATATGGTTTGTCGTTGTTTTGTATGGTTCTGATATGCTCCAGCACTCTCTTCTTAACCGGGAACATAGCCAGACTCTCCAGGATTTTGCGATTTGCAAAACAATAGCGAAATCGACAGTTTTGTAAAAATGCTGCGGTTTTTACAAAACTTCCGCGAATTTTGGAAAAAGAGATACATTTTTTTTAATGAGGCTGAGAAAGTGAAAACAACAGATATTTTTACCTGTAAATTCCCAACTTTTGGGAAACGAGGACCTCTTGTGGCCATCTTATGATGTCCACAATTTTACAAGTATTATAAGAGAGAAGCTCATGGGCCCATCTGCTCCGGCGGCAAAAAGACTGCCTTTAACTCTCTGGATTCTAAAAGCCTTTATCTACGGACAGCAATGCCTAGTCAGCGCCCCACCGGGGGACAGGGTGAGTTTTTATTTGCTTTGGATCTTTTTATATGTCGTTTTTGTGTGTTTTGCGGGGACGCGAGGGATTTCGAATCCAGGGACGAGAAGGAACGGGTCCAGCATCAAAATTCGCCTGACAAGTGAGCGCAGCCTGATTATTTGAAGTACACTCTCGGTTATACACCAAATGTGTGGTTTGTAGCATTTAGGGACACCGGTTATAGCTACATGGAAGGGCAGACCTGTGTCCCATGCAGAGCAAGGCAATGCCCCCAAAGTATTAAGTTAAATATCATGGGAGATAGGATAGTTTTTGCGGGGAGTCCAAATGGTATAACCGTGGGCTGGCTATGGATGCCAAGACCGGGTTCGTAACCGAGGGGGGCCTGGTGTGTATCTGAGGAGGGGGCAGGGCTGGCATGTATCTGCAGAGGTGGCTAGCGGCTTGCTTCTGAGGGTTTGAGGCTAGTGTGTTTCTGCAGGAGGGAGGTGCAGCTTTGTTTATGTACATTGGAACGGTTAGCTTGCATGTAGAAGGTTGCTACTTGCTTCTGTAGTATGGCATTAGTTGCTCGTATCTATTAAAGTGTTCTCGCTCTTATCTGTAGAAAGAGGCTACTGGCGTGTATTGGCTGTCTTGTATCTATAGAAGGAGGGACTGGCTTGTGATGACTGTCTTGTATCTATAGAAGGAGGGACTGGCTTGTGATGACTGTCCTGTATCTATGGAAGGAGGGCAGTCCCTTGTCTGTCCACGGGTGGTAGTGTGCCTTTCGTAATTATATTTCGGCTAATGACAACTATTCCATATGTAACAAAATACATTGAAAGTATATGATGTTAAGCATTTCTCAATCAATACACATAATTTTACTTATGCTAATCGTCAGTTGCGGTAGCGTGTGTGAGGGAGAGGATACTGACTTGTATTAGGATGTGGTGGGGGGTCACTTGAATCTATCAGCGGAAGATATAATTGCCCTGCATCTCTGGAGAGGGGTCTGGCCTGCATTTCTGGGTTGCAGCTGCATGACCTGTATCTGAGGGAAGGTGGGACTGACTTGTGTTTAAAGGCAGTGGGGCTGGCTTGATTAGACCAGCAGGATTAAATATTGTCTTGCATCTGCAGACAGATGGCTGTCTTGCATCTGTGGATATCTCACTACACTCTAGCATCTTCCCACAACCCTCCACTCCAAATTCCTCAAGAACCCCCTTCTACTGTACACCAGGTTTTTGTAGCGATCACCACATACATATGCAAACCTCTGTCCCTCTTCTATCCCTCTGCTACCCTTCTCAATCCAAATAACCGACTAAGATATCATCCACCACTCAAATTACTTTCATATTTCACTTTACTAATTCAACACTAATCCTTTAATGGGTTCCGGAGTAGCATGCTATTCGCCAAAAAAGCACGTCCACACCCAACAGGGGTAACAGGTGCTACATAAATGCAAACATTTTCCCCTCCTCTATCCAAATAACTGACTAATATCCACCACTCAAATTACTTTCATATTTGAATATACTAATTCACTACTAATCCCTATGGGTTCCGGAGTAGCGTGCTACTTGCCAAAAAAGCGCTTCAACACCACATCAGGGGTATTAAGCTCTATATAAATGAAAACCTTTTTCCCTCTTCTATCCCTCCGCTATCCTTCTGAATCCAAATACCTGGCCAACCTATCCATCACTCAAATTACTTTCATATTTCACTATACTAATTCAACACTAATCCTTCTTGTGTTACAAAGTAGCGTGCTACTCGCGGAGAAAGCGCTTTGACGTCTTGTCAGGGGTGGTAAGCGCTATATAAATGTAATTACAATACGATGCAATACAATACGATACGTATTTGCATTTGAATGTTTTCATTACCAAACAAATGGTAAATTGAGCCGTAGCTCATCTATCTATGGCTGAGGCAGCAGCATGCCTGGCACATGCACTGCGGAAAGCTACAAACTAGGAGCGGGAAGCCCACAACTGGAGCTCTGGCCAGACTCAAAAGTTTCCTCTTCACATTCTCCGGGGGGTACCAGATTGCATTACACGACTGCCTGGCAGTTTACCAATCCTAACCTTACACGAAAAATGAACTCATCTAAAGCCCAGACTTCAACTGTGCTTTGGGAGAGACTATTCATGCATTTGGTAACTCTTAGCACATCTTTAGCAACATCTGCACGTATTGCAGAAACAGATGCATGCATCGTTGTATCATTACCTCACAGCATTACTACATAATCCTGACAGCCCATTACACTAGCATTACTACACTGGCCAGGCTACCTACAGCTTCTGAAAGGAATTCATCTTGCCCTGCTTGGAATCAATGACACAGTTCAGACAGAAAAGACTGACTCCAGGAGGAATGCTGATGTATTATGAACATAAGGAAGAGAACGCCTCACACATTCAGAGAGTAGCATTGATGATATCGCTAGCATCCAAGCACGTCAATGCTGCAGCAAGAGAAACTCAATAAAAACATTCAGAAATACAGCTCCCTCCTGCGAGATTAGGACTGGAGCTGTGCTTCTGTAGTGTTGCGGACACTTTAAACATGCCTATTTCAAAGTGGAATACTCTGCTAAAACAGTTTCCATTGATTTCAGGCTGAAAATGAATGATTATGAGTAAAATAAAGTGCCGCAAAAATGCCACTAGATTTCCATATTTGTGCCGCTAAATTTCCATATTTGTGCCGCTAAATTTCCTAATCCATGCCGCAATACCCTGGGCGGTCTGGTGATGCCAGTGATGATAGTGATGCCTACATAGGATTTTCACATGGGCATGTCAATACACATACACAGAAATCTGGCAAAAAAGAAAGATGTTTATCTATAGTTCTTTATGTCTTAGTTACTGGAGAAAAAACGTGTTTCACATTAGTGCTATATTTGCACACCTTGCTTGTGGTGCAGGTGGAAAAATCCCTTCACTGCAGTCTGAATGGTATCAATTGTTTCATTTCTGCAAAGTTTGTCACTTAGGGACGCGCCCGTCCTAAAGGTAATTCTGGGATTGCCCTCCACTACATCATTCAGAGTAATCTCTGCCTTTATAATTTCCCAATGTCTACTCAGACTCTTCCTTACTTCCTGTGCGTTATTGTGGTACCTGGTGATGAATCTCAAGGTAGATGTTTCTACTGAGGCAGATCCAGCTTTAGGAGTCAGCCCCATCTCTCTACTGACTCCCTGTGCTTTTACCAGTGCACTCTTGAGGATACAAGTATTGCAACCTCTTTCTTTAAATTGAGTTGTTATCACCATGCACTATTCCTGAAATCTCATTTCCGAGCTACATTTCCTGCGAGCCCGTATGAACTCCCCATGGGGGATGCTATTTATAAAGTTCTCGCCACTTTCTCCATTTCTTCATCTCCTTTCCAATTTCACATAAACTCCTCCCAAGTTAGATTTTTTTTTTATTTTTTTTTTATTAGAAACCTTTATTACACGATAAAATACATAGAAGGGCCTACAACCACCAAGGCCGGCCGCTAGACAGCCCGAGGGCCCGCAATGCAACGCCACACATTCAAATGAACCAGAGGCAAAGCTCCCAGCAGTTCGTGAGCACATGCAACAGGCCGTGGCCATAGGCCAGGAGCAATCGGAAAAAACAGTTTCATTTTCTATTAAATATAAAACACACTCAAGGCAATGAGAGTCCGAAATAGCAGCGTGCTCTTCCCAGGACGGGGCACAACGTACAGTGTCCAAAGCAATTCTTGACAGGAAGCAGTAGTGGGGGGCAATGGGAAGACAAAGCATGGAACACACCTCACACAATCCCGCAGAATGTGTGGCTAGGGGGACAAAGCAATATCGACCTCTAATGGCAGAGGCGGGGTGCAGATTCGTCCACGATATAAATTCCATGGACCCCATACCTTAGTCCATTTCCCCGGCTTGCCTCATGCCACATACACCGTCTTTTCCCTAAACATACACCAGTCCATATTCTCCTTCCATACCGCGATCGTGGGCGGCCTCGGGGAGCCCCACAGCTGTGCAATGTTACGCTTAGCCACCATATACCCCAAAGCCACCCACTGCGTCTGTGCCACATTATAGTAATTCGGTTCCCAGACATTCAATAAACACCTCCTAGCCTCTGGCAACAGAGCAACGTGCGTGACCTCCTCCATTACGGTGTGAATACCGTTCCAAAATCGCACAACCTCCGAACATTCCCATAAGATATGAAGAAAGGTACCCGGCAGGCCACATCCACGCTTACACATTCCATCCCTCAAGTAACCCATACGTAGCAAACCGGGTCCCGTGACATACACTCTATGAAGGATCTTCAGCTGTACGAATCGTAAGCGGTCTGGGATCGCCACCTCTTTCGGGGAGGCCACCGCCGATACCCAGTCCTCATCGTCCAGTTCCAAGCCATCGCCCGTCCATGCCTCCCGCAGACGGAGCAGCAAGTCCGCGCGATCATTAACACGTTTTTTGTAGATCAGAGAAATAGTGCTGTCGGGCACATAGCCGTCCAACACTCTATCCTCCAGCGGGGAATACTCGGGGATAGCAGCAACGTCCGGAAAGACCGAACACAGCGCATGGTATACTTGTGCATACCGGAAGTACTCTCTGTCATTTAATTTGTATTCAGTTTTAAGCATTTCGAACGTTTTAAAAGACCCCTTCGCCCAAAGGTCACCCACCTTACATATCCCAATCATATCCCATTTCTCAAAGCCTTTCGATCTCCACAAACAACCCAGCCGCCCGGAGGCATACAACGGCGTCGCCCGAGTCAAGCGATCCCTCCACCCCATCGCAGCATTCGCCGCATGCCACACACGTACCGCAACCTGCGTGGGTCCTGTCAACCGTGCATCCGGGGTCACCAAGTACAGCGCCCTATTATAATCCCCACCCGGAAGCAGAAATTTATCCATCTCGAAGGCCGGATTCAAGGCAGGACCGTATATCCCGTGGTTCACCGCCGCCAATTGAGACGCCCAATAGTATCGTTTAATATCGGGGAGGGCGACCCCCCCATCGTACCAAGGGAGCGTCAACTTGGCGAGAGCGATCCGTGGCCGCCCGTCCCAAAACAGTTGGCGCTGTCCCAAGTTAGAATTAGTTGTGTAATATGTTATTCAGTATAGCAATTCATTATTATATACAAGTAATACTCGGTGAGTAGTTCATCGAAATGGTGACAAACTTCCTTTTTGCAGCTCTCTGCTTTCATTATTTAAACTGCACCTGTATGGCCATTTTACAGTAGTTATGATAAAGTTTACTCTAATTTACACGCTATCAATCAATCAATCAGGGTTGATAGAGCGCAACTACCCACCTGTGAGGGTCTAAAGGCACTGAGGGGGCAGCTCCATTGAGTGCTGGGGTCATCTGAAGAGTCAGGTCTTGAGGTCCTTCCTGAACTGGGGCAATGTGGAGCTTGGCAGAGGTAGAGGGGGAGGTAGTTCCAGGCCTTGGCTGCGAGGTAGGAAAAATACTTTTCTCCCGTTCTGGTCTTGTAGATGCATGGGATGGTGGCGGGAGAGAGATCGGCTGATCTGAGGTGTCTTTTGGGTGCGTGGAAGGACAGACAGTTGTTCAGGTATATGGGTACGGTGAAGTGAAGGGCCTCGATTGCGTGGGTGAGGAGTCTGAAGGTTATTTTTCCTTCGACTGGGAGCCAGTGGAGATCGCTGAGGTATTGGGTGATGTGACTGCAACAGGGGATGTCGAGGATCAGTCTGGCTGCGGCGTTCTGGATGGTCTGGAGGTTGCGCAAGAGTTTCTCATTGATTCTGGAGTAGAGAGCGTTGCCGTAGTCCAGTCTGCTGCTGATGGAAGCGTGTGTGACAGTTTTTCTGGATTCGGATGGGATCCATCTGAACGTCTTTCGAAGCATGCGGAGGGTGTTGAAGCAGGTCAAGGATACAACATTGATCTGTCGGTTCATTGTGAGCGATGAGTCTAGTATGATGCCGAGGTTTCCAGCGCAGTCCGTCGGGGTGGGAGGATTTCCAAGGACGGGGGGCCACCAGGAGTCGTCCCATGCAGAGGGGGTGGAGCCAAGGATGAGTTTTCTCAGAGTTGAGTTTCAGGCAGCTGTTCTTCATTCAGGTGGTGACAGCTTTCATCCCTTCTTGGAAGTGTGTTTGGTGATGTTGGGTTCATTGGTGAGGGAGAGAATAAGCTGGGTGTCTTCAGCGTAGGAGATGATGTTGAGCCGTGGTTCCTGATGATGGCTGCGAAGGGGGCCATGTAGACGTTAAAGAGGGTGGGGCTGAGGGAGGAGCCCTGGGGCACTCCACAGTTGGTCTCTGTCGGTTCCGAGAGGTAGGGAGACCAGCAGAGTTCTGCCAGTGAGGAAGGAGCATATCCAGTCGACGGCCTTGGCGTGGATGCCGGCGTCGTGGAGTCTGGTGGCTAGGGTGCGGTGGGAGACGGTGTCAAAGGCAGCCGAGAGGTCCAGGAGGATAAGGGCTGCTGTTTCACCCTGGTCGAAGAGGGTGCGGATGTCGTCGGTGGCCACGAGTAGGGCAATTTCGGGGCTGTAATTGCAGCAGAATCTGGATTGGGAGATATCTAGGATGTTGTTAGCTTCGATGACGTCTGCTAGCTGGGTGCTGACGGCTTTTTTGATGACCTTTGCTGCTAATGGAAGCAGGAAGATGGGCATGAAGTTTTTGAGGTCTGTCGGGTCTGCTGAGGGTTTCTTCAAGAGGGGGTTGACTCTGGCATGTTTCCAGGGGAGTGCGAAGGTGGCGGACTTGAAGGAGCAGTTGATTGTCAAACGTAGTTCAGATGTGATAGCCAAGACGGCTCTGTGGAAGAAGTGGTGTGGGCAGGGGTCTGAGGGTGCTCCGGAGATGATGCTTTTCATGGTCTTCGAGGTGTCTTCTGTCGTGACTAGAGTCCATTTGAGCAGGGTCTCTTGGGTGGCGTCACATGGAGGGGGAGCCGGAATGGTGAGGAGGTCTTTGTTTTTGAAGTTGTCATAGATCATCTTAATCTTAAGGTGGAAGAAGGTGCTCAGTCTGTTGCAGAGGTCTTGGGAGGGTGGGACATCTGTTGTTTTGCTGCAGGTTTTTCGAATTCCTTGCTGATGGAGAAGAGTTATTTGGTATTGTGAGCGTTGGTGAGGATTCTACCTTGGAGGGATTTCTTCCTTGTGGATTTGATGAGATGGTGGTGTGCGGTGGTGTCTGCTTTGTAGGTGCCACGTGTTTCTGGGGTTTTGTTGTTACTCCATGTCCTGTCGAGTCCAGCTTGCTTTCTTGATGTGTCTTCCTGCGACTTTCTTGAGGGGACGAGTGTGTCAGTGGCAGTTTGTGATCCAGCGGTGGAGGTCGCGTGCTGCGGTGTTTGCGTCTGGCGTAGGCAGTGGTGGGGTGCTGATGAGGGAGGAAATAAACTGGTCTTCAGTGACTTTGTTCCAGCTTCTGCAGGGCAGTCGGTGGGCATAATTGTGTACGGTGTTTTTTTTTAAGGAGAAATGGATGCAGTGGTGATCTGTCCAGAGGCGTTCCATGGTGTGGCTATAGGAGAATCGGTTTCCTTTGCTGAAGACGGGGTCCAGTGTGACTTCTGCTGTGCGCGTGGGGGCAGTGACTAGTTGCTTCAGTCCTATGCTGGCTAGGCTCTCTAGAAGTGAGGCAGTGTTTGATTCATCGTGGTTGTCCAGGTGGAAGTTTTGGTCCTCGAGTAGGACGTAGTCTGTGGAGGCAAGGGCATAGGGTGTGATGAGGTCGGTGATGGCGTCGGTAAAAGGAGCGCTGGGGGCGGGCGGCCTGTAGATGAGGGTTCTGCAGAGAGTCGTTTTAGGGTTGATCTGGAAGTGGAGGTGGTCCATGAGGGTCGTACGGGATGGTGGACTACATGCTGAAGGTGCTTTTCTAAACGATGGCGATGCCTCCTGCTGGATGGATGGGGTGGTCCTAGCAGAGGATCTTGTATCCGTCGGGAATGGCTGTTGGAATGTTGGGTGAAGAGTTAGCTTTGGTCCAGATTTCTGTGAGGAGGACAACATCGGTGTTGAGGAGGTCCCAGATTTCTATGACGTGCTTGTGTAGGACACATACGTCGAGGAGGATGCAGTTGAGTGGTTTGTGAGCGGTGATGTCTGGTAGGCTGGGAGATGCTGCTGGGGTACGGAGGTGGGTTTAAGGTGCGACGGCAGGGTAGACAGGAGAGAAGGCCTCGGGTGTTGTTCGGCGTCGAGAGCTGGCAGTTGTTGCTGCCTCCGAGGTTGAGAGCCTGGAGGGTCCTGGAGTCGTAGCAGAGGCGGGTTAGAGGACCCGGGTCCCTGGCACCCGGGTCCCTGGCACTGGTCCCGGTCGGGTCACGGAGCAGACGGGCTTGCATTTGACACGCCTTCTGTGCGCTATCTGTGCGGCTGCGCAGCGGCCCCCATTAAGTAGGGATGGGGGGGTGGGTCCGCTGGGAGGCGGGAAGGACACACTGAAGGGGGGAGAGACCATGGAGGCAGCAGCCACAGGGGGAAAAAATGCAGCAAAAAGAAAGAAAAAAAACACGGTAGGAAAAGGGGAAGACAGAGAAGGAAGAAAAAAAGAGGGCACAGAGGAAAGAGGCAAGGGAGAAAAAGAGGGCACAGAGAAAAGAGGCAAGAGAGGTAGAGGCAGAACAGAAGAAGAGCAGAGTGCTCTTCCACTGAACAACCAGGGATGAGGCGCAGGTAGGAGCCTGCGGGTGGAGGGCCTCGAACACCCTGAAACAGTGAGCTCAGGGGACAACACTCAGTGGTGGAGCTGCGCGGGGTACAGCAGTCACACTGACCAGGTCAGTGGTCTTGCCATGCAGCAGCCGCCATTAAGTAGGGATCAGGGGAGGGCGGGTAAGTTCGGAGGTAGGAAGGACACACTGGAGGGGCCCTGGGGAAGCAGCGGCAGGGGGGGGGATGTACACCGTGAAAAGAAAGGACAAAACACTGTAAAAAAGACAGAGAAGGCAAAGAAAAAAGAGAGCACAGAGGAAAGAGGCTAGAGAGAAAAACAGGGCATGGAGAAAAGAGGCAAGAGAGGCAGAGGCGGAACAGCAGAAGAGCACAATCCTCCATCCTTCCAAAGAAACAGAACTGACCCCCACGGAAATAAAGATCTGCCCATGACCATGCTTCAGTCAAGTGTGAAAGCTAAGATCAGCACTTGTGTCTCCTTGTCCCACAGTTGACAGTACAAATAGTGGACCATATCTCCATCCCTGATTTGCCCATAACGAATTAAAGCACATGGATAGACAGCTAATCTTTGCAATTTAAGGTTTGCACTCATTTATAGTTAAATTCCTACAGTAAGTTGACAAACCCATAGTATCAACTCCTAGCTTGTGAATTTGCTCGGCCTGATGGACTCTTAGTCCAGGCTAATAGTAAAATAAACAAAAAACATACCTTCTACACAACCCAGAAAGAGCATATCAAAACCACTGAAACTGCCAGATAAATATTGTATTCCAGTTCAGGGAAAAAGTCTATCCGGCAGGAGTAAAGTCTGTTGCTAATTTGTTTGAGAGATTTCCCACTGATTCCAAAAATATACCTAAGGAAGAGATAAACATAGTAACAATGAGTGTCAATCAATTAACTTCCAAAACAGATTATGTTATTATATGCAAGTTAAATTATACAATATACATGAATGGAATTAGACTCTACTGTGCAAGTCTAGATATTCAAATACAATAAAATAGGCAGATTTGAGTCAATCACATTGTGTTCATCATACAAACAGATTCAGACCCTGGCAGACAGAGTACCATCCGTTTGGGTGGCAAAGGACTTAAAGTTTGCCACCGTGATGAACAGTAGTCTGTCTTATTTAGAGATGACCACTGGCCCTGTGGTCATCTATGCACTCTGAAAAGAACTGCAATTATTACAATTCCATTCAAGGCACAAAATGTTGGGTGGACGGCTGCTATCGGTTTTGACGGCGGAGCTCCAAACTTAGGATTTTTTTTTCCTCCCAAAATGGAACTTTATCACTAACAAAAAAATTAATGACTCCACACCCTGAGAGTTTTCTTTTATGGTGTGGATGCGGGGTCACTATTTGTTGCCTGTGCCCCATCGCCAGTTATTCCCTGGCGATGATGGACGAACAAAAGCCCCATCAGACCGTACATTCTAAACAGTGTGGGATTTGTGATGACTTTAGTCTGATGTACTATACTGTCCGGCCATCAGAGGTAGCTTTTAGTTGACGGAGCCCCCCTCCTCTCAGGGGCTGACCATCCTCTCAACCTTAAGCGGGGAGGGCAGACTGTCAGTTTGGCAGACAGGGTAGCTGTCGTGTTTGCGGTGGAGTACAATCTGCCAAACTCTAAATTACCCACACAGTGCTTTGTGATATTGGCGTGCACTTTCATTATAGTCTATAAAGCACTGCAAAGAAGCAAAGTATTTCTTAAAACTTGCAATTCCTTTATTATTCTACACTGGTTATCTGCAAAAACTTGCATTATAGTCCTGTACAATACTAGGGCCCAATGACCCATTGGTGATGCCATTCGAATTGCTTACATTCTTAAAGGTGAGGATAGCAAACTGTGGTAGTCCTCTGAGACATCTATGGCTGAGAGTATATTGGGGACCACAAGTCCATGAAGCGCATTTTTACTGCTGACAACTCACCCCGAGCTGTCATTTTAAACTTTTGATGGCTACAGATGGACTTATGCCAGGGTGGTTTATTAATATGTCTTTTTTGTGTTTAGGCTACTTTAGAATACCAGTTCCACAATGTTACAGAAGCTGGAGTTTAAATTATTGGTTAGTAAGATGAGGACATTGCTCATCGGCTATGAATGGGAAGAATTAACCGTGAAAGCTCGCTGACTTGTTGTGGCTCTGTCCCTCATTGGAGAACAAGTGCTTTTAGTCTGGTTAAACTATGCCATGAACACCATCTTGAAATGGGACAACTAGAGGTTGCTGCTGTAAACAGGAAGGCTTGTCAGACTCCCCAATGAGGTTCCAGCAGATTACAGAGGACGACCTGTAACCTAATGAATTTGCCTCTATGTTTTCTGTCTGTTGTTGGTGCAGCAAATTGTCCTTACACCAAAAGACCCAATGTTTTGGATGCAGAAGTATCTGGGAGCCACCTTGTGTAACTATTTCAGGCCACGGTTCCTTTATGCATGTTCCAGGGAGCAAGCGGATTAAATTTGGCCATATGCTGTAAGATTTATTCATTTTAATGGCAAGCAAAATCTAGCTCACTTATTTTCAATCATCTAAAATGCCTACAGTTCTCTTAGTGAGCAGTGAATGTTTGCGTCCCTGATGACAGCCTTACCTACAGAGTGGAGAGGTGTGCGAAGAACATTCTGCTCAGCACCCAGCATTACCTATATGCATAAAACATACTGCTCATGGACATAAGTATTTGAAAAGGGTTTGCACAGTGACATAAAGGCTTGTGGTGATTGAGGGTATGTAGTTACTCTTCATATGTCCAAACATGAGGACCTCTAAAGGGACCGAAAGTCCTCAAACCAGAAGTAGATCAGCTTGAACCTCTTGGGAATCTGTCTGCAAGCTGGTTTACCAGTCAGTGAGGAAGTTAAAATCCCCTGAGCCAGGGAACTGTCTAAATGGTAAAGAGAATCTGCAGCTGGACTTTGCAAGTAAGAGGCCCCATCAGCACTTTTGTTTCCTGCACACACCATTGCGTTCCCTTCATCCAGGCAGCTCCTTCTCCGCCCTCTTCAGATCACATCAAGATACACTCTCTCACCAGTTCAACTGTAAGCATTGAACTGCTGAGAGAGGACTGCTTCGTTATCCCAAAAGAGCAACAACATTGACGATTATAAAGGAACACCAACATAATTAATCGTTAGCTTGAGCTTTCAAGTACCTTCTTGTAACTGGCCAGACAGGCAGGTTATAACTGGCCACTGCCATACAACTACTATTAAACGTTCTGTGGCAAAGTGTGGGTGCTTTAGTCAAGCTACAGTCGAGAACTGCTTAAACAGTGGTACAAGCCATTTGTAGCGTAAGTGGTTGGTTTTTGTGCAAAACAACAAAAAGTGAATGTGTTTCCCACACTCCAAACTTACAATCCCAGCAATCGGTCCCAAAACAGTTAGCAGCAAACTTGGCCAAATACACTCTGGTAGGTAGAGTTCCCAAGTGGAAGTTTAAATACAAAGTGTGGCGTGCAACAGTGGCAATTTCAGTTAGCTAAATACCTAATGTATGTTTTACTTGCAAATAGTCAACAGTCAAATGTGAGGAATAGGTCTGCCAAGGCGAGAAGTTTCCAGCACACGAAGGTGTCTTTTACCAAGCCAACTGTGGCGTGATCTACAAGAGCTGAACTGGACCAAAGATGACAAAGTCCAAGTTCATCCAGGCATCCCTTAACATAGATTAGCCAGGGATTGTATTGGAAATTTCCTAGGGTCGATGCTTCCAAAACCACTCTCAGATATGATGCCCCTTGGTGGCTGCGATTTACTTAAATTCAAAAGGCAAAAGCGGGAATGAATTTTCAGTTATCTGCGATTGCGTGCAGTAACTGTATCCCCAAAGTAGCTGAGACTACCGCTTTTTGTCTGTAACCTTGTAAGATAATGCTCAGGATGTGGTGACCAATTTTTTATCGAGTCCGAAGGATGGCGTTTGCTTGACGCTACAAGACATTGGTTGCCTTTTCAATATGGTCAGGCCAGGTTAGTTTGTTAATGAAGCGAATGCCCAAGTAGTCATAGCTCTTAATGGTTTCAAGCACCTGACCCGTTATCCTTGCGGATTTACATCAAGGCGGAGCCATTCAAATAGGCATTATTTTTGTTTTTTGTGTGTGCAAAGATATTTCTGCCTACAGATGCTCTCAAAGTTCTCCAAAGATTTATGCATTACGTTTTGTGTATACATCAATAGCATCAATAGAACTGCGTCATATGCAAAAAGAAGAATGAGTATTTGTTTTTACTGCACAACCTTGGGGCATCCAAGGCTCTCTCTGGATACAAATTCTTTGCATTTGTTTAAAAATAGAACAGCGGGGCAAGTAGACAGCCTTGCTGTACACCAGAGCAGATTGTAAAATGAGGGATGTATACCCCAGAGCTTCCGTAGCAAACAGAAGCGCTTGTTTCTGCATGCACAGTTGTTTTCCACCCCCATTTTTTCTAGTGATTGACAAAATTCTGATCTGTTAACTAGATCAATCGCCAATTTTAAATCTATAAATGATAGATATAGACACAATTTGAGCACCCTTCTATATTTGGCACACACCATATATGGTTTGACAGCTTGATCGATAGTGCTGATGCTTGTACAGAATCTAGCCTATACATCGATTAGAACATTATTATTGTCAATCCACCCTGGCAGCCTATTTGAAAGTACACAGCCAGAGATTTTTCAGGTGCTCTCTGATAATGAAATAGACCTGTAATTACTGGGAAGCATCTTACTTCCTTTTTTGTGGAAGGGCACTATGATAGCACTTTGCTACGAAGAGGGGATGTATTTTTTCCCAATAGCTGCACTAAACATCTTAGATAGGACGAATGACCAGACCTTCAGGTCAGATCGAAACATGTCCACTGGGACACGATCGGGGCCAGGGGCTTTATTGGCCTTTTGCTCTATGACTGCTCTTTCTACCTCCGGGCGTAGCTCCTTAGTTCTCAATTTGGTCTATGGTTGGCAAGTTCTCCCAAATATGGCAAACCACCACTGCTATTATATACTGCCTTTTAGTGGCCCACCTAGGTGTGTGAGCAAATCTGATGACCATGACTATTTGGACCATCCCTGAACACTCTGGCAATTTTCCCTGAAAAGAATCTACTATTTTTCTCTTCTGCTGCCTCAATCAGGTCGCTCCACACTTGTTGCTGGTAGTTTGATTTCTTCTTCCTTAGTAGGGCTTTGCATTTGCTCCTTTCGCTCTTAAACATTTAATCATTGATTAACGAATGATGCTGGTACCTATATGCGTTAGAGACCTTCGACTTGGCAAGTCTACACTCCTTATGGTACCACCCAGAGTAATTCTTTAAGAGACCATTCTACCTGGCCACTCTCGATGTAGACCATTTGCGTGTAAGCTCACTTGACAGAGTCCTATAATTTTCTAATATCACAACATGGTCTCCATTTTCCACATCTTGAATATTTAGAAGATATTCTTCTGTGGAAGTCATCAGTATGTTCTTGTCGATTGAGTAGCTATCCGCAATCCATTTTACATCTCTACTACTGTTATCTGGGAAGATACTAGCAATATAACATGGATGTATGACGTTACAACGCATGCTATTACAACGCATGTCTTTACAACACATTTTTTACAACGCAAATACTTTTACAACGCATGTTGTTACTACGAAAACTGTTACAACGCGAGATAGAGATATTAAATAAAAAGTACTTTTACAACGAACACAACTATAACGCATACCTTTACAACGCATCAATTAATATATATATATATTTTTTTGATAAATAAAACCTGGCACGGGATGCAGGGAAATTAGGGGTTTTTGGGTGGGGAAGTGTTTTAAAATGTAGAGAAAAACTGAACGTAAATGTAATAAAAAGCATATTTATTAAAAAATTTAATACTCGAGTACTAAAATTAATACTCGAGTATTAAAATTAATACTTACATATAAAAAAATATCTATTATTCAACATTTATAAAACTATTCCACAAACAATTTATTAAATATAATAAACATACAAAATATTATTAACTAACAAAATAAATGAACGAAAAAAAACATGTCACATACAAATAGTCGCCATTTTAAACATTCTACTTCCAAAACATGTCCTACAACACTTTCCATGAAAATAATACCACAACACTCCTTTCAAAATGGATGCCAAAACGGAACTTAAAAATAAAAACAACACATCTTAAAATGTTTTTTAAAATATAAGTTTCCACACCAAATGAAACCACATTAAAAATTATAACCAACGCTGTGTTTAAAAAAAATAATAATGACACTGACTAAAACTTATAAATACAAGCAAGACACCATTTTTAAACCAGTTGATTCTCAACTCCCAGAGAGACCAGACTGATAAACCTGACCCTCTGACCTCTTCACCGAGAAAACGCGGAAATACATTCGAGAAGCATTTTTCGTTACGAAATACAAGTAAGTTTCGATTAAAATTAAACAAAAACTGTTTCTTTATTCATTTTACATTTCAAACATTGCATACACTGCACCTAATAAAATACAAACATTTTTTTTAATCACAAACATGTTAAGCAAAATTATGTTTTAATAAAATATATGTTAATTAAATATTAACATGTATTATTTTTCGAAAAATACCAACAAATTATTTTTTTACTATAGCATAAGTTGTATCAACTGTGACGAAAAACACAACGTAAAAAAAAAAGTTTATCTAAAGAATCTACACTCCTCATCTTTACTAATGTGAAGGTATATTACTAAATAATTTTATGCACAATTTTAAAAAACAAAATAGAAAATATTTGTTGCATAGCATAAATATTTTCTATGTTTATCATACAAATCCAAGATCGTAAATAAAGTTTTTTTTGTTAAACTATATAAATTGTGAGATAGAATGATTTAAAAAAAAATTTATGTAACACCAGAAATGTGCTGCTAGTGACAAATTGTTTTATAGAGTAATAGAATAAATTAGAATTATAACTTCAGGAACGTAGAGCACTAAGAAAGCTTTTATTGAATGGTGTAGGGGTAAAAATTACCATTCTAACTCCAGTAAGGTCGAGCAGCAGGAAAAGCGTTGGATGGTGTAGGGGTAAAAATTACTATTCTAACTCCAGGAAGGTGCAGCAGTAGGGAAAGTTTTGGATAGTGTAGGGGTTAAAATTACTATTCTAACTACAGAAAAGTGCAGCAGTAGGGAAAGTGATGAATGCTGTAAGGGTAAAAATGAGTATTCTAACTGCAGTAAAAAGCAGCAGTAGAGAAAGTGTTTGATAGTGTAGGTATAAAAATTACTATTCTAACTCCAGGAAGGTGCAGCAGTATGGAAAGTGATGGATGCTGTAGGGGTAAAAATGACTATTCTAACTCCAGTAAGATGCAGCAGTAGGGAAAGTGTTGGATAGTTTTTGGGTATCAATTAATATTGTAACTCAAAGAACGTGCAGCAGTAGCGAAAGTGATGGATGTTGTAGGGGAAAACATTACTATTCTTACTCCTGGAAGATGCAGCAGTAGGGAAAGTTTTGAATGGTGTAGAGATAAAAATTAATATTCTAACTCCAGTAAGGTAGAGCAGTAGAAAAAGTGTTGCAATGTAAACAGGTAATAATTACTATTCTATCTCCAGGAAGGTGTAGCAGTAGTAAAACGTTTTAAAACACTACAGGTACACTATATTATCATCAAAGCACAGAAATGTTTACATATTTGCAATTTTAAATAAACGTTTGCATAAATGTACATTAACATTTTTTATTCTTATAGATCCTGACACAAATCTATTCAACTCTTGAACAAAACTCGAAGCACATAAAACCAGCCAACCAAAATTACCAGAAAATTACAACATAGAAGACAAGAAGCCAGACCAAGAAAAAATCACCCAAACCAAAAGGTATTTGAAATAAACACTCCTAAATACTGCACAAATTAATAGTCAAAACTTTTTATACGATAATCAATATTACTTTAAAAATATAGAAATTGTGGGATACCCTAGGGGTAAAAATTAATATTCTAACTCCAGGAAGGTGCAGCAGTAGAGAAAGTGATGGTTAATTTTGGTGTATCAATTACTATTCTAACTCCAGAAGGTGCAGCAGTAGGGAAAGTGTTGGATAGTGTAGGGGTAAAAATTAATATTCTTCCTCCATGAAGGTGCAGCAGTAGGGAAAGTGATGGATGCTGTAGGGGTTAAAATGACTATTCTAACTCCAGTAAGATGCAGCAGTAGGGAAACTGTTGGATAGTTTTAGAGTATCAATTAATATTCTAACTCAAGGAAGGTGCAGCAGTAGAGAAAGTGATGGATGGTGTAGGGGAAAACATGACTATTCTAAATCCTATAAGATGCAGCAGTAGGGAAAGATTTGAATGGTGTAGGTATAAAAATTAATATTCTAACTCCAGGAAGGTAGAGCAGTAGAAAAAGTGTTGCATGGGAAACAGGTATTAATTACTATTCTAACTCCAGGAAGGTGTAGCAGTAATTAAACTTTTTAAAACAGTACAGGTACACTATATTAAATTATCATCAAAGCACAGAAATGTTTACATATTTGCAATTTTAAATAAACGTTTGCATAAATGTACATTAACATTTTTTTTTCTTATAGATCCTGACACAAATCTATTCAACTCTTGAACAAAACTCAAAGCACATAAAACCAGCCAACCAAAATTACCAGAAAATTACAACATAGAAGATAAGAAACCAGACCAAGAATAAAAAACCCAAACCAAAAGGTATTTGAAATAAACACTCCTAAATACTGCACAAATTAATAGTCAAAACTTTTTTTAAAATAATGAATATAACTTAAAAAATATAGAAATTGTGGGATACTCTAGGGATGAACATTACTATTCTAACTCCAGGAAGGTGCAGCAGTAGAGAAAGTGATGGTTAATTATGGTGTATCAATTACTATTCTAACTCCAGAAGGTGCAGCAGTAGGGAAATTGTTGGATAGTGTAGGGGTAAAAATTAATATTCTTCCTCCATGAAGGTGCAGCAGTAGGGAAAGTGATGGATGCTGTAGGGGTTAAAATGACTATTCTAACTCCAGTAAGATGCAACAGTAGAGAAAGTCTTGGATAGTGTAAGTGTAAAAATTACTATTCTTACTCCAGGAAGGTGCAGCAGTAGGGAAAGTGATGGATGCTGTAGGGGTAAAAATGACTATTCTAAGTCCATTAAGATGCAGCAGTAGGCAAAGTGTTGGATAGTTTTTGGGTATCAATTAATATTGTAACTCAAAGAACGTGCAGCAGTAGAGAAAGTGATGGATGTTGTAGGGAACAACATTACTATTCTAACTCCTGGAAGATGCAGCAGTAGGTAAAGTTTTGAATGGTGTAGGGATACAAAGTAATATTCTAACTCCAGGAAGGTAGAGCAGTAAAAAAAGTGTTGCATGGTAAACAGGTATCAATTACTATTCTAACTCCAGAAAAGGTGTAGCAGTAGTAAATCTTTTTAAAACACTACAGGTACACTATAATAAATTATCATCAAAGCACAGAAATCTTTACATATTTGCGATTTTAAATAAACGTTTGCATAAATGTACATTTACATTTTTTATTCTTATAGATCCTGACACAAATCTATTCAACTCTTGAACAAAACTCAAAGCACATAAAACCAGCCAACCAAAATTACCAGAAAATTACAACAAAGAAGTCAAGAAGGCAGACCAAGAAAAAATCACCCAAACCAAAAGGTATTTGAAATAAACACTCCTAAATACTGCACAAATTAATAGTCAAAACGTTTCATATAATAATCAATATAGCTTTAAAAATATAGAGATTGTGGGATACTCTAGAGGTAAAAATTACTATTCTAACTCCAGGAAGGTGCAGCAGTAGGGAAAGTGATGGATAATTTTGGTGTATCAATTGCTATTCTAACTCCAGAAGGTGCAGCAGTAGGGAAAGTGTTGGATAGTGTAGGGGTGAAAATTACTATTCAAACTCCAGGAAGATGCAGCAGTAGGGAAAGTGTTGGATAGTGTAGGTCTAAAAATTACTATTCAAACTCCAAGAAGATGCAGCAATAGTGAAAGTGATGGATGCTGTAGAGGTAAAAATCATTATTCTAACTCCAGTAAGATGCAGCATTAGGGAAAGTATTGGAATGTGTAGCAGTAGACTTATTGTGGAATATTTTAAAGTAACTCTAAAGTCATTTTTTAGTAAAACAAACTAAATTAGAACACAGATTTTTCAATAAATTTAGCATATTCTTCACTCATATATCTCATTCAAATTTTCAAAGTAAATGTTACCTTTTTTTCTTCACAGATAATGGTGCCGATCACGATCCGGTAAAAACCCGGTACGAACCGTCGGACGGAGCATATTCTCCGTCCGACGCGTACCCGGTCGTCAATTTCTACAAACAAGGAATTACGATTCGCACGGGTACACCATGACCGTACGATTCGTAAAAAAGTCCGACCGAACAAAAAAACACCTACCAATGCGATCCGGGAAAGTGCCGACCTGACGTCGGGACGCTCGCAGCCAGCCATTCACGACCCAGGAATCACGATTCGCACCGACGTCACCCCGCACGGTGAATATTTTGCGGCAGCCAAAAACTGCCGGGAAATCAGGACGACGCGAACAAGGACCACCAGTACGTGACGGACAGACGACGACGCGAACAAGGAGGACCAGTACGTGACGGACACACAGGACGACGCCACCAAGGAGGACCCGTACGCGACAGGACGACGCGATTGGAGTACCAGTACGCGACGGACAGACATGGACCCGAACCTACGAGTCATCCCTGCCCTCATAGCAGTCCACCTGCTCTACAGGCACCGACGCAGACGCCGCAGAAGGTCAGAATAACTAAGGGAGGGGGGAAAGTGGGGTGGGGTGGGGGTGGCACGACCAGGGCAGACCACAAAACAACCACATAAGTCACACATGGCCTGGACATACCTGACTCCCATGCCCTGGTCACCACGAGGGGGTGGGGGTGTGTCCTGATAAGCCAGCGACCGCCACAACGGAAGTCCGTCACCACGCGAACCGGCAACACAACCAGACAGGTACGTCCCGTACCCACGCCTCAAGAGCGTGGGTACGAGTCGTACCACGCCCACACACACGTCACCCCAACAATGGCGGGACGGATCGTACCCACGTGGCAAAGGCCTGGGTACGGCCCGCACAAGCATCACATAGCGTGGGGACGGATATGTACGGACCCTACCCCCACCCGCGTATGCATGGAGCGTACCCCCCATGCCAACAGTGTAAGTACGACCCGTACCCCCACCCGCGTATGCATGGAGCGTCCCCCCCATGCCAACAGTGTAAGTACGACCCGTACCCCCACCCGCGTATGCATGGAGCGTCCCCCCCATGCCAACAGTGTAAGTACGACCCGTACCCCCACCCGCGTATGCATGGAGCGTCCCCCCCATGCCAACAGTGTAAGTACGACCCGTACCCCCACCCGCGTATGCATGGAGCGTCCCCCCCACCCCAACAGTGTAAGTACGACCCGTACCCCCACCCGCGTATGCATGGAGCGTACCCCCCACCCCAACAGTGTAAGTACGACTCGAACCCTCACCCGCGGACGTACGGACCGTACCCCCACCCCCACCAGTGTAAGTACGACCCGTACCCCCACCCGCGTATGCATGGAGCGTACCCCCCACCCCAACAGTGTAAGTACGACTCGAACCCTCACCCGCGGACGTACGGACCGTACCCCCACCCCCACCAGTGTAAGTACGACCCGTACCCCCACCCGTGTATGCATGGAGCGTAACCCCCATGCCAACAGTGTAAGTACGACCCGTACCCAGACCCGCGTATGCATGGAGCGTACCCCCCACCCCAACAGTGTAAGTACGACTCGAACCCTCACCCGCGGACGTATGGACCGTACCCCCACCCCCACCAGTGTAAGTACGACCCGTACCCCCACCCGCGTATGCATGGAGCGTACCCCCCACCCCAACAGTGTAAGTACGACTCGAACCCTCACCCGCGGACGTACGGACCGTACCCCCACCCCCACCAGTGTAAGTACTACCCGTACCCCCACCCGCGTATGCATGGAGCGTAACCCCCATGCCAACAGTGTAAGTACGACCCGTACCCCCACCCGCGTATGCATGGAGCGTACCCCCCACCCCAACAGTGTAAGTACGACCCGTACCCCCACCCGCGTATGCATGGAGCGTCCCCCCCACCCCAACAGTGTAAGTACGACCCGTACCCCCACCCGCGTATGCATGGAGCGTACCCCCCACCCCAACAGTGTAAGTACGACTCGAACCCTCACCCGCGGACGTACGGACCGTACCCCCACCCCCACCAGTGTAAGTACGACCCGTACCCCCACCCGCGTATGCATGGAGCGTACCCCCCACCCCAACAGTGTAAGTACGACTCGAACCCTCACCCGCGGACGTACGGACCGTACCCCCACCCCCACCAGTGTAAGTACGACCCGTACCCCCACCCGCGTATGCATGGAGCGTAACCCCCATGCCAACAGTGTAAGTACGACCCGTACCCCCACCCGCGTATGCATGGAGCGTACCCCCCACCCCAACAGTGTAAGTACGACCCGTACCCCCACCCGCGTATGCATGGAGCGTACCCCCCACCCCAACAGTGTAAGTACGACTCGAACCCTCACCCGCGTATGCATGGAGCGTACCCCCCACCCCAACAGTGTAAGTACGACCCGTACCCTCACCTCGAATGCATGGAGCGCACCCACACCGTGTATGTCCCAAGCGTACATATCCAGAAATTGGAGGTGTGTGTGCAGAGTCCTCCCAGCAGTGCCCAGAGACAGGAGGGTGTGTGCAGAGTCCTCCCAGCAGTGCCCAGAGACAGGAGGGTGTGTGCAGAGTCCTCCCAGCAGTGCCCTGACACAGGAGGGGTGGGTGCAGAGTCCTCCCAGCAGTGTCCAGACCCAGGAGGGGTGTGTGCAGAGTCCCCCCAGCAGTGTCCAGACACAGGAGGGGTGTGTGCAGAGTCCTCCCAGCAGTGCCCAGAGACAGGAGGGGTGGGTGTGGAGTCCTCCCAGCAGTGCCCTGAGACAGGAGGGGTGGGTGCAGAGTCCTCCCAGCAGTGCCCTGAGACAGGAGGGGTGGGTGTGGAGTCCTCCCTGCAGTGCCCTGAGACAGGAGGGGTGTAACACATGTGTGTGAGGCCAGAATCATCCACATGCATACTGGCTACAAGGGAACATGTCCCCATGAACTCATGTCAACAGACTCCACACACAAGTACAGTGATCACCAAGGATGCCACGATTGTCGCAGGTGGAGACATGGCCCTGCATGCATGGCCAAAGTAGAAGGGCTCCGTCACACACACAGCTCATGTAGACACAGCTCTGCGCTAAACATTGGGAACACCCTGCAGGGAAGAAAGCTGGGTACACAGAGGAAGGAATACACCCTGGGACAAGTGCACCATGCAGTAACTGCTTACATGAACAAAGAAAGTTAGCCAACACCTTGTGATGGCACACAGATCACAGGGTCCCACCAATGAGCAGTACACTACTACACATCCCACACACCCAAACCCTTACACACCACCAAAAACCATGTAGCAGCCCCACCAACACCAATACCAGCATAGCAGTAGTGTGATAATGAAAACAAAATTAAGCTTTATTCAGCATGAGCACAATGTCCGTGGATCGCAGGCAGTTCAATCTACACAAAGCCCATAGGGCAGTCAATGATTCTCAGCTGGATGGGGGACACAGTGGGATGCGTGTCCCCTACATTGCCTGCACAGTCAAATGGCATCGTCTTCCACACTGGTGAGGGCATCAGGGGGGGGGGAAGCAACAGGCACCGCAGGGACATCAGGGCAAAGGGGAGGCGTTGTGGGTGCAGGGATGGAGGACTCCACCACAGGAGGTGGGTCAGTGCCAAAGGCGGAGGCCAGGATGGCACTACACACCTTTGCAAGGTCCTCCAGGGAGTCCCCTGCACCCGAAGGGACCTCAGGCCCCAAGGAGGGGGGGGGATCAGAGGGATGGGTCGCAGCGCCACCGGGGGAGGGTGGAGACAGGGGGGGAGACTCAACCACCCTGACCGGGGACCTCCTTGACCGCTTGCGTGGTGGTGTAACTGTGGGGCTCAGGGACAGAGCGGCCATGAAGGTGTCCTTGGGGGAGATGTGGCCAGGAGAGCTGAGGGGAGTGGATTTGGAGGGAGTGGACTGGGTGGAATGCGGACTCCCACTATGGCTGCGTGTCACACGTTTGCCCCCCGACCCAGTGGGTGTGCCTACCTCACCCTGTGTGTGCGTGTCAGGAGGAGTGCGGTGGACCTTCCCTGCTGGTGTGGTGCCCGTGTCTGTTGATGTGGGTGCATGCCGACGTCTGGGTGTACGTGTGACAGGCATGGGAGTGGGAAGTGTGGATGGGGCAGGGGTAGGTGGGGGGAGGTCGCGCTGCAGGAGACCCACTGCTGCAGTCAGTGTGGAGTCGATGGACCTCAGCAAGTTGCGTTGGTCAGCCTGCGATGAATGAATGCCCTCCAAGAAAGCCTCGATGTTGGTGAGGGTTTTGCCGTGGGCATGGAGGACATTAAGGATCGCAGCCTGACCAACCTGCAGTTGCCGCTGGATGTCCACAGACTCTGCATTGGCGGCAGCAGTGGAGACAGGGGCAGGGGGTGCGGTGCCTGGCAGGAAGGAGACATGCTGTGACCGGGCACGCTGGGAAGGGACACGAGCAAGTGGGAGGCGGCTGGTGGAAACTGAGGGGGCGGTGCGAGGTGTTGTTCCGCTGTCAGCTGCTGGTGCAGCCTCCGCCCACTCGGAGACATCGTCCCCGGACCTGTCAGCTTCGTAGTCTGATGTGCCAGTCGACAGGTCCTCGGCCACACTCTCCTCCGCCTCTGTACCACTCGATGTGCCAGACCCGATGTCACGGCTGGCACTGGTGCTCGGTCCCTCCGCCTGGTCTGTGTCCATGTCTCCCTCTGTGTCCCCCGACGATGCTGTGGGCAGGGTGGAGAGACAGAAATAATCAGACATCTGTACACATCTGTCACATGAGTCCAATCCACATAGGTAACATTGCATGGCCTGAAAAAGAAGATCCCTAACATCTACTGAACAGGGTACCGATGTAGGGCATGAAACACACAGTTGGTTGAGCCACCATGCCACTGAAATACCATGGAGAGCATGAGACAATAGCTAAACACAGGAAAAGGAGTCTGACATAGCACCCAGGCCCTGGGGACAATCCAGCACTGCATCTGCACCACACAGCGTTGGCGAAAATACCGATGACCAGGGACCATATCCATGAACTTGAGACACATGCTGCATAGGTAATGCTGAAAACATGCACAACATGACTCTGTCACTGCACATTGCGTGTGTGTCCAGACACATCACACACTGCCCAGACCCAGCAAGTGGTAATCAGGATTTTACACATAGGCATTGCCCGCCCCAACAAGACCCTACACGAGGCAAATTGTTGAGACACAGGTGGCACCAACATCTCATAGTCTGGGTGATACACACAGGGGCAGGCAAAAAGCGAGATTGAACGCCAAACAGCCAAGGTGCGCCTGTACAAATAATGTGGTACCAGTGCCCATCCTCAGATGAGTATAGCAAGACACACAGGCACTGGCAACTGTGAGTATGAAGAAGGACAATCAGGTCAGGCTGCACAGTGGACACCTGTACAAAATAGCACGTCTATATACATGGTGACAGGGGACAATGGCAGAGAGCACAACTTACGCTGTAGACACTGACAGTGGCCACGTGTATGATGACACATACACCACTCAGGAAAAGGTGCCCCAGGGGACAGTAGTGGGCACGCAACTACATGCTACTGAATGGTAATGACTGCAACACACGTCACCATCCCTGCACTATGTGTATCGCACACTCATGCACATCATGTCACAGGCCACTACATGGGACATGCGCGCTGTAAGGCATGACACATGAGAGACCAACTCCCATGTCTGGAGTCAGCATCAGTGCCAACTGATATGGAACCCACATGCAGTGAACTTGACAGTGCACAGGCAATGTCCCACAACCTGTTACACACCACCCCCACACATGATGCTACAGACATCGTTCCCGTGGACAAAGCGCCAGCCTACATTACCCTGTGGAGGAGTGACTACACACAGACCAGGGAACACATTGCAAGGAGGGGAAGGGTGGCAGGGGCACAGCGCTATACTGGGGCAAACAGGATCTGCACAGCACCTTCAAACCCTGCCAGTGAATTCATGCTACTGTGCCCTTACAAATGCCGGTGACACACAACAAACACACATGTACCTACCCCCTTCCGGCTGCTGCATCGCCTGTAAGCGCCTCTCCAGGTCTGGAAAGACCACCGGCAGCACACGCCTGTGGAGGTGGCTCAGACGGCGGCGGTTGCGGTTCTTGTGGCTCTCAGGTGAGTCCCCCAGCAGGAGCCGTGCAATCCTCCGCGTCCAGCACCGGATATCCTGCCAGCGTTTCCTCACCTGGGCCAGGCGCCGCCTCCGACCATCCACACGCCTCACGGCACTGACGGCGGTCAGCCAGATCTGCTCCTTGGCAGTGGCGCCCACCTGTGAGGTAGAACAAGTGACACCACATCAATACACCAGCCACATGTCACAGAGAGACATATGGGTACAAATTAGCTGGTTACAACAAGGCATGTCATGCAGCCAACGCATTGCACCTTTGTCATTGGGACATCATCCCCTGGTGAGGGAAAAAGCTGTACGTGCCATAGTGGGTACACAGGTGGAATGATGGCAATGTCACAATCAGTGATCAAGGCTCACACTGTGCATCACACCCACCCCTCCTGTCTCAGGGCACTGCTGGGAGCACACTGTACCCACCCCTCCTGTCTCAGGGCACTGCTGGGAGTGATAGGCACACACCCCTCCTGTCTCAGGGCACTGCTGGGAGGACTCCACACCCACCCCTCCTGTCTCAGGGCACTGCTGGGAGTGATAGGCACACACCCCTCCTGTCTCAGGGAACTGCTGGGAGTGATAGGCACACACCCCTCCTGTCTCAGGGCACTGCTGGGAGCACACTGTACCCACCCCTCCTGTCTCAGGGCACTGCTGGGAGTGATAGGCACACACCCCTCCTGTCTCAGGGCACTGCTGGGAGGACTCCACACCCACCCCTCCTGTCTCAGGGCACTGCTGGGAGTGATAGGCACACACCCCTCCTGTCTCAGGGCACTGCTGGGGGACATCAGGCACCCCCCCCCCTGGGACCCCCCCAACAGTACATGGCATGTGTGTTACACATGGACGCAATGGCCGAAGTCACAGTCACAACATAGGGACAGTCTGTGGCAGTGGCCTATGCACTCACCTGATACCCTGGTCGCCCATACAGCATGGGGTACTGTGGGAGGATCACATCCAGCAGAGCCATGTTCTCCTCCAGGGTGAATGGCTGTGTCCTCTCCACAGCCCTTGACATGGTTCCAGGGAATCAGTAGCAGCAGCTGGGTCGACGAATGCAAAGATGTGCAGGCAAGTGCTCCCTCATGGGACCAGGCTGCCTTATATGTGCCCTTCTGCCCAGTCTCATGCACAGGAGTACAGAGAGATTGGTCACTCACATTTGCATCCTATGTTTCCACCAATCCCTACAAACCTAGCAGTCTGTGTGTTCTCTATCGGTTTCATTCTCCTGCATGATGTCAGCCCCACAAACACATTGCAACAAAGTAGACAAATTCCAACTGACTTCTGCTGTGCACCTTCCAGAACAATTTCGAATTTTGAACTTGGTCTCCATGACAACCAGCATGCATGTAGGCCTTAATACTTGTCCCCTATGTAATTTGGAGCATCACACACAGGTACGGTGCGTGTGGGGGCCCTAGGGCACCCCAAATGCATGGCAACGGCCCGTACATGCATGCCTACCCTCTCCATCACTATGGGTCTGCACGCGTATGCGTACCCGTAGTGGTACGGACCGTACACTCGCATCTACGCTCTCTATCACTATGGGTCTGCACGCGTATGCGTACCCGTAGTGGTACGGACCGTACACTCGCATCTACGCTCTCCATCAATATGGGTCTGCACGCGTATGCGTACTCGTAGTGACAGTGAACGTAGATGCGAGTGTACGGTCCGTACCACTACGGGTACGCATGCGCCTGCACACCCATAGTGATAGTGAGCGTAGATGCGAGTGTACGGTCCGTACCACTACGGGTACGCATACGCGTGCAGACCCATAGTGATAGAGAGCGTAGATGCGAGTGTACGGTCCGTACCACTACGGGTACGCATACGCGTGCAGACCCATAGTGATAGTGAGCGTAGATGCGAGTGTACGGTCCGTACCACTACGGGTACGCATACGCGTGCAGACCCATAGTGATAGTGAGCGTAGATGCGAGTGTACGGTCCGTACCACTACGGGTACGCATACGCGTGCAGACCCATAGTGATAGTGAGCGTAGATGCGAGTGTACGGTCCGTACCACTACGGGTACGCATACGCGTGCAGACCCATAGTGATAGGGCCGTACACTCGCATCTACGCTCTCTATCACTATGGGTCTGCACGCGTATGCGTACCCGTAGTGGTACGGACCGTACACTCACATTTACGCTCTCCATCACTATGGGTCTGCACGCGTATGCGTACCCGTAGTGACACGGACCGTACACTCGCATCTACGCTCGCCATCACGATGTGTACACATACGGCAGCACTCCCACAGTGATTTGGGAACATGCACAGGCCCTCTCAGCAGCAGTACGGCGGATTTTACACATCACTGTGGTGATAGGCGACACACATGTAGGAATAGGGCGGACATACTTGTCCATGGATGGACATACTTGTCCAGGAATGGACATCAAGGCATCGTCTGTGCATTACCACATGTGTGGGGCACAGGTGTCACAGGCTGTGATGTGGAACATGCCTCCTGAGTGGAGAAGGCACCAGATGTATGATGAGATGTGTACATGTGTACTGTGTGAGGGTGCAATGTGTGCCAGGCATGCCCTTGACTCCTTTGACATGTGTGCATGTGGGACTGCGCACTTGGGGTGAGCGTCACTGGCATGGCACCGACACCAACACACGGAAGTGTCCCATGATGCCAGGTACAGGGGTCATGACACATGAATTATCACTACCCACAGTGCACAATGTGACTATGCCATATATGTGTCCGGGATTTACATCAGGTTGATGTTGTAGCACCCTCAAAAGCTGCAGCCGTTGCAGCAACCAACATGTGGCTGTGTGTAGATTGTCATTGCACACTGTTCCCAACACCATGCCACATGTGTTCTCGGATGTGAGGTGCACATGTATGCAAGGGACACGGAGTAGCGTGACAAGGCCATGTCAGCAAACTCACAAGGAATGTGTGGTGAGTCATGACATGTGCACCTTCATGGCAAGGTGTGTGGGCTGGACTAGTGTAATGTCATGTGACCTGTGGCTCAAGTGTTCCGCTGCCAGTCTCTGCAATCGGCATCACACTTCTGCTGATGTGTGGGTGTATGTCACTCCTGTCTTGCGTCGGGCAGTGCACTTGCACTGGGACACAGCTATTTCCATGGCGTGGCATGGGGAGGTTCTCAATCACCGTGTGTAGCTGGGTCTTGGAAGGAGTGTCACCTTGCATCCATACGTGTCCTGGGCATGTAGCACATGCCTGACTCCCTATGTGGCATGTGTGTATTGCCAGATTTACATGTGCTCAGTAGACATGAGTTGTTATCGTAGTGCACTCACTCTTCCTTGTCACTTCCAAATTACTGCAGAGCGCCTCCTGTTGCCCGAAGAATTCCAGACTTGGCCACCATGCAGGAGAATGACAGTATCCGGCTCTACCGCTTCACCCAACCGTTGATTCTGGAGCTGACGGCGAGACTGGCACCACACCTGCAACCGCTGCACAGGTATCCCACGGCACTGACACCCCAGCTGAAGGTAATGTCTGCCCTACATTTCCTTGCCACGGGTACCTTTCAATATACCATAGCTCATGTTGGTGGCATGTCCCAGAGCATGTTCAGCGGTGTGCTGCATGATTTCTTAGAGGCCATGTTGATTCACCTGGATGACTTCATCAAGTTCCCAACCCCTGAACAGATGACTGAGGTCAAGCGTGGTTTCTATGCCCTGGCAGGGATGCCCCATGTCATTGGGTCCATAGATGGGACACATGTAGGTTTGGTACCACCACACGCACGGGAGGTGGCGTACCGCAATCGGAAGCACTACCACTCCATCAATGCCCTTGTGGTGTGTCTGTCCAACATGGTGATTTCACATGTCTGTGCTCGTTTCCCAGGATCAGCACACGATGCCTACATCATGAGGCGTAGCGGGATGCCTGATATGATGATGCAGCTGCGCAACGAACGAGCATGTGTTGTTGGTGGGTACAGTCTGTCTGTCCTGTATTCTGTTTGGCCGAGCAGCACTACCGCTTCGGCAGTTCTAACGATATCCATGTGCTTTCCATTTAGGGGACGCTGGCTATCCCAACATGCCTTGGCTGCTGACACCTCTCCGCAACCCCATCACGCCGGCCCAGCTCCGCTACAACACCGCCCATGGCCGGACAAGGCGAGTGATAGAGAGGACGTTTGGCATGCTGAAGAGCCGATTCCGGTGCCTCCACAAGACCGGCGGCGCACCCCCATATGCCCCGGCAAAGGTTTGCAAGATCTTCATGGTCTGCTGCATGCTGCACAACATGGCAGTTGAAAGAGCTGTGCCACTCATCCTGAATCAACATGACGAGGACCATCCACCCGTGGAGGACGAAGGGCTTGGCAATGGGGCTAGTGATGTGGAGGATGTGGAGCCGCAAGAGGACATCCGGACTCGGCTCATACGCGACTTCTTTGCTTAGTGGTGAGTACCAGTGTCGGAGTGTGCACGCCTTGGTCCCCGTGTGGCATGTGTTGTGATGTGTGTGTCCACCTGCATGTATGGCACGTGAGTCAGAGGTGTGTGTGGGTGTGTCACTGGAGTGATGGTGGCAGTGATGGTAGTATTTCCCCAGTCATAATTGTGACCTAGCATGTTGTCATCCATACATGTGTCGAGTCAATGCACATGCAAGTGGCTGTGCTTTTTGTGGCTGACTTCTTGTGTGTCTCTCTTCCCCAGGTACCTGCGCATGCCATCTGCTGGTTGCATTGTTGTGGCACTGCTATTCCTCATGGACATGGCATCGTGGGCTGACTCAGCGTTACAGGCACGGACACGTTTGGAAGTCTCCATGGGGTAAGGGATGCATCTGGGGTGTATTGGGTGTGGCAGTTGTTCACGATGTGTGCACACTGCCCAGGTCGGGGTTTGGTTCCTCTGCAGTCATGTGGCATCCCCATGGGACACGACATGCAGCTGGGTACACCAGAATAGATGGGCTGCCTGGTTGTCAGTCATCAGTGATGGGATGGTGGATTGTGATGATGGCATCAATGTGTGTGACACTGCCCTCGGACACATACGGTTGACATTGGCTTGACATGGCGTGGGACTTCCACATCAGCGGATCTATGGTGTATGGCAGGCTCTCCGTGTGCAGCTGTGGGTATTTAGCTGTTAGCCGACGCTTGTGTGCCAGTACCATGGCTATCACGCATTTGTGCTGCAGAAGGGGGGTGCCAGTGTTTGAGCCACATGTTACTCCACATGATGTATTCATGTGTACTTCAAGTTGCCTCTGCAATCCCAAAAACATGACTATTAAAGGTGTCCCTATGCCTCCAAGGTGCCTCTGCTCAGTCAATGCTGGTGTGTTGGCACGGTGCATCCTGCATGTCTGGCATGGTATTCCCAGATTGTGGCTATGTGTCAATGTGTCGAGTGGCAAGATGCAAGCTGTGTGTGTGTGTGCTGAGACTGTGTATTGGGCATGATGTCCATGACTGTGTGGGTAGTGTGACATGTGCCATCCCCATGCATCCAACGTTGTCCAGGCCCCCATTCTCTGCATCCACCGGACTCAAGCTTGCAGGACATGGTTCTGCCACCTGTCTACACGTACCTGGGTGCCCCCCAGGACACGGGCCAGGTTCCCTGACCTCTGCGCATGACTGTTGCTGTACTCAATGTGTCTGTCAGCACGGTTGTTCGGCCACCCCCTCAGCTGGTTCTGCACATCACGGGTGTGTATGGTGCTCCATGTCTGTCTTGCCTAATAAACTGTGACCCATGTGTCCTGTGCCAGACTCAGGCCCCAGGGTGTGGATGGTTGAAGTGAACAGATGACTCAGGCATGTTTAGACTGTACAAGACACATGTTAGGTAATAATGCTACCAGCAGGCATCTACTCTTAATAGTGTGATTTATTAGGGGGGGGGGGGACAAAGTGGGGGGCTTTCCGGGATTAGGGAATCCAAAGTTCAGTAGGGGAGTTGGTGTCCTTGCCATTGGAAATCCTCAGAGTCCATGCCACAGTCTTTGTCAACATTGGTCAGCCAGTGACCAGCAGGGCCATGTGGCAGAGAATGTCTCTTGATGCTGTGATGCTGTTGCTCCAGTGGGCCAGGTGCCAGGCCAGGTGTCCTGGGCGATGGTGATGTAGCAGCCACCCTCACGGTCCTTTCCGTGGACGACCCGGCTTCCTGCGGGGAACCTCAGCAGCAGGCCGTGACGACGTCTGGGATGCTCCGTCGGATGTTTCCTCCTCCTCCTCATGATCCCTCCCTGTGGGTGGTGATGTTCTCCGCCTTCTGGCACAGGGAGGGTCGGCCATGGTGTCGGCCATCCGACGGAGTTCAGCGTGAATCCCCTGGGACGCCGTCACTTGCTCAGCCTGTCTGTCCTCCATCCTCCGTTGGTGTAGCTGTAGACAGGCTATTAGCTCCGCATGTTGCTGGGCCTGCTGGACCTTGATCCCCTCGAGGACGGACACAACCTGGGCCATGCCCGTGGTGTCCTGCCGGTATGAGTCCAGGATGTTACGGACATGTGAAAATACCGGATCCCCAGCCAACTGGTCAGGCTCGCGCCTCCGCCGTCCTCCACTCCCACCACCCCTGCCCACTTGCGTCTGGCCTGCACTTGTGGGCACATCGGGTCTCCGGGACCCCTGAGGGGTGGCATTGGCGTTGTCGCCTGCCTCCTCCTGGGTGCCCGGGACACCGTGTCCCTCCTGGCGAGCCTGGCTGCATTGTGGTGTTGGGGCAGGGATCCTGGGTGTCTCCTGGGAAGTGGCAGGAGTGGGGGTGGTGGTTGGCACGGTTGTACCTGACGCAGGTGCTGCAGGTGGTTGGACACCAGAGGGGCCAGGTCGGTCGGGGTCGTCCGCAGAGTGGTGAGAGTGGTCGCTGCCGGTGGGATCGGTCTCCTGCAGATCCGGGTCCTGTGAGTGTTCCCCCCCAGTGTTGGGGGGTGCAGCACGACGTTGACCTGTGTGTGAGAGAGAAAATGTTAATTTGGATCCATGCAACATCCATGTTTCATCCGTTACAAAGTTGGCACATTTCCTCTTGGAATTAGGATCTGTCTTGCATTCCACTCACAGTGCACTTGTGCATGTGTGTGTCCCTTGGGCACCAATTTGGCCCCTTTAACTATGTGTGGCACAGTCTTACTTGCTGCGTCAAGTGTGACTGCAGTCAGCAGTGGAGTGTGCATGTGTGCCGAGCTATGCATTTGCGCCTTCCTTGTAGCACTGTACATGTGCACATGGAGTGGATCCACACACTCATATGATGCAGGTGGCTGTCCTTGTGCTCGTGTACAGGTTGTGACATGGCCCTGCGTTTTGCCATGATGAAGAGGGGGGGTTCTGGCACTGGCCACCCTTGTCTACATGCACGCAGTCCACCTGCTGACGAGCAGACATTCCCACACACCACAGGACTGATTTGCTCTCCCTGTGTCTCCCTCCTTCTCTGTCCCCCTCTCCCTCCCTCTCTGTCCCCCTCTCCCTCCCTCTGTGTCCCCCTCTCCCTCCCTCTGTGTCCCCCTCTCCCTCCCTCTGTGTCCCCCTCTCCCTCCCTCTGTGTCCCCCTCTCCCTCCCTCTGTGTGTCAGCCTCCTCCCTCTGTCCATCTTCCTGTGTCTCCCTCCCTCTGTGTCCCCCTCTCCCTCCCTCCGTGTGTCACCCTCTGTCACCTTGGCCCAGCTTCCTGGGCACACACTGTTAGCAGATCTTTGAGTGGCCCTTGGCCTGTTGATGTGAGTTTGTTTCTGATCTCCAGGCACCCATTTTGTCTGCTGTGTGTCTGTGCGCTGCTGCTGTGGTGGTGTGTGCTGCCACTCTTTCACACTGTTGGCTGTTCATTAGCTGCTGGCATGTGCAAAACAGTGCCTTCACCCCCATGTGTTGATGCAAGGCATCCGCCATTTGCTGGCAAGTCATTCCTGTGTTGGGACACAGTGTTTGTCTGGCTGTGACCTAGGCCATATGGGCAGAGGGCATTGTTGTCTGCTTTGGAGTCGCACTATGTGATTTTTGGTGCCCAGCCTCCCGCCATCCGGGTTACCGTGTCATGTGTTGTTGTCTTCTGTGGCCTGTGACTTGACATTGTCCAGCTGGGTGCATGGGGCATGGTGGCAGCAGTGGCATGTGCCTGCTCATGGAGTGTGGTTGAGTAATGCGATGGCTTGTGGTGGTTGCGTGCCTGTTATTAATTTTGGTTGTGGTTGCATTTCCCCCCATGTGAGGTGCGTTGTTTGTGTACTCACCCGGGTCTCGGAGTCCTTCTACTCCTTCAACTGCCTCCACCGGCAGTATGGCCATCACCCTCTCCTCCCAGGGATGGTACTGTACGGGTCTGCGGGAGGGCCCTCCTCCGGTGGCGTTGGCCTGGTCGTGTTCCTCCTGTCTCTTGGCTCTGACCCTCCTCCGCAGATCGTACCACCTGTTCTGGCAATCCTGCTTGGTCCTCCTGGTGTCCGCAACAGCATTCACAGCATCGACGATGGTCTGCCACATGGCTGTTTTGGCTGCCTGGCTGGTGCTTCTGACCAATGTTCCAAAGATCTGTGGCTCGACTCTGAGGATTTGATCAACAAGGACCTCCAACTCTCGGTGACTGAACTTTGGATTCTTGGTAGTGGGCATGGTGAGGGGTGTGGGTGGGGATGGTGTGGGTGTGGGGGGTGTGTGGATGTTGGGGGGGGTGTGGATGGTTGTGTGTGTGTGTGAATGTGATGAGAGTGTGTTTGTGAGGGTGGTCGTGTGAAGGTGTGCAAGTGTAAGATGTGGTGTCGCTTGTAGTCTGGTTCTGTGGTGTCTGGCAACAGTGGGTCTGTTGCAAAGGCTCATGGTTTGTGTGTGTGGGCCCTTTTTATTGGTCCATGGGTGGGTGTGGCAGTGTTTGAATTTTGGGTGGGTGTGTTATAAGGAGTGGTGGTGTATTGGGCCTCTGTTTGTTTTTGACAGTTGCAGGTCAGTGATTGTGTTATTTTAGTGGTTGTTGGCCATGTTTAGTGGCTGTGTGCCTTTCGAATGGTGTATTGTTGAGTTGTTTTGTTTTGTCCTTGTTGTGTACGTGCGTTTTGTGCGTGTGTACGGTGTGTACATGGGCCATTTGGTTGTACGATTTGGTCCTTGTGTGTGGCTTTGTACGACTCGTACATGCGGTTGTGATGTTGGGGCATGGGGTGCGCTCCGTACTTAGGAGGTTGTGTTGGGGGTGCGCCAGGAACGTACTGGGGTGGGGGTACGACTGGAACGTACTGGGGTGTACATAGACGGTGGTACGACACGTACAGGGGTGGGGGGGTGTACATTGACGGTGGTACGACACGTACAGGGGTGGGGGTACACGGGGGTACGACACGTACAGGGGGGGGTGTACATTGACGGTGGTACGACACGTACAGGGGTGGGGGGGTGTACATTGACGGTGGTACGACACGTACTGGGGTGGGGGGGTGTACATTGACGGTGGTACGACACGTACAGGGGTGGGGGGGTGTACATTGACGGTGGTACGACACGTACTGGGGTGGGGGTACGACTGGAACGTACTGGGGTGTAGGTAGACGGGGCTGTGACACGTACTGGGGTGGGGGTGTGGCTCGAACGTACTGGGGTGTAGGTACACGGGGGGTACGACACGTACTGGGGTGGGGGTGCGACTGGAACGTACTGGGGTGTACATAGACGGTGGTACGACACGTACAGGGGTGGGGGGGTGTACATTGACGGTGGTACGACACGTACAGGGGTGGGGGTACACGGGGGGTACGACACGTACAGGGGGGGGTGTACATAGACGGTGGTACGACACGTACAGGGGTGGGGGGGTGTACATTGACGGTGGTACGACACGTACAGGGGTGGGGGTACACGGGGGTACGACACGTACAGGGGGGGGTGTACATTGTCGGTGGTACGACACGTACAGGGGTGGGGGGGTGTACATTGACGGTGGTACGACACGTACTGGGGTGGGGGTACGACTGGAACGTACTGGGGTGTAGGTAGACGGGGCTGTGACACGTACTGGGGTGGGGGTGTGGCTCGAACGTACTGGGGTGTAGGTACACGGGGGGTACGACACGTACTGGGGTGGGGGTGCGACTGGAACGTACTGGGGTGTACATAGACGGTGGTACGACACGTACAGGGGTGGGGGGGTGTACATTGACGGTGGTACGACACGTACAGGGGTGGGGGTACACGGGGGGTACGACACGTACTGGGGTGGGGGTGCGACTGGAACGTACTGGGGTGTACATAGACGGTGGTACGACACGTACAGGGGTGGGGGGGTGTACATTGACGGTGGTACGACACGTACAGGGGTGGGGGTACACGGGGGTACGACACGTACAGGGGGGGGTGTACATTGACGGTGGTACGACACGTACAGGGGTGGGGGGGTGTACATTGACGGTGGTACGACACGTACAGGGGTGGGGGGGTGTACATTGACGGTGGTACGACACGTACAGGGGTGGGGGTACACGGGGGTACGACACGTACAGGGGGGGTGTACATTGACGGTGGTACGACACGTACAGGGGTGGGGGGGTGTACATTGACGGTGGTACGACACGTACTGGGGTGGGGGTGCGACTGGAACGTACTGGGGTGTACATAGACGGGTGGGGGTATACATATACGGGGGTACGTGTCGGACGTACGGGGGCTGGGGGGAGTGTTGGGCGCGTATGCGGGCACATGTCTCCATGGTTGCTATTGGTGTTCGGTGCGGACGGTGTTTTTTCCATACGGTTGTAGGCTCGGACGCACGGGATGGATCGTGATTCCTCGGTCGGACTTGGATTTTTACGTTTGTAAAGTAAATCGTCCGAGGACGTGTCGGGCACATTTTCCGACCCGAGGACGTGTGGGGAATGATTCCCGGTGCGGTTCGTATGGACTTTTTTCCATGCGAATCGTGATTGCCAGTTCGTACGGCACTTGTACGATTCGTACGGTAAAAAGACCCGATACGAGTCGCACGGGGGAATTTTTTACCGGATCGTGATCGGCACCAATGTCTACACAAGAAACTGCTACCTTTATTAAATCTAGAAAAGGGAAAAACGTACTAAACCATGCTGGATACATATATTGTAAAGAAAGAATAAGTTTCCCAAGAAATCATTGGAGGTGTGTGCAATACTACTCTACCCATTGCACTGGCAGAGCGGTTACACATGATAATTACATTGTAAAAACAACTGAACATAACCACTCTGCCTCTGCAATTGAGGTAGAAGTAAGAGAAACCTTAAACGAAATGAAAGCAATTGCAAGCACCTCCAATGATTCAACAGGATCCATTCTAAGAGAGGTTGCACAGCATGTCCCCAGTCATGTTGCTAGTAATATGCCTATAATTCCTAATTTGAGACGAATTATTCAAAGACAAAAGCAGGCAAGTAACACACAAACCACTACACCTCATACATTTTCTGACATTATTATTCCACATGAACTTTCTATTTCTTTTGCTGATGAACCCTTCCTCCTGCATGACAACGAAAACCCTCAAAAACGTATTCTTATCTTTAGGACACCACGTAACCTTGTAAAATTAGAAAATAGTGAAATTTGGATGATGGATGGGACATTTAAAAGTACACCCCATCCTTTCACTCAAATTTACACTATACATGCTAACATTAACCATAATGTGATCCCCTTAGTATATAGTTTGCTACCTGATAAGACTTCTGCTACTTACTCTGAACTTTTATCAGTTATTAAAAATTCTACATCCAAAAGTCCTAGAAAAATTATAGTTGATTTTGAATTGAGCATGATCAATGTGATCAGTAAAACGTACATGGATACGCAAATACAGGGATGTTCCATTTTTCCCAGGCATTTTGGCGTAAATTACAAAAAACATCCCTGGTAGCAGAATACTCTCATGATAGCAAACTACAATTTGAATTTAAAAAAATTAACAGCTCTTTGTTTTGTTCCTCCCGATAGTGTGGACGAGTACTACACTTCCATTACAGAATCTGAATTTTACAATGTTAATGAAGAAAAATTGGCCCCAATTCTAAATTATTTTGAAGACACATGGATTGGGCACCTAAGCAGATCTGGTCGCAGGAGGAAGCCACGTTTCCATGTGGAGTGGTGGAACTGCTACACGAGCTGCTTAGAGGGAGAAGCTAAAACAAATAATGCCATTGAGGGATGGCATAACTCCTTCAATCATACCATTGGTAAACCACACCCTAACTTCTACTCTTTCTTGGAAACTTTGAAGAAGGAGCAAAGTTTTCAAGAAATTAGACTTTCACAAACACTAACTGGTAGTCTAAACCCACGAGTTTCTCAAAAATCAAAGGAAATGTCTGAAAGACTATTGGGTGTTATACAACAATTTTCGTTGTGTGTGGCTTTAGAATACCTTGAAAATCTTGCTAACATTCTTAACTTCTAACTATCTTTTTCAGCATACTTTCCTGCTTTGCATTAAATTTTAATCATCTTTATTTACAATTGGCTATAACATTTTTCTAAACCATTTTTCTAAATTATTAGTCGGATCAGCCTATCTTATTTTTCCATTTCCCTATTTCATCTCCTTATTCCATCAAAATTAAATCTTTTTTTCAAACAACCAAACTCTAAATCAGAAGTACAGTTTTCTTAATTTTTCTAAATGTGAAAAACCATTCCCATATTACAATGACTACTACCTACAAAATTATAATCTCACTACCTCTACAAATTACCCAATATAAAACCACAACCTCAATTAATCAATAAACCTTTTTCCATATTAAATAAAGGACATTTTTTTTTCCCCTACCAAAACCTTTTTTTTTTTTCTCGATCTTTTTTTAAATAGCCTTTTTAAATTCCTCAACTTTGTTTCGAACATATATTAACAAACAGTTTTTTGTTTTTCACAAAATAATAACAATAAATCACTTTACAATGTAACTTTCAGCGACCCGACATAGGCATACGCTATTAACACGATTGGGGACATGCATTTTTACAATTTTAACATCTAATTGTTAAACCGCAACCTCTCCTTATTCTTTCTTTACAATATATGTATCCTTTTTTTAAAATTATAATTATAAATAAAGTTAAAATAGTTTCCTACCTGGACGTAGATCAGCTTCCAGCTGCTTCCTCCATCGATGCTGTTCAAAATGGCCGCTTACGTTCACGTTTACGTGTTGACGTCATTGCTGCAAAGAAGAAAAACGGACTATTTATTTATATATTTTTTGTAAATATATGTTTTATTTTATAAATAAATATTATGTTACGTTTAATTAAAATTTGAAAAATATGTTAATATTTAAAAATGTTAATGCTTTTTTTCCAATATTTTGTTTAATTAAAAAAATTATTTTAAAATATGTTTACATTATTTATTTTAATCTTTATATTTATCCTTTACATATTACTTGTATGTTATATATTCTTAATTAACCTTAAATCATCCTTACCTCGACAATATTTCCTTTTTCTTTCCAAACTTCCCCTTTCTGCTTTTTTCACTCCTTCCTTTACAGTTCCGCGGGTTGATACTGCTTGAGCTCTAGAAATAAATAAAGGACAATTTTTCACATTGACAACTACAAAAGCGTGGGAATAATTTTAAATTACATTCTTTTATTTAATTACATATTATTTTTTTAATGTAATTAATAAATATATATTTTATAAATAATGTTGAAGTTTGTCATACATTTACATCATGATTATTTCAATGTTTTTAAATTATAATAAACAACAATTTTTTTTTATATACCTTAACACTATTTTATATTTTTCTGAAATGTAATAAATATAAATTTTTTATTCACACTTTACATTTTTTTTAATATTGCCACCTAACGTTGTATTCTTTTTTTTATTTTTCAAAATGTTAATTTTTTTTACTGTTTTCACCCTTTATTAATATATTTTAAAATATACACAGTTTATTTTATCCCATTTATACAAGTATATCAATACAGTAATATAATTTGTCATTTTTATTTTTTTTACTTAAATAATATAGACACTTTATATTAAATAAAATAAATACTTGAGTATCTTTTTTTTTTTTTTTTAAACTTCTACCAATAATTAACAGTCATTTTTTTTTTTATTCTAAAGTTATTTTTTATTTTTGCAAAATATTAATTATATTAAATCACATATTTTTTTCATTTTTAAATACTATTATTTTTTATCATCCCAAAATTATTTATTTTTAATTTAAAATAAATGTATTAGCAAATTACTACTTATAATAAATACTTGCGTTTTTTACAAACAATTAATACTCAAGTATTTTTTTTAATACTATAGTACTAAATACATATTATATTTTTTAAATATTAATATAACAAAATCACTTTATTTCTTCATTTTTAAAAACAATTTTTATTATACATCAAAAAAAAATTATATATTATTTTAACATTATTTAAAAAACAAATACAGAAAATAAATACTTACATTAGGAAGGTACTTTAGCGTTGTAAAAGTATGCGTGGTAATGGAACTTGCGTTGTAAATGCATGCGTTGTAAAATTCTGCGATGTAAATGAACTTGCGTTGTAAAAGTTGCGTTGTAATGGTAGTGCGTTGTAAAGGTTGCGTTGTAAAGGTTGTTTACCATATAACATGGAGGACTTTCAAACCCTGTCACTATTCCATGCTTGAAACACAGAGGGTCGTGATCACCCTTAGGCCGCTGAATTACTTGCATTTCATCACCAGTTCCCATTGGTTGTTTGGAAATAGGATACCACTTCTCATATTGCTTTGGAACATAGAAGCCCCAGGTGATTCGGCCATTTCGGAAGCTTAGCTTTAAATTGTTGAGGAAGTTAGCAGACGATCTCCCTTTACATTGCCTGCTGATAGGAATAGAGCAGGCAATATCAGGCGAAGGGATACCCCAGCTTGCTTCCTCTTTGCTCGTTGCCTCGTTCCATATACATTTGGGCGGGTGAATATCAAAATCTCCACATACTATCAGATAATGAATGCCGGCGGGTTTCACCTTGGCCTTTATTCCACGGATGACTTCCTGTAGTGTTGCTTATTGATCCTCAGGTTTACCACACTGGTTGGGCTTCAAATAGACATTGGCAACAACTATTATGGCTTGTGGTTTCTTGGGGGCCTTGGTACGTGCAACAAACATAATTGAGTCGTGAATAAAGAAACTTTTGATACCATGTAAGCTAGTTTTGTTGAGATCCAGGAGGAGAGACCCCCCCCCCCGCCCTTACCGGATCTATTTGCTTTAGTGGCAAAACCCATTTTGCCTGGCACTGATTCAGCTAAAGTACCAATCGCAGCCCAAGTCTCCTGAAACCAGCAAATCTTCTTGGTACTAACAGATGCCACTCAGTCCTCATCCTCAAACTTTGGTTGTAGGCCGGCTATATTCCTGGACATAATGGTTATCCCGCTAGCTTTATGCTTCGCATCTCTCCAGGTCCAAAGGTACAATTGTGGACAGGAAACTAGGTGCCCTTTTAGCTAAAATGAGACAGCAGAGGTGTAATAAGTTTTGTAACCTGCTGTATTAGGGCTGTTCAGTACTGCTGGCAGCCAGTGCCAATTAATGCCACCACCTACTGCAGGTTTAAGGCTCCTCTTCTGATTGATGATAACAGCTCTATTTCTCCCCTGGTAACTGTCATATTGTTTGCTTCCCTTAGGACACCGGGAGTCAATTTGTAAATTGTCTCCAGTCTTCTGAGGAGGACTCGCGTAACCTGTTGCTCCGAGTTCTCCTGTCCCAACTCCATCTGGCATTCTCGCCGCAATGCTACGCTCCAATCTCTACTTTGGGAAATCATATCTAGGCCACTCACATGCAGATGGTCCTTGTTATCATTGATCAGATTCGGAGTAACTGGTGCATGAAGCTCCACGTCACTATATACCTGACTCTAGCCAGCCTGGGAGCTTGGGCTAGCATACTCACAGGGATTAACTAATTTAATATCCTGCAACACTAGCAAGCTAAGAGCATGAATAGCCCAAAACACTTCTAGTAGGCACGCTTGATTTAATGGTAATGGACATACCGGATCAGGGAATAGATCAATAAAAGTAAATTTTGCTAGTGCTTGGGGAGTCAATATATTACAATTCTCAAATATCCCCAGCAGTTTAGTTTCCACTACCGTGCAGTTTGATTCAGGCAGAAAAATGCTTGCACATGGGTTTCATGGCGCAAAGCTCCTACCATCAATTCCAGTGTCGTTATCTTCGAGTACACTTAAGGGAGTCCCTACCTGGATGGCGGTGCCTCTGAACCATTTCCTGCATCCGGGGTTAAAACCCCTTGTTCTCCTTATCTTTTTTGTGCGCTTCAGAGGCAATATAGTTTTTTTTAATTCCCTTAAATTTCTTCTTCTTTTTGCACTTTACTTTTGGACTTCGCACATGGCGCTGCAATGCGGGGGGGGGGGCAGTTGGGGTACAGGGTTTTTTCATAAAAACTGGATACAGTTGCATATTGTCTTTGTTGCGTTCCTCTTGCTCTCCTAAATAGCTCTCCTGTTTCTATTGTGGGGCCATTTTGCTTTGATGATTTTCCTTCTCTTCTGGCTGGTTTACTTCTATTATGGCTTCCTTTTTTCCCCATTTAGTGGCCAGCACTGTGCTATTTAGTAATGCCTGGTAATTTGCACCAGGGTGTGTGGCAATCTCATGGCGCTCTATTTCGTGCCTCGTAGATTCTACCTTTGTGTTCTTTTCCCTATTGGATGGTAATGGTCCCACTGCGGCCTCTACAATATGATTTTTTGCCACTACCCTGTTATCCCCATTTAGTGCCATAGGTTTCATTACATCTAACAGCCGTTACACACCATGGTGCCGATCACGATCCTGTAAAAACCGGGTACGAACCGTCGGACGGAGCATATTCTCCGTCCGACGCGTACCCGGTCGTAAAAATATACAAACATGGAAGTACGATTCGCACGGAAATACCATTTCCGTACGAATCGTACAAAACCCCGACCGTCGAAAATAAACATACAAATGTGATCCGGGAAAGCGCCGACGTGACGTCGTGACGCACGCAGCCTGCCATTCACGAACCAGGAATTACGATTCGCACCGACGTCATCCCGCACGGTGAATATTTTCCGGCTGCCAAAAACTGCCGGGAAATCAGGACGACGAGAACAAGGAGTACCGGTACGCGACGGACAGACAGGACGGCGCGAACAAGGAGTACCTGTACGTGACGGACAGACATGGACCCGAACCTACGTGTCATCCCGGCCCTCATAGCAGTCGACCTCCTCTACAGGTTCGGACGCAGACGCCGCAGAAGGTCAGTACAACAAAGGGAGGGGGGAAAGAGAGGGGGGTGGCAGGACCAGGGCAGGCCACAAAACCCCCACCAAAGTCACACAGCACACATGCCCTGGACATACCTGACCCTCAGGCCCTGGTCACTACGAGGGGGTGGGGGCGTGTCCAGCTAAGCCAGCGACCGCCACAACGGAAGTTCTTGACGACGCGAACCGGCAACACAACCATACAGGTACGTCCCGTACCCACGCCTTAAGAGCGTGGGTACGAGTCGTACCACGCCCACACCTACGTCACCCCAACAATGGCGGGACGGCTCGTACCCACGTGGCAAAGGCCTGGGGACGGCCCACACAAGCATTCCACAGCGTGGGTACGGATATGTACGGACCGTACCCCCACCCGCGTATGCATGGAGCGTACCCCCCACCCCAACAGTGTAAGTACGACACGTACCCCCACCCGCGTATGCATGGAGCATACCCCCCACCCCAACAGTGTAAGTACGACACGTACCCCCACCCGCGTATGCATGGAGCGTACCCCCCACCCCAACAGTGTAAGTACGACACGTACCCCCACCCGCGTATGCATGGAGCGTACTGTGTACTCCTTAGAACAGTGTTAATGCACGCCCGACCTCTTGCGAGTATTTAAAGTCCCTAATTATCATTAATGAAAACTTGAGGCACTTAGTATTAAAATGAATAGAAAATCCAGCTCTCGCTAAAAGGCAAGCCTGAAGTATTTAAAACTACATTTCCCTTTGTTTACTATTTCGGGACTACAAAATCCGTGTCAAACCTGATTGGACCAGTATCCGGTCACATGTTTCGCGTACACGGAAGAGAATCAGAATACTGTTCTTCCCTCAGAGTATGATCGGGTGTAGAATCTGAGTTTGGATAAGTGAACGCCTAACCTTGTTTTTTTAGCCAAACATCTAAATAATCTGCCACAATCTTTTTACCAGCGTAGACGGGATGATATGCTGACGTGAAACATCACGTGAGCGTGTTGACCAACCCAGTCAAGTTACGTCATATGCGGAAGTATAAACTCGCCATCCAAACGATACACGGCGCGAAACGCCGGGGATCGAGACCAAGTAGGTGGACAAACGGGACAGGACTCTTGATGAAGTAAGTGGGGTGACAGAGCGGGAGAGTATATTTTCGCATGGAGAGATTACCGTCCCCATCGTGATAGATGTTCATCATTAGAGTATCCTTATATCACTTCCATATATCTCCTCTCTCCCTCATACTCGGGGGTCCCTACAAAAGAGTGTGACTACAGAGCTACCCCTATACAGTCCTACGATCCCCTGAGAAACGGAGCCCGTCCGAAAATCAGGTAAGAGAGAATGCATGTGTGTGAAATGTCACAAGAAACCACACAGTTTTTTTAAGAATCACGCATGGTCAAGACAATACCATGTTCGATCACGGATGCCACAGGAGTGATGAGTGTGAGTGGTACATAAGAGAGTGTTCTATATTGATAGTGTACACTAACTGGCATGGAGTTACAGTTAGGATGCGAGCGATTTCGCCACCGCACAATATACCTGGCACACTGACTAAGTGTACAGATACAGGTATGAGTGGCACATGGATGGAGTGAGTTGTACACCACCTGGCCTAATGATCACCTAAACACATGTAGGTACTACTCGTGGCAAATAATGGGAATGGCCACTAAGAAAACGCACAAATACAAGTTGGTTGCTGTTTGTTTTCTTTAATTCTCTTTTCAGATGGAATACGAAGTATGACGGATTAATACATCAGTCACTCTTTCAAGGAGCAGCTACTCTGCCCTTGCATCTATAAACAGGCTAGGGAATAACCCTGCACTGTTTCCCTGGGTGGCCTTTGCTTTGCCCTGATGAAAGTCCTAGACCTTTAAGGCCATTTCAAGGACTGAAACATGTTGGCACTAGGGTCTTAGGACCATAATTATCCCACAAAGACCCTATTTGAAGTATTTTAGTATCCCAGACAGACCCGCAAATAAAGGGATACTGGGGATCTGTCTGAGGTATTTTAAAAGAATTTTCTAGCCCCCCTGGTCTGTAACATCTTCAAAGAGCTCCCAACACTGTGGTTGAGCCCAACCCGACTTTTAGGCGTCGGGGTGACCCGATGATGAAGCATGACACCACTAGGGTGTGTTAGGGTACCTAAATCAAAAGGAATTTTTTCCTTGCTCACCTATTGGTGAAGTAAACACTCCCCCACAGTAACTTCATCGTAGTATTCCGTCTATACATTTAGATGTCTGACCGGTTCTGAAGGTCAGTTGGAGTAAAATTGTTGTGACACTGACTTGGTGTCCTTGCCATTGTAAATCCTCAGAGTCCATGCCACAGTCTTTGTCAACATTGGTCAGACAGTGACCAGCAAGTCCATGTGGCAGAGAATGTCTTTTGCTGCTGTGCTGCTGTTGGTCCAGTGGGCCAGGTGCCAGGCCATGTGTCCTGGGAGATGGTGCTGTTGCGCCGACCCTCACGGTCTTTTCCGTGGACGACCCGCCCTCCTGCGGGGACCCTCAGAAGCAGGCCGTGACGATGTTTGGGATGCTCCGTTGGATGTCTCCTCCTCCTCCTCATCCCTCCCTGTGGGTGGTGATGTTCTACGCCTGCTGGCACAGGGAGGGTTGCCCATGTTGTCGGCCATCCGACGGAGTGTACTGTGAATTCCCGTGAACACCGTCACGAGCTCAGCCTGTCTGTCCTCCATCCTCCGTTGGTGTTGCAGTAGACAGGCATGTTGCTCCGCATGTTGCTGTGCCTGCTGGGTCTTGATCCCCTCAAGGATGGACACAACCTGGGCCATGCCCGTGGTGTCCTGCCGGTATGTGTCCAGGATGTTTCGGACATGGGAATATACCGGTTCCGCAGCCAACTGGTCAGGCTCGCGCCTCCGCCGTCCTCCACTCCCACCACCCCTGCCCACTTGCACCTGGCCTGCCGTTGTGGGCACATCGGGTCTCCGGGACCCCTGAGGGGTGGCATTTGCATTGCCGCCTGCCTCCTCCTGGGTGCCCGGGACACCGTGTCCCTCCTATCCAGCCTGGCTGCATTGTGGTAGTGGGGCAGGGATCCTGGGTGTCTCCTGGGATGTGGCAGGAGTGGGGGTGGTGGTTGGCCCAGTTGTACCTGACGCAGGTGCTGCAGGTCGTTGGACACCAGAGGGGCCAGGTTGGTCGGGGGCGGGATCGTCCACAGAGTGGTGAGAGTTGTCGCTGGCGGTGGCTCCGTCATCCCGCCGAGCCGGGTCCTGTGAGTCTTCCCCCCAGTGTTGGGGGGTGATCCACGACGTTGACCTGTGTGTGAGAGAGACAATGTTAATTTTGTTCCATGCAACATCCATGTTTCATTGGTTTCTAAGTTGGCACATTTCCTCTGGGAATTTGGATATGTCTTGCATTCCACTCACAGTGCACTTGTACATGGGTAGGTCCCTTGGCCACAGCTTTAGCGACTTTACCTATGTGTGGCACAGTCTTAGTTACTGCGTCAATTGTGACTGCAGTCAGCAGTGGAGTGGGCAGGTGTGGCGAGCCATGCATTGGCGCCTTCCGTGTTGCACTGTACGTGGGCACATGGAGTGGTTCCACACACTTAGATAATGCAGGTAGCTGTTGTTGTGCTCGTGCACAGGTTGTGACATGGCCCTCTGTCAGCCTCCTCCCTCTGTCCATCTCCCTCTGTCAACCTCCTCCCTCTGTCCGTCTCCCTCTGTCTCCCTTTCTCCCTCCCTCTGTCAGCCTCCTCCCTTTCTCCCTCCCTCTGTCACCCTCCTCCCTCCCTCCGTCTGTCTCCCTGTGTCCACCTCTGTCTCCCTCCTTCTCTGTCCCCCTCTCCCTCCCTCTGTGTGTCACCCTCTGTCACCTCAGCCTCTTGGGCACACACTGTTAGCAGATCTTTGAATGGGCCTTGGATTGTTGATGTGAGTTTGTTTCTGATCTCCAGGCACCCATTGGGTGTAGTGTGTGTGTCTGCACTGCTGCTGTGGTGGTGTGTGCTGCCACTATTTCACAGTGTTGGCTGTTCATTAGCTGCTGTCATGTGCAAGAACGTGCCGTCACCCCCATGTGTTGATGCAAGGCGTCCGCCATTTGCTGGCGAGTCTTTCCTGTGTGGGGACACACTGTTTGTCTGGCTGTGACCTAGGCCATATGGGCAGAGGGCATTGTTGTCTGCTTCTGATTTGCACTATGTGATTTTTTGGGCCCACACTCCCGCCATCTGGCTTACCGTGTCATGTGTTGGTGTTTTCTGTGGCCTGTGACTTGACATTGTCCAGCTGGGTGCATGGGGCATGGTGGCGCCAGTGGCATGTGCGTGTTCATGGAGTGTGGTTGAGTCATGCAATAGCTTGGGGTGGTTGCGTGCCTGTTTGTGAGTTTGGTTGTGGATGACGTTCCCCCCATGTGAGGTGAGTTGTTTGTGTACTCACCCGGGTCTCGGAGTCCTTCTAATCCGTCGACTGCCACCACCGGCAGTATGGCCATCACCCTCTCCTCCCAGGGATGGTATTGTACGGGTCTGCGGGGCGGCCCTCCTCCAGTGATGTTGGCCTGGTTGTGGTCGTCGGTCATTTTGGCTCGGACCCTCCTCCGCAGATCGTACCACCTGGCTTGGCATTCATGCCTGGTCCTTCTGGTGTCCGCAACAGCATTCACAGCATCGACGATGGTCTGCCACATGGCTGTTTTTTCTGAAATGCTGGTCTGTCTGACCAATGTTCCAAAGAGGTGTGGCTCAACTCTGAGGATTTCATCGACAAGGACCTCCAACTCTCGGCTAGTGAACAATGGATTCTTGTTAGTGGGCATGGTGAGGGGTGTGGGTGTGGATGGTGGGGGGGGTGGTGTGGATGGTTGTGGGTGTGTGGGTGTGGTTGTTTGGCTGTGTGTGTGAATGTGATGTGGGGGTGTTTGTGAAGGTGTGTGCGTGAAGGTGTGCAAGTGTAAGGTGTGGTCAAGCTTCTAGTATGGTGCTGTAGGTTGTCTGTGGGGTCTGGCAGCAGTGAGTCTGTTGCAAAGGCTCATGGTTTGTGTGTGTGGGCCCTTTTTATTGGTCCATTGGTGGGTGTGGCTGTGTTTGAACTTTGGGTGGGTGTGTTATAAGGAGTGGTTGTGTTTTGGGCCTCTGCTTTGTATTTTGGCAGTTGCAGGTCAGTGATTGTGTTGTTTTTGAGCTTGTTGGACATGTTTAGTGGCTTTGTGCCATTCGAATGGTGTATTCGTGTGTTGTTTTGCTTAGTCCTGGTTGTGTACATGCGTTTTTAACGTGTGTACGGTGTGTACTTCGGGCATTTTGTTGTACAGTGCTGTCCTTGTGTCTGGCTTGGTATGACTCGGACATGCGCGATGTTGTGTGAAGGTGCTGGTGTTGGGGCCTGGGGTACGCTCCATACGTCCGCGGGTGAGGGTACGGTTCGTACATACACGGGGGGTACGACACGTACACGGGTGGGGGTACGACTTGAACGTACACGGGTGTACATACACGGGTGGGGGTACGACACGTACACGGGTGTACATACACGGGGGGGTACGACACGTACACGGGTGTACATACACGGGTGGGGGTACGACTCGAACGTACATGGGTGTACATACACGGGGGGGTTCGACACGTACACGGGTGTACATACACGGGTGGGGGTACGACATGTACACGGGTGTACATACACGGGTGGGGTACGACACGTACACGGGTGTACATACACGGGTGGGGGTATGACTCGAACGTACACGGGTGTACATACACGGGGGGCTCGACACGTACACGGGTGTACATACACGGGTGGGGGTACAACACGTACACGGGTGTACATACACGGGTGGGGGTACGACTCGAACGTACACGGGTGTACATACACGGGGGGTTCGACACGTACACGGGTGTACATACACGGGTGGGGGTACGACACGTACACGGGTGTACATACACGGGTGGGGGTACGACTCGAACATACACGGGTGTACATACACGGGTGGGGGTACGACACGTACACGGGTGTACATACACGGGTGGGGGTATGACTCGAACGTACACGGGTGTACATACACGGGGGGTTCGACACGTACACGGGTGTACATACACGGGTGGGGGTACGACACGTACACGGGTGTACATACACGGGTGGGGGTACGACTCGAATGTACACGGGTGTACATACACGGGTGGGGGTACGACACGTACACGGGTGTACATACACGGGTGGGGGTATGACTCGAACGTACACGGGTGTACATACACGGGGGTACGACACGTACACGGGTGTACATACACGGGTGGGGGTACGACACGTACATGGGTGTACATACATGGGTGGGGGTACGACACGTACATGGGTGTACATACACGGGTGGGGGTACGACACATACATGGGTGTACATACACGGGTGGGGGTACGACACGTACACGGGTGTACATACATGGGTGGGGGTACGACTCGAACGTACACAGGTGTACATACACGGGGGGTTCGACACGTACACAGGTGTACATACATGGGTGGGGGTAGGACTCGAACGTACGGGGGCTGGGGGGGTGTTGGGCGCGTATGCGGGCACATGTCAGCATGGTTGCTATGGGAGTTCGGTGCAGACGGTGTTTTTTCCATACAGTTGTAACATCCGACTCACGGGATGGATCGTGATTCCGCGATCGGACTTCACTTTTCACGTTTGTACGGTAAATCATCCGGGGACGTGTCGGACACGTTTTCCGACCCGAGGACGTGTGGGGAGTTATTCCCAATGCGATTCGTATGGTCTTTTACCCATGCGAATCGTAATTGGCAGTTTGTACGGCACTTGTACGATTCGTACGGTAAAAAGACCGGATACGAGTCGGACGGGCCATTTTTTTACCGGATCGTAATTGGCACCATAGTGTAGATGCTGGGTGGCTTCACTTTAAGGTTGCCAGCACTGGTGGACTTCTCCAGAGTTGCACCTCGCTTATACTCATTTGGTACCAACAAGTCTGGAGTTGGGGTTTCTAATGTTGACATTTCTAAGATGGTTTGAAGTGATACATTGTGTGGGTGCACTCCCATAAGCAAAGGGGGGAAGTGATAAGGAGTGGTGCTCCCTGTTCGACAATAGTTATTGGTCCCTGGTTCTCCTTGGTATTTATAGGATCTTTCTTGCTATCGACCATTGTCTAACTACCTGTGGTTTTTCCAATCGCCTCCAGCTTGGGTGCTTCAGCCCCTGCCCCATTACTCGTGGTCACGAGACCAGGAGGGCAATTTACTAGGGCACATCACCAGCATCACACATTCCTATACACAGATTCTAAGGACACATAACACACGCTTTCCCTATTACAGAAACCTAACAAAAGGAACACACATGAGGAACACCTACCGTAAAAGAAGGGAAAAAATCTAAAGCTACCACAACCTAAACAACTTCTAAAACATATTGTAATCCATAAACTTGGCAGAAAGCTTCCTAGCTCTACTACTAGCCTAACTCTGCCATCTCTCAAACCTACTCCATTGGACACAGGAACAAAAAGAATCATCCTCCATAAGCAAACATGGCAAGACGTTGCCAGGAACAAGGGAAACAATACAAAATTACTCCTGCCCTCTATACACAGATATCTTACTCTTATTCCACACATTCCCCCTTCAACCTAAATGGCTCATTTTTATTGACTGAGACAGGACTAGACAGTTTAGATTGTGATTTATTATAACTCCTATGATGTCTGCTTCTTACATAATCATACACTCCAGGCAGATTCTCAGAAGGGTTTCCTCTCTTTCCATCCAAATAAACAATATTTCCCTTTTTACATTCTTCAACTCTATGTATTACCCAAAAAAATGATCTTCCTGTGTAGTTTCCTTGACATTACCCTTCAACCACCATGGTGCTAGACGAGACCTCGTTTCCATCCGCTCTACATTGCAAATGGTGAAACCCCATAATGAAATTTAGCTTAGCCATGTAAGCAATATAGATTGGAATGCTCTGTTACCCTTTATTTCACCACTTGCCGCAAGATGGACAGCATCCTTAACGACACAAGTGAAACGCTCAACTTGACCATCGGATTAAGGTGGTAAGAAGTAATCCTTTTATGCTCCATGCCACATCTGACAAGATAATTTGAAACCCTAATACAGTCAACCCGTGGCCTATTATCAGTAACCAAGTACTCAGTAACTCACTCCTTACAAAAGGCATCTTATAAAAATGTAATACAGTACTCAAAGTCACACTTACATCAACATTTACGTCTGGACATTTATCATAATAATTTACAACAATAGCCTAAACCTACCTCCTTGTCAGAGCCTGGAAGGGTCCATTCAGATCAATCCCAAATTTCCACCAAGCCCCTTCAGAAAGATCCACAGGCAAGGACTGAACCACACATAGGTGCCGATTACGATCCTGTAAAAAAATTCCCCGTACGACTCGTATCCGGTCTTTTTACCATACGAATCGTACAAGTGCCGTACAAACTGCCAATTACGATTCGCATGGGAAAAACTCCATACGAGTCGCATTGGGAATAATTCCCCACACGTCCTCGGGTCGGAAAATGTGTCCGACACCTCCCCGGACGATTTACCGTACAAACGTGAAAAGTGAAGTCCGACCGCGCAAGTACGATCCATCCCGTGCGTCCGATGTCACAACCGTATGGTAAAAACATCGTCCGCACCGAACTCCCATTGCAACCATGGAGACATGTGCCCACATACGCGCCGACCCACCCCCCCAGCCCCCGTGAGTACGCGCCGAACCCCCCGTGTATGTACAGGGGTGTACATACACGGGGGATTCGACACGTACAGGGGTGTACATACACGGGGGGTTCGACACGTACAGGGGTGTACATACACAGGGGGTTCGACACGTACAGGGGTGTACATACACGGGGGTTCGACACGTACAGGGGTGTACATACACGGGGGGTTCGACACGTACAGGGGTGTAAATACACGGGTGGGGGTACGACTCGAACGTACAGGGGTGTACATACACGGGGGGGTTCGACACGTACAGGGGTGTACATACACGGGGTTCGACACGTACAGGGGTGTACATACACGGGTGGGGGTACGACTCGAACGTACAGGGGGGTACATACACGGGGGGTTCGACACGTACAGGGGTGTACATACACGGTGGGGGTACGACTCGAACGTACAGGGGTGTACATACACGGGGGTTTGGCGCGTACTCACGGGGGCTGGGGGGGTACGGCGCGTACTCACGGGGGCTGGGGGGGGGGTTCGGTGCGTACTCACGGGGGCTGGGGGGAGGGGTACGGCGCGTACCGGGCCCCCTATTCTGGTCGTTTTGCGGCGCACTTCGCTTTTCCGGCACTTTTTGGGTGCCGTAAAAATATTGCCGTCCGGACTGCTGTCGGTTCGAATCGTACTTCCTGGGTCGTGATACGCTGCCTGACAGCGTCCCGACGTCACGTTGGGGCATTCCCGGATCATATTCGTATGTATATTTTCGTCGGACGGTGTTTTTTCCGATTCGTACGGAAATGGTGTTTCCGTGCGAATCGTACTTCCATGTTTGTAAAGTTTTACAACCGGGTACGAGTCGGACGGAGAAAACGCTCCGACCGACGGTTCGTACCCGGTTTTTCCAGGATCGTAATCGGCACCAAAATGTTGCCAAAATATCATTTCCACCACATAATTTGCCTTGCCTCAGCCAATGATCCACTACTTTATCCACCATTTGCCACTGAACGTGTGAAGATTATTACCACGACCCTTGTCAGCATAACATAAGGAGGGGAGGGAATTAAATGTGGCAGCTAAAAGCCCGCTCTTTGGTGAAACATGCCATTGAACTAAGTGTCCTACTGGAATCAAATTAATGGGATATACTTTTCATTACTGAAACTTGGATTCCCCCCGACTCAGAGGTGGATCTAGGAGTAATTTGCTAATCCATCAACCAAGGGCTGAGAAGATAGGAGGGGGGAGTGGCTGTTATCTTTTTTTTAAAAAGGGAGTGAAACACCATACAAATGGATAAAAACCAGGAGGTGGAACTAGTGAGTTTCACCCTGAAAACTAAACGTGGGACTCATTTAGCCCTTGATGGGCAGAGGACAGGCCCACCAGGCCAGCAGAGATTATGGTTCTCCTCCCTGACCCCAGAGACGGACCCCCCCTTCCCATATTTAGAGATTCTCTCATGCCTGGCAGGGATCTCTAAGTCTACAGAGGAGATACCACACAAGTGGCTACACTGTAGGCTGAGGGATATGTTGAGAGGCTGCCATGTTGTTTTGGGACAGCTCAGAACCTCCGTTTCTTTTATCAAACACAACCTTACACGTGTAAATTTGTTATTGAAGAACAATCAATCATCCTGATGTGCAGTGATGTCTTTCCTTGTGTGCTTGGTTACTAATTTATTTCCCTGCCCAAGCCTGCCTTACACTCCAGTGACGGACAGTCTGCAAGATCATGGGCTTGTGCCAACAGAGCCAGCTGAGGGCCTGACAGGGCTAACCCTGCAGTTGCCCCGCCTCTAATTGGGTGGGAGACAAAAGCAAGTTTGGTTGGGGAGGTAAACTGCCAATTTATGGTAGCTGACTCGCTCTGCAAATCTATAAATGACCACCCCTACATCTGCTTCACAGTGTTAAGGGGAACAGAAGTGAGAACGGGCAATGGTGGACAGGAGAGAACGAGAGGGAATATAATGTTATGTTGGCTACTTGTATAGGGCACATACCACCTCAAGCGTTTGAGGGGTTGTAGGAAGGTGGATATCTGACTATGGTTACCCCCAAATTTTTGCCTAGTGTCTAGCTGGTTTTTCGACTTAGTTGGCCTGAGATCCTGCCATTCAGGCTCTCAGGCTATCTGCTCTCTCTGTAAAATGGACTCCATGTACCCTAGGTACATACCCAATTGGTTGGATCACCCTGTCAGCCCCTGTACCAGTGTACACTAGGTACCCAGGGCATTGGTGTATCCAAGGCCTGCCAGGGGCTGAAGCATGTATTATGCCACCCCAGGCTTGGCCTAACGATTTGACACAACTGGCTGATCACTCAGCTGGGGTAAGTTGGTGTAATCACCTCTTACTTAGGTGTAGTATACCTATACCTAACCTTAAATGGGACACCTGGTAACCTATAAGTCACTCCTATGGCAGGCCTTAACAATCCTGAAGGCAGAGTGCTTGGTTCCATGTGAGATGGTGCTCTGGCATGAGCTGAGCCTGTCTGCAGTGGTCGGAACAACTTCCTTCTACTGTTTCCAGATATCGTCATACCATATACTCTTAAGTGCATTATGAACCTCGCGGTTAAATGCTATCTTTGGTTTGGCTTTATCAAAACATGTCGAGTAAGGTGTCATACGAATTGGAATACTAACCCCTCGCCAATTCTGGCGACGGGGTTAGCATCCCACCCTTCTAGAGGGACACGACATGTACAGTACCTGAAACCCGGGTAAAATCAGACATAGCCTCAGCTCCACAAAATGGATGCTGCCACCACAGACACAAGTCTGCCCTCCTGCTGCTGGGAGTCCTTCCAGCTTGGGAGGTGTGGACAAAGGGTTTCCTGCCAGGGGAGGTGCGTGCACCACCCCAGACAGGATTTTGTGTATTGGTCAGGTAGGGCTTGAAAGAAACCAGACATGCCTGTGGCTCACAAGGAGCCTCGGTGCATATGCCAGTTCAAACCGGTCCTGGGGCACACCAGTCCCGGGCCTGGGGCGAGCTGGACAAAGGATTGGGGGTGTAACCACCCCCCTTCCTGGTCCCACCCATAGGGAGGGACCTAGCAGGTAGTCCGGCCCCTAGAATCCGAATAAAGGTAGGAGCTGTGTCCTAAGACTTCAGACATCCTGGAATCAACTTGAAACTAAGAAGAAGACGGGAACTTCGACGCTCTGCCGCACAGAGGACTGAAGCCAATCTCCCCTGTGGTCAGGGAGTGACCACCTTGCTAACGCAAGCACCATCCAGCGAATCAACGTCTGCTTTGCCGCCGCCTCCCGCCGGAGCCCGAGCCCAGAGACTGACAAGACCTGGACCTCCAGACCTCTCACCGCCCGATCCACAGTCCCTGCAAAGAGGAGACCCGTGGAGGCACCGAGACACGTGGAGCCAGCCATCTTGGAACGACTACGACAAGCTGACAAGTGCAACAACCGAGGCTCCCTCCAAGTTGTGCTTTGGGTCCTGAGAAGCCCAACCCTCGAGCAGCATCTGCACCAAAGGTGAGCCCTCCAGCATCTCCACGATCTGCGTGGGGCCCTTCTGCATTTTGCCACTCGACGCGCCTAACCGGTTGCTGGCCCGCTGGCTAGTGGCCATCTTGGCGACGAAATCTACGACAAACACCGCTGGTCTGGTTGCTCCAGACTGGCCCTTGCTCCCCTCCAAAGGAGCAGTTCCTCTGACCTTGCTGGTCAGAACCATCAGCTTAAACTCCTTGCCTACAACAATTGCTTTTGCCAAGGCTTGTTTGCTTCGATCAAGTCGCCGACACCGCCGACAGCAAGAGCCTGCGTGGGACAGCTCGTGACTCGACTCCTGGACGTCGTCGACCTTCAGGGACCACGTGGCTGCAGAGTCAAGCTACACCTTCCTTCCTGTTTGCACCCGACATCGCCTGGTACCCACCTGGTGCCACGCTGGTCACCGGCTAGTGACTGTGAACACTGTCCCCTCTGCTTACAGGTCTTCAACATCTCCGATCCACTCTTGGATCCACTGCATCTCTTCCCGACCGACCGCCTGCAGCACTTTTGTCTACAGGCCCCACGGAACAGATAGAAGAAACCCGACGCACTTCGAGGCCTATGCACCCGCTTCCTGTGGGTGAGGTAAAGCTGGCACTCCTGTGCCCAAGTGTAGTATTACATCTCTAGTGCCTGTGTTCCAAATCTTAAGTTCCTAGGTCATCCGGAAGATTCCTTTTGCAGTAACTTTGTACTTTTTACGCACCCATTGAAACCTATGGGAGCACGCGTGTGACTATTTGCTCTGCACACGCCACCCGTGGACCTCCTGGTCACTAACTGACGTTAGCTCCTTGTAGGCCCAGCGATTCTAGAGGCCCTAGGCCTTTTCCCTTTTCTGTTCGTGGTACTTATACCACTATTTTAGTATATGGTTCGAGTGGCCACCAGGGCCTATCCATATAAAGTGCAACTTCTGTGTATTCTGTGATAATCTTGTTTGACGATTTGTGCTCCTGTGCTCTCTGGAGACTAGGGGTTACTTTGATAAATAAATACATATATATTTTGAATATATATCTGTGTGGTGTCCTTTCATTGGTATAAAAGGGGGTTACTATTGGTAAAACAGCTTGCTTAACACGCATCACGAGTTTAGCCTCAAAGACTGCTTAGCCTACGCTACCACTAGGGCAGCTAGTCCGAAAAGGTTGACTTACAACCACACCATAAGGGTTGCTTGGCATGGTACAAGGTGATCACTTTAACTAGTGAGCATCATATACCAGGCCAACTTCTCACATTGGTGAGCAGCGGTTGGATTTGAGCTTGCTGTGTTTTACCATTGTAATCTCTTGGTTACCAATTGAAAGATCACATAGGTACCTGTAGGTACATATAAAACAAGATTAGATATACTTAAGTTCTACTGAACTTAGTTGTTGTAGAGCAAAGGGAGTAGCACACCCTGACTACAACTACTAGATAGGTTTAGTAGGTAAACCCAAGTGTAGGTAGATTGCAACACATCCACCCACACTTAAGAGCAATGGCCGGGGCAGAGGGGTCCACTGTACCCATCTCTGTCGAGAGTGACCCCCAGAGGGCACCAACCAGCTTTGCTACCCTTAATCAGAATGAGCTCAGGCATTTGGCAACTCTTAGAGGCCTTAAACAGCCCAAGAACCCAAACTCTGCTGAGCTCAGAGAGCTCTTACAGAATGATGAGAATCAGAGAGCACTCAAGAAAGCTTCCCAGTTAGCCCCCTTAGGGACAGGAACAGGAGGCCCCCCTTCTGAAGATGCCACAGAGGTACCCCCTTTCAATAGTCACCCCTTAGATGGGATGCCTACCACAGAGGAAGAAAGTGATGGGGATACAGATGTGAGTGGGGATGAAGGGAGAACTAGCCCAGTGCCAAGTGTTATACTTGGCCCAGCTAAACTAAGGCTATTGGGGACTGACAGTGGGTTCACCCCATTGGATCTCCCCAGTGGACTTAACACAGGGCTTGGAAGGCCAAGGAATCGCTCAGGTGACTCCAATGCTTCCCATGGCTCTAGAGGCTCTCAAGGTCACTCCAGAAGGAGACTGACCACCCCTCAGAGGAGGGAACATGAGGCCAGAATGCAGGAAGCCCAGCTGAGGATCAGGAAGCAGGAGCTAGAAGTAGCCCTGATGGAAGAAAAACTGAGCAAGGCTAGGCAGCATAGAGAGAGTGGGTCTATACCCACTGGTGGCAGCAATGTCCCTAGGGACAAAGATAGGGTCTTTGACAATAGGAACCTGTCCAAGATTGTGCCCCCCTACAAAAGTGGGGATGACATCCACAAATGGATGACTGCTCTTGAGAGAGCCTGCAAAGTGCAGCAGGTTCCTGAAGACCAGTGGGCAGCAATCTTATGGCTCTCCTTTGAGGGGAGAGGCAGAGATAGACTCCTCACTGTTAGAGAAGAGGATGTCAGAAATTACAGAGTCCTGAAGAGTGTCCTAGTTGATGGGTTAGGCTTAACCACTGAACAGTACAGGTTAATGTTCAGAGACACCCAGAAGACACAGACTCAGGACTGGTCTGAATATGTGGAATGTGCCACTAAGGCTTTGGAGGGTTGGTTGCTGGGAAGTAAGGTGTCTGATTATACAGGATTGTACAATTTGATGATGAGAGAGCAGATTTTAAGTAATTGTCAAAACCAGCTTCTCCATCAACACCTGGTAGACTCAGATTTGACCTCTCCCCAAGAATTGGGAAAGAGGGCAGATAAATGGGTCAGGACCAGGATCAGGCCTAAAAACCAGGGTGGTGACCAAAAGAAAGATACCACCAAGCCTCAAGAGAAGGGTGGGGATAAAGAGAAAGAGAAACCTTCCTCAGGGCCCCAAAACTCCACACAGGGTGGTGGGTCCCAAGCTCCCTCCTCTACCACAGCTAAAAAGCCCTACTGCCATGAGTGTAAAACTCCTGGGCATTGGAAAACTGACAGCGGTTGCCCAAGGGCTAAAAACAAAACTGTTCCTCCAATTACTCCTGTCACACCACCTATTACTGTCAGCAGTAATCCCCCAGGTGGTGGGAGTGCCCCCAGAAATCTGGGTGGGTTTACTTGGGGAACACAGGGGGACCCTGGCTTAGCCAATTCCCCTACAGCAACCACTCTTGTCTGTGATGGTGGCATGGGGTTTGCCAACTTCACTGCCTGTCCCAACACTTTGGGTAGGTACAGACAGGAGCCCTACATCAATGGTACAAAAGCTGAGGCCTACAGAGACACTGGGGCTAGCATCACAATGGTGGCCCATTGGCTAGTTCCCTCTGAGCAGCTTTTGCCCGGTTTCTCCTACCAGGTGACTAACATTGATGGCAAACAGAACAGTCATCCCATGGCAGAGGTATGTCTCAGCTGGGGAGGGGTCACTGGCCCTAAAAGGGTAGCAGTGTCCCCAACCTTGCCTGTAGACTGCTTACTGGGGAATGACTTAGAACTCTCAGCTTGGGCTGGAGTTGAACAAGACACCCATTCTAAAATGGTAGGCCTTTCACAAAAGGGTAGGGGGGTTGTGCCATTCACAACCCCTGTCCAAATAGATTTCCTCCCTGAAAAGGTTGGAAGGGCAGTGGTAGCCACAGCCCAGGCACAGACAGACTTCCCTGTAGGGACTGGCAGAGCTGTGACAGTCACAGCTCAAACACAAACTGAGTGCCTCCCTGAAAAGGTTGGCAAGGCTGTAATGGTCTCAGCCTATACTCAGACTGACATAGGTGTAGTGAAGCCTGAAACAATGGATCACTCCACACAAACTGAGAGTAGTGGGGAGGAAGAAAAGTCTCCCTCTCCCCAGACATTAGGAAAAGGTCAGCCTCCTCAGGGATCTGACCTCACCCCTTGTGAAGGAACTGCCCCAGAGGTAGCCAGGCCTGGCCTGGCAGAGCCTCTGATGTCAGTGGCCCCTTCCAAGGTGGGATCCAGTCTGGTGCAGGTAGCCTGCCTCTCTCTACCCTGCCTCAGTCAGCCCAGGGCTGCAGAGGTCAGGGAGGCCAGTGGACCCCCAGAGGGCCCCTGTCCACAAGAACCCCCCCATCAAAAGAATGAGGATTGCCTGGCTAGTAGCCCTAGTCAGGTGATGGGTAAAAACATTCCTGAGGGATCTCCTTTACAGGTAGTTAGGGACCTCCCCCAGGGGGATTCTGTTGGGCACAGGCAAACATGGGACCTTAGGGCCCCAAACCTGACCTGTCCCTCCAGTAAGCCCACGAAAGGGACCCAGCCTCCAGCTTTAGGTAGCCAGAGGCTGACCCTGAGAGCACAGTGCAACTCAGTTAAAGAAAGAAAGGCATCCATGGTGGAGGATGATTGGAGGAAGCTGAGGCCTCACTTTGAGGACACTCACTTCAGTACTCCATCTCAACACCAGCCTTTTACTTTGCCAAGACACACCACAGGTAGAGATTCCCTATGGTGGAGACCCTCTGATACCCTTAGGGTGAGGGATTGCTTAGTGGACCATGAGACAGGGGGTAACCATGCCAGTGCTGGTTCCTCCTTATATGGCCACTTGGGCAATATAGGCTTACCTGGTCAAGGTCAGCCTTATCTCCCTTCGTTTGGGGGGGGGTTGTGTAGGAAGGTGGATATCTGACTATGGTTACCCCCAAATTTTTGCCTAGTGTCTAGCTGGTTTTTCGACTTAGTTGGCCTGAGATCCTGCCATTCAGGCTCTCAGGCTATCTGCTCTCTCTGTAAAATGGACTCCATGTACCCTAGGTACATACCCAATTGGTTGGATCACCCTGTCAGCCCCTGTACCAGTGTACACTAGGTACCCAGGGCATTGGTGTATCCAAGGCCTGCCAGGGGCTGAAGCATGTATTATGCCACCCCAGGCTTGGCCTAACGATTTGACACAACTGGCTGATCACTCAGCTGGGGTAAGTTGGTGTAATCACCTCTTACTTAGGTGTAGTATACCTATACCTAACCTTAAATGGGACACCTGGTAACCTATAAGTCACTCCTATGGCAGGCCTTAACAATCCTGAAGGCAGAGTGCTTGGTTCCATGTGAGATGGTGCTCTGGCATGAGCTGAGCCTGTCTGCAGTGGTCGGAACAACTTCCTTCTACTGTTTCCAGATATCGTCATACCATATACTCTTAAGTGCATTATGAACCTCGCGGTTAAATGCTATCTTTGGTTTGGCTTTATCAAAACATGTCGAGTAAGGTGTCATACGAATTGGAATACTAACCCCTCGCCAATTCTGGCGACGGGGTTAGCATCCCACCCTTCTAGAGGGACACGACATGTACAGTACCTGAAACCCGGGTAAAATCAGACATAGCCTCAGCTCCACAAAATGGATGCTGCCACCACAGACACAAGTCTGCCCTCCTGCTGCTGGGAGTCCTTCCAGCTTGGGAGGTGTGGACAAAGGGTTTCCTGCCAGGGGAGGTGCGTGCACCACCCCAGACAGGATTTTGTGTATTGGTCAGGTAGGGCTTGAAAGAAACCAGACATGCCTGTGGCTCACAAGGAGCCTCGGTGCATATGCCAGTTCAAACCGGTCCTGGGGCACACCAGTCCCGGGCCTGGGGCGAGCTGGACAAAGGATTGGGGGTGTAACCACCCCCCTTCCTGGTCCCACCCATAGGGAGGGACCTAGCAGGTAGTCCGGCCCCTAGAATCCGAATAAAGGTAGGAGCTGTGTCCTAAGACTTCAGACATCCTGGAATCAACTTGAAACTAAGAAGAAGACGGGAACTTCGACGCTCTGCCGCACAGAGGACTGAAGCCAATCTCCCCTGTGGTCAGGGAGTGACCACCTTGCTAACGCAAGCACCATCCAGCGAATCAACGTCTGCTTTGCCGCCGCCTCCCGCCGGAGCCCGAGCCCAGAGACTGACAAGACCTGGACCTCCAGACCTCTCACCGCCCGATCCACAGTCCCTGCAAAGAGGAGACCCGTGGAGGCACCGAGACACGTGGAGCCAGCCATCTTGGAACGACTACGACAAGCTGACAAGTGCAACAACCGAGGCTCCCTCCAAGTTGTGCTTTGGGTCCTGAGAAGCCCAACCCTCGAGCAGCATCTGCACCAAAGGTGAGCCCTCCAGCATCTCCACGATCTGCGTGGGGCCCTTCTGCATTTTGCCACTCGACGCGCCTAACCGGTTGCTGGCCCGCTGGCTAGTGGCCATCTTGGCGACGAAATCTACGACAAACACCACTGGTCTGGTTGCTCCAGACTGGCCCTTGCTCCCCTCCAAAGGAGCAGTTCCTCTGACCTTGCTGGTCAGAACCATCAGCTTAAACTCCTTGCCTACAACAATTGCTTTTGCCAAGGCTTGTTTGCTTCGATCAAGTCGCCGACACCGCCGACAGCAAGAGCCTGCGTGGGACAGCTCGTGACTCGACTCCTGGACGTCGTCGACCTTCAGGGACCACGTGGCTGCAGAGTCAAGCTACACCTTCCTTCCTGTTTGCACCCGACATCGCCTGGTACCCACCTGGTGCCACGCTGGTCACCGGCTAGTGACTGTGAACACTGTCCCCTCTGCTTACAGGTCTTCAACATCTCCGATCCACTCTTGGATCCACTGCATCTCTTCCCGACCGACCGCCTGCAGCACTTTTGTCTACAGGCCCCACGGAACAGATAGAAGAAACCCGACGCACTTCGAGGCCTATGCACCCGCTTCCTGTGGGTGAGGTAAAGCTGGCACTCCTGTGCCCAAGTGTAGTATTACATCTCTAGTGCCTGTGTTCCAAATCTTAAGTTCCTAGGTCATCCGGAAGATTCCTTTTGCAGTAACTTTGTACTTTTTACGCACCCATTGAAACCTATGGGAGCACGCGTGTGACTATTTGCTCTGCACACGCCACCCGTGGACCTCCTGGTCACTAACTGACGTTAGCTCCTTGTAGGCCCAGCGATTCTAGAGGCCCTAGGCCTTTTCCCTTTTCTGTTCGTGGTACTTATACCACTATTTTAGTATATGGTTCGAGTGGCCACCAGGGCCTATCCATATAAAGTGCAACTTCTGTGTATTCTGTGATAATCTTGTTTGACGATTTGTGCTCCTGTGCTCTCTGGAGACTAGGGGTTACTTTGATAAATAAATACATATATATTTTGAATATATATCTGTGTGGTGTCCTTTCATTGGTATAAAAGGGGGTTACTATTGGTAAAACAGCTTGCTTAACACGCATCACGAGTTTAGCCTCAAAGACTGCTTAGCCTACGCTACCACTAGGGCAGCTAGTCCGAAAAGGTTGACTTACAACCACACCATAAGGGTTGCTTGGCATGGTACAAGGTGATCACTTTAACTAGTGAGCATCATATACCAGGCCAACTTCTCACAGGGGTCAGAAGAGGGAAGTATGTGACTTTAAAGGTGAGGGGTACCAGGAAAATAAGAAAGATAAAATGATTGCCTGAGACAGAGGAGATGGTACAACTTCCCTTTAATGCATTGCTGTCTAGGATGCGGGAGATGGCACTACTGCTCAGACGAAGAGACACCACCACATTAATGCAGTGCTGAAGAAAGCACAGGGAAGGCTCTCTATGCCATGAAGATGAATGAACACTGTGTAATTCTTTGTCTTCTCTAATTAACGTGGTTCAGAGGTCATTGTCTATTCAGTTATATTATTTTATTCCTTTCAGGGGATGAGCTGAGTGATTATCAGGTTTGTAGAAAGCACCACATAAATGAAAAATTAAATAAGTAAATAATATAAGGACTGGGAGAACCCACACAATCATTTAATACAGAACCATAAAGAACACTAAAGATGTCTCAACACCAGTTCAATGGACTAATGTCCCCGTATATCTCACGCAACCTGCTTAATGCATGCATTTCAAGCCATGTAACGCACACACAACAGACTGAACCTTCTATAGACATTGATCTCAAGAGGGGATGCGGTATTGAAGGGGTGAAGGTGTACTAGAAAGCAGTAGGTCACAGGGAGTAGATTCACTGCTTGGCCAGGTCTTAGAAATCAGGAATAAGAGGGACCCTGGTATGGCACTGAGTTAGAGATCAGAGACACAGTGGGTAGGAAACGCACTACGACCGGACAAAGAGATTCCAGGAAAACAGTTGAGTCCACTTTTCCCATTCTCTTGGTCAATGTTTGATGGAAGCTACAGATCTTACCCCTTCTCTACATCCCAATTGAGACTTTGATGTCCAGAGGCAGCGCTTGACGATTGAGTAGGAAGGAGCAATAGGGAGTAGGAAGGGCTTCAGGTGTCAAGTCAGATGTATTTTCTAGGGTGCTGAAGGGCAGGCCCTGGCACTCTTACTAGCCCAGGGCTACTGATTGGCGTAAGCTTACAGAGTTTCAAGACTGACCCAAGACTGCCATAGCAGCTGCTCCGATAGGCGTTATTGCTGAGGACTAGAGCCAAAACAGCCCCAGCTGTGTAAGTGGAGGGCAGAAAAAAAGGGTTACTGAACCAAAGTCTTACAGCTGGAGGACAAGAGGTGCAAGATTAGAGTCTGCTTCAAAAGATATATTTTGCCAATCACTGCATATCCCAAGCCCCATCTTAAAGAGAACAAGCCCGGCCTACTTTTTCTCCACAGACGCCAAGTTCCAAAATATCTTTTAACTTCATCTCTGAGACCAAGATTCTCCTGAATCTGCATTTGATGGGAGTATGCCAATACCAACGTCCATAACAGGAGTATAATAGAGTGGGTAGGAAGAGGGGTGGAGGGATGGGTCTGCTGGCTATTCTGTGTGTGTGAAGTTAAGGAAGGTGGCTAAGCCCTCTGGGGTGGTGTTTGAGGGCCATGGGATGGGGTTTGGAACACCTCAGATGGCCATGACAACCTGGTAAGGAGTTTATTATCCAAGTGGCACTGGATGCCATGGACTATCCATCAAATTCAGAGACATCAGAATCTTACGGAATAATGGTTTCTTGTATAGCGTTTGTTACATGAAAGAGCTACTTCAAAGCGCTGAGGAACACAAGATGGCAGGAAGAGGTATGAGAGAGAGAGTGCCCTCAGGAAAGAGGGGAGACAAGAATCTGCTGTCATGTTGGCTCCTAGTGCAGCGTCTCTCAGCCCATAAGTTTGCCTAAAATCAGTGCGTGAGACAGTTGGGGGAAGGAGACAAAGTGAGAAAGAAGGGTCAACACAGGAGAGTGGGAAGAAGGTTGAGCTGCTGAGTCAATAGAACAGCACTGTGTCATGTAGCTTGAAGAAAGAATTGGATGGAAGATATTGGCTTTAAAATATAGCCTCGCTGTTAAGTGTTTGCTTCATCTGAAGTCTTGTAAAAGGTCCAGTAAATGCAGGGCCAAATTAGACAGAAAAGCAAGCTATATTGTCTCCCATGCAATGAAGAAGAAATTTAAGACTGGGCTGGGCTGAATGACTAGAACTAATCACGCAGGTTCTGAGTGCTCCACTATGCAATTCCACTATGCAATTAGACATTTGTATTTCGAAAGGAAGCGTTGTTTTTACATATTTCCTCCAAATATTAATTCACATACCCTCTGTTGAGATAAGCATTCGATCACCCTTCACTACAAAAAGACAGAAATACCTGAATAGTTCAAGTTAGGGGTATATTTAATTAAAGGAATGTAAAAGATCACTGCAGTCTGATAATCTGTTAAAATTGCACTTTTCTTGCCACACAACATTTTTATTTTGTGGGCGTTCAATATTGCTGCCTTTAAATCAGATGCCTTTCCTTTTTAAATAAGACTGACTGCTGACTCTCTGAAGCAGAAGTCACATTCAGTTCTCGATCACTGCGGTGGTCGTGTTGTAATGTTCATGTGTTGAGAAATCAAATGGAACGCCTTAAATTAGGTATAAACAATAAAGCATTTCCTACTGGTTTAAAAAAGGCCTTCCAAAAGTATTTCTTCTCTAATTAACGTGGTTCGGAGGTCATTGTTTATTCAGTTCTATCCTTTTATTCCTTTCAGGGGATGCACTGAGTGATTATCAGGTTTGTAGAAGGCACCAAGTAAATACATAAATGAAAAACTACATAAGTAAAGAATATATTTCGAAGTGTTACCGTGATCCAGAAAAAAAGGGGTTTCCGAGCATATGTGTTGAATCTGAAAGGTGACCTGTGACCCCCCACCCCTTCAGAATGTTTACTAAATTGCCGTGGAGACTGAGGACAAAGTACAGTTACACACAGATGAGGTTTGCTTAACCCTCTTATGGATTTTGCATATCTCCATAGCATCAGCATAAACCCCTGATGACATCACACAATCTGCACTATGATGTCACGAGGCACGTGGAACATGAAAACAACTACTTGAACGGGGATAACTCAGCTATAGCAGAAGCAAGGAGAGGACATTATATATTCAGCAATCACCTCAGAGACTACACAACGAACTGTCCATGTTACTGGTTAAATTAATTAAACAGGCAGAAAGATTACTTGGAAAACACAATCGCTGCTGTGATTTTCCGTTCCACCCCCACAGCCTCGGGGCACATGGTCTTTCCCAAATGTGATGAGGAACACATTGTGACATATTCTGGCTATATCTAAAGGTCAGTTACTAGGGAGCCGTCGCATTGAAGACCCTGACTTGGTCACGAGGCAACCTCTGCTGGAGCCAGAGACCAACGAGAAGAGGGAGTCCATGGCTGAATTACACGGACTCCCTCAATGGAAGAGGAGAGGGATACGCTGCCTGCCACAAAGAGAGAATGTGAGTTAGCACACCTTTACCCCCTCTAAATCATTCTAGGCAAATACTCCCTTCTACACTACTTCATGAGGCCTTCTAAACCCGAATTCTCCGAAGACACTTATTTTTCTTCCAATCTTCTCAATCCCCGCCCTTCCCCAATCTGTCCATTCCCTAAACCTGCCTTATTACAAATGTTTTCTGTGTTCCCATTTATACCCCCTCCAGATGCCCATACCTTACTCTCGTTACCTTCAATCACCTCAATCTGTCACACATGCTGCCCAAATCATATTGTCATCCGTCCCTTGAACCCAGTCTGTTTAATTCTACTACCCTACATTACGCTCATTTTCCCTATTACTCGTACCCCATTTCTATCATCCACCCCATTCCATCTGACTGTCACCCACTTCAATTTGTCTCCCATTTTACACACTCCATCCTCCATTATCTGCCAACCTTCCACACCTCGACTCCTTACTTCAAAGCACTTCACTTGTCCCAAACCTTAATTTACCCAATCCCCCCAGAGCCCCATTTTCCAACAATTCGACCTCTCCATTATCATTACAAGTTTGGGTTACATCGGATATATATGTTTTAATGATTATGTTGTTTATGAAAGTGTTTTATGCTTTTATGGCGAATACAGATGGGTTTGACTGGCTGCATCGGATATTGGGCATAAGCACTGTTTGAGCCTAATCTCGAATTCAGAGTAGAGTGAAATTGCTGCACTTTCAGTTGTCAGGCATAACAGATTGTAATGAAGGGAAAGGGAAGATTTTGGGTGTGGCAAACCCGCATTTGCACATAATTTCCCATTCCGACCTCATTTATGCGGAGGTGAAACCGTGGGGGCGAAACACTGTTAACTGAGTTACCCTGGGCAGATTTTTACTACGCTGTAATTCTGTGTCATTTGTAATAACGTCATTGATTTAAAACACATTTTTTGATAAAACAGAGACTGTAAAACCCCAGTCACCCAAATGTTGGTCTTACATGAATGTGTTTACAAAAAAAATGGATTTATTCTTTATGGAGCACTAGCGCAGAGTTATGTCACGTCTGGAGCTCAAACAGTAAATTTACCCACTAATATAGGTAGTGAGTTTGGCTGAATTTAGAAAATAAATACAAGTTTATATGTTTGTAGGGAGATATTTAAGTAGGGTCGAGATTTAGCCAATCCATATTATGGCGTTTATCTCTCTGCAAATTATGTTTTTGGAGTTTTTGTTTCCATGCGGAATCACCATTTGATAAGAAGGATGGAAAAGCTACTTGGGGAGGATGGAGGGTTGTCTGGTAAAATTGTGAGTGTTACCTGGGGCCTCCACTGAAGAGGGTGACATTATTTTTCTTCTCCTAGTTTCGAGCCTCTCAATGCTTTGGCTTCTGGTAATGCAGTGAACACCAAGCTAGGTATTCAGGGCATGAGTCGAGGGTACACGCGGCTGGACGGCGTCCACCCACTATTTTCACTGGGTGAACGCCATCCACACTGCCAAGAAGTCAGGCCCCACTGAATAATGTGCTGAACTAGTCCAGTCCACACTTTAAGCAGCGCCTGCACATTGTCTGCTTTCCATCTGCAACAAGGTGCAGGCGGGGACTGGCTTTCTTATTTTACACTCCTGCTGGCCCATAACAAGGGCCGATTTTGAGGTGTCATCAGACCTCCTTTTGTTCGAGTCTCCTGGCTGGGAGCAGTCAGGAGCCTCACACCTGATGCAAATGAATCGGAGGGGAAACAAAGGCCCACACCTTGTTAGCATTTAACACATACTTAAGAGAGGCAGCTTTTCACTTTGTTCAGTCCCTGTTTATGGGATATGCATGCACTGTAAGAATGTCAGATGTGTTGGTCTTTCTCAGTATTTCCACAAAACAAATTGCATTTATATAGAGCTTTCTTCCCCTAAGGAGGCATTGAAATAACTTAAGTACCACCATTTTTTCTTGTATAGCCCTACTCATTCCAATGCAGATTGTCAGAGCTCTTTACATCAACATGTGAACATTATATGTACAATAAATTATATGTTTGTAAATGAATGAACAAGATGTGTTACATAAAACTGGGGGATTGCAAGGTGTAGAAGTCACATATCATCTTCCATAGCTCACTGTGCTATTATCCTCGCAATGCGCTCAGTGCTTAATTTGTAAAATATTAAGTGCCAGGGCTCTGACCAGGAGGGGCCACTGCAGCTTGCACCACCCCTCGCCCCTGCCATTGCTGCCAAAATGACTACTAACCACCTCTATCGCATGTAAAAGCGACAGCTCAGATTATTCCAGGTCCCCAAAGCTAAAGCAATGGCTGGGGAGGCAAGTGTGGGCATATTTTAAATTGCATTGTAATCCTAAACACCGTTGTTCTGCTCATCTCTAAATTAGATGAGCAGGGCCACCATGTGGTAGACTGTTTTAAGTATGGTACTGACACTTAGGTGCCGGTGTCCAGCACTGAAAACAAGTGCCGGTGCTGAGCACCGGAAAACACTGGCTCAAATTAAGCACTGAATGCGCTCAAACGTACACATGAAAGACCTGCTAAACATATATGTGAGGGCTTTAGATCTGATGTCACTTCCTGTAAAGACGTATCTTGTCATGCCACTTTCTATGATGTCAATTCTGTGATGCCATGTGTGATGTCGCGTGCCGTGGTCACTTGCATACTGCCTAACTAGGTTAGTCCCCCCGCTTCTGTATTGTAGGACTTGTGCCTTGTAGGTATGCCTCCTGTAACAGATTTGTAGTTGATGCAGCAGGTCTTGACAGAAAGGTAAGCTATATTCTCTCACATGCAATGAACAAGAAATGTAAGACTGGGCTGGGCTGAATGACTAGAATTAATCACACGGGGTTTGAGTGCTCCACTAAGTAGAAAAACACCCATGCAATTAGATATTACGAAAATATGCGACGTTTTAACATATTTCCTTCAAATATTAGTTCATGCACCCTCTGTTGACATGCCCATTCGTACACACGTCACTACAAAAATACATAAACACCTGAATTGTTCAAGTTATGGGTATATTTAACAAAAATTTAAAAGATCACTGCAGTCTGATAATCTGTTAAAAATGCACTTTTCTTGCCACACAACATTTTTACTTTGTGGTCGTTCAATTTTGCTGCCTTTACGTTAGATGCCTTTCCTTTTTAAATAAGACAGACTGCTGACTCTGAAACGGAAGTCACATTCAGTTCTCGATCACTACTGTTGGTCGTATTGTAATGTACATGTGTTGAGAAATCAAATGGAACGCCTTAAATTAGGTCTAAACAATAAACCATCTCCTGCGGGTTTAAAAAAGGCCTTCCAAAAGTATTTCTTCTCTTTCATGCACCTGTCTAATGTTCCTCCTATCGTAGCTGTGCTGGCAGCTTCTTGCACCCTCCTCCTTGCCCTGACTCCTTCAGATGACGTGGGTCGATGCTGTGCATGCCCACCTCTTCAAAATTTGGCTGCATTCAATTCTGCATCATCACTGGGGCGCGCAGCTGTGGTGTGTCAGCAGTGGTGTGTCAGCAGTGGTGTGTCAGCAATGAGGCACACAGCAGTGGTGCGTCAACATTGGGGTGTCAGCAGTGGCGTGTCAGAAGTGTTGTGGCAGCAGTGGTGTGCCAGCAGTGGCGTGTCAGCAGTGGCGTGTCAGAAGTGGCGTGTCAGCAGTGAAGTGCACAGCAGTGGTGTTTCAGCAGTGATGTGTCAGTAGTGAAGAGCACTGCAGTGGTGTGTCAGCAGTGGCATGTCAGTAGTGGTGTGTCAACAGTGAAGTGCACAGTAGTGGTGTGTCAGCAGTGAGGCACGCAGGAAGTGGTGTGTCAGCAGTGAGGCACACAGCAGTGGTGCGTCAACAGTGGGGTGTCAGCAGTGGCATGTCAGCAGTGAAGTGCACAGCAGTGGTGTGGCAGCAGTGGTGTAGCAGCAGTGATGTGTCAGTAGTGAAGAGCACTGCAGTGGTGTGTCAGCAGTGGCATGTCAGTAGTGGTGTGTCAGCAGTGAAGTGCACAGCAGTGGTGTGTCAGCAGTGAGGCACACAGCAGTGGTGTGTCAGCAGTGGCGTGCTAGCAATGAAGTGCACAGCAGTGGTGTGTCAGCAGTGAAGTGCACAGCAGTGGTGTGTCAGCAATGTTGTCAGCAGTGGTCTGTCATCATTGGAGCGCACAGTAGTATTGTGTCAGCAGTGGCACGTTAGTAGTATTGTGTTAACAGTGGTATGTCATCATTGTGGAGTACAGCAGTGGTGTGCCATTATTGAGGCACACAGCAATGGTTTGTCAGCAGTGGTGTATCAGCAGTGGACTGCCATCATTTGAGCGCACATGCAGTAGTCTGTCTGCAGTGGTGTGTCAGCAGTGGTGTGTCATCATTGGGGGGCACATCAGTGGTCTGTCGACAGTGCTTTGTCAGCAGTGGTATGTCCTCATTGTAGAGCACAGCAAAGATGTGGCAGCAGTGGCATTTCAACAATGGAGTGTCGGCAGTGGTCAGTCATCATTGGGGCACACAGCAGTGTTTTGTCAGCAGTGACGCTCCATCGTCATTAGGGTGCACAGCAATGGTGTATCAGCAGTGTTTTCAGCAGTGGTTCATCATCATTGGGTCACACAGCAGTGGTGTGTCAGCAGTGGTGTGTCAGCAGTGATGTGTCAGCAGTGTTGTGTCAGCAGCGGCGTGTCAACAGTGTTGTGTCAGCAGTATTGTGTCAGCAGCGGGTGCGTCAGCAGTGCTGTGTCAGCATTGGTGTGACAACGATGTGTCAGCAGTGATGTGTCATTATTGGCGTGTCAGCAGCAGTGTGTCAGCAGTGGTGTGTCAGCAGTGATGCACACACCAGTGGTGTGTCAGCAGTGGTGCATCAGCCGTGATGTGTCATTATTGGTGTGTCAGCAGCGGCATGTCATCAGTAATGTCAGCAGCAGCGTGTCAGCAGTGTTGCGTCAGCAGTGTTGTGTCAGCAGTGGTGCGTCAGCAGTGATGTGTCAGCAGTGATGTCAGCAGTGATGTGTCAGCAGTGGTGTGTCACCATTGGCGTGCCAGCAATGGTGTGTCAACAGTGAGGCGCACAGCAGTGGTGTGTCAGCAGTGAAGCACACACCAGTGGTGTGTCAGCAGTGGTGTGTCAGCAGTGAGGCGCACAGCAATGGCATGTTAGCATTGAGGCACACAGCAGTGGCGTGTCAGCAGTGAGGCGCATAGCAGTGGTGTGTCAGCAGAGGGGTGCAGATCAGTGGTTTATCATCGTTTCGGGGTTCAGCAGTGGTCTGTCATCACCAGGGCGTAGAGCAGAGGTCTATCATCATTAGGGCGCACAGCTGTGGCCTGTCATCATTGGGGCGCACAGCTGCGGTCTGTCATCGGGGCGCATAGCTGTGACCTGTCATCATTGGGGCACACAGCTGTGGTCCCTCATAATTGTGGGGCCCAGCAGTGGTGTGTCAGCAGTGGGGCGCACAGCAATTGTCTGTCATCATTGTGGGGCCCAGAAGTGGTGTGTCAACAGTGGCGTGTCAGCAGTGAGGCACACAACAGTGGAGTGTCAGCAGTGAGGTGCACAACAGTGGCATGTCAGCAGTGGGGTGCACAGAAGGGGTGTGTCAACAGTGGCGTGTCAGCACTGGGGTGCACAGAAGGGGTGTGTCAACAGTGGCGTGTCAGCAGTGGGATGCACATCAGTGGTGTGTCAGCAGTGAGACACACAGCAGTGGTGTGTCAGCAGTAGCGTGACAGCAGTGGTGTGTCAGTAGTGAGGTGCACAGCAGTGGCATGTGAGAAGTGAGGCACACAGCAGTGGTGTGTCAGCAGTGGCATGTAAGCAGTGGTGTGTCAGTAGTGAAGTGCACAGCAGTGGTGTGTCAGCAGTGAGGTGCACAACAGTGGTGTGTCAGCAGTGAGGCACACAGCAGTAGTGTGTCAGCAGTGGCGTGTCAGCGGTGGTGTGTCAGCAGTGAGACACAGCAGTGGTGTGTCAGCAGTGGCGTGTCAGCAATGGTGTGTCAGCAGTGGTGCAGCAGCAGTGGTGTGTCAGCAGCGGCATCAGCAGTGATGTGTCAGCAGCGATGTGTCAGCAGCGGTGTGTCAGCAGCGGTGTGTCAGCAGTGGTGTGTCAGCAGTGGTGTGTCAGCGGCGGCGTGCCAGCAGTGGTGTGTCAGCAGTGGTGTCTGCAGTGGTGGGTCAGCAGTGGTGTGTCAGCAGTGGTGTGTCAGCAACGGCGTGTCAGCAGTGGTGTGTCAGCAGCAGCATGTCAGCAGCGGCATATCAGCAGTGGTGTGTCAGCAGTGATGTCTGCAGCGACGTGTTAGCAGTGGTGTATCAGCAGTGGTGTATCAGGAGTGGTGTCAGCAGTGGTGTGTCAGCAGTGGTGTGTCAGCAGTGGTGTCAGGAGCGGCATGTCAGCAGTGGTGTGTCAGCAGTGGTGTCAGCAGCGGTGTGTCAGCAGCGGCGTGTCAGCAGTGGTGTGTCGGCAGCGATGTGTCAGCAGCGATGTGTCAGCAGTGGTGTGTCAGCAGCGATGTGTCAGCAGTGATGTGTCAGAAGTGGTGTCAGCAGCAGCGTGTCAGCAGTGGTGTGTCAGCAGTGGTGTCAGCAGTGGCATGTCAGCAGTGGTGTGTCAGCAGCAGCGTGTCAGCAGTGGTGTGTCAGCAGTGGCATGTCAGCAGTGGCATGTCAGCAGTGGCGTGTCAGCAGTGGTTTGTCAGCAGTGGTGTATGCAGCGGCGTGTCCGCAGCGGCATGTCAGCAGCGGCATTTCAGCAGTGGCGTGTCAGTAGTGACAGGTCAGCAGCGGCGTGTCAGCAGCAGTGTATCACCAGTGGTGTGTCAGCAGCAGCGTCAGCAGTGATGTATCAGCAGCGGTGTGTCAGCAGTGGCGTGTCAGAAGCAGTGTGTCAGCAGTGGTGTCAGCAGCGGTGTGTCAGCAGTGGTGTGTCAGCAGTGGTGTCAACAACAGCGTGTCAGTAGCGGTGTGTCAGCAGCGGGGTGTCAGCAGCAGCTTGTCAGCACTGGTGTGTCAGCAGCAGTGTATCAGCAGCGGTGTGTCAGCATCGATGTGTCAGCAGCGGTGTGTCAGCAGCGGTGTGTCAACAGCGGCGTGTCAGCAGTGGCATGTCAGCAGTGGCGTGTCAGCAGCGGTGTGTCAGCAGTGGTGTGTCAGCAGTGGTGTCAGCAGTGGCATGTCAGAAGCGGCGTGTCAGCAGCAATGTGTCAGGAGCGGTGTGTCAGCAGCGGCGTGTCAGCAGTGCTGTGTCAGCAGTGGTGTCAGCAGCAGCGTGTCAGCAGTGGGGCGCACAGAAGGGGTGTGTCAACAGTGGCGTGTCAGCACTGGGGTGCACAGAAGGGGTGTGTCAACAGTGGCGTGTCAGCAGTGGGATGCACAGCAGTGGTGTGTCAGCAGTGAGGCACACAGCAGTGGTGTGTCAGCAGTAGCGTGTCAGCAGTGGTGTGTCAGCAGTGAGGCGCACAGCAGTGACATGTGAGAAGTGAGGCACACAGCAGTGGTGTGTCAGCAGTGGCATGTAAGCAGTGGTGTGTCAGTAGTGAATTGCACAGCAGTGGTGTGTCAGCAGTGAGGTGCACAACAGTGGTGTGTCAGCAGTGAGGCACACAGCAGTAGTGTGTCAGCAGTGGCGTGTCAGCGGTGGTGTGTCAGCAGTGAGACACACAGCAGTGGTGTGTCAGCAGTGGTGTGTCAGCAGTGGTGTGTCAGCAGTGGTGCAGCAGCAGTGGTTTGTCAGCAGTGGTGTGTCAGCAGCAGCATCAGCAGTGGTGTGTCAGCAGTGGTGTGTCAGCAGTGGTGTGTCAGTGGTGTGTCAGCGGCGGCATGCCAGCAGTGGTGTGTCAGCGGCAGTGTGTCCGAAGTGGTGTATCAGAAGTGGTGTATCATCAGTGGTGTGACAGCAGTGGTGTCTGCAGTGATGTCTGCAGTGGTGTATGCAGTGGTGTGTCAGCAGTGGTGTGTCAGCAGTGGTGTGTCAGCAATGGCGTGTTGGCAGTGGTGTGTCAGCAGCAGCATGTCAGCAGCGGCATGTCAGCAGTGGTGTGTCAGCAGTGATGTCTGCAGCAACGTGTTAGCAGTGGTGTGTCAGCAGTGGTGTCAGCAGTGGTGTGTCAGCAGTGGTGTGTCAGCAGTGGTGTGTCAGCAGTGGTGTGTCAGCAGCGGCGTGTCAGCAGTGGTGTGTCAGCAGCGTCGTGTCGGCAGCGGTGTCAGCAGTGATGTCTCAGCAGTGGTGTGTTAGCAGCGGCAGCAGCAGTGATGAGTCAACAGCGATGTGTCAGCAGTGGTGTGTCAGCAGCGATGTGTCAGCAGTGATGTGTCAGAAGTGGTGTCAGCAGTGGTGTGTCAGCAGCGGCATGTCAGCAGCGGCATGTCAGCAGCGGCGTGTCAGCAGCGGCGTGTCAGCAGTGGCGTGTCAGCAGTGGCATGTCAGCAGTGGCGTGTCAGCAGTGGCATGTCAGCAGTGGTGTGTCAGCAGTGGTGTATGCAGCGGCGTGTCAGCAGTGGCATGTCAGCAGCGGCATGTCACCAGTGGCGTGTCAGTAGTGACATGTCAGCAGCGGCGTGTCAGCAGTAGTGTATCACCAGTGGTGTGTCAGCAGCAGCGTCAGCAGCGATGTATCAGCAGCGGTGTGTCAGCAGTGGCGTGTCAGCAGGGGTGTGTCAGCAGTGGTGTCAGCAGCGGCGTGTCAGCAGTGATGTGTCAGCAGTGGTGTCAACAACAGCATGTCAGCAGTGGTGTGTCAGCAGCGGGGTGTCAGCAGCAGCTTGTCAGCAGTGGTGTGTCAGCAGCGGTGTATCAGCAATGGTGTGTCAGCAGTGGTGTGTCAGCAGTGGTGCAGCAGCAGTGGTTTGTCAGCAGTGGTGTGTCAGCAGCGGCATCAGCAGTGATGTGTCAGCAGTGGTGTGTCAGCAGTGGTGTGTCAGCAGCGGCGTGTCAGCAGTGCTGTGTCAGCAGTGGTGTCAGCAGCAGCGTGTCAGCAGTGGGGCGCACAGAAGGGGTGTGTCAACAGTGGCGTGTCAGCACTGGGGTGCACAGAAGGGGTGTGTCAACAGTGGCGTGTCAGCAGTGGGATGCACAGCAGTGGTGTGTCAGCAGTGAGGCACACAGCAGTGGTGTGTCAGCAGTAGCGTGTCAGCAGTGGTGTGTCAGCAGTGAGGCGCACAGCAGTGGCATGTGAGAAGTGAGGCACACAGCAGTGGTGTGTCAGCAGTGGCATGTAAGCAGTGGTGTGTCAGTAGTGAAGTGCACAGCAGTGGTGTGTCAGCAGTGAGGTGCACAACAGTGGTGTGTCAGCAGTGAGGCACACAGCAGTAGTGTGTCAGCAGTGGCGTGTCAGCGGTGGTGTGTCAGCAGTGAGACACACAGCAGTGGTGTGTCAGCAGTGGTGTATGCAGCGGCGTGTCAGCAGTGGCATGTCAGCAGCGACATGTCACCAGTGGCGTGTCAGTAGTGACATGTCAGCAGCGGCGTGTCAGCAGTAGTGTATCACCAGTGGTGTGTCAGCAGCTGCGTCAGCAGCGATGTATCAGCAGCGGTGTGTCAGCAGTGGTGTGTCAGCAGCGGTGTGTCAGCAGTGGTGTCAGCAGCGGCGTGTCAGCAGTGATGTGTCAGCAGTGGTGTCAACAACAGCATGTCAGCAGTGGTGTGTCAGCAGCGGGGTGTCAGCAGCAGCTTGTCAGCAGTGGTGTGTCAGCAGCGGTGTATCAGCAATGGTGTGTCAGCAGTGGTGTGTCAGCAGTGGTGCAGCAGCAGTGGTTTGTCAGCAGTGGTGTGTCAGCAGCGGCATCAGCAGTGATGTGTCAGCAGTGGTGTGTCAGCAGTGGTGTGTCAGCAGCGGCGTGTCAGCAGTGCTGTGTCAGCAGTGGTGTCAGCAGCAGCGTGTCAGCAGTGGGGCGCACAGAAGGGGTGTGTCAACAGTGGCGTGTCAGCACTGGGGTGCACAGAAGGGGTGTGTCAACAGTGGCGTGTCAGCAGTGGGATGCACAGCAGTGGTGTGTCAGCAGTGAGGCACACAGCAGTGGTGTGTCAGCAATGGTGTGTCAGCAGTGGTGTGTCAGCAGTGGTGCAGCAGCAGTGGTTTGTCAGCAGTGGTGTGTCAGCAGCAGCATCAGCAGTGATGTGTCAGCAGTGGTGTGTCAGCAGTGGTGTGTCAGTGGTGTGTCAGCGGCGGCATGCCAGCAGTGGTGTGTCAGCGGCAGTGTGTCCGAAGTGGTGTATCAGAAGTGGTGTATCATCAGTGGTGTGACAGCAGTGGTGTCTGCAGTGGTGTCTGCAGTGGTGTATGCAGTGGTGTGTCAGCAGTGGTGTGTCAGCAGTGGTGTGTCAGCAATGGCGTGTTGGCAGTGGTGTGTCAGCAGCAGCATGTCAGCAGCGGCATGTCAGCAGTGGTGTGTCAGCAGTGATGTCTGCAGCAACGTGTTAGCAGTGGTGTGTCAGCAGTGGTGTCAGCAGTGGTGTGTCAGCAGTGGTGTGTCAGCAGTGGTGTGTCAGCAGTGGTGTGTCAGCAGCGGCGTGTCAGCAGTGGTGTGTCAGCAGCGTCGTGTCGGCAGCGGTGTCAGCAGTGATGTCTCAGCAGTGGTGTGTCAGCAGCGGCAGCAGCAGTGATGAGTCAACAGCGATGTGTCAGCAGTGGTGTGTCAGCAGCGATGTGTCAGCAGTGATGTGTCAGAAGTGGTGTCAGCAGTGGTGTGTCAGCAGCGGCATGTCAGCAGCGGCATGTCAGCAGCGGCGTGTCAGCAGTGGTGTGTCAGCAGTGGCATGTCAGCAGTGGCGTGTCAGCAGTGGCATGTCAGCAGTGGTGTGTCAGCAGTGGTGTATGCAGCGGCGTGTCAGCAGTGGCATGTCAGCAGCGGCATGTCACCAGTGGCGTGTCAGTAGTGACATGTCAGCAGCGGCGTGTCAGCAGTAGTGTATCACCAGTGGTGTGTCAGCAGCAGCGTCAGCAGCGATGTATCAGCAGCGGTGTGTCAGCAGTGGCGTGTCAGCAGGGGTGTGTCAGCAGTGGTGTCAGCAGCGGCGTGTCAGCAGTGATGTGTCAGCAGTGGTGTCAACAACAGCATGTCAGCAGTGGTGTGTCAGCAGCGGGGTGTCAGCAGCGGGGTGTCAGCAGCAGCTTGTCAGCAGTGGTGTGTCAGCAGCGGTGTATCAGCAATGGTGTGTCAGCAGTGGTGTGTCAGCAGTGGTGCAGCAGCAGTGGTTTGTCAGCAGTGGTGTGTCAGCAGTGGTGTGTCAGCAGCGGCGTGTCAGCAGTGCTGTGTCAGCAGTGGTGTCAGCAGCAGCGTGTCAGCAGTGGGGCGCACAGAAGGGGTGTGTCAACAGTGGCGTGTCAGCACTGGGGTGCACAGAAGGGGTGTGTCAACAGTGGCGTGTCAGCAGTGGGATGCACAGCAGTGGTGTGTCAGCAGTGAGGCACACAGCAGTGGTGTGTCAGCAGTAGCGTGTCAGCAGTGGTGTGTCAGCAGTGAGGCGCACAGCAGTGGCATGTGAGAAGTGAGGCACACAGCAGTGGTGTGTCAGCAGTGGCATGTAAGCAGTGGTGTGTCAGTAGTGAAGTGCACAGCAGTGGTGTGTCAGCAGTGAGGTGCACAACAGTGGTGTGTCAGCAGTGAGGCACACAGCAGTAGTGTGTCAGCAGTGGCGTGTCAGCGGTGGTGTGTCAGCAGTGAGACACACAGCAGTGGTGTGTCAGCAGTGGTGTATGCAGCGGCGTGTCAGCAGTGGCATGTCAGCAGCGACATGTCACCAGTGGCGTGTCAGTAGTGACATGTCAGCAGCGGCGTGTCAGCAGTAGTGTATCACCAGTGGTGTGTCAGCAGCAGCGTCAGCAGCGATGTATCAGCAGCGGTGTGTCAGCAGTGGCGTGTCAGCAGCGGTGTGTCAGCAGTGGTGTCAGCAGCGGCGTGTCAGCAGTGATGTGTCAGCAGTGGTGTCAACAACAGCATGTCAGCAGTGGTGTGTCAGCAGCGGGGTGTCAGCAGCAGCTTGTCAGCAGTGGTGTGTCAGCAGCGGTGTATCAGCAATGGTGTGTCAGCAGTGGTGTGTCAGCAGTGGTGCAGCAGCAGTGGTGTGTCAGCAGCGGCATCAGCAGTGATGTGTCAGCAGTGGTGTGTCAGCAGTGGTGTGTCAGCAGCGGCGTGTCAGCAGTGCTGTGTCAGCAGTGGTGTCAGCAGCAGCGTGTCAGCAGTGGGGCGCACAGAAGGGGTGTGTCAACAGTGGCGTGTCAGCACTGGGGTGCACAGAAGGGGTGTGTCAACAGTGGTGTGTCAGCAGTGGGATGCACAGCAGTGGTGTGTCAGCAGTGAGGCACACAGCAGTGGTGTGTCAGCAGTAGCGTGTCAGCAGTGGTGTGTCAGCAGTGAGGCGCACAGCAGTGGCATGTGAGAAGTGAGGCACACAGCAGTGGTGTGTCAGCAGTGGCATGTAAGCAGTGGTGTGTCAGTAGTGAAGTGCACAGCAGTGGTGTGTCAGCAGTGAGGTGCACAACAGTGGTGTGTCAGCAGTGAGGCACACAGCAGTAGTGTGTCAGCAGTGGCGTGTCAGCGGTGGTGTGTCAGCAGTGAGACACACAGCAGTGGTGTGTCAGCAGTGGCGTGTCAGCAATGGAGTGTCAGCAGTGGTGTGTCAGCAGTGGTGCAGCAGCAGTGGTGCAGCAGCAGTGGTGTGTCAGCAGCGGCATCAGCAGTGATGTGTCAGCAGTGGTGTGCCAGCAGTGGTGTGTCAGCAGTGGTGTGTCAGCGGCGGCGTGCCAGCAGTGGTGTGTCAGCGGCGGTGTGTCAGAAGTGGTGTATCAGCAGTGGTGTATCAGCAGTGGTGTGACAGCAGTGGTGTCTGCAGTGGTGTAGGCAGTGGTGTATGCAGTGGTGTGTCAGCAGTGGTGTGTCAGCAGTGGTATGTCAGCAACGGCGTGTCAGCAGTGGTGTGTCAGCAGCAGCATGTCAGCAGCGGCATGTCAGCAGTGGTGTGTCAGCAGTGATGTCTGCAGTGACGTGTTAGCAGTGGTGTGTCAGCAGTGGTGTGTCAGCAGTGGTGTGTCAGCAGTGGTGTGTCAGCAGTGGTGTGTCAGCAGCGGTGTGTCAGCAGCGGCGTGTCAGCAGTGGTGTGTCAGCAGTGTCGTGTCGGCAGCGGTGTCAGCAGTGATGTCTCAGCAGTGGTGTGTCAGCAGCGGCATCAGCAGTGATGAGTCAACAGCGATGTGTCAGCAGTGGTGTGTCAGCAGCGATGTGTCAGCAGTGATGTGTCAGAAGTGGTGTCAGCAGTGGTGTGTCAGCAGCGGCATGTCAGCAGCGGCATGTCAGCAGCGGCGTGTCAGCAGCGGCGTGTCAGCAGTGGCGTGTCAGCAGTGGCATGTCAGCAGTGGCGTGTCAGCAGTGCTGTGTCAGCAGTGGTGTATGCAGCGGCGTGTCAGCAGTGGCATGTCAGCAGCGGCATGTCAGCAGTGGCGTGTCAGTAGGGACATGTCAGCAGCGGCGTGTCAGCAGTAGTGTATCACCAGTGGTGTGTCAGCAGCAGTGTCAGCAGCGATGTATCAGCAGCGGTGTGTCAGCAGTGGCGTGTCAGCAGCGGTGTGTCAGCAGTGGTGTCAGCAGCGGCGTGTCAGCATTGATGTGTCAGCAGTGGTGTCAACAACAGCATGTCAGCAGTGGTGTGTCAGCAGCGGGGTGTCAGCAGCAGCTTGTCAGCAGTGGTGTGTCAGCAGCGGTGTGTCAGCAGCGGTGTATCAGCAGCGGTGTGTCAGCAGCGATGTGTCAGCAGCGGTGTGTCAGCAGCGGCGTGTCAGCAATGGCATGTCAGCAGTGGTGTCAGCAGTGGTGTGTCAGCAGTGGTGTGTCAGCAGTGGTGTGTCAGCAGTGGTGTGTCAGCAGTGGTGTCAGCAGCGGTGTGTCAGCAGCGGTGTGTCAGCAGTGGTGTGTCAGCAGCGTCGTGTCGGCAGTGGTATCAGCAGTGATGTCTCAGCAGTGGTGTGTCAGCAGCGGCATCAGCAGTGATGAGTCAACAGCGATGTGTCAGCAGTGGTGTGTCAGCAGCGATGTGTCAGCAGTGATGTGTCAGCAGCAGCAAGTCAGCAGTGGTGTGTCAGCAGCGGCATGTCAGCAGCGGCATGTTAGCAGCGGTGTGTCAGCAGTGGCGTGTCAGCAGTGGTATGTCAGCAGTGGTGTGTCAGCAGTGGTGTCTGTAGTAGCATGTCAGCAGCAGCATGTCAGCAGCAGCATGTCAGCAGTGGTGTGTCAGCAGCGGCATGTCAGCAGCGGCATGTTAGCAGCGGTGTGTCAGCAGTGGTATGTCAGCAGCAGCGTGTCAGCAGTGGCGTGTCAGCAGTGGTGTCTGCAGTGGTGTCAGCAGTGGTGTCAGCAGCGGCGTGTCAGCAGTGGTGTGTCAGCAGTGGTGTGTCAACAGCAGCGTGTTAGTAGTGGCGTGTCAGCAGTGAGGTGTCAGCAGTGAGGTGTCAGCAGCGGCATGTCAGCAGTGGTGTGTCAGCAGTGGTGTCTGCAGCAGGGTGTCAGCAGTGGTGTGTCAGCAGTGGCGTGTGACCAGTGGTGTCTGCAGCGGCGTGTCAGCAGCGGCATGTCAGCAGCAGTGTGTCAGCAGCGGTGTGTCAGCAGTGGTGTGGTAGCAGTGGTGTCAGCAGCGGCGTGTCAGCAGTGGTGTGTCAGCAGTGGTGTGTCAACAGCAGCGTGTTAGTAGTGGCGTGTCAGCAGTGAGGTGTCAGCAGTGAGGTGTCAGCAGCGGCGTGTCAGCAGTGGTGTGTCAGCAGTGATGTCTGCAGCAGGGTGTCGGCAGTGGCGTGTGACCAGTGGTGTCTGCAGCGGCGGGTCAGCAGCGACGTGTCAGCAGCGGTGTGTCAGCAGTGGTGTGTCAGCAGTGGTGTGTCAGCAGTGGTGTGTCAGCAGCGGTGTGTCAGCAGCATGTGTCAGCAGCGGTGTCAGCAGCGGCGTGTCAGCAGTGCTGTGTCAGCAGTGGTATCAGCAGCAGCGTGTCAGCAGCGGTGTGTCAGCAGCAGTGTGTCAGCAGTGGTGTCAGCAGCAGCTTGTCAGCAGCGATGTGACAGCAGTGGTGTATCAGCAGTGGTGTCTGCAGCGGCGTGTCTGCAGTGGCGTGTCTGCAGTGGTGTGTCTGCAGTGGTGTGTCAGCAGTGGAATGTGAGCAGTGGCATGTCAGCAGTGGTGTGTCAGCAGCAGAGTGTCAGCAGCGATGTGTCAGTAGTGGTGTGTAAGCAGTGGTGTCAGCAGCGGCGTATCAGCAGCGGCGTGTCAGCAGTGGCTTGTCAGCAGTGGGGTGTCAGCAGTGGCATGTCAGCGGTGGCATGTCAGCAGTGGCTTGTCAGCAGTGGCTTGTGAGCAGTGGGGTGTCAGCAGTGGCATGTCAGCAGTGGCTTGTCAGCAGTGGTGTGTCAGCACTGGTGTCTACAGAGGTGTGTCAGCAGTGATGTGTCAGCAGTGATGTGTCAGCAGTGATGTGTCTGCAGTGGTATGTCTGCAGTGGTGTGTCTGCAGTGGTGTGTCTGAAGTGGAGTGTCAGCAGCAGTGTGTCAGCAGTGGTGTCAGCAGCAGTGTCAGCAGCGATGTGTCAGTAGTGGTGTGTAAGCAGTGGTGTCAGCAGCGGTGTGTCAGCAGCGGCGTGTCAGCAGCGTCGTGTCAGCAGTGGCTTGTCAGCAGTGGGGTGTCAGCAGCGGTATGTCAGCAGTGGTGTGTCAGCAGTGGTCTACAGAGGCATGTCAGCAGCGGGATGTCAGCAGTGATGTGCCAGCAGTGGTGTGTCAGCAGTCGTGTCAGCAGCAGTAGGTCAGCAATGGTGTGTCAGCGGCAGTGTGTCAGCAGTCATGTCAGCAGCGGCGTGTCAGCAGCGGCCTGTCAGCAATGGTGTGTCAGCAGTGGTGTATGCAGCGGCGTGTCAGCAGTGGCATGTCAGCAGCGGCATGTCACCAGTGGCGTGTCAGTAGTGACATGTCAGCAGCGGCGTGTCAGCAGTAGTGTATCACCAGTGGTGTGTCAGCAGCAGCGTCAGCAGCGATGTATCAGCAGCGGTGTGTCAGCAGTGGCGTGTCAGCAGGGGTGTGTCAGCAGTGGTGTCAGCAGCGGCGTGTCAGCAGTGATGTGTCAGCAGTGGTGTCAACAACAGCATGTCAGCAGTGGTGTGTCAGCAGCGGGGTGTCAGCAGCAGCTTGTCAGCAGTGGTGTGTCAGCAGCGGTGTATCAGCAATGGTGTGTCAGCAGTGGTGTGTCAGCAGTGGTGCAGCAGCAGTGGTTTGTCAGCAGTGGTGTGTCAGCAGCGGCATCAGCAGTGATGTGTCAGCAGTGGTGTGTCAGCAGTGGTGTGTCAGCAGCGGCGTGTCAGCAGTGCTGTGTCAGCAGTGGTGTCAGCAGCAGCGTGTCAGCAGTGGGGCGCACAGAAGGGGTGTGTCAACAGTGGCGTGTCAGCACTGGGGTGCACAGAAGGGGTGTGTCAACAGTGGCGTGTCAGCAGTGGGATGCACAGCAGTGGTGTGTCAGCAGTGAGGCACACAGCAGTGGTGTGTCAGCAGTAGCGTGTCAGCAGTGGTGTGTCAGCAGTGAGGCGCACAGCAGTGGCATGTGAGAAGTGAGGCACACAGCAGTGGTGTGTCAGCAGTGGCATGTAAGCAGTGGTGTGTCAGTAGTGAAGTGCACAGCAGTGGTGTGTCAGCAGTGAGGTGCACAACAGTGGTGTGTCAGCAGTGAGGCACACAGCAGTAGTGTGTCAGCAGTGGCGTGTCAGCGGTGGTGTGTCAGCAGTGAGACACACAGCAGTGGTGTGTCAGCAGTGGTGTATGCAGCGGCGTGTCAGCAGTGGCATGTCAGCAGCGACATGTCACCAGTGGCGTGTCAGTAGTGACATGTCAGCAGCGGCGTGTCAGCAGTAGTGTATCACCAGTGGTGTGTCAGCAGCAGCGTCAGCAGCGATGTATCAGCAGCGGTGTGTCAGCAGTGGCGTGTCAGCAGCGGTGTGTCAGCAGTGGTGTCAGCAGCGGCGTGTCAGCAGTGATGTGTCAGCAGTGGTGTCAACAACAGCATGTCAGCAGTGGTGTGTCAGCAGCGGGGTGTCAGCAGCAGCTTGTCAGCAGTGGTGTGTCAGCAGCGGTGTATCAGCAATGGTGTGTCAGCAGTGGTGTGTCAGCAGTGGTGCAGCAGCAGTGGTTTGTCAGCAGTGGTGTGTCAGCAGCGGCATCAGCAGTGATGTGTCAGCAGTGGTGTGTCAGCAGTGGTGTGTCAGCAGCGGCGTGTCAGCAGTGCTGTGTCAGCAGTGGTGTCAGCAGCAGCGTGTCAGCAGTGGGGCGCACAGAAGGGGTGTGTCAACAGTGGCGTGTCAGCACTGGGGTGCACAGAAGGGGTGTGTCAACAGTGGTGTGTCAGCAGTGGGATGCACAGCAGTGGTGTGTCAGCAGTGAGGCACACAGCAGTGGTGTGTCAGCAGTAGCGTGTCAGCAGTGGTGTGTCAGCAGTGAGGCGCACAGCAGTGGCATGTGAGAAGTGAGGCACACAGCAGTGGTGTGTCAGCAGTGGCATGTAAGCAGTGGTGTGTCAGCAGTGAGGTGCACAACAGTGGTGTGTCAGCAGTGAGGCACACAGCAGTAGTGTGTCAGCAGTGGCGTGTCAGCGGTGGTGTGTCAGCAGTGAGACACACAGCAGTGGCGTGTCAGCAGTGGCGTGTCAGCAATGGAGTGTCAGCAGTGGTGTGTCAGCAGTGGTGCAGCAGCAGTGGTGCAGCAGCAGTGGTGTGTCAGCAGCGGCATCAGCAGTGATGTGTCAGCAGTGGTGTGCCAGCAGTGGTGTGTCAGCAGTGGTGTGTCAGCGGCGGCGTGCCAGCAGTGGTGTGTCAGCGGCGGTGTGTCAGAAGTGGTGTATCAGCAGTGGTGTATCAGCAGTGGTGTGACAGCAGTGGTGTCTGCAGTGGTGTAGGCAGTGTTGTATGCAGTGGTGTGTCAGCAGTGGTGTGTCAGCAGTGGTGTGTCAGCAACGGCGTGTCAGCAGTGGTGTGTCAGCAGCAGCATGTCAGCAGCGGCATGTCAGCAGTGGTGTGTCAGCAGTGATGTCTGCAGTGACGTGTTAGCAGTGGTGTGTCAGCAGTGGTGTGTCAGCAGTGGTGTGTCAGCAGCGGTGTGTCAGCAGCGGCGTGTCAGCAGTGGTGTGTCAGCAGTGTCGTGTCGGCAGCGGTGTCAGCAGTGATGTCTCAGCAGTGGTGTGTCAGCAGCGGCATCAGCAGTGATGAGTCAACAGCGATGTGTCAGCAGTGGTGTGTCAGCAGCGATGTGTCAGCAGTGATGTGTCAGAAGTGGTGTCAGCAGTGGTGTGTCAGCAGCGGCATGTCAGCAGCGGCATGTCAGCAGCGGCGTGTCAGCAGCGGCGTGTCAGCAGTGGCGTGTCAGCAGTGGCATGTCAGCAGTGGCGTGTCAGCAGTGGTGTGTCAGCAGTGGTGTATGCAGCGGCGTGTCAGCAGTGGCATGTCAGCAGCGGCATGTCAGCAGTGGCGTGTCAGTAGGGACATGTCAGCAGCGGCATGTCAGCAGTAGTGTATCACCAGTGGTGTGTCAGCAGCAGTGTCAGCAGCGATGTATCAGCAGCGGTGTGTCAGCAGTGGCGTGTCAGCAGCGGTGTGTCAGCAGTGGTGTCAGCAGCGGCGTGTCAGCATTGATGTGTCAGCAGTGGTGTCAACAACAGCATGTCAGCAGTGGTGTGTCAGCAGCGGGGTGTCAGCAGCAGCTTGTCAGCAGTGGTGTGTCAGCAGCGGTGTGTCAGCAGCGGTGTATCAGCAGCGGTGTGTCAGCAGCGATGTGTCAGCAGCGGTGTGTCAGCAGCGGCGTGTCAGCAATGGCATGTCAGCAGTGGTGTCAGCAGTGGTGTGTCAGCAGTGGTGTGTCAGCAGTGGTGTGTCAGCAGTGGTGTGTCAGCAGTGGTGTCAGCAGCGGTGTGTCAGCAGCGGTGTGTCAGCAGTGGTGTGTCAGCAGCGTCGTGTCGGCAGTGGTATCAGCAGTGATGTCTCAGCAGTGGTGTGTCAGCAGCGGCATCAGCAGTGATGAGTCAACAGCGATGTGTCAGCAGTGGTGTGTCAGCAGCGATGTGTCAGCAGTGATGTGTCAGCAGCAGCAAGTCAGCAGTGGTGTGTCAGCAGCGGCATGTCAGCAGCGGCATGTTAGCAGCGGTGTGTCAGCAGTGGCGTGTCAGCAGTGGTATGTCAGCAGTGGTGTGTCAGCAGTGGTGTCTGTAGTAGCATGTCAGCAGCAGCGTGTCAGCAGCAGCATGTCAGCAGTGGTGTGTCAGCAGCGGCATGTCAGCAGCGGCATGTTAGCAGCGGTGTGTCAGCAGTGGTATGTCAGCAGCAGCGTGTCAGCAGTGGCGTGTCAGCAGTGGTGTCTGCAGTGGTGTCAGCAGTGGTGTCAGCAGCGGCGTGTCAGCAGTGGTGTGTCAGCAGTGGTGTGTCAACAGCAGCGTGTTAGTAGTGGCGTGTCAGCAGTGAGGTGTCAGCAGTGAGGTGTCAGCAGTGAGGTGTCAGCAGCGGCATGTCAGCAGTGGTGTGTCAGCAGTGGTGTCTGCAGCAGGGTGTCAGCAGTGGTGTGTCAGCAGTGGCGTGTGACCAGTGGTGTCTGCAGCGGCGTGTCAGCAGCGGCATGTCAGCAGCAGTGTGTCAGCAGCGGTGTGTCAGCAGTGGTGTGGTAGCAGTGGTGTCAGCAGCGGCGTGTCAGCAGTGGTGTGTCAGCAGTGGTGTGTCAACAGCAGCGTGTTAGTAGTGGCGTGTCAGCAGTGAGGTGTCAGCAGTGAGGTGTCAGCAGCGACGTGTCAGCAGTGGTGTGTCAGCAGTGATGTCTGCAGCAGGGTGTCGGCAGTGGCATGTGACCAGTGGTGTCTGCAGCGGCGGGTCAGCAGCGACGTGTCAGCAGCGGTGTGTCAGCAGTGGTGTGTCAGCAGTGGTGTGTCAGCAGTGGTGTGTCAGCAGCGGTTTGTCAGCAGCATGTGTCAGCAGCGGTGTCAGCAGCGGCGTGTCAGCAGTGCTGTGTCAGCAGTGGTATCAGCAGCAGCGTGTCAGCAGCGGTGTGTCAGCAGCAGTGTGTCAGCAGTGGTGTCAGCAGCAGCTTGTCAGCAGCGATGTGACAGCAGTGGTGTATCAGCAGTGGTGTCTGCAGCGGCGTGTCTGCAGTGGCGTGTCTGCAGTGGTGTGTCTGCAGTGGTGTGTCAGCAGTGGGGTGTGAGCAGTGGCATGTCAGCAGTGGTGTGTCAGCAGCAGAGTGTCAGCAGCGATGTGTCAGTAGTGGTGTGTAAGCAGTGGTGTCAGCAGCGGCGTATCAGCAGCGGTGTGTCAGCAGTGGCTTGTCAGCAGTGGGGTGTCAGCAGTGGCATGTCAGCGGTGGCATGTCAGCAGTGGCTTGTCAGGAGTGGCTTGTGAGCAGTGGGGTGTCAGCAGTGGCATGTCAGCAGTGGCTTGTCAGCAGTGGTGTGTCAGCACTGGTGTCTACAGAGGTGTGTCAGCAGTGATGTGTCAGCAGTGATGTGTCAGCAGTGATGTGTCTGCAGTGGTATGTCTGCAGTGGTGTGTCTGCAGTGGTGTGTCTGAAGTGGAGTGTCAGCAGCAGTGTGTCAGCAGTGGTGTCAGCAGCAGTGTCAGCAGCGATGTGTCAGTAGTGGTGTGTAAGCAGTGGTGTCAGCAGCGGTGTGTCAGCAGCGGCGTGTCAGCAGCGTCGTGTCAGCAGTGGCTTGTCAGCAGTGGGGTGTCAGCAGCGGTATGTCAGCAGTGGTGTGTCAGCAGTGGTCTACAGAGGCATGTCAGCAGCGGGATGTCAGCAGTGATGTGCCAGCAGTGGTGTGTCAGCAGTCGTGTCAGCAGCAGTAGGTCAGCAATGGTGTGTCAGCGGCAGTGTGTCAGCAGTCATGTCAGCAGCGGCGTGTCAGCAGCGGCCTGTCAGCAATGGTGTGTCAGCAGCGGTGTGTCAGCAGCGGCGTGTCAGCAGCGGTGTGTCAGCAGTGGCATGTCAGCAGTAGTGGTATGTCAGCAGTGGTATGTCAGCAGTGGTGTGTCAGCAGTGGTGTCTGCAGCAGCGTTTCAGCAGTGGTGTGTCAGCAGTGATGTGTCAGCAGCGGCATGTTAGCAGTGGTGTGTCAGCAGTGAGGTGTCAGCAGTAAGGTGTCAGCAGTAAGGTGTCAGCAGTGAGATGTCAGCAGTGAGGTGTCAGCAGTGGCGTGTCAGCAGCGGCGTGTCAGCAGCAGCGTGTCAGCAGTGGTGTGTCTGCAGCAGGGTGTCAGCAGTGGTGTGTCAGCAGCAGTGTGTCAGCAGTGGTGTCAGCAGCAGAGTGTCAGCAGTGATGTGTCAGTAGTGGTGTGTAAGCAGTGGTGTCAGCAGTGGCATGACAGCAGCGGCGTGTCAGCAGCGGCTTGTCAGCAGTGGCTTGTCAGCAGTGGGGTGTCAGCAGCTGCATGTCAGCAGTGGTTTCAACAGTGGTGTCTACAAAGGCGTGTCAGCAGCGGCGTGTCAGCAGTGATGTGTCAGCAGCGGCGTGTCAGCAGCAGTGTGTCAGCAGTGGTGTCAGCAGTAGCGTGTCAGCAGTGATGTGTCAGCAGTGGTGTCAACAACAGCATGTCAGCAGTGGTGTGTCAGCAGCGGGGTGTCAGCAGCAGCTTGTCAGCAGTGGTGTGTCAGCAGCGGTGTGTCAGCAGCGGTGTATCAGCAGCGGTGTGTCAGCAGCGATGTGTCAGCAGCGGTGTGTCAGCAGCGGCGTGTCAGCAATGGCATGTCAGCAGTGGTGTCAGCAGTGGTGTGTCAGCAGTGGTGTGTCAGCAGTGGTGTGTCAGCAGTGGTGTGTCAGCAGTGGTGTCAGCAGCGGTGTGTCAGCAGCGGTGTGTCAGCAGTGGTGTCTCAGCAGCATCGTGTCGGCAGCGGTGTCAGCAGTGATGTCTCAGCAGTGGTGTGTCAGCAGCGGCATCAGCAGTGATGATTCAACAGCGATGTGTCAGCAGTGGTGTGTCAGCAGCGATGTGTCAGCAGTGATGTGTCAGCAGCAGCGTGTCAGCAGTGGTGTGTCAGCAGCGGCATGTCAGCAGTGGCATGTTAGCAGCGGTGTGTCAGCAGTGGCGTGTCAGCAGTGGTATGTCAGCAGTGGTGTGTCAGCAGTGGTGTCTGTAGTAGCATGTCAGCAGCAGCGTGTCAGCAGCAGCGTGTCAGCAGTGGTGTGTCAGCAGCGGCATGTCAGCAGCGGCATGTTAGCAGCGGTGTGTCAGCAGTGGTATGTCAGCAGCAGCGTGTCAGCAGTGGCGTGTCAGCAGTGGTGTCTGCAGTGGTGTCAGCAGTGGTGTCAGCAGCGATGTGTCAGCAGCTGCGTGTCAGCAGTGGTGTGTCAGCAGTGGTGTGTCAACAGCAGCGTGTTAGTAGTGGCGTGTCAGCAGTGAGGTGTCAGCAGTGAGGTGTCAGCATTGAGGTGCCAGCAGCGGCATGTCAGCAGTGGTGTGTCAGCAGTGGTGTCCGCAGCAGTGTGTCAGCAGCGGTGTGTCAGCAGTGGTGTGGTAGCAGTGGTGTCAGCAGCGGCGTGTCAGCAGCGGTGTGTCAGCAGTGGTGTGGTAGCAGTGGTGTCAGCAGCGGCGTGTCAGCAGTGGTGTGTCAGCAGTGGTGTGTCAACAGCAGCGTGTTAGTAGTGGCGTGTCAGCAGTGAGGTGTCAGCAGTGAGGTGTCAGCAGCGGCGTGTCAGCAGTGGTGTGTCAGCAGTGATGTCTGCAGCAGGGTGTCGGCAGTGGCGTGTGACCAGTGGTGTCTGCAGCAGCGGGTCATCAGCGACGTGTCAGCAGCGGTGTGTCAGCAGTGGTGTGTCAGCAGTGGTGTGTCAGCAGTGGTGTGTCAGCAGCGGTGTGTCAGCAGCATGTGTCAGCAGCGGTGTCAGCAGCGGCGTGTCAGCAGTGCTGTGTCAGCAGTGGTGTCAGCAGCAGCGTGTCAGCAGCAGTGTGTCAGCAGCAGTGTGTCAGCAGTGGTGTCAGCAGCAGCTTGTCAGCAGCGATGTGACAGCAGTGGTGTATCAGCAGTGGTGTCTGCAGCGGCGTGTCTGCAGTGGTGTGGCAGCAGTGGTGTGTCAGCAGTGGGGTGTCAGCAGTGGCATGTCAGCAGTGGTGTGTCAGCAGCAGTGTCAGCAGTGGTGTCAGCATCAGAGTGTCAGCAGCGATGTGTCAGTAGTATTGTGTAAGCAGTGGTGTGTCAACAGCGTGGTGTCAGCAGCAGAGTGTCAGCAGCGATGTGTCAGTAGTGGTGTGTAAGCAGTGGTGTCAGCAGCGGCGTATCAGCAGCGGCGTGTCAGCAGTGGCTTGTCAGCAGTGGGGTGTCAGCAGTGGCATGTCAGCGGTGGCATGTCAGCAGTGGCTTGTCAGCAGTGGCTTGTGAGCAGTAGGGTGTCAGCAGTGGCATGTCAGCAGTGGCTTGTCAGCAGTGGTGTGTCAGCACTGGTGTCTACAGAGGTGTGTCAGCAGTGATGTGTCAGCAGTGATGTGTCAGCAGTGATGTGTCTGCAGTGGTATGTCTGCAGTGGTGTGTCTGCAGTGGTGTGTCTGAAGTGGAGTGTCAGCAGCAGTGTGTCAGCAGTGGTGTCAGCAGCAGTGTCAGCAGCGATGTGTCAGTAGTGGTGTGTAATCAGTGGTGTCAGCAGCGGTGTGTCAGCAGCGGCGTGTCAGCAGCGTCGTGTCAGCAGTGGCTTGTCAGCAGTGGGGTGTCAGCAGCGGCATGTCAGCAGTGGTGTGTCAGCAGTGGTCTACAGAGGCATGTCAGCAGCGGGATGTCAGCAGTGATGTGCCAGCAGTGGTGTGTCAGCAGTCGTGTCAGCAGCAGTAGGTCAGCAATGGTGTGTCAGTGGCAGTGTGTCAGCAGTCATGTCAGCAGCGGCGTGTCAGCAGCGGCGTGTCAGCAATGGTGTGTCAGCAGCGGTGTGTCAGCAGCGGCGTGTCAGCAGCGGTGTGTCATCAGTGGCTTGTCAGCAGTAGTGGTATGTCAGCAGTGGTATGTCAGCAGTGGTGTGTCAGCAGTGGTGTCTGCAGCAGCGTTTCAGCAGTGGTGTGTCAGCAGTGATGTGTCAGCAGCGGCATGTTAGCAGTGGTGGGTCAGCAGTGAGGTGTCAGCAGTAAGGTGTCTGCAGTAAGGTGTCAGCAGTGAGATGTCAGCAGTGAGGTGTCAGCAGAGGCGTGTCAGCAGCGGCGTGTCAGCAGCAGCGTGTCAGCAGTGGTGTGTCTGCAGCAGGGTGTCAGCAGTGGTGTGTCAGCAGCAGTGTGTCAGCAGTGGTGTCAGCAGCAGAGTGTCAGCAGTGATGTGTCAGTAGTGGTGTGTAAGCAGTGGTGTCAGCAGTGGCGTGACAGCAGCGGCGTGTCAGCAGCGGCTTGTCAGCAGTGGCCTGTCAGCAGTGGGGTGTCAGCAGCTGCATGTCAGCAGTGGTGTCAACAGTGGTGTCTACAAAGGTGTGTGAGCAGCGGCGTGTCAGCAGTGATGTGTCAGCAGCGGCGTGTCAGCAGTGGTGTGTCAGCAGCAGCGTATCAGCAGTGGTGTGTCAGCAGTGGTGTGTCAGCAGTGGTGTCAGCAGTGGTGTCAGCAGTGGTGTCAGCAGCAGCGTGTCAGCAGTAGTGTCAGCAGCAGTAGTGTCAGCAGCGGTGTGTCAGCAGCGGTGTGTCAGCAGCAGCGTGTCAGCAATGGCATGTCAGCAGTGGTGTGTCAGCAGTGGTGTGTCTGCAGTGGCATGTCAGCAGCAGTGTGTCAGCACTGGCGTGTCAGCAGTGGTGTCTGCAGCGGCGTGTCAGCAGTGGTGTCAGCAGTGGTGTGAGCAGTGGTGTCTGCAGTGGTGTCAGCAGCGATGTGTCAGCAGTGGTGTGTCAACAGTGGTGTGTCAGCAGCGGCGTGTCAGCAGTGGTGTGTCAGCAGTGGTGTGTCAACAGCAGCGTGTTAGTAGTGGCGTGTCAGCAGTGAGGTGTCAGCAGTGAGGTGTCACCAGTGAGGTGTCAGCAGCGGCGTGTCAGCAGTGGTGTGTCAGCAGTGATGTCTGCAGCAGGGTGTCAGCAGTGGTGTGTCAGCAGTGGCGTGTGCCCAGTGGTGTCTGCAGCAGCGTGTCAGCAGTGGCATGTCCACAGCGGTGTGTCAGCAGCGGCGTGTCAGCAGCGGCGTTTCAGCAGCGGCGTGTCAGACGCGGCGTGTCAGCAGCTGTGTGTCAGCAGCACCGTGTCAGCAGTGTTGTGGCAGCAGTAGTGTCAGCAGTGGCATGTCAGCAGCGATGTGTCAGCAGTGGTGGCCGCAGCCGCGTGTCAGCAGCGGTGTGTCAGCAGTGGCGTGTCAGCAGCGGGGTGTCAGCAGCGGCGTGCCAGGAGCGGTGTCAGCAGAGGCGTGTCAGCAGCAATGTGTCAGCAGTGGTTTCTGCAGCGGCATGTCAGCAGTGGTGTGTCAGCAGTGGTGTGTCAGCAGCGATGTCAGCAGTGATGTGTCAGCAGTGGTGTGTCAGCAGCTGTGTGTCAGCAGTGGTGTGTCAGCAGCTGTGTGTCAGTAGTGGTGTCAGCAGAGGTGTGTCAGCAGGGACGTGTCAGCAGGGGTGTTTCAGCAGTGGTGTCAGCAGTGGTGTCAGCATCAGAGTGTCAGCAGCGAAGTGTCAGTAGTATTGTGTAAGCAGTGGTGTGTCAACAGCGTGGTGTCAGCAGCAGAGTGTCAGCAGCGATGTGTCAGTAGTGGTGTGTAAGCAGTGGTGTCAGCAGCGGCGTATCAGCAGCGGCGTGTCAGCAGTGGCTTGTCAGCAGTGGGGTGTCAGCAGTGGCATGTCAGCGGTGGCATGTCAGCAGTGGCTTGTCAGCAGTGGCTTGTGAGCAGTGGGGTGTCAGCAGTGGCATGTCAGCAGTGGCTTGTCAGCAGTGGCTTGTGAGCAGTGGGGTGTCAGCAGTGGTGTCTACAGAGGTGTGTCAGCAGTGGTGTGTCAGCAGTGGGGTGTCAGCAGTGGCATGTCAGCAGTGGTGTGTCAGCAGCAGTGTCAGCAGTGGTGTCAGCATCAGAGTGTCAGCAGCGATGTGTCAGTAGTATTGTGTAAGCAGTGGTGTGTCAACAGCGTGGTGTCAGCAGCAGAGTGTCAGCAGCGATGTGTCAGTAGTGGTGTGTAAGCAGTGGTGTCAGCAGCGGCGTATCAGCAGCGGCGTGTCAGCAGTGGCTTGTCAGCAGTGGGGTGTCAGCGGTGGCATGTCAGCAGTGGCTTGTCAGCAGTGGCTTGTGAGCAGTGGGGTGTCAGCAGTGGCATGTCAGCAGTGGCTTGTCAGCAGTGGTGTGTCAGCACTGGTGTCTACAGAGGTGTGTCAGCAGTGATGTGTCAGCAGTGATGTGTCAGCAGTGATGTGTCTGCAGTGGTATGTCTGCAGTGGTGTGTCTGCAGTGGTGTGTCTGAAGTGGAGTGTCAGCAGCAGTGTGTCAGCAGTGGTGTCAGCAGCGATGTGTCAGTACTGGTGTGTAAGCAGTGGTGTCAGCAGCGGTGTGTCAGCAGCGGCGTGTCAGCAGCGTCGTGTCAGCAGTGGCTTGTCAGCAGTGGGGTGTCAGCAGCGGCATGTCAGCAGTGGTGTGTCAGCAGTGGTCTACAGAGGCATGTCAGCAGCGGGATGTCAGCAGTGATGTGACAGCAGTGGTGTGTCAGCAGTGGTGTCAGCAGCAGTAGGTCAGCAATGGTGTGTCAGTGGCAGTGTGTCAGCAGTCATGTCAGCAGCGGCGTGTCAGCAGCGGCGTGTCAGCAATGGTGTGTCAGCAGCGGTGTGTCAGCAGCGGCGTGTCAGCAGCGGTGTGTCAGCAGTGGCATGTCAGCAGTAGTGGTATGTCAGCAGTGGTATGTCAGCAGTGGTGTGTCAGCAGTGGTGTCTGCAGCAGCGTTTCAGCAGTGGTGTGTCAGCAGTGATGTGTCAGCAGCGGCATGTTAGCAGTGGTGTGTCAGCAGTGAGGTGTCAGCAGTAAGGTGTCAGCAGTAAGGTGTCAGCAGTGAGATGTCAGCAGTGAGGTGTCAGCAGTGGCGTGTCAGCAGCGGCGTGTCAGCAGCAGCGTGTCAGCAGTGGTGTGTCTGCAGCAGGGTGTCAGCAGTGGTGTGTCAGCAGCAGTGTGTCAGCAGTGGTGTCAGCAGCAGAGTGTCAGCAGTGATGTGTCAGTAGTGGTGTGTAAGCAGTGGTGTCAGCAGTGGCGTGACAGCAGCGGCGTGTCAGCAGCGGCTTGTCAGCAGTGGCTTGTCAGCAGTGGGGTGTCAGCAGCTGCATGTCAGCAGTGGTGTCAACAGTGGTGTCTACAAAGGCGTGTCAGCAGCGGCGTGTCAGCAGTGATGTGTCAGCAGCGGCGTGTCAGCAGTGGTGTGTCAGCAGCAGCGTATCAGCAGTGGTGTGTCAGCAGTGGTGTGTCAGCAGTGGTGTCAGCAGCGATGTCAGCAGTGATGTGTCAGCAGTGGTGTGTCAGCAGCTGTGTGTCAGCAGTGGTGTGTCAGCAGCTGTGTGTCAGTAGTGGTGTCAGCAGAGGTGTGTCAGCAGGGACGTGTCAGCAGGGGTGTTTCAGCAGTGGTGTCAGCAGTGGTGTCAGCATCAGAGTGTCAGCAGCGAAGTGTCAGTAGTATTGTGTAAGCAGTGGTGTGTCAACAGCGTGGTGTCAGCAGCAGAGTGTCAGCAGCGATGTGTCAGTAGTGGTGTGTAAGCAGTGGTGTCAGCAGCGGCGTATCAGCAGCGGCGTGTCAGCAGTGGCTTGTCAGCAGTGGGGTGTCAGCAGTGGCATGTCAGCGGTGGCATGTCAGCAGTGGCTTGTCAGCAGTGGCTTGTGAGCAGTGGGGTGTCAGCAGTGGCATGTCAGCAGTGGCTTGTCAGCAGTGGTGTGTCAGCACTGGTGTCTACAGAGGTGTGTCAGCAGTGGTGTGTCAGCAGTGGGGTGTCAGCAGTGGCATGTCAGCAGTGGTGTGTCAGCAGCAGTGTCAGCAGTGGTGTCAGCATCAGAGTGTCAGCAGCGATGTGTCAGTAGTATTGTGTAAGCAGTGGTGTGTCAACAGCGTGGTGTCAGCAGCAGAGTGTCAGCAGCGATGTGTCAGTAGTGGTGTGTAAGCAGTGGTGTCAGCAGCGGCGTATCAGCAGCGGCGTGTCAGCAGTGGCTTGTCAGCAGTGGGGTGTCAGCGGTGGCATGTCAGCAGTGGCTTGTCAGCAGTGGCTTGTGAGCAGTGGGGTGTCAGCAGTGGCATGTCAGCAGTGGCTTGTCAGCAGTGGTGTGTCAGCACTGGTGTCTACAGAGGTGTGTCAGCAGTGATGTGTCAGCAGTGATGTGTCAGCAGTGATGTGTCTGCAGTGGTATGTCTGCAGTGGTGTGTCTGCAGTGGTGTGTCTGAAGTGGAGTGTCAGCAGCAGTGTGTCAGCAGTGGTGTCAGCAGCGATGTGTCAGTACTGGTGTGTAAGCAGTGGTGTCAGCAGCGGTGTGTCAGCAGCGGCGTGTCAGCAGCGGCTTGTCAGCAGTGGGGTGTCAGCAGCGGCATGTCAGCAGTGGTGTGTCAGCAGTGGTCTACAGAGGCATGTCAGCAGCGGGATGTCAGCAGTGATGTGACAGCAGTGGTGTGTCAGCAGTGGTGTCAGCAGCAGTAGGTCAGCAATGGTGTGTCAGTGGCAGTGTGTCAGCAGTCATGTCAGCAGCGGCGTGTCAGCAGCGGCGTGTCAGCAATGGTGTGTCAGCAGCGGTGTGTCAGCAGCGGCGTGTCAGCAGCGGTGTGTCAGCAGTGGCATGTCAGCAGTAGTGGTATGTCAGCAGTGGTATGTCAGCAGTGGTGTGTCAGCAGTGGTGTCTGCAGCAGCGTTTCAGCAGTGGTGTGTCAGCAGTGATGTGTCAGCAGCGGCATGTTAGCAGTGGTGTGTCAGCAGTGAGGTGTCAGCAGTAAGGTGTCAGCAGTAAGGTGTCAGCAGTGAGATGTCAGCAGTGAGGTGTCAGCAGTGGCGTGTCAGCAGCGGCGTGTCAGCAGCAGCGTGTCAGCAGTGGTGTGTCTGCAGCAGGGTGTCAGCAGTGGTGTGTCAGCAGCAGTGTGTCAGCAGTGGTGTCAGCAGCAGAGTGTCAGCAGTGATGTGTCAGTAGTGGTGTGTAAGCAGTGGTGTCAGCAGTGGCGTGACAGCAGCGGCGTGTCAGCAGCGGCTTGTCAGCAGTGGCTTGTCAGCAGTGGGGTGTCAGCAGCTGCATGTCAGCAGTGGTGTCAACAGTGGTGTCTACAAAGGCGTGTCAGCAGCGGCGTGTCAGCAGTGATGTGTCAGCAGCGGCGTGTCAGCAGTGGTGTGTCAGCAGCAGCGTATCAGCAGTGGTGTGTCAGCAGTGGTGTGTCAGCAGTGGTGTCAGCAGTGGTGTCAGCAGTGGTGTCAGCAGCAGCGTGTCAGCAGTAGTGTCAGCAGCAGTAGTGTCAGCAGTGGTGTGTCAGCAGCGGTGTGTCAGCAGCAGCGTGTCAGCAATGGCATGTCAGCAGTGGTGTGTCAGCAGTGGTGTGTCTGCAGTGGCATGTCAGCAGTGGCGTGTCAGCAGTGCCGTATCAGCAGCAGTGTGTCAGCACTGGCGTGTCAGCAGTGGTGTCTGCAGCGGCGTGTCAGCAGTGGTGTCAGCAGTGGTGTCAGCAGTGGTGTCTGCAGTGGTGTCAGCAGCGATGTGTCAGCAGTGGTGTGTCAGCAGTGGTGTGTCAGCAGCGGCGTGTCAGCAGTGGTGTGTCAGCAGTGGTGTGTCAACAGCAGCGTGTTAGTAGTGGCGTGTCAGCAGTGAGGTGTCACCAGTGAGGTGTCAGCAGCGGCGTGTCAGCAGTGGTGTGTCAGCAGTGATGTCTGCAGCAGGGTGTCAGCAGTGGTGTGTCAGCAGTGGCGTGTGCCCAGTGGTGTCTGCAGCAGCGTGTCAGCAGTGGCATGTCCACAGCGGTGTGTCAGCAGCGGCGTGTCAGCAGCGGCGTTTCAGCAGCGGCGTGTCAGACGCGGCGTGTCAGCAGCTGTGTGTCAGCAGCACCGTGTCAGCAGTGTTGTGGCAGCAGTAGTGTCAGCAGTGGCATGTCAGCAGCGATGTGTCAGCAGTGGTGGCCGCAGCCGCGTGTCAGCAGCGGTGTGTCAGCAGTGGCGTGTCAGCAGCGGGGTGTCAGCAGCGGCGTGCCAGGAGCGGTGTCAGCAGAGGCGTGTCAGCAGCAATGTGTCAGCAGTGGTTTCTGCAGCGGCATGTCAGCAGTGGTGTGTCAGCAGTGGTGTGTCAGCAGCGATGTCAGCAGTGATGTGTCAGCAGTGGTGTGTCAGCAGCTGTGTGTCAGCAGTGGTGTGTCAGCAGCTGTGTGTCAGTAGTGGTGTCAGCAGAGGTGTGTCAGCAGGGACGTGTCAGCAGGGGTGTTTCAGCAGTGGTGTCAGCAGCGGCATGTCAGCAGCAATGTGTCAGCAGTAGTGTGTCAGCAGCAGTGTGTCAGCAGTGGTGTCAGCGGTGGTGTGTCAGCAGCAGTGTCAGCAGTGGCATGTCAGCAGTGATGTGTCAGTAGTGGGGTCTGCAGCGGCATGTCAGCTGCGGTGTCAGCAGCGGCATGTCAGCAGCAGCGGTGTCAGCAGAGGCGTGTCAGCAGCGATGTGTCAGCAGTGGTGTCTGCAGCGGCATGTCAGCAGTGGCATGTCAGTAGTGGTGTGTCAGCAGTGGTGTGTCAGCAGCGATGTCAGCAGCCATGTGTCAGCATTGGTGTGTCAGCAGCGATGTGTCAGCAGTGATGTGTCAGCAGCTGTGTGTCAGTAGTGGTGTCAGCAGCGGCGTGTCAGCAGGGACGTGTCAGCAGGGGTGTTTCAGCAGTGGTGTCAGCAGCGGCATGTCAGCAGCAATGTGTCAGCGGTGGTGAGTCAGCAGTGGTGTGTCAGCAGCAGCGTGTCAGCAGCAGAGTGTCAGCAGCGGTGTGTCAGCAGCGGTGTGTCAGCAGCGGCATGTGCACATTCACGCATTCTTTAGAGAAAGAAAACATCAACCACACCTCAAGCGTATAGTAACAATGTAGCATAAAATGAAGAAAAAGCATCCCACAGGAAGGATATAGCAACAAGTAGCATAGAATTAACAAAATGCATCCCACACACGAGGCCGCACCTTAATAGCATAACCGATATCACCAAAAAAAGCCATAAATAAACCAATCAGAAACGCATAATCCAGTAAAGCTTACCTTTTATTCTGAGCCCTCATCCACAAAAGCTTAATTTTTATGCCGAGTCCGCAGTCTGGATGCTAATGTTACGGACATCCCCTCAAAACGCTTCCAACGGCATGTGCACATTTAAGCATTGTTTAGATTTTAAAAAAGCGCATAGTAACAAAGTAGGGTAAAAAAATAGTGTAGAATGCCTTCCACACGCAAACGCATGCAATAGGTTAAAAAAAAGTGCAGCAAGTCAATATTAAATCCACCGTCTCACGCCCCCAGTAAAAGATCCAATCCTGCTGGACGTGGCCTAAAAAGGACAGGGTGGCAACCAGGAGGGGCTAAAAACCCTCCGGCACAATCAACAAAGTCTGTTCTGAATAATGACGCATACCAATCAAATGTGCAGGCAGAGCTGAGACACGACTTCTGGAACCGTATTGATTCCAAGTAGCCTTCGCGTAGCGAGAGCATTCGCATGCGCTGCTAACGCCAGGCGAGACCTAAAATTCCTTCTGACTGTCATCCACTTCAATTTGTCTCCCATTTTACACACTCCATCCTCCATTATCTGCCAAACTTCCACACCTCAACTCCTTTCTACATAGCACTTCACTTGTCCCAAACCTTAATTTACCCAAACCTCCCCTGAGGCCCATTTTCCAACAATTCCACTTTCTCCATTATCATTACAAGTTTGGGTTACATCGGATATATATTTTTTTAATTATTATTTTGTTTATGGAAGTGTTTTATGCTTTTATGGATTATTGACGAATACAAATGGTTTTGACTGGCTGCATCGTACCTGTATTGGGCATAAGCACTGTTTGAGCCTAATCTCGAATTCGGAGTACTGTGAAACTGCTGCACTTTCGGTTGTCAGGCATAACAGGTTGTAATGGAGGAAAAGTGCAGATTTTGAGTGTGACAAACCCGCATTTGCATGTCATTCCTATTCTGACCTCATTTACTAAGAATGCGGAAGTGAAATCGCCGGGGTCAAAACACTGTTAATCGAGTTACCCTGGGGAGATTTTTACTACGCCGTAATTCAGTGGCAATTGTAACGCCATTGATTTCAATTTTGTTGTTGTTGCTAACACAGAGACTGTAAAACCCCAGTCACTCAAACTTTGGTCTTACATGAACATGTCTACAAAAAAATTGGACTTATCCTTTATCGAGCACCAGCGTGGAATTATGTCACGTCTGGAGCTCAAACAGTAAATTTACCCACTAATATAGGTAGTGAGTTTGTCTGAATTTAGGAATTAAATACAAGTTGAAATTTCTGTAGGGAGATATTTAAGTAGGGTCGAGATTAAGCCTGTTGGACTTGGCCCTTCTGGCAGGTTCACCCCTGGACTTTTTGGCTTTTTATTGGTGATTGTTTGGTCTCTGCGCACTTTCCCTGTGTCCCAGGGTAAAGTGCGTGCGTGCTCTGAGTGCATGTGGTGAGATAGGCCTGCCCTCCCATAGGAATGCATGGGGAATGTATGTGTCCCTAGTAGTTCCTGATGCGTGGGGTGTGCAGGCCCGAGTTTGGTATGTGCGGACTCGTGGGAGTGAATGCTGCGCGATGATGTGTGCGGCGTGCATGTACCTAGTGTGGAAGTGCCACTTCTAGAAGTGGGCACTTCTGTGTGCAGTGTGTCTGTCGCGTGATTGGCTGGTCGTGTCATGTGACGGGCTAGGGATTCTCCAGTGTCAGGATGAGTCACCCAGTGGTGAATGGGGAGATCAGCAGCTAGATGGGTGGGAGGAGTCCACCTGGGTCCTGAATAGGACAGGGTTTTCCAAACACAATGCTGGCCCCGCCCCCTGTGGTGCGACTGACGACCCTAGCCCTGCCAGTGAATAGAGTGAGGGGCTGAGCACATCAAGGGTGCTCCCCAACCAGCTGCGACTGGTTTTCCCCCTCACCCTGAACCCAGAACAAAGGGTTTGCCTGTATAAAAATGGGGCTGTGTCCCCACAGAATCTGTTCTCTTCCAGGATCCACTTGAAGGGGGCCTGCTGCTGCTGGGCGCCAGGAGAGACCGCCACTGGGGACTGCCTCCCTGTTGGAGGGCCCTGTGAGCTGGCCCCTGGGCCCAGTCCTTGCCCCCTGCCCTTGCAAGACTTTATTGCTGAACTTTCCTTTGCTTATAGCGCCTGGGAGCGCTTTCTGGGCTTCTTGTAGCGCTGGGAGCGCTGTTCTGCTATGTAGCGCTGTGAGCGCTGGGATCCTGCAAGCCGGTGCCCACCCGGCATTTCCCCCGTGCGGCGCCAATCCTGAAATCCCCTGGCAGGTGCCCACCCTGCCAGGGACCTTGCCGTGTTCGTTGGCGGGTGCCCACCCCGCTTATAACGTAATATTTGCGGGAGCCTACCCCGCGTTATTGCCGCCATACAGGTTGCTTGTCCTCAAGCGGGTGCCCACCCCGCAGTTATTTCATCCAAAAACAGGAGCCTACCCCGTATTTCTCGCCACAGAGAAAACCACCGCCGCAGCCGGGCTTCACCCGGAAGTCAGGCGACCTCCTTAAGGACGTGGGCGGGTCTTCAAACAGGAAGCAACGGGAGCCTACCCCGCGCTCCTACACGAGGAGGAGGAACCGGAAGCAAGAAGTCCGGAGCTCGGCCAGCTCCGATCGAAGTCCCGGGTCGAGGGAGGTCCGCGCCGCGGAGGAGACCCCTGAGAGAGGAGACGCCGCCTCTCAATCCAAAGGTGAGTGCGGGCGTCCCCGTGGGTCCCTCCTCCGCCTTGAGCAGTGTCTCCCCGGCTGTGGAGCCCCTGAGCGGGACTCCAACGTCCGGCACCCAGTATTTCGAGGGCAGTCCTTTTGTGGAGCAGAGCGGCCCCGGAAGGCAGCGGGCCGCTCCAACGAAGGGACAACCGTGAATGTAGAGTCCAGAGGGACTCCGACCCTGGGGCATTATTTCTTGAGAGCATTGCATGCTCCAACGACGGGGCACGTTGTTCTCGAGCCTAGAAGGCTCCCACGTACTCGGGGGCATCCTGTGGATAATCAGAGCGGCCCCGGAAGGCAGTGGGCCGCTCCAACGTTGGGCTCATTGGTTGCTTTGAGCCCACGAGGCTCACGAGTCCCATTGTTTGTTAAGAGCCTGTGAGGCTCACGAGTCCCCCGAGAGGACTCCATTGTGGGGGCATGATTACTTTAGAGCCCAGAGGGGCTCCAACGTTACAGGGCATTGGTTGTTTAGAGCCACAAAGGCTCTAGGGGGCATTTCATTTGTTTCAGAGCCCTGGGAGGCTCCAAAGTTGGCCCCAGCATTTCCCCAGTTGCCCAGCACTTAGTGGGCAACTGCAACGTTTAGGTTGTGGCCTCGGTGTTCTGGCTTGCGCAGCCTGCGCCGGCGCGCCCTGACTTTTCTGGACGCAGGGCGTCCTTGCCCCGACAAGGCCAGTTGGCCTAGGGACTGCCACAGATAGTGGCTAATGTGAGTTTTTGCGCCATTGTTCCTTTCCTGCACCTCTGAATGTGTTTATGCGTCATGTGCTTTGCTTTACACCTCTGAATGTTATGCATCATGTGTTTATGTGCTTAGACCCCTACAGGTATTGTGATACTTAGGTGGTTGTTTTCTCCCTAACACAGGTGGTGCTAGTGAGGTCCTGATTCCCTGCGCAATATTTTTCTAAAGGTGGTTAGGGTTGCGTAGGTGGTACTTACCTGATGCTAGTGTGATGACGCTGAGGTCATTATTGCGCCAGTAGGTACTGGTTGTGTGCTATATGTTCTATTTTTAGTGCTACAGTGATTGTATGTGCTATGTTCTAAAATATTATTCCTATGTTCTAAGAGTGCTAATTCCGGACAGCGGTCCAGGTGGCCCTGTCCCCTGTATATATAATCCCTTGTAAATTCTGCCCGTGCCTGTTGGCACATTGTAGAGTGTGTGTTTTTATCTAATGTGTTGTGTATAATACAAAGGCTATTTTTATAGAATACCTTGTGTGGAGTTTCCTTTGTGGTGGGCCTTGGGTGTTGTTGCTGGGTGCGCGCGCAAACGCTTTACACATCGCCTCAGGGATAAGCCTGTCTGCTCGTGCCAAGCTACCAAGGGGGTGAGCAGGGGTTATCTTTGGCGTGTAACTCCCCAGCCCTGACTAGAGTGGTGGTTTCTGCCTGACTTTGGCGCAAGCCTCAGCCAACCAGAAATCCCATTTCTAACATTGGTGGCAGCGGTGGGATTTGGACTTGCGTTTGCGCTGTACCGCAGCGGCAACTGGCCGCACTACAAAACTCTGCATTTAGATAAATCACATGGTATAGGGATTATTGTTTTAAAGTTTGTTTTTAACTTGTCATTTCTTTGGAAATGTGTTTTTGTGCACTGTGAGTTAGGTGTCCCTAGCTCGGGAGGGTAGATCATCCCCCTTAGTGCATTGTGTTTCTGGATTCACCAGAGGGTGGGATCCAGTGGTGGCAGCGTAATAGTGTCCTGTACATTTGTCCCCCGCCCTGCGCCCAGAGTTGGTACCTGTGTCACGTGGTGGTCAGGTTGAGGAATCAGGGGTGGTAGAAACTGCCTTACCAGTCCGAGGGGAGGGTTGTGTGTGTGGATGAATGGTGTGTGGCACTAGGCAAGTGAGTGTGAGTTCTCTGGGTTAGAGAGCTTGCTGAATCTTTTTGTGAATTGTGTGCTCCTGTGTGGAACTCAGACCCCTAGGTTCCCTGTATAATTGTTACCATAACGTCCGCCAGAATGGAGCCTGCTTGTGATCCCTATGAGCTAGCTTGGCGCCAGAGGCAGGAGTTAGAAAGGTACTGTACAGAGGAAGAGTCAGAAGAGGAGGTAGAGGATGACAATACCTGGACGCCAGTAGAGAGTGAGGACCCCATAGGTAGGGCGTCCCTTGCTGGGTCCAGCGTAGGAGGCAGCGCCTCATCCCTTTCCCTGTCCCCAGAGGAGTGGGAAGATAGGAGGAAAGAAAGGGAGCACCAGCTGGCGTTAGAGAAGCTCAGGTTAGAGCATGCTCAGGCTATGGCGCAGCTGGAGACCAGGAAGCAACAGCGAGAGACTGAGTGGGTCTTGGCGCGGGAGAGGGTAGAGGAGGCTGAGATGGCCTCCACCAGAGGCAAAGTAGCTCTGGAGGGTAGACTATCCCCTGCGCGCAGTTTTAATTTTCTGGGCTCCCCAGGGAGGGTTGAGTCCAGTGGTAGCAGCCAGATAGATTCCAGTGTAGGAAATCCCAGTCCCAGTTCCCCCAGTCTGGTACCTGTTTCCCAGGAGGAGGAGTTAAGGTTGAAATTCAGGGGCAGTAGGAAGCTGTCTCACCAGTCTTGGGAGGAGTTTGTGGATGACTGTCAGGATGCACTGGTGGAATGGCTGATGGTTAACCCGGAAGAGGATTTGAAGGCAGTGATCAAAATGATTATCAAAGAGCAGATGCTCAGTAGTTGTTCTCCAGGGTTGCGCCAACACCTGCAGAGGTACGACTCTTTTTGTCCTTGGGAGCTTGCAGAGGAAGCAGAGCACTGGGAAAGGGCTAGAGGTTCTCTAGAGTCATTAGGGAGTGACTCCAAAAGTAGTGGGTCAGGTATCTTCCAGCCCAGCGTGGTGGAAGAGGCTCAGTGTAGCCCAGCTAGGTCCCAGGATAGCGAGGAGGGTGTAGGGGCTCACTGCCTGGCTCAGTGGAGCAGGAGTGAGAGGGTGACCGAGGGTCCCCGGACGTACGAAACCCTGCCTCAGGACTTGGATGGTTCCATGAGGGAACACCAAGTTGGGGACCTAGGCTGTCCTGTTAGCCCATTTGAGGGAGATCTCCTGGTGAGTAGAGGACCTGGAGCACCTGTAACCAGGGCTCCTGTGGTTCTAGAGTCTGGCAGTACCGCTCCGGTAGGGAGGGTACAGGAGTCCAGTGTGAGGAGTGATTGGGGGATGAGTTTCCCAGTGGAAGAGCCTGTGGGTCAGGGACTACCCAGTTGGGCTAGGATCCCGTGTAGTGACCAGGGTGGCACCACTTCTGTTCTGGGGGATCTCCGCGCACTGTCAGGTGGACAGGGGACGGGAGATCAGCGCCAGACAGACAGTCGCTCGACATATGTGTCCTTTGATAGCCTCAGGGGGATGGAGTGGAAATCCCCAGAAGTCCTGGAGTGCCAGGCAATTATTCCACCAAAGGTTCTAGGCCGGAGGTTGGAAGGCCAGGTTCGGGATCAGCCTGACCTGAGGGGTGGGACGTCTGTAACCAGCGTCCCGACCAGTTCTTCTTCCAGAGGTACCGCCCCAGTTGGTAGGGAGCAGGGCTCTGGAATGGGGTGCAGAGGGTGGGAGAGCCCACCTCTGCCCCCGGTACAACCTGAGGGGTTAAACCCTGGGTTGGGATGGCGTTCTGGGTGTACCCCTCGCCAGAGGAGGAGGAACCCTAGGAGGAGAGGTAGGGGGAGGAGAGCTTTCCCTGAGACTCCTGGTCCGCCTGAGGGTGTAGACCCTAGGCTGGAGAACCAGTGGCAGTCTAGTCCTGTCTTTCCGAGAGGAAGAGTGGAGAATGGCCGCTATGTGCCAGGGGTTACTACCCCCCACTCTGTGGTTAGGCAAAGACCAGTGGCACCTGGGTGGCCTAGGGCCTGGTCTTGGCCGCGGACAGCTTGGGAGTACCAGTGGGGTAGCCCAGTTGGTCCAGACAGTGGTGTTAAAAAGAATTCCATGGGTTCACCGTGGCGTAGAACCGGAGGGTGTCCATGCAGTTGCGGGCCCGCGTCCGTGTTCTATCGCCCCAAGCAGGGAAGTCCATCACGGTGGTGATTGGTCTGCCCTGCGTTTTGGCTGGAAGGGGGTTGTGTTGGACTTGGCCCTTCTGGCAGGTTCACCCCTGGACTTTTTGGCTTTTTATTGGTGATTGTTTGGTCTCTGCGCACTTTCCCTGTGTCCCAGGGTAAAGTGCGTGCGTGCTCTGAGTGCATGTGGTGAGATAGGCCTGCCCTCCCATAGGAATGCATGGGGAATGTATGTGTCCCTAGTAGTTCCTGATGCGTGGGGTGTGCAGGCCCGAGTTTGGTATGTGCGGACTCGTGGGAGTGAATGCTGCGCGATGATGTGTGCGGCGTGCATGTACCTAGTGTGGAAGTGCCACTTCTAGAAGTGGGCACTTCTGTGTGCAGTGTGTCTGTCGCGTGATTGGCTGGTCGTGTCATGTGACGGGCTAGGGATTCCCCAGTGTCAGGATGAGTCACCCAGTGGTGAATGGGGAGATCAGCAGCTAGATGGGTGGGAGGAGTCCACCTGGGTCCTGAATAGGACAGGGTTTTCCAAACACAATGCTGGCCCCGCCCCCTGTGGTGCGACTGACGACCCTAGCCCTGCCAGTGAATAGAGTGAGGGGCTGAGCACATCAAGGGTGCTCCCCAACCAGCTGCGACTGGTTTTCCCCCTCACCCTGAACCCAGAACAAAGGGTTTGCCTGTATAAAAATGGGGCTGTGTCCCCACAGAATCTGTTCTCTTCCAGGATCCACTTGAAGGGGGCCTGCTGCTGCTGGGCGCCAGGAGAGACCGCCACTGGGGACTGCCTCCCTGTTGGAGGGCCCTGTGAGCTGGCCCCTGGGCCCAGTCCTTGCCCCCTGCCCTTGCAAGACTTTATTGCTGAACTTTCCTTTGCTTATAGCGCCTGGGAGCGCTTTCTGGGCTTCTTGTAGCGCTGGGAGCGCTGTTCTGCTATGTAGCGCTGTGAGCGCTGGGATCCTGCAAGCCGGTGCCCACCCGGCATTTCCCCCGTGCGGCGCCAATCCTGAAATCCCCTGGCAGGTGCCCACCCTGCCAGGGACCTTGCCGTGTTCGTTGGCGGGTGCCCACCCCGCTTATAACGTAATATTTGCGGGAGCCTACCCCGCGTTATTGCCGCCATACAGGTTGCTTGTCCTCAAGCGGGTGCCCACCCCGCAGTTATTTCATCCAAAAACAGGAGCCTACCCCGTATTTCTCGCCACAGAGAAAACCACCGCCGCAGCCGGGCTTCACCCGGAAGTCAGGCGACCTCCTTAAGGACGTGGGCGGGTCTTCAAACAGGAAGCAACGGGAGCCTACCCCGCGCTCCTACACGAGGAGGAGGAACCGGAAGCAAGAAGTCCGGAGCTCGGCCAGCTCCGATCGAAGTCCCGGGTCGAGGGAGGTCCGTGCCGCGGAGGAGACCCCTGAGAGAGGAGACGCCGCCTCTCAATCCAAAGGTGAGTGCGGGCGTCCCCGTGGGTCCCTCCTCCGCCTTGAGCAGTGTCTCCCCGGCTGTGGAGCCCCTGAGCGGGACTCCAACGTCCGGCACCCAGTATTTCGAGGGCAGTCCTTTTGTGGAGCAGAGCGGCCCCGGAAGGCAGCGGGCCGCTCCAACGAAGGGACAACCGTGAATGTAGAGTCCAGAGGGACTCCGACCCTGGGGCATTATTTCTTGAGAGCATTGCATGCTCCAACGACGGGGCACGTTGTTCTCGAGCCCAGAAGGCTCCCACGTACTCGGGGGCATCCTGTGGATAATCAGAGCGGCCCCGGAAGGCAGTGGGCCGCTCCAACGTTGGGCTCATTGGTTGCTTTGAGCCCACGAGGCTCACGAGTCCCATTGTTTGTTAAGAGCCTGTGAGGCTCACGAGTCCCCCGAGAGGACTCCATTGTGGGGGCATGATTACTTTAGAGCCCAGAGGGGCTCCAACGTTACAGGGCATTGGTTGTTTAGAGCCACAAAGGCTCTAGGGGGCATTTCATTTGTTTCAGAGCCCTGGGAGGCTCCAACGTTGGCCCCAGCATTTCCCCAGTTGCCCAGCACTTAGTGGGCAACTGCAATGTTTAGGTTGTGGCCTCGGTGTTCTGGCTTGCGCAGCCTGCGCCGGCGCGCCCTGACTTTTCTGGACGCAGGGCGTCCTTGCCCCGACAAGGCCAGTTGGCCTAGGGACTGCCACAGATAGTGGCTAATGTGAGTTTTTGCGCCATTGTTCCTTTCCTGCACCTCTGAATGTGTTTATGCGTCATGTGCTTTGCTTTACACCTCTGAATGTTATGCATCATGTGTTTATGTGCTTAGACCCCTACAGGTATTGTGATACTTAGGTGGTTGTTTTCTCCCTAACACAGGTGGTGCTAGTGAGGTCCTGATTCCCTGCGCAATATTTTTCTAAAGGTGGTTAGGGTTGCGTAGGTGGTACTTACCTGATGCTAGTGTGATGACGCTGAGGTCATTATTGCGCCAGTAGGTACTGGTTGTGTGCTATATGTTCTATTTTTAGTGCTACAGTGATTGTATGTGCTATGTTCTAAAATATTATTCCTATGTTCTAAGAGTGCTAATTCCGGACAGCGGTCCAGGTGGCCCTGTCCCCTGTATATATAATCCCTTGTAAATTCTGCCCGTGCCTGTTGGCACATTGTAGAGTGTGTGTTTTTATCTAATGTGTTGTGTATAATACAAAGGCTATTTTTATAGAATACCTTGTGTGGAGTTTCCTTTGTGGTGGGCCTTGGGTGTTGTTGCTGGGTGCGCGCGCAAACGCTTTACACATCGCCTCAGGGATAAGCCTGTCTGCTCGTGCCAAGCTACCAAGGGGGTGAGCAGGGGTTATCTTTGGCGTGTAACTCCCCAGCCCTGACTAGAGTGGTGGTTTCTGCCTGACTTTGGCGCAAGCCTCAGCCAACCAGAAATCCCATTTCTAACAAAGCCAATCCATATTATGGAGTTTATCTTGCTGCAATAATGTTTTTGGAGTTGTTGTGTCCATGCGGAACCATCATTTAAGAAGGATGGAAAAGCTACTTGGGGAGGATGGAGGGTTGTCTGGTAAAATTGTGGGTGTTCTTTATCCCTGGAGCCTCGACTGAAGAGGGTAACATTATTTTTCTTCTCCCAGGTTTGATCAAGCATCTCAATGCTTTGGCTTCTTGTATTGCAGTGACCACCAAAGATGGACTGTTTTCTACTAGGTATGATAATCAGCCTTCTGTAACTGATTTGTAGTTGATGCAGCAGGTCTTGAAGATGATGCAGGGCTACTACAAACAAGAATGGTTCCCAAGGATATCAACTGCAAACAGCAATATTTTTCTAATAGTGCAAAAGTAATTGAACCAATCATCATTGGGCCAATAAAAGTGGTTTATACTAATAGTAGCTCCACGCTATATTCATGCCGTCTCCATCTTCTTTGTGATAAGTGGGTTGAAAGATAGGTTGCTGTTTTAATGTATAAGCAAATGCTCGTTTAAAACAAAAAGATATAAAAACATTTAGAAAATGGGAAATTATTCAATTTATAAATGTAACTAATTATTCCGTTAGGATATAGTGGGTTTCTTGAATAATCACTCTATCATTAATTTCATTTATATATTCGAAATTTTCAGTCCTATTTACTACAAAGTGGCGGAGCGCGGCATTAACCGCCTTGGCTTAACGCCACGCTCCACCACTTCAAAACGTCGGGCTGCACTGTATTTACAAGGATACGGTGCAACCCTGCGTCTCCCCCTGCACTGGCGCTAAGTTTAGCTGCCTAGCGCCAACGCAGACACCCTTGCACCATAGTGCACCATAGTGCAAGGGTGCCTGCATTGTAGGGAAAGATTGTTTATGTGCAAGAAGGTGTCCCTTCCTGACAATGAAGGTGTCCCTTCCTGCACAAAAACATTCTGAAATGGCATTTTGAAACTTCTATGTGTGCTGCTTAATGCAGCACACATAGATTGCAAAACATAATTTTTTTTAATTGCTTATGTGCAGGAAGGGTCACCTTACTGCACATAAACAATCAGTATTCTTTTGCTGTTTCTTTGTGTGCTGCACAACGCAGCACACACAGAAACAGCAACAACAAGGAGAAATGAAACATTTCTCTTGGTTGCGCATGCCCCTTCTTTACGATGCCCACCTCAAAAACCACTGGGTTTGACGCTGCCCTTGTGAATATATGGGGCAGCCTCAAAACCAATGGGTGTTGCAGTGCACCACAACACCCATTGCCCGCCCCTTACACACTAAATGTAGCGGGAAAGGGGTCCTTACTTACAAGGCAGCATTAAGCCACGTTAAGTGGCTTAAAGCTGCCTTGTAGATAAGGCGAAGCTGATATAGCCACCTGAACGTCACTGAAAGTGACGTACCTCTGGTAATAGGGGCTTGTAACTGTGCCCTATAGATTAAAGAGCGCTTAAAGATGGTGAAAAATGACAAAATACTTTAGGGGTTATTCAGTGTTTGGTGGATGTGGGACATCTGCAAATAATTGGTGGATTACTGTCAATACTAGTTAGAGTTTAATCCTGGATATTCTCACTTATTAGTGCACATAGAACATTCAACATTTTTGGTAGACCTCCCACATCCACCAAACTCTAAATCCCTTTTGCCATTTTTCAAATTTCGCATGGAAGCCAACTGAGCTAATCCTTTGCTTAAAATGGTGGTGAACGTATGTCTGTCCATACATTTGTTTTTTATTTGACCTCATCTTATCCAATTTAAATCATATCCAATTCAAATAATCTGCAAAACCTTGAGGCTTCAAGAAAGGAGAAGTGACAAGCTAGAATTCGCAGGGAAGGGCAAAGTGGCAAAAGAATTATGAATAAAAGGGACCTCATCTGCATAATACTGCAAGACACAGCTCTTACCCGCCCTCTTCACATCTTCTCTAAAACTCACATAGCCCATCCAGCAGTCTCATAGAGAATACCTCAAAAATAAGATTTAAGCACACCATGAAACACAGACTAAGACAATACAATCTGTTCCTTAGAACTTCCATAGTAATCTTTTGTGTGAAGAATCCAATCAACTGCTGACATTTATTTTTCTTTTTTCCCCTGCAGAAACGATGAAGCTGTGCTCCTATCTTGTAAAACATGAATATATTAATCTCATGGACAAACTTATGGTTTACCCTTATCTTGACAGACTTCTGGACAAAGGTGTAAATATCCATTTTATGTAACACCACATTTGCAGCATTTGATTCCTCTTTCGTGGGGTTTCATACTGAGGTCTGCGAAAAAAAGGACAGAGGTTTTCACATGTGTCTGTGAGTGTGCTACTAGCGACTTATCTACAACATAAAGAATGAAGCTGAAGTGTTGGAGAACAGTTGAGAGAATGAAGTCAGTGGATCCTAGAATCCTCACTAATATGGGGAGTGATGAGTTGAGATGAGGGGCCATGTGCAGTTTCTTGAAGAGCAGCTAGAATCTGGCGAGCGAGCATTGCAAGCAGAAATTATGTAAGCCGTTAGGCTCTAAACAAGAAGATCTCAAAAGCAGCAAAAGATGGAGGTACAGTCCATCAAAGCATGAAGTGCCTAGAAGAAAGAGCATAGTGCTGGTGCAACAGCCAAGAAAGAAGCCACTGATCCACCACGAAAAATCAGAACGTCTGAACAGTATAGAACAATCAAAGTACATATCTCCAGAACTTGATTACCTGAAATCAACTTAGCCTGAAAAGACTAGGGTGCAAACTGGAACAGTATTCTCTATCCCAAAAAAACACCAACCCATTCCAAATGTACTGCCTTAGAAGTTGAACCTTCTTACCCAAAATCTCTTCTATTAGATCATCCTTTGCTATTCTATGTAGCTTGGTTTAAGCCGTTACAATGTAAAATTCCACACGAACAACAGATTACACCCTCATAATGCTTGCCGCCACCGCACACCTATCATCGTTGCCTTTCAGACATTCATCCACTTCATGCCCCATATCTTTGCACTCATTTTAATTTTGGTTCGTTGTTTGAGTTACTTACACCCACAATTGTACTACTCTATGCCACTCTACTTTACGCCACCCCACTCAACACCACTCCAAACAATTGCATTCTACCTCACTCTACACCACTCCACTCCACACAACACCATTCTGTGCCACTCTACTCTGCACCACACCACTCCCCTCTAACCCACTCTACGCCAATCTACCCCATTCCACTCTACGCCACTCCATTCTACACCACCCCACTCTACACCACTCCATTCCACTCTACTCTATGCCACTTCAATGTATGCCACTCTATGCAATTCTACTCTACTTCACCCTACTGTATGCCATTCTACTCTACAGCCCTCCACTCTACTCTATGCTACTCTACTGCACACCACTCCATTTAACTCTACACAAGTCTAAGCCACTCTACTCTACACCTCTCCGCTCAACGCTACTCCATTGTAGTCTACGCCACTCCACTCTGCACCACTCCACTCCCTTCATTCAACTCCACTCCAATATATGCCACTATACTCTACCACTTCACTGTACCCCCACTCTACTTTATGCCACATCACTTCACTCCACTGCACTGTACTCTACGTCGCTCTACTCCATGCCACTCTACACTACTCTAGGCTGCTCCAATCCATGCCACTGTCCTCTACGCCACTCTCCCCTATGCCACTCTATGCCATGCCACTAACTTTTAGCCATGCTGAACAGCTGCCACGCCGCTGATCAATATGGCTAAAAGACTGGCAAAGCTAAATAGATCTTGCATAGGCAAGAGCTATTGACTTTGTCCATGGTTGTTTGTGTCTGCTGCCGCCTCAGGGCTTTTCAGGTGCCTCCTGCTTGGGCAGCAGTGTCAGCCTACTTCAGCTACTGATTATTTTTTGTGCCATTCACATTTTACTTCCACCTAGCACAGCATACAACACAGGGCAGTGGGATAGCCTATTTCAACCACTGATCAGTTAGCCAGCTATTCATGTTTTTGTATGCCCACAGTATTTAGGACAACACTAAGGTACACAAAACTGTGATGGATAAAATACTTGAATTAATCTCAGCCACTGGTAATTACTCAGGCAGCATCCCAATCAATTATTTTGCACACCATGCCATCGTAGTTTAGACCTAGCCATATGAAAATCTTTTCTGACCCTGCTCCAATGGAAACAGTCCAGCTTGAACTACCAGGCCAGGTCCTTCATGAGATGAAGTAGGTTTAGGGCCGTCAATGTGTTCTCGGATCTTCTGCATTTTTTCCACTGAAGAAGAGGTTGATGGCATTGCACTTTTCTGTGGAGTGAGAAATAGGGGAATCTGGCAGGAGGGATACAGTTCTTGATTGTCTTGAAGAACGTTCTGCTTCTTTTGGTGGATCCATTGATGGTGATGGTATATTACTGTTCTTAGGCTGATGTGATGACCTGTCTCCATGTTGCACTGAGGGCCTTCATTATCCAGAGCTCCTCATGAGTTCTGTTATTCTTACCTGTCTCATATGGATTGTTTATTGTCAGCAATGTCTTTAGAATGCCAGGGCGCTAAAGGCTTTGGCTTGCAACTTGCACTTTTTTAATTTGGGTGCGGATGTTTGTAGGAAGCTGGCTCTTTATAGACTGTTTTTCAATCACAAAAGGAGCTAGAGAGGGAAAACGTGCCAGAACGCCCTCCAATCAACAATAGTTTCAACAAAAAAGTACTGGCACACTGTAGCAAAAACTTCCTTGTTACTCTGGACTAGGTAGGAGGAAGTGTACTTTATCACAGACATCCAATACTCATTTATAATGTCTGGAGACAGCCCATCCAGAATGCTACAAATTTAACAATTAAAATGGATAGAAAAGTGAGAAAAGGAGAATGTGCAGTCAGTCCACAAAGACTGTACCAAAAAGAGGTATACTGTGCACAGAGTCCAGTGAGTCCCCAAAGGTATGGCAGAGGTTAAAGTAGATACTACCTTACTCTCAATGTAGTGTTAACTGGGCTGAGCAGCTAGGCTTATCAGAGGGTAGTGTTAAGCATTTACTGTACACTCTCAGACAAAAAATGACGTCTCACACTCAAAGACTGAATCCAGACCAATTGGTTGTACAAAAAGTTGTTACTTTGTTGTTTTAGTTCTCAAACTAAAAATCATTTAGTGCAGGTAAGTTTCACAGTGGTTTAAAAGTAGCAATACTTTACAAGAATGCAGAAATGTTTTGTAAATGCAGCTACATACTTTACAGTATTAAGAATGTTTTCTGTAGATGCCAATCAAGTACAGTTGTATGCTTTTGCAGTGATAAGGTTTGGCAGTTGAATGCAACAGATATAACTCAAATACAAATCTATGGAGGAAAACAATGCTAAGCAGTTTGCAGGTAAGTACCTAAACTATCTTCCTCAAGCTTCAGGGGTTTAGGCCAACACAAGACAAGGTTCAAGACCAAGTAGGTACTGCACAATCCCAGCGGCACTGTGGCGGCAGAGGGCAGAGGTCACTGGGCCCAATGTTATCCAATGGAGCCGGGGGGTACCTCGAAGTGGCACGGTTTGAAGGTAGGTACCCATGGTCTAAGGGCAAATGCCCCGGGGTCGAAGTGAGCGCAGGGTGGCCGCAAAACAGCACCTAAGCTACACCAACAGCGGCACAGGGGCAGCCTGGTGTAGGGTGCAAGTCAGTGTCGGGCACCTTATGCTTTTCAACAGAGTTTGTCGTTTTCGGAAAGAGGCTGCGGGCTTGGACCAGGAGGCTGGATGAAGGCGACCAAAGGTTGGGCAGGTAAGTTGGATAGCTGGGGGACACCATCAGCTGGGCTCCCTAAAGTCAGGGGGCCCAGGATGCAGGGGTGTCTCTTGCTGTTGGGGCTTCTCAACTGGTTCAAGTCGCAGTCGGGCAGCAGGCATCGAGGGGGAGATGGGGTCATGGATAGGTCAGCCACTGATGCAGACGAGGTCAGGATCGCCAGGGAGACTTCACAGAATAGGTGAGTCACTCGAATTCAGGCAGTGGGTGTCGGGTGCAGATTGTGCTGGGGACAAGGATCCGCCTGGATCTGGAGTCCTTGAAGTTGGAGTTTCTTTGTTGGACAATCAGTGTCCTCAGAACAGAAGAGTCTTTTTCGAAGGCAGGGCAGGTCTCCAGGGTTATTGGAGGCTGCTTAGCTGCAGGACTCGCTGGCTTCAGCTCGCTGGTTCTCTGAAGCAGAGGACAGGCTGGCAAGGATGGGTCCAAAGCAGTTGTTGTCGTCATCTTCTCTGCAGCATGGCTCTTCGGTTCTTCTTCATCTTAGGCTGTCGTATCTAAGGAGCAAGGTTCAGGGGAGCCCCTAAATACCTAGATTTAGGTGCATTACAGGGCGATGTAGGTTGGGACCAATGGGTCCCTTCCCTGGGGTGTCTACACACTGCTTATGCCACCCTCCAGTGGGGGGGGAATATGCCTTGTCCTCATTGTTGGAGTGCCCTCATCTTCAAGATGGAGGGGACTGAGATGTGTGTTTCACTTCGCCTCCCCACCCCTCGCAATGGTGGGCATACCTCCCTTTCTCTTAGGTTTTCCCGCCAATTCTCCTGCCCAAAGTGGGGGTCAAAACCGGTGGGAGCCAACTCCTGATAGCAGCAGAGGCTTTGGCTAGCTTACAAAGGAAGCAAGCCTTTGAGGCTTCCAGTTCGTGGAACCTGCCCTCCCTGGGGGAGGAGGCATGACACCTCTGCACAGGATGTGCTTTGTTTCAGGACCTAGAGAGGTGGCAGATGGAGGGTAGCCATTCAGGAACCACTGCAGGGATTGTCGTTTTCCAGGGGGCATCTCCAAGATGCCCCCTGAGTGCATTTTATATTAAATCCAACACTGGCATCAGTTTAGGTTTAATGTGCTGTGAAGCTTCATACCAAACTTCTCAGTCTTCAGTAAAGCCACCATGGAGCTGTGGAGTTTGTGCTGACAAACTCCCAGCCCATGAACTCAAAATGGCTTCACTGCACTTACAATGTCTGTGAATGGCACAGACACTGAAGCTGATTTTTTTTTTTTTCACGGAGTTTAATGTAGCGCAAACTTGACCCGGTTTCGGGTATCAGAGCGCTTTACATAGCACCAGTTGCGTTATATGAGGACACATTAATTTTTGTTAGGCACGGGGAGATTTAGTAATTTGCCCAGAATCACAGGATGTTCAGCGTCATTGCCGAGACCCAAACCCGGTTCCCCAAATTCGAGGTCGACTGCCCTAGCCGTTAGGCCAACTCCTCTCCCCTATTGCTCATGCAGCTATACTCTCAGCTGTGGTATAGTGTACTGCCTTTAGGGCTGTAATGCCTGCTAGAGGGGTGATGTACCCATGCTGCAGGCAGTGGGGGTGGACATTGCACACAGGAATGTGGGCCATGTCAATTCTTTAGTTTGGTCTGCACCAAAACACACAGCCTACAGTGGCAGTGTGTGGGTGTTAAGGTGAGGGGTCTCCGAGGGTGGCATGCCCACAGAGGTACCTCTCTAGTCAGAGGCCCTTGGTATCAGGGGTACCATTTACAAGGGACTTGCATGTGGCCCAGAGGTGTGCCAATTGTGGAGACAAAGGTACCACTTTGGGAAAGAACATAGGGCCCTGTAAGCCTGATTGGGCACACTCAGTCAAGTTGGCATCATGTATCTGGCAAAAAGGTAAGGGGTAACCATGCAAAAAGGTGCACTCAAAGATTGAATTCAGACCTTTAGTTTGTACAAAACGTTATTTTGTTATTTTATTTCTAGAACCAAAAATCACTCAGTGCAGGTAAGTTTCACAGTGGTTTAAAAGTAGCAATACTTTTCAAGAATGCTGTAATGTTTTGTAGATGCAGTTATATACTTTACAGTATTAAGAATGTTTTTGATAGAAGTCAATTAAGTACAGTTGTATGCTTTTGCAGTGGTAAGGTTAAACAGTTCAGTGCAATAGATACAACTACAATGCAATCCTACAGAGGAAAACAATGTTAAACAGTTTGCAGGTAAGTACTCAACTTACTTCCCCAGGCTTTGGGGGTTTAGGATAACACAGGGCAAGGTTCAAGACCAGGGAGGTACTGCACCACCAGCGGCACTAGGGCGGCCGAATGCAGAGGTCGCTGAGAACATTGTTATCCAATAGAGCCTGGGGGTACCTCGAAGAGGCACGGTTTTCAGGTAGGTACCGACGGTCTTAGGGTAAATGTCCTAGGGGTTGAAGTGGGCACAGGGAGGGGCCACAATGCAGCACCAAAGCTACACCACCAGCGGGACAAGGCAGTCGGGTGCAGGGTGCAAATCAGCAGCTGACGCCCAATGTTCTCCAATGGAGGTCATCGGTTTCGGAAAGAGGCTGCAGCCTTGGACCATGAGGCTGCACGAAGGCGATCAACAACTGGGCAGGTAAGTTGGATATCTGGGGGACACCTGGGCGCCGTCAGCTGGGCTCTCCAAAGTCGGGGACGGAGGATGCAGAGGTGCCTTTTGGTGTCGGGGTTTTCTGATCTCGTTCTTGTCACGGTCGGGGGGACCCTTCGAACAGAGGCTGCAGGAGTTGAGGGGGGGTCCTTGAGAGGTCAGCCACTGATGCAGACGGAGTCAGGGTCACTGGGGAGACTTCACAGGATAGGTGAGTCACTCGATCTCGGGCCATTGGCATCAGGTGCAGAGTGTGCTGGGGACACGGATCTGCCTGGATCCAGAGTCCTTGAATTTGGAGTTCCTTTGTTGGACAATACGTGTCCTCGGGATACAAGAGTCTTTTTCGAAGGCAGGGCTAGTCTCTGGTGTTCTTGGAGGCTGCTGGCTGCAGGACTCACCAGTTTCAGCTCACAGGGTCTCTGAAGCAGGAGACGGGCTAGTATAGCAGGGGCCAAAGCAGTGTCGTCATCCTCTTCTCTGCAGCACGGCTCTTCAGGTATCTTTTTCTTAGGTTGTCGTATCTAAGGAACTAGGTTATGGGTGCCCCAAAATACCTAGATTTAGTGGCGTTACAGGGTCCCTTCCCTGGGGTGTCTACACCCACTCTTCACCCTCAAGTGGGGGGGAGGCATATGCCTCAGCCTGATTGGGGAAGTCCCCTAATCTTCAAGTTGGAGGGGACTGAGATGTGTGCTTCGCTTCACCTCCTCTACCTGAGGGGGTGGGATTGACAAAGGTAGGTACACCTCCCTTTCCCTCTAGGTTCCCCTACCGATTCTCCTGCCCAAAGTGGGAATCAGAGTCAGTGGGAGCCAGTTGCTGATAGCAGCAGGGGTAGATAACAAAGGCAGCTGGCCTTTGAAGCTTCCCCTTGTGGACCCTGCAAATCCTGGGGGAGCAGGCATGACACCTCTGCCCAGGATATGCTTTGTTTCAGGACTCAAGAGAGCGGAGGCTCTCTATGCAGGGGACAGAAACCTGTCTAGAGGTGGTAAATGGTGGGTAGCCATTCAGGAACCACACAAGGGGCATGTCGTTTTCCAGGGGGAAATCTCTAAGAAGCCCTATGAGTGCATTTTACATTAAATCCAACACTGGATCAGTGTGGGTTTAATGGGCTGAGAAGGTTAGTATCAAACTTCTCAGTCTTCAGTAAAGCCACCATGGAGCTGGGGAGTTCGTTCTGGCAAACTCCCAGTCTATGTACTAAAAATGGCTTCACTGCACTTACAATGTCTGTGAATGGCACAGACACTGTAGGGGCATATTGCTCATACAGCTATGCTCTCACCTGTGGTATGGTGTACCCTGCCTTTAGGGCTGTAATGCCTGCTAGAGGGCTGACTTACCCATGCAGCAGGCAGTGTGGGTGGGCATTGCACACAGGAATGTGGGCCATGTCAACTCTTTAGTTTGGTCTGCACCAAAACACGCAGCCTACAGTGGCAGTGTGTGGGTGTTAAGGTGAGGGGTCTCCGAGGGTAGCATGCCCTCAGAGGCCCTCTCTGGTCACAAGGCACTTGGAACCAGGGGTACCGTTTACAAGGCACTTGCATGTGGCTCAGAGGTGTGCCAACTGTGGAGACAAAGGTACCGTTTTAGGAAAAAACATGGGCTCTGTAAGCCGATTGGCAGGTACCCAGGGCACACTCAGTCAAGTTGGCATCATGTATCTGGCAAAAAGGTAAGGGGGTAACCATGCAAAAAGGGGCACAATAAGACTGAATTGAGACTATTAGGTTGTACAAAACGTTATTTTGTCATATTATTTCTAGAACCAAAAATCACTTAGCGCATGTAAGTTTCACAGTGGTTTAAAAGTAGCAATACTTTTCAAGACTGCAGTAATGTTTTGTAAATGCAGTTATGTACTTTATCGTATTAAGAATGTTTTCTGTAGATGTCAATCAAGTACAGTTGTATGCTTTTTCAGTGATAAGGTTTGACAGTTCAATGCAATAGATAGAACTACAATGCAAATCTATTGAGGAAAACAATGTTAAACAGTTTGCAGGTAGGTACCTAAACTTATTTACCCAGGCTTAGAGGTTTTAGGACAACACAAGGCACGGTTTAAGACCAGGTAGGTACTGAACTAACAGCGGCACTGGGGCGGCTGAGTGCAGAGTGCAGAGGTCACTGGGCCTAATGTTTTCCAATGGAGCCGGGGGTACCTCTAAGAGGCACGGTTTGAAGGTAGGTACCCACAATGTTAAACAGTTTGCAAGTAAGTATTCAACTTAATTCCCCAGGCTTTGGAGGTTTATGACAACACAAGGCAAGGTTTAAACCAGGTAGGTACTGAACTAACAGCCGCCCTTGGGTGGCAGAGTGCAGAGGTCACTGGGCCTAATGTTATCCAATGGAGCCGGGGGGTACCTTGAAGAGGCACGGTTTGAAGGTAGATACCCACAATGTTAAACAGTTTGCAGGTAAGTACTCAACTTACTTCCCCAGGCTTTGGTTATTTAGGACAACACAGGGCAAGGTTCAAGATCAGGTAGATACTGCACCACCAGCGGCACTAGGGCGGCCGGATGCAGAGGTCACTGGGCACAATGTTATCCAATAAAGCCTGGGGGTACTTCGAAGAGGCACGGTCTGCAGGTAGGTATCCACAGTCTTAGGGCAAATGCCCCAGGGATTAAAGTGAGCACAGGGTGGCCACAAAGCAGCACCAAAGCTACACCACCAGCGGCACAGGGGTGGATGGGTGTAGTGTTCAAATCAGTGTCGGGCAACCAATGCTTTCTAACGGAGGTCGTCGTTTTCGGAAAGAGGCTGCAGACTTGGACCAGGAGGCTGGATGAAGGTGACCTACGGTTAGCAGGTAAGTTGGATAGCGGGGGGACACCATCAACTGGGCTCCATAAAGTCAGGGGGCGGAAGATGCAGGGGTGCCTTTTGGTGTTGGGGTTACGCAACTGGTTCCAGTTGGGCTGCAGGCATAGAGTGAGAAAGGTGTTCCTGAATAGGTCAGCCACTGATACAGACGAGGTCAGGATTGCCAGGGAGACTTCACAGGATAGGTGAGCCACTCGAAATCGGGCCGAGGGCATCGGGTGCAGAGTGTGCTGGGGACGCGGATCCGCCTGGATCGGGAGTCCTTGAAGTTGGAGTTTCTTTGTTGGACAATTCGTGCCCTCGGAAGACAAGTCTTTTTCGAAGGCAGGGCAGGTCTCCAGGGTTCTTCAAAGCTGCTTAGCTGCAGGACTCGCTGGTTTCAGCTTGCATGTTCTCTGAAGCAGAAGACAGGCTGGTAGGGATTGGGCCAAAGCAGTTGTTGTCGTCATCTTCACTGCAGCACGGCTCTTTGGTTCTTCTTCTTAGGTTTTTGTATCTAAGGATTAAGGTTCAGGGGTGCCCATAAATAACTAAATTTAGGGGAGTTACAGGGGGTGCAGATTGGGACTAATGGGTCCCATACATTGAGTCTCTTCGCCTCTCTTATGCCACTCTCCAGTGAGGGGGAGCATATGCCTCGTCCTCATTGGAGGAGTTTCCTCATCTTTCAAGATCGAGGGGACTGAGATGTGTGCTTCACTTCGCCTCTCCCACCTGAGGGGTGGGGTCGGCAAAGGTGGGCACACCTCCCTTTCTCTGTAGGTTTTACCGCCGATTCTTCTGCCCCAAGAGGGGTCAGAACCGGCAGGAGCCAACTCCTGATAGCAGCAGAGGCTTGGGGCTAGTTAACAAAGGCAGCAAGCCTTTGAACCTTCCCCTTCGTAGAGCCTGCCCATCCTGGGGGAGGAGGGCATGACATCTCTGCCCAGTATGTGCTTTTTTGCAGGACCCAGAGAGGTGGCAGATGGCGGGTAGCCATTCAGGAGCCACTCCAAGTATAGTCGTTTTCCAGGGGGCATCTCTAAGATGCCCTCTTAGTGCATTTTACATTACATGCAACACTGGCATCAGTGTTGGTTTAATGTGCTGTGAAGTTTGGTACCAAACTTCTCAGTCTTCAGTAAATCCATCATGGAGCTGTGGAGTTTCTGCTGACAAACTCCCAGCCCATGTGCTCAAAATGGCTTCACTGCACTTACAATGTCGGTGAATGGCACGGACACTGTAGGGGCATATTGTTCATGCAGCTATGCCCTCCACTGTGGTACGGGTGACTTAGCCATGCCACAGGCAGTGTGAGTGGGCTTTAAACACATAAATGTGGGCCATGTCGACTCTTTAGTTGGACTGCACCAAAACACGCAGCCTGCAGTGGCAGTGTGTGGGTGTTAAGGTGACGGGTCTCTGAGTGTGGCATGCCCTCAGAGGGTCCTCTATGGTCACAAGGCCCTATGTACCAGGGGTACCATTTACAAGGGACTTGCATGTGGTCCAGAGGTGTGCCAGTTGTACAGTTTTGGGTAAGAATATAGGCCCTGTAAGCCTGATTGGCAGGGACCCAGGGCACACTCAGTCAAGTTGGCATCATTTATCTGGCAAAAGGGTAAGGAGTAACCGTGCAAAAAGGGGCACTCAAAGACTGAATTCAGACCATTAGGTTGTAGAAAACATTGTTACTTTGTTATTTTATTTCTAGAACCAAGAATCACTTAGTGCAGGTAAGTTTCACCGTGGTTTAAAAGTAGCAATACTTTTCAAGAATGCACTAATGGTTTGTAAATGCAGTTATATACTTTACAGTATTAAGAATGTTTTCTTTAGATGTCAATCAAGTACAGTTGTATGCTTTTGCAGTGATAAGGTTAAACAGTTCAGTGCAATAGATACAACTACAATGCAATCCTACAGAGGAAAACAATGTTAAACAGTTTGCAGGTAAGTACTCAACTTACTTCCCCAGGCTTTGGAGGTTTAGGACAACGCAGGGCAAAGTTCAAGACCAGGTAGGTGCTGCACCACCAGCGACACTAGGGCGGCCAGATGCAGAGGTTGCTGGGCACAATGTTATCCAATAGAGCCTGGGGGTACCTCGAAGAGCCACAGTTTGCAGGTAGGTACCCGCGGTCTTATAGCAAATGCCCTGGGGGTTAAAGTGAGGACAGGGAGGGGCCACAATGCAGCACCAAAGCTACACCACCAGCGGGACAGGGCAGTAGGTTGCATGGTGCAAATCAGCGTCTGACGCCCACTGTTTTTCACTGGAGGTCGTCGGTTTCAGAAAGAAGCTGCAGCCTTGGACAATGAAGCTGCAGGAAGGTGATCAACGGCTGGGCAGGTAAGTTGGATTGCGGCGGGATACCTTGGCACCGCCAGCTGTGGTCTCCAAAGTCGGGGACGGAGGATGCAGGGGTATCTTTTGGTGTTGGGGTTTTCTCAACTGGTTCTTGTCGCAGTCGGGGGGAACCTTCGAACAGAGGCTGCAGGCGTTCAGGGGAGTCCTGGATAGGTCAGCCACTAATGCAGACGAGGTCAGGATCACAGCGCAGACTTCACAGGATAGGGGAGTCACTTGAACTCGGGCAGAGTGTGTCGGGTGCAGTGTGCTGGGGACGCGGATCCGCCTGGATCCGGAGTCCTTGAAGGTGGACTTTCTTTGTTGGAGAATCCATGTCCTCGGAAGACAAGGGTCTTTTTCGAAGGCATGGCAGGTTCTCCATGGTTGTTGGAGACTGCTTAGCTGCAGGACTTGCTGGTTTCAGCTCGCAGAGTATCTGAAGCAGAAGACAGGCTGGTAGGGATGGGGCCAAAGCAGTTGTCGTCGTCATCTTCTCTGCAGCACGGCTCTTCGCTACTTCTTCTTCTTAGGTTGTCGTATCTAAGGAGCAAGGTTCAGGGGTGCCTCTAAATACCTACATTTAGTGCTGTTACAGGGGGGTGCAGGATGGGACTAATGGGTCCCTTCCTTGGGGTGTCTACGACGCCCCCTCTTATGCTACCTCCAATCTTCAAGATGCTGGGGACAGAGATGTGTGTGTCACTTCGCCTCCCACACCTGAGGGGTGGGATTGGCAATGGTGGGCACACCTCCCTTTCTCCCTAGGTTTTCCCGCCAATTCTCCCGCCCAAAGAGGGGTCAGAACCGGAGGGAGCCAACTCCTGATAGCAGCAGAGGCTGGGGTTAGTTAACAAAGGCAACAAACCTTTGAACCTTCCTCTTCATAGAACCTGCCCATCCTGGGGGATGAGGGCATAACACCTCTGCCCAGGATGTGCTTTTTTGCAGGACCCAGAGAGGTGGCAGATGGCGGGTAGCCATTCAGGAACCACTCCAGGGATGGTGGTTTTTCCAGGGCGAATCTCAAAGATGCTCTCTGAGTGCATTTTACATTAAATCCGACACTGGCATCAGTGTGGGTTTAATGTGCTGAGACGTTTGGTGCCAAATTCAGACTATTAGGTTGTACAAAGCATTGTTACTTTGTTATTTTATTTCTAGAACCAAAAATCACTTAGTGCAGGTAAGTTTCACAGTGGTTTAAAAGTAGCAATACTTTTAAAGAATGCAGTAATGTTTTGTAAATGCAGTTATATACTTTACAGTATTAAGAATGTTTTCTGTAGATGTCAATCAAGTACAGTTGTATGCTTTTGCAGTGATAAGGTTAGACAGTTCAGTGCAATAGACAGAACTACAATGCAATCCTACAGAGGAAAACAATGTTAAACAGTTTGCAGGTAAGTACTCAACATACTTCCCCAGGCTTTGGGGGTTTAGGACAACACAGGGCAAGGTTCAAGACCAGGTAGGTACTGCACCTCCAGAGGCACTAGGATGGCCGGATGCAGAGGTCGCTAGGCACAATGTTATCCAATACGGGGGTACCTAGAAGAGGCACGGTTTGAAGGTAGGTACCCGCAGACTTAGGGCAAATGCCTGGGGGTTGAAGTGAGCACAGGGAGGGGCCACAATGCAGCACCAAAGCTACACCACCAGGGGCACAGGGCGGTCGGGTGCAAATTAGCGTCTGACGCTTAATATTTTCCAATGGACGTGGTCGGTTTCGGAAAGAGGCTGCAGCCTTGGACCATGAAGCTGCCCGAAGACGATCAAGGGCTGGACAGGTAGGCTGGATAGCTGGGGGACACCTGGGCACCATCAGCTGGGCTCTCCAAAGTCTGGACGAAGGATGCAGGGGTGCCTTTTGGTGTCAGGGTTTTCTCATCTGGTTCTTGTCGCAGTCGGGAGGACCCTTCTAACAGAGGCTGCAGGCGTTGAGGGGGAGTCCTGGAAGGGTCAGCCACTGATGCAGACGAGGTCAGGATCGTTGGGGAGAATTCACAGGATAGGTGAGTCACTCGAACTCGGGCCATTGGCGTCAGGTGCAGCGTGGGACGGGGACGCGGATCCGCCTAGATCCGGAGTCCTTGAAGTTGGAGTTTCTTTGTTGGACAATCAGTGTACTCGGGATACAAGTCTTTTTCTAAGGCAGGGCTGGTCTCTGGGGTTCTTGGAGGCTGCTGGCTGCAGGACTCACCAGTTTCAGCTTGCAGGGCCCCTGAAGCAGGAGACAGGCTGTTAGAGCTGGGGCCAAAGTAGTTGTTGTAGGCCTCTTCTCTGCAGGACGGCTCTTCAGGCCTCCTTTTTCTCAGCTTGTCATATTAAATTAACCAGGTTTATGGTTTCCCTTAAATACCTTGATTTAGGGGCGTTAGAGTGGGGTACAGGTTGGGACCAATGGTCCCTTCCCTGGGGTGTCTACAACCCCCTCTTATGCCACCCTCCAGTGGGAGAGGGCATATGCCTCATCCTGATTGGGGGGGTCCCCTCATCTTCAAGATGGAGGGGTCTGAGATGTGTGCTTCGCTTCACCTCCCCCACCTGAGGGGTGGGGTTGACAAAGGTGGGCAACACTCCCTTTCTCTCTAGGTTTTCCTGCTCATTCTACCGCCCATAGTGAGAATCAGAACCAGTGGGAGCCAGTTGCTGATAGCAGCAGAGATAGCTAACAAAAGTGGCAGGCCTTAGAAGATTCCCCTTCGTGGACCCTGCCCATCCTGGGGGAGCAGGCATGATACCTCTGCCCAGGATATGCTTTGTTTCAGGACACAGAGAGTGGAGGCTCTCTACCCAGGGGCCAGAAACCTGTCTAGAGGTGGTAGATGGTGGGTAGCCATTCAGGAACCACACAATGGCTTGTTGTTTTACAGGGGGCATCTCTAAGATGCCCTCTGAATGCATTCTACATTAAATCCAACCCTGGCACAAGTGAGGGGTAACGTACCCATGCCACAGGAAGCATGGGTGGACATGGCACACAGGGATGTATGCTATCTCGATTCTTCAGCTTTGTCTGCACCAAACACGCAGGTGGAAGTGCTAAGGTGAGGGGTCTCTGAGGGTGGCATAATACATTCTGCAGCCCTCAGAGGCTTTCTCAGGTCACAAGGCCCGTGGTACCAGAGGTACCTTTTACAAGGTACTTGCATGTGGCCCAGAGGTGTGCCAATTGTGAAGAAAAAGGTACAGTATTGAGAAAGAACACAGGCCCTGGGAGCCTGAGCGGCAGGGACCCAGGGCACACTCAGTCAAGTTGGCAACATGTATCTGGCAAAACGTTAGGGGGTAACCATGCAAAAAGGGGCACTTTCCTACAATGTTCACATAGTTTTCCAAGAAAATGTAGAGTGCAGGCAGACAGGCACCGTGCAGAGTACAGGCAGAGTGCTCACTTGGCAGACTCCTAATGTAGTTCAGGAACAGAGTCCCCCATGCAAGGTCAATACTTAATTTTGTTTCCATTAACTACTTCCATCTTTTTCTGGATGAAGATTTCTTTGAGGATATTAAGCCCCAAACAAATGTACATGCCTCTCAGTTTCTGAGGAATCATTGAGGCACTCTGTTGCCTCAATCTGGGGCACACCTGGAGGCTCAAAACATCACTTGTGGAGTTAAAAGAAATTCTGAGCCTAACACTGAACATGGGAAACCTACACAACCCAACTGCACAGTCCTTCTACTCATGCGGTTTGAGCAAAACCCAGCTTCGCACTGGTCATGAGCACAGCTAGGTTTTGGATTTTGGAGCCTATGTTGCTTTTCAATGATAATTCTGTTGCATTGCCCCAGGATCACCCATACCGTGACAGACTGTTAAAAATACAGACTTTTGTGGAACATTTGTCTGCCAAGTTTCTAGAGATTTATATTCTTGGAAAGAATATAACAGTCAATGAGTCCTTGATCTTGTACAAAGGGGGATTTCTGTTTATGCAAAGCAAATCAAGTATTGATTGTAATTGCATTTACATAGCGCTTACTACCCCTGACGAGGCGTCGAAACACTTTTTCGCCAAGTAGCACGCTACTCCGGGACCTATAGAGGATTAGTGTTGAATTAGTATATTGAAACATGCAAGTAAATTTTAAGTGATGGATAGGTTAGTCAGTTATTTGGATTCGGAAGGATAGCAGAAGGATAGAAGAGGAAAAAAAAGGTTTGTATTTATATAGTGCTTGTTACCCCTGATGGGGTGTTGAAGCACGCTACTCCGCAAACTCATAAAGATTAGTGCTGAATTACTATGGTGAATATGAAAGTAATTTGAGTGGTGGATATTAGTCAGTTATTTGGAGTAAGAAGGATAGGGGAGGGATAAAAGGGAGGAAAGGTTTGCATTCATGTAGCACCCGTTACCCCTGATGGGAGTAGGACGCTACTCCGTAACCCATAAAGGATTAGTGTTGAAAAGTAGTATAGTGAAGTATGAAGTAATTTGAGTGGTGGATATATATCACTGAGGTATTTGAATAGAGAAGGGTAGGTTGCGGGATAGAAGAGGGAAAGAGGTTTGTATTTACATAGCGCTTGCTACCCCTTGATGGGGTTTTGAAGCGCTTTATTGGCGAGTAGCACACTACTCTGGAACCCCTTAGGATTAATGTTCAATTAGTATTGCAAAACATCAAAGTAATTTGAGTGGTGGATAAGTTAGTCAGTTATTTGGATTGAGAAGGGTTGGAGAGGGGTGGAAAAAGGAAAAAGGTTTGCATTTATATAGCGCTGGTAACCCTGATGGGGTGTTGAAACGCTTTATTGGCGAGTAGCACGCTACTCTGGAACCCATAAAGGATTAGTGGTGAATTAGTATTGTGGAATATGGAATTCAAGAAGTGAACATGTTAGTCTGTTATTTTGATTGAAAAGGAAAGTATGACCCCGTTACAGCATCAGGATCTACACGTTGTGGGAGAGCTCTACGGGTTATATGTACAGCCTAAGAGTATATACAGGAAAACACTCCACAATAATGCTGCAGGTTGCTCTTTCACTTTAGGAGTTAGTGAGTAGATTGTATGGCAGCTTGATCCCTCCTACCCCAGGCATACTAATCTTTATACCCCCCTGGGGTGGCATATAAGGGATGTTTAACCTCAATTTGCCCCAGAGAATCAGAATGCCCATTAGACCACCGGGAAATTGCTTCATTTACTGTTTTGACTTGAGCCTTCCTGCTGGACATGGGCCTGTGCTGCCTATATTCCCTGGGACAACAGTTTTTCTGCCCTTGGGGGGGGGTGTTTGCTCCCAATCTACTCCCCATGGGATAAAAAGCCTACTAAATCATAAGTGAATTGCAGAGTTAACTTTTTTGGGTGTGTGAGGCCCCTAGGACAAAATATGAAGAGTGGGCAGCCCACCCTATCATTGGTCTCAGCCCCTGTCCCTAAAGCCTTTAAAGCCCCAACAGTCTTTCTGCATTCCTGGTGCACTGAGCATCCCCATTCCCATGGCAAGCAAGAGGAAATTAAAATTGGTCTGGGGGCAAACATCAGATACGGACGCGCAGATTGGGGGTAAATTCAAATGTCATTTTCTTGCTATACTACCATGCTGACCGGCTGACATATCTGAAAACTAGACAGCAGGGGAGTCCAGTGCAGGGTGTCAGCTTGGAGGTGATTCATAAATTTGTCAGTCATCCCCTTCCCGTCAGGGGGAAGGAGTAATCTACTCCGCGTTCCTCTGGTGGAACAACTGGTCACCCGCCCTAATATAACTCACCCCCTAAGCATCAGATAGGGCCTAATCAAATTTATAAGGGGGAGGCTTGTCTCAACTTTTCCCACTTCAGTGTCTGGGTTCCCCTCCTCCAGTCTCAGGTATGTCATCAATACCTTCCCACTGGAGAAGCATACTCATAGGCATGTTGTGTATATGAATAGTCAAGGGCTTCTAAAATGGAAACCACAGACCTGTGTCACTCTATTTACTCATACACTGCACACCACCACACTAGCATACACACACATGCTTAAGTGCATAGAATCTTGGTGCTATGACCCAAGATAACAGTGACCAGCAGAACACTAATGCTGCCACCACTGTGCCACACGTGTGAAGCACCTGGAAGGGACAGTAGTTCATCTGTCAACATGAAGATTTCGATTGGTGCGCGCCTTGAAGTCCAGGACCAGCATAAGTCCAGAACCTCTCGCAAGTCAATGGCAAGCCCAGTCTTTTGAATACACACTACATTAGTGACTCACCATGCAAACTTCCACTATTTCCCTCAATCATCATGTAAAGTTGTCTAACTAAGCCTTTGCGTGACATCACTGACAGCTTTCACAACCATACGCCAAAACAATACCTCACTAACACTTGACCAACTGATTGACACTGTCACCACCCTATTTCATGCGCCTGCTATTTACAATGAACCTGAACACACAACAGCTCCTTTTTAAGATCTTGACAGCATTCTAGATCACCTTCACACTCTGGTCCCTCTGAACATTCTTGTGGTTTGAGTTTGTAACAGATACACAAACACCCACATACAGAATACAATCTCCTCTCTACTTCATGCTGCCCAGATACTCATTAATATTCACACATGCTCTACTCACAACACAACAACCTCATACTGGCCTCTGGACACAGAGGCTACCTTCGTGTCCACATCCCGCTGATCATGCCTGCATTCACATACCAGTTACGCAACCTCCATGATGATTCACTGATTGTCAACTCATCTATCTCTAGATATAAAATTCTATACTTTATCCCTGTACCACAGTGCACAACAATATCTCTACTTCACCCAGTCCCAACATCTTCTATGACCTCAGAAACACACTTCCCTCACTCTTAGATCCACAATTGCATCTCAGAACCTTTAACCCTCCAGCGCCACATGCAGAGCAATGGATATATTGATATTCCACCTAAAGCCAAACATATTTTTCACAAGACATGCCCAGGGCTAAGGAAATCCAAAGCTAACTTCAACCATGATTTCCCAATAACTTCCGTTAGTGACAAAGGTGGTTGACTTACAGTTTTTACCGCCGCTACTGGCACATGCACAGCACTCTTTCAATTTGTATTTTATTTGTGTGAGAAAATCAGAATTATTGGCTCATGCTCCTGTAAGCCATACAACGCTAAGGATGCCTTTACAGTTGCACTTTTTATCACCAAAGCAATCAATATACATAAAAGTATTGTTTTATGATGTCAAATATTTTGTCATGTACTTTTGCTACTGTTATTGATAAAAATAGCTATTTGTAAGAGCTCTTGTTTTTACTCTTGGTGTAATCATGTATTATTATTGTATTGGCAACTACGTTTATGGTTGTTTACATACCGAATAACGTTTTTGAATCGAATCGCCTTTATAGTATTATTCAGTTTATTACGACTAGAAGTGGTACAATCAGAGTCTTCTTCAGACGTTTACTCTAATGCAAACATAAAACAGAAACTTCTTTGCTTCTGGGAATTGATCTCCATCAGTCAAACCATTCACTAATTTCTTTTTTATGTAATTCATGAAGGGTCCTTCTTTATCACTTCATCTCATTTTCCATTACTCTGGCTAGTCCCTCTCCCACCATCATGACCAACTGTTACTTTGTTTTTGTCCTGCATTTTATCTCCTTCTTGGATGCTCAGGAATCTCAGGTGGGAGTAAGTTACTAAATGTTGCAGACTTTTCATTTATTGTACCTCAAAATTATACTCCATGATCCACACTTGGATCTCTGGGAGCTACACCTCCATTAAATACTCAAAGATATATGAAAGAGGTTTGTGGTCAGCTTAGCTTTAAATTGATTGACTGACTAGTAATATTCAAATACCTTCATCTCCACTGCAGAATACTGTATGTCACTACTCACGCCCTAAGAGACAAATGCAACATTTCTTTTATTCTTCCATTATTGTACACATATATGTGGATGACACACAAATCTTCTCTTTACCCTCTTTCACTATAAAGGTAAATTCCTACATCTCTAACTTTAACTTACCTGTTTCCTAACTATCTGCTACTACGTCACCATTGACTTTCTTCTACTTAATGCTGTAAAATCGAAAATCACCACCACCCTTCTCATCTCCTTCACATCTCGGAGACCATCATTCCATCCTCCACAAGGAGAAACGAGGGAATGATTATTGAGGCTATTGATTCACAATTGAGGAATCCTCTCTTCCACAGGATTGGGACAGAGCATCAGCTCCCAAGCATTAGAAAGCTCCAGCATCACCTCCCTTTCCATCCCACTACAAATCTCCTTTGTACATCTGTCATAAGTAATCTAGATTACTGCAACAGCTTGTTCATGGAACTCAACAAGTAGGCATTCTCTCCAATTGACAATGTTAGCAGCTTTTCAACCTAACATTCTTCTCCCTTTCACTTAAAAAAACATCTCCCCCTCCTGCCGTTAGGGTGTTTGAATCGCAGCCAATGGCAAAGACCAGCATGAAATCTTTATCCTAATCTTCAAATCAACTTATGGGCTGGACCTTCACCCGTCACACCTCAACTTGATCACTGCAATCTGCTAATGCACACCTGCTCCCAGTTCCCACTTGTGCTATTTTTCCCTACTTTGTACCCTGAAACCCCCCCCCTCCCCCCTCCCAGAGAGCTCAATATCATTTCCAAACGAGCCACCATTAAAGCTAGCTTCAAAACACCTCACTGACCAGAAGTTTTACCACCATGGTGTAAAGGCCGCATCCAGCCATCTGTCTGCTCACCATCAGCCCGGGAAAATATAAAAATGTGAATGTGTTTAAGTAAGTGTAATGTGCATGTCCTGTGAGTACATCATCCTGCACCTTGGCTTCCCTGACCACCGTTCTATGTAAATCAACACATCTGTTTATTGTCCTCCATACTGCAATTGATCTTTTATACGATTTGTTATTCAAATCCAATCCAAATAAATTGTGCCTAAACCAATGGCAATCAAGCCTTACTTATTAAGTTTAGTTTCACAATGATACAAAATTCCAGCCACACATACTTACATGTCCTTTATGCACGTATAAAACCATTTTGGCTATCACACAGAGAGGCAAGTGTTTGAACTAATGTTTTAGCAAACATTTCATTGTCTTAATTCAAGAGAAAAATGGACAGTTTATTTCCTTTAAGAAACTTAACATCACTAAATTCATGAATAAAGGTGAAAAATGTAAACTTTTAAGTGCTCCCATAATGTCAAATGTTGTACTTAGAGACACAATCTGGGCATGCAGACCTTGCTCAGAACAGGATTCAGGAGATGGAATACTATGAGGATAGCTACCCTGAGTGATGTTTGTAGACCGAGGAGTCTAAAAGCATTTCACCTACTTAGAATTGAATATGAGATGGCAGATACTGAGGCTTTTCCTTACCTGCATCTGTGCTAGGCCCTAAAATATTTGTGGATCTTAAGAATGAGGCACAGGACACCTCGTCCATAAAGTATAAAGTGTTAAATTAATATTTTCATACACAATGGCATCCAAGATCTACAAACCTCTGTTCAACAACCATGTAGTATGAAATTTCTCCAGGCTCGATGGCTGGCTGATCTAGACCATATTGAGAAAGCTGTTTAGGAATAAATGATGTAACCTAAAGAAGTGAGGAATCGCCAAGCTCCAGGCAGGTACAATATAAAATTTGACGTAGAGACTCTGATTACAAGCAATTGCTGCAACATTTATTCCTCCAAATAAAATCCAACTTCACTGAGTTGCAATTTGTTGTGTAACAAAAATACCACAAAACTATGAGTCTTTCCTCATAAATAGGGAGTAATATGCAGATTTTAGTCTATACTACATCAAAATCAGCATGATCTGGTACTTACCAGGATTCACCCCCTTTCAAGTTATATCCGCAGGTTTGACCTGCTGAAATGTATCCAGAGGATGTGATTTTTATTTCACTACTTAACTACTGCTACATATATGTGCAGTATTTGGAGTTACTGTAAATTTTGCATTTTTAAGGCCAGCTCATAGTGAGAGCCTGTAGCTACTATACTCAAATACAGATGTTATGGTTTGGTGAAACTAATAACCATGCATGTTTGCGAGGATGCAGCCAACCACATACTTTTTGCCTTATTTGGAATGCCATAGTTATGTGTGTTTTGGAAGGAGGTTGTGGAATGCCTCAGTAGCATCATTGAGCTCTCTGTGCCTTTACATACTGGCGTAATGTTGTTTGGGATGTCAGATGCCTAGAATCCTGCCTTTGAAATATGTCACAACAAACAAATGATGGACGGAATGCTGACAATGCAGACATTCTCCCCCAGTCAAGAGATCTGGGTTAAATCCATCGTTCTTTTGCCCACTACGCCACCCCAGTTTAGACATGGCCATATGCAAATCAGTCTTGACCCTGTGCCTCTTGGGAACAGTCCAGCCCGAACTGCCAAGCCATGTCTTCCCTGGACCGGAATCAAGCATCCTAGGACCGGTTTCTGGCTATCAGCCGTCATCAGCCAGGATAGCTTGACTCCAGTGGCGTAGTGAGCACGGGTCCCACGTCTGGGAATACCCATCCCACTTAGGGCGAAAAGCGTTACAACAAACAAATGATGGACGGAATGCTGACAATGCAGACATTCTCCCCCAGTCAAGAGATCTGGGTTAAATCCATCGTATTCCCAGACGTGGGACCCGTGCTCACTACGCCACTGGAGTCAAGCTATCCTGGCTGATGACGGCTGATAGCCAGAAACCGGTCCTAGGATGCTTGATTCCGGTCCAGGGAAGACATGGCTTGGCAGTTCGGGCTGGATTGTTCCCATGAGGCACAGGGTCAAGACTGATTTGCATATGGCCATGTCTAAACTGGGGTGGTGTAGTGGGCAAAAGAACGATGGATTTAACCCAGATCTCTTGACTGGGGGAGAATGTATGCATTGTCAGCATTCCGTCCATCATTTGTTTGTTGTAACGCTTTTCGCCCTAAGTGGGATGGGTATTCCCAGACGCGGGACCCGTGCTCACTACGCCACTGGAGTCAAGCTATCCTGGCTGATGACGGCTGATAGCCAGAAACCGGTCCTAGGATGCTTGATTCCGGTCCAGGGAAGACATGGCTTGGCAGTTCGGGCTGGACTGTTCCCATGAGGCACAGGGTCAAGGCTGATTTGCATATGGCCATGTCTAAACTGGGGTGGTGTAGTGGGCAAAAGAACGATGGATTTAACCCAGATCTCTTGACTGGGGGAGAATGTATGCATTGTTAGCATTCCGTCCATCATTTGTTTGTTGTAACGCTTTTCGCCCTAAGTGGGATGGGTATTCCCAGACGTGGGACCCGTGCTCACTACGCCACTGGAGTCAAGCTATCCTGGCTGATGACGGCTGATAGCCAGAAACCGGTCCTAGGATGCTTGATTCCGGTCCAGGGAAGACATGGCTTGGCAGTTCGGGCTGGACTGTTCCCATGAGGCACAGGGTCAAGACTGATTTGCATATGGCCATGTCTAAACTGGGGTGGTGTAGTGGGCAAAAGAACGATGGATTTAACCCAGATCTCTTGACTGGGGGAGAATGTATGCATTGTCAGCATTCCGTCCATCATTTGTTTGTTGTAACGCTTTTCGCCCTAAGTGGGATGGGTATTCCCAGACGTGGGACCCGTGCTCACCACGCCACTGGAGTCAAGCTATCCTGGCTGATGACGGCTGATAGCCAGAAACCGGTCCTAGGATGCTTGATTCCGGTCCAGGGAAGACATGGCTTGGCAGTTCGGGCTGGACTGTTCCCATGAGGCACAGGGTCAAGACTGATTTGCATATGGCCATGTCTAAACTGGGGTGGTGTAGTGGGCAAAAGAACGATGGATTTAACCCAGATCTCTTGACTGGGGGAGAATGTATGCATTGTCAGCATTCCGTCCATCATTTGTTTGTTGTAACGCTTTTCGCCCTAAGTGGGATGGGTATTCCCAGACGTGGGACCCGTGCTCACTACGCCACTGGAGTCAAGCTATCCTGGCTGATGACGGCTGATAGCCAGAAACCGGTCCTAGGATGCTTGATTCCGGTCCAGGGAAGACATGGCTTGGCAGTTCGGGCTGGACTGTTCCCATGAGGCACAGGGTCAAGACTGATTTGAATATGGCCATGTCTAAACTGGGGTGGTGTAGTGGGCAAAAGAACGATGGATTTAACCCAGATCTCTTGACTGGGGGAGAATGTATGCATTGTCAGCATTCTGTCCATCATTTGTTTGTTGTAACGCTTTTCGCCCTAAGTGGGATGGGTATTCCCAGACGTGGGACCCGTGCTCACTACGCCACTGGAGTCAAGCTATCCTGGCTGATGACGGCTGATAGCCAGAAACCGGTCCTAGGATGCTTGATTCCGGTCCAGGGAAGACATGGCTTGGCAGTTCGGGCTGGACTGTTCCCATGAGGCACAGGGTCAAGACTGATTTGCATATGGCCATGGCTAAACTGGGGTGGTGTAGTGGGCAAAAGAACGATGGATTTAACCCAGATCTCTTAACTGGGGGAGAATGTATGCATTGTCAGCATTCCGTCCATCATTTGTTTGTTGTAACGTTTGAAATATGTCAAGCTTTTAAGGATGTAGGATTGGGCGCAGTGCATTGAGAAATTGCCAGACTGTGGAGGCGGAAGATAGAAACCACATTTTGCGAACTGGTGCACGGCAGCAGAATAGGATATCCATACTGGTTGAGGTCGTCTTTACATGTTTATTAAACTAGGAGACCTGAGGAGAATGTTCTTTGAAGAGAGACTAACTGGTCTGAATGAAGGTGGTCATCCAATAATAAATTATCTATGAACCACATTGAGAATCAGAAGTCAAGTCAAAAATTGGGGATACTGCTGTTAAACCTGGTAGGGTCTCCAACACTCTTGCCCAGCTGAAATCTATGGGAGCCATACCAGGAGATGGATGGCAAACACTCGGTCGCCATGATCATCACTCTGATACACCTGGATGAGATGCCCCATGGGAGGTCTGATTTCATTGAATAATGGAGGATGAGCCTCTTTCTCCAGCATTCATCAGAGTCACTCTACTATGTGTGATTTGGAAGTTTGGGAAAGCTGCCATTCGTTACTGGTCTCTCTGGGATCAAGCCGTCCTGTGTCTGTTTCTGATGTTGCGGAGGCTGTATCCAGGCCTAGCACCACACAGGCGTCTTTGATTTTGTTAATGGCGAGTTAATGGCCCTTGAGGGTGAAGTGAAGGCAGAAAGGGTACCATCAGCTGGTGGGTATTTTTTCTCTCAGCAGGTAGGAGGTTACATCTTTAAATTCTCGTCGTTTATCTAGGGTGTAAAGGGAAACTTCTTGAAACAGCAACAAGGCATCGTCACAGAATATCTTGTTTTTTAGCTCTGCAATGCCTGGAGATTCCGATGTGGACAGTGCAAGGGATTTTACTGATTTCACCCTATTCCCTGCCACTGTGGGAGAAGACATGGGAGGGCTCCACTCTTTGCCGTTGTTAATTGTAATGTCCTCTATGCGCATGGCAGTGCTGAAAAAGGTTGAATGGTCTCGTCGAGGCCCTTGTAAAAGTGTCTTGTTGGGTGACACAAAGCTCTAAGCTGCCTCGGGCGTCTGTTATGGGAGAGGGCCCAAAAGACCGCAGGACTAGAAGCAGTTATCTTGACTGGGAGTGAATGTTTGATTTGCTCTGCATTCCGTCCATTTGTGTGTCTTTTGCTTTCTTGCCCTAAGTGCGCCGGGTATGCCCAGACGTGGGTCCCCGGCTCACTGTGCCACTGGATTCAAGCTAGCCTGGCTGATGAAGGGTAATGCCCCAAAAACAGTAACAGGATGCTTGCTTTCGGTCCAGGGAGGACCTGGCTTGGCAGTTCGGGTAGACTGTTCCATGAGCCACAGGGTCAATACTGATTTGCTTATGGCTGGGTCTAAACTGGGGTGGCATGGTGAGCACAAGAACGATGGATTTAACCCAGATCGCTTGACTGGCGGGTGAATGTTTGATTTGCTCTGCATTCTGTCCATCATCTGTGTGTCTTTTACTTTCTCAACCTAAGTGTGCCGGGTGTGTCCAGACGTGGGTTCCGGGCTCACTGTGCCACTGGATTCAAGGTAGCCTGGCTGATGAAGCGTGATGCCTCAAAACCGGTCCCAGGATGCTTGTTTCCGGTCCAGGGAGGACCCGGCTTAGCAGTTCCGGCTGGACTGTCCCCAAGAGGCACAGGGTCAAGACTAATTTGCACATGTCTGGGTCTAAACTGGGGGGGGGGCATGGTGAGCAAAAGAACGATGGATTTAACCCAGATCTCTTGACTGGCGGTGAATGTTTGATTTGCTCTGCATTCAGTCCATCATCTGTGTGTCTTTTACTTTCTCATCCTAAGTGTGCGGGTATGCCCAAACGTGGGTTCCGGGCTCACTGTGGCACTGGATTCAAGGTAGCCTGGCTGATGAAGGGTGATGCCCTGAAACCGATCCTAGGATGCTTGTTTGCAGTCCAGGGAAGACCCGGCTTAGCAGTTCGGGCTGGACTGTTCCCGAGAGGCACATGGTCAAGACTGATTTGCACATGGCTGGGTCTAAATAGGGGGGCACTATTCTTGTGGGGACTTGGGTGCGATAACACACTCACGCTGTGGGGACTTTTAAACTGTGTTTATTGCTTTACTTTTTAAGCCAACCGGGTGACACATATTTGTTGTCCATCCATGTCCCTAGTACAGCTGCAGCAGTCAACTCACTCGCAGTCAAAGAGGTTTGTCACTGTCTCTTCTCTCATAGTCTGTGCCATCAATTTGAGTCCAAAAACCACAAACAGAGATACAAGGGAATGAGCCTTCTCTAACTCCCCTCCTGGGAATACCGCAACTCACAAAAACAGAGAAGGACTAAAAGATACAAAAAGAGAGACCCAATCATGAATTATTCTATTAATTGTTCTGTCAGTGTCCCTAACCTACCAGGAAATGTGTGTAGAAGGGGTTAAAAGAGGGATAGGGGGATAGAGGGGACAATCAATAGATTTTTTAATACTGCCCTCACCCACTATATAGCAGCATGCTTCATCATAGGGCCGCTTTCAACGCCCAGGTGCAGACCAACACACTGGACGGAGCGCTGATTTTTTTAAGTGAGGTGAAAGAGGGAATTAGGGAGGAAAGGAAAGAGTTTTCCCTGGAAGGGATCACTGGTGCAGAAAAAAAGAAGAAAGATAAAACTACCTACGGAGGTACCTCCTGTATTCCTTTATTCTTGGTCCACCTTGACAGAATTAAAAATGAAAATAAGGGGTATAAAGGAGGATTAACTACTCCTAAACCCCCACTGCGATTACCAAAATGTTTCAGCCATAATCCTTTGCCCAACTGGGTTATTTGCCATCTTCAGGGTGTAGATCCCTTTATCATCTGGTCCTAATCACAATTTGATCAATTGTTAAAAATTTTTAAATGGTTGACTCAACCCCACCTGCCCTCCGATATCGTTGGAGTACTCAGAGTGGCACAAAAGAGCACACTGACCATTGACGAAAGGGTGACTACAATGGGCCCGGGTTGAAAAAATATCTTATGAGACTCGGATTTAAAGTGACGAATGTGTTACGGAGAACAAGTAAGGCTGAGCCAACCACCCACAACCCCCTTTTATTTATTTATTTTTTTAAATATTTTTTTATTAAGAACATTGGGCATCAGTAATTCACAGGATCTATACACACTTACTTCATTGACAGTACAAATATCGTTTTACCTATCCGAAAGCACCACTTGTACACAACTCCGTTTATCTTTTGTCTACAGCACCCACCACCGCCCCCACCACTTTCCGTCCATTACTTTTATTCCGACCTTCAGGCATCTTCCGATTGTGGTGGGTCACAAATATTTCCCCTGAATTTGTTCCAGTCTCCCCAGATTCTTGCCCATTTTTGGGGGCATCCCCGATGTACATACACTGCCCGTTCTGCTACCATGGCTTCATCCATATCCTTACACCATTCTCTCAGCGTAGGAGACTCACTTGACCCCCACCTCCTTGCTATATTTCTTTTAGCAACCATGGTTCCCAGTGTTACCCAATCCTGCGCCGGGTGGGTTAGGTCAGTCGGCTCCCATATGTTTAATAAGCAACGTTTCGGTTCTGGAAGCACTGAGTCCCCCACGGTTTGCGACATAGTCCTCATTATCTTGATCCAATATGCCCTAATCTTCGGACATTCCCATATCGTGTGGTAAAAGGTACCCTCCTCCCCACATTCCCTCAGACAGAATTGATGCGCAGCCATCCCTATTTTGAAGAGGGTCACTCTGGTATAGTACGTACGGTGAAGCACTTTCAGTTGCATCAACCGCATGCGTGCCGCTATTGCCACCTCCCGAGGGGCCGACAGCGCCTCCTGCCATTCTCCCTCATCCAGCTCTCCCAAATCTATGACCCATTTCCGTCTAAGCGCCGACGTAGGGTCAGGTAGATTATTTACCAGCTTACGATAGGTGAACGAAGTGGCCCTTTTATGCATATATTCAGTCAGTAATATATCCTCTAAAGGAGTGGCCTCGACCAGGACAGTGCCTGCAGGTATAACCGCCTGTAGCGCATGCTTCACTTGCATATATCTGTAGAATTCTGATGCAGCAAGTTCATACTTGGTCTGTAATTGCTCAAACGAAATTACCGCGCCCTTTTTCCAGAGATCACCTACCGTAGATATCCCGATCGCATCCCATTTATCAAAGCCTTTACTATTCTTCAACCGCCCAAGGCGCTGAGAGGTCCAGAGTGGAGTCATTTGTGTAATAACCCCCTTCCAACCTAGCCTGGCATGTGCTTCATACCAAATATGTACCGTGTGTGCTGTTGGCCCAATCAGGTGTTTGGATCTTGTTCTATTATACAGCACAGACATGACTCCATCCTCTCCCAGGCCCTGTCTATCCGCCTGGAATGCCGGGTCAGTTTGAGAGGCGTGCATCCAGCTATTAATCACTTTTAATTGGGCCGCCCAGTAATATAGTTGTATACTCGGGAGGGCTATACCCCCGCGGTACCAGCTTCTGACCAGCTTTACCTGTCCAATGCGCGCCGGTTTATTTCCCCAGATCAGACCTGAAACTTCCGACGCAATTGTTTTAAAATAGCTCAGTGGCACTCGAAACGGGGTATTCTCCAAAACATACAAAAAACGTGGGAGTGCCATCATTTTTAAAAGTGCCGCACGCCCCAGTATTGACAACGGCAGACCGCGCCACACTCTCGCATCACGCCGAAACCGCTCCACGGGGGGTCCAAGATTTCTTTGCTGGAAGTCCTCAGGTGTAGATGTAATATGAATACCTAAATATTTGAAGGTCGTCTCCGCGACCTGTAACGGGCAATCCCCGGGAAGCAACGGCGTCAGACCATGCAATACAAATAGGACCGATTTGGACCAGTTGATGGTGTATCCGGATACCCGCCCGAATATTTCACAGATATTTAAGAGCGTTCGGATAGAGCGTTCGGGGGATGCCAGGTATAGCAGCACATCATCCGCATAAAGGGAAATGCGGTCTTCCCAGTGTGGTGCCCATCGAAGCCCACGAATCATCGGTTCCCATCTGATCCACGCCGCCAGCGGCTCCAACACCAATGCGAAGAGCAGCGGGGACAGCGGACACCCCTGGCGCGTTCCCCGCGCCAGCGGGAAGTCTCCGGATATGTGCCCATTGGCCGCCACATGCGCTATTGGGTTAGCATAGAGCATCCGTATCCACGCACAGAATTTGGGGCCAAAACCGAAATGTCTGAGTACTGCAAAAAGATACGGCCACTCCACCATATCAAACGCCATTCGCGCATCAAGAGAAAGGATAACCGCCGGTTCCTGAATGTGGGACATGCGCGCTATTACTCCCTGTAGCCGCCGCAAGTTAAGAGCTGTGCTCCTATTTGGCATAAACCCAGACTGGTCTGGGTGAATTAATGTCGCCAGATAAGGGGTCAATCGTGCCGCCAGTAGCTTGGCCAATATCTTGGCATCGGCGTTAATTAAGGAGATCGGGCGGTAAGAGGAGCACTCCTCAGGAGGCTTTCCGGGCTTCGGGATTGCCACTATGGTGGCCACTCGCTGATCTCGGGGAAGCTCCCCCACCGCCAGGCTCTCGAGATACATATTCAAAAGGTAGGGAGCCGTCACGGCAGCAGTCTTTTTATATAGTTCAATGGGCAAACCATTAGGACCCACTGCCTTTCCCGATTGCAGGGAGCCAATGGCCAATTGTACCTCGTCTACCGTTAGGTCAGCTTCTAAGAGTAGGGCTTCTTCTGGGGATAGGCTAGGCAGCTTAACATCCTGGATGTACGTCTGTGCCTCTATCGTGTCTATAGTCGTCTGCAATACGTATACCTGCTTAAAATGCCCGGCTAAGATACTCACTATTTCCTCCGGCGCAGCCACCAACGAGTCATCTGGTGCTCGCAGCCGTGCTATCGTTCCCTGCGCTCGTTCCTTTTTATCCAGCCAGGCCAAAAGTTTATTAGCCTTATCGCCTAATTCGTATACTGTGTGCCGCGTAGCTTGGATCTGTGCCCTAGTCGCCTCCAACTGGTAGTCCCTAAATTCACTTTGTTTGGCGCGCAGCGCCTGGGACGTCTCTGAGGTCGAGTGCTGCGCGTGCTGCTATGTAGCAGCGAGCAGGTTTGATTCAATGTTGTCCAGGTCGGCTTGTTTCGCCCTCCTATGGCTTACTACCGAGGAGATGATCTGTCCTCGAACCGCCGTTTTATATGCCTCCCAGAGAGTGCTCGGGGACCGAACTGAGGAAGCATTCTCCTGGAAGTAATGTCGTGTTGTTGTGAGTACGTCCTCTGAGATCTTAGGGATTTGTAGATATCCCGGATACACAGGGTAGACACGCCCACAGGGTAGACACGCCTCCGCGCGTGTATTTTAACATGATGGGTGAGTGGTCTGAAATGCCCCGAGGGCGAATGTCAACATCCACCACACTCGCAAGATCTCCTGCAGCTGTAAAGAAATAGTCAATACGTGACAGACTATTATGCACCCCCGACTGAAAAGTGTATTGCCTCGCCTCTGGATGCCTGTATCTCCACACATCAGTAAGCCCAAGAGCCTCGACCAACCCCTCCAGACTCGCTGTGCCCGTCTTGTTCTGCCTGGGGGGGGTGTCTATCTTGAGTTCCATCGATAACCGCATTAAAATCTCCACCCACCATTATCACCCCCTCTGGAAGACTCAGCAGAAACGCGCTAAGCGCCGGAAGAGCCACCGAGTGAAGGGCCGGGGGGATGTACACGGACACAATATTGTATTGTTTCCCCTCCCACTGACAGGATATTGCCGAAAGCGACCCTGGTCATCCGTCTGTGTATGGTGTATGACCAGCGGGAACTGTTTACGCACTAAATTCCCCACACCCCTGGAGCCCAAAGAGAACGCCGAGTGTACCACCATTTTGTACCCCCAGTGATCCAGAGCCTTGCAAGCCGAGCCCATCAAGTGCGTTTCCTGCAGCAGGGCCACCACCGGTGCACTTCTCCGTAAATATTGTAGAACAAGACCTCTCTTTATTTTATCCCCCAGCCCATGTACATTCCACGTGAGAAGCATTAAGGGGGCTACCGGGGACATCCCAGTCATCTGCGACTTGGACTCAGGTCGTTTCTGGGTCATCCCTGTCCCTCTCGCACCTCCTGTTCCCTCTCAGAATCATGTACGTTGTGCATCCATAAGATTTCCCTATCCCCATAATGGAAGTGTGCCATACCCGCCCTTCTGTAAAACTGAACCCCGAACAAAAAACACCAATATTTAGTTTCCCCCTCACCCACCCATCTCCCTACCTCCCCGCTCCTCCAAACCAAACTTTCTCTGACATGTAGTGGTCCCTCTGGTAGGGTACATAGCATATCCAATAGTTGTTGCAATAAAGACCCCAACCACTGCATCTGCAAGTGCTTGTTCATCATAATTCGGCTACCCCAAAGAAACCAAAACAAATCCACCCCCCTCCCTGCGTCCCTGCCAGACGGACCCCCAACTATCCGCCACCCCAACTTAGCAGAGTGCTTTACTCCCATAAACAGTACTTGCGTGCGGGGGAAAGAAGTCCGTGGAGCACCGCCGCTCATCCCCTCCTCAAATAGAGATTGACAACAGGAGCATACCACAGACCCACCTTCAGCCTCGTCGTTGTATTTCTATACCCACCACATTCAAGTGGGAGGATCATGCTGTAGATATTTGGGCCCTGTAACGTTCACCTTCTCCATCTTGGTGAAGCCATACAACGTCTCTTTGTGGAGGTGCGACCCAAATAGGCCATAAGACCTGACTTTATGCCTCGGTTGCAGTCTGTAGTGGATGGCCGACCCTCAGCTCCCCTTCTTGGTCCTGAGTGTCACCATCTTCCCTGCGTTGCTGTTGCCGCCTCTCCGCGCCTCTGGGTCCTTTCACACGCCGCCACCCCTCGAGCCACTCATGGGCCTCCTCTGGGCTTTCAAAAAAACAGGTTTTTCCATCCACCACTACACGCAGCTTTGCCGGGAATAACATAGAGTAGGACAGTTCCCTGCGTCTAAGTTCTTTCTTTATGTCAAAAAAGCTCCTGCGACGTTCGGTCACCGCTGCCGTGTAGTCCGGGAAGAATGACACCAACGAGTTCTGGATCCGCAGCGGCGGGGCCACCCTCGCTGTTTGCAGTATAGCATCCCGATCCCGGAAGTTGAAAATGCGAGCAAGGACTGGTCTAGGGGGAGCCCCTGGCTTGGGTCTGCCCCCCGGGACTCTGTGCGCCCTCTCCACAGAGAAGAAAGTCGAAAGCCCTCTGGGTTGGAGTTTGCGTTTTATGAGATCTTCAACGTATAAATCCATAGCTGGACTCCCTTCATTTTCAGGAATGCCTACGATACGGACGTTGTTGCACCGAGAGCGCCCTTCCTGGTCGTCCAGTTTTTCCATCATAAACTTATTCTCTGCTTCCAACTGACCCACCCTTTGAAGCAGTGCGGTGGTGTCCTTCGAGAGCATTTTAGTCACCTGTTCAACCTCCGTTACCCTGGCCGTCATCTTCTGAAAATCTGCCCTCAGGAAAGAGACATCAGTGGAGATGGACCCCACCATGGAATGCACTTTGTCGAGAGCCGCCATAATATCTTCCAGCGTCACTTTCGACGCTCCCTCTAGCTCAGAGCTTTTGGCAGGTACGTCTTTGCGCTCGGGCGGAGCGGGAAGGTCTTTCTTGTAGGCGTATTTATCCAATTTGCCCTGCGAATGCGTCCGGGGACCCCTGCCCCCCATGTTCGCCCACTTGCACCCTGCGCTAACCGGTAGTCGCCGCCGCCTGCCGCGGGAGTATACTCCACGCGCGGCCTGTCGGGTTTTCTGGCGCGCTGGTAGCTGAATCCAGGCGGGGCCTCAGATCCTCGATGTGCCTTCAGTAACTGCGTCCAAACACCGCAACACGAACGCTACGGCTAATCATACAGGGCTGCCGGTGCCTTTAACAGATCAGCGTGGGTCCAGGGGCAAAGTTCGTATGCTCACTAGACACCCTTCCTCTGCATGGGCTGCTAGGGTAGTATTGCGCGCTCCACACCAGTCAAGAGAACAGTTATAATGCCCACCGCTACCTGCACGAGGCCCGTCTCTAGAAGTCCCCTTGGATCTCGCGGACCAGCCCCTATGCGTATCTCACAGGCGAGATGTTTGATCGTTTCGTAGTGCCTAGATCCCGGTCCTCGCCATGTCCATTCCCTCGCGTTCTGCAGCACTGGTCTCGCCGCTCCTAGTGTGTGTGCGTAAATCCACCAACCACACAGGTGCCACACAAGTCCTCCACGCTAGTAGCAGGGGCGCCGGGTCAGAGGCTGGGGACCAACATCCAGTGCCCCCCGGCAGCCCGGGTCCTGTGTATTTTTTCTGTGCGCCTCCGCTCAGCGATCATCACCGGGGCAGCACTGGCCGCCATCACCACCGGCCGCGCCCCTCCCCGAGCGCGCACCACCTCCGTGCCTCCCTTCCTGCCTCGCGGGCCGAGGCAGGTCTGCACACGCTTCGGGGGGGAGCAGGGGGGGACAGAGATGACCCTTCGATGTAGCCGCTAAGCGCACTCAGGCACCCGATCCAGTCACTGCCTCCGACCCGCGCGCCACTTGTATTCCGCGCCGTCTCACCGCTCACGTCCGCCCCCAACGGTCCACAGCGTACTCCAGTCCCCGGCTGCCGTCATGCGCTCAGGCCACAATCTTCAGCGCGTACCCGCCTGGGATCCGTCCGTCCGTTCTTTTCGGAGAGCAGCGCGATCAGCGTCCTTCACCTCCGGCTGCTGAGAAATGAAGTTTGAGGTACCATTAATGTTCGGATTTATGATCGGATTGATCGGGGAATCGGTGTCACCGCTGGAGCTCCTCTAAGTTGCGGCCATCTTGATCGGCTGCTGGCCACGCCCCCCACGCTGTGGGGACTTGATTGCACTGTGCGGACTTGAACACAGGTCCCCACAAGGCAATGTCTTCTGAATGATAAACAAGCTTTGGCATAGCCAATAGGTCTTGCCTTTGGTTTTTATGTGTTTAGCCAGAACTTTTGGCTATGTTGTAGAGCATTGTGGCTGCTGTGCATCATGCTGAAAAGTTATAATAAAAAGTGTTAAGCATTTTTGTTACCTTTATACAAACCAAGATGACATTATATACAACTGAACAACCTGATTAAAAAAAGATTTTAACAAAAAAAATGTCTTCTAGTTTTTGGGAATTGCTCTGCTGGCAACTTCTTCCTGCCTGTTTTCATGCTTGTTTGTTAGAATCTTTTTTGTTATGGGGGAGCGGGACATAAATAACGGGGGAGTGGAGGCTGGAAAACAGTAATTTAATAAGAACACGAGCTGCGAACTAACACTAGGGGAGAATCAATAGATGCCAGAATCTGAGGGCAGACTGACGTGATGCTTAGGTGGTGCGCGGATGCAAAATGGTGGTGGTGAGTGAGGTTTGGTGCTCAGGTGGTGCCACTATATGGTGTGGATTGGAGATACGTTGTGGATTGTAGAGTTGTGGAGTTGAAATGTGTTGTTTGGTGTGTAATTATGTGGTGTGTATTGGAAATGTGTAGAGTTGAATTGTGTGGCCTGGAACTGTGGTGTTGAATGAAATTATGCTTAGCGAAATTGTGTCATGGTGTGGAGTGCATTTATGTTGATTGGTGGTATGTGGCATAGAGTGTAATTATGTGGTGTGTGATTATGTGGCACTGAGTGGTATTATGTGGAGTGTATTTATGTTGCATTGAGTAGAGTGTAAATATGTGGCGTGTAATTATGAGGCACTGAGTGGTATTATGTGGAGGGTATTTATGTTGCATTGAGTAGAGAGTAGTTATGTGGCTTGTAATTATGTGGTACTGAGTGGTATGTGGGGTGTATTTATGTTGCATTGAGTAGAGTGTAATTATGTGGCGTGCAACTATGTCACACTGAGTGGTATTATGTGGAGTGTATTTATGTTGCATTGAGTAGAGTGAAATTATGTGACTTGTAATTATGTGGCACAGTGTTATTATGTGGAGTGTATGTTGCATTGAATAGAGTGTAATTATGTGATGTAATTATGTGGTACTGAGTGGCATTATGTGGAGTTTATTTATGTTGCATTGAGTAGAGTGTAATTGTGACATTTGATCATGTCGTACTGAGTGGTATTATGTGGAGTGTATTTATGTTTCAATGAGTAGAGTAATTACATGAAGTGTAATTATGTGGTAGAGTGGTATTATGTGGAGTGTATTTATATTGCATTGAGTAGAGTGTAATTATGTGGCGTGTTATTATGTGGCACTGAGTGGTATTATGTGCAGTGTATTTATGTTGCATTGAGTAGAGTGTAAATAAGTGGAGTGTAATTATGTGGCACTGAGTGGTATTATATTGAGTGCATTTACGTTGCATTGAGTAGAGTGTAAATATGTGGCGTATAATTATGTGGCACTGAGTGGTATTATGTGGAGTGTATTTATGTTGCATTGAGTAGAGTGTAATTATGTGGCATACAATTATGTGGTACTGAGTGGTATGTGGGGTGGATGTATGTTGCATTGAGTAGAGTGTAATTATGTGGCGTGTAACTATGTCACACTGAGTGGTATTATCTGGAGTGCATTTATGTTGCACTGAGTAGAGTGTAATTATGTGGCATGTAATTATGTTGCACAGTGTTATTATGTGGAGTGTATTTATGTTGCATTGAATATTGTAATTATGTGACGTGTAATTATGTGGTACTGCATGGTATTATGTGGAGTGTATTCATATTGCACTGAGTAGAGTGTAATTATGTGGCATGTTATTATGTGGCATTAAGTGGTATTATATGGAGTGTATTTATGTTGCAATGAGTAGAGTGTAATTATGTGGCGTGTGATTATATGGCACTGGCACTGAGTGGTATTACGTGGAGTGTATTTATGTTGCATTGAGTAGAGTGTAATCATGTGGCGTGTAATTATGTGGCACTGAGTGGTATTATGTGGAGGGTAATTATGTTGCATTGAGTAGAGAGTAGTAATGTGGCTTGCAATTATGTGCTACTGAGTGGTATGTGGGGTGTATTTATGTTGCATTGAGTAGAGTGTAATTATGTGGCGTGCAACTATGTCACACTGAGTGGTATTATGTGGAGTGTATTTATGTTGCAGTGAGTAGAGTGAAATTATGTAACTTGTAATTATGTGGCACAGTGTTATTATGTGGAGTGTATGTTGCATCGAATAGAGTGTAATTATGTGACGTGTAATTATGTGGTACTGAGTGGCATTATGTGGAGTGTATTTATGTTGCATTGAGTAGAGTGTAATTATGTGATGTGCAATTATGTGGCACTGAGTGGTATTATATGGAGTGTATTTATGCTGCATTGAATAGAGTGTAATTGTGACATGTGATCATGTTGTACTGAGTGGTATTATGTGGAGTGTATGTTGCATTGAGTGCAGTGTAATTATGTAGCACATAATTATGTGGCACTGAGTGGTATTATGTGGAGTGTATTTATGTTGCAATGAGTAGAGTGTAATTATGTGGTGTGTGATTATGTGGCACTGAGTGGTATTATGTGGAGGGTAATTATGTTGCATTGAGAAGAGAGTAGTTATGTGGCTTGCAATTATGTGGTACTGAGTGGTATGTGGGGTGTATTTATGTTGCATTGAGTAGAGTGTAATTATGTGACTTGTAATTATGTGGCACAGTGTTATTATGTGGAGTGTATGTTGCATTGAATAGAGTGTAATTATGTGATGTGCAATTATGTGGCACTGAGTGGTATTATATGGAGTGTATTTATGCTGCATTGAATAGAGTGTAATTGTGACAAGTGATCATGTTGTAGTGAGTGGTCTTATGTGGAGTGTATTTATGTTGCAATGAGTAGAGTAATTACATGGTGTGTAATTATGTGGTAGTGAGTGGTAGTATGTGGAGTGTATGTTGCATTGAGTTGAGTGCAATTATGTGGCGTGTAATTATGTGGCACTGAGTGGTAATATTTGGAGTGTATATTGCATTGAGTGCAGTGTAATTATGTAGCACATAATTATGTGGCACTGAGTGGTATTATGTGGAGTGTATATTGCATTGAGTGCAGTGTAAATATGTAGCACATAATTATGTGGCACTGAGTGGTATTATGTGGAGTCTATTTATGTTGCATTGAGTAGAGTGTAATTATGTGGCTTGTAAGTATGTTGCACTGAGTGGTATTATTTGGAGTGTATGTTGCATTTAGTAGAGTTTAATTATGTGGGGTGTAATTATGTGGCACTGAGTGGTATTATTTGGAGTGTATGTTGCATTGAGTGCAGTGTAATTATGTAGCATATAATTATGTTGCACTGAGTGGTATTATGCGGAGTGTATTTATGTTGCATTGAGTAGAGTGTAATTATGTGGCGTGTAACTGTCGCACTGAGCGGTATTTTGTGGAGTGTATTTATGTTGCATTGAGTAGAGTGTAATTATGTGGCGTGTCATTATATGGCACAGTGGTATTATGCGGAGTGTATTTGTGTTGCATTGAATAGAGTGTAAGTGTGTGACGTGTAATTATGTGGTACTAAGTGGTATTATGTTGAGTGTATTTATGTTGCATTGAGTAGAGTGTAGATATGTGGCGTTTAATTATGTGGCACTGAGTGGTATTATGTGGAGGGACTTATGTTGCATTCAGTAGAGAGTAGTTATGTGGCTTGTAATTATGTGGTACTGAGGGATATGTGGGGTGTATTTATGTTGCATAGAATAGAGTGTAATTATGTGGCGTGCAACTATGTCACACTGAGTGGTATTATGTGGAGTGTATTTATGTTGCGTTGAGTAGAGTGTAATTATGTGGCGTGTAATTATGTGGCACTGAGTGGTATTATGTGGAGTGTATTTATGTTGCATTGAGTAGAGTGTAATTATGTGATGTGTAATTATGTGGCACTGAGTGGTATTATGTGGAGTGTATTTATGTTGCATTGAATAGAGTGTAATTGTGACATGTTATTATGTGGTACTGAGTGGTATTATGTGGAGTGTATTTATGTTGCAATGAGTAGAGTAATTACCTGGTGCGTAATTATGTCGTAGTGAGTGGTATTAGTTGGAGTTTATTTATACTGCATTGAGTATAGTGTAATTATGTGGCATGTTATTACTTGGCACTGAGTGGTATTATGTGGAGTGTATTTATGTTGCATTGAGTAGAGTGTAATTATGTGGCATGTAATTATGTGGCACTGAGTGGTATTTTTTGGAGTGTATGTTGCATTTAGTAGAGTTTAATTATGTGGGGTGTAATTATGTGGCACTGAGTGGTATTATTTGGAGTGTATGTTTCATTGAGTGCAGTGTAATTATGTAGCACATAATTATGTGGCACTGAGTGGTATTATGTGGAATGTATTTATGTTGCATTGAGTAGAGTGCAATTATGTGGCGTGTAACTATGTCCCACTGAGTGGTATTTTGTGGAGTGTATTTATGTTGCATTGAGTAGAGTGTTATTATGTGGTGTGTAGTTATGTGGCACTGACTGGTATTATGTGTAGTGTATTTATGTTGCATTGAGCAGAGTGTAATTATGTGGCTTGTAATTATGTGGCACTGAGTGGTATTATGTGGAGTCTATGTTGCATTCAGTATAGTGTAATTATGTGGCATGTAACTATGTGGCACTGAGTGGTATTATTTGGAGAGTATGTTGCATTGACTGCAGTGTAATTATGTAGCACATAATTATTTGGCACTGAGTGGTATTATGTGGAGTGTATTTATGTTGCATTGAGTAGAGTGTAATTATGTGGCACTTAGTGGTATTATGTTGCGGGTATTTATATTGCATTGAGTAGAGTGTAGTTATTTGGCTTGTAATTATGTGGTATTGAGTGGTATGTGGGGTGTATTTATGTTGCATTGAGTAGAGTGTAATTATGTGGCGTGCAACTATGTCACACTGAGTGGTATTATGTGGAGTGTATTTATGTTGCATTGAGTAGAGTGTAATTATATGACGTGTAATTATGTGGTACTGAGTGGCATTATGTGGAGTGTATTTATGTTGCATAGAGTAAAGTGTAATTATGTGATGTGTAATTATGTGGCACTGAGTGGTATTATGTGGAGTGTATTTATGTTGCATTGAGTAGAGTGTAATTATGACGTGATTATGTGGCACTGAGTGGTATTATGTGGAGTGTATTTACGTTGCATTGAGTAGAGTGCAATTATGTGGCGTGTAATTATGTGGCTCAGTGTTATTATGTGGAGTGTATCTTGCATTGAATAGAGTATAATTATGTGGCGTGCAGTTATGTGCCACTGACTGGTATTATGTGTAGTGTATTTATGTTGCATTGAGTAGAGTGTAATTATGTGGCGCGTAACTATGTCGCACTGAGTGGTATTTTGTGGAGTGTATTTATGTTGCATTGAGTAGAGTGTTATGTGGTGTGTAATTATGTAGCACAGTGGTATTATGTGGAGTGTATTTATGTTGCATTGAATAGAGTGTGATTATGTGACGTGTAATTATGTGGTACTGAGTGGTATTATGTTAAGTGTATGAATGTTGCATTGAGTAGAGTGTAAATATGTAGCGTGTAATTATGTGGCACTGAGTGGTATTATATGAAGTGTATTTATGTTGCACTGAGTAGAGTATAATTATGTGGCGTGTAGTTATGTGGCACTGACTGGTATTATGTGTAGTGTATTTATGTTGCATTGAGTAGAGTGTAATTATGTGGCTTGTAATTATGTGGCACTGAGTGGTATTATGTGGAGTGTATGTTGAATTCTGTATAGTGTAATTATGTGGCATGTAATTATGTGGCACTGAGTGGTATTTTTTGGAGAGTATGTTGCATTGACTGCAGTTTAATTATGTAGCACATAATTATGTGGCACTGAGTGGTATTATGTGGAGTGTATTTATGTTGCATTGAGTACAGTGTAATTATGTGGCACTTAGTGGTATTATTTTGCGGGTATTTATGTTGCATTGAGTAGAGTGTAGTTATTTGGCTTGTAATTATGTGGTACTGAGTGGTATGTGGGGTATATTTATGCTGCATTGAGTCGAGTGTAATTATGTGACGTGTAATTATGTGGTACTGAGTGGTATAATGTAGAGTGTATTTATGTTGCATTGAATAGAGTGTATTTATGACATGTGATTATGTGGCACTGAGTGGTATTATGTGGAGTGTATTTATGTTGCATTGAGTAGAGTACAATTATGTGGCGTGTAATTATGTGGCTCAGTGTTATTATGTGGAGTGTATGTTGCATTGAATAGAGTATAATTATGTGGCGTGCAGTTATGTGGCACTGACTGGTATTATGTGTAGTGTATTTATGTTGCATTGAGTAGAGTGTAATTATGTGGCTTGTAATTATTTGGCACTGAATGGTATTATGTGGAGTGTATGTTGCATTCAGTAGAGTATAATTATGTAGCACTAATTATGTGGCACTGAGTGGTATTATGTGGAGTTTATTTATGCTGCATTGTGTAGAGTGTAATTATGTGGCACTTAGTGGTATTATGTGGCGGGTATTTATGTTGCATTGAGGAGAGTGTAGTTATTTGGCTTGTAATTATGTGGTACTGAGTGGTATGTGGGGTGTATTTATGTTGCATTGTGTGGAGTGTAATTAAGTGGTGTGTAATTATGTGGCACAGAGTGGTATTATGTGGAGTGTATGTTGCATTGAGTGCAGTGTAATTATGTAGCACATAATTATGTGACACTGAGTGGTATTATGTGGAGTGTATTTATGTTGCATTGAGTAGAGTGTAGTTATGTGGCATGTAACTATGTCGCACTGAGTGGTAATTTGTGGAGGGTATTTATATTGCATTGAGTAGAGTGTTATTATGTGGTGTGTAATTATGTGGCACAGTGTTATGTGGAGTGTACTTATGTTGCATTGAATAGAGTGTGATTATGTGACGTGTAATTATGTGGTACTAAGGGGTATTATGTTGAGTGTATTTATGTTGCATTGAGTTGAGTGTAAATATGTGGCGTGTAATTATGTGGCACTGAGTGGTATTATATGGAGTGTATTTATGTTGCATTGTGTCGAGTATAATTATGTGGCGTGTAATTATGTGGCACTGAGTGGTATTATGTGGAGTGTATTTATGTTGCTTTGAGTAGAGTAATTATGTGGCTTGTAATTATGTGGTACTGAGTGGTATGTGTGGTGTATTCATGATGCATTGAGTAGAGTGTAATTATGTGGCGTGTAACTATGTCACACTGAGTTGTATTATGTGCATTGAGTAGAGTGTAATTAGGTGGTGTGTAATTATGTGGTACTGAGTGGTATTATGTGGTGTGTATTTATGTTGCATTGAGTAGAATGTAATTATGTGGCGTGTAATTATGTGGCACTAAGCGGTATTATGTGGAGTGTTTGTTGCATTCAGTAGAGTGTAATTATGTGGCGTGCAACTATGTCGCACTGAGTGTTATTTTGTGGAGTGTATTTATGTTGCATTGAGTTGTGTATTTATGTGTCGTGTAATTATGTGGCACAGTGGTATTATGTGGAGTGTATTTATGTTGCATTGAATATAGTGTAATTATGTGATTTGTAATTATGTGGTACTGAGTGGTAATATGTTGAGTGTATTTATGTTGCATTGAGTAGATTGTAAATATGTGGCGTGTACCACAGCTCAAGTGCTTTTACATGGAACCTGTAAAAATAATTTCCACATGGTCAAGTGGGTGTTTAAATAGGGCAAGTAATGACGGGAAAGGTCGGAATTAGCAGCAATCACAGGAGGAACGTTTATCTCTGTGATCTGTGGCACGCTCATGCATATTTCATTACAATGCATCAAACTGTGCAGTAAATCGATAATTACCACAGTGCTGTGTGAAGGAGAAATACCCTAGGCCAGGCCCCTGGCAGCACGTTGGGCGCTGCTGTGACACATACTTCATCGGATGCCTGCGGGCACTGGTGTGTGGCTTCCCGCTATCTCCCCATCTCCAGGAATAACAACGTGTTCTCTTGGCGCAGTCAATCCCGTGACCTCAAAATCGATGCCTCGGATTTTATCACTGTTAGAGGGAAGCAGCAGACAGCTGCTACACTGGGTAAACATTGACAGATTCATAAATACACCACCTTCCCAGCAATTAGCTGCTTAAATTCATCGGATTCGGGTGCATAACAAGCTGCGAGGATATTATGAACAGCAGAAATTTAATTATTATCTGAAGTGACTTTGCATCTGCTTTGCATTCAGAGCAAGAGGCCCAGATAAACAACCTCCCCTGGGGGAAAATTTTTGTAGCACAGAACAGAACTGAAGAACAAGCATTTCAAAGAAAAGCAGGGCGGCGCGGTAAGATCAATTAGTAACCTGATAAGCGAAAGCATGTGACCCAGAAGGAATGCAGCTGCCAGCCTGCTCGCTCCCTAGAGCAAAACGCCATGGGAGTGAACATTTTAAGAAAAGGTGGGACATGCACCCGCTTTTGGCCAATTGTGTGCTTTCATTTTTTGAAAGCCACGTGCAAAGGCAAATAGAATGTGACAACCACAAGCACGAGCTTACAGAAAGCTTTCAGCATGTCTGGAGTGATTTCAAGAGGCCCTCTCCTAGGGCAGTGCATGTGCTCGACCTAAAAATGACTTCAGGAACATCCGTTCCAATTTTTATAACTTTTTTAAAAATTGCCTTGTGGGGACCTGTGTTTTATTAAGTGGGTTTATATTTTTGCTTAGCTCTGCCCCTGTAGACAGGAGGCGGTACTGCAGTCTTAAACACAGCATTTAAACACACGTTGCTCACCAGATCCACACACTAGTAGCAGAAAGGACAGATATTTCACATTAAAAGCTGTCTATCCCAATGTTTTTTCAAATATTTAGAAATTCAAACTATCTGTTGCTCTATTTATTAATACAAAACCTTATTGACAGTTTGACATGAAGCTACTGAATTTAGACTTTTGGGGTCTAAAAATTGTTAGTGGTTTGATAATATTGCTAAAAGCAATTTGAGTCAGTTTTGAACCCCATAATACTTCACTATTGCCATTGATCCATGTTTTCAAATAAAGAATGACGGTGGAATACAATGCAATGCAATATAAACTGGTTTGATCATTTTTGGCAAGTAACCGAGAGGCATCAAAGGAAATTGTTCCAGTTTAATGCTTATGCCCGTAATGCCGTGCCTTATATTGCTTTGCCTTTGTTTAAATATTAATATGCACCATGGAATATGTTCATGAGGGACTAGCTTTGTTTTGTGGTAAGGGCAACATCTTCATAGGCAGTGAACTGAAGCAATGTTACTCCCACAGCATGGGGAAGTTTATTTTTAACAGAAAAGGCATATGCTTATAATAGTGAACTTCTTAGAAGATATATTTAAATATCACCATAATATGTACGTACATTTAAAACATTTGAACTCCTTAAACTGTTCCTAAAGCTTTCCAAATTAAAACAGTTTGTTGCCATTCCCTAGGCTGGGTAAAGAATCATCATAACAAGCATTGGCAAGCCAATAGCTCTTGCCTGTGCAAGAGCTATTGGCTTTGCCAATGTGTTGCATCCATTTTGTTCACCAGCATCATGCATGAATGCTGTTCAACATTACCAAAAGTTAGTGGCATAGAGGAGAGTGGCGTGGAGTGCCATATAGTGGAGTGCCATAAAGTGGAGTAGAGTGTGGTAGGGTGGAGTGGTACAGAGTGGCATGGGGTGGTGTTTCATAAAGTGGGGGGTTGTGGAGTAGAGTGGAGAGTCGTGGTGTTTCATGAAGTGTTGTAGAGTGCAGTAGAGTGGAGCAGTGTTTACCACACATACATTCAGAACGCAAGGTAAGAATATAAGGTAAGTGAAACTTTATATATTTATATATATATATATGTGTGTGTGTGTACATGTGCGTGTGTGCGTTCCTGTGTGTGTGTATATATATATATTCACTGAAAAAACCATAGGTTTCACACATGTTATAGTTAGCGGAAATTTTACTGATAAAAAACCAGTGAAATTGCCCCGTTATAGTTAGTGCTGGCAACTATAACTCACGCGACCGCAATCCTCTGCTGATGCTAATACTGTATTTAGACACTTATTTGCCCATGTCTTCTTCCATACATTTTTAGCTATACATATATTACAAATATTTTTTTTTCATAAAGACACATATGTCATCAGCAGAAGATTGCGGTCGCGTGAGTTATAGTTGCCAGCACTAACTATAACGGGGCAATTTCACTGGTTTTTTATCAGTAAAATTTCCGCTAACTATAACATGTGTGAAACCTATGGTTGTTTCAGTGAATTTGCAAGGTTTTTTAAATGCTAATTCCTAACTATAACGTGTGTGAAACCTATGGTTTTTTCAGTGAATTTGTACGGTTTTTTAAATGCTAAGTTACTTTACGCCATTCGAGGCGTGCGCGCCCACTTAACGCAGTTCGTTCCGTGCATGGTTTTTATCAACTTTAATAAGCCCTGTACATTTGGCACAGGGGGTGGGGTCAATGTGGATAGTGTTTTTTTTATTTCGATTTTATAATTTCATGTTGCCAAATTTTTTTTTTTTTTACCTATTAATAAGCCCTGTACATTTGGTGGCCTCCGGCCACCAAAAGCACAGGGGGTGGGGTAAGTGTGGATAGTGTTTTTTTTTTTTTTTTTTTTTTACCGTACGCTTACGGTAAGCGTACGGTAAGCGTACTCGGCGAAATTGCCGAAAAAAAAATAAAACCGTTTTTGCTCTTGGGGGATGTTTGGGGACTCCCTCAACATGACTGTGTGGGAGGGAGTTGTCAAAAATGCCCCGTAACATGTTTTTGGGCATCAAGTTTGAGAAATAACTCTCAATGCGAGAGACAAAATGGCGGACGCCGCTTCCTGGTTTCGGCCGATTCGAATGTTTACTAAGATCTAAGAGCCAATCAGAATCGCGCTCGCGCACGCCACCGTACGCTTACGGTAAGTGTACGGTAAGCGTACCGTAAGCGGGCTCAGATATATATATTGATTTAAAGGCTATTTTCTCAGAATCTACTGAACAGATTTACACCAAACCTACAAAAGGCACTTCCTTGACCTAGGGACTACCTCTCTGCCAAATTTCTAGTAATTCTGTTCAGCCGTTGGGCTGTAGCTCGTTCTAAAGGTCCTATGGAAAAATGCATGGGAAAAACGCGTTTTGGGACCCCCCTTTTATCTCAGCCCCCGCTTGACGAATCCCCCCGAGACTTTCAGGGTAGGAGCGGAGCGTAGCGCCCCACCTATTTTGAGAAATTCGCGAGGATTCATCGACCGGCGCCAAAGTTATTCAAAATAGAATGTTGAGGTTTTCCTATGGAAAAGGGGTCCTAACTATAACTACCTACTGGCGACCGCCAGTAGGTAATATATATATATATATATATATATGCTTCACCGTCTGCGTCCCATTAATCTGATGAGGACGCACGGCACTGAAGACTCCGATATGTTTTCACTTCTTCTTTATTAATTTTGATTCAACACCATAGTGCAACCAAACAGACGGACGGTCTACGCATTTCAACACCCAGCCTTCTACTGGAAGTTATATATTTATATATGTGTGTGTGTGTGTGTGTGTGTATATATATATATGTATATAATAAATCCCAATCCTGGCGGTAGCAAAACAGTCAGGCACAGACTCCGTGAAGTAATGGCAAAAAAGTAGAGTTTAATCCAAGCAAAATCAAGACGCGTTTCGACGGCAAGCCGCCTTGTTCACTACGTCTAAAAGTATGTATATATTTATATACATTTGAATATATGTATATATTACTTTTTTGTTTAATTGGAGGACCCTTACCACCCAGTAAACCCACCCTTAAACCCTAAAAAAATCTTTACTACCCTTACCCAACCCCTAACACACTCCTAAACCCTAAAACACCCTTACCACCCTATACCCTTAGCCACCCCAACCCATACATTTTATATATATATATATACATATATATATATACACACACACACAAATATTTACCTTAATTATACTTACCTTGCATTGTAAAGGCATGTATGGCAAAGGCATATTTGCGGTAAAGGCAATGCATGGTAAAGGAATTGCATGGTAATGGATGCGTGGTAATCGCATTGTGTGGTTCCGACCATATGGTAAAGACTGTTTTCCCAGTCAGGGCCCTTCTCTCCCCAGGTTGCAGCTCAAAGCAGTGTCACCTGGGTTTCTCCCTCATGTTTGCTCTTCAAGGAGTAACTCTGCTCCCCCTCTCAGGTACACCTGAAGTTTGTAGTGCTGATCCCATCACGGTCAATGGAAACACTGCTTAGAGCCTGTTCAGTCCAGCTTGGGAGCCCTGGATGGCTGATGTGCACCACTCACTGTGGCCATCCTGGATTTGCCAGCCACATGTGCTCTGAGTTTCATCTGAGCACTTTTCAGCCAGGCGGGCTTGTTGCACCTAAATTTTCATCAACTGAGCCTCTCCCCACTCTCAGGGCTCCCAGATCAGCAAATTTATGAAAATCTCCAGTTGAGTGGGCTTTATTTACTAGGTTTGGTGAGGACCTGGAACACAAAGCTCTGTTCGTTTTCACCCTATCCACTGCCTGGATATTAGTTAATCACCCTTTTTTCCATGCTCTCAGATGCAGAGACAAGGCCGAAGATAGTGATAGAAATTCCAGTAACAAAACTCACTTGGGATAGTTATTCAGTGTCATATGTATCCCCACTCTTCTGAATGGTGAGGTGAATGGGATTGGTGAGAAGGTACATTGACGCAGACAGAGTATCCACCAGATAGACTGCTACCAAAGGTAAGTAGCTTTTTTTCTGATGGATACTTCTAAGTAGATTTTTTTCTGATGGATACTTCTAACTGCAGATTCTGCACCTCTTGAATCATTACCCAAGTAGCATTGCCATAGTGGCGGATCTAAAGAGATGGTCAAATCGGGACGTTTGCAGCACAGATCTGGCAAAATGGCAATAATGCATGGGGATGGTAAGGACTGAAGCCTACACTGCAGCCTAGCAGATAATGCAAAAGAAACAGTATTTGCCAAGGGTAGTATGAGTCCTGATGCTCTAAGGAGTCTCCTTCTTGGCAAAGGCATACCAGATTTTGATGCACACCACAACCTATGAGAAACAGTCCGCTCCTAATCACATTGCTTTTCTTGGAACCAGCATAGCCCAGGAAAAGCTGATCATTAATCCGGTTCTGAAGCAAAAACATAATGCAACACAACCCATCCCAAAGTAAGACAATGAAGACACCAACAGTCAGATACACAAGGGGCAAGAAATAGCAGAAAAGTCCATAATTCCATGTAGATTAATTCCACCACACCGATAAAAGGCTAAACTGGCCAACTTTTACAAACATGCTATAATGGGTGGGTAGCTTTAGGTATTACACCACATATCCATATTCTGGCAACTTACAAACAGCAATCTGCTTGCAATGTTTAGGGGGTCACAGCTGAATTTAAAAAAAACACACACAAATGCAGACTACTTGGCCTCACAGAAGATTTATTACCCAGGAACACACTGAAACAGGAGGCCTTACTTCTTCCTACTTGAACGTCATACAAGTTTGGGCTCACTGGAAAATGTTATGTATTGAAAAATCAACAAAATTGAATTGGATACTGGACGCATTCTTGAGATTCCTGACAATTGAATCTCACTTCTTGTTCATCATTTTAATAGTTGTTAATATTAGATTGCCTGAATTTGGGCCGGAAACGAAACAATATAGTAGACGCTCCTTTTCTAATTGTTGTGATGTAAATTGCATAGTTTTGTCTTCTATGCAGTGGGGCCATGAAAAGTTGAGTGTGGGATCACTGATGATAATACGATACACTTGTGCAACGGTAGGGCCTACATTGCTTTGGCTTATCTTTTGAGTGTGTACTAGTGTAGATCAATTCTTACGTTTTTGCAGGTGGTGGCTACCTGCAGTCATCCAGGAACCAGGACTTACTTCAGTCATCAGACTTTGACCCAGAGCAAAAAAGAGAAAAACAGAAAAGGGAGAAATGAGAAGGAAAATAATATCAAAACAGCGAGAAAAGGCAAAAGCAATGATGAAGAAGAGACTCCAAGAGTGAGGTAAGGAGATCGGAAATGTGGGGTGGAGAAAGAAAGATGCATGGTGTTGTGTCATCACTAGACAGCCAAGGTATTTGGCAAGCTTGTCATTTGGCAGTGCTTTAAGAAAGCTTTGTGTCCTAGCACATTTCTTAACAAATGAAGCACTAACTAGATATTCTAAGGCCTGGTATCACAGATTGAGCATAAACATTTACAAGATTGCGCACACTCGTTCACAGTGTGTTAGCTTGTTCCTTTGAGCTTTTGCTTTCTGAACTCAAGTGCAACTACTGTTTGCCTTTTTCTTTGGCACTTCCTCAAAACTGAATTCACAGCATATCATTTACCAATAGGGTAATGTAGGATGGATAACTTCATAAACATTTTGAACTAAAATTTCACACACTAAAATGAATTCCTGGATAGTATCCTAACTCACTGGAGATAACAAAGGCATACAGAATGAATGCTCACCAAAAAGCTGTTAATGCATTTCCTGAGACGTTAAGAAGGTTTACCTCTGCATAGGTGTCTTACCTTTGAATGCGCCTGACCCGGCTCCTGCGTTAAAGGCCACCGTAACAATGTAGACAGCAAGGGATAGGAAAATTAGAAAAATCTTCCCCGTATCGTGCTGAGCCATTATAAGATGCTAAAACAAAAACCAAAAACATGCTGTAATTGTCATGCATTGACTGTACTTCTTTGCACTGAAATCTTAAACAACAGTATGATTAAAATATTTGAAAGTCTGTGAATTATAGTTACACGACATTGACCTACAAAAAAGCATACTGTGAGGAACAAAGTATCATCCCAAAACGTAGGTCAGGATAACATTACATTAAAAAAATCTTTAGTTAGGTAGGTTATATATTATTGTTTAGACATGTCTATAAAACAATGTACACACAGTGACAGTAAAACTCCCACACCCTACCCCCATTACCCACCACCTACGCATGCCTCCCCATGGCAAGCCACAGTAAAAGACACGTCATATGAATATATATAGGGCTCCCGGTATTATGGTATTTATATTTTTGTCATTTCCGTCTGTATTTATCCATATTTATTTTTTGCTAATTTTACCAGTATTTATCCACATTTATTTCAGGTTTTGTGAAAAAATTAAGCTGAAACGTGTATATTTCTGCATTTATTCAACCAATTAATGTGCACTTGTGCCTCAACGCCTGACATGTTTCAATGATATATACACACTCAGATGGTAAAATCTGAACTTGTAAGAAAATATATACATTTTAGTATCAAGGTTGTGCACATCTACTGCAGTTTAAGGTTCTTTACTAAAATCCCTATATTTTGTTAATTCCCTTGTTTGGCAATCCGCACAGCTATTGTCTGGCAGTCATGATTGACAGCATTTAGAATCACTCAAAAACAACCCATATTTACATTTTTATCCACATTTAAAAATAAATACAGACAGGAAAATAAATGGTTTTCTGTCTGTACTCATCTGTAAAAATCTGTAAAAATGCAAAACAGGAATCCTGAATTATATATTAACAAATTTGCTGTTTCAGTATTCCTCCTCATAATCGACACAGATCCTTTCAGCTTTAAGGAATAACGTTCTCTAACAATACTTCTAGCCCAAGCTACCTTTCAGATCATTTGCTAGTGTACAAGCTACATCAAAAAACTCCATGTTCGTGGGAAGTGCCAGTGCGATGACGTATATTATATTTTAAAAACAATGGTTTTCAAAATCTGACATCGTAAACTATAACAATGCAAACAATCTAACAGGAAATGCGCATTAAAATTTAAAACACAAAACACAGTTGCATCCACTTTTAAAAAACGAAAATTCAACGCCACCTGAAATTTTTATAGCATCAGGCACAACTGAGGGCTTGGCAAAGCAGCTATACAAGTATACATCCTACAATTATCCCAGGAATCCAACATGAAGACTTGCACTTATTAAACGAAACTTGATAGAAGAACCACTAAGTGTCCATTATTTATGTTTGTACTCACGGTTTACCCCATGTACTAAAGTCACTTCAATAACTGATAAGACGTGTGCTAAGGAATGTTATCTGTCCGCTGAGGGTTTCCTTGAAACGTAACACAAATCTGGTGCCCTGGATTCTCTTCTACAGCCACTCTCAACTCCCCTTTCCAAAGATGGGACACCTCCATTACTCTAAATGTTTTCATCTTCAGTAGTGCCCCGTTATTCAATAGTCTTTCTCTGACTTGCGCAGCCCACTTTAGATCACTCCGTATTAGTTCTATAGCACACCAGATTCCCTTCCACTCGTATCGCCGGACACATTGTGCCTTTGAGTAGGCCTAGCAATTTATCAGGTATTTGCCCTCACACATCTCCCAGCTTGCCTCTGTACGTAGGGTCAGCAATTCAGCCCCATATAAGCATTGACTTGGAACCATAGCGTTATAGGCTGTAAGTACCGGGGTCAGAGAAGGTCCTCTGTATGTGGTTTTAAATTTGACTAGGCCACCATTAGTGGAAAGAGCACGAGCCTCCACCGTTTCTTTGTGCAGGGGCGAATGTTATTTGTTATGAAACATCATACCTACATATTTATAAGTAGTTACCACCGCCACCTTATTGTTGCCTAATACCTACTTATATCGTTTTATCTTTTTCCCCAAAGGTCATTATTTTTGTTTTCTCCATATTCCCCTTTAGTTTATTAGCCACAATACACATTAAACCTCCCTAACTTCCTCTGTAGGCCCACTTGTGTCAAATCTAAAATGGCCAAGTCATCCGAGTAAAGGATGTCTTAGCCCATAGGGATTCTAGAAGAGAGAGACCTATTTAAATCTAATTCTACTTGACCCCAATTCTGGTGATGAAGTTCCTGAATGATTGCAAGTAAGCTACAGGGAATGTTCAGGTGCCGAAGTTTCTCCCACAATATAGTGCGATCCACTAGGTCGAAAGCTGAACTAAAATCGATAAAACAGCAAAAAAGATTCTCTGTTGTTTCCATTGCCTTCTGCCCAAGAGCCCACAGACTGAAGCAATGGTCTATCATAGAATGGCCTTGTGTGAAGCCTTCTTGCTCCATAGGGACTATATTAATGGTCTCAATCCAATCTTTTAGTGTCTGTAAATCACCTTTGAATACAACTTAGCTCCGACATCAAGCACATTTATCAAACGGTAATTTTTGGGGTCATCAAACTCCTTTTTTGTGGATTGGCTTAATTTTTGCACCCTTCCAGCTCAGAGGGAATTTACCTGTCTGAGTTGCAAACACAAAAACTTTGGAGACAAGCATTGGCATAGCCAATAGGTCTGGCCTTTGGGACCTTATAACACTTGATGTTGTTGCGCCAAGGATATTGTGCTGGGTAACTAAACACTTATAAGGTCCCAAAGGCGAGACCCATTGGCTATGCCAATGCTTGTTTTGTTATGCCACTGCTTTACTGTGAGTGAAAGCATTTTGTTAATGCACGTGTACACATCTGCCTAAAAAGAAACCAGCTTCAGGGCCAGGGCTGTTAGGCCAATCTCTACTTTAATTTCATGTTTTAATTATTTATTTTTTCCGATGGGTATATTTTTGCAAGCAAACGCATGCTACCTTTGCCTAGTGGCAATTTTACTTGTTATTACCTTCACAAATGTAATGCTCACTGCACGGTTGTAAAAATACATAAAAATGCAAGCTTGCCAATGTCAGACCGATTGACTTTGCCAGTGCTTGTTTTAACCCGAATGTATGACCTAATTAGGGTCACTAGTATGTCGCCTGGACAGTAGCTGCTACTCTCAGCTTAGTGTTCGTGCTAAGACGTGTTCAGAGGAAAAGCTGATGAGTCTAGAATGGTAACTGGCAAAAGTGCTTCTGTACTCTTTCGCCAAGGCACGGGCGTCCATGAGCACTACGCTCCGCGGGACAGATTCAGCCTGTGGTGTGTGAGGTACCTTGAAAGTGCATCTGTATAAACATCTGAGAGCCACCCATGCTCTTATTACATTTCTCTGATTCACTACACATTCCACCTCCGAGTTGGAGCATATAAGTTTACATGTGAAACTTCTACACTAAACACTCACACATTCGGATCACAGCTTCCTGTGAAAATGAACATTTATGGATCATTTCTGCTTTACTAGTTTTATGAATCAGAAAACAAAAAGAGAAAAACAAATTAACATGAACATTTCAATTAAAAGTGCGCTATTTGGATTTGCCAAGTTATGCGTTCTTAGTACCACCATACAAAGCCCGGTCATAAAGATCTTAGTATAAGATACAGAAATCGTTTAGGTGTACAAGGTACGTGGTGCGGTTTTAGAGAAGCACATAACTATCCTTATACTTTAGTCTAAGGAACAAACTTTTAAATTCAGAAACCGCCTCAGATGCACAACACATTTATAAGGCTCTTCAGCTGACGCTGTGTGAATTGAAAACATAACATACGATTTGAAGCTAGAGTTAGAACATTGTTTGATTTTCTTGCAGAAAACTGATGCATGGGCACTGGAAGGCTCAGTGTGTTAAAGTGCCTGCTGCCGAGGTCAATGTGTTCCTTTCAAGTCACAGGCTCCCGTACCATCAGGATCACACAACATCTCATCCTTCTGGGTTCCAGTGGCGTAACGAAATAGAGCGGGGGGCTTGCAAAGAATAAGGGGGCCCCACGCTCCTGACATAGTCAGGAGTTCTGAGCTCAGAGTCCCGCCGCCTGTAAACTGTGCCAGAGGGGGCCTCCTGGAGATTGCCCCTCCCCCCGCACTGCGGGTGCTATTTTTACGCCACTGCTGGGGTCAATAAAATGAGCGGTATTGAATTGGCTCAGATGAAAATGCACAAGTTTGCCTATGGTTAAAAATAAAGGAATTACATTTAAAAAACAAGCAAAAGTGACGTGAAATTGATCGCGATCATGAACAAAGGTGGGCGGGAAGAAGGGGAAAATAAAAATCTGACGAGTGGGAGAAGGGAGGGGGTAGGTGAGGGGAGCCACGCGCTGGAAGGCTGGAAGGCTTCATGAGCCTTGACAGAAACCCACATGGCGGCTGCACGTGTGCACGCTCGCGTGGACGCAAACGCTAAGCCACCAAAAGCCTGTGGTAGCACTTTGAAAACCCCGATACAAAATGTCTCGCAGAGCAGCGCATGCGCTGGGTCAGCGAGACCTAAAAAACCAGGCCCACCACACAGGGTTTGCTTTTATAACAATGGCGGATAAATTGTCTGGACCTGCTGCCCTGGTTAGTTTTTTTTTTTAAGAACTTTTTTTTTTTAACAGTCGCTTCGCACACCATTACCAGTTTCACAAGGGAATGTTCTGAGAAAAACACCAGTAGACCCTCCCTCGGGGTGAGCCACCTTACTCTCTCGGGAACCCCTCTAGCCCTATAAATATTACTTACGAATCTGACCCAAATGTTCTCCGAGACCACACACCTTACAGGTTTGTTTGCCTTACTTCAGCCACTCTGGACTAACTTTCAAAACATATGCAAATCTTTGGCCTGGAAGGTGCGGATCATCAAATCCCAAATTGCCTTCTGGTAAACACGTTTCTTTCTACTAATTAGCGCTGCATATTCCTTTTTTATGGCATCAAATCTTTTTTTAACCCTGTGGCCTCTCTGGGAGAAAGATTGCATTTCTGTTTGCCATTATATCACTGGATATAGAATATATTTTATAATATACCCCATAACTACAGGTGCATTTTTAGCAGGAACTAAAGATCTTTTAACACCAGGACCAAGAGCCCGGCTTTAATAGACATATCTGGGGGAAGGAGGGTTAGAGTGGAAGGTGGAAGAGGTCCTAACTGAACTTACCTTTACCTAGTTTTCAAGAAATATCTCACATTTCATTATGTAAGCATATCCTCGTTGAATTTGAATTAGTAAACCTCATCTAAAGGTAACAGGGGACTTCAGTTCACATTTTAATGCACTTTAAGAGGTGCTGTGGAAAGCCTGTTGTCAAAAGTTCAGGAATCATAGTGGTATTTAAATTCCTTTTTGTAAACTAATTGTGAACGTATTTCTATTGCCTGAGGATGACTAGTGAGGTCTCAGACATATTATGCTCTGTATATAATAGTTAGTTAATCTTAGCTACTGTTTGAGGGTAGCCAGACAACAGGTCAGGACCGTAGCGGGCACTGAAGGTGTTAAAATATTAAATCCAGGTACGATAAGAGTACAGTGCAGCAATTCTGTACTAGCCTCGAAGAGTTACATACACATGTATGTTATGGGGGTGTGGAGTAGGATGATTGTCCCATCACAATGGAATGTATCCCATGATTGGGTCTAAAAAAGAGGTACAAAGCAGGGCAGAGCTATATTTCGAGATTTATGTTCAAAGCTGAGTGATGACTGCCTAGGAGTGCTTATCTAACTTTGCCTTAAATACTTAAATCTGGAAACAGAATTCAGTCATCCCTTTCAGTTGGTTGGAACCTGCCATCATCCACTTATTGAATGAGATCGTAGACAGAAGCCAAGAGAAGGTTGGGTAGAGCTGGCCTGGTTCTGCCTGCCTTGCCAGCTATGTGTGAACTGGCATGCTATCACCATGGCCTATTCAACTGTGGGTCCATTCCAGGCTCTTGTGTCCTCGTCAGTGTAACCTGGTGTGGACGATTCAAGAACATATTGATTTCTTGATAAAGGGTCAACAGTGGGGATTGGGAAAAGCTATTTATTGATGAAGAAGCTTTGCGAGGCACTCAGCGATATCCGGAAATACGTTTCAATGTCTGGAAAGAGTGATTCCAATGAGGTTACTTTCAGTGGCGGCTGATAGGGAACGGGGGTGGGAGGAAGCGGGGGGTTAGAACATTTTTTAAAAAGAAAGAAAATTGACCTGCGTTCGCATCACAGCCCCCGCCTCTCCTCCATTGCAGGAAGCACCCGGGCTCCCCTAAGCCAATCACAACGCTGCAATGCAGCATTGTGATTGGTTCCCCTACGACAATCACAATGCAGCAATGCAACATTGCGATAGGTCTGAGCGCCGTAGTTTGAAGCTCAGATGGGGACACGGAGCCTGTGCATGTTCCTTACCAGGTTGTGCATTACAGCCGGGTGGAGAAGATGCAATGTGTGCATGAACTTTGGGTTGGCCCAAGAGGGCCGGCGAAACAGTTCATGCGCACTTAGGGAGTGAAAAACATTCCTCTCCCTGGCCCCTTCTATGGCCAGGCCCTCCCCGCACCTAGGAACAGAAAAATAAAATGACAATAACGTTCAGTTTATAATTTTATTTCTCCTCTGCACTGCTCTCAAAGCAGTGGGGCGACGCTCCTCCGCCTTAGTGGAGGATCCACGACTGGTTACTTTTCCTGAATTAAGACAAAATAACCCCATTAGAATCATCTTTACATCTTTTTTTAAAATTCAGGAAAAATAACATCGTTGGGATTACTTTTTTTTTCATTTTGTGACAATCTTATCAATCTTTGTTAGAATGGGGAACCTCTGGTTGGCACAGGTAAGCACTTGTGACAAGCAGTGGTCCCTTCTTCTATTCAGGGCGAGAGAATTACCCCTTCAGAACAACCCCTGCTCACCCTATAGGTAGTGTGGCGCGAGCAGTCAGGGCTAAACTTCAGGGCGCTAGTCAGTTAAGCATTTATGATCACACACAGTAAACCACAATGATCCCCCACAAATGGACACCAGGCGTAAGTTGTATCAAAAATACGGAGGTTTTATATAAAAGATTCTTTGTTACGCAGGCATGTACAAGACCATAAATAACGGTTGCGAAATGGAAGCCACGAGATGATAATTAGGCACTGTTCTTGTCTTTGGTAACTTATTCGATCCCGAGCGCTTCACAGGGCTCGGTTGAGTCGGTCCAGTCACGATGATGCGCAGTGCACCCGGGGTACAGTGATACGGGGAAATCAGAACGTTGCGGACCCCGAGTCCGATAGAGAGTTCACTGTACCTGGGAACGTGTGATGTGCCTGGACGAGTCTTCGGGGGAGATGCAGGGTCTGCACCTCGTGGGTGTCCGGATCAAGAATTCAGCGGGCGGCTCTCGGTAGACAGGTGCGGCCCAGGGCCTCCGACACGGACTGTGCGGGAGGTCACTGCGGAGGGCGGCACGGTCAGACTCAGGCTGGGAGGTGAAGCGGGGCGGCCGGATACGTTACGACGTACGGGCAGCCGTCCGAGGCTTGATTTCACTTCCCAATTAGAAATCCGGCGGGAGGGCGAGAGGGCACCAGGCACGCTCCAGTGGCAGGCAGGTGACAGGGAAGCGGGGCGGCCAGCCTCGATGGGTCCAGAGCGACTCAGGTAGAGCGGGGTTCTCGGCGAGGGGAGGCGGCCAGGCTTCTGGGTGTCACGGCCCTAGGAGGGGTGGCAAGGTGCGCAGAGCACTCCGGCGGGAGAAAGCACACGGCTCGAGTTCTCAGACGAGCGGAGACACGGTGAACCCACTGGTCCTGGGGTTCAGTTCAGGGGGCAAGCTCTTCTTCCAAGCCCTTGGAGATAGTTGAAGAACACAGTGCAAAAGTCTTTTTCAGTCTTTTTCCTCTCCTTCCTCAGCAAGGCACCTACTGCAGGCCAATCCCTCAGGTCAGGGAAAGTTACTCCTCCTTCAGCTTCTTCCAGGTCCTTCTAGTCGGGCAGAGTTCCTTCGTGGTTCAATCTGGATCTGATTTCTTAGGAGCCAGGCTCCTACTTTTATACAGTGATTCTTTTGTTCTTTAGCGCCAGGGGGCCTGGGCCTGGCTCAGTCCAGTTCTGGAGTACTTTGTTTTGGGTGACTCTGCGCTTTCCTTTCAGCAGCAGGGCAGAGACATCAGCCGCTCCACAGGGGGCGGAGCCGGCTTTGTGGTGGCAGAGCACAGGTCTATTCAAGAGTCAGGGTGTACTCCTCCCACCCATCCTGGTGCAATCTCTCTACCCACCACCTGGCAGCCAACCTGTCTCCTGGAATCCCCCAGCCCTGCTCCTGTACTGTTGCTAGGCAGAACACACACCCACAGCAGAGGCGGACTGAGATGGTCAGGCACGCAAAGGCTAACTTTCTAAAAGTAGCATTTGCAAACCCTGGATATTAAAATAACCTTTACTAAAAGATGTATTTTATTATCCCGAGTTCAGGCATACTAAACATGACTTTCTACCATGCTCTCTGAGTCCACTGGGGTCACAGCGTGTAGCGATCCCAGCAGCCCATTCTGGCCTACGGAGAGCAGGTAGCCTTCAATAGTGAAAAACGAAAATGGCTGTAATTCACTATTAAGACATGCCACACACATCAGGGCATGTCCTACCTTATGCCTACAATGCACCCTGCGCTTGGGCCTACCAGAGGGGTGACTAACATGTAGTTAAGGTAAGGTTTAGGGACTGGCAAGTGGGGACACTTGCTCAGTCAGCGCGACAGTACCAGACCGCGCGCAGGTTCTGCAGTGGCAGATCCTAGACACATTTTACCCCGCTGCTTCGGTGGGTGGCACAATCAGTGCTGCAAGCCCACTAGCAGCATTTGGATGTACAAGCCCTTGGCACCCCTGGTGCACTCTACAAGGGACTGACAGTAAACCAAATATGCCAAACGTGGAAGTCAATTGACATAATACATTTTACCATAGGGAGCACTTGCACTGTGGCGCTGGATGGCAGTGGCACAGTGCCCCGAGCAGCTAACACCAACACAAAAACACATTGAGGCACAGACAAAAATGGAAGGGTGACCCACGCCAATGGTGCCAGGTCTAACACGTGTCCCCTCCAGCTGAAAAGTGGGGAGAACTACCCTACCCCAGGGAGTTCTTCATCACTAAGGCGGAAAAACCTGGACAGACCGTCAGCATTGGCGTGATCTGTGCCAGGGCGATGCTCCACCGTAAAGTCCATACCCTGTAGGGAGATGGACCACCTCAACAGCTTTGGGTTCTCACCCCTCATTTGCATCAACCATCTGAGGGGCCTGTGGTCGGTCTGAACCCGGAAGTGAGACCCAAACAAGTAGGGTCTTAGCTTCTTCAGCGCCCAGACCACAGCAAATGCTTCTCGTTCTATCGCACTCCACCTTTGTTCCCGGGGAAGTAGCCTCCTGCTAATAAAGGCTACTGGTTGGTCAAAGCCCTCCTCAGTGATCTGTGAGAGAACAGCCCCTACACCATGCTCTGATGCATCCGTCTGCACCAGGAACTCTTTGGAGAAGTCAGGAGCCAAGAGCACGGGCGCGGTGCACATGGCAGTTTTCAGGGTGTCGAAGGCTTTCTGACAGGTGTCAGTCCATATCACTTTTCTGGGCTGCTTCTTCGAAGTCAGCTCTGTCAAGGGGGCAACGATGCTGCCATACCCCTTGACAAACCTCCTGTAGTACCCGGTGAGTCCTAAAAAGGCCCTCACCTCCGTCTGGGTCTTTGGGGGCTCCCAAGCCAGGATGGTTTCAACTTTGGGTTGGAGGGGCGCCACCTGGCCGCTCCCCACTTGGTGTCCCAAGTACACCACTGAACCCTGCCCGATCTGGCACTTGCTTGCCTTGATCGTGAGGCCTGCCTTGCGCAGCGCCATCAACACTTCCCAGAGATGTTGCAGGTGTTCTTCCCATGTGCCGCTGAACACTGCGATGTCATCCAGGTATGCGGCGCTGAACTCGGTCAGCCCAGCCAACACCTGGTTGACCAACCTCTGGAAGGTGGCAGGGGCATTCTTCATCCCAAAGGGCATCACCCGGAACTGGTAATGCCCATCTGGTGTAGAGAATGCGGACCTCTCTTTGGCCCCATCAGTTAAGGCGATCTGCCAGTACCCAGACGTTAAATCAAACGTGCTGAGGTACCGTGCAGCCCCTAACCGATCGATGAGCTCATCAGCTCTGGGGATGGGGTGCGCGTCAGTCTTCGTGACTGAGTTGAGTCCTCGGTAGTCCACACAGAACCGGAGTTCGGGCGTGGCACCCGGCACTGCAGCCTTTGGGACCAAGACCACTGGGCTGGCCCAAGGACTGCTGGAGGACTCAACCACCCCTAGAGCAAGCATCTTCGAGACCTCCTCTTTGATGCAGGCTCTGACCCTGTCAGTTACCCGGTAGGCTTTGTGCTTCACAGGTAAGCTGTCTCCTGTATCCACATCATGGACGCACCAATTTGTGATACCAGGAACCAGGGAGAACAGGTCAGGAAACTGCCCCAGCAGCTGGCGGCAGTCACCCTGTTGCTCAGGGGTCAGGGTGGGTGAGAGGTTAACTCCATCCACTGACCCGTCTCGCTCTGAGGCTACCAAGAGGTCAGGAAGAGGCTCGGACTCCTCTTCCGTACCATCATCGGTGGCCAAGAGCATGCCCACTTCGGACCTCTCCAAGTGGGGCTTCAGTCGATTGACATGCAGGACCCTTAAGGGGTTCCTAGGAGACCGCAAGTTCACCAAGTAGGTGACAGAACTCTTGCGCTCCACAATCTCAAAGGGTCCTGTCCACTTGTCCTGGAGTGCACAAGGCTCCACAGGGGCCAGGACCCACACTTTTTGACCAGGTTGAAGCTCAACCAGAGTGGCATTCTGGTCGTACCACCGCTTCATTTCCTCCTGGCTGGCTTCCAGGTTTGCCTCAGCAAGTTGCCTGAAACGCCTAGTCTGGTTCCGGAAAGCCAGCATGTAACTGTATACATTCTGGGGAGCTTTCCTGGGAGATTGCTCCCAGCCTTCCTTGACCAGACTAAGAGGTCCTCGTACTGGGTGGCCGTACAGAAGCTCAAAGGGACTGAACCCTAGAGACTTTTGTGGCACCTCGCGGTACGCAAAGAGAAGGCATGGTAAGAGGACGTCCCACTTACGCCTCATGGGTTCCTCGAGACCCATAAACATGCCCTTCAGGGTTCGGTTGAAGCGCTCAACCAACCCGTTTCCTTGGGGATGGTAAGGGGTGGTGAACTTGTAGGTCACACCACACTCTTGCCAAAGGGACTTCATATATTTCGATATGAAGTTGGTCCCCCTGTCAGACACCACCTCTAGAGGGAATCCTACTCGTGAGAAAATTCCCATCAGTGCCCGTCCCACCACGGGGGCCGTCACTGTCCTCAGAGGGATGGCTTCAGGGTACCGGGTGGCATGGTCCACCAAGACCAGGATAAACCTGTTGCCCATGGCTGTCTTGGGGTCCAGTGGCCCCACAATGTCAATCCCCACCCGCTGGAATGGGGTACTGACCACCGGGAAAGGTTGGAGTGGAGCTCTCAGCTTCCTCCCACTCTTGCCACTTGCCTGGCAAGTCTGGCATGTCCTGCAGTGAGTGTCAGAACTCCTGCGCATTTGGGGCCAATAAAAGTGGGTGACAAGCCTTTCAAAGGTCTTGTCCTGCCCCAAATGTCCTGCTAACGGTACGTCGTGAGCCAGCCCCAGTAGGAAGGCTCGGAACTTCTGGGGTACCACCAGCGCACGGGCTGACCCAGGTTCAGCAACCTTAGGCTCTGAGTATAGGAGGTCGTTCTCCCAGTAGATCAAGTGAGTTCCGGACTGATCACCATTGGCCTGGGCTGCAGCCTGCTGCCGCATACCCTCTAGAGAGGGGCACTCTTTCTGCTCCCGGCAGAATTCCTCCCTGGTGGGGCCTCCTTCTTGCTGCCAATGGGTCAGCTCAGGCAGGTCCCCCAGTTCGGCTATCTGTTCCCCGGTAGGCTCCAGGGCATCCCCCTCAAGGTCTGCTTCCTCCTGGGCCGTGGGAACTTCAGGAGCCGGATTCCCGTGCCTCCTGTGCCCTCTCCCTAAGGCCGGTTCCTGGGCCTCTCCCTCAGGCTCCAGGGTTCCTTCAACACCCCTACTGGCTGCCATTGACCGGGTGGTCACGCACGCCCAATCAGGTAAACCCACCATCCGCAGGTGAGTTGTCTTCTCCACCTTTTCCCAAGGGGAGCTCTCCAAATCGTTACCTAGGAGACAATCAACAGGCATGGCCTCTCTCACAGCCACTTGCAGAGTACCAGAGACCCCCCCCCACTCAAAGGGAACCTGAGCCATTGGACACTGACTCTCTGTGTTGTCGGCGTTGACAACACGGCAGAATGCGTGTGGGGCAACCTGCTCTTGAGACACCAGGTGTTGCTTGACAGCAGTCACACTGGCTCCTGTATCTCTAAGAGTCCCCACCCTTCGGCCATTTATGGTCACCCACTGCCCGTACTTTTGAGTATTGGGGGGCAGCTGGGCCTCAGCGACCATCTCACTGTCTCCTAACGAGACTAGGGTCATCTGTACGGGATCCCCCGCCCCTTGGACATCTATCTCCCTCCCAAAGGCTACACTAGTCACCTGCTTGGGGGGTGGAGCACCAGAGGGTGCTGGTTTACCATACAGGGGGCACTTGGGATCCACGGAAATGTGCCCCAGGTTGTTACACTTGTAACATCTGAGGGGCCCTCTTTGAACAGGGTTACCTGTCGGGGCCCCGGTCTGCTTCGGGGGTGGGGGAGGCTGAGAATCTTTCCCTTGGTTCCCCTGGGGATTACTTTGGGGCCCTTTGTAGAACTCCGTCTGTTTACCCTTGTCCCCCCCATTCTTCTGCTGGGGACCCTGGACACCTTTGGCGGGGCCTCCCATGGGACCCTTGTGGACCCTGGTGCTGATCCAGCGGTCCGCCTCCTCAGCAAGCTTCCTGGGGTTAGTCAGCTTGCTATCGATCAGGTGTTGGCGTACCTCAGGAAAACAATTATCCGACAAGTGCTCCCATGCAATTAAGTCAAACAGCCCTTGGTAATCATTCACTTTGCTACCCTTCACCCAACCATCCAGCGCTCTGCAAAAAAAGGTCACATATTCTACATAAGTGGTACCAGGTTTCTTGGTGCAATTCCTAAATCTCTGTCTGTACAAATCGGGAGTTAACCCATACCTTGTCATAAGAGCTTCCTTCATGTGTGGATAGGATGTGTTGACAGCAGAGGGGAGATCCAGCAGTGTGTCCCGCCCTTCACTCAGGAACCTTCCCCACAACCCCGCTCCCCAATCTTTCTCAGGGACCCGGTGGGAGGACATGGCTACTTCATAGGCCCTGAACCACTGCCCAATATCATCCTGCTTATAATATTCTTTGACTACATCTTTAGGAATGTGCACCCTTGACTCTGTTGAATTGCTGCCACCAGAGGGTGAGTTGTCTAAACTCCTGGCCTTGAGATCCAACTCCCTCATTTTTACCTCATGCTCCATGGCCAGTCTTTGCCTTTCCATCTCCATTTGTAGTTTTGCCATCTCCACCTCATGTGCTCGTGCAGCACTCCTGTCGGCCATCTCCTCTGGCGACAGGCCTCTGCTAGGCTCACAAACACCTTCGGGGGGTATCACCTCCCGTGCATTCTCTGGGAACTTTGATTCGTGCCAGGCTCTCAGCGCTTTCACGTACTGATCCTTGGTGCCAAGTCCACTTTGCTTAATTCTGTACTTGGAGAGATATCCTTTCAGGACATCATTTGTGCACTTCCTCAGTGCCTCTGGCTCCCAATCGATGTCATCCACTCCAGAGAATACAGAGGACGCTCCGCCTCCACTGACTGAGCTAGGCATGGTTTCTTAAGGTGGAGATTCTTCTTCAGCAACAACTGTCAATCAATCTGTGGCTGCGTTATAGGTCTGCTCTACGTGGTGATCAATAATTCACTGTATGTAAATCATAAATGCAAATTCGGAATCCCACCGCTGCCACCAATGTTAGAATGGGGAACCTCTGGTTGGCACAGGTAAGCACTTGAGACAAGCAGTGGTCCCTTCTTCTATTCAGGGCGAGAGAATTACCCCTTCAGAACAACCCCTGCTCACCCTATAGGTAGTGTGGCGCGAGCAGTCAGGGCTAAACTTCAGGGCGCTAGTCAGTTAAGCATTTATGATCACACACAGTAAACCACAATGATCCCCCACAAATGGACACCAGGCGTAAGTTGTATCAAAAATACGGAGGTTTTATATAAAAGATTCTTTGTTACGCAGGCATGTACAAGACCATAAATAACGGTTGCGAAATGGAAGCCACGAGATGATAATTAGGCACTGTTCTTGTCTTTGGTAACTTATTCGATCCCGAGCGCTTCACAGGGCTCGGTTGAGTCGGTCCAGTCACGATGATGCACAGTGCACCCGGGGTACAGTGATACGGGGAAATCAGAACGTTGCGGACCCCGAGTCCGATAGAGAGTTCACTGTACCTGGGAACGTGCGATGTGCCTGGACAAGTCTTCGGGGGAGATGCAGGGTCTGCACCTCGCGGGTCTCCGGATCAAGAATTCAGCGGGCGGCTCTCGGTAGACAGGTGCGGCCCAGGGCCTCCGACACGGACTGTGCGGGAGGTCACTGCGGAGGGTGGCACGGTCAGACTAAGGCTGGGAGGTGAAGCGGGGCGGCCGGATACGTTACGACGTACGGGCGGCCGTCCGAGGCTTGATTTCACTTCCCAATTAGAAATCCGGCGGGAGGGCGAGAGGGCACCAGGCACGCTCCAGTTGCAGGCAGGTGACAGGGAAGCGGGGCGGCCAGCCTCGATGGGTCCAGAGCGACTCAGGTAGAGCGGGGCTCTCGGCGAGGGGAGGCAGCCAGGCTTCTGGGTGTCACGGCCCTAGGAGGGGTGGCAAGGTGCGCAGAGCACTCCGGCGGGAGAAAGCACACGGCTCGAGTTCTCAGACGAGCGGAGACACGGTGAACCCACTGGTCCTGGGGTTCAGTTCAGGGGGCAAGCTCTTCTTCCAAGCCCTTGGAGATAGTTGAAGAACACAGTGCAAAAGTCTTTTTCAGTCTTTTTCCTCTCCTTCCTCAGCAAGGCACCTACTGCAGGCCAATCCCTCAGGTCAGGGAAAGTTACTCCTCCTTCAGCTTCTTCCAGGTCCTTCTAGTCGGGCAGAGTTCCTTCGTGGTTCAATCTGGATCTGATTTCTTAGGAGCCAGGCTCCTACTTTTATACAGTGATTCTTTTGTTCTTTAGCGCCAGGGGGCCTGGGCCTGGCTCAGTCCAGTTCTGGAGTACTTTGTTTTGGGTGACTCTGCGCTTTCCTTTCAGCAGCAGGGCAGAGACATCAGCCGCTCCACAGGGGGCGGAGCCGGCTTTGTGGTGGCAGAGCACAGGTCTATTCAAGAGTCAGGGTGTACTCCTCCCACCCATCCTGGTGCAATCTCTCTACCCACCACCTGGCAGCCAACCTGTCTCCTGGAATCCCCCAGCCCTGCTCCTGTACTGTTGCTAGGCAGAACACACACCCACAGCAGAGGCGGACTGAGATGGTCAGGCACGCAAAGGCTAACTTTCTAAAAGTAGCATTTGCAAACCCTGGATATTAAAATAACCTTTACTAAAAGATGTATTTTATTATCCCGAGTTCAGGCATACTAAACATGACTTTCTACCATGCTCTCTGAGTCCACTAGGGTCACAGCGTGTAGCGATCCCAGCAGCCCATTCTGGCCTACGGAGAGCAGGTAGCCTTCAATAGTGAAAAACGAAAATGGCTGTAATTCACTATTAAGACATGCCACACACATAAGGGCATGTCCTACCTTATGCCTACAATGCACCCTGCGCTTGGGCCTACCAGAGGGGTGACTAACATGTAGTTAAGGGAAGGTTTAGGGACTGGCAAGTGGGGACACTTGCTCAGTCAGCGCGACAGTACCAGACCGCGCACAGGTTCTGCAGTGGCAGATCCTAGACACATTTTACCCCGCTGCTTCGGTGGGTGGCACAATCAGTGCTGCAAGCCCACTAGCAGCATTCGGATATACAAGCCCTTGGCACCCCTGGTGCACTCCACAAGGGACTGACAGTAAACCAAATATGCCAAACGTGGAAGTCAATTGACATAATACATTTTACCATAGGGAGCACTTGCACTGTGGCGCTGGATGGCAGTGGCACAGTGCCCCGAGCAGCTAACACCAACACAAAAACACATTGAGGCACAGACAAAAATGGAAGGGTGACCCACGCCAATGGTGCCAGGTCTAACACGTGTCCCCTCCAGCTGAAAAGTGGGGAGAACTACCCTACCCCAGGGAGTTCTTCATCACTAAGGCGGAAAAACCTGGACAGACCGTCAGCATTGGCGTGATCTGTGCCAGGGCGATGCTCCACCGTAAAGTCCATACCCTGTAGGGAGATGGACCACCTCAACAGCTTTGGGTTCTCACCCCTCATTTGCATCAACCATCTGAGGGGCCTGTGGTCGGTCTGAACCCGGAAGTGAGACCCAAACAAGTAGGGTCTTAGCTTCTTCAGCGCCCAGACCACAGCAAATGCTTCTCGTTCTATCGCACTCCACCTTTGTTCCCGGGGAAGTAGCCTCCTGCTAATAAAGGCTACTGGTTGGTCAAAGCCCTCCTCAGTGATCTGTGAGAGAACAGCCCCTACACCATGCTCTGATGCATCCGTCTGCACCAGGAACTCTTTGGAGAAGTCAGGAGCCAAGAGCACGGGCGCGGTGCACATGGCAGTTTTCAGGGTGTCGAAGGCTTTCTGACAGGTGTCAGTCCATATCACTTTTCTGGGCTGCTTCTTCGAAGTCAGCTCTGTCAAGGGGGCAACGATGCTGCCATACCCCTTGACAAACCTCCTGTAGTACCCGGTGAGTCCTAAAAAGGCCCTCACCTCCGTCTGGGTCTTTGGGGGCTCCCAAGCCAGGATGGTTTCAACTTTGGGTTGGAGGGGCGCCACCTGGCCGCTCCCCACTTGGTGTCCCAAGTACACCACTGAACCCTGCCCGATCTGGCACTTGCTTGCCTTGATCGTGAGGCCTGCCTTGCGCAGCGCCATCAACACTTCCCAGAGATGTTGCAGGTGTTCTTCCCATGTGCCGCTGAACACTGCGATGTCATCCAGGTATGCGGCGCTGAACTCGGTCAGCCCAGCCAACACCTGGTTGACCAACCTCTGGAAGGTGGCAGGGGCATTCTTCATCCCAAAGGGCATCACCCGGAACTGGTAATGCCCATCTGGTGTAGAGAATGCGGACCTCTCTTTGGCCCCATCAGTTAAGGCGATCTGCCAGTACCCAGACGTTAAATCAAACGTGCTGAGGTACCGTGCAGCCCCTAACCGATCGATGAGCTCATCAGCTCTGGGGATGGGGTGCGCGTCAGTCTTCGTGACTGAGTTGAGTCCTCGGTAGTCCACACAGAACCGGAGTTCGGGCGTGGCACCCGGCGCTGCAGCCTTTGGGACCAAGACCACTGGGCTGGCCCAAGGACTGCTGGAGGACTCAACCACCCCTAGAGCAAGCATCTTCGAGACCTCCTCTTTGATGCAGGCTCTGACCCTGTCAGTTACCCGGTAGGCTTTGTGCTTCACAGGTAAGCTGTCTCCTGTATCCACATCATGGACGCACCAATTTGTGATACCAGGAACCAGGGAGAACAGGTCAGGAAACTGCCCCAGCAGCTGGCGGCAGTCACCCTGTTGCTCAGGGGTCAGGGTGGGTGAGAGGTTAACTCCATCCACTGACCCGTCTCGCTCTGAGGCTACCAAGAGGTCAGGAAGAGGCTCGGACTCCTCTTCCGTCCCATCATCGGTGGCCAAGAGCATGCCCACTTCGGACCTCTCCAAGTGGGGCTTCAGTCGATTGACATGCAGGACCCTTAAGGGGTTCCCAGGAGACCGCAAGTTCACCAAGTAGGAGACAGAACTCTTGCGCTCCACAATCTCAAAGGGTCCTGTCCACTTGTCCTGGAGTGCACAAGGCTCCACAGGGGCCAGGACCCACACTTTTTGACCAGGTTGAAGCTCAACCAGAGTGGCATTCTGGTCGTACCACCGCTTCATTTCCTCCTGGCTGGCTTCCAGGTTTGCCTCAGCAAGTTGCCTGAAACGCCTAGTCTGGTTCCGGAAAGCCAGCATGTAACTGTATACATTCTGGGGAGCTTTCCTGGGAGATTGCTCCCAGCCTTCCTTGACCAGACTAAGAGGTCCTCGTACTGGGTGGCCATACAGAAGCTCAAAGGGACTGAACCCTAGAGACTTTTGTGGCACCTCGCGGTACGCAAAGAGAAGGCATGGTAAGAGGACGTCCCACTTACGCCTCATGGGTTCCTCGAGACCCATAAACATGCCCTTCAGGGTTCGGTTGAAGCGCTCAACCAACCCGTTTCCTTGGGGATGGTAAGGGGTGGTGAACTTGTAGGTCACACCACACTCTTGCCAAAGGGACTTCATATATTTCGATATGAAGTTGGTCCCCCTGTCAGACACCACCTCTAGAGGGAATCCTACTCGTGAGAAAATTCCCATCAGTGCCCGTCCCACCACGGGGGCCGTCACTGTCCTCAGAGGGATGGCTTCAGGGTACCGGGTGGCATGGTCCACCAAGACCAGGATAAACCTGTTGCCCATGGCTGTCTTGGGGTCCAGTGGCCCCACAATGTCAATCCCCACCCGCTGGAATGGGGTACTGACCACCGGGAAAGGTTGGAGTGGAGCTCTCAGCTTCCTCCCACTCTTGCCACTTGCCTGGCAAGTCTGGCATGTCCTGCAGTGAGTGTCAGAACTCCTGCGCATTTGGGGCCAATAAAAGTGGGTGACAAGCCTTTCAAAGGTCTTGTCCTGCCCCAAATGTCCTGCTAACGGTACGTCGTGAGCCAGCCCCAGTAGGAAGGCTCGGAACTTCTGGGGTACCACCAGCGCACGGGCTGACCCAGGTTCAGCAACCTTAGGCTCTGAGTATAGGAGGTCGTTCTCCCAGTAGATCAAGTGAGTTCCGGACTGATCACCATTGGCCTGGGCTGCAGCCTGCTGCCGCATACCCTCTAGAGAGGGGCACTCTTTCTGCTCCCGGCAGAATTCCTCCCTGGTGGGGCCTCCTTCTTGCTGCCAATGGGTCAGCTCAGGCAGGTCCCCCAGTTCGGCTATCTGTTCCCCGGTAGGCTCCAGGGCATCCCCCTCAAGGTCTGCTTCCTCCTGGGCCGTGGGAACTTCAGGAGCCGGATTCCCGTGCCTCCTGTGCCCTCTCCCTAAGGCCGGTTCCTGGGCCTCTCCCTCAGGCTCCAGGGTTCCTTCAACACCCCTACTGGCTGCCATTGACCGGGTGGTCACGCACGCCCAATCAGGTAAACCCACCATCTGCAGGTGAGTTGTCTTCTCCACCTTTTCCCAAGGGGAGCTCTCCAAATCGTTACCTAGGAGACAATCAACAGGCATGGCCTCTCTCACAGCCACTTGCAGAGTACCAGAGACCCCCCCCCACTCAAAGGGAACCTGAGCCATTGGACACTGACTCTCTGTGTTGTCGGCGTTGACAACACGGCAGAATGCGTGTGGGGCAACCTGCTCTTGAGACACCAGGTGTTGCTTGACAGCAGTCACACTGGCTCCTGTATCTCTAAGAGCCCCCACCCTTCGGCCATTTATGGTCACCCACTGCCCGTACTTTTGAGTATTGGGGGGCAGCTGGGCCTCAGCGACCATCTCACTGTCTCCTAACGAGACTAGGGTCATCTGTACGGGATCCCCCGCCCCTTGGACATCTATCTCCCTCCCAAAGGCTACACTAGTCACCTGCTTGGGGGGTGGAGCACCAGAGGGTGCTGGTTTACCATACAGGGGGCACTTGGGATCCACGGAAATGTGCCCCAGGTTGTTACACTTGTAACATCTGAGGGGCCCTCTTTGAACAGGGTTACCTGTCGGGGCCCCGGTCTGCTTCGGGGGTGGGGGAGGCTGAGAATCTTTCCCTTGGTTTCCCTGGGGATTACTTTGGGGCCCTTTGTAGAACTCCGTCTGTTTACCCTTGTCCCCCCCATTCTTCTGCTGGGGACCCTGGACACCTTTGGCGGGGCCTCCCATGGGACCCTTGTGGACCCTGGTGCTGATCCAGCGGTCCGCCTCCTCAGCAAGCTTCCTGGGGTTAGTCAGCTTGCTATCGATCAGGTGTTGGCGTACCTCAGGAAAACAATTATCCGACAAGTGCTCCCATGCAATTAAGTCAAACAGCCCTTGGTAATCATTCACTTTGCTACCCTTCACCCAACCATCCAGCGCTCTGCAAAAAAAGGTCACATATTCTACATAAGTGGTACCAGGTTTCTTGGTGCAATTCCTAAATCTCTGTCTGTACAAATCGGGAGTTAACCCATACCTTGTCATAAGAGCTTCCTTCATGTGTGGATAGGATGTGTTGACAGCAGAGGGGAGATCCAGCAGTGTGTCCCGCCCTTCACTCAGGAACCTTCCCCACAACCCCGCTCCCCAATCTTTCTCAGGGACCCGGTGGGAGGACATGGCTACTTCATAGGCCCTGAACCACTGCCCAATATCATCCTGCTTATAATATTCTTTGACTACATCTTTAGGAATGTGCACCCTTGACTCTGTTGAATTGCTGCCACCAGAGGGTGAGTTGTCTAAACTCCTGGCCTTGAGATCCAACTCCCTCATTTTTACCTCATGCTCCATGGCCAGTCTTTGCCTTTCCATCTCCATTTGTAGTTTTGCCATCTCCACCTCATGTGCTCGTGCAGCACTCCTGTCGGCCATCTCCTCTGGCGACAGGCCTCTGCTAGGCTCACAAACACCTTCGGGGGGTATCACCTCCTGTGCATTCTCTGGGAACTTTGATTCGTGCCAGGCTCTCAGCGCTTTCACGTACTGATCCTTGGTGCCAAGTCCACTTTGCTTAATTCTGTACTTGGAGAGATATCCTTTCAGGACATCATTTGTGCACTTCCTCAGTGCCTCTGGCTCCCAATCGATGTCATCCACTCCAGAGAATACAGAGGACGCTCCGCCTCCACTGACTGAGCTAGGCATGGTTTCTTAAGGTGGAGATTTTTCTTCAGCAACAACTGTCAATCAATCTGTGGCTGCGTTATAGGTCTGCTCTACGTGGTGATCAATAATTCACTGTATGTAAATCATAAATGCAAATTCGGAATCCCACCGCTGCCACCAATGTTAGAATGGGGAACCTCTGGTTGGCACAGGTAAGCACTTGAGACAAGCAGTGGTCCCTTCTTCTATTCAGGGCGAGAGAATTACCCCTTCAGAACAACCCCTGCTCACCCTATAGGTAGTGTGGCGCGAGCAGTCAGGGCTAAACTTCAGGGCGCTAGTCAGTTAAGCATTTATGATCACACACAGTAAACCACAATGATCCCCCACAAATGGACACCAGGCGTAAGTTGTATCAAAAATACGGAGGTTTTATATAAAAGATTCTTTGTTACGCAGGCATGTACAAGACCATAAATAACGGTTGCAAAATGGAAGCCACGAGATGATAATTAGGCACTGTTCTTGTCTTTGGTAACTTATTCGATCCCGAGCGCTTCACAGGGCTCGGTTGAGTCGGTCCAGTCACGATGATGCGCAGTGCACCCGGGGTACAGTGATACGGGGAAATCAGAACGTTGCGGACCCCGAGTCCGATAGAGAGTTCACTGTACCTGGGAACGTGCGATGTGCCTGGACAAGTCTTCGGGGGAGATGCAGGGTCTGCACCTCGCGGGTCTCCGGATCAAGAATTCAGCGGGCGGCTCTCGGTAGACAGGTGCGGCCCAGGGCCTCCGACACGGACTGTGCGGGAGGTCACTGCGGAGGGTGGCACGGTCAGACTAAGGCTGGGAGGTGAAGCGGGGCGGCCGGATACGTTACGACGTACGGGCGGCCGTCCGAGGCTTGATTTCACTTCCCAATTAGAAATCCGGCGGGAGGGCGAGAGGGCACCAGGCACGCTCCAGTTGCAGGCAGGTGACAGGGAAGCGGGGCGGCCAGCCTCGATGGGTCCAGAGCGACTCAGGTAGAGCGGGGCTCTCGGCGAGGGGAGGCAGCCAGGCTTCTGGGTGTCACGGCCCTAGGAGGGGTGGTAAGGTGCGCAGAGCACTCCGGCGGGAGAAAGCACACGGCTCGAGTTCTCAGACGAGCGGAGACACGGTGAACCCACTGGTCCTGGGGTTCAGTTCAGGGGGCAAGCTCTTCTTCCAAGCCCTTGGAGATAGTTGAAGAACACAGTGCAAAAGTCTTTTTCAGTCTTTTTCCTCTCCTTCCTCAGCAAGGCACCTACTGCAGGCCAATCCCTCAGGTCAGGGAAAGTTACTCCTCCTTCAGCTTCTTCCAGGTCCTTCTAGTCGGGCAGAGTTCCTTCGTGGTTCAATCTGGATCTGATTTCTTAGGAGCCAGGCTCCTACTTTTATACAGTGATTCTTTTGTTCTTTAGCGCCAGGGGGCCTGGGCCTGGCTCAGTCCAGTTCTGGAGTACTTTGTTTTGGGTGACTCTGCGCTTTCCTTTCAGCAGCAGGGCAGAGACATCAGCCGCTCCACAGGGGGCGGAGCCGGCTTTGTGGTGGCAGAGCACAGGTCTATTCAAGAGTCAGGGTGTACTCCTCCCACCCATCCTGGTGCAATCTCTCTACCCACCACCTGGCAGCCAACCTGTCTCCTGGAATCCCCCAGCCCTGCTCCTGTACTGTTGCTAGGCAGAACACACACCCACAGCAGAGGCGGACTGAGATGGTCAGGCACGCAAAGGCTAACTTTCTAAAAGTAGCATTTGCAAACCCTGGATATTAAAATAACCTTTACTAAAAGATGTATTTTATTATCCCGAGTTCAGGCATACTAAACATGACTTTCTACCATGCTCTCTGAGTCCACTGGGGTCACAGCGTGTAGCGATCCCAGCAGCCCATTCTGGCCTACGGAGAGCAGGTAGCCTTCAATAGTGAAAAACGAAAATGGCTGTAATTCACTATTAAGACATGCCACACACATAAGGGCATGTCCTACCTTATGCCTACAATGCACCCTGCGCTTGGGCCTACCAGAGGGGTGACTAACATGTAGTTAAGGGAAGGTTTAGGGACTGGCAAGTGGGGACACTTGCTCAGTCAGCGCGACAGTACCAGACCGCGCACAGGTTCTGCAGTGGCAGATCCTAGACACATTTTACCCCGCTGCTTCGGTGGGTGGCACAATCAGTGCTGCAAGCCCACTAGCAGCATTCGGATATACAAGCCCTTGGCACCCCTGGTGCACTCCACAAGGGACTGACAGTAAACCAAATATGCCAAACGTGGAAGTCAATTCACATAATACATTTTACCATAGGGAGCACTTGCACTGTGGCGCTGGATGGCAGTGGCACAGTGCCCCGAGCAGCTAACACCAACACAAAAACACATTGAGGCACAGACAAAAATGGAAGGGTGACCCACGCCAATGGTGCCAGGTCTAACAATCTTCAGATAAACTTTAATGCAATAAAAAAATTAAGAAACCTGATAGAAATACCTACAGCAACAATTAAAATATCTGAAGAGCCATTCCACATAAATAAAGAGCATATCATACAACACGACAGCAGACTCGTCCCATACCATCTTGATCTTTTATCATTACAAAGTTTATCTGAATAATGAAGACACACTTTTAACATGAGCTCAGGCATCATTACAACGTCCATCTCAAACTTTTACGTACTGTACACTCAACCACTAGAGTTGACAAAGCACTCCTCTTAAGGCACTGGACCAATAATCCTTATCGGGAAAGGCCATACAGCCCATAGGTGAGGTATTCTGACACTGACTCTCCAAATGCACCCCAGATAAGACATATCTCAACCTAAGGCAAAACATACATAAAGTTATCTGTCTGTACTTGGGTTGTTGTATCACTCTCGTATAGGTGCTTGCTTAGGAACAAAACTCCACTGAATGCTAAGGCAACTTCTGTGGATCTTAACTAAAATGTAGTCTGATAACAGAACCACATTAGTCCCTTTATCACTTCACTCCAAGCGTACAGAGCAGGCAAGGCTTATTCCACGTGGAACTAATTTGCTGTGTAAAATAATAATCTAAACCAAGTATCCACTAAGAGCTTCAGACCTATTAATTGTAGAAATATCTTTATTTTGAGGTGAGTAAAGTAGGACAGTCAGAATTAAGCTACGTACAAAAACACAGAAGGTCGTAGCACCTTTTGTGACAAAGGTACAGCACTTCACTGTAATGCACCACACACAAAATAACATTGGAGTCTACAGACCATGTCATCCTGTGGGCTGGAGATTGCAAATCCTTTGCAAACTCCATAAGCGTTCCAGTCTAGTTAAATTAACCCGGCAGCCAGATAAAATGTTAAGGTGTATACAAAGGCTTCTAGGATATTTCCGCAATTTTTACTCACTTATCAGAGGCCTTGGGTTAAAGTGAGTACAAGCTTAAAGATTTGAACCCAGGTTACTGAAAACCCACCAAAAATAGCCATTATGCATAAAAGGAACAAATACTAATGTCAAAGCTTCAGAGTCTGGTTATCAGGTCACCTGTGATGGAGAGGTCGATGACTAGGGCAACAGGAAATTCATGGGGAACCAACACACTTCAGAGTCATTCCAAATGTTAATGTTCTAACAGGGAAGCTACTGAAGCTAGGATTGGAAGTGGCTCCCAAACTATGCTCTCTGGGCTACCAAACTTTAGAGGCCTATATCTTGTAAATTGCTTTTCTCCGTTTTTCTTCTTTTTAGCAGCTGGACACTAACAAAATGGCTGACAATTATCCAGAAACAGCATCACCATGTAGGAGTAAAGGCATAACCCACTGATCTGCTTTTATGAATGCATGGGATGTGTACAAGAGAGTCTGGCTCAGCAGAGGCATCTGGATAGTTGCTGGAAATGCATGCTGCTGGGCCTATGCTGTGTAGGTCTTTGTATATGTAGCTGAGAAGCTAGAATTCTGCATGCTTTGTATCAGTAGCCAATGTAATTCCCTTAGGTGGACGACCTGAGTTTCCGAGCTTCTGAGGACTATGGTGTCATGCCGACTGTTTGAGCTCTTCAGGTGAGGAAGGCGCAGATCCATTTCATAAAGTGATGTTAGACCGGCATGGGCAGTTGAGGACCAGACAGGCAGCTGTGTTCTGGATGATCTGAAGTCTTTTCGTGAGTTAATTGGTGATTCCCACATAGAGGGTGTTTGCGTAGTTATGTCTGCTGGTGTTGAAGGCTTGGGTGATGGTTTCTTGGTGTTATTAGGTAGCCACTTAAATATGTTTTTAGCATCCTCAGGGTGTGGAACGAGGCGGTGGCAACCGTGTCAACTGGGGCAGACATGTCCAGCCTGCTGTAATAATGATTTAAAGGTTTCTTGTTCGTGTGCTGGGGGTAGGAGTGGGTCCGAGGTCTATAGGCCACCAGGCGAAGTACCACAGCGAGGCATCCATTTCCAAAGATCAACAATTTGGTCTTGTCTGTGTTTAATTTGAGGCAGTTGGACTTCATCCAAGAGCCCACTTCAGTGATGCATGAGTTTAAATTGCTACTGGTGCTGGGTGTTTCGTCCATGAGGAACAATATCAGGTGTGTGTCTTCAGAGTAGGTAAGTATGATGATGTGTACCCGGATGGTGTCTGCCAGCAGCATCATGGTGATGTTGAAGAGCATCGGGCTCAGCGAGGAACCTTTCTGTACTTCACAAATTAGTTTCCAGCTTCTGAGAAATATGGTGTCATGTGGATTGTTTGTCCACATCTACCGTTGAGGAAGGAGCCGACCAATTTGAGGGCAGGTTCATGGATGCCAGCTTCGAGAAAAAGTCTAATCAAGATGGTGTGGGAGACTGTGTCGAAGGCTGCAGAGAGGTCGTGAAGGATGAGGGCTGCGTTTTTTACCTCTGTTGAGGATCATCTGGATGTCATGTGTTGCTGCGATGAGGGCTGTGTCTGTACAATGGTTAGGTCGGAAGCTTGATTGCATTTAGTACAAGGCCTGAACATATATTGTGAAAATGTTGTTGTTCATTATTCGTCCATGAGGCGACATGTCTATCACAAGAGATAAACAATTTCTACCTGGCTGAAGCCTCGACACGGAAGCATGGATACTGTTATTACACATGCATTTCCATGTTCAAATCAGAGGAGCACTCTACTGTCACTGCAAAGTCGCTGTTGTCAGAGTCTCAGCCTAGCTGATTCCTGTTAACACTCTGCGAGGAGGGATGTCCAAATTGTGACCAAGACAGGGACCTGCATACACTTATCTTCAGGTAATGGGGAGTTAGATCATCCAGTAGGGGATTTTTGGCAAAACACCCGCCCAAGTCAGCTAGGTTAGGGAGCACATAGTAGAACTACACTATACACAGAACTTGTATACCAGCATAAATACACTGTTTTAGCACAATGGTGGAATAATTTATCCGTTTCACTTTTCTCATACTGCTAATCTCTTTTATCTGCTTCTGCCTATTAATCATTGAGGTGCATATATTTTATAAAAGATTGACAAGGGTTTAATAAATATTGAAAAACCCCTTTGTGTATTTCTTGTGTATCATACTGAGTATGCACGAGTGACTGAGTGAAAAGGTTCTAAATCTGTTACCATGATTCCTTGGGAAGTCAGGGTTGTCATGTTCTGAGGTTGCCCAAACCATTTGTTACCTTAATAGCTTTAGGGGGCACATATGCTGGCACTGTAAACTAGCAGGACTATAGGCCCACATATCCTGAGGGAGTGCATATAATCAGTCTGGCACCATACCAACGTTTATGTTGTCCAACAAACAAATAGTTCCTACTGAGAAAGTGGAAACCGTACGACACTACCTGGTGGACACAGGTGCCACAAGGGAACAAAAGAGGATGTTCCATGTGAACAGGCTGAAGCCTTACGTCCAGAGAGACTACATAGTAAATGTCATGGATATGGCAGAGGAAATTGAGGAAGACAGTGAGACTCTACCTGACTTGCTGCATAGTGACATGAAGGATGGTACTGTTCAGTTAGCCCCTGAGGTAACACCTGAACAGCAGAGAGAGTGTAGAGATGTGTTGAAAAGGTTTTCTAACCTCTTCTCGCTGACTCCATGGTTGACAACGGTTGTGTGCATACCACAGACAAAGGTGATAGTCTGCCAGTGAAGGACAGAGTGTATAGAATGTATGACCGGGCTCAGGGATGCATTAAGGTAAAAGTTACCAAAATGCTGGATCTGGAAGTCATTGAGAGATTTCTTAGCCCTTGGTCTAGTCCTGTGGTTCTAGTACGAAAGCAAGGGTCAACGGACTTGCTGTTCTGCAAAAACTACCAAGCCCTCAATGAGGTAACTAAAACCGATGCCTATCATGGTTGGGCACTGCAAAGTATATGAGTATCTTGGATCTGACCAGTGGATAATGGCAGATCGCTTTGGCAAACAAATGCTAAGGAGAAGACTGTATTATGTACGCCAGTGGGGCTATTTCACTTTAAGATGATGCCCTTTAGGTTGAAGAATGCTCCTGACACATTTGAGCACCTGATGAACCATGTTCTTGCAGGGTGGGAAGGGTGCTGTGTAGCCTAATCAGACGATATTGCGGTGTTTGCAAATTCAGGGAAAGACCACTTGAGGCACCTTGAACAACTGTTGTAAAGAATACAAGAGAAGAAACTGACCATCAAGGCAACTAAGTGTCAGGTGGGACAATACTTTGTAGTCTACCTTGTGCATGAAGTGGGAAATAGGAAGATTCACCCACTGAATACCAAGATTCAGCTGTGATGAAGTGGGAGGCACCTACTACCCAGACTGAAGTGAGGGCCTTTTTAGGACTCACTGGGAAGTATAGGACCATAGTGGGAAACTATGGGAGTATAGTTGCCCTACTGACTGTTTTGACCTTTAGGAAGCAGCCCACAAAAATAATATAGACTGCAGGGTGTCAAAAGGCATTTGAGGAAATGAAGAAGGTGCTATGCACTGCACCAGACTACAGTCATCATTTCATTGTAGTGACAGATGCCTCTGACAGAGGAGTTGGAGCGGTGTTAGCTCAACTGCCTGACAAAGGTAGAGAGTGTACGGTAGCCTTAATCAGAAGGAGGCTACTACCCAGAGAGAGGAACTGGGCGGCTATTGAGAAGGAGTGCTTTGCCATATTGTGAGCCTTGCGTATGTTCTACCCATATTTGTTTGTTACTAACTTTGTGGTGCAAATAGATCATAATCCACTTACATGGTTGATGGCTATGAAGGGAGAGAATCCCAAGTTATGAGATGGTATTTTTCTTTGCAAGGGTTAGACTTTGTAGTGGAGCACAGAACCAGACTGAGACACAGGAATGCTGACAGACTTTCCCGACAGTTTTAACTGTCTGACCACCCAACTTATCTAGGTTAGTAGGTGGTTTGGGGTGTTCTGATCTGGGAGGGACATCTGTTGAGACGGAAAGTTCCTCTGCATGGTTACAGATGTATAACCCTGACCTGAGTGTCCGATTGTTCTGTTGTCTGTATACATAATGCAGATTTTTTGTCATAGGCGAACACAGATCATGTGTGTGCACCATGACATATGCCTGTCTCACAAACTACAGTGTTGTTGAACCAAGAGGGGCACCTAAAGTGCTACCCTCATAGTAGTGAAAGGCTACTGCCTTCATCAAGAGTTAAGCAGCACGAGTGTTGTGGTGGCAGCATATCAGGCATTGATCAGCATTAGTGAGCAGGTCCTTTTTATCCTATGCCACTAGCGGGAGGCCTACAGGTTCACTCACCTTGTTAGATGTTCCTCTACTGTGCGATTAGCTTACCCCTGGCTGACATCAGCTAGATGTGGAGTGCTGTGCAGCACAGGAGTAGTGACTGCGCTGGATGTATGTGCGCCTAGGAAGGGTACAGTACCGGGATAGAGCACTACTGTGCAGTATATGTGTCTTTTGTACATGTACTGGGTGTATGTATGCCTGCGAGGAATACAATACATGAGAGATGTAGTGCTGTGCTGTGTGTGCGCAATAAAAGCATGTGCTGGGTGTATGTGTGCTTGCAGACAGTACGATACTTGAAGGGTGAAGTGTTGTGCTGCACGCACACGGTGAGCGTGTGTGTTTGCTAATAGCACATCCTAGTGCAATACAGAAAAGCAACAGTACTGAAATGTGCACACAGACTGAATGTGTGTGCTTAATGTATGTGTGCCTCTAATGGTACTATGCATGCAAGTAACAGTACTAGAAAATAAGTGTGCTTTGAAAGTACACGGAGTGCAAGAGTGCTTGCAAAATACATTACAAATAGGACCCTGGGTCCCATTTTGGGAAGAGAAGTAGAGATATCCCCCCCCCCCCCCTTCAAGGCAGATTTGTGTATTGCTGCATTCTTGTGAGCATGGTGGGATGTAGACTGGAAAAAGGGGAGAAGGGACTTCAAAAGGTTGCTCTTTGATCAGTTGATATATCACAAGGAAGGAGCCTGGACACATCTCAGGAAGGGGATGGAGCTGATAAGAGAATCAGAAAGAGGAGGGCTAAGAGCCCGGAGTTAAAGTTTTGATGCACATATCACTGTGGCTGACATCCATGTGTGAACTCTGGTCATTTCCATTAAATCTATTGTGGGTCAATCAGCATTCCGAGTCTTGCCTTCTGTGACAGACATCCTTTCATGGTAAAAGAGCAATAAGAGATGCGGACACATCAAAAGAGGCCGAACCCCAACATAACATTTCTAGACTCAGACCCTAAATCACATTTTGGTGTCTGGAAATGGACTATAAGAAAGGGAGGTTGCGACCTCACAATTTGGCATCTGCCAAGCAGCTAGACAGATTCTGTGAGGAGGGGATGCTCTGCAAGACTTCTGCCTGTGACTGGGGACAAAGGCCTGCTAGTCTCCCTGCTGGGTGAGGGGACATCATCCAGGAAAACCATGATCACCTGCCCTGGAGCCTGGAGCTCAGGCACATGCTTTTGGGAATAGGAAGCGAGGTACAGTATAGAACCCGACCAAGAGGACACACTGAGTAAGGTGTGAGGAAAATGGCTGAGCACAAATCGGATCATTGCCTGTGTGCAGAAACAGTCTGGTGACCCCGTATGCCAGGAGGGCCATTGTGATCTGAGCCGTGCAAGGAGTGCTGTGTGGGAAGCGCCAGGCCCGCACTGCCTCGCTATGATGACCCCGCAAGCCAGAGGGGCCCACCGTTGAACTTATTTAATTGTTAGATGGATAAAAACAGTTCGGCAGCTGACTGGGTAGAACAAAGCTGTATTCGGCTGATGCAAATGTGTATCACTCTGGGTGTGAATCAGTTGGAATACTTGTTTCTGGGAGGGCTAGCTGCACAACTAATATCTCTCCGTATGTTGAAGGTGGGATCCTAGAGGGGGCAGTCCTATAGCAGGTATCTCCTCAGGAGATCCTCTGCCCAGGGCTGGATGCCGGAGATCCTGTGCCCGGGTTGGATGCCCAAGACGTTAGGCCTATTTCCATTAGTGCAATTAACAGAGAAATTGATTGGATTATCCTAAATATAACTCCCGGCCTAAACAAGATCCCGGGGACCTCTTTAAGGCAGATAAGGACATTTGGGCCCCTTTTTTTGCTTTCTATTTTAGTGTTTTATTGTGTGGATCCCCTTTGCCTCCTTCATGGGCTGGGGCTGAGATAATCCCAACTTTTAAAAAGGGATCAAGGTCGCTTCCCTCCAACTCTAGGACTATCGGCCTGTTCGACAGTTCCCAGAACAATCTTTAGTCGGATTGTGTTGAGTAGACTGCATGGTTGGATGGAAGATGCGGGCCTATTGATTCCCTTGAAAGCAGGCTTCAGGAACAGTATTAGCACAATTGATCTGGTGTTTCACCTTCAATTAATATTTTGGAAATATGTCACCCTGGGGTGAGGCCGTTTATATATAGTCTTTGTGGACCTTCAGACTGCTTTTGATCTTGTACCAAGGGAGTTCCTGTGGAAGTTTATGATGAATTTGGGCACTCCAAAATATCTCGTTATTATCAGGCTCCACTCCAATCATTTTACCCAGGTTAGAGGTGGTTCTCTGGCTGAACTGACAGTCCCTATTCTTGTCACTCGGGGTGTAAGGCAAGGGTGTGTGTTGTCCCTGACCCTATTTCTTTTATATATCAATGACTTAGTGGCCCAGCTGGTGCAGTGTGATAATGATGCCCGAGTTTTGCTACTGGGAGGGTTCTGGCTCTCCTGTTTGCACACAGTGGCGTAACGAAACTTGAGGGGGTCCCTCTGCAAAGTACATGTAGGGCCCCGCTCTGAGCTCATTTAGGAGCTTACAGGCCAGGGTACTCTGCTATGGGGGGGCCCTGGAACTTGGCCTCCTTTCCTCTGTTACGCCACTGTTTGCACATGACACTCTTTTGAACTCGAAATCCCCATAGGGGGTCAAAAGCTTTTGGAATTTTCTACAAGCAGAGAGGCCTGGAGATTAATCTTACTAAAACTAAGTATACAGTCTTTAATCCCTGTCCGTTGGCACAATCACATCCGATTCTAAACAGCATCCGCTTGGAGAGAGTCCGCATATTTGAATATTTAGGGGTTACGCTTAAAGAGCAGTTTAACTGGTCCCCCCATATTCAGAAGCATAGACTCAAGTTAGAGCAATATTTAGAGGCGTGATGGGGTCTCTACGCGGTTCTACATTTCGTTCAGTATCCCCAGCTCTCCAAATTTACAATTTGCAAGCCCTTTGGGTGTCACTATATGAAGGGGAGCTCTGGGCCATGAGAACTTTAGGAATTAGGAGCTAGCAGAAAATAACTTCCTGCGCCTCCTCACTAATCTCTCCAACAGCACTCCTCTTGTTCCCCTCCAGTTAGATTTGGGCCACAGATCTCTTAACAGTTAAGTGGGTCTTAGACCACTATTGTATTTGAGGAGGGTCTGGGCATCCCCAGAACTTGCGCCATACTACTTGGGCTTGGAGGAGTTACTGAAGTTACCTAGGGTTTCTAAAACCTTGTGGTTCAGGTTTATAAAATGCCGGTTGACTGAGATAGGATGTGGGAATCTCTGGTCTACTCCAGAGGCTGCCTGTGGGACTTCGAAATCAACACTCAAGAGGCTTCATCAGCTTCATCAGCACTTTAATGATCCTATGACTTCTAGGAATTGGAGAGTGGGGTCCGTGACTGCGGCTTTCCTCGAGTGCAAAGCTGATTACATCACAGAAGTTTACCTAGATGAGATCGCACCCCCTCTTGTTAAAGCACTGTACAAGAAATTCCGGTTTGGGGTCCTGACACTCTGTCCAGTTACGGCCAAGTGGTAGCGTACCTCTTCAGAGTCAGATGTGTTCTACCCCTTCCGCCCCCAGATGACAGAATCTATCGATCATGTTTTCATTTTCTGTCCACTCTATCACGTGTACAGGAAGAATTGGATCTAGCCGATTTGCCACAATATGGGGTTTAGGGATTACAGATCGGTGAATAGAATTCTGAGACGCGATACCAACCAACCTATTGTATTTGCTGTCTTCTGTTTCTTGCTGAACATGTGGATAATCAGGAAAAAAATATAGCCCCGGGAAGGATGCTGCCTTAAGATAGCTTTTGTTTTAGAGCGGGAAGAAATGTGTTGTGACTGGCATATATTGCAAGGGCCCCCCACTGTTTTAGATATATGATTGGATCAGGTCATTTATGCTGTCATTTCAATTAAGTTTATGTAAATCTTACTTATTTTTGCCGCTTTACGCATGCAATTGAACCATGCCCTTTGTGCACGAATTACTGATTTTATGTACTTTAATTATTTATCTTATTGTCTGTTTTTTATGCTTTTATTGTATTTTCGGATGTGCTGTTACTGCGGTTATGCCGAATAAAGATTTATTATGATGATGATGAACTTATTTGGGCCAGGAGTGTGAGACTTGTGTCTGCTGATATTAGCGACCCCCTATGCCAGGAAGGGCCAGATGTAATGAGGGCGATAGCATCAGAAGAGTCTGTGACCAGACTGAGTAACGCGGTAACATCGTATGCCATTAGGGGCTGCCAGTACCACTGTGGCCAAGAGTTCGGGTCATTGCCCAGATGGAAGGATTACTGCTTTTTCCAGCAGGTCAATGTATACAGTAGGCTGCTCAGTTGTAAGTTTGATTTTCTGTGATATGCCTTTGACAACGCAGTAGTCCAAAATATAGCCCCCAAAAACTCGACAAAACCTCATTGGGTCTTTAAGCTGACTATTCAAGGTGCATGAAGCCTTCCCTTTCCTTCGTCTGTTAAAGTCAAAACGTGAATGCAAAGACACAACAGTGACCAAAATATTAAGGTGTTATTTGTAGGTGATAGATCAAGTTTTGAACAGCCAACTGAGTTCGTCAGGATGCATAGCAGGCTGATCCCAGGACATCAGAAGTAAAAGGCCCCAACAACCACAGTTGAGCCCAGTAGCCTGTGCGTGCCCCGTGGACCTCTGAAAGGGGTTCTGATAGACAGTATTCACCGGAATTTCATGAGCCTTGCAGCTGTACAAACCCTGGCTTCTGGATGTAGGCAGGAGGAGGAGTGGATAAAGTCAGAGAACTGTTTATGCTTGTTAGCTTCCCCTTTTTTTCAACAACGGAAAGAACAGGTAGATAAGAAGTAGATAAGAAAGAACGATAGCAGCACATGTTAAAACCGCACCTGTCCTCACACCGTGAGAATGTAGTCATGCTTTGCTGAGATTCCATTTTGTATAAAGCTTAACTTACTAAACCAACTGACTGCACACAGGTGTGACTCAGCTATTTCCATACATGTCAGTATATAAAGACTGCACCAGCTGCGTCTGGCAGAGCATGCTCGGAAGTTGACCACTTTGTATCTCTCAAGCTTAAGCTAACATATCTCCACAACTGTGTTTGATCGCTGTGTCTCATTCTCATTAACAGACAGGTATACCTGATTGTGCGTTCACAAACTGGGGGACCGTCCAGGATCTAGGTCAATCCAGACTGACCATAAGGAGCCACGGTCAAGGGGCCGGTTGAAGAACCGACTGACTTTGAAGTATGCACCCGCTGAAGGGATTGTGTTTCCCGCGGTAGCAGTCTGAGGGGATCACCAGAGCCACGAGACACAAGGTTGACTCAGATGGCTCTAAAAGACCTCAGAGGCAACACAGTAGTTGAGACCTAGTAAGAAGTGCCACGGATGTGTGTAATGATGTGAAATGATATGAGAGACGTCTAAGGATAAATATGGCCTTAGGGACAGTACAGTGCGTTGTACTTTGTTACATGATGGTCCAGCATGTTGTCTTTAGTGGATAGTGGTAGGACGGGAAGCATTTGCATTGTGATAAAGAAGATTCAGCATTACTGCACTAAAATAATTATCTTATAGAAGTAGTGAACATGGTTAGTTGTTGTAGTAAATTGTGTGTTGTAAATAAACATTATGTAGATGAAGTACAGCCATGTCCAGTAGAAGGAACTCCAGCATGGAAGATGACTGAACAAGGGATGGCGACTGGGCAGTTTTTGCATTTATAGCATGAATATACTGAAAAGGATCCCTCATTACAGCTTCCATTGAATGGCACTTTTCATTTTGATGCATTGCATTATCTAAAGGAATGCATGTTTGAGAAAGGAAAGTGAGACTGTTGCAGTTTGATGTCCTGAACAGGTGGGAAAAATACGCCACGCAAAAACATATGAAGGAAATAATGAAGACGGAAAGGAAGAAAGCAAGGGAATATGACAGAAAGAAAAGGGCTGATGAGTTTGCTGAAGAGATGAAGGAACGTCATATGAAGGACAGAACGACATTTATGGCATATAAACCAGAACAGATGGCCTCGATTGATTCTATTTCAGAGGACACTATAATTAAACACATTTTCACTAAAAGACCACACCCGCCACCCTATCAAGCGGCTGCAGATCAATTAAGGCAAATACAGGCCATATCAAAACCCCCGGTTACGATATGCATGAATTAGAAGAACAGGGAGACCCAACGGAGGATGACCCTCCTTTCCCTCCTCTTCCCCCAAATGTTCTGCATTTAGTGGAACCTGATATAAGTCACTAAATTATTAAGAAGCATCATAACACAAGATATGCGAGATCAAATTTAAATATTACGTCAGAACTGCACTAAACATGGCACTAAGCAGGATGCCGATAAGGAGGATAGGAATTGAAACACTTGTAAAAATGCAGTGAAAACCACTATAACACTAGAAAAGGGAAACGTTACATCCTTTATGTATACGTTATAATTCAGTAAGGTTTAAACAAGGTCAGCTGCAGGACCAGTCGCTGCCCAATAATTTCACCTATTATGACAGTGGATCTGAGACATTTGCTTGACGGATGTTGAATGTAACACTGCATTTTCCCTATATCTTAAATGGATTGATAAGTAACAATCCATATGTGCTACTATGATAGCCCCTATGCGTGAAGTACAAGGTTTTGACGCCAATCACCCTCATTATCATGTACATGTCCCCTGGCCTAAAAAGGAGCTCACTGCCTTTTCCAAACAGTACCCAGATATAAGGGAAAACCATGATGAATGGGATGCCAGGACGGAAAAGATATTGCGCAGAGGGCATTTAACATTGAATGACCTAAGGCCAAATGTTTTCCTGCATTCTCCCACCTGATATATGGAAGAAGTGCAGCAAACAAAACTTTGAAGATGTTTACTGGACCACAATTAATAATACTGGATGCCTGGAAAGCTGAGGGTCAAGTCACTGATGAAATAGCTGCACTGCCAGGCAAATTAATGGTTCGATTGCATAGATTAGTGCCCCTTAAGAGACAAGATTGGCCAAAATTTAACAACTGTAAACAAGAAAAGGGCTCAAATGTAGCAGCCTTCGTCACCGAACACAAAAGCTGTTCTCTGCCCATAGTGGGATGATGCTGCTGACGAGGGGGTCCAACAAGCAATCTCCAGTTGTTTGGTAAATGACCATCTAGAATGTATAAGATTAACCATCCACACTTATGAACCAACATGGGGAGTAAATCCACTAACAGAAGTACTGGTCATTCCCCAATATTACACTGAGAGAAGGGCAGGGGAAGATTAGAATAAGGATAAGAAACATAAGGAGTTAAACAGTAAAGTGTTGTTCCAGCAACTACAGGGGGGATACTCTGTACCAAATTACAGACCCCAGAATGCCAAAATATATAATAAGTGCCACTACTGCAAATACCCTAATCATTGGATTAGAGAGTGTCCATTACTACAGAAAACAAACAGGCGATGCTCCATGCCAAGTGGACATGCCTCAGGGGGATACAGAAATTCTTCTAAAAGAGGGTCACAACAAAATAATGATATGCCCAATAATAGCCCCTATGCCACATATTATGCTAATGACACTAGTTCCCGGGGATACTAACAAAACTACCTTGTTAGATAGTGAACAGATCCCAGATGATAACTGTCCCCTAGCCCGATTACGATTTTGTATAATAGGGAAGCCCGGGAAGGAGTGTGGAGCAGGTGGAGATCCCAGTAGATCCAAGAGGGCCATATATTGACGCGATGGTAGAAGTACAAAATAATAAAATCCTCCTGGAGACTGAGTCTACTAATTACTCAATTTCTCAATACATAATCCCACATGCACTCCTCTCGGGTAAGTACAACACCTCTGTGGGTTTTTGTAACATCCCCATATATAGCCCTGTCTCCGCCCCACTGACATATGTCACTGGCCCAATAACTGAAAATAATCTTTTGTGTAAACAGATAAATATGCCCATAAGTTGTTGGACATAGATTTGCTTAAAAACGGTACCAAAATGTACTGCCAATAGTATTTACCTCAACAGTACAGAAAACTCACCCCTTACTCACCCGCACTTACACTGTCCAATCCCAAACAACAATTCCATATTGGGTGTTTGACGGAGTTGACAAAAAGGCCTGGGTCTCTGGTAAAAATGACATGAGGCATATGACAAAAGCACCTGCACATATAATATTTAAACCAAATGTTCCCCTTCCACAAATAACACAGTACAAAATTTCACTGGAAGGGGAACACGGAATAGAGATAGTTATACAAGACCTGGTTTGGAAAGGGGTGATAAGAGAGATACAGGGTTTCCCATGCAATAGCCAAATCCTCCCTGTATTAAAAAAGAGTGATGACCCCACTAAGGAAGATGTCTGGAGGTTTGTGGTTGACCTCCACGAGATTCACAAAATATTGAAACCACATTTTCCCATGGTACATAACATTGCCACCGTGTTAGCTGAAATTCGTCCTATTGCATGTTACTTTTCTGCCATGGATTAGAAAAATTATTTCTTTTCCATTCCCCTGCATGTAGACTTACAATACCTATTCAGTTTTTCATTTGAAAATCGCTCCTGTTTCACATGTATTACACAGGGCTTCAGGGAAAGCCCCTCTTCTTTTTCGTAGGCACTAAAAGCACTACTAGACACCTTTCAGTTGACACCAATCACCACTCTCATAAAATACACAGATGATATATTATTGGCCAGCACCAGCGAAACAGATTGCGCTTATGACATCATTGCCCTATTACATTTCCTTGGTACATATGGCCACAAGGTCTCGCCCACTAAATTGCTACTTAAGCCACCTCCTGTTGAAGGGGGAAACGAGACTAACCCTCAAAGAGTGAAAGCTATACTGAACATTCAATCCCCTACAACACAACAAGTACAAGCGTTCCTGGGTATGGCAGGCTCTTGCAGACAATTGATCCCTATTTTTTTCTTTCTTTTAAAACCCTTGTAAAAACTCACAACTAAAGACAACCCACAACATTTACTGTGGTTAACTGAACACCAGAATAGCTTTCTGCAAATCAAACAGGCACTTTGTGACACTCCTGCTCTTGGAATGCCTGACTATACTAAAGTATTTAATCTTTTTGTACATGGGTGGATGGGTGCACACTTGCTGTTTTTGTACAATAGGACAACCAGAAAATGCCTTGCACCACCTTAGAAATGGTTGCTCAAGGCTTACCAGCATGTCTTTGTGCAACTGCAGCAGTAGCTGTTTCTCTAAAACAAGCAGAAATACTGATTCTCAGACACAAAGTGCATCTGTGTGTGGCTCACTCTAAAGATATACTCTAAAAAAAAAGCAGACTCAACATTTGCCAAATGCCAAACTAACATTATGAGTAATGTTTATTTGGTCCTCATTTCACAATACATTGATATACCACACTTAATCCAACAACCCCCTTGCCTTTTTATCAGAATGATACGGACACGCCCCATGATTATGTACTGATCACAGAAGAACTGACCAAAGGGAGAATAGATTCATAGGACACACCAATGGAAGAAAGCGATGGTGACTTATGGGTTGATGGCTCTTGCTTTAGGCTCAAGGATGGGACAACCACAGCAACCTATGTTGTTACCACCTTACACAATGCCATTGAAATGTGTATGCTATTCAAATTATTAGCACATGCAGCCAAATTAATAGTATTAACAAGAGCATGTGAGCTGAGCAGTGGATAAACTGTGAATATATATACTCCTAAGCACTCAGATCGGAACTCTCAGCCCTAGACAAGGCTCACTGCTGCAACCCAAACCCAGACATTCTTGCTAGCATTCGGGTTAAAACCTCCGAATATCATCAAATGTCAGCTGCCTGGGCCGCGAGGTGATGGCCCTGCAGATATGGCAAGGATGAGCGGCCGGGCAGAACTCTGGCTAAGTTGCTGCATAAGCCCCACGCGTCTACTTATATGGCGGGGATACGCTCCGACTCGGGAGACAGACTCACAACACCAGATGATATTATAAACACAACCACTAGTTTTTATACTCAACTCTATACCATGGGCTCCGTTGAGGACCCTGACTCCCTTCAGCAATATTTTGATTCAATCAAGCTCTTGTGGCTCAGCCCGGCACACCATGAATACCTTGATGCCCCATTTACCAACGAGGAAATCACCCAGGTTATTTTGGGACTCCCTGTCGATAATGCCCCCGGGACGGACGGCCTCACGCCCACCTTTTATAAAGAGTATGCCCCACTCTTGATACCCCATCTGGTGGAAATATATAATGAATCCATCGAGGTCGGTTGTCTTCATCCCTCGCTCCGTGAGGCGCTCATCACACTTATATTGAAACCTGACAAATCACCAACATCGTGCGACTCCTACCGTCCACTTTCGCTCATCAATACTGACAATAAAATACTGGCCAAAGTGTTGGCAAACCTGCTGCTTGCCCTCATGCCGCTAATAGAACGTCCAGACCAATCTGGCTTTATTCCTGGCCGCGCCACCTCGCATAACCTCCGAACCATTTTCTCGATTATACATCAAATTAATCCCTCTCTCCCCGCGGTGGCTGCACTTCTCGACGCTACTAAAGTGTTTGACTCTCTCAAACGGCCTTTCTTGTTTCCTCTTCTGGCCCGCCTGGGCCTCACTGCGGGCTTTATTTAAAACATTAAACTGCTATATACTCTCCACACGGCTCGCATCAAACTTAGCGGCCAGATCACCAACCCCATCAAAATCACTAGGGGCACACGGCAGGGATGTCCACTCTCGCCATTACTCTTTGCTGTTGCCATGGAACCTCTTGCTGCATGGCTCTGCCAACATCACACACACTCGGATTCGGTTCTCTGCCCGCGCTTTGGTCACATCCATGTAAGTGGACGAGATTGCATTATTTATCCAAAAGCCGCACAAGAATCTAGATCCTATGACCAGAGAGGTCATATGCTTTGGGGGACTTTCGGGCAAACAAGTGAACTGGAGCAAATCCATTTTATTCCCCCTGACGAATGCCACACAACCTTGTTCGACCGAGTTTCTGCTCAAATGGGCAACTGAGCCAATTTAGTTACATGGGCGTCTGGCTCAGCAGAAATACAGACGAAATCTGGTCCGCTAACTATGGTAGAGCCATTGAACGGCTGGAAGCCAAAATCCCAATCTGGAACAAACTTCCACTTTCCTTATCTGGCCGTATCGCAATTGCTAAAATGATTTTCTTGCCAAAATTCCTATATTTGTTCCTAAACATACCACTCCCGCTCACCATGCAATTTTTTAACAGACTCCGATCCAATCTAATCTCCCTGGCATGGGCAGGGTGCCAACCGCATATCGCCTAAGCTATTCTGACGCTCCCTGTTGCACGTGGGGGCCTTGGGGCCCCTGACCTGCAACTATATGCTTACAGCGCCCAGGCTAGCTTCTTGCATTTTTGGCTCCACCCGACACCATTCCAACCACACACAGCTGTAGAGGCGGACTTGGCCTCCCCCGGCCGCTTAGCACTGCACTGTTCCTGCCCTATAAAAACCCCCGGAAAGAGATAAAGACTATTGAATTCTTGCGTTGGGCCGTGGAGGGACTCCGTCAATACAGCGGTACTGACACCTTATACGCTCCATCCATGCAACTTACTGCAAATCCCGCCTTCCCCCCGCTACAAAATACTGGCACGGTGCGCCGCACGAAATCGCTTGGTATTAGCATAAATGCTGACCTATACCCAGACGGCCAGTTCCTTCCTCCCCCTAAACGCACTGCCACACTGACATCCACACTATTGGATAGCCTGCTGTATCACTAGATGCATGTGACACACAAAAGCTCTAATAATTTACTCCCAGCACCACCTCCCACTAACGCGGCGTTGGAATATATCCACACAGCCACTACACACCGTAAGCTTGTCACCAGACTGTACCCACTATCCATGGCGGCTACATCTGCTAGCGCCGAGCTGGCACACAGTGCCTGGTGGGCGGACCTGCTCACCCGCCCTACACCTGAGCAGTACTGTTGCAGCCAAACAGAAAAACTTTCCCCTAACTACAGACTCAGACAGTTACATTTCAAGTTCCTCCACAGGCTATACCGTACTCCAATTGCGCTGCGCAGGATGGGCCTTATTACAGACGCACGCTGCTTGCGCTGTGTGTCGCCTGGCGCCTCTTTTATACATTTAGCTTAGTCCCCACAAAGTGGCAGCCTACTGACTGGAAACGTGCGCATCCATTGGTGCTATCGCATCAACCACCCTTGCACCAAACCCCCTTCTGTACCTACTTGGCTATGTCAAGGAGGTGCCCGATGCCCACACGTGCCTTGTGGCAATGTTGCTGGTCCTGGCCAAACACAGAGTGGCAATGCACTAGGGGCGAAGACCGGTACCTACGCTCAAACTTTAGCTTGCTGATGCGGCATATTGTCAGACACAACTAACAGAATTTTGGAATCTTATGCCGAGCGCTAGCAGGCAGCACGATATATGGGGACCTCTGATCACTTATTTACATAGTCTGGTGGACAACACCTCGGATCACCACGACAAAGTGAGTAGCTCGGAGTGCACACCTGCGCGGGCGACAGATGCCTAGATAGGGGACACGTGGAACTCCACATATATGATTACTGTTATGTCTCTATTTGCCTCTCTAAAACCCCTTCCGCTTTCATATGGGATCTGTTTCTTTCTGATGCGTATCTCAGAGACAATCACAATTCCGCCAAGTTACTAATGTACCGAAGAATGTGCCTTAAATCTTCTGTAACAGATTGATGCCATTGCTGAACAGCATGTATCATTGTGCTTATGTTAAAGCCTCAATAACGACTTAAATCAAATTTTTTTTAAACTGTGAATGTATATACTGATAGCCAATTTGCATTTGAAGTTGCACATAAATTTGACAGGCTTTGGCCAGAAAACGGTTTCCTCACGTCTCAAGGAACAAAGATACAATATGGTCCTCTGAATAAATACTGAATGCTTTATCACTGCCAAAAAGAGTACCCATTGTCAAATGTAATGTACACATAAAAGCTGATGTGGTAAAAGGAAATGCCTTTGCTGATGAAACAATCAGACAAACACAGAATTTCATTAACATTAATTATTTCTACTTTTTGGTTTGCCCTAGATGATTCCAAGTGACAATGGGGTGCACTTCCACAATAAGGCAATGGAGTTGTTCTGCAAGGCAATGGGAGTACAACAGAAGTTCATTGTGTATATCACCCCAAGGCAGCCGGTGCCATCAAATGGAGAAATAGTATCCTGAAGGCCAAGATAGTTAAAATATGTTCAGAGTCCACAATGACTTAAGTGGATGCCTTGCCACTTGTCCTTATGAATATGCGAACTACCCCAGATACTGTAACACATCTCAGCACACATGAAACAGTGACTAGAAGGCCCCTCACCTGTTCGGGGGTCCCAAAAGACATTGCTAACAACACAAATAACTGATAACCTGCTCCAAGAGTATTGTGTTAAATTGACAAAACGTGTTTCCGCCATTCATAAACAGGTGAACGACCCCTTGCCTCAGCAGGGGCCTTGATACAATATTTAACCCGGCAAACGGATGATGGTCAAGAACTTTCAGAGATCTAATTGCCTACAACCATGCTGGAAGGGTCTGTGTGAGTTCCGCTAGCAACACAAACAGGCGTGAAGTGTCCAGGATGTAAGAATTGGATTCATGCCTTAAATGTGGAAAGAGCTCCCTAGCTCAGACCTTGCCACCGGCTGCAGCACACAGTATTACACCAACAAATGTGCCACCTCACCCCCCTCAGCCCATCAAGGATGCTGGCCCGCAATACAAGCCGTGCCCAGGTCTTACAGTAAGTCCATCTTCTTGACCCAACCAACTATAGTTTACTATCGGGTCCAGAGCTGCGAAGTACTGGTGACCTCTCAGGGCCTGGCGATGGTAAAGAATAAAGACCTTTACTGCTGAGGAGGGACAAGGAGAATGGAAAGGAACCATTCTGACAAAGAAATTGGGAATACCATTTGCTCTGATCATTACTAGACTAACAGCCGTTGTCATCTGCTTGCATGATTTATACTTCCTGAAATTACTAGGTTCAAATAATACCACACTTACTGAAGATCCGCACGATCACCATTCCAAAAGTACAGTGAAAGGGTTGCCATACAATGATGAATGCCTATCATAAGGAATTAAATGTCTCTGATTGTTGGATTTGTCTAAAACCTCCTTCTGTAACACAACACAAGATGAATGTGTTGCCTTCGAGTTTGACACTTAATGATTCTTGTTATATTCTATTTAAAGCAGTGATCACCTGGTTTTCTGGCCCGAGGGGTATTGATGTCAGATGCAAATACAGAGATGAAATAGTGGTACCTTTGGGTTGTATTGTCGGAGGGGAAGGTTCCCCCTGCAGGGACGCCTCCAAAGATAGTGTCATGAGTAAAAGATATAAACAAATTGTCCTAGGGAAGAATAGTTCAATTTACAGCACCTCTACCTTAATAAGCCTCCGGCCTTATGGGTAACAAGAGGACACAGACAATTTTGTCAGTCATCAAATGGATCACGAGCGATGAGACGGAGTAACTGCACCCATGTATTCAATCTGGACAACGCCTCTTGGCCCTCATTACCAGTGGAGCTGGCGGACACCTCTGCTTAGGAGTTTGGTGATTTTCAGCTAGAAATACTATCTATGCTAGGGGTAGCAATGAATTTTAGAAGTATCAGGTAATTAGGCCGATTGCTAGAAGCAACAATAAATGAAACAACATGTGTCCTAGTAATATTACGGTAGAAATGGCAGCCATGAAACAGGCAACTCTCCACAATCGTATAGCACTTGACATGCTCCTCGAAGAGAAAGGGGGCGTTTGTAAAATAATGTACACTGAATGCTGCACGTTTATACTATATTAATGGTAATAATAGGTATAATTATTACAATATTAGTCAAGTGTAAATATGCTTTCTGTTTGCTGTCAGATATGTACCAAATTGTGCATCTCCCCCACCAAATAATGTTCACAGTTCAAGTGTCATGATACAGCAGGAGAAACTCTCTCCTCTAATGCAAATAAATATTGAATAGCAAAGCATGAATACATTTTAATGGTGAGAGGACAGGCGCGGTTTCAACATCTACTGTTTATCGTTCTTTCTTATCTAATTCTTATGTTCTTGTTCCTTCAGTTCTTGAAAACAATGGGTAAGCTAACCAGCATAAACAGTTCTCAGACTTTACCCAACCCTCCTTATGCCTACATACAGAAGCGTATAGGGTTTGTACAAATACATGGCTCATGAAATCACGGTAAAGAGACAACATGGAGGAGCAGGTGCTCAATATCACATTTATGCTCCCGCAGGTATGAGGTGGAAGGCTGTTAGCATTATAAGAGGTGACTTGGAGGTTTGGAATTATATTAGCATCTGAAAAGACAGACTGAAGCCCCATACTACCAGAATATCAAGAAGAAATATCAACATGCCAAAATATCAACAACCAGAATATCATGAAGGTAAGCATATTTGGGTATCGGTTTGCTACGCTTAAGTCCATATTATATGATTTTGAATAATATGTATCTTCCAGGTATGCAGAAGTGGAATTACTGACAGTAAATCTATACTTATCAATATATACTTACCTTCATGATATTCTAGCTGCTAGTATTTTGATCATAATATTTTGGAATGTCAATATTTTTGTACTCAGTAATCTGACAGACTCCCTGAAGAGTGCTAGCAATTATGAAAATTTATCTGGAAGGAACAAAGTGATCAGATGAGGAAGACATTATGTAGAAAGACCGTACTGCCAATGCGGGAAACTGTTCTCCTACCTTGCAGTGAGTACTGGAAAGAGTTAGTGAAGAATGATGAGGGAGTAGAGGTCCTTCATGAGTAATTTCAGCAGCCATGTGGGCGTGTAGTTATTAGGGGACGAGATGGAGATCTTTATCTATGTGGATTTCTAGGTCTGCGCCAATACCGCAGAAGCAATAACTATGTTACTATACCCATAAAATATTACCATGAATACTAGCACTTTGCACAGATACATGAGAAATGCATTGCAAAAAGATCATTCATGCAAGCTTTAATGTAATTATTTGTGCAGAGTAATCAACAGAAATGCTGGTGATAAAAGGCTAGTTTTTTTCCACAATGTGATGCACGAGTACCACATTTGTAATACAAGAATATTCCATTAGTCTTAACCAGGCGAGTCTCATAAATTTGAGTAAACTGATTAGTACAGTTTTTGTAAATGTTGTGGTTGAGCGCCTGAGTGGAAGGTACAGATATTCTTAGATGTGATGGAAACAGAGAATTTTGGTCTTTACAGGCCAGCTTGTGCGCAGACAACTAGCTTGTCTTATCACTGCCATTTTTGATTATTTTCTTTGATAGTGCCAATGTGAAGAGACATTTTGGCCAAGCAAGTACATTTTAAAGTTAATGAGGGGGTCCTAGCCAGCTAGGCTGCAGAAAGGAATTTCTGGTTTAGTTCTCAACTGATGTGCCTGTGGCAGTCTTTCAAAGGAGTGGCAAATTTCTCCCCTTTGACAAATATAAAAAAATAATAATAATTGCATCATATAGTGGGGGAATTGATTGAACTGGATTATGCTAGCCTCTTCGTGATGACCTCATCAGCAATATAAGGATATAGATGAGAAATGCCAAAGCCCGTTGCTTCAAAAGGGCTTTGTGGGCTTGCAACCAACTCAACACGGAAAAGAAAGCAGAGCCAGATGAGACACACAGACTTTGCAGAAAGGTAGGAATGCACTCTTAGGCAAATCATGTTTTTACTGTTGCCAGGGTATGACAGTGCTTATTGCTGGAAGACAGAAGCATGCATGTTGATCCACGTGGCTGATTCTCTCACCATATCTGTAGAGCAGAACAAGCTATTGCCAGATTTATAAAGTTGTCTCTTGCTGGAACAGATTGGATTTGATGAAGCTGTGAAGTACAACATTTCAGAACTGAGGTACACAAAACCCTTGGGGAATACACAGTATACTGATTCTCCTGGTATCGACTGGATGCAGAGCCAGAAAGTCAAACATTAAGTAAGTGGACAATACCTGTGGTCTGGGAGCAGGTCCCAGATCCATTGTTCCCTCATGCTACCAGTCCTACCTCCGCCTCGCTCTTCCTGCACTCATTACTGTGCCTTTTCCGTCACTGAGTACGTCCCCTCCTTTTGTGCCTCTCTCCTATGAGATCTCCTGATTGTGCTGCTGTTGCTGTGACCACTTGTGCTTCCTTCCCGCTCTGACTTTTTTTGCGACTTCTCCTCCAGCTACCCATGTGTGCCTCTTCTTTCCTTTGCTTCCTGTGCCATTGATCTTTACTTGTCTGTTGTGCCTTTTCTTTTTCACCCTTTTTGGCCTTTTGTGACTGTTTTTCGCACTCTCCTCCTGATCACTTTGCCACCGCTCTGCCTGTTTCCCACCTTTTACCAAGCCCCTCCCACCTCCTAGGACCTACTTAATGGAGCCCACAGCGAGTGCTGCAGGCGTGCCAAAGACAAGCCTTTGTGTGAACGTTCATGCCCGGACCACATCAGGGACAGGAACCCTGGCTCTCATCACCCCACAGCTAATCCGCCACCGACCTCCATGCCCTGAACACCGGACGCCTCAACAACCACTATTGACGCACCACACTCTATGGAAAAACCATTTTCCTGAACCAGTTGTACCATCACGCTGCAGAGCTCCATCCAACCTCTCACCATGCCAGACCAGCAGTGTACCACCAGCTCTATTATTTACTCTTCAACATGTGCTCGATGTACAAGCACTCCACTCAGTTGAGACATCTCATTGTCACCCTCGCACCCGTCATAGTCTTCCTCACCTTAGACCTGGCTCAATCTGTTATCTGCCCCGATATCGCCACAGCTACACCCGACGGATGCAAAATCACCCACCACTATCACGTCAACAGCCCCGGAGGAGAAATAGCCATCATCTACTAAGTTACCATCTAGTGCACCACCACTGAGAATCCCACCACCCCCATGGAACACCTCAACTTCAAGATCCACAAGGACAGCAAGTCAACCATCAGAGGGGCACTTGCATACCAACCGCGCCCCAGCTTCTACAACACCATGGCTGACTTTGACGCACCCCTCGACCTGGATTACAACTACATCTTCCTCAACTACCTCAACTTTCACCTCGATGATCCCAACGAAAACACCGCCAATCTCCTCGACAGCATAAAGAACCTCAGACTCACTCAACTAGTCTGCAACCCCATTCAATCCACAGGACACACGTTGGACACCATCTTCCCCTCCAGCAACTGCATCGAGTACAGCCACCTCACAGAAGTCACATAGACCAACCACTCCATTGTCCACTTCATAATCTCCAGGCCCTACACCGCCACCCCCAAGATGGCAAGTGCCACCCACTGCAGCTGGAGCAAAATGTCAGAGATCCATTGAACAGACACCCTCCACACCTGTAACCCAGCTGCCACCACCAACGTGCACCAGGGAGTCAAAACCTTTAACACCTGGATCACCAACTGCGCCAACAGTATTGCCCCCATCAAGAGCAACAGACGCAGAAGATCCTCCAAACAGGCCAGCTGGTACACCCAAGAACTGAGAAGGGCAAAACACGATTGCAAACTGGAGAGGAGATAGATGGCGCACCGGCAAGGTAACCTCTGACAGGGCGGCCTTCAAGACCTCCCTCAACCTCTACCACTGCCTGCTGAGGGTAAAAAAGAAGAATTCCCTAGCCGCATGCATCGAAACCAGCTCCAACCACAGCAGAACTCTTCAACAGTGTCAAAGCCACTGAAAACAACATCACCCCCTCACAAGAGCTCTGCGACAACCTCACTGACTCCTTCCATGACAATATCACAACTTTATACAGAAACTTCAAACACCAACCCACAGGGACTTCCTAAACCAAAATACCCTCAGTGCAATCAAAACACAGACCCCGACTGACCACTTGGAACCAGCTCTCCACCCTGGATATCACCTCCATCTTGAACTCCATCCCCTCAGGAGCTCCAACAGCACAGGCCCGCATCACATCTTCAACCTCAAAAGCCACAGGATCAGCCAAGAACTCACCGCCCTGCTCAACAACTTAATCACCACTGCCACTTTTCCAGAAGTCAGGAAACACACCAAAGCCAAACCCCTACTTATAAAGCCCTCCGCCAACTCAGCGAACTCATAAACTACCAGCCCATCTCATTGCTCCCATTCCGGGCCAGAGTTCAGGAAAAAACTATCAACAGACAACTCATGAAACACCTTGTGCAGAACTAGCTACTTGACGCCTCCCAGACTGGATCTCGCAGCGATCACAGCACCGAGACCACCCTGATTGCAGCCACCGACAACATCTGAGCCCTCTTCAACCAGGGAGAAATGGCGGCTCTGATCTTCCTCGACCTCTAAGCAGCTTTAGACACTGTATCACACCATACACTGATTGAAAGACTTCACAACATCAGCATCCAAGGGGACACACTCAGATGGATTACCTCCTTTGTCACAGGAAGGACACAGAGGGTCTGCCTACCAACCTTCACCTCCGAGGCCAAGGATATCATCTGCAGCATTCCCCAGTGCTCAGCCCTACACTCGTCAACACCTACTTGACCCCACTGGCCAACATCGTCAGGGCACATGGGCTCAACATTATGTCTTACGCAGATGACACCCAACTCGTTCTCTTTGATGGCCCAACTGTATTGTCTTTTGAGTTAGAGATTAAAGGACCATTTAGTCCCATATGGACTATGTAGAACAGTGACGTGGGTGCTTGGGTGTGGGTGATAGAATTCATTCTGTAGAATCTTCAGTTAACAGTTGCACACTGAGGAATCAAGACGTGTAATACCAAGCTCCATGTGTGGTGTTATCCTTTACATGTACCCAGGCAGGAGAGAATGCTACAACTGACGACGATGAGAGGGTATTGCATAAATGCTGTGAACCAAAGAACAGAGCATGCCCTCCCAGAGAGTTTCTCGTTGTCCAGCAAACTGCTTTTGAGTGCCAAGTATGCCCCAGTCGAAAAGAAAATCGGCAGATGGCGTATGTGGAGTCAAATCGCCACTCCAGCCAGTGCAAGGCAAGTGAGAAAAGTGAAAGCCTTATCGAAAGTTTAACACAGCCTAACACACAGAGCAGTCATTCATGGGGTACAACAATGCTAAAGACATAGACAACGAGGTACAGCAAAGCGCTAAAGGCATTTATATCTGAGTGCAAAGAAGCGCTATAAGCGGAAATATTTCCAACACAAAGAAACGCTAAATGCAGTAGAAACAAGGCACAATACAAAAAGGCGAGAATGGTGAAGATACTGTGCAAGTAATCAAAACGCTACTCACCGCAAAAGAAAAAGACAGTACCTCACAAGCAGAGAGTGGGCGCGATGACCCAAATATTGGCACATGGCTAGTGCTTAAAGAAGATACAGGTACGATTGGGCAGCCAACACTTTAGGAGTGGGTTTCGCTCTGGGCAGCAGAAGTTTCACAGGTTATGATGCTGTTGCATTCTTGAACCCACTGCCTCCCTATGATACCGCCAAAAAGCAAAGTGTAGGCGAGAGATGGACTGCCTGGATCGAAGCATTTGATAATTTCATTGATGTACTGGAAGAAGTAAATGACAAAAAATATCATTAAATATCTGAAGAATACAGCGGGTGAATGAGTAAAAGAAATGATTAAGAAAAAAACACACAGTGGTGAAGTGAGGCACTGTGAAATCAAAGAGGCATTAAACACCGAGTCTAATCCAATGATGAATATAGACTACAAAAGGTATACATTCAGACAGGAAAGGCAGAAAACTGGCGAAATGATGGATGAGTTTGTTTATAGACTTGATTCCCTCATCAAGCTTTGCAAGTTCAACAATGAAGAGGTCATGCGTACTCATGGATGCTAGAGTGGAAGAAAGAGCTGACAGACAAGCAGCTAACATGGAGGCCAGAACTGCCCAAAATGAATCTGCCCTGAGTGTGAAAAGTAAGCTGAAACACAAGGTAGAAAGCCATAAAGCAATGTCTCCAAAGAAAAAGAAGTTGTGTTTTCGATGTAGATTTTCCTTTCCACATGAAGGTAAACGCTCTGCCAGTGGACAGATATGCATAGGGCTTCGGGAAAGAGAACAATTTTGTAACAGTTTGCAAAGCGTGGGGAAGATAAGCCGCATCACGTCAAGAAAATAAAATGGCGGAAACATCAAGTGCATCACAATGAGAAAACACAATGGATGCCAGAAAGTAAAAAAAATTAAAACAACGCCCACAAGGCCAAGTGGCAACATCAGTTTAGGCAAGTAGAAACTGAACGATGTCGACTGACGTCAAAGTCCTCGTCTAAATGTTGTCACAGTCATTATCAAATGACAGCGATGAAGAGGGGTGTGTGATGTCAATGTCAACCACTGAACAATGTGCAGATGTAGGATTAGCTGCTTATAAGGAAGAGTGCCAGTCGAAACAAGATCGACAAGTGAAAGTGTGAAATTAATTTGGACACTCTTCCAAAATCACACTGAACATTAATAGGTGCTCCATACCGTTTATCATAGACAGTGGCACGTCGATAAACATTATGCCTGCGGAAAAGTACCATGAACTGTCTCTAGAGCACCGTTTAACCCCAATGAAAACCAAATTGTATGCATGGGATGCTTCAACGCCCCTGCAAAGTCAAGGCTCATGTATGGCAACGGTGAATCATAAAAAGACAAAAGTACACGCAGCAATTCATGTCCTCTAAGGCACTTCATCGAGTGCATGTTTACTTAATTTAGCACTGCTGCTGACATGGAGCTGATTTCTGTAAACTACGTCAATGCCTATCACAAGGTAATACATTTATTTACATCTCTGTTTCATGGACTAGGAAGACTTAAGACAATGAAAGGACAACTTCACATAAATGAAGACATCCATCCTGTTGCTCAAAAACATTGTCGAATTACATTTGACTTGAAAGAGGCTGTTGAGAAACAAACTGAGACATTATTGAAACATGATATCAATGAGTGATCCACTGCTCCGACGCTATGGGTGTCCCCCATAGTGGAAGTGTCGAAGAAGAATGGTGGAGGAGCCGAGAGCGCATCTGTGTTGATATGCACGAAGAGAACAAGGCGATTGAAAGAGAACGACATCCAGATCCACATATTACTGTAATAATTATGCAGCTAAATGGAACCAAAGGCTTTTCCAGCCTTGATTTGAACAAAGGGTAACACCAACTCGAACTGGAAGAAAACTGCAGGTATATTACTACCTTTTCGACTCATGTTGGACTGTTTGAATAGAAACACCTACGTTTTAGAGTGTCCTCCGCTGCAGAACTCTTTCAGGATGTAATTCGTTGCATGATATAGCCAGTCACAAATATTTTTAATGACAGTGATGACATATTAGTTTTTGGGGCCACACAAAAAGAACATGCTAAAGCTCTTACATAAGTTTGTCAGATACTTGCTGATGCAGGTCTCACTTTAAACTGCAGAAAACAAAACTCAAGGTCTTCTGTCATATCTTTTCAGATGGGGGAATGACTCCAGATCCAAATAAAGTACAAGCCTTGTCATCCACTCCCCTCCCCCCCACAAGATGTAATTATGCTGTGATCCTTCCTTGGTATGGCCAGTTAGTATTGTTCAAGGTGTATATGTGACTATGCCACTGTGCCTACCTGTTAGAAATAGGATTTCTAGTTGGCTAAGGCTTGCGCCAAAGCCAGGCAGAAACCACCACTCTAGTCAGGGCAAGGGAGTTACACGTCAAAGATAACCCCTGCTCACCCCCTTGGTAGCTTGGCACGAGCAGTCAGGCTTATCCCGGTGGCGATGTGTAAAGCATTTGCGCAACACACACAGCAACAACATACTAGGCACACCACAAAAGGAACTCCACAAAAGGTTATATATAAAAATAGCCTTTGTATTATCATAAAACACATTAGATGGTAATCATACAATATACACTGTGCCAACTGGCACTGGGCAATATTTACAGGGGATTATTTACACATGACAGGGCCACGTGGGCCACTGTCAGAATCATCACTTGGTAAGAATTGTAAAAGTAAGAACATATCATACACGTAGACCACAACCAGTAATTACTGGCAAACACTATACTCAGCATCATCCTGTAACATAAATCATATCATGCACAGTATCACATCAGGTGAGAAATATATTCCGCGCCAACCTCATAAGCCTAAACATAGTAGACCATAACCTCCTAAACATAACTCGCATTAGGAAATAAACTTACTAACATTAACCGCAGTATGGAATTACTCATACCTGAACCACAGTGGAGAATAAAATAAAACATACCATAGTAGGTAAAATCTCATAATCATAAAATCACATCTAGAAGCATAAATCAGGGTGCATAAAACATACTATATAAATTACATTTCCTAGCACCTATACAAATCACATTAGTGCCTGGCGCCCTACAAACCTAATAGTCCCCCTGGCCAACAGGCCATCTCTAAGGGGCTCAAATGCCCTACGTCCAGACGTCAGGGCACACTGCCAAAGCAGCGAAAGTCAAGGGTGCGCAATCTGCGCAGACCTAAACGTTGCAGCTGCCCACTACTTGCTCGGCAGCTGGGAAAGTATGGGGCAAGGGAGTGCATCTCACTCCTAACTCAAAACATGCCCCCAAAGAGCTGTGCGCCTAAATAGTGCAGCTGCCCACTACTTGCTGGGCAGCTGTAAATACCAAATGCGGCCTGGGCACTCCTGGTGCCCTTGGAATCAATTTGCCAAACGTTGCAGCTGCCCACTGTCTGGCGGGGCAGCTGAGAATGAGGAACATGACGGGGCCCGGGCACATCTGTGCCCTCGGGGCCCCACTGGGTGTTTTCAATAAAATTGGTCCCCATGTTGGAGCACACAGGCTCTCCTAAACAGGTATGCCCTAAAAATAACTTGCCCCCAAGCGTTGGAGCGTGCTGGCTCCTAAAACAAAACATGCCCCACAAAGGAACTGAACTGCTCCTTCAATGGTGAAGCGGCACGCTGCCAGCTGGGGCCGCTCGCCAACTGTGCACTTTGGGTGGGGACTCTGCTCCTCTCCCAGTTGCTCTGCGGCAGCCCGCGGGACTCCCTCTTCACTCCGGTAGTCCCGCCTGGAGTATACCGGGGTAGCGGCATTCAGTACTCGGGGAGGCGGGGTAGGCTCCCGTCCTCCCCCAGCACGCAGCACAGCTACCGGCCGCACTTCTCCTTCTCGCGTTCTCCGGCGGGCGGGACTTCCGGTTTTCGATCGGGCCGGCGGCGGTGAAACGCGGGGTGGGCTCCCGCATTGAGGTAAAGTACATTTGCGGCATATACAGCGGGGTGGGCACCCACTAAGGAATAAACAACGGCCGCAATGCGGGGTGGGCGCCCGCTATTTGAGTATAAAAATAAGCGGGGTGGGCACCCGCAAAGTAACAAGAAATGCGGCATGAAAGCGGGGTGGGCACCCGCCGCATTGGCATAACAGGGGAATCCCTACGCAGTGGATGCCCCCCAGCAAGGGCTGCAGCGCAGCACTGCACAGCCCACATTCTCCCCTTTCCTGGGGAATCATTAAAATTTAGCGCTCACAAGGCACTAGCAGCACAGAGTCCTGAAGGATAAGGAAGAGGAAGCAAAGTCAAAGGGGTCCTAGCAAAAAAGTCCTCAAAGATGAAAAGGGCAATGCAGGGCCCAGGGAGGCAAGCCCTCGTGGTAGCCCCCCCTGGGCACAAGCAGCAGCACGCTCTGGCAGGAACAGCACTCCAGAAGACTGAACATTTACATGGGGTCACAGCCCCTATATTTATACTACTAAATCCCTTTGTCTAAGTGCAGGGCATGGGAGAACCAGATACAACTGGTTCAGGGGCACTTTGTGTACATGACTCCTTCCTTCTTTTCACAGTACAAGCCAGGGACATCAGACGCACCACAGGAGGTTGAGCCAGCATTGTGGTGGGGAGGCACAGCCCTATTCAGGTTCCAGGTGCAACTCCTCCCTCTCATCTACATGCAGATCTCTCTATTCACCACTTGGCAGACTCATCCTGGCTCCTGGAATTCCCCAGCCCTCTCAGCTCCTGTCAATCACAAGCCAGATATGCAATTCACATCATGCAGGCAGACACATAGGACACAGAAATGCCAACTTCTAAAAGTGGCATTTCTAACATAACCACAATAAGTCTGCGCACACTATTGCGCACTGCATTTTTTCACACGATTTCAGACATACCAGAGTTGACCACACAGCTGCTCTCATAACAGGAATTACCGCTGACACACACTGATCAGGGCATCCCTATGCATTCCTATGGGAGGGCAGGCCAACCTTCCAAATGTACCACAGAGAGCGCACGCACTTTACACTGGGCCACAGTGCTAAAGTGCGCAGAGGCCTAAAATCACTACCACCATGTCAGAGCTTAAGGCAAAAAGTTCAGGGGTGGACCTGCCAAAAAGGGCCAAGTCCAACACTGCCCATTTGAACGATTTAACGAAACAAAATGTTCCATTTCAATGGTCATGTGAATGTAAACAGAGCTTCGAGCATGCAATTGACAATGTCACGGAAATGGCATATTTGGATCTGAAACCGCAGACCGAGGTTGTAGTTGATGCAAGCCCAGTGGGGTTGGCTGCCATCCTTGCCCAGCACACTAGACCAGGGGTGTGGAATTCCTTTAGCCCAAAGCCCAGGAAAAATTGTTTGGTGTCAAGGACAACACGTTTTCAGTTTAGTTTGTTCTTGGGACAAGTAGGCCCAACCCCCTGCAGCACAAACCCTTTGGCTGCCAGATTAGTTACCACATCATGGATCAAGGAAGGGCATTGTCTGCAGTTAAGGTAATAGTTGTGTCATATGTTAATGCCATTCCAACTTGTATTTTTGGTTCATTAATAGAAAGCCTTTATTGTTAGGGTGAGTGCTCTAAGGACATGCTGTAAGTTCAGACTACACTGCTGACACTGATTCCAGTATGAAAATGTGTAAGTATGTTTGCAAAGTTTAATAATATGAGGCTGCGTATAATGCTTCCAGGATGCTCTCTGATTAGATGCAAATATATGCAAAAGCTTGAAAGCAAGATTGATGATTCTTTAATTTCAAAATAAAATGTTCATTAAAAAATGCAACTAGAAACAAAATGTTTTCCTAAACTACACAGAAATTGTAGGTACCATTTCTTTGGAGCATCATTTAGTAAATGTGTTGATGCATACTAGTATTTCCCCAAAAATATCTATATTCTTAAATCAATGTAACTAGTTTAAACAAAATTATAGGAAACATGACAACAAACAAGCACTGGCAAAGCCAATAGGTAGAACATTGATGATCAGCCTTTTGGTTTTGTCAATGCGTGTCCTGTTTTGGCATGGTTTATATACAACTTTATTGATGTGGGAGCGGATGGGCCCTCATCATTATAATAAACATTGGCAAAAGCAAAAATATTTTTAGTCTCAAAAACCACACATTGCCCCAGTAGTTCCTAGCACTGAACAAACCTACTTTGCGCGCCAATATGCTCCTTGTGAAAGAGAAGAATGCTGTCATTCACAGTGAAACTAGCCAGTAGATAGAGAGAGAGGGGAAGGGGGAGGCAGACAGGCAGACAGACAAATATTTTTTGTCAAATTCTTTTTATTAAACATAAGCAGTATGAAGGTGGCATTACAGTAAAGAGGAAATAACACTCCCCACAGTTGTTAAACAAGCTAATGAAGGTACAAATTCTTCACATGAGGAAGCCGTTATCGTTAGCTGGGTACTAGTTACAAGCCGTCCCTACTATACTTGTGCGTTGAGCATCTTATGTCGTAGATCTTTATAACCCCTACCCAGCTATCCCACCCTCAACACAAACAACGAAAAAACAATTGCGGTGGTAACTAAATGGTGTGAACACTGGCCACGCAGCATGATGTGTGATTCTGAAAGCGCATTGTGGGACTCCGGTGTCTGTTCAAACGTTTATGGAGGGGGACCCCCGAGCGCACCTGGGATTATCAGTGCTGGGTTCTGTTTAGCCTAAAACTGGAACAAGTGCATAGCCCGTAATGAGGGTGGGCATACCGCCAAGGGGCAGTCCTGCATGAGATATGCGACTAGAGGGCTCCATTTGTATTTCAAAAAAATTGTAATCGTCCCTGAAAATATCTGCCATTCTTTCCATGATGAGTAATTTCCAGAGGCATGAGTGCCATTGTGACAGCACCGGTGCCACCTTCTTCTTCCATGCCGCCGCAATTGCGATTTTGGCCGCTCCTAGGCATGCCCATATTATAGCCCAATCCGCTTTCGTTTAATGTTCCAGCTCTGGGTCTCTTATACCCAGGAGAGCTCTTTCTATGGAGGTTGGAATGGGGTAGCCAAGCATATCCTTCATGTGAACCAAGATTACCTCCCAGAAAGTTTTGATCGTGGGGCAACTGTAATTCCGTGTGAAGGTCTTGCACCTTGTCATGAGTGGCCATTGCTCGTTTGTCCAGTTTCTGCACCTGGGTCCCCATCTCCAACACAGGGCAGACATGCGCTCGGTTAGATCTGTTTTGAGTTGATCCATGTAAGACTTGATATCCAATTTGATTTTGGATCGGATTTCAGCCTTGAATTCTCTAATTTCCTAAGAGAGGTCATTAGGTCGTCTTTAGTGAGCATGATGGTGGCGGTATCTCCCCCTTGTTCCAGTGCCTGTCTTTTCTCAGTGGGGGTGATGAAGCTGGAGACTCAGCCTATCACTTTCTTCGGTGGCATAGATGCAGACCAGCCGCCCCCGTCTCCGTGAGTGAGCAACCTCCACCAGGTGACGGCGAGCCCCACAGCAGCTGTGTCTTCCTCCTCTGGCAGCTAGTGGTGACTCAGGAGCAAACCCCCCCCACGCGAAGGTTGCGCCTAAGAATCTGACACCCCCTCGGAGGGATACTGGGTTACCCCCTTGGACTCCACTGGACCATCTCTAAATCTGGCGCTGCACAACAGTCAACTTTAGGGCGATAGTCCCCTGGGCAGGGACTCAGCTTTTGGTGCTGTTCTATGGTCACCGGTGTATGTTTGCCCTATGGAGGCCCTCCGCTCAGTGCCGCTTTAAGCTCCTGGTGAAAGTCGTGACGGCTGCCATTTTGAGGCCAGGCAGCCCGAGGCCAGCACCCCGCGCCTGTCTAGATCCACTCACAAGTGCCCAAATGCTTGTGGGGGCTGCAAACCGAGACCCCCGGTTCTCAGTGGGGTCACCGGCGTCACCACCCACCTCCCCTCTCACTGTCATTCATCGGGGCAGAGATGGCGGGCGCGGGCCTCATCGCTGCAGCACTCGCTAGATGCACCGTCCGGTCGCGTAGCCCTCCTCTCATCGGCCCGCACACTGTAGCCTCACTACAGGCTGACACTGGCCCTTGTGGCGGCTCTCAGGACTCCTCCTCAGCGAAGTCGTGGAGTCGCTGCTTCCCCGACTGATGCCGCTATTTTGGGAGCTTCAGCCGCTCTTTCTTGCTTCTTCTTTGGCCGCTTTTCTCTCTGCTCCCAGCTTCCGATAGCACTCCTGCACGGCACCACCGGTATCACGATGCCTCAGACACCAGTTGAGTGAGTTTTTGGCTTACCCTTCACATCGGATAGCGCACTCGGACAGCTACATGGCTCTGGAGCTTGGGTGAATCACGTCCACCCCGACATCTTGCACCAGACAGACAACATTTTAATATAAAAAAAACATGTCTTGATTAATGCCAGACCTAAATAAGGGCCCAATTCTTAAAGAAAGTCACAAAAGTGCAGCTATGGTTTATTTCCTTGCATTAGTGCAGATTTAAGGCTTTCATGTATTCACAAGAATTTACATGAGTAGGTTAGGCAATCTGACGCCTAGAAAATATTTGTGAGCTGCATTTTAGCATGAGCAAATATGCATGTGTAGATTTGCTTATGCGGAAATCTGTTGAGCAGTAACAGGTTCACTTTCCCACCAACCACTTTTTTCCCAAACTCTGGATGGTTGACCTCTGCCCGTGTCAGGGGTACATTTCCAGCCTTACTCTGTAGAGTAAAATATTAGAGACGAGCTGATGAAAACCCATAAAACATGCTAGTAGGTTTGCACAGACTCAAAATGGCATTCCAGCTACAGTCTGTGGAAAGTTGGCAAATTAAGTGAATTGCTAGTATTCAAATCCTACTATGGTATGAGCTCTGGCACAGTCAGAGATCTTCTTATCAGAAGTCTAATATAAGGAGATGGCTGCCATAATTTGCCACTGCACTACATGGCACCAAAGTGACAAGTGGATTTTGTTACAGGACAAGTGGATTTATGAAGCAGCCTGTCCCATGGACAAGTAGATATTTTATTAAATTCCAAAACCCCTGCTGGACATCCCAATGCTATCAAACACATTGTGGCATTTTATTCAGAGATTGTCATTGACAGAATGTGCCTATTGACAACCTGAAAAAGAAAGTCTTGCTGTGGTGTGGGCTTGTGAGCATTTTCATGTGCTCCTGTATGGAAAGCCTTTCAAGGTTGTCAACGATCACCAGGCATTGGTCACCATTTTCAGCAATCTTAAAGCCAAGCTGCTCCTCGCTTTTCGAGGTGGGGGTTACAACTGCAGGAGTAGATTATACGATTGTGCACAATCCAGGAAAAGGTCAGAATCCTGCTGATTACTTCTCACATGTCCCAATACGATATCATGGCAATGCTTCTGAAGCTGCAGATGCTTATATTATTTTCATTGTGAAATCCAGTACGCCAGCTGCCATATTGTAGAGCAAATCAGTGCTGCCACTAACACTGACAGAGATTTGCAAATCCTCAAAGACATTATTATCCCTCAATCGTAGAGAAAGCATGCTTGCTCTCTTTATGATGACCTAGAATACCACAGATTCAAAAATGCACAGGAAGAACTTTCAGTTACTCCCGAAGGCATCATTTTATGAGGGTCGAGAATTGTAATTCCTGTGAATCTAAGAGAAGTCGATGAACTGGCACATGAAGGACGTTGTGAAGTTGTTGCTACTAAATGAGCTCTACGGGACCTAGTGTGGTTCCCTCGTCTGGATGAAAGCGTAGAAAAATAATTAAGGGCCTGTCATTTGTGCAACTGCTTGTCATCCAAGACACCCCACACCCATTAAACATGTCTGATCTTCCAAAGCATGCATGGGAAAAGATTGCAATTGATTTATTTGGTTCCCTAGACAATAGACATCATCTACAAGTAATTGTTGACGAACACTCCCATTTTCCTCTTGTGGAAGATCTGCCGTCAACTACTCATGACAGAGTCACTGAATGATTAGAAGGCATTTATGCAACATGGGGTATTCCTGTAATTTTGAAGTCTGTGAAGTCTGACAATGGGCTGACTCTTAATAGTAAAAAATTGTAAGACTTTCTGACTCATTTAAATGTCAAGCATCAGAAAAGAACACCTCTTTGGCCGTAGGTGAATGGGGTTGCCGAGAGAATTATGAGCACCTGCAAGAAGACCGTTCAGCGTGCTGCTCTGAAAAAGCGGGAACTCAAATCAGTTCTTCAGTGTACACTGCATGCATACGGGTTAATTCCCTATTCAACCATGTGTGAAAGCCCTGCCACCTTCATGTTTGCTTGAGCCATGGGAAAAAAATTGCCGCAATGGATCGCCCAAAGACCTATTGAATAGATAACTTCATAATACTGATTTGTCTCACAAAATACAAAATGAAGCCCTATGCAGCTAGAAGCTACTGTGCTTAGAGCATTTGTTCAAAACAGGAGACCAAGTCATTGTCAGGCAGACACAGAACGCAAGTCTGATGTTCCTTTGATGTTGAACCACTGAGCGTTGTGACGAGTAAAGGACACATGGTAACTGCTAACCGTCCTGGAAAGTCCATTACATGAGATTCTTCGCATTTCAAGCACTTGCCTTAACCTTTGCCAACTTCAGATGTCAGAAGTAAGACTTATCCACCTCAGAATCCAGAGAGCCCAACAACTGTACCTGTGTCTTTATCTACAGTGCAGGTAATGGACACATCTTCTGTATTTCCGCAGCCTCACATGACAAGATCTGTGCGTTTGATTCGAGCACCAAAACAAATTATAGAAGGGTTGTGATACACATATGTAGTTATGTGTACTTTTTATTTAACAAAGGGAGCGATGTAGTGTCTTGTGAGTTAGAGATGATGGGACCCTATTGGCCCCTGATGGTATTCCGTAGAACAGTGACATGAGTGCTTGGATGTGGGTGATAGAATTCCTGCTGCAGAATGTTTAGTTAATGGCTGCATGGTCCTTTACATGTACCAGGGCTGGGGAGGACACTACACTGACCACCACCAGAACCAACTTTCACAGATACATGACAAGCATCGCAACCTGGATGAAGAACAATTGCCTGAAGCTCAACACAGGACAAGATTGTGGTACAGATCTTCAGCAACAACACCAAACCCTGAAACAACTCCTGATGTCCCTCGGAACTAGGACCCTCACCCAGCTCTACTGACCATGCGATAAACCTCAGAATCATCCTCGATAGTAGGCTGACCATGAAATCGAAGATCAATGCCATCTCCTCCGCCTGCATCCACACACTACTATGCATGCCACGGAGAATCTTCAAATGGCTTCCCCTGCACATGAGGCACACTATGACACAGGCACTCATCACCAGCTGACTGGACTATGGCAAAACTCTCTACGCAGGGATCACAGCACACCTCCTACAAAGACTTCAAACTTTACAGAACGCAGCAGCCAGACTGCTCATTGACCTCCCTCATGACAAACCCACATCACACCTTACCTTAGGCAACTCCACTGCCTCCCAATACAGAAGAGATGGCAATTCAAGCTGCTGACAAACACACACAAAGCCTTACACAACCATGGACCCGTCTACATAAACCACCGCCTCAACCATCCAGAAGACTACACTCTGCTTCCCTATCAGTTCCCCGCACACCCCGCATCCACCTAAGCAAATGCGGAGGAAGCTCCTTCTCCTACATCACATCAAAGACCTGGACAGCCTTCCCCGCAGCTCTGGACCATCACCTTACTACCAGAACTCTGAAAAGCCCTCAAAACCTGGCTGCACTAATAAGTCCATCGGGACCTGCAAGCGCCTGTATGCCCTATTAAGTGATAAGCAGCATTATATAAATCCTTGACTGATAAATTGAACTGAGGAGTTTACCATAGTGGAGTCAATGCATGTGACATGCTTTTGGGGTTGCCAAAGAGACAAACATTAGAAGCACCCTTAAATTATGCAGCACAAAAAGAGAAAGTCAGAGCAACCAGTCTCTTGAAGAGCAGATATTGAATCAGGAGAGACTTGGGAGCTTAAAATGTAACACTAAATACCTTGCCCTGCTGCTAAAAATATAGATATTTCAGAAAAATGCCTCCTTAAGCAAATATGGCAATGGCAAGACACTGGGAACTGTGAATACCAGAACTGGACATGAATGGGGTCTGAGACTCCATTCAGGATTTATTGCACTGCTGTCTGCTCAGACAAAGTGGGCCTAGGAAACGTGGAACAAGCACTATAGACACTGACTGGTCAATGACTGAAACTAAGATATATACCTCATTTGTCAATTATAAAAGCCCCCACTCCTCATATTGTCTCCATAATAAGCAGGCGCTCGTCTTAGAGACCTAAGGAGGAGATTATTTCTGCCTTAATTAATGGAGGGATGGCTAAGTGTATACAGTTTATGAGTGAGTCGTTGGTACATGGAAGTTTTAAGAAACTAAATATCAGTTTGGACAGTCTGCGGCATTCCCATAATCCTTGAAATGTTCACTACAATGACTGAAACATAGTGGACAATAAAGCCACGGGGGCTTTAGTCAAAGACAATTTGTAAGCGAAGTGAAAGTACTGAAGTTCTTATGGGTCTTAATCTTGGAGTAACAGCATAATATTCAGGACAAGATATGTTGCGATTGTACTACTTAATATTGAGGATAGGAATATTGTGGCAAAAGAATATCATCGACAAAATATTGACAACCAAAATATCAAAAGGTAAGTGCATATAGAGTTAGAAAGACTTACTTTCCTAAATTCCTAACTCCACATCTATATACCTTGAAGATATATGTATTACCTACTGGTGGTCACCAGTAGGTAGTCATGGTTAGGACCGTGTTTCCATAGGAAAAGCGTTTTTTGACTTGCCTATACCTTTGGCGCCGGTTGACGAATCTTCACAAAATTTTCCCCAAAAAGTGTCCTGTGATTCTTATTGCGCATGGAAAGTTTCGGGGAGATCAGTCAAGCAGGAAAAGGCAGATAGGTAGCTATTGGTCCAGAAAGAACCATTTTTGTTATCTGATGTAAATCCGTTCAGTAGTTTTTGAGAATTTCTTTTTGTTTTTAATATATAGGGGCACGGATCTTCCAAGGATCCGACATCCCTGTGCTGAAATATGGTTTACTGCCAACACTTCAACCAGGAAGTGTTGACAGCCATCTTAGGACTCTGCTTCAGCCAAGTCCCACAAAAAAAGTTTAAAAAAAAGAGAAGGGGACAGGGTAGGAATACCCTCACCCCTATGCCTCTTGGAGTAGGGGAGGGGAGGGGTGGTCCCGCAAGGACACCGCCGGGGGCAAGAAAGCATGTTTTCTATATTTTTTGGCTGGATGTGTGCTGGATACGCGGCTCCCGCTGACTATTTTGAAATAAAGAAGCACTAGCTCCTGCACTTTCTACTATTTAGCCCCCGGGTAGGCCAGGTCCCGGGGGCACACAGGAATAATAAAAGGAGGGAGCGCATGGGGGCCCCATCCTGATGCTATTTTAAACCTCGGTGGACTACCATCTCCCCAGGGCTGTTTTAATATAATGGAAGGGGGCAGCACGGACCCTCTCCTTGGCTCTTTTGAGCCCCGAGGACAACCACTTATCAGGGGCTGTTTTCAGCTTGGAGGGGACCATACAGACCCTCCTCCTGGGGTGGGTTCAAGCCCTGGGTACCACCACCTCCCTGGGTCTAAATTAAAACCAATAAGGGAGCACGCGGACCCCCCAGACCCCGAGGCCCACTACCTTCCCAGGGCCGGCCTGTGCTCACAGGAGTGGGGTGCAGCCCCCCCCCACTTGGAGTGAATAGTGGCCCTGGAGACCGCCACCCCCCAAGGCCGGTTCCTGATATGTCCTGGGGTGCCACCCCTGGGATATATCTGTTTGCTTTGACAGCACCTGCCAAGACAGAGAAAATATTCCGCTTCCAGCAGGCGAGGGCTGACAAAATGCTCTTGCTTGCTGGAAGCAGAGGTTTCGTCTGTTTCTCTGCCCGAGGCGGCAGGAAACAGACAAAAGGATTGCTCCTGCATTCCCACAGCCACTCACTCACCCATACACCCACTTACACACCTATAGAGCCACTCAGACACCTACTCACACAGATACACAGTCACACAGCCACTCACATAGTATATGTTAAAAATAGTTTTGTTTGTGTTACTAGTACAAAAAGTATAGTAATTAAACTTTTATAGTATCTTAGTATATATGTTGAACACTCAGAAACTTTTATAAAACACTCACACTCACCGGATGATATCATCAGTAATGTCATTTGGGATATCATCATTTGAGATATCATCAGTGATATTACTGACCATGTCAGGAGTGATGTAATATGCGGGGTCATGTCCTTTATGGTGCTGTTTTTCACCATTCAATTTCTTTTCTTTTTTCATCCTTTTCGCACACTGTTCCCATACTCTCACAGTTTTTGGTGGTGGCTCCGCGGAAAAGTTTCTCCGACGAAAACTGATGTCAGTGCACCGGGAGGGGCTTATATGGCTCCGCTGACGTCACATCTGTCGACGACGTCAGGGTGGAGCCGTGTGACGCCGCCCCTGGCGCGCAGAGGTGCTGCTGCAGAAAGTTTTCCGGATCCAGTCTGACGCCTGGGGATATTCTAAGTTAAGGAATCTGAGGCTAGACTGTGCCTCTACCAGATACATCGTTACCGAAGGTAAGTAACTTAGCCGTTACAGGGAATTACAGGTTCAGACAGCGGACATGTTAAGCTACTTATGGAAGCTAGGGTCTAAGACAGCAATACTTGCTATAACTCAAAAGTCAGCTTTAAAAAAAAATAAAAAAATAAAATATATATATATATATATATATATATATATATATATATATATATATATATATATATATATATATATATATATATATATATATATATTACCTACTGGCGGTCACCAGTAGGTAGTTATAGTTAGGACCGTGTTTCCATAGGAAATCTCAAAATTCTATTTGGAATAACTTTGACGCCGGTTGACGAATCCTCGCAAAATTTTCAAAACTAATGGGGCGTTCCGCTCAGCTCCTACCCTGAAAGTCTCGGGGTGATTCGTCAAGTGGGGACTGAGAAAAAAGGGGGGTCCCAAAACGCGTTTTCCCCATGGATTTTTCCATAGGGACTTTAGTCGCAGCTACAGCCCGAACGGCTGAACAGAATTATGTGAAATTTGGCAGAGAGGTAGCCATAAGGTCCATGAAGTGCCTTTTGCAGGTTTGGTGTAAATCTGTTCAGTATTTCCTGAGAAAATAGCATTTAAATCAATATATATATCTATACGCGCGCAGCGTGCGCGCACTGAGCAAGCCCTGTGCGCGCACCCTGCCGTGCGCGAGCGCACTTCTGATTGGTTGTTAGATGTCAGTAAACATTCGAATCGGTGGAAATCAGGAAGCGGCGGCCGCCATTTTGTCTCTCGCAGTCTGAGGCAGTAAAAAACAAAGGGGGAGAACGTGTAAAGGGGACAGAGTGGGGAGATATTGACCCACTAGGCATTGGCAGGGGGTCACAGTAGGACCTTGTAGGGCAAAAAAAAAGAATTATATATTTTTTTTAAATATCGCCGAGTGCGCGCACCTAGCGCGCACCCGAAAAAAACGTTTAACAAAAAAAAGAAAAAAAAATCACAGTAAAGTGTTTAGATATTAGGTGGCTCTAAAAAGAGCCCTTGTTTTCATTGAGTGCTTTTTTTGGTAGTACCTACAAGTAAGTACCGATGCAGAGTCTTAAGTTCAAGAGGAAGACTCTGTTGCCTTCATCAGTGAAGTGTACACCATCTCCTCTATAAATGTCTTGCATGTTGTAACGCAAGTTGTTGTGGTATATAGAACCCATACCATAGTCTCTGAGGAAAGCAGAAATAGATTTGTTGACGTGCTTCCTTGCTTTGTCAATCTGCGGACAATGTTGGTTGGACCAGTTCCACTTTTGCCTTTGGCATATATTAGAATATACAAAGGCAGTTTGTGGAAAAAATGACATCAATTGCACAAAGGTGTCCTTAACAAGCATTTCCAGACCTACCCCAGTTAAAGTGCCTAGGTCATTTCCACCACAGTGCACAATAATAAGGTTAGGCTGTGGGAGATGTAGAAAGGTTTTCACCAAAGGCATTAATTGGTGCCACTTTAACCCTCTCTGACCAATCCATTTAATGTCTACATTTGGCAAAGCAAGGTCTCTCACCATACCTCTTTTTTCTGCAAGGTTTCACTCCAGAAGACATAGCTGTGACCTACAATCCACACTGTGAACATCTTCCAAGGAGATCTGGATGCACTCAGGATGTGTCTTTCAGCAGAATGGCAATATGAAAAGAAGGACAGTTGAAAAATGGAGGCATACATATTTTTTTTTAACAAAAATAACTGATTGGCTGATTCAAACTATTTTAAAGTTAAAACTAGGCTGTCTGTATACATTTTTAGAAGCATGTTTTGTATTGGTTATGAAAAATGTGTTGCAACTGAACATTACTTTGGATTTGCTGAGAGGTTTGACAGGTCAAGCACTCTTGCTCTTTGGATTTGAAACATTGTGTGCTGAACTATTGACCTCTCTGCACACACCAGTGTTCCATGACCTGTTGCTATGGCAGCAGGCAGAAGTCATGTTGGGGGGAGGGTTCAGTTGGAAAAGGGTTGAAAATGACAACCAATAAAAAAGTGTGATTCCATTTGAAAAAATGTGGGAAGGAATGTGATTTGGAGTTAACATGTATATGTGTGAAAAAAGAGAGGGAAACGGTGCCATTAACTGGTTCTGCTGAGAGGAGAGAGGTGTTCAGCACAGAGATTCTGGTCTGATAAACTGCTGTGTGACTGCCACATTTCTTTCACAACTAACTAATTTTAAAGGTGAGTTATGGGTTTGAGAGGGGGTGTTTGTGGTTAATTTAGATATAAAAAAAGAATTGTGATTATTTGTTTAAAGTTGTGATTTACATTTTGTGTTTTGGGAGATATTTAACTGTCTTGAATATGTAAAATATTATGGAGTATGTTTTCACCATAAGTTAAGGTGTACTGGTAACAATGAGGAATAATATTTTGTGCTTACTATCAAACCATGAGTTTGTGTGCAGAGAGGAATTGTTGACAGAGATTTAATTTGTGTTGCTGTTGAAAAGTAAGACTTGCACCTGAAAGAAAAGGAAAGCTTCTTTTTAACTGTGATGGTTAGGATTTAGCAGAAATCACTTTGAAAGAAATGAGAGGCAAATGCAAACACATTTGAAATTAGCATGGTAGATTTTCGTTCTACATTAAAAGTTGTGAATTACATTTTATGTTGTGGAAGATATGTATCTGTCTTGAACATGTTAGATATTTTGGAGTATGTCTTCCCCAGAATCAAAGGTGTGCTGAAACTCTGCACTGTTACATACATCCCAGCAGTCTTCATACATTTCTCTTGCACCAGACAAAAAACAGTCTCTGTGTGCTGTTTCAGATAGCACTGTGTAACGCAAACACATTCAACGTCACCAAGGCTCCTTTCCTTTGCTCTAGTGTAGTCACTCACCCAGATTGCACATGCTCATGGTATGAAGTAGCTGTTAGGACATGTGCTCTTTTCTGCCTCTGTGATCTACAAGGAAAATGTGTCAGGCTGTAACAGTAATTATCACTTGCTCTACCACAGTAGTAAATGTGCTTTGAAATTGGCAATCAAATTCTGTTTTCTGCTTAGAAGCACACCATGTGGCCAGAGATGTAATTTGTGTTGCAGTTGTTCTGTAAAACATGCACTTGCAGGAAAGGGACAGCTTGTTTTCTTCAAATGTGGTGGTTAGCAGTCAGCAGAAATCACTAAATCGCAAATGAGAGGCAAAAGCTAAAACATTTGAAACCAACAGGGTAGATTTCCCTTTCAAAATAGCAAAGGCACAGGTAGTTGCCATATGTTCAAAACTGAAAATAACCCTTAGCACACATGCACTGTTACATACATCCCAGCAGTCTTCATGCAGTTTTGGAAGTCTCTTTGCTCATCTGTCTTGCACCAGACAATACACAGTCTCCAGAAACACACTCTTGGCACACATGCAGCAGCTTCTCCAACACTCCCATGCGTAGTACTCAGCTCTGTGTGATGTTTCAGATAGCAGTGTGTAACGCAAACAAATAAAAACATCATCAAGGCCTCATTTTCTTTGCTCTAGTCTAATCACTCACCCTGTAACACATGGTCATGGTCTCAAGGAGCTGTTAGGACATGTGCTGTTTTCTGCCTCTCTAAATGATAAGGAAAATGTGTCAGGCTGTAACAGTAATTTGATACTATCCAGGAACACTGTTTTGTGCCTAAAAACACAGCATGAGCCTGTGTGCATACAGGAATTGTGGGCAGAGATTTAATTTGTGAAGTTGTTGTTCTGAAAGAATTGCAGTCCCAGGAAAGGGGCAGCCTGTGTTATGTGCCTAAAATGACAGCATGAGTCTGTGTGCGCACAGGAATTGTGGGCAGAGATTTAATTTATGAAGTTGTTGTTCAGTAAGAATTGCAGTCCCAGGAAAGGGGCAGCCTGTGTTATATGCCTAAAATGACGGCATGAGTCTGTGTGCGCACAGGAATTGTGGGCAGAGATTTAATTTGTGAAGTTGTTGTTCAGTAAGAATTGCAGTCCCAGGAAAGGGGCAGCCTGTTTTCTTTACTCAAATTATCCCTTAGCACACATGCACTGTTACATACATCCCTGCAGTCTTCATGCAGTTCTGGAAGTCTCCTTGCTCATCTCTCTTGCACCAGACAATACACAGTCTCCAGAAACACACTCTTGGCACACACGCAGCAGCTTCTCCAACACTCCCATGCGTAGTACTCAGCTCTGTGTGATGTTTCAGATAGCAGTGTGTAATGCAAACACATAAAAACATCATCAAGGCCTCATTTTCTTTGCTGTAGTCTAATCACTCACCCAGGTTGCACATGCTCATGGTATGAAGTAGCTGTTAAGAAATGTGCTCTTTTCTGCCTCTCTAAATGATAAGGAAAATGTGTCAGGCTGTAACAGTAATTTGGTACTATCCAGGAACACTGTTTTGTGCCTAAAATCACAGCATGAGTCTGTGTGTATACAGGAATTGTGGGCAGAGATTTAATTTGTGAAGTTGTTGTTCTGAAAGAATTGCAGTCCCAGGAAAGGGGCAGCCTCTGTTATGTGCCTAAAATGACGGCATGAGTCTGTGTGCGCACAGGAATTGTGGGCAGAGATTTAATTTGTGAAGTTGTTGTTCTGAAAGAATTGCAGTCCCAGGAAAGGGGCAGCCTGTTTTCTAAACTCAAATTATCCCTTAGCACACATGCACTGTCACATACATCCCTGCAGTCTTCATGCAGTTCTGGAAGTCTCCTTGCTCATCTCTCTTGCACCAGAGAATACACAGTCTCCAGAAACACACTCTTGGCACACATGCAGCAGCTTCTCCAACACTCCCATGCGTAGTACTCAGCTCTGTGTGATGTTTCAGACAGCAGTGTGTAACGCAAACACATAAAAACATCATCAAGGCCTCATTTTTTTTGCTGTAGTCTAATCACTCACCCAGGTTGCACATGCTCATGGTATGAAGTAGCTGTTAGGAAATGTGCTCTTTTCTGTCTCTGTAAACTATAAGGAAAATGTGTCAGGCTGTAACAGCAATTATCACTTGCTCTACCACAGTAGTAAATGTGCATTTAAATTACCAATCAAATATTCTTTTCTGCCTAGAATCACACCATGAGGCTGTGTGCGCACAGGAATTGTGGGCAGAGATTTAAAGTGTGTTGCAGTTGTTCTGAAAGACTTGCACTTGCAGGAAAGGGGCAGCTTGTTTTTTTCAACTGTGGTGGTTAGCACTCTGCACAAATCAGTAAATCACAAATGAGAGGCAAATGGTAAAACATATGAAATTAATGAAAAGCTTAAAAAATATTTTAATGAATTATAATTACAAAAAGGAATTTTTTTTAAGTTTCTTGCAGGTATTGCTGAGCAACAGTGAAAAAATAAAAAAATGACTTTAAGGACAAGAAAGAGGAAAGAAAAGCAACAAGTATATCTGGACAAAACTGGGAAAAAAATAATAGGAGGAAAAGCTTGTGATGGAAAAAAGAAAAACTCTACTGTTAAGAAAACTAAAGTTTTCTTTAAAAATATCTTCAAAAAAACAGAAAATGGCAAAAATAAATGTAAAACAAACAGTGTTTTATGTACAAAGCAACAACAGAGTCAACAGCAAAAAAACAAAAGCTAATGTACAATCAGACGTAAGTAAAACTGATTAACACGAAAATTAGATTTTAAAAACATTCGTCGAAAAATGTTTCAGAGAAGAGTGATGTTAAATTTGCTAAAGGATGTGAAAAAATATAAGAAAAAATCAAAATTTATTAAGAATTTTTTTTTATAGAAAATATTGTAAGTAAGGCTTTGGAAATAAAAAGAAAACTTTTTATTCTAATTTTGAATAGGATGCGTAGATTAGATAAATTAGTCAATGCAATGAAGTCACAAAGCAAAAGGAAAAGAGAAGTGAAAAAAAGTAACTTTTGTAAAGTGTTCTTGGGAGAATGGAAGCACAGTTCAAGTACTGAACCATTTTTTAATGAAGAGAGTTATCTTCAAAGTAATAGTTTGTTGCATGCAGTTGACACCAATGGTAGAGCATATGAAGTTAAGGATGGTTGTGTGATGGAAAAAGAGAAAATGGTCCCAAGAAATGAGGAAGAAGTAATGGCTGCTGAGGCTATGGGGAGACGTCCAAAAGCCCCAGTGTACACTTGGAACTGTAGTAGTATTTGTACTGTGCGTCAGGAATCTATTGATAAATTACGTGACTTTCTAAGAGAATATAGTAAAAAGAGTGTAAAACAGAAGATGAAGGTGCTTCAAACACTAGATCCATGCAGAGTGAGAGAGAATACTGGTTTGCAAGGACATTCTCTGGCTTGTCTATCTAGAAAAGTGTGTAAAAGTGTTTTTCATCATTTTAGGATGCTGGCTGTTCATCATACTGAAATGAGAAAGTTTGTGAGAACATTGTATTTTGCTAAAAGTCCAGCAGTAAAGGTAAATGAGTTAAATAATGCTCTGTTCCGTGGATCTGTATCAGATGTAGTGAAGGTTACCGATGAGATTCAGTTTTGTTACTTTGGTCCAGAACAAGAAAGTGCAGAAAAGGACACAGTTAATGAGGAAAATGAGGAACAGAATGTAGAACTCATTATTACTAAAAATTTTGAGGATGAAATAACAAAATTTACTATCATCTCTAATGAAAGACCAAATATTACTTGTATTTGTTGCCGCAGAAGCCATTATAAAATTCAAACAAGGAATGTTGATCTGTATAAAAAAAGTGAAAATGAAGATAATTATAAGTGGAAGGATTTTGCAACATATATATTTCTGGAAAATTGTTTTGAATTGGGTGAAGATCAGCGTATTTGTAAATACTGTTATAATAAGTTTGAAGAAAATAGAATGCCGACCAGAGCTGTACATAATAATTTAGAATTGGATGCTATTCCTGCCGAACTTTCTGATTTAAATACATATGAGTCTATACTCATTCAATGTGTTCATCCGTTCCAGACCATAGTACGTATGGAGCCCAAAACTGGTAAATTACCTCCTTCAGATTTACTGAGAAGTTTAAAAGGAAGAGTGGTGTATTTGCCATTGGATTTGAAAAAAAATATGGAAACTATTGATGCAGATACTTTGGAAACTGAACCATTAGTTATTCTGGTTAATGGTGTACCTACAAAGAATAAGAAGATTTGGCAGGAGCTCGTAGATGTACGGAAAGTACAAAGAGCAAATTTATATTTGAAAAGGAATAATAAATGGTATGAATCAATTTATATAGATGAAGAAGAAGAAGATTTACAAGAAGACACAGAAACACCAACTGGACAAATTGAAAAAGTGGACAAGTCAAAAGAAGAAGAAATTTATGAACATTTTAGCATACATCCTCTTCATTCAAAAGAAGTTATGGGAGACACTATTGATCTGTTTCAGATGAAGAAAGCAAAAGGAACTCCCGTGAGTGTATGGGAGAAGAGCTTGGAAGCTCGATGTTTTCCTCAGCTGTTTCCTACAGGAAAAGGTGGACGATACGATGAACGCCCAGAACAGATTCCAGCTTCTGAGTATCGGACTACAAGACTATATGCTGAAGATTCAAGATTTCGTCAAAGTATTCCTTATTTGTTTCATCTTTTATTTGAAAGCGACTTGTCTGCATTATCTTATGCAGTCACTCACATTTTAAAAAGTGGAGTACATCTACATAATGTGTCTGCTAAGGATTTTATGGAGAAAGTGCAGCACCGAGATTATCATTTGGAAACACAATTGATCAATCTGATGGCTTGTCAGCGTGGGACAAATGAATATTGGTACCGACGCCATGGAGAATTAAAATGCATGTTACGGAATTTAGGAACTCCTACATGGTTCGTAACCCTAAGCTGTGCCGAGTACGCTTGGGATGATTTATTGGATTTTCTACGAGAGGCAAATTCAAACATTAAAAACATTGAATACAAGACAGCAGGAGAACTGTGCTCATTGGATCCGGTTAATGTTTGCAGATATTTCAATCATAGATTTGAGGCTATGATGTCCTTCATCTGCAATAAAAAAAATCCACCTCTTGGAGAAGTAGTGGATTTCTTTTGGAGAAAAGAGTACCAAGCAAGAGGTGCTCCTCATATTCTCATATGCTGTTGTGGATCAAGGATGCCCCAAAATTTGGAACAGATGCTGATGAAGCAGTGTTATCTTTCATTGAAGAATATGCAACATGTGCTATACCTAAAAGCAGAGAAGAGAAAAAGTTAAAAGAGCAAGTTTTACGTTTCCAAAGTCATCGGTGTGGAAAATACTGTCGACGGAAGTACAAGACCAAAGATAAATTCTACACAAAGTGTCGATTTGGATTTCCTAGACCTGTTCTTTCAAAAGGAAGAGTCAACTGTTTTATGTCAGCTGTGCGACATACTATAACCAGAAAATCTCCCAAAAATACATACAACCTAAGAAGAAAAGAAGAGTCAAAATTTAAAAATGACTACAACCCAGTCATTTTAACCATGTGGAATGCTAACATGGATATTCAGTATGTGGCAGACAATTCTATTGCTGTTGCTCGGTATGTCACATCTTACATCACTAAATCTGAGAAAACAGAATTGAAGGAAATGTTGGAAGAGATTTCTCACGAGAAGACTGTCAGTAAGAAGCTGTACAGTTTCAGATTAAAGATGTTATCGCATCGAGAAATTGGATCCTACGAATGCTCAGATAGGTTATCATCTGCAAGTCTTTACTCGAAATCCAGAAGAATAATTTGGGTCAGTTTAGGCCTTGCAGGAATGCGAAATCGGGTACTGAAATCTGTTGGAGAAATTGAATAGTTGGCCGAGAATGACCCAGAAAGTACAGATATTTTGAAAACAAACATGTTGGACACATATTACCCAAAAATAAGTCATCATCTTGAGAACATGTGTCTCTATGAAGTGCTGCAGAACTACATTTTTTCACGGAAAGCCACAGAAGACATCAACAATGGAAAATATAAAGTCATTGGTGAGGAAGGATGTTTGGTGAAGCAAACAAAAGGAAGTTTGATAAATCACAGGAAGCTGAGTTGCGACACTACTGACAAAAAGGAATTTTACTACTTGGCTCTTTTACAGCTGTTTAAACCATGGCGTTCAGAGGACGAACTACTGGGAGAATTTCAAAGCTATGAAGATTCTTTTAATGCTAGCAAAGACAGCATAGAATGCAGTACTTTCACAACTTATGTCCAAATGTTAAATGAAGAAAATGAACAGGAAGCAAAAATTGCAGCTGAAGTAGCTAGAGACAGTTCTCAAGACAGCCAAAGTTCTGGAACACTTAGTCAAGATCCCCTAGGACAACCAATCGTAGAAAATGAAGCTGCAGTAGCCATGACTGAAGTAGAAACGGCTATGAATCAAGCACAGGAAGATTCAATAGACTTACTAAATCTGGAACAACAACTGAATGAAGAACAAAAACAAATTTATGAAGAAGTCACCAAAAAAATTGATCATGGATTACTACATGAAAAAAAACAGTGCTCATGCACATCATTTGAACCAATCAGGATGTATGTGAGTGGACAAGCTGGAACTGGTAAAAGTTTCTTAATAAAAGTCATCAGAAGCTACCTACAGCAAAAAACAGCTTCAAATTTGTCTTGTGTGGTAACTGCTCCAACTGGGTTAGCAGCCTATAACATAAAAGGAATTACCTTACATCGCTTGCTAATGTTACCAGTGGAGCATGAGAACAAAATAGAATACCACAAGCTAACTGGAGAAGCATGCTTCGAAGTTTCAAGAGTGTTGAAGAAGATGCAAGTTCTCATTATTGATGAGGTGAGCATGGTATCAAACTTAATGCTTGCCTTTGTGCATTTAAGAAGGCAACAAATTCCTAAGAGAGACTATGACGTGTTATTTGGAGGTAAACACGTCATAGTTTTTGGAGATCTTTTACAGCTCACTCCAGTTAAAGGACAACCTGTGTTTAATACTGTCACACATGAAGACACGAAGAAGTCATTAGGAAGCATTGGTAATGCGAATATTTGGTCGTTCTTTGAGTACAAAGAACTCACTACCAATATGAGACAAGCAAACGATGAAGATTATGCAAGTATTCTGAAAGATATCAGAATTGGACTACTCACAGAAGTTGGCAAACAAGCATTACAGAGTAGGATGCTACATAATTTATTTCCAAATGAAGAAATAGTTGCAGAGAAAATATACAAGAACATTGCTGAAAAAAATACTGTAATCTGCTTAATGCCAACACTACGTGAGTGCTCAATATTCAATGAGGAACTTTTGAAATTGGAAAAGGAAGAGATTAAGAAAATGGAAGCAGAGGAGAAAATTCAGCATGAAAGAATTACTATTACATTAACAGGCAAACTGAAAAATAAATTGGATTCTCTAGAGAAGAACATTTCCAAAACAGCTGGATTAGAAAAAAATCTATATGTTTGCATGAATTGTCGAGTGATTTTAAGGAGAAATTTGGATGTAGAAAAAGGTTTAGTGAATTGAGCTATGGGAAGAGTTGTGGGTTTTATTAATTACCAGAAAAAAGTTGGAATTGAATGTTTAAAAATAAAATTTGATCAGATAGAAGAAGTTAAAGACATTTGTCGTTGTTCAGTTCGTTTCATGCTTGTGAAAGACTTAGATGTGCGTAGAAAGCAGTTTCCATTTTCTCTAGCATATGCTGTAACTATTCACAAGTCTCAAGGATTGACTGTAGATAGTGCTTTTGTAAACATTGGTTCTACTGTGTTCAAAGAAGGTATGGCATATGTTGCTCTGTCACGAGTAAAAACATTATCTGGTTTATTTATGATAGACTTTGATGACTCAAAAGTTAGTGCTGATACAAACTGTGTAAAGGAGTATGATAGATTAAGAAGAACCTATGCTCCTCATTTAGGTCAGTATCCTGTGATTGAAAAACATGTTGTTTCTCGGAAAAGCAGAATTGAAAATATCTGTAATGTGGATGAACAGAACAAAAAAAAAAAGGACAGTGATGTGATAGCAAGGAAAAAGAAAAAGGACAGTGTTGAAGAGGTTGTTGGTTGCCATTTTGAAAATAGCTCTGGTGTCAACTGCTATGCAAATGTAGTGCTGAATGTTGTATTTTATCTTGAAAAGTTGCAAAAACAGATAATAGTAAATCATGGAAAAAGATTGTGTTCTCTGCTGAGTCTCCTTTATGAGAAGCTAAGTAATGATAAAACTAAAATAGAAAGTGCTTCTGATGTTAGAAATCTTTTAGATGTATGTTCTGGATCTACACAGTTTAAAGAAAATGTCCAGCAAGATGCACAGGAATTCTTAATATATATACTGAGCGTACTTGAAGATGAAGGAGTAGAAGTAGAAAACTTATTTGGTGTCTCTTATAAATGGGAACATTGCTGTGAAAACTGTATGAACACATGCAGTAGTAATGTTGATTCAGAAAGGTTCATATTTTTACCATTACCACAAAGTAAATCAGTGACTTTTAGTAAATTAGTTAAAGATGCCAATCACAACATGGAATGTTCTGAATGTAAATCTGACATGTTTTCCACGTTATTTTTAGAGAAATATGGTCAGTATGTAATTTTAATGATGCAACGTTGTAGAGCTGATGGTTCAAAATTGGATACTTTAATAAAGAAGTTTATAGGACAACAATAATCAATTTCTGGAAAAACTTTTGTTACAGTTGCAATAATTTTTCATGAAGGACCTACTGTAACTTCTGGACATTACACAGTTTATCTTAAATGTGAAAAAGGCTGGACACTGTGTAATGATTCCCAATTGATTTTCAAGCAACGTTTGCCTTATGATTTACCCAATTCTTACTTAATTTTTCTGAAACCTAAATTTTGAAAAGTAAAAACTGCATCTGAAGAAAGCATTTTTTGTAATTTTAAAGGATTATAATTGAAGATATCACTTAAAAAGGATTTTGAAATTACTATTTGGCCTAAAGGAAAAGTAATAAAAACAATTGTGGACTCCTTTGACAGAAATTATTTTGGCATGTGTGCTTTTGCAACAAGGTTTAAAGACGGTTTATCTAGAAAAATTTTATTCATCTAGAAAAGTATTTGTAATATATATGTAATATTTCTAACAAGGTATATTTTAGTGAGGATAGTTTTGGGGCTTTTTTTAAACAATCTTTCAGATTGTTTTTTTCTTGCCCGCTGTTAAATGATGAATACAATTGTTTTCACTATTTTAAGTGACAATTAAAAAATTCTGAAAACAGCAAAAAAAGGGCAAAACATTGCTTTGTTAAATATGTAAAAACATGTAATGCTTTTTAAAATGTATGATTGAATATTAATATTTTTTTCTTTTTTTGCAGAACTAGAAAGAAAAATTAAAAAATGAAATTCTGTTCCCTTGCAAATTACATTACAAAAATTTTTTTTTTTCAAAATAAGTTATTTTTTAAAAAAAAATAAGTGAAAAATAATTGTATTTCTCAATCCTCCCTTTTCATGCTTCCATTTCTTCACCTCTCTTTGCACATACATTTTTTTATTTTTTTTTAAATTTTTAAAAAACATCCTTGGGTGCGCGCAGGGTGCGCGCACCCCAAAAAAAAATAAAAAAAAAATACCCCAGTGTAGCGTTTGTGGACTGCGATTTGAGGGACTGAAACTTACTTTGCCAGCGAGACCCTCTACTGCTGCTGCTTTCTCGTCCCCCGCCGCCGCTACCACCATCTGCGGCCGCGGAGCGGGGACGCAACTACATTACCCACAACCCCCAGCGGCTGAGGACCCGCCGACGCTGGTTTGGCGCCAAGGAGGCGCTTAAAAGAGCGCCGGGATATCGACGGAGCGGGCTCAGTGTAGCGTTTGTGGACTGCGATTTGAGGGACTGAAACTTACTTTGCCAGCGAGACCCTCTACTGCTGCTGCTTTCTCGTCCCCCGCCGCCGCTACCACCATCTGCGGCCGCGGAGCGGGGACGCAACTACATTACCCACAACCCCCAGCGGCTGAGGACCCGCCGACGCTGGTTTGGCGCCAAGGAGGCGCTTAAAAGAGCGCCGGGATATCGACGGAGCGGGCTCAGTGTAGCGTTTGTGGACTGCGATTTGAGGGACTGAAACTTACTTTGCCAGCGAGACCCTCTACTGCTGCTGCTTTCTCGTCCCCCGCCGCCGCTACCACCATCTGCGGCCGCGGAGCGGGGACGCAACTACATTACCCACAACCCCCAGCGGCTGAGGACCCGCCGACGCTGGTTTGGCGCCAAGGAGGCGCTTAAAAGAGCGCCGGAATACCCGCGTCGCGGGACCGCGCGCGGGCAGCGCCGGGCTAAGCCCGGGACAAGGGCGGGACCGTCTGTGGCCGTCCGGGGCCGGAAGAGGCCGGGCTGGGCCACCACATTTGGCAGTCACAAGTAAGATATTTTATATATCTTCCCACACAGTTTGCGGTAAACACTATATTTCGAACTTTGCAGTCTTTGTGTTTACAGTACGCGTATATTTGTACCTCTCCACTGCTTGTGCCCATATTTTAAGTATGCCTATAACCCCGCCTATACAGCCATCCAAAGGCAAGACTACACTCTTGGGAGGCCCACGGAAAGGGACTCTTGACCACTTTCTGGCCAAAGCAGTTTCTAAGTTGGACAATGAAATAGCGGACACGGAACGTCGTCTGTCCCATGGCTTACTCTCTGATAAACGTTCCTCTCTGGGTTCTATACAGTTGATTCCGTCTCCCCTACCTGTAACAAACAAACTGGTAAATATTTCTGCCCCAATCAGCGACCCGGGCATACCGCTACTTCTGCAGGACCTGCCGCTGACATCAGACTCTCAGCGGGACTTAATCACCATTAACACAGGTGCGACGACTTCCCCACTCCTCGCCATGGAAGGGGATCGACCGAATACGCCTCTTGAAATAAAATCAAGGCCTATTAAGAAAAAGATTTCCCCTAAACAACCCAGACTTGTGGCAACTCTGAAAAGAAAGAGGGGCAGTGCAGGAACAACAGGTAGCTGTTCCAAAGCGCCGAGGTTATTCCCCGGCTCTTCAAAATGCAAAGACATTATTCCTCCTTCTGCCCGTGACCCCAATGATTGTCTATTCCAGAGACTTGAACAACTTGTAAAGTCACTTCTTTTACCTCTCTATGAGAGAACAAAACGGCTAGCCGAGCAATTAGACACTCTAACGACTGTAACTTCCTCAAATGGCTCCCTATTGAAGGATCTGGTTATTTATCAAACAACTGCTGACCAGAGGAAACAACCAGTTATGACCCCTGGAAGAGATGCAGCACTGTCTAATGACACAAACACTCAGCCTCCAGCCATTTCAGTTGTCTCTGAAACTGTGCCTACTTCCTTAGCAGAGAAGGAAAAAGTAGCCCCGCAAAAAACACTAGAAGGAAAAAACACCAGAATTTCCGGGGAGCCAAACCCACGACAGTTTTCTGATAGAATGGACGAACATATTGACTTACCACCCAAATCTGCTCCATATGTTATTATACTTACGGGTGTGCCAAAATTAAGTCCAGGAAAGAAGGAGGGGTTTGTGGAACTTAAAAACAAAGTAATATACTGGTTAAGTAAGAACAGACCTCTGCCCTCAGATCTTAATGGTGAGATTCTTTTTGTGCGAAGGCTGACCTGGCTTGGGTGTAGGCCTAAAGATATAGAAGGTGACATTGTGACTATAAATTTCAAAGATCAGAAAGTAGTCACTTACATAGCGGACTGGTTCCTAGAAAGAGGAGTAGAAGGAATATCAACACGGGTTTTGAGCTATTTTTATCCCCAATCCCTCCTTACTCTTCAAGGGAACAGTTCTATCCGTAGGCCGCCTAGATATACAAGATCAGCTGCAGCGCCCCATTACTCAAGACCTATTAATACTGTCCCTTTGTTCCAACATCCCAGAAACCCTAGTCGCTGGAAGGTATCTCCTTCTTTTTCACCCTTTCCAGACAGGCCTCTTCTTCATCAACATCAGCACACTCATAGCTTACCACAGTATTCAACCTGGCCTATATCAGTCACAAACCGCTTTGAGGCACTTACAGATCTGGAAGACCCTGATTGACAGATAGAACCTAGCCTGGAGTTCGACCTATGTGGAGCTCCTATCTTGATTTCTAATACCCATGCTGCAACCTCATATTCTGGAACGGATATTGCTAATAATAACTGTGTGGCACCTATTGATCAGCCACAAGCCAGAGGTGATAATTTATACCCTGCGACTACTTCCAACTGTGGCCGTTCAATACCTCTCAGCTCCCCTCTCCCCCAAACCTTAAAAATCAGACCTGAAAATCAAAATGCTCTTGTTATGAGGGAAATAGGGGATGCTGATAATATCATCTCATGGAACGTTGCAGGCCTTTCTAATAAAATATCACACCAACCGTGGCTAGACATAGTTACATGCTACAGCTTTATCTGCCTCCAGGAAACGTGGGCTATAGATGAACTCCACATTCCGGGTTACCAGACCTTCCATGCTCCTGCACAAATAACCTCTCAGGGGAGAAATAAAGGGGGTCTGAGCGTTTATGTTTTAATAACGCAGGGCATTAAGGTACTGAGACATACATTCACTGAGTATTACCAGATTTTAAATGTTAGTTGGGGGCGGGAAAGATCTCTAACCCTCATAAATTTTTATAATAATATCCCCAGTAGCAATCTAGAAAGCCAGATCGATAATCTCATGACGAGTGTCAATGCTATTAAGACCCAGAGAAAGGGTGAGTCGGTGCTGATCTGGTTGGGCGACTTTAATTGTACTATCTGCCCACATGTTTCCAAAGGCATCTGCGGCCTTGGTAAACATAAGGACGACAACCCTACACATTTTGCTCATTCAAAACTGGGCGACAATCTTAATTACATGCTTTTTCATTTTAACCTGTCTTTTATTAACGAACTTTGCACCCCAAATACCCCCTTTAAACCAACCTTTCACGGGCGGGGATGCAATTCGACTATTGATTTTACTCTCCTATCTCCACCCAATGAAGGATTCGTCATCTCCTGGGAAACACTTAATGTTTTCTTCAGTGATCACTATCCAATTGTTTTCAATCTTAAAATTAGAACGATTCAGGAGACCCCTGTAGTTATACCTAAATACCATCTCAATATAAACTTAGCCACAAAAAATGGCTATTCTATAAAATGGGGCAGGGTTGACCCTGTCGCTCTTTTACATACCTTAATGGGAACTAGCCTACCCGATATATTAGCCTGTCTAACAGAAACAGAGGAGTCATCAGTACTCTTGACTCCCTTTTTAAAAATTCAATCTTAACTGAAAAAATTATTAACAAAAGAGCGTCAACCTAACACCAAAATAGGCCATGGTTGGTTTGACAAAAATTGTACTAAAGCTCTTCAAAACCTAAAAAGGGCCCTGAACGAAATTATCAGATTACCTGCTGAGATTAGTAAAGCTAGAAAACTGTATTATCTGGCCATAAAAACCAGGAAACAGACCTTAAAGAAAGAGGCCTGGTCGGCCTTAATTGCAGCATCCAAATCTAGGGATAATACAGCTTTCTGGAAAGCGGTTAACGCTCCTTACCTACAGCAAAACCAGACCGATGTTATAGACATGGCTATAAACGGGGAAATTTGGGTAGATCACTTTAAAAACTTATATGACAACTTAGGAAACCTTAATTATGGTTACCCCCTGATTGACGGAGTTATTATCCAACCACTCACAATTCTACCGATTATATTCCCAATAGGGATCTCCTTCAATTGCATGGAGATTACTAAAGCAATTAAAGACAGTCCTTCAGGTAAAGCCCCCGGCCCCGACGGCGTCCCGATGGATGTCTACAAGGCAGAAATTGACCTTTGGGCTCCCATGTTAACGAATGTTTTAAATAATTTTAATCGACATGGGCTCCCACCATCCTGGTCTGAAGCTATAGTCATCCCTATTTTTAAAAAAGGAGACAGAAATGTCCCAACCTGCTACCGCCCAATTTCACTTTTAGATGCTTTAATGAAGGTAGCAGCGAGGGCAATTTTAAATAGAATTCAACTTTGGGCAGAGGAAAATAATGTATTATCCCATTTACAGTATGGTTTCAGCCCAGGAAAAGGGACCATAGAACAGAGTTTAAACTTGGCTTTAGTTTTATCTAAATATACGGAGGCAAAAAAGGGAAACCTTTTTGTTACATTCGTGGACCTAAGTTCCGCATTTGATTGCGTGAATCATGAGCTACTATGGTCCATATTATCTGAAATGGGCTTAGATTCTAATATCCTAGTATTTATAAGAACTCTGTATCGAGATGCAGGCGCTAGAGTCCGTTACGGAAACAAAGGCGAGTGCTCTGATAAATTCTCTATTAAGAGAGGGGTACGACAGGGGTGCATTTTAGCCCCCCTTCTTTTTACCCTATACATAAACTCTATTGGCCAATATTTAATAGAATCACAGCATGACTATCCAAAAATTTTAGGAGCTCCGACCCCAATACTGCTCTATGCTGATGATGCCGCCATTATGTCTCGGAATAAGATAGGCCTACAGAGGGCCGTCTTGAAATTTGCAACTTATATGAATGAACGAGGGTTAAAAATTAACATTGCAAAAACTTACACGATGGCTTGTGGTCCGGGAACAAAGAAATTGCCCTGCTCAATCTTTTTGACAATAGCAGAATCGAGACCACGGACAACTTCTCCTACCTAGGAATACATTTTGACCGGAGGGGAAATTGGCACACAGCGATAAACGCTAGAAATTTGGCCCTCATCCGAGCTATTGGCGCGCTAAAACAGTTCTCAGCTAAATTAGGTGGCAGACCAGTGAAAGAGCTGATTGTTCTTTACAAGGCCAAATGTATTTCTACTGCCACCTATGGAGCTGGTCTCTGGGGTATTGCAAACGCACAACTATTACAAAAAACTGAAAATCAATTCTTGTGCTACTTATTAGGAGTTTCAAAATCTACATCGACCTATTTTATACACATTGAATTGGGCCTGCTGTATATCCTAGATATTATTAAAATTGCGCCTATACTCTTGTGGCATAAGATTTGGACTACTCCGGAGACCAAATTTAACAGAGACTTGATTATTGATTGTCTCAATCTCGACGGAGTAACCAACATTAAATGGCTCACATATGTAAAAAATATGATGATTGACCTTGGCCACCCTGAGTTTTTTATGGAGCCTTCAGCCATGGAATCGGTCTCTAGGAAGACCTTAAGAGAGCTGGCTTTAAACCATCTTACAACTAAAAGATGGAATCTGGAAAAAATAAAAAAATCAGTTCTCAATTATCAAAAAATAACCATGAAAGAGGGTCTCCAAAACTATTTATCAACTCAGTCTTCTTGTTATGCCCGAATGCTTCTCACTCGCCTTAGATTCGGAAGTTTTTATCGTATGATTGCTTTCCCTTTTTGCAACTCCTGGTCGAATGAACTCCCACCCTGCCCCTGTGATGATACCTCTGCTCAATCTAACATGCATTGTGTCCTCTTTTGTAAATTCTATCAGTTGCCCAGGGGGGCATTTCTGAAACCACTTTTAAAGTCTTGGGGATTACGTACTTGCAGGTTGGCTATGATTAGGTTATTACAGCTGGACAATGAATGTACTACCATCGCATTAACAAGCTTTTTAAAGCTGGCTGTTAAGTTTCGGAGCTCAATGTACTAATCTTAACTGGATTCTTTTGTAACTCGATGAACTTTTCATTAACAGGGGACTATACTGATTGACTTTGTTTATGTATAATCAAATCTTTTTTAGAATTTTTATCTTTATATATATATATGTATGAATATTCTGATGTACGCTTTTATGATTTTAATCTCAAAATCGAATAAAGCTTTCTTGATTGATTGATTGATTGAAAATACCCCAAACATTTTTGGGGGTTTAGTTTTTAAGTGGCTCTTAAAAGAGCCCTTGAGTTAATGTAGGGAAACAGGAAGAGAAAAACGAAAAAAAAGAAAAAACATCTATGGCCTACTGCACTCATGCGCATCAAATTTTCTCTGAATGAGATCAAGACTGGTCTCACCCACAGAAATAAGTCGACCGCAATCAGTGCAGCGTGTGGACAACCTCGCCAAACAAGGTGGTCCAACAAGAGGTGTAGAAAAAGGTGAAGGCACCATCGCAGTAGAAGTGCTAGCCTGAGCTGCCGAAGATGTGCTCGGCTGAGCTGCTGCAGATGTCGTCGGCTGAGCAGGTGGAGGGTTTGCTCCAGAAGCTCGACGAAAAGTCACTGGATGCATTTTGTCAACATGCCTCAACATAGTGTGAATGCTAAAAGAATACTTCTTGTTAGGATTCCCACGTGACAAGACTTTTTGACAAAGTACACAAGTAACTTTAGGTGCATTTACCTTTTTTTGTCCCTCTGGAAAAGTGAAAAACTGCCATATAAAGCTGTCTTTCTGCTTCCTGTTCCTCTGTCTCTCAAGAGTGTCCTGGTCACTGTCTGAAGATGGTTGCTGTTCAGCCATTGTCTCTCAACAACAGAATAGCTCCTTCTCCAAGGGAATCAGAACTAATAATGAGGGGAGTAGGTGTGGTTTGGGAAGAATCTGGAACTGAAAGTACTTCAAACCAATCAAAAGTGATGATTCTTGATCACATGACTTGCCATGAGGGGATTGGGTGTGGTGTTGAAACAATCAGAAACTGAAAGTAATGATAACCAATTAGAAGTGTTGTTTTATTAAGCATATAACCCGAGGTGCGCGCACAGAGCAAGCACCGAGCGCGCACCTTGTGATTACGCATGCGCGAAGGCGTAGGAGCGCATGTGCATACGTCATATGCGCGTACGTAACGCGCATACGTTGCACACGCGTATACGCGAACATAAACGCGCGTAATTTAAGCGTATGCGGAAGTGAACCGCGTGGAGCGCGTACGACGCACGCACGCATGCGTACGTACGCATACGTACGTACGCATGCGTACTGGGTGCGCGCTCCCAGCGCGCACTAAAACGTATGTATGCGTACGTAAATAACGTACGACGGTATTCATAAAAAACTTACGAAAACGTACTAGGTGCGCGCTCTGAGCGCGCACCCCAAGAATTTATATAAAAAAAAAAAGTGGAGAAAAATTAATTGCAAAAATTAAATAAGTTTAAAAAAAAGAGCCAAAACAAATAAAAGGATACAGATAATATATAAATGAATACATAGGATTTTTTTTTTTTTTTTAAATATATAATTTAATAATTCAAAAATTAGCATTTAAAAAACCATACAAATTCACTGAAAAAACCATAGGTTTCACACACGTTATAGTTAGGAATTAGCATTTAAAAAACCTTGCAAATTCACTGAAAAAAATAGAGGTTTCAAACACGTTATAGTTAGCTGGACATTTCTCTCGTAAAAAACCAATGAAATTCCCCCGTTATAGTTAGTACAGCTAACTATAACTTGCGCACCCGCAATCCACTGCTGATGACGTCACATATTACATCACTCATGACATGGTCACTGACATCACTCATGACATCACTGATGACATCTCAAATGACATCACTGATGACATCACTGATGACATCATCCTTGTGATAGAGTGGCAGTCCTCCTCTCACCCTAATATATCAATTGATACACACATTCAAAAATAGAGACTAAAAATTAACAAAATATTGGAAATACCAATACCATTTACAACAATCTCTTCTGTAATTCTAAGATCCACATACACATCCACTCATTCACCAACAGTCCAATACAGTCACTCATACATGTACTCACTCATCATATGTACTTATACACCTATACATCCTGTTACACAATGCCACTCATCCATAGAGTTACTCACACACATAGTCACTCATGCTAATAAAGAATCAAACATACATTTACTTGCATATACACTTATACACACACCACCACACTTACTTCTACGGAAACTTACACATACTTAGTCTTTTAAACAATCACTTATAGAAACACATACTTATTCATACAGGAACTCTTTCAATCTCTCACTCTCAGATATACTCACTTATATACACCAATAGTCACATATACTAGTTTAAAACATAAGTAGTTACTCATAAAGACACTATTGAGAAAGTCATTCACTCACTAACACACCTTTACACATACTCATCCACCCATACAGTCCTGCACACATGCTGTCTTCAACACATACAGTGAGTCACTCATTCATGCACCTATGCTCTACGTAATACCCCCCACCGAACCATGCAGACACTCAGACTGATACTCAAAAAACCAACTAATAACCTATATAGACACCCATGTACCTACTCACCAACCCATGCAGCCACTTATACACAAAGTGAGAGACTGATACAGATATTTACATATTTAAACATTACTCACTAAGCCATGTATTCACTATGATACACTTTATCAGTCAGTTACACAATAAATTTTTCCCAAAAAAATCATCCATTTAGACACTTATATACCCATTTATTCTTCCATCGACCTTGAGATATACATATATAAAACCTATTTAATTTTCAGAAAAACACACATTCACTGGATGATGTCATCAGTGATGTCATCAGTGATGTCATTTGAGATGTCATCAGTGATGTCATGAGTGATGTCAGTGACCATGTCATGAGTGATGTAATATGTGACGTCATCAGCAGTGGATTGCATGTGCGCAAGTTATAGTTAGCTGTACTAACTATAACGGGGGAATTTCATTGTTTTTTTACGAGAGAAATGTCCAGCTAACTATAACGTGTTTGAAACCTCTGGTTTTTTCAGTGAATTTGCAAGGTTTTTTAAATGCCAATTCCTAACTATAACGTGTGTGAAACCTATGGTTTTTTCAGTGAAAATATATATATATATATATATATATATATATATATAAATATATATAAAGTCCAGAAAGGCTGTCTCCCACTTCCAGTCGGCGAGGAAGAAGCACATGGACACCAGCTCGTGCTTCAAAGGTCTTTAATGAAAGTCAGCACCCACACAGCACGCCATTACGCGTTTCGGCCACCAGATGGCCTTGATCACATGCAGTAACTGCCGCTTTTACTGGCCTTTATATTTAGGAGCACTCTATGACCTTGTGATGCTTGTGATAGTAAACATAAAAGAAAAAGAAATATGCTGATTTACAGGGCAAATGCAAAGAAAGCTATAAGTGCAAATACACTGGTAATTAGAGCAGCTAAGGTCGAGACCATGTACATACAATATAAGTACCATAGGATTTAAATTCACAAAGTTGGCTGTGCAAATACGCAAATTATTAATCTTTAAAGTGCAAAATATGCCTTTAAAGTGCAAACAATGCAAGGTGCAAAATACGCATAGGTGCAAAAAATGCAAACATGTACTTAATAAATATGCACATAGCAGCTATATCATAACCTAATTCATACAAATACATAATACAAGGTCTGAATTCATTGCAACTTTTCAACAGATGTTAAAAAATATGTCTAATGATGGAATCAATACATGGGACCCAAAACTCCTTTATAAAACATGTGCCTTTGTAAACATTCTGAGAACTGGTCAAAAAGTGAAGAAAGTGAGAAAAATAATAAAATAGCTAGGCAAATGGGAGAGAAGCAAACGGAGAAAGAAAAACGGGAATTTAAGACACTTATCGTGTTTATATTCATATTCAAATATTGATGTCAGCAAACTTTCTAGCCTCTCGAATAATATCTAAAGTCATAATGTGTGGGTATGTCCAATAGGGCTGCTAGTAACTAAATTGTAATCCACCAAAAGGATAAAAATAGCCTGACTGGAAGATCCATCGGATCAGAAGAACTGGAACACCTCAACACTCAAGGAAGGAAATTGTGTTTTTCTTTTTTTCTTTTTTCTTTTTTTCTTTTTCTCTTACTTACAAAGACATACCCCTTTAGATTCGAAAGACACAGACAAAAACAAAGAAGACATAGGAGGAACAAATTAGTTCAGACGGCCAGTCAAGAAGTCTACTCTTGAATAAAAACAGTGTAAATCACATTAATGAGACTACAGGTTAAACAATTGGACTAACAAACAGGTGTCTTCGGTTAGAATGGTTTTTAATGCACTCATTGCGGATCTTTATCAAAAATTAAAAGAATATTTTGAGCCGAGTGACCTGCTGCTACTCAAATGAAATTGTGTAAGTCCTCAGTGTTATTCAACCCCATAGGTGCTTTGCTGTCGAACTCTAATATATATTTGGTTTCGAGCTGTCTGAGAATTTTCTCTCTGTTGCCCCCTCGTCGCTGTATGGGGACACTGTCGACAACAAAGTATTTCAGGCAACTGAGATCATTATTGTGTTGTTTCCTGAAATGACGTGCCATCGGGTAGCTGGAGTCATTGTTGACAATTGCCCTTAAACGTTGTAAGATTCTGACATGGGCTTGTAATTTGGTGCTACCGATATAATACAAGCCACATGTACAGAAAAGGGCATAAACCACGAATTCTGATCTACAGGTAAAGTGGCCCTTGATTTGTCTGGGGTTGGCACTGAACGGGACTGAATATTGGGTGGTATTTGTCCGAATTTGCATGCTCTACAACTGGTGCATTTAAAAAAAACATTTTTAGGTTTTAACCAAGCACAACTAGCATTGTTTGAAGTGTTTCATAGTTCTGTCCCTTCTAAACGTCAGTACTGGTTTAGGGGTTAGCATTGGGGCCAATACACCATCAGTTAGTACAATAGGCCAGTTTTTGTTGACAATGGCCCTGATCCTATGGTGCTGTTTGTTAAATGTAGTGATCAGTCGAGGTACATTGGAAATTGCGTTATCAGGTGTATCAGCTGGATTGCATTCAGTCGTTCTTGCCGATTTATCTTTGAGCAGGGTGTCCCTGGAAATGGATTCTACTTTCTCATAGGCTTCCCTGAGGATCCCCTCAGAGTAACCTCGTTGCCTCATCCTACACATTGCCTCTTCTGAACATGAAGCTCTCTCCTCCGGAATACTACAAATCCGTTTAATGCGGAGGAGTTCCCCGTAGGGGATGCTTTTTATGAGGTGGGGTGGATGGGCGCTACTGGCGTGTAAAATGGAGTTGCCAGCGGTGGGTTTTCTGTACAGACAAGTTTCTATATGGTTCTCAACAATCGTGACTTTTGTGTCTAAAAATTCAACTGATGTATCATCAATGTTAAAAGTGAATTTTAGATTAAAAGTGTTAATGTTTAAAACGCCAATAAAATTTGTCACACTTTCACGATCACCTTTCCAAACCATAAAAACATCGTCGATGTATCTGAACCATTCTACAATTTTAGATCTGAACATATCAGCATGGGTTCCCATGAGGACCTGCTCCTCCCACCAGCCCACATGCAAGCAGGCGTAGCTGGGGGAGAAGCAAGCCCCCATGGCGACTCCCCTCTTTTGGGAATACAATTCATTTGCAAACATAAAATAGTTGTTGTTCAATGCCCAGTGAATAAGTTCTAAAAGCATGGCAGATAATGTTTAATAGCAGCAATTCCTGTGTCATGTTCTATGCTTGTATACAAAGACTCTATATCAAGAGTCACCAACAAGAAATCCTCACTCCATTGAACACTCGCTAGTTTCCTGATGAAATCACCAGTGTCCTTAACGTAAGTTGGTAAATCACGGACTAATGGCTGTAAAAAGTAGTCCACATACTTACTTGCATTCTCACTGATGCTCCCAATAGATGAAATGATGGGTCTGCCTGGTACCGGCTTCACTCCTTTGTGGATTTTAGGTATCAGACGGAACGTGGGAATAATCGGAAATTCGTTGAAAAGAAAATTGAATTCCTGGCTTGAAATTAATCCCTGCCTTTTGTAGGCATGTAGCATTCTCTTCAGGGATTCCTTAGAGGTGTTATAGATTTTCATACTGATCTTTTCATAACAGTTGGTATCCGAGAGCTGCCTGTTAACTTCAGTTTCATAATCCTCCTTCGGCCAAATGACGACGTTGCCGCCCTTGTCCGACATACAAATTTCTAGACCAGGGTTATTGTTCAATTTTTGAATCAAGTTCTTATATTGTAAATCCTGTTGCTTCAATTTTCTCCTGTTGGAACTGGTGGCCCGATAGAGACTTTTCAAATCGTTGGTCACCATCTCTTGAAAAATGTCAATGGCGTCCTTCGGCATCATAGGAATAACATTTGATTTGCCTTTAAATGGACTCAGCCCAGCGCATGGTTCTGTGCCAATGATAGATGCAAGTCTCTCCTGTGTGGGTGGGATATTCTCTGGTTGGCTAAGGAGATCAGCTTCCATATTGTTTAAGTCCGCCATTGTGAGAAGTAAACGTGTATCTGCTGCTAGCAGATTGTATTCTTTTGAAGTCGTTATGTCTCCATAGGAGGCCACATTCATTTTGTCGCCAGTTTTGATAGTGAAAAATTTCTTTAATTTCAACTTTCTTGCGAAATTGAACATGTCCGCTCTGGTTTTACAGTAGTTGAAATTATTGCCAGCGCAATATGAGAGACCTAAGGAAAGAATATTTTCCTCTGCTGATGTAAGCACGAGTTTGGAAAGATTTACTATGGTGTTGTTGTTGTTATCGCCCCCATTTGGCGTCGTCGCCATTGTGGTTTTCTGCCTCTTTGCGCGGCGGGCCTTTCTTCTGGCGTTGCGTTTTTTGTTATGCTTTGCCCTGCGTGTACTTGTGGATTCCGCGGCCTCAGGGTCTGACGACGGTCCTCGGCTAAAAAATTAAGCTCTTCGCCAGGTTTTAAGATGCTAAATTTTGAGAGACCCCGGACTGTTTCATCTGCTTCGCTGCCACTCCCACTGGTCAGGGAGACAGAGTCTCCTGTATCCGATTCCATTGGCGTGCTCTGTTCATTACTGTTGGATACTCCACTGGTGGTGGTGGCCAATTTGTCCGAACGTCTCTTCCTAGCGCTATCATAACGGCGAGCAAAAGTGAAAATCTGCCCGAGTTCGTAATCTTCTCTGTCCCTGGTAAATTTGCGTAGTTTTCTCAGCTTGATTTTCTCTTGTTGTTTGCTGATCCTGTCCTCAATTTCTTTTCTTTGTTTAGGAATTTCTTCCCTTTCTGGTCGTCCGTCAAGTTGCTCGTTAATCTCCTCTATCTTTTTGATGAGCGCATCACGATCGATTCGTGCATATTTAATAAGAATTTTGACTGCGTTCATGGACGCCTTCAGGTTGTTATCTGCCCACTCCACCAACATTTCTGGGTGGATATTGTCAAAGTTTGGTGCCAACATAATCCTCAAACCACGTGGAATCCGACCGGCTTCTGCATATTTCGTTAGTGAGATCTCCTCCCACCATTTTGTCATTTCACTCCGTTGGCATTTCTCGAGTGATTTTAATAATGTTTTCAGATCGGGGTTGGAGTCCGTGGTTCTGTTGGTGCCTTCATCTGTGCATCTCGTAGAGGCTGACATCAAATTTCTAAAAAGTTCCTCTGCCTCCGCCTCGCGGTCCCGCTGGGCGTTGCTGGACATGTCTGTGTGGTGGTGATAATATCTTTCATAGAAACCCAGGAGTTACCTGGACTTGTTTAATGTAGAAACACTGCCTCGATACCTGTGCGCGTCTAGAATCCTTGCAGCCCGTGATCGGAGCACTCGCCTGGAATCGTCCAACACTACGTCGGGAAATCGCGTCCGACGACACTTCTCCAAGGGCACTCTGGGATGTGTAGTCCGCACAGGGGGCCGCCACGTTGTTTTCCTTACCAGGAATACAGGACATGGGATGGCTGAGAGCGGCAGCCAGCAACCTTCGAGGGGATCCGTGAACGGTAGCAGACCCACTACCGTGAAAGTGATATAAAGTCCAGAAAGGCTGTCTCCCACTTCCAGTCGGCGAGGAAGAAGCACACGGACACCAGCTCGTGCTTCAAAGGTCTTTAATGAAAGTCAGCACCCACACAGCACGCCATTACGCGTTTCGGCCACCAGATGGCCTTGATCACATGCAGTAACTGCCGCTTTTACTGGCCTTTATATTTAGGAGCACTCTATGACCTCGTGATGCTTGTGATAGTAAACATAAAAGAAAAAGAAATATGCTGGTTTACAGGGCAAATGCAAAGAAAGCTATAAGTGCAAATACACTGGTAATTAGAGCAGCTAAGGTCGAGACCATGTACATACAATATAAGTACCATAGGATTTAAATTCACAAAGTTGGCTGTGCAAATACGCAAATTATTAATCTTTAAAGTGCAAAATATGCCTTTAAAGTGCAAACAATGCAAGGTGCAAAATACGCATAGGTGCAAAAAATGCAAACATGTACTTAATAAATATGCACATAGCAGCTATATCATAACCTAATAAATACATATATATAGAAATTAAATCCGCAAACAGCAGCTTCCAATTCAATAAAACACACACATTTTGTTATCAAATATCAGCTTTTCAGTCAGCACAAACAAACTTGATTCCTTAATGCAAATGTTGAAAAGTTTAATAAGAATGCTAACTTTTCTTTTTTTGCAAACACGTTTGGTGCCCAAACATCAGTTTGCCACACACAAATAGATTCAGCTCTTTATGCACATGCATCATCTCATGTGAAGAATGCCTGCAAAATACCAAGAATTAGCACACTGAGGGGGCAACTATCCATTGTGCTCCTGGGTGGTGTGGTGCAAGGATACCAAGGCCAGAAACCCGATTCTCTTATGAAGCCCTATCACTGGAATAACTCTCTTTCAGCAGACTCCCCTTTGTGTACCAAAGCAACCAACAGTGTCAGAAGGCCAGTGAAATGATGAACAGTGCACTTCACAAAAATGTGTAAGATAACAAATGTTATTAGTCAGTAAATCAAAAGCAAACTTTTAACATACTACTCACACAAAAATGTAGCTAACCCAGTGTCGCCTGACTGTCAAAAAAAGTAAAGGACTCAAGGTGTGATGGCAGCCAAAAGATTTTTGCCCTGATCCTTGATTAGTTCAGCGAGATTGAGGATTCAAAGAGCGGGGAAAAGAGATGGGGCTCTCACCAACTATATCCTGGACATAAGTCACAAGGTTGGACCAGTATGGTGATTACCTTAGTTATGTCAATGACTCTGCAAGGTACACTTACATACTTTGAACCTCCCCTTTGTTCTGAAGGAGATGAAAACCAGGCCCACCCTGACTCAATGCTCCCAAATATGTTTTTAAACTCAATTTTAAAGAGCCTCCCTGGCCCCATCCTTGGTGATAGCCCCATCAGGATTGACAACCCCCTTCGAAGGCACAACTTAGAGAGATAACTCTGGGCTGAACCCCGCCAGATCTACGAAAGACACAGCAAACTACTAGTGGAGGCTGCTGTAACTGCTGCCTTGGCGATAAGACACCAGTGTGCAATCCAGAATAGGTGCTATACTGTGCCTGGGCTGATAGGCCCTCCTCAAAACAGAAGAAATACGCCTGGGAAGATCGCCAGGGCTGTGCGATATTTGGTGAACCCCAGGTTTAAAAAGCCATGATAAAAGAAAGGCCTGCCTATAAATGTCAACGCTCATGAAGTAAGAGCCATTGGTGCAGAGGCTGGAAGGAACAATCCAGACGGAATATTTCGGTCAGCCGTAGTCCAGATCAATACCCCAATACACAACCGATCACACTCTTCCCTAATGGCAAGAGACAAGGAACCGAAGCCACAAATACAAGGGAACATGGACAAATATGCAAAAGTGCTGGCCGTTCCCCCAGAGACAGTGGGGGGGACGGTGGATGTGCCTGGTAATGCAATCCTTTTGCAGGCGATACAATCCTCCAGAGGAGTATTGGAAGCAAAAGAAATGGACGAAATCCGCTCTGACGGCACCCTACTGAGACAAGACCTAGGCAACATTTCAGAAAAAGTCACATTAGCAAAACAACGCATATCGGAGGTCGAAGATACAACTCACACCCTGCGCAAGGAGGTTACTTGTCTTTCAGTCTCCATGAAGGAAATCCCCTGGAAAGTAGATGATGCAGAGAATCGTACGCATAGAAACAACCTACGATTCATAGGTTTTCTGGAGGCCATTGAGGGATCTGCTGAGCAAACCTTTCTACATAAATAGCTCAAAGACTCTCTTCCGAAGGCACAGTTCTCGTCCTGTTTTGTGATTGAACTGACTCATGGGATGCCGGGCCTGAGACCACCGGCGGGTCTCCCCCACAACCACTAATTTCCCGTTTCCTGAACTACAAAGACCGGGACCTTGTACTCCACGAGATGCAGCAGAGCAGCAGATAGGGGAGATCCGACTTGCCAACATCAAAAATAATAGTGTTTCCGGACTACTCTTGAGAGGTCCAGAAACAAAGGAGAACTTTCGATGCGGTCAAAGAAAAACTATAAAACCTTCATATTCAATACATGCTACTTTTTCCGGTGAATTTAAATGTCATTTTCAAAAGCAAAACATTCTTTTTTCAGACACCAGAGGAGACATGGAGCTGGATAGAAGAACCTCCCTCCATGCGGCAACGAAGCGATCCGGCAGAATATCCGGCAGTGCTTCACATGCCAGACATCAAAACCCGGTCACAAAGGCTGAAACTGAAGCGTGGCCCAGGACAAACAGGCAAACTACATAGAGGCACCCCTCTCACATCGGGGTGGATCACAGAAGAAGAAATCCATGCCTTGGATACAGATGAAGGTCAGCCACAAGTTAAAACTGGGAAGAACCTCTCTAAGACCCGACCGAGAACACAGTCAACCCCTGACCCTACGGGACTGGAACTCTCGACCGGTTCTGAAAGTGAGCACCCTGTTTTGCAAAAGATCACCCGCATGGAGGAACAGGAACCAGGCACAGCAGCACAAGAAAACCCCCTGCAACTACGGCATGCAGAGAGCGAGGAAGGATGAAACACCCTGGGCCAGTCCGAGGCCGAAGAACAGTAAGACGGCACTGGGTGCCCCTTTTGGGACTCTCCTAATACATCAAAGAAGGGTCTAAAGGTCAAGTTTTTAGACACATCCCTAGTTAAGTTGGTGTTGTTCTTTTATTAGGGGGCTGGGGGGGTTACAGACTTCTCAGGCTTAACCTACGACAAAGTTGTCATGTTGACAGTTCGGGGAAAGTGCATGGGCAGTGGGAGAGAGTGGGGTGGGAGGGAAGGCCAACACCGCTTCCAAGAAACAGGGGAAAGGGCAGCTTAAGATGTATTATAGAGCTGCTAGACGTCAAGACCGCACACATGAAGACATATCCACACTTCAGGCAGCGCACAGACAGGAACCATGACAGACCCATCAGTTCAGACTCGTGATGAGGAGGGGTACTCCGATATGACATGGATTGTCAATGGCCTAGCACACAAGATTAATAGAGGGCTGGTGACTATGTCAAGAGACTGAAACCAGATATAGTCCTCCTCCAGGAGACACACCTCAGAGAAACCCACTGCGCCTTTCTCGGAAGGGGGGCATACACAACACTGGCACATGTAGGATTCTCTACAGGCTCCAGGGGGGTGGCGATCCTCATTAAAAAGACACCACCCTTTCAGATACATAGAAAATGGGTGTATCCAAATGGTATATACACTGCAGTACTAGGAGATTGGGGAGACAAGAACTCACTCCGATTAGTGTCTGAGCACCCCCAAGACTACAATAACAGACCCTGGAAAAGGTAACAGGGATCCTAACGGGCTCTGAATCCTCTACATTTATAGTGGGAGGAGATTTCAATGACGTGGCGGATCCGTCTATGAATCGAACACACAGAAACCATGAGCAACGAGGAGACACACCCTCGGCCCGATTCATGCAAACGTTGGACCTAACCAACCTCTGATGCCTACACCACCCCACAGAGCATGTGTACTCATATTTCTAGGGTGCCTATAAAGCCCTCTCCAGACTGGACTACCTTCTAGCCCCAGCTGGAGATATAGGGCCGGTGATCACGGTAGAATATTTGGCGTGGGGCTTGTCCGAGCACACCCCGTTATGGCTCAAAATAGAAGGGCGCCTCCAAAAAACATATAATCAATGGAGACTCAACCCATGGAATCTCCGAGACGCAGATATCGCCCAAGATAGTAAGAAAAACTCGAACTATATTTCTGCGAAAATAAGGGCTCAGTATCCTCCGCGGTGGTCCTCTGTGAGGCCTTCAACCCCGAACTACAAGACAGGGCACAAAATACAATAGCACAAAAAAAGAAGAAGAAACAGCAGGAGGTTGAAGCCTTGGAAATTCAGCTCCTGGAGTTGGAAAGGGATATAGGCCTAGACACTGACCAACTCCTTCTACATCAGATATCAGTAACACACAAGAAATATCTTGCCCTGGCCCGCCGAGAGGTAAAATCACTCTGCCTGGCCGCACAATACCACCTTTATGAGACTGGGGACAGGACGGGGAAGCTTTTAGCATGGTTGGGAAGGAAAGAGAGAGAAACTAGATGGGTGTCCGCCATACACAGGAGAGGTAGTATACTAACAGCAGCACAAGACATAGCAGACGCCTTTGCAGGGTACTACACAGATTTATATAAAGCCAGGACCTTGGCAGAAGGTACGCAAATTTAAAAGTACCTCCAGTCGGTTGACCTCCCCTCCCTGTCCTCAAAAGACCGAGAGGCTCTTGAGAAAGAACTTACCCTAGAAGACGTAGTGATGGCAATAGGCAAACCAAAAACTGGGAAGACCCTAGGACCAAATGGAATACCGCCAAATTTTTCTAGGCAATTTCTAGCCTACTAAGTCCATACCTATTGCAAATGTACCTGGAAACACAAACAGAGGATATACTTCCCCCTAACCTCCGAATGGCCACAATAGTAGTTATTCTTAAAGCCAGGAAACCCCGGACAGAGTGTAGATCCTACCGGCCAATATCACTCCTAAATATAGAAACCAAAATACTTGCCACCATCTTAGCGATGTCAGTTATTACTTCTCTAATGCATGCAGATCAGTCAGGATCATGCTAGGAACATCGACAAGATTTAATCTGCATAGTCTATTGAACTGGTTATATAGGGTTAAAAATAGAACAGACCCCCACATTTTCCTAGCCTTAGATGCAGAAAAGGCTTTTGATGCAATACACTGGCCATTCATGCGACACACACTAAGGAAGTATGGCTTCCGTCTGGTATTTCTGGCTTGGATCAAATTATTATATACCTCACCGCAGACAAAGGTACGGGTCAATGGTGCTATCTCAAAACCGTTCTCACTGGAACGGGGCACTAGACAGGGCTGCTCCCTATTACTCTTGATATTTGCTTTAATACTAGAACCACTAGCATGACTAGTCAGGGCCCACCCAGAAATAAGCGGATTTACCTAGGACACCGATTCAAGTCATGACGAAAGGATCTCTCTATATACCAATGACATGCTCCTATATGTCACCAACCCCACTGTGACACTGCCACTCATACTACACATATTCGCGGAATATGGAAGGCATGTGGGATACAGAATTAACTGGAATAAAACCAATCTTTATCCAACTATGGACCTATCCACACCCGTGAATTCCCTTGGCAACTGCAAGTAAAAAATGAGGGATTTCAATACTTAGGTATCTACATAACTACCAATAATACGTTGAGCCTCACCCGAAATATCCATAGGATCTTAACAGACTTCCATGAGGAGGTAGAACGATGGCTACCTCTGACTTTACTAGGTAGAGCAGCCATTTTAAAATGATCACGCTTCCGAAAATACTGTAGGTTCTCCAAAATACCTATAACAAGATACCTGAAGATGTTTTTAGAACAATAAACGACGAGCTGCAAACGTTACTATGGGATGGGGGCCAGCCAAGGGTTGCACTCCTAACACTCCAACGCAACCAATACAATGGTGGGATTGACCTCCCAGACATAAGATCATACTGCTGCGCTGCACATTTGATAGCCATCAATGAGTGGGGTCACTAACCAGGGGATCACCCAACATACGCACTTGAGAGGAGCCAATTTGAATCCCGCACTTACCTTTACTACATACATGGGGCAAGGGACTACAGCAACTCCTACCTGCGCCCCAGAGGTCAATAGAGGCCTGGAAAGGAGCTGAGAGACAAATAAAAATTGGATAAGAAAATTACAAAGGAGACCCCAATTTGGGAGTGCACACGCCTACCAGAACTAGGGAAACTGAAGGGGTTTTGGCCCTGGGATGCAATCGGAACATCCATGCTGGGAGACCTCCTTGAGGGTCACTGACCTCCTTCAGCTCCCTACAATGGAAATCCAGTTAATTGATAACCAGGGATATCAACACCTGCAATGATAGCATCCCTGGAGGGCTAAGAGGGTTGACATGTCCAACATACCCGACTATGCACCACTTGAGGAATGACTCATTATTGGAGAAATACCTGAAAAAGCTGTCTCATGGATATATATAAAACCCTAATTAATAATATCCCAGATAATCTAAAGGGTCTTAGGGCGCAAAGGGAAGACACCCTGGGAGAACTAGAAGACTTAGACTGGAAGGCGGCTTTTATGTACCCAATGGAGATAGTTATTAAATTGCAACTACGGTTGATACAATTTAAAAGCTTACACAGGACATACTTTGACAGACACCGCCTCTATAGAATTGGGTGGGCGGCATCCCCGGAATGTCTGCGGTGCAGCAGGAAAGTAGGGAGTTACATACACACCCTGTGGGAATGCCCCCAGATACAAAAATACTGGGCCAAGATATTTGAGGAACTACAGCTGCCCAGAGATGCCACATACGCTTTATTAGGTATACCCTCAGACATAGATGTACCCAGACATACCCTAATTTTCTGTGACTTAGGACTAGTAGTAGCCAAAAGGGATATAGCGAAATACTGAGGCCCCCAAACATTCCAACGATGGCAGAATGGAGGTCGGGGATGAACCTCTATATGGGGGAGGAAAAAGTGACATAAAGCAAGATGGTGCCCAAATAAATTTTCCAAGATCTGGGGCTCCTGGCTACGAAACTATGGACTGAAAATGTGTGACGAGTCAGGCAACTTCCATCCGTCATTAGTAAACTGCATAAGGAAACAGGAAAGCCCGTACATACAGGGGGTTGCAATGTTGATATATACACAACAAAGCATCATTAGAAGTGAGTCATGTGAATATTAACCTGGCATTGTATGGTTTATAAATTGCCACTGTGTGTTGGCAAATATATGATGTTTTACAGTAGCTCTGTACACTATGTAGTTTCAAAAGTGTTAAACAAAAATATATTTTTTAAAACCATTATGTAGCGGAAGTGCAGATTGTAAAACTTCACCATAGCGAATTTAACTAGGCCTTAATTTGAAATGCATTTATTTGCCTTGCATGTACTCTCCTCTGCATATGTGGATTCAAGGCTTCAGTAGCTAGAAAAAGGATGAATGTGTATTAGAGATAGTGAGGCGTGAGAAGAAAATCTTGGCAGAGACGTGACAAGCTAATAATCTGAAGAAGCTTCCTATTTATCGAGTATCAGTAACGGTGTACTACCCAAGGTATTGTAAATGTCCAGAAAATCTGAAGATTTTGCCACAGAGCAATGTGAAGTGCAACTCCATTGGTCCCCAGAGGGGAGGTGTGAAGATCGAATGACGAGAATGTATCTGTATGCTTTAATTAATGTATACACTGTTAAGAGTTTACGGCAGACCCCTTTGAACTCTGAGAGGTACAAATCTCTCTGCTTGAATATGCCTCCTCACAACGCATTCCTTTTCCCGGCAGGCTATTACAAAGTGGTCGTTACTAACGCATACCATTACACCGCAAGTCATAACAACGACTTGCACTAGAGGGGGTGCTGGATGTTGGAATAGTATAATTTACTATTCCAACTCCAGTCTGTGCAACAGTAGAGAAGGTGTTGGATTTTAGATCCAACAACTTCTGACCCCTGCGCAAGTCCTTGTTATGATTCGCGGGGTAATGGTATGCGTTGTTACAACGCAGTCGATGTAACGACTGCGTTGTAATAGCCTGCGGGGAAAAGGATTCGTGGTAAACGATGTTTACTGTCTCTGCTTACCCTATTCTCATGAGTGTGAAGCTATATGCTAAGCACTCGCTCCCTTTGAGAAGATCTTTACTGAAATCTTCCCCATACTAACACCTTACTACTTTGTTAATGTTACCTTCTTGCTTCTTAAATTTCTCTGAGATTTTCAATTCTGAACTATCCTCAATCTAAACTTGGAGTCCTGGTTAGAAGGCTTTAAGCTTTATGCATGCTGAGAAGGAGAGTTTGGGTTTCTTTAAGGAACATAAACTTCTGGTTTTTGCCATTTGTACTCGTGTGGCTATGTTGTCCCGTCTGATGCTACCAAACTGAATTTACATCTTTGACTAATGCTTCCAATTCAAATTCTGTTTCTAATCTGATGCTTAATTTGCATTGATTATTAATGTATAAAAAACTCACCGAATCCTGGTCCTTATTGTGTTGTCAAATAAGCTACACAAACTTTTAATTGTTTTATTGACTGCTAACTCCTTTGCCTCTCAGTCAACCACAAAGGTCTATTGAATAGAAATGGTAACGGTGTTCTAACACACCAGCAAACTCCTTCATCCATCTCCTGCATGTTCCATGACCTCCCACAAGTCTCCTTTTTCTTCTCAAAATCTTTAAAATGAGTTAGTGCTGTAGTGACCAGTAAGAGCTTCTTCTCTCTTTGGTCTTTTGATAATCCAGTGAGCACATCCCACTCTAACAATATATTTATGTCTTTACAACATTCCAAAATGGTCTCAGTTCCTCCTTGCAGCAACCATCTTAAGAACTAGCCCCAACTTCAGAGGACATGTTAATCATCACAATGTGTTCTTCCACTATAAAAAAAACAGGTGCCAAAGCACAGCGACCACGACATCCAGGAAAACATTGTAAGACATGAACTGCTCCAGGGTAATTTCCAGTTGCATGGATCATGCTGCTAAGTATGATGACGGATGGATTCTATGGTGAATGTAAGAAAGTGCTCTTTAAAAACTAGGGACCATTAGACAGTTGGTTCTGTCTCCCACTTATTTGTATTCTTTCCTGTAGAAATGGGGTGTGAGGCGTGTCACTTCCTGTGGGATGGAGTGATTTGTGTCACCCCTTAAAGCAACATCAAATATGGCCTCCTTTGCCAAAACATATGTTTATGGTTACAGCAAAGAATCAATAGGAAAGGACAGAATGGGCGCCAGGAACACCAGCGATGCCAGCTCTTTTATGCTCATACATCCATTCTTAATGCGTTATAAAAGAAAGCGCAGAACAAAAAACAAACATCTGATACTTATTTTTTACTTTTTATCATGCGTTTTATGCAGATATATCAGAACTATAACTTAGAAATTACGAACAAATCTACCGATCCAATAATTTTACACTAAACGCCTAATTAAATTGTTAGGCACATTATTCACATTATCGCCCTGTCCTTCACATGCACCACCGGTTCAATCATTCAGCTTTAGTAGGGGTTTTCTGGCCCTTTCAAGACTTGAGACCTGTACAGCGGCCTTTTAAAGTGTCTCCATATGACAAGTATGAGCCGAACAAGAAATGCAGCGCAAGCCACGGCCAACAGCACAGCTGAGAAGGGAGAAAAAATAGATAAATGTCAATTGATGAAATAATACAGTCCATGAATCAATCAATCAACATTCTAGAAAAAACACAAATGCTTTTCTTCACGTTCTTGGTCAGCAACTGAGAGAACAAACCAGTCTCGCCAAAGAACTGAGGATGGAGTTGCGGCAGTGACTCACCATATATATGCCATACTGTACATCTTGAGACAAAATATTGACAGAATTGAAACTATGACTTTTAATATCAGGATTGAATGATTGCTGCTGTGGGTATTTTAGGCTGTTTCTAGCTCAAACGGGAAATGAAATGTTTTAAAACAACGAAAGTGCATGCAAAAAAGGAAACAAGAATCTTGGCAGCACTTTCTAACTGCCAGGTCATTGTATAAATATAATAACAATTTCAAAAAAGGTACACGGGGAGAGAGGCAGGAAGCAGGCTGAGATAAATCTAGGAGAGTGAAATGACAGCACACCTGGGGGGAGAGGAAGAGGGAGACTTTAAGTAGGTAAAGAGCAAATGAACACATTAACTCCAATGGAACATTCAATACTAAAAAAAAAGTCGCCTCCATCATGCATTGGACGGACACACCTCTTTCACTCAGAACATCAAGAACAAAATGCTAATCAGCAAGACAGACATAAGCATAGGGAGTACAACTATCAAATCTTGGGGAGTCTACTAAGATAGTCAACTGAGTCGCCCAATCATGAGCAAGGGACTGCACGAAGCCCATTCTAAGTATAGATTATGGTGCTGATTCCGATCCTGTAAAAATATTCCCCGTACGAATCGTATCCGGATTTTTTTTACGTACGAATCGTACAAGTCCCGTACAAACTGGCAAGTACGATTCGTATGTTAAAAAATCCATACGAATCGCATTGGGAAATTCCCCGACACGTCCTCGGGTCGGAAAAAGTGTCCGACACGTCCCCGGACAGTTTTACGTACGAATCGGTAAACTGAAGTCCGAGCGCGCAAGTACGATCCGTCCCGTCCGTCCGAATGCACAACCGTATGGAAAAAATCACCGTATGGAGCGAACTCCCATAGCAACCATGGAGACGTCAAACATGTGCCCGCATACGCGCCGAACACCCCCCCCAGCCTCCCCCCCAAGTACGCGCCGTATCCCCAGCCCCCATCTACGTGCCGTACCCCCACCCCACCCCCATAGGTACGGAGCGTACCCCCACCCCCCTATGGACGGTGCGTACCCCCACCCTGTAGGTACGGAGCGTACCCCCACCCCATAGGTATGGAGCGTACCCCCACCCCCTATGGACGGTGCGTACCCCCACCCCGTAGGTACGGAGCGTACCCCCACCCCCTATGGACGGTGCGTACCCCCACCCCGTAGGTATGGAGCGTACCCCCACCCCCCTATGGACGGTGTGTACCCCCACCCCGTAGGTACGGAGCGTACCCCCACCCCCGTAGGTACGGAGCGTACCCCCACCCCGTAGGTACGGAGCGTACCCCCACCCCCCCTATGGACGGTGCGTACCCCCACCCCCCTATGGACAGTGCGTACCCCCACCCCGTAGGTACGGAGCATACCCCCACCCCCCCTATGGACAGTGCGTACCCCCACCCCGTAGGTACGGAGCGTACCCCCACCCCCGTAGGTACGGTGCGGACCCCCAGCGCATAGCGCTGGGGGTCCGCACCGTACATACAGGGTGGGGGTACGCTCCGTACCTACGGGGGTGGGGGTATGCTCCGTCCCTATGCGCTGGGGGTCCGCACCGTACCTACGGGGGTGGGGGTACGCTCCGTACCTACAGGGGTGGGGGTACGCTCCGTACCTATGCGCTGGGGGTCCGCACCATACCTACGGGGGTGGGGGTACGCCCCGTACCTACGGGGGTGGGGGTACGCTCCATACCTATGCGCTGGGGGTCCGCACCGTACCTACGGGGGTGGGGGTACGCTCCGTACCTACGGGGGTGGGGGTATGCTCCATACCTATGTGCTGGGGGTCCGCACCGTACCTACGGGGGTGGGGGTACGCACCGTCCATAGGGGGGGTGGGGTACGGCGCGTCCATACGGGGGGCTGGGGGTACGGCGCGTACATACGGGGGGCTGGTGGTACGGCGCATACATGCGGGGGGCTGGGGGTACGGCGCGTCCATACCGGGGGCTGGGGGTACGGCGTGTACATACGGGGGGCTGGGGGTACGGCGCGTACATACGGGGGCTGGGGGTACGGCGCGTACATACGGGGGGCTGGGGGTACGGCGTGTACATACGGGGGGCTGGGGGTACGGCGCGTACATACGGGGGGCTGGGGGTACGGCGCTTACAGGTGCTCCTTCTGCACGTAGTCCTGATTTCCCGGCAGTTTTTTGCTGCCGTAAAATATAATCCGTGCGGAGTGACGTGGGCACGGATCGTACTTGCTGGTTCGTGAAACGCTGCCTGACTCCGTCCGGACGTCACGTCCGCGGTGTCCCGGATCGGAATTGTGGGTATGTGTTTTGTCGGTCGGTGGTTTTTGCGATTCGTACAGAAATGGTGTTTCCGTACGAACCGTACTTGCATGTTTGTAAGGTATTTTTCCCGGGTACGAGTCGAACGGAGAAAACGCTCCGTCCGACGATTCGTACCCGGTTTTTCCAGGATCGGAATCGGCCCCTATGTGTTGGAAACAACAGGTCGGCCTACATACGGTTAAATCTATCTGCAGCCAAGACCTAAAAACAAAGCATGTGCATTTACATTTTGTTTCCATAACAAATGAACATTTATTGCCAGCAGTTTCTCCTGGGGCTGAATCCTATCAGTCACTAAAACAATATGTGCAATAACAGTATAACTGGAAGGAACCTGTTCTAAAACTATTCTTTTAGAAATGCTGTAATCAATTCTGAAATAGGAAGTTTTAGAAAATGCATGCAGGGCAAACAAAGAAAAACTTAAAAAACATATTCATCAACACAATAAGGAAATTACATCGCCTTCCCTAGTGGACGCATAGCTTCTATTGATCAAGCTCTGACTAAAACTGAGATCTTTCAAGGTATCCGAAGAGGCCAAGTTATCTACAAGTAGTTGGTCCTAATCACATAATGATCAGCCTAGAAGAAACACTAACCTTAACCTAACTACATTTAATGATTCTCCTTTTCAGACAGGAACACTAACAAAGTCCAAAGAAAACACAAGAAAAAGCTCACTTTCAGCCACAGAGACAATAGTACGTATAAGCTGGCAGGCAGCGATATTGGCAATGGTAACATTAAGGCTCCAATCATGAACTTTCCTAGTACGATACAAAACACTGTCCCCAAGGGGCTCATTCATGAGCTTTTGCAACACTGTTACGCCGCCGTCACTTTTTGTGCCCTACTGGTGGCGTAAAAAATGCGCCTAGTTGTGCCCTATTTACAAAGTGACGCATCTAGGCAGATGCGTCACTTTGTAAACCCCTGTGCACATTATACCTGCGCCAGGTATAATATATGCAGGGTAGGCATTCCCCCGTATAAAAGCCTCGTAGAAGTGGTGCATTGAAATCTATAAGATTTCAGTGCGCCATTTCTAGGATGCCATAGCGTCAAATCCTTCGCCTTCCTCATGGCAGGCGTAGGGAGATGCAGTGCATTAAGGATAAGCCTCGCCGACTCATTGGTGGAGTTGCTTCATGATTGCAACACAACTCCAGCAATGCATGACTTTTGTGCCGACAAATACGCCAGGATTCCTGACATATCTGTCTTCCCTTGCGAAATGGAGCGACGTACATTCAATAAGGCACATCCATCGCGTCACAAGGAGGGCGCAGTGAAAACTGTTGCATCGCTGTTTTATCACAGCGATGCAACGGTTTTCATAAATGAAGCCTCAAATGTGATTTGTCCGAACAAAAATATTTTATTTGTTCCTGGTTGGCGGAGCTAGTCACATAGGGCCATATGTATGAAAATGCCCATTTGCGATTCTCAAATGATGATTTTTTGCGAATCACTATTTGAGAATTGCAAAACCCTATGTATGTAGGATTTGCAATAAATGTTGCGAATCCTACATAATTGCGAATTGCAAATTGCGATTTGCAATTAAGGTATACCTCCCCATTCATTCCTATGGGCCTAGAGGCCCATAGGGATGAATGGGAAGACATTCTCAATTTGCGATTCCCAATTAGAGAATTGCAAATTGCGAATGCAATTTCAGGGGTGCCAGGGTGTCAAAGGACACCCTGTTGCACCCCTGAAATGAGCATGGGTGCAGATGTGGCACACATACATGCCCTAAGGGCATGTGTGTGAGTCACATGGCACTTTGAAAAATACATAAAAGTGAATTTTTCAAAGAAATCGCAAATTTCCACCAACTTGAAGTTGGTGGTAATTTGCGATTCATTAAATCCAAATTGCACTTTTTCTGTGCTTTTTACATTGCATTTAAGGAATCAAAATTTGCGATTCCTTAAATGCAATGGCAAAATAGGGTATCGCAAAATTTGCGATTCCTTATTTTGCGAGGGGTGGTTTGTGTCATACATATGACACTGCTGTTTTGTGATCGCAAACGCTGAAATTCTCCGATTTTGGCATTTGCGATCGCAAAATTGCCTTCATACATATGGTCCTATATTTGTAAAATGTGCTTAAAGTGATTTTTGGTAAATTTGGATACGATAGCCAATAAAATTGAAAATATCTTCACTTTCCAAGTAACTTATATCCTCCTTTGGAATAGCGGGTCTGGATACTGGAGTGTTTGAGAAAGTGGCCTTACAAGACATTAGGAAACTGAGAAATAAACACTAACAGTACATCGCCGTATTACAAAAGACAAACAGCATCTGTAAAAACTGGGTACGCACCCACACCAACTAAGTCCCAATTTGTATCTATCAAAGAGTATGTGTGGCGGGTTCTAAACCCTCAGTATCCTGCTGCTGTAGTGACTGCTTGGGCATTTTGGTGTTTCTTCGAAAGAATGGGAGACTCCTTGAATTCAATGCAGATTTATTGATATAACCACAATTTGTTAACCTTTATTTTCAAACAAAAATTCATAATTATGATTCCTGGTCATAAATTGTAAAGTATCATAATATTTTATTTTAAAAAATAGCCAACTGCAAATATTTCACAATAACATATTACATTTCTCCAAGGGCAATCAACAACTGTTTCGTCCAGAATTGACTTTATCAAGGCAGGGCCTTTAGTGTGAACAATCATTGGTTACCTGTGAAGTAAACGTTGGGTAGTGCAAGAAGACAAAAAGAGGGAACTTGCATGTTTTATTTGAAAAGAAATCTTGAGTAATTTTGTTGTGAGATATCAATAAATCTGTAACTAACAGTATGTTGAGTGACATCTTTCTTTCTGAAACTAAACAGCTCATGAGCCTTAGTCATCTGTGTGATTCTCTGGTGATCTTTCGCTCTTGTGCTTCTACCCCGTGGCCTCTGTGTGGCGCTTTTCCCCTCCCACCCACTACTTCTTTACCCCCAGCCACTCTAACACTTGCCGTCCTTTTTTTTTTCTAATTGGGGCTTTCACGCAAAAAATATCATACTTTTTTTTTTACCGATCCAAGTGGCATTTGTCATCTTGGATTGGTAAATACAAAACTAAAGGAAATGGTGCACGCTGCATGGTGCTATTAAACATTATTGACGATGCTGCACAGTGTCCCAACGCTGGGCAGCACTGCCACAAGTGATTGACAAAGGCAAGACCTACTGGCTTTGTTAATACTTGTTTTGAATAGCCCTGTATACAGGACAGTGCCAAACAAAACTGTTCTGTAAAGGCCATAACAATCTATCAATTCTTTTGCAGTAATGGATTAATTTGGGATCAATTCTTTTACAGAATCTTTGTCTAAAATACTGTGACAGTTTTTGAAATCCATGGGAAAAGAAAATATGTAAAACACACTACATCCACAACTGCAAAGCTGGAAGGTCACCCCTTTCATCTTGCGAACCAGCTTGCATTTATCCTAGATATTCAAGCCCCTATATATTACCACTTCACAGACTGGATTACCTGAGGGACTTAGTATTTACATTGACCAGTAGAGATGCAAGGTCATAAACAAAGACAACTCCTTGTGTATCCTGCATGTTTCTGGCTCCATCTGCCAACTGACCGCGTTTGGAAGCTTGCAACGTACCCTCAAACCACAAGAGTCAGTAGCAGAGTAGAAGGGCTCAGAGTAGGCTCTCTTGCTGCTCAAGTGACCAGTCAGCCACCTGTATAGGGGAATGCTCGATGCAGAGCTGTAGTCCAAGATGGTACCCACTGACTTATAGATTGTAAACTAAATATTTCCCTCATCCTGTGTCTTGATGCCACCCTGTTCTGCCATTACTCGCTGGACCAAAACACTGCTGTGCCAAAGCACTAGCCAGTTTTGCAAACCAATGATACAGCCTTAAGGGTGATTGGGCACTTATTCTAACTAGACACTTTATGTTGGCAGTCCACAAAGCTCATTTACCCCTTCCGGCAAGATATAAGAATTTAGAGATGGCCAACTCTGTTCACAAGGCTCCTTCCCTCTTCTTTACGGCTACCTTATTTTCTCCATCTTCTTCATCTCTTCTACACTGCCCACCTCAGCATTTTGATGCAACCATAGAGTGTCATAGCATATTATTTAAGCAATAAATAATTTTACTCTCCAATGGGTTTATCCAATCCATCCTTGGTTGCTGCGTGTTGCATCAGCCAAACTTTTAACCCGAAGGGAGCAGCACCCCTTGATACCTGCCAAGCAATCGGACACCAAGGTGATAATGGCAAAATTGCAGGTAGACTAAGCAAACAAGCAAATTAAGTAATACCATACATTTTAAGAAAGTGGAAGGTTTTAGGTGACTCTGGGGAAAACAAACATATAGCCCTCATATTTATGGGGCTTAAAGGAACATTTGCTCCTCCCAGTAAACATTTTGTTTTGCTCTCTCTTTATTTGTGTACATTGAATGGGAGGTTCCTATTGGTGTCAGACTCAGCCTACTCCTCCTCCAGACCCCGCACAACTTACTTCCACATGCTGGGTGGTGATCTCAATACGCCTTCACGATTTGTTTGGAACTTATCACTGAAGAGGAACTTTACAGTAAGTGCAATTTCCGTTTCTACAAGACTCTCGGGAATAAATAAAGAGCACACATACATCTTAACAATGATCATAGATCAAGGGTAAGTTGCACCTAATTTGTTGGCCAATGAGGCTCAATAATGGTATCCATAAAGAACTGAAGAAATCGACACACTGAAGTAGTGTAATAAAATGAAACAACATATATTGTAGACTAATAATCAAAGCCCATTTCCTCTCAATTTCAGAAATAAGCTACATCAAGCATAGTTTCTCTAATGAACCGACCACTGCAGAAGTTTTCCTGATCCAACATCATCACAAGAATGACATTTACATTTATTTGGAACTTTTACTGCTTTCACCCAAAAACTAAAATGACCAACGTGACCATTAATTTTACTAAAAAATTATTTGTACCTAAAAAGATGTTGTTGCGTCCTGGATCTGATGATACAAAGTACTTGTTAAGGCTTCCAGATAATGAGACAATTACCACTGGATATATAGTGAGGGTGTAACGAACATACTCGTCGAAGACAAAGTTTTCAAGAAGAAACCTTCGATGGGAAAACATTTAACAGGAAACAACAAATTAAAATACGGCAAGCAGTGACAAGATGCATAAAAACTTACATTGGCTCAAATAGGAAGTATAATCACTGGTGTATGTTTTCTTTTCAAACAAAGACAGACACATCAAGATGGAGCATGGCTATTGTTAAATGAAATGCATAACCCAAAATTGATCTATCACTTGTTTTCAACATGATGCCATCTTTTTACCAAAAATGCTAAATCATAGACAGCTGTTGGAGAAGCAACAACGAAAGCAAAAACAAGCAGCAGCTTTTTCCTAGACGTTTCAACGAAACTGACGAGCACTATCAACATGTTTTTCGATTACCTGAATTCTTTTAACCAATATTGTTCAATTGGTTCTTCATTTTCTTCCACCATAGTGTCTTTCCACATTTCGCATCACATTCTGTACTAAGGGTTACAATCCTTAAACAACAGGGAAGTACTGTAGTTGTTTCTGCCATTTATACATATCACAAGCTTCCGTCACCAACATCCATTGTTCACTGTGCATGAAGCGCTATAGTTCAGGTGCTACAAAATGGTACTTCACCCACACATAAATGGCGAACAACCTTAGGAGTAGAATCACAGGCGTGTTCTCTTACCTTCATAAACAAGACAGATCCATGAGAACGGGGGAAGGGTAAGAGCTGCTCCCTCTTTGAAAAGTAGAATGCAAGAAATGAGGAGTTTAAATGCATACGTGTTAACTCAGAGCAGGGACACCTTGGCTAGAATCTGTGCTACTTATAGCTTAGACATGCACTGGAAGTAGTTTGGTTTATGAACTAAATTAAAGTAAAAAGGTCCGCCACAAAGCATGAGTAATCACTTAAAAGTTGCCCAACGATCAGTCTTCCTGTTAATTTTGCAAGCAATTGATTTGATATATCTGGAGAGCTGCAAGTAAATGTATCGATTAGAGAGAGGAGGCTGAAGTAATGACCAGGAGACTTAATAAAGATGTAGATTTCTTCTTTATTTTGCAACCCCGAGCGAGGCCCAGGCAAGCAGCAATGTCACCAGCTCCAATGCATCTCCCTAACATTCTAACACACATTAATAAGTACTGAGAACACTCCAAGTGTTCTGATTCTTAATTCTACAGAACCAGGACAATTCTTCCAAAGAGAAATACAAAAAAAACAATACTACATATCCCCCTTCTTACAGAAAAAAAGAAGAAAATTGGAGAAAAAAAACTGTAAAAAAACTGGTGAGACTCCACAAGATAAAATGGAAATTGTGAATCATAGTCTTCAAGTCACTTCAGTTTCACAATGGTTCTACCGAAGGTGCTAATTTTCTTTCCGCTAAACTCACCTTGCCCAGAGCCAAGGCAGAGCTCAGAGGAAGCTTCATTCCTCAGATCATCTCCACTCTGAACACAAATATTGGAATCAACTGGATTGGAAGAAGACAAACTCTCAGTGTGGACATTAATCCACAAATAGTTCTGCTCGTTGTTGAGCATAATTCAACATGTGACAAGGAACATTCTTAACTAAAGATAAACGACTCATATGGCATACACTGCCATCAGTTAATCTCACTGTGTTGTTCATGACCTTGACAATTTGTACAGGGGCACTAAATTTGCTTTTACCTTTAGCTACCTTTCTATTGGATTTTACACAAAACCATTGACCAACAGTCAACTTTCATCACAGACACCATGTTTCATTTCAAAGTTTTTTTTGTCCTTAAGTTGAGAAGTTAAAATACAACTCCTGATCTTTTTTGTATCTCATTCCACTTGTTTGCTTCTATTCATCCAACATGGGTTGATCTTAGAGTGAGGAATACGGCCTCTCATAACACCAAAGGGACTCTCACCTTTGGCATCGTGACTAGTAACCCTGTAGGTCCATACCATTTTCTTAAGTTCACAATCAATATTTTTCCTGCTTTGATTAGTCATTTGCAACACATCCTTAATAATGCGGTTGATCCTTTCCACGCCACCATTTCCCCTAGGATGATAGAGAGCAGTGCATCTATGTGAAATCCCTACCACCTCAAGTAATTCCTTCATTTCAACACACATAAATTGGACACCATTATCTGTAAGAATGGTTTGAGGGAAACCTTCACACAGAAATACACTGTCCAGGAATTTAATGACACAACTAGTGTCAACTTTATTGACAACTTTAAGTTCACTCCACCTTGGAAACAAATCCACTAACACGAGAATATACCTCTGAGACTCATCAGACCACACAATGGGACCCATAATGTCCAATGCTTCATCATACCAGGGAAGAGAAGTGCAACCTAAAGAGCTTAAAGGAGGGTTGAGGGTTTTCTGAGATTTATCAGAATCCTCACATTCCATGCACGATCACACAAACCTCTCTGTTTCAATATCAATTTTAGGAGACCAATAGAATGATTTGATGTTCTTCTTAGAACATGTTATACCAATGTGACCTTCATGATAAAAAATAACAAATTTTACTCCTTAAGTTGCGTGGAGGAATAATCTTGTCCCCTATCTTAACAAACAAACCATCAACTCCTAGTTCATTTTTAACTTCCCATAACGCTTTTAACTCACCAAGCAGTTTGGATTTAATACAACCCCAACCACATTGAATTTTGGTCCTGACAAGGTTAAGAGTTTCATCCTCCTTTTGAGCTTTTTCCCACTCTTCTTTTTGTAAGCCTTTTTCATTGTCTTTCGAAAAAAACCTCGCAACACACACATCATTCCAAGGACTGGCATCCACTTCCCTCAGAGGGAGAGACATTCTAATAAACAAATCAGCAGTGACGTTCTTTTTCCCCGGAACATATTCAACATCATAAATAAAATCTTGTAGGCGCATGGAAAGTCTGGCAATTCTTGCAGATGTCCTAGATGATCAGTAGTAAGCAATTTAGCTAAAGGCTTATGATCAGTTTGAACAGTAAACCTCCTTCCGCAAAAGAACTTCCGAAAATGTTCTGAGCCCATACGCAGGCCAGTGTCTCTCTTTCAATAATGGAGTATTATTGTTCCGTGGGGGAAAGTGACATGGAGGCGAACGCTATGACAATTTCTGCGCCACATCATCAATTTGAGTGAGGACACAGCCCAAACCCTTACCACTCACATCAGTAGCGATAAAGATTGTGGCAGATGGATTAAAAGCTTGTAATTTAGAAGCTTCGCTGATGGCCCCCTAATATCAAGAAAAACATTTTGACTTAAGTTAGTCCATTCAAATTTGGACTTGTTCTTTAATTAAGAACGCATTTCATAGGTTCGTTCTGAAAAATTTTCAACAAATTTAGAGTTAATTTCTGCCAAGCCCAGAAATGAGCATAGCTCATCTTTGTTCTTGGGAGAAGGAGCTTTGTTGATTGCTTCTACAAGTTTCTCCTTGGGTTTGATACCTTTCTCGCTAATTTCATATGCCAGGTAAGTGGCTTTTTTTTCAGCAAACTTACATTTACTCATTTTAGCAGCTAAACCTTTCATACAAAGAATGTTGAGTACTTTCCTTAAAATTTCATCGTGATGCTGTTTAGTTTTACCCATAATCAAGATGTCATCTTAAAAATGTCACCTCTTTTAAGTCACTGAAAAGTTCAAACATAAGCCTTTGGAAGAAGGCTGCTGCAGATGCTAAACCAAATGGCATACATTTGGATTGGAAGCATCCAAAGGGTGTGCAACAGGCTGTAAGATGTTTACTCTTTTATTCAATACAACCTGGTGATAAGCAGCAGACATGTCTAAAGTGGAGAACCATTTGTCATTTCTAGTTAAAGTTAACATTTCGTCAAAGCGTGGGAGAGGAAACTGATCCACGATGATGTTATCATTGAGACCTCTCAAATTCACACACGGATGCACCTTGCCATTGACACGTCTGCCTACAATTAATGGAGATACCCATTCCGAGGCTTCTATGGGATCTATGATACTAGAATCCTGCAATTTATTTAATTCTGACTTAACTTCATCTCTGACAATGAAGGAAATGCTGCGAGCTTTGCGAATTTTAGGTGGGGCTTCCTGTTTTAACCTAATAACATGAGCGAAACCCTTCAATTTTTCGATTTTGCCATTGCGGACAGCTGGAAATTCATGTAAGACCCAGTTCTTAGTGTTTTCTCTGGACTGCTGGGATCTAGGATAATCTCAAGTTTTTTCTGATCCTTCCAGACCAAAACTGAGGGTCCCTCTTTAGCCACGTACAACTTACATAATGCATGTCTACCCTTGAATCTGAAAACAAGTTGCCTAAAACCAATGACATCAATCTTCTCCCCAGTGTAGTTCACAAGGTTGTTGACCCTTACTACACAGAGATCTGAGTACCGGTACCTTAGCCCCTCCTCTAATCCCAACCCTACCTCTTAGTGGACCTCGCCTTTACTGACCGTCCTCTTTTCTGCCACCCCTTGTCCCACTGCTGAGAGGGCATAGTGAGTGTTTGTTGCCCCTCCCCCTACATGGAAATGCCCCTCCTGCTCTTTCCCCAGAAAGTAGGGTACAAGTCTGTGATGCCAATGGTGGTCCAGTCAGCGTTCTCCTTGAGTCTGAGGATGTGAAGGAGTTGGCCTAACGGCTAGGGTGGTCGACCTTGAATCTGGGGAACCGGGTTCGAGTCTCGGCAAGGACGCTGAACATCCTGTGATTCTGGGCAAATCACTTCATCTCCCCGTGCCTAACAAAAATTAATGTGTCCTCATGTAACGCAACTGGTGCTATGTAAAGCGCTCTGATACCCGATACCGAGTCAAGTTCGAGCTATGTAACAATCCGTATAAAAATTTTTTTGAAGAGGTAAAGAAATTAAGGGAATTGAAAACCTAGGACAGCGCCAATACCCGCTCGTACTCTCTCTTTTCCCAACCATGGGAACTGGCACAAGTGGAGGAGTGTGTGTGGGAGGCAACTCTCATATCCTCCAAAACACACTGCTGCCCAACCACAAGAGCTGACATATCCCTCATAGGGGAACAATTGCATAGCAACAGCGTCACAGTGTGCTCCCAGGCAGTGTGGTTCAGGAATTCCAAAGCCAGAAACCCAAACCTCTTATGAAGCCTTGGTACTGGAACAGCTTTCATCCAACAGACCCCCTTTGTGTACCGAGGCAACCAACATTGTCAGGATGCCAGTGAAATGGTGAACAGTACACTTCACAAAATGTGTAAGATAACAAATGTATTAGTCAGTGAATCAAAAGTAAACTATGAACATATTACTCACACAAAAATGTAGTTAACCCTGTGTCGCCTTACTATCAAAAAATGTGAAGGTCTCAAGGTGTGATATCAGCCAAAAGATTTTTGCCCTGACCCTTGATTTGTTCAACGAGATTGAGGATCCAAAAAGCAAGGATAAGAGATGGGGCTCTCACCAACCATTCCCTAGACATAATTCACAAGGCTGGACACGTATGGTGATTACTTTAGATCTGTCAATAACTCTGCAAGGGGCACTTACATACGTTGAACTTCCCCTTTGTTCTGGATGAGACTTCAAAAACAACTATGAGCCTATATTTTACAAATATCAATCAATAAGCTTTATTTGATCATAAAAAAAATCATAAAAGCACATCAACAGTATACAAAACTCATAGAAATACAAACCCAGATTAAAAGATGATAAACATAATAAAAACAGCCTAAATATATATCCAACAGTTTAAAACAGTAGAGACTGCCTACAACGCAGGGTAAATTTGAGAAATGTTGCAATGCATGCACAAACCTCAGGGAAACAGAGCATCTGTAAATATAATAACACAAGAATACATCTGGTTAATGCGGCACTTCGGAGTGGCGAGATTAAAAACCTTTTGGTGTAAATACGATAAAATTTACAAAAAAATACAAAGTTTGCTAGGGTTTCCGGAGAGTGCTCAACACAAAGAGAGGTAAGGACAGCAGATGAATTAAATTGATCCAAGCAAAAGCAAAGCTGGCATCTAATGGTTCCACACCTAAATCTAGGCAGGATTAATTTATCCCACGTGTTGGTCACCATGTCGATGTACGGCTCCAAACGTTGTGTTGTTTGAATCAACATATAATCTTTATTTGTGGGTTTCTGAAGTTCAACCTTCCCTATTTCCCCTTGCCTGGCGTCCATGAAATGTATTTTAAGCCAGTGTTTATCCATTGTAGATAACAATTCCGGGTTTAAGAAGAAAGAGGGCCAACTAGCTTAGTGAAAACATCCTTGGTATAGCATAACCAATGGATCCAGAGGCCCCTACACAGGATAAGCAGTCCGTTATACTCTTGCCTATAGCCACTGAATCCTGTTCAGGGAGCCAAATTAGCATTGTTTGCCCACAGAGCCACCTCGAGTTTATAGAGGCCCATGGGCACCCTATCTGGACCTGGAGTTTTATTTGCAAATCTAGAAAAGATAGCCACAGGAACCTCCTCCAGAGAAAATTCTGTTTCAAGGAATAACATGGGACAGTATTTATTTGATACTAACCTTGTCTTTAAAAAATAAAAAGGTATAATTGTAAAAAATAAATAAAACATTAGCAGAGGCGAGTAGTGGAAACGTGAACAGGTTGTAAATACCTAAAATTTCTGTGTGAGGCTGTGTCTAGCCCTGTTATGTATTCATTCATTGTTTCAGTCATCCACTGATTTGTGATATGTATGTCCAGATGCACCTATTTATTATAGTAAATGTACCTTCCTGATAACGTTATGAAATAATTGTTATTAATGAGAACAGCTGTTTCATAGGAGCAGTTTCTTGGTGTGTCTGGTTTCAATTTTACAGTGCATGGAAATGAATGCTTTTGGTCCTCTAAGATGTCATTTCAGTGCTTGGAGGTAGATGCTCAAAGCTTTGAGGACGTTTTGGTAAGCTCCAACATTGTTTTAATTAACTCAGAGCGAGGATGTTCATATTGACAGTAGTTTGCTCAGCCTTAGAAGGTGGGATGTCTTTCCCTGTACAAAAACTTTGCTTATGCTGGAGAACTAGAGGTGCACATTAAGACACAGAACCCACCACTGTAGTAACAGAGAGTACCATAGAGCTTTTAGACTGCTGAGGGTACACTGAGTTGGAAATCAGTTAGGTCAGAGTAGTGTCTTGGAAGGCAGGTAGGTGTGGGGTATAGCGTATTGCAACCTAGAGTGTGTTCACGGTGAGTTCCCAACGTCAGGAACATTTGTCTGTGGGAAGCACTGGAAACAGCAGTAGTACAAATGTTCGGTTAGACATATGTTAAGTCAGGGTAGCTTGACAGCCTGTGGATCTGGGACAGACTTGGTAGGGATGGGACACATAATTACATGGTAAGTCGACGCGGAAGACTCAGGATGCCCTCAATCACAAACACGGATGGGTAGGCTGAGGCCTTTAAGATGTTGGCAGGCCTAGATTTAGCAAGTCATCTGACCTGTCATTGATCATTGAAGGTTGATGGAGGTGAGGCAGGTTCTTTCATATTTAAGGCTAAAGTGTGAGCATCGTCCTGATTCTTTTCATGGCTGTTATCTTTTTAAGCTTTGTCAGTGCATATGGATATTTATTGCAGGTATTTAGCCTTGCCTCAGTTCTTGGGAGGTTTTTACTCCTATATGATATTTCCTCCTGCATTTTTTGACTCTTTGGAAAACACTCCCTAGCGGGCGAAGGTTGTCACAGGAAGGAAGATGGCGGAGGTTGTTACGGGAAGGAAGATGGCGGACTAGTGCCGCCTTGTCTCACAGCACAGCGAAGCTCCTGGCTGGCTACCCCAGTACCTGTCATTACCGCTAGCCGCTGAATGAAGGCTATGAGGCGCCTACTTACCTAGATGAGTGATACGCTAGAAGGCTTATTTTTCTGTCTTCCCCAGCGTTGTAGCTGACTCCGTAGCGTGGATGCTTGGACCGAGGTGTAATTTTCAGCAGCTTTGACGGACGGCGAGGCGAGTCTGCTGGCTGTCCGGCCCCTGCAGATCGGGGCTCGGTTGGTCGTGCCTTTCTTTTTTCGAGTTGGAGTTAAAGACCGACATGGCGCCGCTGAAAAACACAGCGAAAGCAGCCCGTGTTACAAGGACTACGGGCTTACAACCCCCACCGCTCGGTGAAGAAGGCTGGACGGCGCTGAACAACAAGAATGAATCTAAAGTCACCCCAGCTCGAGTGGGCAGACCCGCACTTCGGCTCCTTGAAGCAGGTAAAACCGCTGATTTAATTGCGGAGGGAGAGCTTCTCATACAAACGGCTGATGCAATAGCTATAGCATCTATATTGTGTGGCGCTGCGCAGAAAGATACACAGCAGCCAGCCGCTAACAACAGACTGTCTTTTGAGGATCCAGTGGGGAACTTAGAAGTGGAAACCGAATGTGACGATGCTGGTGAACCACCCAGAGTGTTGGACCATTGGGGGGCCACTGAATCGGAGGTGATTCTAGTCACTCAGGAGGATGCCATCGCAGAAGTGCCTAACGTAGCACTGGGGGCCACTGAGGATATTGCGTTAGATGCTAACAGCGATAGCCCTAGTAGTACTCTCCAGAGCTGTAGCCTGTCTAGTCCCGAGGTGGATCAGAATGGTTCAAAAAGGTTATTATGTAGCCAAGACTGTACTCCCAAGCGCTCTGATCTGGGCACTAAACCAAAAAATAAGAGTTTAACTGTATATAATGCTATGCCTGAGGTCATGATTGTAGGGAAGAACTGACGGGATCCACAAAAGACCCTTAACACTACTGGGAATAAAAATAAAAATAACAGCAAAAAGGATCTCAAGGTAGCCAAACCTCGCAAAAGATCGATGGACCTGCAAGGGGCTAGCTGGCATAATAGCTCTGTAGGTCGGCGGAATGGAGAGCAGCCCACTAAGAAAGTGGGTCCAAGCAAAGGGAGAGGTCAAGGCTCTGAGTTCTCGTCTGTCGGGTTCTGGTCCTGGCTGGTCAAGTGGCCAATGTGCGGAGGACTCTGTGAATTGTGAAAATATTGAAACCATTGGGGAACAAGAGATACCCTTAACTAACTCAGCGGACTATTCTAATGGGAACAGCTCTGAAAGCTCGCCCGGTCAAAATGAAGAGCTAGGTAATATGACCAAGCCAACCTCACTAGATTTGGTGCAAGAGACAGATGAGCTGCCTTCTTCTAAAGAGCCGTCTCTTGCGGTAATACTGCAGGCCTCACAAGAACAACAACGAGAGGCTCAGGATCATCATGCTCAGATTAGAGCGGACTACCTTAGTATTAAGTTATCATTGGATGAGGTGACGGGTACTGTGGCCGGAATTACAAGAGATATGGTTGAGTTACAAAACTGGGTAGCAGAGACAGAGGAGTCAATTACTGCTATAGCGAATACTGTGCAGTCTCACAACCTACAGCTCTTGGCTTGTCAAGCTAAGATTGAAGATTTAGAAAACCGGCAAAGGCAAAATAATTTAAGATTGTTTGGTGTTGCGGAGGGTAAGGAGGGCGCTGACCCCCGAGCATTTGTGGTCCAACTTTTTCCAAAAAGCCTTTCCGGATCTGTCTGATTGGGATTGGGTTTGGGACTGCCAAAGAGCACATAGACTCCCTATTACTGCGCAGAGGCTCAATGCTCGGTATCCTTGGCCTATTTTAATTTTTTGGGGGAATTATTTGTTAAGACAGGCACTGTCTTTTAAAGCCCTGCCAAATTCGCCAGTAGGGGTTGACTCTTTATCGATTTTTTTAAGATCTGATTTGAGCCGCACTACAATGGAAAAAAGATGGAAAATGAGACAACTCATCGATCCATTTAAAGCGACCGGGGCTCAGGTCTTTTTGCAGGAACCTGCCAGATTGAAAGTTATCAAGGATGGGCAGTCACAATTTTTTGTTTCCGACCTCGAGGCTAAGCAAGTATTAAGCAAATGGCAAATGACATGAACCTACGGCAGGACTGACCGATCCAATAGGAATTGATAAAGTAGACAATGTTCTGGTTTTTTTTTCTGCAAAGGGGATCGGGAGGCGTAGACTAGAAAAGTATAGAGGCTGGGCTTGGGGCCTTTTGTTGCAGCCTCTGTGGCAGCTAGGGGTTTAGCTTGTTATATTCCATTTCTTTTCTTGCAGCTGTGGGGGGCTAGCCGGGGCTGGCTCTGTGGTGCGCTGAGACGTTAGCTGTCATTTTCAGCATTTTGGGGAGGGTGAATCCTTCTTTAGGAAACTGGGAGGGGGGAAGGTCGTTTTTGAGGGGGCTGCAGATGGGCACTCCTGGGAGGGTTAAGGGTATAAAGAGAGAAAAAGTCAAAAAGAAGGTTTACAGTTTTTTGTTTTGGTGGTGTGAACTTTGGGATTCTTACCTTTTTGCTTTGATGATTGGTAATTATATTAATGGGTATGGCAAGGATTAGGTGTCTATCTTGGAATGTGTCTGGGTTGAATAGAGAATAGAGGATCTAAAAGACAATTAGTACGGGAAGAGCTTAGGGCTTATAAACCCCATATAGTACTTTTAATGGAAACGCATTTAGCGTATAAAGATCGTGGCTTTCTCAATCAATTGGGCTTCCAGAATATAATACGTACTTCACAAAATGTGTCAATCAGGGGGACTGCCATTTTGGTGTCTAAAACACTTAATTGTGAAATCCATAAGGTATTAGCGGACCAAAGAGGGAGGTGGGCCCTAGCTCAAATTGAGATTAACCCTTTGAAATACGTGTTCTGTGTTCTATATGGCCCTAATGTTGACGATCCGACATTATTTGATGATATTTGTCTAGAATAATGGGATGGTAGGGTATGCTTGTTGTAATGGGAGATTTTAATTGTGTTATTGCACGGATTCTACTAGCCGGCCACTTACTCCTAGAATGGCCAAGGTGAGGGCTTCCATTTTAGAATTAGGGCGTTTGCACTCGCTGCAAGATGCGTGGCATTCTCTATTTCCAACTGCACCGGGGTACACGTACTATTCTATGCCACATTGGCAGTACTCTAGGATTGATATGGCCTGGGTTTCAGATACCATACTGGCGGGGTCAGACATGGAGATCTGTCCTAGGATCACATCTGATCACTACTCTATAATATTTTCCTTTTTGGCCAATTCTATTTCTAAAACGAACCGTTCCTTTTCTTTTCCACAGTATTTGGTTACGGATTCTGAATATTTGGCTTTTATCTCTCAAAAAATCTCAGAATATCTTACAGATAATATAGGGTCTGCTTCACCATTTTTGGTATGGGATGCTATGAAAGCATTTATTCGTGGAGTCACTCAACAGTTTGTTTGGCAACAAAATAGAAAGCGGGAGAAACTAACTAAGGAAGCTTATCAAAGGCTTGTTATTTGCGAGCTTCAACATGCTGAGGTTGTCCGAATGTGAAAGGTAGATCAAGAATCTCTGTATATATCTCTTCGCGAGCACAGGGCCGCGATTAATAGGGTACTTAAAGAGAAGGTAGCGGCTTGTTTTACCAAGCAAAAGACACTGCAATATGAGTATGGGGACAGGATAGGGAAAGTCTTAGCACATCAGCTCATGGACAGCCGTCTTAAAACTAAGATTAAAGCTATTAAAGGCAAGGGTGGAATTGTATACAGGCGCCCCCAGGAGATCGCAGATCAGTTTTCCATTTTCTATCAGCAACTATATTCTCCCGGTTCAACACAAGATTTGATTGGTATGCAGAGTTATTTGCAAGCGAGCAATTTACCGACATTGACAGAAAAGGATTCTCTTTTATTAGAGCAGGAGATTACCGTGGAGGAAATTGCGAAATCAATTGGGGGGCTCCCTCTAGGGAAGGCGGCTTGTAACAATGCTATTCCGGCAGAGTTTTATAAGTGCTGTAAGAGCCTCCTGGCCCGGTGCTTCGAGATCTAATTGCCCAAGTGTGGGTTACTGGTCGGGTACTAAATTCATGGAATATGGCCAACATAATTTGTTTTCTAAAAAAAGATAAAGTCCCAGAGGAACGGGCTTCGTATCGCCCAATCTCTTTAATAAATGCAGATGCTAAGGTGTTTGCTAAGATATTGGCCACCCGGTTAGCTCCAATGATGGCCAGCCTGGTTTCTCTGCAGTAGCATGGGTTTATTCATGGGAGAGACACCAATGCCCATGTCAACACGGCAGTGGCGGCTTTTGATGCTGCGGGGAAGTTAAAAATCAACCTGGGCATGGTCTTATTGGATGCAGAAAAAGCATTTGACCGGGTGGCCTGGGAATGTCTCTGGGCAACACTCACAGCATTTGGGGTTAGGGAAAAATTCCGGAAGCTGGTTGGTGCTATGTATTACAACCCTATGGCTAGACTACGATATTTTAATATTCAAACTACTCCTTTTTCTATTCATTGCAGCACAATGCAGGGCTGTCCCCTTTCTCCCCTTCTTTTCGCTCTTTATATAGAGACATTTATTAGGGCATTGTTGGCCAACAATAATAGGATTTGTCCATTGTATACTGGACAGGGCCTCTTGAAACTCATGGCGTATGCAGACGATATCACTATTTTCACGGAGGAGCCTAAGGAGGCTATAGAGAGCATTAATAGGGAGGCAATGAGTTTTGGCCTTTTTTCAGGTTATAAACTGAATAGTGATAAAACCCAAGTTCTTCTTAATTTTCAGCCGGAATTTCCAGTGGAAGGGACTTCTTTGACCGCTACCTACTTGGGGGTACGAATCTCGCTTAAGATTGAACTCATTCACTCTTTAAATTATGATTTTCTAATAGCTGCTGTTATTAAGGAACTGAAGTTGCGGCACGAGCTCCCATTAAGTATCTTAGGGAGATGCAACGTCATAAAGATGAAGATACTCCCCAAGTTCTTGTATTTATTTAGGTCGATCCTGCTTAGGATTTCGAATTCGTTTTTGATAAGCTGGATGGGGCCTTGAGCAGTTTCATCTGGGGTTATAAAAAATCAAGACGTGCCATTGGGTCTATGAAGCTCCCATATAATCAGGGCGGTTTAGACCTCGCTGACTTTAAACTTTATTTTTGGGCTGCTTTCATTGACTGTTTGCGCAGCCTTCTGAACCCAGAGCAAACGGATTTTTGGTATTGGTTGGTTCTTGGTTCTGAGAGCCAGATGTTTCTGTACTGAATCAATTACCCTAATTATTTCAAACGTGTACGGTTTAAGACCATTCAAGACTGTGTATATATTTGGCAGGGCATTAAAACCAGATCCTCCTTATCTCTTATACATGACAAACTTCCCCTCTGGGGGAACCCAATGTTGCCCAGAGTATTTCAGGATGCAGCGGCCAGTCAATGGGCTAGGTACAGTGTGCATTGTCTTGGGCAATTACTCGATTGTAATGGCATTAAGTTATTTGTGAATCTTCAGCTAATTTTTGATATTCCTCAACGGTTGTTTTTTAAATATATACAGGTTAGGAATTATTTTGTTAAAAACTTAGCTGCTCGGAGTGTCTCTGGTTCTGATATGTGTGAGTGTTTGTATTCCCAGAACCGGCAGGCTACCATTAGTAAGGCGTATCAAATCCTCCATCAGCATAGAGTAGAGGGCTGCGAGAAAATAGCTTCTAGCTGGAGCGAGATCTTGGGGGAAAATATTGCTACAGAAAAGGTGAAGATAGCCCTTAATACTATTGCCCTTTCTGTACATTCAGTGAACTTACGATTGCAGCATTTCCGGACACTTTGCTTACTTTATTACACTCTGGAGAGGATCGTCAGATGGTCTCAAGGGGCGGCTGGATTGGGAAGGATTTATGGTGGATTGCGTCGTAATTGCCCCAAATGTGGGCTATATGCGGCTGGTATTACTCATATGTTTGTTTTGTGTCCTGCTTTAAGTCTTTTTTGGGATCAAATATCAGTGGCAATTAAAATTAGACTTGGGCGTGAATTCATATTCACGACAGCCAAAAAGATGCTAGGACACAAGGAAGATTGTGGTCGGTATAGTTCCATAATGGCAGTCATGTTGGTTGCTGCCCGGCTGGCGATAGGTAGAGTTTGGATCTCTCCCAAACCCCCACAGTGTTGGAATGGTGGTTAATTGTTAAAGAAACGGGGGGAAGGGAGAAGGCGCTAGCTAAAGCAAGGGGTATTCAGGCCCTGCTAAAATATAGGTTTATACGGGGTTGTTTGGAAGAATCATATGGCTAATAAGAGGGGGAATTCTAGTTGTTGGTTCTCTGTGATTCCTTTGATATTTGTTTGCTTATAATCTTCTTGAAATGTTTGTTTTCTCTTTACAGACTTTCTTATGTATATTTGGATGTGTAACTTTTTAGGGGAATTCCCACCCCTATTCTATCCTGCCTTTTCTCTTTGCTTGTACTTCTTTTTGACAATAAAAAAATTTAAAAAAACAAAAAAGGACAACACTCCCTAGCTTTGTGTAATGCATTGGCTGGCTGGCAAAGTGACTACCAAGAGCACTTCAGGCTCAGGGAACGTGCGACCAAGGCGAGAACCCCCTGCATCCAATCCTTAAGAAAATGGGTTGAAGATAACATTAGCTTCAATTACTGGATACATTTTAGCAGCATCATTCACAAGTGTGAAAGGTCTCTTATGATCTATTGGATGCAACAAATAAAGCTTTATAAAATATACATGTGTTTGTCAAACTTCAAAAATTAAACATTTTGGACAGAACTGATGTAAGAATGATAATCACTTTTGTGAGCGAGTAAAGTTAGATGCATATTTATCTATATTAGGAAGTGACAAGTCAGCTCATAGTCTGATAAAGACCATAAAATGTGGTTGCTGAGAGCAGTGATATGTGCTAAAAGAGCTATTCTGGGAAATGGAAGCTCATTAGGAAACCTAGGGTAGAAGTGGGACTGGGGGGTTTGGTACATTTCACAAGTGTGTACAGAGCATCCTTCAGAGTAGAAATCAATATGTAATATTTTGAGGATATTTGGTTCAGCTTGCTAGAAGTATACATTTCTAACTAGAATGTTAGGGCTTGAGAAATTGTACTGCATGGTAAACATCCCAAACGCATGCTTTCCTTCTTTATCTATTTTCCTGACTTGATAGCTAGGTCTATTCCTGCTCCTTTCCTCTATAAATCATTCAGCTTATATGAGAATCACGAATGAACCAATATTGAATGTTGTTGGAAAATACATTTGCCATATATAGATATATTATAGCAAGAACACTCAGGTACTTTGAGAGTAATAGGGATAAGTATAACTTTTGGAAAACCTCAAGCCATATTCTACTTTGAAATGTTTCAGCCATCCTGCTACTCCTCATTTGGAAAGATTTTCAGTATTAAAAGAGTGCCCCGCGACTGGTTTCCCCACTGGTGAGGCATTGGCAGATGTAAAAAATGCCTTGCATTTTGTAGTAGTGTGAACTTCAGACTAGTATTGATGCTCTCTAAACACCCATTGTTACACTGCCCAAAAAAAAAAAACCTAACATCATCCAGTCTCTCACTGAACTGAAAACTGCAATGGCCCTATCGCAGGTATCAGTCCATGGCAGAGACTGCAAACTTGAAATAACCAAACCAAGCCTGACCCCGGGAATTAGGGAAATCTTTGGGAGACTACACCACCCTCCAATCTGAATGCTGTTCAAGTGGCTGTTCAGGGTATTTTTTGCAACTATTATCTTATGTGTTCATCTTGCTCCATTCTGAGAAAATATCTGTGACAGAGCAAACGTCCACAGGTCCTGAAGAGAACATGGAGTCTCAAGCTCCTCAAAATTCAATGAAAGTGGCTGGCTTCTCTCAAGTGCAACTTCCCGTTCCTGGCAGTCTAATGAGTAACAGCTTACATCTGGTATGTGAAATAACATCAACAATCTCATTGCACAGTAGCATCAAGGTCTACTAAGTAACCATATGCCAAAGCAATGAGCCCCTAAAGATGTACACACACAAAGCTTTATACCTTGGCAACCATAATTACTTGGCAAACCAATTACTCACCCCAAGGGCCCGTTACTCTCTGTAAAGCTCAGAATCCATGCTTCTGGAGCCAGCCTGACTCAAGAAATAAAGAAATAGTCCTAAATCACTTTCAGGAAGAGCCCTGGAATTTGGAACTCAGTTTCCTATGTCATGCACAAAACCCCTCTTTTGAACCTTTGAAAAAACAGAATTTGCCATAACCTAGTACTGGCAGGAAGGCTTGCTCGGCAGTCTGCCCGGCTTCGGTTTCACAGCACAGGAGACTCACTGAATGAAACTTCCGTTTAAGCATTTAAGCTATCTGGAATTAACCGCACCGGGACAGATGTCTTTTCACAAATAGTAGAGGAACGGTTTTTCATAAGTTAAAAAAAGTATAGGCACTTTGTACCCCTCCGATCTCGCCCACTTCAACCTCTGGGTTTTAGACTGTGGACATGGGAGAACGTTGTTAAATGCATCACATATCGCAAACACCGAGGACACCAGCAAACTTTCATCCAACCATACGTCACATTTCCCGTCAGAAAAGGGTACATTATGGCCTCAATCCGCAAAAAAGGGACATAGGCGAGAAATAAAATGAATTTATGATAGTAAGTTACACTTTCTGATTCACAGAATCAAAAATTGGATATGTTTGGGGCCATAAATTGCAATGGGGTGGAGTGTCCTCCAACATGGCAGATTTTCCAGTCACAGATGTAGGTTTTGGGTGGAAAGGGTGCTAGAGGCACAAGGCAACAAATGTGTACAAACGTGTGTGTTTGTGCATTTTCACAAACATATCACAGGAATTTTTGCACCCTGAAAACACACATCAATTTACTCTTTGGAATGAAGTAGTAAGTGACCATCTCTGATGGAAAAGAGGTGAATCAATGCTGGAATGAAAAATATGTAGCCTGAGAACCCACAAATTTTCGGATGTAGAAAATGGGAGGGTTGAATAGCAAGTGAAGCCAGGCAGGGTAGAGTCAAGAGAGAGCAGAGTCAGAAGGAAGAGAGCCACAGACCTGCCAGTGTGCAACAACCCACCGTGTGCGATGAGGACACCAGGTCGGGGCGAGACCTTAAATCCACTACCTTAGAAGATCTGAAAGTGCTTCTGAGGGGGTGTGGCTTTCAAGGCAGGGAACGGGGCTTTGGGCACTGCCCGTGAGTTAGAGTGACCATCCTAAGATAACAATCTGAAGTTTCAAAGGCTGACACTGACGTCTTGGGAAGGTTGTAAAATCTCGATGGACATCAGCTCAGCCTTGAACACAATGTGAGTTGGAAACACTCCCTATAAGAGCATTCCAACTCGCATTGTCCTCACTAGGTGACCGAGTGAAAGGAGCCGAAATCATGTAAAAGTGACACACGGTGGCACTGTGTGAGTTGACAGGTCTGAAGTCAACATCAGCACACCAATGGCCAGCAATTATGTGCATTATTTTTTACTAAGTCTGCCTCCGAGAAAACTTGTGTGCAGAAAATTGATCTGGCTCTGTTGGCCTAAAAGAGACTTTGTGTAATATATGTTAAGAGATTTGCAACATGAAATTGTGTGGATGAATTATGTGCCTGCTGATAGCTATTAGGTGTAACCCAATCATAATCCTGGTAAAATAGCTCGGAGGGTTATGTGTTCGCTACAAACAGCAGCCTGTAAGCCTCAAGGCTAAACATTAACCTAGGTTTTTCACCAATGTTTCATTCTTCTAAGGTTGATAACATGAGTGCAACTAAGTTAGGAAGAAGCAATTAACAATTAAGTTCCAAAAATACTTGTTTGTATTGTCTGTTAAATAAACGATCATTTTAAATGTAATAAACCATATAACGCTATATGTTTAACATACAGAGTGAGTTTGAGAGAGTAAACTATTGTCTGTCTATTTCTTTGCAGATGTTTGAAGCCACCCTGTTGGCTGATTCTTTGTTTCTACTGACACGATAACTACTGACACGATAAAACTCATAAAAAGTACTTTCTAATTTCCTTTTAAAGGAGTTGTCGTGGGGAAAAGACCCAGAAATTCCTTCTTCTGCTTGGAGACAGCAGCATCGCTCCACATACACTTTGGGGCCTTTTTACAAACCACTTGTGCCGCCAGTACATCACTTTTTCCCCATATTAAAAGTGACTTGTAAATAAGCCCCAGTATGTGCGCATACACCACTGCATGTTCCCTAGGTAACAGGGAAGCAGATTCATCAGGGACCCTTATGCCTTTTAGTAGCTGCCAGAATTGAAGTCCACTCCAACAAGTAACACACACATATTTCACAGAGAACTTACAGAGAAGAAAATACTCTCCCTGCTATAGATTTCTTTAAAGCTACATTACCGAATAATTTGCTCTCTAAAATTTTCAGACTTGTGGGAAATAAGCATGAATTAATTCGGAAAAATTAGATTAATGCTTGGAAATCAACTGACATACATTTATACTAACAAGCCTAGGATTCTTCTTCATCCCCTGAAAGCCAGAAATCTACTCCAACTGTAGGGCTAACCATACAGTGGTAGATTATCAACTTTTTACATGGCCTAATATATTTAAATAAAACAACAGTTGATGGAGAAAGCAGCTTGTCACAGAGCCTCAGGCTTACTAAAAAATCCCTCAAAGCATTAGGAAACACAAGTGCAATTTCTGCCACAGGAAATGTTTCCTTAATTTGAAGAGTGTAATGATCAAATGAAAGCTGTATATTTTTATTAAATATATTGACTTCACATACCATAAAACAACCTCGAAGGATAAAATTGCTAATGCCACCGTAGCCGAAGTCGCGCTGGCCACATCTCCACTGTACGTTAACACAACGGAAAAGTTCAAAAGTGTGGCTATAGTTGTCCATGCAGCATAAACTGCGATTCCATTATGGACCTACAAAATAATTAAGATCTTAAATGTATGAATAACATTACGAAAAAATGGGTCATTTTTTCCTATGTATTCATTCTCGTTTGCATGAATCTCTGGTGATCCAACGCCTAGTTGAAATTACCTACTGCACCAGTACCTAGGGAGCCCCTAATAAACGATGCACTGAGTCCTCTCCTTTTTAGGTCTCGCCTGACCCAGCGCATGCGCTGGTCTGGCGAGACTTATTGAGAGGGCTCCAAAAAGTGCTACCAGGCCAGCCTAGAGCTACAGTGTATGTGCGCGATTACTTTCACTTTCACGGCCGCACGGCCGCTTTGAAGTTTGATCCTGATCGCGATCACTTTCGCGGCTGCTTGGCATAGCCAATAGGTCTCGCTTTTGGGACCTTATAAGTATTTAGTTATGCAACTGTTGCATGGCTAAACACTTATAAGGTCCAAAATTCGAGACCTATTGGCTATGCCAATGCTTGTTTTTATTGAAACACAAAATGTCTTAGAACATTGGAATGTTGGGAGCTCCATTGAAAACAATGGAGTGCTCCAGGCTTATAATGGCTGGTATAAGCCCGGAGCACCAACATTCCAATGTGTCTTTGTTCACAGCTCTGGCTGTGAACAAAGAATTCAGGGAGCCTGATGGGATTTCAGTCCCCTCTCGCTCCCTGAAGGCTTTGTTTTGTTAGAACATTCTGCCCTCTAGTGGCAGAATGTTCTAATAGCCTTATAGCCCTTCGTAGCAGGGCTATACCGGCTTTTAAAGTCCCTCTGCTTTGTTAAAGTCCCTCGCCTTCGGCTCGGGCCTTTAACGCTGTAGCGGGCCTTTAACAGCCGGTATAGCCCGCTACGGCAGGCTATAAGGCTATATTACAGTCATCTCATAATAAGCAACAAGGCGACACATTTAAGCACTTAGTGGAAGGAGCTCATGTGTAATTCATCTTTTGAAGAAATGAGATTGCGCCATGAAAATTCTTTAAGGTACAGAATTTATCCTTCAGTCCAGTATTCTTTTGGAACATCCAACTCTGAAAAGTGGTAGTGGAGTTTCCTAAACAGAGAGGGATGACAATCCCTGAAACCAAACATAAGACACTTGATGAAGACTTATTGCTACTAAAGAGCTTTTACAAGCCATTTCTCATGGAACGGTGTCAAACTGGAAAATGTGGAGAGGTCACTGAAGAAGAATATCGAATGATCTACATCGATTTTGTGATTTAAAACAAAGTAACGTACAGTAACAAATTCCTTACGTTCTTGTTCTATGTGGCCCTTTTCTACCATATGAGTGAGATTAGCTTGAGAGCACAGCACAGTGAGTAATCACATTCAAGTTTTGCATTTTATTAAGGCGTCCAACAGCTACACAGTATGATTCTTTGCTGAATGTATTGCTCCATGTGGGCTGATGAATACGTTTGGCAAGCTGCATTTGGGATTTGAATTCTGAGTTCAATTTTCCATCCGGTTCTCTCTTTTCCTAAACAGGATAAACTTTACTGCCTAAATTGGGATAAGGTAGACTCGAATGTTTACTGCATTTGCCCCACTGTGAGATGTCTCTTTTTAAAAAAGTACATAAAACCCTAACCAACATTCTTCATCATCGAGCTCCTCATGGCCAAGATCGTAACACTATTATGAGGTGGGCAGCCTTGGGAGCACTCTGCGAGGTGTTTTACTGTGTGTTGAGTGAAAAAAGCTATTGAAGAAGACTACTCTCAATTGCTGGGATAAGAGTGAGTATTCAGCTCTCAAGAGGAAGGGGTCTAAAAGTAAAAATGCATAGGGGATGGTAATTGGCTTGAATATTCTGTTCTGAACCTCCATGCTGCTGAATTATAAAGTTAACAAGGAAATATGGTGGAATTTTGTGATGCATCCCCGGCAGTCAATTTTGGATATTTAGACCACATTTACAATGACAACACAACATGGACAAATTCCACTGGTCTACAACCACTGTCTGTTACTATCTCCTATCCACCCGACCCCTCTGTTGTCTTGTTTCCCTATTAGCATGTCTGTGTCTCCCAAATAGTGTTTCTTGTTGTCGTGTATTTTACTTTGGCACATGATGAATAGTGAGCTATCCACCTGACCTCAGGTAGCATGCCTTATCACACTCTACAGGAGGCATCTTGTGGGTGAGCAAACCTTACAGTGTATTGGCACTCTCCTTATGCATGGTAAGCCAGTGTTTCTACATGTCAGGGTGCTGAAAGTGTACAACTGCGTACATGTGTATCACTGATACACAATACCAATATTTTCCCCTGAAAGTTTGTGAGGATTTTGCACCTAACCTAAATGCATTGAAGATCAGTTGTGGCAGACTTGCTCGATCAAGAGGAGATTCTGCATTGAGAAGAAGGGCAAATAGAGGAGTAGTTGTATACTTAAAACAACATAAAAGCTATCTGAGAAAATGTCAGAATTTAAATCAAAATGCTTACCATTTACTTTGCACACAGTAAAATCTCAGATTCACTCTGGAATTTGGCCCTGGGGATGCTGAACCTCAGAGTATCAATCTCATCTAAGAAAAAATCTACACCAGTTTCACCTTCTGCCTTAGAAGCAGGCCCTGAGTGGGAATGAGGGAGCTGTAAGTACAGGGGAGGAAGAAACTGAATATGCAGGGACTGATGTAGATTCCCTCAACCTACCAGTCAACTCTGGATTTTTCGTTCAGGGAAACTGGTTGTCAACAGTGGTGGCTCCTCTGCTAAGGTAGAGGAACGTCACCCCACTGCTTCAGCTGCCAGCTGAATACAAAACATAAAAATGATAATAACGCTCGTTATTATCATATCGTTTTTTGTATTCAGCTTGAAGCTGAAGTCAGGACGGAGGTGGCAGCACCTAAAGTGCGCACGATGCTTTGGCCGGCAGTTTTGGGCCGTCCAAAGCCACATGCGCATTCTGCAAGTTATCCACGCTGGCTGAGAACATGCACAGCCTGCCAGCCCCGGTGTAAGCGCTGAACCATGGCGCTCTGACCAAATACAACGCTGCTAAGGCAGCATTTTGATTGGTCAGGGGATTCTGGGAGGCTGTGCACTTCTATTCGACAATGGGGACTATACAGCTTTTTTATGGGGAAAGCTTGTATGCCCTCTCCTTTCCAACTGTACAAGTGAAAAGGCCTGTGCCTGTGCAACTATAACCAGCTTACACCAGCCAACAGTAGTATTCACCCTCTACAGATAAGGTGCTGAGTGATAGTAACTTTTTGCCTACTCTTGTAGCTGCTTTGTGTTCTGCAAATTCTATAAGCGTTGAGTTCCTCAATGTTGTGCATTTGGTTTTAATTCTTCACACTCGAGTGCCCGTGGCGTGCATGTTTTCTGAGCATGCACAAAATAGACCGATCTCCACATGTTTTAGAGACTTTACTCCATCACCACCCAAAAATGTACTTTACCTAGTTTTACCTATTTGCCCCGATGCACAATAGGGGCCCTAAAGGGTAACATTCAAGCCAAACCTATAGTACTCAAACTGATAACTTACAGAAAGCATCATTGTTTCCTCTGTGAGGTGCCCAGGGAGTATCTTTAAATATTTCTAAACATTTTCTTCGTCACAATCCAGCATCCATGCCAGAAAATAAGCATGATACGATAGTTAGTTTTTGATGTTACCATAAAAATGTACACCAAATATTCGAAGTAGTTCAAGTGAGTCTACACCTCCAGGCACAACCATGCTACATTAGCTTCAAGAGGCGCCCGAACACTGAATACAACTAAGAAATGATAGACAGGAAATAACTCCCTAAATCAGACCACTTTCTGACTTCCTGCCATCGTCCTTATTCAACTGTCGTTTAATTTGTGCCAGTCGTTGCGGACCAATAAGGATTTTTTATCATCTTTGACCCATAGCAAGAGAGAGAAAGGCAGAAACAGGAGAAAGGAGGAGGAAGAGAAACACAAGAAAACAGCGATTCACAGGGAAAGCAGAAAAAAATAAAAAAAACAATTATGGCAAAGTCAATAGGTCTAGCCTTCAGCAAACCAATTGGCAAAGCAGCATATGGCAAAAAGAGGAAAGAATAAAAACAAAACAAAAGTCAACATAGGCATAAGTCATCACACTTGTGGGCATATGCATCATGATGCCAAGTCGACTAGGCATGGTGTGTTAAATGCCTGCATGCTTCACCACGCATTCACATATGGCATGGTTCAGCATCCATTTTGTTTTTACTCACCGTTCCAAGACAACGGACGCCAATCGTGGAGCAGTAAATATAAAGAAAGTCAAATGTACACAAACATAAAAAAAGGAGTAGTCTGGCAACAAATTGAAGCAGCTGAGCCCTCCAAAATATTTTGTAAAAGCATTTCTTAAATGAGCACAATGAGTGAAACACAGAGGCGTGGGCAACAAGAGATGGAGGGGGGGGGTGTTGTACGATCAAGGTAGGAGCCTGAGGTGAGAGGGAGAAATAAATGTAAAAAAAGAAAAAAAAAGAAAAGATATAGCAACTATACAGGAAGGCTGAGGAGGGAGCATTTAGGTGGAAGCAGCTAATGAGGAAGAGAGGGCAAAATAAAATGCCTGCAATCCCATACAGTGATGAAAGACAGCAAAAAGTAGTTCCCTATATGTAAGCAGTGGAAGGATAAAAGCCATCCAATTAAAAGATTGGTAAAGAAACTGTGCTCCAGAGGAGGGAAAACACAAGGAGGAGGAAAGCCATTGAATAGGAAGCAAGCAAATGAGACTGCCAAGAAAGAAAGTCTGTGCCAAGAAACAGGCTGGCACAAAAATGTACTAGTGCAGGACACAATGTGCCTTTTTGACAACATACCCCTAAAAGCTGCCTGTAGGCAAGGCCCAAAAAGTGAGATAAAGAAACAAGAAGTGTAGAGTGGTGGAGGAAAGAAGCATGGGGTGGATTCAAGACTAAGCTTCCTTAGTAATGGCAACCCTGGCATTCAGCAATGGGCCATAAGAAAAAAGTGGGCACCTGCACATTTTATTTTGTTTGTTTGTTGGTTTTTATTTTATTCAACAGATATCTGTGAAGTAGCTAATGGTGTGGTACTGCACACAATCCTTATATTAACAACCGGATGAGCCAAAGGTCTATTTTTCTAGACTTCTGCAGCCATAAGCCATTAATGTACAGTGCGCGGTAAGAGATGATGAGGACACAGTAGTTTGTGAAGGCAATGAATGCCAGGAACACCAGGGCTGGAATCATATACCTGTAAAAGAAGAAGTGGAACAATAGGTGCATGGAGATAGTGTGGCATTTTCACTATATAGACAAATTAACAGAATTAGTCAGGGGTTCAGTGTTTAAGAGCTGGGAAGTGCTGCTACTGTTCCATCAAAAGCACTACACTATGGGCAAGAAGTTCAGCTACTTGGTCATAAGAGCACCTCTGCTGAGAAGAGCTGGTACTGTCCCAATGAAAATTCAGCAGATCTGCTGATAAGTGCTAGCATTGTCAAATAAAGAGTGGCAGCCATGCAGATCGATACAGATGCCTCCTTCTCCCTAAAAGCCGCAGTATTGTGTCTTGGCGGTGAGGTGTATAAAATGTCTACATGCCACCAGATACAGATGTCTTTGGGTGTTAGAGGATGACAGGGAGTTACAAGGTGAGCAGCCATTTTTGATAGCTTTCTTGAATCAATACCAGAAGGGGGGTGGCGATGGAGTGTCCCAACACTGAGATAGCCAGTCGGAAGAAAAGGATGCAATGTGATCTGTAATTTTCCTCTCACTACTATTAAGCAAACGCTGGTAGGATTCTGCTTGCTTTTTCCACGACTTGAAAAAAGGGACGAGTTATAAACACATTTTTCATTGAGAATTTGGATAAACCTTTAAAAATCTAAAACCAAACCCCCAACTTGACTAGTGAAAACCCATGCAGCCCTAATGAATGCCTTCTGGGTATTTACTAGGATGATCCCATCCCTACCTCTAATTGCTGTTTGCTACATCAAAAAATAGAGATGGCCATATTCATATGAACAGTGATCTATCTACTAGGGATACATCCATGCTGCATGGGGGAAACCAATTGATGTATTATCCCAGCCAAACTATTACTCAAGGCTTTCAAAAACACCAGTGTTAATCAAAGGATATTAGGTAGTAAGAAGGACATTTTCTGGGGTGTTTATTTTCCTCCAGGAATATCACTATGTTTATTTACATTTTTGATAAAGGGACCTTTAATTGCTCAAAAAACCCATTGATTTTATCAAGGAAAAATGGGCTAACATACCATTAAAAATTCAAATGGAATTAATTTTGAACCAGTGGACTTACTTCCAAGCTGACCTTTTATTCCCATGATTTTCTCCCCCAATGTAAAAGGGTTGTTTAAATTTAGTAGGGAGTTCTTCATAAAGACGCATTTTAGCCACAGCCAGAATGTCCTAGGATACTCAACAGAACAGTCTGTCTTCATTATAAAGTTCAGAATAAAATTCCCAAAAGACATCTAAAATTCCCACAAATTTGTTTTATCATCATACCAACGATATTATATACCCTAAAACTATATTTGTGATGTCCTTTTCGCTAATATTAAAGGCCAATGTCTCACCCACTGACTATGCTCGAACACTGAGTGCTTATGATACACCCTTTCAATAATGTCTCTGAGCTGCTTTTATGCAAGCAACATCTGACCACTTAATGTTTGTAAATCTCCTTTTCCTCATCCAGGCACAGGCAAGCGGATCAAAAACCCATACTCAAGCTCTAGATTTGAAAGTTGTATACACGTGTTTTCCTTTTGCCAGCGAGCTTCTTGACCACTATGACTAGTAACACTAAGCATGGCCCCCTGTATCACTACCTTAGCAGTATTCTAAAGGTGTTCAGCTGAGGAGCCTCCTATAAGCTTATCTGATCATTCTTTGTTTTATCAATAACATCAATAGATCAGCACATGCAAGCTCCCGCTGTACCGATGCAGAGAGGAACCGGTGGGCAGCCATCTTCCTTGAGTGTTTGAGCAAGCCTTAAAGATTTCTCAGAGCCCTCATCACTTTTGGTAAGAAAGTCTGTATGTTCCCTGAAACAAATCCTTTATACTGCCTTTCACAGCGTCTAGGGGGGCAAGATCTACTCCCCTCTATTACTTGCCAAAGTGAATCTCCACTCTTGTCACCTCCTCTCATGGCAGTCCAGGGCATTTTGTCTTATTTTCTGTTTTGTCTCTGTATCCCGGCCTCCTAGCATATGCCACGGGTTCTGCTCTCACCATGAGCCAGCATCCAGCAGCTCACTGAGCTGCGTGCAAGGAGGAGCTTCATCCCCTGCTTCTTATGAGAAGCTGTGTGTATGGCTAAGCACTCAGTACTGCACAAAATCCAATTCTACACCCACAAGCAGGTAAACAATCAAGCCTCCATTGATGTTTTTCCGGGAAACAGCCTTTACCACGAAGGCTTTTCTATGCGTTACGTTTACAACGGTACACTTACCTCGTAAACGTATTGCTTCCACGACCGTCTTTACCACGCAAGCAAAGTCTTCACGGAACGTCTTCTTCCTCATCCGATTCAGTCCTTTTTTAGTGTCGGCGAAGACATGAGAAAAAGGCAAAAAAAAGAAAAAAGGGGGCTTGGGGGGGGGTCTCCCCCCCCAAAAAAAAAGCGTGGCAAAGGAATAATCGAGGTAAAGGATATGCGTAGAAAAATCATTCCGTAGTAACGCATGCGTGGTAAAGGCATGCGTTGCAACGGAATGCGTAGTAACGACATATATTCGTTTTTCCTTTTCACTCCCTCGGGGAACCACATGCATCGCTCAGCAGCTGCACAAATAATGTGCTATCAAAATCATGTAAGGCAATTTATGATGACAGATCGGCAGATGCCACCCCAGGCAGCATCATTTCCACCCATCCCTATCTTTCTTAATGCAAACCTCATTAAGTAAACTGTGTTTTCAAGAGGAGTCACCCATCCCTTTATACGAGCATTGCTGGGAACTCGAGTCCACGTACCGAGTCTCAGAGACTTGGGTTAAGAGTTGAAGTCAGAGTTAATTTTGTGACCGTCACTCTTATCTACTGCAAATACACCATAACCTGTTTAATTTCTGCTCTACGTTCAGCTTTGCTGTGTTATGGGGAAAACATATACACAATTTCACATGTATTTTGAGAAACTGCATACTTATATTTTGTGGTGTAGGTTTGTATTTGAGGGTAGGTGAATGGCGATACAGGGCCTCTCCTCCACCACCCCAGAGCGAATACATTCACCTGCATGGCTTTGGTCACTCTGCTTACAGTCTCAAAGTGATGTTCATCAAAAAGATCCGAGGAGTTACCACCTAAAAGTATCCCTTATAGGTGCCATCTAGAAACTTTCCATTCAATCTTTCCCTTCTGTGTCAGTTGATTCCCCCAGTCTCCCTCCCCTCTCCACCTATCCAGCTAACCACAAGCCTCCACAATGTGTCAGTTGTCAATTCTTTTCAGTCCGAGTCCTTTCCAAATGTTTGTGTGCCTCAAGGCACCATTTCACCAAGCAAAAGAAAACCCCCTAAAAACTCCCTACACAATTCTCTGTTCTTCCCCTCAAGTCCTCCTTCTTATCCAGGACCATGGATGTCCCACAACACCCTGCTGTTTTTACCTGCTCCTCCACAGGATGATACTCATCAGACTTAGATAAGTCTAGTCAACCTATCTAGCTTTTTTCTTGCTTTCTTTTTCCTGGTCTGGCAAGGTAGGCGTGGAGAGAGGGACTCTGCTGAGGGTCGGGCTTGCCGTTTCCTCCTCAATGTTGGCAGCGGGGTACTTGTTTCTGGCTGTCGCTGGTGTAGTGATATGATTCCTGGAGGCCCAAGTGTATGTCAAGCGGTGCTTAGTGGAAACTACACACACCTAAGGTGGTAGGTAATAGAGCACAGGGGTTCAGCAGAGTAACAAAGATGACGGTAAGTATTTGGCACATTGTATAGGATGGCAGTAATCGATAGGAGCAGTTCATCCTCACCAGAGCTCCACTGACCACCCTCAACGTCTGCATCCTCTTCTGCAAGACGTATCTCAGTTTCTCTGGTTGAGAACATTTTATAGCTTTTTTTGTTATGACTTTAAATGGTGAATACTCCTTTAGATATATCACAGTTTAGACTTATTCTCGATCCCACAGGAAAAGCCAGCCAATGTTGAGAGCGTTGTTGAGCATCCGCACAAGATAAAACCAGATTGGGAATAGATCTGGCTTTATATACATCCATCCATTTTCGTTTCTAAGGTCAAAACAAAAAGCAATGAATTAGCAACAATACATGTGTTAGAAAACTAGAACAAAGTGTTTAATCTCATATATAACCCTAGGTTATAGGCATCTCCATAAAGACAGCTCTCACATATGCCAATGTTCAGGTTAAATGTAGAAAGCTCCCAAATAGAGGTGCTGCAACAAAAATTGCCTATGGAAAAAGAACAGCTTTATAGAATTTCAATATCTTCAAATGGCTCAATCATTACTTTATGCCACTGGTCTCCGGGCCAGACAAGATGGTGGTTTTGGGAAGAGCTGCTTGAAAGCCAGCCAGCCTAGTTCAAACTGCAAACGAGAGGCAAGTGAAGGTATTGAGATATTGGTTACTTTCAGGATAGTAATGTCTTTTTGAGATGATAAAAAAGCAAATTTTAACTGTCCACCTGAGAAAAAATGAATGGGTGGCAAAGTGATCTAAAAACAATGATGGATTCAACCCAGATCTGTGACTGGGAGTGTGTGAAAAGTTTTGGCGCTCCGCCCATCATCTCCTTGTGTTTGCTTTGTTCACTTTAAGTTGGCAGGGAATGCCCTGACGTGGGTCCCTTGCTCACTTTGCCACTGGATTCAAGCTAGCCTAGCTGATGAGGGGTGTTACCCTTAAACCGGTCCCAGAATGCTTGTCTCCGCTCCAGGGAAGACCTGGCTTGGCAGTTTGGGCTGGACTGTTCCCATGAGGCACAGGGTCAAGACTGATTTGCATATAGCTGGGTCTGAACTGGGGTGGCTTAGTGAGCTAAAGAACGGTGATGGATTCAACCCAGATCTGTGACTGGGGGTGAGTGTCAGAAAGGTTTCAGTGCGCCGTCCATCATCTCCTTGTGTTTGCTTTGTTCACACCTTCAATTAAGCCATTGATCAATAGCTACTGATTACTCTACTCCACGGGCTAACCCAATATTCCTCACCAAGAAAAGAGGAGTATGTTCTGGAGATGCAAGAGTGCCACCTTAGAGTAGAGTACCAACTTGCCATGGATAAGTGATAGAAATCGGAGTCTCTAGTTGGCAGTGGTATACACCTGTCCAAGTAGGGACCCTACCTTCTAGTCATGGTAAGGGGATTACACAGCTAAGATAACCCCAGCTCACCCCCTTGGTAGCTTGGCACGAGCAGTCAGGCTTATGTAAGAGGCAATGTGTAAAGTATTTATACATAACACACACAGTAACGCAGTGAAAACACTACAAAATGGACACCACACCTGTTTAGAAAAATAGCAAATATTTATTTAATCTAAACAAAACCAAAATGACAAAAATCCAACATACACAAGGAAATATATGATTTTGTAAAGAATAAAGCAAAAATACAGTTCCTTGAAGTTGATAGCGCCAAACAGGGCTATCACGGAATTGTGACCAACAAATCTAACAGTTCAGTCCGACCTGGATGGAGTCGAGCACTGGTTACAGTGTCTGGGAAGACCCGCAAACAGTATCTTGGATTTGAAGAGGCTTCGAGGACCTTGTGGTGAAGTGTGGAAGTGAGGCGTCGCTTGAGTTGAGCGGCATCGGTGCTGCATGTCAGTACGGAAGTCGGTGAGCACCTGATGTCACACGCTTTGCAGATCAAACTCCATGAAGTTGAAGACAGGAGCGCTGATGACTGCTGTGTCATCGCAGGCGGTGTGTCGTGCACTTCACGATACGTGTCCGTGGCTTCGGTGCAGGCAGCGGCGTGGCGTCTGTTCAGCACGGTCGTCGGTTGACCCAGGGATGCGATGTTGTCACGGTCGGTATCTCGTGCTCCTCATGAGGCGGTGAGATCGGCTTCAGTGCAGGCAGCGGCGACAGGTGACGATGTAAGAGTCGGTGGTGCTGTCGTCGGCAGACCAGGGGCTATGGTGCCGTCGAGGGCGGTGACCACGGCTACAGTGTAGGCAGTGGAGTCGGTGACGGTGCGAAGCGGTGTCGTCCGTAAAAGTAGGGTTGTGTGGTTGTAGAAGTCAGTGTCCACAGCCACGGTGCAAGCAGCCTTGTTGCTGACAATGTGAAGCGTCGTCGTCGCTGAGACTAGGGCTGCGGTATCATTGAGATCGGTGCTGAGCTCACCCAGTGAGCGGTCACTGTGATGGCTTCGGGAATCCTTTTCTAGAAGTTACAGCCCAGCAAACACCTCCAGTGGCCCAGAACTGGAATTGACGCCACTTGGCAAATTCAGAACTACCAGCAATGGAGTCAAGGTGCTGTAGGTGAAGTCTTTGATGACCCTGAGACTTCCAACAGGACGCAAGCAGGCACAAGCCCTTTGAGAAACATCACAAGCAGGATACACAGCAAAGTCCAGTCCTTTTCCTCTCCACAGCAGAAGCAGCAACTCCAAGCCACCACTGCAAAGCAACACACAGCAAAGGGGTAGTACTCCTCCTTACAGCTCTTCTCCTTGACAGTGTCTCCTCTCGTTCCGGAAGGGTTCTAAAAGTCTGCGGTTTTAGGTCCAATACTTATACCCCTTTTGGCCTTTGAAGTAGTCATTCTTCAAATGATTGTCTTTGCAGTGCACACATTCTTGTCCTGCCTGGTATTATCTCCAGCCACACTCCAGGGGGCTGAAGACAGCATTGTGAGAGGCCAGGCATAGCCCTATTCAGATGTATGTGACAACTCCTCCTACCACTCTAGCTTAGGAAGGCCCATCAGCCTGGTGATGGGTCATCAGGATATGCAGGGCACAGCTCAACTCCCTTTGTGTGACTGCCTAGAGTGAATGCACAAACAACCCATCTGTCAGTCTGAACCAGATGTTTATTCCACAACAGGAAGAGGCACAGGATGATAAAGCAAGAAAATGCCACTTTCTAAAAGAGGCATTTTCAAACACACAATTTAAAAACCACTTTCACTAAAAGATGTATTTTTAAATCCTGAGTTTTGGGCCCAAACTCCAAATCTCTCTCTCTTCCCAATTGATAGGTACACTTGCAAAATGTTGCAAGGCAGCTCCAATGATAACCTATGGGACAGATAGTCCTTGCAATAATGAAAAACAGAATTATCAGTAATTCACTATCAGCACATGTAAAACATACCAGTACATGTCCTACCTTTCACATACACTGCACCCTGACCCATGGGGGGCACCCTGGGCCTAACTTAGGGGTGCCTTACATGTAGTAAAAGGGAAGGTTTGTGTCTGGCAAGTGGGTGAACTTGCCAGTTCTACATAGCAGTTTAAAAACTGCACGTGCAGACACTGCAATGCCAGGCCTGAGACATATGTACAGGGTTACTCATGTGGGTGGCACAACCAGTGCTGCAGGCCCACTAGTAGCTTTTGATTTACAGGCCCTGGGCAACCATAGTGCACTTTACTAGGGACTTACCAGTAATTCAAATATGCTAGTTATAGAGAACCAATCCGAAGTACATATGCACTTTAGCACTGATCCGCAGTGGTAATGTGCCCAGAGTCCTAAAGCCAACCAAAACAAGTCAGAAAAAATAGGAGGCAAAACGTGGGGGGGGAGGGGGGGTAAACCTGTAAGAAGAGCCAGGTCCAACAATAAGCCTACAGATAAGCCTGCCGATTTCCCAAAGGCATCCTAGATAGGTTCATCAGAGGAACATAAGAGGTGGACAGTACTGAAGAGCAAGTGAAGCCAATCACCAAATTTGCTGTATTACAGCCCTGAAGCTGGAGGAGTCAGTTAGAACCCACACAAAAGGGTAGATTGGTGCTTACCATCATCTCAGAAACATCTGATCAGCAAATGGAGAAGAAGACACTAAGGGCCAGGAAGATGATAACAGTTATCATCACCACTTGGAAAGAAACATAGGCTATTTGTGGTGACCCAGTGCACTAATGGATCTACTACAAAGGTATGTATTTGCTCCCAAGGTCATAGCTTCAAATCTAAGTCAATCCATTGAGAATCTCATTCTTCTGAGAACCATACAATGAGAACCATTGAGTCAGATAACAATAAATAATTGTTGTCAGCCCAAAACAATAAGCCCTCCCACTCCCCGCCACGGGTGAATTGTCTGCTTTACAAATACCCCAGTTATGTTATGTATGAGACATATCTGTTATTCAGGGCCCTGCATTGTGATGCCTCACACATTGCCTCTTCCTACCATTAAGCTAGCATATGTCAGACACCAGGTTCTAGCGGTGATCAAGTCCTCAATCTACAAGAGGGTGCTGCTCTCTGATCTGATGCTTTGGTGGAAAGCGAGGTGACAATGTGCTTCTAGGTGTTAGGCAACAGAACTGGGAGAAAAATCATCACATAAGTTTTCAAAAAGCTACTGGAAAAAATGAGTGCTGATTTTTGTGTCACCAACAATGAGAGATAGCTGCCAATAGTTGTCAACAAATACTCTCTGTATCTAGAAATGAAATATTGAATACTCCCACAGAAGAGGCAACACACACTTTCCTGGCTGCTGTTGTCATGACCAGTCTTACTGCCGTCAACATCTCTGCTCATTCATCCTGGCAGCCAGCTACCCTTCTCCCTTGACAGAGGGAACGGCGATCAAATACCAGTAGAGTAATAACAAGGTGAAGCCGTGGAGATGCACCAGAATCTCAGACATCCGGGTAGGAAATCTCATGCAATACCCAGGAGCAAAGCTTAGGATGCCCTTCACATCATAATCATTCAGGGAAACTACCCAGAGAAATGCAATGGTTTTGTCAAAAGGATTATCCACATTAAAGAGTATGTGTCTGCATATAGGAGCTATCAAGGTCTTTACTCTGAAGTTTATGAGGACTCTGAAGACTCTCCCAAACTATATGACAGTGACAGAGCACGTGACAGGTCATCATCACTAAATCAAGGTACAAGCCAAGGGGCACTGAGCATGCCATTTTGGAATATTAGCCATCCAGCAGAAACATACAGGCGCTCTCTACAACTAAGTTCTTCCAGAGTGTCAGCCAAAGACAAAAAGACTTGATATACCTTGAGACCTGACTCGAGGCATGTTCATTAAGCCTGACCCCTCACTTGGACATGATCAAGCTTGTGACCCCCAGTTTTATTAAAAACAATTTCCCCAGAAATTTTACTCATCCAGTCAACTGGATCTCCACCCAATTGGACCTCCATAACCGCCAAAGCCACTTCACGTGTTTAGGTGTTTTCCTTCAGTCAATTATGTGAAAGAATGTTATGGTTCCCAAAATGGTTGTTACTCAAGTTCTTTATGTGAAAGGATAACACTCATAGTGAACTGTGGGAACACGCCCTCAACATCAGGCGTGTTCTGTGCTTGGATGTGAAAGATTGAATAAGAAATTGAGCTTGACGATGATGATTGTAACTGTGCCACTGCAACCCAGCCAGCAAAGCTTGACATAAGCACTGTGGGTTTTATATTTACTGCCAAGCTGAGGACAATGCAATTACAGTATCTAACAGGTACTAAAAAAAGGTATAACTCCCACTAGACAGTAACAAAGGGAGGTGTGTGTAATACTTGAAAAGCTATGGTGTACTAACCCACTCTGAATTAAAAGGGTTTTGTATTTCATGTTCAAAATGTACTTTTTTGAAATTCTATGAACTTAGACTTACTTACCCTTCCTCACTTAGAAGAGAGCAAGGAAAAACAAACATAGATACATTTTGAATATGTTTTTTTATATCTAAGTGTGTGTGTGCACATCTAAATATATAAATGCACACACACACACACACACACACACACACACACACACAGACACACGCACACACACACACACGCATGTTATTTCCCGTAGGAAATTTTGGAACAGGCTAGAGCCCGAACTGCTGAACGGAATTACACCAAATTTTGCAAAAAGGTAGCCCTTGGCTCAGAAAGAGACCTTTTTTTAAATGGTGTAAATCTGTTCAGTAGTTCCTGAGAGATTAAAAAAATAGAGGTCAAAAAATCAATTTCCCATAGGAAACTTTAGACACAGTTATAGCAAAAACTGCTCAACGGAATTACACCAAATTTAGCACAAAGGTACTGTTTGGCTCAGAAAACGACCTTTTAAAAAATGGTGTAAATCCGTTCAGTAGTTTTTGAGAAATTAAGAAATAAAGATAGTGATATCTATGGCTGCGGTGGATCCGCGCACCCTCCTGATCGTCCAAAATTTTTAAAAAACGAAGCGCGGGCTCCTACGCTTTGTTTAATTAAGCCCCCGGGTGGGCCAGGTCCTGGGGGCAGAAAAAAAAATATGTGGGGGGGCCCCCAACCGCTCCACACTGCCCCGGGGACCGCCAACCCCCGGGGCTTTGCACAAAGATTTATGGGGGGCACATGGCCCCCCCCCGCAGCCCCGGGGACTGCCACCCCCGGGGCTTTGATTTTTTTACATGGGGGGCATCCAAGCCCCCCCAAGCCCCGGGGACTGCCACCCCCCGGGGCTCCTAGTTTTTAAATTATTCCTGTGTGGGGGTCTCGTGCCGCAAATGGTGGGAGGGGGCCGCGCGGCCCCCCTCCTGGAGCCCTTGATGGCCCTGGGGACCGACTCCCCCAGGGCCGGCTCCTGCGGTGCCCCGGGGTGCCCACCCCGGGACACTACTGTTTGCAATGACAGGGCGGGAGCCTCGCGGCTCCCGCCCTGTCATTGCAAACTCTGCTTTGCTTCATTGAAGAGTCTCGCTTCATGAAGCAAAGCAGAATTGCTTTTCCATAAGGGGAGCTGCATGTCAGCAGCTTCCCTTTGTGGAAAAGCAGTGCCGGCTCCCACAGGACGCGGGGAACTGGGGGGACCGTTGGGGGATTGGGGACCCCCCCACGGTCCCCAACGGTTAGGGCCGGCCCCAGGGGATGGGGTCCCCAGGGCCAGAAATGACCCGGGAGGGGGGCCACGCAGCCCCCCTCCCCTATAAATTAAAAAAAAAAAGGCAGGCCGGCCCCGGGGTATGGGGTACCCGGGGCCATTATAGGCCTAAGGAGGGGGGCCACGCGATGAGCTGTCATCAGTGATGTCACTGACCATGTCATGAGTGATGTAATATGTGACGTCATCAGCAGTGCATTGTGGGGGAGCGAGTTATAGTTAGCTGAACTAACTATAACGGGGGAATTTCTATGGTTTTGTATGAGTGAAATGTCCAGCTAACTATAACTTACCCTAAAACCTATGGTTTTTTCAGTAAATATATATATATAAATATGTGTGTGTGTGTATATATGTACATGTGTATATATATATATATATATATATATATATATATATATATATATATATATATATATATATATATATCTATCTATCACTTTCTTCTCCACAGCCGGCAAAATCCACATCGAACAGATGGACAAGGACCCGATGTAAGTGCTAAGATTACTTTACTTTACTCCATTTGTCGCCTATATATTTTGATACCAAGGATACGCTGCACTCCATAAATCCGATTAACTTGAAGTTTAATTCACTGAGTGAATTGACTCAGTGAATTAAACTTGAGATTAATCGATTTACGGAGTCCAGCGTATCCTTGGTACAAAATTAATTTCAGGGCTTGAATCCAGCCCATCACGCTTGCACCCGTTACAGAGCGTGCCGCAAAAAGGATTCTTTTGGAGTGAATATATACATATTATCTACTGGCAGTCGCCAGTAGATAGTTATAGTTAGGATCGTGTTTCCATAGGAAATCCGCAACATTCTATTTGGAATAACTTTGGCGCCGATTGACGAATCCTCGCAAAATTTTCAAAATAGGTGGGGCGCTCCGCTCCGCTCCTTCCCTGAGAGTCTCGGGGGGATTCGTCAAGCGGGGGTTGAGAAAAAGGGGGGGTCCCAAAACGCGTTTTTCCCATGCATTTTTCCATAGGACCTTTAGTCCAAGCTACAGCCCGAACGGCTGAACAGAATTACTTGAAATTTGACAGAGAGGTAGTCCTCAGGTCAGGGATGTGCCTTTTGCAGGTCTGGTGTAAATCTGTTCTGTACCGTGCGCGTACGGTAAAACTTACCGTACGCGCACGCTGCCGTGCACGAGCGCGATTCTGATTGGTTGTTAGATCTTAGTAAACATTCGAATCGGTCGAAACCAGGAAGTGTCGGCTGCCATTTTGTCTCTCGCAGTCTGAGGGGGTGAAAAACAAAGGTGGAGAACGTGAAAAGGGAAAGGAAAACAAGCAAAGGAGTAGAGAGGTACCACTCAGCGAGTGGTGGAGGTGGATACTTCCTCCCAGTCAATTATACATAAACAAAGGGATCCACCCACGGGTATAAGAGATCTCCCGATTACTCAATATGCATCCCACGGTCGTGGAGAATACACATTAGTTGTTTAAATACCCCTCACACACCAAAAGGGCCCTTGGTGTCATGCTTCATCATGGGGGTCTTCCTGCCCCTCTACGGGACAGGGCGTGCTACGACCTACGTTTACGTGGGAGCACTGTTGTTAGTGAGACAGCTATGTGTGATGCGGGGGTGTGAGAGGAAGGGTCAGGAGTGAATAAGGAGTGAATTAAAAAATACCTGGCTCTCTGGTCTCGAAAAATTTATTCTGCCGTTCGAGCTGGTATTAGTAAAAGGTGGGGTGAGGAGGGTGTATGCCTCAATGAGCTATGCCTCCTAGTGGTGTCGACATGTTTCGAAGCTTCCCCATGCTTCTTCGTCAGGACCTTAAGGATCCCTTCCTGCCACTAACTGTGTTGTGTTTAAAACAAAAATTGTAAGAAAATGAAATGAAAAAAGGAAGTAAATAGCCTCCAAGAAGTCGTAATGCCTTAATAGGTCTTACATAATCCTATCAACCTAAAGGGAATAAACATAAGATAAAGGCATATTAATTACGTAGGAAGTAATTCAATCCATCGTGTGAGTACGGTGATCTGTAAAAAAGGTGAAGAGTACTGGTCTCTTAACGCTATCCGTAACGTTATCACGTGATCTGTGATGAAGGCACTGTGTGACAAATGAACATACAACATTAGACATAACAAACATACAACAAAAAGCACACACTCTATTCAGAATGGGACTGAAATCCCGCACTAGTTCAGTGTATATCCATGCCAGTAAAAAGATCCCCAAAGTATGGACATACTTGCTAAAAGGAGATAAGTAACCTCATGAGCTCATGGACCGAGTGGTGGGCGTGCCAGGTAGGCTACCTATATGAAGGGAGGAACGGGAGAGGAAAAAGTGGTCCAACGATCAAAATGTTAGCGTTGTCAAGATATTACCTCGTTCACACAGAAGCGCCGTACTTACGACTCCAAGGATCAATGTCCCGCCAAATGAACCACCCCGGTCGGCTCCGTCGATGGAACTGAGTCGAAGGGAGCCCGTTTAAATGACTGCATCAATTAGTGTAATCGCGCCAAAAGGGTTAACGCCCAATGCGCGCTGACTCTGCAAACGGAGACCCGGAACCGGAAGGGGACCGTCCGGGTCACTCAGATCGATTGCCTGAGCCGAGACTGAAAGGAGAAGGACCCCAGGGGGAAGACAGAGGTGTCTTAACCCACTGCCTGCATAGATTCAAAAACTGATGGAATACAAAGGGAGCAAGTGCTGTAGTCACCTGGGATTGAGACCGGAACGGTCACCAAGAACGACTATCTGAGCCGAGACTTAAAGGAGAAGGACCTCAGGGGGAAGACATATGTGTCTCAACCAGATGCCTGCATAGATACCAAACTGATGGAATAAAAAAGATCGGATAAAAGGAGAGCAAGTGCTGTGGTCACCTGGGATTGGGAGTGTGTAATAATAGTGGGCAAGGAGTATATTAACTCACACTAACCTGATGTAAATAGAGGGATTGGCATAACTCCGCAAAGGAAAGGGAGAAGCCACAGTAGTGATGGGCTGAATAGCCGAACATCATCAGGGAGAATCCGCCAGAGTGCCAAGAATGTACAGTAATGTAGCAATGATTACAAGAATAAAAAATGAAAAATACAATCCTAAAAAAAGGGGGAGGGAGTGACAGAAACCTCACAGTGGTGAGGGAGAGGTATCGGATAGGCACAACCATGGAATGATCGCCCCCCCAAAAAAAATGGAAGCTCCAGTAAGGTTGTAGAGCTCATAGTAGAAAGCCATTCAGTCTGTAATCAGATCTCTTAAAGATGGAACTGGTTCCATGGTATATCATCATTTAATCCCCTTGTCTGCAGGTTTGATGATGTTCGGCTATTCAGCCCATCACTACTGTGGCTTCTCCCTTTCCTTTGTGGAGTTATGCCAATCCCTCTATTTACATCAGGTTAGTGTGAGTTAATATACTCCTTGCCCACTATTATTACACACTCCCAATCCCAGGTGACCACAGCACTTGCTCTCCTTTTATCCGATCTTTTTTATTCCATCAGTTTGGTATCTATGCAGGCATCTGGTTGAGACACATATGTCTTCCCCCTGAGGTCCTTCTCCTTTAAATCTCGGCTCAGATAGTCGTTCTTGGTGACCGTTCCGGTCTCAATCCCAGGTGACTACAGCACTTGCTCCCTTTGTATTCCATCAGTTTTTGAATCTATGCAGGCAGTGGGTTAAGACACCTCTGTCTTCCCCCTGGGGTCCTTCTCCTTTCAGTCTCGGCTCAGGCAATCGATCTGAGTGACCCGGACGGTCCCCTTCCGGTTCCGGGTCTCCGTTTGCAGAGTCAGCGCGCATTGGGCGTTAACCCTTTTGGCACGATTACACTAATTGATGCAGTCATTTAAACGGGCTCCCTTCGACTCAGTTCCATCGACGGAGCCGACTGGGGTGGTTCATTTGGCGGGACATTGATCCTTGGAGTCGTAAGTACGGCGCTTCTGTGTGAACGAGGTAATATCTTGACAACGCTAACATTTTGATCGTTGGACCACTTTTTCCTCTCCCGTTCATCCCTTCATATAGGTAGCCTACCTGGCACGCCCACCACTCGGTCCATGAGCTCATGAGGTTACTTATCTCCTTTTAGCAAGTATGTCCATACTTTGGGGATCTTTTTACTGGCATGGATATACACTGAACTAGTGCGGGATTTCAGTCCCATTCTGAATAGAGTGTGTGCTTTTTGTTGTATGTTTGTTATGTCTAATGTTGTATGTTCATTTGTCACACAGTGCCTTCATCACAGATCACGTGATAACGTTACAGATAGCGTTAAGAGACCAGTACTCTTCACCTTTTTTACAGATCACCGTACTCACACGATGGATTGAATTACTTCCTACGTAATTAATATGCCTTTATCTTATGTTTATTCCCTTTAGGTTGATAGGATTATGTAAGACCTATTAAGGCATTACGACTTCTTGGAGGCTATTTACTTCCTTTTTTCATTTCATTTTCTTACAATTTTTGTTTTAAACACAACACAGTTAGTGGCAGGAAGGGATCCTTAAGGTCCTGACGAAGAAGCATGGGGAAGCTTCGAAACATGTCGACACCACTAGGAGGCATAGCTCATTGAGGCATACACCCTCCTCACCCCACCTTTTACTAATACCAGCTCGAACGGCAGAATAAATTTTTCGAGACCAGAGAGCCAGGTATTTTTTAATTCACTCCTTATTCACTCCTGACCCTTCCTCTCACACCCCCGCATCACACATAGCTGTCTCACTAACAACAGTGCTCCCACGTAAACGTAGGTCGTAGCACGCCCTGTCCCGTAGAGGGGCAGGAAGACCCCCTTGATGAAGCATGACACCAAGGGCCCTTTTGGTGTGTGAGGGGTATTTAAACAACTAATGTGTATTCTCCACAACCATGGGATGCATATTGAGTAATCGGGAGATCTCTTATACCCGTGGGTGGATCCCTTTGTTTATGAACGTGAAAAGGGGGCAGGGTGGACAGTTCCTGACCCCCTAGCCTTTCTCAGGGGGTCCCAGAAGGACCTCCAAGGGCCAAAATTTCCTTTAATTTTTTTGCGAAAAACCGCGGAGTACGCGTAGCGTGCGCGTACGGTAGAAACGGAAAAATTCCCACAGCGCGCGTACGGTACGCGAAGCGCACCGTGCGCGTACGGTACGCGCACGGTGAAAAACCTTAAAAAAAAAAAAATACATAACTTAGCATTTAAAAAACCGTACAAATTCACTGAAAAAACCATAGGTTTCACACACGTTATAGTTAGGAATTAGCATTTAAAAAACCTTGCAAATTCACTTAAAAAACCATAGGTTTCACACATGTTATAGTTAGCTGGACATTTCACTTGTGAAAAACCATTGAAAGTCCCCCGTTATTGTTAGTGCAGGCAACTATAACTCACGCGACCGCAATCCTCTGCTGATGACGTCAGATATTACATCACTGATGACATATGTGTCTTTCTGAAAAAAAAATATTTGTAATATATGTTTAGCTAAAAATTAATGGAAGAAGACAGTGATGTAATATCTGACGTCATCAGCAGAGGATTGCGGTCGCGTGAGTTATAGTTGCCTGCACTAACTATAACGGGGAATTTCATTGGTTTGTCACGAGTGAAATGTCCAGCTAACTATAACATGTGTGAAACCTATGGTTTTTTAAGTGAATATATATATATGTACACACATACATACATATGCATGTACATATAGCCCGCACGTTTAGTGGAGACATGGACTAATCCACATAAGTAAAGCCTCTGTGAGCATCAGTAAGTAGCAGATAGTAGTTGTAATAGACTGTGACAGGGCAATGGAGGTGGGCCCCTCTCATGATCTAAAAAAAATCCTCGTGTCTTGCTTCATAAACCATCTGTTTTCTTCTCACTGGGTGACGCTGTTTTTTCTCATCTTACCTCCCTTATCTGCCGGTTTCTGTTTTTCCAGGCGTTTGTTCCCTCGGCCTCTGCGCTAGCTTGCCCGGATGCTTCTTCCTGATTGGCGGAGTGGACACCGGCACATTCACTTTGCAAGGCCATGAAAACAGGCGGCAGGTGTTCTTTCTCAAGATGTGCTGTTCAGAAGGCCCAGCCATGGGTAAAGAGGGCCCTTCAAAGTGAAAATGTAAATATCATCTCAACGGATTGTTTGAACACCTACAGGTTTATTGATCCAGTATTTTAACTTCTGAGAGATATCACAGTGTTCATAGATTACTGTACAACATAGAGCTGTGTCTAACAGGCACATGCATCAAAGCTATTTGCGATCGCAAACGGCGCGAATCGCAAAAATCGGCCGTTTGCGATCGCAAAAATAGCTTTTGCGATGCATGAAACAACTTGCCACTCGCAATTTAAGAAATCGCAAATTATTGTGATTTCTTAAATAGCAATTGCATTTAAGGAATCCCTAATTGCGATTCCTTAAATGCAATGCATTACAGTTTACAAAATAGCGATTTCGCTATTAGCGTGAGCAAATTACCATGAGGCTGGACCTCATGGTAATTTGCGAAAACTTAGAAAAATGCACTTCTTTGCATTTTACTAAGTTTCATGTTGCCCACACACATGCCCTTAGAGCATGTGTGTATGCAACATTTGTGCAGAGTGAACATACATGGGTGCAATAGGGTGTCATTTTGACACCCTTGCACCATCGAAATTGCGGGAGCAATTTGCGAGTACCTACTGGTACTCGCAAATTGCTCCCGCAATCTCTAATTCATTCCTATGGGCCTGGAGGCCCATAGGAATGAATGGGAAGACATTCCTTAATTGCGACTCGCAATTTGCTAGTCGCAATTAAGGAATTTGTGGGAATCGCTATTTCTTTAGCGATTCCTACATGCATAGGGTTTTGCTATTCCTTAATTGCGATTCCTTAATAATTGCTATTAAGGAATTGCAAAACCCTATGATGATGCATGTGCCTGTAAGAGTGGGGCGTCCCTGCTAGTGAGTGCATGGAATGCCAGAGAACCATGCAACGAATGACAAATTCATTGTCCAAACTCTCACTGAGAGCAACATGTTTGATGTTCTCTAAGAATAAGCCAGTTAGTTTATTGTGAATAGAATTTATGATTCTTAAACCCGAATCAAAATAAAGATTCCAGTTAGCCAAGCCAATAGATAATGGTTCGACTATTTGGTTGTTGGGGAATGGCGTCTAATGGCGCCAAGAGGTATTCTTTGACATTTGTATTTCACGCTGGAACCTTGTTTTTTCCACTGGCACATTTTCAAGTTGGGAGTCTACAGAGTGAAGACGTATGGCTGAAGTGTGTGTATATTTCCGACTTTCATGAGATTCACAAAAGCACACGTAGAAATGCTCATACATTCTCAACGTCTACTCCTGCTGCTCAACTGCTGGCTGTTTGGAGGGTGAGAATTCCCATGAATAAGAGGTTCTTAAAAGAGCATTAGTATATCAAGCAGTTTTTTTGTTCTCCAGCAAGAAAACATTTTCCTGCTGGAGGAAATCCTTACCTTCCACCCCATAAATTTCTCTTCTCATTACATACGTAAGTACTTTTCTTGGGACTAAATTTGCATGTGCAAACAGGGTGGACACAGTATGTGGGAGGGTGTGTGAAGGTCCACAGGTCATATCTTTGCTTGTTTCACCACCTTCCTGATGGCCCCTCACCAGCCCCCTCCGTGGAATCCCAGATGCTTCCACCTCCAGCTGCGAAATGTCAGCCATACCCATGGAATTTTCCCTAGGAATACTTTCCATCCACAGAGGTAAACGCCTGTCTATCCTCATTTCAGAAATCACGCTCTGCCATTTGTGATCGCAGATAGGATCATTTTGCACACATCCTTAGCAGGGGGTCCTGATTCACAAAGCCACGTGCACACCTCAGCTATACTTAAATAGAAGGATTCATAAGTGCAATTTCTAATTTGTAATTCACAAAATTCTGTTCTGGTTTGGCATGGAAACTGAGTGAACACCCATACTCTTGTGAGATTGTGAGTAGTCACAAGTTTATCACACCCAATGGCCTGATATTTACTTATTTCTAGGGTGGGGGCAAACCCCTATCCAGGGTGGAAATCTGAGGGAACACTGCCAAAACTGGAAAGTGTGTGGGTGTAGGCTTTTTCCGTGGAAAACAATATTTTCCATGTAGAGAACAAGGAATAAATGTTACTATGTGCTGATGAACATTTTCTAGGTGGCCATTTTGAAATGCGTTTGTTCTCGTTCTTTGTCACTCTTTAGAGTTCCAAAATAGTGAACGTCTCGGCTATTTTGGGATGGTGAAGAATGTGAAAACAATTAGTAAAACATGACTGCTAACGAAGTGCCCGCAGGACCTGCGGCGCACTGCAAGCTGCAGCAAGTTGCCCAGGACCAATGAATGGGGGAACTTCTCAGCCCTTGCAAAGAAAAAGAATAAGAAAAGAGATAAATAATGTTTTTTTAAGGGATACCTTGGTCAACCACAGCTTTCACTGTTGTGGACTATTTTTATAGCAGCTGCGGAGATTGCGCACAAGCAAAATGCCATTACTCATAGATAGTGGAGGCAATGGCTGAAGCGGGTTGACCCACTTCAGCGATGAAGTGGTGGGTGTGAGCAAAATGTGAATGACAGTTTCAGTGACAAATGGACGAAAGCTGCTGCCCCAAAGCCCCTCAAAGTATGTTTATCAGAATCAGGAGTTCCTAAGGAAGACCGCCATCTTGCTCCCCCATCAGGCCTGATGAAAGGCATTTTTGTGGTGGAATTCATACCTTTGAATGTGTAACAAATTGGGTTGTTGGTTGCCCGGGGTGTAATCCCTGGTCAAGCAGCAACCACTATACTTGTCAGGGTAAGGCACAAGCAAACCTCAAATTAACCTGTGCTCACGCCCTTGGTAACTTGGCACTGAGCAGTCAGGCTTAAATTAGACGCGATGTATACAGTATTTCTGCAACAAATCAAACAGTAAAACAGTGAAAACACACCACAAAAGGAGCCCACCACAGATTGATAAAAATAGAGGAGTTTTTAATAAATGAAACGGGACCTAAACAACAAAAAATTAAATTAGTAGACCTGGAGATATTTAATTTTAAAGATCAGGAGACGTTTTAAGGCGTGGGCAAAGTGGGTCCTGGCCCAGAGCCCCAGCCTTTCAGGCCCAGCTGTGGAGCTTCTTGACATGATGACCATGAGCAGTTCTTAAACAGATTGTTTTAAATACTGTTTTACTTTAATTCATTTTTAATGTGATTGATATGACCATGCAATATCCACAATCAAAGCTTGTTTTAAATCAAGACAGGACCTTGCATGTGAAAAATAGGAGGGGGTCACAAAGATTATTTGCGATAATATTAGTGAGCTGCTACTGCATTAAAATCTTGAAAAAAATATGTCATTATCCCTGAATATTAGATGCAAACAGATTCAGAATTTGGACCACTGGGCCTGTTTACTGGCCAAAGAGGGCATGAAAGAGCTGAAACTGGATCATAATTCCAAAGTTATTCTGAATAGGGGACCCCAAAATATCTTTGGCCCAGGGCCCCTGAAATCCTTAAGATGTCTCTGGCCATAGTGAAAATAGCACCAAAATGTACAAAGCGCTAATGGAGATATCTGGTTGCGCCGGATTGGGACACTACATGCACTCGCTGCCGCCCTGTCCAGCTCAAGCTCCCCTGCCGACATACTTTGCCCACAGCTCTCAAATTAGCCACCCTGAACTGTCGTTCTCTCCCCAGACACGCGCTGCTAATCAACCATCTTATAGAAGATCATGAGCTTGACATCCTGTTCCTCTCAGAAACATGGATTACAAACCACTCGGACTCAGACGTCATCCTGGCTACTCCCCCAGGTTTCCTGGTACAATCCCAGCCCCGCCCTTTGGGTAGAGGAGGAGGCTTGGCGATTATTTACCGTGACCACCTCACCTGTAGAATCAATGACGCCCAGATCACGGACTCTGAAAGCCTCCAATTTACCATCCACGTAGGTCCGACCCACACACTAGTGGGACTCCTAATCTACCGCCCCCCCGGCAATACGAGCTCTTTCACTAGAGCTCTCCTTGAGACTATCGCATCTCAAGCCCACTCCACCCCCAACTTCTCCATAATAGGGGATCTTAACATCCATTTCGATGACCCCCTAGATACAGGAGCGGTTGACTTGATTGGAGAACTGGCTACATTTGGCCTCCACCTAGCTAACTCTGGTGCCACGCACTCTAAAGGCCATCTGCTTGATCCAGTGTTCACGAATGACACCACTCTTCAAGTCACTAAGTCCCTTCCTCTCCCATGGACGGACCACTTCATGGTTCCTTTCCGCCTCCCAGGAGTATCCAAGAAACTCCACAAACCCACCACCTATATTAAAGATAGAGCATGGGCCAGACTATCCCCAGATGATTGGACCAAAACACTGAATTCATCGATCCCGACCCCCTCGGAAGACCCGACTACCGCGGACAGTAAATTCAGAGCATGGATTACCACTTCCCTTGACTCCATCCTCCCAATAAAAACTCGCGAGAATAAGAACGATAAACCAGGATCCGCTCCATGGTACACTCCGGAACTCCGGATCCTCCGTAAACACTGTAAAAAAGCAGAACGGATATGGAGGAAAGACTGGCAGCACGCAAGCAAAGTTGCGTATCAGCAAACCGTGAGAACATACAAAGGTTCCCTAAAACTCGCTAAAGCCTCTCATTATGATACCAGGATTAAAAACGCTACTAACTCGGCAAGGGAATCATACCTCATCGTTAAAGAGTTACTGAAAAAACCTGTCCCACCCTCATCTAACACACCTCCTGTGGACAGAAGTAATGAGCTGGCCAACTACTTCAATGCTAAAATCGATCGCATTTTAACATCTCTGCCCCGTCTTAGCCTACCCAACAACAGGAACGCTGAGGGTTCCACTAACTACGCAGGAAATAGCGTGCTTCCCCAGCTCACCTCCTTTAAAGCAGTAACAAGAGACGAGGTAGAATCCACTTTAACCAAAATGAAAAGCGGATCCCCGTTAGACCCTGCCCCGATCAGATTCCTCAAAACTGTAGCCGCAGTCGTAGTGCCCACAATTACGGAGCTCATAAACACATCACTCTCCCAAGGCTCGGTTCCCCCCAGCTGGAAAAGTGCAATTGTTAAGGCACTCCTAAAGAAACCCCAGCTTGACCCAGCCGACATGGCGAACTACAGACCTATTTCTCTCCTCCCTGGTATCAGCAAGATGGCCGAGAAATTGGTCAATGGCCAATTGTCACGATACTTAGAAGCCAACAACATCTTACGGCAGTCCCAGACGGGTTTCCGTCCAGGTCATGGCACGGACTCCGCCCTCCTCGCCGTCATCGAGGAGGCGAGATGCATCCTGGATTCAGGAGGATCAGTGGCAGTGATCCTCCTGGACTTAAGCGCAGCCTTCGACACAGTCAACCATCGTGTCCTTCTTCATCGGCTAGCTGCTGCAGGGATTGCAAGTTCAGCGCTCAAGTGGATAGAGTCTTTCCTCTCAGGGCGCTCGTTCCAGGTGTGGGATGGCAAATTCCACTCTGCCACCCTCCCCCTCACGAGCGGGGTCCCCCAGGGGTCCTCATTAAGCCCAACTTTATTTAATGCCTACATGGCCCCCCTTGAAGATGTGGTCACCCCCTTCGGGATTAAAATAGTAAGCTACGCCGACGACACCCAACTAGTCGTCTCACTTTCCCAATTGGACAAACACCCGGACAATCTCCAAAACTGCCTTAAAAATATCCACACTTGGATGTGTGAGTCAGCACTCAAATTAAACGGGTCAAAGACCGAGGTCATGTTTCTGGGCAAGCAGTGGTCCACCATCCCTCCTTCGGTCTGGCCAGCCGTTTTCGGGGAAATCCCCACCCCGAAACAGGAAATTAAAACCCTAGGAGTATGGCTAGAGCCCGAGCTGTCAATGAAGACTCAAGCTACCAAGACAGCAGGGACCTGCTTTGGCCTAATGCGCTCCATCAGGAAGATCCTCCCACTTCTCCCGCCCCTATCCAGGAAGCTCCTAGTACAGGGCCTGGTGCTCGCAAGGCTGGACTATTGTAACATGATATACCTCGGAGCACCAGAATCTACCCTGTCCAAACTCCAGCGAACGCAGAACGCAGCCGCCCGGCTACTCTGGAATCTCCCCTCCAGAGCATCAGCCAGGCCAGCAATCCAGGATCTTCACTGGCTTCCAATCCGCCAAAGGGTCGATTTCAAGACCCTCTGCACTGCACATAAGCTGCTTAACGGTTCCGGCCCAAACATCTTAAGAGACCTGGTTACTCCTTACAAAGTCTCCAGGTCCCTCTGCTCGGAGAATGAGAATCTGGCCAATGTCCCTAGACATAAGAAGACACGTTCGGGTGGCCTCCGCTTCTCGATTAATGCATCCACGAGATGGAACGCTCTCCCCCGTACCCTCCGACTGGAATCCAATCACCTGCTGTTCAGGAAGAAATTGAAAACGATATTGTTTCCTAAATAAAAACCCCCCCTTTTTGCCCTCAGGTTTGCCTTCAAGATTATAGCGCGGGGATGCCCTCGGGTCACCAGGCGCTTTACAAATCGCTAAAATAAAATAAAAATAAATAAATAAAGTCACAAGTTCAGGCTGACCTCGATGGGAGCCAGTCAGGCACGCTGAACAGAGTACCTTAAATCCTAGTGGGGGAGCATTGCGTGGATCCAGGTCAAAGATGCGCAGAGCAGCCGAACCGATGCATCGGTCCCGGGATGCGGCAAGGCTGTTGTGTGAGGCAGTGGCAGCTGGTAGGGAACGGGGTGGGAGGTGGGGTGGTTGAAAATATATTAAAAAAACACTTACCTTTTCTGACGGCTGCATCTCTCCTCCCCTTTTCTGCTCTTCCTGAATCCAGTCTGGAAAAAGCTGCAGGAAGTACCGGCCACACAGGCTCCCCTGAGCCAAATCACAATGCTGTAATGCAGCGTTGTGATTGGTCTGATCGTAGATCGGCGCTCAGATCGGGACAGGGAGCCAGTGCATATTCCCTACTAGGCAGTTCATTACAGCCTGGTGGGGAAAATGCAAAGTGCGTATGACTGCTTGGCCGGCTGAAATGGCTGGCCAAGCAGTCATGTGCACATAGTGTGCAGAGTCCACTCCTCCTCCCACCCTAAGCCACCAGCCCTGCCCCGCCCTAACCCAGCCCACAGGAGAGCCAGACCAATTTTAGAAAATTATACTTTGTTTGCATTTAATTGTAAGACCAAGATCTTCGTAATAAGATACGTGTGTTTTTAATTAGGAATACTTTTCACTTTGAAAAATCGACACTTAGAAACTTTTCAACACATTCCAATGTTATCATATGGGGAAACCAATATTGAAGTTAAACAGGAAACTACTGCACTTACAAATCCAGTCTTCAGAGCCAAAAGTCAGCAAGGCGGCGCAGAGAGGGCCGGGTGCAGAGATCAAAATCGGAGTCCTGCTCAATGCTTTACAATAGAGGCAGGGGTGCCTGAAGCCATTCTGCTTGCTGGTGAGTAGATCGGTTACAGGGGTCAAGCTTTGGGGTTAGGTTAAGCACAGGGGGGCCACAAAGCAGGACCAAACATACACCACCAGCAGCACAGGGGCGGCCGGGTGCAGGGTGCAATTTCGACGTTGGACGCTCAATGCTTTTCAATGAGGATTCTTCTTACGACACAGAGCCGCAGGCGTGGCACCGGAGGTTGCAAGAGGAAGACCACTGACAGCAGAGGTAATTTGGGATGTATGAGATCGTAGGGTCACCGTCAGTTCAGCTCACCAAGGCCCAAGGGCTTCAGGTGCAGGGGTGCCTTTTGATGTTGAAGTCTCCTTATCGGAGCCGGTTGCAGTCGGGGAGATTCAGACTGCAGGCACCATCTTGGGGATCAGGAGAGGTCAGCCAACAATGGACATGTCAGGATTGCTGGGGAATCTTTACTGCACTGGTGAGCCACTCAGACTCGGCCTGTGGGCGTTGGGTGTGGAGTGGGCAGGAGACACAGATCCGCCTGGATCCGAGGTCCGTGGAGTAGGTTTCATCACGATGGGGCCGCTGTCCAAAGGAGAATGGAGTCTTTTTCGAAGGCAGCAGTCCTCCCAGGGGTTTCAGAGGTCGCTGGCTGCAAGACAGGTCTCAGGTTTGCAGAAGCTGGAGACAGACCTATAGGGCTGGGGCCAAGGCAGTCGTCTTCATTCTTCTCTGCAGGGTCATCGTCTTTCTTCAATGGTCGTCGCAGATCTGGATTCTAGGTCTGAGGGAGGCACCTAAATATTACATTTAGGAGGCATTTTGGGGAGTACGGCCAATGGCCACCTCACCTGGGATGACTACACCCTCTATTTTGCCACCCTCCTGTGGGAGGGGGGCATAGACCTAGCCCTGATTGGAGGGGTCTCCCCATCTTCAAGATGGTGGGGACTGAAAGTTGTGTTTCACCTCGCCTCCCCCACCTTAGGGGTGGGGTTAGCAGAGGTGGGCACACCTCCTATTATTTTACATTTTTCCCGCCGGTTTGCCAGCCCAAAGTTGGGTTCTAAACTAGGGTCTGCCATTTCCTGCTAGCAGCAGAGGCTGGGGGTCGCATTACAAAGGCAGCAGGCCTTTGAAGCACCCGTCTATGAGCACTGGCCCATCCTAAGGGAGGAGAGCAGCGTCTCTCTACTCAGGGGTCCAGAAACATGTCTGGTGGTGGCTGGCTGCCTATAGCTGGCCATAGCCGGTCATAGCCCACATCAGGGTTTGACAGGTTTTCACGGGGCACCTCACTGACATCAGCGTGGATTTATTGAGAGGAGTAGTTTGGGACCAAACACTCCTGTTTATCAGTGAAGCCTTCAAGTTGTCGAGTTTCCAGCCCATGTACTCTCTATGGCTTCACTGGCATTTACAATATTAGGAAATGGACTCCAATATTGTAGGGGATATCTGCTCATGCAGATATGCTCTCGCCTGTGGTATAGTGTACCCTGCCTTAGGACTGTAAGGTCTGTTAAAGGGGTGACTTACCTATGACTTCAGGCCGTGCTAGTTGGCATTGGACTAAGACTCGACTTTGTTGTTTTCTCCCTCACAAGGGCATGCAAACTGCAAAGGCAGTAGCATGGTCACAGTAAGGTGGGGTCCCAGGGGACCCTCTTCAGCTTCCAGGCCTAGGTACTCAGAGTACCAGTCACTAGGGACTTACAGAGGGCAGAAGTGCCAATTAGGGATTTGTTTTTAGGGAAGGAGCACTGGCACAGGGGACCTGGTTGAAAGAACCCTGTGCCCTACATTTAAAAAAACATCAAAACCAGGCAAAAAGTGGGAGGCTAACCATGCAAAAGAAGCACTTTCTCACACATTACAATCACTTCATTTACAATATCGGTGATTGGTACACTATCGCAGAAGTGTGACCTACCATTAAAACATTCAGGAATTTGAGTTTGCAGCTTTTTGCAGAGCACCCCGACATCTAAGGAGGATGTACTGCTACCCTGATAGCACAAGACCTTTCCAGAAGACTGCAATAACTATATTCCACAGAACCAGACTCACCAAAGATAGTACGTTTCAGGGGCCTCACAAACTAATTCTGGAAGATTTTGTACTATTTGAAATCGAATTGTACTCTATATAAGATGAAGCTCACAGACCGTGTAACTCTGAATCATATGTCTTTCAGTCTTAAAATGTGATGGCTAAGGCCCTGTGGCCAGCAGCAGCTTTCAGGATAAGCCTCAGTCAGTGTCGAAGCTAGACTTTTTGGTGCCGGTGGCGCCCCCTAGGTTTGACGCCCGACGGCGGCCCCTTGTAGGAGCGGGGGGGGTGCTGTTGATTCATGCGTTTGCCTCCCCCAAAACTTGTGTGGCCCGGGGCGAACCGCTCCCCCCCCACCCGCCCCTTGCTACGCTACTGGCCCCAGTGACATTCATCTGACAAGGTCATTCCACCATGTTAGCAGACCCGGTCTCGCGGGATAGTGCCACAAGGCCAAGAGCTCCTAGAGTGATGCTGTTGAATATTTGTCATAGCAACTGCAAACTTGTCCATCACATATATTGACTGGGCATTGGATGTCTCTTCCATTTAAAAGAAGGAAAATCATCAATAACCAGATGCAGGCAGAATAAGTGTATATGTTGATAGCATTTCTGCAGTGCACTCTGCTGATGGATTCACAACAGGAGGCAGAAAAATGCTTTACAAGGCAGTGGCACAAGGCTAAAAAAAATTGGCAGGCACAGAATGCTTAAAATGAACATTTGTCATCTTATGTGTAAAGGAGAGTGTTATCCTAGCTTAAAGGCTGCAGCTACTAAGGACAGATGTTCATTTCTGTCATTGCAAGGGTGCAAACACGTGCCCGAGGAAGGGGCACTGGCGGCAGGGGCAGATTATACAATATTAGGAAAGGCTGCATGAGAAGGCGATATGTCCTTCCACCTCCTTGCCAGATCAATTTTTTTGTTTTCATGAGTTTGGCTCCCAGACGCCCATATCCTGCATCTGCTAGATCACAGCACTTCCCATAGTATGGTGCATCTCAGTGGTGCTAGTGGTGAGTGGGCAGCAAAGTGTACTGATTATCACATTAGTACAGGGTTCGATTGTAATGTCCTAGAATGCACCTACACACGATGAAAGGCTGGATTCGGATGCAGGTGGGCGGCCTTCTCTTCTCTAACAGAATCAGTGATGAGCAAGAGGGGCCCCACCTGTTAGTCTCCAGTCTAAAGTGGACAATCATTTGATCCTTGGCTCTGATGACAAATTATTGAATTTATAATATTGATTTACAGTCACTGACATTCAACAGTATTGTTAAAGCAGTCTGTTTTCACTCTCCCTCTCCTGGAATCCTTATCTCCAGTAACATATATTAGATTTGAAAAGCTATAGAACACCTATGCATGCTGGGAGAGGTTTTTATGGGTTTCTATTTTGTGTATCATTAACAATGTGCATAATACATTTTCGCATGCGATTCCACATGTACCTAGTGATATAGTACTGTTCTTTTGTAAACGAATTTCCTATGATGTGCAGAAATGCACCTTTCTGATATATGTTAACTAGACCACAAATCGACTGTACACGCCTTCTTGTTCAAGATGGAAGTCATAACTGCCACTCATCCTGCTTCCCCTCACCCACCTTCTCTCCTCTAAACTCCACAGCACACAGTAAGCTGAGATGTACTTGTTTATTTCCACTGTTATTGTTATTCTGCTCTCAATTAACTTTTTCAGCCCAAATTCAGAGCATTTCCCAAGGTCCTTCTGTTTGTTCATTGTGTCCAAGTTATCCACATAACCCATTACTGTTAATGTATCATTGGTGCTGAAGAATTATTAATCTAGTGGGATAGTGCTTGGGTGTAAAGGTAATATTACATTTTATTTTCATGTGCTCTGATTTGCTAATAAAATGCTACATTTGCTTATACCACAGTGAGTCTGCAGATCCTGTAATTTAATTTGTGAAAATAATGCATAAATACCCCTTGATTATGGAGGTGCACTAGAAATTTTGAGGCAACTTTCCCGTTCTTCTAGGGGTGATGTCTGCTACTTTCCTGGTTTGCTGCCTTAGAATGATTTGATTTTTGCATTCTCTGTATAACTCTGCATTGAAATCCTTCATGGCATTGAGTCTGTCTTGCTTTAATTTTTGAATTCTGTAATACATTTTTTTAACTTTTCCATTGATCTAGAATTCGACTATTGAGTCCGCCCATTTCCTTAAGGAATTGTATTTTTGTTTCTTGATGCTTTCGGAGGTGCCTTAACGTGGGGGCACATTGCCTCATGAGATTGAGGTTTAACACTGTCTCTGTCTCCAATCTAGTGAAATGTGGGAACTCTGATTAAAGGACATTTTTGAGTGTCTACATTTTAGAATACCATTTTGCTACCACAATACTGCACTTATCCTTCTTAATTCAAGACTTTTGGTGTGTTCAGTCCCACTGTTGCCACGATTCAGAAAAAGGAATGTGTTAACATGTATGTGGAAATGGTCATGTGAACTTCAGAAAATGACAACTTAGGAGCTACATATTCCAAGGTGGACAAAGGCATAGTTGAGAGTATACATACGACGAGAGACTAAAGGGGACATCCAGGGAAAAGATAAAGCAGTTATCTTTGCCCAGTCCTGTATCGCTAGCAATCACCAATCAAAATAGGTGCTCTGGAATGTTGCTTTCTTTGATGAGTCTGCTTGGGTTTGAGATCTATTGTGAGTGTATCTTTAGTTATTTCTGCTTGAATATATTGGGAAATGTTTTAGCCACATCGTCATGTAAAAGCGTTAGGGGACGTGACAATGTATAATAGATGTATTTAGCCAAATGTATAACGATAAGTTTCGGTTTAGTGTAATGTATTAGACTAAATGTGTAACTCAATTGAATTAATTCATGTATGTCATTTATCCACGTATGTGAAAGTAAAGGCACTAATGTTAGAATGTAATTTAATAGTGTGTTTAACCTAGTAGAGGCCTGGAGTCACATATATCGTTAAGGAGAAAGGCCTGGTATTTCTTATGTTAGCTGAATGCGGTAGGCCGCACGTGATTTATTCTAGTAGAGGTTTTGGGCTGCAGTAAATTACAAAGTTAAAAGATGCGAAGTATTTCTCCATCCCATGATCTCACCGCAGGTGCTAGGACAGTTGGTTCGTTAGTAAAAAGGTCTTTGTCTAACAGTTGAATTATGAAGAAAGCCAGACATGGGAGTGCATTGGAATGTGCCAATCGCAACTCCTCGTGCCGACGGTGTCTGGGACTCAAGGCCAAGCTGATGGACGATGGAAGATGGACGTAGCCGAATGGAAAATCACTGGAAGAAGACCTGGTCGAGGAGGTGTGCCAGAGGGCGTGTTCTATGTTTTGGGGTTTCGTAGTAGGGACAGCGCCCCGAGGGTTGAGCAGTTGAGAGTAGGACAGCCCGAGCAGAAGAGAGTAGCCCAGAGCAGAGAGAAGAGGTAGGCGAGGAGCTAGAAGGAGCATTTTTAGATCAAGCTCTCCAAGTGAAGACTTCTTAGGAAGTTCACTTCTGACACCTTTTCATGATTTTTGGGTCTTCAGGGAATGTTAAGCAGGGACGTCATCCAGCATAGAGTAGGGACAGAAATGCTTTGGTTTAATGATTCCTAATATCGACATTAGCTTTGTAGTTATCTACCTCATGCTTTTAAGAAGCTGTACTTTTGTTCATATTTAGTCGTATGCGGATTCTTCGTAGAGTGGCATTTGTATTAGTACCCATTTACCTGTTGAGCCTTGTGCTAAGGTGCTTGTATCTGCAGATGTTCTTTCTGATAATAAAATCCCGATAGAAATAGCAATTGGCTTCCGAGTCTTCCATTATGTCAAATTGCGGGAAGTATTCTTTGATAATTGTATTTGCTCCCTCCACGCTATTAGGCAAGTAAAAAGGTTCAGTCGACCAGAGTGGGTTCTTGAGATAAATGGATACAAGAAAATTGGGCCCCAGCAGTTGGTAGCAGAGTCGGATGGTTACTTCCGATAGCGAGGGTTGATTAGATAAGATAAGTGATCCTTGAGACCCGTAGACGATAAGTAATGGTGAATCGTCAGATGGTGACCAGCAGACGACGGCGGATGATGAACATAGACGGCGAATAGCAGTGCGGCAGGAAGCAGCAGTTCGTGGAGTGAGCATGAACAGGATGAGATGCTGTAGATTGCGGTGTTGATTTTGTGTGATGTCTTGCGGAGTTAGAGTGAATGTTGAGTGATTGTGAGATCAGGCTGTGAGCGCGCGCAGCCCGGGAACTGTGGTGTAGAAGACACCCGTGGTAGATTTTGTTGACCACCCAAAGGAGATCGTGAGGTACCATCGATCACCTGGACCGAGATAGGGGGAGCGAATGTGTGAGTGCATGACAACTCGACGCTGGTCGTGGGTTGCTGTATGTGGATTTGAGTATTTGTAACCTATCAGAGGCAAACTGTCTGGTCGGACGGGGACAGACAGTTGCCGACCGAGGTCAACAATTTCGAGAGACTGTGGACGAACAGTCAGAGGCTGTGGACGGACAGCCAGAAAAATAACTTGTTTGGGACAAACGGTTATTTCAGTGTATGAATGGGACGAATGCAGGCGTGAAACGTAAACAGTAAGGAGAGGGAACTGCTGCGAACAAGGAAAGGTGACGTCAGAGAGTGTCGCGCTGTGATAGGCCGGTTGGTGTTAGTCGCGCTGTTATTGGAGGGTTTCACATCAAGAGATAAACAGTGTGTGAGACCGAATTTTATCAATCAAGAAGTGTTTTAAAGTTTTTCGAGAAATGTGTAGAGGCGATAAGCATGTGGTTACTCGAGAGGGAGAAGAAGCCCCTCCCGAGGATATTCCAGCACATTACATGGCAAAGAATGTGGGGTTGCATACAATCATTTGGCTTGAGAATTGGCATAAAATGACCCAAAGTGAAGGGGAATTAGCATTCCCGAGGTATGGTTCGTTCAGGCTAGCAGTGTTGTACCAGTTGAAATCCGTAATGGCGGGGTTACGACCTTTGCCAAGGCCAACACAGTTCGAAGCACTACATGCGTGGATTAGATCAGCGCATGATAGGGATAGAGGGAGGAATCAGGAAAGAGTGAAAAAGTCGATCAGGGCTTACCAAGATGCTAGATGGGACACGGTGGAGAAAAGATGGCGGGTACAGACACTAGAGGGAGAGAGACTTTATCCCTTATTGATCACATCAGAGGGAGTAAGGAATGTAAAGTCAGAAGACGAGGATGAGAGTGAGATAGACGATGATTTATTGGAAAGATTATTGTCAGAGAGACCACCTCCATATAACCCAGAGGTACCAGAAGAGACGTTGGTCCAGATAGACGATGACAGGAGAGTAACCTTCCAACCAGAGACGAGAGTAGAAGGAAGGATCTCGATAGGAACAGAGAGTACGAGGAGCCCGTCTGAGGGCTGAGAGAGAGGGGAGGTTACCGGATGCCTTTAAGGTACCGGTTACCATAGGACCCATCGTTTTGATTTATCACCCAGATAGAGAGGAGGGTGAAAACCCAGGGCAGACAGCTGAGGGGGGTTAGGAGAGAGGTCACTGAGAATGGCCTGGAGGGCGCAATGACCCGAAATCCGAACACTATACAATGGAGTACACCCTTGCCAGCCATGTCAGATTCCTCAGGGGAACAAAGAGAACAGAGACCCGAGAGGTCGAGGTCCCTGATGGAGTCGAGATCAGATTTACGATCATGGGTACCGCCACAGAGAGGCCAGGACCCAAGGGTAAGAATGGCAGAGAGAGAGCAGGTCGGCTTCAGAGATCAGTCCGCTTCAAGGGAAATGTTCCGAGAAGGGAGGCCGCAGGATCAGGAATGTGAGGAAGACGATAGAGGAAGGGTTGTCTGCCGAGAGGTGCTGAGAGGAGCCCTGGGAGCCGGGATGATAGATGTAGTGAGGTTAAAACTTAAAAGCAGAAGTGGATGAAATAATAAGCGGAAGTTTATCCCTTGAAAGAGTGGTAACATATGTACCGGATGAAATACTTTTTGTGGCGAAGGATGTGACTCGGAAGGCACGAGTTGCTCATGAGAAATTGTCAGAATTGGCTAGACGATACGAGGTAGATTTGTCTAAAACTAAAGCACTGCAAGGAAACCATAGGTTGCAGTACAGTGACCAGGAATTGGAGGAGAAAAGGGTCGTCGGATTAAGGGCCCATAGCAGAGATTTGATCCTGGCCATGCGAATATGGATGACCCTTGATAAATGGGAAGAAAAGTGGTCTAGGAAGAAAAGCTCCAGAGGAATGATAGGAGGGACCCCACCTCCGGGTGGAGGGCAGGTAAAGGTAGGGAATTTCCCTTTAAGGGAAGTGCAGAATGGAGGATACGTGTACGTACCCTGGAGCAGGGGCGATTTGGCGGCATTTATCAATGACTTCCCCCGGCTTAGGGAGAAGCCAGTAGAGTGGTATAAGCAAGTTGATCGTTTTGTTAAGATCTCAAAGGTACTGTGGACCGATCTGAATACTTTGTTCGACATTGTGGTCCCGGGAGATTTGTGGGCGGCATGTAAGACTGCCCTTGACTGGCCAACTCAAGAGCCTGAGAGAAATGTATACACAAATGGTCCATCACCGGCAGTAATGAGGTTGTATGATCGAGTGATTGCCTGGTTAAAGGAGAAGGTTTCACCCCAAGACATCAATTGGGTAAAGATAGACAGGACAGTGCAGGAACCTAAGGAGACGGTGCATGAATTTTACGAGAGACTCTTGCAGGCTTTCAAACAGTACAGTGGCCTAGACCCGTTGGACACGAAGGATATGGGACAGTTTGTCTCAAAGTTTGTGTTGGGATTGAGGCCAGAGGTTAGCCTCATGATACAGCAACATTTGATTTGCTGGCAGAATAAACCGGTTGATGAGATTTTACGGTATGCCCGATATTGCACTGATGAGATTGAATCCAAACATAGGAAATTGAAAGATAACTTGCTGCTTGTTCAGATGCAAACCGCTCAGGGACAGTCTAATGGAGGAGCATTGGTAAGGGGACAGGGGAATTATCAGGCAGGAAACCAGAATGTTCAGGGGCAGGGAAGGCCGAGGCCAGTGGACCCTAGAACAGGGATGGATGTGGCGATATTGAAAAAGACTACAGCATGTCAACAGTGTCACCAGATTGGACATTGGAGACGCGAGTGTCCCCTGAACCCATGGAATCAGGTGCAGCCAGAACAAGAGGTAGCTCAGGTCCCTGAGACGGAAGCGGTACAGACAGTAATCAGACCTAGGGTGATGAAAGGGGGGACTGGCGTCCCGCAGGTGCAGGTTCCCCAGCCACCCAAAATACAGACTGTACAGCAGGGAGCTCGCACTTATTTGCAGATGCCAATGTTTGAAGTGAGTGAGGGAAATGATATAAGCTTGTTGGCCCGATTAGGGTCTAACAGGGATGTGGACTGTATGTTTAGGGCCATAGAAGTAGATCAAGCAGGACCCTTTGTGGAAGCAGATTTTGACAGTCATCCTACGACCTTTCTGGTGGATACAAGGGCTACTAGATCGACTATAAGGTCAGCAGTGGTTCCACGGTTGGCCCTTTCTGGACAAAGTATCCAGGTTGTTGGAGTGGCAAATAAGAAGCTGGTTAGTCCATTAACGGAGCCAATTCCAATCAGGATAGGAAATTTCAGTGACCGACACCAGTTCGTGGTGTGCGACTCTAGTCCGGTTTGCCTGTTAGGAAGAGATTTATTGTGCAAACTAAACTGCACGATTTACTGTACCCCGAAGGGAGTGGAGGTACAGATGAGAGACGATGACGCGACCTTCAAGGTTGCGAATCAGCATGTGTGCGTGGAAATGTACCCAGCGTTAACGGTGGAGGAACTTCCAGTTGATCTGAGGAACTCAGTGTCCATCGATGTATGGGACCATAGTGGCGAGGAGATTGGTTTAGTCAAAGGAGTAGATCCAGTGAAAATCCAGATTAAACCAAATGTAGAATTTCCGAGGACACCCCAGTATAAGTTATCCCTTGAAACCATCGCAGGGATTAAACCTCTGATTGAGTCTATGATTAGGCAGGGAATATTGGTGGAGATTATGGGTAGCCCATGCAATTCACCTATCATGGGACTACAGAAACCAAGCGGAAAGTTTAGGATTGTGCAAGATTTGCGAAAAATAAACTAAATAGTTGTTCCATGTTGTCCAGTGGTACCGAATCCATCTGTGACCCTATTTCAGATCCCATGCGAAGCTGAATGGTTCACTGTGATTGACTTGTGTCAAGCATTTTTCTCGATTCCTTTACATGAGGACAGCCGATTTCTTTTTGCATTTAGGCTGGAAAATCGTGTGTTAACGTGGTGTCGTATCCCACAGGGGTACACGGAGAGCCCATCTATTTTTAATCAGATCTTGAAGAAGAATCTTGAAGGGCTTGTGTTGCCGCAAAACTCAGTTTTAGTGCAATACATTGATGATCTGCTCGTTGCGTCAGAGACGGATGACGCCTGCAGAATCGACACAGTTGCCCTGTTGAATTACTTGGGAGAGAATGGTCATAAGGTGTCTCCAAACAAGCTGCAATACTGTTTGAGTGAAGTACAGTATTTGGGGCACCGAATTGAGAAGGGAAAAAAAAGGTGTCTCCGGATCGCATTGATGCGATTCTGAGAATGCCAGTTCCCTCGACTCAGAGGGAGGTCAGAATGTTTTTGGGAATGGTGGGCTATTGCCGCCAGTGGATCCCAAACTTCTCCTTTGAAGCGAAGCCTTTACAGCGGCTGACACGAAAGGATGTGAGTGATCCGGTACCATGGGATGACGAATGTTTAAGGTCATTCTTGAGGCTGAGAGAAGCTTTATGCAGCGCTCCAGCTTTAGGGATGCTAGACTATAACAAGGCGTTTGCCTTATTTTGTTGTGAAAAGGAAGGTTGCGCATTAGCAGTGTTGACTCAGAGTCACGGAGGAGTCCGGAGACCAGTTGCCTATTTTTCAGCTACTTTAGATCCAGTAGCTTCTGCGTTGCCCGGATGTCTCAGATCCGTTGCTGCAACAGGTGTCAGTATCGAAAGATGTGAGAGCATTGTGATGGGTCATCCGCTTACTGTTCATGTGCCACATTCTGTTGAGTTGTTGATGACTAGGACTAAAACACAGCACCTCACAAACAACAGGTTGACTCGTTATGAGCAAGTCATCCTTGCTGCAGATAATGTGACGCTGAAAAGATGTTCTGTTTTAAATCCTGCTACATTGTTGCCTATTCCAAACGTAGATGATGATGGAGATTGTGAGGACCATGATTGTCTCGATGTGACTGAACTATGCACCAAACCGAGACCTGACATTGTCGATGAACCGCTCCCAGTTTCAGATGAGATTTTCTTTGTGGACGGTTCATGCTTAAGAGACAGTGTCGGTCGAATGAGAGCAGCGTTTGCTGTGTGTACCATCTCGGGGGTAGTTGAAGCCGCTTGTCTAGAAGGAGTACACTCCGCACAGGTGGCTGAGCTTATTGCGCTGACCCGTGCTTGTTTGGCCGCTGATCAGATTCGTGTAACGATTTACACAGATAGCCAATATGGGTTTGGTGTGGTTCACGATTTCGGACAGCTATGGTCCCAGAGAGGGTTCATGACATCTTCTGGTTCACCCATTCGAAATGGGGATTATGTACGACAATTGTTGGAAGCCTTACAAAGCCCAGAGGAAATTGCTGTTGTTAAATGTTCTGCACACACTAAGGAACTGATTTTGTGTCATTGGGTAATAATTATGCAGATGAAGTAGCTCGATTTTGTGCAGAGCAGGGATGTAATTATACTGAAAATCATATTGTGGAAGGCGAAGGAAAAACAGATTACACTGTGATGTTAGCCATGGCAGACTCATGGGAGGAACTGAAGCAGTTGCAAGATGGGGTCACCGACCAAGAGCGGGACAGTTGGATACGAGCGGGATGTGGAAAAGGAGAGGTGGATATATGGGTTTCGAGTGATGGACGTGCTGTGTTACCGGAATGTTTGTTGAGTCTCATGGCGAGACTAATACATGGTGCTGTGCATCTTGGCAGAGATGCGATGATGAGAATGTTTCGCCAAACGTGGTACAATCCGAAGTTTCGGACAGTAGCTGAGGCTGTGTGTCAAAGGTGTGTTACATGTCAACAGATGAATGTATGAAAAAGAACCGCTGTGACGTTGAGTCACATAGGTAGATCAGGTGGGCCTTTTAATAGGATGCAGCTGGATTTGATTGAAATGCCAAAATGTAATGGGTTGAGGTACATATTAGTTATAGTATGTGTCTTTTCCAGGTGGGTGGAGGCTTACCCAACACGTAGGTGTGACACACTCACCGTAGCTAAGTTGCTATTGAGGGAACTAATCCCGAGGTATGGTTTCCCGACCTCTTTTGAATCAGATAGAGGAACTCATTTCCACAGTGAAATTATGAAGCTGCTTTGTGCTGCTTTAAATGTAGACCAAAGATTGCACTGCAGCTACAGACCAGAGGCTTCTGGGATTGTGGAGCAAGTTAATGGAACTTTGAAAGCCCGAATGGCAAAAGTATGCTCTTCGACATCTTTGAAATGGCCAGATGCATTACCTTTAGTTCTCATGAGTCTCCGGAGTGTCCCTGATAGAAGGACTGGATTGTCACCCCACGAGATAATAATGGGGAGGGCGATGCGCTTGCCAGCAATACCTGCTACTGCCTTGATTAACATCACTGATGACATGATTTTGGACTATTGTGAAGGCCTGGCTGACGTGGTCCATTCTGTGTCTCAGCAGGTGCAGACAGCAACGGTTCCCGCTGCAAGCGACCTGTGCCACGACCTGTGCCCAGGCGACTGGGTGTTGGTGCGCAAACACGTGAGGAAGAGTTGCCTGTATGCTCGCTGGCGCGGGCCCTACCAGATAATCCTCATCACGAATACAGCAGTGAAGTGTGGGGACTGCCGAACTGGGTACACGCTTCCCATACCCATAGAGTTCCAGCACCCTTGGAAGAAACAGCCCCTCTTGAGAACGAAAATCCAGTTGAGGTGGCGGAGCCATCTGAGAGGGCAAGTCAAGCTGTAGGGGTTGCTGATGCTGCTGGTTGTGCACTGAACCAGGAACATGAAGAGAACGCTGAAGGGGACTCGGAAGAAGGAGAAGGAGCTGCGGGGGGCAGTACCGAGTCTGATTCTGCTGAAGAAGAAAGCAGTGCACAGGGTACCAGTAGGGAGCGTGGAGGTGCCACAGAAGCAGAAAGAGTTTGGCCCGTGAGTCAGAGGTGGGGAAACTTGAAATCGGCACCCAGAACAGATCTTGCACCAGTTTCTGAAGAATCTGAAGCAGAGCAAGAAGACGTAGATCGACCCCAAGGTGCTTTGAGAAGGTCGAAGAGAACCAGAGTGCCGTGCCAAAAGTACGCCTCACCGGAGTGGGCATACACTGTGACTGATGCCAAGTTTGTTGAACACTGGAAGATTGAGATCGATCACACTGGTCAACAGTCTCCCATTTCCGAGAGTGGAAGTGTTGCTGAAGATCCCAGGTTTGGAGATCGAAGGAGTATTGACCATCAATATTCCGATTCCGCCATTCTTGAGTATCATCCGTGGTCTGATTTTGGAAACGCTAGACTTCTCAACCTTTGCAGTCATACCCGCACCCCAAGAACTGACAACTCTTAAGCTCGAAATCCTGCAGGCGATCCTAGAGCTGTTGGGACCGGCAGTGATTCTGGATTGATTGTAAAGTAGCTGTACATAAAAGTTTGATAAGAAGATAACCTAGGCCCGAGAGGAAGAAGAATAAATTTAGGGATTTTCAGTGAAGAAACGAAGAAGAGTTAGGGAAGTCTTCCCGATCAGAAGAAACGAGAATTTGGACTTTGCTAAAGGTTCCCCCGGTTCAAGAGAGTGACTGGATTGTACTCATGGGCTGAGAAGGAGACTTGTATCCGTAGAGACTGTACTAAGCATCGAGAACATTTCAGAGATGGCGGAACCTGGGAATGCGCATCGTAGAGCCAAATTAGTGATAGGCACACTATTAGGAGTAGTGATAGCGGTTATATTAGTAGTAGTAGTAACTTCATACATGGTGGCCCATCGGCAGGAGGGGGAGGTACAGGGAGCACCCACACCTACCACCCCAGGACAGGGAGGGGTCACTATTAGGGATCAGAGAGCTCAGACGCTCGAGGAGAATCGGATGTTTCACATATCTTTGTCCAGAGATGATTTTAAACTTAATGCTTATGCGAAGTTGTTGTACGAATACGTGGATGCGATGGATGCGAAAGATTGTTATGTGTGCATGCAGTTGCCTGCTTCGGTAGACGAGGGTATTAGGTACCATCATCTTCCACTGACATATGGGATCTCTTGCAACTTAGTTGCTTAGTTTGTTTTATGAAAGGAAACAGTTTGAGTACTTTTTCTCAAATTATGACACGGTACTTCCCAAAGTTCCGGCATATAAGCATTTGAATAAGTATGACTATTACATGCCAGAGGATAGGCTCCAGAAGTATTTTAGACCGACTGTGAAGCTGGATACAGCATATGCTCATAGACATAATTTGACATGCTGGTTGTCCAAAACGGAAAAGAAGTTCATAGGTCAGATAGAGGATAGGTATAGAAAATTGACCCAGACACGCAATACAGGAGATAGTCCAGTGGATTGGACAGATGAGGAGAGATGGCATAAATCTAAGGGAAGTTATGGACCGATTGCATTGGATGAGGTACAGAAGGGGAAATTGTGTGTTGCCTGGCCTCAAACTCCCAAGGAAAAGGTTCTAGTGGGGCATAGTACGTGTGAACATACTTTTACTATGGAGGACTCTGCTAAGAATTTCTTGCAGAATACGATACAGGTGATTCCGACTGTGTACTATGTGTGTGGGAGAAACGCATATGTGATATTGCCTGCGAATTGGTATGGTACGTGTTACTTGGCGATTATCTTCCCAAAGATTTATCACACGGAAGATTTGAAGCTATTAGAGACAGGGTGCCATTCTAAGGTGCATAGAGCTGTGAATGCAGGGATGGTGATTGGGGATATATATGGAGTGACCATACCTAGCTTGGGAGTGGTTCTGAATGATGTAAAGATAAGAAGGTTGGCGACCGTGGTGGATGAATTGTCAATGAATTCAGCGAGGTCATTGCTGTTGGTGAATGGAGAAATGTTATCGATACGAAATATGGTTTTGCAGAATAGACTTGCGTTAGATGTATTATTAGCAAAAGAGGGCGGAGTCTGTAAATTGCTGAAGGTCCAAGAATGCTGCACGTATATTCCAGACAACAGTAAGTACTTGGCGAAGTACATTGTCAACATTACCACGATTCATAAGGAAATAGAAGATTTGACAGAAGAGAATGTGTGGGAAAAGATTAGCCAAGGATTTGGTCGAGTGGGGACTTGGTTTGCGAAGTTGGGAATGGGATTCCTGGGTTCTGTGTTGAAGCCCATCATAATTGCAGTGGTATGTGTGATCTGTTTGTGGGGACTTCTAAGAACCTGGAAGTGGTATAGAGGGAATAGGGCCGAAAGAGCCCTCAGAGCAAATGAACAGAGAATGGAGAGATTACAGGATCGTCAGTATCAGAATATCAAAAGGATCCGACATGGTGGGATGGTAGCGACTGCGGTTTAGATGAGTTTTAGGAGAAATGAGAATGCTGGTGTGATGACAGTTGTCATCAAAGGGGGGAACTGATGTAGCGCTTAAAAGTTTGAAATTTGTAGGGGTGCATCATATTCACCGTTAGCTGGCACCCGCATATAATGAGTTTATCTTTAGTTATTTCTGCTTGAATGTATTGGGAAATGTTTTAGCCACATCGTCATGTAAAAGCGTTAGGGGACGTGACAATGTATAATAGATGTATTTAGCCAAATGTATAACGATAAGTTTCTGTTTAGTGTAATGTATTAGACTAAATGTGTAACTCGATTGAATTAATTCATGTATGTCATTTATCCACGTATGTGAAAGTAAAGGCACTAATGTTAGAATGTAATTTAATAGTGTGTTTAACCTAGTAGAGGCCTGGAGTCACATATATCGTTAAGGAGAAAGGCCTGGTATTTCTTATGTTAACTGAATGCGGTAGGCCACACGTGATTTATTCTAGTAGAGGTTTTGGGCTGCAGTAAATTGCAAAGTTAAAAGATGTGAAGTATTTCTCCATCCCATGATCTCACTGCAGGTGCAAGGACAGTTGGTTCGGTAGTAAAAAGGTCTTTGTCTAACAGTTGAATTATGAAGAAAGCCAGACATGGGAGTGCATTGGAATGTGCCAATCGCAACTCCTCGTGCCGACAGTGTCTGGGACTCAAGGCCAAGCTGATGGACGATGGAAGATGGACGTAGCCGAATGGAAAATCACTGGAAGAAGACCTGGTCGAGGAGGTGTGCCAGAGGGCGTGTTCTATGTTTTGGGGTTTCGTATTAGGGACAGCGCCCCGAGGGTTGAGCAGTTGAGAGTAGGACAGCCCGAGCAGAAGAGAGTAGCCCAGAGCAGAGAGAAGAGGTAGGCGAGGAGCTAGAAGGAGCATTTTTAGATCAAGCTCTCCAAGTGAAGACTTCTTAGGAAGTTCACTTCTGACACCTTTTCATGATTTTTGGGTCTTCAGGGAATGTTAAGCAGGGACGTCATCCAGCATAGAGTAGGGACAGAAATGCTTTGGTTTAATGATTCCTAATATCGACATTAGCTTGGTAGTTATCTACCTCATGCTTTTAGAAGCTGTACTTTTGTTCATATTTAGTCGTATGCGGATTCTTCGTAGAGTGGCATTTGTATTAGTACCCATTTACCTGTTGAGCCTTGTGCTAAGGTGCTTGTATCTGCAGATGTTCTTTCTGATAATAAAATCCCGATAGAAATAGCAATTGGCTTCCGAGTCTTCCATTATGTCAAATTGCGGGAAGTATTCTTTGATAATTGTATTTGCTCCCTCCACGCTATTAGGCAAGTAAAAAGGTTCAGTCGACCAGAGTGGGTTCTTGAGATAAATGGATACAAGAAAATTGGTCCCCAGCACTATTTTAGGATTCTTTATAGGAATGGTCACTTATTCCCGACTATAAACTATCCCAAATATGGCAGACTAATTAAACTTCACTCCTAAAACTGAAAATGGCCATTAACAGTTGATTTTGACTGTCACAGTTAAAGTAAATTTTTAACAGGGATCCAAACTAAAGGGGGCTGCCTTAGTCTGAAACACATCTGCCCCTCCTCTTTCTCTGGTCAATGGGCCTCGTGACTCTGCCTATCAGATTCCCCTCTTTCCTGCTCAGGAATGAACAAGAGGTCAGAAAATATCCTTAATCCTGGGCATTGCAGCAAAGAGATACACCCCAGACTAACAGAGGGGCGGCCCTACCTCTGCCTCAGCCACATATAATCTGTACCTTTTCTGCTCACAGGCTCTCAGAGCAGCCTCCTGCTACACAAACTCACCTGGCATCTGTCCAGTCTATGGCACACACCTGTGCACGTAACTCTTTGTGACCCGCTGGGGTCATGTGGCCTCTCAGCTGGTGGTATTAGGAACCTAGGATGGGCTGCCAGTCCTTTCACTCTTCTCTTGGTACTTCTGTTCAACGCTTGTGCAGTTGTTCTTAATTCAGTTTCAATTTCATATGTTTACGTAAAATTAATTACAATTATGCAATACATTGTTTATTAAAACTATCCTTCTAAACTCCTATGATAAAACAATATGATTTGTAATTTAAAACTCATCCAAATAATTACTCCTTCAGCAAAGACGGAAATAGGGAAAAAAACATTATCAACTGGAGCCCTGAAAAGACGCATACGTGGTGCTGTGGTAATAGATCAGTCTCAGATAAAAATAAAAGCACCTCCCCAGGAAGGCCCTGACTATCCAAGGAAAAATCAGAGTCTCGGTTGGCATTTTGTTGGTACTCTTTACCCTTCAAGCGTAACAGGGCTACACCCATTAATTTAACCATTCATCATGTGAAGGTCCTCTCCCCTCAATGCATATTTTAGAGCGTCTATCGCACCCCTCTTTGTTAAAGAGTGGACTAAGCCATCTTTGTCGTTCAGGTAAGACAGCAGTGCAATTACCAATGATATGTATTAATTTTTTTTTTTTAACTTACGAACATCATGAGACATACAATAATGCATCCAATAGCAGAACGGTATCATGTCAGTTCTACACAGCAGAGAATGCAGCATATAGTGAACACAACAAGACTCTACAATGTATTAAACACAGGAGGGTATGATCATTGATAAAGAGACTGACAAGGGAAAGGGCAAATGCTATCTAGTGCCTTGACTGCCGAAATATGAAGAAGATGCAGCAGCAGGAGAATGAGGGGTTGGGCTCCGGGGGTCTGATTTCAGAGAGAGTAAATAAGCACGGAGGGGTTGCCAAATATCTTTAGGTCTAGCAGTGAGGGGGTTGTAGCATGGCATGAACTTCACTTTTCAGGTCACAGTATGCCATGCTATGTAGCATTGCCTTAATAGTAGGGCATATGCCACTGCCCCAGCGGAGTGCTATCTCTCTCTTGATGGAGCAAGGACTTGTTTGTAAGAGACTTGCTTGTACTCAATTCTCTCATCTAACTTATTAACATGAAATTTTAATTGTGCCTTGTGACTAATCATCACGCATTTCATAAACATAAAGGGTAGAGAAGCTTGCCTATGTGTTTACTACCCATTAATAAAGATAGCGGACTAAACGCGGCTGTAACAGGGAAAACTTTACTGCGCATGCGTCAATTGCATCTACGCAATGTGATGTCTATCAACTTGGAGGGAATTTGCTGCGCATAAGCAGAACGCATTAATATGACGTCTTTAAGACCCACATGCATGGCACCTGCTTTGCTGCTTAGAAAACGCTCTATTTACTAAAAGCTAATGCGTGGAAAGTACTAATAATTTAATTTAAGGGAAATAGAGTAGAGGTGGGTGGTATACAGTTTAAACCATTTATTTTTTAAAACAATATTTTCTCTTTTTGACCTTTCCATTAGTTCATAATTGGGTCTTCTCGTCATTACTTGAGTGTTCTGAGTGAAAGTCATCTGCGCATGTCCAACCGAGGTGCACCCGGAAGAATGACACGATTTTTGACTCACAGCCAAGGTCACAGACTGCTAAACCGTCGGAACCCAAACGTCAAGAGTTCAAATATTAAAGTCATATGGGACATTGTTGATAATTTGTGGCAGATATGAATAAAATCCGAATGAGAAAATAAAGAATGAATATAAATTAAGGGGATGGATTTATGAACAAAGGACAACTTGATGTGATGACCTAACACCCCTTGCCTGTCCAATAAGAGCTCCTAGTTTTACGATATTGCAACTTTTAGGGGGTGGTACATGAGTCCCAAAAGGTATAATTGGGGTAGATTAGTTAGTTAGAGTGTGTAATCGCTGCGGCTGAATGGAAGAGACCAGATCGATCGATGTGTGCGGTAGTGATGCGGTGAGCCATAGGTGCTGTTGGAGTGACGAGTGATGCTGATGAAAATCGATCCTACCTTAAGCAATTGATTAGAAAGAAGATCGCAGAAGAATCTCTAGGAGGAAGAGAGTGTCAGAGAGGGGTGCGACAAGTTCGTCGGTTCTAGAGAGGTCCACTATCCTGTCCTGATTCCCGTCCTGAAGCCTTTGTCGCCTGTTCTGTCCCAAGGGACCTTACCAGCACTTTGGTCAGGGAGTTGGTCTTCACACCATCTTTGGTAAAATACAATTTGTATATTTCTGATGTACTGCTCTCTCTATCCTCTCCGTTCTGAGCAAAATTCATTGCACTTAATCTGAGAGTGTATTTGATTAATTGAATTTTCCTTCTTTGATTGGTGGTGCCTGTAGTGTGCATTTGAGATGGTTCACTCACATTCAAAATTTAGATAAAGGTTTTTAAAACTTCTGTGCTTTATTTGTTTATAAAATCATAAGTAAATTAAGGTTATGTGCATTTTCACCATCAACTAGTTCCACCTAATTTGGTCCATCGACCAAATGGAAAGAACTTACTGATCAGGGAAAGGTTAGTTAGGATGAACAACTAATCTTGAGAAATTAATCAACTTATTATAGTGTTTAACTCTAGCGGTTTTACCAGATATTGTGTGTGTATGATTTGATGGGCCAGGTGAGTATATGGTTTTGCAGTATCTGTTGTTGGTGCGCCGCTCGATCAGTTTTCTGGTAGCAGAGCTATAGTTATTATTGACTAGTTTGGTGATGAGTATTGATTATTGATTTATGTTTTACCAAAAGCAGTAAGCGTCTCATTTTATATTGTCTGGAAAATTCCCAGGAAAGGAATAGAGGGTGGTAAATGGAAGCCACACTGCAGTGAGGTTACTCGTCTGTTGGAATAGCACTGGCTGGCAGTGTTAAATTAGGGACTATTTCGTATAAAAGTGAGAGTGATTGATAGCAGAGAGTTCGCTGGTGAAACTTTGGTCTTATATCTCCTAGTAAGAGTAACACCGAAGGAGCAGCAGGTTCGGCCGAGCTTGAATGAAGGGTAAACAGTGGTTTTATTGACAGTGAAAGGGGGGCAATTCTGAGTCTCCAAGAATAAAATTGGAATCTATCCTTTGGTTTTAGTGGAACAGGCTGAGTAGCAAATGTTTTTATATTGTTACTAGCGAAGAAATTAATGAAAAGTATTGAGAAATAAGTTTTCGTATTACCTTGTGAAAGGAGGGTCAGTCGTTGGAGCCGTACTGACGTCACAGAGTGCCGCACTGGGCTTGTTGGAAACAGCGGGTGTGTGTGACAAACGCAGATTGTAAAGGAGAGGTCAGTATTAAGGAGTGACGTCACAAAAGGCCGCGCTGGGATTGGTCAAGCCACGAGCGTGAGCCTGATTCTGATTGGAGAGGTAGAAGCCAGGCTAGGATTGGACAAAAGAAAATTGTATGTGGAATTCTGATTTGGCTGTTGTAGGGAATCGCCCTGATAGACGATTTCAAGGGTTTGCAGAAGACAATGTTATATCTCGGCCCTTACCCAAAATGTATAGAGAAGAGAGAAAAATGTCATTAATAAAGAAAATTAAGAATTTTTTTAAGAAAGATAAGCCTGTATTTACTAGAGAGGGAATTCTTATCCCGCCACCGAAAACACCTGCTTCATTTATGATGATGGAGAGGGGTTATCATACCTGTGTATGGTTGGAAAATTGGATAAAATACACCAAAGGTGATGGAGTGCTAGCTTTCACAGAACATCGTACATTCAATGGGGGAATTCTTCAGAGAATAAGAATGAATGATTTAGAACCAAGACCCAGGTTAACTCAATATGAAGCTTTGGAAAAGTGGGAGACTGAGTCATATGAGCTTGAGAAATCCAGAGGTGGTAGATATAAAGGATTTTCCCCTACATATTTAGAAAACGAAACATCTATTTGAGACAGGTTATGGAGAATCAGAGGATGAATTTTTGGAGGACATTTTAATTAAAAATCCTCCACCGTATAATAAAGGGACCAGTGGAGTAGTTACTCCAAGTGCACCAGCATTGGGAACACCCTTAGTTCCTCAAGTTTTACATGATAATTCTATAAATAGAGTATGCAATGAGAAAGAAAAAGAAGTTCTGCATAAAAATAAAGAAGAATTGATACAGAAAATAAATCAGATGAATTTGCATGCAGAGGCCCAGACAGTACCAGTGACTATAGGTCCTGTTATACCATTATTTGGAAATAAAATGAAAGTTCCAAATCCTCAAACTGTACCTATTCCTGTGGGTGAGCCCCAAAAAGAAATAGTAATAACAGAAGATCAAGCCAGTGAGTGCAGCTCAGTCATTTCTTTAATGGACCTCCCAATAAGTAAGCCAGTAATTGAAACCCCCAACAGAGTTTTACCTGATTATTTGAAAGAAAGGGGATCAATGGCACCTTCAGCATCGAAAAGAACAACAGCAGTCACCCCAGAAGATTTGGAAAAGTGGGCACAGGGAATAGAGAGACGAAGTTCAGTCCCAAAGATTCTAGACATTTACAAATTAAAAGTGGAATTGGAAGAAATGATTGCTGGAAATGTGGGAATATGGAGAATGAATTATTACAATGCAGAAGAGTTGTTTATATGAAGAAGTATTACTAGAAATGCAAAGGTGTATCATGAGAAGTTGATGGAAATAGCTGCAGAGATTGGAGTGGAAATAGGGAGATCTAAATTGTTTCAAAAGTCAAATCGAGAGGAATTTACAGACAAGGATTTGGAAAATATGAATGTGTCGGGTAGAAAACTGAAGGTAACAGAGTTAATGAACATTTTGCAGAAATGGGGAGACATTGACAAATGGAAAACTAGGTGGATTAGAAAGAAGGAGGAAGCACAAGCCAAGGAAGCATCAACATCTGCTTTCTTAATGAAAGACTCAGAGAAGGTAGTAAGGTTGTGTCCCATGAGAGAAGTACCTGGTGGTGGATATGTTCATGGTCTGTGGAGCAGACAGGATATTTAGTAATTTACAAATGATTTCCCGAAATTGAGGGAAAAAACAATGGAGTGGTACAAACAGGTTGAAAGGTTTGTGAAGGTTTCGAAGGTTTTGTTGAAAGACCTGGACGGTTTGTTTGATACTGTGGTGCCGGCAGATTTGTGGACAGAGTGCAAAATCACAGTTGACTGGCCAAGTGAGGAGTGTTCTAGAGATTCAAAGACAGGAGTACCTTCAGAGGAAGTGATGAAGAAATATCATCAAGTAATCACCTTCTTGAAAGGAAAGATTCCTTCTAAAGAAACAGATTGGGTAAAGATAGACAGAACAACTCAAGAATAAAATGAGTCTGTACATGCCTACTATGAGAGGCTGTTACAGGTGTTCAAGCGGTACAGCAGGTTTGAAAATATTGGTGATAAGGACATGGGTCATTTTGTGTATCGATTTGTGTATGGTTTGAAACCAGATATTAGTCAGATGATTCAGCAGCATATGCTTTGCTGGCAGAGCAAAAGCATTGATGATAATTTAAAGTGTGACGAATACTGTGGGGACGACATCGAGGCCAGGCATAAAAAGTTACAAGAGAAAATGATGTGGGCACAAGTGAAATTGGCAGAACAGCAGGAATTAAAATTAAATGCACAGACTGAAAAAGAGACAAACCAAAGTGATCAGGGAACGAATGGTGGTAAATGGAGAGGACAAATGAATAGAGAGGAAGCAAAAAAGAAATTTCCTTGTCATGGGTGCGGAAAGCTTGGACATTGGAAGAATGAGTGTAAGAGTATTCAGAATAATAATGGGTCAAATCAAAATTTAAATCACAGACGCAGAATGAAGGGGTTGTGAATCAGCCACAGCTGGTAGTTAATCCACAATATCAGGTGCCTCCAGCTCCTATGCCAAACTTTGTGAATGTTCAAAAGCACAGTACAGACGCCGGATTTCCAGGAGGAAGTGGTAAGAAAAATTTTGTGATTTCACAATATCTTTTGAAATGTAACAACAGCGATTCTGATGATCAATGACGGTGCCTGAGAGGGGAAGAAGAGGAGGGCGTGCTTGGCGCATGCTTGCCGGTAGATCAGTCAGGTCTATTTATTGATGGGAAAGTGGAAGGTAATGACATCACTTTTCTGTTGGATACTGATGCTACCTGTTCTACTGTGAGAACAGCAGACATCCCAAACCTGCCCCTCGCAGGAGATTGCATCCAAGTTGTAGGTGTATCGAATCAGCAAATTTAAACCCCACTTACAAAGCCAATCGAAGTGCACATTGGTAATCTTAAAGACATGCATAGATTCATAGTTTGCGATTCCAGTCCTGTAAACCTATTAGGTAGGGACCTATTGTGCAAAATGAATTGCACAATCTATTGCACACGGGATGGTGTCGCTTTCCAAACTCCCAGTGAAGATATTATATATAAGGTAATGCTTGCCAAGCAAGGTACCGAAGTAAATGAAATGTTTTCCTTGATGACTCCAAATGAATTACCAGAAGAGTTGATAACCACAGTCAACCCAGAAGTGTGGGATTTTACAGGAAAAGAAATTGGATTGATGGCAAATGTAGATCCAGTGAAAGTGACAGTGAAAGAAGGTGCAGTCTATCAAAACACACGACAATATAAAATGAGTCCAGAAGTGAAAGTAGTTGCTCAAGAAATTGAGCGAATGATAGAACAAGGCATTTTAAAAGAAATAATGAGTACTTCTTGTTATTCGCCCATAATATGACTTAAAAAGCCTAGTGGAAAATACAGAGTAGGAAAGGATTTACGGAAAATAAATAAAATTGTGGTGCCTTGTTGTCCAGCAGTACCAAATCCTGCAGTGATTCTATATCAGATACCTTAGAATGCAGGCTGGTTTACAGTAATTGATTTATGCCAAGCCTTTTGCTCTATTCCTTTGCATCCAGATAGTCAGTATTTATTCGCCTTTAAATTTGATGACCGTGTCTTGGCATGGTGCCGAGTTCCTCAAGGGTATACAGAGAGCCCCTCGATCTTTAATCAGATCCTGAAAAAGTGTTTAGTAACACTAGTCATACCCCGAAACTCAGTCCTGGTACAGTATATCGATGACCTATTGGTTGTATCGAAGACTCGTGAAGACTGTGTCACTGACTCAATTGCATTACTGAACCATTTGGCAGAAGGAGGACATAAAGTGTCTCCAGAGATATTGCAGTTTTGTCAACAAGCAGTGAAATATTTAGGTCACCAATTAGAAAGAGTAGTCAGAAAAGTAACTCCAGAAAGAATAAAGATAATCAAACAGATGTCACTACCCCACACTCAAAAAGAAATGAGAATGTTTCTGGGAGTAGTTGGGTACTCTAGGCGGTGGATTAAGGGGTTCTCTCGGTTAGCCAAACCATTAATTCAGATAACCCGGAGATGTGCAAAAGACCAGATTGTTTGGACTGATGAATGTGTTGAAGCATGTATGAGATTGCTAGATGGCCTGTGTGAGGCCCCTGCTTTAGGCATGCCTGACTATACAAAAGAATTTGCATTGTTCTGTTGTGAGAGAGAAAGTTGTGCACTTTCAGTTTTGACTCAAAGGCATGGAATGAGCCGACGTTCAGTGGCTTATTTCCCTGCTACTTTGGACCTTGTGGCTTCAGCTCTACCTGGCTGCTTAAAGGCAGTTGCTGCTACTTGTGTGAGCCTAGAGCAAAGTGAATCGATTGTGAGGAGACATTCAGTTAAGGTTTTCGTCCCACATTCAGTTGAGATTCTTTTAGCAAGAACTCAAACTCAGCACCTTACTCCCAGTAGGATGACCAAGTATGAGAGAGTGATTCTGGGAGCAGAAAATGTGACAGTAGTAAGGTGTACAATACTGAACCCTGCCACACTATGGCCAGACCCCTGTTGTGAAGAAGTGAAAGATGACGTGGATCATGATTGTTTGGATGTGACTGAAATGTGTACAAAGCCCCGACCTAACATTTGGGAGGAGCCCCTGAAAGAGTCAGATCACAAGCTATTTGTAGATGACTCTTACCTGAGAATTGAGGGAGGAGGACTTAATATAGCTTACGTAGTTTGCAAAATATTAGGAGTCATTGAAGCATCCCATTTACCAGGAGTCAAGTCCGCACAAGTAGCCGAATTGATGCCCTTAATTAAGGCATGCACATTTGGGTAAAATTGGAGGATAACCATATTTACTGATAGTCAATATGGTTTTGGGATTGTGCATGACTATGGCCAGATTTTGTTGCTGTGGGGATTTCTGACTTCTTCAGGATCTTCGATAAGAAATGGGAAAATTGTGAAAGAATTATTGGAAGCAATGCAATTGCCAAAAGAAGTAGCAGTGGTCAAGTGTGCTGCTCACCAGTCAGGAAATGACTATGTAGCAACCCGTAACCGATATGCTGACCACATTGCTAAATATTGTGCCAGAACTAGTATGGCACTTAATCGAAAAATTGAAGCAAGTGAAAACAGATGCCAACTTATGTTTTTCTCAGCTCCAGAAACATGGCATGAGGTGAGACAATTACAGGATGAAGTTGAGGTGAGTGAAACAGAAATCTGGATGAGAGCAGGTTGTACTAGAAGAGCAGAAGACGATGTGTGGGCTTATCCTGATGGCAGAACAGTTATGCCAGATTGCCTACTCTCCCCAATGGCCAGAATGTATCATGGTGACACTCATGTGGTAGAAATGCCATGATTAGACTATTCAGACAAAAATGGTACAATCCAAAGTTCAGGGTAGTCGCAGAGAGTCTTTGCCAGAGATGCTTAATGTGTCAACAGCAGAACCCAGCCAGGAAAACAGTAGTCAGTTGGGGAAAAATTGGAAAAGCGGAAGGTCCATTTGTGAGACTGCAGCTCGGCTTCATAGAATTGCCACCATGTAGAAGAATGAAGTATGTCCATAGTGTGTTTGTTTTCACAATGGGTGGTGGTATATCCCACTAGGAGAAATGATGGTCTCACAGTTGCTAAATTATTGTTGAGGGAGCTGATTCCTCGATTTGGTTTCTCAGTGAATTTGGATTCAGATAGAGGACCTCACTTTAATAATGAAATAATTCAATTAATCTGTGAAGCATTCAAAATTGATCAGAAACTGCACTGTGCATACCTCCCAGAGGCTTCTGGAGTGGTTGAGCAAATGAATGACACAATCAAGTCAAGACTGGCTAAAGTGTGTGCATCCACATCATTGTCATGGCCAGATGCATTGACTATTGTGTTGATGGGACTCAGTATTCCTGACAGGAAAACCAGACTAAGTCCCCATGAAATCATCATGGGTAGGGCAATGAGACAAGCATTTATTCCTGGAAACAAATTGATTAGTATAAATGATGATTTGGTATTGGACTATTGCAAGGGATTGGCTGACCTAGTGCGTTCTTTCTCTCACCAGGTTGGAGAAGACGCAGTTGCCAGGTAGCTAACCTAAGCACATGATTTTAATCCTGGAGACTGGGTGGTAGAGAAGAAACACGCCAGAAAGACGTGCCTAGAACCCAGGTGGGATGAACCTCGCCAAGTCATACTGGTCACTACTACAGCAGTGAAATTTGCAGTGTTACCCAATTGGATACATGCTAGCCATATCAAATGGGTTCCAGAAACTTCTGATAAAGAACTGACTGAATCAGTTGAAGTAGCTGGAGGTTGTGAAGTCGAAGAATCTAGAGTGATAGATTCAGAAGTAGTAGACTTGGAACAACCAAGCACAAGTCAAGAGGGATGGATGCCAGAAATTGATATCCCTGATGTTATTGTCCAAACAAGAAGCAGAACATGATTAGAAAGACAGGACAGTAGTGAGGACCAGATAGGTGTAGAAGAACACACTTAGGAAGAAAAGAACAAAGCAACCCTAGAACCTGAGCAAGAACAGATCGGGAAAGAAGAACACACTCAGGTAGAGGTGACTGAAACTGTTCACAATCCTGAGGAGGGACTGATAGGAGAACAAGAACACATTCAGGCAGCAGCCAAGCAAATTGAAATAAGACCTGATGAGGACCAGTTTGGCAGAGAAGAACAAGTTTGGGCGGAAGAAGGAAAACAATTTGAAAACAGAACCAAACAGGGCCAGCTAGAAGAAGAAGAAGACGTTCCGGCGGATGAAATAATGATAAAAAGACCTGAACAGGAACAGATAGAGAGTGATTAAACAGAAAAAGAACAGATTGTGCCTAGACCCTCTCAAAATAAAAGAACATTGAATAAAGACGAAGAGGGTGAAAGTGCAGTACAAATAAAAAGAGCCAGAAAAGGTGATAACTGGTCAGGAGGATGGAAAGACTGAGATATGTTCTGAGAAGAATAATAGAAAGACCAGAACAAGTAAATGAGATCTCAAGTCAGACCCGGACAAGACGAAAGAGGGAGAGAAACCTACGAAGAAATCCATGATTGAAATTTTCCGAATAATAAATAACAAGGCCCTGAGTGGACTTATGTGATATTAGAAGAATTTGAGAATCTAGACATAAGAGAGGAATCTGAAAATCAGAACCTTCCTCAGATTAAAGAAAAAGAGTGAGACTTCCTTAAGTAAAAATCTGAAATTCCTGGTGCCAAAAGTAAGAGGAGAAATTATCTTCTCAGAGTAAAATGGCAAGAAATAGTCACTGAGCAACCGAAACGAAGTTTTGTACGGAGATGTTGTAAAGCTTGCATTTGGTTATTCTTAACAGTGGCAGTTCCTTTACTTGTGATAATAAATAAGAAGAATAACACAGATACTAATGAGAATATAACTACATTTAAAAAAAAATAGGGTAGAATTACAAGCAGCAGATGAGACAAGTTTCCATCACACAGTAACAGATAATGACACATCATTAAATGTCTTCACAAAATTATTAATCCAGTATGTTGACACAATGGAAATTAGTGATTGTTATGTTTGTATGAAGTTACCAGCTTCAGTATCAGAAGAAGTAACATACCACCACATACCACTAACATATGGCATATCATGTAGTGTATTAGAAAGTCTGTTTTACTCAACTGGGAAATTACAGTATTATTATTCAAACTTAGATGTAGTATTTTCAGAACTTCCTTTTCAAAGGAACATGAATCCAGTACTTAGTGCGCAGAGTGCACAGTTCATGGGTGAATTCTTCCTGACAATGAAGTCTTTAGAGTTAGTTAAAGCACACAAGAATAACTTAACTTGTACATTACAAGAAGAAGAAAAAATATTTTTGAATTTAGTTGAAGAAAGAAGGCAAGACTTCCAAAAGAAAGCTGCTGAACAGAAAACTCATGTACCAACATGGGCTGAAAGGGAGGAAATGTATACCGCTGGCAAGGCTCATGCCGCAATATCCCTGGACTGTATAAAGAAAGGGAAGACCTGTATTCATAGATTAAAGACAGATTATAATAACATATTTATTGGTTCCAGTGACTGTGAACATAACTTCCTAATTTTGGGAGGTTGGGGACTAAAAGGGGGAACTGATCCAGTATTTCCTGGGGTTTACTATGTGTGTGGTAATAATGCTTATTATAAGCTACCTGCACAATGGTATGGAAACTGCTACCTGGGAATTGTATTTCCTAAAATGTAATATATTAAAAGAATCATTGGAAGCAATGAAAACACTAATGGACTAACACGAAGAAAGAGGGCTAGTTTTTCTGAAATAGTAGGTGATATATTTGGTGCACTGATACCTTCAGAGGGAGTCATATTAAATTCACGTAGAATGTGTCAATTGTCAACAGTAGTTGATCGTCTATCGACGTATACTGCTGGGGGTTTCTTGATGATAAATACAGAAATGGTTGCAATTAGATCAGTGATTTTACAAAATTGTCTTGAACTCGACATCTTATTAGCAAAAGAGGGTGGAGTCTGTGGAATGTTGAAAGTCCAACATTGTTGCACTTACAATCCAGACAAAAGTAAAGAAATTAGAGGGTACATAAAGAATATTACAATACTTCACGAAGAATTGAAACTACTGGAGGTTGAGAAAGACTAACAAAAAGTATAACTTCAATAGGGACTTGATTTACTAATATAGGAAAAGGTCTTTTAGGTCAAATAATCCTGCCCTTAGTTGGTGTGACAATAATAGTATGAACAATTATGGTTTGGTGTGGATGCTGTAGAAGAAGAAAATATAAAATAAATGAAAAGGGAAGGAAAAGAAAGAGGGAAAATGAAGAGATAGAATTAGAAGAAATGAAAGGCAAAATCTATAAAAAGCTGAGAGATTTTGAGAACAAAGGAGAAGATGGAAAAGTGAAAGAGCATATAGAACTTGAGGAATACTGAAACTGGCATCTGTTTTGGGATGGGTATTTTACAAAATGCCATCAGAGAGGGGATTGATGGAGCAAGGACTCGTTTGTAGGAGGCTTGCTTGTACTCAATTCTCTCATCTAACTTATTAACATGAAATATTAATTGTGTCTTGTGACTAATCATCACGCATTTCATAAACATAAAGGGTAGAGAAGCTTGCCTATGTGTTTACTAACCATTAATAAAGATAGTGGACCAAACGCTGCTGTAACAGGGAAAACTTTACTGTGCATGCGTCAATTGCATCTACGCAATGTGACGTTTAACGGCTTGGAGGGAATTTCCTGAGCACGAGCAGAACGCATTAATATGGCGTCTTTAAGACCCACATGCATGAGACCTGCTTTGCTGCTTAGAAAACGCTCTATTTACTAAAAGCTAATGCGGGGAAAGTACTAATAATTGAAGGGAAATAGAGTAGAGGTGGGTGGTATTCAGTGAAACTATTTATTTTTTAAATTTATATATTCTCTTTTTGACCTTTCCATTAGTTCGGGTTTGGGCCTTCTCGCCATGACTTGAATGTTCTGAGTGAGAGTCGTCTGCGCATGTCCAACCGAGGTGCACCTGGAAGGATGACACCATGTTTGAATCACAGCCAAGGCCAGAGACTGCTATACCCTGGGAACCCAAACATCAAAAGTTCAACCATTAAAGTCATATGGGACATTGTTGATAATTTGTTGTACATATGGATAAAATCCAAATGAGAAAATAAAGAATGAATATAAATTAAGGGGATGGATTTATGAACAAAGGACAACTTGATTAAAGTGCTATGCCATGTTGATGTGATGACCTAACACCCCTTGCCTGTCCAATAAGAGCTCCTAGTTTTACTACATTTCAAATTTTAGGGGTGGTACATGAGTCCCAAAAGGTATAATTGGGGTAGATTAGTTAGTTAGAGTGTGTAATCGCTGCGGATGAATGGAAGAGACCAGATCGATCGATGTGTGCGGTAGTGATGTGGTGAGCCAGAGGTGCTGTCGGAGTGACGAGTGATGCTGATGAAAATCGATCCTACCTTAAGCAATTGATTAGAAAGAAGAACGCTGAAGAATCTTGAGGAGGAAGAGAGTGTCAGAGAGGTGTGCGACGAGTTTGTCGGTTCTAGAGAGATCCACTATCCTGTCCTGATTCCTGTTCTGAAGCCTTTGTCACCTGTTCTGTCCCAGGGGACCCCACCAGCTCTTTGGCCAGGAGTTGGTCTTCACACGACCTTTCTGAGCAAAAGTCCTTGCATTGAATCTGAGAGTGTATTTGATTAATTGAATTTTCCTTCCTTGTTTGGTGGTGCCTGTAGTGTGCATTTGAGATGGTTCACTCGTATTTAAAATTTAGATAAAGGTTTTTAAAACTTCTTGGGTCTGTCCTTTATTTGTATATAAAATCATAAGTAAATTGAGGTTATGTGCATTTTCACCATCAACTAGTTCCAACTAATTTGGTCCATCGACCAAATGGAAAGGACTTACTGATCAGTGAAAGCTTAGTTAGGATGAACAACTAATCCTGCGAAATTAATCAACTTATTAAAGTTTTGATCTCCAGCGGTTTTACCAGATATTGTGTGTGTATGATTTGATGGGCCCAGGTGAGTATATGGTATTGGAGTAACTGTTGTTGGTGCACCGCTGGATCATCTTTGCCAGTAGCAAAGCAATTGCAGTAAACCTGCTGATGCTCTGCGGGGTGGTAGCCACATAATCATATGTATTAATGATTGAACTTCATAGCTGCAAAGACTATGACATTTAGGCTGATCTTTGCATGCCTAAACTCAAGTTAAAGGATACATAAGTATTAAATATGAATAAAACATTGCTCACTCTTTTAGCTAAAGGGCCAGAGAGATACTTAGGCAACTTCTTGGTACGGAGTCTCTCCACCATGTAACCTGCATGGTTTTTTAAATTCAAATTCTCGATGTTCCGAGTGACGGATAGAACCTTTGACTGTTTTAGCTACCTCTTCAAAGTAACCTGGGGAAGCTGCAGTGGCCAAGAATGTTTTCAAGTGCAAACACAGTGTTTAAATAGTTTTACCAAGGCAACTATCTCGTATGGCCTGTTGGAAGAGCACACCAAATAGAGCCTTTTAGCTTGAGTTCTTTTGCATGCTGAACTGCATAACAGGTGGTCAAAAAGTGGGACATAAGTTAAGCAGTTTCTGCATGTTAAATTCTAACCACATTTTTGATTGCCAGGTATACTCGGATGGTGAAAGATTTGCCGTAACAGAAAACACAGTGAATGAGTCAACCAGAGACCTGACTTCCCTGGAAAGGCTGTCAAACCATAAACAATAGCCGGTAGGAGCTTGGTGCCTGATTCACAAAGGGTATTCGCACTCGTGGCGGAGGCTCCGCAGTCGTGGGGTAGTCTCCACACTCGGACGGAATCTCAGTAATCTCCACAATGAGAATTCTCATTGCGGAGATCTGCCCCAGAGGTCCTTTGTGAATCCGGCCCATAGAATTTATGACTAAGAGTAAGCGGTTAATCAATTGTGCTTCCAAATTATTGTGAAGACTACGAATGCAATATGACAGAGGCAGATTTTATTTTCAAATAGTGCCAAAGCTCATTAAGTGAGCCATTGGCATCGATCAACACTCGTAACTAGTAGTATTTTCTGAGCTTCTCAATAAAGATGTCGCCAATTTGCCTAATTTTCACTTTACACCAATGGCAACTGAAAACAAAAACAGGTGATTTATCAGTGTTGACTACTAGCTTGTTCTCTTTATTAAATTTGTCAAGGTCCGCCAAAGACTTGTATGGACCTGAATCTGTATGTTCAAGGATGATCATACCGTCTGCGTATTGCAGAGACTGAATAGAGTGTGAGCCTAACCTTGTGTGATGGTTTCGATTCACTTTAATGGCATCAGGTAAATCTGCTACGTATAGACTAAATAACAGAGGTGCCAACACACACCCCTACTTCAGAACCATGTTCCCATGAGGCACAGGGTCAAGACTGATTTGCATATGGCTGGGTCTGAACTGGGGTGGCGAAGTGAGCTAAAGAAAGATGATGGATTCAACCCAGATCTATGACTGGGGGTGAGTGTCTGAAAAGTTTCAGCGCTCCGTCCATCATCTCCTTGTGTTTGCTTTGTTCGCCCTAAGTTGACAGGGTATGCCCAGACGTGGATCCCTTCCTCACTTTGCCACTGGATTCAAGCAAGCCTGGCTGATGAGGGTTGTTACCCCGAAACCGGTCCCAGGATGCTTGTTTCCGGTCCAGGGAAGACCTGGCTTGGCAGTTCGGTCTGGACTGTTCCCATGAGGCACAGGGTCAAGACTGATTTGCATATAGCTGGGTCTGAACTGAGTTAGTGAAGTGAGCTAAAGAACGATGATGGATTCAACCCAGATCTGTGACTGGGGGTGAGTTTCTGAAAAGTTTCAGCACTCCGTCCATCATCTGCTTGTGTTTGCTTTCAATGTAGGTTGGTGCAAAGGGGGACGCTTATCCAGCTGTTTTATCTACAGACAACTTGTCAATGGGGCTACCCCAGCTTTCCTCAGGAATTGAATTGCGTGGTTTCATTTGCATGTTGACTGCAAAGGTTATTTAAATAATTTGCCCACATTTTTTGGGGCCTCCCGATTGACATATTTGCATTATTCTTACGCATTGTGTTTTAATATAAGTCCATACAGTGGTGCAGTTTGCTTGGGCGGCCCCTTCTTCTAGAAGGGTCTAGATCACTGTGGACCATTCTTCTATATTTAGCCATTTTGTTAGTCTGACTCATGTTTCCTTAGACCATTAGAGACGCTTAAACATATTGTGGCTGCTTGGTTCACCTACTGTCATGACCATTTGATGTCTTGGTGGATGATATGTTAGACCTAGTTAACCACATTAAATTATGGCAGACTTTATTCGGGATGGGAGCCCCAAAAGATATTGTAACTTACCTGTCACAAATCTATGCCTCATTATCTTCAAGTGTACGATATGGCCCTGCAGGAGAATGTACAACGCATTTTAGAGTCACCCGTGGTATTAGGCAATGATGTGTCCTCGCATGACTTCTATTCTCCCTTTATATTAACAACGTTGATACATCCCTGCAAAGCTTGAACACGGATGCCCTAAGAGTTGGTAATCGTGCTATGCCAGTTCTCTTGTATGCGGACGATGCTGACCTATTATCCAGAACATCAAATGGACTCCAATATCTAAGTGAAAAGTTTGCACTATTCATGACTGGAAAAGACTTGATGCTTAATCTTGGTAAAGCTTTCACAATGGTATGTGGGAAAGGGAAAACAAAGAGTAGAAATCATCAGATAGAAGGTATATATTTTGAAAGAACATCATCTTTTTCTTACCTAGGACAACCTTTTAATGGGAATGGAAGCTGGGACACACACATTAATTTATGTAAATTGAAATTTACATGAATAATCGAGGGCATCTTTAGATTTTCAAATAAAATTGGGAACAAACCAGTGAGAGAAATCTTGACCCTATACAGGAGTAAGTGCCTCACTGGTATGTGTTATGGTGCAGCACTATGGGGAATGGTAAACCATACTATACTGCAAATACAGGAAAATAAATTCCTAAGAAGGCTTTTAGCTGTGCTCAATTCAACCCTTTCGTATATAGTCGATAGGATATTACCAGTTTACCATATCAGAGATTATATTAGTATAGCAGCCCTAATGTCTGGCATAGGATCTGGACTAAGGAGGAGACTAAATTTACGAGGGAAATGGTAATGGACTGCCTTGCCCTTGACTATTGTAAAAACATTCCCTGGTTGCAGTATATTTATATATTTATAAACTGCTAATTGAATGTAAGGTAGATGCCGACCCTACAGAACCAATGATAATTCAGAACTATAGCAAAAGGGACCTAAAAATGAGATTAGTAAAATCAAGAGAGTCATCTAGAGAAGTAGCAGCTTGTCTGAAACAGACTGTTAAATCATATCGTGAAGGCCCACTCTTACTGGGTATCCAACCATACCTTGTATTGATAAGAAATTTACAACATAGGTTCTACCTAACAAGGTTATGGCTGGGTACCCTCCATCACCTAATTGCATTCCCTGATATGGGCAAGTGGAACTGTAACCCTCTGAATTGCCCGTGTGATGGGAAGTCAACACAGTCTACACTGCATTTTATACTATCAGGAAGCACATTTTACGATCCCTATTTATTGACAATAAATTGTATTTTTATAAATCTGCTTTTAACTATATTTGTATTTTAGAAAATGGAAAAACTTGTAACGCAGTAACCGTCTTTGAGCAAATGGCAATCAGAAGAAGAAAAGACTATTCCCACCTGGTAGCCATAACATATGAGAAAGATTAGGCCTCTGTAGTATAGGATGATGCACTGGTTATGAAATACTTTAAAACAAATTGAGCCCATTTGAAATATTTTTTATACTTTTGAGCAGTTTTATGGCCTTCTGCAATGTACCCTGATAATTATGGATTGTATTTCTGTGAGTCGTGTAACTAGTTGTTATGATTAATAGTGAAGAACTTTCTAAGAATATCCGCTGGATGTACTGTATAAGTAATTACGTATGATGGTTTAGTTTTAGAATGCTTTTATGGTTGTAATTTATATACCGGATAAAGCTTGAAATTGAATTGATATGTTAGATGCATCATTTGAGCAGCATGATCACTCTCAGTTCTTGCCATGAGTTTAAATCCAGTGATGCTGTGAAAATGCTCTGCAGACACCACATTGCAATAGTTAGAAAAGTGCTTGTAATTCATCAGTTTGTCTGTTGAGAACCTACCAGTAAGGGAGTGTAGATTGAGTGACCGAAGTGCCCTAAGCAGGTTGTAACTCGATTCATTTCAAACCCTATGATCCTCAATGGTGGCAGGTGGAATGCCCCATTTAGAGTCTGCATACACATACAATGGTCCCTATTTTAAAGTGATTAAACATATACTTGAAAATGATATTTGTTGACATTTAATAATGTATCATGAGAAATAATCTATTAATATTAACCATCCATTAGGGACATGCTTCAATAAGGTGAAAAAACATGCTTGGAGCTAAGGCAAACTGTTGTGCACACGTGTAATGTACAACTAATAACAAGTATATGTATCACTATTCATGAAATAATGTCTCTTATGAAAACTAATACATTATAGTAGAGCGGGTCTACTTTTATAGTTGACGGCATCAAGACTCCACTGTAGCAAGAGCCCCAAGAGAGAACTACATAAAAAGGGAAGGCAGACAAAGAAAAGACAGCAAAGGGGGAAATAAAGTTATGTATTGCATAAACAATAAGAGTGTAAGGTCAGACATATTATGTACAATATATGCACATTGTTGTAACACATCCAATTTTCACTTTCTTCTGAGCATCGCTATTTGAGGACTTCATAATGGGAGGAGAAGCAAAACTGATGTCCTTAGATTCTCCTGCTCTTGTAACATTGGGGTCCTGATGATGATCTTGTTATCGCAAGGGATCGAAACGCTGTCGACTGTAATAACGAACCGGCTCTACTATAATGTACCATTGTTTGTGGAAGGCCGCATTTCATGATTAGTGATGCACGAATATTGTTGTACATTACACGTCTGGATCATAGTTTGTCTGAGCACTGGCAATGCTTGTTCACGTCACTGCATCTTGTCTTTTATTACTGGTTAATATTTATTGATTTTGTATGGCACATTAATCAAAACAAACAAATATTGCTTTAGAGTATCTTTTTAATCACTTTATAAAAGGGACCACGGTGCTAGTTATATATTGAAAACCCAGTTCTCTAGTAATCCCTTGTTTTTAGGAGCATACACATACAAAGGGTCATTCGTTAAATTATAAACCAAAGTGAGATTGAAGTCGCCGGTGATTATAGAGCAGACATTCCTCTTGCCCTCTTAGAGAAAATTAAGAGTGAAGTTGAGGCGTTGTATATTACTTGACTTAAGGTGTTTGGCAGGATGAAGATTAATGTTTATTAAAAGGAGCAGCAAATGGCCCCCTCTTTTGTGTTCCATGATTGCTGCAATTCCTACTAACTATCACAAACCCGATTAATGGGATTAACCATGCAATTGAGAGTATTTGACACATACATGCTCAAAGCACCCATAACCCTACCCTTCTTCTTGACTTTACTAGCATTCACAGAGAAGCAACTGCATCCCAGAACAGGAAGGGGATCACAGTACCAATGTTCATGTTTGCAGATTATATTGTTATGTAACAGAAAGGAGTAAGAGTCCTCATCTTTTAGGAGTCTTTCCAAGCCTGTCACATTCCAAGAGAGCAAGAATACTGATCTTAGGCCACACCCAGTTTGTGTTATTAGTGATTGATTACTGTTCCTCTGCTGAGATGTGCCTCAGTGTAGTGTGGTGACCAGCCAGCTCCAAACTTCTCCATGGGCTAAAACCTGATTATAATATTGTTTCAAGCGTGCCTGTCTCCATGTTTGTTGGCTCCATTTAATTATCAACTCGTTGAAAGTTGACACAGAATATAGAAAACCTTGGTTAGCATTAAGAATGGACTTGGGACTTGGGGTGACGTCTCTGCCAGTGGCTTGATAGGATTACAAATGGTTTGGGATATCCTACCATTGCTTCTTTTGACATTATGTCTCCATTTGGCAAAAAGTGCCTATATCTCCACACCAGATTAGCTATGTCCATTTTAGCCCAAATTACGTTTGTCGACTCCTTCCTGGGAATTATGGCCCCTTTCAATAAACTCAATCCCTTCCACACTATGTGGTCAGGGCCTTCAAGTAATTATGTGATTGCAAGAGCCTAAATATGTTGCAGCTAATTATTATATCATGCTGACCCAGTGGTTAATCTGTAAAAACAAATACGTACAGGGGATCTTTTCAAAAGGCAGCTTACACCAGCCCAGTTCTTCTGTTAACGCCGCCTAAAACAGAACCAACTACAAACCATGAAAGTATGTGGCGTAATGGCCAGAGCTGAGCTGGGGAACCAGATTCGAGTCTTGACGTTAGCTCAACATCCTGTGATTCGGGGCAAATCACTTACTCTCCCCATGTCCACCATAAATTAATGTGAATATGTCCTTATATGGTGTTGATGATGAAGTGTTGGTGCTGAGCACCGGATACCACCAGCTCAAATTAAGCACTGTGCTGACCCCTTGAATTATAATCAGGTGTCAGAAGGAGTGAACGAGAATGAGTGGCAGTGAAATCAATATTGTCTTATTTACATCAAGGATGGGATGCTTGTATCAGAGGTGACCGCCATTGTTGTCGAATTAATTTGCCCTCTTGGCCTTATCTAGTGTGATGCTGATCTGGTAGGTGTGTCTGTGTGCTAAGGCTCAGTGAGGGTTGTTACTCCATATCCTGAATGCAAGACCATGGCTGCTTGTTTCTTGTTTTACTGATTTCTTATTCTTGATGCTGATGATGCTGCAGCTCCTTGTTTTCTGTTGACCTCCTGAGATGTTGAGTTTTATGGCCATGTGACATAGCTCGCTAGTCGTTGCTGGCCTCTGACTGAATCAGGAGGTTGTGAAACTGATGCAGGATTGATGTAAGAGCTGGTGGATGTCAACGGCTACTCAGAGAAGACCAGCATGTAATGGTTATCTCAACTATGAGCAGTTTTTGGCATTGTTTGTTCAGGCTTTGATTACTGGATTCAAAGTGGTACACCAATGATGACACTCAATTTGAAAGGACCCACAAGAACTTTCTTAATTTTGCGTAATCTCAGCGCAATGGTTGGGCTGCACTGAGGCATGCTTTGACAGAGGTACACGGTCTACGTGACTCAAACAAACAAATTATCACTACCTATGGTCATGGCACGTTGTTTTAAGAGACAAGATGCACTTTGCATTTAAAAAGCAAACTGCACAACATGTGCTGGCTGCCTAAAGCCCACAGCTTTCACAAGTTCAACTGATAAGATGTTTTAAACTATTAATATAAATAACCTCATATCAGGGATTTCACCATTAATATTTCACAGAATGTGCAGGAATAGTTCTCCCAAGGACGGAATGTTTTCTTTAGTTTGAGTGACAGCTTCCCCCCGCCTTCCCTAGGATACATGCCCTCTACCCTATAAATACCCTCTGGCTTTTCACGCTACCTCAAGCCGCAACAATGTTCAGGTTTTTGCTTCTCGCTGTCCTCGTAAGCTGCGGTAAGAGCTTTTATTCTTCCTAATCTTCTAAAATTAATGGATTAAATGTCTTTGTAAGACTTTAGGAGCATTAACTTGCCTTATGTGCTGCTTTCATTAATAGCACATTTACAGCATTTATTTAAACGGCAGAGACAGCCTGGACTTTTTTCATCTCAACTTAACGTCTCCATCTGACATCCACCTTAGTCTTAACTCAAACCGCGCTCTTTATTGAAAGCTTCTTATATTATTAGAATCAAGAAAGGCTTGTCTCCATCTTCACTTTCTCACATATTGATCTTCAGGAAGACTCTGTCATGTCTCATGGTGGTCCTCTACCTCAGACCGTAAGAGCCAATAAGACTTGATCATGTCACACCTGAGCTTTCCTGGATCTCTTCCTCCACAGCGATTCTATCCCATTTCTTAGTTCACATTTGTCTCTATTACTCATCTCTAGGTTCGTTGTGTCATGTATTCGACACATTACCTACATAATATCTGAACCCAGTCATATTTATTAATGCTAACTCATATCTCTGAGGTACCTGTGTACAGAATCCATCTTAACTGGACATGCCCAGCTGTCTTCCAGTTTAGCTTCCCTCGTTTATCTTTCAGGTCGATTTTATCTTTTATTCCACATGTTTCCATCTCAAGATACCATGCTCCAGGGATATGACCTCTTACCCAACAAATATCTCCCACCTCATACTCATGCCACGGTTTCCAGGGAGGTGTTGTCACATCTCCTGCCTACAGCCTGCATCGGTACCCCGTATTCTGCAGAATCCCCTTGAAGCATCCCAACTGTTTGCTGTCTCGAAGGAAAGCGCCTTGTATCCTTTACCTCCACCTAATTTTGACCATACATCAGCAAAAAGCACAGGTTTAAACCATAGCACGTATAGTTGCCCCTCTTCTGTGTTTGGTGCCTCTGCTCTGGGTGTTGAATAGCCATCAATGATGTGCATCAGCGCTGCCTTTCGAGTACCTCAATTCAGGTCCTCGGTGGTAGACTTCACCAGTCCGCTTCCAACTTCTGGTGACTCATACTCCTGAGCTGGAAGAGATCTTCTGACATTTGTAAAGTAGATGCTCAGAGTTATTCCCTTTATTTGTTTGTGCTTACATAGCACTCATGTCACCTCGAAGTGCCCTCACTTGAGATGTATAATGCCAAGTAAGTGATTTAGTTACCTACAGAGGGCAAAAGACAGATGAGTTCTTGATACTTCATATCTCCAAAATGTTTTGTTTTTAAAGCTCTTTTATGGAGTTTATACAACACTGGACAGGGTCTTTGGACAACTGTGATGTGAATTAATGTCCAATGATGTCTCAGGATCAGGAGTGACAGACTGAGCATCGTAAAATAGAAATCCACATAGTAGGATGATTGTCGTACAATAAATAGAACATTATTTAACACAGAAATCATAGTAAATTATTTATGAGCAGACTCCACAACTTATGATAAAGAGTAATGTTGTATAGTATTGAATGACCTTACTTGGCTGGTGTCCCCAATCGCAAGCTATATATCTGCATCTATCAATTTGCGTACTGGCTCTGAGGCCTTAGAAAGATGATCCGTGTAGACAGTGATTTAGAGACTTCCCTAAGAGGAGGTTCTCACAGGGAGATGTCAAAATATTAGTTAAAAGAGGTGCTTCAGAAAAATCTCAAGTGAATAAATATGGAGGAGCTAAAAGTACCTACGCCTGAGATTTAGAAATCAGGGCCTTGAATTTAGAGCAAAAGAATGAGAGATCAAATCAAATAGGTTTCTTCTCAACAGGAAGAACAGGGAAGGAGTGATAGAAACACATGCCATCCTGCAGCTGGCTGGAGGTGAGGTAGAGGGAAAAGGGAAGACTCACTGAAGAGATGATTGAAGCAACTGAACTGATACATCTGGGTTTTCGTATTGATGAAGCGATGAAGCAGTGAAGCGGGAAGGCTTGAGCTATGGGCCATGAATCCACCCCCAGGATGGAATGATGGATTGTCCACATCCACTAGAAACAAAAGTAGCACGTTTTTGTGTACGACACGCTAGTTTGAGTTGTTGGGAATACAGCATGCTGATTATTCATCACAAACTTTTTGTGTATGGCTGAGGGGGCTGTATGGGCGCAGTCATGAGAGGCGTGTGAACAAGATAGTGTTGTCTGCATTTATCTTACAGGCTGTCCATATTAATGCCACCAGGATTCCAAAGTAAAGAGTTTTTAGGGACAATGAAGGAAATCCTTACAGTCCAGGCCTGGGCAGTCCTTGTGGAGAAGCTCATAGTGAACCAACGAGAGGCGGGGGCAGGGAGGACCAGCAGAGCCCAGAGTCAGGTGGGCTTGTTGCAAGAGACTTACAAAGTGTGAGGGCATCAGGTCAGGTCTACTGCTGGGCAGCCTGTATGTGGGCGCAGGGTTCCAAGGACCAGGGAGGGTCTATAAGGCATGTTGTCTCAGTTTCCATTTAGCGGGTTGAGAAATTGCTGTTCTGGTGAGGTCTAGTCACAGAGTTCTGAAGGATTTAGAGCTCTGATGGGGGTAAGCGCAACACCTTGACATTGAGGCACTGCAGGCCCATCAAGTGTAGGTAGACATTTGAAGAGAGATCCCACCAGTTGAATGGTGATCTGGTCTCAGGGTAAGAAAGTATGAAGCCTTTTGGGGCTGGACGGGTTTAGTCTTCCTTCGGCTCCAAGTGAACCTTGTGGTGCATTTTGCGCTCTGCCAATGAGTTTGGCTGCACCCAGCCTTGCCACAGTGAGCTCTTCGTCACAGGGCAGAGGGGGCGCTGCTGTCAAACTGAATGAATCCATCCTCCACCATGGGGCCATTTTGGGATGCCGGTTGGTTTTGAAATCAAGGGTGAAACCGAGTTGAAGGTCGCAATTTCACCGTTTATAAAAGTGCAGTTTTTTGCAATGTACACGGTACATTTGCCTGTTTATCAGTATTAGTGGCTCGTGTATTTTTCGTGTACTCTGGGACACATTAGGGATGAACCTAGCTGGTGTTGGAGTGTGCTAACATGAAAGCCAGGTGCGCACAGCTCACTTCTCACGACTCTTGCACAAGTACAGCATGTCCCGGAGGTGAAGAGCGTTTCAGGCAGAGCAAGGGCAGAGGAGGAGGGACAGGAGAGTCAGAGGTGGGACCAGCGAAGGGCAGTCACCGCCTCCCAAAGAGTTGTGGTAACACTTGTCACCCATGGACCAAACCCCTCTGTCTGGGTGAGTATTTGTAATGGGAGCGTAAACACTAGTCTGTTCTTGTGACGCACGAAGCTGAGGAGCTGCTCTCTTCAGTTCCAGAAGATGGAAAAGTGTCAAGCTGATCTGAGGAAAATTAGGACTCCCCAGGTTAGACTTCAGATTGTCCACATCCTCGAAGATCTACCAGTGCCCAGTTAAAAAAAACTCCACTCTAAGGTACTCTGTTAAGGCATCTCCCATACAGTAATGGACACTCCTGTCACGTGTCTGCTAAGAGTGACGAACTCTAGCACTTTACTGTGAGCTCCTGTCCTGAAAGGCCTATGATAGGATGAACATATTCAGTTCTTGGTATGGCTCGATGCAGGCATGGTCATGATCTTGTATTGTGTTTCCTCCACTGACGTGCTGTGTGACATCAGGCACATCACTTTATGTACTTGCTGTGTAGATTCTCTACTGAGAGCACATAGAAGCTTGCAGAGGTGGCATAAAGGGCAGCACAATCCTCACTCACCCTTACTTTACATTTGAAATTTGAAATGTCTGTTGTTGCTTTCTGTTGCAGCCTACAGCTGTGGCGCGCCAGCCCACCCACCCAGCACCTCCAGGGTGGTGGGAGGTGAGGATGTGAGGCCCAACAGCTGGCCTTGGCAGGTAAAAGAAACAGCAGTATCTTTCCAGATGTGCCCCTGTCTGTCTGGCCCTCTGAGAAGACACTAATGGCTTTCACTGCTTTCCAGATCTCGCTGCAGTACCAGAGCGGGAGCAGATGGGGCCACACCTGCGGGGGGACCCTCATCAGTGAGCAATGGGTCCTGACAGCTGCCCACTGCATCAGGTAACAAGCTCTACTCAGATCTCTGAGGTGGGGGGGGGGGAGTTGTTGCAAAGCGCAAACTCTACGAAGAGGTGTCTCTGGCACGAAAGGGTTAGGAGGGTCTGGAGTTCTCAATGGAAAGCCTCGATCTAGACAAATATTGTGGTGGCCATTTCTTTGGTAGATGGTATGGACCAAACCAGAGTCAGACTCTAAATACTGACACGGTGAAGGCTTGTTTTTCAGTCAAATGTAAAACAAGACTCGGACCTCAAAGGAGAAAGTCTTGTTCTTCTGTAGACCAGTGATCGCCCTGTGTAGACATGCATCACTATGAGAATACCCTGACGCCATTTTAAATGTGCAACTTTAGCAATATTCACTGTTTTCTAATGTTTATGAATCTACAAAGTACAAAGATCTTATAGAAGAACTAGAGGAGGGGATATAAGGAGGGAAGTAAGAAAGAAAGAGAGAGAGCTTGTGCAGAGGACACTGTGCTTACTTTGTGTATTTGGTGCCTGTGCTGGGTACCGCCACCAAGGTCTGGACTGGCCAGTCTATTGGGCATTTCTGGGCTGGGGGCAGGAGTTGTCGAGTGCCTCTGTCACTTTCAAATGCCCATCTAGGTTCATTGCAGCAGCCACTGTAGGGGACTTTAAGACAGATAGATCAGAGAGGAAGAAGAGAGAGCGAGAGAAGGGGAGTCATAGTATAGGTGGATGGAAAGAGAAGTGAGGAAGGGGCGGGGCTGGTTCAAAATGTTTGTATCTCTTTGTATCACAGCTTTCAGTGGAGCCAGGGAGGTTTTGGGTGGTCCAGTCCAGATAGCCTAACCACTGCCTAGAAGAAGAATTAAGGCCATGACTCACACCACCTGTTTGAGGTCTTCATCTGCAATCATGAGCTTCCTTACCTCTGCAGTTTCTTTTATTTCTACTATACTAAATTGAGGCTGAGATGTTTGTTTGCTACACTTCACACAGAAAAGCTGCAGGCTGGATAGGAAGCAGGACAAGTGTGGGTTTGGAATTTGCACTGCACCCTAGAAGTCTATTGTGTGAAATAAAAACTGCTAGCTCAGGCTATCAATTTCCATGAGAAGTCCAGTGCGTAAGAATTTGTTCTTTATCTGTCCTTGATTGGGCTTAGCTGCTCTGTGTCCACAGTAAATATGTTTTTAACATGATGTTACATCTTTTTTTGTTTTTGCAGCAGCTCCAGGACCTACCGGGTTGCTCTGGGGAAACACAGCCTGAACACAGCAGATGAAGAAGGATCAGTCATGATCAGTCCCGCCAAGATCATCGTCCATGAAAAGTGGAACTCCTTCCTCATCGTGTACGTCTAGCTACATTTAATGTCAATGCCGCTAGATAGATACAGCAATGTTGGAGGCTCTTCTTTCTAGAAACCGAGGACCAATTCAGGGCGCGGTAAAACAGCGATACAACACTTTTCACTGCGCCCTCTATGCGGCACCATGGATGCGCCATATTTACTGTACGGCACTGCTTGTTGCAAGGATTGACAGATGCGTTAGGAATCCTGATGTATCTGTCGGTGCAAAACTCACGCATTGTTGGTGTTGTGTCGTAAGCATGACGCAACTCCAGCAATGCATTAGGGAGGCCTATATCTATTGCACTGCGTCACCCTTACGCCTGCTATGAGGTAGGCGTAAGGTTTTGACGCAGTGGCGTCCTAGAAGTGGCGCAGTGAAATCTGATAGATTTCACTGTGCTCCTTTTATGAGGCTTTCTTGTGGGGAAACGCCCACCCTCCATAATTTATACCTGATGCAGGTATAATGTGGTGCAGGGGTTTACAAAGTGACGCATGTGCCTAGATGCGTCACTTTGTAATTATGGCACACCGTGGCGCGTTATTTACGCCACCGCTGCATCACGAAAGTGACCCAATGGTGGCGCAAACGTGTCACAAGGGGCTCATAAATTAGCCCATCAGTGTTCCTGTGAGTGCTCTAGGGGGCCCTCTTGTGATGTAGCTTAGAAATGATGTCTCAGAGAATCTCGTATTGGATCAGTTGTATGCAGACAACAGTTGTAACTCTTGTATTATGTGAAGTTACAAAGGATTGGAGGATAAATAGCTTCCCCGTAATCACACACATTTTGTTCAATTTCGAAAGCCAGGATTAGCACCATATCTCTAGGTTCCAAAATTCCACTTATGTATCTACGTAAAGAGCAATAACAGCAGGTTTTCTTGTGAAATAGCACTGTAATGTCCTCACATTGATCCAAGGAAGATTTAGGGCCTGAAGTTAATAATTAAAGCTGAAGCCTCAGGGCACCATTTCTTTTACCCTGTAACGCCATGTCTGAGGCTATTTTGTTTCTCCCTCTCCACTGACACTTTTTACCCACTTTCATATCGTGACTGGGACAATTTATAGGTGCTCTGTGTGATGATTTTCATTAATGCCCTTTATTAATTCCCAAACCTCTCTCTGGTGACCCTGGTGAATATGTCAAGATTCTTTGTCCTTGACATCTGTGTACTAATCCCTTCCCTTTAGTTTGCAGGATCCACTAACAAACCTTCTTCTTCTTGCAGTAATGACATTGCTCTGATCAAGCTGGCTGAACCCGTACAGGTGTCGGACAAGATTGAGCCGGCATGCCTACCAGCCTCAGGAGCTCTGCTGCCGAATAACTTCTCTTGCTTCGTTACTGGATGGGGCCGTCTCTACAGTAAGGAAAAATATATCACCCCCCCCCCCCCTTATTCAGTCAGCAGTTGTCCTTGTTCACCTCATAAGCACCTTTATCTGGGCTCGTAATGAAGATGGGCGAGGGACCTCTTAGTCCAGCTTAAATTCCAGAAATTGAGAGGGGAGGAATCTCAGTATGTTGAGAAACTACATCCTGCATAATATGCCACTGGCCTGGATGGTGTCCTCCAGAAGGTAGACTAAGAAATCCTAGGTCAACAGTAAGCCTTTTGTATACTCCTTACAGGATTCTTGTTAGCATTCCTATAGGAAATGTCTGTGAGCAAAAAGAGCAGTGGTAAGATAATGTGATGTGATAGCAACCACTTGGATATCCCTAGGCACATTTTTATTTGGGAAATCGGAATAAAAGAATCCTAAGAGTTTCTTCAAGAGTTTTGCTTTCCTATAGTATATCCATAATATGAATTTGTACAGGATTTCAATCAATCAATCAATCAAAGCCATTTATAAAGCGCACTACTCACCCGGAGGGTCTCAAGGCGCTTGGGATGGGGGGGGGGTGGGGTGCCGCTACTGCTCGAACAGCCAGGTCTTGAGCTTCTTCCTGAAGGGGAGATGGTCTTGGGTCAGGCGCAGGTCGGGAGGGAGGGAGTTCTAGGTCTTGGCGGCCAGGTAGGAGAAGGACCTTCCTCCTGTTGTCGCTCTTCGGATGCGGGGGACGGCGGCGAGGGCGTGGCTGGTTGATCGGAGATGGCGTTTGGGAGCGTAGAAGTTGAGGCGGTTGTTGAGGTAGCTCGGGCCTTGGTCGTGTAGGGCTTTGTGTGCGTGGGTGAGGAGACGGAAGGTGATTCTCTTGTTGACGGGGAGCCAGTGCAGGTCTCTCAGATGTCCGGAGATGTGGCTGCTTCGGGGGATGTCGAGGATGAGTCTGGCTGAGGCGTTCTGTACCCGCTGGAGTCTCTTCTGGAGCTTGGCGGTAGTTCCGGCGTAGAGGGCGTTGCCGTATTCCAGTCGGCTGGTGACAAGGGCCTGGGTGACCGTCTTCCTGGTCTCGGTGGGGATCCACCGGAAGATCTTCCGTAGCATGCGCAGGATGTTGAAACAGGACGAGGAGACGGCGTTGACTTGTCTGGTCATGGAGAGGGAGGAGTCCAGGATGAAGCCCAGGTTTCGTGCGTGGTCTGTCGGTTTGGGTGCGGTGCCCAGGGCGGGGGGCCACCAGGAGTCGTCCCAGGCGGAGGGCGAGGAGCCCAGGATGAGGACTTCCGTCTTGTCTGAGTTCAGTTTCAGGCGGCTGGTCATCATCCACTCGGCTACGTCTTTCATCCCTTCGTGGAGGTTGGCTCTGGCGGCGGCGGGGTCGTTGGTCAGGGAGAGGATCAGCTGGGTGTCGTCGGCGTAGGAGATGATGTTGAGGTTGTGTTGGCGTGCGATGGCCGCAAGGGGGCTCATGTAGACGTTGAAGAGGGTGGGGCTGAGTGAGGACCCTTGGGGGACGCCGCAGATGACTTCGGTGGCCTCTGACTTGTACGGTGGTAGGCGGACTCTCTGTGTCCCGTCGAGGAAGGAGATGATCCATTCCAGTGCCTTCTCCTGGATTCCGACGTTGCTGAGGCGCTGTACTAGGGTGCGGTGGCAGACAGTGTCGAATGCCGCGGAGAGGTCTAGGAGGATGAGGGCCGCTGTTTCTCTGTTGTCCAGCAGGTCTCGGATGTCATCGGTGGCAGCGATGAGGGCGGTCTCTGTGCTGTGGTTGGCTCGGAAGCCAGACTGTGAGGGGTCGAGGGATCCATTCGTCTCGAGGAAGGCGGCCAGCTGCTTGTTGACGGTCTTCTCGATTACTTTGGCTGGAAACGGGAGGAGCGAGATGGGGCGGTAATTCTTGAGTTCGGTGGGGTCCGCTGTTGGTTTCTTTAGTAGAGCGCTGAGTTCGGCGTGCTTCCAGCTCTCAGGGAAGGTGGCGGTGTCGAAGGAGGTGTTGATGATGTCCCGCAGGTGGGGTGCGATGACAGCGTCGGCCTTGTTGAATACGTGGTGAGGGCAGGGGTCGGTCGGAGATCCGGAGTGGATAGAGTTCATCGTGCGGATGGTGTCTTCTGTGTTGATCGGGGTCCAGGCGCTGAGGGTGGTGGTGGGGGGCGTTGGTGCGGTCGTGGGGGGCGTTGTTTGTGGGATGAAGCTGTTGTGTATGTCAGCGATCTTGTTGTGGAAGTAGGAGGCGAGGGAGTTGCAGAGGTCTTGCGATGGGGTGATGTCGTTGTTTCCGGCGTTGGGGTTGGAGAGCTCTTTCACGATGTTGAAGAGTTCCTTGCAGTTGTGTGCGTTGTTGTCCAGCCGGTCCTTGAATGCAGTTTTCTTGGTGGCGTGGATTAGTTGATGGTGCTTCCGGGTGGCGAGCTTGAGGGTGGTCATGTTGTCCGGTGTTGGCTCCCTTCTCCAGGCTTTCTCGAGGGCTCGGCAGTTCTTCTTGGAGCTCTTGAGTTCGTCGGTGAACCATGGGGCCTTCTTGCTGCCGGGTCTGCTGGGCGGGATCCTCAGTGGGGCGAGTTCGTCCGCGCAGGTGCTGATCCACTTCGTGAGGTTGTCGGCGGCCTGGCTAGGGTTCGCTGAGCTGGCTGGAGGGTGCTGGCTCAGGGACGCGGCGAGCTGGTCGGCTGTGATCTTGTTCCAGCTTCTTCGAGCATCCTGTTGCCGGTGGTGGTGGATCGTGGTTCTTCTGAAGGTGAAGTGGACGCAGCTGTGGTCCGTCCAGTGGAGTCCAGTGGCGTGGCTGAAGGCGATGTCTTTGCTTGATGAGAAGACGGCGTCGAGTGTGTGTCCGGCGAGGTGCGTGGGGGTGGACACCAGCTGCTTGAGTCCGAGGTTGGCGAGGTTGTCAAGCAGGGTGGTGGTGTTGCGGTCGTTGTTGTTCTCCAGGTGGAAGTTGATGTCCCCCTGGAGGATGTAGTCAGCGGAGGGGAGGGCGTGCGGGCTGATGAAGTCGGCGATGTCTTCGCTGAATGGTGTGCGTGGTCCCGGGGGTCGGTAGATCAGGGTGCCTCTGAGGGTGGTCTTAGGGTCGGTGTGGATCTGGAAGTGTAGGTGTTCGGCGGTAGTCAGGGTGTCGTCGGTGTTGGTCGTGATGCGGATGGTGTTCTTGTGGACGATGGCGATGCCTCCTCCAGTCTGGTTGTTGCGATCTCTCCGGGTGATCTTGTATCCCTCTGGGATGGCGATGGCGATGTCGGGCGCTGAGGAGTCGTTCATCCAGGTTTCCGTGAGGAAGGCAACGTCTGGAGATGTGGTGTCGATTTAATTTACATGAATAGCCTGTAAAATAATTTGTTTCTGAATGAAGATTGTTGTGCTGCTGTAGCTCAAATTTCCATTTGTTCTGTTTCAGCCAATGGCCCTATTGCTGACAATCTTCAGCAGGCGCTGCTGCCGGTTGTCGATCATGCCACCTGTGCTCAGCGAGACTGGTGGGGATCAAATGTGAAGGAAACCATGGTCTGTGCTGGCGGAGATGGAGTCGTGTCTGGCTGCAATGTAAGTATTCTCAGTGTCATGACCAGTCAATGTTCACTTCGGGAACAGGACATGGATTTATGTCACCTTAGGCAACGTTGCATTCTTCTGTCCCTTCATAAGAAGCAAAAGAACGAGAACAGAACCCCCCTGCTACTGATAACTGGAAGCAGAATATCTCGCTATTCTCTGGGGCTAATATTCCCAATATGACCAAGCCACAAAAATCAGAAAGATATAAAAGATAAAGGGCCCGATTCACAGAACTAACTTAAGACAAAATCCTAAACTTACTACCATTTTGGTAATCACAGAAGGCACTTACTCATTTCGGTATTCACAGAAGTCATTTAGGAGTCCTAAAGTTAGGGGTCCTAACTTTACTACTCCTACATTGAGAAAAATCCTAACTTTAAGACTTTCGGTATACACAGAAGGCATTTACAACGGCTGCAGAGTATCGCATGCAATAGCACCTGCCCTGAAGGAGAGGCAGACCTATTACGTGGGTACGTCATAGGCACTGGAACCTGGGGAAATTAGTTCCAAATTCCACCCCTCAACAAGAATACTCCGAGGAAATGAGCTTATCCCTGTGCCTTGGATCCCACACCTGTAACAAATGTGAAGGATTAGAGCAAACAATCTCCTCCTCCAGTGTCAGTACTGGATAAAGTGGATATTCAGATATTTTGCATAGAACAAGATAACTTTCTAATGGACTGGGCTCACCAGCCAGTTTAATATCTGTTATGACGTGTTTTTTTAAATAATGTCAATTTTTTTCCATATATACAATAAACAGTACAACAAGAACATACATGGTTGTGTCAAGGACGTGGAGGGACATAGTCAGGGCAAACACAAACCATGAATACTTCATCACAATGGACATCAATGACTGAGGAGCATTTTACCTCCTCCTGTTGAACCTCAACTAATCCGCAAAACCTTTGGGTGAGAAGCAGGATTAAATATCCTCCACAGAGAATCAGCAAGACCCATGATAGAGCTCCCAGGGATCACAAACCTTTGGAGACATCCTTTCTTGTATCAGCATCTCAGTGGCCTTTCGCCAACATATTCCCACCTGCAGTGTCTGGGTGTCCTAGCACTCCCCTACTCTTGAGCTATGCCTAGCAGCGCTACCATGACTCCAACTAGACAACGTCGTATTGTGTCTTGGGAGCGTCAAGTGACTCAGTATACCCAACACAGCAATCTGTTTAGGTAGGAAACTTGCTATGAAATGTTTCAGCGGAATGTGCCTGTTATTAGGCTTGTCTGTTTTCAGTTGTTACTTGTGTCCATGTGCGCTTCCTTACGGTACTCCTAGCTGTTTGCCTTCAGGTGTGCCCACAGCACAGCAGCCGACAAGAGTGAGCTGAGAAGCTAAATTATAACATTTTAATCCTGTTTTAAAATATTCGGTTTTAACTTTCCACAAACTATTCCAGGACTGAAGTTAGAATAGAAAAGAATCTTCCTGGGCTATGTTGGGGCCATCAGGAGGATATCATTGGATGTAGATGCAGAAGCCGGTGAAGCACTCAGATTGATGTCATGGTGCGGGAGTCGCCTACTGGGAGGGCAGGTTAAAATGAGCCCATTGAGAGTGGCTGTTATTGTGATACTCTTATACTCCTTGGAGCATTGTAATTTACAAACACATTAAATGAAAAAAATTATATAATTCCTCCCGGGGGAGCAAATATAACTAAACTGAAACTGATTCCGAGTACATGGCTTCTAATAGTTACATTGGCTCTGGCGGCCACACATGTTCATTTTTGGTAGCCAAAGACTTGGACCCCTCTCCTGCTCTCTTCTCCACCTTACTAACAATCATCTCCCTCTTCACAAGGCATTGAAGCTCATCTCTTATCCTTCTGTTAAGCCTCGGTGATCTGTCCTCGCACCAGGATGTCCTTATTGGGCGACGGCGTTCTCTATAAATCTCAAACTACAGCAAGGATAGTTCAGAAGAGCCTGCATGTAAGGATGTAATGTGATCAGGTTGGGACAGGGGTGAACTTGTCATTCTTTCATATAATAAACATGTATTTAGCAAAAAGGGCATCTTACCAACACAGCGACCTACAACAATGTAGACTCCAAGTTATCGACTTGCACAGTATTGTTAAGGTAAGTACATATGGAGTGTGAGTAGTATTTGGGAGTCTGATTGTTGCAGTAGGATATGTTTGTGGTACCAGTGCACTGCAAAAATCATTAGATGAGTCTTACTTAGAAGGTTGTTTCCTAAATGTTATAACTGAAAGTTGGAAATAAAATGTACAGTTGGATTAGGAATCTATTAAAGAGTTTATATTTGGTTTCATGCACAAAAATGAAAAGAATTCTTGAACTTGATGACCATAAAAGACATACTACTGTGTTATTAGCATGATAGTGGGGTTGCTTTTTTATGCGCATAATGCTCCTGGTGGTGAGGATGTCTGGGATTTGTCTTTGAGCTACACTACACAATGACCAAAGAGGAACATCTTGTTCACCAACGAGGTTTTAAATTCAATTATTTGATGGATGGGCAGCTGTGAACTGTTGTTTCGCGACAGGGTCTTGCAACCCTGTCAAATAAAGGGATGGGAGTGAATTTCCTTAATCCACCCCCTCTCTTGCCCTCCCGTCATGAAGGTTTATTGGCTGAACAATGTGTCTTCCATACTTTGAAGAGTTGTGAACCCTTACATTTTAAGTGCAGGCTAAATAAATTGCTCCTTTTTTTAAGCCTATGTAATAGCCCCAGATTAGCGCCTAGAGTCTGCGTTTAAATTTAGGAGGGACTCTTGGGGTACCATGCCATGCAAGGGTCTAAGGGTCTAAAAAACATTGGATATCCCTAGATATGGCTTTTAAAAACTCCAGGCTACTCTCCACGTCAAGACAATGACCTCTATGATACCAGCGTTGTGGTTACATCTGTAACATACAGTACACCATACATACATTGAGACCTGGATTGGAAAACAATAAAGCACATTTGCAAATCATCAACTCTGGTATTTTTCTCCATATTTTCTGTGTATCTTGGTGCCAGGACGAGCTGGAACAATGATGTCAAATTATTCCTTTTGTCTGTTACAGGGAGACTCTGGTGGCCCTCTGAACTGCCAAGGAGATGATGGCGCTTGGGATGTGCACGGTGTTGTGAGCTTTGGCTCAGGTCTGAGCTGCAACTATGCTAAGAAGCCCACCGTCTTCACTCGCGTCTCCGCTTACATCGACTGGATCAACGACGTGAGTGCATAGTTTTCATTTCCGTTTAAACCAAGGTATCATGAGGAATTCATTATAAAAACCAATTTTATATGACACAAATTATACAACTAGCATGTGCCTCTGTTAGATTGGATGGTCACAGATGTAGATTTTTTGTTGTATGTCATTAGTCTATCTGTTGTCCGTGCATGGTGATTGCAGCCATTTGCACATGATGCAGCTAGATGGACATCTTGACCATGAGCTCATTTGCATGAACTGAATTATTTGCACGTCCATCTCACCTATGTTAAGCTTTATACATTGGAATCTGGCCATTTGCCAGCTTTATCCTTTTTTTATTGAATGCTGGGTTAAGTGTCGCCTGCCTTAGGTCGCTACCGATCAACGGCTGGAGAATTACTTTCACCCTCCATTGATCCTGCGGGATGAGTCGGTGTCAATTCCACTCCCTGCTTTGTAATATTTCACCAACCTCACACAGCTGTGTGTGGAAGCAAGCCATGGGCCAACCAGAGATGGAGGCTGAAGGCTGCTCCGCCCAAACACTCCCAGCGCCCTTTATACCTCGTGTCATAACGAGAAATGACTACCATGTTGATGTTTAATGTACAGCGTCATGACCGCAGTGATGAATCAGATACAGATTGTCAAGATGTGCATCCAGTACACTGCTATGATGTCCAGGACTAGGGGCAGATTTCACAAGAATTTTTCTCGGGTGCAAAGCCATGCAAAGTGACGCAAAGCAGTGCAAACTCTCGCCAAAATATTACTTTTCAGCTCAAAACTTTTTTTGACCTGGAAAGTTACCCTTAAACTGTGCAAATAGCACTTTGTGCTGCTTCATGTTACTTTACCTCAAATGGATGTACATGGTTCGTACATTGGCATTCCTACGCTACCACCTGTGGTTTTTGACGCAAAGCCATATCTGCGAAAATTGGTAAGCTGGGTTTTCTACCAAAAAATAATGCTTCCTTGAGGCAGACCTTGAGAAGAATTATTTTCATTGCTACTGACTTTTCCTAAATTGCATGTGTTCTGCACTACACGGTTCAGATCCAATGTGTGGGACATTTTAAAGTTAGTGTAAGCACAGTATATTATACTGAACGATCACCCGTCCAGTTCAAAACCTGCGCTAGACATCACAAACACCTTTGCACTATGGTGCACAGACCTGTGCGTGGCATTAGGTAGTGCGTATATGCACCACCGCTGATGAAGAGAGCAGTAGTGGCTTCATATATTACTAGGTATGGCTCGGCGATCTTCCCTTCCCCTAAGCACTACTTTGGTTGCTATGATGCATTGTGCTATTTTTTTTTATTAATGTGCCCTTAAGTGTGACCACCCTAATAGTATAAACTGCCCAAACAATCCTAAACTTCATTAACATTGTTCTTCCACTCTCCTTCTCTTCCAGAAAATTGCCTCCAACTAAAGCGGGAACCTACAGCGACCTGTTGTCTGTAAATGTCATGCATCCGAACCCAATAAACTTTGATTATCAAAAACAATTTTGTGTGATTGTCAAGAACAATAACTCAGTATATGTGCTGGATTAGTTTTTTGTGTTGTTATATCTCAGACAAAAATTTCACAAAGTAGGGCTTGTACACAAGAGTTGTTTAAAGTATACCCAGTGATGCATCAAATCTTTCATTTACAAAGAATGCACTGAGTTCTGCGTGAATGTGGCAAAGCTAAAAATGTGTAGTGCATATAATTTAATGGGTTGTTATCAGAGCAGGATTTGATGATCATTGCTGAGGAATGGTGGAATCACTAAACAGACAAAAGAAGTATAGACAGCAAAAGCTGAGCTGCAAAGCAAACACAAACAGATTTAAAAAAATATATTTTTATTATGTTTTGATAAAAGATTAAACAATAACAAACTCCCCCAATACAGAAGGCATGTGGACAGGCGTGCGGCCATCTATCTGCAATGTTTCTCATGTTTGCTATTTCGGACTGCTGTTTATGGCACAAAACCCTCAGTTCCTCAGTGGGTCTCTACCTACCTGGTATTGTCTGGAAAGTACTAGACAGATCACCCATCCCAGCAATCCTTGATCTTCTCCTGGCAGTCTACCGCCACCCTTCCTTCAGATCTATCCATGGGATCCAAATTCTTTTGAACGTCCGGGGACATCCCCATGCCCGGTACATTTGCCGTTCCGCCACCAAGTACTAGTCCATACTTTCCTACCACTCACATCGAGCTGGTAACGTATTTGCTCCCCAATATTTGAGAAGGTCATGACGGGCCACCATCAAGGCCAAGTTACTGAAAAGCTGTGCAAATCTATCTAAGGATTGTTCCCCTAAGAGTTCCAGGGCGATCAGTTGTGAAGCAAACTGTATCTCATGTCCCAGTGTTTCCACTATTCAGGTGGCAATCCGCTCCCAATACTCCTGAATCTCCGGACATTCCAACAGTGCGTGCATCTGGGTGCCCCTCTTCCGTATGCAGTGCAGGCAGAGGTCATCTGCTGCCCTGCCAATCTGAAACAGGCGGGTGCCCGTGTAGTATGCCCTGTGAAATATTTTAAACTGAATCAGTCGGAATACTGCCCTAATTGCTATCTCTCAGCTGAATCCCTGGCTCCAGTCGTCATCCTCAAGTCTGCCTAATTCCGTCTCCCATTTCTCCCTGAGTGAATCCAATGGTGGAAGACTATTGTTGAGTAGGGTGGAGTAAATCTTGGACACCGCATGTTCTGTCAAGGGAGCCCGAGCACCCTATATTCAAGTGAAGAATCCTCCTCTATGGTGACTTGTAGAGCCCCATCCTTCTCCAGGATGTGTTTCATTTGCTGGTACCTCAGTACCTGACTCCATGTGAGCTCATATTCTCTGTGCATGCCAGTGATTGAGAGTAGTGCCCCATCTTTCCTGACATCACCCAACTTGGCTTCCCATGCCCTTCCACCCTACATAGTCCGCCCAGAAGGTCCGAGTCCCACAGGGGGTTCATCAGCGTCAGTCTACCCCACCAACCAAACCTCCATGTGGCCTGCTTCCACATGGTCACTATCGTCTTCATAGGGCAGGGGGGCATTCCTCTCCCTCCATACAGTCTCCGCAGGAAATACTCCTGGGCAATTGCCACCTTGTCTGCCCATTGAGAGGACTTCTACTGGGCTGAGAAGGCCCAGTAGTTTATTACCAGCAGCTGGGTGCCCCAGTAATAGAGTCTGAGGTTCAGAAGAGCAATACTCCTGTCCGCCTGACGTATAGTCAACAATGACAACGCAATTCGGGGATCCCGCTATTCCACAGTAACCCACTTGTGATTCCATCAACCATCTAAAAGAATTTCTCTGAGTTCAGAACGGGGTATTCTGTAGCACATATAAAAATGTCAGCAAATAAAACATTTTGTAAAAGGCTGTCTGGCCACCTCTCCACATTGCGGTAGTAAGCCTCAAAGGCCCTCATCAGATTTTTTTTACAGAAACAAGTCGCGATCCGGAGTCACAAAAATACCCAAGTATTGAAACCCTTCAGTCACCCACTGGAACTGGTAGTTCTTTGTGTCATCTGGGCCCCCCTTCCTATGGGATTTGTGTCACTTATTCTAAGTACCAAGTATGCGCCAACATTTTCTAGGATATGTAGGATTCTGCGCACAGAGTGTGGTGGGTCTGCCAGATATAAAAGGATGTCATCTGCATACAAAGAGATGACATCTTCCAGTCTGGGACCAGCAGAGGTCTCTGATATGTGCTTCCCTGCGGATCCAGGCCGTGAGCGGCTTTATGGCTACCGCAAACAATAGTGGGGACAACGGGTTTCCTTGTCTGGTGCCCCTGGAAAGTTTAAAGCTACTAGACCGTGCCCCATTGACCTGCATTCTCGTCACCAGATTTGTATGCAACAGCCACACCCAGGTAAGGTAGTACCCACCAAACCCCATTTTCTTAAACACCGCCAGCATTTATGGCCATTCCAAAGAATAAAAGGTATTTTCGGCATCAAGGGCCAGAAGGAGCCATGCTTTCTCAAGACAAGCACTGCGCACCACACACCCCATCAAGCACCGTAAATTGTGTTACGCGGCCCTGTATGGTATGAACCCAGAGTGGTCTGGGGTGCCCACGGAGTTCACCCCCTGCGTGAGGTAGTATGTCATTATTTTTGCCTAACCCTTTGTCTCAACGTTGATTGGGGATATTGACCTATAGGAGTTACAGTTGTTCACAGGTCTACCCTCCTTGTGAATTAGGGAAAACATTGCTGCTCTAAGATCTGGAGGCAGTGCACCCATATCCCTTTGCCTTGATAACAATTTTGAGCATTGGCTTCACCACCTTGATTTTTACGCATGTGAAGAATTATAGTGGAAAGCCATTGGGGCCAGGGTCTTCCCACTACTAAGCTGGGATCACCCTCAGTGATTTCCACTTCAAGTAGATCTCTCTGGTCAAAGCTCAGGCACGGGTCAGGAGGTCAGCGATGAAAGCTCCCAGCTCCCTCCAGTCAGTCGTGGTTCATGCCCTGTATGCATCCCTCCAGGTAATCAGCAAAGGCTTGTGCAATTGTTTTGAGCGCCTTCAAGAAGTTCCCCACCAACCAACTTTACTCCCCATACCCACCTATGTCCCTCCTCCTTTTTAGCTAGCCAGGCTAGGAGTTTCCCTGCTTTGTTTCCTACCTCATATAGTCTGTCCTGCATAGCTTGAAACTGACCCTGTCTTCCTGGTCAATCAGGTGCACTTATTCTTGCCTCACATCCTCTATTCTATGTGCAAGTTCCCTCGATGGTGTAATGATGTAGTTGCCTTGCAGTCGTACTAATTGTTCATCGAGCAAGTTGCACTCTTCCTCCCTCTTCTGCCTATTGCTCACTACATGTGCTATTATGTATCCTCTCAGCACGGTTTAATAAGCCTCCCACAAGGTGGCCAATCGGGTATCTGTCCTTGGCTGCTCCCCTGTAATCGTAACCCTATCTATGTCCCATTGTAGGGTCAAATTAAGATTGCCCCCATATGATTGCCACCCACATTTCTATGCGTTTCAGACTTTTAGTCTGCAGACTTGGGGGGGGGGGGGGGGGGGTGGGGGGTGGTACCAAAAGCTCAGTACCAGATCCTCAACATAGCATTGCCCATATATTGCCACTTTACATCCATCCTCACTCATTAACCCATGTTTTGTGGACTTACAGCGGGAGAGATCTATAGGCCAGGATTGCCACTACCCGAGAGTTTGGGGAAACCTGCATGTGCCAGCAGGGTATATCTAACTCGGCCCAAGATTCCACAATTGCTACACACATGATACGTCTCTTGTAACAGAACCACGTCAGATTCATGTCTTAATAGGTACTTACTGACTACCCCTCTATTGAGTTTATTCTCCAGACCATTCACATTCCAGAAGAGGATCTTCAGGGCTAGGCCTCGGTTTGGGCTCCCTAGTGTCGTACTTCACATAATGTGCCCATGCTATCAGCCCCTAACTGCCAGACCTCACACCCTAACCGAGATGCCTTTAAACAAATGTTGCCCTCCCATAATTCCCCCACCCATTTACCTTGTGCTGGTGGCTCAGAACTAACCACCTACTCAACGCACCAGTGTCATAACTATAATCAAGGATAAAAAAAACCACATAAGACTCTAAATGCGATTTGTGACCAGTTATTAACCATGGGGGTTGGGGGATGGCCCTTTAGACCATCAATTGTCCACCAATACGTATGTCTGGCTAGGCATGTTGACCATCTTACCAGACCCCAGAGCCAACTCGGGATCACCATCTTCAAACCAATGTCTGCCATCATGGAAGTCACTTCAAGCAGGTCCTTCTTGTTTCTGCTCTGGTGGGAGCCTGCAGAGCTAGGTGACGATCCTCCAGACTGCGCCAATTCCACCCACCTATTGCTTGTGGAGAGGGGGCGACCCTACTGCAACGTCGCCATCACTCTCATGCTCTCGATTCCCTCTGATCTTTCATCTGGCTGCTTTTGACCTTCAGTGGGGTCCTCGTCACGACCTCGGTGCTTGCTACCCATCATGTTCTTGGTAATTCAGTGCGTCTGATCACGTATAGCCCCTGCCCTCCAACCATACAGGGAGCAATTTGGTCTGCAATCCGCAGTCTGGCTGGGTGGAGGAGTGCACACACAAACAGATTTTAACACCAAATATTTCAAAATATTGAAGACAAATAAGGACTGAAGCCTTGCCCCTGATTAAAGTTTAAGTGCAGATGTGTACTTTCAAACTGTCCAAGCAGATCTTGTAAGATAACAATCAGTGGTCTTATATTCAAAATTGTAAGTCTTATTCGAGTCTAATCTCTGCTTCCAGGAGTCCAAGTTGAAGATTTACAGACAGTCTAATTATGTTCCCAACACAAAGTAAAAATACCTAGGCTCAAATAAACGACAGTAAACAGCTATACGAAGATCCTGAACCTGCCATGCCTTGCTGTCTCTACAAAATCCCATTGAAAGGAGAGCAGGTCTAAACACCCCAATGAACCTTTGCACTAGAAAAAAATGCAATAGTTGCTCTCACCATGGGATATGCCAGTTGTAAGCATTAAACATGAAGAGGAGCTTAACTTTCACACCAGAATACCTGGTACTTTTCAGTCGGGTCTCAATGATTGGGGCCTGATTTAGAATTTGCATGTATATTAATGCACTTGTAATAAAGCAGATGGTTCATCTGTCGCATTTATGACAGAGTACCCGTCCGCCAAACTGTAAATTTGCTTACAAATTCCACACAAATAGAAGAGGTCAGGCTTTCATTGAGTAAAGTAGATTGGACCAGGGTTATAACAACACTGTATGTGAATATTGTTCATATATATGATAACGAACAAGAAAGCTACCTTTGGATCCCATTAGTACTGCTTGCTCTTTGGTCCCCTATAGAAGACCAGGGGAAATCGACACTTGAGCAAATGCTACTTAGATTAAACTCTTTATGGAACCTTTTAAGACCATAAACCAAAATAATCTACAGAACAAGGAGCCAGGAACTTAAAGAACTTCACAGACTTCAACATGTTCAAAATAGCACTTCATATCGTGGAGCATCAGAAATGATCTTAAAGTGGTCGATTTCCGTTTTACATTTATCTATCGAGTCCCTACTCCCAATCCATGTTTCCAGGTTGTAACTCTAACAAATCTGATTAGCTGCTCTCCTTCGCCTTTTGTTCTCAACCTTGAACAAGATTTAGTAAATCCTCTAGTTCTGGCTTATAATTGAAAGTGCCTTGTCTTTTGTGAATATGTGTGTGTGTGTGTGTGTAGTATTGCGCATGGGCACATAGGTCAATGCAAGAATGATCCAAAGGATAGATGAATAAACGCTTCCATCTGTTCATTCATAACATATGTGTATTTGTAAAGCGCACATTCACCCAAGCGTATCTTGGCGCTGAATAACAAATGTTTATTGTTACTCAATTCAATGGTAGTCATTTTATCGACCTTAGAGAAGGAAAGGCTCAGTGGACCTGCTGGGATTTGAAACTGTGACCATGAGGTCGAACACAGGCCCCTACAGTGGGCGCGTTAGTCTCCCAAGCCACCATTGACTGGTACATCGTTCAAGTGTTACTCAATCACTCACCATCAATACAATTTGTCACTCCTCCATTCATTGTTGCACCCAGTCATTAACAAATTGACATATTCCTGCATTCACACAGTTCTCTGCCTACAATACCACCCAGACAAGCTTACCTCAGCAGGATGGAATGGATTTACCAAGACCTCTATTGGGTACCTTTTCTCCTGTGACCTCAGCCGATGCCGCATCTGCTACTGTGCGCAATACTGCCCATGATGCTCGCTCAGTGATGATGCATGGAAAATCAAAAACCCTCAGACCCTTCAGTTTGGCTCACAAATTCTCCTAATTGGCTCTTCAGCGATCCTGTTTGGCCCTTGGAGTCCCCTGCATGGGCCCATGGTGTCCTCTGTAGTACCAGGCTCTGTGACTGGGCAGGGCAGCTGGTTTGTTCTACCCAACAGCTTCTAATAACTGCAAACCATTCACAATTCAGGAGGGGATGCAGGGGAGGTGGTTATAGGCCACAGGAGAAGCTGTTCCGAGTCTAAACCCATCCAGTAACTTTACATCTCTAGCTCCTGCTGAAGTATTAGAACAATTAGTATTGGCTGAGGCCAAGTCCCTGAGTAGGACTTTGAGCATCGCTCTCTCAAGGGGCAGTATCAACACCAGGAACACTTGGTAGTTTCTCTCTTCAACCAACGAGGCACAACTTGGACATAGCGTCTGGCCATGTACCTTGCACAGAACGTGGCGACCAAGCGTCTTTTGTCATTGGCCGCCACCAGCTCTCTTCACAGTGCTGATAACTTGTTGTACAGTTGCACTATGTTTCTCCAAAGCATATTAAAATTAGCAGTGGCAAAGTCAATAGGTCTTGCTATGTTTAAAGACTCAATAGTATTCACAATGTAATGGCCTTCAGAAACTGAAATTATATTTTCCTGATGCAGGCTGCAGTACCTGAGGCCTTTACTAGAGGTCTCATGAGAATAATGTGCCCCTTTTTCACAAAATTACTACCGTAGGGTAGGCGTATGAGATACATACTGTAGAAGTGAATGTTGGTTAGATATGGTAATTTAGTAATGGTGGGTAAGTTGAGTATGGTAGGTATTTTATGTATGATAGGTAGGATAGGTATCGTAGGTAGGTATAGTAGAGACAGTATGGTATGTTAGGTTTGGTAGTAGGTAGGTAGATTAGCAAGGTATGTAAGTTATGGTAGGTAAGATATTGTGGGCATTTTAGGTAGTCATTGCAGATTAGGTATGGTAGGGAGCTATGGCCATTAAGTAGGTATAGAAAGACAGAAAGTATGGTAGGTTTTGTTGGTATGGTAGGTAGATTTGATAGGTCTGGCATGTTAGTTTATGTATGGAGGTGGGTTAGGTGTGATAGCCTAGGTATGATAGCTAGTTTCTACAGGTATGGAGGTATGGTAATCTAGCTATGGTAAAGTAGGTTAAGTATGGTAGGTTAGGTATAGTAGATAGGAATGCTAGGCACATAAAAGTGGCAGGTAAGTGGACATAGTAGTTTGGTTTGATAGATTTAGGATTGACTAGTATCATGGTTAGGCATGGTATGGAGGTACGGTCTATAGGTATTAAAGGCAGGTTATGTATGTAGGTTGGTATGGTAAGTTGGATATAATAGGTAGGGAGCTGTGGTAGGTATAGTAGGTTACATATGGTATATGGGTATTGTAGGTATGATAGGTAGGTAGTAGTAGGTTAGGGATGGTGGATACATGTGTACAGTATGGTAGGTTAGGTATGGTATGGTAAGTAGGATAGAGTAAGACATAACATCTTTGTCTGATAATTAAATGTTTGTGCTAGAAAACATTTTCTAGAATTATTTCTTAGAAATCATAGCATCGTTAATGATAAGCAGAAACGTGCTGTTGATTTGTATACAAATTACAGCGCGAAGTATAAAAAATACAGCAATTCAGGGAAAAAAAAGAATGGTACAAGCAGAAAAGATTGCATTAGCAGAACTATGCATCAATGAAGACTTTATGAATTGCGACAGAAGATTAAGTTTGCATTCAAAGTGGTGAATTGCAAAGATTTACTCAGCAAAATATTGCACAATATGTACTTTTGACAAAAATAACCAAATCTTCTGTGCTCCTGAAAAATCTTAGTGTGTTAGCACATATTTACTTTGAGGACAAACTAATGTACAGTAAACAACATGTAATAATGACATCAAGCTAAATCAAATGAATGTGTGAGGGTGACTACTGAATAGCACAGTGCCTTTTTGATATGACAACCTTAGGCATCCAAATACCAACCGGTAAAATCATAAACAAGGTATTAAAATGGTGTTGAGTCAGCAAAACAAAAATTCAAAAACAAATTGTGTCTCAATTTCAACCTACATATCATTTTGCATCTGCAGTTTAGGATGACTTAGGCAGTGTTCTTCAATCTGTGGGGCGCGCCACCATTCCAGGGGGGGCGCGCACTCCACACGAAAATCTGATGGCTGATATTTGGCCGTAACGGAGGTTTTGAAAACAGCGGGATGGCAACCCTCACACCTTCAGCCCTTGATGAGCTGTTAAGAGGTGCTTGAAGGTGACTGAGAGGGAGGGGCTGCAGCTTGAGGCGCAGGGGCATCTATTCAGATGCAAACAGCCCTGAATGCGTCTCTGCAATTTAGAGGGGCCTCACACATTCCCTTTCCGTCCAGGGCCCCAAACATCCTAGACCCGGCCCTGATTACCCCGAGGCAGCACGTGGGTGTCTTCACAGAGCTTAATTACTGTCACTAAATTGTAAGCAAACCTCGGTTCTGCAAACATGCAGTCTATAATTGGAATAAAATTAAGAAATGGCACAATCCCACCCACACTGATTAAACAAAGTATGGAGGACAATCAGTTAAATCAGTTCTCGTGGAGTATCTCCTTTAAGTACTGTACATCACAGTGGGGGATGGCAAAACTAACATTTTGGAAAGAGAGCCTGTCTTCTCGTTGTCTTGTCCAGGAGGGGGTGAGGAGCCCTACCCCTCCCTGGAATACTTGAAAACTGCATGCCCACCACTGTGCCCACCCTGGTGGATCCTGTCCAAGTCCTGGAGTGGCTCCTGCAGTGAGGGTGAAGTTCTTGATGGGCCTCTTCTCAAAAAGGCTCAGCTCAAAATTAATATGAAAAGGTGGGCGAGTGAGTAAGTGAAGGGATGGGTGGATGGCTGGATGAATTAGTGAAAGGGTGAATGGATGAATGAAAGATTGAATAGATGGAGAATGAGAGAGGATGGATGGATTGATGAGTGAGTCGAAGGATGGATGAGAGAAAAGGTAAATAGCTGAATGTATGGGTGGAAGGGTAGCTGGATGGGTAAAAGGGTAGATGGATGAGTGAAAGGATGGATGAGTGAAAGGATGGATGATGAGTGAGTGGGTGGATGGATGAGTGAAATGTTGGATGGATTGATGAATTGATAAGTGCAAGGGTGAATGGATGGAAGGATGAGTGAAAGGGTGGATGTAAGGATGGATGAGTAAGTGAAAGGGAGGGTAGATGAACAAAAGGATGAATAGATGAATGAAGGAGTGAAAGGATAGATGGATGAGAGAAAGGATGGATGAGTGATAGGGTCAATGGATGGATTAATAAGTGGATGAGTAGATGGGTGAGTGGGTGGATGGATGGATGGAAGGAAGGATGGCTAAGTGAAAGGGTCGATGGAGAGGGAAAGGGAGGATGGATGGATGACTGAAAGGGTGGATGGGTGGAAGGATGAGTGACTGGGTGGATGGATGAGTAAGTGAAAGGATGGCTGGATGGGTGAAAGGGTAAATGGCTGGATGGATGAGTGAATGGATGGGTAGAAGAGTGAATGGATGAGTGTACAGATGGATAGGGTGAAAGGGTGGATGGATGGATGATGGATGAGTGAAAGGATGGATGAAGGAATGGTTGAGTGAAATGATAGATGGAAGGATACGTGATGGATAGGTTTGCAAATGGTTGAATATGTTTGGATTTGGCTGGGCTTACTTATACTATGGCGTGACCTCCTCTGATGTGTCTATAAAACGTACCTATTGTCCTGAAGTTTTGTCCTGAATTTTGACCTTCTGTCCTGAATTTGTGTCCTGAATTTTGACCCTTTGTCCTGAATTTTTACACTCACCGTTGGCAGTAGCAAAAATCCATCCACAGATTGACCGTCTCTGTGGTGAAAAACAGGCACACCCGTCACATTAATGTTGGTGGTGTTATTATCAATCTGTCATGTGTAAAACAAAGCATCCTAGTAAAAACAATTTGCACACATTTTATCTTGGAACATTTTGTTTGTTTTGAGCTGTGTAATAAGCCTGTCATTAACCACACCCACTCACAAATCTACAGTTCACTAAACTCCCATTGCGTTGAACATTATTTGCCGGATATGGCCCTGGATATGCGGGTGGCAGTCAATTATGTAGTGTACAAGATGCCAGAAATTTCTGTCAGGTGGTGGGGGGGCCCGACATTTCAAAAAATTCAGTTGGGGGGGCTCAACCTACAAAGGTTTGAAGACCTCTGACTTAGGGCCATATGTAGAAAGCAAAATTGCGATCGCAAACGCCGAAATTCGCCGAATTTCGGCGTTTGCGATCGCAATTTTGCTAAGTGGGATGTAGGAAGGAAAATCTGCATGCAAAATAAGGAATCGCAAAATTTGCGATTCCTTATTTTGCAAATGCATTTAAGGAATCCCAAATAGCGATTCCGTAAATGCAATGTAGAAAGCAACCAAGTTGTGCTATTTTGGCTTAAGGAATCGCAAATTACCACCAACTTCAGGTTGATGGTAATTTGCGATTTCTTTCAATAATGCAGTTTTTTGCATTATTCAAAGTGCCATGTGGCACACATACATGCCCTTAGGGCATGTATGTGCGCCACATGTGCACCCATGCTCATTACAGGGGTGCAAAAGGGTGTCATGTTGACACCCTTGCACCCTTGAAATTGCATTCTCAATTTGCGATTCTCTAATTGAGAATCGCAAATTGAGAATGTCTTCCTATTCATTCCTATGGGCCTTTTAGCCCATAGGAATGAATGGCAAGGTATTCCTTATTTGCGATTCTCAATTAGAGAATCGCAAATAAGGAATAGGTGGGATTCGCAAACAAAATTGCTAATCCTACCTACATAGCGTTTTGCTATTCTCTAATTGCGATTTCCTAAAAATTGCAATTAGAGAATCGCAAAACACAGCCTACCTACATATGGCCCCAAATCCCTTCACCAAAATGTAATGAATGTGAATATATGTGGTTTGTAGGTTCTCCAAAAACACATGATACCCAGAGGCAACAACTGAGCGGCACCTCACAACCAGCATACAACAATTCATATGGTAAAATATAAATAGTGAAAATGGGTTTGAAGGAAACCTATGTACTTCTGAAATGTACATACTGAGTTTGGGAATAGTGATTGTTTGTACCCCTCTGTATTTGCGGATACCCATACTATAATAAGATTTAGAGGCATTTTTCCAAATGCATTCTTTCGTGCACACTAACTTACCTTTGGAAGACACAAATCTAGACAAATCCAATTGGTGTTGGTTGGTTACTATTCTGTGTTGCCATATGTCTCCTGCTAAAAATGGTACCTCACTTCAGTGGCTGGCCCTCACGTCATGGGGATGGACTTTTATTTGACTCTGATTTGGTCCATCCCTGTCATGGGCAGCAGGTCCAGTCACAGTAGTTGGGTAGCATTTCTATCTACAAAAATCAATGGTAGAGCGGATCACTGGTCCTGGGAAACCAGGGTATTGCATGGACAGTACATTGTACCGTATAAAAAACCCTCATTCACGTCTTTGCTGGGATCGAGATTAGCGGTATATCTTGATTCTCCGCTGACTGTGGTCTTTAACGTGATCGCATAATCATTGGGTCAATCCAATGCTTCCTCCACCCGGAGGCTTTTAACCACTGGTTAATCACAGTAGTGATCGTGAATCAAAAAAGAAGGGTGAGGTGATCGTGATAAAAGGAAAAGTGTATTAAAATTCTCGTAAAACCAGTAGATAATTTATTGGTACTGGGTTCGAGACCAAGATAAAAAAGTATTGTCGTTGTGCACGGGTCTGACTGATTATGGTCAGGTGCACTAGTTAAAAACTGTGTCCAAAAAAGGTCGACATGTTTCAGCCCTCGTCAGCCCAAAAGGGTCTAGCGGGCTTTCTTCAGGACCTGGTGCAGAATGGGGGCCCGTGTTATGGGCTCCCTTGTGGATGTGCAGGGAACTTTATCCTATTCGAATGCACATTCAATCTTAATCCAATGGATTGAAAAAATGGTTGTGGGGGGAAGGAAAGAAAGAAAGAAGGAAAAAGCATAAAATCATTGCGAATTCATTCTGTATGCAATCATAAAAAGGCAAAGCTTTGTTTAAGGGAGACCCCCAGTGGGGAACCCCTGGTATGGCAAAGTTCGACCCTCCTTTACTAGTAAGATGCAGATCTCGTACACAATCCATTTTGTCATATCCCAAGGCAATAGTATTTAGTACTCCGACCAACTCCTCATGTCACAAACGATGTGTGTGCTCTGTACACCCCTATGCGTCAAGTGAGGCTGAGGGGTTTGAGAGAGTAGCACCTACAAACGTCTGGTGAGGGCGGTAGGATCTCTGTTATCGCTTGGGATCAAGTCATTAATCAAAAAACGCGTTAGCCCCCACACAGAGGTATCTCGTCTATGCATTTAGTTAAGACAGTTTAAGCTAGGTGGTATATTCATGTCAGATATGAGTTCCCCAGTGAAAGCGAGAAAATCAGATAGGAAAGATTTGTTGACTAGTGCAGTTCAATTATTTTGTTTTTGTCAAGCGGCTATAAATCATAATGAGACATAGTGATACATGGGGCAGGGTGAGAAAATTTCGTCATTACCTTGTCTCCTATGTTGCAGGCCACAGCGGGTACTCTAGGGGAGTCGCATCACGCTCTAGTTGTGTTTAAAGAAAGAGCAATGCTTGAATAGAGAGTTGTTAGGGCAATACGTTACGTTTTTGTTGTGTGATCTCGATTCCGGCTCTCGGCGTTCTTGATCTCCTGCCAGTTACCTCTTCGGCGTCGGTCTGGGACCTGTGCTGACTCTGCCTCCTAGGACCCGGTGAAGACACTGGATCCGGGTCTGTTCGTTCTTTAATAGGCGGAGTGGTCATGAATAATGAGGAAAGACTAGGAGTCGAAATCTGACTTAGAGAAGAAATTTACTAATATATTTAAAACGAATTATATTGTTCAAACGTCAATTTGCGATCATGTAATTTGTCGGTTTTTTGACAATCAGCTCCTACTATGCTGGAAATAGTCGTAATGCTTGTATACAATTGTCGCATCGTACCATGTGACTGTTGTAGCTGGGATTACTCAATTATAGAAGATCCTGTGTTTTGGACATTCCGTGACTGGGTTGGTCGTGTATGTAATTTGCTTAGTACATTGGTCAGTTCCAGTTATGTAGGGAAACGGCTCTGAGTGACAAAGTATCGCGATCTCTCTGATGTTGCATTGGTCATGGTGCTGAGTAGTTAAGGATCCGGTGAGAGGGGGAATACCATTTCGCCCAGTCTCTTCTGTGACAAGCTGAAACAACACGGTGTTTTAGTCAGTGCCTGAAAGATCGTATTTCTTTCTTGGTTCGTTGAAAAAACAGTTAGTGTCGAGAGGTTACTGGGGTCCCCAAAATACTCTCCCTCGATATATATCATGTATTTTTCAAGCTGAGCCACGGAATATTGTCGTTCAGTCCTCGTTTGTGTGTCTGGAGACGGTACACCCATCTTTGTTCCTTTTCGAACAGAATTTTGTCTGCATTGGAGTTTTTGTAGGCTAGAGTCTCTAAGATTACCCATTGTAGATCATCTACTGTGTGTCCTTGCTCTATGAAGTGACAACTCATCTTTGTAGTCTGTTTCTTACATCTTACATTGCTTCTGTGTTCTCCCATTCTCATTTTGGCTTTTCTTGTGGTCATGCCGATGTATCTTAAACCGCAAGGGCAGGTAATCATATAGATTACATGCGTAGTATTGCAGTTTGTGTGTGTTCTGATTGTCCATTTCAAGTCAGGTAGTAGTTGTATTGTTTTAGTTGCTTTCGTTAGGTGGCAAACTGAACAGGTGCCGCAAGGAAAATGTCCTGTTACGGGTGAGTTATTCCATGGTCCTCGTGGAATTTCATTGGTGGTTCTCTCTGGAGGTCTTGTGTGCACAAGTAGATCTTTTAAGTTCCTGGTTCTCCTATTCGAGAACCTTGGTTTTGGCCATTTGAGAGATCCGGAGGTCAAGATCTTCCAGTTTTTGTTTATGATTTTCTTGATGTTATTCGAAGCAGTGCTATAGGTACTCACACAGGTGATCAGATCTGGTGTTGGTTGTTTTGGGACGGTTTCTAGTAGTGCTTCTCTCTGTTGATTTTTGGCCCTCTTACGGCATTTTTCAATGGTCTTTCTTGGGTAGTCTCTTGCTTGCAGTTTTTTGCTGAGGTCCTTGGCTTGACGTCTGTAGTCTCTCATCTCACTACAGTTACGTCTCAGCCTGAGGAATTGCCCATAAGGCAGATTGTCTCTTAATGGGCGTGGGTGGAAACTTTTGTAGGACAAGAGGCTGTTCTTGGAGGTTGGCTTGAAGAACGTTTTGGTGTGTATCGTGTTATTCTCGATGAAGATAGTTACATCAAGGAAGTCCAGACTGTTAGGACTTGCTGTATAGGTAAATTTTAACCATATATCCCTTGCGTTCAGCCAGCGGTGAAACTCAGTTAGAGAGTCTCTGTCACCTTCCCATATGAGGAGCACATCGTCGATGTAGCGTTTCCAGAAAACTATTTTGGTTCGAAAGGGGTTTGAAATGTCAAAGATGTGGGTTGTCTCAAAGTCACTGACATACAGCCCTGCCACACTAGGCGCAAAGGTGCTCCCCATAGATGTTCCGTGGCACTGTTTGTAAATTGTCTTGTTGTATTGGAAGTGGTTCTCTGTTAGTGCCAATCTGCAGCATTCAAGTACAAAATGTCGTGGAGTTTTGTGTTCCCATGGATGGTTAAACAGAAGTGCCTCCAGGGTCTCTAGCGTCTTCTGTTGGGGCAAGCTTGTATATAAGCTTTCAACGTCTAGACCAACCAGAAGCATCCTATCTTCAGAAAACTGTAGATTCTGAAGGAGGTTCAGGAGGTTTTTCGTGTCTTTCAAGTAGGTAGCGGTCTGCTGTACTAATGGTTTCAAATAGTAATCAGCGAATTGCGATAATGGTTCTAGGATAGACCCTATTCCCGAAACAATAGGGCGGCCTGGAGGTGGTCGTTTCTCCTTATGGATTTTGGGAAGGGAGTAGAAGTACGGCATTCGGGGGGATCTGGTCAGTAGAAAGTCTGCTTCTGATTTCGAAATCCAGTTATTGGTCTCTGCTTCATCGACCATTTGTGCGATCGTGTTCTGTAGGCGTGGGGTAGGATCTACGGTGATCACTTGATAGAATTTGGTATCGTTTAGAAGGTCTATGCATTGTTGGTTGTAACCTTCTTTGCTTAGTAGCACGATGCCCCCACCTTTATCTGCTGGCTTGATCACCAGTTCACTGTTCAGACGTAATGAGTCTAATGCTTTTTGTTCAGTGTTTGAAAAGTTGATGAAAGGTTTTTTGGTGGTATTCTTGAGATCTTCAACTTCCTTCATTACTGCCTGTTCAAAGGCGAGGATCTCCACTGGAACCTGATGGTTTAGTGGGCAAAAGTTCGATTTGCGTCGAAGTGTTGTATCTGCATCTTTGGGTGTTTCTTCCTGGTTACTGAAAAAAGCTTTCAGTTTAATTGTTCTGCAGAAATCTGCTATTTCGCATTGTGATTTGAATAAATCAAGTCGCAGTGCGACAACCTTGTCTTCAACTTGACCGATATTCCACTCACGAAAGAACAGGAAGACGTCCTCAACAAAGGCCTCAGCTATGTCCCCACACCCCCACTTGATTTATTCAAATCACAATGCGAAATAGCAGATTTCTGCAGAACAATTAAACTGAAAGCTTTTTTCACTAAACCATCAGGTTCCAGTGGAGATCCTCGCCTTTGAACAGGCAGTAATGAAGGAAGTTGAAGATCTCAAGAATACCACCAAAAAACCTTTCATCAACTTTTCACCGTAGATCCTACCCCACGCCTACAGAACACGATCGCACAAATGGTCGATGAAGCAGAGACCAATAACTGGATTTCGAAATCAGAAGCAGACTTTCTACTGACCAGATCCCCCCGAATGCCGTACTTCTACTCCCTTCCCAAAATCCATAAGGAGAAACGACCACCTCCAGGCCGCCCTATTGTTTCGGGAATAGGGTCTATCCTAGAACCATTATCGCAATTCGCTGATTACTATTTGAAACCATTAGTACAGCAGACCGCTACCTACTTGAAAGACACGAAAAACCTCCTGAACCTCCTTCAGAATCTACAGTTTTCTGAAGATAGGATGCTTCTGGTTGGTCTAGACGTTGAAAGCTTATATACAAGCTTGCCCCAACAGAAGACGCTAGAGACCCTGGAGGCACTTCTGTTTAACCATCCATGGGAACACAAAACTCCACGACATTTTGTACTTGAATGCTGCAGATTGGCACTAACAGAGAACCACTTCCAATACAACAAGACAATTTACAAACAGTGCCACGGAACATCTATGGGGAGCACCTTTGCGCCTAGTGTGGCAGGGCTGTATGTCAGTGACTTTGAGACAACCCACATCTTTGACATTTCAAACCCCTTTCGAACCAAAATAGTTTTCTGGAAACGCTACATCGACGATGTGCTCCTCATATGGGAAGGTGACAGAGACTCTCTAACTGAGTTTCACCGCTGGCTGAACGCAAGGGATATATGGTTAAAATTTACCTATACAGCAAGTCCTAACAGTCTGGACTTCCTTGATGTAACTATCTTCATCGAGAATAACACGATACACACCAAAACGTTCTTCAAGCCAACCTCCAAGAACAGCCTCTTGTCCTACAAAAGTTTCCACCCACGCCCATTAAGAGACAATCTGCCTTATGGGCAATTCCTCAGGCTGAGACGTAACTGTAGTGAGATGAGAGACTACAGACGTCAAGCCAAGGACCTCAGCAAAAAACTGCAAGCAAGAGACTACCCAAGAAAGACCATTGAAAAATGCCGTAAGAGGGCCAAAAATCAACAGAGAGAAGCACTACTAGAAACCGTCCCAAAACAACCAACACCAGATCTGATCACCTGTGTGAGTACCTATAGCACTGCTTCGAATAACATCAAGAAAATCATAAACAAAAACTGGAAGATCTTGACCTCCGGATCTCTCAAATGGCCAAAACCAAGGTTCTCGAATAGGAGAACCAGGAACTTAAAAGATCTACTTGTGCACACAAGACCTCCAGAGAGAACCACCAATGAAATTCCACGAGGACCATGGAATAACTCACCCGTAACAGGACATTTTCCTTGCGGCACCTGTTCAGTTTGCCACCTAACGAAAGCAACTAAAACAATACAACTACTACCTGACTTGAAATGGACAATCAGAACACACACAAACTGCAATACTACGCATGTAATCTATATGATTACCTGCCCTTGCGGTTTAAGATACATCGGCATGACCACAAGAAAAGCCAAAATGAGAATGGGAGAACACAGAAGCAATGTAAGATGTAAGAAACAGACTACAAAGATGAGTTGTCACTTCATAGAGCAAGGACACACAGTAGATGATCTACAATGGGTAATCTTAGAGACTCTAGCCTACAAAAACTCCAATGCAGACAAAATTCTGTTCGAAAAGGAACAAAGATGGGTGTACCGTCTCCAGACACACAAACGAGGACTGAACGACAATATTCCGTGGCTCAGCTTGAAAAATACATGATATATATCGAGGGAGAGTATTTTGGGGACCCCAGTAACCTCTCGACACTAACTGTTTTTTCAACGAACCAAGAAAGAAATACGATCTTTCAGGCACTGACTAAAACACCGTGTTGTTTCAGCTTGTCACAGAAGAGACTGGGCGAAATGGTATTCCCCCTCTCACCGGATCCTTAACTACTCAGCACCATGACCAATGCAACATCAGAGAGATCGCGATACTTTGTCACTCAGAGCCGTTTCCCTACATAACTGGAACTGACCAATGTACTAAGCAAATTACATACACGACCAACCCAGTCACGGAATGTCCAAAACACAGGATCTTCTATAATTGAGTAATCCCAGCTACAACAGTCACATGGTACGATGCGACAATTGTATACAAGCATTACGACTATTTCCAGCATAGTAGGAGCTGATTGTCAAAAAACCGACAAATTACATGATCGCAAATTGACGTTTGAACAATATAATTCGTTTTAAATATATTAGTAAATTTCTTCTCTAAGTCAGATTTCGACTCCTAGTCTTTCCTCATTATTCATGACCACTCCGCCTATTAAAGAACGAACAGACCCGGATCCAGTGTCTTCACCGGGTCCTAGGAGGCAGAGTCAGCACAGGTCCCAGACCGACGCCGAAGAGGTAACTGGCAGGAGATCAAGAACGCCGAGAGCCGGAATCGAGATCACACAACAAAAACGTAACGTATTGCCCTAACAACTCTCTATTCAAGCATTGCTCTTTCTTTAAACACAACTAGAGCGTGATGCGACTCCCCTAGAGTACCCGCTGTGGCCTGCAACATAGGAGACAAGGTAATGACGAAATTTTCTCACCCTGCCCCATGTATCACTATGTCTCATTATGATTTATAGCCGCTTGACAAAAACAAAATAATTGAACTGCACTAGTCAACAAATCTTTCCTATCTGATTTTCTCGCTTTCACTGGGGAACTCATATCTGACATGAATATACCACCTAGCTTAAACTGTCTTAACTAAATGCATAGACGAGATACCTCTGTGTGGGGGCTAACGCGTTTTTTGATTAATGACTTGATCCCAAGCGATAACAGAGATCCTACCGCCCTCACCAGACGTTTGTAGGTGCTACTCTCTCAAACCCCTCAGCCTCACTTGACGCATAGGGGTGTACAGAGCACACACATCGTTTGTGACATGAGGAGTTGGTCGGAGTACTAAATACTATTGCCTTGGGATATGACAAAATGGATTGTGTACGAGATCTGCATCTTACTAGTAAAGGAGGGTCGAACTTTGCCATACCAGGGGTTCCCCACTGGGGGTCTCCCTTAAACAAAGCTTTGCCTTTTTATGATTGCATACAGAATGAATTCGCAATGATTTTATGCTTTTTCCTTCTTTCTTTCTTTCCTTCCCCCCACAACCATTTTTTCAATCCATTGGATTAAGATTGAATGTGCATTCGAATAGGATAAAGTTCCCTGCACATCCACAAGGGAGCCCATAACACGGGCCCCCATTCTGCACCAGGTCCTGAAGAAAGCCCGCTAGACCCTTTTGGGCTGACGAGGGCTGAAACATGTCGACCTTTTTTGGACACAGTTTTTAACTAGTGCACCTGACCATAATCAGTCAGACCCGTGCACAACGACAATACTTTTTTATCTTGGTCTCGAACCCAGTACCAATAAATTATCTACTGGTTTTACGAGAATTTTAATACACTTTTCCTTTTATCACGATCACCTCACCCTTCTTTTTTGATTCACGATCACTACTGTGATTAACCAGTGGTTAAAAGCCTCCGGGTGGAGGAAGCATTGGATTGACCCAATGATTATGCGATCACGTTAAAGACCACAGTCAGCGGAGAATCAAGATATACCGCTAATCTCGATCCCAGCAAAGACGTGAATGAGGGTTTTTTATACGGTACAATGTACTGTCCATGCAATACCCTGGTTTCCCAGGACCAGTGATCCGCTCTACCATTGATTTTTGTGAATATTGAGACAAGGAAGCTGAGTGGATCTAAGCCCTTCTTTCTCCCACCTCATTGATTTCCGAAGCATTTCTATCTAGACACGGTGAGTGGTAGGAATTTTCTGGATCCCTGCAGGATCTTAAAGTTTACATCACAGAAATGCAAGAACAATACATGATTTTAGACAGTTTGAGGCTTGCAGGAAATGGTGGGTAAGAAAATGTCGTTGGATCCACCCGAGGCATACCAGCCTGGACTCCCCTTGAGGTCTAGTTTTCGGGAATTGTCTTAGTTTGGTAGGTTTCCCCAGGTGGCGGCTGACCCAAGCTAAAAAGTGCAGTCCTTCAGCAAGGCAAGTGGAATGATAATGGAATTTAGCCCCACTCTGCAGGCCCATATTTAGAAACAATGTCTATGTCTACATAGGTAATTTATAAAACGCAATTGTTACTCTGAGGAGTGTCCTGGCGCTATTTCATAGGAGCTGTCTGCAGGGAAGGGAAGGAGAAGAGTCTAAGTGGAGGAAAAGAGCCAGGTCAATACATAAAAGAATCAACATTTCCTCTCACTTGCCATTGGGATGGGGATGCAGGGGGGCAGAAAGACTGTTGGGGGCTTAGTTGTGAGGATGGAGCCTGATTTCGGGGGTGGGCCAGATGCCAACCCATTATTTTATAAAACAACATATTCCTGGCATCTAGGGGTCTATCTGTTGTCTTCTGGCGGGGCAGAATTGTTGCAAACCCTTCTCTGCCCCCTAGGAGGGCCGAAAGACTGGTTTGCTACTTTCAGGGGGTGTTGGGTTTGCCAGGGTTCAAACCCACAAGTTTCTTTTCCCTATGGGTAAAATCACTCGTGCCCAATAGTCTTTCTGCCCATCTGGGGGGCAGATTCGGCACAACGTCCCTAATCAGGAGACTCCTATCTACTCACAGGAGGCAGGAAAGACACTGTTGCCCCTTCCGTGGTGGTGGTGGTATAACTCAATGCCAGAGTATTCTGCCCACATCCTATTGCAGAGTGGGAGGCCTGCACCCTGTTCTTCAGCCCAAATGTAAAAGTCAATGTAAAAGTCTATGGAGCTTATTTACAAACCCATGTGCGCTACCGCACATGGGCTTGTAAAGGGTGCAATGGAACATAAATAAAAGCAATGGGCCCCTAGCACCATTAGTGACTCATTCTCGGTTTACCCCCAATACTCTGGCTCCCATTTCCAACATCAGAGGGCCATGGCTAGCTACTATTCCTCGTCTTTCTCTGGTTAATGGCCTCGGGAGCTGTGCCTACCAGATTGGTTATCCGCGTTCCCGCTCAGGAATTAACTGCTAGTCATATCAAGCATTGAAAATGCAATAGGTCTCACCTTTGATTAAGTTAAAGCCATTTGCTTTGCTAATGGTATTGTATAGCAAAGTAAATGGCTTTAACTTAATCGAAGGCCAGACCTATTGCATTTTGTAACTCCGGCTCACGGCCGACCGGAGTAATGTAAATAAATAAATAAATAAAACAAATTTCATTGCGCGCGCTGAAACGCATTTGGCGTTTCAGCGCGCGCAATGAAATTCGTTTTATTTATTACTCTTACTCCAGTCGCCCTGCCCCTCCCCCGCCCCACCCCACCACCCCGCGGACCTCCCTCCACAGGCCGCTACTGATTGAAGGGACGGGGATGGTAGAGGGGAGTTGTTTCATGGCATGTGATGTGGGAAGAAAGAGGACTGGGGAGCAACACAGAGCATGTTTGGGGATGGGTTTGAAGGGGGAAGCAGCGAATTAGGTGAGAAAGCAAGAAAACTAGCTCTCCCATGGAGAGCTAAATGCAAAAGAAAACATTTGAGGTGCAACTCATTCAATCAAAAGGATGGCAAAGAGGGTATGCTCCAAGGATGAGACAAACACAAAAAAAAAGAGGAAGGAAAGTCTTGAATAAGGGGCAAGCAAATGAGTTTGACAAGAAAGTCAACTAATGGCAATCAATGGACTGACCCAAACTCTTCTGTAGGTATTGGTATTGCACACACACACGTCTTTCGACAACAAGCAGCTACAGTGGTCTGTAGGTCAGATCTACGAAGGCATGACTACAGCATCCATTATTGACACAGACAAGGGGCAGCTGTACGGGGCCTAACAGATGTAGCTAAACTCCAAGGCATATAGGATGTTTTTTTTGAAGAGACTAGGCTGTCTTCCGCAAACCTGTTTTCATTATGTCCACTCTAAATTTCACCTGCCTCATATTACGGACCAGGTCCGTATCGCTCCTATTTTATTGTGGCATTCAATTTGGAAGAAAGAAACATTAAGCCCAACTAGAGATATATTAAAAGACTGCCTGAAATGAGATGGGGCATCTAAAATACGATGGTTAAAATATATTGAGTCCAATTTGGAAGAAAGTGGCCTCAGAAAATTGTTTAAAGATCCTAACTTATGATTGACAATTTCAAGGAAAGAATTGAATGGCCAATTAGTGGATAGACTGGGCAGAGATAGGTGGGAGAGCAATTGTATCAAGGTCACTGTTCAACAGTATTCTTTTACCACCTAGCATACACTATACGGTGTCTTCATACCCAACATTTGTTTCTAACCTTCAACATAGATATGTATCGCTGCAATTCTGTCTGAAATATATCCCCCTGATGCTAGGCTACCCTGCCAAAACATATTCTATTGATGCCCTGTCACCTTGCCCTTGTGATGGACAATCCATGCAGACTGATCTTCATTTTGTGTTTTTCTGTAACTTATTCGCTGAAGAAATGAAAAAAATATAATCTACCGCTTATGTGCAAATTTAATTTCTGGCAATGTCACCCAGCCTTGTATTATCCTCAACTATTACCTAATACCTTTGTTAGTTATTGTGTAGCCTCTTTCTGCCTGCTATAAGAAAGAGTAGATTAACTTCATAGTGTGGGTGCACATTTACAGCAAGAGGAGGTACACTGGCACACGCATATGAATGGTCTGTTTAATGACATGATTCATTTGATCAGTCTCAGTCTCAAAAACGTTATTCGATTCAGAACAAAGGAATCATAAAAGTCAAACAATTTCATTTACAAACATTATTTCAAAATCATTTTTTAAAAAGGCATTCTTACAATTATAACACTAAACTGTTAAAATTCATTAGCTAAAATAATCACAAATAAAACCCCATAGCTGTTACTTCCAATCAAATTAAATGATTTCATTGGCTCTTCATGCCAGGGCATACATTAAAGTGCCGGTCAAAACAAATAGAGAATCAGAAAATCACGATGCAATGATATACAATATAGATAATCAAGGGTCAACTTCATGGTGCCCGATTTAGCCGTAACGTTTCCTGATCAAAAGTGACATCCGTATAAAATTTAGCATTGCACAGCAAACACCAGGTGAAGATAGGGATAGTAAATGATCATAGCCCTCTTCATAATGGCATGGTTGCTTTTCCTTAAGGATCGGCTTAATAAACCTGATTCTCGGGTCCTTATATAGGGAACAGAAAAGAACAATGTGCATCGTGCTTTGGCTATCTTTGTCATTACAAGGACAGGGTGGCAGTCTCTCACACCAACCCCCCTGTTTAGGAAACGCAAAGAGAAAATGCAGGGTGTGTAACCTAAACCTTGTCAAGTAGAATCGCCATTGCACATGGTTTGTAAAAGATAAATAAAACTGGTGCAGCAAAGTAGCCTTAGGGGCATAAGGGCTAACCAGGGAATTCACAAACGGTGATTTCCAATAAGTTGTTTTAATTACAGCTTTGATGTTTCCCTGTATATTTTCGGGGTTGTCAAATATGTCACCCAGGCCTAATTTATGAAACATTTCATTTACCTAAGATAGCCAGGGGATCTGTTTCATGTTTGCCAACTTTAAACAATCCCGGAGGATATCTCTAGTAAGCTGTAAGTCCCCATAACAATAAAGGGGAAAGGCGAATGGTGTCACTCACGTAACTTAGACCTAATTCGTTGTGGACAAATCTGTTTGAGGAGCCTGATGGAGTAGCCAATACACGCTTTAAAAATTTATTCTCCATAATCTGTAGTGAGTCAGGGCTTTCAATCCCCCAAACTCCTGCCCCATAAGTAGCAACCGACAAACATTTAGCTTTATACAAAGTTTTTAAATGTGTGACAGGTTTTTGTCCTAGTTTGCCACAGAAACGGAACAGACTCTCTATAGAGCGACTAGCACTTTGAACTCGGGTCTGCATTAACGGGGCCCAACTTAGTTTGTTGTTAAAAAGGTTACCCAGATAATTAAAGTTTTCAACCTTTTCAATGGTAGAGTTGTTAACTACAAACTTTCTAGTCTTAGTGCCCTTTGGGCCACAGACCATGGCGAAGGATTTGGCAAAGTTAACCTTAAGGTCTAGGTCCAACATGAATTTGTGGAAGGCATCAAGACAGTGCTGCATACTGTTTCCTGTGAGTGTCATAAGTACCGTATCGTCGGCGTAAGAAAGCATTGGAATGCTCCTGCCGTTGACCTTTGGAAAGTCATAACAATTATCCAACAGATATTTTTCCAGGCCATTGGTGTACACAAGAAACAGAAAAGGAGCTAATATGCATCCTTGTCGGACGCCCTCAGTTGAGAGGATAGACTTAGTTTTCTCTCCCCCTGGCCCAAACCTTATGGCTACAGTAGTTGATTCATGGAGTCTACGGAGCAAGGTGACCAAGGGTTCCTCGAAGCCCATGACCTCCATCATTTGCCACAACTTGCTCCGACACACAGTGTCAAATGCACTTGAAAGGTCCATGAAGGCAAGGTGGATGGAGGATTTCCTTGCCTTCATGTATTTACCTATGATCAGGGCCAGGTTCAGGCACTGTTCTACAGTACCTTTACCTTTCCTGAACCCATATTGGGAATCCACAATAAGGCCCACCGAATCTGCCCAAGTTTCCAATCTAGCTAAAATGACCCTACCCAATATCTTACACGATGCATCAATTAATGAAATTGGGCGATAGCATCGGGGATCTGATCTATCGCCCTTCTTAAAAATTGGCACCACTATTGCCTCCTTCCATGATGCCGGAATACGGCTAATAACGACTGCTCTAAAAACATTTAATAACAGGGGGGCCCAAACCTTAATATTATGTTTAAAAAAGTCCAAAGGCACTAGATCAGGGCCGGGTGCTTTTAATGGTATGCCTTTCGACAGAGCATCTTCCACTTCCTGTAAGGTGAACGACGCGCTCAAGGACAAGGAAGACTGAGAGACCACCAAATCCCTAACATCTCCTTGTGATGGTTCATTGGATAGAGTACCATGTGGGTTAAAAATCTTCCCAAAGTGTGATTCCCATGTTTCACATGCAATCTGCATCACAATGTTATCCTTGCCATTACTTGTAAAAAGGGGGCGATTAATAACTTCCCAAAAGAGCCTGCTGTCCTTCAATTCCGAGGCCTTCTCTAAATCTTCCCAAGCTTGGTTTTTTAGGTCCAGCTTCCTTGTTCTTATGGCTTCTTTGTATGCCAGTCTAGATGCTCTAACCACTTCTGTGTCCCTGGGTTTTTGTTTTAATGCCGCTTTCAAGGATCTGTGTGTTGCCGAACATGCGGCGTCAAACCATCTAGGACCAAGCATTTTGCTTTTACCAATTGGTTTTGTGAGGCGTTCGGCTACATACCCACATAAAGATTCAAAATTCCCTATAACCTTTTCAGGTGTGGTTGTAGGTGTTAAACATGCCTCGAACTCAGAGCTATATCTATTTAGGATCTCAGCCTCAAGACCTACCGCGTCTATTTTGCCCCATTTAAGTGTAATACCTTTGTTCCTACTATACTTTACAGGTTGCTCCCAGACAGAGTGTTTGGGTTTAACGGGACAAAGCAAGGATAAATTTAGAGGATTGTGATCACTGGCAGCATTAGCGATTACTTCCAGCTTGTCAACATGATGGAGGTGTCCACTAGAGACAATTACAAAATCAATAAAACTCATCATACCTCTACTTCCCTGAAACGTCGGTATTGGAGCAGAATTTGGACCAACCCAGGGTTCCACTATACATAGATCATTTAAGATAATGATGTTGTTTAGAGCGTCCCCCTGTGGTGTATGTTTGAAGTGTAACAGGGGTTGGTCATGGGAGTCATTTGATCATTTTGCATGATTTTAATAGTTTTTTATGCACTTGCATGTATTGTTTGTATTTATAATGTTTTAATGTCATTGATTGGATGGTTATTTCTTTATCTGCATAATTAGTATTGAGAGCAGGTTTACAGGCCTTCCTAGGTGGATTTGACTGCAAGCTCCTACAACTGTAGGCATTCACATTCTCCTTTCAGGTGGCTTTCCTGTCTGAACAAGCCCTGATTTACTACTTCCGCTGTTTTTCCCCTCAGGGAACAAAATATAAGTAAATGTGGTGAAAACTCACATTGGTGTTACATTAATGCATGCGGAACTGCTGTAGATAGCTGCACGTGCATTCTCCTGGGATTTTAATTTAATCCCATGAAGATTGAAAATCTGCTTCGATAAAGTGGTAGGTAGGTACAGGCTTTATAAATCCCCTAATCACGTTCTATTGGTCATACTAAAGTGATTCAGATGTTCAACATCAAAGCAGTCATGTCTTTTATGAATGCATGTGCTGAATACTGCTCTGTAGCTCTTCACAAGACCAAGCGAAGAGAAGGCCAGACGACAAACCAGCAATCTTCATTACGCTGAGTCCAAATCATGGTCATTACAATCCTGCTTCCCACTCCCCACTCCCAGGGAGTGGATGCAATGCATGGCTCTTCTTGCTTGCTAGGATGCTGCTGGGGTGACCAGCATATATTCATCTCTTTGAGGAAAGAGTGCCAAAAATCGCGTTTATAGCACTAGCTCCATGAGGTGCCCATCTCCGGGGTGGGGCACCTGTACGGATAAGAACTGGGACCAGGAAGAGGGACAGCGTGGAAACGCTCTTTCTACAACTATTTTAGCACATACATTAAATAGATCTATGAGTAGTTAAAGAATCCATTAACAAAACACCCATTACCTCTACCACATTAGCAGTACATTATCACCAGGATTTTTTTTTAAAGTTTATCACTTTTGCCCCTCTCACAATCAGCCCACACATACACCTTTGCAGTACAGTTGTGGTAGCCCACCATAGTCCATGCAACACAGAATGTAGCTAAGGTTTTCTAAAGATTGTGGGTTTGTTGTTTAAGGGTTACAGCTATTTTTATTGTAACAGATGGCAACGCCAAATGATTCCAGGGGTGTGCTCACAAAACCACACTAAGTGTAAAATTAAGGACCCCCACAAAGGAACACAAGAGAACAAAAGTGTCATTACTGAATTTCAGTGACGATTACATGCTCATTTCTTGGACATTTTGAAAGCACAGCAGGTTTTCCCGTTTGGTGAGCCGGGGTGCCCAGCCGTGAATTATATTGTTTAGATACACAACACGCTGTCTATATTGTTCATTTAGAATGCGCCCTTTCCCTTCAATGTGTAAAGTCCTGGATAAGACGGCCCCTTTGACCGGTTTTTGACAACCAATAACGATGGGGGACCTGCTTTTTTGAATTAAGGTTGTACAGTACTCGTGTGCATAGTTAGCGCAGAAAGTGGCTTGAGTTGCCTACAGCGGATCTTGCCCAAGGCTGTGTAAATTAATGAACGTTCTAACGCGGTTTCCGGTTAGAAAAGGAAAACAAACTAAAAGGCAACGGGTGGAACACACTTTACTGCAGGGATGGTAGTACACAATCATTGGGTGGCCAGTAGATGGCAGCACTTCTACACAACCGAAAGCACACCATCCCAGCTAGCACGGCACGGCTCCGCTGACAATTACCAGGGCCACCAGTCGCACTGAAGGCTGCACAATCCAGCGGCCCAGACAGCTATGGTGCGGGCCCTGGCAGCACGGAAGTCAATGCCAATTTTCAGGCTATTTTAATCCTGTCCGTAAACTATACTTTGCCGAAGATGTTTAGAATTACTCCGGCCTAGACTTACTTTTGTATAAATGATGCAAGACATGATTAACATTGCTATCACGCTCTCACGAGTATCAATACTTCATCCACTCTGTTTCGTTTTCAGAGTGGATAGGTTTGCCCTGCTTTGTATCGTCCGAACGGCAGCTGAGCGAGCTTTAAAAACAATTAATAAAACCAACTCCAATTTAAAACAAGCGCTCGCCATTGCCTTGTCCTCCTCGTGACCCCGTGCGCCTCTGAGCTCCGTGCCTGCTTCACAGCTGTCATGAAGACTTTTCTAATCTGCTTGTTAAATAAACAAGCAGATAAGAAAAGTCTTCACGACAGCTGTGAATCAGGCGAGGCAGTCCAACAAAAAGCCAAAGAGAGGCAACCGAAAACCCTCCTTTTCAATGGGAAGCCAGCATTTAACATAAACGCTGATGCTACCCAATGAAAAGGAGGGGCGGGGCTTAGAGTCCCCTTCTTGAAACTGACTTCTTACCATAGCTCTCTCAGGCGAGAAGCGCATGCGTGCTCCAATGCCAGGCGAGACCTAAAAAGATCTTCACTCCTGGGCCTTGCAGCAGAGATATCCCCCCCCCAGTCTTCCAGAGGGGCAGCCCTACCTCTGCCTCAGTCAGAAGCTGCCCTGTCTGTGGCACACACCTGTGTGCTTACCTCCTTGTGACCCCCCCAGGGTCTTGTGGCCCACAGCAGCTGTCCTCTCAACTGGTGGCATTGGGAATCAAGGGTGGGCTTCCAGTCTCCTCCCTCTTCACTTGGGACTGCTGTTCAAAGTTTGTGCAGTTGTTTGCAAATAAATTTGAATATACAATTTCAAGTGTTTATTGTAAAATACAATTAGATGATACATTGTTCATTAAGAATTATCGTCCTACAGTACCATTATACAACAATATGATTTATGATTTAAAACCCATTCGAATGATTATAAACATATGATTGCTTTCGCAAAGGATAAAATAATAAAATGAAAAAAACCCTCATCACCTGGAGTCCTGAATAGGTGCATCCGTGGTGCTGTGGTATTAGAGCGGTCTCAGATTCTAAATAAAAGCACCACCTCTGGAAGGCCCTGACCGTCCAAGGAGAGGGCAAGGACACAGTGGGCATTTATTTTGTTATTTTGTTATTGCTTCTGCTGCAGAATCTTTACCTTTTAAGCATAACAGGGCTAGATCCATGAATTTAACCAAAATCACTGTCATTTGACGGTCCTCTTCGCTCAGTGCATATTTTAGAGCATCTATTGCATGGCTGCACCTCTTTTTAGGTTTCGCATGTACAGCGCTTAGGCTGTGCTTGTGAAATCCCTTGTAATCAATATACATCTTAATAAAAAGGAAGTACAGCCCATCCTTACATTTCATTCGATCGTGTGCTTGCCACTTGGATTTCCTCTGTTTCTGTTGGTTGAATCATGCTGTTTCCTGTTGCTCTTTGTGTGTTTTTCTTATCAATGGAGTTTTGCCCAAGTGCTCCTTTTCATTCAAACTACTTTTTTCTTTGTGAGCAAGCGTGTTTAGAGGCTGCATGTGATTTGTGCTGCTTCCTTTGATCCTCCTCCTTTTATGGCACTACTTTAACTTTGTACTCAAGCATGTTTGGCGACTGCATGTTATTTGCGTAGCTGTTCTTTAAAAAAAAAATTCAGTCGCTCTTCTTTACCCCTGGCCCTCCTCTCGCTGTTCCTGCTCCCTCTTGTGTTCGCTGTCCGTTTCATTGTTTCCCAAGCGTCACACTCCTCCCTCGCCGTGCTTCCCAGCTTCGAAATTACCATGTTACACGAAAGACAATGCGCAGGTGTCAGAAACATATTTGCGCAGACAGGATGTTTTTTTTCTTTTCACACTGGATGCAGGAAGCGAAGTACACAATATAAATGAAAACCACCAGAGATGAGGCCTCACTTTACACTCAGCACTCATCTTCTTGACAAATAATTTACCTGAGAGGAATGGCAGTCTTAGTGGAGAGGATGTGGGGTAATGGGCAGAGTTGCTGACTTTAGAACTGGGGGACGTGGTTCAAGTCTCAGCGTCATCTCAACATCCTGTGATTCTCTGCAAATCCATTAATTTCCCCATGCCTATGAACAGAAAATGAATGTTTCCTTGTGTAATTTATTTTTTGCTCATATAAATCGCTCCAATGCCTTTGGTTCATGTTCCCGCAATATAGGACGGCAAGAAAGAAAATAATAGTCCTTGTCTGTTTTATTAATTTGATATCTGCGCCAATTCAAGCGGTAACTGCAAGGCACTTCTAAGCAAGACACGCATGTGGCTTTTATGAACTTAAAATAAAATACAATTTGCACTTTGTTAAATTTTTTGTGAAGATAACTGGGTTTTCTTTTCCACTGCACCACCGTTCATTCGATTAGGGGGTATTCCCTTTCACTTGTGGTTGCTGTCTGTCTTTACCCCACTGACCATTGTTTCCCATCTGCCACACTACTCCCTCACCTGCTTCCCAGCTTCTAAATTAAGGTTTTCCCAAGCTGTGAGCCGCACCCACTGGAAGCCTCATTTGAGGAGTTCACTTATGGGTGTGGTCTTTGTATCACTTTAAAGGGATAAAGAACAGTAGCACACCACCCTTTCCATCAGCAGAAGCCTTTGAAGAAGAAGGCAATCCTTCTAAACGTGTCAGGCAGGAGCCGGCGGACCAGCTGTCAAGCGGATTCATGGATGGAATGCTGTTCATACCTAATGAAGGCCTCAGGCTTCGAGTGGGTGTTAGAGTGCGTCTCACAGCTTGGGAGAACCTTGGAGCATGAGATATTGGGCAGCTGTCCCCGCCGCCGAGCACGCACCACCCCACAACAGGGGGCCATCCGGTTTGATATTTACCAAGCCGGACTTTGGGAGTACCTGCTCAGGATTTAGGACGGCATCCGCTCTTGAGGCCCATTAGAGGGCTTGTAAATGTTTTTAGCAGACAGGAATTAGTGCCGCCATCCATGGCCATTAACTCTCCGGGACTTCAGTACCCAGCATGCCCTATGTGACACTCGTTGGAGGAGTTCACCTATGGGTGTGGTCTTTGTATCAGGGACGAACGGTAGCAAGCCACCCTTTCTGTCAGCAGAAGCCTTTGAAGAAAAAGGCATTCCTTCGACACGCGTCAGGCAGGAGCCGGAGGAACAGCTGTCAAGCGGATTCATGGACGGAATGCTGCTCATACCTAATGAAGGCCTAAGGCTTCGAGTGGGTGTTAGTGGTGCAGTTCGGGTTCTTCAATTTCCCCCTATTACCACGGACATAGTGATTTCGCAGTCACACACACACACATACACATCATACGCTGGTGGGGCCCATAACACCAACATTCATTCTATCAATCTATCCGCACCTACTCAGAAGGGAAACATTGGTTCCGAACCACACTGCTTCCTTGATGGGAACTTTATCACTTTCCCTCTGTATCAAACCCTCGCTTCTCTTCCCATCAAGAAAATAGGTCAATGAATCATTTAGTTGGGTTTAGCTTAATGACTCCTTAATTCTCTAAAACATTTTCAATAATACATTTCAATAAAAGAACAACCCGACACATGAATTCAATTAATATTTCTTTATCTAAATCAAATGCAGGTTAAATCCTAGTTAATAACTTTCATCTTTTGTCATATTTACCTATTCTGGCTATTTGTCGTTTTCTAAGTCAGAATCTGGTCCTCAGTCAAATCGTCAAATTCTGTTCTATCATGCAGAGTCACCGTCCTCTCCGTCAGCATAACATCAGGATACTGGAAATGACGTTCAAGAAGTGGCGCTAATACCTCTCTAGTCTACCATTATTTATACTAAATTTTACATTCAAAATGTTGCAATTGACATTTTCAGAGATTCTCATTGGTTAATTGAAATACATTCAAATGCATCAGGAAACATTCGATGTCGTTCCCACATATTAAAAGTTCCAAACCGAATGTATGGGAATATTAGCAATCCATAGTTCAGGTTGCAACAATTTCTGTTGAAGGGTTGGCCTTTCGCCCAGAGCAGCCTTGATGGGCACAGTGATGACAGTTCACTGGCAGGTCGCAGCTGCTGAAGTTTGCGCAGGCGCATTTCTCCTTTCCCTTCATTGATATTACTTCGTAAATGTCTGATTCAATCGGCGGCCATTTTTTAGCAGGCCCAAATGGTCAACTTAAGCAAAGAAACACAAAAACGTAATTAATACATTGAAATGGTTAAACAGTGTTATTTCCCTTGCTAATACCCATATGTGTGTGCATTTATCTAGCCATATGCAACGTTCAAAGCCATTAATGCTCGTTTATTTAAGCATAATTCACGATAACATCACATAAGCAACGTTTATCCTATTAATATGCATACAAACTTAGTTTACATATTATTTTAGCCATGCAAAGCAATCCCACGTGTATTCTCTCAGTTAATAAGGTTGATTAGTTTCCATACAACAAACTGTTAATTATTGTGATTAATTATTAATCGTTTTAATACAAACATACATAAATGGATTGGGTACATAAAAGGAAAACATTTTACCCGCTCCATCAATCCCCCCTTTGGTGATTTTATCACCATAAAACAAAACCCACAAAATTAATTTATTTTCCCCTTTTACGGAAATTCAAATGTTTTCTTGCTCAATTATAATTCTGTTTCCCCTTCATCTTCTCCTTTTGTTTTGTCATACATACTCTCCTTCCATTCTTCCAACTCTATTTCTTCAAAATCTCTTTCTTGTTTCTTTTCCTTCTTTTTGATAATTTCTCGTCTAATTTTCTTTTTATTTCTTTTATGTCTGCAACACATACATCCTAGTCTAAGTATTAATAATATGAAAATTACCCACGTTAATGGAAATAATATTTTCCCTAATATAGTACTACCTAATTTACCTTATAAAGTCTTAATAGCAGCCATCTTATTACTAATTTTAGTCCAGATACTTTCAACCTCCAGTGGTACTATTTCATCATGCAATTCTGTAATATTTTTTATATAAACCTTTAGATCTTTGCTTCCATCAGGAATGTAAGTACAACAATGTTGAACTTTCAGCATTCCACAGACTCCACCCTCTTTCGCCAATAAGATGTCAAGGGCAAGTCGATTTTGCATTATCATAGCACGCAGAGCAACCATTTCGGTGTTTACCAAAAGAAATCCTCTAGCGGTGCTTGTTGACAAGCAATCCACTATTATTGACAATTTCCGAATATTATTTGCATTCAAAGATATTCCCACTGCTGGTATCAAGGCTTCAAAAATGTCACCTGCAATTTCTAACCAAGTTTCTCTTCTACTACGCATTAATAGGTTATTTTGTCCATTATTTTCTACTCTATCATGTGAAAGATCTTTGGAAAGACCAGGCCAACATAACATGTGCCATACCAATGGTCAGGCAACCTGTAATAAGCCTTGTTCCCACAAATGTAGTACAATCCAGGAAAGACTGGATCCTCTCCGCCTCTAAATCCCCATCCGGATGCAATAAAATATGTATCATGGCACTCACTAGTCCCTATATAATAATAATCATATTGGGATCTTTCCCTCATAATACATAATTTGCCTTTCTGTGGTGTATCTATAGCTATTGTTGGACTAGCTTCATTTTTCAGCTCCTTTTTTCCGTCTATGTCCCAAGCATTTTTCCTTAATTCATGTCCTTCTGCCTTTTTATGCATTCTTGATCTCCTTTCTTCAACCATATCTAAAAATGTTTTCTCTTCTTTCTTCAAACTGCAAGTTAAATTGTTTCTAAAAATATATTCTACGGTTAGTTCTTTAGTTTCTATAAAAATCTCACCTAATACATTAGCAGTTTTAGCAGGATTCAATTCGTTATTCATGGGCAATTGTCCAAGAATGTTATCTATATTTGACAGATTATATTCTAATTTCCCTACTTGATAAAATATACTTGTTAAAACACTACATGTTATTCAATAAGTTGCTGAGAGGTGATGATAAGTCACTCCTTCTGAAACAGAGGCAGGCAACTGCATACATACGTAGCAATCCCTTACGTCCATTGTTTTTACATATTCATACAATAATTTTGAAAACACATTGCTAGAAAAATCAGTTATAGACCTATCCTTGTGTATATGTTCAGTGCTTGTTTTAAATGGAACTACCTTTTGTGAATTCTTCACTATGTTAGTCATATTCTCTGTATGCCCTTCTAGTGTATCTAAAGTTACCTTGAAAGAGATCAATAGAGCGAGTACGCTCCAAAGAAGCATTAATAATCCTGTACAACAACAACATATCTTACACCATCTTCTCATAAAGGTGCATCTACTCTTGTTATCATCTATGTTAGCCATCCTGTTAAATTGACCGTGTCTTTTGACTTAGCCTCTTCTACTCCACTCCTTGTTCTTTCCCCTGAAAGAGCTAAGCACTTATCAGGTTATCCCAGTCCTTTGATTTCTTATTCAATCCTTTATATTTTCTACAAAGACCTTCTTGAAATTACTCAGTTTAGCATCTCATCGTTTTTCACTTCCTTCTCATCATCCACATACAGAAATTCCTGAATTTCCGCTTCTTCTCCAATATCGGATAGGATAACTCTCAGGATTTCCGCTGTTTCTTCTTCCTCCACCACTTTCAGTAAAGTCTCCTCTGGATTTCCTTGACTATCTATATCTTCTCCTAGTTCAGGCAGTGCCACATACGTCCATTCAGGTGACTTATACTTCTGGTTTAGTTTTCTTGATCGTTTGTTTTCTCCAGACACCTCTGTCTCTCCCTCTTTTTCGTTGAGCTGTCTTGTCACTTCGTTCACTTGTTCAGCTTTTGAGGGTTTAACTCGTGTCAATCGATATCTCAGCCTCTTTATTTTGTTTGGCCAAAGGTCTCCTTTAGCATTTCTTCTTAGTTTGCCTTCTTTACTGTTTCTTTCCTCGATCCAAGTTCTCTTTCTCAGAACTCGACCCTCTGGTATTTCGTTTTCACTGTCTTCAGATTCTGTCTTGTTTGGCTTTTCTTTTCCAACAGTTTCTTTTTCCACCTCTTGTGTTTTCCCTACTTCTGTCCCTCCTCGGGTCTCCGACACGCAATCTTTCTGCTTGCTGCCTGTCCCTTCACCTAACTCAGTGTTGGATGTCCCTACACCTCCTCGGGGGTTTTCCGCAGAAATCTGTCCCTCTCTCTCTATTTCTGTCCCTTCTTCCCCTTCAAGAATTTTCTCAGGTGGAACTTCTCCTACTCTTTCATCTGGTGTAAATGTCACTTCTGTTGAAATTTTCTTTTCTTTTCTCTTCTTTTTGTGTTCGCCACTGGCGTTTTGCTCGTCTCCAGAATCTGAACTTGTATCTGAAATCTGCAATCTTTTCCTCAGGATTTCTCCTCTTGGAGTTGGAGCTAGTTCTGGGTCCTCCTCCCCCCTTTCGGCATTTTCTTTTGTCTTTGAATTCTCGTTGTCTGAATCAGCACTCGATTCCGAATCATCAAAATATTCTTTTCCAATGCTGTCTGCTGGATTTGGAACTCTCAAAGTGTGACTTGCATGTATCCAATTTTTCAGTCCAGCACACTTCACAGCAGTTGTTGTGGTCAGGACAACTTGCCTTGGCCTTCCCCACCTTGGAACCAAGCAATTCCTTCTTCTGTGGACTTTTATTCTCACCCAGTCCCCTGGGCTCAGGTCATGGGCTGGTTTTCTTTCAAGGGTAGTGGCATCCGCTCCAACCTGGTGAAACACAGAATGGACTGCGTCAGCCAGGCCTTTACAGTAATCCAAAACCATGTCATCAGTTATTGTCATCAATTTGTTGACTGGAACAAACACGTGTCTCATGGCCCGTCCCATGATAATTTCGTGGGGACTCAAACCTGTAGTTCTGTCTGGAGTAGATCTGATTGTCATCAAGACTAGAGGCAAGGCATCAGGCCATTTCATTTCTGTGGCTAAACACATTTTCCCTATTCTGTTTTTGATCGTACCATTCATTTGTTCAACCACACCAGAAGCCTCTGGTCGATAGGCACAATGTAGTTTTTGTTGTACACTCAATGCTTCACAAATCAATCTCATGATTTCATTGTAAAAGTGTCCTCCTCTGTCTGATTCAATGGTCACTGGGAACCCGAACCTTGGGATGAATTCTCTTAACAATAGCTTGGCCACTGTTATTCCATCATTTCTTCTTCTTGGGAATGCCTCCACCTACCTGGAGAACAGACAGACTATCACCAGAACATACCTCAACCTGTTACAAGGGGGCATTTCAATGAAATCTATTTGCATTCTGGTGAAAGGTCCTCCCTCTCAGCCTATTGTGCCTAGGCTCACCACTGTTTTCCTTGCAGGATTGTACTGCTGACATATCAGGCATCTTTGACAGAGACTCTCTGCTATCAGCCTGAATTTTGCATTGTACCAGGTCTGCTTAAAGGCCCTTATCATGGCATCTCTCCCTAGATGTCCTTGGCCATGATACATCCGTGCCATGGTTGACATCATGCTATCAGGCATTACTGGTCTTCCATCCCGATAGACCCACACATGAACTTTCTCCCTTGGTGCACAACCTGCTTTTACCCACTGTTTCATTTCTTCATCTCCTGCTTCATCCTGTAACTGCCTCACTTCTTCCCATGTTCCCACAACGTTAGTAAACATTAAGGAGCAAGAAGGCATTTCCTTTACCATGGCCCGATTGATTGAATACTGGTTTCGGGCACAATACTGAGCCATGTCATTTGCATATCGGTTCCCGGTAGTGATGTAATCACTACCTTGACTATGAGCAGCACATTTTACAACCGCCAGTTCTTTGGGCAACTGTATTGCTTCAAGCAATTTTCCAACCACTTCTGCATTCTTTATAGGAGTTCCACTCGAGGTCAGGAAACCTCTCTGAAGCCAAAGTTGGCCAAAGTCATGGACAACTCCAAAGCCATACTGGCTGTCAGTTATCACAGTCACTCTTACATTCTTCCCAATTTTGCATGCCTTTGTCAATGCCACTAGTTCTGCTACTTGAGCGGATTTAACTCCTTTCAAGTGTGATGCTTCTACGACTGCTGCAACTGTGCATATTGCATATGCGGCACTCAACAATCCTTCATCCGTTCTCAAACAAGATCCATCCACAAACATCACATAATCCCTTTCTGGCAATGGTAAATCTCTTATGTCTGGTCTGGGTTTCGTGCAAACATCAAGCACATCCAAGCAATCGTGATCAACATCATCTCTTACCTCCACTCTCTCTGCATCTGGCAATAGTGTGGCTGGATTCACATTCACACATCTTTCCAGACTCACATTGGTTGCACCTAGAATGACCTTCTCATACTTAGTCAGCCGACTATGTGACATGAACTGTGTTCGGCTCCTTGTTAAAAGGATCGCCACATCATGAGGTACAAACACTCTTACTGGATATCCCATCACAATTCCTTCACTTTGCTCTAGGCTTCGGCATGTAGCAGCTACTGCTTTCAGACATCCTGGCAAACCTACAGCCACTGGATCTAGCATTTACGAGAAATATGTAACTGGTCTCCTCAATCTTCCGTGTTTCTGTATTAACACTGAGAGTGCACATCCGTTTCTCTCACTGCAGTACAACCCAAACTCTTTCTCATAGTCTGGCATACCCAGAGCTGGGGCTTCACAAAGGCTGTCCTTTAATTGTCTAAATGCTGCCAATTCTTCTTTGTTCAATTCAAGGGGGTCTTTAACCTCACTTTTTGCCAACTTTACCAATGGTTTGGCAAACAGGGAAAAGTTACTTATCCACTGACGACAGTAGCCAACCATCCCTAGGAACATTCTCACTTCTCTTTGTGTCATTGGGGCTCTCATTCCTCTGACAATTCTGATTCTGTCTATTGTTACTTTTCTCAGCCCTTTTTCAATGTTATGTCCTAGGTATTGTACTTCCTTTTTGCAGAATTGCAATTTTGTCGGAGATACTTTTAGTCCTCCATCTGCCAAATGATTCAGCAAAGCTATCGTGTCTGTCTCACAAGCTTCACGCGTTTTCGATGCCACCAGTAGGCCATCGATGTACTAGACCAAAACTGAATTTTCAGGCATTGTTAGACTTTCCAGAGATTTCTTCAGCAACTGATTGAATATTGAGGGGCTCTCTGTGTACCCCTGCGGGATTCGGCACCAGGCCAAAATACGCTCTCCAAACCGAAATGCAAAAATCGGCTGGCTGTCATGATGCAACGGAATGGAAAAGAAAGCATGACACAAATCAATTACTGTGTACCATTCTGCATCATGGGGAATCTGATACAAAATCACTGATGGATTTGGAACAATGGGACAACATGACACAACAATTTTGTTAATCTTTCTCAAATCCTGCACAATTCTGAACTTTCCATTAGGCTTCTTCAGTCCCATTATAGGTGAGTTACATGGACTGCTCATTATTTCCCTCAAAACTCCTTGTTGAATCATTTTCTCAATTAAAGGTGTCACTCCTTCAATTATTTCAGGTGTCAGTCTGTATTGTGGAATGTTTGGATAAACGACTCCTTCTTTTAATGTAATTTTTACTGGGTCTATATTTCTCATAAGGCCTACATCTTCTCCAGTAAAATCCCAGACTCCTGCTTTCAAAGACTGTTTCAATTCTTTGGGTAATTCATCAGGGTTGAATACTGCATAAATTCCCGTAATCTCTTGATTAGTGATTGTCATTTTATACAGTACATCCTCGCCTTGTGTCTCACATGCTATTCCATCTGGGGTACAGAATATAGTGCAATTCATCTTGCACAAAAGATCCCTTCCTAGCAAATTCACAGGACTGGTATCGCACACCACAAATCGGTGCATGTCTGTGAATTTCCCTATTTTAACCTTTACTGGTTCCGTGAGGTATGTCCTAATCTGGGTGTTTGACACACCAACTACTTGGATTGTTTCATCCGAAAGAGGAAGATTCTTTACATCTGCTGACCTGACAGTTGATCGCGTAGCTCCAGTGTCTACTAGAAAAGTAATGTTTTCATCATTAACTTTCCCAATCCACAAATGGACCTGTCTGATCTATTTCTAGAGTTGCGAGAAGCACGCACTCTTCTTCCTCCCTTCGGCACCATCAATAATTCTCCTCTGAATCACTCTCGTCATTTCGCAGCCAATATTGTGAAACAGCGCTTGCGTGTTGCGGTTTGTTTACCTGTTCTTCATTGTAGAATCCCACTTCTTTGCTATATTTCTGGGTATTTCTGCTTTGCGGTAATGGCGGTTTTGGCACCTGATTCTGTGGATTAACAGCCTTCTGCTGTTGCTGCGGTTGGCCACTCACCTCACACTGCACCTGTGGATTCAATGATGGATTTTCATTATTAGTACTTGGTGGATATTTACACTCGGATTTTAAATGCCCTAACCTACTGCAATTGTGGCATGGAAACTTCTTTTTAGCTTCTTCTATATTACCTTTCCCCTTTCCTGGGCCAAATCTCGGTTTGATTCCTGGGTTATTGGCTTGTTCGACTAACTGAGCTTCCTGTCTTTCTGCAACTTTCACTTGTGCCCACATTGCCTTTTCCTTTAGTTTTCGCTGCTTTGCCTCAATCTCATCACTAAAGTATTTGGCATGTCTCAGGATTTCGTCAATTTTCTTGCTTTGCCAATCAACTGTGTGCTGCTTTATCATTTCACTAATTTCGGGACGTAAACCATACACAAATCTGTACACAAAATGACTCAGATCCTTTTCACCGAGATTCTCATCTCCACTAAACTGCTTGAAGGCTAGTATTAGTCTTTCATAGTAAGCATGAACGGATTCTTTCACTTCCTGATGTGTTCGATCTATTTTTACCCAATCTGTTTCTTTGGGAGGCACTTTGTTTTTCAAAAATACCATAACTTGTTCATATTTCCTCATTACCTCGGGGTCTGGTGCTCCTGTTTTGGGATCTCTCGGGTATTTTTTAGCTGGCCAATCTATGACTATTTTGCATTCTGCCCATACGTCTGCTGGCACTATTATATCAAATAGGCTATTTAGATCAATCCACAGTACCTTTGACAGCTTAGCAAATCTGTCCACCTGTCTGTACCACTCGACGGGCTTTTCTCGCAATCGAGGGAAGTCATTTGTAAATGACAAAATGTCCTGTCTTGTCCATGGGACATGCACATATCCCCCTCCTGGAATCTCTCTCATGGGAAACTCTGTCACTACCTTCTCCTTTTCTCTCACAGGAAATGCTGGGAAAGTTCTGTCTGAGGTATCATCTCGCTTTTTATACCCCCTACTTTTCCATTTGTCCAAATCTCCCCATTTTCTTAACAATGTGAATATGTCCTTAATCTGCCCTATTCGTCCTGTAGTGTTCAGGTTTTCAATATCTTTTTCCGTGAAATCCACTTGGTAAGGCTTTTGTAAAGCTTTCACCTTGTCCATGTCAATTCCCATTTCACTTGCTGTTTTTTCTAACCTGTCATGTAAATTCTTTGCTCTCCAAGTGACACTCTTGCATAAGAACAACAGCTCCTCATCCTGGTAATTTTTCAGCTTTTCTCTGGGGATTGTCCCTACTATTAATTCTTCTGACACCATGCGTAATTTTGCCACATCAATTGTTTGGGATTCTTTTTCTTTTCCTTGCAAGCCCTTCAGCCATTCGCTCAATTCGTCTGTAGTTATACCTACTGATTTTTCTACATTCCCTTGTTCTGTCACTCTTTGTGGTTCTAATATTGGTCCTCCTATTATTCTGTTTCTTTCTACAGAATCAGGAATATAAAACGGGTTATTTGACACATTTAGTTCACCTTCACTCATTGTGTGTTTCCAAGGATTCTCCCTTGGTCTCATTAAGGGTTGTTCCACTTGTCTATTGCTTACATACGGAACTGTTAGACCATGCTCACTTTCTCTCTTCTTTTCAAAAATGGGCATAACTGGACCTATGGTTACAGGGACTGTAACTGCTTCTAGATTTTTGGTCAATTCTCTTATTTTCTCTGTTAGTTCTAACGTGGTTTTTGCCAATTCCCTGGAATTTTCACTTCCAGCCTTATTTTCCATCTCTCTTTCCCTAAGAGAATTTCTTCTCTTCACCTCTGGAGTCATAACCTCTGTTTTGATGATTCGCAGAGTTTCCTTCACTGGAGTACCTGAGGTTAATATCTCTGATTCCTGTCTGTACGGCGGTGGGTTTTTGTAAAACATATCATTTAGGACATCATCCTCTGATTCATTTGCTCCATACCTTCGAGGTTCTACATTATGTCTTTTCTCTATACATTTCCTTCCTTCATTTTCTCCTGCAGCTCTTACGGGAAACAGTCCTTCAGTCATACTTGCGTCTCTCCACCTTCTCATTCGATCACAATGAGTTTCACGATCATTTGACCGTCCAAACATATATCTATATCTACTGCCATTTCTCTGTTTTTCTCGCTCATGCATCTCATCTTCCCACTCAGTCAAGGCCTCAAACTGTGTTGGTCTAGGCCGTGGATCTAAGCTCATCATTCTTTCCCTCAAAAGCCTTAAAATTGCCAAGTTAAACGAACCATTTTCTGGGAACTCTAAAACTCCGTCTTCCCTTGTGTACTTTGCCCAATTGTCTAACCAAATTCAAGTATGGTATCCATATTTCGCAACCATGAAGGATGCAGGTGTTTTCGTCAGAGGAAGTAACTGTCCTTCCCTAGTCACAATCTCTTTGTCTTTCACAAACCATCCTTTTATTTGACTAAACAAGGATTTTTTCTTCTTCTCGGCTGAATGATAATACATTTTCCTTTCTCCCGTGAACCCCTAGTCTTTTCTTCAACTGTACGATCTTTAGTCCAATAGCAGCGCGACTCTCACTAACGCACCAATCCTGGCGCGTCTACGTCACTGTCACAATCCTCAAATCCCAGCGCGACTCACACTAACGCACCAATCCTGGAGTGTCTACGTCACCCTGTACTTCTCCAATCCTAGCGCGGCTTTACACTAACGTACCAATCCAGGGCGTTTTACACTTAGGACTAGCTGTCCAATCCCAGCGCGGTCTTTCTGATGTCAGCAGTCGCTGCGGCAGCTCCTGCTCCTGACTCCTGTCACCAGTCTGCCCCTCCTTTACAAGACTACTCGGTAGACTTTGTTTCAATTTTACAATACCGTTAGTTACAACATATAAACATCTCCATTGTCTGCTTCGCTAACCACAGAATAGCAATAGACCTTTCTCACGAGAATCCTGTTTTTCCCGAGAGCAGCGCTTACCTCTGCCCTACTACAGAATCGTTACTTCCGTTGATAAAGTAGCACATCCCTCTACTTCACCCTTCTATCAAGCATCAATTAACTGTTTCTCCAGAATTAAGACACATAGTTGGAAACGCAATGCTCCTGAGAAATAAAACCAGAGTTTCACAATTAACCCGAATGCTATTTCATTCATGCACTTTCACACAAGAAAATGTAGTACATTCACACAGAATCCTGTCTTTTCCGAGAACAGCGAACAGTCTGTCCTACCACAGAATTATGACATGCGTTAACAAAGCAGCACTTACCTCTACTTTGTCCTTCTAACAAGCTCAGAGAACACCTGCTACCTTTTCAGTGATAAGCGTTATCGGTATGCCAATTGGTTTCCTGGTACTTAAAGACCAAAATTTCACAGGTACCCTTCGCTATCATACACACTCTTTTCACACAGAAATGTCTCTAATGGCAACATACGACGATGTCACCAAATCGAACCCAAACAATGTGACGCGCAACTTCAATTGTTACACGCTTTTCCCTGTGTACCTACAGGGTCAACAATTCCGTCTTTCCCGAGAGCAGCGTTTTCTTTTCTCTGCCCTACTACGGAACTGTTACCGACTTCCTACATCTCAGAAGCCGTAAAAACTATATAAAACTCAATACGACTTCAACATATAGTGTTAGTACATATATCAATACCAATCAATAATCGATAAGCTATATACAGGCCAAAAATCATTAAACCAAAACAATAAAAACCATCTCTAGCTACCAGAAAAACTGGTGCAGTTCGGGTTCTTCAATTTCCCCCTATTACCACGGACAGAGTGATTTCGCAGTCACACACACACATACACATCATACGCTGGTGGGGCCCATAACACCAACATTCATTCTATCAATCTATCCGCACCTACTCAGAAGGGAAACATTGGTTCCGAACCACACTGCTTCCTTGATGGGAACTTTATCACTTTCCCTCTGTATCAAACCCTCGTTTCTCTTCCCATCAAGAAAATAGGTCAATGAATCATTTAGTTGGGTTTAGCTTAATGACTTCTTAATTCTCTAAAATTATTAAATAATACATTTCAATAAAGGAACAACCCGACACATGAATTCAATTAATATTTCTTTATCTAAATCAAATGCAGGTTAAATCCTAGTTAATAAATTTCATCTTTTCTCATATTTACCTATTCTGGCTATTTGTCGTTTTCTAAGTCAGAATCTGGTCCTCAGTCAAATCGTCAAAGTTCTGTTCTATCATGCAGAGTCACCGTCCTCTCCGTCAGCATAACATCAGGATACTGGAAAGGACGTTCAAGAAGTGGCGCTAATACCTCTCTAGTCTCCCATTATTTATACTAAATTTTACATTACAAATGTTGCAGAGATTCTCATTGGTTAATTGAAATACATTCTAATGCATCAGGAAACATTCAATGTCGTTCACACATATTAAAAGTTCCAAAACTAATGTATGGGAATATTAGCAATCCATAGTTCAGGTTGCAACAATTTCTGTTGAAGGGTTGGCCTTTCGCCCAGAGCAGCCTTGATGGGCACAGTGATGACAGTTCACCGGCAGGTCGCAGCTGCTGAAGTTTGCGCAGGCGCATTTCTCCTTTCCCTTCATTGATATTACTTCGTAAATGTCTGATTCAGTCGGCGGCCATTTTATAGCAGGCCCAAATGGTCAACTTAAGCAAAGAAACACAAAAACGTAATTAATACATTGAAATGGTTAAACAGTGTTATTTCCCTTGCTAATACCCATATGTGTGTGCATTTATCTAGCCATATGCAACGTTCAAAGCCATTAATACTCGTTTATTTAAGCATAATTCACGATAACATCACATAAGCAATGTTTATCCTATTAATATGCATACAAACTTAGTTTACATATTATTTTAGCCATGCAAAGCAATCCCACGTGTATTCTCTCGGTTAATAAGGTTGATTAGTTTCCATACAACAAACTGTTAATTATTATGATTAATTATTAATCGTTTTAATACAAACATACATAAATGGATTGGGTACATAAAAGGAAAACATTTTACCCGCTCCATCATTAGAGTGCGGCTCACAGCTTGAGAGAACCTTGGAGCAAGATATATCTAGATATATATATATATATATATATATATATATATATATATATATATATATATATTACCTACTGGCGGACGCCAGTAGGTAGTTATAGTTAGGACCTATTTTCCATAGGAAATCCGCAACATTCTATTCCCAATAAGTCTGGCACCGGTTGACGAATCCTCGCAAAATTTTCCAAATTTTTGGCCAGCTCCGCTCCGCTCCTACCCTGAAAGTTTTGTGGGGATTCGTCAAGCAGGGGCCGAGAAAAAAGAGGGGTCCCAAAACGCATTTTCCTCATGCAATTTCCCATAGGATCTCTTGTCGCAGCTACAGCCCGAACCGCTAAACGGAATGACACCAAATTTGGCAAAGAGGTAGTCCTCAGTTCAGACTCGTGCCTTTTGCATAAATGGTGTGAATCCGTTCAGTAGTTCCTGAGAAAATTAGAGTTAAAAGTACATAAATATCTATGGCCGGGGAGGATCAGCAGACCCTACCCGCACCGTAAGCGCAAACTCCCCGAACCGAGCGCGCACCCTCCCGATCGCGCGCTGAATGCTAATTGGCTGTCGAGTGTCTCTCTACATTCGAAACCAGGAACTGTTGGCGGCCATTTTCTGCCTCGGTAGAAGCGAGGCTGAAGAAGCAAGGGGAATAAGTGTGTAAAACATATAAAGGGGGCAGAGTGGAAATAGTCTGACCCTCTAGAGGTGCTTAGGGGGTCCCAGAAGGACCCCCTGGGGCCACCTTTTTAAAAAAAAAAAAATGGCGAAATGCGCGCATGGTGCGCGCATCCTATCGCGTTGGGTACGCGGATCCACAGAATTTTTTTAAAAAAAGACAAGAAATCATTGGTTGTATGACTACTTTGTACACTGAAAGGTAAGGTGTATATTTCAGTTTTTTAAAGGTATGATTCTTATTGGTTAACAAAAACAGATTGTAAGGAACATTATATATGATTAGCTGATATGTTGAAAAGTGAAGCACACTTCCTCTCTTGTGTAGGAACATTGTGTGCTGAACTTCTGACCTGTGTGCTTAGTGCAGTGTTCCATGACCTGTTTCTATGGTAACAGGCAGAAGGCAGATTGGGGGAAGGGTTGAAATGTCTTTCAGTTGGAAAGGGTTGAAATGTTTAACCAATAAAAATGTGTGTTTGCTTTTGAGTTTATGTATGAAGGATTGTGATTTGATGTTTACATGTATATGTGTGGAAAATGAAAGGGAAACTTTTCCATTCTTTGTTTTTGCTGAGAGGTGCACAGTGCAGAGATTCTGTGAAAGAAAATATGGTGAGTAACTGATATACTTCTTAATCTACAAAAGAACTTGAAAGATGAGTTATTTAGTTGTGAGGGGATGTATGTAGACTATTTTGATTTTAATCAGACTAATGTATTTCTCCTGCTAAAGTGTAGGGAGTACTTTTTTTCTCTACAATCTTATTGACAGTGTGTGTGCATGTAGAAACCATTCTGTGATAAGCATTTGTGTTTTTCATGTGTTTGCAGACAGATAACTGTGCTGTTTTTATATTTTGGTAGAATTAGAAACCAGTCATTGTTTATGAATTTGTGAAATGAGTTATGTTATGTTTCTTTACTAAAATGTAGTACTACTTCTAGATGAAGAAATGTGTTTTGGTATAGTGCAAGGGATAGTGTTGTTTGTCTAGAATCACACAGTGAGTCTGTGTGCATTTGGGAACCACTGTTAGAGAAGCATTTGGTAACATCGTGTATTTGCTGACAGATAACTGTTTTAACCTGTCATGTTGTGAAGTTTTAGTAGCATTAGAAGACAGTTATGGCTTATGATTTGATTAAATGAGTCAGGCTTTGACAGAAAAGTGCAGTCCTGAAATATGTAGATTGTGTGCAGTTCCCTTACCACTTGCACTGTAGTGAATGAGTTTTGGTAAACTCTTAGGGATAGTGGTGCTTGTCTAGAATCACAGTGTGAGTTAGTGTGTATTTGGGATCAGTGTGAGAGAAGCATTTGGTGACATCATGTATTTGCTGACAGATAACTTTTTTAAAACCTGTCATGTTGTGAAGTTTTAGTAGCATTAGAATCCAGTCTTTGCTTATGCGTTGATTAAATGAGTCATGCTTTGACACTGATGTGCTGTACTTAAATATGTAGATTGTGTTCAGTACCATTAACTCTTCTAGACTAGTGAATGAGTTTTGGTAAACTCCGAGGATAGTGTTGATTGTCTAAAATCCCACTGTGAGTCTGTGTGCATTTGGGTAAGGATTGTGAGAGAAGCATTTGGTAACATTGTGTATTTGCTGACAGATAACTGTTTTAAAAGCGGTCATGTTGTCAAGTTTTAGTAGCATTAGAAGCCAGTCTTTGCTTATGCTTTGATTAAATGAGTCAGGCTTTGACACAAAAGTGCAGTCCTGAAATATGTAGATTGTGTGCCGTTCCCTTACCACTTCCACAGTAGTGAATGATTTTTGGTAAACTCCTAGGTATAGTGGTTGTTGTCTAGAATCACACTGTGAGTCTGCGTGCATTTGGGAACCAGTGTGAGAGAAGCATTTGGTAACATCGTGTATTTTGTTTGCAGATAACTCTTTTAAAACCTGTCATGTTGACAAGTTTTAGTAGCATTAGAAGCTAGTCTTTGCTTATGCATTGATAAAATGAGTCAGGGTTTGACACTAAGGTGCAGTACCATGTACTATTCTGTTCACTGTGGCAGAACTGAAAATGTAAAAGTTATACATAAGCACTGTCCTAGAAGTAGTCTGATTATTTAGGCAGTTTCTAAGTACCAAATAGATTGCTTCAAATGTCTATGCAGTATGCATGTAGTATTCTAACATACTATACACTTGTCTTTTACACCTTCAATTCCCTAGTCAGTATCCATACACTTCCAGGAAACACCCTGTCACTCCCTTTGCAGTCCTCTAGAGAACCATTCAACAGCATGTACTAATCCATTCACTGTGCCAAACCCCAAACACTTATAAATTCACCAAGACACTCTCTTTCCAGTACTCTAATGATTCAGTCACTGCCTAAGTATTCATGCACTGAGCCAGGTCTTAGCACATGGACTTCTTCAAACCCCTATCCACTATGCATGCAGTCCTCTAACCACCTAAAACACTTGTCTTTTACACCTTCAATTCCCTAGTCAGTATCCATACACTTCCAGGAAACACCCTGTCACTCCCTTTGCAGTCCTCTAGAGAACCATTCAGCATCATGTACTAATCCATTCACTGCGCCAAACCCTAATAAATTCACCCAGGCACTCTCCTTGCAGTACTCTAATCATTCAGTCAGTACCCAAGTACTCATCCAGTGACCCAGGCCTTAGTATATGGACTGCTTCAAACCCCTATCCACTATGCATGCAGTCCTCTAACCACCTACACAATTGTCTTTCACACCTTCAATTCCCTAGTCAGTATCCATACACTTCCAGGAAACACCCTGTCACTCCCTTTGCAGTCTTCTAGTGACCCATTCAGCATCATGTACTAATCCATTCACTGTCTTTGCAGTACTCTAATCATTCAGTCAGTGCCTAAGTATTCATGCACTGAGCCAGGCCTTAGCACATGGACTGCTTGAAACCCCTATGCATTATGCATGCAGTCTACTAACCACCTAGACACTTGTCTTTCACACTTTCAATTTCCTAGTCAGTATCTATACAGTCCAGCAAACATCTTGTCACTGCCTTTGCACTCCTCTAGTGACCCATTCAGTACCAAGTACTAATCCATTCCCTGTGCGAAAAGCCTAGCACTTATAAATTCACCTAGGCACTCTCCTTGCTGTACTCTAATCATTCAGTCAGTACCCAAGTAGTCATGCAGTGAGCCAGGCCTTAGCACATGGACTGCTTTAAATGCCTATGCAGTATGGATGCAGTCCTCTAATCACCTACACAGTTGTGTTTCACACCTTCAATTCCCTAGTTAGTATTCATACTCTTCTAGCAAACACCCTGTCACTCACCCAGTGTGTCTCCTTATAGTACTGTAATCATTTAGTCAGTTAGCATGTAGAGTTTTAGTGAGGTAGGCTTTAGGGTATGAACTGCTTCAAAGTAGTATGCACTATGCATGTAGTGTTTTAACCATCGTCACAATTGTGGTTCAGGGACATAGTTTCTTAGTCAGTATTTATATAAAATGTGTTTGTACAGTAATGGAATAGTATAATTTTGAAAGTTATTAATATACATTTATTTGTGATTCTTTTTTACAGATACAGAATAGGAGTGTTTCTCATCTGTTTGCACTCTTCTCGTGCAAGATTGTTCGGATGAAGGGTCCTTAGGTGTTTCATCATACTTGCCGTGCCGTACGAGTATTTCTTGTTAGGATCCCCTCGTGACAGACCTCTTTTGCAAATCTTGCACGTGACCAAGGTGGCATTGGTCTTTGTTTGCCCCTTGGGAAAAGTAAAAAATGTCCTCACCACTGAAGAAAAACATTGTGGGCGTGGTGCCTTCTGCAAAAGATTTTCCTCAGATTCGGTAAATATTTTAAAGCGGCAACATTTACAGTTTTTGTAAATTAAACTTATAAAATTTTGTTAGCTGTATGCATCTCATATATCTGTGATTTGTTTCCTGTGGTATTTTGTTGAGAATACCATGTTGTTTTTTTTTTAACAATCTTTCTGATTTTCCAGGTCTGTCGTCGACATCCATGGTCCCCACAGGAGTGTTCCGCCTGTTGTTTTGTATTATTTTTGATACATTTTGTTTATTAGTTTATCGTTCATATATATGTTAATAAAAAAAATTAAGTTTGAAAATAGTTTATCGTTTACATATTTATGATTATAAAAAATAAAGTTTGAAAAAAAAATTAATAACGTTTTTGGTTGTTCTCTTAACTGCTGTGTGACTCTTTCTTGTTCTTATTACTTTTATTTGGTGGTGTCCACCATGGTGTTAAATTTTGGGGCACTTATCGCTGGAATACTGGTGATATCTGCAGTTTGCACCAACTTCTGAATACTGTGTTAGATTTATCTCACCTTTACTTCCGTTAAAGTGCTGATAATGAAATGGAGACTAGCCGTTTCCGTGCAAAAAGACACGAGGTGCACCTTTCCGATTTATTCTAAATACTAAAATCCTGTATTGAATTGCACTGAGGTATTGGCTGCACTTACAGTGTACACACAAAATCTATTAAAAAATCTCACTGTATTTATATTGATTGGTAATAGTGCGTCAGGTGCTGGATCTTGACGAGATACACTGCGCAGTTCGTATATTGTTCTGCACACGAAAAAAATCCCATCACAACTTTCACACCAATTGCAATGCGAAACAAATTCCGGCGATAAGACACGTTAGCACCAGGGATTTTACATCTGCTTTCTGCTGGTGTTAAGCAGGACAACTACCTGCACCATGAAAGGGAGGGAACACAGCCAAGAGCCACACCAGAACACCCACAGGTGCCATAGAGTCAATGAGCATAATACAGGGATACCCATGAGGGCCAGAAGACTCATCTCAACAACTCCAGGACCGCCAATGCCCCCCAAACCCACATCTTAGCAAGTGTGTCCCTGTGGTCATTGTCTTAGCATGATAGGCACGAGCCCTGCAACATCACAGTGTGCTGTCACCTCAGCGTTGGCAGTGAGCCTGGATGTGTAGCTACGCACACATCCTCCTGCATGCACAACTGGCGTGTGCTGGTCTGGGGTTCACAGGTCAGTGCAGGGGTGGGCCTATCCGGCAAGGGGAACGGGGTGTCTCGGACATGTCCGTGTACAGGAAGTGCGGTAAGTGTGTCTCTGTGTTCTAGTGTGGCCTGCCACAAGAGCCGCAGCAGTCGATGTTGTAAAGTGGCATGCACCACCTCCAAACGGCACTGTGATGGTGTAGTTGGAATGTAGCAGGACATGCGCAAATAGGCATTACAATGGTGTGCCGTATGAGTGCACGAGATACAACAGCGCACCGTACAAAAGTGTGGGGGCTCGTGGGAGGGAGGAGCAGCCATTTGGCAACATAACACACAGTGAACTCGACCATGTGCCACATGCTGGGCATCCCATCCATGATGACCACGGTCGCAGACATCCCACAACACCAACGACTGGCCTTTGTACACATCCTTTATGAATGCAGCGTGGTTTTCACTTCTATGCTCGTTCAGTGGTGTGATGTTGGCGGGTTGTGTGACTTGTGCTCCTTGGTGTGTTTCATTTTGGCCATTGTTAGTCTATATGTGTGTTGTACTTAATTGTGCATGTGTGCCATTCTGCCCATCTCCCCCCCTCCCCCCACTCCCTGCTTCTTCCTCTTCCTGGTGCTGTTGTGTCTACAATTTTGTTGCTCCACACATAAATACATGTAAAGAATAAATTAGAATAGTTCCTTGATTCTTTTAGGTTTCAAAACTTCTCTATTGGTTTCTTTTTAATTTTCCATATGAACCATTTTTTTAATATTCAACAACACATAGAAGTCAGAAGTGCAACGTATTCTATCAACACACTTTCTAGAAAATTCTATAACACGTGCAGGTTAAAAGTTCATAAATATTTTAAAACTTAACGATATTGTTTTGCAACATTTTCTTGAACATTTAACAACACGTGCAGGTTAAAAGTTCACGATTGTTTAAGTTCGAACAGTGCCTTCCAAATGCAAGTAGCAGGTGTGGTTGAGCTGAGCAAATTTTATCCTATGATATGTACTCCACGTTGAAACTGCTTTTTCTTAACCAATCACAAAGATGCTTTTCCACAAAAATAATGTGCACCCTACTTTTAAAAAAGAATGCTTTTCATGATATCTTTAGAGATAAGTTATAGATGGGAATTAGCATTTAAAAAACCTTTGAAATTCACTGAAAAAACCATAGGTTTCATGCACGTTATAGTTAGGAATTGGCATTTAAAAAACCTTTGAAATTCACTGAAAACACCATAGGTTTCAGGCATGTTATAGTTAGGAATTAGCATTTAAAAAACCTTAGAAATTCACTGAAAAAACCATAGGTTTCAGGAGCGTTATAGTTAGCTGGACATTTCCCTCTTACAAAACCCTAGAAATTCCCCTGTTATAGTTAGTTCAGCTAACTATAACTCGCGCCCCCGCAATGCACTGCTGATGATGTCACATATTACATCATTCATGACATGGTCAGTGACATCACTGATGACATCACTGATGACATCATCCATTGAGTATGTGTTTCTGAACAGTTTTAATATGTTTAATATATATAGGGAAAGGCCTGTTGAAGAATAAGTGGGTGTACAAGTGTGTGAATGGATGATTTTCTAGGTGTGTAACTGACTCTATAAATGAGTCATTAAATGTATCTTACTGCAGACTAGTGACTAAACTGTGTGAATGTCTGTATGTGTCTGTGTGTTGGTGTATAAGTGGCTGCATGGTTTTGTGAATAGCTATATGAGTGTCTATATGGGTTATTGATTGGTTGTCTGAGTATCTGTATGGGTGCCTGAGTGTTTGTGTGGGTAGGGTGTGTGTGACTCTGTGACTAGATGCGTGAGTGGGTGATTCAGTGGGTGCATGGTTTTAAGATAGCATCTGTGATGGACTGTATGGTTGGGTGACTGAATGTAAGGGTGTGTTAGTGATTGAATGTATATCTCAGTTGTACATGTGTCAGTAACTACATATGTGAAACGCAGTGTAGATGTGTGTAAGAGTATATAACTATCTATATGGGAGAGTGTGTGATTTTGGGAGTGGCTGTATGCGCCATAGTGCAAGGATATCTGTGTCATGTGCTGTTTGTTTTTCTGCAGGAAGACACAGAATTTGTTAGAATTTTTATGAGTAAGTGAACTTGAGTGTGTTTAACTGTATAGGTGAGTAAATTGGACAGTGATTAATTATTTGCATGACTGACTAGATGTGTCAGTACCTCAATGGATGATTGGCGGTGTGTGAGTGTCTATATAGGTGTATAAATGCACAGAGTGACTGTAAGTATGAGTGACTGTACAGGTGAGGGAGTGGACATGTATGTAGACCTAAAAGTCAATGAGTGGGTGTGTAGTTATTGGTATTGGAGTATCTATGGTTGTCAAAATGGCCGTTTGAAATTTTGAGTCGGTGTATAAAAGGTTATATTAGGGTGTGAGAAGGTGCACTAATTTGTCACATGGATGACGTCCTCAGTGATGTCATCAGTGATGTCATTTGAGATGTCATCAGTGATGTCATCAGTGATGTCACTGACCAAGTCATGAGCGATGTAATATGTGACGTCTTCAGCAGTGCATTGTGGGGGCGCGAGTTATAGTTAGCTGAACTAACTATAACAGGGGAATTTCTAGGGTTTTGTACGAGGAAAATGTCCAGCTAACTATAACGCCCCTGAAACCTATGGTTTTTTCAGTGAATATATATATATATATATATGTATATATATATATATATATATATTCGTTCCAATGTCTGCTTTAAAATTCCCCACAGACTCCAGCACACTCAGGGTTGCTTAAATGCGTGTTTATTCAGGCTACATACAGGTAGGTGACGCATTTCAACCGCCCAAGTGGTCGTCTTCAAACCTAAAGTCGCCGCCATTTTTTTCTCTTTTATAATCATGAAATGCTTAAAGTGACAGTGCAACATTGGCAGCAAAATAACAAACTTTAAAATATAAAGTGACAGGGCAACAACATTTCTCCTAAAGTGGCAATTGCAATCAAATTTATCAAACATTGTCATTGTTTTTGTTGTATACTGCTCAATGATTCAAGCAACTAAAACCCACAATAAAATCACAAGTTTTATACCTATTAAGCAATAAATATACTTAAAACAATTAGACAATAAAACAATGTTCTTGTGCCCCATCCTATCGGGGCCAATTGTCTGCCATCAATAGTCCTTGTGTGTAAATGTCACTTCATTTATAAAGTGAAAAGTGCCTTGTGCAAATAGCGTCTCATTGTTTCACATTATAAAATAAATATGCAAAACTAACTCATACAGGATATATCTACAGGTACTCTGAGAAGCACCCACTGTAGCTTATTCCTCTCTTAACCATTGTTGGCAAGTGCCCTTACACTTTCAATGATTTGCAAGGCTATTCACAACCTAACTAAAGTGCTATGTGCTACAAGCCCAAGTGCGACCATATAATTAAAATATTTACATGGAGTGGCTGCGAATCAGCAATTTATAAACTTAATCAGCTATTCTTTCCTCAGGGAGAGACAACTACATGATTAAAAACCTCTGAATCCTGTAAAGTTAAGAAAACATAAGAAGAAGAATTATACTCAACAACTCATCACACGGGTACTCTTTCTGTTACAATTATATATCATGAATCACAGGTGTACATGTAAATCTTCTTCAGTATTGTGTCCATACAGAATAATACTATTGAATCTGAGAATGTATCGCGATTTAAGCTGCCTCAGGCATCTCTCTCTATTCCCCCCTCGGAATCTTTGTTGGACTTGGTCAATCGCAAAGTATTTTAGACCTTCCAGCTTACCATCATGAAACTCGTGGAAGTGTCTAGCCATGGGGTGTGACTGATTGCTGTTATTTATAGCTCGAATGTGCTGTCAGACCCGTTGGTGCACTGGTAAAATTGTACTCCCTATTTACATTTTAAAACAACTCCATTTTCAAATATACACCACAAATTGACTTTTGCATGTCAGAGGCTTCATGATTTGCCACTTTTTATTGGAAAATGGCATGGGTACCTCCTTAGTATTCTCTCCATGCTTGCACACATTGCATTTGTGGCATTTCCTGAAGCCTCTGCTCTCCCCAAGCCTTGTTGTTTGTTGTTGGGTACCTGGGGTATTAGTGACCAAAGCCTGCCACAATGATCTTGCTTTGTGAAAGGTAATAAGTGGTCGATTGCCCAACTTTTGGCTCAAAAATGCATCTCCATGTAGTACATGCCAGTGCTTTTGCATGATACACCTTATAGCCTTGTGCTGTCTATTGTACCCTGTCATGAAACTGAATTGTGGTTTCACTTCTACTGTCGCACAGTTCACAGCAGGTTTCCCAAAAATCAACTCATCCCTGGGCCTTGCATCTGCTTTGGTTCTAACTGCTTTCAGAACTGATGGGCTATATTCCCGCTGTTTGAATCTCTTATCTAGCCTTTCCTGCGCCTGATGTAATTGCTTGGGGAAGCTACAGTTGCGTTTCATCCTTTTATTTTTGGCATAGGGTATGCTCTTTACCAGTCTTGGAGGTTGGAATCTTTGGCTGTGAAGAATGGTATTCCCTGCTGTCTTTTTCCTAAATGTTTTAGTGTTGATCCCTCCACCCTCTATTTACACTGTAAAGTCCAGGGATTGGACCTCTTCTCTGCTTATATGTGATGTAAACATAAGATTTAAATCATTGATGTTGATAAGATCAATAAATGACTCAACAGAAGCTACATCACCCCGCCAGATGATAAAAAGGTCGTCAATATAACGGGTCCATCGGACCATGTTATCTGACAGCTCTTTGGCATATTCAACAGCTAGCACCTGCTCCTCCCACCAGCCCATATGCAAATTAGCCTAGCTGGGAGCGAAGCAGGTGCCCATTGCTGTTCCTTAAAGCTGTTGAAATTGGTCCTTACCAAATAAGAAGATGTTACTCTTAAGGCACCATTATAGCATGTCAATAAACATTTCTGTGTGTGTGTGTGTATATATATATATATATAAGTACCAGGTGCATTCATCCACTTCCCAACAGGCGAGGAGAAAGCATACGGACACCAGATCGTGCTTCAGTGAGGTTTATTCAGAGTCAGCATCGGCGTGACATGCCATTACGCGTTTCGGCCAGCAGGTGGCCTTGATCACATAGAGTAACAGTCATATGTATATATATATATATATATATATATATATATATATATATATATATATATACATATATATACATATATATATTACCTAATGGCAGTCGCCAGTAGGTAGTTATAGTTAGGACCTATTTTCCATAGGAAATCCGCAACATTCTATTTGGAATAACGTTGGCGCCGATTGACGAATCTTCACGAAATTTTCCAAACTTTTGGCCAGCTTTGGTCCGCTCCTATCCTGAAAATGTCACGGTGATTCATCAAGCGGGGGGCCGAGAAAAAAGGGGGGTCCCAAAACGCGTTTTCCCCATGCATTTTCCCGTAGGACCTGTTGACGCAGCTACAGCCCAAACTGCTGAACGGAATTACACCAATGAGGTAGTCCTCAGTTCAGACTCATGCCTTTTGCTTAAATGTTGTAAATCCGTTCAGTAGTTCCTGAGAAAATTAGAGTTAAAAAGACAGCTATATCTGGGCGGAGCCTAACCACACATCTCATTGTGAGATCTGATTGGCTGTCAGTACTTCATCCAAGAAGTGTTGGCAGCCATCTTGGGACCAATATACATGATAGCACCTCATTAAAAAAGCATTGCAGTTAATAGAAGGTTTTAAGACTTTAGTTACATTATAAATCATTTGTTGATGGTAACATACTCATTTTAGGAATTGTGGTGTGTTCTAAGGTGATTTTACCATGTGAAAAAGCCTTCTGCTGTGATATCATGAATCATGTTTGAGAGAAAACTATTTTCTCATGCTTTTCCCACAGAGGTTTGGAAGGTGATCTATAAGCTAAACTGCGAGCATATTTTCTGTAACTTCACATTATCTTTCTCAGTCATGTGAGAGTGAATTCTGACATTCTCAGTAAAACATGTACATCCAACAAGGGCAGAGACTGTCAGTTGATTCCTTTGTGTTCTACTGCAGCTTCCCAGAGTGTTCTAAAGAACAACTAGAGCGCTAACAGTCCTACTTATGACAAACGTATTGCACATCTGAAGCCATCTTGATTGGAATAAAGTGGTAACTCTTAAAACATTTAATTTAAAAAGGAACAAAATGAGGGAGTTCATTTAGCCATAGAAAGTATGATTAGTGCTGCAGAAAGAAAAATTAGGGCACATTTTGAGTGACTCCTCAAATCCTCTTCTATTTCATTAAATAATTCTGACATGCAGACTGAAACATGCACTTTCAATACCAGCAGCAGACTTCCCTGGTGAGCAGTAGCTTTACTACAGTGATCTAATGAGCAACTAGAGTGCTAACATTCTGAATTTATGTGGCTTAGACCCATTTGTCTCAGGCTGGCAACCCAAAATTGTAAAGAGGCATTAAGGATATTGAGCTCTGATTGCTCACCTTATATAGCGGTGGCAGTGGCAAAGTTCCTAAGCTGGTCCTGGATAATACGCACTCGAACGTTCATCCAACCTGCTGTTAACTAGTATCTTTTACAAGATAAGATTCCTTTTTATGCTCAGCGAAATATTAGCTAATTTTATTGTTTTAATCACATCTTCGACAGTAATTAATTGGATTTATTGGATTTCTTAAAGTCTGTAAATAGTTTTATGATATTTATTGTGTTGTATTTTATGTACTAATGTGCTTTTAAGACATACTGTCGAATAAAGCTTTTTGAAATTGAAATTGAAATTCTGAATTTATGGCAAATGTGTGACACATCTGAATGCCTTCTTGATGGAATCAAAGTAAAAAACTGAAAGTATTTCCAACTGAGGAGACTGTAGTAAATGATGAAATTAGGAAACTTCATAACAAATAAATCTCCCAAGATGGCCACCAGAGACAAAAGAGCCCAAATATCACCCAGATGTAGCCCAAGTATAGCCCAATGACAGAATGCCCCAGAGTGTTCTTAAGAACAACTAGAGCACTTACTGTCTTACTTGTGACAAAAGTATGGCACACCTGACGCCATCTTGATTGGAATAAACTGGTAACACTTAAAACCTTTAATTTAAAAAGGAACACAATGAGGGGGTTCATTTTGCCATAGAAATTATGGTTAGTGCTGCAGAAAGAATAATTAGGGCACATTTTGACTTCTCAAATCCCCTTCTATTTCATAAAAAAATTCTGACATGCAGACTGAAACATGCACTTTGAATACCAGCAGAAGACTTCCCTGGTGAGCAGTAGCTTTACTACAGTGATCTAATGAGCAACTAGAGTGCTAACATTCAGAATTTATGGCAAATGTGTGACACATCTGAATGCCTTCTTGATGGAACCAAAGTAAAAAACTGAAAGCAGTTCCTACTGAGGAGACTGCAGTAAATGAGGAAATTGGGTAACTTCATAACAAATAAATCTCCCAAGATGGGCACCAGAGACAAAAGAGCCCAAATGCAGCACAAATATCACCCAGATGTAGCCCACATGTAGCCCAATGACAGCAGTGTGCAAAATACTTATTCTTTGTGTATTTGCGGTTTTATATAGTGCTTTAGATGAGCATTGGTTACATCACACAAGATCAAATTCATTTTGGTTGTAGACATGGGGAGATTAAGTGATTTGACCAGAATCACAGAATGTTGAGCTGAAGCAGAAACTCCAACCTGGTTCCCCAGTTGCAAAGACTGCAGCTCTGGAAGTAACACCACATCCTCTCCCCTAAGTGCAACATTTAATCAAGTGGTCAACTGGACAAAAAAACATAAAGATTACAAATAATTTAAAAGTTCTTTGTCGCTATTTGAAAACTCAGAAAATATGTCCTCATTTTAGTTTTTTAGAGCACTAACCATAATTTTAATGCAAATAAGACCCTCTCATATATTTAATTTCTAAAGGAAATGCTCTAGGTATTACAGTTTTGATTACATTAAGATGACATCAGGCGTTCCACACTTTTGTAATAAATATAGAATGTTAGCAATCTACTTGTTCATTGGGATACTGTTGAGAGGCAGAGGCCAGGGGCACGGACTCTGAAAATTGAAGGCAGGTAGGAGAGTGCAGAGGCAACAATTTGACCACACTGGGCAGGCAGGAAGGGCAGTGGCAGCACAACAGACTATGGAGGGCAGTGGAAAGGGGGGCAGGGGCAACAAACTAACAATACAGGACTGGCAAGAGAGGCTGTGGCAATATAATAGACCATTGTGGGCAGAAGGAAGAGGCAGTGGTAGTACAACCATACATGCCAACAGGCCCGTTTCAGCCAGGAAAGGTCCAATGTTTTTAAGCTTAAATGGGCTTTATTTGATCTGTCTCCTGTCTACAATCTCCTCTTTTTCAATGTAACTCAAAGGGGAAAATCAATATCCCAGTTGTTTTTCAAAATCTCCCTCTTACCAAGTTCAAAATGTTCGCAAGTATGGTACATTGGATCATGGTAGGCAGGAGGAATTGGGGTAGGGACATGGACTCGGATAACAGAGGACAGGAGGGACATGGAGAGGTGCACCAAACTGACCCTACAGGGCAGGCATCAGGATTTGCAGCAGCACAATACACCACACAGGGCATGCGGGCTGGGAGTGCAGCACAACAATCCATAGAAAGCAATAGGGAGGGGACAGGACCATACACATGGACAACAGAGAACAGAGGGGAAAGAGGCAATGGTAGCTAGCTGACCATAATGGACAGACAGGAGAGAAAGCTGCAGCATAACAGACCATAAAGGGCAGGAGGGACAGATCAGGGGAATTACAATGGAAAAGACAAGCCAGGAGGGAGGGAATAGGGGTCTGCTCATGGAAACAGAGGGCTGGGGGCAAGGGGGCAGGAGCAGCAAGATGACCATGGAGGTCAGGCAGGATGGGCACTAGAAACAAGAAACACCATGGAGAGCAACAGTGAGACTATGATGGCATACTCACAGACCATGGAGGGAAGGTGGGAGGGGGTCAGGGGCAGCTAGCTGACCACACAGGGAGGGTGGGAGGGGCCATGGCAGCACAGAAGACCATGCATGGCAAGCGGGAGGGTTAGTGGCAGCACAATGGCTATGATGGGCAAGAAGGAGGGTGCAGGGGCAGGCACAAAGGACCATGGAGGATAGAAGGAAGGTCATGACCTGGGCACAGACAAGAGAGTTCAGGGGAAGGGGCCTCACAACAGACCGCGCGGGGCAGGCAGGAGGAGCAGTTGCAGCACAACAGACCAGGGAGGGCAGAAGGGTGTGGCAAGTAAAATGGACCATGGAGGACAGGAGGAAGGGGATAGGGGCATGGCATGTGGACAGGCAGGGTGGAGGTGGCAGGGACAGGTTACAGTCATCTGACAATGCTAGGCAGGTGGGAGGGGAGTGGCAGCTCAACAGAACACTCAGAGTAGATAGGAGTGGCAGGTCCATGGAACATGGTGGGAAAAAAGGATTGAGCACGGGCATACACAAAGACATCGGAGGGCAGGGGGGAGGAGAATAGTGGCAGCAAGCTAAGCACAGAGGCTAAGCAGGAGGTCAATGATGGGCCATAGAATTGGGCAATGGAGGGCAGGAGGAGTGGACTGGTACATCATGCTAAATGGAGGGCAGTGGCAGCACATCAGACCATGCATGGCAGGAGGGAGGAGGCTAGTCCATGGATTCAGACAACAGAGGATAGGGAGGAGGTGGATGGGGCAGCAAGCTAACTGTTCAGAGAAGGTGGGTATTAGGAACTTTATTGTTTTTAAAATGTGTGTCTGTGCGAACTACTTAAAATATGAACAAGTATGCAGAATAATCTCACTTTTATTCAGGAAGAAGAGGACGTTTGTGACTGTGACTCCGGGCTCACTTGGCAGAAACACCCCCTGACCCTCCACCCCCCATCGCAAAATGTAATGGCCGTGAAAAGGGTAGGTGGACTCAGTGTTATATTGAACATAGTCCTGAGAGCACGATTGAAAATAAAAACAAGATATAGTATATGGTATAAACTATGTACCAAAAAGTGTTATATAAGATGAACCGGGGCGTGAAATATAATATGCAATACATTGTGCGCAATGACAGATTCATTGGAGAGCGCGAGATAGCGCAGGCACTAGCGTGTGCTATGCGATATGCGCCTTGGAGTGTAATATGCACAGGGCAGTGTTGTGCAACCTAACTAGTCTCTAAAGTTGTAATATAAAATATGTGCTGGGAAGTGTAACATTGCATATGCACTGTGACAAAGATATGGATCCCAGATTGTAATATGTATGGCATAGCGCTGTGCGTTATAACATAGGCATCGAGGAAGGCACGTTAGATGGGGCAATATAACCCGTGCGAAGCCAAGTGTGGCATGACATATTCACAGGGTGGTGTTACAGTGCACATGGGATAGAGAGTGTCATAGCATATGCACTAGCTGGTGGAATACAACACAGAGGTGTGTGGCACTCGGCGGGCACTGGTGGGTGTAACACAGCATTGGGCTCAGCCAGGAGCACGCTGTGACTCTCAAGTGAGGTTCGTCTCCTTTCCAGAGAGTAAAATAAAAAGTATTACACATCCGGCGGTGAATGTGTGCTTTATTAACCGTGAGGGGGGTTTCTTGCATAGTTTGGTCGAATTTTTGTCGAATCCCCTTTGAATGGCTTGGTGTGCGTGTGTATTAAATGTGCCCGTCAATAGCTACCCATGTTTGTATAAATAAACAACAAGGGTGTCTACTTGGAGAGTACCCACCGGCGGGGGAGCCGGGATTAGGCACGGTAGGGCGTCAGACACGTCAGAGCTTCACTAGCGGTGTAAATACATTCCACGTGGATTGATTGTATGCATAGTCGCCTTTTAATGAATATCACGCAAATCGTCATGGTGATAGCTACATACGGTTTGTCCAGCATGTCCTAGGTGTTTCTATAAATATTTTTGTTTTTTAAATACTAAAAAACAAAGGACGGCCCGGGGGATGGGGTCCCCGGGGCCATAAGTGTCCTGAGGAGGGGGGCAACGCAGCCCCCCTCCTAAAGAATTTTTAAAAAAAAGGCCATGACACGGGGGTTGGGGTCCCCGGGGCCGATTAAGGCCTTGGGAGGGGGCCCACACGACCCCCATCCAAATGAATTTTTTTCAACAAAACAAATTAGGGTGCAGGCCCTGGGGGATGGTGTCCCCAGGGCCAATAAATTAGAAAAAGAAGGGGGGCCACACAGCCCTCCTTCTTAAAAAAATAAAATAAATTAAAGACCGGCATCGCGCCGAAGGCCACGCCCCCTCCTTGCAGCACTCTGCAAACACGCCCCCTGGCCAGTTGTAAGTTGGGGAATTAATTCCCCTTCAATACTGAGGGTCCCTGAGGGCCAACTAGCCCAACAGGTATCTCCAGTATGCGCCATGGAGCTGCGTTGCAGACAGGTGTTCTGAGGCCATGCCCCTTTTTACACCTCTATGCAACGCAGCTCTGTGGCGCTTACTGGAGGTACCTTGTGGGCTAGTTTGACCCTAGGGACCCTTATGATTCAAGGGGACTTAATCTCTCAACTTAGAATGGCCACAGGGCGCGTTTACACAGTGGTGAAGGGAGGGGACGGGGCCTGAGGTGACGTGTGCAAAAACGCTCTGTGGGTCGTTTTAAGTTGGGGAAATAATTCCCTTTCAATCCTGAGGGACACTGGGGGCCAACTAGCCCACCAGATGCTTCCAGTAAGCGCCACTGCTCTGCGTTGTAGAGAGGTGGTGCAGGCTGTGCCCCTTTTTACACCTCTCTGCAATGGCGCTTACTGGACGTACCTAGTGGGCTATTTTGCCCCTAGGGACCCTCAGGATTCAAGGGGACTTAATCTCCCAACTTAAAACGGCCACAGGGCGTGTTTACACAGTGGGGAAGGGAGGGTATGGGGCCTGAGTTGACGTATGCAAACACGCCCACGTTACGCCGTTCGCGTAATTTTCACATTTCTACCGTGCGCGCACTCCGCGATTTTTCGTAAAAATATTAAAAACATTTATGGCCCTTGGGGGTCCTTTGGGGACCCCCTGACAACGGCTAGGAGGTCAGGAACTGTCCACCCTGCCCCCTTTTCATGTTCTCCACCTTTATTTTTCACCTCCCTCAGACTGCGAGAGACAAAATGGCGGCTGACACTTCCTGGTTTCGACCGATTCAAATGTTTACTAAGATCTAACAACCAATCAGAATTGCGCTCCTGCACGGCAGGGTGCGCTTACCGTACGCGCGCGGTGGGCGCCTATAGATATATATATGCTTTTAAATGCTATTTTCTCAGAAAATACTGAACAGATTTACACCAGACCTGCAAAAGGCACATCCCTGACCTGAGGACTACCTCTCTGCCAAATTTCAAGGTTTTCTGTTCAGCCGTTCGGGCTGTAGCGCGGACTAAAGGTCCTATAGGAAAATGCATGGGGAAAACACGTTTTGGGACCCCCCCTTTTTCTCAGCCCCCGCTTGACGAATCCCCCCGAGACTTTCAGGGAAGGAGCGGAGCGGAGCGCCCCACCTATTTTGAAAATTTCGCGAGGATTCGTCAATCGACGCAAAAGTTATTCCAAATAGAATGTTGCGGATTTCCTATGGAAACACGGTCCTAACTATAACTATATACTGGCGACCGCCAGTAGATAATATATATATATATATATATATATATATATATATATATATATATATATATATATATATATATATATAAAGTATCAAAATCCTGTCGTGCCTGGGATCCCCCAAGGAAACAGGTATGGACCACAGCGTGTTCTTCGTAGTTTCAAGTGCTGTTTATTGCATTTAAAATATCAGCATCTTTGGCATTTCAGCATTACGCGTTTCGACAGTGGAACACTGTCTTGATCACATGACATGCATACGGCCAATCTGTATTTAAATACTGGTGAACAAACAGTGAAAAAAGACTCGTTTTGCTATTGCTCTTTAAATACCTAGGTACAAACAATATATTTCATCATATTGAAAATACAGATATTAGCCTACGTATTTATATAAAGTGCAAAATCGCAGTTTACAATAAATAAATAAATATGTAAACAGGGTGAAGTGCAAGTGCAAAAAAAAATCACCAGTTATTTTACAGCAGCATAACTGTTGGTAAATTATATATTTAAAATCTATTTATATTCGAATATTTCTGAGAAGCCTGTACTGTTGTGAGATCTTATCCTGTTATTGATCTCTCAGTTAGCAAATGCAGTGATATTGTATAATAATATGCACATCAGTCCATATATAGATATATATATATATATATATATTCTTTTTTTTTTTTTTGGGGCTCCACAAACAAAACAAACGCTTTTCAGCGGTACGCCTTCCTCAGTGCTGGCGCTAACGTGGTCGCCGCCAACACTGAGGAAGGCGTACCGCTGAAACGAGTTTGTTTTGTTTGAATAGAGTGCGAATAAATCCGGATGAGGATTAAAACCCCAACCCCCGTGAGTGCTGGTGATTTCTTGTGGAGCGTCAATAGTGAACGTGAGACTGCCTTTGCGCACTGTGCGCACTGTGCACCCGCTAGGGAGTGTGGGAGTATGGGCAGACTTTGGAGCTGAATATATATATATATATATATATCTCCCACCTCCAGCCACCCGATTATAAACATGATATATATACATACAATAGTAGCATGTTTGGAGGAGGGAGCGCAATCACTTTAGCAGTGGTTAGCATTGGTGAGGTGGGCCGAGTCCTAATGTCAGCAAAAACGAGGTCAGAAAAAGTGCAGGAGGGCAAAAAGTCGGGGGGAAGACCACCCTAAGGCTGACAGGTCTAACAGAATGCATAACACATTTCTAACTCTTTCTTGCATACTCGAAGCAAAGGCCCTAATGAGACAACAACCCTTGCCTGCATGGCTTCAGTAGTTCTACTGTTATCAGGACAGAGAAATTCTGAGCTTCTCCCACTAGCTCAACTCCAAGTCTTTCCCATAAACAATGTGCATAGACAGAGTAACACAAGCACAGTCTCGGCATCACATTTGGAGGGCTGGTTAATTGACAATGTCTAACTACATAAATGTGTCACAGTAAATGTGATAGACTCACCTCGCCTGGAAGGTTAAATTCAGAAACTGGCCCAAAATAATGCAACATTCAGTCCGAAGACCTATTACTGCAATCATGTAATAGTGATAAAGCCTGGGCTAGTGAGTATTAGTTGCACATGATCAGGTAATCCTAGTGAACATGTGAAGGATTCAAAGGGCTGTGTTGGTAGCACAGATGCCATGGAGGTCCAAATCTAAGGGTTCACATCCTACAATGAGGTCAGAAAAAAGAAGGACTTACTTAATCTCCTCTGTTCCTTTGCTAATCCTGGAGCCAGTTTATTTGTACAATGTACTATTCTGTACCTCGGGCAGGTAACCTGCGTTTGTCTATGTGTTGATAAACTCAAGAAAAATTGTTAAAAAAAGCAAAGAAGAAGGACTTACAGAGCGTAAAACCATTGTAAGAGGAGTCCTACGGAAATTACGCTTATAGGCTAGTCACAGGTAAATATATCACTGCAGGTTAATATAACGCACCATTGACTTATGGCCCTATCTGAGCTGTTGGGTGATAAGTATCTGCTAGTAGTATCTTACCACAGGAGGCAATTATGTGCAGTGATGTGAAGTCTTATGACATAAGCTTCCATTGGGCACATTAACACAGGACCGGATGGCAATGTAAGGGATGCAAAGAATGATGCCTCAGCACTTCAGATGTGTCCCACATTGACCTCAGGGTAAGCCTGTGCTCTCTGACTCTGGAATATGGACCTCATCGGATAACATTAAAGAATCAGAACACCATGAGAGGATACCAAAGGAAGAAAAACTCAGTTAACTCTAAATGTTTGATATCTTTAATGTAAACATATGTCATCAACTCCTCAAGTTAAGTAGCATTACAGTCTTACATGAGTATTCACACAGTTTGCATTTACTGTAATAATTCGAAGACTGCACAGGATCCTGTCCCTTCGCATTACAAACACCTCATTTACAACATCGGTGACTGATACACTATCGCAGAAGTTTGACCTGCCATTAAAACATCCAGGAATTTGAGTTTGCAGCTTTTTGCAGAACATCCCGAAATCTAAGGAGGATGTACTGCGACCCTGATAGCACAAGACCTTTCCACAAGCCGGCAATAACTATATTCCACAGAACCAAACTCACCAAAGATGGCATGTTTCAGGAGTCTCATAAAGTAATCCTGGAAGATTTTGTCCTATTTGAAATCGAATTGTACTCTATTAAAGATGAAACTCACGGACTGTGTAACTCTGAATCATGTCTTTCAGGCTCAGAATGCGGTGGCTAAGGCCAAGTGGCCAGCAGCAGCTCTCAGGATAAGCCTCAGTGACATTCATCTGACAAGCTCATTCCTTCAACAAAGCCATGTTAGCAGACCTGATCTCGCAGGATAGTGCCACAAGGTCAAGAGTTCCCAGAGTGATGCTGTTGAATATCTGTCACATAGTAACTGCAAACTTGTCAAATGCATATTGACCGTGCATAGGATGCCTCTTCCATTGAACAGAAGGAAAAAAATTCAATAACCAGATGCAGGCAGGATAAGTGTATATGTTGATAACATTTCTGCAGTGAAATTAGTCTTGCATGAACCCTGCTGATGGATTCACAAAATGCTTTACAAAGCAGTGGGCACAAGGCTGAAAAGTGTACTGGGCACAGAAAGCTTAAAATAAACATATGTCTTGTTATGTTCAAATCTACAGTAAAGATGCACCAAATGACACTTTTAAGGAAAGAGTCCAACAAAAAAACTTCCACAGTGTGTGCAGTTCTTTTTATTCTTGTGTTGATCCAATATTCTTATAAAAAAGGATTCATATTGCAAATGGCAGCCAACGCATTTTGTCCAACACACTGGACTTCTTCAGGGCAAGACGAGAGGGTATCATCAACTGTAATATGTGTCCATTGGGCCCGTCCTTCATATAAAATATATGTAGATACAACTCCTTAGGCCAACAGTCCTCCAAACAATTAAACACGCAGGGGCAGATTTAAAAGCCCCTTGTGTCACCCCTGCGTCACTTTTCCCACTTGAAAAATGACACAAAAGTGGCGCAAGGGGCTTGTAATTCTGCCCCACAGTGTGGTGTTGTGTCCACAGATGCAAGTATAAATGTGTGTACCAAGAAAGTATCCAAGCATCTGATTTTCAGAACAATGGGGTCAATTCACCCAATAGGGGCACTCGTATCAGTGCTACAAAAATCCCCCGTGTGTCCAGTGGAATGAAAAACGATGTCTTGTTTTGTGGAAAGGAGGGTTTTATTCTAGCTTAAAGGCTGCAGCTACTAAGGACAGATGTTCATTCCTGTCATTGTAAGGCTGCAAACGCGTGCCCGAGGAAGGGTAACCAGGGGCAGATAATACAAAATTAGGAAAGGCTTCATGATACGATATGTCTTTTCACCTCTTCGCCAGATGGATTTTTCTGTGTTTTAGTGAGTTTGGCTACCAGACGTCCATATCCCGCATCTGCCAGATCACAGCACGTGCCAGAGTATGGTGCATCCCAGTGGCGCTAGTGGTGAAGGGGTAGCAAAGTGTACTGAATATGACATTGTCACTTTGTGAGGCACATACACAAGATGAAAGGCTCATTTTCGCTGGATACGGATGCAGGTGGGCGGCCTTCTCCTCTCTAACAGAGTCAGTGATGAGCAAGAGAGGTCCTACTTGTTAGTATCCAGTCTATAGCAGAGAGAACCATTCTCCTTGGCTCTGATCACAATATATTACATTTATAATATTGATCTACAATCACAGACATTCAACAGTATTGTTATAGCAGTCTGTTTTCACTCTTCTCCTCCTGTAATCCTTATCTCCAGTACTATCAACATATACTGGATTTGGAAAACTACAGAACACCTAAGCGACCCGAGAGAGATGTTCTTATTTTGTGTATTGTTAACAATGTGCACAATACATTTTCACACTCGAATCTACATCCTGGGCATTGCAGCAAAGAGAACCACCCCAGGCTCCCAGAGCTGCAGCCTTACCTATGTCTCAGTCAGCAGTGAGACAATCTGTACCTCTGCTGCCCACAGGCACTCAGAGCAGCTTCCTGCTACACAAACTCACCTGGTATCTGACCTGTCCATGGCACACACTTGTGCACTTAACTCTTTGGGAGCCCCTGTGGTCATGAGGCCTCTCAAATGGTAGTATTGGGAATCTAGGATGGGTTGCCAGTCCTTTCACTCTTCACTTGGTACTTCTGTTCAAAGTTGGTGCAGTTGTTCTTAATTCAGGTTTCAATTTCGAACTCTATGTTTACGGTAAATTAATAAAAATTATGCAATATATTGTTTATTAAAACTATCCTTCTACACTACAATGATAATACAATATGATTGTGGGACGCCTTGCTGCTTTGGTGTTCATTGGGGGCAGACCACATGTCCCAGGAGGAAATGCGACAGTAGCCACTTGCTGACGCCGTCACGCCCGTACCCGGAGGCGCTAAAAAAAGGCTGTTGGGCTCTCGCAGCGCACCCATCTGTGCCCGTCAGCGGCCGGCAGAGGCTGGGCTGGGCCTTCCCTCTTTGATTCAAGCCAAGCTTACAGCAACGAGATAAGGTGAGAGTTCCCTTTTGCTGCGTGACGTAACTATGGGGAAAAGAACTGGCCCGTTAGTTTCAACCCCAACCTGTACCAGTGCCGTGTGGCCCTTTGTTAACATTGACAGTATGCTGGCGAGGGTGGTTAAATAGTATCCAGCGAGATTGAGCTCACAGAGCGTAGATTGTCTCTGGGACGTGAGGCATTACCTATTGAGCCGGATTGTGGTGCTACACCAACCCCTCGACACGATGGGAACGCTCCCCTGCACACGGTTATTGCTCCTAGTGTTGCCTCACAAACTGATGGGTCTGTCTTTGAATGTGGTTCACCTCTGACCCTACATGCTATGGTAGCCCCTTCTGTACCTGTGGCTGGTGCGGCAAAATGCAAAAGGACACTGGGAAAGCCTACCTGTACCAAGAGGAAACAACACCCATGCACAGGCACATCACGAAGTGACTTGACTTCCTGGATACACCCAGCATTGAACTCTGACCCAACGCCCACATTTTTGAATGACATTATTACCCAATCATGTGGTACCCAAACTGAAGTCATTCCTGCGCTACCTGACATAGAGCAATCTTTTAACAGCACTCTATGTTCCTATGTTGGCAACTTATTAGACAAAAAACATAATCCCTTGTTGGTCCGCCTGACTAACCTGAACTCTAACGTATATACTCTGCGATCATGTAGCAGCTGTTAACATGCCCACTTCTGATGCTAAAGCGGGAGGGGGCCATTTGACAAGTGTTGCACCCATAGATTGTGTTGCTAAGTTAAATAATCATCCCCTAGAAGGTCCCCGTACTGCACCTCTCCCCAAGAGATGAACACAGTGAGATGTTCGACCGCCCCTAAATGCTAAGGCTTCGCACAACCTTTTTTTGTAGTGCGGATCCGCACACATTAGATGGAGGTGGTCCTTTTAAGCTGAGTTCTTTAGTTCCTCTTAGGCCTGCAACTGGTTTTAATCCTGCACCCACACCCACCCACCATCTAGAAATATCAAGTAAAAGTAATAGTGCTATCCCTAGCCAACCACCCCCTAACCATCCATCCAGTGGGTTTAGCCCCAATGGCAACCCAGATGTGTTGGGTCTCCCCCCAGCTGCCTGCCCTTATGTGTTGGTGCTGGCAGGAGTGCCCCCACTCAAGACACAGCAGAAGGAATCATTGGCTGAACTACGCAATAAATGCACTGATTGGTTATCAAAGTATAAACAGTTTAGCGCTTTAAATATGAAAGAAATAATTATGGTGCAGAGAGTTGGATAGATGGGCAACTCGCCTAAAAACATTGAAGGTGATTGTATTGTAATTAATTTCCACTGACCTGCTATGGTTAGGGGTGGGCGCTATTGAATCATCAGGAAATCCATGCTGGAAGATATAGCCAAATTTGGTTGCTTCCACTAGGATATTTCTATAAACCATTCATTAAATGTATTCTGTCTGGAACATCCCCCCTAGCTAACCAGAACGGGTTTGCAGCATTGAACGACCTTGAAGCCCAGGACTGACTGGGTCCAATTGTTGATGGGGAGGGTGATGAACTATCTGCATGTTTACCACACGCAACTCTAGTGCACCCCTTAAAGGTCACAGCAGGGGTTCCGGTACATGACAGCCAGGTTATGAAAAAAGTAAGCTAGAATGTTGCTGGCCTACAATCAAAGATAATTTTAGATGACTGGCTTCAGTTAATTAGGCAATATGACATCTTAATGTTTCAGGAAACCTGGGCCACTAAAAATATTCATCTTGAAGGCTTTGAGTGTTATAACATTCTTGCCTCATTACCCAAAACGGGCCGATCCACTGGTGGCTTAGCAATATGGGTGAACATTACTGCAGAGGGGTTGTACCAAGGTCATAGCTACCCATAATGACAACTTCCAAGTTTTAAGATATAAAAGGGGCATGACACTTTATCTGCTCATTTTTATAATAATGATTTCTATAACAAACCTAATACTAACGTTATTAATCTTTTTGAATATATCACTGCCCTAAAAAATGTGAAAGATTTTGATAATACAGCAGATATTTGTCTGGGTGGCGATTTTAATGCTAAATTGGCAGGAAACGATTCTTGTTTTAGTAATTCCAGCAGAGCTCCAACTTGTAAAAGGGGTGTAGAGTTGATGGAACACTTGATAACTCAAAATGTTAGCAATGACATGGATATCGACGCTGCTGTTAATAATGATATATTGCTCCCAATGTTTAGAGGAAGGGGCTGTTGCACAGCAATTGAATATATTTTTATCTCTCCTAATCTAGAGGATTTTCTATTGTATGGCAAAGTCATTGCAACACTGTACGGTGACCATAACTCAATAGAAGTGGCTTTTAAATTGTCGCTTAAGCCTGCATACAAAATAAAGTGTGGTGCAAAGAACCTGGAATCTTCCACAGATAATCCCAGATTAGTGTGACGAGGGGTTGATCCTGAACAATTATTTAACAAAGTGGTAAGCGAGAACCTTGCACAGTTTGAGGTTTGTTTGACATCAGCCAAACCTAATCCTGATGTGGTCATTGCATTTTCTAATCTCTGTTTGACCATCAGGACTGAATTTAGGAAACCTAATCGCTCCTCATCTCGCACTCCCAGATGGTGTAATCAGGAATGCTCAGTAGTAAACCAAGAGTTGCGTCGGGCCCTTGTGGCGAACCCAAGGTGTTCGCAGACAGTACAAATATTAAGGAAAAAATATAAATTGGTGATTTCATCAAGGAGGGACGAGATATTAGTTTCCCGATGGGATTCGCTTGTCAACACCGCATGCCTAAAGAATGGCAAACCTTTTTGGACTGCCATAAAAGAAATGGGGCGGTAGGCCAAGTTCTTTTACCGATAAGCTGTAATATAACTAGTGAGGCCTGGGAGGCACATTTGTCAGCAATAGATACAGCCCCACCACATGATAAAGAAATGCTTGAGCTGCCATACCCTAAGGGAGTCGCAATTTAACTTTTTGAAGTGGAGGAAGCTATAACCCAGAGCATAGGCAGTAAGGCCCCGGGACCAGATGGGGTGCCAATAGATCTTATTAAACATAATCCTGATATGTGGGCCCCCCTCCTGCTTAATGTTTTTAACAATTTAGCCAACTCCCAAGCCACGCACATGGTTGACTTCCAATATCGTACCAATTTTCAAAAAGGGTGATCCTTCTCAACTGAGTTGCTACAGGCCCATTTCCCTCCTAGACAAAACGTTGAAAATACTGGGTAGGGTCTTATACAATAAGATCAAAGATTGGGCAGAGGAGAACACTATTCTGCATCCCTGCCGATTGGGTTTTAGAAATAAGGGTGACACAATAAAACAGTGCCTTAATTTAAATTTGATAATCGGGGAAATACACAATCGCCCAGCGCTCATCAATATATCTGCCAATTATGGATTTGAACTCTGCATTTGATTTTGTTAACCGTTCGCGGCTATGGTCTGGATGAGACAATAGTGTAATTCTTAAGCTATTTACATCGAAATATGGAAGCTATAATTAGAATTAATACACACGGGGATGTTTCCAATTATATTGGTGTTTTTAAAGGGGTAAGGCAGCATGCGTTGAATGTCCTCGATGTCGGCGATCAGAGATTACTAAGCACAAGCACTTTTTCCTATCTGGGTTTGGTTTTTGCTGCTATTGGTCTGTGGACAGACCATACCGCACATTGCAGAACTACGTTTTCTAGGTCAGTTAACACAATACTTAGCTTGCCCCAACCCAGGAAGGGGGGGCTATTTTAAAACACAGTGTACACCGACAGCAACATATGGTGCCGAGGTTTGGGGTATTGCCAAATGTCATAACATTCAGCATGAGGAGAATAGGTTCTCTCACAAGCTTTTGGGTGCCCCAATCTCTTCTCCCCAATTTGTGTGCCACAGTGAACTAAAGCTACATTATAGCGAAGATTACATTAGAGCGCGCCCTGCTTAATTCTGGTTAACCATATGGAAAAACAAGGCAGCGTCCCTTACGAGAGATATCATAGTTGCCTGTCTTAAATGTGAGAACGGTATAGAAATTCCATGGCTAGCGGAGGTGAGATCCAGGTTAAGCAGGATTAGTTATGGAAATGTTTTTGATAACTCCAACGATCTCGATACTGTAAACAAAAAAGAGTTGCGGGCGGCCCTCTATAGGTGCTATAACGAGGAAAGACTGGCCACAGAGTCCAGTAAATCTAACATTGTTGCATACTTAAATATTGAGAATGATCTATACTTGCCCGGCTATCTGACCAAACCTGTGGGTCAATGGGAGCGTGGCCTTCTGTTCCGCCTAAGAGCTGGCACTGAAAAGTATCTACTATGCTTTCATCTGGGCTTTCAACCAAATCTTGATTTTATTCCTTGACACTGGGGCCAAACCCTATTACATTTCTTATTTTTTTGTAAGTTCTATGAATAATATATTAAATAATTCCTGCTCCCGTTTAAAACCGTTTAAAAAAAGAAGATCATATATTGATTATAGCGATGCCTACAAAACACTCCTCGCACTGGGAGATGATGGGCTAATAATTTGTGTGGGCACCTTTCTGAAAATTGTGGTTAGAGCCCCCATTTCAATCAACTCTGCTAAATTGCACTTTGTAGTCTGCACTGTATTGAAGAATTATGTGTTTAACAATTTTATGATTGTGTATGTATTTATTTATTGCATGTGCTCGCCTCTTTTAAGGATATGTTTTTATCCAAATAAAGATAATTGGAATTGGAATTGGAATTGGATTTGTGATTTAAAACCTATCCAAATGATTAACATCATATAACTGCTTCAGCAAAGGATAAAATAGGGAAAAAAAACATTATCAACTGAGATTCAAAATAAAGCACCTCCTGACAAAGGCCCTGACCGTCCACGGAGAGGTCAGAGTCTTGGTTGGCATTTTGTTGGTGTGGCCCGTAGTCTTTACCCTTCAAGGGTAACAGGGCTACACCCATGAATTTAACCATTCATCATTTGAAGGTCCTCTCCGCTCAATGCATATTTTAGAGCGTCTATCGCACCCCTTTTTGATAAAGAGTGGACTAAGCCATCTTTGTCGTTCAAGAAGGACAGCAGTGCAGGTACAAAGGAGATGTATTCACTCTTTTCTTTTTTAAACTTCATCATTTTCTACAAACAGGATGCAGACATCATGAGACACACATTAATACATCCAATAGCAGAACGGTATCATGGCAGTTCTACACAGCAGAGAATGCAGCATATAGTGAAAATAACAAGACCCGACAATGCATTAAACACAGGAGGGTATGATCATTGATATAGAGATACTGACAATTGAAAGGGCAAATGCTATGTAGTGCCTTGAGTGGCGGAATATAAAGAAGATGCAGCAGGGGGGGAATGTGGGGTTGGGCTCTGGGGGTCTGATTCCAGTGCGAGTAAATAAGCACGGAGGGGTTGCCAAATATCTTTAGGTCTAGCAGTGGGGGGTTGTAGCGTGGTGTAAAATTCACTTGTCAGGTCACAGTATATCGTGCTATGTAGACATGCATCAATAGTAGAGCATATGCCAGCCACTGCCCCAGTGGCGTGCTAACTCCCTCTTTGCCAGAAGCAATGCAAATGCAGTGAACCTGTGGATGACCTTCGGGACGGTCAGGGCTTTCGCACTGGTGGCGCCCAGTACGATAATGTTTTTTGGCGCCCACCCCCAACGACCACCTGCACAACGGATTCCCGCACTGCCACCACCCCTTAACAGTCTCCATAACCACTCTCGCTCAGATGCATTTAATTAGTTTTATAGTGTCACTAATAAAAGTGAAGGGTGTCAGAGCGCTTTACATTGCACACACATTACTCAATCATGTGTGTGTAAATCAATGCATAGGAAACATTACAAAAGAGAGAGTGGTAGGATTTATATGTCATCCATACTGGTAGGCAGTATGGTTTAGGGGGGCTTAGTCTGGAGAAGCACAAACTCAGAATTTAAAATGTAAGACCATGGTTGGGGATTATCTTTAATAATTGGAATTGATTTCTACCCAAATCAACACTTTGTACAACATTAGGATATTGAAAGTCTGGGGGAAGAAATCAATACGCTCTAATCTATACTTGAAGTCTGCATTTCAGTTAATAGCTCGCAGTTTTTTTTTTTAGCATTTTAACTTATAAACTGCAAGTAACAAAAGGACGTCTCTGATGAAAGCAGTAACCTCCCTGACCGATTTGTTATGTTCACTTCGTGATTTGCATGGTACACGTTCTCTGCAGCAGGCACATTAATCCTCTGCACTACCTTAAGATGAACCAAAACATCCCTCAGTGAAAACTTCCACTAGACAAAACTTCATTCTCTCTCCAGAAGGAGCATCAATCAATGGAGTAGGCTAGACATTTTTATTGTTGGCTGAAAATTGCTGGAGGTCAGAAACGGGAACGCTGCAGCGGGTGCTTTTAACAACAATATGAACTAGCAAACAAGCGCCCCCTAGGCAAAGTCAGCACCCGGTGCGGTGGCACCGGTGGCACCGCTCTGGAGCTGGCCCTGGGGATGGTCGCCACATATTGATATGTATTAATGATCCAACTTCATAGCTGTAAAGACGATGGCTTTTAGGCTGATCTTTGCATGCCTAAACTCCAGGAAAAGGGTCCATACGCATCAGATATGAATAAAACGCTGCCTCACTCTTTAACCAAAGGGCTGGAGAGATACTTAGGCAACTTCTTGGCACAGAGTCCCTCCACCATGTAACCTGCATGATTTTTTTCATTCAAACTCTTGATGTTCCGAGCGACGGATAGAGCCTTGAACTTTTTTAGCTATCTGCTAAAAGTGACCTTGGGAAGCTGTGGGGGCCCAGAATGTTTCCAAGTGCAAGCGCTGTGTTTTAGTCGTTTTTACCAAGGCAAGTATCTCGTGTGGCCTGTTGGAAGAGCACGACAAATAGTGGCTTTCAGCGTGAGTTCCTTTGCATGCTGAACCGCGTCACAGGTGGACAAAAAGTGGGACATAAGTTTAGCGGTTGTTGCTGCACCTTAGATTCCAACCTAATGTTTGATTGGCAGGTAGAGCTCGAAGGTGAAAGATTTGACCTTACATAAAACACACTGAATGATTCAACCAGGGACCTGACTTCCCTGGAAAGGCTGTCAAACCATGAACAATAGACGGGAGGAGCTTAGTGCCTGATTCTCAAAGGGTCTTCGCACTCGTGGAGGTGGCTTCGCAGTCGTGGGGGTGTCTCCGCAATCGGGGCAGAATCCCCACAATCTCCACAATGAGAATTCTCCTTGCGGAGATTCCGCCCCAAGTGTGGAGGCCCTTTGTGAGTCAGGTCCATAGAATTTATGAATGAGAGTAAGGGGTTAATCATTGGTGCTTCCAAATTATTGCAGAGACTATGAACTAATTAATTTTCAAATAGTCCCAAAGCTCATTAGGTGAGCCATGGGCATCGATCAACACTCGCAAGTAGTAGAATTTCCTGAGCTTCTCAATTAAGATGTTGCCAGTTGTCCTGCTTTTCACTTTACACTGATTGTAACTGAAAACAAAAACAGGTGATTTATCAGCGTTGACTTCTAGCTTGTTCTCTTTATTAAATTTGTCAAGAGCTGCTGAGGTTCTGTAATTCTCGAGTCTGACTCCATTTTGTTCTGTGCCACCATTTTGTGTTGCCCTCACGTAGGCCTGTGAAGGTAGCCTGGCGAATAAAGTTGCCTGGCCTTCTTAGTTCATGTATACATCAACTAGGTTTCTTTTTGACTCTGAAATGAACTGTAAGAATCTGACCTCTGCACCTGAAACTGACCCCGCAAAGCCAATTTCCCTGATCGATCTTTGTCTGAGATTGCCAATCAATGTTCAGGACATCGTTAACTTTTAGTTTCATTGCACATGCCTTATCTTGTTCAGCATCTGTTACCGTTTCTTTTTTTATGTTTCTTCATTACATGGGTTATGCTTTCAATTATAGGTTTGTCCGGCTTGTGGAGATTGAATTTGGGACATTCCTAATAATTAACTTTTGGGTTGGGATACTGTAAATTGAGTTTTTGTTATGTGACACTTTGTTTGAAAATGTACCTTATTGGCTAGAATTTTGTGCAGTGGGTGTACATTTATAATGTGAATATTGGGTATAAAAGGAGACGTCTCGCCTTAGTAAAATGAGCAGTCTCCTGAGAATTTACACCGTGATGTATTTCTAGGATCACTGTTACTAGCTGCAGCTAATAAACTTGGTCTCTAATGCCATCCAGAAGTATTCCGTGTCTCTGTATACCAAGACAGGTGAACTCGAAGATCTTAGGCGTGCCCCTGACGCCGCTGGGTTAAACCCCGGTTCTTCAACTGGCGCCCAACGTGGGGTGACTTCAGCGGTACTGGTCCAAGCCCGAAGATTGTGAGGAGCCCCGCGAGGAAATTCTGGAGGACGGTCGCCACTTCATCGACCCCTGCATGTCGACGTGGACCGAAGGTTTTTTCTGTGAGGCTTCCCCTTTCCGACGGCTGCGAAGGACTGCTGCCCTGACTGTCGCCCTGTCTTGGACCCTCTTGTGATGATTTGTAAGGCGAGATGTTAGACGGTCTTCTGGTGGCGTGACAGACATTTTGGTTAAGTATAAGTGGGTCGCTCCCACGACTTTGTTTTGTTTCTTGGTTTTGATTCGGCCATTGCAATAGTCGAAGCCGGGGGGTTGGTATATTTGCGAGTGTATAATTTTTGATAACCCCTTGAAGTTTGAAGCAAGACTAGTGAGCTAAAAGATGCCTGGTTTTAGCAAATTTAGGAAATGGTTTTGTTGTAGTTGTAATAGGGATTCCCAATTGGAGGATTCGTGTCCGATAGCTCCGGTTGGAACTCCAACTTATGAGCTCTATTCAAGGCATGGTGTAGGTCCCATTACCTTTAATGAAGTATGGGTCCGTTATACAAGGAAAGATGGTGTTTTACGATGGCCCCAACATGGTAGTTTTGAATCAGATGTTATAGATAACCTAGAAGTTGCGCTATTTAAGAAGAAAGCCCGGCCGGCATTGTTTGACTCTTTCCACCTTTGGCGTAAGGAAGCCAAACAGCGAGAAATTAAGCAAGCTAAGAGAGATAGGATGGAAAGGAATATATCGGTAATGCAAGCTGCTAGGCAGTTTAAGGAAGATGAAGAAGATCGTGCGATTGAAGTGTCAGACAGACAACATTGCATGGCCATTGACAAATGTTACCCGGCTTTTCCACCTCCCCTTTCAAATGTGACTATAGACCCTGAAAAGGATCCTTTGATGTCACATTTACTGAGATTACCACCCCCTTATGTGCAGGGTGCTACTGCACCTCCGTTACCTCCAGTTGTTGCACCCCTTGTTGTCGTTCAACCCCCTGTTGTTGTTCAGCCACCCGTTGCTTCACAGGTGGTTCTTCCTCCCCCGGCACAGCCCCCTCCAGGGCCACCAGCCTTGTCACCAGCCTTGCCTCAAACTCCTTTGCCTTACACTCCTTTATCTTCGACTTCTCTTATTTCTGTCCCTACGTCTGTCACCTCAAAACACTTTGTCTCCTGTCCTCATGTCAACTTCTTCTCCTTCTGCTCGGCAACGAATGACTGAGACTGTCACTAGCCTTTTGTCTCCTTTCTTTGGGTCACTGAATATGACCCCTGTTTCTGAACGTAAGCAGAGACGTAGTCAGCTCCCTGGTCCCGAAGAGCGGGCAGTGTTAGATCTCCTTGCTCGTAGATGGGTTTCGAATACCTCCAAGTACAGTCCACAAGTGGTTATGGATATCTTCCTACAGTGGGAGGCACCAAAACAAAGGTATGTTTTTGATGTCATGTGTACCTTCCTTCGTCAGGAGTGGGAAGATAATGAGTTGGGTTCAATTCCACTGGAATTGCTTAATGTTCAGTCTGAATTTGTTAAAGGGACGATAGTGGGTTCCGATGTTGAGGAAGTGGTAGAGACACTACTCACTTTTAGGTCTAGACTTCCACCTCAGTCATTGTTCGAACCTGAGCCTTCTATTAGGAGAAAAGTGAAGCAGTATCCTATGAGAGAGGTTCCCCCTGTATGGAGAGAGGCAGTTGTGGCTGATGCCGCTCATGGTATTGCGGCTGCACCGGCTCATTTTCAGCGAGTGTGGGTGCATGTCCCTTGGAAGAGAGCTGAGGTCGTGGCTCTTAAGCAGACTTTGCCTGACCCCTGTAAAAATCCTGCTGGTTATTATAAGGAGTTGTCTCAGACAGTTGATGCGTGTGTTATGAATTTAGCTTACATAGATATGTTGATGGGTAATGTAGTTCCTCAACCCTTGTGGGCGAAGATCCGTCACGAGGATCATGCGCCAGAGTTAGGAGATACGTGGGTTAATATTACTGCTGCAGATGGTCGGCAGGTAGGAGGTGCCAAACCTGAACCCTTAGTTGCAGAACTACCTGGTAGGATTATTAATTTAATGAAAACTATGATGCCTCCTCTACGGGTGAATTGGGACAAGTTAGCAGCATGCAAACAAAAGAAAGACGAGAGTGTGTCTGATTTCTTCACTAGGTTTGAGGAAACATTCATTGATCATAGTGGTCAGGATATGAGTACAGAAGGTGGTCAGAGGTTGTTTGTAGATAAGTTTGTTTTTAATTTACTTCCTGAACTTTCTAATAAGTTAAAGGACTCTGAGAGTTCATGGACTGTTTATCTGCCTCGCCCTAATCAGCGTCAGTTTCAGCAACCTTCCCAGTTTCAGCAACCCCCACAGTTTCAGAAACTGTTGCAGAAGCCTGAGTCTTTTGCTTCGCGACTCCCGCTAGGCCCTAATCAGTGTGCTTATTGTAAAGAAGAAGGTCACTTCAAGAATAGTTGCCCGATCTTGCTACAGCGTGCGAATGGTATGTCTGGTCTGAGAGGTCGTGGTGGTTTCCAACAAGTACCCTATGGGTAGATGGTTCGTGCTTTAAGCTTCCGAATGGAGAGACGACTGCAGCATATGCTGTCACAACTTTGCACACGATTGTTGAAACAGCACGTATTGCACAGAATTCAGCGCAAGCAGCGGAGTTGATAGCATTGACTAGAGCGTGTGTGTTGTCAAAAAGAAAGAGAGTGATTGTTTATACTGATAGCCAATACGCATTTGGCGTGGCTCACAGTTTTGGTCGCTTGTGGAAAGAGAGAGGATTTCTTACTTCACATGGGATGAAAATTCAGCATGGACAATTAGTGAGTGAACTTCTTGAATCACTTACTTTGCCGACCCAAATTGCGATAGTGAAGTGTAGTGCGCATAAGAAGGTTACGGATGATGTGGGTCAAGGGAATGCGTTTGCAGATGAAGTAGCGAGAGAAACAGCGAAAGATGTGACGAGTCGGATGTATGTTGCAGGTCCTGCCAGATGGGTTGTGGAAGGAGGAATGTGTGAAGATACAACAGAAAGTGTGAAGATGATTCAGGCAGAAGCTACTGAGAAAGAATTAAGTATGTGGAGAGAGAGTACGGGAATGTTGGATTCAACAGGCTGTTGGGTTGAGTTGTCAGAGCACCAGCGATGGTTGTTGCCGGATGCATATGTGCTTCCGGTGGTTACTATGGCTTATGGGTTGGCTCACATTAGTTCAAAAGGGATATATAAGTTGTTGGCTCCGGTATGGCAGAATGGTGGAATTCCTAAGTGTGCTGAGAATTTGGTTAAACACTGCATGATTTGCTTGATGCATAATCCTGGAAAGGGAACCCCAACTCCAGCGGGTCATTTTGCTCCTCCAACGTATCCGTTCGAGGTGCTGCAGATAGACTATATTCATATGGAAAGATGCAATAACTTGAAGTATGTCCTTGTGGTTGTCTGTGCCTTTTCCAGATGGATAGAGGCCTACCCCCTAAAGGATAATACTGCCTTGTCTACAGCCAAGGTTTTGCTCAAAGAATTCTTTCCCAGATATGGCTTGCCGAGGATGGTATGGAGTGATAATGGAAGTGAATTCGTGGGTCAGATTATGAAGAAAGTATGTGCGGGTCTGGGTATTAAACAGAAATTTCACGCTGCGAATCACCCCCAGTCAGCAGGCCTGGTTGAGTGCTATAATGGCACTCTGAAGCTGAAGTTGGCCAAGGTGCAAGCGAGCTCTGGTCTTACATGGCCCGATGCCTTACCATTGACACTTTTGTCCACGAGAACGACAGTACATTCTCGCGTCGTACTTAGCCCATACGAGATTGTTTTTGGACGCCCGGCGAATGTCTGGGGTGTGCCGAGGCCTAAGAAGTACAGTGATATCGAGTACCCTATGTTGGTTGACTACTTACATGATTTGACTGCTAAATTGCGTGTTCTTCACCAACAGGTCCATGACACTTTGCCTTCAGTTTCTGTAGACGCAGGCCACACGATTCAACCTGGCGACTGGGTTCTAACCAAGAATTTCCAGAGGTCAAAGAACTTGGAACCAAGATGGACCGGTCCATACCAAGTCCTGTTATCAACTCAGACTGCTATTAAGGTGTTCGGCAAGAAAAACTGGGTACATGGTACCCATTGTAAGAAGATACCTTTGCCCTCAGCTGCAGGGTCGCGGTATAAGAACTTAAGGGGTGGCCCGCGTATTGACGAAAGGTCTGCGGTTCTAGGGACGTCTAGGACGCCTGGACGCACACTTGAGTGAAGAAGGAAAATTGCCGCGAGCAGCACGTTAGAGGATGGAGTCTGTTGTAACTGAAAGAGATGTTGAGAGAATAGATCTTAAGACAAGATTTTGTACATTGATACATAGCAAATGTTTTATAATATTGTGCTTTTTGATGTTTTTAAGTATCACATTAGATTGTGTGGGTTGGACTGTCTATGTTACACAACAGACATCTGCACCCACCTCCCAACCTATGCTTTCTTTCACTACTGTTTCTTTGCACCAGTTTTATACGTTGCCTGAACATGAACAGACAAGGAGATTAGAATTTGTCAACAACTCGTTTATACAGTTGTTGCATCAGCATCAGTTAGTAGTAAATACCACTAATTGTTGGGTTTGTGGTCTTATACCTCATACGACAGATAAAGGTATGCCATATTTGGTTTTGCCTTTTTCTTTTAATGGGTCTGTGTGGGCTTTTCAGACCATGTTTATCTATGCAAACGAGGTACGCCCCTTACGTTCCCTTAAAGCTAACTCGAGAAATAGTGCCTTAATAAGGGGAATAGTAGCTATGATCCGAGATATTGATGCATATTATCCTATCCCTAAGGATGAGGTGCAGGCTTACGTTGGTTGGAACGTGACTCGATATAGTACCAGTTTGACAGAGAAGGAGAGACGAAAAAGGTCTCCCCCTATTTGGATTGTACCCCACCGAGGCCACTTTTGTTTTCAAGGTAATGGTCGGAATCCGAAAGCTCAGCTAGGTAAGAGTGTGTGTGCTCAAACCTATGTCTATTCATCTCGGACTTCTCCACCGTTTGTGCCAGCTAAAGGCACATATTTTGTTTGTTATGACAGAGCCTACACATGGTTGCCACCTGATTTTTCAGGAACGTGTTATGTGGCGTTTCTACTTCCCCCTACATACACTACTGCTTCAGACTATCATAGAACGAGATATGGTAGAGGTGTCTTCAATAAGGAAGATACCGCAGCACACGAAGTAGGAGATTTCTTCAAGGGCTTCTTGCCCTTTTGGGATCCTATGATCAATAGTAGGCATATTCGACAGCTTGTCCGCGTTGTTGAAGCTACTATTAATGAGACAGCAGGTGCTCTTAGTAATGTTACAGCTGAGCTTCAAGCGGACCGCCTTATGACTTTGCAGAACCATATGGTATTAGACATCATACTTGCAGATCGAGGAGGAGTATGTAAATTGATTGGATCCAGTTGCTGTGTTTACATATCAGATAATGCCCCTACAGTGTACCAAGCCATCTCTAGGTTGTATAAAATCTCTGAGTCTATCCATGTAGACGAAGGAGACTGGTCATTGACGGGATGGTTTTGGGGACTGCTGTCCAAATGGGGATGGAAGATTTTGACATTCCTTGGTATGGTTTTAACCATCCTTTTCTCTTGTTGTCTTTGCATCCAGTGTGGTCCCGCCATTTGTAGTCTTTGTGCTACTAAATGTGTTCGGAGACCTGTCCCGAGAGAAGTAGAGAATAATAAGATGATGCTACAGCAACACCTTGATGACCTAATGAATATTGACATAGACCTAGATTCAGATTAACATGAGTCTTAGGTTATTGCCTACGTAATGGCAAAAGGAGGGTCTGAGGTTCTGTAATTCTCGAGTCTGACTCCATTTTGTTCTGTGCCACCATTTTGTGTTGCCCTCACGTGGGCCTGTGAAGGTAGCCTGGCGAATAAAGTGGCCTGGCCTTCTTAGTTCATGTATACATTAACTAGGTTTCTTTTTGACTCTGAAATGAACTGTAAGAAACTGACCCCTGCACCTGAAACTGACCCCGCAAAGCCAATTTCCCTGATCGATCTTTGTCTGAGATTGCCAATCAATGTTCAGGACATCGTTAACTTTTAGTTTCCTTGCACATGCCTTATCTTGTTCAGCATCTGTTACCGTTTCTTTTTTTATGTTTCTTCATTACATGGGTTATGCTTTCAATTATAGGTTTATCCGGCTTGCGGAGATTGAATTTGGGACATTCCTAATAATTAACTTTTGGGTTGGGATACTGTAAATTGAGTTTTTGTTATGTGACACTTTGTTTGAAAATGTACCTTATTCGCTAGAATTTTGTGCAGTGGGTGTACATTTATAATGTGAATATTGGGTATAAAAGGAGACGTCTCGCCTTAGTAAAATGAGCAGTCTCCTGAGAATTTACACCGTGATGTATTTCTAGGATCACTGTTACTATTAGTATTGCAGCGACTGACTAGAGACTGAGTCTAACCTTGTGTGGTGGCTTCCGCTCACTTTGATGGCATCAGGTAAATTTGCTATGTATAGACTAAATAACAGAGGTGCCAACACACACCCCGGCTTTAGACCCACATTAGGCAATATTGTTCTTAAAACATGGCCGCTTTGTGCCAGTTGGACCTTTACCCATTTGTTCCTTTGCAGAGACTTGATGGTCCTAAGTAGCGGTGGTGGGATTCTACATCTGGCTAGTATAGTACTATTAAAAGCCAAAAAGGAGACAAACGAGATACATTTTTTGAATTTCAATGACTCATGTATTAGCATTCATGATGAGAAACCGTTGTCAAATGTGTAAATGTTTCCTCTAAACCTAGTTTAGTAATTACAATGACATTTTTTGATGCAACTCAAGAATCGAAGTCCCTTCGCAGAAGCTTTGCATAGAACTTAACTTCCTCATCCAGTAAGGCGACCATACTACAGTTTGTAAAGAACCTCGGATCACCCTTTTTGTATTTTGGGTGAAGTATAGTGCCTTGGCAAGAGGAGGGAACAAGTTGAGTTTTAAAAACAATGCTATTGAGGGTTCAAAGGCTAGCAGCCCATAAATAGATATTGGAAATCATTAAATAGAAGGTTATGGAAGTGATTAGGACCTGGAGCTCCATCTGTTGTAAGCTTTTTAATAATACTGTGCAGCGACCTGAGGGATGATTCAACAGAGGTTGGGGCAGCTGTTTTATCCACAGACAGCTTGTCAAGGTGGCTACTCCAGCTTTCCTCAAGAATTGAGTTGCGTGTCTCATTTAAATTTAGAAAGCAAAGGTTATTTATAAATTGCCAACATTTTTTGAGGCATCCGATCGACATATTTACGTTATTCGTACGCACTGTGGGGCAGATTTACAAGCCCCCTGGCCCAGTTTTGCGTCACTTTTCCCATGGTAAAAATGACGCACAAGTGGTGCAAGGGGCTTGTAAATCTGCCCCTGTGTTGTCAGTATGAGCTCTCTTTGCCTCGCAGACCTGCTATTAATATAATTTTCTTAATGTTCTAATCTTCCCCAGTAAACTGGGATTCATGGGTAATTGTCTAATTCTGCTTAAATTCCTGTTTAAATTCCTTTTCTATTGTTTAGTTTTTGAGTGTACCAGCCCTTATTGGTTGAGGATCTACATTGAATCAGCCTGTGGGCAGTTTTAATTCCCAGTGACAGCAGTAACTTTGGAATGTGAGTCCAGGCAGTGGTGCAGTTTGCGTGGGCGGCCCCTTCTTCCAGAAGGGTCTGGATCACTGTGGACCATTCTTCAATGTTTAGACATTTTGTTAGTCTGAATCATGTCCCCTTAGACCATGAGAGAGGCTTTAACATATTGTGAGTGGTTGGTTCACCTATTGTCATGACCATTTGATGTCTCAGTGGATTATACGTTAGATGCATCATTTGAGCGGCACGATCACTCTCAATGCTTGCTAGGATTTCGAATCAAGTGATGCTGTGAACATGCTCTGTTGACACCACATTGCGATGGTTAGAAAGGTGCTTGTAATTCATCAATTTGTTTGAGAAGCTGCCATTAAGGCAGTGTGGATTGAGTGGCTGAAGAGCCCCGAGCAGGCTCTATCCCAATGCATCACAGCGTCACAGGTGATATGCCACATTTAAAGTCCGCATACACATACAATGGCACCGAATTAAAGTGATTAAATATATACTTGAAAATTATGTTTGTTGACATTTAATAATGTATCATATAAACATCTATAAATATGAATCACCATTAAAGGACATGGTTCAATGAGGTGAACAAGCATGTACACGTGCAATGGAACACAATAGATCAATGTGCATGTATCACTAGTCATGAGACAATGACCCTCAATTAAATAATACACTGTAGTAGATAGAGCGGGTCTACTTTTAGAGTCGACAACGTTTGGATACCTACAATAACAGGATCATCATCAAGACACCACTGTAACAAGAGCCCGAGGGGAGAAAAACATGGGAAGGCGGGCGAAGAAGAGACTGCAAAGGGGGAAATAAAGTTATGTATTGCATAAACAATAAAAGAGTACAGGCAGACACATTATACGCAATATACACAATGCATAAACAATTAAAGAGTTACAGACAGACACATTATACGCAATATACACATTGCATAAACAATAAAAGAGTACAGGCAGACACATTATATGCAATATACACATTGCATAAACAATAAAAGAGTACAGGCAGACACATTATACACAATATATACACTGTTTTAACACATAGAATTTTCACTTCTGAGCATCGCTATATGTAGGACTTCCTAATGTGAGGAGATGCAAAATAGAGGTTCTTAGATTCTCTGACTCTTGTTACATTGGAGTCCTGATGATGGTCCTTTTATCGCAAGGGATCGAAACGCTGTCGACTGTAATAACGAACCGGCTCTACTATAATGTACCATTGTTTGTGGAGGGCCATATTTCATGATTAGTGATGCACGAATATTGTTCTACATTACACGTGTGGATCACAGTATGTCTGAGCACTGACCACGCTCGTTCACCTCACTGCATGTTGTCCTGTATTGCAGATTAATATTTATTGATTTTGTATGACACATTATTAAATACAAACAAATATTGATTTTGAGTATCTTTTTAATCACTTTACAATAGGGACCACATTACTAGTTATACATTGAGCCCAGGCCACTAGTAATCGCTTGTTTTATGGGGTATACACATACAAAATACAAAGGGTCGCCCGTTCAATTATAAACCATAGTGAGATTGAAGTTGCCAGTCACTATAGAGCAGACATTCCTCTCGTCCTCGGAGAGAAAATGAAGAGTGAAGTTGAGGCGTTGAATATTACCAGGGGCGGCTCCTCCGCGAAGGCGGAGGAGCGTCGCTCCACTGCTCCCAGAGCAGGAAAAAGGAAAAATAAAATAATAACATTGTTATTATCATTTTATTTTTCTGAGCTACGGGGCTGGGTTAGGGCAGGGCGGGGCTATTGCCACAAGAGGAGGAGTGGTTGATGCACTTACGTGCACAGTCATGCTCAATTTGCATGTTCGCAACAGGCTGCAATACACAGCCTAGATAGAGAACATGCACAGGCTGCATGTACCCGTCTGAGCGCCAAACCACGGCGATCAGACCAATCACAACCCTGCATTGCAGCATTGTGATTGGCATAAGGGAACCTGTGTGCGTCCGGGACTGTCAGCGAAGGAGGAGAGACGGGGGAGAGATGGTGACGGCCATGACAGAGGAGAGATGGAGGCAGCCGTGAGGAGGTATGCTTTTTAAATTTTTATATTTCGTCTCCCCTCCCCCCTGCCGCTGTTCTCTGCCGCCGCCACTGTATATTACTTGGTTATTGGAGGATGAAAGTTAATGTTTATTAAAAAGAGCAAACAAATGACACCCCCTGTAGTGTTCCATGATTGCTGCAATTCCTACAAACTATATCCAGCACGATTAATAAGATTGACTGCGCAATTGAGAGTGCTTGACGCAAAAATGTTCAAAACACCCATAGCCCTGTCCTTGTTCTTAACTTTACTAGTATTCACAGAGAAGCAACTGCATCCCAGAATAGGAAGGGGATCACAGCACCAAGGTTCCTGTTTGCGGATTATATTGCTATGATACCGAAATGAGTAAGTGTCCTCGTCTTTTAGGTGTCTTGCCAAGCCTGCCACATTCCAAGAGAGCAAGAATACTGATCTTAAGCCACACTCAGTTTGTGTTATTAGTGATTGATTACTGTTCCTCTGCTGGGATGTGTCTCTGTGTAGTGTGGTGACCAACCAGCCCCAAACATCCCCATGGGCTAAAGCCTGATTATAATATTGTTTCAAGCGTGCCTGTCTCCCTTTTGGTGGCTCCATTGGATTCTCAACTCGTTGAAAGTTGACACAGAATATAGAACATTAGTCTTTTAAAGACGAGAACCCTCACTCACCCAAAGGTGACATGCTTCATCATTGGGTTCCCTCTTGCACACTGCAACCCCAAGGTTTGAACTGTGGGCTACAACTCTTCTCAAGAGAAGAGGAGCGTGAGGTGTTTTGTATGTACATCATCCAATGGAAGTAGGGAGTGAGGGGCAGAGTGCAAATAAAGTGAAAAAGTGTATTAAAACGAACTCACGGAAGATCCCAAAAAAATTTAATAGGGGTCTCCGGTGGTTAGGACTAAAAAGCTAAGTGAATAGGGATGTAGATGTTCCCTATACATGTGAGGTCAACATGTTTCTGCCTAAGGTGACCTGTTGGTTCAATGGCATTCATCAGGACCCACTTCTTGTCACTCTGCTATATTTATGGTGAAATTGATAAACAAAAAAATACCATACTTAATTCTGACGGCATCAACCTGAGTGGTACCAGCTGCGGTATGGTCCACAATCTGCAAGAAGCATACAACTTGATAAAATCTTCTTTCATATATATTTAAAAAGTGTACATTATATACACCAATGTGTCCACCACCTCAACACACACGTGTAAATACAAAAATAGTTAAGCAGGTCAAGCGACCCTTGACCTTGTTAGGTAGGTTGCTCCCCCTCCACACAGCACCGCCTGTGCATCCTGTCCGTCCAGTGGTAGGCCTTAGGTCTGTTCGATTGTTCATTGCAATGCCCGTTTCATTTTCTCTTTGCCGTCTGTGACTGCTGTTGTCTGTCTTGCCCCTGTGCTTGCATTCTCTCCTGTACCCCTCTTTCCTCCTGCTCCCATCGTCACCCCGTGATCTGTGCCCTCTTTTTCCCTCTGTGCCCCCGTGATCGTGCCCCGGTTTTCCTTACTGTGCCCCCGTGATCTGTGCCCCGGTTTTAGTCTCTGTGCCCCCGTGATCTGTGCCCTGGTTTTCCTTTCTGTGCCCCCTTGATCTGTGCCCTGGTTTTCCTTCTGTGCCCTGGTTTTCCCTCTGTGCCCCCGTTTTCCTTTCTGTGTCCTCTTGATCTGTGCCCCGGTTGTCCTTTCTGTGCCCCCGTGATCTGTGCCCAGGTTTTCCTTTCTGAGCCCCCGTGATCTGTGCCCCGGTTTTCCTTTCTGTGCCCCTGTGATCTGTGCCCTGTTTTTCCTTTCTGTGTCCCCGTGATCTGTGCCCCGGTTATCCTTTCTGTGCCCTCGTGATATGTGCCCCGGTTTTCCTTTCTGTGGCCCTGTGATCTGTGCCCCGGTTTTCCTTCTTTGCTCCGGTTTTCCTTTCTGTGCCCCCGTGATCTGTGCCCCGTTTTTCCTTTCTGTGCCCCTGTGATCTGTGCCCTGGTTTTCCTTCTTTGCTCCGGTTTTCCTTTCTGTGCCCCCGTGATCTGTGCCCCGTTTTTCCTTTCTGTGCCCCCGTGATCTGTGCCTCGGTTTTCCTTTCTGTGCCCCCGTGATCTGTGCCCCGGTTTTCCTTCTGTGCCCCGGTTTTCCCTCTGTGCCCCCGTGATCTGTGCCCCAGTTTTCCTTTCTGTGCGCCCGTGATCTGTGCCCCGGTTTTCCTTCTGTGCCCCGGTTTTCCATTCTGTGCCCCTGTGCCGTGTTTTTCCTTTCTGTGCCCCCTTGATCTGTGCCCTGGTTTTCCTTCTGTGCCCTGGTTTTCCCTCTGTGCCCCCGTTTTCCTTTCTGTGTCCTCTTGATCTGTGCCCCGGTTTTCCTTTCTGTGCCCCCGTGATCTGTGCCCAGGTTTTCCTTTCTGAGCCCCCGTGATCTGTGCCCCGGTTTTCCTTTCTGTGCCCCTGTGATCTGTGCCCTGTTTTTCCTTTCTGTGTCCCCGTGATCTGTGCCCCGGTTATCCTTTCTGTGCCCTCGTGATATGTGCCCCGGTTTTCCTTTCTGTGGCCCTGTGATCTGTGCCCCGGTTTTCCTTCTTTGCTCCGGTTTTCCTTTCTGTGCCCCCGTGATCTGTGCCCCGTTTTTCCTTTCTGTGCCCCTGTGATCTGTGCCCTGGTTTTCCTTCTTTGCTCCGGTTTTCCTTTCTGTGCCCCCGTGATCTGTGCCCCGTTTTTCCTTTCTGTGCCCCCGTGATCTGTGCCTCGGTTTTCCTTTCTGTGCCCCGGTTTTCCCTCTGTGACCCCGTGATCTGTGCCCCAGTTTTCCTTTCTGTGCGCCCGTGATCTGTGCCCCGGTTTTCCTTCTGTGCCCCGGTTTTCCATTCTGTGCCCCTGTGATCTGTGCCGTGTTTTTCCTTTCTGTGCCCCCGTGATCTGTGCCCCGGTTTTCCTTTCTGTGCCCCCGTGATCTGTGCCCCGGTTTTCCTTCTGTGCCCCGGTTTTCCCTCTGTGCCCCCGTGATCTGTTCCCCGGTTTTCTTTTCTGTGCCCCCGTGATCTGTGCACTCCGTGCCATCCACCGCTCCCGCCTCTGAGTCCCCTGTGGCCCCGCCCCCCTGACTGTCCATTCGCTGCCCCTACCACCCACCTCCCGCCTCCTCCTCCCTCCCATCTCCCCATATATGGCGGCCACGCGCAGCGGGCGTGCCTAAGGCAAGCCCATCTGCGCCCGTCCGTGCCTGGACCGCGCCCAGCGCCAGGACCCCTGGCCCTTGAGAACGCCACGACGCCTGCCTCTGCTACGACTCCAGCACCCTCCACACACTCAACGCCGGCCGATCACGCACCTGCTGCCTGGCCGCCCCGAAGCGCACCCAAGGACCCTTCTCCTGCCAGAACTGCAGCTTCACCAGCATCCAGCCCGCCAACCCACCAACCAAAGAACCCAACCGCCTCAGATGCATCCTTCTCAACACCCGCTCCGCACGCAAACATGCCGTGGAACTCTGGCACCTACTGGACTACAACACCCCAGACGTCGCCTTCCTGACGGAGACCTGGCTGAACCACTCCTCGGCACCCGACATTGCCATAGCCATCCCGGAAGGCTATAAAATCACCCGCAGGGACCGCACCAATGGAGTAGGAGGAGGAATCGCCATCGTCCACGGGAACTCTCTCAAGGTCTCAACCAACACCGACGACACCCTTAGCACCGCCGAACACCTGAACCACAAGATCCACACCGATCCCAACACCACCCTCAGAGGAACCCTCATCTACAGATCCCCCGGACCACGAGCACAGTTCAGCAACTCCATCACCGACCTCGTCAGCACACACGCCCTCACCTCCATGGACTACATCCTCCTCGGGGACCTGAACTTCCACCTCGAGAACAACAACGACACCAACTCGTCCACCCAGATCGCCAACCTCACCAACCTCGGACTCAGACAACTCGTCACTACACCCACCCACTCCACCGGCCACACACTTGACCCCATCTTCTCTGCACGCTCCCACGTCTCCTTCAACCACACCACCTAGCTCCACTGGACCGATCACCGCTGTATCCACTTCACCTTCCGGAAACCCACCATGCACCACCGCACCCAACAGATGCCACGCCGCTGCTGGAGCAAAGTCACCGAAGACCAGCTTTCCACCTCCCTCGCCCGGAGCCCACCCACAGATCCGACCGACCTCGACACCGCCGCTCGCAACCTCAAACAGTGGATCAACGACTGCGCCAACACCCTCGTCCCCCTCAAGAAGCCCTCCAACACCCACACCAGCAAGAAAGCCAGCTGGTTCACCAAAGACCTCCAGGCCTCCAAGCGAACCTGCCGAAAACTAAAAAAAAACTGGATCCGTGAACGAACACCGGAAAGCTACACCGCCCACAAGAACACCACCCGCAGACACCACCACCTCATCAGATCCGCCAAAAGGACCTCCTTCAAAGACCGCCTATACAACAATGCACACAACAACAAAGAGCTCTTCAACATCGTGAAGGAACTCTCCAACCCCAGCTCCAACACCAACGACATCTCACCTTCACAAGACCTGTGCGACTCGCTGGCCATCTTTTTCCATTGCAAGATCGTAGACATCCACGACAGCTTCAACGCCGTCTCCACCCCGGCAACCACTGAGACCCCCGCTCCCACGACCACCACCCGCACCAACCGCCTGACCTCCTGTACCAACATCAATGACGACGACACCATCAAGATCATGAACCCCGTCCACTCCGGATCCCCGGAAGAACCCTGTCCACACCACATCTTCAACAAAGCCAGCTGCACCATCGCACCCCATCTCTGGAAAACCATCAACATCTCCTTCGAGACAGCGACCTGCATGGAGAGCTGGAAGCATGCAGAGATCAACGCCTTCCTCAAGAAACCCAAGGCGGACACCAAGGACCTCAAGAACTTCCGACCCATCTCCCTGCTCCCGTTACCGGCGAAGATCATCGAAAAAGCTGTCAACAAACAACTGACCAGCTTCCTCGAGGAGAACAGCATCCTGGAGCCGTCCCAGTCCGGGTTCTGCAGCAACCACAGCACCAAAACTGCCCTCATCGCCGCCACCGATGACATCAGGACCCTGCTAGACAACGGAGAAACCGCAGCCCTCATCCTCCTGGACCTGTCAGCCGCCTTCGACACGGTCTGCCACCGCACACTACAAACACGCCTCCACGACGCCGGAATCCAAGAGAAAGCCCTGGACTGGACCACCTCCTTCCTCTCCGGCAGAACACAGAGTGTCCGCCACCCCCCCTTCCGCTCCGAAGCCATTGAGATCATAGCAGCGTACCCCAAGGCTCATCCCTCAGCCCAACGTTGTTCAACGTCTACATGGCACCATTCACCCACATCACACGACGGCACGACCTCAACATCATCTCCTATGCCGACGACACCCAGCTGATCCTCTCCCTCACCAAGGACCCCCACACCGCCAAAACCATCCTCCACGAAGGAATGAAGGCTGTTGACGACTGGATGAGGAACAGCGGACTGAAGCTGAACTCGGACAAGACGGAGGTCCTCATCCTGGTGGCCGACTGCACTAGGAACACCCCCAACACCCACCGACCATGCACGCAACCTAGGGGTCATCCTCGACTCTACCCTCTCCATGACGAAGCAGGATAATGCCGTCTCCTCCTCCTGCTTCAACACCCTCCGCATGCTTCGCAGGATCTTCAAATGGATCCCCACCGAAACAAGAAGGACGGTCACCCAGGCCCTCGTCAGCAGTAGACCGGACTACGGAAATGCACTCTACGCAGGAGCCCCGGCCAAACTCCTCAAAAGGCTTCAATGCATCCAGAACGCCTCCGCACGCCTGATCCTCGACATCCCTCGCCTCAGACACCTCACTCCCCACCTGAGAGACCTACACTTGCTCCCTGTCAACAAGAGGATAACCTTCAAACTCCTCACCCACGCACACAAGGCACTCCACAACACCGGACCAACGTACCTCAACAGCCGACTCAGCCTCTACATCTCCACCCGCCAGCTCCGCTCCACTCCGCAGACCGTGCCCTCGCCACCGTCCCCCGCATCCGAAGAGTGACCGCCGGCGGCAGATCATTCTCCCACCTCGCCGTCAAGACATGGAACACCCTTCCCATCCGCCTGTGGCAGACCGAAGACCTTCTGACCTTCAGAAGACTTCTCAAGACCTGGCTCTTCGAACAGTAGCAGCTTCCCCCATAGAACCTTGAGACCCTCGCGGGTATGTAGTACGCTTTACAAATGCCATGATTGATTGATTGATTGAATGGAATCTCACCAAAAGGTACTATTAATGTACCACCACCTTCCTGGGGTCCTTTACTGTTGGTTCTCCAAATTCTAAAGGTGTAAATTTGCAAAAATGACTAAGCATATATAACTTTGGTTCATATATAGTTCAATGACAATTCACAGAACTAGACTCTTAATCAACATGGTACAGTGCATCTCACTTTTAAGTCAAACTCCATGTTATCACATCCCCATATCTGCCTGTAGCATGAACTCTCAATCACTCTCTGCATCTCATAGTGAGAGCTAATGTATCATGGTTTTTCTCATCGCTTTGGATTATCAAGAGCGAACACGAGAAATATATTCTCCCATAATCTTAGTAAAAATTCCTACGACTTTGTTGACACTGAGCTCTAAAACTCTAGTTCGCTGCTGGGTTTCAGTATATGAGTTACATTTTTTTGTTGTAAAACTTTTTATTTTTTTAATTGAGAAACAAACATCAGCGTTTCAATACACATTGCAGAAGAAGTAGTACATCAGGCATCGTGGGAACAGCAGCCAAAATACAGCATACAAATTATACTTTGGAAGTTCTAGGGGGAAGGGAGATCTTAATTTCTGAGGACAAGGGGCGGCTGACATATGTCTCCCCGGTAGGAGTTCCACAATCCCCAAACACGGGTCCATTTCTTGGAACATCCACGGGCAATATATACCGATTTTTCCCAAAACATTGCCCAGTCCAAGTCTTTTTCCCAATCCTCCTCCCCATCGCTGGGCAATGTTTCTCTTGGCGAGCATGAGCCCCAAAGTGACCCACTGTGTTAGGCAAACGTTCAAATCTGTTGGCTCCCAGACATTTATTAAGCACCTACGGGCTTCCATGCGGAGGCGCACGGATAAGACGGAGTTAATAATATCGTGAATGTTACGCCAATAGGATTGGATCTGCACACACTCCCAGACAATATGCATAAAGGTACCCAATTGGTCACAGCCTCGTTTACAGTCCCCACCATCAGCCCTCCCCATCCGCAACAGTTGTGTCCCCGTTACATATACCCTGTGTAAGAGTTTTAGTTGAACAAGTCGGAGACGGGCTGGTATTGCCACTACTCTAGGTGAGGAGACTGCTTCTTGCCACTCCTCATCGTCCATTTCTATGCCATCTCTGGACCACTTCTCTCGAAGGGCCCGGAGAATGTCTGGCATGTTGTTTACCAGCTTTTTGAATATCAATGAGATAGTGCTGCCAGGAATATGGCCATCGAGTACTCTATCCTCTAGCGGGGAGGAGTCAGGTGGCATGGTCCCAGGTTTCAGATGAGTGTGTAGTGCGTGTCTAACCTGTGTGTAGCGGAAGAGCTCTGAGTCAGCCAATTTAAACTGTTGTTGTACGATGGCTAATGACTTAATATCTGATTTGTCCCACAGCTCTCCTATGCGGGAAATGCCTATGAGATCCCACTTGTCGAATCCCTTACTCCTCCACAAATCTCCCAGTTGCTCAGAGCCCTATAATGGTGTTGCAAGTGTGAGCCTGCGCCCCCAACCGAGGCATTTAGTGGCAGTGTGCCAGACGTGAACAGTATGTTTGGTGGGGCCTGTTAGTGTGTAGCGCCGGGGTCTAGAGTCGAGGGCTCTATTAAAATTTCCTCCAGAAAGGAGCCATTTATCCATTCTAAAACCCGGGTCTCCAGGTTGAGTGTAGGTGCAGTGATTGATAGAAGACAAGTGGGTCACCCAGTAGTACAGTTTGATATTGGGAAGGTTGATGCCGCCATCATACCAGTTCAGGGAAAGTTTACTAAGGGCGATGCACGGTTTGCCATTCCATAGTAGATCCCGCTGGAGGCCTTCCACTTCTCTGAAATAGGACGCAGGTATCGGGTCTAGAGAGTTCTGGAGGACATACAGAAACCTGGGGAGAGACATTATTTTGAAAAGGGCCGCCTTTCCTAGCAGGGAAAGGGGGAGCGATTTCCATCTGTCAATATCTTTACGAAGCCTGAGCAAAGGGGGGTGCAGATTATGGGCGTAACGAAGGGAGGGGTCCAGGGAAATAAATATTCCCAGATATTTAAAGCCATCAGTAAGTATCTGTATTGGACATCCCCGCGGTGGGATCGGGGGCTCTCCCGCCACCACAAACAACAGGGATTTACTCCAGTTTATGGAGTATCCAGAATATCTGCCAAAAATGGTGAGGATGTCAAGGACTACGATCAAGGATCGCCTCGGATACGTTAGGTAAAGTAGTATATCGTCAGCGTAAAGGGAGATACGGTCCTCCCAATCCGCAGACCAGCGCATGCCCCGAGTATATGAGTTAAATTACACTGCTGTTGGTTCTGTGTGTGGGCAGATAAAGAAACAAATACCTTGGGGCATATTATCAAGGACTGCATTAAAATTATCGCCGGTTTAGCGGCAGAAAACTGTCGCTAAAGTGGCGATATTGGGCTTGATAATATGCCCTGGAGAATTCCAATAGAAGCCCATGTTTACACCAGAACATGGACTTCTATTGGAATTCTCCAGGGCATATTATCAAGCCCATTATCGCCGCTTTAGCAGCAGTTTTCGGCCGCTAAACCGGCTATTATTTTTAACTCCGTCCTTGATAATATGCCCCCTTGAGTCTTACAAAACCCCCTGGAACCAGTACAACTGCTCCTCATAGTCACGGGACAGTTACTAAGCTCATCATTCCCCACTCTCTCACTCACAATCTATCACGCCTGGCATCTACGGCAGATTAAGATACCATAACGCGACCCTCTCTATTGGGAATACCTTATAAATTTGGCATTCTTCCATTGTCAGTAATGGCCGGAGCGGGACTGCATCTTCCTCTTGCCGGTATTTAATGTGTTTGTGAATGTCTGCTTCGCGCAGTTGTACTGGTTCCGGGGTTTTTTGTAAGACTCAAGGTTTTTGTTTCTTTATCTGCCCACACACAGAACCATCAGCAGTGTAATTTAACTCATATACTGAAACTCGGCAGCGAACGAGAGTTTTAGAGCTCAGTGTCGACAAAGTTGTAGGAATTTTTACTAAGATTATGGGAGAATATATTTCTCGTGTTCGCTCTTGATAATCCAAAGCGATGAGAAAAACCATGATACATTAGCTCTCACTATGAGATACAGAGAGTGGTTGAGAGTTCATGCTACAGGCAGATATGGGGATGCGATAACATGGAGTTTGACTTAAAAGTGAGATGCACTGTACCATATTGATTAAGAGTCTAGTTCTGTGAATTGTCATTGGACTATATATGAACCAAAGTTATATATGCTTTGTCATTTTTACAAATTTACACCTTTAGAATTTGGAGAACCAACAGTAAAGGACCCCAGGAAGGTGGTGGTACATTAATAGTACCTTTTGGTGAGATGCCATTGACATGCTTAACTATTTTTGTATTTATACGTGTGTGTTGAGGTGGTGGACACATTGGTGTATATTATGTTCACGTTTTTTTGGAACATATGAAAGAAGATTTTATTAAGTTGTATGCTTCTTGCAGATTGTGGACCATACCGCAGCTGGTACTACTCAGGTGGATGCCATCAGAATTAAGTATGGTATATTTTTTGTTTATCAATTTCACCATAAATATAGCAGAGTGACAAGAAGTGGGTCCTGATGAATGCCATTGAACCAACAGGTCATCTTGGGCAGAAACATGTTGACCTCACATTTATAGGGAACATCTATATCCCTATTCACTTAGCTTTTTAGTCCTAACCACCGGAGACCCCTATTAATTTTGTTTTGATCTTCCGTGAGTTAGTTTTAATACACGTTTTCACTTTATTTGCACTCTGCCCCTCACTCCCTACTTCCATTGGATGATTTACATACAAAACACCTCACATTGTGGTTGCAGTGTGCAAGAGGGAACCCAATGATGAAGCATGTCACCTTTGGGTGAGTGAGGGTTCTCGTCTTTAAAAGACTAATGCCCTATCCCTTCACTACGCACTTACATGACGGTCTTTTCTAGATACAATAGAGAACATCCCGATATCCTATGTGAGTATAGAGTTCTGGAGTAATGTCGTGGATGTGATTACTCCATATATTACCCGATTGTGAGATTGACAGAATATAGAACACCTTGGTTAGCATTAAGAATGGACTTGGGACTTGTGATGACGTCTCTGCCAGTGGCTTGATAGGATTACAAATGGTTTGGGATATCCTACCATTGTTTCTTTTGAGATTATGTCTCCATTTGGCAAAAAGGTGCCTATATCTTTACATCAGATTAGCTATTTCCAGCTTAGCCCAAATCACTTTTGTGGACTCCTTCCTGGGAAGAATGACCCCTTCAATACACTCAATCTTTGGCGGCTTATAGGGAATAGAAGTGGTGAGCCAAGGAGGGGTTGAAAATATATATTTTTAAAACACGCTTAAATTTTCTCCTGGCCGCATCACTCCCTCGCTTCTCTGCTCTTCCTGACTCCAGTCCGGAAGAAGCTGCAGGAAGCACACAAACACACAGGCTCCCCTGAGCCAATCACAACACGGCAATGCAAAGTTGTGATTGGTCTGAGAGCCATGGATTGGCGCTCAGATCGGGACAGGGAGCCTGTGCATATTTCCTACCAGGCTGTCCATTACAGCCTGGTGAGGACTATGCGAAGTGCACATGACTGCTTTGCAGGCTAAGACGGCCGGGCAAGCAGTCATGCGCACTTAGTGTGCATAGTCCATTCCTCCTCCCTGAACCACCAGCCCTGCCCTTACCCAGCCCTGCAGCTACTAAAAATAAAATGATAATAGCGTTCAGTTATTATCATTCTATTTTTCCCTTTTGCTGTAAGAGAAGTGGGGCCATGCTCCTCCGCCTTGGGGGATGAGCCGACACTGAACTCAATCCCTTCCCCACCATGTGTGGTCAGGGCCTTCAGGTCATGATGTGATTGCAAGAGCCTCAATATGTTTACCCTAATTAATATATCATGCTGACCCCTTGAATTATAATCAGGTGTCAAAAGGAGTGAACGAAAATGAGTGACAGTGAAATCAATATTGTCTTATTCACATTAAGGATGGGAAGCTGGCATCAGAGCTGATCGCCATTGTCGTTGAATACATTTGTCCTCTTGGCCTTATCTAGTGTGATGCTGATCTGCTAGGTGTGTCTATGCGCTAAGGCTCAGTCAAGGTTGTTATTCCATAGTCTGGGTGCATGCCTAGGCCATGGCTGCTTGTCTCTTGTTTTGCTGATTTCTTATTCTTGACTCAGATGATGCTGCAGCCCCTTGTTTTCTGTTGACCTCCTGCGATGTTGAGTTTTTGGCCATGTGAAATAACTTGCTTGTGGTTGCTGGTCTCTGACTGAATCAGGAGGTTGTGAAACTGATGCAGGATTGATGTAAGAGCTGGTGGATGCCAATGGCTACTAGGAGAAGACCAGCATTTAATCGTTTTCTAAACTTTAAGCAGTCTTCAGCATTGATTTTCAGGCTTTGATCATTTGGTTCATAGTGGTACACCAGTGATGACACTCAATTTGAAAGGACCCACAAGACTTTTGTTAAATTGCCGTGATTTCAGCGCAATGGTAGGGCTGTACTGAGGCATGCTTTGACAGCGATACAAGGTCTACGTGCCTCAAAAAAACAAATTATCACTTGCTATGGCCATGGCACGTTGTTTTAGAGACAAGATGCACTTTGCATTTAAAAAGCAAACTGCCCTACATGTGCTGGTTGCCTAAAGCCCACAGCTTTCACAAGTTCAAATGATAAGATGTTCTCAAAATAACCTCCTATCAGGGATTTCACCATTAATATTTCACCGAATGTGCAGGAATAGTTCTCCCAAGGACATTATGTTTTTTTCTATAGTTTGAGTGACAGCTTCTCCCCGCCCTCTACCCTATAAATACCGTCTGGCTTTTCACGCTACCTCAAGCCGCAACAATGTTCAGGTTTTTGCTTATCGCTGTCCTCGTAAGCTGCGGTAAGAGCTTTTATTTTTCCTAATCTTCTGAAACGAATGGATTAACAGTGTTTGTAAGACTTTTGGAGCATTTATTGCTGCATCATGTTCTGCCTTCATTAAAAGCACATTTGCAGCATTTATTTAAATGGCAGAGACATCCTGGACTTTCTTCTTCTCAATTTAACTTTTCCATCTGACATCCACCTTCGTCTTAACTCAAAACCCATTCTTTATTTAAAGCTTTTATATTATTAGATTCAAGAAAGGCTTATCTCCATATTCACTTTCTCACATATTCATCTTCAGGAAGACTCTGTCACCTCTCATGGTGGTCCTCTACCTCAGACCGTAAGAGCCAATAAGACTTGATCATGTCACACCTGAGCTTTCCTGGATTTCTTCCTCCACAGCGATTCTTTCCTATTTCTTAGTTTACATTTGTCTCTCTTGCTCATCTCTTGGTTCATTATGTCATGTATTCAACACATTACCTACATACTATCTGAACCCAGCCATCTTTATTAATGCTAACTCATATCTCTGTTGTCCCTGAGTACAGAATCCATCTTAACTGGACATGCCCAGCTGTCTTGCAGTTTAGCTTGCCTCATTTATCTTTCAGGTCGATTTTATATTTTATTCCACATGTTTCCATCTCAAGATATTATGACCTCTTACCAAATAACTACTTCCCTCCTCATACTAGAGCCACAGTTTCTATGGAGGTGCTATCACATCTCCTGCCTACAGCCTGCATCTGTACTCCGTATTCTGCAGAACACCCTTTACGCGTCTCCAAGGAAACTGCCTTCTATCCTTCGAGTCCACCTAATTCTGACGATACATCAACAAAAAGCACAGGTTGAAACCATAACATGTATAGTGGCCACTCTTCTGTATTTGGTGCCTCTACTCTGGGTGTTGAATAGCCATCAATGATGTGCATCAGCGCTGCCTTTCAAGTCCCTCAAGTCAGGTCCCCTGCGATAGGCTTCCCAAGCCCGCTTCTTCAGAGAACTTCCACTAGATCACCCAACTTCTGGTGGCCCTCACCCCTGGACTGGAAGAAAGCTTCTGCTATTTGGTTAAGTAGATGCTCAGAGCTATTCACTTTATTTTATTGTGCTTATATGGCACTCATGTTACCTTGAAGTGCTTTCATTTGAGTTTTATCATGCCAAGTCAGTAAGTGATTTAGTTACCTACAGACGTCAAAAGACAGATGAGTTCTTGATACTTCAGATCTCCAAAATGCTTTGTTTTTTAAGGCTCTTTTATGGAGTTTTTTATAGCACTAGACAAGATCTTTAGACAGCTGTGATATGAATTAATTTTCAATGATGTCTCAGGATCAGGAGAGACAGACTGAGCATTGTAAAATAGAAATCCACATAGTAAGAGGATTCTCATACAATAACTAGAACAATATTTAACACAGAAATCATAGTACATTCTTTATGAGCAGAATCCATAACCTATGATAAAGAGTAAGGTTTTGTAGTATTGAATGGCCATACTTGACTGGTGTCTGCAATCGCAAGCTATATATCTGCATTTATCGATCTGCGTCCTGGCTCTGTGGCCTTAGAAAGATGAGCCGTGTAGACAGTGATTTAGCAACTTCCATAAGAGGAGGTCATCACAAGGAGATGTCAAAATAAAGTTAAAAGATGTGCTTCATAAAAATCTCAAGTGAATAAATATGGAGGAGCTAACAGTACAAACGCCTGAGATTCTGAAATCAGGGCCTTGGATTTAGAGCAAAAGAATGAGGGATCAAAGTAAATAGGTATCTTCTAAACAGGAAGAACAGGGAAGGAGTGATAGAAACACGTGCCATCCTGCAGCTGGCTGGAGGTGAGGTAGAGGGAAGAGGGAATACTCACAGAAGTGATGACTGAAGCAACTGAACTGATACATCTGGGTTTTCGTATTGATGAAGCGATGAAGCAGTGAAGTGGGAAGGACAGAGCTATGGGCCACGAAGCCACTCCCTAGGATAGATTGTCCACATCCACAAAATAAAAAAGTAGTATTTTTTTGTGTACAACAAGCTGGTTTGAGTTGTTGGGAACACAGAACGCTGATTATTTATTTTATTTATTTGAAAGTTTTATATAGCGCGAACAAGACTCTTGCGGGTATCAGAGTGCTTTACAAGATAAGTGTCTTAGATACAAAGGTACATGGTAAATAACGTAAAGTTCCATGATAGTCAATGATAGTGTAAACACCCTATCGTAGATACATAGGTATATGGCGCATAACAAAACGTTCCTGTATATCAAGCATAATATAAATACAATATCTAGGGTACATGGGTGGATAGTAAATACTAAATAATTCCATGTAGAACATATGTTGAGACGCATAATAACAGTAGCCCATGCTTAAGTGAATTTAGCCATGAGAAGCGATTTTACTTCTTTTTTGAAAGATGCAGTAAAGGGATTAAGTCTAGTTTCTGTGGGCAGAGCATTCCAAATTCTGGGCGCCATCCCTGAAAAGGTTCGGTTGTATGTTTTCTTCTTGTTGAATCTTTGCGGTTTCAGTAAGAGGTTTTTGGCACTTCTTGAAGTTCTGATCCCACATGAGGGCTCCAGTTTCTGTGCCAGATAGCTGGGCGCGTTGTGATGAATGGCTTTATGTCTCATACATGCTATTTTTAGATGAATTCTGGCTTTAAAAGGTAGCCAATTTAGGGATTTTAGGTCTGGGGATATGTGGGTGCTTCTTTTGGAGCCAGTGATAAGTCTCGCTGCGGCGCTGATTGAGGCTCTTAGAGTGGCCGTTGATGCTCTGGGTAGGCCGCAGAGAGAGACTTTCCCGTATTCCACTCTTGGAATGACTGAAGCTTGTACTGCCAACTTGAAGTCCTTTTCAGGCAGGAAAGGTTTCAGTTTTCTCAAAGTATTTATCTGTAAGTTTTCTCCTTTTGTTGCGTTGCTGATGTGTTTCTGCATTTTGAGGTTTCTGTCCAGCGTTATTCCCTATGATTTCGCTGAATCAATGATGAGAGGTTGGCAGTTGAGTGCTCTTAGGTGTTTGATCCAGTCTTGCATTATGGGTACTTGGGCGGTAGGAGCGATTAGGAGGAATTCGGTTTTGACGGCATTCAGTTTTAGATGGTTTTCTGCCAGCCAGGTCTGAGTTTTTCCGAGAGTTGTGTTGTTTTGAGCGATATGATGTCTTCTAGAGGATGGATCTTATGGTATAGTTGTGTGTCGTAAGTGTACATGTGATATTGAATGTTAGACGAGTAGAGAATTTCAGTGAGTGTTCCATGAATAGATTGAACAGTGTTGGAGATAGTGAAGATCCTTGTGGGACTCCTAACGTGACTGGGACGGGTTTGGACAGGGAGTGGTTGACCTTGAATCGTTGTGATCTGTTTTGGAGGAACGAAGTGAACCAGTTTAGAACTGATCCAGATAATCCCATTCTGTGTTGCAGAAGGTCTATCAGGTTATCATGTTTGACGGTATCAAAGGCCGAGGAAAGGTCTAGCAAGATGAGTAAGCAGACTCCGTTCTGATCTAGGATTTGTAGAGCATCGTCAATTATATGGGTCATGGCTGATTCAGTGCTGTGACCTGCACGGAAACCTGATTGGTATTTGTTGAGTAGGTTGAAATGGTCTAAATGTCCTACCAGCTGGAGGTGTACACATTTTTCTAAGAGTTTGGCCAGGGTAGGGATATTGGATATAGGGCGGTAATTGTTTAAGTCCGCAGGGTCAGCCATGGGTTTCTTTAGAATGGGGGATACCTGCTCAGCTTTGAGGGTATCAGGGATGCATCCTTGGCATAGAGAGTTATTTATGATCTTGGTCCAGAGAGGCAGCAGCAATGCGGTGAAGTCTTTCATGAAGTTTGCTAGGAGAGGGTCAGTGAAGTGATTGGCAGGGTTCAGGGCAATAAGCATTTTGAGAATAGATTCTTCATTGTAGGTATTGAAGGATGACCAAGATGCATTATTTTTTAGGTCGAACTTTGATGGATATCGATGTGGGGCACCTAGAAGGGATGGTGAGGGGTTCGTATGTAAGACAGTGTGTGTGATTAGATCGTTGAGAAAGTCCTTCTTTATGCTATCGGTCTTCCGTTCCGAGTGAAGAAGGCAGAAAATTCTTCACAGTTGGGTCGTGGGCCTAAGTTATCTTGGGGGCGTTGAGGTGCATCCTTAGATTGAGTTTTGATTAGCTCGAAAAGTTTTTTGGGCCGGTTTTTGGCATGGTCTAATTGGTGGCTGAAGAAGTCTGCTTTAGTGCGCTTGATCTTTCTATAGTATGCGTTTCTCTTCATTCTTAGTATCTTGAGGTGAATGGCGGATGCAGCTTTTGTGTATGGCCGGATGGACTGTATGGGCGCAGTCAGGAGGGGCGCGTGAACAAGATAGTGTTGACTGCATTTATCTTACAGGCTAACCCTATTAATGCCACCAGGATTCCAAAGTAAAGGGTTTTGGGGACAATGAAGGAAATTCTTACAGTCCAGGCCTTGTGGAGAAGCTCATAGTGAACCAACGAGGGTAAGGACCCCACTGGGAGGACCAGCAGAGCCCAGAGTCTGGTGGCTATGTTACATGAGACTTACAGTGTGTGAGGGCATCAGGTCATGTCTACTGCTGGGCAGCCTATATATGGGCGCAGGGTTCCAAGGACCAAGGAGGGTCTATTAGGCATGTTGTCTCAGTTTACATTTAGCGGGTTGAGAAATTGCTGTTCCAGTGAGGTCTAGACACAGAAGTCTAGAGGATTTAGAGATCTCATGGGGGTAAGTGCCACACCTTGACATTGAGGTACCGTAGGGCCATGAATGCAGACATTTGAAGAGAGATCACACCGGTTTAATGGTGATCTGGTCTCAGGGTAAGAAAGTTTAAAGCCTTTTGGGGCTGGACGGGTTTAGTCTTCCTAAGGTCCCAGGTGGACCTGGTGGTGCCTTTCGTGCCCTGCCAATGATTTGGGCTCGGCTTCAGCCCAGCCTTGCCCAAATCCAAGGGCAGAGGAGGAGTGACTGGACAGGCAGAGGGAGGAACAGCGAAGGGCAGTCACAACCTCCCGAAGAGTTGTTGGAACACTTGTTGCCCATGAACAAAACCTCTCTGGCTGGGTGAGTATTTGTAATGAGAGCATAAACACTAGTCTGTTCTTCTGTAGCACGAAGCTGAGGAGCTGCTCTCTTCTGTTACGGAAGATGGAAAAGTGTCAAGATGATCTGGAGAATTTAGGACACCCCAAGTTAGACTTCAGATTATCCACATCCTTGAAGATCTACCAGTGCCCAGTTAAAATAAAATACACTCTAAGCTCCTCTGTTAAGGCATCTCCCATACAGTAATGGACAATCCTGTCTGCTAAGAGTCACAAACTCCAGCACTTTACTGTGAGCTCCTACCCTGAAAGGCCTATGATAGGATGAACATATTCAATTCTTGGTATGGCTCGATGCAGGCATGATAATGATCTTGTATCGTGTTTCCTCCATTGATATGCTGTGTGACGTCAGGCACATCACTTTATGTACTTGCTGTATAGTTCCTCTACTGAGAGTGCTTAGAAGCTTGGAGAGGTGGCATAAAGTGCAGCACAATCCTCACTCACCTTTACTTTACACTTGAAATGTCTTTTGTTGCTTTCTGTTGCAGCCTACAGCTGTGGCGTGCCTGCCCACCCACCCAGCACCTCCAGGGTGGTGGGAGGTGAGGATGTGAGGCCCAACAGCTGGCCTTGGCAGGTAAAAGAAACAGCAGTATCTTTCCAGATGTGCCCCTGTCTGTCAGGCGCTCAGAGAAGACACTAATGGCTTTTGTTCCTTTCCAGATCTCGCTGCAGTACCAGAGCGGGAGCAGATGGGGCCACACCTGCGGGGGGACCCTCATTAGTGAGCAGTGGGTCCTGACAGCTGCCCACTGCATCAGGTAACAAGCTCTACTCAGATCTCTGAGGGGGAGATTTGTTGCAAAGTGCAAACCCTTCCAAGAGGTTTCCCTGGCACGAAAGGGTGAGGATGGTCAGGAGTTCTTAATGAAATAGTGTGGTGGCCACTTCTTTGGTGGATGGCATGGACCAAGCCAGAGCCAGACTCTTTAGATAATGGCATGGTAAAGGCTTGGTTTTCAGTTAACTGCAAAACAAGAATCGGACCTCAAAGGAGAAGTTCTGGTTCTTCTGTAGACCAGTGATCACCCTTTGTAGACATGCATCACTGTGAAGATCCCCTGATGTCATTTTAAATGTGCAACCTTAGCAATAGTCACTGTTTTCTAATATTTACGAATCTACAAAGTACAAAGATCTAGTAGAAGAAATATAGGAGGAGATGTAAGGGGGGAGGTGAGAAAGAAAGAGTGAGAGCTTGTGCAGAGGACACAGTGCTTACTATATGCATTCGTTGCAGGTGCTCTGTACCGGCTCCAAGATCCAGACTGACCAGTTTATTGGGCATTCCTGGCAAGGAGGCGGGAGTTGTCGGGCGCCTCTGTCACTTTCACACTCTCCTTCTAGGTTCACTGCAGCAGCTATTGTGGGGGACTTTAGGAGATAGGGATCAGAGAGGGAGAAGAGAGAATGAGAAAAGAGTCGTAGTATAGATGGATGGAAAGAGAGAAATGGAGAAAAGGGAGGAAGGGGCAGAGCTGGTTTGAAATGTTCGTATCTCACAGCTTTCAGTGGAGCCAGGGAAGTTTTGGGTGGACCAGTCCGGGTAACCTGACCACTGCCTAGATGAAGAATTAAAACCATGCCTCGGACCATGACTCACACCACCTGTTTGAGGTCTTCATCTCCAATCATGAGCTTCATTGACTCTGCAGTTTCTTTTATTCTTTTATTTCTATAAAACAAAGATGAGGCTGAGATGGTTGTGTGCTACACTTCACACAGGAATGCTGCAGGCTGGATAGGAAGTATTACACACGTGGGTGGGGAATTTGTACTGTACCCTAGAGCTCTCTTGTGTGAAAGAAAACTGTTTGCTCATGCTATCAATTTCCATGAGAGGTCCAGTGCTTAGGAATTTGTTTATCTGTCCCTGCGGGTCTGGGCTTGATTGTCTGGGCTTAGCTGCTCTGTGTCCACAGTAAATATTTTTTTTCACATGATGTTATTGCTTGCATTGTTTTTGCAGCAGCTCCAGGACCTACCGGGTTGCTCTGGGGAAACACAGCCTGAACACAGCAGTTGAAGAAGGATCAGTCACAATCAGCCCCGCCAAGATCATCGTCCATGAAAAGTGGAACTCCTTCCTCATTGTGTACGTCTAGATGCATTTAATGTCACTGCGGCTAGAATGACGCAGCGCTGATCCTTATCTCAATGGGAATGGTCGAGGCTCTTCTTTCTTAATATCAAGCACCAATTCAGCGTTCCTGTGTGTGCTCTAGGGGGCCCTCTTGCTGTGACGCTTAGAAATGATGACTCTGCGAACCTCTTATTGGCAGCAGCAGCAGCTCTTCCGCTAAGGCAGAGGAATGTGGCCGCCCTGCTTTGCACCACCGAGAATGCAGCCATTTGTAGCTATGTCTGTTCAGAACCGCTTACATCCCTACAGGGGCACTGAGACTGATATATGTATATTCACTTATGTATCTTCATAAACAGTAATAACAGCAGGTTTTCTTGTGAAAGGGCACTGTAATGTCCTCACATTGATCCAAGGAAGATTGAGGGCCTGAAGTTAATAGTTAATGCTGAAGTCTCATGGCACCATTTTTGAGTTTGCCCTGTGACACCATGTCTGATGCTGTTTTGTTTCTCCTTCTGACACTTTTTACACACTTTCATATCATGACTGGGATAATTCATAGGTGCTAAGTATGATGATTTTGATTAATGTTCTTTATTACATCCCAAATCTCTCACTGGTGACCCTGGTGAATGTGTGACGATTCTTCGCCCTCGACATCTGTGCACTAATCCCTTCCCTTTAGATTGTAGAATCCACTAACAATCTCTCTCCTTCTTGCAGTAATGACATTGCTCTGATCAAGCTGGCTGAACCCGTACAGGTGTCGGACAAGATTGAGCCGGCGTGCCTACCAGCCGCAGGCGCTCTGCTGCCGCATAATTTCTCTTGCTTTGTTACTGGATGGGGCCGCCTCTACAGTAAGGAAAAAGTTACCACCCCCCTTATTCTGTCAGCAGTTGGTCTTGTTCACCTCATAAGCACCTTTATCTGAGCTCGTAATGAAGACGGCTGAGGGACCTCGTCTTAGTCCATCTTAAATCTCAGAAATTGTGAGGGTCGAAATCTCAGCATGTTGAGAATTTAAACCCTCCATTAAATGCCAGAGGTCTGGATGATGTCCTCCAGAAGGAAGACTATGAAATCCTAGGTCAATAGTAAGCCTTTTCTATGCTATGCTCCTTACAGGATTCTTGTTAGCATTCCTATAGGAAACTACTGTGACCAAAAAGAGCAGTGGTAAGATAATGTGATGTGATAGCAACCACTAGGATAGACCCAGGTAAATTGCTCTTTGGGAAATTGGCATACAAGAATCCTAAGAGTTTCTTCAAGAGTTTTGCTTTCCTATAGAATATCCATAATACAAACTCGTAGAGGATTTAATTTACATGAATAGCCTGTAAAATATTTTGTTTCTGAATGAAGATTGTTGTATTGCTGTAGCCCAATTTTCCATTTGTTCTGTTTCAGCCAATGGACCTATTGCTGACAATCTTCAGCAGGCGCTGCTGCCGGTTGTCGATCATGCCACTTGCGCTCAGCGAGACTGGTGGGGATCAAACGTGAAAGAAAGTATGGTCTGTGCTGGCGGAGATGGAGTTGTGTCTGGCTGCAATGTAAGTATCCTCTGTGTCAAGACCAGTCAATGTTCACTTTGGGAACAGGGCATGGATTGCTGTCACCTTAGGCAAGGTGACATTCTTCTGTCCCTTCGTTGGCGCCAGCTCCCTGATGGTACCCTTGACGGCTGCAGGGTATTGCATGCATTAGCACCTGTCCTGAAGGAGAGGCAGGACTATTACGTGGGTAAGTCATAGGCACTGGAACCTGGGGATATTAGTTCCAAATTCCAACACACAACAAGAATACTCTGAGGAAATTAGTGTATGCCTGTGCCTTGGATCCCAAACCTGTAAAAAATGTGAAGGATTAGAACAAACAATCTCCTCCTCCAGAGACATTACTGGAAAAAGTGGACATTCAGATATTTTTGTACAGAATAGTATACCTTTGTAATGGACTAGGCCAGTTTAATATTTGTCATGACATTTGTTTTGACCTGTTTGAATATGTTTATTTTGAGGTATTCCCCATAAAACAAAAATGACTGAAATACATCAGTTTTCAAATTCATATTAAAAAATATAAAAAGTATACAGCAAGACCAACAATCTATCTATCTATCTATCTATCTATCTATCTATCTATCTATCTATCTATCTATCTATCTATCTATCTATCTATCTATCTATCTATCTATCTATCTATCTATCTATCTATCTATCTATCTATCTATCTATCTATCTATCTATCTATCTATCTATCTATCTATCTATCTATCTAAAAAAAATATATATATACATATATATATATATAAACCTGAGCTCGCGACGTGGGACTGCCCACATGCTCTCTGTGAGTGTAAACTTCTCGGACTGCAAAGCATTGTGGGGACTACATCTACCAGCAACCTTAGCGCAAGCTGCATACAGAGGTAGAAACATCGAGCCTCTGATTGGATTACCTATGCTCCAATGGGAACACATCTAGCAGTTTGTTAAAGCCCCGTGCAAAACAACAAAAACTAAACACATAGCTGGCAATGATTAAGGCATTCGCCGAAACGCGTCTGCCAGGTGTTTCCTGTTTTTATCCGGATGGTGGCGAATAAATTTCCCCTGAGGATATCCCAAGCATGTGTCGGACCCGTTTTTTAATGAAAGGCGGGATTGGTGTTTGATATATATATATATATATATATATATATATATATATATATTTTTTTTATTTTTTTAACCACTGGCCCAAAAGCAATGCGTATGTCTTTTGGGCCATTGGTTAAAAAATATATATATATATATAACAATTTATTGCATCATGATAACATTTTGCTTCGTATAAGCCAAGTTGTTTGTAAAAAACGAGCTGGACAAAAACTATTGCATTTCCTCGGTTAGTTTTCAATATCCGCAAGGCCTCTTTGGACTGCGAAATTCGCAGCAAAACGCATATTAGTAAAATGCACCTTTTCCCGTAAACCATGCATAGTGGGCAGAAGAAAAGATAATGTGCCTCAGTTTCCTTCTGTGAGACACATCTAGGACAAGTCAGGGAGCGATGGAGGGGTGGAAGCTGACCAATTACTTGTAAAACTTCTTAAGGGTAAAATTCCATATTTGAGTTTCATATATAAATGTTTGGCTGAATAAGGAGTAATTTCACTTAAAAGGCTTAAACTTTGGAACAAATTTAATGTACAAAAAATGGTCAGTGATACTTCCAGCTCTTACTGTTGTACACCAGGATTCCTTTACATGCAACCAAACACATGACTTTAAAAGATTGCAGGAGCCCCTATTAATCGTGGTACGTTCAGCCCACAATTCTTTGAGTGTCATGGTCATCAACCAGTATTACATCAGCGCTGGGATGCCCCGATGATTGGGTCAAATGTTTCCTGTAGATCGATGAAGGCAACATAGAGATGCCCACGCTCTATTTTGACCATTTTTCAGTAAATGAGGAGAAAGCGAAAAATGTGATCTACCACACTCACTTTCTCTCAAAACCCTGCTTGTAAGTGAGTGAGGATGGAATTCCCCAGCATCCAGTTTTTTAGCTTAGTAAGCAGTTGTCTGCAGAATATTATTTTGCAGATTATTGATTAGACCTGTTTTATATGCGCTTAGTGACCTATGTGGTGAGGGTGTCTTGAATTTGCCTTTTAGTTACACCAGACCATACATAAAGGGGGACATTTTGTTTACTAAAAAGGTTTTAAATTGGATTATTTGATTGACCGGCAGCCATGAACTGTTGTTTTGTGACAGAGTCTTGCAACACTGTCAATGAAAGGGGTGGGAGAGAATGACCTTAATCCACCAACACTCCTGGCCTCCCTTCATGAAGGTTTAATGGTGGAATAATGTGCTTTCTCTACTTGGAAGAGTTGGTAAGTGCAGGCAAAACATTGCTTATTATTTAAATCCTTTGTAGCGGATCCAGATTAGTGCTTAGAAAAATAAATTCAAGAGGGACTCTTACGGAGCTGTGCTATTTGAGGGTTTAAGTACCATCGATTATCCCTAGATATGTCTTTTACAGACACCTGTGTACTCTCCAGACAAAAATGATGACCTCCGTGATGGCGGATTTCAGTTACATATGTAACATACAGACACATACATTGAGACCTTGAATGGAAAGCAATAAAACACATCTGCAATCTATCTACTTTCTTTAATTTCTATATACTTTCTATGTGTCTTAGTACAAGGACGAGCTATAACACTGAAATCATATTATTTCTTTTGTCTGTTACAGGGAGACTCTGGTGGCCCTCTGAACTGCCAAGGAGATGATGGCGCTTGGGATGTGCATGGCGTTGTGAGCTTTGGCTCAGGTCTGAGCTGCAACTATGCTAAGAAGCCCACCGTCTTCACTCGCGTCTCCGCTTACATCGACTGGATCAACGACGTGAGTGAACACTTTTTCTTTTCTTTTAAACTAAGGTGTCAGAAGGATGTCATCATAAATACACATCTCATAGTACACAAATTATTTAAATAGAATGTACCCTACCCTTACAGGTGGCCCGTGCTATAGAAAAAAGTATAATACATGTAAGAAAAAGGAAGTGTCATGCTTACATTGAAGTCTGCTGGCACTGCCCTATCAATTATAGACCTCATTAACCTTTCTTCTCCTCTCTCCATCTCTTACAGAAAATTGCCTCCAACTAAACTGGGAACCTACAGTGACCTGTTGTCTGTAATTGTCATGCATCCTAAACCAATAAACTTTGATGATCAGTAACATGTTTGTGTGATTGTGAGAAACAATGACTTAGTATATCTGTTGGCACTGAGGAATTTACTTCAGTAATGCGGATGAGTTCTTTGTGTTCTTATATCTCAGGCAGAAATTTCACTAACGCACTGCTGTGGGGGCTTGTATACAAGAGTTGTTTGAAGTACACATAATGATGCCACTAAACCTATTTTTAAAAAAGAGAAGACTTAGGTGTTTCATGCCTGAAATGTTTAGAGCATTTGTGAATTGTAGTACATAAAATTGAGATGTGTGATAGAAGTACAATATGTGATGACCATTGCAGAGAAATGGTGGAATAATTCTACAAACAATAGAAGTATAGACAGCTGAATCTGCAAGGAAAAGACAAAAAAAATATCTTTTTAACACCAAATGTTTCAAAATGTTAGAGACAAGCAGATTTTGGAACCTTTTCCTGGATTAACATGGAAGTGCAGATGAGTACTTTCAAATTGTCCAAATATATTTTGTAAAATAGCAATCTATGGTCTTATGTTCAAAGAGTCCCTCTTACTCGAGACTAATCTCTCAAGAGTCTCCCTTACTAGAGTCCAATCTCTCTGGTCAGAATTCAAGATGAAGATATGCAGGCAGTATCATTTTGTTCCTAAACTCAAGCTAAAACAAGCATTGTCACAGTCAATGGTTGTGCTGCTGGCCGCCAGCCCTTTGGCTCTAGCGATTATTATTTAGTTCTATCATGAACAGCAACCAGACCACCATCAATCTAAAAACAAATCATTACTAAAGGCAAAAATATTTTTGGGGTTTCAAAAAAGCATACATTAGTATAGTAGTCCCTGATGCTGAAGGAGACTACTTGGTGTCTTGATGTGCTCCTTGTGAAAGGTCAGCATCCTGCAACTCTAAGTGAAGTCAACCAGTGACTGAAGTGTGGTAACCCACTGCCCTATGATCCATGCTGCAGTAGCTGGAATTACAATGTGAATGACACAACAACAGATACATTGGATGAAGTCTGGTTGATAACCCCTATAAATTACAATGTTTTACACATAATTTAGTAAAATCAAAAGGTCTAGGCAACCATCAGACCTAAAAAAGGCATTCAGCTTGACATTGCCTGCCAACCTCTTGCCTTAACTAATGCTTTTTTGTAACATTTTTGAAAAACTTTCTTACAAATAGAGAGGCTTGCAAAGACATATAGATAGTGAGGCTTGCAAAGACAGACAGAAAGAGAGGCCTACAAAGGCAGATAGAGGCTTGCAAAGACAGATAAATAGAGAGGCTTGCAAAGACTGATAAATGGGGAGGCTTGCAAAGGTAGCCAGATAGAGAGGGTTGAAAAGAGAAATAGAGAGAGAGGCTTCCAAAGACAGATAGATAGTGCTGCAAAGATATATAGGTGGTGTTGCAAAGATAGATAGATAGATAGATAGATAGATAGATAGATAGATAGATAGATAGATAGATAGATAGATAGATAGATAGATAGATAGATAGATAGATAGATAGATAGATAGATAGATAGATAGATAGATAGATAGATAGATAGATAGATAGATAGATAGATAGATAGATAGATAGATAGATAGATAGATAGATAGATAGATCAGGAAATAGTAGTAAGGGAGAGGATGTGCCCTAACAGCTAAAGTGGTAGACCTCGAAGCTGGGGAACCGAGTTCGAGTCTTGGCGAGGAAGCCCAACATCCTGTGATTCTGGGCAAATCACTTAATCTCCCCGTGCTTAACAAAATGAATTTGTCCGTCTGCAACACAACTGGTGCTCATGTAAAGTGATCTAAAATTAGTAATACAATAGTTAAATATTTATTTAAGCAGGACTTACAAGAGCACTAACAGCACACTAGAAAGCCATACAAGCAGGACATACAGACTAAATTATTTTATAAATGTAACTGCATTTCCCAATTATAATATACACCAGTATGATATACAGGATTGCAATTATAAATTCACTTTATTTTGTGCATACTAAAGAATGACAACTTCATGAAGAACAGTTTCAAATTGACACAATTTGGTATATTGCTAAATAGCAGCAATCAGATTAATAAAGGCCACTACAAAAGGAATTTACAACACCATTAGCAGGAGACAGAAACTGATAAATCTTGAATGTGCCCTGTGGTCAACATGGATGAGCTGATAGAAAGTGTAATGCTATCACATCCGACTCTACACCTAAAGGCAATGCCAAAGTAATAAAATAAAAACAAAAACACTAGCACTGAGGAGAACTATTTTGTGTGTGGATGTGCTCCTTGAGAAAGAGCAAAATCAAGTCACTCAGAGTGAAGTTATCCAGTGGCTGAAATGGGATAACCCTCTACTCCCATGCTGCATGCTGTAGTGGGTTGAAACGACATTTTAATGACTTAACAACAGACCATTTGATGAAGACAACTGGCTGAATGCCCCTTTAAGTAAGTATATTATATGTGTATCTTTTTTTCAAATCAAAAGTTTTGGGCTAATGCCAGATTTAAACACATAATCTCAAATAAACCACAATACACAGCCCTACAAAGAACCGGAACCTGTCATGCTTTGCTGCCCCCACAAAATCCCATCAAAAGGAGAGCAGATTAAAACTAATCCAATGCACATTTGCACTACACAAACACAATAGCTCCTATCATCATGGGGTATGTCAGTAGTAAGTCATCAAAAATGAAGAGGAGGGGGGCGTGGCTAACTGCCGATGGGAATGGCCGCTTGGTAGTTTTACTCCATAGCGCCACTCCTGCAACATCCTACTAAACGTCTCCCGGGCCGGCCTTCTCTCTGCCCCGAAGCCGTAAACCTGCTGTCGAGAGGCCCGCGGATCCCCTGGCCGAGTTTGGTGTTGGTCGGAGTTGGTGGGCGGACCGTGCTCCGTGGGCCCGGACGACGGAAAACTCCCGGCCGGTGGTGGTGCTGCGACGCGCGGCCTGCGCGTCACTCGAGGTCGGGCTGCGGCCTGGTCCGGAGACGACTGCGGCGAGGTGAGGGGAGCACGCACCGTGGGGAATCCTCCTCCAGAGTGCTGGCGGCGACGGAGGAGGAGGGCCCCCACTGCTAGGAAGAACTGGATGCCTGATCGGAAGTAAGAGGGCCCGGGGCCATAACCTGAGAAGAGCCTGCAGGTGGGGGATCGCTCGATAGCATCTGTTTGAGAGGTGGCAGTGAGTGGGGGCTGAAGTGGGGAGCAAGTGATGCTGGGACCCCAGGAAGGGCAACACACATAAAGAATAAGGACCCCACAGGGGGGGGGGAACACTTACGGCTGCCACATAACCAGGGATCATTGGACGCTCGCTGTGGAGGGCGGCGGAGCAGGGGCGTTCACCCCACTTCAGGACTACTACCACGGCGGAGCTGCTGAGGGGGGACCCAGGGCTGTGTAGAGTGCAGACGGCGGCGAGCCTGCGGGGGAGCTCCTGTGGGCGAGGGCTCTCGGGCCCTGGCCAGGGCTGCCCCATCTGGGCATGGACTCGAACTGGCAGAAGAGCTCCTGAAGCAAACGGGGGGCCAGGCTGGGGCACCCGGAGCTGCACTCGGTGGTAGTGAAGGACTCCACATACTGCTTGAACCAGATACTGCGGAAAAGAGACGACAGGGCTCTTGTCGCCTGGGTGAAGTGGTGAGAAAGGCGGAGGCCCTTTGGGTTGCAATCCTGCTGTCGTGCCTGCCCCCCGACGGATGGGGCGACCCTTAATGGAGGAGTGGGAATGAGGCGCCTGCGGTGAAAGCTGGACCGGACCCCTTAAACTAAAGCCCGCGGTTGGGTCGCCTAAACGCGCTCAGGGTCTGAGCCGGCCGGATCTTCCCCCCGAGTTGGGTGCCTCTTGTGAAAACCAACAGGCCGAGTGGGGGCTCTCGCTGCTGGCAGCGGTGACTAGCGGGGGCGCCCAGATCACCGGAGGGGATATCGGAGACTGAAAATATGGCGACCGGTAGGGCGAACCGGACTGCGACCCAGTCGAAATTGGATAAATTCGCATGGCTGAAGCAGCAGGCGGAGGACAAACAAGAGACCGTGTCACCAGGAGGCACCTCGGAGCCCTCGAACAGGGAGCTACTGGAGGTTATTATGGGGGTAAGGACCTCCCTGGAGGTGAGAATAGACACAGTGGCCACGGACGTGACGCTGATCTGCGAGAATATGAAGAAATTGACAGAGAGAATGGGGCGGTAGAGAGCAACACCAAGGAACTGGTCAGCAACACCGCCCTGCTCAAGGAACAGGTCAAGGTGCTCAGCTCCGCCCACGAGGAGATGGCCCTGCAGCTGGACGACTCTGAGGACGAATGTGCAGAAATAACATCCGCATTATTGGGGTACCGGAGCGGGTGGAGGGGCAGGCGGTGGACCTATTTGTAGAAGATCTGGTCCTTAAATGTCTGCAGCCCAGGGGACTCTCCAAATGCTTCACAATTGAGAGGGCTCACCGGGTGCCCAGGGGCCGTGCGAAGCCGGGGCACCCCCGCGGCTGCTGCTGGCAAGGGTGTTTAATTTCCGTGATCGTGATGTTATACTGCAGACGGCTAGGGCGGCCCCGCCGCTCACCATGGAGAACAGTCAGATCATGTTCTTTCCGGACTTTACACTGAGAGTACAGAAGCAACGTCGCGGTTTTCTGGAAGTCAAGCGGGCACTACGGGAGCAGGAAATCAAGTATGCTATGATGTTCCCTGCCAAGCTACGGATGGAAGCAAACGGAAAATCATGGTTTTTCACCCGACCGGAGGAGGCTTGGGAATGGCTGGAGGGGTGGCGCAAAGTTGAGAAAAAAAGTCAGAAGACATCCTCGGTAGCAGATGACGATGTGGATTGGCGCCAACATATACGCCCCCGGGTGCACTCGGGCTCGGAGTCGCAGGAGCCGGTAGGAGGGCGCTAGCCGGGCACCGGGTGAGACATTTTGGTTTGACTATCTAACTCTGGGCGCCCGATGGATACTGGGAAATGCGACACTGGTGTAAGAAAACCCTATAAGCAGGGACCTGTATACATGGGGCTGAGTAGGGGTGGTCTAGAGCTGATACAAGGGGGATATCAACGTTATTGACTCATTGGATCTGTTCCACCGCAACCACTAAGTTAATTGGCCAAGTAGGGTAATGCCCACCTAAGTGGATTGAACTGCTCATGATTGACCTTGGCCCGTAATGGGGGAAATAGACTAAGACATGTATACCTGTGATGGCATCGCGTGATTTCAGGGGGGGGGATTGGGCCGGAACCAAATCGGTCTTACATGATGTCGGGGTTCCCAGTTGCGTGACTTCGTGGAGGCCCTGGGGGTGGTGGACGTCTGGAGGTGGGCACATATCAGGGACACACACTTCACATTTCAGTCGGGGGTCCACGGGAGTCAATCAAGAATAGATTACCTATTTACACACGCACAACATATCCATGATTTTTCAGACTCACGGTGTCTGGCGCGGGGAATCTCAGACCATTCCCCGGTGTGTACGGTTCTGGGTATGCAGCACCCGCCGCAGCCGGGCCCCATACAGATTCCACCCTGGGCACTAAAGGTCCCTCACATCAGGGACACTTTGAGGACGGAGACGGAGTACTATTTTGCAGAAAATACTGGTTCGGTCACGTCAGCGGTCACACTATGGGGGGCATACGGTGCGGTTATCAAGGGGAGGGCGTTGTCGGTGATTGCTGGCCATAGGGCCGAGCGCCGAAGAAGAGTTCAGGAGTTGGAGGCGGACATTCTTCGTCTTGAAGGTGTGAACTCCCTAGATCCGGAGGCAGACACTCAACATCTATTAAACATAAAACGAAAAGACTATAAACAGCTATTACTAGAGGACGCAAATAGGAGAATGTTGGCCAGCCGACATTGTATCTATGAACAAGGGGAGCGTACAGGAAAGTTACTCGCCTGGCTGGAGCGGAAGGAACAGGCAGCACGATGGGTGCGCGCACTCAAGGGGGCTGAGGACACCCAGATCACAGACCCATGGGAGATCGCTGAAACGTTTGCTCTGCATTATAAAACAGTCTATGAAGCCCCGGTTGCTTCCCGGGCGGCAGATCTTCTAGCCACTATCGAGGTGAGGGGTCTATCTGAACAGGACAGTATGGCACTAGAGGCTGGGCTGTCCACTGAAGAGGTGCATAAGGCCATACAAGATGTCCGCTTCGGAAAAGCGTCGGGCCCCAACGGCATCCCGATCGAGTTAATTAAGGCTATGGCCTCTTTGCTGGCACCTCACCTTCTCAGCCTTTATAACGAAAGCTGCGAGCACGCCCTTCTACCAGAAGGTATCCGAGAAGCCGCTATAGTGGTAATCCATAAACTCGGCAAGTCGGTGGACGAGTGTAGGGGTGGGCGGAATTTGCGGAATTAACCTTCGCAAATTATCGCGAGAATGTTTAAAATTATCGCAAACAAGCAGAAATATCGCAAAGATGCGGAAGTTTTTTTCCGGCATGTTCGCGAGATTTTCTGCATGGTTGCGGGTCGCCAACTTACCCATGTGGTTGCTTGCGGGCGCGGCCATCTTGTTTTGAGTTGTTCTCGCGGTGCATGATCGCGAGAAGAAAGACGTGATCGCGCGACGCATGACGTCACTGCGGGCGCGAACTGTCGCGAGACAGCGCAAATGGCTAAAAACAATACAACATCTCATGGAGAACGCGACCGGATCAAGAAAACTTGTCGGCGAACGCAGGGATTCAGGTAAGGCGATCGCGCGCGCGCGAGAATGTATCATTTTACAGCGCGAGCAAGAAACAAATTATCGCCAAGCTGCGGAAACCGGAATTTTTGACATTTTCGCGCTCTCCGCGGAACGCAAAAATGTCAAATTATCGCAATTTCCGCGAACGGAACGAAATTTTTGCCCAGGCCTAGACGAGTGTCAGTCATATAGACCTATCTCTCTGATCGCCATAGAGGCAAAGATATTGGCCAAGCTACTGGCGAATCGACTACTCCCTTATTTGCCAGACTTGATCCATCCGGACCAATCTGGATTCATGCCGGGACGAAATACGGCACGTAACCTGCGACGGGTCAACAGGGTGATAGGGCGGGTACATACCCTGGACGAGGAGGCAATACTGCTGGCGCTAGATGCACAAATGGCGTTTGACACCGTGGCATAGGAATACCTGTTCGCAGTCCTAGACCGAATAGGTTTCGGACCCAAATTCATGAGATGGGTCCAGCTGCTATATTCGCAACCCTGGGCCCATGTCTTAGTGAATAACCATTGCTCCACCTCCTTCCCCCTTGGCCGAGGCACTAGGCAGGGCTGCCCACTGTCGCCTCTGCTTTTTTCTCTGGTTCTTGAGCCATTGGCGGTTTGGATAAGGGGGGATCCTGGGATCAGAGGCATGAGATGGACGGAAGAGCACGAGGACCGAATATCATTATATGCGGATGATATCTTGCTATACCTCGCCTCACCAGCTCGTTCATTACGTCGGGTACTCCACATATTTCATATCTTTGGGGCACACTCTGGGTACCAAATAAACTGGTCTAAATCCCAGATGTATTCCCTTTGGGGAGAACCTCCTCGAAGTCCTCGAGGATACTCTATCCCGGTGGCCAGCCAGGGTTGCCTCTACCTGGGGATATTTATCACCACTGATACTGCGTTGTTTTCCGACAGGAATCTCCAGGGGGTGTTGCGGCGGTTTTGTACAGATGTGGTATATTGGAAGACCCTCCCTCTGACATTGTTGGGCCGGGCGTCCCTATACAAGATGCTAGCTCTGCCGCGTTTCCTATTTGCGTTACAGAATACGCCCAATCTGGTCCCCAACTCCTATTTTTCGCAGATTGAGGCAGCAGTACGAGATTTACTATGGGACAATAAACCGCCACGCATAGCAATGGCCAACCTAACAATGGGGTGGTATGATGGGGGAATAGGCTTGCCAGACCTGCGCCTGTATTACCAGGCCTCGCAACTGACGGCCATCAACAATTGGGTGTTCGGGAGACATGACGATCCGAGCTTTCGCACGGACGTCTGGCTAATGGGGAAAGGGGGCTATAACAGAGCCCTTTACACCAATCACAAGAAATTGGGACTGACCGGCCCGACGGCGCGCACAGTAGAGGTGTGGCATGGGGCGCAGAACCGGATGGGAGGGAGGAGACGCCTAACGAAAGCTACCCCACTATGGGAGTCAGACATCTTAGGGAGATTAAGCACATATGCGGGGTTCGATAAGTGGGAACTGATTGGAATTTCCAAGGTGGGTGACCTGTGGGCTAAGGGAAAAAAGGCATCATTCCCGGAACTTCAGGCCAAATATCAGTTAGCTCCATCGGAGGGATTTCGTTACCTGCAGATTAGCCATGCCATAGAATCGGCTCGACCTAAAAATGCACCCCTTCCGGACTCCTCTCCCCTGGAGGATACACTCTTGCTGGACCCTATGAACCGTAAGGCCATATCACTCACGTACAAGAAGCTGATCAACAACCGGGCGGATCCGATGTCGAAGCTCAGGGCGGCTTGGGAGGCAGAACTAGGGGATCTGACTGATGAGGACTGGCGTGAGGCACTGTCCTCGCCCAGAGAGGTGGCTATCCCAATGAGTCTTCGCCTGGTGCAGCTTAAAGTCCTACATAGGGTATACTATGACGCTATTTTGTTGCATAGACTTAATAGGCGGCCAGACTCGCAATGCCTTCGGCGTTATGCTCAGACGGGAACATTCCTTCATGTCTTATGGGGCTGCCCCCTCATACAGAGATACAAAGATGGCTAGGGCATGTGTTAAGGCAATACACCCGACACCCACGCTGTGTCTGCTCAATATATGGGAAGCGACGGACCTCACACAGATTGAGCAAGAGTGGGCCGCAGTGGGTTGATGTGTAGCAAAGAGGAACATTGCCCAGCGGTGGGGAGTTGACACCATACCACTAATGACAGAATGGGCCAAGGACATGGATCATGCCATGCTTGCTGAGAAAAAGGTGTTCAAGGGGAGGGGGTGCCCACGCAAATGGGATCACAAGTGGGGAAAATGGAATAAGTATAGAGGAAACGTATGTATCTCTCCGACGATAGAACTCAGGAAGGAGAGGCAGCAGGTACTTGTGGGGGGAGCACAGGAACAGTTGCACACAGGGCGAGGAGTCCTGAATGGCCAGAGAGACAAGACGGCTCCTAACCCGGGGACACGTAAGTGCATATTGCAGGGAGCGACTGGCGGGGTTTAACTTTTAGATACCCTGGACTTCAGTGTGGTGGAGGGGTGTTGAGGATGAGTTGTAATGGTATGGACTGGCATTTCTATGTTTTCAAGTTATCTGTCACTGCTGCTGTCTTTGTTACTAATAAAAATGTTTTAAAAAAATAAAAAATGAAGAGGAATTTACCTTTCAAACCAAAAGACATTAGCCCTTTCAGTCAGGTATTAGCTGCTCAATAATTGGGGTGTGGACAGGTACACCATCACAAATATGGCAGATGTCTTCTCCACCCTAATATAAGTGCATATATCTCAGTGCACTTGTAACAGGGCAGATGGATAACCCATCATATTTGTGATGGAGTACCCTTCCGACAATCTCTTATTCAGGTCCTTAGCAGGCTTTCATTGAATATAGGGGGTTGACTAGGTATCTAACCCTGCTGCATGTGAAGATTGTACATATATATGGTAAAGAACAGAAATGTTACCTTTGAATCCCTTTAGAATGTATTGCACATTGTTCCCCTACAGAAAATCCAGGAAAATCTACACTAAAGCAAATGGTTAGATTATGCTCTTTTATGGACCTTTTCAAGATCAAAAGCCCCACAAATCTACAAATAAAGGTGCTAGGAACTTGGGAATCTCATAAACTTTAACATATTCAAAATATAACTTAATATTTTGAAAGGATCAGGAATATTGCTAAGATGGTTGATTTCCATTTTACCTTGAACATCTATCGAGGTCCTACTCCTCACTGATGTTTTCAGGTATAATTCTAACAAATCTGACCAGCTTCTCTCATTCTCATTTTGTTCTCAACCTTGAACAAGTTTAGTAAACCTGTGTGTGTGTTTGTGTGTGTGTATGTGTGGTGGTATTGCAGATGGGCAAGTGGATCAATGCAACAATGAGACAATGGGTAGATGAATAAATGCTTCCATCCGTTCACATACTCATCCATCTGTCAGTGCACTCAGTCACTGATCATCCACATTTTAGCCCTCATCGACAAATGATTGACAAATTGGCATCAATCCCGGAAGTGCTCACTACCCTTATCGAAGATCTAAAATCACAATCAGTTCAAATAGTAGGTAATAGAATAATTGCAACAACTGAGCAAATCACCCAAGAAAAGATCACAAAAAAGGACTTTACAAACATAAACATGGATCCAACAACCACCACTCAAACAATAGAAACTAGAGGAATCCCAGACAAGGAAAAGAAACAGGAAAATCCAACCAGTAACACCGACTCAAATCTGTCACAACGTATGAAGAAAAAACAAAAAAAACAATTAAAGCGCCAAAAGTATTCACAAATTAGAAGGAGCTGGGGTCAGTCCACGCATGTCTCCACGGAGGTTACAATCAACTCCCCTCCAAATCAGGAAAGGCAACCATCAAATAAACTATACCCGATATTCGATAAGACCCAAAAACAAAATAAATCTCTGGGTGAAGGTGATCATACAGAAAAGGTTACACCAAACCCACTAGTGTTTCAGGAATTAATGCCCACTGAAAATGGCGGAGTAACAAAGATAATTGTACAAACAATAACTGAAACTGTTAGGGATAAAATTGAATATGGGTTGCTTAAGGAAACAACGGCAGTGGGATCAAAAAATCAAAAAACTGTGCTCACTAATACTAAAAAATGTATCAGGAGAGACACAGTGTAAAGAAACACCACACCCTGAACCTGTGTCAGGCACATCACTAACCTCTGCCCACACCAGAAATATGTGTAAAACAATTCTTCAAACGCAGTACAAATCGAGGGGAGACACGATACACTGAACAGGGGGAACTTACTAAGACTCCTTCAACACATACCCTCATTGTCTCAAATAAAAAGTGAGGATATAGTTAGTGTTCAATTTGAATTAAAAGAGGAAGACATCAGTAAAGAAGATACCATAGTGACCTGGTCAAACCATCATACGTCTGATGCTGTGCTCAGAGAAAAAGATATTTTTAAAAATTGGGGTATTGATGTAAGTGCACCAGAACGAGAAAAGTATCCATCAATTCTCCTGGAGCCGGCAAACATAACAAACCGTACAACGATCATGAAAGAGCACTCACAAGGGATATTGCAAGGCACATCAAAAATAAAGTTAAACAAAAACTATAAGAAACTAACCATATCAGTTAGGAGACAGGAGGACATGACCATATGTAGGACAGTAAAAGACGATGGGCTACTGAAAACTCAAAGGAACGATCAATTCAGTAGGATAAGCTGAGAGTTACAAAGTGGCACTCTTTATTCCTGATGGCCAAGTGGTCATATTAGACACTTTAGGGAATCAACAAGGGTCACCCACCGCAAAACTGATAATATCAGAAATTTCCAGTGCACCCTACATTAATCATAAATCACTTTCCAATCTCAAAATCATCTCTTGGAATGTGGCAGGAATATGTAAAGCACTTAAACACGAAACAGCAACAAAAATATTGCAGGAAGGAGACATCGTATGCCCACAAGAGACTTGGACCACAGATTATGTACACCTTGAAGGCTATGCCGGTTTTCATAAACTAGCAACCAAACATAATCGGTTTGGTAAACCTTCAGGGGGAACCTCAATTTACGTAAAACATCTAAAACAGATAACAGTAAAAAGGGGGGAAATCGAGTCAGACGTGTTACAGGTGCTCATAATAGAGGGAGAAAGGGACAGAGATGATAGTGCCTCAATCCTAGTTATAAACCTGTACCTAAATGCATACGGTCAGGAAAAATTGGAAGCTACAAAAAATATTATAACTTTAATAAAGGAAATTATACCTACTAAACCGCTATCGGCTAAAGTGATTGTAGGAGACTTTAATCTGCACCACCTGGGAACACATAAGAATGAAAGATCATGTCTAAACAGCTCTGAAAGAGTTTTCAATTCCTTTCTGCAAAATTATGACTTAAAGTCCGCCAATGAAACCTGGAAAAGTTTGGATTCCAAACACTCTGGTATTGCCACATTTAAGAACTGTTCCACAATTGATTACATCTTTCTATGCAGTCTTCTCATACAGAAAATAGTTAACTTTGAAGTAAAATCACACGAAACTAGTGATCACAAACTGCTGCAAGTGGAACTAAATTCCAGCATTACACAGAGGGAACAAGCAGCTGTAGTATCCCACTCAACAGGGATTGAAGAACACACACTACTTAGAAGGCTAAAATGGAACAAGCATCAGGCCAGGCTATTTAACGCATGGAAAGAAAAACAAGAGTGTAAAGGTAAGCATCCTGGAATCCAACCCAGTGTGGATAATTGGACGAGGTGGATTGGTGCTCTAAAAACTATACTTGTCAACAACCATAAAGTCAGCCCAAATAGAATGACAATGTACACTTCGCAACTTAGACACAACAACATAAAACTAACCACAATAATACGTAAACTAAAGAGGGCAAAAAGAGCACAAAGAATTGCAGGAACCCAAGAAACAAGGGAGATGTGTAAAGACCTATCTAAAAAGCACAGACATCTGCTATGGTCACTTAAACAAAATAAAATAGAAAAAGACTGGGTAACAATACACGAGCTCTCAAAACCACATAACAAAAGGTAAAGTAGACAGGCGTAACTCTCTACACGCAGATGCATGGCTGAGACACGTCGCGATAATCTATATTGAAAAAGCAGGCTCCATAGACCCTGAAAGCTCTGAGATTTGTCCCTCATCCAGCACGTATATAGACGAGGAGGCCCCAGTGGAATTCTTGGACAAAGAACAAGATTGTACCGCAGTCAAACAAGTAGTAAAAAAGATAAGAAAAGACGGGGCACCCGGGCCCAATGGTCTTCCAGGAGCTATCTTCAGAGAAGATCCAGGATATATAGGGGGAAAAAATGTATCAAAACTTTTCATCAAATGTCGACTGAAAGCAAAGGTGCCTGACTCATGGCGAGGGTCATTTTTACACCCAATTTTCAAGAGAGGAGACAACACAGACCCAAAAAATTATAGATTAATCGCCCTCTTGGACATTGAAAGAAAATCCTACGCCAGCACCTTACTGAATTAATTAAATAGATGGATTAAAGAGAACGAAATCCTCCCCCCCTATCAGACCGGATTTCGTAAAGGCTGCTCCACAACTGATAACATCGTGGCCATGTCGTATCTAAGCCAGCAAGCAAACGGCAAAAATAATAAACCAGTCTTTGCATGCTTCGTTGACTATTCAACTGCTTTTGATGGGGTGCACCGACATAAGCTTTGGCACAAATTGCGTAACTGGCATATCCCAGTAGGTCTCCTCAATGCCATTATTTTATTATACAGTAATACCTGGATCAAAGTGAAGTTAGCAGACAACACCACAACGAAGAAGTACTTGACAAATCGCGGACTAAAACAGGGATGTGTACTTGCCCCCACATTGTTTAACCTATACACCGCTGACCTGGGAAAGAAGCTTCATAATGCCAGACTAGTAACTCCGAAAATTGGAACCAACAAACTGCAAATATTACAATACGCAGACGACTTAGTGGTAATGGGCCACACAAAAACCGGGCTACAAAGGGGCCTAGACGCCCTCAATAATTATAACGAAAGAAATGAGCTTATCATAAATGCTCAAAAAACGAAAGTAGTCATTTTCGTTCATTTTTCCAAAAAAGCTTTACTGAAATGGCATGTTTGCAAAGAAATCATCACTACTGCGAAGTCCTACAACTACCTCGGGTGCTGTCTAAGTGAAACAGGTAAAGCAACACTACATCTGCACAAAATGAAGGCCAGAGCACAGTCAACAACTTATACCCTATGCAAACTAAATGAGTTAATGCATAGTCCAACAACAGCTCCTATCAGAAAAGTAATACAAGCCAAAATTAGGGCAACTGCAGGTTATGCACAGCAGGCATTTCGGGGCAAAATGGAAGCAATGTTGGACAAAGCACAATGCCTGGCCTATAAACGCATTTTCAAACTGCCCAAAAACACTCGCAACAGCCTAATTCGTTTGGAATTCGGACTGAATCAACAAAGTAAAGAATGCTTGGGAATGCACACAAAATATTACTATCAAGTATTGACAGCCCCAGCCGGAAGCTTAAAAAGCATGCTGAAGCCAATCTATGGAGGATAAATCAACCCGTGGCAACGCTACATGGAGAAAGCAGTGAAAATTTTGAGTTTGGCAATTGAAAATTGGGACGAAGGGTCAATAAACTATTTGGCCATTAAAAACTCAATTAATAAACAATGTTACCAACTGTCTCATATAAATGACCTAGGGGAATATGTTACAGGAAGAGCTCCTCCAGGGCTGTTAACATCATATGCAAGGCACAAAATCCAGCCCTATATTAATCAGGCTCTGGGAAGGAAAGCACTCAAAAACATTGTATGTGCCAGATTAGTGCCCCTCCCAATTAAAGAATTAAACCCTGGGTGGAAGTCCCTTGAACACAAAATCAGATGTAGAATCTGCAACTTCAAACATGAATCTCTGTTACACTTGATTTGTTGTTGTCCTGGTATGCTTCAGCCCCGTCAGATCCTTCTAAAACAAATATGGCTGCGTAACGGGGTCCGGACTGTAAAAGGAGCCGCCTCGGTACTCTTTTCCTGCACTCTACCGCCAGACTTGGCCAGGTTTGGGAGATACATGGCCGAGCTCCGACTTAGGCTTATGGTAAAAGAGGGGCCAGGCAATACGAAAGACAATCTGGTTTATTAAATAATTAGTCTCCAGTAACCATCTGGTGAAGACGTTATTTTAACTACGAAACCATAGAACTCGTATCAAATTTGCAAAAATGTTGCACTGGCAATCTCTGGCTGTTTTACTAATGTATATAACCCATCCTTTTATCATGTTTTGATAATGCTGTATGTAAACTCAATTTTTATGGATTTTTTTTAAACAATGGTTGTTCTAACTCTCTTTTAAATTGTATGTAAGTCATACTGCAAATGGTTTTAAATAACTGTGCAATGTAAATAAAAATTCATTCATTCATTCACCCATCCAAGTAGTCCTGCATCCAATCTGCTACACATGTACATATTCCTGCATTCACCCAGTTCTTTGTGCACACTACCAACCAGACAAACAAACTTAAGATAGACTTAATTGATTTGCCAATATCTGTATTTTGTCCCTTTTCTCCTGTGACCTAAGTCCATGACGTATTTGCTACCTGTGCACAGTACTGCCTGTGACGCTCACTCACTGATAAGGCATGGACAATCAAATCATCTACAAATGATTAACTCTTCAGTTTGGCCCACAAATTTTCCTGATTGGCCTTCAGACTATCCTGTTTGGCCCCTTGGAGTCCCCTGCATTGGCCCATGGCGTCCTCTGTAATACCAGGCTCTGTGATTGGGCAAGGCGCTGGCTTCATCTACCTAATAGCTTTTAATAACTGGGAGCCATTCACAGTTCAGGAGGAGATGGCGGCTTAATCTGCATCAGATACTGTGCCATGGCCATCTCTTCTGCTCTCATCTTTTCAAGGCATCTTGCCTACTTATCATACCTGCATCACCTCTGCTTGAAAGCAATCCTTGTGGCTTGCTGACGTTGGCACAATCCCCTGCTTCCTTCCTACCACTCAGGATAATTGTCCCCCCTCAGTGTGCTTTGTAGACCTTCCCCACAGGCTGTCCTCATAGCCTCACTTTCCAGTCCACACATGAATGCTGACTTCCTCTTCCAAGAGATTAAATAAACAAAAGGTGGCAGCCATAGCACACATCAAGAGGACTTCACTCGTTCACCCTGCGTGACAGGAGGGAGAAAATTATGACTCTGCTGCCCTACAATCTGATTTGAGGAAAACTGTGTGCTGATGTAGGGGAGGTTACAGGTCACAGGAGAAGCTGTTCTGAGAGTTGAACCCCAACCAGTGACCTTACATCTCTAGCTCCTGCTGAAGTATTAGAAGAATTAGTGCAGATAGAGGCCATTTTTCTCACCAACCCAATCAATCACAGCTTTGGCATAGCATTTGGCCATGTACCTCCCGCACTACTTGACTACCAAGTGTCTTTTGTCAACGACCGCCAACAGCTCTCATCGCAGTGCTTATAATTTGCTATACACTTGCACAATGTTTTGTGTTACTCCAAGGCACTTTAAAATAAGTAGCAGCACAGTTAATAGGTTTTGCTATTTTTAAAAACGCAATAGCAGGCCTTCAGAAACTACAGTCAGCAGATTCCTGATGCAGGCTGCAGTAACTTGGTAAACATCTGTTACTAGAGGATCCATATGCGTAACTAGCATCTTTTTTCACAGAACTATATCTTCGGGGAGGCATAAAATGTGCACACTGCAGAGGTGGATATAGGTTTAAATATGGTAATTTAGGATTGGTGGGTAGGTTAGGTATAGTAAGTAGACTAATGTTACAATCAAGGATGTAGTCTTGTAGGTTATAAAAGATTTAGGTTTATTAGGTTACAAGTAAATCAGGTAAAGCCTCACCAGGAGCAGCATCCTGCTGCTCAGCCCTTCTCACTCCATCTGTCCACTCATCCAAGCACGAACACTCTTAAAATTCCAACCATCCAATGACCTCACTCCCTGGCCGAGCAGCAGGGACTTGGAACTCTGCGGAGGATATATACTAACCAAGACAAGTCACAGCAGCTAGGTATGGTAGGATGGGTATCACAGGTTAAGTACTGTAGTCAGATAGGTAGGATAGGTATGGAAGAGTCGGTATGGTAGATTAGGTTTGGTAGTAGGATAGATATGTTAGCAACGTTGATAAGTAATGGTAGCTAAGGTATTTTAAGTATGTTTGGTAGGCATGATAGATTAGGTATGGTAGAAGGACGTGGGCAATACATTAGGATGGTAGATTTGATAGGTATGGTAGGTAGGCATGATAGGTTTGGAAGTTAGTTTGTATAAGGAAGGTATATTAAGCCTGGATATTGTAGGTAGTTTCTGCAGGTATGGTAATCTAGCTATGATAGGTCTATTAGGTTAGGTAAAGTGGCTTAATTATGGTAGGTTAGGTATTATAGATAGGTATGCTAGATGCATAGATATGGCAGGTAAGTAGACATGGTAGATAAGTAGGGACAGTGAGTTGGTATGATAGATAACCTATGTTACGTATGACAAGTTGGTTAGGCATGATTGTGTTGGTAGGGAGGTATGGGAAGTGTGATAGACTACTTAAGGTGAGTATGGTAGGTTAGGTAGAGTAGGTTAAGTATGATAGGTATGAACTGAATGTAGGTATTGTATGCAGGTTTACTTAGTATGTTAGGTGGGTAGGATCGATTGGTTAGTTACTATGGCTGGTAGGTATGGTAGGGATATTTAGTATGGTAGGTTGTCAGGTTAAGTTGGGCTTGACAAGTAGGTAACTATGGGAGGTAGAAGCACTTACATATGGTACATAGGTGCGGTAGGTAGGTAGGACAGCTAGGTAGTTATGGTAACTTAGGGACAGTAGGTAAATTTTTTTAGTATGGTAGGTTAAGTATAGTAGGTTAGGTATGGTAGGACATAACATATTTGTCTGATATTTAAACATTTATTTTGTTTGTTAAACCATTTTATTGGGTTTTCAACATTTTAGAAGCAGTCCACATTTTTATCATTCATAGGTGCAGGCAGAACATCAAGGACACATTAACGGTACTGAAGCATTATTACAGGCCATAGTCATAAAAAAGGACAATGTAGGATATCAGTGTGATGCCTTGGAGGAGCGAGTCACTCCTGAGGAAGGAGTTTCCTCCTGTGTATGTACCCAAGAAGAAAAAGAGAGAGAGATAACCAGCAACTAACTTGGGGTACAGAGCCGGGGTAAGTGACACGAGTGTGGGTGGGCGGATGCTTGTTGGTGGTTTCTGTGTGGCTGAGAGTACCGGCCTGGGCGAGGGGTAGCGCATAATGGGCCCGCGGGGGCTACAGGTGCCCAATGTACATGTTTTGTAGTGTGGGGGACCTCGGGATAACAGGCCTGTTCAGTCCCCAAGGGGATGCATTCAGTGAGATGCCCAGGGTGAACCCTGCTTTAGAGGGGACGTCGAGTTGTTATCAATTGTTTGTCAAAAGCGCAAGAGTAACATGGCCCATTCTGGGGAGATGGGGCATTGACACATTCCACACACCTCCTTGTTACAGAGCGCATCCTCCTCTGCAGCGCCCACTTACAAACTGCCCCACCCAGGCAGCTAAAAGGGGTCCTGCAGGCGCGCGTCAGTGCACTGTGATTATTTGCTTGCCTAGGAGGGCCAGGGTTGTAAACCGCACCTGGACTTTGTGGTGTTTCCTGCGTCGGAATATGCCTAAGAAGCAGGCCTCCCAGAAGGAGATATCAGGAAGGCACGTGACCTCATGCAGTGTGGCATGGATGGCAACCCAGAAGTGTTGCTCGGCTGGGCAGGCCCAAAACACGTGTAGAAATGCTGCGCTAGGGGCCTGGCAACGGGGGTAGGAAAACTGTGACGCTGGGTAGTAGCGTTGAAGCAGCGCCGGCATCAGGGAGGCTCAGTGTAAGATAACAAATTGTATATTTTTAAAATGGGAGTTCTGGGATACTTTCCTAGGTAATTCTGCGGCATGTTCCTATTCATTATCGTGTAATGGCCTCTCAAACTCCTCCTTCCATTTGTGTCACAGCTGGGCTAGAGGGGCAGATGTCATTACCCGGAGGGCCATTTATATCCATGTGATAAGGTGACGGCCAGGGCCCATAGACAGTACTGGGTGGATCCCTGGGTGAGTCACTGGCTCGCCCCTAGAGAGATCCCAGAGACGCTGGCAGACAAGTATGAGTTGCTGGTGGACAAGGAATTGCAATTGGGGGCGTCCGCTCTCCTCTGCCAGTTGATCAAAAGGGAGAAGTTGGCCTTCAGGAAAAAGGGACTCCACCTCAAGAGTGAGGGGTCAGTCCAGGCCTGTAGTGCTTGGGCACTGTAATAACCCCCACCCTGGGGTAGGCCCACCAGCTGCAACAGTGGGTTGTAGAGCGGGGCCCTCGGGACAGGCGAGGAACCAAGAGCATACTGGACCTTGCTACAGCTACCTGTATTGAATGGGTCGAGGTAGGCCAGGTCCCCGGTAAGAGCAGGAGTCGAATTGCTGGTAATAATAAAAGGCCCAGCATCAGAGCAGGCCTCCCCTAGGTAAGGCCCCGCTGTGCAGCATGATAACCACCGGAGTTGTGCCACTAGGAAATATGCCTCAAATGACGGGGCCCGGTTCACTGGCAGCTACAGCTGAGCTAAGGCGACTCGCCGACGACCACTTCCCCACAAAGTGGAGCAAAGCAGGGTATTCAGTTCCTTAAAAACAGGAACGGGGAGGGAGGATAGGGAGGTTTGTGAAGTAATAGTGGAGGCGAAGTAAAAGGATCATTTTCGCTAGAGCGATTTTCCCTTTGGGAGTCAGGGGGAAGGACCTCCAAAATACATCCAGTGAGAGTATGCCCGCCAGTGCTCTGCGGTGAGTGCCCTCATAGAGATCACTGGGAGTGTGGTATAGTCAGAGACCCAGATAGCAAGGAGCCTCCGTGCATCAGGTGAGGCAGGAAGCACAAATATGCATCTCCCTTCAGGGGAAGGTCGGGGCTAACAGGATAGACAGAAGATTTTGCCCGGTTGAGCCTCATCCCGGCTGCCGCAGTGAAGTCCGCCAGGGTAACCCAGAGAGGCTGGAGGTCCATCGAGATGTCCCGTAGATAAAGCAGCAAGTTATCCACGTACAGAGACACACTGTGTGTATCGCCCATCACAGGAATTCTCCAACCTCTTCGCTCCCCCCAGAGGTGGGCAGCCGGGGGCTCCACTGCCAATGAAAAGAGGAGGGGGAAGAGCGCACATCCCTGACTCATGCCCTGAGACACAGGGAAGGGAGCCAAGATATAGAAACCCAAGCGAACCCTAGAGGTCAGATTTGAGTACAGTATCTTTGTGTAGGGCAAGAGATTTGCTCCCACTCTCATGCGATGAAGCACTGCAAATAAATAGGGCTAGGACAAGGTTTCAAACACCTTCTCCAGTACAGATAAGCAGCACGAGGAAAAAGGCTCCTCACCCAATCCTGGAAGTTGAAAAGATGGCAAATGTTCTGGGAGGTGCTCCTGTCTGGGACAAACCCATTCTGGTCTGGGTGTACGAGTGCCAGGAGGATTTGGGCATAACAGCCTGCCAAGATCTTACCAAGGATTTTGTAATCTACCAAAAAGAGGGCAATCGGCCAATAGGAGGCAATCAAGGTTTGGTCCCTATCTAGCTTTAGAATTGAAACCAAGAGAGCTTCACGAAGGGGAACGAGGGAGCTTACCATCTTTCAATGCCGCCTTTGTGAATGTCCGCCAACCACGGTGCCAGAAGGGTATAAAAGGTACTGTAATATTCTAGAGGCAGGCCATCTAGGCCTGGAGCTTTATTGAGGGCCAAGGCAGAGATCGCCTATTTTACATCAGCCGATGTAATCTCTGCATCTAATAAGGTCATCTCATGTGCACTAATCTGGGGCAGGGTAAAGGCAGCGAGGGACCAACCTATTCATTTTGAGCAATCATTCACCGGAGCCCTGTATTCTTCAGCATAATGGTTGTAAAAGCTCTGCAGAATGTCAATTTAGGAATGGACCGGAATGCCAGAGGGGGTGAATACCTTAGTGGTGGGGTGAGTGTCGGAGTCTTGTCGAATAACCCAGGCCAAAAGTGCTCCTGGTCTGTTCCCCTCTCAATGCACCCTGGCGTATTATGCCTTAAAGTTGTATCACTGAAGATCTGCTAACAAAGCTGAGAATGCAGTTTTTGCCTCCGCGAGCTGAGCTGAAGATGCCGAATTGGCGTCTGCAGCCTTACTGAGGGCAGCAAGCTTATGCTCCGCCGCTTGTAGGTCCTTGTCAAGTGTTGTGTAGACTCCTACAATCTGCCGAATGCATGCCCCCCCTAGTGACAACCTTAAAGGTATCCCATTCCAGCATTCTAGTGGATGCCATGTTGGAGTTTTTGGACAAGTAGCAACGGAACACTGGATACTCGAGGCAGTCGTGCGGCAACCACCAAGTGGAACAGGGGGCAGGCTGCCATTTGAGAGAAATGAGGTGCCCGTCATGGTCAGATAGGACACGACCTAGGTAGTCTGCGCGCTACACCAGGGGAGTGATCACAGGTGAGCACAAGAAGCGATCAAGGCACTCAGAGGCTATGCGGAATAGAGTGAAATGAGTATGGTTTAGTCGGGGTGTCGGGATCTCCAAACATCCGCAAGCGACCAGTGATTCACCCAAGCACAAAAGCACTCTGCCTGTACGCAAGGTGGGGAGCCAGGAAGGTGTGGATGGGATCTGTCCAAGGAGAGGTCGAGCACACAATTGCAATCCCCTCCTAGTATCCATGGTGACAGTGTGAACTTGGCAAGATCCCCGAAAGGGAGTCCCAGAATTTTCCCTGATCAGAGGAGCACAGATTGACTGTCCAAGAGCCCTTCGAGAAGTGCATACTGCCCTTCTGTGTCGACCACCCAGCGGGTTTCCTGAATGGGGACACCAGGCCGAAGTCATATCAGTGCCCCAGTGCGAATGCTGAGTAAGTAGTGGCACAGTAGGTACCCTGTCACAAGGTCCATCGAGCCCGTAAAATCAGAAAATGGCATCCCTCCGTTTAGGAAAATGGGTGAGAGAACAAAAGCAGACCTGCATCCGGATCTTTCAGCACATGCTTAACCATTCCCTGGTATTACTCTTCCTTACCTAATGCTAGTTTTCCCTATCGGACCATCATGGGAATCCGCAACATTCTCTCTCCTCACTCTGGGCCACCCACTTTGTTACAAACCTTGTTTTTTCCAACAACCCTTTGGAGTTTGATCACATAGTAAGTGGTGGATCCTCTTAGCGATTAAAGGGAGAGAGACCAATCACAGACTCCAAACTCAGATCTCTGTTATATACTTACCGGTATTTCCAACACAACCCAAAATTGGTTTACTAAATTGTTGGAGTTGAGGATTTTGTGACGAGCATCATCCTGACTAAATTTGTATTTTCTGCTACAAATTCATATTGATGTCATGTGGTCTGTTGTCTGAATAGGCGCATTTACTTCAGAAAGCTCTCTGCTTAGATATGAATCAGATGGTAACCATATTAAATAACGTTCAGGCTGTGGTGCCTCATATGAGTCACTTACTGCATTTTGGGCATTTCGTGTGCAAACAAAAGCTATTATTATTTTATTTCTTTCATAATAGATCGTTAATGCTTAAAATCTCACATGATAAATATTTTACTTGTCTCAATGGCATGTTATGCAAAATACATGCTTTCTAAAAAAAACATTGATCAACGAGGATAAAGTTATATAGTACTTTTTCTTTGGAAACCATACAGATTTATGGTCTGAGATGATACGCTAGATACTATACATCACCTAGATTATACTGGACTTTCAGTCCTAGAACACAATCCTTAACACATCATTAACTTTGATCTACTGCAAGAAACACTGACCTCATCTCACCATTATTAATTTAATTTCGAAGTTAAGACATAATAAACACCTATCATATAGGGAGGCCTTATTATCAAATCCTACCAACAATAACCCTATGACCAATATGGCACGTTCTCCAGATCTCCCAGCAACAGCAATCGATACTTTACTCAAGGAACTACTAGACATTACAAATGGGATTTCTTCCGTAAATGCTGCAGTATCTGCAAATTCCCGAGAAGTACAGAGTCTAAGAGGGGAAGTCAACCAATTTCAAGCCCTTATGCAAATGATTGATGACCGTCTGACTCCTGTTTAAACTCATCTTGACAATACCCCTGATCATGGTCAAGCTATTTGGTATCTTCAACAAAAAGCAATTGATTTGGAAGAATGCAGCAGACAGGACAATATTAGAATTATTGGTCTTCCTGAACAACTAGAGAAAGATGTTATCATGCAATTTCTAACTAACTTCAGTCCCACATTAATGAATGTTATCTTGACTCCTCAACTTGTATTCCAAAGCGCTCATCGTATTTGTTTGAAAACTTCTACCCGCTTTACACATCCTTGTTTACGTCACAAACACGCACGACAAATTATCTCAGAAGCCAGGAAACACGGTCACTACACATATTACAAATCACAAATTATAATTACTGCAGACTTTATCACCCGCTAATCTTAAAAGGAAACAATTCCTAAAGCTTCATCCTAGATTGAAAAAAAGAGACATTAAATAAGGACTGTTGGAACTGGCACCCATGATTGTAACATTCCAAGGAAAAAATAAAGAATATTTTGATCCTCATGACTTAGAATCATTTTTGAATGACCTAGATGAGAATGATTCAGAGATGGAACATAAGACTTCTTTCATGCCACCAACGTGTGATCAGACTAATACTTCTGTCTCAGACTTAGATGACCGTGGGAGGTAGGAAACTGTTAATCGGACTTGATCACATGGTGGTAAACTTAAAGCCTGGAAAAACTCACAACCTAGAGATAAATCAAGACCACCACTGAAATTGTGACTCCAATCCTTTCACAAATTAATTTTGGTTTGATAATGTTACTTTTTTGGGAAGAAAGAAGGGGAAAAAAGAAGAAAAAAGAAAACAAAGTATCCTTTTTTGTACTTTTAATATATTATTTATGTGCTAATGGAATTTGATGTTACATACCTTTATCTCTAGGGGCCCGATTCACAAAAGTAATCTGAGACAAAATCCTAACTTTACAACTTTCTGTATTCACAGAAGGCATTTAGGAGTACTGAAGTTAGGATTTTATCTCAGTTAAGCTTATGTTTTGGTCTTAAGTTAAACTTAAGACAAACTTAAGTTTAACTGAGACAAAATCCTAACTTTAGTACTCCTAAATGCCTTCCGTGAATATCGAAAGTCATAAAGTTAGGATTCTGTCTCAGATTACTTTTGTGAATCGGGCCCGAGGTTATTACCTAAACTACTGATTTTATATATTATTTTATTTTTCATAATTGGTTTTTAATGTTTCAATTACTTTGTTATATATAAGGTAGTCTCATTTGATCTCTTTTTTTATATATCTTTCTACTCTGGGGATGCTCTGGGTAGTTAGAATTCATCTGTTTTTTCAGGAATAGCAACCCCACCTCTCCCATATTCACTCCTCTCAGGTTAGAGTTTGACAGGAGAGTATATTTTGTCTTATCACTTTGTGTTGGACATATTATTAGATTTTATTTGTACTTTTTGTTGATTTCATATTGATAAGTTATCTATTTTTGGACTTTTCTTCCTTTCTATTATCATATAATACAGAATTAGAGTATGTCTTATGTCATTAGCGCATTCCACATACTTATCTTATTTCTTTTTCTCAAAATTTTCAAATTTTACATTATTCATACATTATTTTTGGTTGTTCTATTCTTTTCTCTTCTCTGTTTTTTATCTGTTTACTCAACTCATTCTCTATTTGTATCCCTATTTTACTTCCTCTACATTTTACGTTAATCATCTCATGCAATCCTCTCACATGAAACCACTAAAGATTGTTTCCTTAAATGTACATGGTCTTACACATTATATTACGATAAAAAAAATTCTTGCCTTTATTGGTCATAATAAACCTGACATTTCACTGTTACAAGAAACCCATCTTACTCCAATAGAAAGTGATAAATTGAAACGTGATCGGGTGGGTCCTGTGTTACATGCAAGTTTCACTTCTAATTCGGCATCTGCTGATTCCGCATCTCTTAAAAAATGAGGTGTTGCCATTCTTTTCAACAGACATATACCCTACAAGATCGTACAAATGTGGGACGTTCTAGAGGGAAGATATATTTTTGTCACACTAAATATTCATAATACTTTCTTGATTGTGGGACCAATATATGCGCCTAGTGATTATAAAACAATTTTTATATCTCAATTTAGCAGGTTATTACCATCTTTTGGTTCCACCTGGGTTTATAGGTGGAGACTAGAAAGCTACCTGAGACCTATTCATTGCTAGATCAAGGAAACCTGACACTCATCATAATAATGACAGATACACACTACATGACTTTATCAAAGATCAATGCACTTCAAGAACCATGGTTAGTGTTTCATCATGATTGAAGAGATTACACCTTTACATCATGTCCACATTCTATCCATACAAGAATTGACCATTCCTAAGTCTCCCACTTAGTTTTACAATTGGTAACAACTGTAAACATCATACCCTGTAGCATATCCGATCACAATCTTATAGATATTCAATTTGATATTGATCTTTCTCACTCTTAGAAACATTCTTGGACACTCAACATTTCCTATTATAAGTCACCCCAAGATAAACAGCAACTATGTTTACACGTGGAACAATTTTTTAAGAATAGCGAACACTAGTCTCTGATGCCCATATTGTATGGGGTGCAGGTAAAGCAGTAATATGTGGTTTAATAATGAAAGATTCGACTCTTCTTAAAAACAACAAATGAAATCAGAATTGGACTTGAGAAAAAAATGTTGATGCTAACAGCTACTTATTCTCCAACAGAATCTCCAGAAATTCTGAAAAAAATACTCTCTGTGAAATTTAAACTTAATAACCTGTATGCGTCCTACTCTGAAATTGAATTTTTCCGTATTCGTCAGAGACACAAGAACATGGGGAAAAGGCAGGAAGACTTTTATCTTATCAATGACATCAACAAGAATCTAGCAGAGTGATATTTGCTTTTAAAAATCCTAAAAGGTTACTTCTCACTCATCCTGCTGAGATTTTGGTACAATTTCTGAACTATTATGAAACACTCTACACGTCCTTGAACTGTATAGATCAGAAAGAGGAAGATACCTTTTTTCACTAATCTTAATCTTCCTAAATGATCACAGGAATAACGAGAGGAATTAGAAGGAGAAATTACTACAGAGGAAATAATTTCAGCTTTTGACTGCTTGGCTAATGGTAAGGCCCTTGGAGAGGATGGCTTTCCCATTGAATTTTTATAAAATCGCCAAACAATATACAGTCCAGTTTTTATAATCTGCCGTTAATGAAGCACTGCAATTGGGACATTTACAGTGGCTGCTGCTCTGCTATGGTGGAGGAGCGTCGCCCCACTGCTTTCAAGCAGTGTGAGAAGATTCGCTATTAAGGAATGGTAAGGAATCGCAAAATATTTTGCGATTCCTACATACATTGCATTTTGCGATACCAAAATAGCGAATCAGTAAAATTAGCTATTTTAAAATCGCAAAAGCATTGCTTGATACATCTGGCCCTTAGAATCTTATTGGGTTGCGTAACAATGATCTCACTCTACCTACATGCTGTCAACTCTTAGGAATACTCCAATTTGGGTTAAATTAGAACAGTATTTACTTTACTTTTGATACTCCAAACATTCTTTAAAATCTTTTGTGAATTTACAAGAGGAGTTTAATCTTCCATTAACACAGATTACTAATTATACTCAACTAATTGAGGCCTTTTCTTCTAGTATGGTAAAGTCCCAAAACATATTTTCTCACTCACCAATCACACAATATATCCATACATGGAAAAACTTTAAAGGAACAGCCTCAGGCACCTACGCTATTTTGATGGAGTTGGTCTTCTCGTTTGAGTTCAACATTTTCTGATAAAGAATGGGCTAACCTACTGGAAATTATAAGAAAGGGCTTAGATTTGTGTCTTAAATTTACTTACTTTAAAATATTACACTGTTGGCATTGGTCCCCATCTAAATTATATTCTACTAAACTCAGCTCTCATTCCTAATGCAAGAGTCTGGTTGTGATATAGTACATATATTATGGGAATGTTAGAAAATTCTCCCCTTCTGGTCTCAAGTTGAAGGTTACCGGAGGAAATACTCACTCACCCCACTTTCTCTTACACCTTGATTATCATTGTTACATGATGTATCAGGTTCTTCCCCTGTTCCCACTCATACTTTTAAATGGCTTTCTACAGCTCTAAATTTGGTTAAAATTAATATCTCACACTACTGTAAGACAAGCACTATTCCCATGCTTAATAAGTGGTTGAAGGACGTGTTTGATGTGGCTCAGTTTGAGAAAATGATCTATAAACTGAATGATAATTTACAATATTTTGCCTACATCCAGGGTCCTTTTCTTGGTATGCAATGATCTTGTATTTGTATTTAATACAACACTCTTCACCCTACAGTTTTCAAAGATATTTCATATACTTTAACAAGGTTGTTTGTTGTTCAATGGATTTACTTTGATGAAATGTTTTATATTTTATGTATTTAGATATGGTATTTGAACATCATTGTCTTTCCCTTTCTTTTTTTTCTCTTCTCCTTTATTACTATATGCACTTTTTATCTGTTTCCGATCATTGAGACATATTTTTTTTTCTTTAACATATTATGTACACTTCAAGTATCTGTAATGACATTTATATGCGGTTTATTGTTTGTTATTCTCTTCTTTTGAAAAATGTAATAAAGGATTGAGACAAAAAAATAAACATTATCTGTTGCACAACCAGATCAGGTGGCGTTGCGAATGGTTGGCGTAAGCAATATGCAGGCATGAAGAGGGCGCTATGTTTCGGTTTAGAAACAGTTTCAAAGTTATCAGAGTCCAGTATGATGTTAAATACATAAACCCATTTTTGGAGCCTGAGTGTGTAAAATATGAAGTAATTTGAACACAGTTACAACTTAGGGTCCGATTCCGATTTCGGACGGAAGGGCTCCGAACGATGGTCGGAGCCCTTCCGCCAGCATCGGAAGGTACCAGCCGGATTCCTTTACGACCAAACCATGATGGGTTCGGTCGGGAAGGAATCCGACTCGGATTTCCGGATGACTTAAGACGGGCTTGGAGAGCCCGTCCGAGTTCCGGAAACCCATCAGTACTCCCCCGGCCGCCTCTTTACAACAGAGGGAGTATGATGGCAGTTTTCCACTGACTGCTCATGCCGGTGTTTCAGGCACCTGGTGGCAGGCACCTTGGGGTGCCGGCCACAGGGTGCAGGGATGAACTGCACACCTGCATTTCACAATGTGGGCATGGATTCCGCTCGGAATGCAGGCTCCCATTGTGTAACATACGAGTGCGACCGAACAGAGTTCGGTCGCATCATACTTGCAGGGCCATAAACGATGACAGTAGGTCGGTCAGTGACGGTTTCTGGCCGATGTCTGACAGACTCAGGTCCGTCCGACATCGGAATCAGCCCCTATATGCGTACTTTGGAGGGTTCTAGAGCCTTCTTTTAAGGTAATACAAGATTGGGCAATCTTAACGGCAATCTTGGATCCAAAGGAATTCACTGCAAGCCCTCGCAAACACCCCCTGCTTGGCATTCGCTGTGCATAGAGAACCTGCCGCTCGCCTGCCAGCTTACCTGAAGATTGTTCCTGCTACCCAGTTCAGTTCTGGTACTTAGCCTCGGTCACCATCTTCTCCTGTACATCTTCTGCATCCTCAAAGACACCGAAACCCAGCAGTACCTATAAAAGTAAAAAGAAGAAATCAGGACAATTCAAAAGCCAAGATAAATAAATGCCTAGCAAGCGCATAGCATATAAAAGAAAAAAGGGTAATATGGTTTGCTATACTGCTAGGGAATTACGTGCGTTGCAAAGCTCCTCTTGTGCTTGCCGCTCTGTGTTCCCGGGCCGTTATAGAGGTAAACGGTTCTGTCCTGCCTGTGGCTGGTCGCCTGATTATGCCCCGGCAGCGTTCTTACGGAGAGATGAGGTCCGTGTTAAACACCTCTGCTTAATGCTGAACACGAGATCGGTAGGAAAGCACGCCTTGGAGATCTTTGATCTCCTTGTTAGAGAGAATCCACTTTGTCTCCTGCTGACAGAAACATGGTTGGGGGAGACGTCCAATCCGGACATTATGGCGGCATTTCCTCCTGATTATACAATCTTTCGTCAGGACAGAGTGAAAGGCAGGGGAGGAGGGGTGGCGGTAGTAGTAAAAAAGTCAGCTACTTGTTCTATCGCTTCTCTGGATACCATTGCGGGAGCCGAATCCCTTGCCTTCACTCTCAGAATAACCCCTCATCAAGCTCTGAAAGGGCTGCTGGTATATAGAGCCCCTGGACCAGTGGTCTCTTTTTTTGATGATCTTCAGAGGGCCATATCTGGTATGGCATTAAGTACGGAGCACTGTCTTCTGGCAGGAGATTTTAATTTTCATATGGACGATGGCGATGATCCGGACGTAAAAAAATTGCATGATATTACAGTTCCTCTCGGTCTTGTCCCGTTTCTGGTTGGTTCCACACACGACAAGGGACATACTTTAGATCAGGTTTTCTCCTCGGTTCCCCTTGTTGATGTTGAGCTCCTTCCGGTGCTTTGGACCGACCATAGGTTGGCCAGATTTGGTGTATTGGGTGGCGAAAATTCATTCAGTAGCGCCTCCAGACAGCATGGCACTGTTCAAAGGGCTCTGCACAGAGTCACACCTGAGCTGTTGGCTCAGGCTGCGTTGGACCATCCCTGCCCTCTTTCAGGGGATTTAGAGCAGGATGTGGAGTCCTTGCAGGGATGGCTGTTGGAGAGGCTGAACGATCTGGCCCCCGCAATGGCCCCTCGGGATAGGGCTAAGAGGGTTTCAGCCCCATGGTTCACGAAGGCATTGTGTGCTACTCGTGCCCAGTGTAAGGTAGGCGAGAGGGCATGGCACCTTCGCTATGACCCGGAAGCTAGATTGGCTTATAGGACAATGATTAAATCCTATCATCAGGATATTCTCCGGGAGAAAAAGGACTATCTGGCCAGGAGGATTGAGACTGCCTCCAACTCCTGTAAAGAGATCTTTACTGTGGTGAGGGAGTTTACGGCGCCCAGATCTAACGTGGCCCACAGTGTTCCATCGGAGCGCTGGGTCTGTGATCTGGCCAAATTTTTCACGGATAAGATCAAATCTATCCAGGACTCTTTCCCAGTGAGGTCTGTGGAGGTGTGTTCCAGTCCGAAGGCCGGATTGTCCTCCCCGTCCGCGCAGGGTGCGGTTCTTGCTGAGTTTCCTCCTGTCTCGGCCGATGTTTCTTTTGCTCTTCTGGCCAACCTTAAATCGGGCTCACCATTGGACTCGTGTCCTGCCAAATTTTTGGCCAAGATGGCGGCCGTGGTTAACCCATTAGTCAACCCTTTGGTGAATCTATCTCTGAGGGAGGGGAGGGTTCCGGTGCCCTGGAAAAGAGCTATGGTGATCCCCCTCCTCAAAAAGCCTGGGTTGGACTCTGAGGTTCTTGCCAATTATAGGCCGATTTCCCTTCTGCCGACCTTGGCTAAGATTACAGAGAAGCATGTTCATGGCGTTCTCTCTAGCTTTCTTGAATCCAATGATTTGTTCCATCCATCGCAGTCCGGTTTCTGTCCTAATTTAAGTACGGAGACGGCACTTCTGGAAGTGTCGGAGATCATCAGGGAGACACTGGATTCTGGAGGAAGGGCCATGCTCGTCATGCTGGATTTGCCGGCGGCCTTTGACACCGTCCCCCATGAGGTGCTCCTCTCCAGACTTTATGACATCGGTCTGAGGGGGACGGTGCTCAATTGGTTTACATCTTTTCTCGAGGGCCGCCGACAAACGGTCTGGGCCTCTCCGAGCTCCGCCGAGATGCCGCCACTTGGAGTCGGTGTTCCACAGGGTTCTGTGTTGAGCCCGACTCTGTTCAACATCTTTATGACACCTTTGGCGGCACTGGTGGAGTCCTCTGGGGCCCGGATCGTATCCTACGCTGATGACACTCAACTGCTTTTCACATGTGGGAAAGATCAGGCTTTTGATGGAGAGAACATCCGGGGTTGCTTGGAGATGGTCTTTGGCTGGTTCCAGCGGAACAGCCTCAAGGCAAACTCCAGTAAATCGGAGGTGCTGTTTTTCGGCTGCTCTCTGGACCCTGACTGGCAGGCCTGGTGGCCATTAGGTATGGATTCCCCTGTCCAGGCATCGCTCCTGGCTAAGAATCTGGGAGTGAAGGTTGACAATAATTTGTCACTGAGCTCCCATATTTCTGGCCTGGTGGGCACCTGCTTCGGCATTCTTAAGATGCTTCGGAAGTTCCTGCCTTTGCTCACAGAAGAGCATAGAAAGATCATTGTGCAAGCCTTGATAGGCTCCAGATTGGACTACGCGAACGTCCTTTATGTAGGTCTTCCGGAATATCTGGTTCAGCGGCTGCAGGTTGTGCAGAACTCCGCGGCCCGGGCCATCTTTGGCCTTCATAGGCGAGCGAGAGCTTCGGGTCTGGTGCGATCGCTTCATTGGTTACCTATCCGGAAGCGGATTATGTTTAAAGCACTGACCCTGGCGCATAAAGCGCTTTTTGGCGCCGGAGCAAAGTATCTACAGCGGAGACTGTCTTTCTACCGCCCAGTTAGATCTCTGCAGTCGAAATCTTTGTTTCTCGCGGTGGTTCCTCGGGTGAGGAAGGCCCGCACTGGGGGTCGCTCTTTTAGTTTGAGGGCCCCTCAGTTGTGGAACTCTTTGCCTTTGGACCTACGTTCCTCTTCTTCTCTCCTTTTGTTTAGGAAGAGCCTCAAGACGTGGCTTTTTAACCTTTAGGGTGCCTCCGTTTTTTCTTTTGTCTGTTTTATGTTTTCTGTTTTACTGAGCTGCCTCGATAAAGCGCCGGGACACTCTACGGAGTAGCCGTGCGCTATAGAAATAACAGTTTAACATAACATAACATAACATAGACGGAATGCTGAAAAATAAATGCAAACATTCATCCCCAGTCAAAAGATCTGGGTTTGATCCATTGTTTTTTTGCCCACCTCGCCACCCCAGAATGGACCCAGCCATATGCAAATCAGTCTTGACCCTGCTCCTCATGGGAACAGTCCAGCCTGAACTGCCAAGCCAAGTCCTCCTTGGACCAGAAACAAGCATCCTAGAACCAGTTTTGGAGTATCACCCCTCATCATCCAGGCTAGCCTGAATCCAGTGGTGCAGGGAGCATGGACCCACATCTGGGCCTTCCCTTCCCACTTAGGGTGACAAAAGCTAAAAGGACAGATGATGGATGGAATGCTGAGCAATGCAAACATTCACCCCCAGTCAACAGATCTAGGTTTAATCCATCATATTCTTTCCACCACGCCACCCCAGTTTGGACCCAGCCAGCCTGGCAGTTCAGGCTGGACTGTTCCCATAGGGAGCAGAGTCAAGACTGATTTGCATATGACTGGGTTTAAATTAGAATGGCATGGGGAGCAAAGAAACAATGGATTTAGGCCCAGGTCTCTATACTGGGGTGAATGTTTGACATTGTTCAGAATTCTGTCCATCAATTGTTCTTTATGCATTTTTCACCCGAGTGTCACAGGTATGCCCAGACGTGGGTCCCATGCTCTCCCTGCCACTGAAGTCAGGCTAACCTGGCTGATGAGGAGCGAAACTCCGACACCGGTCCCAGGGTGCTTGTTTTCGGTCCAGGGAGGACCTGGCCTCGTAGTTCGGGCTGGACTGGTCCCTTGGGGGGCAGGGTCAAGAATGATTTCCATATGGCTTGGTTTCAACTGGAAAGGCATGGAGAGCAAAGAAACAATGGATTAGACACAGATTTCTGTATGGGGTGAATGTTTGACATTGTTCAGGATTCTGTCCATCAATAGTTCTTTTTGCACTTGTCACCCTGAGTGGGACTGGTATGCCCAGAAGTGGGTCCTGTGCTCTCCATGCCACTGGAGTCGAGTTATCAAAAGAAAAGGGGCGACCCGGTGTCCCTCAGAACCTGGGTATAAAGTTTATCAACAAAAAGGGGGTTCTGTAGGGTATACAAGGAGTTATTTCATATATGTACAAAGTATCTTGAACGCAAATCATTCATGAGACATGAATATCACCCATGCCTCTATATATGCATCTGAAGATCGTAATTAATCACGTAAAGGCCTTGAATATATATCCACTTTATATTTATATCAGAATTTATACATTCAGATATGCTTATTTGATGAGGTTTAGAGACAATAATTGTGAACAATAGGTGAAAATCGTGACAGATGTGCTCGACGGTGAACAGTTCGTGCAATATGTACAGAGTGATTCAAGCTTTATATACAGGGGATAGGACAAGATAATTCATACAATGGCCAGTCTAATAACCATAGGCCCTGGTTGCTAATGATGCTTTTTCGTGTAGGGCTGTGGTTGGTCTGAGCCTAGGTGTAGTGTCGACGTTTCAACCCTTGAGGTGCTCCTTTCGGTAATCACTGCGGGTCTTCATCAGGACAGAGTGTGGGGGGGAGGGGCGGGAGACTTGTACCAGCCTCGTGTGGATCGAAGTTCTGGCTGTGAGTGTCCCTGAGTGACACGAAAAAGCATCATTAGCATCCAGGGCCTATGGTTATTAGGCTGGCCATGAAATAAATTATCTTGTCCTATCCCCTGTATATAAAGCTTGAATCACTCTGTACATATTGCACGAACTGTTCACCGTCTTGAGCACATATGTCACGATTTTCACCTATTGTTCACAATTATTGTCTCTAAACCTCATCAAATAAGCATATCTGAATGTATAAATTCTGATATAAATATCAAGTGGATATATATTCAAGGCCTTTACGTTATTAATTACGATCTTCAGATGCATATATAGAGGCGTGGGCGATATTCATGTCTCATGAATAATTTGCGTTCAAGATACTTTGTACATATATGAAATAACTCCTTGTATACCCTGCAGAACCCCCTTTTTGTTGATAAACTGGAGTCGAGTTAGCCTGGCGAATGAGGGGTGAAACCCAAAACTGGTCCCAGCAGTGGCGGCTCCCCCATAGGGGTGTGGGGGTGTTGCCCCCACTGCTTTCTCGCAGTGCGAGAAGGCAGAAACATAAATGGTAATAACTACCATTTTATGTTTCTGCCTTCTCGCACGTTGAGAAAGCAGAAGTGCTTGGTTTGGGGTGGGTGGTCCTGCTCGAGGGCAGGGGGGGGTGGCTTGCCTGCTGTTGTGCGTACTGACTGTTTGGTCGGACCTGGGGCCGACCAAACAGTCAGTATGCACAACAGTGGGCCAGCCACTCCCCCATGCACTCGAGCAGGACCGCCCACTCTCCCCTTTTCTCTATGTAGGCTGCTGCATGCAGCAGCCTACATAGAGAAAATGGCCCAGGTGGGGAGCGCTCCGCTGCGCCTCACCAATGGCAGCGTTGTGATCGGCGGACGGGAGGGAGGGAGGCTGCCTTTCCTGGCTGATGATGATGCAGGAATTCAATTTGGGAAAGGCAGGACGGCGGGAGTCGGACGGTGGACCCATCCAGAAGCTGAGGTGGCAGCGGCGTAGGACGGTAAGTTAGGTTTTAAATTATTTTATATATATGTCTTAGTTTTTTAATTAAACAAACGCCTCCCACCTCCCCCCATACCCTCTCGGACGACCCCATTTCCACCCCCTCTCCCCCCCACCCGCCCATCATGCTGCCCGCGACTGACCATGACGCTCCCAGAGGCCCATCACGGTCACAGCATCATCTTTCCCCCGTGAATTCCTAAAACACCAGCATGGCCAAGATTAAGTGAAAAATCAGTTCACGCAAAGGCCAGGCTAGGGTGTAGCGTGTGATAGGATCATTAGCTGCATAAATGTCCTGGATATAATGCTCAGCGTAGGTCAAAGCTACCAAAATCCAAAATCCAACACATCACGCTCCTCTGCCAGCTAAAATGTTAAACCAGGATTAAGAATAAAACTCTGAAATGCCATTTACCGCGTGACTGAGCAAAACACGTCCGCACAGGAGGAGAGCTGAGCATGTTCAGGTGCGCACACAGCTGGCGCTGATTGTGCAAATGTGGAGTTAGTCGGGGAGTTAAGAATAATTATCGGTCACCATTTGCAAGCACTCGCTATGAGAATATTGCCAGTTGGCGCTACATTATTTTCTTGCGCTGCGCAGCCTACAAATTGTAACCTTTTGAGAGTTACGCACACAGTTGGTTTACACAGCAATATTTTAGTGAATCAGTGCAATGTCGTATCTACAAAACGTGTGTACCCATGATGTCGTCTGCGATGCAAACAGTGCTGCCCTAATGTAATGGTAAGCCTGATTTAGTGTTGTGCCGATGAGCACAGGTCCTGATAAACGCTGTTTTGCAGTTGAGCGCTATCGTCACTTATGTGGCCCCTGAGAGTGATTTGGGTCCTATCTGCAACTTCCACAATGGTTACATACATTATGCATGGAAAAATGACGCAATGTTACCCATCCCGAATCATGGTCATTGTTTGGACCTGTTATCTTTTGGCGCTAGGATTCCACGCACAGCCGGGTCACGCCACATTGCATGACCAGCTGATGTGTCACTACACAGATGTGTTTGTGCTGTTCCAAGTCCTAGGGGGGTGTTTGTGCTGTTCCTAGGGGTGTTTGTGCTGTTCCTGGGGGTGTTTGTGCTGTTCCTAGGAGTGTTTGTGCTGTTTGTGGGTGTGTTTATGCTGTTCCTAGGGATGTTTGTGCTGTTCCTGGGGGTGTTTGTGCTGTTCCTAATCCCAGGGGTGTTATTAGTGTTCCTGGTGGTGTTTGTGCTGTTCCTGGGGGTGTTTGTGCTGTTCCTGGGGGTGTTTGTGCTGTTCCTGGGGGTGTTTGTGCTGCTCCTTGGAGTGTTTGTGCTGTTTGTGGGTGTGTTTATGCTGTTCCTAGGGATGTTTGTGCTGTTCCTGGGGGTGTTTGTGCTGTTCCTAATCCCAGGGGTGTTTTTAGTGTTCCTGGTGGTGTTTGTGCTGTTCCTGGGGGTGTTTGTGCTGCTCCTTGGAGTGTTTGTGCTGTTCACTAGAAAGCAATTGCAGTTTTTATCGGTCAATGATCTGTATGTTTTTTGGATCCATCCCCGGGGTGAACCCCTGGAACCCCTGTAGGTGGTTCAGGCTCGCTCGCTCGCCGCAGTGAAGTATGACAATTGTTTTACGCCTCGCCACTTTCAAAGGTCACCAGCCACCACTGGGTCCCAGTATACTTGTTTCCTATCCAGGAAGGACCTGGCCTGGAAGTTTGGGCTGGACTGTTCCCATGGGGAGCAGGTCAAGACTGATTTGCATATGGCTGGATTTAGGCCCAGATCTCTGTACTGGGGTGAATGAAGAAACTTAGCCAAAGACAAGGTGATTATTACATTTAAGAGGTCACAGAGTTTGGAACAGACTTGGTAGCAAGTATCGAGGCACAATGAGACATTGTTGCGAATAAGGAAAGGTTTTCCATTAGGACATTGTTGCTAGACCTGAGCTATTATTGTAATTTTAGTTGCTAATTCAGACACTGTTGCAAACATGGGACTCGGCACAGAGACATTGTTACGAACATTGTGCAAACCAATGCCGATTATTCCGATCAAAGTCACGCATATTAGAACTTATAGAGCATACCAAAGGATATTTAAGGTATGCAAGGGAATGATAAAATGTAAGCTTAACGATTTGTAGTGCATATCACCTAACTCATAGTGTGTTTATTATTCCAGACCCTTGAGAAAGAGCGCGATGACTGAGGGAAGAAATGCTTCGTCCATGAAGGGAAGAAGTGGAGCGAGGGAACTCAAGACTCCCACAAAATCTCTCGTCTTCTCTCAATCCCATTCCCCCTTTCCCTTTGGTATAATCTTGGAGTGAGGGTACAAGTCATTCGTTTTGGAGAGCACAGTCGGTCGCTGGTGGCTTAGCTTCATGCATTGCTTCCGATGCGTACTCCCTGGCCTTTGCTAGATGCTGTGATGGGTGGAAACACAATGTTAAAGACAGTTTAACAGACCAATGGATGAAGCCGTCTGACCAAAGCCCCTCTTGCAAAGTATGTTATGTATGGTTTTGTTAGAAAAATAAAAGCCTGGTGAGACAACTAAAGTTGTCTGAAAGGACAGTCCTAAAATATAGATCACAAAAGAAACAGAATCTCACAAACACCACTCTATGAAGACTGACACCGACCCACTTAGGCCATGCTGTACTCCATACAGTTGAAGTGCTGTGAAGCCACACTGGTGACAGATGCTCGCTGAACAAATGCCCGGTAACATAACATCATATAACGCAACATAAAATAATATACTGAAACCCACTAAGAGTGTAAAGATGACTGGCAAAGCTATCACAGCCCGATGGCCTAATTGGGGGCTGTAAGACTGAACACACTTGTGCAAGCTCCCTGTAGGAATAACCCCTAATAGGACTCTCACTCCCGAGGGTTACACAGAAGAGAGATGAGATCTCTCTCTGCCACAGACCATCACAAAAGAGAAACCCCATGCCATGCCAGCCAGATCACCCGCACTGACTCTGGCCGGGGTAAATGTTGGATAACCCTCACACCTCGAGCAGGTAAACCGCATCTGGAGATATAAGTCTGCAGACAAGAAAATAAAAGGCAATGAACTGGCGAATGATGTACAATGTCAAAAATGTGTTACCTGAAAAATTGCTACGTGCCCCGAGGCTACTCTAAGTGCTTATTATACAAGGACTGCATTGGGTATAGGGTATTTTTCTTGAGCAAACCTATCTAAAAGGTAGTGGAGCCAGGGCCGGACTGGGAACCCAAAGCAGCCCTGGAAAATTTTGTCAGACCATCGTCCGCATTGTGCACAACAATGGAGGGCTTTGGGAGTGTTTCCCCCTAAGACAATTTGGGGGAAAATGGTGCATTCTACAACATATTTGTCTTTAAATAGTCAATTGAATTCGCTTTTGAAGTGTATGAAATGAGGACCTTGCTGTGCATCAGGACAATCTTTGTTGTGAAGGAATCTTCCATGATTCACTCACTATCACCACCAGTGGCTCTTATCTCTCGTAGCCCCTCTCTCACATGTGTTTCTTTGTTTAATAGCACATCTCAGTGTGGGGTGTCAGATCACTTTTCATCACACATACATACAGAGACAATGTCACACACGTGTGTAAATCAGTGCATAGAAAATGTTCCATCATGCAAAGGAGACTACAGGGTGTAGGATTCACATGTCACCCATACTGGTACACATTTTTCAAGAGTGCTTGGTCTGGAGAAACACAAACTCAGGTTTCAGAACATAACACAGTGGTTAGGGTCGACTTTAATAATAAGACTACATTTGTACCCAAACAAACCTTATTTTTTTTTTAGCAACATCAACATAATGAAAGACTGGGAAAAACATAACTTTCTAACCTGTACCATGCAGTTTGCATGCAGCTCTTTGATTGCAGTTCATAGTTCACTGCGCAAAATGACGTTTGTACCTTGTGATCTGCAGAGTAACAGAAGAATCTCTGTGACAAAAGCAGTAACCCACTGAGCTATGCACAGAAATGACTGTTTTTTGATATGCATGGTACACATTACAATCTAAATTGCACAAGGCCTTCTTGTCCTGATTCGGTATTTTTAAATCCATCGGTATAAATACCTTCATATCAGATTTTTATAAATGTTTGACAGAATGCGCTGCATTCCCATAGAATAGCTCCAAGGCGTCAGGTTGTTTCTATAGGTTAATCAACAGCAGCCCCCAGCTTATCTAAGACACTTGTCAGATACCCTATAAAACCATCTGGGTTGCATTAGGTCCTAACCTGCCACAATGTTCAGGTGTTTGCTTGCTGCTGTCCTCCTGACCTGCGGTGAGTGCTGTGTTTTTTTTCTCATCCTCTGATATTAACCCTCAAGGTTTCATTCGCAAGCTTGTGACTTGCACACGGAAATAGCTTCAGAAAACCTTTTCAGGGTATGCCTGGGAAGCTGCACCTGGCACAGGTTTCTATTCCTAACCTGGAAAATGGTGTGAATAGTAGTGCAGCTGCCGGTGGTAGGAAACCTGAGGATGAAATGTTTTCAGGAATAAGACCCAGCGCGCGTGCCTTTTAAAGGGGACATATTTCATCATAATGTAGTATTTTCACAAATAACATATGTGTTTCTTTTGCACAGATGCAACAGCATGTCAGACCTCCTTAAAGCTTCATGCTTTAGCTAGATTTCCCATGCGCCATCTTTCTTCACCTGGGCTTGAACCTTCTTCGCTTCTTGGACTCCTACTCACAAACTTATCACAGCTAAGTACAACTTAGATGTGTGATAACCCTTCCACCCCCCTCCCACCACCCACAGTCGCCGTTAGCTGTTGGTTCCTTGTTTACAGAGTCAGGATCTGCGGACAGTCATGTATTCTGCTCCTGTAGAACTTAACAAGCATTGGCAAAGCCAATAGGTCTCACTTTTGGGAGAGTTAGAGCTATTTACGTTGTAAATGACATGTATTTTACCCATGTATCATGGACTTAAGTAGATGTATATTTGTGGAATCGTGTAGTGTGGAATAGTGTGGTGTGGAGTGGATTTGTGTAGTGGAATTATGTGGCATGGTTTGCAGTAGAATTATGTGGATATCAATTATGTGGTATTAAGTGTACTGGAATTCTGTGGAGTGGGATTGTGTGTCATGGAGTGTAATTATGTGGATTGGTATTTTGTGTTGTGGAGCGGTATGTAGTGGAGTTTAATTATGTGGTGTGCAGTTACATTTTGTGGCATGATGTGAAATTCTGTGGTGTGAATTAAATCTATGTTGGGTGATGTGTAATTGTGTTCTTGAGTTGAATTATGTGGTTTGTTGTTGAATTATGTGGTCTGGAATGCAAATGTGTTGAGTTGAATTGTTTGGTGTGGAGCTGTGTGGTGTTGAATGAAATTATGCTGATTGGAATTATGTGGCATTTTGTAAAGTGTGTGTATTGAGTCGGTTGTAATTATGTGGAATTAAATCATGTTACATTGAGTTGTATTATGTGGAGTGTAATTACGTTGGATGGTGTTGAATTGTGTGGCGGTGAATTGTGTGGTGTAGAATTGTGTGGTGTTGAATGTCATACTTAACATCCAGTTATGCCACAAGGTACCTTGAAAGATGCAAGGAGGCACACCAAATATGCGTTCACCAAAGTGCCATCTGTGCAAGTCGCCAACATGTGCAAAGAACACTTTATCCTGCGTGCATCAGTGCTGGGTTTAGAGAAATGCGTTACCAGTCAGGAGAGTAGGACACACACCACCATATTGCCTGATTGCCACTAAATGTTCGAAATGTTGCCCTAATGCAAGAGGAGAGGAGGAGGGCAGTAAAATGTGATTGTAAAAACTGTTAGAAATCTTAAAAACAAATCTGTACGCCAAGGGCATGTAAAAAAAAACGTTAAGAGAATGGTGAGTATGTCTTGGTTTGGACATCATGGTAGTGACTCATAATTTAATTCGGAGTCATATGTCAATAGTCTGCAATGTTTCCTATTGTGCTTAGAAACCGTATAGGCTGGCACCAGATTATACCAGCATATCTTTGTTCTTATTTTGAAAGATTACAATAATGAATAACAGATCAATGGTCAACACTGGTGACTCAAAGCCAACTTAACCGCAACACAACCTTCTGTGCTACATTCACTAATGTGAGATCTGGATGTGCGTATATGAGCCCGGAGTGTTCCCAGGTGGCTCTCTCGTATCCACCCTTATGTATGTCAGAGCTTAATTTGAGCCGGTGGTTGCTGGTGGAGCCCAACAACTCTTATTTTTGGGGACCAGCACTTTTTTTTCCCTTATCAGATATTGACCACAAGCAAGAGAGGGAAAAACACACAAATGGGAAATAAGGGAAAAGAGAAAGACGGAAGAACTGGCATAAAGAGAGAAAGCAGGGATTGGTAAGAGTGAGCTAAAGGGGCAGTATAGACTGGTAAGGGATGATTAAAGAGGCCTGAGGTGAATTCAAGACTATGCAGCCTTGCAATTTATTTTTAATAGCATCCCGGAGCAGAGCTTTCGGCGCCGGCACTCATTTTTCTACAAATTAAGCACTGATGTATGTATGTATGTATGTGCTTGTATTTTTTTAACGTGGTGGAGCACTGAACATTCACGGAAGCTCTGGGCTACGATTCAGGATATCTTGCAGAGAAGAAGGATGACTTGGAGATTTTTTTGGTTGTTAACTTCGAAATCAATTAAATTGCTTGTCTCTTTCACAGTATTGTAGTGTCTGCCTCACAGGTTTTGAGTTAGTAACAGAAACAACCCAAAGATAGCTGGCCAAAGCCAGATCCTTCCAGTTCCATGCATCGGGGATCTGAGTCAGTCTGCAGTGCCACTGTTCGAATCCCAGCAGGCCCACACTACTCACCATTTATTTTTTTAAGGTCGACAAATCAGTACCATAGATTTAAGCAACAGCACACACGTCATCAGTTGCAAGAGACTCCAGGAGTGAACATGTGTTCTGTTATTTAGTACACCTTTGAAGAGAGTTTACATCATCATAGTCTTTATTCGAAAGTTCAAATTCATAAAAGACACAAGTATCACAAAGTTACAATTCATTAAAAACACAAAAATAAATGTAACAGGATCATAAAAGACATCATATAATAAATATTAAAATGGGTATTAAAAAAGGATTAAACAGTAAAGCAGACGACTAGATGATAGAATATCATATAAAATAAGGGGAGTTAAAACAGCAAAAGTATTCCATAACTCTATTACACAAAGCTCAGTTAAGAATGACAGAGAGGGCGTAACAATTTGTTCCTTAGATACCATGCCCAGCCCAGATATTTGGCAAGAGAGTTTACTGTGCTCAACTTCCAGGGAGTGTCTGTCGCCTAAAACGTTCATGTGCAGTGAGTAGCCCCTAGAAACCTGACACCCTGAAAAATAGGAACCTCGTCCAATGGAAGCCCCTCCCACTGCTACTAGAGAGAAACAATGCATACAAATTTGCATAAGGGCACGTGAGGTCACCTTGAAGGCCAACCTAGAACACATTTACATTTTTAATCATAGAACTAGAAAAGTGATCCCATTTCCTATTACAAAAATGTTCTCCATTGGAAACATGGAGCACTAGCAAACCTTTACTGCGACAATTAAATACTGCCTGCAATTTACAAACCGAACGCCTACCATGTGATGCACAGTTCACAGAATTTTCTAGAACGGGAGTGGGCGTGGGGAAAAGCAGGGAGGATGGGGAAGGGAGAAGCACGGCTGGAAAACAACACAACATGGGAGACAGAGGCAAGTTGAACGTGGTAAGGGAGGTATTTTCCCAGTGCTGGAAGCAAGCTCTTGATGAAGATCCTAATAAGCTGAAAATAGGGATAAACTGCTTTTTGAGGGTAATTCCTGTCGTTTGACTTCAGCCCCCGAATGGCACCTGTCTTCAAATGGAAGGGCAGGGAGTGTAAACATTCCACCATTCTTGTTTACTATCATATGTTCCACACTTCGGAGTATCAAATAAGACACAATACAACAGAACTCCACATTTGGTGTGCAAACAGTTGGGCACTTTGCCCATTCATGGTCCATTTGTATGTTACTTTTGAAGTTGCTGTAATTCTGGTCTCGTGTTTCCAAAGGTACACCTTTTCTGCTTGGGTGTAGACTAGAATGAAGTTATTGCTAAGCCCCCTAACATCAAGGAGCTGGAGTGTAGAGTGTCTCCTCCTGGTGCAGGCAGGGGAGACTACATCATAAGAATATACACATATTTTCAGAGACAACGGAGATGAAGGGTGAACAAGGACAAGGCCTGCAAAAAAAATGGCAAAGCAAAGCCGAGCCCACATAAAGAGAATGACAGGGAATATAACCAAGAAAATCAACGTATTTTTTAAGCAGGAAATAAATGAAAAAAACATTTGTAAATTATGAAAAGCGGGTACCATGCTGAAACATGAAGCGCGGCAACCATGTAGATAAAAGTTAGTTGTGCGGCAGCCAAGGTGCACACTGAAGAGAAAGCACATTACCCTCACTTGATCGCTTCTTGAACTGAAATCACCCCTTGCTTAATCAAGGAACGGAGTGGAAGGTGCGGTAAGGATGGCAGCAACAACAGGGTAAGAAGTGCCGAGGGTAAACAGCACCCTCAGTGTAACAAGCATCAAGGAAATAAAAATAATAGTCATCCAGACCACAGATAAACAAGTAAAGCGTGAAGATACAGTACTTGGTCCCTGCTCCGTGGGAGGAAATAAAGACATTAGGTGGGACAAAGAGAAAGCATTGACCAATAGCAAGCAAGTTTATTAGGGTCACTGAAACAAACAAATGAAAAACAGTATGCAGGCTTTAAGCCACAAAGAAGTATAAGTGCTAAAACACATTTATGCCATAGTTATGGTCTGCATTGCGGACACTGTGAAGGAGTAATTGCAGGTCAGTAGGTGCCTGCATTGATATCTAAAGCATGCTTACATTTCTATTAGTACTGCTGGCAATTTTTGTAAATTCCCCAAAAGTTTCAAATCTACTGGAATAGGATAAGTAGATTGTTGAATTTTAACACTCCATGTTACATGGGAGCATACTCTTTCCAACCTCAATCTTTAAGAAAACTTATATCAGTGACACATGAACTTTTCTAGAGCATTCTTTTCTAAGTCAATTCCTTCCTTTGAAAAGTTAGATGTGTCTTATCTACAAACGATTTTAATCCCAATTTTCTAACAACACCAACTTCTGTCGCCCAGATTCCTAATTATTTCTAGGTGTGTAGGAAGAGACTTTTAGTGAGTGAGGACCACTCTTGAGAGAGAGAGAGAGAGAGAGAGAGAGAGAGAGAGAGTCTGTGTGTGTGTGTAAATTTATGTCCATATGTTGGAAGGCTGGTCATCCGCTGAGAATCTATGGGCAAAGATTTCCAGAGTATCTACAGTTCCGCTCTGGGTAAGGGCCGATATCATGGCTTTGAGGTGTAGCAGTGCCATGGAGTGCAGACATATGAAGGTCAACAAGACCAGTTCAAAGGTAAGACATCAAGGAGACTGTCCAATCTGTCCAGTTCTTGGTTCCCTCAGTTCATAGAGAGGCGGAGGAAGAGCTGGGTTTTTGACAGTGGAACCACAGCTGGTTCCACCATTGAAAAGCGCTCACTGGTGCTTGACTGGTAAGTGCCATACCACAAGAAGGCTCACTTTAAAGGGCTGGCCTTCCTTTGCAAAGCCAGTCGTGCTTTGCAATACACATACCATGGCAATTGCAGGCAGGATACAGCATGCAGAACAAAATGTTTTCCCCTTTACCTGGGTTGTGAGCCCCTCTGTTGCACCACATTCTAAGTACTTATGTACTATTCCATTTTGATTCCTTCACCTTGATTTTGTTCACAGGTTCAAGTATACTTTCATCCAATTGTATTTCCGTTATAGGATAAAATATCCTTTATTTTAGTTTAATCTATATGCAACATTACAGCTGTGAGCGTGCTGGTTGTAGGGTGTTCAAAAACAAGATGAAGCAGGCAGCACACCGGCTGTCTTTTCCCAGCATTACATTTCTGGGACAGATGTAATCTGTTCAACATGAATAGAACTTGATGTTAATGATTCCCCCCTTTTCACAGAAACTGTTCATACCATGTTGACAATAGGTCTTTAAGCAGGGGCGTAGCTTTCTGGGGGTGTTACCCCCTCCTAATAAGTGTAATATTTAATAAATAGTTGAGTACAGTAGCTTTCAGTCAGGTATTGTAAAGATATCTTCTCGATTTCACCTGGGATTTTTCAACACTGACTCCGACAAAAACACATACACATACATTCTTGTTTCTGATTTCAAGGTCTTAAAACATGCTTAATTTACAAAATACTGAGTTTTAAGTACCCCTCACAATCTGCACTCTATTCCTTTTCCACTGGCCTTTAAGTCCCCCTCATGCGTTTCTTCTCATACAATGATTAACTTGCCATGCCAAAGTGATTGTCGGAAAATATGCAGCTCACTGCCCCCCCGTCTTACGCCTCAAGCTACGTCCCTGACATTCAGTGAAAAAATATCCATCTGACAAGGGTGGAAAGTCTGAAAGCTAAATGCGGACGCGTGATCTTTTTTAAATGGTGACTGTTGGTTTTTATGCTCTGTTTTTAGCGTTTTCATAAAACTTTTGTGTAGTTTAAGTAGATTTTTAAAATAATATTGCTGCTCACACTTTCAGACCTGCACTTCACTCCCCGGTCCACCGCGAGTGCAGCTCATTTGTTGTGGAGGGAGGTTTTCAATCATACTCACTTCTTTTTAAGTTTAAAGAAAAAATGTATTGGGTAGAAGCAGAGGATCCATCAGGAATACAATACAGTATTTAAAAATGGGAAAATGGAAAATATGCTGTAGACAACAAAGCAAAGAAAATAGGCAGGAAGGGAGGGAAAAAATAGGAAAATAAAACATATCTTATATTGATACAGCTAAAATAATATACAGATAAAGTTTATATAAAATATTCAACTCACTGTTACAAGTCTTAATCATATATTAAAAATAAGAACAGACTGTAATAACAGTTACTTAACAATACTTTAAGGAGGTTTGGAAACTTCTTCTATACGTGGAATATGGGACGGTATTGATTGAGCAGACATAGTTAGAAAACTGGTCACAGGTAACCATAACAAGTCACGCTTAATGGCAAGAGTTAGCGGGTGAACATAAGCTCTATCCAATCTGTGATTATAACACACACCATACCACCAGGCTTGAAAAGAGTCATTTGAGGCATTTTTCCATGATTTAGTAATTTGCTGAAAGGCCACAGCAAGAAGCAAATCAATGATAAGGGTGTTAAGGGAAGTGGAAGAGAACCAAACTTCCGCAACACTACCTAGAAAAATATGAGAAAAAGAAAAAGGGATATGCGTGTGAAAAATGTTGTTAATTTGACACCATACCTTAGACCAAAACTGGTGTATAACTGGACATGTAAATAGCATATGTTTAAGATCCGCAACAAGAGCTGGACAGGACCAACAGGTAGAGGGAATGAGAGGGTTAATCTGATGCAGTTGGGCCGGGGTGATTAAAAGTCTATTATATATGAAGAATAGCGTTTGAGTAATATTTGCTGCCCTAGAACATTTCCTTATTTTTATCCAAATTGTTTCCCACACTGACATGGAGAAGGATGTACCCAAGTTGGATTCCCAACTGGATTCTACAGTGGACTTAGCACGGTTGTGACCAATGGCTCTCAATTTATTATAAATTTGAGAAGCTGAAGTGGTTAATTTCAAAGACGAAACTTGTACAGAAGAAGGGTTAGTCTGCATTGAAGAAGCCATAAGTTTATCATAAGAATTTTGAGCGGCTAGGGTCAATAATGTATATTTAGAACAATAAGAAGAGGGAAATGAATATCGTATTTGCATTATAGAGAAAGGTATACAAGTATCACCTAGAAAGAGTTGATGAGTCCACTTAAGACCTAGATTGAACCAATCCTTCCAAAAAAGAGTCCTATTTTTAATCTTAATGTGATTATCATACCAAATCGGGGATTGTAAAAAATGATCTCGATCATCTAAACCATCCAGCAGAAGAGGATGAAAAATTTTACGAGAATGTTTAAGAATAGGGAGAGAAATTATTTGAGGGGTATTGGATATGGAACAAAATTCCTCAAAAGAAAGCGGGTGAATGAAATAAGATTCAATGTCTACCCACAAAGGTAGAGATAATGAGTCCATCGCATTCTGTGTTAGTAATGAAGAGAAGTTCTTAAGAAAAAAGGAAGTATGGTATGTCGCAAAATCAGGAAAATTCACTCCTCCTAAATGTTTAGGCTGTTTAAGCTTGGAGAAAGACATCCTAGGTTTTTTGTTCTGCCACAAAAATCGTGATTAAATAGTATATATTTTTTTGTAGCAAGATTTAGGAATATTGACTGGAAGATTAGACAAGAAAAATAAAATTATAGGAACCAACATCATTTTAACAGAATCTAGCCTACCCCACCAAGACAAAAATAAAGGATGCCATTGGGATGTAGAATTGACTAAAGTTGACTGGAGGTTCTTAAGATTAAGTGATACAGTATCGTTAATAGAAGGAGTAAACCATAGGCCTAAATATTTAATCTTAGTAGGACTCCAGTGAAAACAAGAAGACACAAAATCAGCATGAGAACAATATTTATTTAACGGAAGAATTTCACATTTGTCTACATTGAGTCTGTATCCTGAAACTGAAGAGAAAGTAGAGACCTCTGAAAGGAAAGCCGGCAGAGAGGTCTGAGGATTAGAAATAAATAAAAGAATGTCATCGGCATATGCCGAGATTTTTAGATGTTGATCGCCATAAGGAAAACCAGTAATATTTTTGTTTGTTCGGAATTTGGATAAGAAAGGTTCTAAAGCCAAAATAAATAAAAGAGGAGAAAGGGGACATCCTTGCCTAACACCCCTGAGAAGTGGGAAAGAAGAGGAGACAAGGCCATTAGCTAAAATAAACGATCTTGGAAAAGAGTAAAGGAGTGAAATATAGGAACAGAATTTAGGGCCAAAACCAAACCAAGTAAGTGTAGAAAACATAAATTGCCGGTTGACCCTGTCAAAGGCTTTTTCAGCGTCCAAAGCAACAGCTACTAATGAGGAACCATGGGAGTGGGATTTACTAAGTATGTTGAAGAAAAGACGAGTGTTGTCAGTGAGATGACGACCCTTAATGAATCCACATTGTTGTTTACCTATTAGTTGTGGTAAAATAGTGTCTAAACGAAGCGCAAGAATCTTCGCAAAAATCTTATAATCCAGATTGATTAAGGAAATAGGCCTGTAGTTTTTAAATAAAGTATTCTCCTTAGGGAGGACACAAATCAAAGACTCCTGAAATGAACCCTGAGACCTCTGGGAAGATATAAAAAACATGAATAATTTATGCAATTTGGGAACAAGTAAGTTAGAAAAATGAGTATAAAATTCTATAGTAAAACCATCAGGCCCGGGAGCTTTCCCTTTTTTAAGGGATTGAATAGCTTTGAGAATATCATTAGTGGATATATCACTTTCTAGAGAGGAGAAATCTACATCCAAAGAAGGAGGTGGGGTAATAGAAGCTAAATATTGATCAATGACCGATAAAAGGGGCTGAGATTCAGGAGTATATAATGATTTATAAAAATTAGAGAATTCTAGAAGAATGTCCTCGTCTTTGTGGAGAGTAATATTAGAGGAGGACAAAATAGACTCAATTTTAGTACGTTCTTTTTTGACTTTTAAATATTTAGCAAGAAGGTTGCCAGACTTATTTTGTGCACTATAGAATTTAGCGCTGGATTTAAGTAAATATAAATTCGCAGAATTAGTAGAAAGTTTATTAAAAGTAAGTTTAGCGTTAATAAGCTCCTTTAAGGTAGATTGGCTTTTTGTGAGATAATAAAGATGTTCTAATTTCTTAATTTGCAAGTTAAGTGACTTGGATGTATGAGAGGCTGCACGCCGCTTTTGAGCAACAAATGATATGATAAAGTCCCTAGAAGCAGCTTTAAAAGAGTCCCAGACAAATTGAAGAGATACCTGATTAGATTCATTTTCTACAAAAAATAAGGAAGCAAAATCAAGAAAGGCCGGCGTGAACTTAGGGTCTAATAAAAGGGAATTATTAAATCTCCATCGTCTAGTTCCTTTAACCGGAGGGAGTAGATCTAAGCTTAAAGAAACTGGGGCATGATTGGAAATTAAAATAGAACCAATGTCGGAGCGAGTAATATGCTGAAGTAGAGCTTTGGAAATAAAAAGGTAATCTAATCGGGATTGCAAAGAATGAGCAGGTGAATAATAAGTGTACTCCTGTAATGTGGGGTGACAGAGCCTCCATGAGTCCACAAGAGACCTTTGAGAAATAGTGGAAGTAAATTGAGAATGTGAGAGGGAAGGGACGAATCTGGAAGTGGAATTCCTGTCAATAAAAGGGTCTACAATCATATTACAGTCTCCACCGAAAATCAAATACTCATCAGTGCATTGCATTAAAAGGGAAAGGACTTGGGGCCAAAACAACCTATCCTGAATAGTGGGAGCATAAACATTAAAAATAGTAAGGGGAATCTTGTTGATCAATAAAGAAACAACAACCCATCTACCCTCAGAATCATTATCCTGTCGTATGAGCTGAACATTCAAACGTTTATGACAAAGAATCGCAACGCCATTGCGTTTACCTGAGCCTGGTGATGCAAAAACATGGCCTACCCAATTCCATCTTAACTTAGCTACTTCAGTAATTGGTACATGAATTTCTTGTAGTAAAGCAATGTCTCCTTTTAGGTTTGCAACATGCGACAGAACTCGCTGACGCTTGATAGGAGAACCCAAACCTTTAACATTCCAAGTAATAATATTTAACAACATCTTTAAATCTTATAGAGAATTAATCATCACATTTCTTTAAAAATCTGCCATGTATAGAAGCAAAAACAGTATGAAATATTCAATAAAATATGAAGAAGAAAGCTGAATTGTAGAGAAATAACAGTGAGAGAGATATAAATTCATAAGATAGAGGAAATAATAAGAGTAGGAAAGAAGATGATAGAAACAAGAAACATAAAAAAGATTTGGAGAGTGAAAGGAAACCGAAAAGTGGGGAAAAATAGAAGGAGGAAATGAAGGTAGCAAGAAAAAACAAGACAGACAAAACAAAATCAGCAACCGATAAAACAGTACAACACTAGAAAAACATACCACAAAAGAACAAAAATTCTGGGGTAGGTGGAGCCACATAGGGAAGGCCAAACACCGGGCGGGAGATCGCAGGACGAGAGGCATACAGAAAGAACATCTTCCAGGCAAAGTGAGAACATTAAGAGTAAGGGAGCAAAGAAACCACAACCTAGTAAAAAAAAGGAAAAGAAGAAGGTAATGGTTAATGGGAAAAATTATGAATAACACCAAAACTTACAATATGACTAAAACAAAAGAAATTCACAATAGTAGGCAAACAAATCACAGACATGGAACAATTGAAACAAAAACAGTCATAACATGTTTATGGTTTAGAAACGTCCATAGAGACTCCTTTACAAGAGTCCAAGAATCTTTGAAGCGCAGCAGGATCTTCATAGTTGATTGTTCTGTTGTTATAAGTCACCTTGAAAAGGCAGGGGTGAAATAAGCCATAACGAGCGTTCATGGTACGTAGGGCTGGTCTCATCTCCAAAAATTTCTTCTGACGCTCAGCAGTTCTTTTGGCATAGTCTTGAGCAAAAAAGAGATTGGAACCATTCCAAGAAATCCTTCCTTGCTGTTTGGCTGCCTTCAAGACCTTCTGCCAGACCATAAATGCGTAGGTTATTACGCCTGTTGCAGTTTTCTAACTGTTCAATTTGTTGCTTAAGATGATCAACTTCTTTATGAAGAAGGGGAACTTGAACAGCAACCTCCTGAACAGACTCGACACGCCTTTCCAGACCATCAACTCTCTGCTCAGTGTGAGACCAATTATCCTCCAAGCTCTGCAAGCGTAGATTAGTTTCCTCCATATATGGTTTGAGGGCACGAATCTCTTCAAGAATAAGATCCAACGAGAGAGACGAAGAGGAATTGGTAGGAGAGGGCGGATTTGCTTTCCATCGCTTTCTAGGTGTGAAAGGAGCTGAAGCTGGTATCTTGGACCCCTGCTTGTAGCCCAGTCGAGACGTGGAGGGAGAGGAGCCCTTTATAACTACATTGGGGATAGGAGCACAGTGCAACTATATGAAGTTACTAAAACGCAGGCCAGTACTCAGTGCCACTATGTGAAGTACATATGAGAGAATGAGACTTGATGACGGTTCCAAAAATCCTGACAGAGAAAGTACTTTCATCAGTGTGGTAGCAACAATATAGAAGTCCTGGAAGATTGGTGTTATGACGAGTAAAGCATTTCCCTAATATAGAGGACGCAAGTATGAGGGGAGCCAAGGAACAAAAATTATGTCGAAGAGGCTGAAAAATAATCCAATATAATGAGACAGATAAAAATAGTTCAAAAAGAGAGTCAAAAAACACATTTCAAAGCAGGTTTTCCAGTAAAACAGCATCCCCTGAGGTAAAAGTGGCATCAAACGCGAAGAGCGCGCTAAATACGGAAACAAAATGGCGGCCGCAAGTACATTGCAGCGATATAAATCCAAAAAGACGTCCTGGAGCTCACCCTTCACCAGAAATTGAAGTGCGCTGGATGGAGCAACCCTTCACACAGCATCATAAGTGGTTTCCGCATCCCAAAAGAAACAGAGATAGCCTGGGAAGATTCTGCTGCCTCACGTCGCCGCAGAGCTCCCGTAAACAGTGGCCATTCCCGAAGGCGCCTAAGCCACGCCCCTATCATAAGTGGTTTCCGCATCCCAAAAGAAACGGAGATAGCCTGGGAAGATTCCGCTGCCTCATGTCGCCGCAGAGCTCCCGTAAACGGCGGCCATTCCCGAAGGCGCCGAAGCCACGCCCCAATCATACTCACTTCTGGTGCGAGGAGGTTGGCGCTCTAGTGCCCCAATCACCTTTATTTAAACCGGATGCCACAAGCGATGCGCAGCGGACGCGTGATCATTTTTAAATGGTGACTGTTGGTTTTATGATCTGTTTTTAGCGTTTTCATAAAACTTTTGTGTAGTTTAAGTAGATTTTTAAAATAATATTGCTGCTCACCCTTTCAGACCTGCACTCGACTCCCCGGTCCACCGCGAGCGCAGCTCGTTTGTTGTGGAGGGAGGTTTTAATACATTTTTGCATTTTGCAAAATCATACTCACTTCTGGTGCGAGGAGGTTGGCGCTCTAGTGCCCCAATCACCTCTATTTAAACCGGATGCCACAAGCGACGTGCAGCGGACGTGCGCATCGGGCACGCCGTCAGTGCCGACGGCGCGCCAAAGGCAAGCCTGTCTGCACTCGTCCACGCAAGGATGGCGCCAGAAGTCAGGATACCTGGTCGAGTCATCCCAGACCTGGGCACTAAAAGTAAGACCAAACACTACACTGGACAAGAGCTGCTTGATCTCAGAATCAATAATATTTTCCACTGCCAACGTAATCTCTTACCACTAGTTAAAGGTCATTTTGCATGCAGACTATGTCAGTATCAGAGTAACGTTGACAAAGCAGAGCTGGCCTGCATAATATCAGATTATCCTTTATTAAGTAAGGTTCCCCCCCTGCACAAAGCCTGCCTCCTCTCCATGTGGTATGAATTCTATAAATGGAAGTCAGAGGACATGGAAAAACATGCTATGTAAAGTTCGCTCTTTGCCCAAACATTCCATTGAAATTTGGGACTTACTTTCCTCTACACAGCCTGAGCTTGGGTTCTGAACTGAAACCTGGCTAAAGCCCCATTCCACACCCTCTGTCGCTCTTGCTATACCGGAAGGTTATAAGTCTATCAGGATGGACTGACCAACTAAGATGGGGGGAGGGATTGCTATCGTTCATAAAGACAGCATTAATGTTTCTGTATTGGATGAGTGTTCTAGTATAAAGATGGAAGTTCTTATTTTTCGAATTGATTTTTCACCCCAAGTCAGTTCGAAGGGGGCCTTAGTCTATCGCCCGCCCGGCCCTTTGGCAGATTTTTCACTTCTACTTATTGAATTAATAGCGCCTTATGTACTTGCAAGTAAAAACTTCTTATTACTAGGCGATTTTAACATCCATAGCGAATTTACCACCAATGCTGAGTCACTAGCTTTTCTGAATGACCTAGCACTTTTAGGCCTAAACAAACAGAATGAAGGTCCCACCCATATTGCTGGCCATACGCTAGACATTATTTTGTCTAACTCCCCCAATGTACGGCGTGAGTCACCACTACAACTAACATGGACTGATCATGCTTTAATTGAATTTTCCATTAAGGGCCACAAAGAAGAACACAGGGGTCAACATTTGGAAGCCTTTACGAATCGTAGGCAATGGCAAAAGGTCTCTCCAGAGGGTTTCCAAGCCTTTCTGGAAGTACCACGAAATAACTCCTCAGATAATTTAGTAGAAGCCTTAACCAACTATAACCTCGCACTAACCCGGACCATTGACCACCTTGCACCTTTGAAACGCTCTCCCACCCATTCTAAATGCCCGCAAGCTGCCTGGTTCTCCCCCCAGTTAGATATACAAAACAAACTGTGTAGGAAATACGAGAGGAAATGGCGTATTACCCATGAGGAAAGTGACAAAACTCAGTTTGTTTTTAACTTCCTTGTCAAGTTACCATAGTAGCATCAAGACTGCACGAAAAAAATCACATTTCCACCCAACTTACATTGGCTGGTAATGCTCCGAAGGTTCTATACAACATTCTTCAGCTATTTATAAAACCTAAAGCCTGTGAGAAGGCTGAAACACCCTCACAAACACTATGCTATGACATTGCATTATATTTCTCACAAAAAATAGAATTAATTTATGAACAAATTGTTTCTTCAGGAAACCCACATCAGATTCCCATGATCACAGAAATTCCAGAATCAATTCCGTCAATGCTGCTTGAGAATTTTCCCCCACTGACTACAGCAGATGTAGAGGCATTAATGCATAAAGTGAAATCTGGCTCGCCTTGCGATCTGATTCCTGCTAGAGTAGTCAGCACCCTAACCCCACAACTATCTCCATTGATTGAACACCTTCTTAATTTGTCAATAAAGGAAGGTTTTGTTCCATCGGAATGGAAAGCTGCACAAATAATGCCGATTTGCAAGAACACCAAGATTCCTCTGACTGATCTGGCCAATCTCCGTCCCATTTCGCTCTTACCATTTCTGAGTAAATTAGTAGAGAGATATGTCAACATACATCTCTCAAACCATGTCGTACTTTCAGGCTGCCTAGATTCCTCTCAGTCAGGCTTTAGGCCCAAACATAGCACCAAATCAGCCCTGCTAGTAGTCACGTATAACATCAGAATGACTCTAGACAAGGGCCACTCTATGATTCTGGTGCTATTAGACCTATCTGCCGTGATCGACACGGTTTCTCATCAAATATTACTCAGAAGGCTGAGGGATATTGGACTAAGAGACTCCGCCTTTCAGTGGATGTCAAGCTTTTTATCTGTTCGATCTCAGACGGTTAACCTAGGCCCATATCGTTCGGCACCCATGGAACTGTCCAAGGGAGTACCACGGGGCTCTTGTGTGAGTCCTACTTTATTCAACATTTATGTGGCTCCCTTGAAGGTACTAAAAAAATATGGGTTTATTCCAATATCATATGCCGACAATACACAGCTACTCTTCCCTTTCGATGAATTCACTCCCACTGTCCAGGAGACTTTCTCTCTGGGTATGAATGCCATCTCACATTGGATGAAGAATAACTTCCTCCAATGTAATGTTGGGAAAATTGAGCTTTTACTTTTCGGAGAGGCCCCCATATTATGGTCACCCAATTGGTGGCCTATTAATCTTGGGATACCTCCCGATCCTAAAGCCTTCATCAAGAACTTAGGAGTCCGTCTAGACCACGCTCTCACTTTTAAGGAACATATTGGTCAGACAGTGGGTACATGTTTCTATACTTTGGGCCTACTTCGACGAGTCTTTCCTTTGCTTCCAGACTCTGTTTGAAAGACTTTGACTCAGGCACTCATATTGAGTCGCCTGGATTATTGTAACGGTCTGTTGCTCTCCGCCAATGAAACCTCGATCAATAAACTTCACGTGGTTCAGAATACGGTGGCACGACTGGTCCTGAACTTGCCTCCCAGAACAGCTTCCCGCCCTCTTCTTTTGAAGCTTCACTGGTTACCCATATGCCAACGGATACAATTTAAAGTCTGTTGCACTATCCACAAGGCACTGTTTAATCTTGGCCCCAGTTATCTGTCAGAAAAATTCACCTTTTATCATCCTTTAAGGTCCCTACGATCTAGTACCAAACATTTGCTGAAGGTCCCCCGAATCAGGAGAGCAAGACTAGGAGGAAAAGCTCTCTCATATCTTGGTCCGCAATACTCTAATGAACTTCCCCTACATTTAAGAGAATGCTCGAACCATCTTTATTTTAGAAAGTTACTTAAAACCACTTTGTTTTGCTTTTAAGTTCTGCAGTTTCAGTATATGTAAATGATACGCGTCAAAAGCGCAGAGATACTTCTCGGAGTCGATTCTGGTGCTATATAAACCCTAAAATCAAATAAAAAAATAAAATAAATGATGGACGAACTTGCTAATGCCTCAGGTGGGCTGTTTGATGGTATTTTGTGCCATTCCAAGAGTTTGACTCAGCTGCAGTCCAGCCGTTCCCACAATAAGGTCTTTATCAGTATTTGAGCAAAGAAGAAACACTGGGGCATATGTACAAGCCCCTATTGCCACCACAACATCGCCTATATTGACGTTGTGGTGGTGATAGGGGCTGCGCCTTATGTACAAGGTAGCGTTAAGCCACTTAATGTAGCTTAACCCCGCCATGTACATAAAGCCCCCTTTCACGCTATGGTTACCGTGAAAGGGGTGGGCAGTGGGTGTTGACTTGGGCGTTCCACCACAATACCCATTCATTTTGACGCTGGCCCCATGTACAAGGGTGGCCGTACATAGGCGGTAGCACCAAAATGAAAACCAGGTATAAACTGGTCTTAAGATAGCGAAACGAGGAGAAATCCATTATTTCTCCTCGTTTTTGATTTTTCCATGTGTTCTGCCTTGTGAAGCACACATGGAAAAAGCAAAATGCCACTGTTTGTTAATGTGTAGGAAGGTGTCCCTGCACATAAACAAACTTTCAAATAAAAAATGCAATTTTTGTCACTTCCATATGTGCTGCATGAAGCAGCACGCATGCAAGTGACATGATGGCATTTCTAGGATTGTTTATGTGCAGGAAGGGACACCTTGGCGTTGGCGCTAAGTTGCTAAACTTGAGTGCCATCGCAGGGGGAAACGCAAGGCTGCACCACATTCTTGTAAACATGGTGCAGCCTTGCGTTTCAGAAGTGGAGGGGAGAGGCGTTAAGCCAGGAAGGCTAACGCCTCTCTCCTCCACTTCATTGTACATATGGCCCACCGTCTTAGGTCTATATAACTCAATCAAGCAATCCTAAAGGATAGAGCCACTTCAGGGTCCAGGTTTGTCTTGATATTAAGGGTGAAATAAAGATGAACTTCAGTATATCCCTTTATTCTGATACATCCAATAGTTCTACACTTTGAAAGTGACTATAGTAACTTCAAATATAGCAAACATTTGCACATTTTCTTATGCCATGAACATGTTTCAGTTTTTCCTAAGTAGAGATATAAACATTGCCAAATCCTAAAGTTCTCACTATTTCATATGTCAAAATGCTTCTTCTTTGAAGGGTAGTGTGTGCATGAATGGGTAAATGTGAAAATGAGTCGATGGCTTGCTGACTGAGTGCATGTACTGATGAATGGATGCGAGAGTACACAGGTGAATGGTTGAATAAGTGAGTGCATAGATGCTTAGCAGGATGAATTGGAGAGTGCACTCATGCATGGATGAATGGGTACATCAGTACATAAATTGACGCAAACCGATCTGAAGCCTCATACATCAGTAGTAATAATGTTATAAATATTACCAAGAATTGCCAACATTATGCCATTATTATATCTAGAATGGGTGTCTTTGTGGCAAAATACTCGCAATATATAAGAATTGCCACCATTATGCCAGTGGTAGCACACAGCAAGAATGACTGCTTTCGTGTCAGGAGTGCATACATATGTGATACATTTTCACGATTATGCCAGTACAAGTATTATAGAAGTTGGCACCATCATGCCAGAATGCTCACAAGAGGTCAAGAATGACCACCTCGGATTTTAATGATCACTCTGTAATAATCAGTGCTTGCCCAGATTTGCACCTTCACTCAGAAACCTGAAGTACATGCCCAGAGTTACGGCATCATCATTTTAACCTAAACCAATGCACCCTTATTTACTTTCCCAGGAAGATCCCAGAAAGTGGCATATGCACTTCATTCCTTTCCATAGAGCTGAAAGTTTACTAAGATGAGCATACAAATACTTTTAACTTTTGCAGATGGTGGTGCATTTCCTTAAGGCACATGAGAAGGTCTTTGGCTATAAGATTAACTTTGACAAGATGTAAATACTAAATCTGACACTGAGAAGGGAACAGCAAGAGGAACTCGGAGGGCAATTTCCATTTAGATGGGCCAAATCCTTGATCAAATACTATGGTTAGGCACAGTAATGCGGTTAAAATGGACGTCCTTCCCCCATCTGCTGTACCTCTTTCAGCTCTTCTGATATGGCTGGATCCCACATATTTGAAGAGTTTTCAGTACTGACTGCTGTCATTTATCTGAAGAGACAGAGCCTGTAGACTCCCACGCAAATGGATGACGCAGCCCCGTGAACTGGGCAGTCTTGGGACCCCCAGTATCCCTCGCTTCTATGCTGCAGCCTAGCTGTGTATCGCGGCAGGATTTTCCAGGTTGGAGTCAGATAAGAACTGGTGGGGCATGTGCCACGCAATTGTACGGAGACCCTCCCGGGACCTAGTAGGGTGAAACAGGCGCAGTAAATCACGTAACGCTTACATCATCACACACAACCCTTGAGGCATGTAACTTTTATGTTGAATCACATGAACAGGTGACATACCTTTCCCCCATACACCTTTACACTATTACACTGCCTTTGCCCAAGCCCTAGAAGGCTGGGCCTTTTACAAATGGCAGGAGGGTAGATGTCCAATGATTTCGGACATGTATGAAAATGAGGTACCCAGGATGTTCCCACAATGCAAGACGCGGTTCACCCTCCTGGAATCTGAGAGACTCTGCTTTGCCCATCTCCGCCACTGGGTGATGCATCCTAACATTCAACCTGGAGCCACCAGAGCTAAAACGGTTGTATGAGATTTCATAGAAAAACAATTTCACAGAATACCATTACTGAGAAACCATTTCACCTACACTATTTAATGAAAATTTTCAGAATGAATGACATTTACCATTTCATAGAAACCAATTCATAGATCGTATTTTTGTTTGAAATTGGCTTTTGCATGCTCATTGTTTAAGGTGTAAGTACAATGCTTGCAGGTCATACTATACTTTCAGATGGGATTTATTTCAGTGCTTTTTTTCAGGGAACATTTTTTCAGATTTATATCCTTTACACTGGGAAACAATTACTTCAGATGCCATTAATCCCTGCCCCCTTCAAAACACCTCACCACACCAAAATTACACCCATCCCTGAAACCTAAAAGTCCTTTGTACCCTTAAACTCCATCCATCCCAGAAACAAAAAGACCTCACTCCTGATCCCTAAACTACACTCATTCCTGGACCCTAAAAGCCTTTTCTACACCTATACTCCACACCTCCCTGTACCGTAAAAGTCTCACTACCCTTAAAATCCACCTGTTTCTGAACCCTAAAAACCCCTTTCCACACCAAAGCAGAACCCATCTTTGACCCCTAAAAACCTCTCACCACACCTAAATTCTACCCTTCCCTGGACCCTACTTCTACATATAATATTCATCCATCCCTTAATCCTTAAAACCCCTCACTACCCTAAACTCCAGCAAATTCTGAACCTTAAAAACTCTTCACAACCCAAAGCTCTAACCACCACTCAACTTTAAAACCCTCACCAGGCCTAAACACCACCCATCCCTTAACCCCCTAAAACACCTCAGAACCCTAAACTCCACTCATCCATGAATACTAAAAAACCCTAATCACCCCTAAACTCCACCCATTCATGCTGCCTAAAAAACTCTCACCATCCCCTAAACTCCATCCATTCCTGAACACTGAAAAACCTTTTTATGCCTGAACTCCACCCATTCCTGACCCCTAAAAGCCCCCGATCAACTCTAAACAGTACCTATCCATGAACCCAAAAACCCCCGACTAGTCCAAAACTTCCCTGATTTTAATGTAATTTTGGATTTTTCCTTAAAATGATCTTTCCTTTAAAATGTTACCACAAATGTTCTATTTATTTGTATTTCCTTATATTGTCTTTACTTAAAATTGATTTTCCATGATTTGGTTTCTTCCAATGTGGTTTCTCAGTTCTTGTTTTTGCATTAGTTCACATACATCAAGCTAAAACACCTCTCAAACTGAAGTTCCCTAAGCTCATAGGTATGCGGGCATGAACTCCGCACTTTATAAACTCCTCATTTAATAGGATACGTCCCCCGCCTGGAGCCCCAATAGTGGGTGGTAACACGCAATGTGCCTGCAAGGTATAGACTAGAAGTGGGCCAGACTAAATGGGGATATAAATGCCTCTTCATCCTCCGTCCTAGGGAGAAAAATACATTATAAGGTCTGGTATGGCTGGCATTACACTCCACACAGACTCCACCACATGTACCATACCATGTCTCCTCAAGGCTGGAGGGGATGTGGGGCTCCAGTTGAGGGGCTACATATTTGGTGGGCTTTTCTGGTGATCCAGCATTTTGGAGGGCAGTCTCCAAGTTCCTATGTCAGGTACTGACATATCTGATCCCCTTCATACTTAAGGTGATGCTCCCAGGCCCTCAAGCCTACAAACCTGAAAGCAAAGACAAGACATGAGTGATACTTGTGTCTCCAATGCCTGGAAGCTGTGAAATGGCAATAGTTTATAATTGGAAGAAGGTGGAAACACTCAATGGTACCATAGATTGTGGCAATATTAGCCATGGAATGTTTCACAAGTAACATGATCGACACCCACCTACTGTTTGACAGCAAATGGAAACCGCTCTATGCGAACTTAGCAGGGGGACCTGCTGATGGTGCTCTTCCACCACCCTGGAGGGTTTTGGGTCTCTTTTACGAAGGCTATACCTGAAACTCATGCCTCTGCATGACACCTGCATGTTCTTAAGGGCGCAGGCCGAGACAGATGATACTAGGGATCCACAGTTTAAGCATTATTTGTTCTTTTGAGGGGGACACTGTATGGAAGGGGGTCTACTCCCTGAAAGTTGGGGTTCATAGAGGGTGGGGAGGGAGTCAATAGGGGATTACATAGATGAATTATCATATTCTTTTTACGCAGGCTATGTAGCGATAATGTTACGTTTGGCTCTGATGGAGAGCATCTATCATTTATTTCAGTTTTTGGATCATATAACCCACTGCAATGACATAGCAACTGTTGATAACGAAGATGGGTACCCACTGTTGTGATGGCATAAAGGCCTCACAGACCAGGCTGACAGGCCTCCCTGACAGGCAGACGATGTGTCCCGAGAGGTGGAACAGAGGGTGATATCTTTGACGAATGTTTTACTACAGGACATCACCCCTACACATGAGAGCTGCATGGTGCTAGTAGGCATCTACCAGTAGAAAATCTACTGGAGTTGGAGTACTAATACGTACAGGTGAGTGCATTAGGCCTCACTTCTGGGTTGCATGTAACACATGCACTGATACACGGCAGGGACATAAAAGATACAGAACAGAAATATATCACCCTGATGAAGGCCCCCAGACCAGACTGGGCTACTTATATGGGCCGAAACATGTTGGCATACGATTGAGGGTATATTTGAATGAAATTAGGTTCAAAATAACCCCAACATACAGTTTTTAACGATACCAAGAGTACCCTAGAATAAAGGATTAAACAGGGGTATACTCGTAGGTATTTTTAATTCTAACCTGGTTCCCTGCTTAACCAGTTACTCATTTATCTAAGCACTCCCATTATATCTTTGGTTGAGTCCGCCCAGAGAGTACCATCTACTCTGGGTGTGGAGTATTTGCCTATGATGAAGCATGTCACTATTATGTGAGTGAGGCTTTTACTTCAATATCTTTGATATTCCACCTGACAACTAGGTATTGGAATAAATACTCCATTACAGCTGAAGATTATGAGGTTCTATTCTTCCAACAACAGTTGCTGATTGTGAAAAAAAGGCTTCCCTGACAGCCTATCAACAGAAAGCAGAGCTGCAGGAGAGGCAAGGGAGCAGGGAAGGTGGTGCGGGTTGGTCAAGGATGGCAGCTAAGTTTTACCTTTGGAACAGGGATACATAACAGAGGCCAAGTTATGTGTGGTTCACCATTACTCTCCTCTGCCACTGCTTAACAATTGAAAGCAGGGGCAGAAGATTTTGGAGGTCTATTTGATGTGCCCCAAACACAATGGCACACTGCCTGGGTTTGATTCCACCCATGGATAAAGGGCTGGCCAGTGGCGGTACTCCTCTTTTCTTTGAAACACTAATCCAAAGAGTCACACATAATTTCACTTCCACATGCCTGGAATCCCATCACAGGAAATGTCCGCAGTACAGTGTGGAGCTCGCAAATGCTGCTTAGCGCCACATCCTCAGACCCATTATGGATTTAGTACTTTTTGCTTTCCCAGCAATACACAGAGTCTTGGCAGCATGGGCCTGTGCTCTTGTCCATGGTAGGTGCTTGGAGCCAACTACAGACCTCTATAGTGCTGCTCTTACTGAGATTTTGGTGGGTGTCATAGCAACTGTGAAAGTTTAACAGTAATCGTTCCTGAATGTTGCGGCCATCTTGGAACATTAATGCTCCCAGCATATCTCATCATCTTTCATGCAATGATGATTGTTAGAATGTGAGGGTAGGGAAGTGCAGAGGAAATAACTGACGTTTATTGATTATATTATAGGAAGGACATTAAGGGAAACGCACCCAGTGCTATGCACTTCAACCACCAACTGCTACTCCAAGAATTCCCTCACATTTCATTCAATACTTCAAACATGTGCACATCACACACATCCATTCTACACATTCCATCCATCCATACTGCAGTCATTCTACACACCTCCACTAAAACAGCACAGTATAACACACATCTCCAACTTTGGAAAACTGATATAAATAAACCCAACCCTAAAAGAACAAACACTAAAAAAATAACCAACTACACAACAAATATACTCTAACCTACCAGTCCTTCTGTGCTGACTTCACATCTCCTTGACAGAATAACCACTAGCCCCAATTACAGTCCCTGACACCCCATTCCATATTGCCGGTAAAAGAGACTCTTTATTTGCACTAATCTCTTCTACACTCATATTCCAAAATAAATTTTTATCACCACACATGCCACTTATCCCTGATCATTACACAACCCTACTGTGTGTAATTATATCAACTCAATATTATACCTCTTCCACTATAATCGCTTTATTTCAACACTTCAAAAACTTTATGGGATCTGATCTTATAGCCTACCCTATCCACAAATCAGCAACCTTAGCCACAAACCTACCGTGCTTCACCTCCCTAAGATTCACTTACTGACAATCCATATACTCTTGCATCTCCCTTTGAAACTTTAGCACCCTCTTCTTCACCTGCAATCTAGTCACCAATGCCTTCCTGTGAAGAACAACCCATACACACAAACCAACCATCACAACAAGTTACTTCCCGTCCCTCTTAATGTAACATTTTAGCAAACCTTTAAATTTTCTTTCACAGGCCCCATCACTCAACACAACATCAGGATTCAGGCCCACAGCTGCACTTTCCTGTAGCATCTAATTTGGCCCTAATTTCATATTAGATTTTACAAACTCTGCCACAAAGTTAATTTTTTTACACCTATTGCAAACTTTATCATATGCTGGGCAAGTTCTAGAGTTCCTACGCTTGAACCACCACAGCTCTAGTAATTAACAACAGCTTCGTCTTTGTTTTTTCAAAGCCATTATTTCTTTTTCGTTTGTCCCCTGCATTTTCTTGTTCATTGTATTGACCTTAGATGAAGACTGATACCTTCACTCCAATATATAGCATTCAGATTCATGCTCCTTGCTGTGTTAATGGTGGCATCTAATTTAAGATTATTATTTATCTACAATCTTTCCTGTACTTTCTTACTGTTGGTGTTTTTTCCCATGTGATCACTTAACATTTGCTCATGACTAAAGTGATCAAAGGCTCACATCACAGCCACCGAGCTCAATGGTGACATTTATTTGTTTGTTTACTCTGCTTCATCTTAGAATGTATATTTCTCCATTACAGTGTTCACATTTTTAGGTCGAGCCCTGAGCCAGCGAGCAAGCGCTGCTCTGGGGTTGATCTGGGGTAATTGACTACGTGAGGGAAGCCCTGCCCACTCCCTCGCCCACTTTTTCATTGGCTTGTGGCTTTGTCCTTTCTAAATGCTGCCTTCTGATTGGTTTAGAGGCTGCTAGTCCCTCCTGATGACGGCCTTGTCTCCTTCCTTGGCTATTAGCCCCTTTACTGCGTGTTTCCTGAGCACTACTTTGTTCCCGTGCCACCCCTCCCACTGTCCGTGCCTTCTCTCCAGCCATCCCCACTCCCGTTGTTCATGCCTTAATTACGCCCACCCACCCGCACTCCTGTTTGCAATGCAATAGGTCTCGCGTAAATGCGAGCCCTCTTGCATTGCAAATGCTTGTTTGCTAAGGGTGGTCACCCTGGCAGAGGCGCGCTTCTTGCCGGCTGGAGCTCTGCTCTGGAGACAGGCCTGTGTTTCTCGGGGGTCTGCCTCAGAAGGCGTGGTGTTTGCTCAGGAAGCAGGAGGTGGTCTGCTGGCGGTGGGTTGAGGGGAAGGAGGCAGGCAGGCGGAGGGAAGTTTGGCAGTTAGGCAGCGGACGGAGACACGTTACTGATGGTCTGAAGGGAGCTCCCCGGTCACAGCACGGCAGCAGTGGTGCCTCCTCCCCTGACACATCACAGGCCGCCAGTGTGCCAGCCCGAACCGGCGGAGCTTCCCACCAGTTCTCGGCTTGACGAGGAGCAGCACCGAGCCAGCCTGGCGTCCGGAGGTAGATGGTCTGGACTCCGGAGCCTGCAGTCCCGGTAAGGAGCAGGTACTGCAGGTGTGGGACGGGTACTGGGTAAAGAGATGGGCCACTGGCGCGCACACTAAACTTGCTGTCAGCTGCCTGTAGCTTAGCCCTTGGAGTGAAGGTGCTCTCTGGATCGATGACCCTGTGTGTCGACTCCCATCCCTGTCCCCCTGCGCTAGCCAGCCATGTCTGATATCACATGGTGTGTCTGCCTTTTCAGTAGGCCTGGGCAAAAATTTCGTTCCGTTCGCGGAAATTGCGATAATTTGACATTTTTGCGTTCCGCAGAGAGCGCGAAAATGTAAAAAATTCCGGTTTCCGCAGCTTGGCGATAATTTGTTTCTTGCTCGCGCTGTAAAATAATACATTCTCGCGCGCGCGCGATCGCCTTACCTGAATCCCTGCGTTCGCCGACAAGTTTTCTTGATCCGGTCGCGTTCTCCATGAGATGTTGTATTGTTTTTAGCCATTTGCGCTGTCTCGCGACAGTTCGCGCCCGCAGTGACGTCATGCGTCGCGCGATCACGTCTTTCTTCTCGCGATCATGCACCGCGAGAACAACTCAAAACAAGATGGCCGCGCCCGCAAGCAACCACATGGGTAAGTTGGCGACCCGCAACCATGCAGAAAATCTCGCGAACATGCCGGAAAAAAACTTCCGCATCTTCGCGATATTTCTGCTTGTTTGCGATAATTTTAAACGTTCTCGCGATAATTTGCGAAGGTTAATTCCGCAAATTCCGCCCACCCCTACTTTTCAGTAGTCCTCTTGTGTAAAGCCAACCATGGGATGTATTCGGGGCGAGCGCTTCGAAGAAGGTTATGTTAGTAAGTCGCGCATCTTTGCGCTGAGTCAGGTAATTGGTATGCAGTGTGCAGAGCACTGCAAGTGGCACAAGAGCTGCCCCTCTCACCCCAGTTATTCTGTTCTGCTCCAGTCCTGAAGGCTTGGCGCCCGTCTGACTTTTACTTTTGTTTCTCGTTGGCTGCTGTTGTGACGTCAGACGTTCATTTGTGTGTTGAACCCAGTGCTTTAAATGGGCCGGTACTCACCGGTACTGAGTACCGGCACTTCTCAGTTTTCTCCCCTGAGTACCATAACTTGTGTTTGGGCAAGGAGAGTACCGGTACTCCCAGAAGCAGCAGGGCTCAGGCCCTGAAGTACCGGTACGTGCAACGCAAAATGACCCTTTTAGATGGAGCGTGTTTATGTGCGCTCTGGCAGGCAATGGGTAGTGTATTCCTGCGCTGGGGTGCTCCTGCTGTGATAGGTTCTAATTGGCATCGCAAAAAGAATGAGGATGTCGCCAGAAGGAACTGGTTCTATATATGATACATGATATTTAATTTTTTTGCATTCCTTTAAATATTATATGTGTAAATTTTAGTGATAACGAAATATTAATGAAATTGGCTTGAAAATGTACTGTTTTATTACTATATGTGTTTGTCATTGCCAAATGTGATTTTATAGTCTAATATATTTTTGATCGAATAAAGATGAAGAATTGAATTGAGGGTGTGGCCAGAGACACCGACAGTGGAACTGGGGAGCCAGGTTCGAATCCCAATGTTGGCTCAGCACCCTGTGATTCTGGGCAACTCACTTAACCAGTGGTGCTTAAAAAAAAAAAGTAGGCTTTAATGCAAATGTTCCGACTGTCATGTAGAGTGGTTAAATGCCTATGGCCCAAATTTGCGCAATCTCAAACTACCAAAAATTAGGCCCTGCACCTAGGACATAGAAGCTGATGCTTGCCATGTCTCCTATGTAAAGAGGCAGTTTGAGGTTGCGCAAATTTGGCCCATGGGCGTCCAAGTACCTATCAAAAAATTTGCATTAAAACTTACTTATGTGGCTTTTGTTACATTCCTGGCTCATAGCCACGCCCCCAGACATGCCCCTAACGGCCACCCAGTCTAATTAGTGAGTACCGGCACTTCTCATTTCCATTTAAAGCACTGGGTGTTCTGGAAGTCATAAGTTCCATTCTCGGTAAGGCAGACCTAGCCTTCCATTCTTCTGACGCCGATAAACAGAGTAACATCATTTGGGTAATAGAAATACTTGCAAAACTGTTTTTATTTCGCAAATCCAATTTTAAATTACTGAGTCGCTGAAGGATCACAATAACTATTGATTTCAAATTTAGTTAATTTTCATTATCCAACTTAACAAAATATTTTTTTAAATGTAATTGTCACTATGAACAGTCGATAAAAACAACATACAGCCAATTTGTTATATTTCGTTTATTTTCTATGATGGCCAGCAGCTGCAAAGTGCTCTTTCATCCCATTCCCGCCACCTGCTCTCCTCAGTCCTGCGTGTCCCACTCCCCATCTGGCGTTCAAATAAAATATATGTACTTATTTGCGCTCTGCATGACTTGTTTTAGTTTAATTTGTTCACTACAATTTCCTGCTTGAAAATGGCCGTCTGCCATGTTGCATTGGTAAATTAAAAATGGCTGGCGTGCTCACGCATCATAACTTAGCATATGATTGGGGCAAAGGTATTGGTAAAGCCAGTTGATGTACATTTTAGAGGCAAGACCTATCCGCTTTGCAATTTTTTTTTTAAAGCTACAGAATGACAACCGTCCCCAAAAAGTGGTGTTATTTTTCACCTAACTACATTCTTCGCAATATTACAATATGTTTCCCCTTGGTACTTCAGAGGGCCTGCTGCTTTGTTTTTGGACCAATGCACTAGGTCTCGCACTTGCGAGAGTTTTTTTGGCATTATAAATGGCAATGCCTTTTATGTATGTGTTTTGAAAAACCTGCAAGCGGTGCATAGTCATTGCTTACTAGAAGCAAGCCTGGCAGGAACTGCGCCTCTTTTGCAATAGGTCTCGTAAGCAATGGCTATAAGTACAAAGTGCGTGTTTAAGCACCGCTTGCAGGTTTTCAAAACACATAAATAAAATGCATTGCCATTTACAATGCCAATAGCTCAAACTCTGGCAAATGCGAGACCTATTGCATTGTAAATGCTTGTTTAATGAGGCCCCTCTAGCTGCTTCACAGAATATTCAAATACCTCTAGAATGTCGAAAGATGCTTAAATTCTCTTAGACCTTTTCCACCTAAGCAATGTTATATTAATGAGTTTCATTTATGCCAAGCAATCCTCATCTTCCCAAACTTCCACATATACCAACAGTACTTTAAAAAACTTCAAACCAAACTCCCGTGGCCTTGCTGTTGAATCGCCAATGCAAGCAGTGAAATGAAATCAGGATGATTAAAGACATCGCCACAGTCTATTATATCGAAAACAAATAACGTATTACTCTAATGTCGGTAAACGATGTCCCTCATTCACTAACGCTTTGTTTGTCAAAATACAACGTCAATGGACTAAGCCTCTTAAAGGCCGGCCTGCACAGTGTTGTGTCAGACAGATGCACCGGCAACCTTTCAAAGAAAAGGGCATCATTTGCAAATCGAACTGCTGCCGAGATGAAGATTTGATTAGACACTCTGACCATCCATGTGTAGCACAAAAGTGTACTGTGTCTATAACCCCTCCTGACAATAACCTATAGCCAAACCCTTTTTTGTTTGAAGGTGGCAGGGTGTGTTTCACATGCTACAAATAACCTCAGTGCTTTTCAAGGGCACTTTGTTTTGCTGAATAAAGAGCACTTAAAAGCCAAAACGCAGCCACCTGAGGAAGAGGTCAAAGGTGACAGCATTCTGCACGCATCTTTTAGTTGGTTGCTAGGCAAAGCAACATATAAAATGGCTGCCGGTGGGCAACTCATCATGACATGCATACAGCTTGGAGAAGCAGGCCAGGATGTATCACACATCAGGAAAGGGCTACATGTTGCCTGCCCAATGATGAGCACCAGAAAATCGACGCTGGTGTTGTCACTCGTCGGTCCTCCTATGCGTTTCTCCACACCCTTTGCGTGGTACAACAGAACTGGCACTGTGCATCTGTCTGTGGTCTCAGTACCTCCCTGTGGTCCTCACAGGTTCCTTAGAGATATGCCGCAGTCCAATGCAGGTTCATCGTAGGCACAGTTTTGGCGGCGCCTCCAGGGTTTTCTGCCACTCCTTCTCCAGTTACCCACTTCTTGCCACAGTAGGAAGGAGGACGCAAAGGGGAGATGAGCTAAAAAGTGTACTGTACATACAGGAGCAACACCGGGGGAAATGCACCCAATGCCATATACTTGAACTGCCACATGATTTCCTGAGAATTCCCTCACATTCCATCCAACCTTCCCTACATGGGTGCATCACACTTCCATTCCACACGTTATATACATACCACTGTCCTTCCACACTCCCACAGTCAAACACCACACTATATCTTAATTATGCTTTAAGAAAAGTTAGATACACTTGTCAATTTTCCACAATCATTTAATTAAATGTGATCAGAAACAGATGGGGCAATAGTGTTGCAAATGGCCACCACCAAGACCAGTTACCATGATAGGGATTGGCAGTTGCTATGAACACCACCAGTGTTTCAGTAAGTATGGTGCCCCATGCTCCATGCCTGTCTACTGTACATTGTCTTTGGCAGCAGGGGCTGCGAGGCGCTCTGCTCCTGATGGTGTGTCTCACTCGGGCAGCAGGCCATGCACATGAGATCTGGCACAAGGAGACAATCCAGTCTGGCTTGGTCCATGTTATAACCACCCTCACATTAGCTGTGTTGCCAGTCATAGGCACATTTGCCTTGTGTCTACTCAAAGGAAAGAGCAAACACTCCATATAGTCTGCCAGTCAGTTCAAACCTCCAAATGTAGGGTCTTTTGGTCCATGTATAAAACTGTGTGGTGCAGCTTCCTCTGTGTGACATTGACGCAAAATATAGGATATCAATGTCAGAGAAAATGAGGCAGAAGACCCTATCGATTGCTTGTGAGACTTTCAAGACATTAATGTTTTAATTGGCTGGGGGTGGATGTATTCTCAGCTTGACACTGACAGCTCATTGAGATGATAGTACTATGTTTTGTGATGGCCACTGGAAATGGTTATTTGTGGTTTCTGTTGCAGCCTATTGCTGTGGTGTGCCTTCATACACGCCCAATGTCTCCAGAGTTGTGGGAGGCGAGGATGTGAGGCCCAACAGCTGGCCTTGGCAGGTAAATTAAAACAATCGTCTTTCCTGATGTGCCCCTGTCTTCGGACATTCAGAGTCGCTGCTAATGGCTGTCGCCCAATTCCAGATCTCGTTGCAGTACCAGCCAGAGACCCAGTGGGGCCACACCTGCGGAGGGACCCTCATCCACCCACACTGGGTTCTCACAGCCGCCCACTGCATCAGGTAACTAGCTCTGTGCAAGTGTAGGAGTAAGGATCAACATGTTGCAAAAGCATAAAACTTCTGTGGTGGTAGGACCTGGGTTTCCAGTTGAACTACATTACCTCCTCTTCTGCCTTCCTCCTCCTATTTCTAAAGAAGCGAGAATTGATTCAACTAGAAGTCAGACCTGGCTAATCTAACACAGCTAGACAGCCATTTTCTCTTCCTTTATTTTATCCAGAGGGACGTACCCTCCTATGCCTGACTGCATTGAGCATTGATTTTACTTTATTGCATATGATTATTATTAAACCCTTTACAGAATGAGCCAAAAAGAGAGCGTCCATGTTAAACCATACAAATCTTTTTCAAATTAAAAACAAGTTATGAATAAATACATACGATTCAAGTAATTTTCTAGTGCCTTCTAGTGCAAGCGAAATTGTTGTTACTGTAGCCAGATACTGTATATTTGACCTGCAAATTGTTTGCCTCCGGATAGATACCAATGACACACCTTTCTTTGGGACTTTGGGAGGGAATACAATTCTGGAATTGGACTAATGAAGATTAACAGTAAGTAATAGAGGATGAGTCTAGATACCTATTGTGGAGGCCAGTGATAACATTTTAACAACGTTTGAACGAGGTATCTTTTGTGTAACAAGAAATCAGTTCAGTTATTGAGAATGACAAACATATTAGACCATATAAACAGTGCAAAGATAAGAAACAAGACACTAAACAATGTACATTTCCATATATAAGAACCATGCACTACAGAATAACATTATGCAACTAAACAAAGCAAAAAGTGCTCATAGCAGAAAGTGATCTCACAGTGCAGGTGATGCAAACAAATGGCTCAACAGTGTGCAGCTAGAAGCATGGCCTCAGACTTGGTACATCTGCAAAGTATGAGGACAAACATTATCCACTGTTTTAACCAGACAACACATCAACAGCAGACAAGGGGAATAACAAAACTGGGAAATGTATTGCATGGAAAATGAAATAGAGGACAACTTCTAGTCAAATCAAGGATGTCCGGAATAAAGAGTCAGGTGCCTTCCTGGAGAACCCGCAGTGTTTCAAAGACATTTTTGTGAAGTTGTATCAAGCCCTATATCTAGAATCATTGTCTTCATCTCAGGCTAAAATAAGGGATTTCTGGAGAAGGGGAGCTTAGACACTCTTATCATGGAAGTGTAAGCTGAGCACATTAAGATTTGTCCAGTAGAATCAATCAGAGAGGAAATTACACTATTACTACCTCCAAAAGCCCAGGAGTGAAGACATGATTATGAGAGAATTGTATAAAATGTATAAATATCTTTTGGCCGCTCAGTTGAAATTGGTAAATAAAATAGAATAGACTTATTCAAAGTAGGAGGAGAGCCTTTTACAATCTTTCTAAAAGGGAAGGCTGATGCCCTTATTTAAACCAGGAAAAGATTCAGATCTTATAGGCCGATAACACAACTTAATGTGCATACAAGATATTCATGAAAACATATGTTATATGTTTAGGCACACTGATTCAATTCATAATTAAATAAGATCTAACCAGGCAGGTTTTACGCCTAATAGATAATTGCAGGCAAATGTTCATGATTTTGGGATAATAATAATAATCCACATTTTGTAAAGCGCGAACAATCACCCATAAGGGTCTCTAGGCGCTGGGGCCGTCAGGAAGATTAAGCAAGCTATTGCTCAGAGTCACATGGTGCTGGGCTAATCTGCCTCCGGCGCCAGGGATCGAAGCGTGATCCCCAGATTCCGGAGTCAGTCGCCCTGGCCGCGGCGACACACCTCTTCCATTGGATACACTGGGTTATGCGGAAGTCTCTGGTTTGGCCCTAACATGCCTGCCAGGCCGGCGTAGCTCAGATTACTGCCCATTCTCTTTACCGTGTTTGAGGGTCTGGTCATTTTTTTTCCAACCTGTAAAAGCACAAACTTGTAGAATTAGTGGGATCACAATAAAGGAAAAGGAGTTGGAGGATAGGGAGGTAGGCTTTTTCCTCCTATTGTAATATATCTGTCAAATAAGGAACCAAAAAGGATCCTGATAAAGCCTACCTGGAAAAAGATAGGTGCTCCATAATTAATAGAGTCCTACACTAGAAAAAACACTTGTTTTTCTAGAGTCCCCTCACTCACCTAGGGTTGCCCCAGGGTGACATGCTTCATCATAGGGGTCCTCCCAGGCATCTACTGCCTGGGGCGTGCTGCAACTTGGCGAAATACGCAGGAGCACTTTATATTTTCAACTATGTGTAGTGATGTGTTGTGCTGTGCTGTGTGGAGTGAAAAAAGAAAAACAATCAAAATTACCTGGATAGTGAACCCTAATTTTATTCTGCTCCTATCCGGTAAATGTACATTAAAATGGGGCTAGTAATAGAGTACAGTAACGTTATGTGTGCCTGTCCCTAATTACTTGGTCGACATGTTTCGTGGTTACCCCAACCACTTCCTCAGGACCGCACAAGGACCAGCCTTGAGTGTACCACTCCGAGTTTTTACAGACAAACTACTAATTTGTACTGTTTTTAACCAATTTGGTTTGTTAAATACATACGATACCCATGTTACCAGGATTTCTTAGCAGTATTGGGTCGTAGTTTCTGTATGAAAATATAATGACACATAAGGATTAGTTGCACTCCCAAAGTCCACAAATTAATGTGGACTAGGGACCATAATCACTTTACATTTCTTTTACGTGTCTAAAAATTCTTATATTTCTCAGAAAATAAAGGTGCATATTTAATAAGTGCTTAAGTGAATCAAGTGCAAACACATAGACATATACACACATATACACAGAACACAAGGCTGCGGTAGATTGCACGGGTAAAACCTACTTTTCAGGAGGTATAATTCTACTCCATGGTGTTGCTGGGGCAGGGAGGCTCTAGATATCTAGAACATGATTTAAGGAAGTAAGTTAAGCACAAGTAGATCTTTCTATTCAATGCGTGAGACTAAATCATAGAGATTCGTCTCGGTATTTTTCGCCAACTTACTTGTCTAGATTGCACCATCAGCTTTTACACCTAGTAGCTCCCAGGAACACCGCATATTGTTGTGATTCCATCGGTGCTCGCTTTTAAATGTTTCTACTGGCGGGAAAATTGGTGAACGATTCACAGGTGTGGATACCCGAGTGGTTTTGGGCGCCATCTTACAGTGGTGAATCGATACGTATTTTTGTTATATTTAGGACAGAATGAAGCTTAGATATTGCCATTCAGCTAAGAAGCTAGCATATAGTTCTTAAACAAGGAAATTGTACTGTGATTTAAGATCATCGCGGTTGTACATGACCCAAAAACCGAGGTTGTACTTATCAACCAAGCTCAAGTGAAAAGATGATTATTCATCCGTATCGTTTTTTAGGCGCCATCTTGGAGTGGTGAATGAATCATTCTTTTAGATGGCAAATAGGACTCAACACATGATAAAACTCGTAAATGTGAACTTCATTCGAGGTTGAGTTTATTTTACCCTCAATGCTGCTAGTAAAAGTGTTGGATATATAATTCTTGTGCTGACTAGGTATAATGTGAGACAGAAGTTGTACTTGTCAGCCATGTGGTTTTTTTAGGGTGCCATCTTGGAGTGGTGAATAAGTCATTCTTTTAATGGCATATATCACCCAACACACGATAATATTCGTCAATGCAAACTTAATCTCAGTATGAGTTTTTTAGAATATTACTGATAAGCGTGTTACATATATTCTTCTTGTATTAAAGGGTGGAATATGTGACATGTATTGTTCTCGTTTTTCAAGTGAAGGTATTTTAACAAAGGATATGAACGTCTCTTTAAAGTTGCAATGATGACCACATTTATATATTGATGGGTTTTTTTACTTATTCATACAAGGGTTTGTTGTTAGCGTTGATGATTAGGTTGCTTATTCAAGAATTTTACAGAGATGGTTTACTCATATTTTAGCCATTCATATGTTTTTCAACAGGTGGTCTTACGCATTGGTTCAATGCATTCCATGGGATATTGTCATTGAGGCCTTTGGTATCCGTATGTAGTTTGTACACCCATCTTTGTTCTTTTACCAATATCAACCTTCACCTTTTGGAGTTCCACCTTTCTATTATGGCCCTACGATGGGACCTCATCAATTCCAACCACAACCCTTTCCTTTCTGGAATCCAGGGTTCCAGAATGAAGGACAAAATCAAAGAGGGCCTTTTTTAGGCCGGGGCAGAGGACAACAAAGAGGACGTCACAAAGGAAAGAACAACGTACAATGGGCACAACCCCTAACATCAACACGAATGAACACCAGGAGCATGGGCCTCCCCGATCAGCAAACATCTTGAACAATGAACAATCCGCAAGCATCGTTGTCAACCTATCTAAAAGAACCTTATCCACAGTTGAGACACAAGTCCTGGAAAAAGGTCTAGGTTATGTACCTACTCCTACGCTGGATAAATTTGCACTTATTTGCGAAATGAACGAATTCATAAGAAAATTAAAATTGGAAGTATTTTTTCAAGATAAAACATCCAAAGATTCTCAAAGAGGAGACACAGGCCTACATAAAAAATCTACATTCACGCCTCTACCTGCAATGCTACCAGTAGAACTTTTGGCGTTTGAAAAGGCTGTCCTGAGAGAACTCGACGACCTGGACCCCACAACATCCAGAGTATTCCATAATACTACCAAAAATGAACAAGAAGCAACAAGAACATTAGCCAATGACATTTCAATCACCATAAAACCCACGGATAAAGGCGGAGGAGTAGTGATACAGGACTCAGAGGCATATAGAAATGAATGTCTAAGATTACTGACTGAAGACTGCAATTACAAAAGAATTGAGATTGACCCTACCGAAAGGTTACGTGTTAACATCACAAGCATGGTTGAGGAAGCTTTGATCCATGACTGGATAACCCCAAAAGAGGGAGCATTTTTGATCAATAAAAACCCAGTAATTCCGTATTTTTATACTATACCGAAAATACACAAATCATTACAGAATCCTCCCGGACGCCCGATTGTATCGGGTATTGGTTCAATTTTAGAACCACTATCCAAATTTGCCGATGCCTTTTTACGTCCTATTGTACAAGCAACAAGTACTTATCTCAAAGATACCAAATCAACCCTGGTATTACTGAAGGAATTGGATTTTGATCCAACCACAAACATTCTTGTTTCCCTCGATGTGGAAAGTTTATATACGAGTCTTCCGCACAATGAAACCATGAGTATACTGGAAGATACTCTATACCAGAGTATGTGGCCATATAAGACACCACAACATTTTGTACTGGATTGTTGTAAATTGGCCTTACAAGAAAACTTCTTCAGGTTTGAACATCTTATGTTCAAACAACAACACGGTACCAGCATGGGAAGCACTTTTGCTCCAAGTGTGGCTGGCCTCTACGTTCACCATCTGGAAACCAATGAGATCCTAAATGCCGTCAACCCCCATCGAAGTAAGATACAAGGATGGTGGAGATACATCGACGATATACTCATGATATGGAAAGGAAATGAAAATGAAGCACTGGATTTCCTCATGTGACTTAATGAACAAGATTGTTTTTTAAAATTTACACATACCATGAGTAGATCAGAACTAGTATTCCTTGACCTCAATATTCACGTTTCCAGTGAAGGTTTGCGGACAACCACCCATTTTAAATCTACTGCAAAGAATTGCCTCCTCAGATATGACAGTTTTCACCCCAGACATTTGAAAGCCAATTTACCTTATGGACAATTCCTAAGGCTGAGAAGGAACTGTTCAGAGAAATCCTATTATGTTGAACAAGCAAAAGATCTGTCATTGAAGCTACAGCAAAGAAGATATCCAAGATCTATTATAAGACAAGCACAAAAGAGGGCAGGCAACAATAACAGAGAAGCATTGTTGGAGACATATGAAAAAGAAATATCGGAACAACCTAAACGTCCCATTTGCATAACAACGTACAACACAATGTCGGACCAAGTAACAAAAGTGGTGAAGAAACACTAGTCCACCCTCAACAGCAGTGGTCTTAACATACCTTTACCAATGTTTTCACATAAAAGGAGTAAAAACCTGAAGGATATTCTGGTACATACACGCCCAATGACACAACAAATCAGCCAGCAGATAAGCAATCTCCCTGAAGGCCACCATCCATGTGGTAATTGCAGTGTATGCCATTTAACCAAGAAAACCACGAGATTCACTTTCAATACAGGGGCAACCTGGGACCTTAGAACTTTTACAAACTGTCAAACCACTGGAACAGTATATTTAATCACTTGTCCATGTAACCTCCACTACGTGGGAATGACCACCAGGAAAACCACAACCAGAATTAGTGAACATCGCAGCACCATCCGATGTCTGAGGTCTAGCACAAGAATGACTAATCCTTTCTTAGAGAAAAAACATTCTCCTAATGATATGCAATGGATCATTATTGAAAAAATAAGATCTGGTGATAATCTTGAGCAACGTCTACATGTAAAAGAACAAAGATGGGTGTACAAACTACATACGGATACCCAAGGCCTCAATGACAATATCCCTTGGAATGCATTGAACCAATGAGTAAGACCACCTGTTGAAAAACATATGAATGGCTAAAATATGAGTAAACCATCTCTGTAAAATTCTTGAATAAGGAACCTAATCATCAACGCTAACAACAAACCCTTGTATGAATAAGTAAAAAAAACCATCAATATATAAATTTGGTCATCATTGCAACTTTAAAGAGACGTTCAAATCCTTTGTTAAAATACCTTCACTTGAAAAACGAGAACAATACATGTCACATATTCCACCCTTTAATACAAGAAGAATATATGTAACACGCTTATCAGTAATATTCTAAAAAACTCATACTGAGATTAAGTTTGCATTGACGAATATTATCGTGTGTTGGGTGATATATGCCATTAAAAGAATGACTTATTCACCACTCCAAGATGGCACCCTAAAAAAACCACATGGCTGACAAGTACAACTTCTGTCTCACATTATACCTAGTCAGCACAAGAATTATATATCCAACACTTTTACTAGCAGCATTGAGGGTAAAATAAACTCAACCTCGAATGAAGTTCACATTTACGAGTTTTATCATGTGTTGAGTCCTATTTGCCATCTAAAAGAATGATTCATTCACCACTCCAAGATGGCGCCTAAAAAACGATACGGATGAATAATCATCTTTTCACTTGAGCTTGGTTGATAAGTACAACCTCGGTTTTTGGGTCATGTACAACCGCGATGATCTTAAATCACAGTACAATTTCCTTGTTTAAGAACTATATGCTAGCTTCTTAGCTGAATGGCAATATCTAAGCTTCATTCTGTCCTAAATATAACAAAAATACGTATCGATTCACCACTGTAAGATGGCGCCCAAAACCACTCGGGCATCCACACCTGTGAATCGTTCACCAATTTTCCCGCCAGTAGAAACATTTAAAAGCGAGCACCGATGGAATCACAACAATATGCGGTGTTCCTGGGAGCTACTAGGTGTAAAAGCTGATGGTGCAATCTAGACAAGTAAGTTGGCGAAAAATACCGAGACGAATCTCTATGATTTAGTCTCACGCATTGAATAGAAAGATCTACTTGTGCTTAACTTACTTCCTTAAATCATGTTCTAGATATCTAGAGCCTCCCTGCCCCAGCAACACCATGGAGTAGAATTATACCTCCTGAAAAGTAGGTTTTACCCGTGCAATCTACCGCAGCCTTGTGTTCTGTGTATATGTGTGTATATGTCTATGTGTTTGCACTTGATTCACTTAAGCACTTATTAAATATGCACCTTTATTTTCTGAGAAATATAAGAATTTTTAGACACGTAAAAGAAATGTAAAGTGCTTATGGTCCCTAGTCCACATTAATTTGTGGACTTTGGGAGTGCAACTAATCCTTATGTATCATTATATTTTCATACAGAAACTACGACCCAATACTGCTAAGAAATCCTGGTAACATGGGTATCGTATGTATTTAACAAACCAAATTGGTTAAAAACAGTACAAATTAGTAGTTTGTCTGTAAAAACTCGGAGTGGTACACGCAAGGCTGGTCCTTGTGCGGTCCTGAGGAAGTGGTTGGGATAACCACGAAACATGTCGACCAAGTAATTAGGGACAGGCACACATAACGTTACTGTACTCTATTACTAGCCCCATTTTAATGTACATTTACCGGATAGGAGCAGAATAAAATTAGGGTTCACTATCCAGGTAATTTTGATTGTTTTTCTTTTTTCACTCCACACAGCACAGCACAACACATCACTACACATAGTTGAAAATATAAAGTGCTCCTGCGTATTTCGCCAAGTTGCAGCACGCCCCAGGCAGTAGATGCCTGGGAGGACCCCTATGATGAAGCATGTCACCCTGGGGCAACCCTAGGTGAGTGAGGGGACTCTAGAAAAACAAGTGTTTTTCTAGTGTAGGACTCTATTAATTATGGAGCACCTATCTTTTTCCAGGTAGGCTTTATCAGGATCCTTTTTGGTTCCTTATTTGACAGAATTAGTGGGATCAACATAGCCATTTCGTCACCCGGGTATGACAATAAGAGTTGTGACACTAGAACGTGGCATATTTTTAGGGGTGACAGCTTGCATATCTCAGCGCCCCAGGCTTCCAAGAAGTTCCAAGTTGACCCAAAGAAGGACCCATAGAAAGAAATTGCTTAGGACTCTTTGGTGTAGTCCCTATTGTTAGGGAGGTAAAGAGACATTGGATATTGTGTCTTGGGCTCCGAATGGACTACGACCTTCTGGTTTTCCCTATGTACCTTATCTTGGGGTATTATTTTACTTACCTGCTTTTGAAGTCCTTTTTGTTAGAAAGCTAAGAAATGACTGTACAATGAAGTTATTGATTTATGCATAATGTGTCACATTGAATCTGATGCTCCAAGCCCTCCCACTTCCAGAATTAAACCTCTACTGCTTGCCCTTGCTAGCTTGAGGGCATCGCTTGGATATCCAGTTTTAAGTGCAACATCATTGAGACCCAGGGACACCACTGGCAAACAACTGTACACCCAAAGGATAAGGTCCAGGACCTTCGAGGATCCCAAGAAGAGGGACCACAAGCGACAAGTTTTCAGTTTGAAGTACATTTTTGTACAATAATGTATACAGTTAAAAGAGCCTTACAACCTCCTGCCCTAGGGTCTGTAGGAATAATCAGCCATTAAACAACTGATGATAAACAGGATGTTTAACTGGACAGAGATAGCAGAAGAGATGAGCAGACAGACTGGTCTAAGGCAGGGTTATCGACTTAAAGAAAAATCTTAACTAGGACAGCAAATTTAGCAAGGGGTCCAAAGTTATAGAATGTGGTTCCTCATCAGCCATATCCGAATAGGGCTTAGAAGTTGTGCTGCCACAGGGAATATTTTTTAACATGATGATATTTCTTGACTTCTTGTTGCAGAAGCTCCAGGACATATCGCGTTGTTCTGGGGAAACACAACCTGAAGATGGAGGAACATGGAGTGATCACAGTTGGCACCGCCAAACTCATCGTTCATGAAAAGTGGACCTCTTTCCCCATTGTGTATGTTCTGCTATACCTAACTTACGTGAGGCTTTTCCCTTCTTTTCTCACCTTTATATCAAAGCAGCAACTACTGATAGCCTTAGAGCCCACTAGCAGGCACATTGAGGGTGTGTGGAATTGTCTTGTGTGCAGGCATGTTTCCACTCATCACTGTCCGAGTATCTGCAGTTACAAAGAATCTGGTACTTGGCTGCCTTTATCACCACAAACCATTTCAGCCTTCTTCCAGCTAGGATTGTAAAAGCACTGTGACTTGCATAACACATTAAAACCATATAGAGGCAGAAAATTAACAAGTCTTAGACCCAGTGGGCGCAATGTTTTAATTAACTGTTCCCCAAAGCAAAAACCAAATTTTCAAAATTTCAGACTCATAAAAATAACAGTTACACAGCTCTGAAATCCTTAACTTGATACACATTTGTCTGTTCACAACAGCTTAAATCGCTAAACTAGGACTCAAGAAAAATAGCTTTATTTACTAACATCACTTCACAACAATAAGGAACATCATGTGTGTGCAAGAGGGTAAAGTATACAATGCAATAAAGACTGCATACCTGTGCCACTGCTGTAAGGGATGCAAAAAAGAACAAATGATGAATGGAATGCTGAAAAATATGTAACACTCACCCCCAGCACAGAGCTCTGGGACTACATCCATTGTTTTTTTGCTCACCACACTATTCCAGTTGACACCCAGCCATATACAAATCAGTCTTGACCCTACTCACCATGGGAACAGTCTAGCCCGAACTGCCAGGCCAGGTCCCCCTTGGACCGGAAACAAGCATCCGCCAGGATTGCTTGAATTCGGTGGCGAGCACAGGATCCACGTCTGGGCACACCTGTCCCACTAAGGGTGACAAATGTAAAAAGAACAAATGATAGATGGAATGCTGAACATTGTCAAACACTCATCCTAGTACAGAGATCTAGGCCTAAATCCATCATTCTTTTGCTCCGCACGCCATTCCAGTTTGGACCCAGCCATATGTTAATCAGTCTTGAACCTGCTCACCATGGGAACAGTCCAGCCCAAACTGCCAGGCCAGGTCCTCTTTGGTCAAGAAACAAGCATCTTAGGACTAGTTTTGGGGTATCAACCCTCGTCAGCCGGATAGTTCAACTCCGGTGGCATGGTGAGCATGGGACCCACGTATGGGCATACCCGTCCCACTTTGGGAGACAAATGCAAAAAGAAAAAGGTATGCCCAGATGTAGGTCACTTGCTTGCTATGCCGGATTCAAGCTTGCCTGGCTGATGAGGGGTGATAGTAGAAAACTGGTCAGAGGATGCTTGTTTCCAGTCCAGGGAGGACCTGGCCTGGCAGTTCGGGCTAGACTGTTCCCATGGGGAGCACGGTCAAGACTGTTTTGCATATAGCTGGGTCCAAACTGGGGTGGTGTGGAGAGCAAAAAAACAATGGATAAACCCCAGATCAGTGACTGGGGGTGACTGCTTGATTTGTTCAGCATTCCGTCCATCATTTGTTCTTTTTGCTTAAGCTGTTGGGAAATCATCTATTTTATTACAGTGTTTGACCCATTTTAATAATCTAGACATCTTGTACTCTAACCTTTACAGTCAATGCATCCCTGTGAACCAGCCCAGACATGTGGGAAATTTAAAGGACATGTATTTATGTTTCCAAATGGTCATAACTGTCACTCTTATAGGTCAGCTGTTAGTCTGCAAGTGCCCTGAGTAAAATAAATTGGGAGCTAGAGTGACTGACAACACTGAAGGTGCATCCTTTTCTGCCACCTGCCATTTTACATGCACCTTATCACACCCACCTCACTCCCCCTGTACCTCGCACACCCAACGCACTAAACACACATGACCACACACACGACCCTCCCTGTTCTGCATACTCCTCAACACTCTCTTCCTCACTCCCTCACTAAATACGCCACCGAAGTTTGGGATCTGCTTCACGACTGTACACAAGACCTACTCTTTCTGAACAAAATGTGGCTGACTCCCTCATCAGACCCCATCATCACCATGACAATCACCCACCAGATACAAAATTGCAAGACAGGAAAGGACAAACAGAACCAGAGGCAACATCGCCACCATCTTCAAAGAATACATCCAATGCTCAACCATTACGAAAATCACTACCAGCAACATTGAACTCCACAATCTAAGCAGCACACTCATCTACATCCCCCAGACCACAAACCATCTTTGGCAGCACCATTGTGGACTTCATTGCACCTCTGATCCTCGACTCCAGCGCCTTCATTCTCCTTGGTGATCTTAACTGCCAAATAGAGGACCTCACTGATCTCAACACAAGTATACAATCAACCTCCTCGAGTGCCTGTCCAACCTTGGACTTGTCCAGTGTGTGAAAGGCCTCATGCATGCTGCCAGACACTGACTGGACCCCTTCTTAACTACCTTCAGTGACATCCCAAAAGACAAACTCACACCCATCACATGGTCCAACCATGCTCCTGTCAACTTCCGCATGCCCATCCCACATCGCCACAGACACAACATTATCAAATCTTCATGAAGGGACTGGAACAAGAGCTCAGAAGAATCCTGGTCTTACCAAATCCTACAACACTGGCCTCAACACAGCACCAACCCCTACAAATCAATCTTCACCGTCAACACCTGGATCACCACTTGCGCAGGTACCCTCACTCCTCTCTAAGCCAACCTACCATGAGAACCAGACCACAAGCAACTTGAATGGAGATAGAGGCAAAGTCAGGACAACAGGAACAAGAGCACTTACAAATCTGTCCTCAGACCCTGCCAACAGCACCATGATAAATCCCATTATGAATCACCAAATGTTCCATGCTCACCCATCGCATTGGAAGTAGCACCAACAGCACCTCCTCTCTGGCAGCAAGTTCTACCAGCATAAACCCCTAACAGGAGTTCTGAACTGCACCCAGCTGTTCCTATTCTTCAGCAACAAGATCACCAACATCTACGACATCTTTGAGCCCCAACCAGACACTTCCAGCCTTGTAATCCTCCTGCCATCTGAACCAACATCCAGACGAATACCCTGACCAACTGGCCGAACATCCCCACTCTGGAAACTGCTACTACCATGCAGTCCGACACTCCGGAGCACCCTCAGACCCCTGCCCTCTCTACATCTTCTTCACAGGACTGGACATCATCAGTGCAGCCCTCACCCTGACCCTGAATAACTTAATCATCATAGCCACCTTACCAGACTCCTTGAAGCAAACCACAGTACACCCCCTCCTTAAGGAACTCTCAGCAGACCCGAATATGCTATCAAACTACCAGCCTATCACCCTGCTACTCTTCCCAGAAAAAGTCATGGAAAAGATGAAGCCACCCACCTCAATGACAACCACCTAATTAGACTCTACTCAATCTGAATTCAGACCCAACCATAGAACAGGGACCATCCTCATTGATGCCGCAGGCAACATACAGATGATCATTGACAGAGGTGACACCACTGCCCTCATCTTACTGGACCTATTTGCAGTCTTTGACACTGTTTTCCACCCCATCCTTTTCCAACGACTGCACGAAGCCACCATCCAAGGACCTGTGCTTTGCTCTTTCCTGGCAGGCCCAGATTTATCCTTTCTGGATTTTTGGTTCCAATTAACTCTGGAATAGGTTTTGTGGCTCAAGCATGTATCCAGGACAGACGGTGTCTCACTGTGCTGAAAAAAGGAAAGTAGAAAGCCTGGGAATTTTATTAGCAGTGATTATTAGATGTCATTACCAATGGCTTGTGGTTCACCCTCTAAAGTATCTGGATTATATGAATCCAAGCAAACAATCGGCAAGGATTCTAAAGAGGATAGAAAAATACCTCACCTCCTAAACTGAAGAATTTCTAGCCTATCTGTCAGAGATTAGTGGAGAGAGCTGTCAGCTGGCATGCATGAACAACTTTTTCCAGAAATTTGCTCCAGGGCTGGTGGAGTCAGTCTTCTGTTGACTCACAGGGCTATATGGTGGCAAGGTCTCAAACACATTTGTCCCTTTAGTAGTTCTATTCTGCGGTTGGAGGGTGCAAAAGGTTCTGTGACAAAGGAAGCTGTTCCCTGTCTGTGGGAACTCCACCTATTCTTTTGGTACTGGACATTTCTAGAAGCCGCGTTTTGTGGTCCCACCAACAGCTGAATGATTTGAGGACTTTTTGCACTGTAGGAGTTCACATGAATGGGTAGAACACTTTGGGCCTCATTTATGAGTCTCTTACACTGCCATTGCATCATTTTTTGTATTTCTGCGGCGGCATAAAAAATGCCCACACTTCGCCATATTTACAAAGTGACGCATCTAGGCAGATGCGTTACTTTATAAATTCCGACAGGTATAATATATAGAGGGAGAGTGTTGCGACACAGAAAAGTCTCGCATAAGTGGCGCTGTGAAATCTATGAGATTTCACTGCATCACTTCTACGACATCACTGCGTCATTTCCTTGCACCTTCTTGGCATAAGGGGTGACGCAGGCCTTTTCACAAGGGACTTGAACCATATGAAATGGCACATTGCTGGAGTTGCATCAGTTTCCAGCAATGTGTCATTTTTGCGCCATCAGATACGTCAAGATTCCTGATGTATCTGTAAATCCTTGAGACATGGAGTGCCGTACAGTAAATACAGCGCATCCATGGTGTCACAAGGACGGCGCACTGAAACGTGTTACATCACTGTTTCACCCCAGCGATGCAACACTTTTCATAAATAATGCCCTCAGTACTTTGGGGGAAAAAAACCCTTGGTGCCTGTGTTTTCCTGCCCACGTGTTTTAATTCTATTGCTGCCACTCTGTTTGTTGTCTTCTCCGTGAGGGAAGGGACAGTTGAAGATTTGGTGATCGTGGGTGAGGCTAATAAAGTGGAAGCTATTTACTCTGACCAGATGTGTTGAGCCCTAGGTTTCTTCAATGACCTGGAACAGTCTTTTAGCTCTCCCCGAAAAAGCACACTAGAGCTCTGCAGACTAAACGTAGCCACTTGTGCCTGCTCTCATATTTGGGGCAGAAAGTCTGAGGTTATTGCGAGATTGCTTCATCATCGTATATGACATTGTCAGCCAACATTGGACAAAGCCTTCAGAATTGCACCACTGAAGATATTGTTCATCCAGACTTTTTCAAGCAAGATGGAAAATAGTGCACCCAGAGTAGCCACTAACTTGTATACCTCCATATTTACTTGTGGGTTGGCCACAGAAGGTGCCTAGGTCGCGTCAACTGCATTCTCTGGTTTTATTTTTGCATTTCCAATTTTTTTCTACAAATATTTTTTGTTTTCTCTATAACTGCTGAAGCATTCATTTCACTACAGTTTGTGACTTTTTGAGTTATTGTTTTTTTTTAAATCTTTTTCATTTTATAGACCATTTAAGTTAATTTATTTTTCAACAACATCGCTACTTTGCTAATTATAGTGCATATACCACACTTGTGTTCTCTGAGAGAAGTGGCTTGTTCCTTGATCCACGCTGCCTGGGATTCCTCCCAGAAACCAGTTTAGCTTTGTGGGTTAGACTATTTGAGCCCATTGGGGCCTCAGCCAAGGTTCAAATAGCCCAAAAGTCTGATTCTCTGCAACGAGTACCAGTTCAATATTGCACCAATATGTGTACCACTTGACCAGTGCACAAATTACTCTTCTAACAGTCAGCCTATCTGTCCCCCATTGCAATCTATATACCCAGGGATTGTTGCACCAGCACAATCTTCATAACTCGGCCCTTGATGTGAGTAGGTAAAGCCTCAGCTAGATAGCACAGCTCAGGGATTCATCCTGTAACAATCCCCTCCCATATATTAATATACAACGACCTGTAAATTTTACGGGGATAAGAGGTGAATACACAGATTGTTCCTTATAAGGGTAGTGTCATAAAGGCGTGATGATTCCCTAACTCTGGTTTCGGTTAATGATTCAATCTTTAAAGTATGTTGAATCCATAAATGATCCAATAATTTTTTCTTGCAGTAATGACATCGCCCTGATCAAGCTGGCTGAGCCCGTAGAGTTGTCCGACAAGATTCAGCCGGCGTGCCTACCCGCAGCAGAAGTTGTGCTGCCCCATAAATTCTCCTGCTACGTCACTGGTTGGGGCCGGCTCTACAGTAAGCAAGAAGCTCTCACTGTTCTTATTCTTTGAAGAGTTTGTGTTCTTCTTACCTGCACCTTTATCGGAGTCCCTATGAGGACACGTGTGGGGCGCATCATCTCAGGCGAGTGTTAGATGTCTGAATTCAGCCCTTAGTTAGGCGTGTGGTGGTGAGTCAACTGCTTGTGGTTCTGCTGGAGCCACTGGTGGTGGCCTTCACCTGTCTATAACAGAAGATGCTGCTCACTACTCTGCAGAGTTGTCCTGGAGACACTGGTGGTGGCACTCACCTGTGATAATAGAAGATGCCGCACGCTATTCTACAGAGTTGTTCTGGAGCCACTAGTGGTGGCACTCACCTGTGATAACAGAAGATGCTGCACGCTAATCAGCAGGGTTGTCCTGGAGCCACTGGTGGTGGCATTCACCTGTGATAACAGAAGATGCTCCACGCTAATCAGCAGGGTTGTCCTTGATACACTGGTGGTGGCACTCACCTGTGATAACAGAAGATGCTGCATGCTAATCATCAGGGTTGTCCTGGAGACACTGGTGGTGGCACTCACCTGTGATAACAGAAGATGCCGCACGCTATTCTACAGAGTTTTTCTGGAGCCACTAGTGGTGGCACTCACCTGTGATAACAGAAGATGCTGCACGCTAATCAGCAGGGTTGTCCTGGAGCCACTGGTGGTGGCATTCACCTGTGATAACAGAAGATGCTCCACGCTAATCAGCAGGGTTGTCCTTGATACACTGGTGGTGGCACTCACCTGTGATAACAGAAGATGCTGCATGCTAATCATCAGGGTTGTCCTGGAGACACTGGTGGTGGCACTCACCTGTGATAACAGAAGATGCTGCACGCTAATCAGCAGGGTTGTCCTGGATACACTGGTGGTGGCACTCACCTGTGACAACAGAAGATGCTGCACGCTAATCATCAGGGTTGTCCTGGAGACACTGGTGGTGGCACTCACCTGTGATAACAGAAGATGCTGCACGCTAATCAGAAGGGTTGTCCTAGCTATTGTTAATACTCAGCATGAACGTTTGTTGACTCTGTCCAGGTTTGCTGTGAACAGGTAATTAAATAGACCCCGATGGTGGATGCCATGAGCCAAGGATTCAATACTTGCAACATTCTGACCTATTCCCTCCAATATTTCAAAACCCGATTGTTCCCTTAGTTAAACAATATTTCAACACTAACTACATTTGCTAAACTTTATACTAGCATTTACTGTATATAAATTAACCAACCAGAGTCTTTATAGATTTATAGATTATAATTAGCCAAAGTTTGGGCTTTAAACTACATTTAGTTGCTTGCTCAGTGGCTACTAACTGGTGGTGTTAAAGAAGTACTGCAGTGTTGTGGTCGGGACGTGAAGAGCTTAATAGTTTGCAAACGAGGACCATACAAGGCTTTTCCTCAGGTTTACCACTGGCTCTCTTCAGATTGCGGGATAGCTACCCATGGCAATCCCTCTATGTTGAGTGGACAACTCGTGCCCTCTCTGCACGTGCACAGGAGTCATTCTTCATCCAGGTAGTAACACAAGGCAAATACATTCTGCCACCTGAAGCAGAGCTGTTGTCATGAGGAAGACAACAAGTGGTAGATTTCATAACATGAGGGCTGCATAGGGCACCAGATTGAGATCTAAATTTTACTAAATTCTCGTCACGGCCCAAAGTGCCCAAGTCCAGCTTTTTTTTTTTTTTAGAAACCTTTATTTGACTTCAAAGAGTTACAGACATGGGCCTACAACCACTGGGGCCGGCCGCTAAGTAGTACGAGATGAGTTAGTTCATCGTTATTCAGACATGTCAATCAACAGATCCCGTTAATCCGTCCGCACCCTGAGTAAAGGCAGCAGTTGTATCCGAATCCCAATATAAAAACAGTTTCAGCTTTTAATTTAAAACTTACAAACATTTCACACGAACAAGGCAATAAGAATGATAAATATCAGTACGTGCTCCCCGGGGTAGGAAAGTCCCCTCCACATAGCAATCATGAATGGTCTGCGACAGAGGAGGGGGGGGGGCCCCGGGAGTGGAGATAAAGTCAAACTGTAACATACTCATAACAGAGCGAATTAGGAATGCTCAGCTAGGGGGACAAAGGAACATCCAATACTATCGCCAGAGGAGGGGCGCAGATGTCTCCGCGATAGGAATTCCACGGACCCCACACCTTAGACCATTTCCTGGGCTTGCCTCTCGCCACATACACCGTCTTTTCTCTAAACATGCACCAGTCCATATTCTCCTTCCATACCGAGATCGTGGGGGACCTCTGAGAACCCCATAACTGTGCGATGTCGCGTTTAGCCACCATATTCCCCAAAGTCGCCCACTGCGTCTGTGCCACATCATAATCATTTGGCTCCCACACGTTCAGCAGACACCTTCTAGCTTCTGGTAACAAAGCAACGCGTGTGACCTCTTCCATTACCGCATGCACCCGACTCCAGAAGTGAGCCACTTCAGGACATTCCCATATGACGTGAAGGAAAGTACCCAGCAAACCACAGCCACGCTTACACAGACCATCCACGGAGAAACCCATGCGCATCAGGCGGGGTCCGGTGACATACACTATGGAGTATCTTCAATTGTACGAGCCGAAGGCGAGCCGGAATCGCCACCTCCCTCGGGTGGGTCAGCAGGTCAGCCCGGTCGTTTATAAGCTTTTTATAAATCAAGGAGATTGTGCTGTCAGGCACATAGCCATCTAGCACCCTGTCCTCCAATGGGGAGTGTTCCGGGATAACAGTAGCATCAGGAAAAACCGAACACAACGCATGGCGGACCTGAGCATATCGGAAATACTCCCGACCCAAAAATCACTCACCTTACAGATGCCGATCATATCCCATTTCTCAAATCCTTTTGTTTTCCACAAACAGCCCAGCCTTTCTGAGGCGTACAGCGGGGTCGCTCGAGTCAGGCGATCCTTCCATCCCATCGCAGCGTTCGCAGCATGCCACACACGCACAGCTATCTTTGTTGGGCCTGTCAACTGCACACCGGGAGACTTCGAATAAAGTGCCCTATTATAATCCCCACCAGGCAATAACATTTTGTCCATCGCAAACGCCGGGTTTAGAGCCGGTCCGTACATCCCGTGATTCACCGCCGCCAGTTGGGACGCCCAATAGTATCACTTGATATCGGGGAGTGCAATACCCCCATCATACCAAGGGAGTGTCAATTTTGCGAGAGCGATTCGCGATCGCCCGTCCCAGAACAATTGCCTCTGCAAACTCTCCACCTCACGAAAATAGCGGGCCGGTATAACGTCAAGCGTGTTTTGTAGGGCATACAGGAATCGTGGTAGTGACATCATTTTAAACAACACCGCACGTCCGAGCGGCGAAAGCGGAAGCTTTCGCCAACCCAAAACGTCGGCCTTTAGTCGCTGAAGTGGGGGGAGCAAGTTCCGCTCATAACGGGCCACCGGGTCTAATGGTATGAAGATTCCCAAATATTTAAAACCCGATTGCGAAATCTGGATAGGGCAGTCACGCGGGAGGAGAGGAGCATCGCCCGAAAGAACGTAGACGCATGACTTAGTCCAATTAATGACCAAGCCGGAGTTACGACCAAATGCATTTAGAACATCGACTAATACAAGCAGAGACTGCCGGGGAGATGTGAGGTACAGGAGAATGTCATCCGCATAAAGAGAGATGCGGTCCTCAAATTCGGGCGTCCATCGAATGCCCCGCAAGAGGGCTCCCACCGGAGCCAAGCAGCCAAAGGCTCCAAGGCAAGTGCGAAGAGAAGAGGCGACAGCGGACAACCCTGTTGCGTGCCTCTTCCCAACACAAAGGGTGTCGATACTCTACCATTCACCACCACCTGAGCCAATGGTTCATCATACAACAACTTCATCCAACCGATAAACCCGGGGCCAAAACCAAATTTCGCGAGTGCCGCCCAAAGATACGGCCATTCTAGGGTGTCGAACGCCATTGTTGCATCCAGAGATGCCAAAATGGCCGGCTCACGGATGTGCGCCACTCTGGCGAGCACTCCATGGAGACGCCTCAGGTTCAGAGCCGTGTTACGGTGGGGTATGAAACCAGACTGATCCGGATGGATCAAGTCGCCAACAACCCTAATCAAACGATTAGCTAGAACCTTAGCTAGTATTTTAGGCTCCGCATTCAAAAGTGAGATAGGTCTATACGAGATACATCGATCCCGCGACTTCCCCTCCTTGTGAATCACAACGATTGTGGCAAGACGCTGATCATAGGAGAGGGAGCCCATTTCTCGTGCTTCAAGGAACATTGCACGTAGATGAGGCGCCATCTTGTCCGGACGCAGTTTATACAGTTCGATGGGAAGGCCATTAGGACCCATGGCCTTGCCGGAAGCGACCGAGCGAATAGCCAAAGCAATCTCATCAGGCGACAACGTCGCGTCCCATCAGGATCCTATCCTCCTCTGACAAAGACGGCAACGCAATGTCTCTCAGCAGTAGATGAGAGTCATCCTCGGAGCGATCCGAGACTGGAGTATATACGTCGCGGAAATAATCTGCGAAACATTCAACAATTTCCACAGGGTCAGTCACACGCGCGCCATCCGCTCTCTCAATGACTGGTACCACTCGACTCGCTCTCTCTTTCTTGTCCAACCATGCAATCAACTTTCCAGCCTTATCCCCCACATCGTATAGGCGCCCTTGTTGCTCCCTGCTCATCACCTTGGCAGCATCGGTGACCAACGCTCTATAGTCAAGCTGCTTGAGACTGAGAGTGTGCAACTTATCATTCGTAACACCCAGCTCCAGGTCTCCTTCCAACTCAGCTATTTCATTCTCAAGGCGAACCACCTCCTCAGTCTTGCTTTTCTTGGTGTGGGAAATTAGGGAAAGGGCTTGCCCACGGATCACCGTTTTGAAGGCTTCCCACAATGAGACAGCGGATGATACTGACCCCACATTTTCATTAAAGTAATGTTCAAGAGATTTAACCAGTTCCGCCCGGATTTTAGGATTACGCATGTGCCAAGGGTTAATTGGCGCCACCCTCCCCTCAGCCCCGGGGGCGATCTCCATGTGCAACAGTAGTGGGGAGTGGTCAGAGATACCCCGGGCCAGATGTCTCACTTCCCTAACCATCCCCGCTTGGGCCGCCGGCATAAGGAGATAGTCAAGTCTCGATAGACTTCCATGAGCCCCTGAGTGGAAAGTGTATTGCGCCTGTGTCGGGTGCAGTAATCTCCAGAAGTCTATAAGTCCGAGGGTATCTATAAACCCACTCAGCCAGGTCTGCGCCCCAGGGAGATCCCTGGGAGGGTGACGATCCGCCCTACCAGATACGACAGAATTAAAATCGCCCCCCAGCACCAGAACCCCCCCGGAAGTCCCAGGACCATGCGCCCCAAATCAGCGAATGTTACAGTCTGCAATCCTGGTGGGACATACACAGAAACCAGCGAGACAGTTCTGCCCTCCCACCGCCCTACGAGTGCAGCATACCGCCCTCTATCATCATGGATTATATCGTCCACCTCCAGCGGGAGAGAGGCTCTAACCAAGATACCCACCCCCCTCGAGCCAGAAGTGAAGCTGGAGTGAGCAGCGAGACGATATCCCCGCCTATTCATAGCATGACAAGAATTCCCAATTAGATGCGTTCCCTGCAGAAAGACAATGTCTGGTGAGAGCCGTTTCAAAAACTGCAGCACTACCCCACGTTTAATCCTGTCCCCCAATCCATTCACATTCCATGAGATTACTCTCAATCCCCTACCCCCCCATCCCAACCCGCGCACAACCCCCTCCCCCCAGAGAACACGACCCCAACCACCAGTTATATAGCGTTACGTTGCCTTGTAAAACATTCAAACATTCCCCAACCCCCCCTTCTCACCAACATTCCCGTTACAACTCCCCCCTCCCTGCACCCCTGCGTGAGCCCATGCAGCCCCCCCAACTTGCAGTGTGCCTGTCGCCCTACCATTGACTAATCTACGAAAAGAAACCCCAGAGGAGGAAAGAGCCTCACTAAGCACCCCACAAACCCCGGGCATGTAAGAATAAGGCACTGAATAAAAACATCAAACCAAGACATTGAGGTGTCATCACAATGTTCAGTCACCGGGAGCCTCCTGCCCCGTCGAGCCCCCTCCATTCTCCTCAGTCTGTTCCTCTCGATTGCGTCGCAGGGGCAAAGTATCAAGCCAATCTCCAACCACCTCCGGCCGATCGAAGAAGTGTGACCGATCCTCAAACTCAACACGCAACCTGGCCGGGAAGAGCATCGCATATTTCAGCTCCATATCCCTCAGGCGCCGTTTAACACCCATGAATCCCTGTCTCTGTTTTTGGACCGATTGTGTGAAGTCCGGGTAGAAACTTATATTAGTGTTCTCAAACTTCGTCGGCCCACTCACCCTCGAGGCCTGCAGGATAGCGTGCCTGTCCCTGAAATTGAAAATTCTGGCAATAATAGGCCGTGGGGGAGCGCCCACTTTCGCCTTACCACCTGGAACTCTATGGGCCCGCTCGACCGCGAACTCTATGGGCCAGCACCAAGGACTTGAAATTTACCCTCTTTCGTACTGAAAGACTTGATTTTGCAGTGCAGATTCTGCTTTTCCTCTTCATGTCTGCAATAAACATGTAAGAGCAACAAATCAAAGATTTCACTGCTTTTTGGAAAAGTTGATGGCGTGACAATGTATTATAAAGAATAAACCACCCTCTGCCACACATTAAAAGGATATTCAAGACACCTTAGAGTTCCATGACTCAATACCTTCAGCCCTGTCCCTCAGGATGGTTGTGGAATTGCTTGGTGACTTGCAAAATTCTTATAATGTATGGCAGGAAGTACTTTATCCCATATAATATTGCATTCATCAGACTGATACTTAACAATAAAGTGTGCCTAGTCACCTGATTTTCCAAATAATTGATGATGATGATGAAGAATTATGGCCCATGTTGTTTCTTCCTAGCTATTATTATATTATTTGACTGTAATTTATGTGGGCTCACAAGGGGAAATATGGAAATTTCAACCAGAACGTGAAGCCAATGCTCGGGTACTTCTGCACCTCCCTATCAGGTAGGGGTAGAACGAAGGAGGGCAGTAAGATGTTGCATCAACCACAAGGAAGCCTCTAAGCATCATGTCACTTAGACTAGTGAGCCAGACAGAACAAACATACAGATATACCATGGATTTCCTCTGAAAAATCTATACTTCTACAGGAAAAGTATAGCATGCCTTTATCCAGGATTTAGCTTAGAACCAAAAGCCTGTGAGATTGTTTTGAACAGTGAATATCAATTTGTTGATACGTAAGCTTTCTATGTTCTCTGCTTCAGCTAATGGCCCTATTGCTGACAACCTGCAGCAAGCCCTGTTGCCAGTAGTCAATCACGTCACCTGTTCTCGTGCAGACTGGTGGGGATCCAGCGTGAGGAAGACTATGGTCTGTGCCGGAGGGGATGGCATTGTTTCTGGCTGCAATGTAAGTTTCTTTAGTGCTATTGCCTGTCTCAACTTGCCTTTGTGAGGAGTTATGGGTTTGTCATATGAGATTCTGCCACACAACAAGACTGCTTTGTGATAAAATGGCATACTACCCATGCTTTATTTTCCTCATGTCTAAAAATTGTGAGTGATTATAAACGAGCACACTTTTTGTTTCCCTTGCATAACAAACTCTAAAAATTGGACTTTGACATATCATGTATAGAATATGATAACTTTCATTTTGACAGAAGTTTCAGCAGAATACTACTGATGTTTATAGGAATCAGTGTCATTTGCAACTAGTTTATTTTAGTGTATGGTTTGACATATATAGATCTATTCGCAACGTATCTGTACCATTCCCTGTTCTGAATCCTTGTATGTAGGCTATGCGGTTATTTTAATATGGTCTTTTAGTGACAATAAAGACTCATACATATGTTCCAGATGAAGGTGGTGAAATGAAATGCGTTGGCCATGTTTGTGCGCCTGTGTTTAACTCATGTGTTAAAATTAATCTTGGTGATTTCTAAACCCCTGAGGTGCAGCTGCAGTTATGGCTTCGATAGTATACCATGAAGACACTCAAACACACAGTAGGTAGTTATAGTTAGGACCTAGTTCCCATGGAAATGTGTTTTTTGTTTTGCAAACAACTTTGGCCCAGTTTGACGAATCTTCACAAACTTTTCAAAATTAGTACGACGCTGCTGTGTTTAAAGTTACAGGGTGATCCATCAAGCGTGGGCTGAGAAAAAGGGGGGTCCCAAAATGCACTTTCCCCATGTTAATTCCCGTACAGATTTTCAACACGGCTACTGCACGAACCGCTAAACAGAATTACACCAAATTTGGCCGAGCGATAGCTCCTGGTCCAGAAGGCGACCTATTTGTGAATTGGTGTAAATACATATAGTGGTTTTTGAAATATTAAGGGAAAAACAAATTTGCATATATAGGAACGTGGGTCATCCGCGGATCCTGCTCGGATTTGCAGGTCCACATGCCAACAGGAGTGCTGTGATTGACTGGCAGCAACCTGAGAGGAAAGTTGCAGCTGACATTTTGTTCATCAGGACTTGGTTCCCATCGGGGAAAATAAAATTTAAATGTAATAAAAGGAGTCAGGGAAGAGGCACCCTGAACCCATGGGACTAATGGAGGGGTCTGAGAGGATCCCCTCTTGGGCAAGAAATTATCCAAAAACCTTTTTTTATCCACACGAGGAGCCATGGATCCTCACGGATTTGGGTGGATCCGCGAATGTAGACCACCAATAAAAAAAACATACACTGACTCACAAATCCATATACCTACTCACAACACTTGCTCAGACACCCATTTCCACACCCACAAAACCTCACACATCCACTCACCCACCCTCTCAAAGACTCTCAAAACCACTCATATACCCACTCACAGACCGACACAGCTTTCCCACATCCACTCAGACACCCACTTACACACACCCACTCACAGACCTTCGAAACCACCCACACACCCACTCACAGATCCACACAGCTTACACACTCCCACTTACACACCCACAAATTCACACAGCCACTTGCAAACCACCAGTCACTCATGTGCCCACTCACAGACCTACAAAACCACTCACACACTCACACACCCACACAACCACACAACCACTCACACACCTACACAGGCAGGCACACATGCACTCACATACCCACCAGAACCATTCACACACCATTCACACACCTAGGTTGCAGGGATATTATAGTGAAAAATAGCATTAAAAAAAACTATAGAACTTCACTGAAAAAACAAAGGTTACAGGGACATCATAGTTAGGAAATAAAATGTAATAAACCTTAGAAATTCACAGATAAAACTGCCCTGGTTTGATAAAGACAGCAAGAAAGCAAAATGTGAGCTTTAAATTTGCAATCAGGAGTGAGAATAGGTTCATAATTAAGGAAGCAAAGACTAATTATAAGCATAATGTAATAGAGCATGGGAGGAAGCTAATTGGCAAGATCTTGTCAGAGCATTAAACACGAAACAACATGTCTGAAACATTTTGGTGAGCTATATTCCCATTTTCTACCCATTAATAATAGCGTTGAGGTATTGGTTGCACTGAACCTGACACTTGGTACTGGCAACATAAAATTTGGGAAAGTCCCAGGTCCTGACAAAATTCTTGGGGACCTATTTCTAGCAGAGCCCCAGATCTGTGCTCCATATATTAACACCTTATCAAATGCTATTTTGAATCCGAATTTTAAAGAAAGGCAACAAGAACAATCCTGTTATAAACCCATTAGATTCATTGGTAACTTCCAGAAAATAATTTGCAGACAGGTCTTCCCCAAACTCCAAAATTGGATGATGGCAAGAGAGGCCCCTTGCAGGCAGGTTTTAGAAGCCAGGTGAGCATTATCGACTGGTCATCCGATTCCTGCTTATTTACTGGAAAGCAGTTTACAGTGAGGACATCTTTAAGTTGCCTCTGTTGATTTAAGGTCAGCATTCAAGCTAATCTTTAGAACTAAGCTCTGGGTAGTACTTGAGCGTATAGGTGTGCCTGAAAGCATTCTGTATATAATTATTACTTTGCACACTAATGACTATGCCAAAGTTAGATGGGGAAAATACAGGGAAATAACCGATTGCATTGCAATAGATAATTTCACCAGTGCTGGATGCATATCATGCAATATCTCTAGGAGCAGCTCTCTGTGGTGCAGAAATGTGGGGTTATAATAATGTAGGGAGAAATCCAATCTCTTAGAGCACTGGTCAACATACCCCGAAGCGTTGATCTTTTACCCCTGCACATGGACATTGGTACGAAAGATACAGCTGATACAATTATTATCAGATCTATTTTATATTGGTGTAGAATGTAGTCCACCGTGGAGTTGGGCCCATATAGAATGGGTCTCCAGGAAGTGCTAACTTTGGAAAGCTTGTGTGCCTTCCCATGGCTGAAAAAAAAAAATACTTGGTTGTATATTCTCTGGCTGAATGACTTGTAGGATAACCCGAGCTCTGTTATAAGGATGTCAAGGAAACACCTCAGAGGGAGAACCGGGCCAAACGTGATGGATGCGTGGAGTGCTGCATTTAGATAGATCACAGATCACTTCCTAGATTTCATGAGTGAGCTAACATTTGAGGTAGTTTCAGATGATATCACTCCCTTTGCTGCTAAGCAACTGTACTTAAAATGCAGGCATGGAAGATTACCTGTCAGAAGTCTTAGTTGCACATGGCTAGTAAGTCCTTTTATCCCCCCTCTTGATATATGCCTAAAGTTTCTCTTGGAATGGGAAACGGTGGCACGTTTGCTCTTTTTAGTACTGCCTGTGCTCAACTTCGAGGACAGTCAATAATTCCTATATGAAGCCTGCAAGGGTGACACAATATAAGGCTGCTTTGAGGATAATCAAATCGGGTGCAAGTGTCCCTGTTGGGTTTAGTGTGGACACATTCCTCTTTCCTCATAGTACTTGAGAAAGAACTGCTGCGATAACTAGATTGTGTGGAAATGTAATTTTAAAGGCACGAGAAGATGTAAAACATGTATTACTTTTATATTGTTGCATATAGTGATGAAATTATGTTACTACGTGTTTTACTATGTTGGATGGGTCTACCCCCAAAATAAACATTTATTTATGAGGACGCTTCAAGGAGATGCAGGATTGGAAGCATCCATAGTTCTGGACACACATGAAGGTGTTGACCAAAGAGAACCATACATCAAGTGGCTGCCGACTGACAGTCCAGGTCTGAAGACCTGTGAGCTTGGCTCTAAAGGGTGAGGGTATTGTCGAGATGAGAGGTTCTGAAGGAATTCCCTGCTTACCTCTGTGGTTCTAGGAATGACCAAGTAGACCTGTGTGGTTGTGGAGTTCCCCGACCATTTTGTGAAGAGGAAAAAGCACTATGTCGGCCATCCAGCACTGCGTGAATAATGCTACTACTTCGAAAATGATTTGTAACAGGTTTTTTTAAGATGCTCCCATCAGTGAAGAAATTTGAAACTTTTCACAGTACCTGTCTCTGCCCCAGTAAATCCGGCCTGTGTAAAGCGTCTGGGTGACTGGCGGCTGATTCCCAACCAGTATTCACCTCAATGATGAGAACTATCTTTTTCTGCTTGGATGATGCTCTGGCTGATTCGTGTCTGGCACACAGCACAGAATTAGCACTTTTGTCTGCCTGAGATGAGCTTCGTCTCAACAATGGATGTTTGCTGTGTCAGCACACAGATCTTGCTTGATCTTCCATGTTCATTTGAGATGGTCCACCACATATTTCCTGCCAGGATGAGGGAAACAGGCTTTGCTGATCTAGGTTGAGTTATTTTCTTGCAAACCACACTCAATGCATTTCTCCATTTCCCGAAGTGTTACCCTGTTTTATTTTCCCTTACTGAGTTTCCCCAGTCACCTGAGCTTTCTCCATATCTGGTAAGTATCTATGAAAATCCTCAGACAAAGCTGCTCTGCCTTCATGGACTCAGGTTTTAGATGTGTGCTATTTTTTAGACTGGTAGAAAGAAACAAAAAATACACAAAAGCTGATGAGAGGAATAGTTGCAATTTGTCTAACCACTGGCAATCCCTCGGGGTAGCCCCAACCTATTGTTCTTTTGCTCACCATGCTATCTCAGTTTGGACCAAGCCATATGCAAATCAGCCTTGACCCTGCTCCTCATTGGACAGTCCAGACTGAACTGCCAAGCTAGGACCTCCCTGAACTGGACCACACACAACCTAGGACCGGCTTTGCCCTGAAAAGGGCTCATCAGCTGGGTATGGCTTGATTCCAGTAGCACAGTGAGCACTGGGTCCATGCGAGAACCTTGCCTGGAAGTTTGGGCTGGACTGTTCCTATGAGGATCAGGGTCAAGACAGATTTGCATATAGCTGTGCCTATACTGAGGTGGCATGGTGAGCAAAAGAAGGATGGGTTCAGGTGCTATTCGAGTGATTGCCAGTGGTGAGACAATTGCAAGCATTCCTCCTTTCACCTTTTGTGTGTTTGATGTACCATTGTAAGTGGCAAGGGTATGCCCAAACGTAGGTCTTATACTCGTTGCTACTGGAACAAAGCTATACCTGGCTGATGAGCCATTATCATGACAAAACAAGTCCTAGTTTGTTAGTGTTCTGGTTCGGAGAGGACCTAATTTGGCAGTTCTGGCTAGATTATGACGAGCAGAGTCCAATCTGAGGTGGCACAGTGAGCAAAAGAACGGTGAGTTGGGATGGTACCCCAAGCAATTGCTATTGGTTAGATAAATTGCAAGAATTCCTCTCATCAGCTTTTGTATGCTTAACAAGTAGCAAAGGCCAGTCAGCGCTAACACTTCAACAATGTCTTCTAGAGGGCAGGGAGTAGATCGGAAATAATGGACTAAAACTGAACACAGATTTAGATGGCGATCATTATAAAGAAGGAAGCACAGCCTTCAGTTGCCTGTCTATTGGTCTGTGAACCAGCCCCTATGGATAAGGTTTGTAACCAGTAGCGTAATACCTGATGAGCCCCTCGCAGAATGTGACGAGGGTCGCCTGACTCTCCCATATCTCACAGATATTCATTGACGTACGGCTAAATATGGAACCCTTGACATCACAGGGGCTGCAGCGGTCCATGTTAGTCTCCAGTTTGGAACCTGGGAGTTGCCTTGGACAGCAACCTCTCAATGACTTACCATGTGTCTAATGTCATTTCTTCATGCTGTTATCAGGCAGGCACACATGAAACTCCTTTATTGAAAAGGTTCCCCTGATTCCTAATTCAAGCCAGAGTAGAGAGTAAAACAGTTACTATTATTTACAGGTGTCTGCATAGATTTTTATTTATTTCTTTGAGGTTTTATATAGCGTGAACATGACCCGTTAGGGTATCAGAGCGCTTTACAGGGATAAACACGTTGCATACAGTATAGGCATAGGCAAAATACAAGGATGGGGTTAGGGAATTGACTACAGTAGGATAAAAGTCAGAGCTATCTACAATAAACAGTACAGTACCAAAATCAGCGAGCGACATGCCAGCAATAAAGCCAGGGAACAATTGATACATGGAGAGGGCCAAGCAATACAGGAGATTATGCACAGAAACATAGGCCATGAAAAGGCGGAATGCGCAATAAAGGAGTTATTGAAGGAATTTGCTCATTAGGAAGGTTTTCGCTTCCTTTTTGAAGCGCGACAAAGTAGGAATTCTTCTGATGGAGGGAGATAGCGAGTTCCAGATTCTTGGTGCGGCCCCAGAGAATGCTCGGTTATATGTTTTTACATTGCGGAAGTGGGTGGCTGGAGCACACGGTCTCTGGCGGACCAGGTGTTTCTGGTTCTCCCAGATGGATAGATAGATGAGCGCCCACGCGTCTGAATAACCACTGGGTGCCCTATAACAACCTCGTTCTGTGCTAGATCATCACATCTGCTGAAGTATGTTACTCTCACAGCAGAATGAGGGATGGACATTTCTCTATTCAGTTGTTTTGTTATGATGTTCAGACTCATTGATTCTATTAGTACAACTGTAAAATATTTTTTTTAGTTTGAACCATTACGTTCTTTATTTATTAAGTGCATTGCTATTCGTGATGGTAACTATAACACCTCACACATTTTCTCTAAGATTGGTGGTTTGGCTTTGTAGCCTATCTACTGAAAGTGAGCGAAGGAAATCTGTTTAACTCTGTGGAACAAACTGTTGATCATTGTGCAATAGATTGATTTTTCACACAAAGTCTTTGCATTTTTCCGAAGGGTTTTATTTTATGAGAAATGGTTGGGAATGGGGCACAACTGAAAAGGGTCACTAGAACCACTATTAGCTGTCGCGGGGATTCTGCTGGTAAACAGAACTATGTCTTGGGATAACAGGACGTCAGACTGTGGGTACTGAGTTTCTCTACCACATCTGTACCTGCAGGCCCAAATCAAACCAGCTAACAGTGCCTCGCCTGAACTCCTAACCTTCCCAGTGTAACAGGCAATTGTGGCAACCTAGAACATGATCCTCTAGTTCCCAAGGGAACAGTGGAAACAGGTCATCACCTTTTGTTTCTCACTCATTCATGTCCATAGTAAACAAAAGAAAGACACAAACAGGTACAGTTACAATATTTATTGAAACTATTATAGTCTTTTATGAAGCAATTATGGTGTGATTAGAATACAAATACAATTAAGCAAAGTAATCAACATTACAGGCAAACTGTATACAATGAATAGCTCTACCATGGCAAATTATATATCTGTCTAGACATATCCTCACTGTGTGAGCACATGGATATTATAGGTAATCTCTGAGATCAGCTACAGACCCCCTCCCTGGTGTAGTTAGGTGGTCGGCATCATGAGAGTAAACTCAGTTAACGCCAGGCTGCCGCATGCCTTCATTCAAAGACTGGCCTCTGTGCCAGAATTTTCCTTTCTGCTCCCCCCGAGACAAAACACAGTTCATATAATAAAACAACGTGTTGGGAAACTACTGTGTTGCGAAGCTACAGCTATGCCACTGTGTTATGTCTAGAATGTTAGGAGTTGTTGCTAAAACAAACAAAGAAAACAATGAACCAGTACACCCTCTCATTGTTTGGGAAAGCAACTTGCTGATAACAAAATGATAAAAATTGCAAGCTAAGCAAATTTAGTGCAATGCTATTGCATATAATAATTGAGAATATGAAAAACAATTATTGAAAATGGAATCGCAAATTATGAAAAAAAGGGGCCAAATTAGGTCGAGCCGGGGGGCACCCAAGATTTCTTCCAAAAGATCGATGTTTAGTGGATCCAAAACTGATTCAGTTTCTGCAGACAATGATTCCTCATTAGCCACTTTTAAAAGCTTCAAAGAGCAGACATGATCCTCGGGATCAGCTGACGCTGAGGAAGTAGCTTGCTGTCCTGCATCTGTGTTATTGGAGCCAGAGTTTGGTAATCCTGATGCTCAAGCACCCATCTCCACTGTATGGAGTGGCTCATACCATGCATCTTGAAGCAGCCGCAAGTTCATGGGAAAACTCCGAAAATGGGTCATTATAGGACTCATGAACAGGTTCATATCCACAGGGACCAGCATTTGCAGAGCCAGGCAGTACAGCTAATGAAACATGGCTTGTACGCAGGTAAACCAGGCGGGTCAGAATGACAATGATCAGTCAATTTTAGGTTCTTGGATCAAAGGGACTCCAAAGAATTGTATCATGCATTCCCGGCACAGCTGGATAACTGGTAGTTCCATCACCAGTGGGCTTCGAAACAGCACATCCATTGAAGAGTAGCAAAAATAGAACCGAATACCAAAAATTAGGAATTACACCAAAGGTATGCCCCCAAACACACTGATAATGAATATATATAGGCTGGTATTACTCCAAAGATTTTCTGAAAGGAACTGACTAAGGCAGTCCCAATAACTTTAAAAAAAAGTGTGATATACCAGTGGTATTGGACACATTAAAAATCTGGTGCACTTGCTTGAACAAGGACTGTATTTCACTGGATGTCCTTGCAACTTGCAATTCAAAGGTTTTAGAGCAGATGTTAATGCTACATCTTTTCGAAACAACAGGGCTTTGAGTCGGCTTAGCTTTTTAAAATTTACCTTCAAAGTTAGAATTGAAGGTCACAATGTACTATCAAAAGCCATATGCATCAGGGGGAAATAGTACATTATTGCAGCAGCTTACTATCTGGGATACCGATAAAATATATGGGATCCCGGTATTCATTCCGCAACAGTCCTGGTTGCTTAACAGCTCCCATTTAAGAGGACAGTAATGAGGGGGAGAATTGAAGGGGCTGGTATTCCTTTTAGAAAACAGGCCAAATTCATTACCAAAGGATCACATGCACTGTGAATGGTAACATTTACAAACGAGTGCGTGTTTGACAGAAGAGTTGTAATCCTTTCCAGTAAGGAAGACCTCTTTGTTGGCTTGTTCACAACGAGAAGAAAATGGGAGTGACCATAATTCATGAATGAAGCTTCCTCCTAAGGGTTCGTATCTACCAACAGGGAAGTGTTACATGCAAGTTGTAAACTGAAATATTGAAATTGGCAAACATATTAAGCTATTTATTAACCATTCAGTGGAGGACATCTCTGCTTTTGTGAATGGGAGTTGACCTAACTTCTCAAGATGTAACATTGTGTACACGGCACCTTTTTTTGCCCATGAGACGTTGTTTACATGTCAGGTTGAAAGGCAAGAATAGCTGCGTCATATTTAGGTAATTCCATGGCACATTGCTATTCTTAAAGGCCTGCAGTGTCCAACTAAACTGCATGATAGATGTAAGCTGACTTTGCCCATGGTACGATGAAGACATGTCAATTTGCATGATATCAATATCAGACAACATAAGGTAATTACAATTGCAAATGCAAGAAGACAGCCTATTAATAATATTATCAACAGCAAGCACTTTATCCAAATTATTTTGATCAGTTTGTCCTAAAAGTGCGGCAGCTTCCATTTGTGAAAGTTTCCAAAGTTCAGGTGAAGCACTATGAGCTAGTCAAATTTGAGCCTAAAGGTACTGATGCGGTAGAGAGACTCAGTCCCTACATTCTGACGTCCTGTTATCCCAAGGTACAGTTCTGTTTCCCAGCAGAATCCCTGTGAAATGGTGTCCAACGTGAGACCCAGAAGGGGAATCACTACACAGCTTGTCTTGATATTTCAGCCAAAAGCAAAGTTGGATTCTTGTACTCTAATGTGGCATTTTTAATTCTAAGTGTGGGCATGTGCAGTCCAGCATGGAGAATGCTAATGGTGTCACACATAACACTGGACCAGTGGTCAGCTCTAAGGACATATCTGAGTCCATCAACCTATGACCTGGTTGCCTCCGAACTTTGGTTAGGAACTTTAGTTACATTGAATCATTTGCTCAAAAGGCAGTTGGAAAAGGCTGCTAATCAGCAGTATCTTGCACCTCTTTCAACACAAAGGGTAGGTATGGTTTACAGATATCTCTACTTGATGGCTTAGTTGCTATGTAGCAAGTGTTCCCTCCCAAGATGAATTGTTAACATTTATATTATTATTAAAAGGAAGCCCTCAGACTTAATTACCGGTAAAACATTTAGCTCAGTGTTTACAAAGATGCCGGTTCACAAAAGCATTTATAAGTATTGGAAGTGGTGCTATAGGAATACTCTGTTATGTACTCTTACAAGCCTCAATGAATCATTCGGAAACATTCAACTTCCATTAGTAAGAGTGCAGAGAGGACACAGTCATTTCCAGTTATACTAATGGCATAGGAATCTATCCTAAATATCCCCATTTCAGATGTTTTCAGACCAAGGCTTGTATGATGTGTTCGTAAAAGAGTACTAAAGATATATTACCTTAGTACCCTAAAATGCCTTAGTGAATATGCCCCATGGTATGTAATAGTCCAAGAGACTTATTCTTAGGGACTTTGAGGTAAATCGTGACTAATGCAATGCTATATGAAGCTATATGAAACACAAGAAATTCCTTTCTTTTAGCCAGACCAAAAAAGATAGCATGCTTGAACTTTGAAAGTGGGTTAGGACGTATAGGGTAGAGTGTAGATATTTAAAATACACAATACAAAGTTCAAAATAACTTTATTCGATTGAATCATAAAAGTTTGCATACATACATTAAAAAAGCAAGACAGAATATACATAGGAACATTTTGTGCAAAGATTAAATGTACAGTACATCTATTTTCTTTTCCTAGGTCATATTATCCCAGCACTGATTCTGGCAGTTTGAAGAACAAGCCTCCCATCGTTCTAAAATGTATTTATACAAGATATTTTACAAAAAACTAAAATTACTCAAATTTCTATTCATACATTAAAAAAAGAACATGACTTAATACACATAGGAAAGATTTTGTGCAAAGATTAAATATACAGTACACCTAATTTCTTTTCCTAGGGTATATTATCCCAGCACAGATTCTAGGAATTTGAAGAAAAACCTCCTACCGTTCTACAACATATTTGTGCAAGATATGAAAATCCCCTGCAGATCACTAAAATGTGAATTCATTTTACAATTCATAACGTTTCCTGATTAAATGTGCAGTTCTAATGAAGTTGAGCACAGCGCTGCAGATGGCTGCAGTAGATAATGACCGCACATAATTAAAACCCTTCTGATAGGAACAGGGACGGATTTCCTTTAAAATGGGCTTGATAAAAAGTGCCCTTGGGTCTTTATAAAGTGTGCAAAACAACATAAAGTGCATTGTGCTCTGAAGGGCTAACTTATTACAGGGACAGGAGGTTAGTCTCTCACACCAACCTGCCTGATTGGGGAAAGTCACAAGAAAGTGCAATGTGCAAAGATGGAAAATGGCCATTAGGAAACGTGATTGAACATGCATTGTAAAAGACAAGTTAAATTGCTGTTAACTTGGAAACACACAATCTAGTTATCTATGATCCGGGTTAGACAAACATAATTCAGTACGAAATGCATTTTTTATAACCTGTTTCATGTTTTGTTGGATTTCCTCAGGATTGTCATAGTAATTTTCCAAGCCTATTTTATAAAAAGTATCTTTGATATAACATAGCCAAGGGAGTGACATTGCATTATCACGATTAATACAATCTCTATGGATACTCCTTGAGAACCATAAGTCCTCTGAGATCCAGATTTTCCCCCAAAAGATCAATGGGGCAATATTTATCCTATCTTTCATGTAATCCAGACCCACTTCAGAGTGACAAAATAATGTTGAAGAACTGCTAGGAATCATCAGTAACCTTTTTAAAAATGTGTTCTCTAGAATCTGGATCTGGGAACTTTTATGGTAGCCCCATACTCCTGCACCAAAAGTGGCTACTGACAGAGATTTCGATTTATATAAGGTTAACATTTCTGCTACCGGCTTATGTCTGAGTTTACCAGCAAAGCGAAAAAGCCCCTCAATTATTCTGCTGGTGCTCCTAGTCACAATTAGATTATCCCAATCTAATTTATTATTAAAAACATTCCCAGGTAAGTAAAATTTGATACCTTATCAATAACTTTTTTCCTTTACAATAAATGTTCTTGTTTTTGTCGAATTGGGACCACATACCATAATAAATGATTGACTAAAATGTACTTTTAAGTCCAATTCCATCATAAATTTGGTAAATGCGTTCAAACATTTTTGGAGGCTATTGGCTGTTAAGGACATCAACACTATCATCTGCATAAGACAACACTGGAACCCATTTACCATCTATGCTTGGGAAGTCCAGTTGCTGTTCTAAAAGGAATGAATCTAATCCATTTGTATATATTATGAATAAAAAGGGGCCAGAATGCAACCCTGGCGTACCCCCTCGGTAGAAGCACTGGGCCTAGTCTTCTCTCCTCCAGGACCAAAGCGAATAGCTACAGTGGTAGACGCATGTAGCTTACACAACAGGGTAATGAGGGGTTCTTCAAAACCCATATTTTCCATCAGTGTCCACAACTTCCCCCGGCTCACTGTGTTGAATGCAGTGGACAAGTCCATGAAGGCCAGGTGGATCGACCCCCTCCTGGCCTGCAATACACAATACATTTGACCTGACCTGAATTGAAAAGCAATACAACACTTCTTGCAAATTTCCAATGCACATATTACAGTTTTCTTTTATTGTCACAATATCTTAGTACAAGAACAAGTGGCAACATTAAATTCACCTGTTTTGTTTATGACAGGGGGATTCTGGTGGCCCTCTGAATTGCCAAGCAGATGATGGCAAATGGGAAGTTCATGGCATTGTGAGCTTTGGTTCAAGTACAGGTTGCAACACTGCTAAAAAGCCCACCGTCTTCACTCGCGTCTCAGCTTACATCGACTGGATCAATGATGTGAGTAGATACTGCTTATGTTCACGTAAACAACGTGCCATGTGGATTTCAACATTAGTACATAGTTTGTGTTGCACTCATTATGAAACTAGCGTGCAAGTTGTGCAGAATGGATGTACATTGTATTAAGCTCTTCATAATGTGTTTTCTATATCTATTCCATCCAGTACAATGTAGAATATGTAGGGTGAATAGAGTGTATCGCACATCATGCAGATTCATAAACTCATGATTATCATACAAAAGACAATGTATCTTTGCTATGGCAGAGCTAAAAATCATGCCGGCCACGCAGTGAGTTTTGTAGAGAGAAATTGTATAGGGGAACTATAGTGTTGGGACAATATTGACCCACAAAGCTTCTATTAACAATAGCACAAAAGAACCAATGATCTTCCAAGAGAACATCATGATACTTACACCACCCAGTGGATGGCAGCCATTATGGCCTGCACTAGAAAATATGGGGCAGGATACTGTTTGCGATTCAGTGTCCAAGTAGGGTGTCCTCAGTACCAGATGGATAACAATATGATGGAACGCTAGCTCCCACCTGCACCTTTTGGATTGCAACCAGACATATGCTTGCACCAGCACCACCATCCAATGACCAATCTTATTTCTGGTGATGCTTGGCTAGACTCCAACAGTGTATCATCTGGCAGTGAATGATAAGAATGGGGAAAGGCTGGGTGCATAATGAGTTTGTAAGAGGAACATTCCAATGCAAGCTGGCTTTCCTGGCCTTTTGGGTTAATGCCATGATGCTCAGCACAGGGGTAGCGGAGTAAAGTAAGTCATCTATGACAGATAAATAATGAGAGCTGGTTCTCAGCTTGCATTTGCTGTCACTTACATGCTACTGACCATTATTATTCTTCGTATGTTGGAGCTCTTTGACATGTAAGCTTAATAAACTCTGCTGAAAGTTGCCTCAAGTGTGATATATCTTCTGTTGCTACATATCAGTGTCTGGGATGTGTGCTCAGTCTGGTTTGGGCTAAGTAAGTGTCAGTTCCACTCCCAACTGCATACCTAACTAGCCTTCCAAAGCCATTGGTCAACCACTGAAGGAGACTAATAGCAGCTCTGTACACAAAGTCTTGGTACCCCTCAGGCATTGTTGCATTACAAGAAATTGTGGATTTCTAGTGTAGAGCCCTACAGCCAGTGGGTTGAATGGAAAGTACATGCTTAAGCTGCCTATCCTGCTGTGGTCAAAGCTTTGGTTCCCAACATTGCTTGTAGTCTATATTAGTGCAAAAAAGTAATAAATAAAACGAACAAGGGTTATGTTGAAAGTAAGAGTCGCTCCACAAGATATGCATGCAATTTACCAGCACCACTTACGATAAATAAATGATATTAACACTTTCCCCCCTCTCTCCTTCAACAGAAAGTTGCCTCCAACTAAAGTGAGAACATGCAGCACCCTGGTGTATCTGAATGTCATGCATCATAACGAAATAAACCTAGATGATTTGTTGCATCTTTGTGTGATGAAGAAAAACACTGAGTGTTGTTGTCATCATATGAGACATTTTCCTTCAGTCATGGAGCTGCTCACATTTGATTTTACCAGCATGGCTCAAACACTCAAACACACACACTCAAACACACACACACACACACACACTCACACACACACACGCACACACACACACACACACACACACACACGCACACACACACACACACACCCCTCCCCCCCCACCCCCCAATACTAAGCAGTAATTAACAAATGTACATAAGGCTGGAGGAAATACCTTTGATGGCATTGCATTATCACCTCTGACCACCTGAAGGGTCATGAAAACACATAAGGTAAGTCTATTGACTTGGTCAAACACATCAATAATAATCATGTGTAATGGCACTTATTACTATTCATAAAGCATATGCTCTTAGATCATTAATCACTGCCAACATTATTATATCAACAAAGCATTACAAATTAACATGCAATTATAAAAACTGCCCCTGCAGAGCATCACATTTTGATCAAACAACATGTAACCATAGACTTGGCCACTAGAGGGCATTGTACAACATGTGCCTTCCTTTAGACACATTCAGGCCACAATAACTGCTGGCATAGACTTAACCCCTAGAGGGCAATGCACTCCCAGCTATGTAGCTCCAGTCGGGGAAGTACTTGAAAAACTCTTTTGGAGACCCTACAATCTTCGGGGCAGTCATTTTAGGGAAACTCCTATGGGACTCCTTAAGGGCGCCCCAGCTGCTGTACTTTGTTGGGAGCGGCCCTGGGAACCCACCCCTGGCTGCCCCAGCCAACTTCCCACATGGTCCACACTCCTGCGTGCAGCCCCATTTGTCAGCAGTGTCATGTGTCAGCAGTCTCTTATTTCCTGCCTGCTCCTGTGGTCAGGGTGCAACCTCCAGCGGTGGCTGCCTGTTCACCACAGACATAGGGAGAGGGACGGTCCACCAGTACTGCAGGGTTGCCAGAGTTTTGGCCACTCCGCATTAGATTTGTAACACGGAGTTCCCGACAAATTCTGCTAACAGCTGCATGACAGAATTTTTTCTCATGCGTGGCTCACCAACGGTAAGTTGCCAAGCACAAGCGAAAATTGGCATCACCTAGCATGATTTTTGGGCATTAGGAGGGCACCCGGCGAGATTTTTCCAACGTGTAAAGTCGCAACCATTCACGGTGAGAAAGCTGGTCCCTTGAGTAGAAAATCTACTCAAGTGGCAGCAAAACCAGGTAGAGGTGTTGAGCCCTCTGTTGCACCCACCATGTGGTGCTGTTTGCACTGCTTTTCCAGTGCTGAGCAAGCTACCAGCACAAAGAATCAGTGCGAGCAGCTCAATGTGCCGATTTCAGCCCATTCACGGAACTACATGGAATCTCGCAGAGTTTTTCATTTAACTCTGCGGAATTCCACGGAGTGAAACTCTGCGAGCTCCACCCACCCTTTCCTTTGTGTGGGGAGGCCTTTGTTCCTGATGCTGGAGAGAAATGTAATTAACTTGGCACAGCAGGGTGCTAATCCTGAGCTGAGCCAGAGAAATATGACAACCCTTGATTACGATTGATCTGTAAAGATAGCTGAAGTTCTGCCTTTGCAAATGCCACACCCAAGGGTAAAAGTCCGGCAATCCCGATTCTCTGAGTCAGAATTGGGGATTTACTCATAAACATTGCTCATTTGTGCCATCAAGTGAACGTCAGAAGGACCTTCACCCTAAACCTGAACTGGTGATATGAAAGCATCTTAGAGGATAGGTCTTCAAAGGCACATTCTCTTAAATTCATGCCAGACTGCTTAAATATCCTCAAGAAGCATTAACCACAACTGCTTCTTAGTGGTGATGCCACTTCTGTGTATCTAGAATAGATTTGTTTCCATCTGTTTCTGACAGTTGTCAGAGACACATTCTTTTGGAAATATGATCCAGTGCTTTCAGCATAGATTTCTGACATTTTGGGATCCACATGCAATGCTAGTGTTACTCAAGGAAACCTAAAACAGGTACAGATTTTGAGAGCACTAGTGCACAAAATAGCCCAAGCAGATATTTCACCAGGTGGAAAAATGTAGATGAGGAAAAGTTATTTTGCACTTATGCATTTTTTATCTACACAAAAAAATCGGGGAAAAAGTGAAGTATGGTTGCCGAAAAAGATCGCTCAAATTATTTTTACACCATTATATGATTCACGTGGCAACCACGATATTTTGAATAGAGGAAACATCCTTCGGCTGTTCAAATCAATAACATCATTAGAAAAAGTGACAACCAAAGACATTGAATGTGTAGGTTTTCTACCAAACGCTGAAGGCAGATATCCTGCAACGTTGTTAACTGTGGCCTCTGCTTCTATAGCGGATCAAATCATGCAGGAGCGAGGAACCTTTCATAAGTGGGGGATACTAATTAGTCAACCAACGCCAAAGGTTTACCCAACACCTTTTTAAAAAGAAGAAAGTCCCCAAAAAAGGGCAAAACCAAAGAAAGACGATTTAGTCTTTTCTGTATTAAAAAATCCTCTTGGAAAAACAAGTTTCGACGATGGAAAATCTTCTAATGAAGCAAACGCAGAAAAAACAAATGGAATAAATGAAAAATGGATATTAACAGCATTACATGGTAGCGAAGAACATTGACAGAACACATCACAAGTAAAAGTAGAAGAACAGAATACGGACAGTTTAATAATAAGGATGTGGTCATGGAACATAAATGGGATATGTAAAAAGCTAAAAGATGACTAAATAGATACACTGTCAAATTCCTGTCACATTATATTATTGCAGGAAACATGGGCAATGGTTCCATTTATGTTACAAGGATACAAAGGATACTTCGAACCTGCAATCAAAAACCACAAATTCAGTCGACCATGTGGGAGGCTAGCAATATTCTTATTGATTGACCTGATAATTAAACATGAGCAGTTAGCTACGAAAAACCCTAATCTCCTTGCAGTAAAGTTGCGATACTTACCTAGTGAGGGTATTGAAACCAAAAACCATAATCTTAATTAATATTTATATATCCCACCGAAACAGAACTCAAGAAAGGACATGTGTGCTGCTCTTACTAGTTTTGTACTGGAGCAACTATTGGAAGAACCTCTTGCAGATTATATCGTAAATGGTGATTTTAACATAAACTTACTGTTATCATTTTTACGGGACGACTTTATACAGTCCCAAAACCAACAATGGGCAATCCCAGAACAAACAACGGATCCTAGAACAAATATTAAACAAAATTTAATGGGCAGAAACTTTTTGATGGATATGGAAGTATTGGGACTAAGAATATTAAATGGTAGATTTGCAATGGACATACCTCCAGCTTAGTCATTTCACTCACATAATTTTAAATCATGAATCGATTATACAATGGTATCATTATATACCTTCAACAAAGTGATTTCCTACCATCTAAGGAAAGTGCCTGATAGCGACCACAGCCAACAAATAATGAATATAAAATTGTCCTGTATGAAACACCAAAAGTATTTGACAACGCAAGGTCAGACATGTACCAGCAATTATAGGAAACTTATATGGAAATCAAACAATGCGGATGATATAAAGGAAAAAGCACAAGAGCTAGTTAAAGAGTGTTTTAAAGATAAAACCAGGAGGACTCAGGGGAGGAGCCAAGATGGCGACCGGAGCAGACGCTTGAGCGCCCGGCTCCGTCGGTCTGTGGCCTCGGACTACTATCCTGATGCCCATCCTCGCCGATTCTCGAGGTGCACCGTGTGCGAAGACGCGCTGACCGCGCTGCTGCTTTCCCGGAGTCTCAACCCGCCCGGATGCCCGAGTTCTGGGTGCTTTTGTCCTCGGCACTGAAACCCTGCGCCCTTACGGCCTTTGCCGGCCTCCTGGAAGCTCCGCAGTTACCGGACCAGCTAGCGCTAACCTGAGCCCCGCGGTCCCGATCTCGCCTCGCACCATGGATCGTTGCCGGATGAGCCCGGGGAGAGACGGCCGGACACCTTCTGCACCCTGTGCCTGACGGGCTGGAGCGGTGGGGTGGGCCCCGGTGCGGTGAGTCTCCTGCCCCGCTCTGAGGACCGAGCTGTGGGGGGCTGCTGCCCCCTTTGCCTATTGCCTAGCCAGCGGCGAGGGGGACCGGCGAGAAGATAAGCGACTGTCGGCCTTTCCTGTTGCGGCGTAGACCTGAGGGGAATTGACCACTTGCCACGACCCCCCCCCCCCTGGCCATTGCACCGTATAGCGGCAAAACATGGCGTTGAGTGCCTGCTCGCGGCTGGGGGGTGATACTCCGGTCTCGCCCGCTGCCCACTTCGCCCTCCCTCTTCCGGACACCAGCTCCACAGTGCCGTCCCGGATTGCTGCCGATGTTGGGGCCCAGCTTCCGCTGACATGCGGCTCCGTTCTGGCTGTCCTGCGGGACTTTCAACTACAGATGTGCGCTGGCCTGCAGGCGCTGAGTGAGAGGTTTGACCCCATACTGTCGGCTGCGGGCCGTGAGCGCACTGTTTGTCATCCACAGGGCGTGGGTCCTCCGGTGCTCTTGTCCTCTTGCGGGGACGCAGCGGCGGTGTATGATTGTGCTACACTGGTGCCTTCATCTAGCGCTCCCGGCGCCCAGGGTCCACCGCTCTCCACCTCAACTGCGGATACTTTGTCCCCCTGGTCATGGCTGCCTGCTTCATTGTTCCCTGCCTCATCGCGTCCGCGAGGCTATCCTGCTGAGCGATACCTAACGGCTTCGAGGGACCGTCCGCGGTGGCCCACTGCTGCCTTTTTGTGGAACTCCTGTACCTTACTTGCCAGGTTTGGATTTTATGTGGTGCAACAAGGGACCTCAATCGATGGTCGGCGGCCATTTCGTGATCCTACTTCCCCATCCTCTCACAAGCGGCCATCTTGTCTTTGTCTGCTCGGGACACGGGGCCTTCACGCAGGAGCTGGTTTAATCCCAAGCCCGCGATCGGGCCAGGGCTAGTCTGACTTCTATCGCTATGGTTTATGGACGGGCTGGCCTGGGACTGGGACTGTATGTATGTTTTGCGCGCACTTGTCGCGACTTGTATCCCTTGCTTAAACTGTGGTGCCATGGTATCTTTGCATGCCGTTTTTGGCGTAGAGGGCTCTCAGTGTGTGGGGGCCATAACTGGCTGATGGTTCGGGGCGCTCTGGTGTCTAGTGGGCTCCTCCCCACCTTCTTTTCGGTTTTCTTCCCTTCTTTACTCTGTTCCTACTTTCTCTCTTCTCTATATTTCGGGTTCCTTGGGCGACAGGCACTATGCTGGGGGGGGGGGTAGGCCGTAGCCTCCGCATTGGTGTAGGGTGGGGGGGTAATACTCTGTTCTCAATTAGTTCTATGGGCCTTTCTTCTTTTATGTCTCTGTGCTCTACTTTCTTCGATTCGGGGTCCGGGTGTGGGGTGGATCGAGTGGGGGCGGCTCTGGAGGGGCGCGTACTTGCTCATGTGACTATCCTGATATATCTCTGCACCGCCTCACTGATTGAGATTTTACTCCCATTGTTGTTCTTACTGATGTTGCTGCTCGCCCGTGTGGTGAAGCTATCTTGCGGACTCGAATCTACTTTGCTCTTATCCTTCATTGACTTTTTTCTCTGATAAAATTATCAAAAAACTTAAAATTAACCTTCACTTCTCCTTCCCCGGGTTTCAAAGATATCTCCAGTATGTGACTCATAACCTGTAGTTAATCCTGACCGTTGATGCACGGGGGCTGTAATGTGGGTATCAGTGCTTTACTGTATCGTGGCCGGCCTGACGGTTGTAGGCCCGTATTTGTTCTTTTAAGATGCACGAATAAAGGTTTTTAAAAAAAAAAAAAAAAAAAAAAAAAAAACCAGGAGGACTATTATTGAGCAATGGGAAAACTTCACACAGAAAATAGTGAAATCTAATGAAACTACTTCTCGCTTACATAAAAAACAAGTGATCCAAACTGAAAAAAGGGAAACTAACATCAACCTCCCGTATATCAGACGTACCCGTAACAGACTTAGGAAACAACTAACCAAGTTTCCAAATAATGAAGATATACAGGTAAAATAAAAAAATACTAATTATAATTTGAGGAAACTAATTTGAAATGAAAAAAACAAATCTAGGCACGATTTGTGGTCAAAAATCTTTCATGCTAGTAATCAAGCGAACTCAAGGGAGTTTTGGAGAATGATTAATGGCCTAGCTAGACCAAAGAAATCTGTGGTAGCATCCGTCCTAACCGAAGATGAATGGTTTGCATTTCTTATAAAACACTTAAACCCGGAGATCACAGCTAATAGTCAGAGAAACAAACAGAAAAATATGGTTAAATCAGATTTAGAATGTGAATATGAAATCTATATAACTAAATCACAAGTCACTAAGCTAATAAAGAAACAAAAAGATGGGGCACCAGGCCCCAATGGTATCCGGTTTGCATTCTACAAAGAAGATCCAGACTTTTGGTCTACACATCTAACTGAGGTTTCTAATGAAGTTGTACAGAGTGGGTCGATTCCGAAATCTTGGAGAGGGTCACTAATATCTCCTATTTTTAAAAAAGGAAAGTGGCAATTGCCGGAGAACTATCGTTTAATTACCCTTCAAGATACTGATGCAAAACTGTTTGCTGGGATTTTATTAACAGAACTAACAGATTGGGTAAAGGAAAAGCAGGTACTGCCACCGAATCAAACAGGATTTATCAAGGGACTTGGAACCTCCACTAACATATTAATACTGTCAGTATTAATGGATAAGGCAATTTTAGCAAAACAGCCCTTGTACTTTTGTTTCGTTGATTTTAAATCCGCTTTTGACTGTGTGAATAGACAACGATTGTGGAAAAAACTTAAAAAGCAAGTAATTCCAGACTTATTATTGAAAATGATTAAACTTTTGCACACTGATACTTGGATTGGGGTGAGGATTGGTGACGGTCGGACGCTAACAAAAGAAATACCTACGACTAGCGGATTAAAACAAGGGTGCGTCCTGGCCCCCCTGCTTTTTAATTTATTCCTATTAGATCTCTTTTTTTTTGTTTTTTTTAAAAAGTTTTATTTATTAATTTCAAACAATACAAACAATTGCAGCATATTCAGGAGCATTAGTACAGCACAGTATCAATACTTTACATGTCACAGTTTCCTCTTGTCCTATCGTGCATAGCACAATACCATATCTGACAGGTTCCAATCTATTCCTTCTTTCCTTCTAGGGAGATTCCGTCACTGGCATCCCTGATCAGCCCAACCCCGACCTAATGTAATCCAATCTATGTAACCCCATGTCTCTTCATCTCAGTAAGGGAATCAACTCCCACCCACGCCATCACACACCCCAGCGTCCCCTACAGTCACATGCCCCCTTCTCACTTCGCAACGGCTCCCCCTTGTGGGCGCGCAAGTAGATAACATTTTAGTGGCCCCCAAATATCCTTGGGCTTAGAGGTGCTCGGCAACAGCTCCGCATATGTGGTGAGTTGTTCCTGACAATATACTAGATCGTCCAACCATACCTTAAATTTGGGCGCCCTCCCTCTTCCCCAGCAGCACGCCACACGCCTCTTTGTTTCAGAAACGCTAGTGCAACATATTTGCGATACTCGGCTTTTAATGGTTTAACATAGCCTAGTACGGCCAGCAGGGGCGTGGGTTCAATGTGCTGGTTTACCATCAGAGCCAAAGCCTCAAAAACTTTCCTCCAGTAAGTATAGACACCCGGACACTCCCAGGCTAAATGTAAAAAATCCGCATTTGGTGCTCTACACCTATCACAGGTTTCCGCTGTCCTCAATTTGTACCTATACATCCTGGCCGGCGTGTAGTATAGCCTGTGTAAAAATGTATAGTGCATTATACGCAATCGACTGCTGGCCGAAACCTGCTCCGTCTGTAACGAGCAATACTCCCACTGCTCGTCTGTCAGCGCAAACCCCAATTCTGCAGCCCAGCTTGCCCGGGCCAAAGCAGACGGCTCCTGTCTCTGTGTGTGGATGGTATGATATATTAACAATACCAATCGTTTAGCTGTCGCACTTTTGAGAATCAATTGTAGTGGCACAAGCTCGGGGGGCTCAGCTGGGAAGCCAGGGGTGAGAGAGTGAACGCCCTGCCGAAGGCGAATATATAAAAACACATCTAGTGAAGTGCGTTGTGAGTCCTGGAGTATGTGCTCTAGGGTTCGAAATTGACCATTATGGTAAAGGTCCCCCCAAGTTTTAATGCGCACACGCTCCGCAAATCTGTGAAACACCGTTTCCTGAAGTAGGCGCATATTCGGATGGTAGACGAGCGGCAATAGCGAGGAATAGAGCATAGGAGCATCCAGTAGGACACCTATGCGCTGCCATGCCGCCACAGTGCATGCAACTGTTGTCGTCGGCCGCTCCCTACGAACAGGCACATCATACAGTGCTCCGTCTATCGGGATGGGATGAGCCAACCAGTGCTTCGCCGCCACTTGTGGCATATACCGTGGCTGGCGCACCCAAAAATAGGCATAGTGAGCCTGCGCACTGAGATAATATAATTCAAAATTGGGTACACCGAAGCCTCCCTGTGAGTACGGCCTAATAAGGACACTCCACTGTAGTCGTGGGTGCTTGCCCCCCCACACCAAGCGTATCAATTCAGATTTCAGCGTTGTAAAAAAGTAATTTCCGGAATAAAACGGTATATTTAAGAAAAGATACAGTAACTGGGGTAAGATCACCATTTTAATCAGGGACGCCCGCCCTGCCATCGAGAGCGGGGGGGTAATCCATCGGGTCACGTATTCCATAATACGCGTCAGAGCCGTTCCGTAATTGAGGCGCATTAGTGCATCCCTATCTCTCGTGACTGTAATGCCCAAATACCGCACTTCATCCTCGCACCATTCCAGGGGATAGTCTAATGGGAAGCGGATCGCGGCAGCCGTCAAAGGGAAGACGCAAGATTTACTCCAATTTATTTGGATCCCTGAGAGTCTCCCAAACACGATGAATTCCCGAAGGACCGGGTTCAGATTGGCTTGCGGGTCCCGGACTTACAGAGTGATGTCATCCGCGTATAAGGATATTAATATTTGCCTCATGTTGCACCGCAATGCCTTTTCCCCATGATGCTGCCGCAGTTTTGCCGCTAGAGGCTCTACCGCTAGTGCGAAAAGTAAAGGGGATAGGGGCAGCCCTGCCGGGTACCCCTCGTGACCAGGAATGCCTGGGATATGCGACCATTGACGAGCACCTTAGCTACTGGCAAGCAGTACAATAGCTTTATCCATGAACGGAAAAGAGGAGGATAGCCCATGCGTAACATCACCCCAAACATATAGTCCCACTCAAGTGAATCAAAAGCCTTCGTGGCATCAAGAAACACACACTGCCGCCAAAGGCAGTTCAGGAGCGACATTGTTCAACACCGAAAAAAGAGTGCGCAGGTTATGTGAGGTAGCGCGGCCGGGCACAAACCCAGACTGATCAGGCAGCACTAAAGTCTCGAATAATAAGCTAAGCTGGTTGGCTAATAATTTGGCTAATATTTTAACGTCGCAGTTAAGAAGTGATAATGGACGATATGAGTCACACTGATGGGGCGCTTTCTCAGGCTTCAATAATGAAACAATCAGGGCCTCCCGCATAGAGGGAGGAAGATGCCCGACTTCCAGGGCATCTTCATAAACTTCACGCAATATGGGGGCCATCTGATCTATATACATTTTATAGAATTCTACAGGTATGCCATCCGTCTCCGTGGCCTTCCCGGATTGTAGCTGCATTATGGCCTCCCTAACTTTGTCCAGCTGAAACGGTGTGCAAAGAAACTCTCGCTGCCTGTCACTTAGCCACCCTAATGTCACATCAGCCAAATAACTATCTAGATCCAGTTCACCAGTCCTCTGCGTGGTATACAATTGAGCATTAAGTGTGGCAAAGGCGTTGAGGATACTTGCCGTGTCTCTGTACACTTCTTCCCCTGGGCCCGCGAGTTCCAACACTAAGGAGGAGTATCGTGGTTTATGAATTGCGTCCGCCAGCGCCTTTCCCGGGCGCTCTCCCTCACCATACCGCCTAGCTGTCCAGTATCTGCCCCGAAAGCGCGTCTCACGCCGCGACGCCTCCATATACTCGGTAAGCCCCTCTCTAAATTTAAGCCGGGTGGGACCATCCGGGCGCACGGCTAAATTCGCCTCCAGGCCCTTCAGTTCGCCCTCCAGCCTCCTCAGTGTGCCCATAATATGTTTTAGCACACCCGCTCCCTTAGATATGCAGTACCCCCTAAGCGTGACCTTAAATGCTTCCCAAACGGTCTCAACATGCTCGACTGAGCCCTTGTTCCGTATGAAGAAATCACTCACCTCCTCCCCCAGCCCGGCCTGAAAAACCGAATCCAACAAAATAGGTGCACACAGTCTCCAGCTATTGCGCGGGGGTCCGTAATCTGCCGATGTTAGGGTAAGTTTAACTGGGGCGTGATCTGAATAAGTGCGGGCCAAATGCTGCGCCTGTGTTATGGCTGGACCCAGGCCGCGGGTCACGAAGATATAATCCAATCGCGCCCAGGATGCCGCCTGAGCCGTGAAGTGCGTGCCCTCTAGTTTGTGTGGATGATGATGCCGCCAAACATCAAGTAATTGATAAGTACAGAGTATGTCCTGGAGGATAGCCCGGGCCCTGGTGTAATGATGCGGGCAGGGTGGGACCTATCTATCCCTGGGTCACATGCGACATTAAAATCTCCTCCCCAAATGATATGATTTGAGCCTACCTCAAAAATCCTAGCCCACCATTCAGAATAAAAATCTGGGGCATCCACGTTAGGTCCATAGCAGCAAGCCAGGGTGACGGAGTCAGAACCCAGTCTACCCCAAGCTATGCAGTATCTCCCCTGCTCGTCCCAGGTAGCCCCAGCTAGCTGAAATGGTGTGCGCTTCTTTATAAGAATAGCCGTGCCTCGAGCATAGGAGGAGTAAGAGGAAAAAAATTGGTGTTCCGCCCACTTGCTTGCAAAGGTATTGGGGCTCCGAGGACTAAAATGTGTCTCCTGCAACATTGCAACATGTACCCGATGCCGATCGAGGTATGCCAGTATGTGTAGCTTTTTACGCGCATCTCCCAACCCTCTAACGTTCCAAGTAATGACATTCAGTTTTTCTATCTTCCCATCAGTCATAAGTATACGTATTCAATAATAGCCATCAAGGTCCGTGCCTGTTGTGCACAATCCAAAAAAGAAAATCGCATACATTGCAATAGTACAACCTGTGCCATACGCTCGGTTCTGCTAGCCACTATCGTGCTCAATATAGGTGAACTCAAACTGTCCCATATTAGAAATAACAAATAATTCTGATAAGTACCCCTGTGACATCCCTCCCCCCCACACTGAAGCAGCCCCAACGTGCCAGAAGTATTCACCCAACCCTCTAACCCTCCCAAAAAATAATATAACAAATGGAAAGGAAAAACAACAACCCCCAAAAAAACATGCAATATGGCAGTGGCCAACTCACATGGCTTAGGCCATGCAGTGTTCCACCGCAGGGGACTACCCATGGGGAATCGCCGTAGGTGGCCACCATACTGCTCCCCGCTCTGCTGGTCCACCACGTATGGCGATGGCCGGACTCTAGCGGAGCAGAGAGTGCCCGGTTTGTCAAATATAGTACTTAGAGCGATCAGGCAGTTGAGCAGCAATCGTACTGATCACCAGATATCTAACCATCCAGCCATCCCTATTGTCCCACTGCCCGCAATGTAGTCCAAATCTAGTATATCCTGAAACAGAAAAAATTAGCAATTGGGAAAAAAAAAAAGGAAGCAATACTATAGTGCCTGTGCGCCATCATCCGCCCCGATGGCGAAGAGTGCAGCGATGCAGCTGCAGCGTCCATATTGCGACCTGTCTGCTTCAGATGCTTAAGAAAATCCTCCACCTGCTGTGGCGTAGTAAAGAATCGTTGCTGGCCCTGATGGGTCACCCGAAGGCGCACGGGATACAACAGCGCATAGTCGATTTGAGCCAGTCGCAGTTTGTTCTTGACCGCCGTGAACTTGCGACGTTCCTCCTGAACCAGTGGAGTGAAGTCCGGGTAGACAGAAAATGTGTTGCCGTCATATGACAGTTGCATTTTGCTTCTTGCTATCCGTAAAGCGACATCCCGGTCCCGATAGTTTAATAGTCGCGCTATGATGGGGCGCGGCGTGCCCCCGGGAGGCAGCCGCGGTCCCAATGTTCGATGCGTGCGTTCGACTATAAATTGACTGGAGAATACATCCGCCCGATAGAGGTCAGTAGCATCTTTTCCACATATTCCTCCATCCTCCCCGTATTGGTGGACTCAGGAATACCCAAAACGCGAATATTGTTGCGCCGACTGCGCGCTTCCAAGTCCTCATTCTTTGCGGCCACCAGCTTCAGCAATTTCTCCATGCGAGCGACCTGTGTAGTGACCCGCGTAGTAGTATCCTCAGTGTCGGAGATACGCCTCTCAGTCTCTTTGATACGATCTTCGTGGCCGTCTAATTTATGCGCAATAGCGTCGATACGCGAGGACATCCTGTCCACCTTGTCTACTATAGTAGCGAATCCCTGCCGGACCTCTTGCAGTATACTCTGTACATCGGTAGTCACCGCAGGAGCCCCGCGCTGAGCCTCCTCCGTATTGTCCTTCACCTGACTATCCTGTGGAGCTCGAACATTCTTTTTGACTGTTTCGAAGGTCAGCTTAGGCTGCCGGGCATCCGACTTACCCATGATGCCGCAACGATGAAGCACTCCCGACCGGTCTATCCTCCCCACTGTCGGCGCTGTACCAGGGAGTCGGGATGTGGCCCCAAGCCAACACAGCAAGGACCTCACAAGAGGAAGGCTACGACGACCCCTCCGCAGCTCGCAGCATCCCAGTTCGGGTCCCCCAGGGCCTCAGAAGCCAGCAAGTGAGCCGCGGGGGCAATTCAGCAATGTCTCAGCGCCACAGCATACAGCAAAGAAGCTACGCTCCTCTCTCTGCGCCCTCAACTCCACGAAGAAACCCAGGACGCTCCGCGCACAGGGTAGGGAACCCCCGTGCAGTCACCACTGGCAGGGTCCACTTAGCCAAGCGGACTGAGCCGTTCTCAGAATCTGCCATCTAGTCCCCCAGCCACAGCAGCAGCAAACAGTTCCGAGCAACAGTCTGGGCAAATCCCAGGCAGAGAGCGCCAAAATCTCACCCCGGCAAGCTGCAACAGGGATTTGGCGCTGCAACGCGCCGCCTTGCACCACGTTAAGGCTCCACAAACTTCTCTGTGCTGTCCCCGCCGCCACCGCGCCCCCAGGGCAGCACCGCTCCTCGCGGCCCTCTCCGCCACCGTTTCGTCGTCCCTGCGTTGGGATCTCCTCAACCCCAGCCGAGGAGCAGGCAGGCATCTTCCTCCCAGGCAGCACTCACCGAGTCCGGAGAACGCCCGCGTCCGCTGTGTCTCTCAGGGCTCTGCCCAGGCGCCTCGCGCAAAGTACCAATCCTACGCGCTCATGGAATCCAGGGTGGGCGCTGCACCAGTCGTCTCCGCCACCTCGTCGCCACACCTCCACAGCTTCCGCCGCGATCTCCCATCCAGGAATCACACAAGTAACATCTCCGCAGGCACTTCTCCCAAGGGCCGGGACCGCCCACGCCGATCCCGTCTTCCGCGGCGCGCCCCCTGGCCCAGTCACCTCGTGGACAGCACCGGCCTTGCGTGCTCCCGCAGGCCGAGGGAGGGCTCCGCGCCGCTCTGCTCACCAGTCCGGGCCAAACTGCTCAGCGGCACAGCGCGCTCAGCGCTGCTCCAAAAGCGCTGTAACCTTCACCAATGTCACACGGGTAGATGCGCTCCTTGCACTCACCGCTTTCAACTTTCAACGATGTCTCCAAGTAGGATAATTTAAAGGATAAATATGATGGGCTGCAGGAGCCTCACAGCAGTGCGGCCATTCTGCTCATGCGCCACCTAGCGCCCCTCCTATCAGATCTCTCTACAGCTCTGAATGAAGTTAATGCACATCCACCAAGGTTAGCAGACAAACAAATATCCAACTTGTTGTATGCGGACGATGTTATACTATTAAGTCAAACGAAAGTTGGGCTGCAACTGTTAATCGATTGTATCTCAACATATGCAAATGAAAATGACATGATAATAAATGAAGCAAAGACCAAATTAATGGTTATCACAAAAAATACACAATTTAAGCATAAATACAAATGGCTGCTGGATGATATTGAACTAGAACAAGTTGTATCCTACAAATATCTTGGTGTCATATTTAATGACAATGGGAATTTCCTTCCGCAAAAAAAGGATATCACAAGAAAAGCAAACTCATTGGTTGCGGCATTTAGGACCATACAGAAAGCTATAAGTAACTTGTCTTATCGTCCCTTTCTAAAGGTAATTGCGGCAAAACTATTACCTACTTTGACATACGGTAGCGAGGCAATAGATGGGAAAGATGCAGAGATCATTAATAATGAGCTTGCAAAAATGTATAAAATGTTATTCTCCCTGCCGAACAACGCCTCACAAGCGCAAGTAAGGCTGGAATTTGGGTTAAATAACCAGCAATATGCAATGAAGGGTCAAGTGCTTAAAGTATGGAATAGAATAAAAAATGATCAAGAAAACCAAATGTCTCAGCTGTTATGGCAAGAGGTAAAAGATAATAGGAAACTACAAGTTTGGTCCTATCTAAATACAGCAATAGAAAAATTTGGCGTAACACCGATTTGGGACAGTACAATCACCAAGGAAAGCTTCAAAAAAACAATCAATAAACTTACTAATCATCTTTCCCTGATAAAAGATAAAGATATATTTGTTAAAAGAAAGCATGCATGGCCAATTATAAATGGATTTACGAAAAAGAAGGTCCAAGAATATGTTGAAAGATCATGGTTGCAGAAAAACAAACATATCTTTATCAAAGCCTGATTTGGTTGTCTGCTGGGACTATGTCACTTACCACCATGGAAGAAAACAGAAGAGAATACTTTATGCAGGCTATGTAAATTCGGACAAGAGAACATTATACATTTACTGTGTCTTTGTCCAGAATTAGAAAAAGAAAGGAAAACCACTCTTAGGAGACTTTTTAATAATCGCGGAGTTAGGACATGTAGACAAGCTCTGATAGCATGTCTAAATTCTGAAGATTTATTTATGAATTCTGCATTTGTAAAATTTTTATGTGCCGTTGGAAAAAATTGGAGGAATATCATTTGAAGTGCTAATGGATTGTGTTAAAAATGTGTTTTATATATTTTACTTTTTGATAAAAAAACATATATGATTAATCATTTTATAACTTTTAAATTTGATGACATTTTTAATGACTTTTGTAAGATTTTTATTAATCAAACAAAATAAAAATAAATAAAAAAAATAAAAAACTTGTGGAGGAACCGCTTTCTCTAAACCTCTACTATATATCGTAATTCGCCCCCTCTTTCCCACTCTAAAAAGGCACTTACTCCTGCCTTTGAACGATATACGTTTACATGCATTTTCTTGGTGGGAATTTACTTGCAAAAACTACCTAAATATATATATGAGTTTGTGGGTGTTCCCTGCATTGCTCAGGATCAAACCCTCAGGTGTGCCCTCAGTCCCTAGACTACCTTAAAACCTGCCAATTCCATCATACTGGTGGATGTAGAATTTACTCTCACAATTTCGCTTAGCATACAAAAGGATTGTGACTACTGCTCTCTTACCACAGGACACTACCTGACTAAGAGGTTAGAACTACTGACTTTAAAGCGCAGAAAGTATCTTCAAACAGCCCCAAACAGTGGCTTATTTTCTGCCATGCATCTTTGCTGCCTTGGTTTGCAAGCTACGCTCTCGGTCACCAATGTCTCTATTACACATGATAATTGTACTGCATAAACCTTGGATGACGTGTTTGTCCCTCATGGAACATGACAACAGGCAAATCTATCAATGTAACCCTCCTATATCGCGTCCTGCGCTGCGGGGCCGATGAAATCCTGAAGAAGCGTCTCACCGCAATCGCATAACTGCTTAATCAACATTTATCATGGGCAGTACCCTGGATACCCTAAAGACAAACAGCAGTCCCTTGAGCAGACCGGGGTTCGGTTGAGCGTACCAAGGGGCAGCATCTGGCTCATCTCTTTGTCTTGCACGTTTTGTTCTCGGACAGATTATCTTCCCTGCTCTTTCAGCATTACCAGGTTTTGAGAACAGATTGAGGGACCAGGGGCCGCTCCAGTGCCGAAGCACCACAGCTGTTTACAACATTGTATAAGGAATCCTTTCTGTGACATCTCGTAAGCAAACAAATCTTTTTCATTCATATGCCCACTGTTAGCAGACAATGTCAGTAAAAGGCTTTTCTGTGGTTTGTTGAACTATTTCTAACAGCACCCATTTTTATTAGACCTGGGGAGAAGGGCGACTTTTACAAGAGAACACATTTTATGAGCTAAAGCACGATGATGGATTCAACCCAGATCTGTGACTGGGGGTGAGTGTCCGAAATGTTTCAGCGCTCTGCCCATCATCTCCTTGTGTTTGCTTTGTTCGTCCTAAGTTGGCAGGGTATGCCCAGACGTGGGTACCTTTCTCACTTTGCCACTGGATTCAAGCTAGCCTGGCTGATGAGTTGTGTTTCCAATTCAGAGAGGACCTGGCTTTGCAGTACGGGCTGGACTGTTCCCATGAGATTTGAACTGAGGTGGCGAAGTGAGCTAAAGAACGATGATGGATTCAACCCAGATCTGTGACTGGGGGTGAGTGTCTGAAAAGTTTCAGTGCTCCGTCCATCATCTCCTTGTGTTTGCCCAGTTTTAATTCCCCATTCTTTGTCCTCTAGGCAGTGCTGCAGCTGCGTTTCAGTTCCAAGTCGTAATTCCTCATTCTGAGTCCTCTAGACAATGCTGCTATTTGCTTCTCTGGTCTCATCGTTAATTCCTAATTCAAAGACCGCCAGGAAGTGCTGCTAGCTGCTTTTCTGGTCCAGTTGGTAATTCATCATTCTAAGTCCTCTAGGCAGTGCTTCTAGCTGCTACTCTGGTCCTACTCAGTAATTTCTCGTTCTTAGTCCTCTAGGCAGTTCTGCCAGCTGTGTCTCTGCTCCAAATGGTAATTCCTTTGTCTGAGTCCTCCAAACAGTGCTGCTACCTGCTTCTCTGGTCCGAGTGGTAATTCCTAATTCTTAGTCCTCTAGACAGTGCTGCTTGCTGTTTCTCTGGTCTCTTCGATAATTACCCCATTCAAAGTCCTCCAGACAGTGCTGAGAGCTGCTTCCTGGTCCCGTTGGTAATTCCTCTTTCTTAGTCCTCTAGACAGTACTGTTAGCTACTTCTCAAAAAAGTTACTGAAAAATAGGGGACCAGCAAGGAAGCAACAATGACGATAATAGCTCCTTAGCATAGAAGATCTAAATGCTATATACCATCAGTTTATATAAACCTTTGATGAGATTAAATGAAATGATTTGTAGGTAAGTAGGAGATGAAAAGCAGGGTCTCAGGGAACACTAAACATTTAACATGCAGGTAAAGGCATAACAAAAGCCTTACTAACAAAAGTGCAGCATGAGGAGGGCAGACTCTCTACCTTTATATGCTACATGCAGCTGGTGAGTGTGGTCTAGCTCAAAGGGGGCAAGGCCAAGATGGGCTAGATGTACAGTGTGAGAAAGTGGGTTGTTTGTTGAGGGAGGTTAAAGCCTGCTCAACTGACATCCAGAATCCCCATCAGGGTGAACCACAAAAGTTACTAAATTGATTTGTGCTTAACCCTCTGGTAGCTTGACACAAAAGCAGTCAGGATTAACTTAGAGGCAATGTATAAGGTATTTATGCAGTACACAAAGAGTGATAAAATGAAAACACAATACAAGAAAAATCCCAAACCTATTTAGAAACATAGAATACATTTCAATAAGTTATTTGAGACCAAATCAACAAAAATCGAATTAGTAGAACTGAACTGGAGATATGCAATTTAAAATATTTAGAAAAAAATATTGCTTATAAGCAAAAGCGCCAATTGTGGTTATCTGGTTGTGCTGGACCAGGACAAAGTCACAAGTTCAGGCTGACCATGATAGAGCATGATCCAGCTAAAAAGACCAAGTTAGGCCTGTTGAAAAATGTATGTTAAGTCCTGCATGTGGAGAGTTGCACCGCTCAGTGGTGGTGCTGAGGAACTATGTGAGATCTGGGTCTAGGATGCGTCACGCAGTGGTGGTTCCAAAAGGCTGCACTGTGGGTTTGCATCAAGGATCCATCACTCAGCAATGGTTTTGATAAGCTGCGAGGGCTGCCATGCGGGCTTGCATAGAGATTTCATCGTGCTGCCTCGGTTCTAAGGAGAGGCTGCAAGGTGCTGCATTGGGTTTGAGTTGAGCTCCATAGGTTCTGGTGGAGACTCTAGTTTGGGCTTGCAGAGCACCTCTATACCTAGTTCCAAAGGTGCAGCACTGGGGTGCACCACTTGGGGAGGGGGGTAGGACTCATAGCAGGTATAGTCCAGTTGCAGAATTCAAGATGGTTGGAGCCTTTTCTGTCCCTGAGGCTCTGATCAGGAGGCCAGCCAACTACCCCTTGGAGTCACTCTGGTCGTCCTGGGTCCAAGGTGCGGGTTCAGTCCTTCTTACTCAGGTAGTAGGGCAGCAGAGTAGCAGGGCAGACCTTGACAAGTTGTTTGATTTATTCTAACTGTTATTTAGACACTTTGAAGTATCATTTCAACTCACTCCTGTCAATAGTTAGACTTTATCAAAGTTTAATAAAGCCTTCCCATGTTAGCCTATGGAGCTAATGCACTACAAATGGGAAAAAGAAAATTGGCTGTTTTCACTCACCCAGGGCTTTTAAAACATCTTTCATAACGTCTCCAAGCTGGATAGAGACCCACTTCAGTATTACTTAATGTCAATTTGAAGATTTTAGTGAACGTTCTAGCAAACCGGCATCGTAAAATTGTTCCATCCCTTATTCATTATACACAAGTGAAGATTGTCATGGGTAGATCACCATTCAGCTTTGTTATCACATCCACTGTGTATTTCAAAGGATGCTTAGATAGAGATACTGCCGCTATGCCCATAAACTCATTTGGCTGTATAAAATGGGGATACATGTTTCTAATGATTAAGAGGATTGGTTTAGCTACCTATTCATAGGTAAAGTCAAATAGCTGTACATTCTCCAACTGTGCAAGTGAATTGAAGTGACTTGCCTTCCTATCCTCAGAGGCACGAGCCAGGAATGTCTCCCACTCCCTAGGCCTGGGCGGTAAATTCCGTTCACGGAATTTGGGTAATTTGGGTAATTTCCCATTCCGCGGAGAACGCGGAATTGCCCAAAATCCTGCGTTCCACGGCTTTGTGGAAATTTTTGCTTGTTCACGTTCTCAAAATGCGTGCTCGCAAGATATTTCCCCCAAGCATACAAACAGCGTTCACGAACAGGAAAAAAGCATCGCAAACAAGCAATCCCAGGTGTTCTGCGAATTTCTGTGTGCTCGCGGAGATTTTTTACCATTTCGCGGAGCTTAACGTAGTGCGACTACGCAAATTCCGCCCACCCCTACCACTCCCCTTGCTATTTCGTACAGCACTGTAATCCCTGGCTGTGGCCAATACATCAATCAGAAAGAATTAAAGGGATGGATATGCCATCAGGACTTACCACGTTATTGCTCTGTGTGGATGACTCACCTTCACCTTCACTGAGTTAGACTTTTTAAAAAAAATGTTTTAAGTCTTGTGACAATAGTCGGGAGGTACAATCCAAAACTACAAACGTAACCCACAGTCATTAAGTTTTTAGGACACATGCCTCTTTCAACCAATTAATGTAAGGTGTGCAGGAGCAACTGCACAAAATCCTCCTAAGTTGATATCTGTCTTTAATACTTGGACTATTAATACCTCATTATCTGGCCTTGTGATATTGAGTTTCTTCCCAATTATCAAAATCAGCTTGACAAGAGGGAGAGAAAGGGTTCCCCCATCTTCACTATCTTTACTGATACGTTCATACAGTCCTGCCTGCCAATGCACTTCGCTGAGTTTCCCCATTCCACGTAGGTGGGGTGCTAGATATTCATTTCATGCAGATTTCTCTGCGTGCAATTATTATCAAGATAAGTAGTATCACTGAGTTAGATCTTACTAGCACATTTGAAAGTTGAATTTCTTATTTATGTAAACATGTGTTTTTTATATGTTACATACTTAGAAAACACATTGCACCATGACTTTATCAGACTACTGCTCTGTTGGTAATGAGCAACAATCTATCGTCCACTTTCTCTGTAAAATTGACTGTCTCAAGGCATTTGCACTTTATTTAATTTGTGTGCTGCTACAAATGAGGAATAACAAGCTATTACTCATTTAGCTGACTAGCGTGGCAACCTCAGTATGTTTTAAATTACTGATAACATAGTTTTACCATGTATGAAGGCAATCTTTGTTGTATTAATTGAGCTGTTTTTTCTAGTTGTACAGGTTTTAAATAATCATAAACAACAAAAGCTTTATTGTTATTACTTAGAAAACACTTATCTGCATAGTTTATACTTTTGTGAGTAAAGCCAAATTTAATATGAGTACATTATCGCTATAAAAGCTACTTGCCTTTGCCCATGTTTGCAATGCTATTATTAATCTGCTTGCAAATGAGTGCACTGTTGTCTCTACAGGGGTACACTCGAGTCTGTCAATGAGGATTGCACATACTGATTTTACAGATGCATTTAGAGCTAACAAAGCAAGGGTAGATGCTAAGTTCTGTGGCTCTTAAAATACTTGTGGGCAATTAAAGACCTGTATTAAGTCAGGACTCCAGTCTCTGAAATAAACTCTGAGGAACTCGTAAGGGCATAAACTTCTGTCTTAAGAACTGTCCTTCCCCTGTGTTCCACCTTGACCAGATCTTTCGTGCATAAGGCAAGAACATTTCAACAGAGCTTATAGGATTTTATATAAAATGGTCATGTTTTCTGCTACAGTAACAGATAGTCACATTAATGCAGACCAAATAACAATAATAAATAGAAGGACCGAGCTTAACTGAGCTTAGCACCTGGTGAGGGGTTACATGTATGAATGGAACTTACTGGAGCTTGAACTTTTACAAAGATAAATAACCTGAATTAACTGAAACTTCCTATGCATAGACAGAGAATGCTGTACCTAGCATTCACGTATTCTTTGTTGTGTTGGAACACGGAACGTACCATGTCACTAAGGCGGAGGGGAGAAAAAGTAAAGGAATCTATCACGCATAACCCAAGTGGCATTGGCCATGAAGTGATGGGGTAGTTAATATAAGGAACAGAGGTCCGCACCTATTGGTCATATGGTATACACCAGCACCTGTGGTGGTGTCCATTCATTCCAGATAAGCGCTGTGATTATACACTCAGACCGCGCTTATCAAACACAACAAATTGGCGATGAGCGGGTGCTGTTCATTCCTGTCCCGTGCAACTGATCCGGTCCAGCGGCTCACCTGTGTTACGCCACCACCCGGAACTGCCTGTGACCCGTGTATCATTGCCGGTGTCTGGGAATGTTCCTGTTGTCTCCCAGGACCTTGCTGCGCCTCCTGGTACCTAGTACGTCACTGCTGCTGGCAGCGGGATCATTCCCCTCTGCTCCCTGGCTTTGCTGCATGCCATGATCTGCAGTTGCTCATGCCATTTTTTAGGCGGGCTGCATTTACCGTGCTCCCTGTTAGTGTCTTTTAGCCCTTGGAGGGTGTTTACGTGTGCTCCTGCTTAGCCCCGCCCACCACACCGGCTCTGGCCGATATAGGCAAGTCTTCTTTGCGCCATTCTGCTGCCTGGAACGTTGTGCTGCCTATTGCCTGCTCACCCAAAAAAAGACGCACATCAAGAGGGGAGAGATTTATTCTGCTGCCTACTGCCTGGTAATAACATGCAAAACAAAAATAAAAAAATAACATATAAAAAAAATATTTATATTCTGGAGAGACTTACAAACAGGGAGAGGGCTCATAAATATCTGTCTGTGACTCCTGTTTTTTCTATCCTGGGGACCCCTGCCTCCCACAAATGGCTTTTGACTGATGGTCTCTGAGTTTTTCTCCACACAATCTTCTTAGTTTATTTTTCCTGCTGCACCCCTATCTGCTGCGCAATCATATACCTGCTATGACTTACAATGGCCTTAGTACCTGCACTTGAGCCTTTCATCATAGAAGGCCCCTCATCTGCGCAGGCAGCACAATGGAAAGACTGGGTGGAGAGACTAGAATACTATTTTGCTGCGGTAGCTTTAGAAAATGATCGCAGCTGCCCTATGCTCCTCCATCTCAGGAGTGCCACCATTCAATAGCTAGGGAAATTGGTAATGGAAGTCGGCCCACCATTTACCTATGTCACTCTGAAACGTGCCTCACAGCGCATTTTGGACCACTTGCTAATCCTGACTTCAAACAATTCCTTCTACGCCAAGCTAGGCAGTTTTGTGAGGCATCAATAGACACTTTTTATGTGTGACTAAAAGAACTTGCTAGCACCTGCACACTACCCGATGCTGATGAGGAGATTCATGCACAGTTCATACAGGGTTGAACATCTGTTAAACTAAGGGAGAACTTTCTACAAGTCACTGGTATGTCCATGGCTCAGATACTAACAATAGAGCAATCAAAGGAGCTATCTAAAGAGCGTGCCGCACACATGGAAGCAGCTCTACAATGCAACGTTTAAGACTGAGTCTGTCAATTCCGTAATGATGGGGGAGCAGACGAAAAGAAGACCCGCCCCCAGCCTACCACAAGCTCTAAGGTGTGTTACAGGGGCTTCAATAAACATTATTGCACAGTCTTTGTTGGAAACTCTCCCATTACAGCCTGTCCTGCGCCCAACCATCACACAAGCTTTTGCATATGGATCTTCAATGCCACTCCAACTGGTGGTGGTTTTCACCACAAATGTTCCACACATGCCAAGGTATATGTCACCAAAAGGGTTTTGGGAATGCTTCTGAGCTTTCACAAGGTGGAGCGACTTAACTTGATGTCTTTTGCTCTCAGAATGCATTTGGTGAGTGTGGACAATTTGCTAAATGAGTTCTTGCCACTGTTCCAAGGCATTGGTTGTCTAAAAGACCACCTCATACACCTCCACATAGATGAATTAATTCAGCTGGTTGCACTGAGACATCGCCGGGTGGCCTTACATCTGCGCCCAAAGGTTGAAAATGAGCTGACAAAACTCCAACAGGAGGACATCATTGAAAAAGTGGAGGTTCCTAAGCCCTGGGTGTCCCCGATTGTAGCCGCCCAAAAGCCCTACCAACCCGGTGGAGTCAGAATTTGTGTCGACATGGCTATTTGGTGTGAACGAGGCCTGACGCCCACCGTAGATGATATCGTGGCAGGATACCATCAGCTGTTGCTGGCTCTGGAGTGCAGACCCATCACTACTTTCTCCATACGTGAATCGAAGGAGATACAAACCCTTCAGTTTCGGGGTGTCAAGTTCAGCTGAAGTTTTTCAGGATACTATCAGGGGCATGTTGGCTGCCCTTGAAGTGGTCATCAATGTCAGTGATGACATTATAGTGTATACCTCAACTATCACATGATATCATGAAAGGCTGAAGGCAATTTTCAAATGATTACAGGACAGTGGACTCACCTTACACAGTGAAAAGCGTGCTTTTCAACAACAAGAAATTGCCTTCTTCGGGTTCCGGTTCTCTGAACAGGGGGTCATGCCCAATCCCACAAAGGTTCTAGATATTCAGTCAGGCCCAGCACCAGCCAGCATTACAGGTGTCTGCAACTTCCTGGGGATGGTCACCTACTGTAGCCGTTTTATTGAAAACATGACCACCTCTTTGGGAACTGACCAAAGCAAATGCAGTTTGGGGATGGGGCCTGCCCAGGAGGAAGTGTTCCAAGTAACAAAACAAGCCCTGTCAGCACAAACCAATCTAGCTTACTTTGACCCTCGCCATGAATCAGAGTTATCCATGGATGCCAGCCCTACTGGCTATACTCTTGCAAAACAGGGTGATGGTGAATGGGCCCCGGTAGCATACGATAGTCATGCTCTAACAGATACAGAACAGCTCTACTCTCATATCTAGAAGAAAGCTATTGCGGCCTACTGGCGGTGTCGCCATTTTTACTTTTACGGCAAACCATTTATAGTGCACACGGACCACAACTCGCTGATACCTCTGTTTACAAGATCCTTGTCAAAACCACCTCCTTGTATCGAAAATTGGATTCTTCAGTTACAAGAATGCCGCTTCACCATAGTGTATTGTCAAGGGTCTCAGAACCCAGCTGACTATCTCTCTCGAGCCATGCGAGGCCCGCCACTGTCAGTGAAGAAGCGGATGCTGAAGATGTGAAAGAGTACATGCGGTTATTGGTAGAGCAGTCAAGGCCACTGCCACTCTCCCTGGATGACATTATAACTACTACCCAGTCAGACGACGGTTTTCAGTAAGAAATTTCAGCACTGGTTTCTGGAAACTGGCAGACCCTCATTCATAATGCCTCACTTCAAACAGATGATACTCGTTTTACATTGTCATTGTTACATAACGTCCTGCATGAACTTTCTATTTCTCCAGAAGGATGTCTACTAAGAGGAACGAAGCTGGTCATTCCGGCGTCACTACAAAAACAGGTGGTCAATCTAACCCACTCTGCACATCAGGGAGTGGTGAAGACAAAGTCCAGGCTCTGGTGAAAGGTCTGGTTCCCTGGTCTATATGACTGGGTGGAACGCACAGTGAGACAATGTTCAATGTGCCAAGCTGCTGGTCCAGCAGTTCTGCCAGCACCTCTTATCACTGAAACCATTCCCCCTATTCCCTGGCATTGAGCAAGTACTGATTTTGGTGGTCTGCCCGACGGCTAACACGCACTAATAATAAGAGGCGATTTTTCAGAATACCTGGAAGTCGAAATTCTAGAGTCAACGACCGCCGACCAGATCGTACCCTAGGAGGAAAAAGTCATTGCAAGCCATGGACTGTTAAAAGATCTCAGGACGGACAAAGGTCCCCACTTTTCTAGTCAGGAGTTTGCATAGTAATATATAATGAAATACCAGCATTTGTAAAGCGCACAGCTACCTCCAGAGGGCCCTCGGGAAGATTATGCGAGCTATTGCCCTGAGTCACATGGTACTGGGCTAACCTGCCGCGGGCTATCGAACCGTGAACCCCGTGTTCCGGAGTCAGGCACCCTGACTGCTGCCCCACACCTCTTCCACAAGGCGTTGACCATCGGAAGATCACCCCCGCTGGCCACAAGCTATTGGCGAGGTAGAACGTTTCACGCAAATCTTAAATAAATAATCCCTGAGAATTGCACTAGCTAATGGCCAGAACATGGACTGCTTTTTGCATACTTTCCTTCGTGAGTATCGTCTCACTCCACATACTACCACTGGAGTGTCTCCTAGCATGTTGTGCATGAATCGGGTGGTAGGTGATAACCTCCCCCATGTGGTGGAAATTTTGACGATCAGAGAAAAGGCTACAGAGGCCTTGTAGAAATGCAATGCATGAAATTACGGCACATCACAGAAGCAGTGGGCCACGTGCAGCATTTTCAAGTTGGTGACTTGGTACTTGTCAAAAGTAAATGCCTGGGACACAAATTTCTTTTGCCATTTGAAAGTGAGCCATGTAATGTAAGTGCTGTGAAAGGAAGTATGATCACTGCACAGAAGCAAGATGAGAGAATAATGAGGAATGTATCTTTTTTCAAACTGTATTCTGAGTCAGCAAATGTTTGCGGTATGTCCCCTGTTACTGATTCTATGGGGGAAGATGATATGACAAGTTTGCTTAATGGTAGTTGCCCCTCCCATTTGTCACCGCAGAGGGGTCTGGATGGTCACCACCAGTCAACTGTTTCCTTGGAGTCCCCACCAAATCATCGGAGGGATACCAGCCGTGCGCGGGCAAAGGGGAAACAAATTAACCTGGTCCCAATCAGCAAGGCATGGGGAGAAATGATTTACATCCCAAACCAGTGCCATCCAAGAATCTGAAGGATTTTGTAAGTTGATCTGAATATAGTTCTCCTCTATAGTTTGAATGTATTATTGCCTAGATAATGTTTTTCTGGTTATCTTTACAGGTAATGAAGACAGCATTTGTGATGATACAGTTTTGTACATGATGTTTGCAAATGTATCATCGCTATGCCTGTTTTTCTATTTTTGGTTTGTTATTCCTATGTTCTGTTTTATTTGGGTAAAGGAGGAATGTTGTGTTAGGACACAGAACGTCCCATCTCACAAATGAGTGGGGGGAGAAAAAGTAAAGGAACCAGTCACACATGACCCAAGTCACACATGACCCACATTTATTTGTTTATTTGGAAAGTTTCATATAGCGTGAACATGACCATTGAGGGTATCAGAGCGCATTACAGTTTATGCAACAAGAGGGGTACAATCAAATGCCACAGAATCAACAAAGCAAAAAATCCACAGCTTATAATGTCCAACATTCTCGTGAGCCAGGCAGCTGGGCCACAAATCAACATCTATGTCCTAGACTCAAATGAGGAAGCCCAATTAGGCAGAAATTTCTTCATCAGGAGACCTTTGACTTTTTTTTTAAGAGGACAGTGGAAGGGTTCACCCTGACTTCGGTGGAAAGGGAGTTCCAAATCCTTTGGAGCCATACCTGAGAAGGCTCGATTATATGTTTTTAATTTGTTTTTTTGTTGTGTGTTTTGAGTAAAAGGGTGATGGCGCTTCTGGAGGCTCTCGAACTACATGAGAGCTCCAGTTTCTGAGCAAGGTACAGCAGGGTCTTGAAGTGGATGGCTTTGTGTGCCATGCATGCAATTTTTAACTGTATCCGAGCTTCATATGGAAGCCAATTCAGGGCCAGCAAGTCAGGGGAAATGTGATTGTATTTTTTAGTGCTAGTAATCAGCCTAGCAGCAGAATTGAGGGCCACCCTAAGAGGGTCCATCTTCACTCTGGGCAAGCCGCAAAGCGTTGCGCTACCATAGTCCAGCTTTGAGATCACTACTGCTTAGACTGCAAACTTTAGGTCATGAGCAGGGAGAAAGGGTTTGAGCTTCCTTAGGATGCTGAGTTGGAAGTTCGCTCCTTTGGTGAGGGAACTGATGTGCTTCTGCATGTTCAGACTTTTGTCTAATATAATACTCAGGGAGGATGCCAAATCAACAAGGTGAGGTCTACAGTTAAGAGCCGTAAGCTGATTCAGTCATTGTTCCAAGACCGGAGATTGTTTGTGGGGTGAGATTAGGAGGAATTCCTTTTTAGAGCATTTAGCTTCAGGTGGTTACGTGTCAGCCAACATTATGTATCCAGCAGGACTACGTTGAGGAACTGAATGTCCTCGGGGGCGATCTTCAAGTGTAGTTGGGTATCGTCCGCATACATGTGATAGTTAACCCTGGATGCTTTCAGAATTTCTGTCAGAGGCTCCATGAACAAGTTAAAGAGTGTGGGAGAAAGTGCTGAGCTTTGGGGAACCCCCAGAGTGACCGGTGCAGGATTGGACAGGGATTGGTTCACCTTGAAGCTTTGGGATCCATTCTGAAGGAAAGAAGAGAACCAGTTTAGTACAGGCCCAGAAGCCCCATCCTGTGTTCCAGGAGGTCAATTAGGTTATCGTGTTTGACAGTATCGAAAGCTGACGAAAGGTCAAGAAGGATCAATAGGCACGACTCATTTTGGCCCAACATTCTTAGCGCATCATCGACAATGTGCATCAGCGCAGACTCTGTACTATGGCCCGGGCGGAAACCAGATTGGCATTGGTCCAGGAGTTGGAAATGGTCGATGTGGTTACAGAGTTGGGCGAGCACACATTTCTCCAGGAGGTTTGCCAAGGTGGGGATGTTCGAGATTGGGCGAAAGTTATGAAGGTCCGTGGGATCAGCAGCTGGTTTCTTTAGAACCGGAGTAACTTGACCCGATTTTAGGCACTCCGGAATAGCACCTTGCCGAAGGGATGCATTTGTGATCGTAGTCCACAATGTTAATAAGGAGGATCTAACTTCCGGGAAAAGGTTCACAGGCAGAGGGTCGTTGTAGTGATTGGAAGGTTTCAAAGTCAACAACATTTTCTGTATAGTGCATTCATCCAAGGTTTGGAACAGACTCCAGAATGCATCGTTTTTGAGGAGGTAGATGATGGCCAAGCCTGGGGGACGGGGGGTGATCAGTGGATTGATCGACAGGAGATCACAGGCAGAGAGTAAATCAGTTTCAATCTTAATAGACTTATCTGTGAAGAAATCAGCAAATTCTTCACAATTCGGCAATGTCCCTTGACCCAGTGACGAGAGGTTAGAATGACTATTAGCTTGGGACTTGATGAGGTCGAACAATTTTTTGGGACGGTTTTTTGCTTGGTCTAGTTGTGTTCTGAAAAAGGTGACCTTTGAGCATCGGCTGCGTTTATTATATATGCTTCTCAGGGATCTCAAGAAGTAGAGATGCTCAAGGGAGGGATGGGACCTCCACAGCCTTTCTGCAAGTCTTAAATGTCTTCTTTCGGAATTAAGACAATCATTAAACCATGGTTTGGAGAGTTTAGAGGAAATTCTTTTAAGCTGTAGTGGTGCACATGACTCGATGACTGCACCTCGTGGTCATTTGATATACACCAGCACTTGTGGTGGCATCCATTAATTCCAGATAAGCGCTGCGATTATACACACAGGCAGCGCTTATCAAACAGAACAGTCTTCTACCTTGCAGCGTGCACCCCCATACTCCCTATACAGAGGTTGAATACCAAAACAACCTGACCATACATAGTCGAAGACCATTGCCATCTACCACACAGCAGAGCCACCATGAGGTGTAAACTCATGCAAAAAGGCTCTCTTATTGATGATGGCAGATACTAATAGCAACGTGTACCCATGTGACGAATGTATATTTTTTTCCTTTTCATACAACATAAGTCACACATGAACTAACACTCCTGTATTCTTCATATTCCAGATTGGAAGATGGCACTGCTGAAGCCACAGGAAAGATTGCATTTTGGTGTACTGAAATCAACTTTCTCAATGTATATTTTCAGTTTCTTCCTGAAAGCGATTTCCTGTGAGTAAATGTGACATACACAGGGAATGTCATTTCTTCGACATGCCAGACTCATTTGTGAGACACAAAATGAGTTTCTAATTGCACAATATGTAGAATTAGTTGTTCTTGAGCATGGAACGATTGTTTGATGAAAACCAATGCTCACAACTTGCGTCCACGCTAAAGAGATGGTATTCACATAACTTGTCATGCATTTACTATATTTACCCTCCCACCTAAATGATCACACAGATTGTGGAGGAAGGAGAGACATTTCATGGAGCATATTTGCCCATTTTAAGACAAAAGGAAATGAAAGCTATTTTGAAAATGTTTAGCACTTCCTAACCATCCTCCACATATAGCATCTCCTAAGTGGAAAGTACCCACAAATATAGGGAGAGATAGAAAGATGCATCATCTGAAATGAGAACACCATACATCTACTTATATTCTGGTAGTTAAAGGTAAATGTTTTAAATGCAACCAGTGTGAAGCTCATCAAATCATAGGTATAAGCCAAATATCAAGCTTGCCACTGCCTTCTTGATTTAGGTCCTCAGTGTCAATGTTTGAGAAGAATGTGGTTGTGGTTGTACATGTCTGTGAAAGGAGGATTTGTTTGTTAGAAATGCACTTATGCACAATATTAAGAACTCAAACTGGACATCTACCACAAGGAAGGATCCCAAAAAGGGGACAGAGGCAAACTTACCTGTTCAAACTTTCAGAGTTGGGCAGCCACATCCACCAAGTCATTTTAGGTTTTGCCTGCACAGCGCTTGCACTGTGCTTGTGAAATCCTGTGTAAAATGTTTTTAAAAAAGCTTAAAACGGGCTTAGATCCTGCCTATTACTTACCATTGGTTGGCTCCCATGTCACTCTTGTTTCCTTGATACTTATTGGCCAGAGCCTCCTCCTTGCCTAGACTTCACCTTGGGGCTTTGTGTGTGTCCCTACCGTATAGCATTGACCAAACACAGCTTCTTGAGAAATCTGTAGGTACTCTTTGTTTTACCTTTTAACATGCACACTTGTAGAGTCTCCCTCTCCCTGGCCTCCTCCTGCTGTTACAGCTACCTCATGTCGCTTTAGCCCACCCTCCTCCCGCTGTTGTGGTTCCCCATCGCCCCTGTCATCCTCCCATTGTCCGTAGTTTGTTCAAGCACTCCCCTGCCCTTCTCCCTCTGCCTGTGGTTTGTTTGCTCATCCCTGCCCTTCTTCCGCTGTCCGTGGTTCGTTTACCCACCCCTCCGGCCTCCTTCCGCTGTCTTCGGTTTATTTACCCACCCCGCTCTCCTCCCAGTGTTAGTACTTTGTTTCTCTTACACTACCCCATCCTCCTCCAGCTGTCTGTAGTTTCTTTACCCACCCACACCCTCCTCCTGCTGTCTCTGTTTTTTTACCCTCCCACTCTCTACCCCGCTCTCCTTCCTCTTGTTGCTTGCCCCCTAACTGTCTGTTTTTTTTTTTTTTACAGGTTGCAGAGCAAGGCAGCCTGCAGTGCAACATGGCTTAATGGAAAAAAACAATCTGACTTAAAGCCATGTTGCACTGCTGCTCATGCTGCTGTGCAACATGTAAAAAATAAATTGGCAAAGCCAATACATCTCGCATAGGCAAAACATATTGGGTTTACCAAAGCTTGTTTAGGGTCGGGCCTACGAAACACTTACAACCTGATATCACCTTACCAAGAAAGTGCAGTGGGTTTAAGGCCTACCGATTGCTTATAATTGGTTAGCTTTATTGCCAAACTCATTTGCTTGTGTTTTTTTATTCAATAGTTTGCCCTGTTCATCTTTTTTTTTGCCCTCCCTTGGAGCATATTGTCTTTACTTGTATTTCTCCACTGCTCACTTTTAGAAAACTACTTTTTTCTTTTTGCTTAACCACTCCATGATAGTGCATGTGTTTTCTAGCTACCTCCCTCATGTGCTTCTCTCTCTCCCCTGCACTCGTTGCTGCTCGCTTTCATCTGTATGCTTCTCCTCCTATGCTCCGTGCTGCTCCCTTGTGTGCTTCTTCATTCACCTCACTTTGGTTCTCTCCTTCAGGTGTTTCTCATCCTGCTCTCCTTGTTTCCTCCCTGTGTGCTTGTCTCTTCCTCTCCTTCACCTGCTATCCAGACCTTCTCCTCCGCTGCCCCCAGGCCCAATTATTTTTGACGGCCAGGCATCAAATTAAGGCCAGCCATTCTGCTTTCTAAATAAAAGCACTTTCATGCCACTACATTATGATGCATTTTTTTTCTTTTTAGATCCATCTTGGATCCGTAAATATAAAACAAAGCTTTACTGGCGTCACCCACATACGTCTTGACGCATGCCTGTACCTGCAGAATGATGCTTCTGACCGCTGCCGCCTTTTTAAGCGATTCATGGAAGTGCATATTTTTCCACCCTCCTGCCTTGTGTGCTTCTCTCCCCCTACACTTTTTCCTGCTCATTTACATCAGCGTGCTCCTCCCCTGCACTCTGTGTTGCTCTTATCTGTGTGCTTCTCCATTCAACTCACTTTTTTTCTCTCCCTCATGTGTGTCACTCCCACCCTCTTAGTTGCTCTCTCGCTCGTATGCTTTTCCCTTCCTCTCCCCACCCACTACCCGGACCCGCTCCTCTGTTGTCCATGCGACCCCCCATGCTCTAGTCTTTTTCTGGAGAGCCAGGCATTAAATTGGTGCCAGCTATTCTGCTTTCAGAATGAAAACACTTTCTCCCCACTTCATTATGATATATTTTTTTATTTTCAAATCCATCTTCGATTGGTAAATAGAAAAAAAAAATAATTGTACCTGTGTTACAATGCATACATCGTGATGCATGCCTGTACATGCACCCGTAAAATGCCACTGCCACTAGCAGCCCCATCAACCCACCTTTTTTCCTCCTATTGGTTATGCTGTACAGCATGAGCAAAAGGCATTGGAGAGGCCAATCGATCTCAAAAGCGAGACCCGTTGGCTTTGCAAATGCTTATTTGTTAGAACTGGGGGTCTCTAGTTGGCAGAGGTAGGTACCTTTGACCGAATTGGGACCCTTGCTTCTAAGTCAGGGAAAGGGGATTACACTACTGGATATAACCCCTGCTCACCCCCTTGGTAGCTCGGCACGAGCAGAGAGGCTTATCTCAGAGGCAGTGTGTTAAGCATTTGTGAACACATACAGTAATACAGTGAAAACACTACAGATGGACACCACACAGGTTTTATAAAAATAAGTATTCCTTATATAGACTTAACAAAAGACCACAAGCGACAAAAATCCACAATACTGTACTCAAAATTGACTTAAAGATGGTAGAATTAGCTTAAATCAAGTTGTTGGTAAATGCGACACAGTTCTCACAAAAGTACCTGGAAGCGTAACGTAATATAAACAAAAGGCTCGCAGCGTTGGAGATGCGTTGGTTCCTTGCTTCAGGGGAGATGATGCGTCGCGCCTCAATGCTTGCGCAGAGTAGGGGATGCGTCTTGATCCTTACCGGAGAGGAGGTGATGCGTAGGTTCTCGTGCTGCAGCCTGGTTGCGATGCGGCAAGATGGCACCTCGATGCGATGCGACAATCCGGTGCAATGCGATAAGATGGCGCCCTTGATGTGACGATGTTAAGACGATGCGACACGCCCTGGCAGCCTTGCGGCGACTCTGTACTTTGGAGCCGCGACAGGCCCTGCGACACGCTTCTCTGATGATTCGATGGTGACCCTCACGGTTGCGACGCACTTCTCTGGTGATGTGACAGCAGACAGCTGCGACAAAGTCACGCTTCTGGGAGATGCAGTGGCAACACGCTTCTCCGGCGATGCGATGACTACAACTGCGGCCGCGACACGCTTTTTCTCGTTGCGTCGCGCTTCCAGCTCCCAGCGACATGCAGGCTTCTGCAGATAGAATTCCCAGCAAGGAAATTCAGAGGGGAGCTGGTGGTGAAGTCTGTTGTCCCTGAGACTTCAGCAGGAGGCAATCACAAGTTCAAGCCCTTGGAGAAATATTCTGCAAGATGATGAAGTACACATAAAGTTCCTTCTCCTCTCATTGGCAATGAAGACAGCACTGCAGGCCAAACCAGCAACACAGCACACTGGAAGGGGGGCAGTCCACTCCTACAGCTTCCTTTGGTTCTTCTCCTTGGCAGAGGTTTCTTCTTGTTGTTCCAGAAGTGATCTAAAATCTTGGGGTTTGGGTCCCCATATTTATACTACTTTTCTCTTTGTTCTCTGAAGGCAGATAGGCCTTTGCCTAGTCCAAACCAGTTCTGTTCAGTCCTGAAGCACTTTGTTTACCTAACTCCTTCGTTCCTTTCAGAGTGAGGGCAGAGACATCAGACACACCACAGGAGGTGGAGCCAGCATTGTGGGGATAAGGCACAGCCCTATTCAGGTCCCAAGTGCAATTCCTCTCACTCATCTACATGCAGATCTTCCTATTCAGCCCTGTGCTTACTCACCCTCTCCCATGGAATCCCCAGCCCCTGTCACTCACAGAACCAGACACACAATACACAACCTAGCAGAGGCAGGCTTGGACAGTTAAGCAAGAAATTACCTACTTTCTAAAAGTGGTATTTTCAAACACAGAATGTTAAAATCACCTTCACTAAAAGATGTATTTTATCATTCTGAGTTCAGGCATACTAAATTCGAATTTCTACCATCTTCCCTGAGTCAGTTAGGATTATAAGATGTAATAATCAAACTGCCCATTCTAGCCTATGGGGAACAGGTAGCCTTGCAATAGCAAAAAAACAAAAATGGCTGTAATTTACTATTAGGACATGCCACACACACCAGGGCATGTCCTACCTTATATTTACAATGCAACCTACCCTTGGATCTACCATAGGGGTGTCTGATATGAAGATAAGGGAAGGTTTAGGGCCTGGCAAGTGGGTGCACTTGGTCAGTCAGCATGGCAGTACCAGACTGTACATAGGTTCTGCAATGGCAGACCTGAGACACACTTTACAAGCTGCTTCTGAGGGTGGCACAACCAGTGCTGCAAGCCCACCAGCAGCATTTGATTTACAAGCCCTGGGCACCCCTGGTGCACTGTACTAGGGTCTGATAAGTAATTCAAATAACCCAATCATGGAGTCACTAATCAATACATTAATTTAACATAGGGAGCACTTGCACTGTGGCACTGAATGGCAGTGGCACAGTGCCCAACGCATCTAAACCAGCAAAATATATCAAAAACAGAGGAGGCAATAGAAACAAGCATTGGCATAGCCAATAGGTCTCACCTTTGGGACCTTATAAGTATTTAATTATGCAGTACAATATCCTTGGTGCAACATAAACTGTTGCCTGGCTACACACTTATAATGCCGCAAAGGCGAAACTATTGGCTTTACCAATGCTTGTTGGTGGATGGGATGAAGCCAGCCATAGAAACTGCAGCCGAGGAAGTCACTGAACAGGGCCAGGAGAAAAAAGGTATCCAACATATTGTAGCTGTATGGCTACCTCGTGCAGCTTTTAAGTAAAGATGAACAAATGGGTGGAAAAAACAGATAAGGATGTGAGCACATTTTACATTGGATGACTGACTATAGATAACTGACTAGGGGATTATTTTACTTCACTGTGAATGTGTGAAGATAGAACGAGTCTAGAATGATCCCAGAAGCTCTGCATGCGTTTCTGGTTTTATTGTCTCGAACCCTTGTTGGGCAGCCTTTTGCTCGCTCGCATTAGCTTACGATGAAAATGACAGGTTGGGAGGCTTTCAGTTATGCTTGTCTCGGGTGATTGATTGCTCGACATTTTCTCACAGTGGTGATTTCATCTGTGGTGGGGTTGCCAGGTTTTGGGTATGTTCACAGGAAGACACCCCGTCAAATGAACAGGTGGCACCGTCTGTTCAACGAGAACATTAAGCCTCTTAAAACAAACATATTGAACCTGTTCACCGTGGCCCCATAACAGCCTGCGTGACAGCCTGAAGCCTCGGAGGAAATATTGCATCTTTCCTGCGAAGCCCTGGCGCTGGGCAGTGACAGCATCTTAATCTGGAGGTTTTGCAAGACTGCTCGTAGAAGGGCGTGATTCTCTTTCCGCAAAATAAACCCCACTCCCTCACAAAATAGGACAGCTGAAGAGATGTAACCTTTAATGACATGGCTTTGCGCTGGTTCTTCCGTAAAGTGTTTGCCAAGTATTTGATCTATAGGCTACAAACAACACGACTGCCCATGTTTTATATTCTAGTAGGAGTGGAATAGCGCAATCTATGTGTTTAGTGCCACAAAGTCACAGTAATGCTAGAATGCGCGCTATATGCAAACGCAGATAACACAACATGCTTCAACTTAAATTATAAGGTTGGCAAGTGGGCTAGAGTTAAAATATAACATAACTGCACTTTAGAATCGCCCAAATAGCTAATAAAAAAAGCGAGTCGGAGCCAGTCACTCTTCTTTCATGTAATGTTAATGTTTAAAAGCCACGATACAGACGCTGAAAAAAGCGCACGCGCCTCGCACTCAAAGTTTTAAAAAAACAAGCATTGGCCGCGCGGCCGTGAAAGTGACACGGCCGCGCGGCCCGCGAAAGTGAAAGTGATCGCGATCAACGGAGGAAAGACAGATGGCGGCTGCGCACGTGCACACTCATGTGCACGCAAGCTTTAGGCCACCAAAAGCCTATGGCAGCACTTGGAAAACCCACCTACTAAATGTCTCGCAGGGCAGCGCATGCACTGGCTCAGGCGAGACCTAAAAATGGAAGGGAGACTCACGCCAATGGTACCAGGTCTAACATTATTTATTTAGTTATTTATTTTTAAGTGCTCACTGGGTCTTGTCTGGTCCCTTTAGAGCAGTGTAGTCCATCTCCCTGGCAACCACAGGGCTAAGCAATATTTTCTCTTACCTTCTTAGTGTCCCCCATACTTACTGCTGCCATTTCAACAGGCCTGTTTTTATTGTATAAGGTAGTAATGCTATGATATCTTTAGGGCTAAGGACATAATAGTAGGACTCTATTTTATATTGATGAAAACAGACTTTCTGTTAAGTCTCTAGCCTTAGTCATATGAAAGACATACTGCAATTTGCATTGCATAAACTAATATGTTGTCTCTCAAATGTCGCAAACATAAAAAGAGGGCTGCGCTCTCAATGGAACTTTAAACCAATTGAAGGCCATCATAGGTGTGGGAATTGTGTTTCATGTGAAACTACCTGTGAAGGATCCATATTTGAACACAACACCAGTAAATGGATCCACAAGTCCTTCTCAAATTGTAAAACGAAGAACGTGGTTTACGAAATCACTTGCAAAAACAACAATTGATGGACAGAATGCAGAACAATGCCATACATTCACCCCAGTACAGAGATCTGGGCCTAAATCCATCGTTTTTTTGCTCACCATGCCATTCCAGTTTGAACCCAGCCATATGCAAATCAGTCTTGACCCTGTGCCCCATGGGAACAGTCCAGCCCGAACTGCCAAGCCAGGTCCTCCCTAGACTGGAAACAAGCATCCTAGGACCGGTTTCGGGCTTTCAGCCCTCGTCAGCCAGGATAGCTTGATTCCAGTGGCATGGAGAGCAAGGGACTCACGTCTGAGCATACCCTTCTCACTCGGGGTGACAAATGCAAAAACAACAATTGATGGACAGAATGCAGAACAATGCCATACATTCACCCCAGTACAGAGATCTGGGCCTAAATCCATCGTTTTTTTGCTCACCATGCCATTCCAGTTTGAACCCAGCCATATGCAAATCAGTCTTGACCCTGTGCCCCATGGGAACAGTCCAGCCCGAACTGCCAAGCCAGGTCCTCCCTAGACTGGAAACAAGCATCCTAGGACCGGTTTCGGGCTTTCAGCCCTCGTCAGCCAGGATAGCTTGATTCCAGTGGCATGGAGAGCAAGGGACTCACGTCTGAGCATACCCTTCTCACTCGGGGTGACAAATGCAAAAACAACAATTGATGGACAGAATGCAGAACAATGCCATACATTCACCCCAGTACAGAGATCTGGGCCTAAATCCATCGTTTTTTTGCTCACCATGCCATTCCAGTTTGAACCCAGCCATATGCAAATCAGTCTTGACCCTGTGCCCCATGGGAACAGTCCAGCCCGAACTGCCAAGCCAGGTCCTCCCTAGACTGGAAACAAGCATCCTAGGACCGGTTTCGGGCTTTCAGCCCTCGTCAGCCAGGATAGCTTGATTCCAGTGGCATGGAGAGCAAGGGACTCACGTCTGAGCATACCCTTCTCACTCGGGGTGACAAATGCAAAAACAACAATTGATGGACAGAATGCAGAACAATGCCATACATTCACCCCAGTACAGAGATCTGGGCCTAAATCCATCGTTTTTTTGCTCACCATGCCATTCCAGTTTGAACCCAGCCATATGCAAATCAGTCTTGACCCTGTGCCCCATGGGAACAGTCCAGCCCGAACTGCCAAGCCAGGTCCTCCCTAGACTGGAAACAAGCATCCTAGGACCGGTTTCGGGCTTTCAGCCCTCGTCAGCCAGGATAGCTTGATTCCAGTGGCATGGAGAGCAAGGGACTCACGTCTGAGCATACCCTTCTCACTCGGGGTGACAAATGCAAAAACAACAATTGATGGACAGAATGCAGAACAATGCCATACATTCACCCCAGTACAGAGATCTGGGCCTAAATCCATCGTTTTTTTGCTCACCATGCCATTCCAGTTTGAACCCAGCCATATGCAAATCAGTCTTGACCCTGTGCCCCATGGGAACAGTCCAGCCCGAACTGCCAAGCCAGGTCCTCCCTAGACTGGAAACAAGCATCCTAGGACCGGTTTCGGGCTTTCAGCCCTCGTCAGCCAGGATAGCTTGATTCCAGTGGCATGGAGAGCAAGGGACTCACGTCTGAGCATACCCTTCTCACTCGGGGTGACAAATGCAAAAACAACAATTGATGGACAGAATGCAGAACAATGCCATACATTCACCCGAAATCACTTGCCCGTGTGGCAAACTGTATATCGGCAAAACCAATCAAGAAATCCGACTACGAATTGTTCAACACAGATCAAGAATACGCACAAAAGTGATGAATGTGCACATGGTTAGCCATTTTATACAAGCCAATCACACCGACAGAGACATTAAATGGACCGTGTTATGTGTGGTCAAACATACACCGAGAGGTGGAGATAAGGAAAGAACTCTCCTACAGATAGAATCCTACCTCATTCTTAAATTCAACAGTGCCACATCAGGTTTAAATGAGATGTCCGAAATATCTAGGACAGAAAATATCAATGATTTTTGTAAACTTTGGGTCATGACTACATTATTGCACTACAATTCAAATATTTAATCTCAAATGAGCATGGTAATTTAAGCTCTTTAAAACTTGAACATTCATTAGGTGATTGAAAGTGATAACTTTTTGTTAGCCACTACAAGACCCAGCATTCATTACTTGTCAGCCACCCAGCCTGCGAGATCTGATCAGGAAGTCCGCTTTACCGTAGACGGAAGGCGAGAAGACTAATGAATGGCCGCTCGTGAAATATACCCGAGTCTTTTACGCTGGTTACAATGTATCCAGGTGTATATAAAAAAAGGAAGCCAAGTTCCGGCTTGAGTAATTAGACATTGACGCTTGGCGTGCGATTCACAGCGTGTACAAGCTGCCTTTGAGTAAGTTTCAAGTTCGAAGTGAACAATGAACTTGTAACATGTAGCTGAATTCTTAGTAATCCGTACTTTTCTCACAGTGCAGCACTGGTCTAAGAATGGAGTATACCGGATGTCTCAGCACTTTTAAGTAAGTGCGATCTGTTGTAGATATATCTAAAACACACAGAAGGGTAGTGATTGAGTGTTTTCGCTCCTTTCAGATAATAAAAACCTCCTAGCCCTGCCAACATTAACAGGAGCCACAAGTTAGAACCAAGGGGCATATTAACAAGCCAGGCGATAAAATTATCGCCGCTTTAGCGGCAGTTTAAACGGCGATAATGGGCTTGATAATATGCTCTATGGAATTCCAATTGAAGCCCATGTTAAATGTGAAGGACATCTAACCTGAACTTCAATTGGAATTCCATAGAGCATATTATCAAGCCCATTATCGCCGTCTTAGCGGCAGTTTTCTGCCGCTAAAGCGGCGATAATTTTATCGCCTGGCTTGTTAATATGCCCCCAAGTACTCACACGTCACAGTTATTGTTTCTAAATTATTACACTTTTAACATTGTATTGCCCGTTCATGTTTCAGGCCTCTTGGTCATCCACGTGAGTAAATCGGGCCCTCAACAATTTTGAAGAGATTTCTAGAAGTACTAACAGGTACATATCCCTCAGTAGTTGCATAAGAGCTTCATAAATATTGAGAAAAGAAGGGCGAGTCCCCCTTTACTTTAGAAAATAAAATAATGTTCTTTTCTTTTTGGTTTCACAGAATCCAGACACAGCCCTGAAGAGATTCCCTCGAAATAAATAGGGTTTCGAAACGCGTTGGCACATTTACACCAACAGGGGAATAGTTAAAAAAAAAAAAAAATTATATAGCAATTGAGGGAAATAATCTTCCTAAAGTGTATATCCTCACTTGCATGAAATGTGAATACCCCCGTTGGTTGGTACCCCGAGTTTGCTCCGTTTTAGAGTCTTGATGGCTATATGGGTTACCTCACTATTTCTTTTTTTTGAATGGTAATAGCTCCAATTGATCTTAATGTGTTTTGTTGTTTTCACTCTACTTTCCACTTGTGAAGTGTCACCTTATGAAATCACCAATTGACTGTGTTATATTTGTTTTTGTTGTTTCCACTTTTTTAGCCTAATTATTACACTATGTAAATTGTTAAGTGTTGTCCATATCAACCTTGTGTACTGATAAAATGTATAATAATTTCCAAAAAGAATAAATAAATGATGTAGACCATCTTACTAGGGATTTTGGTCTTAGTCTGCTTAAATTGCTGGCAGCCTAATAAATGGTCAGCTAGATTTTTTGTTCTTTTGTAATTTACTGGCCCAATCTAGCTGTGCCCACCCCTTGTTATACCAAACTTTCTACAAGTGGAATTTTCAGCATTACAATGTAAAATCCGACTTCACCATGAGTTGCGATTTTAAATTGGGATTCCAGAGACATCAAACATTTGGGTCCAGTCACTTCACAATTCGAAATTACACTCATAAAATGTGATAAGGTAATCCCAATGCTCTCCTATAGGAGACCTAGGCCTTGTAATAGTGAAAAACTAATTTAAGAGTATTGCACTACTCGGAGATTAAAAGTACATGTTCTACTTTTTAAATGCACTGCACCCTGCCCTTGGGCTGTTCAGGGCCTAACTTAGGGGTGACTTATATGCATTAAAAAGGAAGGTTTGAGCCTGGCAAGCAGGTTAACTTGCCAGGTCGTCATGGCCGTTTAAAAATGCACACACAGGCTCTGCAGTGGCAGTCATGAGACATGTTTACAGGGCTTCTAAAGTGGGTGGCACAATCAGTGTTGCATGCCCACTGGTAGCATTTAATTTACAGGCCCTGGGAACATGTAGAGTACTTTACTAGGGATGTATAAATACATTGAATATATCAAATTGTGGTTAAGCCAATGTTGTCATGTTTTATGTTTTAAGCAGAGAGCACATGCACTTTAGCACTGGTTAGCAATGGTAAAGTGCCCAAAGTCTTGAAGCCAGCAAAAACGGATTCAGGCAAAACAGGAGGTTTGAGAAGCAAAAATTCAGGGGAAACAAGGCCAAGGATGCCTGGTCAAACATGGTCATTCTTCTGCAATTCAAAATGAAGTCCTTCTATTATGTGGAGGCCCAAGTGTGTGGTGTCAAGGCCATAGAACTTGCACTTTTGCGTGGGAAACACTAGAGAGGGAGAATGAGGGTGGTCACTGAGAGAGCTGGGGTCCATTTAAACATCCCTACTCATCCAGATGGTCTTTTTAGCTGCTTGAGAGGTAAAAGGGAGGAAACAATCACAACTAAATTTCAGGACAGTGAGACCAACGTAGTCACACAATAATCCACCCGACAACTAAATCTGAGATTATCAAATTTTAAATATACATTAAGAAACAGATTGATATAAATCAACCTTAGCGTTATCATATAGAAATACAGAATGAACAATATGAGGCTAAATCTCCTAAAGAGATTTACCCTATATAACAAAAAGCCCACAGCCAGTTCAATAATGACAACTAATCGGGAAAAAGAATTGAGCATTAAATTGCATTAAATGATTCTCAAAGGTAAGCATTAGCATGCTATCTCTCCCTACTCAGCCTTAAAAGGGGCAACCCTAGACTAAGAAGCATTAAGTAAGGATGGGGAATAGAAAGGTGTCAGCTGTCAGAGTCTTCATTAGAAAACTCCAGCTAAGGATCATGTAGCATGAAGCCACTTAAAGCAGAAGCAGAGGGCTCTACCTCATGAAATCCTAAGATGTCTCTCTGACCCTCACTATGTTACAGCAACCTCAAGGTAGGTCAAATGCTCCTCCAGTAACTGTCCACGATTCCAGCACAAATTAGTTACTGGTGCCACCTTTCCCATATCGATAAGTAGCTACTTCATTCGTCCTTGCCCAGTCTTCTTCTCCTCCATGAAAACTCGCCTCCTTACTCGTTACTGAGGTTTTCCTTGCCAAGATCTATCTTCTCATACCTTGCTATCTAACTCAATCAAAACCCTTCTCTTTTCTAGCTTATAAGACCTTGTTCGCATCTGCAGTGAAAACAAAAATACAAGCAAATAGACTCTACGTTGAAGGTTAAAAATGAATTACTTTAAATGTGAGCTTGTACTGAAATGTTTTTCGAGGGCCAAAACGTATGTCAATTTAATAGTGCACAGCATTACCAATATGTGCACATTTCTACACATATAGCAAATGCAATTTCTTAATGCATGAATAAATTGCAAAGAATTATGTAAACGTCTTTTCAATCAATCAATCAATCAATCAATCAATCAGGGGTTTGCATAGCATGCTACTCACCCTTGAGTGTCTCAAGGCACTAGGGAGGGAGGGGGCGGCTCCGGATCAGTCGAAGAGCCAGGTCTTGAGGTCCTTTCTGAATGCGTGCAGGGTCAGAGGCATCTGATGTTCACAGGGAGCTCGATCCAGGTCTCGGCTGCGATGTAGGAGAAGGCTCTCCTGCCCGTTCTGTTTTTGCGGATGCGGGGGACCTCCGCCAGGGTGAGGTCGGCAGACTGGAGATTCCTCTTGGGTACATGAAAAGATACTCTCTCGTTGAGGTATTTGGGTCCGCTGTTGTAGAGGGATTTGTAGGCATGGGTGAGCAGCTTGAAAGTGACCCTCTTCTTGATAGGGAGCCAGTGGAGGCCTTGTAGGTGTTGGGTCATGTGTTCGTGATGCGGGGTCCCAAGGACGAGTCTTGCTGCGGCGTTCTGGATGGTTTGGAGTTTTGTAGAAGAGTACTGTTGATTCTGGCGTAAAGGGCGTTGCCGTAGTCTAGTCTGCTGGCTATGAGCGCAGGGGTGACGGTCCTTCTGCAGTCGGGGGATCCATTTGAAGTTATCGCGGAGGATGCGCAGGCAGTTGAAGCTAGTGGAGGCCACTGCGTTGATCTGGAGGTTCATGGAGATGGAGGAGTCAAGGATGATGCCGAGGTTTTGTGCATGGTCCGTAAGGGTGGGTGGGTTGCCGAGGGCGGGGGACCACCAGGTGTGGTCCCAGGCGGAGGCGCAGGATCCGAGGATGAGGACCTCGGTCTTCTGAGTTGAGCTTCAAGCAGCTGTCTTTCATCCAGGCTGCCACGTTCTTCATTCCCTCCTGGAAGCAGAGTCTGGTGTCTTCGGGGTTCCTCATGAGTGAGAGGATGAGCTGAGTGTCAGCGGCGTACGATACAATGCTGATCCTATGCTGTCTGACGATGGCGGCGAGAGGGGCCATGTAGATGGTGGAAAGCGTGTGGCTGAATGATGATCCTTGGGGTACTCCACAGTTGATATCGATGGGTTTGCAGACGAAGGGAGGGAGTCTGATCCTCTGGGTTCTACCGGTGAGGAAGGATTGGATCCAGTCGAGGGTGGTTCCTTGTATCCCCGCGTCGTGAAGTCTGGCTGCGAATGTGCGATGTGAGACGGTGGCAAAGGCTGCGGAGAGGTTCAGAAGAATGAGGGCCGCGGTGTGTCCCTGGTCGAATAGAATGCGGATGTCGTCAGTGGCGGCGAGGAGGGCTGTCTCGGTGCTGTGGTTGCTGCGGAATCCAGACTGGGAAGCGTCTAGGATGGAGTCTCCTTCAATGAAAGCGGTCAGTTGGGCATTTACGAGTCTCTCAGTGACTTTCGCCGTGAAGGGAAGGAGAGAGATGGGCTGGTAGTTCTTCAGGTCAGTAGGGTCGGCTGTTGGTTTCTTGAGATCCAGTCATCCGGGCAGATTCCGGATCTGAAGGAGGCGTTGATGGTCCGTCCTAGTTCGGGTGCGATGGCGGCAGAGGCCCTGTGGAATATGTGTGGTGGGCAGGTGTCTGATGGGGCTTCTAAGTGGGTTTTCTTCTTGGTCGCGGTGATGTGCTTGATGGTGGCGGGATCCCAGGTCATGATGGTAGGCTTATCAACGGCGGTGGGTGGGGAGGTGGTGTCCGGTGCTGGTCCACTGAAGTTATCGTAGAGGACCTTGATCTTCAGATGGAAGTAGGAGTTGAGTTTGTCGCAGAGTTCCTGGGAGGGTGCGATGTCCATGGCTTCGCTGGCGGGCTTTGCAAACTGCTGTATGACGTTGAACAGTTTCTTGGCATTGGTTGCTTTGGTCTGGACTTTGTCTCTTATAAAGGTCCGTTTGGTGTCTCTTATGCGCTGGTGGTACTCCTTCAGGGCGCTCCTGTGGTTTTTCTGTCCTTCCAAGGTTTTCTGGTTTCACCAGGTTTTCTCTAGGCGTCTGCAGGCACGTCTGGCTTCTTGTAGTCCTGTGGTGAACCAGGCAGCCTTCAGAGGGCATTGTTTGGCGGGGTGGCGGAGGGGAGCAAGCTTGTCGGTGCAGCAGGAGATCCAGCGGTCCAATCCTATAGCTGCGGCATTGGTGTTGGTGGTGGCGCCGGGGGGGGGTTTTGGAGGAGTGTGGTGTTGAGGTGTTCCTCTGTGACCTTGCTCTAGTTCCGTCGTGGCGGGCGCGGGGCGGGCTTGGGTGCGGTGGTGGTGTCGAAGGTGAAATGGACGCATTGGTGGTCCATCCAGATGGGCTCGGTGGTGTGGCTGAATTGGAAGTTTGTCCCTCCTGTGAAGATGGGGTCGAGTGTGTGTCCAGCTCTGTGGGTGGACGTTTTGACCCGCTGCTTCAGTCCGAGGTTGGCAAGGAGAGTGGTGGAGGGGCAGCAGCGGCGGGAAAACCGGGCGGAGGAAACTGGCACAGTAATTAATAAGAGGGCACAGTAATGAACAAGAGGGAGGAAAAAACGAACTACAGGAGAAATAATCAGAGAGAAGGCACAGTAAAATGAAAAGTTACGAGTGTAGTCAAAATTACGAGTCTGGCAGGCTGCAGGCGCGAACCCTGCGCAGCTTGAGGACTCGAGGCTGCGGCGGTGAGGCGGAGCTGCTGGGGAGAGTTCTGGGGAGAGTGCTGGCCTGAACCGGAGGTCTAGGAATCAAATACATCAACATGAATATCATTTCTTGTTATCCGTATATCGATCTCAATACCGTTTACTCCACTCCTATAACCGGCCAATTCCTTTTGGCATTGTCACTAAGTAGAGAAGGGAAAAATAAAGACGAATCAAACTAATTTCTTCTCATGTTCAAATTCCCTTTCCTCTGCCCTATTGTCCCACATATTATACCTTCTGTGTCTCTATAATCGGGACTCGTCTTCTTCCATCCTTAAACCGCGTACTCCACTCGTACAAACGCGCGTAATGCGGAAGTCCGTCTAAATACGGAAGACACTGAAAAGGGACCCGTTTTTTGTAATAAACACCGAGAAAAGACTACCGGTGAAGGCAGGATCAAAGTGAAACTAAATTCTCGATTTCTTCGTGGCCAAATACTCCATCCACAAACCATATATACAATTGTTAAATAGTTCCATAGCTAATTATAGCGTAATTATATATAGATCCTATTGTTCTAGCGGAAAGCCACACTCTTGAATATTGTATGTCTCCAACAAAAGGATTCTAAACGAGTGCACATATTAAAAATGTTCAACCAAAAATAAAAAATAAAGAAAATTATATGTGATTTAGATACCTTATAACCCACTATTGAAACTCCACTCCTTACAATCTTATCATCCATAGTATTTCCATATACACTGCTGGATACTATAATGAGTTATCCAGTTCAAATCCATACTCATGTCTCATTGCATCCAATCTAGTCTAATGGAGAATATTTTATTGTAATAATGCCCAGATCTCATCTTTATCATTAAGGCCCATCGTAGCGGTATGATATTACGCAATGTTGAACCTTCAACATCCGGTAGACTCCGCCTTCTTTTGCAAGCAGAATATCTAAAGTAAGAGTCGGCAGAGCGCACGATCCAAGATGGCTGCCGCGCCTTGAGCTCCGTGATTACCTGCATCTCTGACAATTTTTTACCGACGATAGGGGCACAATTAGGCTTTGTTTTTGCCCCCAGCTGCTCTGTTGTGGTTCCTGCAGCTCCTGGTCCGTTTTCAGAGGTCTGATGCATCCCTGGAAAGTGCAGTAGGTGTTTTTCGTTTCTCCTCACAAAGGGCTCTTGCTCGCCTCAGCATTCTCCAGCCTTCCACACAGAGGAGGCGGACTTAACCCACTGGACACCTCCTCTTTTGAGAAGCCTCAGCCTTTCTTAAAGGGGTTTTCGTCCTGCATCTTGTTGGCCACAGCTCGGCAGCTTGGAAAGGATTGGGATTTTTATCCTTTTTTCTCTGTAATACAGCCTTTTGTTCCTGTATATTAAGTCATTTTGGAGCTGATATTTCTGACTACTGTTTGGTTTTTAATACCCTGCCAAGGCCCCTTATTACACTGCAGGCTTTTGTTATTTGGGGTTTAACACATTTTTCTCTTCGTATTGTTTGCTCCCTGTTTACCACTATGGAGTCTAAAATGGGTCCAAATAAACGCAAACAAGCTGTCTCACCTCCTCCTGTTAAAGCCAAATCTATTGACTCCCAAGTGGATTCAATAGTAAAACTTTTGAAGGAAATTCAAGCTATTCATACCAATACGGACATAATTTCCTCAGCTATTAAAAATATTCACAGAGATATGGCTTCCTTATCGGTGAGAGTTGCTGACAATGAGATTAGGATTCGTTATAATACTGCAGCCATTGCAGCTATGGCTACCATTCCTACTCAGGTTGCTTCTCTCCAACGTTCCCTACTTGATTTGGAAAACAGAACTAGACAGTATAATCTACGCATATTTAATGATCCTGAAGGAGTCGAAGGCCAGAGTTGTCGTCTCTTCCTAGAAAATCTTCTCCCTAAGCTATTAAATATTAACTTCCCAGAGCCCTTTGAGATTGATAAAGCCCACAGAATTCCTTCAATTCGTAAACCCCATCAAGTCAAACCCGACAAATCATTTTTAAAGTTCTGAGGCCTTATCGTCTTCTTCTTATACGCAAGGCAGTTTGAGAGATCCCTTCTCTCCCAATTGAAGGAAACAAAGTCTTTATTCACTAGGACTTTGCAAAAGATACTCTTCAAATACAACGCCAATTTTCAGAGTTACGTCCTCGTTTGCGAGAAGCTGGCTGCAAATATGGTCTTTTGGACCCTGCGGTTATGCGCATCTGGAAAAATGAAATTTCTAAGTCTTTCTCAATTCCTGCAGATTTAATAAGATTTTTGGATCAACACCATCTTGTTCTCATGGACTCTCAACCTTCTGGTTCTGCGGGCTGATAATAATAATAATTTTTCTACCCCCTCACTGTAGGTTGTTATTCGCTTTCTTGCAGGTGCATATTAATGGTGGATTTCTTGCTTCGTACCTCCGACTTCAATGTTCTATTGGTATGAGGTCTTGGTGACTGACCTCGTTTCGTGTTGTCTTGTTTTGTCTTTTTTATATGGGCTACTGTCTTTCTCTCTTTTTACTTACCTGTTATTTTTCTTCCCTATAGGAAAATATGTCTAGGCCACAAAAGTAAATTGTTGCGTCATTAAATGTGAAGGGTCTCAGACACCCGGTTAAGCGACGTAACATTTTAGAATATTTACTTAAGTCTAAGGTTGATATTTGTTTTGTTCAAGAAACTCATGTTAATGATAAAATATTGCATACTATGTCTAGAGGTTGGGTAGGGCTTATAGTTTCATCTCCTGCTGCGAAACATAAAAATGGAGTTGCTATATTTTTCTCACACAAAGCTTGTGTACAAATTTTGTCACATCATCATGATGCAGATGGTAGATTTGTTGCTGCCCAAGTTCTTATTGACAAACTTACTTTAAATGTGGTTAATATTTATACCCCTACTTCTGATGATCCTGCCTTTTGGTTCTATGTCTTTGCTGAAGCACTCAAAATTGGCAATGCGTCCCTTATAATGGGTGGTGATTTTATTCTTATCAGGGACCCTTTGTTGGACCGGTCTTCTGTTTTTAAGTTCAGGCCTAGCAAGGCATTCTTTACTTTGAAATTCTTTCTTTCTATTGCCAAATTGGTAGATTTTTGGAGATTGGAACACCCTACAGACAAAGATTTTACTTTTTATTCTAATGCTCATTTTTCTTTTTCTAAAATTGATTATTTATTATCCTCACGTAATTTTTGTCACATGATTAGTGAATCAGTTATTCACCCTATTACGGTTTCAGACCAAGCTTTAATCTCTTTTTCTTTATCTATTTCCGATCCTCAAATTCATAATAAAAGATGGAGAATGAACTCGGAAATAGTTCTTAACCCCACCAATTCTAAAAAAATGGCCTCAGCTATTACTGATTATTTTTTTAATAATATGTCTTGTGATACCTCCAAAATCATACATTGGGATGCTTTTAAAGCTTATATCCGTGGAGTTTCAATTTCTATTATGGCACACGAAAACAAATCTTTTTATTCCCACCTCAATGAATTGGAAACACAGATTGCAGCAGTGGAACAACTTTTTATTACATCTAAAGATCCACAATATAAATCCCTACTTCAGAAATACCGCTATGAATATAATTGTATGCTTAGTAAACAAGCAGGCTTACTTATCTCAAAAGAAAAGTCTAATTTTTATTTTTATTCTAATAAATCGGGTCGTTTACTAGCTAATTATCTGCGTCTCAAACGTGAAAGAGTTCAAATTTCAGCCATCAAGTCCAATAAAGGTACATTGGTGACGGAGGTTGAGGACATACTGAAAGAGTTTGTCATTTTACTCTTCTTTATATCATGAACCTCGTACACCTAATAACAGTGTTATCAGTGATTTTCTTAAATCCTGTCGATTGCCTCAGATTTCTGATAATTATAGAGCTACCCTAGAAAACCCTATTGACACTAAAGAAATTTTTACAGCAATTAACGCTTTAAATTCCCCAAAAACACCTGGCCCGGAAAAGAATTCCGGCCGAATTCTATAAATGCTTCCAGGACCAATTATCCCCTTTTTTACTTTCCCTTTTTACGGAGTTTCAGCATACTTCCATGATGGGAGGATCTTTTAATTAAGCCACAATAATTGTTCTTCCAAAGCCTAATAAAGATCATACTTTAGTCTCAAATTTTCAGCCCATATCTTTAATCAATCAGGATTGTAAAATATATGCAAAAGTTTTAGCAAATAGATTATCACTCCTACTATCAAATATTATACAATCTGATCAAACTGCCTTTATGAAAAGTAGATTATCCGCTCACAATACCCGGTTGCTCTGTCATGACCTATCTCTTGCCAAAGAAGCAAGTGGACCTATTGGTGTAATGGCCTAAGATGCAGAAAACGCATTTGATAAGGTTAATTGGCAATTTTTATTTAAAACCTTAGAAGCTTTCTGTTTTGGTCCTTTTTTTATCAGTATGACTAAGGCTTTGTATTCAGCCCCCTCAGCCTCTATTTTAGTTAATGGTTTGTGCTCCGCTTCATTTCGGTCATATAGAGGCACTCAGCAGGGTTGTCCTCTCTCTCCTTTACTTTTTCTTATTGCTATAGAACCCCTCCTATGCTCCCTTCGTAATAGTGATACTTATACAGGTGTTGTTTTGACAGATACTACCATTAAACTGTCTGCCTACGCTGATGATGTGTTAGTATATGTTACTGACCCTTCCACCTCTATACCTATAATCCTTGATATTATTCATAAATATGCTGAGGTTTCTGGTTACTCCCTGAATACTGAGACAGAATTTTTTCCATGAAATGCCTTTTGTAATTCCACAATCTTAGAGAATACTGATATAATTTGGTCTCCCAAAAAAAATCAAATACTTAAGGATTATTTTTACTTGTTTGATCAAATATACACTTGATACCAATTGCTCTGTTATTCTAACAAATACCAAAGAGAAACTTGATCGATGGTCTAATCTACATCTGAATTGGTGGGGACGTGTTGCAGCAATTAAAATGTCTATAACTCCACAAATTGTATATCTATTGTCTATGCTACCCTTCTCCTTCCACTTTTTATACTAAACTATGTAAATTATTTACTAAATTCCTTTGGTGTAATAAACCTGCACGCATTAGTCTTAAGACTTTACAATTGCCCAAATGTGAAGGTGGGGTTGGCCTTCCCGATTTAAAAAAAAATATCATTTTGCATTCCTTGTTGCACAATGTTCTTTATGGTTCCACACTGTCCCCCTCTCTAACGCGCCTAAATGACTTATTCTGGAAAAAAATATTTTGGCTCCATACCCTTTAACTGCTTTTCTCACCATGTCCAATGGCTCTTTTAGTAAGTGTCTCCTATTCTTGCCAACTCTAAAGTTGCCCTTTTGTCATTTGATAGTAGTTTTTCTATTACTTTGTCTTCCACTAAAAAAGTTTCTCTTTGGTTCAATCCTAAACTGCAATATCATAAACATATTTCTTTTTGGGAACTATGGATTAATGCTGGTATTTTCTTTGTTTCAGATATTTGTCAATATATGTTTTACACATTTGATGTTATTCAAGCCACTTATAAGCTGCCATTGTCTGAGCTGCCTAAATATACACTGTTATGTAATACGATTCTTAATGCTTATCCCGAACTACTTTCTATGTCTCAGTCCTCTGGTATTGAATTTTGTATTTCTGCGTTCAGCCGTTCAGGACATACAGCATCTAAAGTATATAAAAAACGTACTACTTCAAATTCCTCTTTTTCACAGTTGAATAAAAAATGGTCACCACAGTTACATCTTCATTCACTTAGTATATCCTGGAAGGACATCTGGAATTCCAACACGGCTAATTATCTTCCGGCCACCCTTATACAATCTAATATTTACCTACTTTATCAATGTTTCTGGACTCCTGACAAACGATTTAAAGCTTACATTTCTAGATACTCCAAATTGTTGGCACTGTCAATCTGTAACTGGTGATCTACAACACTTATTTTTCAATTGTTCTAACATACATCAGTTTTTATTAGAAATATGGCATCTTATTACCCAGATCCTTAAGATCCAAACAGCTTTATCATTTCAGGTTGTAATTCTCAAATCCTCACTCTTTAAATCCATTTTATCCCCTATGGATTGTAAATTGTTGGATTTCCTTATTTTTACTGCAATCAAATCTATTACCTGTAATTGGAAAGACACTACTTCACTTTCGGTTAATGCATGGTGGGAATGGATTATATTTCTTAGACGCGGGCAATGTTTTTATCCACACTCTCATAAGGACCCCTCTTCCTCTAGGTCTAGTATGTGGTCTAGTTTAGATTTTTACATCAATACATGTTCTCCAATTTAGGAAACTTATTTCAATTCGTATTAATTAATCTTTGCTTACTGTAGCCCTTTTATGTTTATTTGATTATTTATATCATATTTGTACTAATCTGTAATGTCGATATAGGTATTCTATTTTTTTCTTATATATTGTAGTGTTTTTGTATTTTATGATTCAGTATTTTTTTTTGTAATGTGTCTCATATCTATGAAAATTTCTTCAATAAAACATTTTGAACACAAAAAAATCATGTTCATTTTTATGGCAGTTTTAATAATCTGAGCATATGAATGCCTATTCAAGCGTTTGAATAAAGAAACCTCTGAAAGAACTAAATCATAATTAGAATTGTAGTACTAGAAATGACCGTTTCCATAGAAAAGGCTTAGCTGTAAACAAGTGACACTATAGTCATGGGTATGTGATGATAATGTAATGCCCTCAACTACTGAAGTAGGTAACTTCACGCAAACATAGCAATCTCTGGCTGCTATCGTATTGACATACTCATAAGGCAACCTAGTGTAAGTGCTTAATGTATAATCTCCTCTAGATAAATCTATGTGTAAATCCTGCTGACTTAATGAGTATAAACCTCTATCTACTTCATGTGAGGATTTCTGCTCAGGTTTATGTGTCTCTTCTACAAAGCTAGTGGAATCTGAATATCATCCTGCAAGCAATATTGTTAGGCCTAAAACTATAGTAGCTATTATGTACCTACATCTATGATCAGTTTTATCAGTTTCCATACTATTTAGACTCAGACAAAGGGGTTAGAGAAATAGCAGAAACAGAATCTTCTCTGTCGGTCTTCACCTGTGCAAACAGCAAAACCAGTCTTTATCTATTTCAACTTAATTTACATATGTATGTACAATCTTCATGAGGCTTCCCTAGCCCTACTCTGTGTTCGTCTAGATGGCAACCTTAATTTGTATTCTTCTTCCACTCGGGCCTAGGTAATCTTCTTAAGTAACTCAACAAAGTTCATTCAACATCTCTGATGATAAATGGACCAAGTTCTTTAATGAGCATTTCTAATATCATTATTTTCAGTCCATCAACAAGCACTGGAAATTCCCCTAATTCCATATAGGGAAATTCAGCTTCATTCAGTACTAGGTATCTCAAAGCACTCATAAGACAGCTTCAGTCTTCTCCTTGCTTGATTTCTTGGCCAGCCTTCTTCCACCATAACTCGTGGTCCCACAGCACTAGTTCCTTTGTTAGGGTCAGGATCTGACTCATGCACTACCACTGTATCAGTTTTCTCCGAGTCACCTTCAGCTTCGGACTCATCAAGACCCCCTCAGATTGTTCTAGTACTGTCTCAGGCTCTATCTGGTCCCCTACAGCTTGGCTGACCGCTTTCCGTGACCTCTCAACCACTGCTAGCATCTCTTCTGGGAGAGGAGCTGTTACTTCGTCAAGGGGACATGGGACCCTACGAGTGTTGGATGCGTGCACCCAAGTAGGAAGGCCGCCACACTTCACAGCAGTCGTAGTAACCAAGATAAACTAGTATGGACCACACAAACCGGGCTCTAGACAGTTCTTTCTCAAATACTTTTTCACAATGACCCAGTCTGCAGGACTAAGGTCATGACACTGCTCCTGATGTGGCAGAGCTGTAGCCGCTTCATCCTGGTGAGATATAGAATGAACCACGTCAGCCAATCCTTTACAGTAGTCAAGCACCAAATCATCTGTGATGTTTACAAGCGTATTTGCAGACACAGCAGGCAATTGCATAGCCCTTCCCATGAGGATCTCAAGGGGCGACAATACTGTCCTTTGATCAGGCAAACTGCGAAGACTCATCAGCACAAGAGGCAAAGCATCAGGCCATTTCAGAGACGTCGAAGCACACACTTTAGCCAGCCTGGATTTCAGAGTCCCATTGACCTGTTCCATGAAGCCTGAGGCTTCTGGCTGATAACTGCAATGCGATCTCTGCTCCACCTGCAATGCTGCACATAGCAATCTCAGAACCTCAATATTAAATTGAGTTCCTCGGACTGATTATAAAGAGGTTGGCAATCCGAATCTTGGAATGAGTTCCCTCAATAACAGCTTAGCTACTGTGAGACTATCACATCTCCTAGTCGGATAGGCTTCCACCCAATATGAGAAAATGCACACCACCACTAAGATGTACCTCAATCTACTGCATAATTGCATCTCAACAAAATCCAACTGGACCTCCAGATCTGCCTATGTGACGCAATGTAACAACAGTCCTTTTCCTCACATTAATTTGTTGACATGTCACACATCTATGACACAATACCTCAGACATCATTTGAAACTTTGGATTAAACCAGACTTGCCTAAGCAATCTCATCATGGCATCTCTTCCTACATGCATTGACCCATAATAGTGCCTCCCCATCGGTGAAAACAAACTATTAGGCAATACTGGTCTCCCATCTCCTAAAACCCAAATGTCATCATCTTGTTTCATACATCCTGCTGTAATCCAACTGTGCTGTTCTTCCTCAGTAACATCCTCTAGCAGTCTCTTCACTTCGTCTCATGTATCAGCAATGGTCATCAAAAGGTTGAAATTGGTTTCATCTGCTCCCTCATTTGTATATTCACCACTGAAAGAACAAACATTTAGGGCACAATAACGTGCAACCTCAATTGCATAACTATTTCCAACTGTAAAAACATTGTTTCCCTTACAATGGGCAGAACATTTGACAAATGCAATCTGCTAACACATTTGTAAAGCTTCTTACAGTTTTCCCACGTTATCTCCATTGCGGATAGGGGACCTTGATGAGGTCATGAATCCCCATTGAGACCATAGCTATCCAATGTCATGAACAACACCAAGGCCATACTGGCTATCAGTGAATATTGTCACCCTCAACTGGTCTGAAACACAGCATGCTCGTGTAAGAGCAATCAATTCAACCACCTGAACGGAGAATACTCCTTGAAGCCAGGCATTCTCCACCACTCCAGTGACAGTACAGCCAGCATAGGCAGCCCTCAGATTTCCCTCATTGTTTCTTAGACAGGAGCCATCCACAAACAGGGTGTAATCAGACTCGGGTATTGGCTCATCCATGATATCAGGACATGGCTTGGTGCACAGTTCAGTGACATCGAGACAGTCAGGTTCTACTTCGATCTCATCCGCATCACAATCAAGTAATGAAAGCAAAGTAGCAGGATTCAGGACTGAACATCTATTCAGGGTTACATTCTCAGCAGCCAAGATAGTCTGCTCATATGTAGGGAATCTACGGTTTGTCAAGTGCTGAATACATGTTCTGGTCAGCAATATTTCAACAAAGTGTGGCACATAAACAGTCCAAGGGTGACCTATTAAGATGCTCTTGCATCTTTCTATGCTGACACCTGTTGCCGCAATGGATTTGAGACATTCCTTTACTTTCACTGTAGAAAGCAAAAACGCTTTGTTGTAGTCAGGCATTCCCAGTGCTGGAGTATGACAGAGACTCTCTCTCAACTTCAGGAATGCATTCAAGTAATCATTGTCCCAGGGCACCAGATCAGACACATCCTTCTGTGTGAACCTCTGGAGAGGTTTGGCCACTAGGGAAAAGTTGGGCATCTACTGTCGACAGTAGCCCACCATTCCAAGAAACATCCTGACTTCCTACTGAGTGTGAGGTGGATTCATTTGCATGATGGCTGATATTCTTTCTTGTAACACCTTTTTCCCGCACCTTTCACAATGTGATGTCCTAAGTATAGGACTTCTGTCTTGCAGTCCTGCAACTGACTTAAGGACACTTAATGTCTATTCTCTGCCAAATGGTTCAACAAGGCAATTGTATCAGTTTTACATGGTTCTTGAGTGTTTGATGCAACCAAGAAGTTGTTGATGTATTGAACTAGTGCAAACGAAGCAATTGATGGACAGAATGCTGGACAATGCAAACATTCACCCCCAGTCACAAGGATCTGGTTTAAATCCATCATTCTTTTGCTAACCACACCACCCCAGGCTGGACCCAGCCATATGCAAATCAGTCTGGACCCTGTTCTTTGTGGAAACAGTCCAACCCAAACTGCCAAGTCACGTCCTCCCTGGATCGGAAACAAGCATCCTGGGAACGTTTTCAGGGCATCACCCTTCATCAGCCAGACTAGCTTGAATCCAGTGGTGTGGTGAGCACGGGACCCACATCTGGGCATACCTTTCCCACTTAGGGCGACATATGCAAAACAATAATTGATTGACAGAATGCTCGACAATGCAAACATTCACCCCCAGTCCCAGGAATCTGGGTGAAATCCATCATTCCTTTGCTCACCACACCACCCCAGTTTTGACCCAGCCATATGCAAATCAGTCTTGACCCTGTTCCTTGTGGGAACAGTCCAGCCCGAACTGCCAAGCCAGGTCCTCCCTGGACAACAAACAAGCATCTGGCTTGCTGATGAGGGGTAAAACCCTGAAACCGGTCCTAGGATGCTTGTTTCCAGTCCAGGGAGGACCTGGCTTGGCAGTTCGGGCTGGACTATTCCCATTGGGCGCAGGGTCAAGACTGATTTGCATATGGCTGGGTTCAAACTGGAATGGCATGGGGAGCAAAAAAAACAATGGATTCAGGCCCAGATGCCTGTACTCTGGTGAATGTATGACATTGTTCTGCATTCTGTCCATCAATTGTTCTTTTTGTATTTGCACACCCCGAGTGGGATGGGTATGCCCAGATGTGGGTCCCGTGCCATCCATGCTACTGGAGTCAAGCTATCCTGGCTAAACCGGTCCTAGTATGCTTGTTTCCAGTCCAGGGAGGACCTGGCCGTTTGGGCTGGACTGTTCCCATTTGGCGCAAGATCAAATAACAAACAGTCTGCTCTACCTATCTATTTTAGAGAACGCAGTTAAGTCGTTTGATAAATGTGCCACTCTAGCTAGGCAATGCGCTCAATCAATAACATAAATCAAGTTATTTAAATAACATTTTATTTTGGTTTTACTGTTATTCAAAGCAAACAAAAAAATGTATAAATCATGTGTTTACGCAATAAAATATATACAACAATTGCTGTGGCCTACATAATGGTGATTCCCATGGACTGCCTTTCATACACAACATTCATACATTCTCATCCTCTAATAGACTCATTCAAACCGTGAAAACACACCTAACATTCATCACAAGTTGTATATGGTTATAATTCAAGGTCCCTATACATATGCAACATTGAAGAACTTTTTTCTCATAGAACAGTCAAGTTGCAAGTATGTGATTCAACGTTTATAACTTAATATATCAAAGAATACGAAAAATACTTTTTGGGGGATAAATTGAAAAAATTAGTTGGATCAATACTTGTTCATCATTACATACATCAAACAGTGGAATACATATGTAGGGGACAAAAAGATTAAAAACGCTGATGCGCGTGTCGGTGTTCAACCCCCTTTCCGGGGTATCACCTTCTTCAGGGCATAAGAGTGCATTCATATCCAAAGTCCATGGGGCCGAACGGACGTTAAAAGCCAGGAAACGCTGTTGTAAACGTGGAGGAACAAGCAAGATGATTAGGCTGATAGGTGTGCCTAAACGATAAAGATAAATGAGGAATATCACAGAAAATACGTTAAAACTTGCAGTGAGTAGGTTCGTGTCAGTGCGTTCGTCCACCAGGTGGCGTCGTTCGCCTGGGAGGGACGTTCGCCGGTCAAAAGCACGAAGTGTCTGTATGGCCGGGACTCCTTAGATGACGATATCCTAGGTCATTTGTCAAATAGTCTTATCGTGAGATTGATCTCTCCTTCCTATAATCGCTACATAAGAATAACGGGGCAAAAGTCCAAGAATCAAGGCAGCGTGTAACACAGGGCTGAATGGTCCGAGAGTCCGATATGACATAATTCAGGAAAGCGGCTACTATGTATGGCAGTCCGCGAGAGCCCACGGGAAGCTTTAAAACCATTAGGCGCAGGGTCAAGACTGATTTGCACATGGCTGGGTTTAAACTAGAATGGCATGGGAGCACAAAAACCATAGATTTAGGCCCAGGTCCCTGTACTGGGGTGAATGTATGACATTGTTCTGCATTCTGTCTATCAATTGTTCTTTTTGTAGATGTATTGAACTAGAGCAGAATTACAGGGCATGACTAAAGACTCCAGATTCTTCTTCAAGATCTGGTTGAAAATGGTAGAACCCTCCTCATACCCTTGTGGGATACGGCAACATGTTAAAACACAATTCCCAAACACAAAATGGCTATCTTTGTGCAGGGGAACAGAGAAAAAGGCCTGGCAAAGATTAATAACAGTGAACCATTCAGCCTCACATGGAATCTGAAACAATATCACTGATGGATTCAGTACCACGTAACAACAAGGAACCACTATGGGGCATATTCACAAGGAACTATCACCGAGTTAACGGCACTTTATCACAGCCAAAGCTGCGATAAATATATCGCCCCATTCACAAGCTGGTGTTAACAGCCCACAGCAGCAGTTTACCCGCAATAGCAGCCGTAAAAAACATCGCCACAAAAGACCCCCGCAAACTATCGCTAATGAGATGCAGGCTAGGCGTTCCCGTGCCAAAAGCAGCGACAACACAACTCCACAACATTCACAACGACCAGACAGAACTGCGATAAGAACACAAAACCGGCGATACGGTGTGTTAGCAGCAGGAAAATAACACCTGCTCTGACCTGGTGCTAAGTCGGACCACAGCCTGCACCACAAAAGGGAGCACAGCCCACAGCCACATCGGAAGGGCGGTCGCCAGTAGGTAGTTATAGTTAGGACCTATTTTCCATAGGAAATCCGCAACATTTTATTTGGAATAACTTTGGAGCCCATTGACGAATCTTCGAGAAATTTTCAAAACTTTTGGTCAGCTCGGGTCCGCTCCTATCCTGAAAGTCTCGGGATGATTCGTGTAGCGGGGGCTGAGAAAAAAGGGGGGGTCCCAAAACATGTTTTCCCCATGAAATTTCCCATAGGACCTTTAGCCGCAGCTACAGCCCAAACTGCTGAACGGAATTACACCAAATTTGGCAGAAAGGTAGACCTTGGTTCAGAGTCGTGCCTTTTGCTTAAATGGTGTAAATCCGTTCAGTAGTTCATGAGAAAATCAAAAGTATAAAAATCATCGTGTGATCTGATTGGCTGTAAGCACTTCATCCAAGAAGTGTTGGCAGCCATTTTGGGACCAATATACATGATAGGACCTCATTAAAAAGCATTGCAGTTAATAGAAGGTTTTAAGACTTTAGTTACATTATAAATCATTTGTTGATGGTACCATACTCATTTTAGGAATTGTGGTATGTTCTAAGGTGATTTTATCATGTGAAAAAGCCTTCTGCTGGGATATCATGAATCATGTTTGAGAGAAAACTATTTTCTCATGCTTTTCCCACACAGGTTTGGAAGGTGATCTATAAACTAAACTGAGAGCATATTTTCTGTAAATTCACATTATCTTTCTCAGTCATGTGAGAATGAAGTCTGACATTCTCAGTAAAACATGTACATCCAACAAGGGCAGAGACTGTCAGTTGATTCCTTTGTGTTCTACTGCAGCTTCCCAGAGTGTTCCAAAGCACAACTAGAGCGCTAACAGTCCTACTTATGATAAACTTATGGCACACCTGAAGCCATCTTGATTGGAATAAAGTGGTCACTCTTAAAACAATTTAAAAAGGAACAACATGAGGGGGTTCATTTTGCCAATGAAAGTATGATTAGTGCAGCAGAAAGAAAAATTAGGGCACATTTTGAGTGACTTCTCAAATCCTCTTCTATTTCTATATAAAAAACTGAAAGTATTCCTACTGAGGAGACTGTAGTAAATGAGGAAATTAGGAAACTTCATAACAAATAAGTCTCCCAAGATGGCCACCAGAGACAAAAGAGCCCAAATGTAGCACAAATATCACCCAGATGTAGCCCAAGTATAGCCCAATGACAGAATGTCCCAGAGTGTTTTAAAGAACAACTAGAGCGCTAAAAGTCTTACTTATGACAAAAGTATGGCACACCTGAAGCCATCTTGAATGGAATAAAGTGGTAACACTTAAAACATTTAATTTGCAAAGGAACAAAATGAGGGGGTTCATTTTGCCATAGAAATTATGATTAGTGGTGCAGAAAGAAAAATTAGGGCACATTTTGACTTCTCAAATCCTCTTCTATTTCATTATAAAATTCTGACATGCAGACTGAAACATGCACTTTGAATACCAGAAGCAGACTTCCCTGGTGAGCAGTAGCTTTACTACAGTGATCTAATGAGAAACTAGAGTGCTACCATTCAGAATTTATGGCAAATGTGTGACACATCTGAATGCCTTCTTGATGGAACCAAAGTAAACAAGCATTGAAAATGCAATAGGTCTCGCCCTCGTGTAAGTTAAAGCAATTCTTTTTGTAATTAGGTGGCTTTTTAGCTTTGCTTTTGTTAGTGTTTTTCAAACTTTCATGTACATAACATGCATATATGTATATGTATATGTATGCATGTATTTATATTTGTATTTATATAGATATGCAAATTATATATAAGTTTATATATGTATGTATATATATAAATGCATATGCATATATATATATGTGCATATGTGTGCGTGTAGAGAGAGGTAGAGGTAGAGAGGTAGAGAGTAGTAGAGAGAGAGGTAGAGAGAGGTAGAGAGGTAGAGAGTAGAGGATGAGTAATAGAGAGTAGAGAGTGAGTAGTAGAGAGTAGTAGAGAGTAGTAGAGAGAGTAGCAGAGAGTGAGTAGGAGAGAGTAGTAGAGTGAGTAGTAGAGAGTGAGTAGGAGAGAGTAGTAGAGAGTGAGTAGTAGAGAGTGAGTAGTAGAGTAGTAGAGAGTGGTTGATAGAGAGTGAGTAGTAGAGAGTAGTAGAGAGTGAGTAGTAGAGTGAGTAGTAGAGAGTAGTAGAGAGTGAGTAGTAGAGAGTAGCAGAGAGTGAGTAGTAGAGAGTGAGTGAGTAGTAGAGAGTGAGTAGTAGAGAGTAGTAGAGAGTGAGTAGTGTAGAGTGAGTAGCAGAGAGAGTAGCAGAGAAGGAGTAGTAGAGTGAGTAGTAAAGAGTAGTAGAGAGTGAGTAGTAGAGAGTAGTAGAGAGTGAGTAGTAGAGTGAATAGTAGAGTGAGTAGTAGAGAGTAGTAGAGAGTGAGTAGTAGAGAGTGAGTAGTAGAGTGAGTAGTATAGAGTAGTAGAGAGTGAGTAGTAGAGTGAGTACTAGAGAGTAGTGGAGAGCGAGTAGTAGAGAGCAAGTAGTAGAGAGTGTGTAGTAGAGAGTGAGTGGTAGAGAGTAGTAGAGAGTGAATAGTAGAGAGAGTAGCAGAGAGTGAGAAGTAGAGAGAGTAAGAGAGAGTAGTAGAGTAGTAGAGAGAGTAGAGTAGTAGAGAGTGAGTAGTAGAGTGAGTAGTAGAGAGTAGTTGAGAGCGAGTAGTAGAGAGTGAGTAGTGGAGAGTGAGCAGTCGATAGTAGTATAGAGTGAGTAGTAGAGAGTGAGTAGTACAGAGTGAGTAGTAGAGAGTGAGTAGTAGAGAGTAGTAGAGTGAGTAGTAGAGAGTGAGTAGTAGAGAGAGAGTAGTAGAGTAGTAGAGAGTGAGTGGTAGAGTAGGAGAGAGTAGTAGAGTGAGTAGTAGAGAATAGTAGAGAGTGAGTTGTAGGGAGAGTAGTAGAGAGTAGTAGAGTAGTAGAGAGTGAGTACTAGAGAGAGTAGTAGAGAGTAGTAGAGTAGTAGAGAGTGAGTAGTAGAGAGTGAGTAGTGGAGAGTAGTAGAGAGCGAGTAGTAGAGAGTGAGTAGTGGAGAGTGTGTAGTAGAGAGCGAGTAGTAGAGAGTGAGTGGTAGAGAGTAGTAGAGAGTGAATAGTAGAGAGAGTAGCAGAGAGTGAGACGTAGAGAGAGTAAGAGAGAGTAGTAGAGTAGTAGAGTGAGTAGTAGAGAGTAGTTGAGAGCGAGTAGTAGAGAGTGAGTAGTGGAGAGTGAGCAGTCGAGAGTAGTAGAGAGTGAGTAGTAGAGAGTGAGTAGTACAGAGTGAGTAGTAGTGAGTGAGTAGTAGAGAGTGAGTAGTAGAGAGTAGCAGAGAGTGAGTAGTAGAGAGTAGTAGAGAGTGAGTAGTAGAGAGTGAGTGAGTAGTAGAGAGTGAGTAGTAGAGAGTAGTAGAGAGTGAGTAGTGTAGAGTGAGTAGCAGAGAGAGTAGCAGAGAATGAGTAGTAGAGTGAGGAGTAGAGAGTAGTAGAGAGTGAGTAGTAGAGAGTAGTAGAGAGTAGTAGAGAGTGAGTAGTAGAGTGAATAGTAGAGTGAGTAGTAGAGAGTAGTAGAGAGTGAGTAGTAGAGAGTGAGTAGTAGAGTGAGTAGTATAGAGTAGTAGAGAGTGAGTACTAGAGAGTAGTAGAGAGCGAGTAGTAGAGAGCAAGTAGTAGAGAGTGTGTAGTAGAGAGTTAGTGGTAGAGAGTAGTAGAGAGTGAATAGTAGAGAGAGTAGCAGAGAGTGAGAAGTAGAGAGAGTAAGAGAGAGTAGTAGAGTAGTAGAGAGTGAGTAGTAGAGAGTGAGTAGTACAGAGTGAGTAGTAGAGAGTGAGTGAGTAGTAGAGAGTGAGTAGTAGAGAGTAGTAGAGAGTGAGTAGTGTAGAGTGAGTAGCAGAGAGAGTAGCAGAGAATGAGTAGTAGAGTGAGTAGTAGAGAGTAGTAGAGAGTGAGTAGTAGAGTGAATAGTAGAGTGAGTAGTAGAGAGTGAGTAGTAGAGAGTGAGTAGTAGAGAGTGAGTAGTAGAGTGAGTAGTGTAGAGTAGTAGAGAGTGAGTAGTAGAGTGAGTACTAGAGAGTAGTAGAGAGCGAGTAGTAGAGAGCAAGTAGTAGAGAGTGTGTAGGCGAGAGTGAGTAGTAGAGAGTAGTAGAGAGTGAATAGTAGAGAGAGTAGCAGAGAGTGAGAAGTAGAGAGAGTAAGAGAGAGTAGTAGAGTAGTAGAGAGTGAGAAGTAGAGTGAGTAGTAGAGAGTAGTTGAGAGCGAGTAGTAGAGAGTGAGTAGTGGAGAGTGAGCAGTCGAGAGTAGTAGAGAGTGAGTAGTAGAGAGTGAGTAGTACAGAGTGAGTAGTAGAGAGTGAGTAGTAGAGAGTAGTAGAGTGAGTAGTAGAGAGTGAGTAGTAGAGAGAGAGTAGTAGAGAGAGAGTAGTAGAGTAGTAGAGAGTGAGTGGTAGAGTAGGAGAGAGTAGTAGAGTGAGTAGTAGAGAATAGTAGAGAGTGGGTAGTAGGGAGAGTAGTAGAGAGTAGTAGAGAGTGAGTAGTAGAGAGAGTAGTAGAGAGTAGTAGAGTAGTAGAGAGTGAGTAGTAGAGAGTGAGTAGTGGAGAGTAGTAGAGAGTGAGTAGTAGAGAGTGAGTAGTGGAGAGTGTGTAGTAGAGAGCGAGTAGTAGAGAGTGAGTGGTAGAGAGTAGTAGAGAGTGAATAGTAGAGAGAGTAGCAGAGAGTGAGAAGTAGAGAGAGTGAGAGAGAGTAGTAGAGTAGTAGAGTGAGTAGTAGAGAGTAGTTGAGAGCGAGTAGTAGAGAGTGAGTAGTGGAGAGTGAGCAGTCGAGAGTAGTAGAGAGTGAGTAGTAGAGAGTGAGTAGTACAGAGTGAGTAGTAGAGAGTGAGTAGTAGAGAGTAGTAGAGTGAGTAGTAGAGAGTGAGTAGTAGAGAGAGAGTAGTAGAGAGTGAGTAGTAGGGTAGTAGAGAGTGAGTGGTAGAGTAGGAGAGTGGTAGAGTAGGAGAGAGTAGTAGAGTGAGTAGTAGAGAATAGTAGAGAGTGAGTAGTAGGGAAAGTAGTAGAGAGTAGTAGAGTAGTAGAGAGTGAGTAGTAGAAAGAGTAGTAGAGAGTAGTAGAGTAGTAGAGAGTGAGTAGTAGAGAGTGAGTAGTGGAGAGTAGTAGAGAGCGAGTAGTAGAGAGTGAGTAGTGGAGAGTGTGTAGTGGAGAGCGAGTAGTAGAGAGCGAGTAGTAGAGAGCAAGTAGTAGAGAGTGAGTAGTAGAGAGTAGTAGAGTGAGTAGTAGAGAGTAGTAGAGAGTGAGTAGAGAGTCAATAGTAGCGAGTAGTAGTAGAGAGTAGTAGAGAGAGAGTAGTAGAGAGTGAGTAGTAGAAAGTGAGTAGTAGAAAGTGAGTAGTAGAGACTAGTAGCGAGTGAGTAGTAGAGAGTGAGTAGTAGAGAGTAGTAGAGAGTGAGTAGTAGAGAGTGAGTAGTAGAGAGTAGTAGAGAGTGAGTAGTAGAGTAGTAGAGAATGAGTGGTAGAGAGTAGTAGAGTGAGTAGCGGAGAGTAGTAGAGATTGAGTAGTAGAGATTGAATAGTAGAGAGTGAGTAGTAGAGACTGAGTAGTAGAGACTGAGTAGTAGAGAGTGAGTAGTAGAGAGTAGTAGCGAGTGAGTAGTAGAGAGTGAGTAGTAGAGAGTAGTAGAGAGTGAGTAGTAGAGAGTGAATAGTAGAGAGTGAGTAGTAGAGAGTAGTAGAGTAGTAGAGAGTTAGTAGAGAGTAGTAGAGAGTGAGTAGTAGAGTGAGAGTAGTAGAGAGTAGTAGAGAGTAGTAGAGAGTGAGTAATAGAGAGTGAGTAGTAGAGAGTAGTAGAGAGTGAGTAGTAGAGAGTGAGTAGCAGAGAGAGAGTAGTAGAGCGTAGTAGAGAGTGAGTAATAGAGTAGTAGAGAGTGGTCTGTCAGTGTCAGTCAGTGTCAGTCAGTGTCAGTCAGTCAGTGTCAGTCAGTGTCAGTCAGTGTCAGTCAATCAGTGTCAGTCAGTGTCAGTCAGTCAGTGTCAGTCAGTCAGTGTCAGTCAGTCAGTGTCAGTCAATCAGTGTCAGTCAGTCAGTTTCAGTCAATCAGTGTCAGTCAGTCAGTTGCAGTCAATCAGTGTCAGTCAGTCAGTTGCAGTCAATCAGTGTCAGTCAATCAGTGTCAGTCAGTCAGTGTCAGCTAGAGCAGCTCTGCTGACCTGGTTCTCTGGCTCTAAAGCAGCTCTGCTGACCTGGTTCTCTCTCTCTAAAGCAGCTCTGCTGACGTGGTTTCTCTGGCTCTACAGCAGGTCTGCTGACTTGGTTCTCTGGCTCTAAAGCAGCTCTGCTGATCTGGTTCTCTGGCTCTACAACAGCTCTGCTGACCTGGTTCTCTGGCTCTAAAGCAGCTCTGCTGACCCGGTTCTATGGCTCTAAAGCAGTTCTGCTGACAATGTTCTCTGGCTCTAGAGCAGCTCTGCTGACCTGGTTCTCTCCCTCTAGAGCAGCTCTGCTGACCTGGTTCTCTCCCTCTAAAGCAGCTCTACTGACCTGGTTTCTCTGGTTCTACAGCAGCTCTGCTGACCTGGTTCTCTGGCTCTAGAGCAGCTCTGATGACCTGGTTCTTAGGCTCTAGAGCAGCTCTGCTGACCTGGTTCTCTGGCTCTAAAGCAGCTCTGCTGACCTGGTTTCTCTGGCTCTACAGCAGGTCTGCTGACCTGGTTCTCTGGATCTAGAGCAGCTCTGATGACCTGGTTCTTAGGCTCTAGAGCAGCTCTGCTGACCTGGTTCTCTGGCTCTAAAGCAGCTCTTCTGACCTGGTTTCTCTGGCTCTACAGCAGCTCTGCTGATCTGGTTCTCTGGCTCTAGAGCAGCTCTGCTGACCTAGTTCTTAGGCTCTAGAGCAGCTCTGCTGACCTGGTTCTCTGGCTCTACAGCAGCTCTGCTGATCTGGTTTTCTGCACTCACGATGCATGCACCCGACTTCGCGAAAATATATTAAAAAATAATATAAGTTTATTATAAGTACAAATATATTATTCTTATGAATATCTTGCCCTAATATGTATATTAAAGACACATACATATGATTTTGGAACATACATGTTTTTTTGTGGGAGTCTCGCACCCAGCGCACCCCAGCACGTATATGACGTCACGCGGGACCCGCAACCGTGCAAGCATCTCGTACCATAATGCGCATGTGTCGCGAATGCGCGGGAGCAGGAGTCGCGGACTGGTCGCATACCAATCGCGCACATCACGTGATATTAAATGTATATGATGTAACTGAAAAACACGCAGCCATCGCACACCATACGCGGATCCTTCATGACTTTTCTAAAATGGCGGCTAGAATGCGCCCACCCACCGTGATGTGTACGCTTTGAGTGCGCGACTTTTTTAAAAAAAATTTTAAAGAAAATAATATAAATATATTAAAGTAAAAAATGAAAACAAGAAAATTAATCAATATTTCAGTTTTCATTATTTTAATTTTTTTTGCAATTTTCAGAAAAATATATAATGTTATTTAATGAATAACATATTTATAAATAAACAGTTAAAAAACTGTAGAAAATCAGTACAAAAAATAGGTATAACTACTATCACACTTAAAAATTAGCATTTAAAAAACCTTTGAAATATACTCAAAAAACATAGGTTTCAGAGACGTTATAGTTAGAAATTAGCATTTAAAAAAGCTTTGAAATTCACTGAAAAAACCATAGGTTTCAGAGACGTTATAGGTAGAAATTAGAATTTAAAAAACCTTAGAAATTCACTGAAAAAAACATAGGTTTTAGGGGTGTTATAGTTAGCTGGCCATTTCACTTGTCCAAAACCATAGAAATTCCTCCGTTATAGTAAGTTCTGCTAACTATAACTCGCGCGCCCGCAATGCACTGCTGATGATGTCACATATTGCATCATTCATGACATGGTCAGGGACATCACTGATGACATCTCAAATGACATCACTGATGACATCATCCACGTGACAATCTGATACACCTCATCATACACTAGTATAACCTTTCATGACTCACTGTAAAATACAGAGTACCATATTTGAAACCATTGACACACCAATACCAGTTACTACATACCCACTCACTGATTCCTAAGTCTACACACACAACTACCCATTCAACAACAGAATCATTTATACATGCAGTCACTAATTAATAGAACACTATCAAATGCACTTATACACATATATAGACATTGACACATCAGCAGTCATCTTAGTCGGTTATGCAGTCATCCTACTCACTCATGAAAAAAATTAATTGCACTTACATTTACTCACTTACACAATTATCCAACAACACCTCATTTATTCAAACACATAGTAACTCATAGTTAATAGGTTAAAAAAGCACCATTACAATTATACAGTCATTCATATAGTTACTCTCACAATCACTGACTCTTACACATACTTATTTATATACACCAACTCTCACATACAATGCATTTTATTTTTTACTTTGTTGAAGATGTACAACTAAAACATATATTCGCTCACCAACACACAAATAAATACACTCAGTCACCCAAACAACTGCTTCCACATGCACTCTTAAACCTATACACCTAGTCAATCAACCATTCACACATCTATGCATAGAGTTACACACACCCCATCCAACCACACACAAACTCAGTGTCCCATACAAATACTCACCCAACTAATCAATAACTAATATACACACTCATGTAGTTAGTGACCAACTGATGCAGCATGTTATACAACAACAGAGACAGTGCTGCACACATTCACATAGTTTAGTTACTAATCCATGTATTAAGTGAGACACGTTTAATTACTCACTTAAACAGACAGTCAGACAGCTACTAAATACTCCATCCAGACAGTTATATATCCACTCAATCTTCAATACAGATTGGTATATATATAATACATTTTTAAATTTCAAACTAAACCACATTCACTGGATGATGTCATAAGGGATGTCATTTGAGATGTCATCAGTGAAGTCATCAGTGATGTCACTGACCATGTCATGAATGATGCAATATGTGACATCATCAGCAGTGCATTGCGGGCGCGCGAGTTATAGATAGCAGAACTTACTATAACGGAGGAATTTCTATGGTTTTGTACAAGTGAAATGGCCAGCTAACTATAACACCCCTGAAACCTATGTTTTTTTCTGTGAATATATATATATATATATATGTACATGGTGCATTCCAGTCCTTTCAGCTAGCACCGCGCACAATTTGTTGCCTAGCGCCAACGCGGGCACCCTTGCAACATGGTGCAAGGGTGTCTGCGTTGTTAACAGGATTGTTTTTGTGCATGAAGGGGCACCTTCCTGCATAAAAACAATCCATGGAGACATTTTCCTTATTCTATGTGTGCTGCCGAATGCAGCACACATGAGAAGAGGAAAAAAAGAGGAGAAATGGAAAGTTTTCTCCTCATTGCACCTGCTCTGGGGAGGTGTAAGGTTTAGGCATTGACCCAGGTTTATGTGATTTTGTAAATTTGGGGCAGAGTCAAAATCCATGGGTGCTGTCTGGCAACACCCACTACAACACCCATGCTGCTCCTCCTTGAAGCAGAGTAAGGCAAAGCAACGCTTGCGCTGCCTTGGTTACTTCATATCTATGAGGCCATGCAAACCCATTCAGGGTGGCTTTGCATCATCTCATAGGTATGACTGTTAGGCCTGCGCCACAGGGGCATCAAAAAAAGTGATGTTCCAGCGGCGCAGGCCTCTTGTAAATAAGTCCATGAGATTGGGTATGGTGGCTCAGTGGCGTAACGTGAGGCCCAGCCCCCTGCAAAGTACATGGAGGAGTCTCCCAATGCTCTAGACTGAGTTAAGAGCTCTCAGCCTGCTGCTTGTGCGGAGTGCCAGAGGGCGCCCCCTGTAGCTCGATGCCCTCACGCTCTGCAAGGGCTGCGAGGGCTATTGTTACACCACTGGGGTGCCTGGACCAATTGTAAGCCTTTTTCTAGTAGTGCTTATTTGCTCAAAGTTTGTTCCCATAGAAAGAAACTGGGGAATTTAGATTGGTTCATAACCACTCAGCACCTAGAAGGGCTTCTGTTAATGATGCTATTGACCCATTCCTTTGCTCGGTCTAATAGGCATCCTTGGATGGCACCCTATTACTAAGGCAATTGGGTCTGGGGCCTTCATGGCCAAAGCAGACATTGAGTTGGCTTTCTGCCTTTTGCCAGTGCCCCCCATGACTATCACTTCCTAGGTTTTCTGTTCCAAGATAAATTCTATTATGACAAGCGCATGCCGATGGGGTGCGCTGTCGATGGGGTGCGCTGTCGATGGGGTGCGCTGTCTCTTGTGCCTATTTCCTACAGTTCACTACAGCAACAATAAATTGCCAATACTGATATAACATCCACTATTTTTCTTTAGTGCATAGAAACAAAATCTATGACACTGTAAGCCATATTTTGCTTATTTTGACTTTATTTTAGCATCCTTTTGTTTTTTGAATTGAAACACTATTTCTTTTTTAGAAAATGCAACAAAACTTTATCAAAAATAGACAATAAAAAACATATATTATATACAACCAATAGATCCACTATTCCAAACAGAATCACCAAACTCTCTTACACATTCCGACAATCAACTCACATTCTTCATTCAACAAGCTGTTATAACCCACACTAGACAACAGACATCCACCACGACTTGAACCTCGCCTGAGAAATATAAGATGCTAGGGGTGACAACCAAACATCACAAATCCAATCTTAGTAACAAAATTTACACTGTGCATTAAACAACTGAAAACAACTCTTTTTGTAATTCCATCCGATTTACTATGCACAAATGACAATGGAAATTAACAACCAAAGATTGTTTGGCAAACAAAACATATAGAAGGTTGACGCGTTTCAAGCCCTCTTCTTTAAGGGGCTCTCTTCAGGACCACCAAAACTGCAATAACAAGGAGAAAAACCTATTACCTTACAACCAAATTGCTTGTTCACAAAGAGAACCACTCCACACCACAACCAGTGTGTGCCTTCTTACCTCTAATGTAATGACCAATAGTCCACAATTCTATACCACAATTCTGAAAGTGAGGAATCTAAAGAAAGAATAAAAGGTAATGAAGCTTATTCCAGAAACATAAATGAGAAAGAAAAGATAGTTTTATCAGTGATATAGTCGTAACTTACGAGATAAACGGGGAGTTATCCGTGTCCCGATTGAATGCAGCGCTTTAAGGAGACAGTATTCACCGACAAGGCTAAAGGAATCAATGAAGGACGAGACTGTATCAGTATTCTGTAGCTACTCATCAATCCATCAGTTAATGCGACTAAATTACATTGATGTTACCTTGAGTCCTAACGGTATTTTTCTAACTTGATTTTCGTTGGCATATTTTCACAGAAAGCAGGACCCAAAATTAATTGTCACTCGCCAGCTGCCTCCAAGACAAAAGATAAAGAGGCAGGCTACGTTACATGAATTTTCATGAATTGAACACGAGACGGGCAAAATGTGCCGCGTATGATCGAAAATAACCTTCTTGAGTAAAACTGCCCCCAATTCATACCTTGAATCTAGCAGCTTTCCCCGGTACTGTTTGTTGCATTCGAACGATGTCACTTCTCCCAAAGCCTACAAGGAAACGCGGTAATATGATGAAAACACCGCCTGCAGTGTGGGAACACCTCAAAGGATTATGGGCAATGTAGTTTAACAAGCATACACAGCCGAAAAGGTTTTTTAATCCGAATAAAAGGCCCCATTTGGTTTTTAATGAAACGCGCTCCACATTAGATGACGGAAAAATCCTTTCTCACTTAGACCCTGTTGGACCTGGCCCTTTTGGCAGGTTCACCCCCAAACTTTTTGCATTTATCCTGGCCTTTTTCCCTATGTAGTGTTAGTCGTTTTAGGTCTATAGGCACTTTTAGCACTGTGTCCCAGTGTAAAGTGCGTGCGCTCTGTGTTACATGTAGGGAGACTGGCCTGCCCTCCCATAGGAATGCATGGGGGATATGTGTGTCCGTGGTAGTTCCTGAGGTGAGAGGAGTGCAGGGGCGGGTTTGGTATGTGCGAACTCGTGGGAATAAATGCTGCACAATGGTGTGCGCAGATTTATGGTGACTGGTGGGGAAGTGTCACTCCGAGAAGTTGGCATGTCTGTGTGCTGTGTGATGTGAATTGCCTGTCTGGCTTGTGATTGACAGGAGCTGAGAGGGCTGGGGAATTCCAGGAGCCAGGGTGAGTCTACCCGGTGGTGAATGGAGAGATCTGCATGTAGATGGTAGGGAGGAGTTACACCTGGGACCTGAATGGGGCTGGGCCTTCCCTTCACAATGCTGGCTCCACCTCCTGTGGTGCGTCTGATGTCTCTGGCTTGTCCTGTGAATAGAGAGGGGAGCTGAGCAAAACAAAGTGCTCCTGAACCAGTTGTATCTGGTTCGCCCCTGGCCCTACAGTTGCAGAACAAAGGAAAATTCTGTATAAAAGAAGGGGCTGTGACCCCATGAAAATGTTCTTGTTTGTGGACTTGAATCTACCAGGGGCGTGCTGCTGCTGGGGCTCAGGGGAAGGCTTGCCTCCCTGGGCCCTGCCCTGCCCCTGGATTCCTGGAGGACTTTCTCTTGCTGGGAGCTGTTGTGCTCCATTCCTGATGCCCAGGACTTCTTGGACCTTTTGTTTTTAGCTTTGCCTTTCCTTTGCCAAGGCTTGATGGAGCCTGTGCGATCCTGAGGAGGAGCGCTTGCTATTGCTGGTGATTTGCCCAAATGAGGGGGAGCACGAGGGCTCGGCAGCGCGGCGCTGCAACCCTTCCCGGGGGAACCCCGATGTGGGATTCCCCCCTGCTGGAGGAGAGAGAGGCGGGAGCCCACCCCGCTTATTTTTTATCTTTCCTTGCGCAGGTGCCCACCCTGCGTCTTCGTTTTATTTTATAACCAACGCGGGTGCCCACTCCGCTTCTACATGTATTTTTACTCTCGAGGGAGCCTACCCCTCATCGTCCACTTATTGTTTTTTTTTTCCCACAATGCAGGTGCCCACCCCGCTCATTTGATCGTCAACGCGGATGCCCACCCGCTGCCACCTTTATTTTATCTGAGGGAGGCTACCCCTCATTACTGCCAAAGAAACAGGAATGCCGCCGCCCGCCTGGTTGGGGTCGGGGCCTGGCAGACGGAAGCGGAAGACGAGAGGCGGTGCCGGGTCGCGAGGGGCTCCCGTGTGCGACGGGAAGCCCCGCGTGCCCCACCGGAGGGAAGTCCTGTGGAGCATCGCGGGCTCCGGGTGTGAGGTAAAAATCCCGGGTCCCAGGAGGGTGCCCGGGTGAAGAAAGGCGGCCGGAGCAGGCCGCGACCCAGAGATAGTCCATGCGGGGCTCCCGTGAGGAAAGGAGAGCCCCGCACCACGAGGAAGGAGACCGGAAGAGTCCAGTCACGAGTCCAGCTTCCAGTCCAGTCTCCAGGAAGAGCTGGTGAGTGGGGCTCCGTGGTGTTGCTTGGTTTCTGTGCCGATGCGAGGCACAGAGTCAGAGCGGCCCTGTCTGACAGCGGGCCGCTCCAGCGGTTGGGAGACATGGTCAATTGGTGAAAAAGAGCCCCAGTGGGCCCCAGAGTCATAGGGGCAATTCGAGGCACATTGTCGGTGCCTGGGCGGTCCCGCAAGAGAGCGGGCCGTCCCAACGACAGGGGACATGTTTATTTTCAAGAGCCTCGAGGGCTCCAATGTGCGCCAGATTTGTTCCTAGAGCCTAGGTGGCTCCAATGCTTGGCATATTCATTTTTAGGATCTAGAGGGCTCCAACGATGGCCATAATTATTTTAGGAAGGCCCAGAGGGGCCCATGCTTTTATTGTCTGGGCACATTATTTACTTTCAGAGTCACGTGTGGCTCCAACGCCTAGCATACTTGTTCCAATGGCCATTGGGAGCCCACGCCCCAGTTGACTGTTTTCCAGCTGCCCAGCAAGTAGTGGGCAGCTGCACCATTTAGGTTTGCGCAGTGGCGCAATTGGATTCCGCTGCTAGGCAGCGCGCCTTGAATTTGGGGACACAGGGCATTTGAGCACACTTTCTGAGCTGGCCAGTTGGCCAGGGGGGGATTGTTAGGTTTATAGGGTGCCAGGCCCTACTGTGATTTTGGGGTGCTAGGAAATGTGATTCCTGTAGAATGATTTACGCACCTGTGTTATCCCTCTAAATGTGTTTTATGATTATGAGGTTGTTTTGCATATGCTGGTTTATGCTAGTGAGATTATGTTTCACTGTGTGATTTACGCCCCTAATGTGAGTTATGCTTAGGAGGTTAGGGTCTAATGTATTTAGACTTGTGAGAGGATTGCATAATGTGTTTATACTGGTGAGGTTGGTGCAGAATATAATTTGCGCCTGATGTGATACTGTGCATAATATAGTTTATGTTACAGGCTAATGCTAAGTACAGTGATTACTAGTGTTTGCAGGTTGTACGTTTATGATCTGCTTTACTTTTACTAAGTTCGCTTTGTGATGGTTCTGACAGTGGTCCATGTGGCCCTGTCATGTGTACATAATCCCTTGTAAATATTGCCCAGTGCCAGTTGGCACAGTGTATATTGTGTGATTATTATTCTAATGTGTTATGATAATACAAAGGCTATTTTTATATATAACTTTGTGTGGAGTTTCTTTTGTGGTGGGCCTGGGATGTTGTTGCTGTGTGCGTGCGCAAATGCTTTACACATTGCCTCCGGGATAAGCCTGACTGCTCGTGCCAAGCTACCAAGGGGGTGAGCAGGGGTTATCTTTGGCGTGTAACTTCCTTGCCCTGACTAGAGTGGTGGTTTCTGCCTGGCTTTGGCGCACGCCTTAGCCAGCCAGAAATCCCATTTCTAACAGACCCTTTACTGTTTACATTCATATGTGTATCCTAAAGATTAAGCCACACCTTATGGTTGAATTAAATCTGATGTACCGTTATAATTTAAAAAAATCATTGAACCCATTGATTGTGGTATTGAATTTCAGAATGAGCATTGCCTCACGTTGAGTTAGTTTCTGATCCAAATTGCCACCTCTAAAATCTGAATCCACTTTGGTAATAACCGTCCACTTGAGATCTCTCTCCGTGTGTTCCTTAGACTTCCAATGATTAACCAGAGGTGCTGTTTCCACATTTTTTCCAATTCTAGACTTATGCTGTGTTATTCTCTGGCGGATTTCTTGATTCGTCTTGCCTACATATAATTTGGGACAAGGACACAGTTTCCCATATACGACATATTTTGATTTACAATTAGTAAAGGTGTTGTATTTCCAATAAATCCCATTGTGGGAGAACAGCGATCCTTCAATCGTCTGTTCGCAACATGAGCATGAACCACATTTATGGTGTCCAGTAACTGGTGCTAGACCCACATAGTTACTAAGTGTTGATATCATCGTTCTTGGTAGCATGGCGCGCACCACGTGATTGGTGATGCTTTTTTCTTTTTTAAAAGGAAACAGGGGTCCATTGATGAAGGATTTGTCCAAATTTTCGATCAAATGCCAGTTTTGATGGATGATTTTTTTTAAAAGGTTTGAATTGGGGCAAAATGTAGAGACACAAACCATTTTCTCAATAGATGTTTGTGGTTTCTTCTGTAGAAGTGATTCCCGAGGTGTCCACCATGCCCTCCTCATGGCATTCTTCAATAATTTTTGGGGTATCCTCGAACGACCAATCTAGTAATTAAGTTACTAGCATGCAGGAAATACTCATCCTTGAAATAACAATTCCGACGAATTCTTAAAAATTGTCCAAAAGGTAAGTTTTGTTTTAAACTTCTCGGATGGTTACTTGTAAAATGAAGAGCCTTGTTTCTATCTGTTGTTTTTTTTAATAAAGTGGTCACAAGGCCGCCATCAGAAGGGTAAACTTCAACATCCAAGAAGGTCATTCGTTGTTTGGAATGATTGAGACTGAACTTGATGTCTTTTGTTCTTGCATTGAGCCAATTGAAAAATTCAATTAGTTGGTCTTCTGTACCTGACCATACCAAAAAGATGTTGTCGATATATCGCATCCAAAAATCATCCATCAAAACTGGCATTTGATTAAACATTTGGACAAATCCTTCATCAACGGACCCCTGTTTGCTTTTAAAAAAGAAAAAAGCATAGCCAATCACGTGGTGCGCGCCATGCTACCAAGAATGATGATACCAGCACTTAGGAACTATGTGGGTCTAGCACCAGTTACTGGACACCATAAATGTGGTTCATGCTCACACAATACCTTTACTAATTGTAAATCAAAATATGTCGTATATGGTATACCGTGTCCTTGTCCCAAATTATATGTGGGCAAGACGAATCAAGAAATCCGCCAGAGAATAACACAGCATAAATCTAGAATTAGAAAAAATGTGGAAATAGCACCTCTGGTTAATCATTGGAAGTCTAAGGAACACACGGAGAGAGATCTCAATGGACGGTTATCACCAAAGTGGATTCAGATTTTAGAGGTGGCAATTTGGATCAGAAACTAACTCAACGTGAGGCAATGCTCATTCTGAAATTCAATACCATAATCAATGGGTTGAATGAATTTTCTGAATTATTTAAATTATAACGGTACATCAGATTTAATTCGACCATAAGGTGTGGCTTAATCTTTAGGATACACATATGGACGAAAACAGTAAAGGGTCTAAGTGATAAAGAATTTTTCCATCATCTAATGTGGAGCGAGATTCATTAAAAACCAAATGGGGCCTTTTATTCGGATTAAAAACACATTTTCAGCTGAGTATGCTTGTTAAACTACATTGCCCATAATCCTTTGAGGTGTTCCCACAATGCAGGTGGTGTTTTCATCATATTACCGCGTTTCCTTGTAGGCTTTGGGAGAAGTGACATCGTTCGAAAGCAACAAACAGTACCGGGGAAAGCTGCTAGATTCAAGGTATGAATTGGGGGCAGTTTTACTCAAGAAGGTTATTTTCGATCATACGCGGCACATTTTGCCCGTCTCGTGCTAAATTCAGTTACGCTATTCAGTAACGTAGCCTGACTCTTTTTCTTTTGTCTTAGAGGCAGCTGGCGAGTGACAATTAATTTTGGGTCCCGCTTTCTGTGAAAATATGCCAACGAAAATCAAGTTAGAAAAATACCGTTAGGACTCAAGGTAACATCAATGTAATTTAGTCGCATTAACTGATGGATTGATGAGTAGCTACAGAATACTGATCCAGTCTCGTTCTTCATTGATTCCTTTAGCCTTGTCGGTGAATACTATCTCCTTAAAGCGCTGCATTCAATCGGGTCACGGGTAGCTCCCCGTTTATCTCGTAAGTTATGACTTGGACTATATCACTGATAAGAGTATCTTTTCTTTCTCATTTATGTTTCTGGAATAAGCTTCATTACCTTTTATTCTTTCTTTAAATTCCTCACTTTCAGAATTGTGGTATAGAATTGTGGACTATTGGTCATTACATTAGAGCTAAGAAGGCACACACTGGTTGTGGTGTGGAGTTGTTCTCTCTGTGAACAAGCAATTTGGTTGTAAGGTAATAGGTTTTTCTCCTTGTTATTGCAGTTTTGGTGGTCCTGAAGAGAGCCCCTTAAAGAAGAGGGCTTGAAACGTGTCGACCTTCTATATGTTTTGTTTGCCAAACAATCTTTGGTTGTTAATGTCCATTGTCATTTGTGCATAGTAAATCGGATGGAATTACAAAAAGAGTTGTTTTCAGTTGTTTAATGCACAGTGTAAATTTTGTTACTAAGATTGGATTTGTGATGTTTGGTTGTCACCCCTAGCATCTTATATTTCTCAGGCTAGGTTCAAGTCGTGGTGGATGTCTGTTGTCTAGTGTGGGTTATAACAGCTTGTTAAATGAAGAATGTGAGTTGATTGTCGGAATGTGTAAGAGAGTTTGGTGATTCTGTTTGGAATAGTGGATCTATTGGTTGTATATAATATATGTTTTTTATTGTCCATTTTTGATAAGGTTTTGTTGCATTTTCTAAAAAAGAAATAGTGTTGCAATTCAAAAAACAAAAGGAGGCTAAAATAACGTCAAAATAAGCAAAATATGGCTTACAGTGTCATAGATTTTGTTTCTATGCACTACAAAAAAATAATGGATGTTATATCAGTATTGGCAATTTATTATTGTTGTAGTTTACTTCTGGCTCAGCCTTACTGATTGGAGCCAAGACCCTTCATTTGTTCTTAGGTATTTCCTACAGTTCAGCACCTTTTTGGAATGTGTTTCCACACAGGTATCGGTGTCTGTTCAGTCATTCAGTTCTTGGACAATTTCCTACTCCTGGGACCAGGTGGGTCCATTTGCTGTGCCAAATAACTTGCTACTTTTCAGTGCTTAATGTCTGAATTCGCAACTCAGGAAACAAATGCAGGATCAGCAACAACCTTGATTTTTAGATATAGAAACCGATACAGTGAAAGGGGACTGCAGACTTCCAATAGATAAAGTGGACGCCTTCAGATCCTTCCTGGAGTCCTACCTGGGGACACAGTAGGTCACCTTACACCAGTAACAAATCAGCTCAATTTTGACTTATAGGTAATACCCATGGGTCACCCACTTTCATGCACCATAGCTCAGGCCATGTATGGCTTGAAAGAAAAGTACCATATAACCCACCTTTCAACAGATCAAAAGCAAGATTTGAGGATTTGGTTGTCCTTTCTGAGAGGTTTTAATGGTTCATGGGTGTGGTCAGGCCCCTACGGTAAAGCCATGATTTTGGGTTGTTTACATATGCAGCATGCAGTGTGGGTTTCGGTGATGATGTAAGCACCAGGTGGTTTACCCAGACCTGGGCTTAGTCTTGGCTGGACATGAGCTCGGCCCAGATTATCACCTTTCAGGAACTGTACCCCATTTTGGTGCCTCTTCGCATTTGGACTGACAGGTTCTGCAACCAATTGGTCATATTCTTGTCAGACAACATGGTGGTGGTTGAGCGAATCAATTCTCAGTACCCAAGGTGCACGAAGGAATTGGACTTGATTTGTCTGAAGAATAACATTATGTTTAAAGCAAAACATGTACCTGGTATCTTGACTAATGCAGATGATGTTTTACCTTGTCCCGAATGTCCAGAGTTTCCACCCACGGGCAGAGGCAGAACCCACCACTTACCGGGACATTTTTGGAACCATGGAAGCCAACTCTCTCCGAGTTTGTTTCAGACAGCATTGCACCTAAAACAACACAGGCATATGAAAGGGCCTTTTTCAGCTAAATTGTATATACTGTGGGCAAACCTCAGGAACAGCTTTTCTTTTTGACTAATTGACTGGTTTTCCTTGAACACATGCAGTGGCAGGGTAGATCAGTGGTGTTTGCTAAGTGACACACATTAGCAGTGTCATTTTTCGCAAAATTGGGGGGGACTCAGATCATTTACAATCCTTTTAAATTTAGAAAGCCCTGAGAGGGTGGGAAAGGTTGGATGGGTCGAACCTAAATCGGCGGCGCCCCAATAACGTGGACAAGTCGGGAAGGATTTTTGTTGCCTTGCACAGAGTATGCAAATCTACATATGAGGTGACGCTGTTCACGTCAAATTTCTCATATTTTTGGTGCATTTAGAGTCTTTGAGATTGTGGCGAGGTACAAACAAGACATACATGGGGGTTTTGGTCAGTAGGATATATTGATTTGGAAAGGACTTGGTCATCACCACACCTCACTTCACGATGTACCCATTGGGCAAAGGGGACCGGAGAATTTTGAGGAGGACAGGTAGTTTCTCAGGTGGTCCAGTGGTCGTGGTATGCACATTCTCAGATACGTCCTCAGGTAGCAGCTACCTCCATACTGGCTCACGTCACTGGTGTCCTTTTCACTAGATACCAATTCCTTAAGGTTCTGCACAAAGACCTTCAGCAGCAAGCATCCATGGCAATTTCAGCTCACACCCTTTTAGAACTTAGACAGGGGCATCCGCAGTAGGAGCGGGGGTTAAACCTGAGGTGGTCAAGAAGATTGTCTGGTGGAGGTTAGACTGTTATAAACACTATGTGTGTATCAACATTCTGTAGATATGAATGTCTTTGGACTTTTGGCGTAATGGCATGTATTTTTCACCTGTCAGTTTTTGCATTAGGCACATGGCTATGGCCAGTGCATCGATCATTGGTCATTCAATTGTGCAACATGCAAAGTCAATGTTTACCCAGACTGGGTTGGACAGGCAGGCAGCAGATGCGAGTTTTCATTTCCCCAAGGCTAATGGGGGCGGTCTCCGCTTTGATGGATTACGCCATCTAGTTGAGGAGTTTATACGCAGAGGCTCCTGCCACATAGGTGACAATGGGCAGAAAGACCCTATTTGAGAACCTGATAGTCAAAATCTCTGGGTTGGCTTGGAAGTGACAGTCATTGCATGGTCACACATCACCCCATGGAGAATTTAGAAGTTAGGGCAGTCCTTCAAGGTCCTCAATGAATCAGTCAATCATTTAAATAGGAAGCGGAGTGCTTGCCATGGTTGGTTTAACACAATTTCCCGTGGCTGCCCCTAGGAAATTATCCTTTCACAAAGATAGGGCTTATCTGTCAGCCTGAGGCAACTAGTTCTTTATAGAGGATTTGGTGGCTTTCATAATAGAATAGTTCTCACAACACTAGGCAAAGTGACACGGGGGTCCTGTGGTGGTGGAGGAGTTGCTTTTGGCCAGAAAAGAAGTGAACAACTTTGGCATTCAGGAGTATGATTGCAGGTGAACTCAAGATGGAATTGGTTTTAAGCCATTGGCACAAGCCAGGGTAATGTCCCCACTGCCTCTAGCGAAGGGCTGGTGATGTCCACTGCAGCTATCATCCATAGCCTGACATGGTATCCCATGGATAATACTTCTTGTATGCTACTTCAGCAAACCTTTCAAAATATGGGAATGCATGGGGGTTGATGGCTGCACCAGAGGGCCATCTGCATTTGGGTACCAGGGAAGTCCCTCTTTTTTGCCATATGCAAATCAGTCTTGACCCTGTTCCCCATAGGAACAGTCCAGCCCAAACTGCCGAGCCAGGTCTTCCCTGGACGGGAAACAATCATACTGGGTCCAATTTTGGGGTAACACCCCTCATCAGCCAGCGTAGCTTGAATCCAGTGGCAAAGTGAGCAAGAAACCCACGTCCGAGCATATCCTGCTAACTTAGGGCAAACAAGCCAAACACTAGGAGATGATGGACGGAGCTCTGAAACTTTTTAGGCACTCACCCCAGTCACAAATCTAGGTTGAATCCATCATCGTTCTTTAGCTCACTTCGCCACCCCAGTTCAGACCCAGCCATAATCAAATCAGTCTTGACCCTGTTCCTCGTGGGAACAGTCCAGCCCGAAATGCCAAGCCAGGTCTTCCCTGGACTGGAAACAAGCATCCTGGGACCAGTTTCAGGGTAACAATCCTCATCATCCAGGCTAGCTTAAGTCCAGTGGCAAAGTGAGCAACGTACCCACGTCTGGGCAGACCCTGCCAACTTAGGGAAAACAAAGCAAACACAAGGAGATGATGGATGGAGTGCTGAAACTTTTCAGACACTCACCCCAAGTCACAGATCTGGGTTGAACCCATCATCGTTCTTTAGCTCACTTCGCCACCCCAGTCCAGACCAAGCATTTGCAAATCAGCCTTGACCCTATTCCTCATGTGAACAGTCCAGCCCGAATTGCAAAGCCAGGTCTTCCCTGGACTGGAAACAAGCATCCTGGGACCAGTTTTGGGGTAACACTCCTCATCAGCCAGGTTAGCTTGAATCCAGAGGCAAAGTGAGCAATGTACCCACGTCTGGGCATACCCTGCCAACTTAGGGCAAACAAAGCAAACACAAGGAGATGATGGATGGAGCGCTGGAACTTTTCAGACACTCACCCCCAGTCACAGATCTGGGTTCCATCCATCATCGTTCTTTAGCTCACTTCGCCGCCCCAGTTCAGTCCTAGCCATATACAAATCGGTCTTCTTGACCCATTTCCTCATGGGAAAATTCAGCCTGAACTGCCAAGCCAGATCTTCACTGAACTGGAAACAAGCTTCCTGGGACCAGTTTGGGGTAACCCTCCTCATCAGCCAAGCTAGCTTGAATCCAGTGGCAAAGTGAGCAACGGACCCATGTCTGGGCATACCCTGCCAATTTAGGGCAAACAAAGCAAACACAAGGAGATGATTGACAAAGTGTTGAAACTTTTCAGACACTCACCCCCAGTCACAGATCTGGGTTTAATCCATCATTGTTTTTTAGCTCTCTTTGCAACCCCAGTTCAGACCCAGCCATATGCAAATCAGTGTTGACCCTGTTCCTCATGAGAAAAGTCCTGCCCGAATTGCCAAGCCAGGTCTTCTCTGGACCGGAAGCAAGCATCCTAGGACCGATTTCGGGGTAATACCCCTCATCAGTCAGGCTAGCGTGAATCCAGTGGCAAAGTGAGCAAGGGACCCATATCTGGGCATACCCTGCCAACTTAGAGCAAACAAAGCAAACACAAGGAGATGATTGACAAAGTTCTGAAACTTTTCAGACATTCACCCCCAGTCACAGATCTGGGTTGAATCCATCATCATTCTTTAGCTCACGTCGTCACCCCAGTTCAGATTCAGCCATTTGAAAATCAGTCTTGACCTTGTTCCTCATGGGAACAGTCCAGCCCGACCTGCCAAGCCAGGGGCCCGCTATCCCTCATTGGATAACATTGGGCCTCAGCACTCTGCACCCGGCCGCCCTAGTGCTGGCTGAGAGTGCTCTAGGAGTGCATCCTTGACTCTGGAGGGACCCTTGTTCTAACCCCAGAAAACCAACTCCCAAAACGAAGTACTTACCTGTAAACCAATAAGTTCATTTCCTCCCCCATAGGATTGCATTGACTGCTTTTCTGTGAAAAATGTTTTTAAGTGTGGAGCTAGAAAATTGTATGAAACCTTAAGAAACTGTGTACGCACAAAAGCTGATTTACTTACCTTTTATGTAGGAAATGTCCCAGTGTGACATATAGGCACATCCCACTGATTAGAAAAAGTAATCTAATAAGTATTCAGACAGTAACTGCAAAGAAACTGAAAAGTAATTTAAATTGTTGCTGAATAATTAACCTATCTGTATCCAAATCAATTACGTACAAATGCATTCAACTGTGTTATTCCTGCAAAGTATTATTTCACTTACCTGCACCAGGCCTGGCTTGGTTCTTGAAATAAAATAAAACGAAATTATATTTTTCAAAACAAATTGGTCAGAGTTCAGTCTTTGAGTGTGTGAAATCATCTCTTGCCTGAGTGTGTACAATAAATGCTTAACACTACCCTCTGATAAAGCCTTACTGCTCGCCCACAAAAAGAGTGTAAGGTATTATCTATGTTTACCTCTGCCTACCTTTGGGGAGCCATTGGACTCCGTGTATACCTTACTTTGGTATACTATATACAGAGTCAGCTTATTACAAATACTACCAGTTGGTATGGGCCCTTTTCCTTCAACTGTGCTAAGACCATCCCTATGCCATTCTCTGAAGCATCCGTCTGCACTATTAATTCCTTGGAGAAGTCAGGAGCCTTGAGTACAGGTGCTGTACACATGGCCTCCTTGAGGGTATTCAAGTCTTCATGACAGGCCCATGTCCAGATCGCCGATCTGGGCTGTTTCTTCAATGTTACCTCTGTTACCAAGGCAACAACAGTGCCTTATCCCTTAACAAATTTAGGGGAGAGAAGTTGGCCTAACGGCTAGGGCGGTCGACCTTGAATCCGGGGGAACTGGGTTCGAGTCTCGGCAATGAAGCTGAACATCCTGTGATTCTGGGCAAATCACTTAATCTCTCTGTGCTTAACAAAAATGAATGTGTCCTCATGTAATGCAACTGGTACTATATAAAGCGCTTTGATACCCGATTCGGGTCAAGTTTGCGCTATATAAATGTAATCTTTTGTAGTATCCTGTGAGGCCTAGGAAGGTAATCACCTCAGTCTGTGTTTTAGGTGGTTGCTAGGTCATGATAGTCCCAATCTTGGTATGGGGAGGCTGACCTTGCCCCCGTTCAGCAGGTGGACCAGACACACCAGATAACCCTACCCTATCTGGCACTTACTGACCTTGATAGTCAGGCCTGCCTGTTGCAGGGCCTGAATCACCACCTGGAGATGTTGCAAGTGCTCCTCCTAGCTGGAGCTGTAGACCGCAATGTAGTCCAGATTAGAGGCAAAGAAGACCTCCTTTCCAGCTAGGATGCTGGTAGCCAATCTCTTGAAGGTGGCAGGGGCATTCTGCAGGACAAAGGGCATCACCCTAAATAGGAAGTGGCCCTCTAGGGTTGAGAATTCTGACCTCTCTTTTGCTCCTTTAGTCAGAACAACCTGCCAGTACCCTGATGCCAAATCAAAAATACTGTGGAATTTGGCAGTGTCCAGCCTGTCGATGAACTCATCAGCTGAGGGGGTGGGGTGTGCATCAGTCCTGGTGACTTAATTGAGACCCCTGTACTCCACGCAGAACCTAAGTTCAGGGGGTGCGCCCAGTGGGGAAGCCGTTGATACCAGCACCACAGGGCTGGACCAGGGACTGTTGGAAGGTTCAATCACCCCTAACACCAGCATCTTGGAGACCTCCTTGATGCTGACTCGCACTCTGTCTAACAACCTGTACATTTCAATCTTTACAGGTAGGCTGTACTATGGTCCACACCATGGACGCGCAGGTGTGTGAGTCGAGATGTGAGGGAGAAAAGAGAGGTAAACTGCCCCAGTAAATGATAACAGTCACTCTCCTGCTCTGGGGCCAGGGTGGAAGAGAGAATAAAACCTTCCACTGAAGCTTTTTGTGATCCTGGAAAGAGGAGGTCAGGGAGAGGCTCCTTCATCTGTCTCCAGGAGCATGCCCACTTCGTACCTATCAAACTGAGGCTGGAGGCATTTCATGTGGAGCATGCTTAGAAGGTTTCTAGGGTCTGAGGATCTTCCAGGTAGGAGTCTTCTCCTGTTGCTCTTTCACATCATATGGGCCCGCCCAGCAATCCTGGGGAGCTCTGGGCTCTACAGGCTCCATGGCCCATACTTTCTGGCCAGGCTGAAACTCCACAGAGTGGCCGTGTGGTCACACTAGAGCATCATAACCTCTTGATTGGCCTCAAGGTTACTATTTACATTTTCCAGAAGCAGTGCACCTGGTTGCAGAGGACCAGCATGTAGATGACCACATCCTGGGGAGGTTTCCTGGGAGCTTCCTCCCACCCTTCCCTCACAAAGCTCATACATACCCTAACAGGACGGTCAATGAGGAGTTCAAAGGGGCCAATAACTAATTGTTTCTGTGGCACCTCTCTGTAGGCAAAGACAAGGCATAGATGGAGGATGTCCCACTAATGCCTCATGGGCTCAGGAAGGCCCATTATCATGTTTTTCAAGGTCTTGTTGAATCTCTAGAAAAGACCATTGATTTGGAGCTGATAGGGTAAAGTGAACTTTTAGGTTACCCTGCACTCATCTCACTTGGACTGCATGTACGCTGACATGAAGGCAGTACCTCAGTCAGACACTACCTCCTTGGGGAACCCCACACAGGTAAAAATCCCTATCAGAGTTCTAGCCGCCCATCAGAGTTCTGGCCAACACAGGTACAGTCACGGACCTCAGAGAGATGGCCTCTGGCTAGCGGTGGCATATTCCACCAAAACCAGCACAAACCTGTTGTTAAAGGCTGTGTTGGGGTCTAAGGGTCCAATAATGTTGATGCCTACCCTTTCAAAGGGAGTGCCAACAACAGGTAGTGGAGTCAGGGGAGCGTTATGCTTTATCCCTGACTTCCCACTGGCCTGGCAGGTTCGGCAGGTTGGGCAGGACATACAGTATGCATCTGAGGCCGTCTTCATCCAGGGACAATAAAAGTGTGCAGAAAGCCTGGCAAAGGTCTTATCTTGCCCTAGATGTCCTGCCAGAGCTATATGATGAGCCAAACCTAGCGGAAGGTCCTGGAACACTGGGGGACCACCAGCATACGGGCTTAACCAGAACCCTTAGGCTCACTATATAGGAGGCAATTCTCAAAATAGATCAGGTGATCCCAGAGGTGTCACCTTCTGCCTGGGCTTGGGCTTGCTCCCTCAATCCCTCTAGAGTAGGGCAGTCTCTATGCATCTTGCAGAACTGGTGGGCCCACCCTCAACTTGCCAACCAGCAAGTTCAGGCAGGTCACCAAGGGTCTCAATGTCCTCCCCATTTGGCTCAGGCCTCCTCCTCAGGTCCCCTGTCAACCTCGACCATGGGGAATTCAGGGGCTGGTTTCTCACACCCCCGCCTCTCTCTTTCATGGCAGTAGTCCGGGCCATTGTTTTAGGCTGCAGAGACCCTTGACTACCTTCACGGGCAGGCATAGGCCATGTGATCACACGGACCCATTCAGGCAATCCCAAAATCTACAAGTGCGACCAGAGCTCTACTCCCCTCTAGGTAGTTTGCTCCAGGTCATTGCCTAACAGACAATCTACAGGCTTGGAAGGGCTCACAGCTACTTTCAGAGAACCCGTGCCCCCCCCCCCCACTCAAAGGGAACCAGAGCTATTGGTAGATGGCTCTCACGATTGTCAGTGACTATGACTTGGTGAGATGTGTTAGGAAGGACCTGCTCTGAGGACACCAGCTGATTCTTCACATTAGTCATACTGGTTCCCGTGTCTCTCAGAGCCTCCAACTGTTGGCAATTAACGGTGAGACTTCAAAATATTGTCAGGCAAATGGGCATTTGGCAGTACTTTTGAGGAGTCAGCCCAAAGTTTACAATTAAAAGAGCCTTCGTTGGTTTGGTCCCCAACCTTTAGAGTCAGAAGTGTGTTCCATCCCACAGAGGCATGTGTTTCCATAGACCACACTCATAATGCTCTTCTGGGACCTTGTGAACCATCAGGGCTACCTTGTACGCAGAATACCATTTGTCAATATCATCTCCCACCATATAATGGGTATCTGCGGGTATGCTGCCACCATCACTGCTGGACTCTGCCTGTATGGCCTTGAGATCCAGCTCCTTCAGACTTGGTTCATAAGCCAGTACTCCTCCCTCCTTTCTGCCAGTTCCTTGGGGGACAGGCCATGGGAGTAGATACTGCTCCGTGCCCTAGCAGGGGGATCCATTCTAGGGATCAAGTCATTCCTTTCCTCTTCAAGTGGCTCCATGGAAGGGTCCTCCACAGGCCCCTCCCGCTCGTCATCCCCTCCTGTGGTCTCATTCTGTATGGAGTGAACTGCACCTTCCTGGTGGTGCTCTTGCCAGGAAGTCCAAACTCCTTGCAAAGTCCTTGAGTAGGGCCACAGTGTAAACCTCCAAGTTGGCCAACTCAAATTCCATGCTTGCAGGTGTGGTTTTAAGATCCAATATGTAGAGAGATAATTTGGGAAATCAAAAATGCCGATCAGGGAGAATTTGAAATTCAAATTGGTCCTAGGTGTGGCCAGTGGCGTCACTAGGGTTGGTGTCACCCGGTGCGGGTAACTCATGGTGTCACCCCCTCACGACTTACCGCATGGACCTCCTCCGTTCCGAGTCTGCCAGTGGACACAGTTGGCAAATAACGGGACCATACAGAATCCTTAGTAACGTTTGTAAATGTAGGTCCTATATTTACAAAATGTGCCTGTTAACAACAGTGTGATAATGACTCATTAATCAGGTTGTACAGTGGGCTACCTGCTAGTTCACAGTTTATTTGAATTTATAATATCATAAGTATGGTACTTTTTACTGGTGTGGTGTTCCCACTATCCAGCAACACGATATATCAGTGGTCGAAGTGGGGGGAAAAAAGTAGGGGAACTGTGGGCAGAAAATCAGAGGGTGGGAATAACCCAAGGATTGGATCAGTGGGCAGAGCCAGAGGCGTGGCCAGAATGCGCAAACTTCCCAATTTTTGGTATTTGTTTGGTTTCACTGCCCAGTTTTATCAACCAATGGATACACATGATTATTTAAGGTTATAATGAGTTATTGACAGTAAAATGTATAAAAAGTGGGATATGCTTCTAATCACAGAATGTCCCCAAATACGATAAAATGTGGAAGCACAAGCCATTTGTCTCCGAGCCATGGAGTTTCTGTCATCAGCACTTCTCCCTTTTCCAAAACAGCAGTTCAAACATGAATGGCTAAAAATCCTAGTTTGCAAATGTTTTCTAAATAATAATGGCTCTGCCATATTTTCCTCATAATGCAAGATCTGCAGCATGATCTGACCATTTAAACTAATAAATTGTTTGTAGCTCAAACGTATCAAAAGTTAATAAAAAATGTGACTTGTGTTGCTGCGGAGTAGATGACAGTTAATAGGTCACTTTTCTATGTTAGGATTTTAACTTATAAACTGCAAGTAACAAAAGGATCTCTCTGACAAAAGCAGTAGCCCACTGGCCTATTTACATTATGTGCACTTTGTGATCTGCATGGTACATGTTCTTTGCAGCAGGTACATTAACCCTCTGAGCTACCTTTCCATGAGTCAAATCTTCCATTAGACAAAATTCCGATCTCTCTCTAGGAAGAACATTAATCATCAGTCATCATGACATTTTTATTGTTACCGAAAATTACTGGAGGCCAGGAAGGAGGCAGCAAGTGCTTTTAAAACCATAATATACTTGCAAAAATGATGCCTCCACCTAAAGTCAGCACCTGGTGCGGTCACACCGGTTGCACCGTCCTAGAGCTGGCCCTTCTAAAGGGCCCTGTGATCTCAGTGACAGGGTCACTGTTGTTCTAGGGTGTACTGCTTCATAGGCCTGCCCGCAAGACCCTAGCATGACAAGTGTATTTTAACCTTCAAGGCTTGTCTACCACTATTCATACTGAAGTTCACCTCCAGTCTTGCGGGCCCCCCTCCTTAACTGGAAATACAACGCATGATGCCAAAGGGAAGTGGGTGAGTAAATGTATGTGTTGAGCAATTATGGAGCAATCATGGATATCCAATTTGAAGCTAAGGGCCAGGATGGGGTGACTTGACTGCGTCTCACCAGGTTCTGTTACCCAGAATCCCTTGCAAACCTCACAAATTGCCAAAAAACAAACACATTTTCCCCATATTTCTGTGGTGGAAAGTTCTGGAATCTACTTGGATCCCCAAATTTCCACCCACCCAGTGTTCCCCAAAGTCTTCCGAGAAAAATGGTACCTCACTTGTGTGGGTCGGCCTAGTGCCCGCGACAGGAAACGGCGCAAAACGCAACGTGGACACACCTCAATTTTGCTGTGAAAAATGACCCTTTTTTGGCAAAGTGCCTAGCTGTAGTTTTCTTACTCTGCGTTAGGGAGGCATTCCATGGGCGCTGCAGTGGGTTTTCCACACAACACCCATGGATGTTTATGCTTTCCCATATTTACTAAACCGTGTAAACCTGGGGATGCCTCAAAACCTTACACCTCACTCAAAATATCTAACGCAAAAATAAAGTAAAACAATAATATAGAATATATTAGACTTGGCATCAGGGTGTATCCTTATGCCTCCACGTGAATTGTTGTATTTAGTTGTCTGAAGGACTATTTGACAACAATACCCTCTCTGTTTGCTTGTGCTGGCTCCCTTCTGTGTGTCTCACGCTAATGTGCTAACGCTGCACGTGTTAGCACATTAAATGGTGACTTTATAGCTTTACACTTGTTTGTTCACTCCTTTTTTGGGCATATGTATCACATTGTAAATATGCTCTTGGGTGTTCAGTTTTCCTTTTCAAATTCCTATTGAACTTGGGTCCCCAACTTTCTTAGCTTGCATCATATAGCACGTTCAACCGCTAGAGAGCACTGTGAGAGAAGTGCATAAAGCTCTTAAAGGGAGAAAGGGGCACTAAAAGATCTACCCCAGGAAATACAATATCAAGGTCCCATAAAACGAATACCCCAAAAAGAGAAGGCCCTACATTTTCATTATTATAAAACACTCCTAAAATCCACTGTGGTCATCAAAGCCCTATCTGACCCTTACTTAAAGACAACCACACACTCTGATTACCTTCATTCAGTCCAAAATGCCATGAACATCTCTAGCACCCCCTCAGTGCTGCTCTAACAACTTCTAATGAAATTGAATATAATGTTGAAATCCAGTTTCCCTAAAAGTCTCAGCTTCATGACTACATAATCTGTTTATTGCACCACACGGCTGAGAAAACCTTGCTAATCAAACCGAGAATGTTTTGAGGCCTTCATCAAGCAAACGTAGATGCGGAAGGATGTATACACTCGACCATCCTCTGTGTGTTTCTGGTGGCAGCCTCTCAAGGTCTACCAAGAGGTTGCAACAACAAGTGGTGGAGCCTAGGCAGCTCGAGTGAAGAAAGCCACTGTGACTGATTAGAAAGCCCTAGATGAAAACCTTTACCGGTTTGGGATTTCTGCCAGTAGGCCAGAGAGAAGAATAGCATCATTTAGCAGATATGCACCAAAATGCACTAAATACACAAAAAATACATATAGCCACATGGAGAAAGCACCATTTCCTTTGAATATTTCCTCCCTCGTCTGGAATGAGACAGTGCTTGAAATGGAAATTTACAAATGTAGATACTCACCATCCCAGAGTACCTATTCACGCCTTAGAAATGCAGGTACCCTCCCAAGAAAAGGACTGCACCATTGCTGAAAGTGCTGGTAGTGCTCCTTTTAAATAGACATTGAAGGTACTCAGCGCCCGAGAGTACCTGTCCTCCTACCATCCTAATGTAAAGCGCTCTGATATCCCTTGGGATCTTGTTCGCACTATATAAAACTTTATAAATAAATAAAATACCTGTCCATTTAAAGTGCTGGTTTGAGAGCATCTTCACTGTCACCAAGCCAAATTGCATCATGGTAGATGTGAAAATCATAAAAAAGAATAAGAAATGAGAGAAAAACTGTTGAAATGGTTTGTTGTATTCAGAAAACATGAGGCACCAAATTAAGTTATACCTTTTCTGTGTAGTGTGACATTCGCCAAGATAATGTATGTTTGTGATGTTGGGTATCTTGTTTGTGTGTACTGCCATGTCCAGGTTGTGGGCTTGCCAGTGAATGAGGCTCTAAAGGGTACACTGGTCTTGAGAAACTCTTGCCCCACCTTCCCACCCCAATCAACTATGTGAGTGCCACCTATTTTTCAGCCTCAGCTTCTAGGCGGCGATGTCATATTGCAGTCCTTGTTTAAATTCAGTCACTGGTAGGCCATACCGGGTTGACCTACATGTTCTACTGGAGACACAATGCTTCATTTTATCCCAGAGATAGTCTGGTGCCTGTCTATGGAGAATATCTAGATCAGTCAAGTTAACTTGGGCAGATACTGGCCTTAGTTAGGAGGCTACGCAAGGAGATGTGCATTTCTTGATCTTTTTGGCCAGTCCCAGTGCAGTATTGTGCAGCACCTGCCCAGATTTCCAACTTTCATTTCACTTTTACTTATTCCCTTGCTCCTAAGTGTATAAGATGCTTTCCCTGCCTTTAAAAGGCTGCATAGCTTCTGCTCATGTTACCAACCTTAGTTACTGCTGCAGCTGCTGTTTAACCCAGTTGGCATCAATTCACTCATTCAGCAGTATCCCTCCCCACCTTGTGCATGTTAACATTTGGAATACTGAGTCTTCTGTGGTTTCCATGTTTTTGCTGTAAATGCCCACATCGCTGCTTCGCTGCCCTCTCGCCATTTTAGTGCAATGTAGATACCTATAATCGAAGCCCCACCACACTCGGATTTACAGAACTATTCTTCATCAAGCAGAACTCAAAAGGCATGGTTGTGCTTCTTGATAACATGGTACATACTCTGTTGGTTGTTAAACAGTCAAAGTCACAGAAACCTGAAGCACAACTTCCTTTGTCCAAGATGTTTTGTAAATCAAGTTCATCAGTTTCGGCGTGCATACTCTCTTGAGGCGCTCCATTCCTTTCGCACCTTATAATATTGCACCGAAATATGACACGCTCATTTGCGTGTCAAAAAAGCTGCACAGCCTGATACACATTTGTAATCCATTTAGACACGTACTCAATAGTTCTCAAAGTTAATCCCATTTATTTTCCATATTTAATCCATTTTTGTCCGTCACGTCAAGGATATAAAGTTTTATTTTTTTCTAGCATTTTCATTAGCGCAGGAATTGCCCATCCAGGCCTATTCACAGGCACGTATCAACTTCATTCCTCTGTATTATACATTCAACCCAATGCATTTCGGTCGTGTAAGACCTTCTTCAGGGGTATCTAGAAATGGTTAAAAAACATTTGTTAATCCCAAACATTTATCTTATCACCCAAAACAAAAACTAAATGTTATATTTTTGAACTGTGCCACGTCCCTCAAAACCTTTCCATAAAACACACTCCCTTCTAAACCCAATTCCCTACCCGAGAACGTCTACTAATTGAATGAATGGGAGAAGGAACTATGTAACAATTCAAATAAATTAATGACCATACTTATAGAAAACTGTGAAAGGAAAGTCACACAGCTGCAGAAAGACATAGACAAGTTGGAGTCAGAGATTAAGGAACTTAATATACCGGAAGGCACTTTTAAGAATTACGCTATTCTGAACGACATAATTGAACGCCACGTAGCAGAGATTAAGATACGCAAGGCACGTAAGATGAGAAGAGATGAGCGTGACTATTGCAAAGGACGCATTTTTACCTTCGCCAAGAAGTACGATCATCTCATACCTAAGAATAGACACCAGACCCAAACTGAGAGTGGCTCACTGGGTTCCAGCTCCACCTCCTTAAATACTACACATACGAGTGGCAGTGAGACAGATGAAACGAGTAACGCCATTAACACTGGAAGTGGTTTTTTAGCAGAGGTAGCAAGAATAAAAAGGGGGAACAAGGAGTACAGACGGGCACCTCAAGGAGAAAAACCAGGAGGGGGAAGAGAGCAGGAACGAGTAGAAGAAACACCAGGGGTCAGGACCAGGTCCTGGAACCAGAGGAAATAGATAACGTGAACATCATTAATTTAAGTGACACACAATTGTCTGGAGATGCTATGTCTTTATTAACCAGAGGAATGAACTTCTGTCCCAAAGTCACTGGTAATGTATGTGATGTTAAGATAGATTTGTTCAAATTTGTTAGACGTATCAAACTTAAAAAGCATTTTGAATCCACGAATATTGTCGATAAACGTGTGAATAAACATTTGGGCATGTCTACACTGAGTGAAAATTCAATACAAGATATCTTAGATACTAGATTACTCCTGTCATTAACGGAGTGTGAAGACGAAGCCGTAACTACGGATGCTATCTTAAGAGACTTAAATGTCACCACGGACTACAATATCTCTAGTAACCTTAAGGATAAGTCCAAATGGACCCCTACTCTGACAGCTGGCAATAATGTGGATATATTCCATAAATTAGTACTAGCTGATCTAGACAGACATGAAGATTGCAAGACCGTCACCCGCTTAAAACATGATAACCTAACCAGAAAAGAACGCACTACACTAAGAGACTTGAGCAACAACAGTGACCTTACTATACGCGAGGCAGACAAAGGGGGCAACATGGTGGTTATGCGTAGTACAGACTACAATAATGAGATCAGATCACAACTCGCAGACCCTGAATGCTATGAGCCACTACATACAAATCCAATTTGGGTCCTCACAGATCACATAAATACGCAACTTAGGCGTTGGCATGGGCTGGGCCTAATTGATGATGACGAATTGACCTTTTTGAAAGTGGACAGACCTAGGTTCCCATGCATATATACCTTACCTAAAGTTCACAAGGCTGGTCCTTTTCCCCCTGGTAGACCCATTATATCGGGCATTGGGGGCCCAACAGAAAAAATCTCAGAATATGTTGACACATTTCTGAAACCCATGGTAGCAAACCTTCCGTCCTACATCAGGGATACAAAACACATTCTGAGCACTTTAGCTGACTTCACTTGGGAAGATGGGATGATCATGGTAACCTTGGATGTCACAGCGCTGTACACCAGCATCAAGAGGGAGGCAGGGATGATGGCGATAAGAAGAATGCTGTACAACAGATCGGCAACCACCTGGGAACATACAGAGATGCTGATGGAAATGGTGACACTGTTACTAGACAATAATGTGTTCCTATTTCAAGGAGACTGGTACAGACAAAAGCAGGGTGTCGCAATGGGCTCCAGATTTTCTCCTTCCTACGCCAATCTCTATATGGGATGGTTCGAAGCGACGATGATCTGGGGCCCATTGGGCACCAGATGGAACGATTCAATATTATACTGGGGAAGGTACATTGATGACTGCTTTATGATATGGACTGGGTCCCAAACACAACTCACCGAATTCATTAAATATCTCAACTCCAATGACCAGAATATTCACTTCACTTGGGAACAGAGCAAGAATAAAATTTCCTTTTTGGATGTAGAATTTTATGTGGAGGGTGGGTGCTTACAGAGTAGTTAATTTAGAAAAGCAACAGCATGCAACTCTGTACTCCATGCATCTAGCTCACATCCACAACATCAAATCCGTTCGATCCCATATGGAGAACTAGTGAGGGTGAGACGGAACTGCAGCACCAACACTGACTTTGAGACACACAAGAGAAGTACCCTTAACAGATTTAAGAATCGTGGATACAATCAGGAAACCTTAAGAAGAGCGGAGCGGAGAATTGACACGATCACAAGGGCAGACACTTTGAGAGAAAAAACGGTAACTACCAAACAGGATAATAAGATCAGATTGGTGACAAGCTACAATGACTGGTCTGGGATCTTGAGACGGAGCCTCACAAAACATTGGCACTTACTGAAGGCAGATAGATCACTCAATGACCACATTAATGATAAACCAGACATAACTTTCAGACGGGGCATCTCACTTAAGAATATCTTAAGTGATCTCTGGACGAGGGGGGGATTCAAAACGTTCGAGATGCTACAGACAGAATTCCAGTTGCAGGACAGGGAGTACTTTCGGTATATGCAGATCCGTCATGCGCTATGCTCCGTATTCCCGGACGTTGCCTCCATCCCGGAGTATTCCCCTCTGGAGGATAGGGTGCTAGATGGACATGTACCGGACAGCACGATTTCATTAATCTATAAAAAACTTATCAATGACCGCTCGGGACTGCTGATTAGCCTTCGTGAGGCATGGGTGGCCGATGGATTGGAGCTGGATGACGAGGACTGGGTATCTGCGGTGGCCTCCCCGAAAGAGGTGGCCATACCGGCCCGCCTTCGCTTCGTCCAGCTCAAGATACTCCATAGGGTCTATGTTACGGGGCCAAGGCTACTGCGTATGGGCTATGCTGTGGACGGGTTGTGTAAGCGTGGGTGTGGTTCTTTGGGGACCTTTCTCCATATTTTGTGGGAATGCCCGGAGGTGGAGCGATTCTGGCGTGGTGTGCATGAGGTCCTGCGGGTGGTTACGCGTGTGTCGCTACTGCCCGAAGCGAGGAGATGCCTTCTGAATGTGTGGGAGCCAATCGACTACTCGGTGCCGCAGACGCGGTGGGTGACTCTGGGATATATGGTGGCCAAACGCGACATTGCTCAACTGTGGGGTTCCCAGAGGTCGCCGACTGTCTCGGCATGGAAGGATAACATGGATTGGTGCATGTTTCGGGAAAAGGTGGTGTATGTTGCGAGAGGTAAGCCTGGGACATGGGTGAACGTATGGGGCCCCTGGAACGCCTACCGCGGGGGAATCTGTACCCCGCCGTTATTGCCCGATCCGTCACCGGCCCCGTCCCCTTAGCCAGTTTATCTCCCCGGTTCCGGGCACTGAGTCCACCTAATCCCCGTCTTGACCTTTTCCCCCCCTTGATACTCCTATGGATTGGTAGGGTCCCCCCTCTAGGGGAGCACATGCTGCTGTTTCCGATTGTGGGTTGCCTTGTGGATTTGTTTTTTGTTGTTATTTATATTAAAATGAAACCGTTATGTGGGGTCCGAATGGTGTGGCTACCACCGCTTCTAACTCCTGTGCATTTCCCTTTGCCGCGGCATGCGTGCTATTGTTTGTATCACATGCTCCTCTTGCTTGCTAGCGGCCGGCCTGAAGGTTGTAGGCCCATCTTTGTATATTTTTTTAATTTTGTAATAAACGGTTTCAAAAAAAAAAAAAAAAAGAATATCTTAAGTCCGAGTTATCCCACTCCTAAAAGCACAGATAACTGGCTAACCACTTACTCATGTGGTTTTTCTGGTTGTGGACAATGCACAGCATGTAAATGGGCACACGCTAGAATCACAGAATTTCAGGGCCCAGGTGGTAAGATTCACAAAATCAGGACTAACATCACATGTCTCACTAAATTCGTGATTTATGCGATAGAGTGTAAATGTGGGAAAAGATACATTGGCAGTACTATCCGGCCACTACGAGACAGAATCAGGGAACACATAAGAGCAGTTAAGAATGGGGACATGAGATACCCCATAGCTGTTCACATGTCTTTCTGCACTAAACAAACAACTACAAAACGTTTTGAATTCTTTGGATTCGACTACATACCCAGACACCCCCGGGGTGGTAACAGGGAATTGACACTGAGACGCAAGGAAGCATTATGGATTTTAAAAATGAGAAGTACTGAATGTGGTTTGAACATCGACCATGAGTTACATTACTTCTTGGGCAGATAGATTGTACGGAGAACCACAGTCTAGCAGTGGAAACTTTAAACTTGACACACGACATATTCAAATATAATGGTGTATTATGTATGTTCAGCTAAAAGTATCAAGTAACAATTGTGGCACGCAAGGTTATATTACTAGATACTTCACTCTATAACAATCCATTTTGATCTTTATACCTGAACACAATGAAGATTTATTGATGCTTAGTGTAGTAATCCGATAATAATTATGGCGCACAAAGTTACATTTCCACACACTTCTCGTTTGACATTACATGTTTACGTCTTTTTGTATGTGTATCTCTAGATGCAAGAATATGTCAATGAGAACCCTACGAGTATCTTTTACTTACTTACATAATTTGGACATTTTCAATATTAGTTGTGTTTAGCCCCAAAATTTTTTTGAATGAACTGATGGAGAGATCTAAGGTCACCTATTACTCACGTTCTAACATTATACCAACCGGTACGAATACAGCCTAATCACGTTCACTTCACGGTCGGATTCCGACTATATCATGTCGTGACCGGTTTTGAAGCCATAACGGGCGGATTTAAGCATATTCTGATCAGAATTGTTAAATATTCAAGTGAATATCACCGGAACGCTTACACTCCACACCCCCACTCGACCTTAGCATATTTGGACCATAGATAGATTCGTAACTATATTGGAATTATTAGATATCACGTATGGTTAATTGCATATGTTAACAGATATTTAAGATAAATATGACGTTACGTAGTACTCATGAACTTTCAATCCCAACACGGATTATGGGACTTGGGAACAATTTAGAGTCTGTTTTCTATGTCACTTGCAGTGACGCGCACTATGACGAGTAACCCGGATATATCCGTGGCCTGACCCCCGTCGCGTTGACCAAACACTCGTGGTACGGGTTGCCATACTCGGCGGACCTGATGATTTCACATCACTGACTGGAACACGGACGAGGGCACTAGAATATTACGAGCACACAAGGTGAGGGTTAAGCAACGTGATTGTCGGTTAGATACAAATGAGATTATAGTGATTAAGCTTTGTGACTTTTGTTGTAGTCATTCTTCGGAGGTATACGGGTACGAGTTTGGTTATTGAGTGAGGAGCCTGTACTTTAGACGTATTTATGGCTTGAATGTAATACCGGGTAAATGTTACCAGATTTGTCGAGATAAATATATATATCTATAATTAGATACTCTAGACGAAGCTTACATGGATTCTATACATTCAATTGTGGTTTGAGATGTGAAATATTGGAGCAATTAGCTTTTGAACATTCGGTACGGGTTAAGGGGATAGACCCCATTTTCAACTTGGTTTTGATTGGAGAATTGAACACAATGAGTTTTAGTACGGTTTGTTACTGTTCTTGACGCGTATATCTCTTATATTCATAGAGAAGTGGCAAACACGAACACCTCTCTGACTGATTTGTGACATCTCTCGCTCCTATCATTGAACATAGACCCCCATGTGGGCCGGAATTACAACCACATTTAAAGTAGGTCTTAATCATTTTATTAACGCAAGACTTGCTTGCTGGCATACGTTTCGAGTTCTTTCTGACATTAGACGGTTCTTATTTGTTTTTCTCATGTAAACAGAATTTCCACAAATACGAAGAGAGGTAAACTTCCTATGCTCAGCACTCTAGTATAGTTTGTTCAATCACGCTTTGGTTAGCTTTGGACTGACGCTTACTCTCCACAACGTCTGTATTATTATTATTATTTCACTGAGTAGAAGTCTCACCAAATTATCACTTTTAACCACAATCGGGCCTTTTCTCTCTCCATTCGTTTGGTTATCTTAACAGACTTTTGTCATTATTCTCTTATTGGTTCTTATATCTCCTTTTGGAATCAATCTTTCAGCACGCGAGTATACACTTTTGCTAATGTTACAATTTCACAAATGAAATGTCGATCATTGTGGATTCTTAAGCCCTGTAATGACCTTCACGGTATGAGTTGGCATATATTTGTTTGTTTGTACAGTCTTGAGAAAGTCGTGGGATCACACTCCCGTTACGACGAAACACGTGTCGGTTGTGAATGGCTGTAATCCTGATACCTCACCGGAATACGTCTTATTAAAGAAAACAAGAAGAAGATTGTATTTTGTTGTATGATTTATCTTATATGTACTCATTTTTCATGCACGAAATCAGACGACGAGCATTATACCTTTTACGTGTGCTGAGGTTTTGTGAATTGATGAACTTGATTTACAAAACATCCTGGACAAAGGAAGGTGTGCTTCAGGTTTCTGTGACTTTGATGTATTGAATGCCATTCCAACCCTGGTAGCACCCCAAAGATGAAGAAAAAAGTAAAAGGAACTTACAAATCAACGTTGTCACGCCAAGGATTTTCTGAGTTATACAAAAACAAAAACATTTGTCTATTTTAACCATCACGGTGGAAGTTTCAGGGAAACTGGGTTGTGATGTTTCGTTTTTCATGTAGTTTGTTTTCTATGTAATTTGTGGGATTATGGGGAATGTAGTTAAGGAGTAAGGCAATGTGGGTAGTTTTGATTTATGTTTTCGGTGGGAGTTGAATTCGGTGAAGGTGGGGCAGGTGTATGATGTGACACGAGGTGTTTACAGGTGAAGCCGTTAAACGCTTTGAATAAAATCATTCCGTTGTAAACGCGCCAAGAACGAGGAGATAATGCAACTGAGCAGATCGCAAGTTGTTGAGAGGTAAACATCGGGGAGGGTATTGACTGCGTACTAAAGTTTGGAGATAGAAATAAGAGGAGAACGGTTAGAAGGTTTAACATGGTGCATTTAATTTGTAAAGTCTTTATCAACCTAAAGGCGAGAGTAACATCGAGGCTCATATGTTTGTAGACGTTCTCGGGTAGGGAATTGGGTTTAGAAGGGAGTGTGTTTTATGGAAAGGTTTTGAGGGACGTGGCACAGTTCAAAAATATAACATTTAGTTTTTGTTTTGGGTGATAAGATAAATGTTTGGGATTAACAAATGTTTTTTAACCATTTCTATATACCCCTGAAGAAGGTCTTACACGACCGAAATACATTGGGTTGAATGTATAATACAGAGGAATGAAGTTGATACGTGCCTGTGAATAGGCCTGGATGGGCAATTCCTGCGCTAATGAAAATGCTAGAAAAAATAAAACTTTATATCCTTGACGTGACGGACAAAAATGGATTAAATATGGAAAATAAATGGGATTAACTTTGAGAACTATTGAGTACGTGTCTAAATGGATTACAAATGTGTATCAGGCTGTGCAGCTTTTTTGACACGCAAATGAGCGTGTCATATTACGGCTGTTAAACAGTGCCAGTGTCTTAAGAGGTTGTGTCTATGGTTGTTTCTTTGTTAGCCCACATGTCTGAAGCAGTTATTTGAACCTCAGGTATATCACCCAATACCTCCCTTATAGACCAAACTCCATCCAACAGCCTATAAAACGTAAACTCGGACATCACCAGATATCTCAGAGCACTTTATGACTTCGCTAACCCTGCAATATAATAAGCAGAGGGTTTACTAGAAGAGCCAGCAGAGAGGTGAGGGCAGCAAGGAAAGGTGAAGCTTACAGCGGTGAGGAGGATTTCTGGTTTAACCCACCTCCCTTTTACCCCCTAATTTCCAGGTCCCCATTTTGGGCTTTTACGTTCTCACGTTCTTAGATCTGTCATGACAGCGCAGTTGTCTGCAAGACTATTGTTAACCAGTTCTTTAGCATATACTTAGAGTGCTCTTTGGCTCCTTTCCACAAAAGCATTGCCCTCTCACCTCACGTTATTGGTTGGTTGGTGTTCCATTCTACCTCCTATTGAATGCTTGCACTGCAACACAAGAGGGACTATTTTACATCCCAAACGTGCACTGACATCACTCATTAAATACAATATCTCATAGATGTACATTATGCAGAAAAATGGTTCTTGAATATTATTTGTTCCTTTCCCACCAGCAAATTACTGTTAAATGATTTTGGCAACTCTAAATACAAACCAGTCCTTTTGACTTAATCCGATTGGTTTCTATTTTCTTCGGTCTGAAAATCTGTGTCTTTTATTACTCTCAATCCCTCCCTCCTTGAGCTGTTCTACCCTTTTCCCATAAGGATCCCTTCCTCTGCTTTCTTTCGTGATTTCCTTCCCAATATTCTCTCCCTCTCTTCTCCCTTGCTCTCCGTTAGCCCAGACTATCTTCTCATTTTAGCTTTTCTTTTCCACAACCTCTTCTTTTTCGGACCCCTCCCTCTCGGTTCTCCCCTCTCCCCCTCTCTCCCTGCTTTCCCTCTTTCTCTCCCGCTCTTTTGTGAACCTGTCTCGGATTTCTTGTCACCTTTCCAGATCCACGTAGGCTTCTGGAAAGAGTGACCCAAGCAGCGCAGCCTACTCCTCGCAAAACAGCCCCGGCACACCCCTTTCAGAACAATCCGGGGGTTGTCTCGATAGAAAAGACAGTTAATTGCCCTGTTTATCTTTCTCCCTTAGGGACGGTGGGCCGTTGGGACAGGAAATTGCTGCAAACATAGTGCGCCTCAGTTTGAAGGGCAGGCGGGGGGCTCTCAGAGGCTGACAGACTAGAGAATATCTTACTATTTCCATATCTACCAACATCAGCGCATTTCAACCAGGTAACTGCCACTCACCTGAGTTGGTGGCAGACAGCGGGTGGGGGGGACTACCTCGGTCAACGCTCGGCGGCTAGCTCCCTTAAACCAGGCTCCGCTCCTGTCCTGCTTGGAATAAAATGTAATTATAGGCGCGGCGACGGTCGACCTGAGACGGGACGACCTCCTCCTCGTCCCTCGTGATGCCAAGTCACGCGCACTTGGGGCCCCCAATGCGCATGCGGGATTCCCATATTCAAAACAACATCACTGCACCCCCTCTAGTGACGACGTGACGTCACTGCCGAGGCGCGCAGACGCGGCGGAGGAGGAGACAGTGCGCGCTGCGCACAGGCACCTCCTCGCTCCTCCTGCAGCATAGTTAGGTTGCGTCGATTGAGTTGGTCTGCAGTCTGCACCACAGTGACGAGTGACCGGCCCCTTGGTGTCACCCTGCGTAAGGGTGTCACCCGGTGCGGGCCGCACCCCCCGCACCCCTCTAGTGACACCGCTGAATTGTAGTGTATACCAAATCACTGTATGGCACTGCACAACTACAAGTCAAAATTGGCTACTGGATGAAAGGGGCATGAGCCTTGGTCAAGCAGCAACCACAATTCTAGTCACAGTGAGAAGTAGGCTACCCTAAATTAACCTATGCTCACCCTCTGGTAGCTTGGCACAGAGTAGTCAGGCCTAACTTTAGAGGCAGTGTTTAAAGTATTTGTGCAACACTACAAACAGTAAAATGGTGATAACGCCAAATGATCCCTTACCAGTTTAGAAAATTAGCTCTGAACAAAAACAACAAAAATCCAATTAGCAGACCCAGTGATATCAAATGTAAAATTTATAGTAGAAAATAACAGCAAGAAGCAAAAAGCACCATTGAGGATATCTGGTCACCTCAGGCTGGGACAAAGTCACCAGTTTAGGCTGACCATAGTGGTGCACAGGCGAGCTACAGGGACCCAGTTAGTCTCTCTGAACAAATTACCTTAAATCCTGGTTGTAGATGTTTGTGTGGCTCTGTGTCAAAGATGCATCGCACAGCAGAGGCAATGCATCAGTTCCGAGATGCGGAGAGGCTGTGGTGCGTGGCCCTGATGTGTTGACATCGAGAATCCTGTTGATGGGCTTGCGATGCAAAGCCCACTGTCGAGGATGTGAAGCACAGCCGAGGTGATGCATCAGGTTTAATGAGCAGTGAAGCTGCGATGAGGAGTTTTGTCATCATCCTTGAGGCTGCCGTCGACGAGGGAAGTGAGAAGAAGCTTGCGGCAGGAAAAGCATTGTGCAGTGGCAGTTCTGAAGGATATGCATGAGTTCAAACATGCAAGTGGTGGTAGCGATGCCATCCATCATCGTTCTTTAGCTCACTTCGCCACCCCAGTTCAGTCCTAGCCATATACAAATCAGTCTTCTTGACCCATTTCCTCATGGGAAAATTCAGCCTGAACTGCCAAGCCAGATCTTCACTGAACTGGAAACAAGCTTCCTGGGACCAGTTTTGGGGTAACCCTCCTCATCAGCCAAGCTAGCTTGAATCCAGTGGCAAAGTGAGCAACGGACCCATGTCTGGGCATACCCTGCCAATTTAGGGCAAACAAAGCAAACACAAGGAGATGATTGACAAAGTGTTGAAACTTTTCAGACACTCACCCCCAGTCACAGATCTGGGTTTAATCCATCATTGTTTTTTATCTTTCTTTGCAACCCCAGTTCAGACCCAGCCATATGCAAATCAGTCTTGACCCTGTTCCTCATGAGAACAGTCCTGCCCGAATTGCCAAGCCAGGTCTTCTCTGGACCGGAAGCAAGCATCCTAGGACCGGTTTCGGGGTAATACCCCTCATCAGTCAGGCTAGCGTGAATCCAGTGGCAAAGTGAGCAAGGGACCCATATCTGGGCATACCCTGCCAACTTAGAGCAAACAAAGCAAACACAAAGAGATGTTTGACAAAGTTCTGAAACTTTTCAGACATTCACCCCCAGTCACAGATCTGGGTTGAATCCATCATCGTTCTTTAGCTCACGTCGTCACCCCAGTTCAGATTCAGCCATTTGAAAATCAGTCTTGACCTTGTTCCTCATGGGAACAGTCCAGCCCGACCTGCCAAGCCAGGGGCCCGCTATCCCTCATTGGATAACATTGGGTCTCAGCACTCTGCACCCGGCCGCCCTAGTGCCGGCTGAGAGTGCTCTAGGAGTGCATCCTTGACTCTGGAGGGACCCTTGTTCTAACCCCAGAAAACCAACTCCCAAAACGAAGTACTTACCTGTAAACCAATAAGTTCATTTCCTCCCCCATAGGATTGCATTGACTGCTTTTCTGTGAAAAATGTTTTTAAGTGTGGAGCTGGAAAATTGTATGAAACCTTAAGAAACTGTGTACGCACAAAAGCTGATTTACTTACCTTTTATTTAGGAAATGTCCCAGTGTGACATATAGGCACATCCCACTGAGTAGAAAAAGTAATCTAATAAGTATTCAGACAGTAACTGCAAAGAAACTGAAAAGTAATTTAAATTGTTGCTGAATAATTAACCTATCTGTATCCAAATCAATTACATACAACTGCATTCAACTGTGTTATTCCTGCAAAGTATTATTTCACTTACCTGCACCAGGCCTGGCTTGGTTCTTGAAATAAAATAAAACTAAATTATATTTTTCAAAACAAATTGGTCAGAGTTCAGTCTTTGAGTGTGTGAAATCATCTCTTGCCTGAGTGTGTACAATAAATGCTTAACACTACCCTCTGATAAAGCCTTACTGCTCGCCCACAAAAAGAGTGTAAGGTATTATCTATGTTTACCTCTGCCTACCTTTGGGGAGCCATTGGACTCAGTGTATACCTTACTTTGGTATACTATATACAGAGTCAGCTTATTACAAATACTACCAGTTGGTATGGGCCCTTTTCCTTCAACTGTGCTAAGACCATCCCTATGCCATTCTCTGAAGCATCCGTCTGCACTATTAGTTCCTTGGAGAAGTCAGGAGCCTTGAGTACAGGTGCTGTACACATGGCCTCCTTGAGGGTATTCAAGTCTTCATGACAGGCCCATGTCCAGATCGCCGATCTGGGCTGTTTCTTCAATGTTACCTCTGTTACCAAGGCAACAACAGTGCCTTATCCCTTAACAAATTTAGGGGAGAGAAGTTGGCCTAACGGCTAGGGCGGTCGACCTTGAATCCGGGGGAACTGGGTTCGAGTCTCGGCAATGAAGCTGAACATCCTGTGATTCTGGGCAAATCACTTAATCTCTCTGTGCTTAACAAAAATGAATGTGTCCTCATGTAATGCAACAGGTACTATATAAAGCGCTTTGATACCCGATTCGGGTCAAGTTTGCGCTATATAAAACTCTGTAATCTTTTGTAGTATCCTGTGAGGCCTAGGAAGGTAATCACCTCAGTCTGTGTTTTAGGTGGTTGCCAGGTCATGATAGTCCCAATCTTTGTTTGGAGAGGCTGACCTTGCCCCCGTTCAGCAGGTGGACCAGACACACCAGATAACCCTACCCTATCTGGCACTTACTGACCTTGATAGTCAGGCCTGCCTGTTGCAGGGCCTGAATCACCACCTGGAGATGTTGCAAGTGCTCCTCCTAGCTGGAGCTGTAGACCGCAATGTAGTCCAGATTAGAGGCAAAGAAGACCTCCTTTCCAGCTAGGATGCTGGTAGCCAATCTCTTGAGGGTGGCAGGGGCATTCTGCAGGACAAAGGGCATCACCCTAAATAGGAAGTGGCCCTCTAGGGTTGAGAATTCTGACCTCTCTTTTGCTCCTTTAGTCAGAACAACCTGCCAGTACCCTGATGCCAAATCAAAAATACTGTGGAATTTGGCAGTGTCCAGCCTGTCGATGAACTCATCAGCTGAGGGGGTGGGGTGTGCATCAGTCCTGGTGACTTAATTGAGACCCCTGTACTCCACGCAGAACCTAAGTTCAGGGGGTGCACCCAGTGGGGAAGCCGTTGATACCAGCACCACAGGGCTGGACCAGGGACTGTTGGAAGGTTCAATCACCCCTAACACCAGCATCTTGGAGACCTCCTTGATGCTGACTCGCACTCTGTCTAACAACCTGTACATTTCAATCTTTACAGGTAGGCTGTACCATGGTCCACATCATGGACGCGCAGGTGTGTGAGTTGAGATGTGAGGGAGAAAAGAGCGGTAAACTGCCCCAGTAAATGATAACCGTCACTCTCCTGCTCTGGGGCCAGGGTAGAAGAGAGAATAAAACCTTCCACTGAAGCTTTTTGCGATCCTGGAAAGAGGAGGTCAGGGAGAGGCTCGCTCTCCTCTTCCACACCTTCATCTGTCTCCAGGAGCATGCCCACTTCGTACCTATCAAGCTGAGGCTGGAGGCATTTCATGTGGAGCATGCTTAGAAGGTTTCTAGGGTCTGAAGATCTTCCAGGTAGGAGACTTCTCCTGTTGCTCTTTCACATCATATGGGCCCACCCAGCAATCCTGGGGAGCTCTGGGCTCTACGGGCTCCATGGCCCATACTTTCTGGCCAGGCTGAAACTCCACAGAGTGGCCGTGTGGTCATACTAGAGCGTCATAACCTCTTGATTGGCCTCAAGGTTACTTTTTACATTTTCCAGAAGCAGTGCATCTGGTTGCAGAGGACCAGCATGTAGATGACCACATCCTGGGGAGGTTTCCTGGGAGCTTCCTCCCACCCTTCCCTCACAAAGCTCATACATACCCTAACAGGACGGTCAATGAGGAGTTCAAAGGGGCCAATAACTAATTGTTTCTGTGGCACCTCCCTGTAGGCAAAGACAAGGCATAGATGGAGGATGTCCCACTAATGCCTCATGGGCTCAGGAAGGCCCATTATCATGTTTTTCAAGGTCTTGTTGAATCTCTAGAAAAAACCATTGATTTGGAGCTGATAGAGTAAAGTGAACTTTTAGGTTACCCCGCACTCATCCCACTTGGACTGCATGTACGCTGACATTAAGGCAGTACCTCAGTCAGACACTACCTCCTTGGGGAACCCCACACAGGTAAAAATCCCTATCAGAGTTCTAGCCGCCCATCAGCGTTCTGGCCAACACAGGTACAGTCACGGACCTCACAGAGATGGCCTCTGGCTAGCGGTGGCATATTCCACCAAAACCAGCACAAACCTGTTGTTAAAGGCTGTGTTGGGGTCTAAGGGTCCAAGGGTCCAATAATGTTGATGCCTACCCTTTCAAAGGGAGTGCCAACAACAGGTAGTGGAGTCAGGGGAGTGTTATGCTTTTTCCCTGACTTCCCACTGGCCTGGCAGGTTCGGCAGGTTGGGCAGGACGTACAGTATGCATCTGAGGCCGTCTTCATCCAGGGACAATAAAAGTGTGCAGAAAGCCTAGCAAAGGTCTTATCTTGCCCTAGATGTCCTGCCAGAGCTATATGATGAGCCAAACCTAGCGGAAGGTCCTGGAACACTGGGGGACCACCAGCATACGGGCTTAACCAGAACCCTTAGGCTCACTATATAGGAGGTAATTCTCAAAATAGATCAGGTGATCCCAGAGGTGTCACCTTCTGCCTGGGCTTGGGCTTGCTCCCTCAAGCCCTCTAGAGTAGGGCAGTCTCTATGCATCTTGCAGAACTGGTGGGCCCACCCTCAACTTGCCAACCAGCAAGTTCAGGCAGGTCACCAAGGGTCTCAATGTCCTCCCCATTTGGCTCAGGCCTCCTCCTCAGGTGCCCTGTCAACCTCGACCATGGGGAATTCAGGGGCTGGTTTCTCACACCCCGCCTCTCTCTTTCATGGCAGTAGTCCGGGCCATTGTTTTAGGCTGCAGAGGCCCTTGACTACCTTCACGGGCAGGCATCGGCCATGTGATCATACGGACCCATTCAGGCAATCCCAAAATCTACAAGTGCGACCAGAGCTCTACTCCCCTCTAGGTAGTTTGCTCCAGGTCATTACCTAACAGACAATCTACAGGCTTGGAAGGGCGCACAGCTACTTTCAGAGAACCTGAGACCCCCCCCCCCACTCAAAGGGAACCAGAGCTATTGGTAGATGGCTCTCACGATTGTCAGTGACTATGACTTGGTGAGATGTGTTAGGAAGGACCTGCTCTGAGGACACCAGCTGATTCTTCACATTAGTCATACTGGTTCCCGTGTCTCTCAGAGCCTCCAACTGTTGGCAATTAACGGTGAGACTTCAAAATTTTGTCAGGCAAATGGGCATTTGGCAGTACTTTTGAGGAGTCAGCCCAAAGTTTACAATTAAAAGAGCCTTCGTTGGTTTGGTCCCCAACCTTTAGAGTCAGAAGTGTGTTCCATCCCACAGAGGCATGTGTTTCCATAGACCACACTCATAATGCTCTTCTGGGACCTTGTGAACCATCAGGGCGACCTTGTACGCAGAATACCATTTGTCAATATCATCTCCCACCATATAATGGGTATCTGCGGGTATGCTGCCACCATCACTGCTGGACTCTGCCTGCATGGCCTTGAGATCCAGCTCCTTCAGACTTGGTTCATAAGCCAGTACTCCTCCCTCCTTTCTGCCAGTTCCTTGGGGGACAGGCCATGGGAGTAGATACTGCTCCCTGCCCTAGCAGGGGGATCCATTCTAGGGATCAAGTCATTCCTTTCCTCTTCAAGTGGCTCCATGGAAGGGTCCTCCACAGGCCCCTCCCGCTCGTCATCCTCTCCTGTGGTCTCATTCTGTATGGAGTGAACCGCATCTTCCTGGTGGTGCTCTTGCCAGGAAGTCCAAACTCCTTGCAAAGTCCTTGAGTAGGGCCACAGTGTAAACCTCCAAGTTGGCCAACTCAAATTCCATGCTTGCAGGTGTGGTTTTAAGATCCAATATGTAGAGAGATAATTTGGGAAATCAAAAATGCCGATCAGGGAGAATTTGAAATTCAAATTGGTCCTAGGTGTGGCCAGTGGCGTCACTAGGGTTGGTGTCACCCGGTGCGGGTAACTCATGGTGTCACCCCCTCACGACTTACCGCATGGACCTCCTCCGTTCCGAGTCCGCAAGTGGACACAGTTGGCAAATAACGGGACCATACAGAATCCTCAGTAACGTTTGTAAATGTAGGTCCTATATTTACAAAATGTGCCTGTTAACAACAGTGTGATAATGACTCATTAATCAGGTTGTACAGTGCGCTACCTGCTAGTTCACAGTTTATTTGAATTTATAATATCATAGGTATGGTACTTTTTACTGGTGTGGTGTTCCCACTATCCAGCAACACGATATATCAGTGGTCGAAGTGGGGGAAAAAAAGTAGGGGAACTGTGGGCGGAAAATCAGAGGGTGGGAATAACCCAAGGATTGGATCAGTGGGCAGAGCCAGAGGCGTGGCCAGAATGAGCAAACTTCCCAATTTTTGGTATTTGTTTGGTTTCACTGCCCAGTTTTATCAACCAATGGATACACATGATTATTTAAGGTTATAATGAGTTATTGACAGTAAAATGTATACAAAGTGGGATATGCTTCTAATCACAGAATGTCCCCAAATACCAAATGATCTGACCATTTAAACTAATAAATTGTTTGTAGCTCAAACGTATCAAAAGTTAATAAAAAATGTGACTTGTGTTGCTGCGGAGTAGATGACAGTTAATAGCTCACTTTTCTATATTAGGATTTTAACTTATAAACTGCAAGTAACAAAAGGATCTCTCTGACAAAAGCAGTAGCCCACTGGCCTATTTACATTATGTGCACTTTGTGATCTGCATGGTACATGTTCTTTGCAGCAGGTACATTAACCCTCTGAGCTACCTTTCCATGAGTCAAATCTTCCATTAGACAAAATTCCGATCTCTCTCTAGGAAGAACATTAATCATCCGAGTCATCATGACATTTTTATTGTTACCGAAAATTACTGGAGGCCAGGAAGGAGGCAGCAAGTGCTTTTAAAACCATAATATACTTGCAAAAATGATGCCTCCACCTAAAGTCAGCACCTGGTGCGTACACACCGGTTGCACCGTCCTAGAGCTGGCCCTTCTCAAGGGCCCTGTGATCTCAGTGACAGGGTCACTATTGTTCTAGGGTGTACTGCTTCATAGGCCTGCCCGCAAGACCCTCGCATGACAAGTGTAGGTTAACCTTCAAGGCTTGTCTACCACTATTCATACTGAAGTTCACCTCCAGTCTTGCGGGCCCCCCTCCTTAACTGGAAATACAACGCATGATGCCAAAGGGAAGTGGGTGAGTAAATGTATGTGTTGAGCAATTATGGAGCAATCATGGATATCCAATTTGAAGCTAAGGGCCAGGATGGGGTGACTTGACTGCGTCTCACCAGGTTCTGTTACCCAGAATCCCTTGCAAACCTCACAAATTGCCACAAAAAACCCACATTTTCCCCATATTTCTGTGGTGGAAAGTTCTGGAATCTACTTGGATCCCCAAATTTCCACCCACCCAGTGTTCCCCAAAGTCTTCCGAGAAAAATGGTACCTCACTTGTGTGGGTCGGCCTAGTGCCCGCGATAGGAAACGGCGCAAAACGCAACGTGGACACACCTCAATTTTGCTGTGAAAAATTACCCTTTTTTGGCAAAGTGCCTAGCTGTAGTTTTCTTACTCTGCGTTAGGGAGGCATTCCATGGGCGCTGCAGTGGGTTTTCCACACAACACCCATGGATGTTTATGCTTTCCCATATTTACTAAACCGTGTAAACCTGGGGATGCCTCAAAACCTTACACCTCACTCAAAATATCTAACGCAAAAATAAAGAAAACAATAATATAGAATATATTAGACTTGGCATCAGGGTGTATCCTTATGCCTCCACGTGAATTGTTGTATTTAGTTGTCTGAAGGACTATTTGAAAACAATACCCTCTCTGTTTGCTTGTGCTGGCTCCCTTCTGTGTGTCTCACGCTAATGTGCTAACGCTGCACGTGTTAGCACATTAAATGGTGACTTTATAGCTTTACACTTGTTTGTTCACTCCTTTTTTGGGCATATCTATCACATTGTAAATGTGCTCTTGGGTGTTCAGTTTTCCTTTTCAAATTCCTATTGAACTTGGGTCCCCAACTTTCTTAGCTTGCATCATATAGTACGTTCAACCGCTAGAGAGCACTGTGAGAGAAGTGCATAAAGCTCTTAAAGGGAGAAAGGGGCACTAAAAGATCTACCCCAGGAAATACAATATCAAGGTCCCATAAAACGAATACCCCAAAAAGAGAAGGCCCTACATTTTCATTATTATAAAACACTCCTAAAATCTACTGTGGTCACCAAAGCCCTATCTGACCCTTACTTAAAGACAACCACACACTCTGATTACCTTCATTCAGTCCAAAATGCCATGAACATCTCTAGCACCCCCTCAGTGCTGCTCTAACAACTTCTAATGAAATTGAATATAATGTTGAAATCCAGTTTCCCTAAAAGTCTCAGCTTTATGACTACATAATCTGTTTATTGCACCACACGGCTGAGAAAACCTTGCTAATCAAACCGAGAATGTTTTGAGGCCTTCATCAAGCAAACGTAGATGCGGAAGGATGTATACACTCGACCATCCTCTGTGTGTTTCTGGTGGCAGCCTCTCAAGGTCTACCAAGAGGTTGCAACAAAAAGTGGTGGAGCCTAGGCAGCTCGAGTGAAGAGAGCCACTGTGACTGATTAGAAAGCCCTAGATGAAAACCTTTACAGACCTGGGATTTCTGCCAGTAGGCCAGAGAGAAGAATAGCATAATTTAGCAGATATGCACCAAAATGCACTAAATACACAAAAAATACATATAGCCACATGGAGAAAGCACCATTTCCTTTGAATATGTCCTCCCTCGTCTGGTATGAGACAGTGCTTGAAATGGAAATTTACAAATGTAGATACTCACCATCCCAGAGTACCTGTTCACGCCTTAGAAATGCAGGTACCCTCCCAAGAAAAGGACTGAACCATTGCTGAAAGTGCTGGTAGTGCTCCTTTTAAATAGACATTGAAGGTACTCAGCGCCCGAGAGTACCTGTCCTCCTCCCATCCTAATGTAAAGCGCTCTGATATCCCTTGGGATCTTGTTCGCACTATATAAAACTTTATAAATAAATAAATAAATAAAATACCTGCCCATTTAAAGTGCTGGTTTGAGAGCATCTTCACTGTCACCAAGCCAAATTGCATCATGGTAGATGTGAAAATCATAAAAAAGAATAAGAAATGAGAGAAAAACTGTTGAAATGGTTTGTTGTATTCAGAAAACATGAGGCACCATATTAAGTTATACCTTTTCTGTATAGTGTGACATTCGCCAAGATAATGTATGTTTGTGATGTTGGGTATCTTGTTTGTGTGTACTGCCGTGTCCAGGTTGTGGGCTTGCCAGTGAATGAGGCTCTAAAGGGTACACTGGTCTTGAGAAACTCTTGCCCCACCTTCCCACCCCAATCAACTATGTGAGCGCCACCTATTTTTCAGCCTCAGCTTCTGGGCGGCGATGTCATATTGCAGTCCTTGTTTAAATTCAGTCACTGGTAGGCCATACCGGGTTGACCTACATGTTCTACTGGAGACACAATGCTTCATTTTATCCCAGAGATAGTCTGGTGCCTGTCTATGGACAATATCTAGATCAGTCAAGTTAACTTAGGCAGATACTGGCCTTAGTTAGGAGGCTACGCAAGGAGATGTGCATTTCTTGATCCTTTTGGCCAGTCCCAGTGCAGTATTGTGCAGCACCTGCCCAGATTTCCAACTTTCATTTCACTTTTACTTCTTCCCTTGCTCCTAAGTGTATAAGATGCTTTCCCTGCCTTTAAAAGGCTGCATAGCTTCTGCTCATGTTACCAACCTTAGTTACTGCTGCAGCTGCTGTTTAACCCAGTTAGCATCAATTCACTCATTCAGCAGTATCCCTCCCCACCTTGTGCATGTTAACATTTGGAATACTGAGTCTTCTGTGGTTTCCATGTTTTTGCTGTAAATGCCCACATCGCTGCTTCGCTGCCCTCTCGCCATTTTAGTGCAATGTAGATACCTATAATCGAAGCCCCACCACACTCGGATTTACAGAACTATTCTTCATCAAGCAGAACTCAAAAGGCAAGGTTGTGCTTCTTGATAACATGGTACATACTCTGGTGGTTGTTAAACAGTGCCAGTGTCTTCAGAGGTTGTGTCTATGGTTGTTTCTTTGTTAGCCCACATGTCTGAAGCAGTTATTTGAACCTCAGGTATATCACCCAATACCTCCCTTATAGACCAAACTCCATCCAACAGCCTATAAAACGTAAACTCGGACATCACCAGATATCTCAGAGCACTTTATGACTTCGCTAACCCTGCAATATAATAAGCAGAGGGTTTACTAGAAGAGCCAGCAGAGAGGTGAGGGCAGCAAGGAAAGGTGAAGCTTACAGCGGTGAGGAGGATTTCTGGTTTAACCCACCTCCCTTTTACCCCCTAATTTCCAGGTCCCCATTTTGGGCTTTTACGTTCTCACGTTCTTAGATCTGTCATGACAGCGCAGTTGTCTGCAAGACTATTGTTAACCAGTTCTTTAGCATATACTTAGAGTGCTCTTTGGCTCCTTTCCACAAAAGCATTACCCTCTCACCTCACGTTATTGGTTGGTTGGTGTTCCATTCTACCTCCTATTGAATGCCTGCACTGCAACACAAGAGGGACTATTTTACATCCCAAACGTGCACTGACATCACTCATTAAATACAATATCTCATAGATGTACATTATGCAGAAAAAGGGTTCTTGAATATTATTTGTTCCTTTCCCACCAGCAAATTACTGTTAAATGTTTTTGGCAACTCTAAATACAAACCAGACCTTTTGACTTAATCCGATTGGTTTCTATTTTCTTCGGTCTGAAAATCTGTGTCTTTTATTACTCTCAATCCCTCCCTCCTTGAGCTGTTCTACCCTTTTCCCATAAGGATCCCTTCCTCTGCTTTCTTTCGTGATTTCCTTCCCAATATTCTCTCCCTCTCTTCTCCCTTGCTCTCCGTTAGCCCAGACTATCTTCTCATTTTAGCTTTTCTTTTCCACAACCTCTTCTTTTTCGGACCCCTCCCTCTCGGTTCTCCCCTCTCCCCCTCTCTCCCTGCTTTCCCTCTTTCTCTCCCGCTCTTTTGTGAACCTGTCTCGGATTTCTTGTCACCTTTCCAGATCCACGTAGGCTTCTGGAAAGAGTGACCCAAGCAGCGCGGCCTACTCCTCACAAAACAGCCCCGGCCCACCCCTTTCAGAACAATCCGGGGGTTGTCTCGATAGAAAAGGCAGTTAATTGCCCTGTTTATCTTTCTCCCTTAGGGACGGTGGGCCGTTGGGACAGGAAATTGCTGCAAACATAGTGCGCCTCAGTTTGAAGGGCAGGCGGGGGGCTCTCAGAGGCTGACAGACTAGAGAATATCTTACTATTTCCATATCTACCAACATCAGCGCATTTCAACCAGGTAACTGCCACTCACCTGAGTTGGTGGCAGACAGCGGGTGGGGGGGACTACCTCGGTCGGCGCTCGGCGGCTAGCCCCCTTAAACCAGGCTCCGCTCCTGTCCTGCTTGGAATAAAATTTAATTATAGGCGCGGCGACGGTCGACCTGAGACGGGACGACCTCCTCCTCGTCCCTCGTGATGCCAAGTCACGCGCACTTGGGGCCCCCAATGCGCATGCGGGATTCCCATATTCAAAACAACATCACTGCACCCCCTCTAGTGACGACGTGACGTCACTGCCGAGGCGCGCAGATGCGGCGGAGAAGGAGACCTCCTCGCTCCTCCTGCTGCATAGTTAGGTTGTGTCGTTGCGTTGCTCTGCAGTCTGCACCACAGTGACGAGTGACCGGCCCTTTGGTGTCACCCTGCGTAAGGGTGTCACCCGGTGCGGTCCGCACCCCCCGCACCCCCTTAGTGATGCCGCTGAATTGTAGTGTATACCAAATCACTGTATGGCACTGCACAACTACAAGTCAAAATTGGCTACTGGATGACAGGGGCATGAGCCTTGGTCAAGCAGCAACCACAATTCTAGTCACGGTGAGAAGTAGGCTACCCTAAATTAACCTATGCTCACCCTCTGGTAGCTTGGCACAGAGTAGTCAGGCCTAACTTTAGAGGCAGTGTTTAAAGTATTTGAGCAATACTACAAACAGTAAAATGGTGATAACGCCAAATGATCCCTTACCAGTTTAGAAAATTAGCTCTGAACAAAAACAACAAATATCCAATTAGCAGACCCAGTGATATCAAATGTAAAATTTATAGTAGAAAATAACAGCAAGAAGCAAAAAGCACCATTGAGGATATCTGGTCACCTCAGGCTGGGACAAAGTCACCAGTTTAGGCTGACCATAGTGGTGCACAGGCGAGCTACAGGGACCCAGTTAGTCCCTCTGAACAAATTACCTTAAATCCTGGTTGTAGATGTTTGTGTGGCTCTGTGTCAAAGATGCATCACACAGCAGAGGGAATGCGTCAGTTCCGAGATGCGGAGAGGCTGTGGTGCGTGGCCCTGATGTGTTGACATCGAGAATCCTGTTGATGGGCTTGCGATGCAAAGCCCAGTGTCGAGGATGTGAAGCACAGCCGAGGTGATGCATCAGGTTTAATGAGCAGTGAAGCTGCGATGAGGAGTTTTGACATCATCCTTGAGGCTGCCGTCGACGAGGGAAGTGAGAAGAAGCTTGCGGCAGGAAAAGCATTGTGCAGTGACAGTTCAGAAGGATATGCATGAGTTCAAACATGCAAGAGGTGGTAGCGATGCTAGATTTTTATTATGGTCGAAATCCATGCGGACGCGCCTCTGTGTTGATTTTGTTCGGTATGAGTCATTCATCAGAGAAAATGCCTTGGTTCCACTGGTAAGCACATTAGGCCCACATCCAAGGGTCCAGGACCGGGGTGGCACCACTTGGCAGGGTAGACTCACAGATGGCAGAGTCGCAGTGCAAATCCAAGTGGGTTGGAATCCTATTATGTCCCTGAGGCTTCAGATCTGGAGGCCAGCCAAGTAGCCCTTGGAGTCACTCTAGGTTCTGGGTTCAAGTGATGAAGGTCCAGTCTTTCTCACCCAGGCAAGAGGGCAGCAGGCAGTTCAGGTTATAGGCACCAAATGGCTGAAGCAAGAAAATGCCACCTGTCTAAAAGTGTCATTTTCAGAATTGTAATTTAAAATCCCACTTCACCAAAAGTTTGGATTTCTTTGGATTTCAAATTGTGATTCCAGAGACACCAGACTTGAAGGGTTCATCTCTTCCTAATTGGAGATTACACTTATAAAAAATAAAATAAGGTAATCCCAATGCAATCTATGGAAGCAACAGGCATTGCAGTAGTGAAAAACTACTTTGAGAGTTTTTCATTGCCAGGTCACGTAAACCTTAAAAGTGCATGTCCTGACTTTTAACTACATTACACCCTGCCCTCTGGGTTGTCCAGTGCCTACTGTAGGGGTAGAGAATATGTATAAAAAGGGAAGGTTTAGACCTGGCAAAAGGTTACTTTTGCCAGGTTGACATGGTAGGGTAAAATGCACACACCGGCTCTGCAATGGCTGGCCTGGGACATGGTAAAAAGGCTCCTTAAGAGGATGGCACAATCAGTGCTGCAGGCCCACTAATAGCATGTCATTTACAGACCCTGGGTACGTTTAGGCACTTTACTAGGGGCCTATAAGTAAATTAAATATGCCAATTTGGGATGAACCAATATTACCACGTTCATGGGAGAGAATACAAGAACTTTAGCACTGGAGAGCTGTGGTAACGTGAGCCGCATCTCCCTTAAGTTAAAAGAAGGATCTAGGGACCCATGCAGACTGTCAAACTATTCAGAAGTGAAAATTCCTTAAAAAAAGATGAGGTTCAGATGGCTCAAGTTCAATGTACAAAGGCCAAAATCCTTTTCTCTTGGACCCATTGAAATCAAAACCTTAAATACTCCTGTGATTTGCTAATGAATGAATGAAGGAATAGAGGGGAATATTCTCAAGGACATATCGCCGAGTTAGTGGCACTTTATCACAGCCAAAGTGGTGATAAATTTATCGCCCTATTCACAATCTGGTGCTAACAGCCGATATCAACAGTTCACCTGCGATAGCAGCCGCAATAAACATCGCCACAGATGACACCGGCAACTAACGCAAATGATATGCAGAGTAAGCGTTCCCGTGCAAAAAGCCACAGTAACACTACTCCGCAACATTCTCAACGACCAGCCAGATCAGCAATAAGATCCCAAAACAGGCATTAGGGCGCGTTAGGAGCAGGGATTTAACAACCTGCACCATAAAAGGGAGCCCAGCCAAGAGCCACACCTAAAGAACAACAGATGCCATGGAGCTCCTGATCATGCAGCTCTGAGCCCCAATAGGGCCACAACATCCACCACCACCACCCCCAGTAAACACCCTCACCCCCAGGACCACCCCCTCTGGACTACCACCGAAGCAGCGCAGAACAAGATAGCAGACCTTAAGAAAACGCACCAGCCTCACAGACCTAACATCTGAGGATGTCATTGCCCACTACAGGCTCAAAAGGACAACCATCCACCGCATCCTGACCATCATTGCCCACAGGCTGATGGTACCAACACAGCGGACAACCAACATCCCTCCGCAGACAAAGCTGCTGGCTGTGCTGCATCTGTTGTCCTCTGGTACCTTCCAACCAACAACTGCCAGAGTCGGAGGAGTCTCACAGCCAGCCCTATCAAAGTTCCTCACACCTGTCTTGGATGCCATCATCAGCTTGGTAGCCCAGCACCTTCACTTCCCCCACACTGCGCAGGAACTGCTGGAGACCAAGCAAGGCATCTACGCCGTAGCTGGCTTCACGCATGTGTTGGGCAATTGACTGCACACATGTCCTAATTGTGCCCCCTGCCGCCACTGCACACAATTACCAGTCCATCATCAACCAGCGCTTTGTGGCTGGCACCTATGTGATGCAGTGCTCGTTGGTAAGTACCAAATGAACACACCACATACCTCAACTCCACAATCATGCGACTCACTACTCTGGTAATGCACACGTTACAAACTCACATACAACATGCCAAACAACATGCCCACCTACCAGACACGACAGCACAACTTACTGTGGTAACCAGGGCTGGCCATGTACACAAGCCATCAACGGCATGGCACCTCAGCCACACAATAGCAGAATGTGGGGAGAGGTGGGAACCAGGCATGAGCGAAGGAGGCAAGAGACCCATGAATGAGAATGTACACAATGGCAAGTGTGCCGTGGATGTGCTGGCCAGACAGTAGTATGCAGACCACAGACATGTCCATGTCGACATACACTGCTGGTGTTTGGAGTGCAGTGGACCGTGGATGCAACCATGTTAGCTCAGCCAGTGGGGAAGATCGGGGAAATGGAGCTTGTTACGTCACCCTGTGCAAGCGTGAGCGGAGTGGGCTGGACCGGCATACGCCATGCTAGCGTAGGGGTGTGAATAAAAAGCACATTGCTCTGGGCGTCGTTCTCTTCCAGAATGGCCAACGTGTCTGCAAGGGCGGCGTCGCTCTTCCCGCCACGAGGCCGACGCCGTAAGCGGTAGTGCCGGCGATCCTGTGCGCCTGCTGCACCCCAGGCCACTGGTCCCCAGACCCGTCTTGGCCGCCACTGCATACCCAGGCCTCACTGCTCACCTGCAGACACCGGCGTGGGTCAAAGAGGGCCCACCACGTGCCGGTGCATGCTTCAAGCCTGAGGCCTGCGACCTTGGCAGCCTCCTCAGACCATCGCTGGCCTCCGCAAGACAGGCCCGCAGTACTCCTTTCTCATTGACGTACTCCACCGCTGCCTCCGGCCCACTAAGCGGTCCAGTAAGTCACTCATTTGGAACTGAGTCTTGATTTAGTAATGGCCATGTTCATATCATTAGACGCAAGGAGAGGAGTAAGAGGAAGATGCGGTTAAGTCCGGAGGAAAAAAGGATCATCGTTACGGAGGTGATCGGACACTACCAACAACTGCTCTGGTGCCACTAACTCTGTGCATCGCAAGCCAACGACACGTGGCTGTGTGACCCTGCTGACCGCTGCCTCCAGCCTACACTGCGGTCAAGTAGGTCACACATTTGGAAATGAGCCTTGATTTATTTATGGCCGAGTTTATACCATTGTACAGGCCTCATCGCAGACTGCATCCCCTTTCAGCTCTGGTGCCACTAACTCTCTGCCCCGAAATTTATGGACACTCTCTGGTTGAACTTTGGTGTCGTCTAAGTCTATGGCCTGGGGTTTGTCTTCATCATCATGTAGCTGATACTGACTTGGTGTTAAAAATGAATCTGTAGCATTCATCACCTCCATATTACCTGTTTCTGCTTGGTTCTGCCCTCTGCATCATTCCCTGGAAGAACACCTTCCACTGTCCCCTGAAACACTCCGCGTCATTCACCTTGGACATCGACAAGGACCCGCTCAGCTCTCGTGGCCCTACCTCAGTGCACCGTAAGTCACCGTCCCGTGGCGGTGTGCCTGTGCCGGCCTCAGTGCATCCGGGGCCACTAACTCTGTGCAGCTCATGTCATGGAGCCTGTCTGATTGAATATTGGATGGCCTGTGAGTCGATGGGCAGGGGGCCAGCAACGCCATGTGTCTGTGGCCCTGCGCTGACCGCTGGCTCCTGCCTCAACTGCGGTCCACCAGGGCTCCCACATCAAATCGAGTCCTGACCTGCCCAGAAGACGCATCACCGCTGGCTACACATGCCACCACCGCCAGGAACTCCTCCAACCAACAACTGCCAGAGTCAAAACAGTCGTACAGCCAGACTATCAGAGTTCGTCACACCTGTCTTGGATGCCATCATCAGCTTGATACACTGGTCAGCTCTTCAGGTGCCACTAACTCAGTGAACCACAACTCATGGACCCTTTCTGATTGGGTTTTGTGCTGTGTACAGCGGACACAACCATGTCACCTCAGGCAGTGGGTTAGACCTTGGACATGTAGCTTTGTCGTCGTCCCCTTTACACGTAAGAGGAGTGGACTGGGCCGGGGTACGCAAGTCCAGCGTAGAGGTGTGAATGATTATTCCAGGGCTCTGGGCGTGGTTCAGTACTGAAAAAGTGCAAATGCTTGTGTCTCTGTCGCAGTGTGGGTGTCAGTTGGGGAGTGTAAGTGGTCCCTGATGGGAATTAGACAGCCATGTATGTAATCTAGTTCGGCTGCCATGAGGTTGAACCCCACCTGCACATAATCAGCCACCTCCTTCTGGCAGTCTAACACCTGGTCTTGGAATGCGATGTGTGCTTCGGTGAGGTGATGGGAGTCAGCCGCGGTGGTGGGTGCTTCCTGCTGTGTGGTCTGTGCAGGGGGTGGGTCTCCTCGATGCAGCTGGGCTGCCCTGCTACTGGAGGTGGGTTGCCTAAGACGTCCATGAGCTGTTGTAGGGCGTCGGTGTCGATGGTTTGGAGGTCCTCTTCATCATCACTGATGGGTTGTCTGCTCTGCTCTGTAGGAGGTGTTGATTGTCCCTCTGCAATGTGAAGGGGAGATGCATTTTAACATTGTGTTGACATGTATGTTGACACATTGATCAGGTCTACATACAGACTGCATGACAATGTACATTGTGACTGTTTGGGAGGAGCTCACTATTTGATACGGGACAGTGGACATTTGAACTACATCTTGGATGTGAGGTTGTACACGTACATCTTCATCTCACAGTTTTCTGCTATGCCAGATGTGATTGGCCAGTTTCTACGCACAAGCAGAACAAGTTGTGTCCTTTGTTCTGTAGTGAAAGTGTTGCACTTTGTACCACATTGTCGTCAATGTCGATGTGCTGTTCTTGCTATGTGTGTGTGCAGCATTGTGGGAGAGTCGCCCCTGCAGCTGTGAATCTGCTGCCCCTTCTCCCTTTGAGGTGGTGTGCCTTTGACTTCTGTGCTCCTACAGTGCTAAGATGTTGCAGACTTGGCTATTTTTGGCTCTTATTTCGTATTTTGTACTCCTGGGCATAGTTTATCGCAGATGTGTTTTTGTCATCAGGGGTTGTTTGTGCAAGTGGATGTGTCAGAGTGTGACCTGCTCCTTTCCTGATGCGTTCCACACTCAGCCACCTCAGTGTCGTACACCATTTTTTTTAAAAATATTTTTTTATTGATTTTCAAACAACCAACGTCATTGAGAAGCGATACAGTAAGAAGAGGATAAATGACAATATAATAAATCACAAGTCGCTTCTCAGTGTGTCCCCTGCCCACATTCCTCCCCCTCCACCGGTGTGCCTCAAGAGCATGGTCGTTAAGCAATTAAGGTGCATCAGAATCCAATACAATAGCAATCGTGAACAACAGTAATACAGTACAGGGCTTACATATACCTTAAAGATCACCATTTGTCCCATTGATCGCACCCTGGGTCATTCTCCTTGTGCTAAAGTGCCAGCTGGATCCTGTCGGTCCTCCAATTCTGAACTCTCCTCCGAACCTGGCTCTGGAGCCTGTAATATTGCAACTAAGGCCTCCCACGCCCTTGCCGCCTCCTGCGCCTGGTCATTATTAGTACGTAGGGCCTGCTGTAGCCGAAGCGTACCTTCGCTCCGCACCCACTTGAGTAGTTCCGCCCGCCATCTCCCCACACCTGGCTCCCTCGCTGACTTCCAATACATAGTGATTTCCCTCTTGGCTAATACGAGGCCCAGATCTATAAATGTACTTGTCACTTTTGTTTCAGCTGTATGCGGGAACCAATGCAACAAACAAGCGCCCAGGTCCAGTTCTAATATACGATCAGTTATATTACACAGTAGTTCCAGCACCTCTTTCCAATATGTTCCCAAACTCGTACATCCCCACATCATATGCTGGAAGTCAGCTCCCTCCAAACTACATTTCGGAAATTGAGCGGACGCTGAACTGAAATATTGATTAAGCTTGGCTGGTGTCAACTACGACCTGTGCAGGACATAGAACTGTACCAATAGAAATCTAGCATTCCTCGTGCTCTTCCAAGCTCTTCTGACCAACTGGGCCCACGTTTTTTCTGGGATTTCCCTGCCAAGGTCCGCTTTCCACTTCTCCTGCAACGCGCTCAATGGCTCCAGAGCCTCCATCATCATGCGTCTGTAAAGGCACATAATAGCCTTAACAGTTCCCGCCGCCATTACTACATATTGGCACACCGTTGAGGCCCGCGGTTCCGACAGACCCATCCCCCAATAGCGCTGTATTGCCGAAATAAGCGCGGAATGCAGCAAATAATCCCCTCACTGGAGATCGTATTTATGCTGAAGGCCCTGAAATGTCAACAGGGTTTTATTCTCATAGAGGTTTCCTAGCATTTGTACTCCCATGTCTTCCCTGCTAGCCAGTGCTGTCCAATCACCACCATGTGGGAAGGCCGTGCACATACCCAGCGGTATCTCCGGAGCATACGGGCGAGTGAAACCATCCCGACGTTGGCTCCAATTCCAGCACAACCGCAGCGTCCTCTCTTCCGCGGTGAGCGGGTTAAGACGCATCTTCTGCTGAAGCACTATAAAGGACAAGATGTAGCGTGGGATCCATCGCCCCTTAGGACCATCCGGACCCTGGAACTTCTGAGCCACAGCCTGGGTGAGCCACTGCAATTGCGCTGCTAAATAGTACCATTCGAAGTCTGGCACTGCCAGCCCCCCATCAGCTCTCGGGCGTATCATTGTAGCCATTGCAACCCGCCGTCTGCCCGACCCCCAGATAAATCCTACAGACATAGAGTGGAGCTGTCGGAAGATGGAGCCCCACATCCAGACCGGCAACGTCCGAAAATAATACAATAAGCGCGGGAGCGCCACCATCTTCAGGAGCGCCACCCGACCCGCTACCGTTAGCGGCAACATGCTCCAAAACCTAAATCTGCCCCTAAGTCCGTGCATGGCCCGACCCAAATTACCCTCCAACAAATCCTCGGAGGTATGATAAACGTTGGTGCCTAAATAAGGTAAACAGTGGGGCTCCCAACGGATGCCTGCGATGGGTTCAGCACAGCCGGCGCCACTGGGAACAAGCAGGTATTTGCCCAGTTCATCCTCAGCCCCGAGTACCGCCCAAACACCTGTAGCAAGTGTCGCGCGCCCTCCAAAACCGTAGCCGTGTCTGTGAGAAAGATCAACAAGTCATCCGCATAAAGGGAGATAAACTGCATGTCCCCAAGGAGGCACAAACCTAGATAATGCGTCCCCAATCGGGCATGTGAAGCCAGAGGCTCAATGGCTAGGGCAAATAACAATGGAGAGAGCGGACATCCCTGTCATGTGCCCCGTCCCACTTGGCAGGCTGATGAGATCTTCCCACCCGTCCGCACCCGAGCCGTCTCCGACCTATAGAGAAGTTCCGTCCACCCTACAAAGGTGTCCCCTAGTCCGAATTCGTGCAGGATCCGATACAAATATGGCCACTCTAGGCTGTAGAACGCCTTCTTGATGTCAACTGAGAGAACTGCCGCAGCAGGGGTCTCACTATGGTTCTCGCCCAAAATCCGCAAAAGGCGTCGCACATTAGTCGCAGTATTGAGCTTTGGAATAAAGCCCGCCTGGTCAGAATGGACCAGCTGCGTCATATAAGGAAGAAGCCGGGTCGCCAGAATCCTACTCAAAATCTTGTAGTTGGTTGTTAACATCGATAGTGGACAGTAGGCTGACCTAGACAACGAGTCCTTACCCGGTTTCAACAACGGGATAATGATGGCCACATGAGTGGAATCTGGCAATCTCCCCAAGTCCCAGGCTTCCCAATAGACCGCCAGCATTTTTGGGGCAAGGATATCGACATATGTCGAGTAAAATTCAATCGGTAGACCATCTGCTCCCGGGGTTTTCTTACGCACCATATGTTTTATTGCACTACGTATTTCCCCCACTGAAATTTCCTGTCCCAATGTATCTCTCTGATCGTCCTCGAGACGTGGCAGTCGTATCTCAGCCAAGAACTCATCTAATCCATCACATACACCCTGCAACCTACTCTCGTATAGGTCCGCATAGAACGTCAAGAACATCTCGTTAATCCCTTGTTGGGTATATTCCAGTACGCCCGCTGGAGTGGTTAAAGCCAGAATGGGCGTGCCCCTCAGGGCCGGATTAGCCAGCCACACCAAGAGGGAACCCACCTTATCTCTCTCCGCGTGTGCCTGCACTTAATAATTCTTGTGGTCAAAGCAGCGCAACCTTTCTACCTGCGTCGCCACTCCCTCTCTTGCAGTTAGGACTTTCGCCTGTGCCCCCGGGTCCTAGGAGTGGGCCCTCTCTGCTCGACGCAGCCACTGTTCCTCCCTCTCTATGTCCTGCAGAAGCGTCCTCCACACTCCTGCCGTTTTAGCAATACATAAGCCCCGCACCACCACCTTAAAGGCATCCCACTCTAGGGCTAGGGTCGACACCGTTCCTTCATTCTAGAGGAAATAATGCTCAATACCCTCTTGTACTTCTGTGCGAAACACCGGGTCTTCCAAAGCCTCTGGGCGCAATCGCCAGGAAGGGATTGGAGGCCATTCCCGAGACCACCTCAGCGCCAAAAGTAGTGGATTATGATCCGAGATTGTCCTTGCCAGGTACTCACTATGGCGGACCAGCGCGTGGACGTCCAGGGAGCACAACACTGCATCCAGCCGCACATGCAAGACATGTAGAGCAGAATAATAAGAATAGTTCCGCTCGCCCATATGCTGCGCCCGCCACGTATCTATCAGCCCCCACTCTGCCTGCCAATCCCTCTGGAGTTTCTAGAGCTTATGTATGGGTGCCTGGGGTAGCGGTGGATGTCACCTATCCATCTCAGTATCTATGACTGAGTTGAAATCGCCCCCCAGGATCACAGAACCGGTCAGGAATGAAGCCAGTCTCCCTGATAGCCGAGCAAAAAAAGCCTTCTGTTCCACATTAGGGGCATACACACTGCACAATGCCACATCTCTCGCATCTAACCTCCCCTGAACAGCCACAAACCTCCCTTCAGGATCCACTGTCTGCTGAGTTGGCTGGAAAGGAACCCCCGCCCTGACCCAAATCAGTGCGCCCCTAGCACAAGCAGAATACTTTGTGTAAAAAAGCTGCCCCGTCCACCGGTGCTGCAAAGCCTGGCCTTCAACTCGATCCATATGGGTTTCCAGGAGGAAAGCTACCTGTACCCCTCTATGCACCAAATAAGCATGGACCCTGTGGTATCTCAACATCGTATGCATTCCCCGTACATTCCACTTGATACATTTGAATTCAGGTGATGTCCCCATAATGCGGAGTAGCTCTGTTCCACAACTGCACTCACTGCATTGACACACCGGTGGCTCTAACAATCCCCACAACAACCCCAAATGTCCCCCCCCTCCCCAGAACAGGCCCTAAACAGCTATTTCCCATCCAAACTAACCACAAACAGTCCCTCTGGTAGCTACCAGGGATTCACTCTAAGAGTGAAACTAGGGGGGGGGCTTTAATGCCAAGAAGATCTGGCCCGCTGCTTCACTGCATCCCGACACCAACCCCACTATAACAATAAAGAAGTCTCCTCAACCCCGGGAGGGACCCCAGACAGACGGCCAATCGCACAGGGCATATGTCACCTCGCCCAAGCCCACCGAACCTCTGAGCCTCACCCAATCACCCCTGCCCAAAAGCAACAGTGCCTGGACCATTCGACCCCTCTTACTAGCCACTTGAGACAGTGCATAAAGTCAGGCATCAGCAATCTCGTCTGCCGTCCCTGGAGTGACATGTGGTAGAGTGACACTCCCCGCGTCTGTCCCATCAGAATACGTCCCCGCCGATCCCTTTTCCGAGTCGGTCACTATCAGCAGTGTTGTGCCACTCGCCTGTGAGATCTCTGTCACGGCTTGCAGGGCCGCCGACCTCTCTTTCTCCGTCTGTGTCGTGGAAGGTTTCTGTGTCCCAGGATGCCGTCGTCTGGTACGCCTTGTGCGGCACTGTCGCGGTGCCTCTGCTGTCCGACTTCCTGCCCCTTCTGCTCCATCCATCCCTGCCCGGTAGGTTTTCAACCCCCTCCATGCTTCATCGGGGTCATTATGGAAGAATGTTTTGCAATCCAAAGTCACTCGCAGGCGCGCCGGGAACATCAGGGAGTATTGAATGCCTTCGTCTTGGAGGGCCTTCTTGACCGCCAGAAACGAGGCTCAATGTCGCTGTACATCAAAAGTATAATCCGGGAACAGTGACACATTATTATTGTCCACTCTGTATGGGCCTGCGGTGCATGCTTTATGAAGCAATAGATCCCTGTCCTTATAATGAAGCAAGCGGACCACCACAGGTCTAGCCGGTCTCCCAGGTGCCAACGGGTGGGCAGGCACCCTGTGCGCCCTCTCCAAGGTGTAAAATGGCGTCAGGCCCTCAGGGGCAACCTCAGTGTGCAGCCACTGTTCCAGGTAGTCTATCATGCTGTCCCCTTCCACTCCTTCCGGAAGGCCCACTACCCTGATGTTGTTCGTCTATTACGCCCTTCGACATCTTCGGCCCTCTTGTCCCGCACTTGGAGCCTGCGAGTGACTTCTCCCATTTTAGCAGCTATTGCCTTCTGAGCCGGTTCTAAGACGTCCAAGGTAGCCTCAGCTTGCTTCACTCGGTCGGTCAGCTTCACATGATCTGCCCGTAGGAGTTCCAGTCCCAGTGACACTTGAGCAATGTCTTGTTGGAGTGCCTCCTTTTTATCCGTAATTGCTCGGAGGATCTGATTCACCTGCTGTTGCATCAGCCCTTCTGGGGGCGGCTCAACCACATCTCGCTTCCGCTCCTCCACTGCCTCCCTGTCAGCCCCGCAGCTTCCCCATGGGTGTCAGATGACTTGGCCCCCAGTCCTGGTCTCACCATCCAGTTCCTCCTATAATCTGGTGACGTGGGACCCCCCGTTAGTCGGAAGTATGGGTTCTCTGAGTTGTCGGCCCCCTCCGTCCACAACGCTCCCGGTGTCCTCACCCGTCTCCACTTCCTGCAAGCATCCCGACTGGACAATCCACTCTCAAGCGAAACCCCTAGCCACCAGGCAAGGGGGCATCAGACCCAGCAGGACCACCGCGGCCTCGTAAGGATCCCCCCGTACTTGAGATGATCCAGCGGGGTTCCCCAGCCTACAGAGCCAGCCTCCACAGGAGGGAGAGCCAACAGTCCGCCAGTCACTCCTCCAGTCCAGGGTGCCACAGTTCACTTCAGTCCACTCATGCACCACCAGCTGGAGGCCGCGCCACATCCAGCCCCCACCGCTGGCTCCGAAGGTCCGCCCGCAGCCTCCAAACAGCTCTACCGCAGCGGGCCACCCACACTGGAATGACCGGCAAGCTCACTCCTCCGCCCGTTGGCCAAATTGTGGGCAGCTCGACTTCGCCCCGAATTCACGAGGTCAGGGCCCCCTCAGTGTCACGTCACAGCTTCCTCTGCTTGCTCCAGTTCGCGGGGTCGAGCGGGCCCTCACATCAGGCAGGGCTAAAACCCACTCGTGGTCCAGTAAGTAGGCAGCAGCTAACTCCGCCCGCGACAGTCAAGCGCGGGAGCCCATCTCGCCCCCACCGCTAGTGCAGGAGTTGCTCACGGGCCGCCGGAGCCAGGGTCTCCACACGTCCTCTCTGGTAACTCCCCTGGCACTGTATAGTCATCCCCGTCTCTCTGCCTCCGGTAATGCACGTCACATTGGCGGCCGGGTGTCTCTGGGGCCGCACCGTCAGCAGCCACCGCTCCCTCCTCGCAACACTCAGGAGGGGGCCAGGATCCCGCTACAGGCTCCCACCTCAGATCGCGGGGTAGAACAGGGCCTCGCCGTAGTCAGGGCCGGGCTCCCTCTCGCAGCCCAACAAACAGATAGTGGCTGAGTCCGCCCGCTACGGCTGAGCACAGAGGCCCGTCTCACCCCCGATGTAAGCACAGCCGCCGCTCACAGGCCATCGGTGTCGGGACCCCCGCCCGTCTTCTCCAACGATACACCGGGCAAGGCGCAGTCCTCCCCACTCCTCTTCTGCCAGTAACTCACTGCAACATTGCAGCCAGACATTCCTACGACCCCCCCAGGGGCCGCGCCTCCGGCAACCACCTCACTCTCCTCACCGTGCACAGGGGGGCCCAGGATCTCGCTGCAGGCGTCCGGAACTCACCGCTCGTAAGAGGGGGGAGCCCTCGTCCCTCTAGGGCTCCAAACTACGCCTCCCCTCCGGCACTCCCTAGAACTCGAGCCATGGAGTGGGGCGCCATTTTCTTTCCATGCAGGCCGGGCCTTCCTCCTCTTTGTTTCGCCGCTCGGCTCGGTCTCAGACAGAATTAAAGCACCCAATTCCGTGCTGTGCAGGCTCCCGCAGCTGGAGGAACCCTCCCAGGGTCACAGAAGAGCCGGCTCGGCTCTCCGTGCAGGATAAGTGGTGAGGTCGGCACGGAGCTCTCGGCTCACGCGACCGTCCTCATCAGCGTCCAAGCCACGCCCCTCATCGTGGCGTGCACCATGTCATGATAATTAGACAGCAGCCATACTTTTTGTCATGCAGTGTCACTTGCATTGTCAGTGTGGCTCACAGACAAGCAGCTTTGCTGGTTTTGACACGTGTGCATGGGTTGATTGTGAGATTGATGCTGTGTGGGGAGGGACCCCTTTTTGCCCATAGTGGACGGGGTCCTACTTGCTGTTTGTATGTGTGCTGCAGTGTGCCAAGGGGATCAGGGACATGATCCAGAGTAATGGTGGGTGTGCAGTGTAGTCTACTCACTTGTGCATGTGTGCCATTGTGCCCATCTCCCCCCGTCCACCCCGTCCCTGGTCGGTACTCACCCTGTTGATGTTGTGTCAGGTCATGTTGAGCAGTATCCGGATCCCCAACTCCTGGCACCGTATTCCGACTGATGACTGTGGCCGCCCTTTCCTCCATGTCATCCACGGGTGTCGTCACGATTGTGTGGAGGGATGAAAGGCGACTTCCGGTCCAAGGGAGGTTAGCGCTTTAGCATTCGCGCTCCTCCTCTATATAACCGGATGCTTTACCCGACGCGCAGCGGGTGCATATAGGCAAGGCAGAAGCTCTGTTCTTTCCTGTCTTAAGCAAATGCAAACTATTTTAACCTGATTTAGCGCTGTCTTTTTAAAATGTCATTTAACTTTGTTTTATGTGTATGCACTTTATTGGCACCTGTTTGCACTGATTTGCGCCGCGTCTTCCGTTGCTCTCTTCCTGGCTGCCCCTCCCCGGTCCACCACGGGTGTCGTACCGATTGTGTGGAGGGAGGAAAGGCGACTTCCGGTCCATGGGAGGTTAGCACTCTAGCATTCGCGCTCCTCCTCTATATAAACTGATGCTTTACCAGATGCGCAGCGGACGCATATAGGCAAGGCAGAAGCTCTGTTCTTTCCTGTTTTAAGCAAATGTAAACTATTTTAACGTGATTTAGCGCTGACTTTTAAAAACGTCATTTAACTTTGTGTTTTGTGTATGCACTTTATTGGCACCTGTTTGCACTGATTCGCGCCGTGTCTTCCGTTGTTCTCTTCCTGGCTGCCCCTCCCTGGTCCACCACGGGTGTCGTCCCGATTGTGTGGAGGGAGCAAAGGCGACTTCCGGTCGAAAGGAGGTTAGCGCTCTAGCATTCGCGCTCCTCCTCTATATAACCGGATGCTTTACCCGACGCGCAGCAGGCGCGCCGGCTACGCGCCAAAGGCAAGCCCGTCTGCACTCGTCTGCACCCGTCCGCTCCTGGACGGGCCCAGGGGCCACAACCCCTGTCGGTTTTTCGGCCGGAGCCATATCATATAGTCCCTTACACCTCCATGAGCTTCGGATAGACATCATGGAAGCATGCCGGCATTCCATGAACGCGATGAATGGTAATGTGCAATGTTCCTATTGTGACTTTGCATTCTCGTCCCCCACTAAAATTTTATTAAACACTGACTGCCCTTCCACTCTAAAGATGTTTTCCCTTAATTGCAGATCTTTCACTAAGCACTCCACAGAACTGCCGATGTTGTTGGATGATTTAAAGCCCGATGTCCTTGTTTAACAGAGACGTGGCTACATAATGAATCTGAGCCCATTCTTGTGCAAACCCTTCCTCCCGACTACTCCATAAGTCGGTCCGATCGTAAGACCGGTAGAGGCGGGGGTATAGTCATTATATTTAAAAAGATTTTTAACTGTCGTATTATTGCTGACCCCGTAACAGATTGTGAAAGCTTGGCTTTCTTCGTAGAGGCCTCTCCTACCAGCACCTTTTCCTTCCTCCTAGTATATCGCCCTCCTGGCAGTTCTAGACAATTCTTTGAAACATTCCCTACCGCAATTGCTGACTTAGCCCTGGGACCAGCCAATTTCACGGTGCTTGGTGACCTTAACGTACACCTAGATGATCCTGCTGATAATTTGGCTAAAGAACTGACTGAGAATCTTTTAGCACTCCAGCTTACGAAGAAAGTGTTGAAACCCACTCACAATAAAGGTCATCTATTGGATCCAGTTTTTAGCAATTGTAGCGAACTCACTGTAGGACCCCCCGTCCCTCTTCCTTGGACTGACCACTTCCTGATCCCTATGACTTGGGAAATTCCCGGACCCGTATGCCCCCCCAATATAATTCTGGTCCGAGAGCGGAACTGGTCAAGGCTTCCTGTTGATCAATGGAACTTGGCTTTAGAAACCACTAGACATACCCATGACCTTAACATTAATTTAGCCAATGCTATTGAAACATTTAACTCTTGGATCCAAGGTTCCTTGGATATGGTACTCCCTAAGAAATCCTCCCATATAACTTACAGACTGAAAAATGCCCCTTGGTTCACTCCTAAATTGAGGGAACTAAAACAACGCTGCAAAAGGCTTGAAAGGAGATGGAGAGTGGATTATTCAGCTCTTAGCAAAATTGAATATAGGGATTCTATTAGATCCTACAAATCTGAAATCAAAGTCACTCAAGGTGCGAACTCTCCCGAAGAAATTTTTAAAATTGCTAAAACTTTAATCAAACTGCCGCAGAAACCTCCTCTGCTAGATGATGTCCTTACAGACTGTAATAATATGGCAGAGTTTTTTCAACAGAAAATTCAGGATATATATCTCACTTTTTCACCTCCTCAGTCCATTAATCTCTCGACTTCCCTTTCCGAGCCGATTGTGGGACCTCAAATCCTACTAGCACAGTTTCCCCTGCTAGATCTTGCTTCTTTGGAGCTAATTATGACGAATATCAAATCGGGCTCTCCCATAGATCACCCCCCGCCCTCCCCAGGCTCTCTCTTTGGTCGCAGAGACTATTCGTCCTGCGATTCTTGACCTGGTGAATTCCTCTATCTCTACAGGTGAAGTGCCATTGGCCTGGAAATGTGCGGTGGTTAAGGCCCTTCTTAAAAAACCTGATCTGGATCAGGCCAACTTGGCTAACTACCGTCCCATTTACTTTCTGCCCTGGGTGAGTAAGATTCTGGAGAGACACATAAATACCACACTTGTAGCCTTTCTGGAGTCTAATAATCTCCTTCACCCTTCCCAGACTGGATTTCGTCCCCAGCTTGGTACTGAGACTGCCCTTCTTGCAGTGACAGAGGAAGCAAGAAGGACTCTGGATCAAGAGGGCAAAGCGGCAATTATCCTCCTTGATCTCAGTGCCGCTTTTGATACTGTTAACCATGATACTCTGATCCTTAGACTCAGGAATCTAGGAGTATCCGGATCTGCAGTAGCATGGTTGCAGTCTTTTCTCAGCGATCGCTCCTTTAGGGTTTTTGAGGGAAATGTTGTCTCCAACCAGTTGCCTCTCAGTTGTGGGGTTCCCCAGGGCTCTGCCCTGAGCCCCACACTGTTTAATGTTTATATGAGACCCCTGGCAGAGATTGTCCATCCATTTGGCATAGAAATCATCACCTATGCAGATGATATGCAGCTCGTGGTGGCACTTAACCACCCGAGGGGTCATCTAGCACCCTAGGCTGTTGCCTAGAGGAGGTGACCAAATAGATGGAACTCTCATGCCTCAAACTTTACGGGGACAAGACAGAGCTTATGCTCCTGGGCAACTCCCCTTCCTTTAATCCGGCATCTCTCTGGCCAGACTGCCTAGGCCCTGCCCCGGCCCCTAAAGACCAGATTAGGAGCCTTGGTGGATGGCTGGATTGCTCTCTTACCTTCAAGCAACAGGCAACTAAGCTTTCAGCAACGTGCTTTGGTCTACTAAGGATGCTCCGAAAGGTTCTCCCCCTTCTCCCTTTCCATGCCAGAAAAATCATGGTTCAAGCGCTGATTCTCTCCCGTTTGGACTATGGGAATGCTTTATACCTGGGAGCCCCGCAGTATACCATCAACAAGCTCCAAATTATTCAGAACTGCGCCGCCCACAGGCTCCTGCATATTCCTCGTCGGCAGCCCGTTAAACAAGCTCTAAAGAGCTTGCACTGGCTGCCGATTAGGGAAAAGATTCCATTTAAGGCTATGTGCCTGGCCCATAAAGCCTTTTGGAAGAATGGCCCGTCCATTCTCCAATCTCTGATCATTCCTTATAAACCGAGGAGAGATCTTTGGTCAACTACCGCTTTCCTTGCCCTTCAACCCAGATTAAGGAGAGCCAGATGTGGTGGAAGCTCCTTCTCATATATTGGTGCCATCGGTTGGAATGCCCTCCCACTTTTACTGCGGAAAGAGCCTAATTTGCTCTCATTCCGAAAACTCTTAAAAACGTGCCTGTTTTAGATCTGTAGTCACCCCTACTCTTCTGTCTCTTGTACCCGTCTGTAGCGCTGGGAGCCCTCCGGGTAGCCATCGCGCTTAATACATTTTATTTCATTTCATTTCATTCATTTCATCCAGCTCCTGGTGTGTTGCTGGACCCCCAACTCCAATCTAAGTTGCTGCTTTCATGTTGGCATCGAGTTTCTTCTTGGTTTTGCCCGTCACATCATTCCAGCGTCTCTTGACCTCTTCCATTGTCGTCCTCAACGCTGCAACTGCATTCACATGGTCCAAGATGGTCTGCCATATTTGCGTCTTTGTTGCCAATGACACGTTGGAGGTGATGAACAGTTGTTGGTAGGGTTCTATCACCTCCGTAACGTTGATCCTGTTTTCCTGCGGACTGAACCGCGTCTTCCTCTTCTCCTTGGCCTTCCCCGACCCCGGGGTTCCTTGCTGGTCGTCTTTGGGGCTTCGCGTTGTCCTCTGCACTATGTCCGGGTGCATCCATGGTGCTACGCAGTTACATTTTTTTATGATGTTTTTTCTCTGCCTTTATAGTTCATTTTCCTGCACGACACGTGGGTATTGCAGGCCTGTCGCTAGTTATCACATATTTTTGTTTCGTGATTTGGGACATCTCAACTTTTTTTGTGTTCGTGTTTCGCATTTTTTCAGCATTGCGTTGATTTTAACGCGGTCATTTGCTGCGTTATCATGAGACTATCACATGGTGCCGCCGGGTTGAGAATACAACGTTAACAGTGCATTATTTTCCCGCGATAGACTGCGATGTGCAAAGTTGCATTAAGATAATTTTGCGATAATTAACACACATTCTTGAGAATATCCCCCAATGTGTGTTGCTGAAGAGCCTGGAGATGGGATATTCTATGTTTCAGTACAGGGTTAATAATTTGAGAGGAGGGTATCCCCACCGCCTCAATAAACTCACTCTGGTTAGGTCAAAACACAGTTATGAGAAAATCTCACTTCAGCCCCTGATAGTAAAAGGAAGTAACATTGTATTGAAAGCTGACTTTGTGTTTGAATTTTAGGCTACATGAATTCACTAACAGTTGGAGGGTTTACATGCCAGTGTCTCGGTCTCCTACAGTGTCACTATAAACCTGCATAAGGGGCAGGTCTGCGCCCAAATGATCGGGATGTAGAAGCCAGCACAAGACGGGAGGCACAGATTTCAGGAACATTTTGTTAGATATTGTCCACCCACACCACTAATCTGCCCAGACTTAACTGACATGCAGAGTAGGAGTGCTGTGTGACATCAGCTTCCTCTTCATATCCCAAATCCATTCAGTCATGAATGATGCATGAAAAAACTGTGTAATTCTTCCTGTGATGCCCATTTCTCATACAAGTGGCTGCTTCTAGCTATGGTTATTTCCCAATTAGGCTACTGAAAGACCACCAACACAGAGCTCCCAGAAAAGGACATTTCCAAACTCTCAGGAGTCCGGAACCAGTCAGTCCAGCTCATTTTCTACCTAAAATGCTAAGATCATATCAGGTCTACCATCAAAATGCTAAAATGGCTACTTGTAAAAGAAAGATTGCATGTCAAACACTCTGCTTTTCCACAATTGTTGCATGGGCAACTCCATGGATATCTTTACTAGGCCCTACATCTATTCTAACTTGTCATAAGCCTGACGTCAGCTATCCAAAGCCCGGTTGCCAATAATGAGCCAGATTACGAAAGCATTTGGGGTTAAATTGCTTCATGCACTCAATTAATTCTCTGAAAAAAGCACTTTAGACACTTAGGAACCAATAAAGACGCCCCCAAGTCCAACAGAGGCCTGAACCCCCCCCCTACATTTGACTAAAAGCGCAGTACTGTCTCTCAGTCTTTTTTTTACACCACTTGAAACCTAAGAGCATGTCATGTCTGGCAGACACCTACAACTGGACCTGACACTCAGTCACACAGCTGATGACACATGACCATTCTCGTCATGAACATGGCTTTTCCATTGTATATGCTGTGATCACATGAATTGAGTCCTATATCTTGGCTGTTCATTCTGTTGCTCCTCAAGAGTTATCCTTCTGCCTACTTCTGTCCCCTCTCAGCTTTGAGGTGACTCCAAGCTAAATGCATGAATAAATACATTGATTCTTATTTTTAATTTCTATGACCTCAGCTTGATGTAATTGCAGGGCTTTTTTGGGGACATGCATGTTACATACAAATGAGGCCTAATTGCATGGTAGACATGACCGTACTTATCCTTTAGAGTATGCACATTGTTTTATAAATAAATTGGCATTAGTGGCGATAACAAAAGAAGCAGAAATGCATCAAAAATAAAAACTTCCATTCTGATGTTTAGGAAGCTATGTTCAGTAGAGCTAATGTGGAAGGAAGCTTGTTTTTATACAATTGCCTGCCTTTTGGGCATGTCTGTAACTGAGGCTTTGTTCACATAGTAATGTGGGCGCAAGGAGCTGCACACGCAACCCGCCTCCCTCCACAGACAATCACTGGGTGATTGCTTCCGTGAGAATACCGGTGAGCTGAGATCCCGCATTCTTTGAGGTATTCAAGGATAATACATGGGTTGGCATAACATAGTGAGATAAGGAGCTAATCGTGAAAACTGGTCCATAAGTGGGAGGCTGGAGATCATATAGGTGTAAAGTTGGTGAGGGTTTAGACCAATTACTAGTAGGGATGCATGATACAAGATTCTCATCATTTACATTCTGAGTGTGTGTGCAGATTGTACATAATAAATGACTAATTATTATAAGTGCCACTTACTGTGTGTGTCCACTGCTTTCAGAGATCAGATCAATGGTCCACAAAACTGCAAATATCCCTTGTAGATAAGAACACCGATGACAGAGTTGTGTGATCCACAACACTCTAAGGGGCATATTATCAAGGCCAACATCGCCGCTTTAACGGATGTTTTTGGACGAAAAGCGGCGATTGAATTACCTCAGTATTAGCAAGGACACGCTAATAGGCATCAGCGCGTGTTTCCTTGTGTCAGTCGCCGTTTCACTAAAGTCTCGCATCGCATCTCTAATGAGATGCCAAGAAGGCGTTCCCTCAGAAAACAACTGTGAAAAAGTCGCTAACCGCACATCGCGGTATTTACAAGCCTGACCGTGACACCGATAGCGATATAAAAAGCTGTGCTAACAGCGGTTATGCCGTAAGCTAACGTCTGCTATATTTTAGACTTAGCTATATGTATAAAGGGAGGTGGATTGTCAGGCTACGACCACCATGGCGTATCAACAATGAATTCCCTATCGCTGCAGTGTTATCGCTGGATTTCCAGCGATAACTCCCCGCATTTCGCCGCTATCGCTGCATTAGTTATTGCTTTGGAGATAAGCGTTGATAATAACGCAATATCTCGGAAATTAAATGCTGCGATAGCCGGCGATATTTAAAACAGCGCTAAGCGCGCTTTGCGATAATTATTGCAGCTCCTTGGTAATATGCCCCATAATCTAGATGAGTCTAACTCATAATAGAGAAGAATGAAACACCTGTCTGTATTCCTTTTCTCCAAAAGGCAGTGATAAGCAAACAGTCCTTGGGTTAAGAAAATCTGCCCGAGTGTACCCCACGTTTAGGGGGGTTCATGAGAAGCTGTACAGAGTTAGGCTCCACAGTTTGCAGTGGGCAACATCTGTCATGTTATGTTATATTATAGTCTACTAATTGCTATTATACTCTTAAGACAGAGGTTTTCATATGCAATAGAGTTAAGACAACTCCTCCACGTGCATAGGCTGTTATTCATGTCAGTATTCCTTGTCCTGCTTATATTTTACAGGAAATTTACACCAGAAACAAAACATCCACTGTGAGGTTCACTAGGTCTTATTGTGTTTGTGTAAGCACGGATGAATGAGAGTTCTCTAAATCAATGGGGATCATGGTCCTGAGGAGCGCCAGAGAGCCTGAAACATATCTACCTACAGGATAGTGGAGCAATAATTATCCCACCAATCGCATTGCTTCGTTTTTAATATCTCTCCAAGGAACCCACAATAAATTCTGATAAGGGGCCCTTTGAGAGAGATTTCAAGTATCCTAAGATCCCTCACCTCAATAGGATGGTTTTTAATGCCATAAAAGCGCTTCCTGTAAACACAGGAAGCCCATCCGCCCCCTAACAAACTGTTGAGCAGGTGTGACAATTAAACTAGATAGCCTCGGGTTTTTTGTATATGTAATTGGGCAGAAGAGTCTTGGGCTGTCCTGCCCTCTCTTTCCATTCTTCGTTGCAATTATGGTAATTTACACATATTCAGAATTTTGTTTATTTCACATCTGCACAGACTGCATTCATATTAATAATGTAAAATAAATTCATTTTTTTTCACAATGCTGTTGTGTTTTCAGAGCAAAAAATAAACTAGAAATATATGAAAATAATCCATTGAGGTTGGGTTGGGTCGGCTCCAAGATGGCCACCTTCGTTTGGAGCTCTCTCAAATTTCCTTTGCAGACCCATGAAGTGCTACTGGGAGACAGGAAGGGCTTTAAGAGGGATGAAAAAACTGGGGATCTCCCATAGTGGCGTGGCCTATGTAGTTAAGGACGTGACTTAGAACACTTAAGCTAAAAATCTGTATTTAGCATAGTGTGCTGCCCACTGGTTTATGCTGCTTCTGTCCATTCATCCAGATATATAACACAAGTAACATTACACCTACAACAAGCCAGAACTATTGGCTTTGTCAATGGTTGTAAACTGCTTAAGATAAATAAGGAACAACTATGACTTTGTTGTATATCATATTGAAAATTCTTCCATTCTTGTGTGTGAGGTTGTGGCTAAGGCTAGAGCTAGTGACTTTCGAGCCGAGAAATCAGGTTCGAGCCTCAGGTGGGCTTAACATCCTGTGATTCAAAACATGAATATGTGTTTGTGTAATGTAGCTGGTGCTTGTTGTGTGCTCCACGTTTGTGCTGTATAAAACTGAAAAATGAGTCTCTTTGAAGTTACATCAAAAGCAATGAGGGTGGTACTATATTGCAGAGTTAAGCTTTTTCTCCCACCCTGAAGGTAAAAATGGAGAGCCCGGAAGGGACCCATCTTTGTACCTGCTTTAAAGAAATGGCGGTGCTAAGCACCGTCAGAACCCGGCCCACTTAAAGCCCTAGAGACAGGTGAGGCTCTATGCCCCTGCTGGTGCCAGGGCTGAAACCGAAGAGGCGCTTGTCCTGTTTCCGAGAGGATGGCACATGCTAGGACTGGTCCGAACCTTGGAGGCTGATTGTGAAGCAGGTGCGTAATTTCAAAGCCATTCACAGGAAGACAGAACATGATTGACATCATGTAAACCTATCACAAAGGGGAATCAGCGGTAACGCCATTGCATATGCTCCCAAAAATAACACCGACTAACACAAAAGATCATAGGGAGCAACTCATGGGACACCCTATAAAAAGCAGCGCTCAACTCCACTTTCATCGATATTTTGTCGGAAGGGCCTCTGTCACTTTAAGAAGGGCAGATTCGGTGCTATGGACAGGTCTGAAGCCTTTCTGCAAAGGGTCCAGCAGCTGATGCTTTTCTAAGAAATCCACCAGGAGACTGTTCAGATGTTTCTCTTCCACTTTCCACAGAAAGGGAAGGAGAGAAATGGGTCGATCACTATCAGGCAGGGAGGGTCGAGAATAGATCTTTTATAAAAGCTGGATGACTTTACCATGTTTCCACCCAGCAGGCACCGCCGCAGTGGACAAAGAAAGATTATTTAGGCTTGCAAAGATGGGGATAGGAATCTCCTCAGCTTTATGTATCAGATCTGGTTTAATCGGATCACTGGGGGAGCCCTACTTTACTTTACACATCAGGGCTTTGAAGGAAGCGTCATCCAGCTGTTCGGATTCCACCATCTTGAACCCCTGGGACAAGTCTTTGATGTCGGGCATCGAGGACCGGAGCTGGGGTTGTCACTTAAAAAGTGTGTATGAATATCATTACATTTTAAATAAAATGATCCGCATGTGTGCTGTGAACAAAATCAACAACAACAAAATAAACAAGCTTTGAGCAAGTCAACAGATCTGGAGTTGGCTGCCAGTCTTTTAATTTTTTCAATGCTTATTTTGTTTTCTCGTGACTTCTCTAAAACTTTATTGCTGAGGGAACTGCCAGGCCAAAACGAATTTCAAATATTGCCTAAAAGGAAAAATCATTTTTGGTTTTAAAAAGTAGTCCCTGGCACTGAGGATAACTACTTTGTCTGTGTATGTGCTCCCTGTGAAAGAGCAGAATGCTGTCAGTCACAGATAACTTAGCCAATGGCTGAAGTGGGCTGACCCACTGCCTCATGTTGTATGTTGTAGTGGACAGAAGACTATATAAATGACATAACAAGAGACCAATGGCGAGAAGGGCTGACTGAAAGACCCTATAATTGAGACTATTATAAATATAATATTTATAAAATCAAAAGGCCTTGGATAATCAGACCTAACAATAATAAAAACAAGAAAATGCACTTTTCGTGGCCCAGTCATACATCGCAGTACAGTGTCATGCTACTAGCAGTGCAGGGAAGCCACAACACACGTGTCCCCAACGTTACCCAGGTACTATTGGTGATGGAAATGATATAAATGGACAGCGTCAGATAAAAGTGTTTCGTCACCCTTCCTAACTTTAATCCATGGCTCCCAGGTCAGCACAAGACAGGATAAGAACCTAATAAACAAAACAAGAATAATCACCGCGATGCAGCCGTGGGGAGGGGCCCAAAGGATGCCGAAGATGGCAAAAGCGGGGACAGAAATATAAATTATTAAAATGGTAAATCAAAATGAAGTATGACACAAATGGATTGAGAAAACGAAGGAAGAAACTGAGTACGAGAAATAAGACAGATTTAACAAGAAAGAAAGGACAAGAGGATGATCAAATGAAACAAGCATTTGCAATGCAATAGGTCTCGCATTTGCAAGAGTTTGAGCTATTAGCATTGTAAATGACAGTGACTTTTATTTATGTTTTTAAAAAAACAAACTTAGATAAAAAGCATTGTCATTTACAATGCCAATAGCTCAAACTCGTATAAATGCGAGACCTATTGCATTGCAAATGCTTGTTCTATATTATGTACCAGCCATACTTGCAGCTTAATTTTTCTTATGCAACAACCAAGTCAATAGTCGTGACTTTTTGTAGGTTTGATGTTACTTGTGTCATATATCTGAATGCAATGACAGAAACAGCAAAATACAGGTCGGGCGGCACACTATGCCAAGCACAGATTTTTGGGCGTAGGTGTTTGAGCCACGCCCCTTTGAGAACCGCCCCCCCAGTTTTTTCATCCCACTTAAAGCTCTGACTACAGCTCCTGAATAGTGTACTTCACCTGCATGCTCCGGGGATTGGAAGACGATATAGTATGCTCTGAGTTGTATTGTGAATAAGTTTCAAGTTGACGGTAGTTAAGGATCAATGTAATAATGGGAGATTTAGCGGCAGTGCAGTGCACCACAGCGCGGGGAGAACTGATGGTTCTCTGTGTTGGCTTGGCCATATGATTAAAAGGAGCCCGATGGTGGGAGGAGGTAGGCAGTTGCAAATCAAATTCTGGTTTGACTACAACCGCGCGCGCTGCGCTGTGACCCGGCCCCGCCTACACCACCCTTTCATCCTGCAGTACACGTTTGACCAAAACGCCAGTCCAATACTAATCAAAGGATAACATGGTATTGCCAATGAATGCGACATCAGTGAGCAGATTATCTAGTAATATATCGTTCACCCTTCGCTATTCCAAGCGCAACTAGCTAATCCTAACCAGTGTATTTTAAAAAAGAATTTGCGTACTGGTAGTCCTGGATGTAAAAACAAAGCGGAGTACGCAAAAAGATCAATGCACAAAAAAACAATTCGCCCCAGGAGAATGAACTAATCTACTATTTAACTTTATATTCTAAACAGGCTGTTTTAACAATCAACACTTTTGTAACATGCCCACTTGTAATTTTCTCTTCATGTAACACTGCTGTTCCTGTTGTGAAGCGCTCTGACACCTTCGGGTAAAGTCCGCGCTATACAACAAGTGATGCTCTGCAGAAAACACTTAAACGTTCTGGGTCATTATGATTTTGACCTGTGAGCAGAGTTTAACCACAGCCATCCGTAGCAAGTATTTAACCAGTTAAGCTATTTTCACAATATTATAACATGATATTAACAGGATACAAGCAGACTTTGCAGGCTGCTACGTAAGCCCAGCTGAACTACCATTAAATAGAGTTCTAGTCTGGTTTGGAACGATTACAAAGAAAACCAACACACCTTTACTATTGGCTTTCTCCTTGATCTCAAACTCTTCGGGAGCAGAGTTTTTTTTAATACTGAATATGTAACCTAAAGTTTGGTGCCTGGGGGCGAGAGGGGGCGGAGGCAGGCTGCGGGCAGCAGGCACCATTGTTGAGCATGCGCCGTGTTAATTTAAATAAATAAAAAGACTACTATTAGGTGCACAACAAGAAAGGTGCGAGTGCGCAGTATTAAAGTCAAAGCAAAATACTAAAATATTTAATTGTACTTGTAAAGCGTGGCACCCGGGGGTGGGAGGAGCTGCAGCGCCAGGCGCTATTGTCGAGTGCACGGTGTTATTAATTTAAATAGCGTGCTGGGTTGTTAATTTAAATAAAAAAAACAATGTTTGGGTGCCGAGTGCACAACAGAAAGGTGCAAGTGCGGCAGAATAAAGTTAAAGAACGTAGTGAAAGCAAATTAAAACAAGCACTGACGAGGGACGTCGAAAGTCAAATGAAAAGGCTTTTTTCCTCACCTGTGTTGCGAGAAATGGTGGCAAAAGTAAACAAGCAGGAAGGGGGTGGCAAATGGTGTGCACTTTCGCGGCCTCTTTGATGTCCTCAGTGGCCGCGCGGCTCACTGAGGACATCAAATCAGCCGCGAAAGTGATCAGGCAGTGCTTTACAGGCTGCCAAATGCTGCTCGCGCCCGGCGCACATGCACTGTATTTGGAGGCCTGAAAAGCACTAGTTTGCACTTCCAGATCCCCCTTTTACAAAAGCTCTCGCGAGAGCAGTGCTGAAGCGCTGGCTCAGGCGAGACCTAAAAACGGCCCGGCCCCTGCCCCAGGGGATTCCTGGGTGCCCGCTACGGCCAGTCCGGCCCTGGGGATATGAAAACAAGTTTAGCAGCAGGAACCATCTATAAAGTGATGTAGGAATTCAAAGAGAAAATGAGGGCGAAATAATAGTACTATAGAACAGAGTATTGCTTTTAGAAATACATTGTCAACTTTTAAATATTTATGTGCACTAAACTTTGTAAAAAACAGTACTGGATATTTCTAGCATTTTTCCAAAGTGGAGTGACGTAAAAATGCTTATTTGCTTCCCTAACTTCAGACCTGCAAGCGAGATTAGCTAGCATATTATTTTTTTTAATTTGGACAGGTGATTGTAATATTATGTTATTAGCAGACATCCATGGCGTGGTCTTATCCAACCTTTTTGCCTTCACCCCTCCTGTTCTGTCAATTAGTTTTTGTTGGAATTAAGACTTTGTGCACGTTACCACTGCTAACCAGTACAAAACTGTTTGTGTTCACTGAATAAAGAATGCCAAAAGTGTCCTACACCTGATTGGTGCATTTAATTTACTTGTAAGTACCTAGTACATGGTAGTATCTGAGCACAGGGTCTGTAAATTAAATGCTACCAGTGGGCCCGCTGCACTCATTGTGCCACCAATTAAAGTAGCCATTTAAAACATGTCTCAGGCCTACGTTTTGTTGTGTTTTGCTATGCTATGTTTTGTTTTGTTATGCTATGCTATGCTATGCTTTGTTATGCTATGCTTTGCTATGTTATTTTTTGCTATGCTATGTTTTGTTATGCTATGTTTTGTTGTGTTTTGTTATGCTATGTTTTGTTATGCTATGCTATGTTTTGTTGTGTTGTGTTGTGTTATGCTATGCTTTGTTTCGTTATGCTTTGCTATGTTTTGCTGTGTGTTGTTCTGCTATGTTATGTTTTGTTATGCTATGCTTTGTTATGCTATGCTATGTTTTGTTATGCTTTGCTATGTTTTGTTTTGCTATGGTATGCTTTGTTCTGCTATGCTATGCTTTGTTCTGCTATGCTATGTTTTGTTATGCTATGCTATGTTTTGTTATACTATGCTATGTTTTGTTGTGTTTTGTTATGCTATGCCATGTTTTGTTGTGTTTTGCTATGCTATGTTTTGTTATGCTATGTTTTGTTATGTTATGCTGTGTTACGCTATGCTTTCTTATGCTATGCTATGTTTTGCTATGCTATGCTATGTTTTGCTATGCTATGTTTGGTTTTGTTATGCTATGCTATGTTTTGGTGTGTTTTGCTATGCTATGCTTTGTTTTGTTATACTATGCTATGTTTTGTGATGCTATGCTATGTTTTGTCATGTTTTGTTATGCTATGCTTTGTTTTGTTATGCTATGTTTTGTTTTGTTATGCTATGCTATTTTTTGTTGTGTTTTGTTATGCTATGCTATGTTTTGTTATGCTAAGCTAGGTTTTGTTTTGCTATGCTTTGTTATGCTATGCTATGTTTTGTATTGTTATGCTATGTGATGCTATGCTTTGTTTTGTTATGCTATATGTTTTGTTATGCTATGCTATGTTTTGTTATGCTATGCTATGTTTTGTTATGCTATGCTATGCTATGTTATGCTATGCTATGTTTTTTTGCTATGCTATGTTTTGTTATACTATGTTTTGTTGTGTTACGCTAGGTTTTGTTATGCTATACTATGTTTTGTTGTGTTTTGCTATGCTATGCTTTGTGTTATGCTATGCTATATTTTGTTATGCTATGCTATGTTGTGTTATGCTATGCTTTGTTTTGTTATGCTTTGCTATGTTTTGCTGTGTTTTGTTATGCTATGCTGTTTTGTTCGTGTTTTGTTATGCTATGATATGTTTTGTTATGCTATGCTATGTTTTGTTATGCTATGCTATGTTTTGTTTTGCTATGCTTTGGTATGCTATGCTATGTTTTGTTGTGTTTTGCTATGCTATGTTTTGTTATGCTATGTTTTTTGTGTTTTGTTATGTTATGCTGTGGTACGCTACGTTTTGTTATGCTATGCTATATTTTGTTGCGTTTTGTTAGGCTATGCTATGTTTTGTTGTGCTATGCTATGCTATGTTTTGTTTTGATGTGTTATGCTATGTTTTGTTATGCTATGCTATGATTTGTTATGGTTTGCTGTTTTGTTTTGCTATGCTATGCTTTGTTCCGCTATGCTATGTTTTGTTGTGTTTTGTTATGCTATGCTATGTTTTGTTATACTATGCTATGTTTTGTTGTGTTTTGTTATGCTATGCTATACTCTGTTGTGTTGTGTTTTGTTATGCTATGCCATGTTTTGTTGTGTTTTGCTATGCTGTGTTATGCTATGCTATGTTTTGTTAAGTTTTGTTATGTTATGCTGTGTTACGCTATGTTTTCTTATGCTATGCTATGTTTGGTTTTGTTATGCTATGCTATGTTTTGGTGTGTTTTGCTATGCTATGCTTTGTTTTGTTATACTATGCTATGTTTTGTGATGCTATGCTAAGTTTTGTCATGTTTTGTTATGCTATGCTATGCTTTGTTTTGTTATGCTATGCTATGTTTTGTCTTGTTATGCTATGCTATTTTTTGTTGTGTTTTGTTATGCTATGCTATGTTTTGTTATGCTAAGCTATGTTTTGTTTTGCTATGCTATGCTTTGTTATGCTATGATATGCTATGTTTAGTTATGCTATGCTATGTTTTGTTTTGTTATGCTATGCTTTGTGATGCTATGCTTTGTTTTGTTATGCTATGATATGTTTTGTTATGCTATGCTATGTTTTGTCGTGTTTTGTTATGCTATGTTATGTTACGCTGTGCTATGTTTTGTTTTGCTATGCTATGTTTTTTTTGCTATGCTATGTTTTGTTATACGATGTTTTGTTGTGTTTTGTTATGCTACGCTATGTTTTGTTATGCTATACTGTTTTGTTCGTGTTTGGTTATGCTATGATATGTTTTGTTATGCTATGCTATGTTTTGTTTTGCTATGCTATGCTTTGTTATGCTATGCTATGTTTTGTTGTCTTTTGCTATGCTATGTTTTGCTATTTTTTGTGTTTTGTTATGTTATGCTGTGTTACGCTATGTTTTGTTATGCTATACTATGTTTTGTTGTGTTTTGCTATGCTATGGTTTGTGTTATGCTATGCTATATTTTGTTATGCTATGCTATGTTTTGTTGTGTTGTGTTATGCTATGCTTTGTTTTGTTATGCTTTGCTATGTTTTGCTGTGTTTTGTTATGCTATGCTGTTTTGTTCGTGTTTTGTTATGCTATGATATATTTTGTTATGCTATGCTATGTTTTGCTATGCTATGCTATGCTGTTATGCTATGCTATGTTTTGTTGTGTTTTGCTATGCTATGTTTTGTTTTGCTATGTTTTTTGTGTTTTGTTATGTTATGCTGTGTTACGCTATGTTTTGTCATGCTATGCTATGTTTTGTTTTGTTATGCTATGCTATGCAATGTTCTGTTATGTTTTGTTATGCTATGCTATGCTATGTTTTGCTATGCTATGTTTTGTTGTGTTTTGTTATGCTAATCTTTGTTTTGTTATGCTATGCTATGTTTTGTGATGCTATGTTGTGTTGTATTATGGTATGCTATGCTTTGTTTTGTTATGCCATGCTTTGTTTTGCTATGCTATGTTTTGTTATGCTATGCTTTATTTGGTTATGCTATGCTATGTTTTGTTTTGCCATGCTATGCTTTGTTATGTTATGCTATGCTTTGTTTTGTTATGCTATGCTATATTTTGTTATGCTATGCTATGTTTTGTTGTGTTTTGTTACTCTGTGTTATCCTATGCTTTGTTATGCAATGCTATGTTTTGTTATGCTACGCTATGTTTTGTTTTGTTATGTTGTGTTAGGCTAGGCTATGTTATGTTGTGTTAGGCTAGGCTACGTTATGTTGTATTAGGTTATGCTAGGCTGTGTTATGTTGTGTTAGGCTAGGCTGTGTTATGTTGTGTTGGGCTAGGTTTTGTTGTGTTGTGCTGTGTTTTGTTTTGTTATGTTTTTGTTTTGTTTTGTTAGGTTATGGTTTGTTATGTTTTGTTATGTTATACTATATTTTGTTATCAAGTGTTTATGCCACAGAGCAGAATGGTAAGACATGTCACATCACCACACAATGCTTGCCTGCAACCCAAGCCTATTGTCGCATTGAGCTGCACGTGCAGTCCGCATTCGGGTCAATCTAAGCCATCATTAATGCAAGGAGACATTCGATACTTTTGGAATGCACTCGCTACAACTTGAAAGTTGTGTTTTATTATGCTATGGTATGTTTTGTTATGCTATGCTGTGTTATGCTATGTTTTGTTGTTTTTTGTTATGCTATGTTTTGTTATGCTATGCTGTGTTTTATTGTGCTTTGCTATCCTATGTTTTGTTGTGTTATGCTATGTTTTGTTATGCTATGCTAGGTTTTGTTTTGTTATGCTATGCTATAATTTGTTATGTTATGTTGTGTTAGGCTAGGCTATGTTATGTTGTGTTAGGTTAGGTTAGGTTAGGCTGTATTATGTTGTGTTAGACTAGGCTGTGTTATGTTGTGTTAGGCTAGGTTGTGTTGTGTTGTCCTGTGTTGTGTTGTGTTGTTTTGTTAAGTTATGGTTTGGTATGTTTTGTTATGTTATACTATCTTTTGTTATGTTATACCATGTCATGTTATACTATGTTATGTTATCACGTGTTTATGCCACAGAGCAGAAAGGTAAGACATGTCAGGTCACCAAACAATGCTTGCCTGCAACCCGAGCCTATTGTTGCGTTGAGCTGCGCGTGCAGTCCACATTCGGGTCAATCTGACCCATCATTAATGCAAGGAGACATTCTATACTTTTGGAATGCATGCACTACAACTTGAAAGGTGGTTTGCATTGATTGCAACTAATACTTGTGAGTATTTAACATGCTATGAGCACTGATTGACAAGTGACATCATCAAACACAGGTGGATGGTCTGCTAATAGCAGCACGCCTTTATACCTGATGTTTTTTTAATTATGAGACAGGGATAATGGCCTTACTTAGCTGTTATACTAATGTTATACTATGATTTATTCAAAAAGACATGTAACGTCACCACTGCAGCCATGATTTGCAAGCATCAATGTGTCTTCCCACTCCACCACTCTCACCAACTGTTCCCATTTTTAACGAACGGACAATATGCTAATTTGCGAAATTCCTTTTCTGTATCTTCGGAGATGCGGGAGTGAAAGGCCCTGCAAATTTGGAGGTTTTCACTTTAATGTGAATTAACCATTGAACTGGTGTAAATTGAATATCTGCGCCGCGTCGTTTTTAAAATAAAATGGCGTCTTTTTCACTTTCTACCATTTGCCAAATTAATTAGGAAATGCGGCTGGCAGCAAAATCATTTCAGTGACCCATATAGAAACAAAATGTTCACCATCTATATTTAATGCATTCTGTGTACAGCCAGAGGCAGACTAAACAAGCTTTGGCAAGGCGGCCGCGGCCACGGCCGCGAAAGTGAAAGTGATACAGAGGGAAGACACATGGCGCTGCGCGCGTGCACGTTCAGGTGCACTGTAGCTTTAGGCCACGGCAGCACTTTGAAAAGCCTTTATACAAAATGTCTCGGCCAGATCAGCGCAAGCGCTGGATCAGGCGAGACCTAAAAAGGAACAAAAAAATGAATGGGAATATGGAATATGGAAATATGAAAAGAAAATGAAATATGAATTTAAAGAATAGAGAGAAAAGAATTAAATAAAATAGATTATGATCAAATGCATTCCCACAAAAAGAACTGCATAGTTGCTCAAAACTGTGCGCATACTGATAAACCATGAAGTACACGATCGTCTCAATCTAATATGAACTTTTTTTGACTTGTACTTATTTTGGTTGTCAATTTACTTACTCATATACTATTGCGCGACCTCCTATTTGGCTGTAAAACGTACCCTTTGTCCGAAATTTTTGTCATGAATTTTGACCTTCTGTCCTGAATTTTTGTACTGAATTTTGACCCATTGTCCTGAATTTTCACACCGACCATCCTGCATATGCACCCATGCCAGTTGGTCACCCTAATCATTCCTCTTTCACGATCACACTCCAGACATGTCAGTCATTCCCTGGTCTTATCTCCTGGTGTTCGAAGTGGCAAAATGTTCACGTCTATTCAGCCATACGTATATATGAGACATTACCCTTTCCGGCACAGGTTGTAAAGAGCTGGGCGTGTACATTTCAATCGGAGACGACACATTCGCCCTTCCGCAAAGACGTGCACTGAACAGTTTTCAATTGTTAACAATTAGCCGACAGAAATCACATCTACAGACTCACTTAAGGACGATCGGACGAGCGGCCAGCACTGTACAGGGTTCGAACTACAGGTGTCCTGAGGCGAGACCCAAAGACTGCCCCTTCTGTTCACTATAATATTCAACGTATGAGAACAATTACGTTTGTATTTATCAATACAAACATTTCTTAAAAGGGATGACGCGGTGTCCTGGACAATACTCGAGGGGTGAAACTGGACAGACAGAGATGCGGATGTGTCCCAGTGAAAATCATTTAACGTGTACAATGTAAGGGCACCGTGCAAGCAAGTTGTGAGAATAAGACGTAGAATTGAAATGTAATTAATTTTAAACGAAGACTAAAAACAACCACATTTGACATACGCTTGAAAGGCCCGTGCCTTCCCAGCGACACCAGAAGCAGAATCCTGTGAATGGAAGGCTTATGATGTAACAGGCTCTCCAATGTGATGTCACGAGGGGGGAGGCCTCCACCGGAGCGGAGAGAAAAGGAGAGAACACTGTTGGGAAAGTATATCGGGAAGGATGGGATCTTCTTTCAGGTTCATCACAGGAACATTTTGTAACTAAAAAGTTTTATTTTCTCAATAAATTGCATAATACCCGTGCCTTGCCTGTCGCCCCCCCCCCCCTCAACTGAAACACATGGCATCACCCACACTGCAGTGATGTATGATGACACGCTGAAAAGCCTCCATTGTGACGTGTCCTTGGTATAAGAGGCTGGTAACCAGGCAGCTGCAGCATTTCACTCGGGAACACCGGACGGAGAGGACCGCTGCTGGCGGCTGGAGCTCGGGGCAGTGAGAGGCCGGAGCTGCAGGGGTTGAGCAGGCTCCGAAAAGGAAGGGGACCCTCCCTCTCCCTTCCTTCCCCTTTACCTCCCTTCACTTCCTATTCCTTTCCCTTCTTTCTCTATGTCTGTTCTCCTCTACCCTTCATTCTTTTCCCCTTCCCTCTCCTGTCCCCGCCTCCCATCCAATGCCCTTCCCTTCCTCTCTACCCTATCTCTAATAGCCTTTCCCCTTCCCTCCAGTCTCCTTCCTTCCCTTTCTTCCCTTTCATTCCTTCTCCTCCATATCCCTTTGCTTTTTCTCATCACTTCCCTTGACTATCTCCTCTTCCCTTCCCTAACTCCTCTCCTCTCAACTCCCCTTCCTTTCCAATTTCTTCTATCCCCTTCTGTTCTCTTTTCCTTCTCCTCATTTCCATTCAAATGTCCTTCCCCTTTCTTCTCTACATCGCCTCTCCCCTACCTTTCTTCCCCTTCCTTCCTCTCCCCTCCACTCGCCTTCCTTCCTACCCTTTTCTTTTATCCTTTCCCCTTCCATCCTCTTCCTCTCCTTAGCTTCTCTTCCATTCGCTTCACTTCCCTTTCCATTTCCCTTCAATTCTCTTCCTTCCATTCCTTCTCCTTCTCTCCTCCACTCCCCCTCACCTTCCTCTTGTCCCTCCCTTTCATTGTCTTCCCTCTTACTTCCATTAATTTCCTTCTCCCCTTCCATTTCATTCCCTTTCCTTCTCTCCCGTGCTTCCCTATCTCTCCTTCCTCTACCATTCCCTCCCCTTCTTTCCTTCCCCTCACTTTCTTCCTTCCATATTGTTAATCTCCACTTTAGGCCTCTTGTCTATCTCTCTTCTCCTCTCCTCACCTTCAATTTCCATCCCTTCCCCTGTTTCATATCCTTTCCTTACCATTCCCTTTCCCCCCCGGCCTCTCCATTCCCTATCTCTTGGCTTATCTTCTCTTGCCTCTCCTTCCCTTCAGTCCTTCCCATCTCTCCTCCCCTCTCCCCTCCATTCATTTCCTTTACCCTTCCCCTACCATTCTCTAGCTTATCTCTCCCCTCACTTCCCCCTCCTTCCCTTCTGTTCCTTCCTTCCCTATCTCTCCTCTCCCCTCCCCTCCCCTTTATGCCTTTACCTTGCTCTCCTCTCCCTTTCCCATGCATTCTTTGCCTCTCTATTCCTTCTATCCCTTCCCTTTCATCCCCACCCCATCCCTCCCTTCAATGTCTCTCCCTTAACATTCCCTTTCCCTTCCTTTCCATGTCATTTCCCTTCCTTCTGTCTCTGCTTTCCTTGCACCTTCCCTTCTCTCCCCTCGCCTCCCCACCATTCCCCTTTCCTTCCTTACTACCCTAATTTTTGTATCATTTCCCATTCTCTACCCTTCTTCTGCTCTCTTTCCCACCCCCTACCTTCGCTGTCTCAACTCTCCCCTTCCCTTCACCTCCCTCCCAATTTCTTAATCCCTATCCCCTCTCTGCATCTTCCAATTCCTTGCCGCACCTACGCTTCACATTCCTTTCCATCCCTCTTCACCCTCCCATTGCCTATCTCTCCTTCCCTTTCCTCTCCCTTCTATCCCTTTCCTTCTCTTCCATTGCGTATGTATCCCCTCCTTTCCTTTCCTCTTCTCTTTTATCTACTTCCCTCATTGCCTCTCCTCTCCCATCTGCTCTCCTCACCTTCCCGTCCACTCTTCTCCTCTCTTCTCTTCTCTATCTTTCCTGTTTCGCGTCTCTATGTCTCCTGTCTTCTCCCGCTTATTTTCCGCTGCATCCCTTCTCTCCTGCTCTTCTCTCCTCTCGGCTCTCCTCACCATCCCTCATTTTTCTTCCCTGCCCTTTATTTTCTTTCTACCCTATCCCTTCCATATCTTTCCTCCCTTCCCTTGCCTCCCTCCTTTGCTTCCCTATCACTCCTCTCCCCTTCCTTTCCCTTCCCAGACTTCCTTCCTTTTCTGTCTCTTCTCTCCCCTACTGTTCCCTTCCCCTAACTTCCATTCCTTCCCTCGACTATCTCTCCTCTACTCGAGCCTTCCCTCAAGTACCCTCCCCTTCCCTTTCACTCCCTCTTACCTAGCTCTTCTTTTCTCTACCCTTTCCTCCCCTTCCCCATTTTTCACACCTCCTTTCCCTTTCACTTCATTTTTCTTTTTTCCCATTCCCTTCCCCTCTACATACTCTTTCCATCCCTACTCCTTCTCATCCTCCCATTCCCCTCCATTCCCTGTCTCTCATCTCCCACCCCCTTACTTCACGTCCTTCCCCATCTATTCTCTCCCCTTCCATCCCAATACGCCCCTTCCCTTGCTTTCCTTTCCCATTAGTTTCTTCATCTCTTCTATCCCTTTCTTTGCCCATCTACCCTTCCCATCCTTTTTAGCTATCCTTCCACCCTTTCCCCTTTCCTTTCCCGTCCCTTCTCTTCAATTTCCTTCCCTTTCTTCTCCATATGTACACTCCTCTTTCTCCCACACCTTTCCTTCTCTGCTACTCCTTGTCCTCTCCTCTCTTCTCTACCCCTCTCCTCTCCTCTCCCTTTTCCTTTACTCTTCCCTTCCATTCCTTTCCCCTTCATTTCTCTTCCTTACTTCCCTAACTCTTCCCCTCCCTTTCCTAGTTGCTCTCTCCCCTTCCCTTCCCTATCCCTCCACTCTTCTCATCTCCTCAGCGCCTCTTCCCCTTTACATACACTTTTCTTGACATTCCACCCTCCATTCACCTTCTCTCCCTTTCACTTAATTCTTTCTCTACCTCTCCTCTCCCCTTCCTACATTTACTTCCCTTTTATCATATCCTTTCCATGCCTGTCTCTCCTCTCCAAACCACCCCCCACTCCTTCCACTCCTGTCATCCTTCCCTATCACCTCTAGTATTACCCTCCATTCCATTCTCTTCCTTTCCCATTTCTCCGCTTCCCTGCCTTGCTTCTCCCATCCGCTCACCTCACCTTTCCTTGACTTTAACTCCCCTCTTCCGTTCTCTTCTAGTTCCTCTGTTTCCCTTCCTATCTTCTATCTCCTCCCCATCTCTTCTCTCCCTTTTCCTTCCCTTCTCATGCCTTCTCTCCTGCTCCCCCTTTATCTCTTCTAATCCCTTCCCTTGCCTCTTCCCATTTTCTTTCCCTCTTTTCTCTCCTCACTTCCCCCCTTAATATCTTTCCCCAACTTTTCTACCTATTCCTTCCATTGTTTCTCCTTCCCTCTTCTCCCTCCCCTTCCTATTTCCCTTACACTCCTTTCCGTTCCCTTCCCTATTTCTACTTTACTGTCTAACCCTTCCATTCCCTTTGGTTCTCTTCCTTACTTATCTAGGTCTCCTTCCCCCCTCTCCTTCCACTACATTCCTTCCCTAATTTGGCTCTCCCTTTCACTTCCCTTACCTATCTCTCCACTCTTCTCATATCACTCTCCTCATCTTTCCCCTTTCAATGCACTTTCCTTCAATCCCTCCCCCTCCTTCCCACCCCTTCCCCCACACTTTTCCTTTCTCCCCACCTCTCCTTCCCACCTTCACTATCTCCTATTCCCCTCCTTGCCCTTCTCTTCACTTCCCTTGTCGTCCTTAGTTCCCTGGCTCTCCTCTCGACTTTCTCTTGTATCCCCCGACCTTCCCTCCTTTCCCCTTCCCTTCCCTCCTATCCCACTTTTCCATCTCTTCCATTCCCATTTCCGCTAGCTGCAGCAGCTTGGAGAGCAAACTGAACTGAGCATGAAAAACACGAAAAGTTGAACAAGAAAGACATTCCTTTTTTTGTGTTCAATTTTTATTAAATGTATTAAAAACGCATTGCAAAAGAAGGAATATAAAGATCTATTTGCATCTAAATATAACACTTATAACAAAACTATTGCATAAAAAAGAGATAAATGATAATAGTTTTAGGTTTCAGAGTGAGTATGGGTTTTGGGGTGCCAATGGTAATTTTAGGGTTGAGGGTGATTATGGATTTTGGGGCGCAAAGGGTAATTTTAGGGTTCAGGGTGGGGATGGGTTTTGGGGTGCTAACGGTAATTTTATTTATGCGTTTTGGGGTGCAAAGGGTAATTTTAGATTTGAAGGTGGGTATGGATTTTGGAGTGACAAGAGTAATTTTAGGGTTCAGAGTGGGTATAGGTTTTGGGCTGCTAAGGGTAATTTTAGGGTTCAGGTAGGTATGGGTTTTTGTGCACCAAGGGTAGTTTTAGGGTTATGGGGGGTATGGTGCCAAGATTAATTTTAGGGTTCAGGGTGGGTATGGGTTTTGGGGTGCCAAGGGTAGTTTTGGGGTTCAGGGTGGGTATGGGTCTTGAGGTGCAAAGGATCATTTTGGTGTTCAGGGTGAGTATGGGTTTTGGGATGTAAAAGGTTTTTTTAAGGTCCAGTGTGGGTTTTGGGATGCCAAGGGCAATTTTAGGGTTCAGGGTGGGTATGGGTTTTGGGGTGCCATGTGTAATTTTAGTGTTCAGGGTGGGAATGGGTTTTGGGGTGACAAGGTTGATTTTAGGGTTCAGGGTGGGTGTGGGTTTAGGGGTGCCAAGGGTAATTTTAGGGTTCAGTATGGGATGGGGTTTGGCGAGCCAAGGATAATTTTAGAGTTCAGGGTGGGCATGGGTTTTGGGGTGCTAAGGGGAGTTCTAGGGTTCATAGTGAGTATGGGTTTTGGGATGCTAAGGGTAATTTTAGGATGGGTATGGGTTTTGGGGTGCCAAGGGTAATTTTAGGGTTCGGTGTGGGTTTTGAAGTGCCAACAGTAATTTTAGGGTTCAGGGTGATTATGGGTTTTGGGGAGCCAAGGGTAATTTTAGGGTTCAGGGTGGGGATGGGTTTTGGGGTGCTAATGGTAATTATATTTATGCGTTTTGGGGTGCAATGGGTAATTTTAGATTTGAAGGTGGGTATGGGTTTTGGGCTGCTAAGGGTAATTTTAGGGTTCAGATAGGTATGGGTTTTCGTGCACAAAGGGTAGTTTTAGGGTTATGGGGGGTATGGGTCTTTATGGTGCCAAAATTAATTTTAGGGTTCAGGGTGGGTAAGGTTTTGGGGTGCCAAGGGCAGTTTTGGGGTTGAGGGTGGGTATGGGTCTTGAGGTGCAAATGATAATTTTGGGGTTCAGGGTGGGTATGGTTTTGGGATGTAAAAGGTTTTTTTAAGGTCTAGGGCGGGTGTGGGTTTTGGGATGCCAAGGGTAATTTTAGGGTTCAGGGTGGGTATGGGTTTTGGGGTGCCACGTGTAATTTTAGTGTTCAGGGTGAGAATGGGTTTTAGGGTGACAAGGTTGATTTTAGGGTTCAGGGTGGGTGTGGGTTTAGGGGTGCCAAGGGTAATTTTAGAGTTCAGGGTGGGCATGGATTTTGTGCTGCAAAGGTTAATTTGACGGCTCAGGCTGGGTGTGGGTTTTGGGGTGCTCAGGGTCAATTTAAGGTTGAGCCTGCGTATGGGTTTTGGGGTGCAAAGGGTAATTTTGGTGTTCAGGGTGGGTAAGAGGTTTGGGGTGCCAGGGGTAATTTTGGGGTTCAGGGTGGGTATGGGTTTTGGGGTGCCAAGGGTAACCTTAGGGTTCAGGGTGGGTATGGGTTTTAGGGTGCCAATGGTAATTTTAGGGCTCAGGTTGGGTATAGGTTTTGAGGTACCAAGGGTACATTTAGAGTTCAGGGTGGGTGTGGGTTTTGGCATGTTGAGGATAATTTAAGGGTTCAGGGTGGTTGTGGGTTTTGGGATGCCAAGGGTAATTTTAGGGCTCAGGGTGGGTATGGGTTTTGTGGGACCAAGGGTCATTTTAAAATTCAGGGTGGGTATGGGTTTTGGGGAGCCAAGGGTAGTTTTAGGGTTCAGTGTGAGTATGGGTTTTGGGGTGCTAAGGGTAATTTTAGGGTTCATTGTAGGTATGGGTTTTAGGGTGTCAAGGTTATTTTTGGGGTATGGGGGATATGGGTTTTGGGGTGCCACGGGTAATTTTAGGTATTGGTTTTGGGATGCAAAGGGTAATTTTAGAGTTTAGGGTGGTTATGGGTTTTGGGGTGCCAAGGGTAAATTTAGGTTTCAGGATGGGTATGGGTTTTGGGCTGCTAAGGGTAATTTTAGGGTACATTGTAGGTATGGGGTGCCAAGGTTATTTTGGGGGTTATGTGGGGTATGGGTTTTGGGGTGCCAAGGGTAATTTTGGGGTTCAGGGTGGGTATGGGTTTTGGGGTGCCAAGGGAAATTTTTAGGTTCAGGGTGGCTGTGGGTTTTGGGTTGCCAAGGGAAATTCTAGGGTTCAGGTTGGGTATGGGTTTTAGGGTGCCAAGGGTAATTTTAGGGTTCAGGGTGGGTGTGGGTGTGGGTTTTAGGGTGCCAAGGGTAATTTTGGGGTTCAGGGTGGGTATGGGTTTTGGGGTGCCAAGGGAAATGTTTAGGTTCAGGGTGGCTGTGGGTTTTGGGTTGCCAAGGGAAATTCTAGGGTTCAGGTTGGGTATGGGTTTTAGGGTGCCAAGGGTAATTTTAGGGTTCAGGGTGGGTGTGGGTTTTAGGGTGCCAAGGGTAATTTTAGGGCTCAGGGTGGATATGGGTTTTGGGATGCCAAGTGCCATTTTAAAATTCAGGGTTGGTATTGGTTTTGGGGTGCTAAGGGTAATTTTTGAGTTCATTGTAGGTATGGGTTTTAGGGTGCCAAGGTTATTTTGGGGTTATGGGAGGTGTGGGTTTTGGGGTGCCAAGGGTAATTTTAGGTATTGGTTTTGGGGTGCAAAGGGTACTTTTAAGGTTCAGGGTGGGTATGGGTTTTAGGGTGCCAAGGGTAATTTTAGGTTTCAGGATGGATATAGGTTTTGGGGTACTAAGGGTAATTTTAGGGTACATTGTAGGTTTGAGGTGCCATGGTTATTTTTGGGGTATGGGTTTTGGAGTGCCAATGGTAAATTTAGGGTTCAGGGTGGGTATAGGTTTTGGGGTGCTAAGGGTAATTTTAGGGTTCAGGGTTGGTATGGGTTTTGGGGTGTCAAAGTTAATTTTAGGGTTGAGGGTAGGTATGGGTTTTGGGGTGCCAAATTTATGTTTAGGGTTATTGGGTGTATGGGCTTTGGGGTGCTAATGGTAATTTTAGTGTTCAGGGTAAGTCTAGGTTTTGGGGTGCCAATGGTAATTTAAGGGTTCAGTGTGGGTATGGGTTTTGGGGTGCTAAGGGTGATTTTAGGGTTAAGGGTAGCTATGGGTTTTGGGGTGCCAGGGGTAATTTTAAAGTTCAGGGGGTATGGGTTTTGGGGTGTCAAGGGTAATTTAGGGGTTCAGGATGGGTATGGGTTTTGGAGTGCTAAGGGTAAGTTACGGTGGGTATTGGGGTGGTAAGGGTATTTTAGGAATTTAAGGGGGTAGGGGTATTGGGGTAGTAAGAGTAATCTTAGGGTTTTAGATTGATCAAAAAATTATATATATATGTAATAAACACATATATATATATATATATATATATATATATATATTCACTGAAAAAACCATAGGTTTCACACATGTTATAGTTAGCGGAAATTTTACTGATAAAAAACCAGTGAAATTGCCCCGTTATAGTTAGTGCTGGCAACTATAACTCACGCGACCGCAATCCTCTGCTGATGCTAATACTGTATTTAGACACTTATTTGCCCATGTCTTCTTCCATACATTTTTAGCTATACATATATTACAAATATTTATTTTTTTTCATAAAGACACATATGTCATCAGCAGAAGATTGCGGTCGCGTGAGTTATAGTTGCCAGCACTAACTATAGCGGGGCAATTTCACTGGTTTTTTATCAGTAAAATTTCCGCTAACTATAACATGTGTGAAACCTATGGTTTTTTCAGTGAATTTGCAAGGTTTTTTAAATGCTAATTCCTAACTATAACGTGTGTGAAACCTATGGTTTTTTCAGTGAATTTGTACGGTTTTTTAAATGCTAAGTTACTTTACGCCATTCGAGGCGTGCGCGCCCACTTAACGCAGTTCGTTCCGTGCACGGTTTTTATCAACTTTAATAAGCCCTGTACATTTGGTGGCCTTCGGCCACCAAAAGCACAGGGGGTGGGGTCAATGTGGATAGTGTTTTTTTTATTTCGATTTTATAATTTCATGTTGCCAAAATTTAGTTTTTTTTACCTATTAATAAGCCCTGTACATTTGGTGGCCTACGGCCACCAAAAGCACAGGGGGTGGGGTAAGTGTGGATAGTGGGTTTTTTTTTGGTTTTTTTTTACCGTACGCTTACGGTAAGCGTACGGTAAGCGTACTCGGCGAAATTGCCGAAAAAAAAATAAAACCGTTTTTGCTCTTGGGGGATGTTTGGGGACTCCCTCAACATGACTATGTGGGAGGGAGTTGTCAAAACAGCCCCGTAACATGTTTTTGGCCATCTTGTTTGATAAACAACACTCAGTGCGAGAGACAAAATGGCGGCCGCCGCTTCCTGGTTTCGGCCGATTCGAATGTTTACTAAGATCTAAGAGCCAATCAGAATCGCGCTCGCACACGCCACCGTACGCTTACGGTAAGCGTACGGTAAGCGTACCGTAAGCGGGCTCAGATATATATATTGATTTAAAGGCTATTTTCTCAGAATCTACTGAACAGATTTACACCAAACCTACAAAAGGCACTTCCTTGACCTAGGGACTACCTCTCTGCCAAATTTCTAGTAATTCTGTTCAGCCGTTCGGGCTGTAGCTCGTTCTAAAGGTCCTATGGAAAAATGCATGGGAAAAACGCGTTTTGGGACCCCCCTTTTATCTCAGCCCCCGCTTGACGAATCCCCCCGAGACTTTCAGGGTAGGAGCGGAGCGTAGCGCCCCACCTATTTTGAGAAATTCGCGAGGATTCATCGACCGGCGCCAAAGTTATTCAAAATAGAATGTTGAGGTTTTCCTATGGAAAAGGGGTCCTAACTATAACTACCTACTGGCGACCGCCAGTAGGTAATATATATATATATATTAGTAGCAAACAAAAGGCACTGAGGCATTTCGGAAGGGCTCACCATGTCACTCCAACCATCCGGCCTTCCTTGGCCCCGCAGGCAGCCTCACAAACTCTCTCCACATTAAATAAGGTTCGACGCGTTTCGGGGCCAGAACGCCCCCTCCTCATGAACACAGCACAAATGGATGCACAGCTCACCTCCTTAATTCAAAAAACATTTTATTGAATTAGTCCGCCCTAAGTGGGTGTGGCTTTCATGGCTTCAATCTTCAGGAATGCTGGTTGCTGTAGTCCTTCGAGGTGAGTATAATTATTGCCTTAAGTAGGTTGCATGCCAATGTGCACAATTATCAGCAAAATTAGAATCCTTTAGTAGGGAATGAGAGCAGGTTATAAGGCCACAAGTTCCAACGGAGTGTCGCGCTGCCATGCGAGAAAGGGTGATCTCGATGCAGTCTTCTCCCATGCAGTGTCTGTAGCCGCACGTAGAAGCGGAGCTCCTTCCCACGACCAGAGCCAGCCGTGTAATTTATGGTAGCAAACAAAAGGCACTGAGGCATTTCGGAAGGGCTCACCATGTCACTCCAACCATCCGGCCTTCCTTGGCGTCGAACCTTATTTAATGTGGAGAGAGGTTGTGAGGCTGCCTGCGGGGCCAAGGAAGGCCGGATGGTTGGAGTGACATGGTGAGCCCTTCCGAAATGCCTCAGTGCCTTTTGTTTGCTACCATAAATTACACGGCTGGCTCTGGTCGTGGGAAGGAGCTCCGCTTCTACGTGCGGCTACAGACACTGCATGGGAGAAGACTGCATCGAGATCACCCTTTCTCGCATGGCAGCGCGACACTCCGTTGGAACTTGTGGCCTTATAACCTGCTCTCATTCCCTACTAAAGGATTCTAATTTTGCTGATAATTGTGCACATTGGCATGCAACCTACTTAAGGCAATAATTATACTCACCTCGAAGGACTACAGCAACCAGCATTCCTGAAGATTGAAGCCATGAAAGCCACACCCACTTAGGGCGGACTAATTCAATAAAATGTTGTTTGAATTAAGGAGGTGAGCTGTGCATCCATTTGTGCTGTGTTCATGAGGAGGGGGCGTTCTGGCCCCGAAACGCGTCGAACCTTATTTAATGTGGAGAGAGGTTGTGAGGCTGCCTGCGGGGCCAAGGAAGGCCGGATGGTTGGAGTGACATGGTGAGCCCTTCCGAAATGCCTCAGTGCCTTTTGTTTGCTACTATATATATATATATATATATATATATATATATATATATATATATATATATATATATATATATATATATATATATATATATATATATATGTAGAAGAGAGACAGGGAAGGGCACAGTATAGTAGAAGGGGATGGGTGGAGTTAGAATGGTAAAAGAGAGAAGATAGTGATAGGTAAGAAGATGGAATGGAAGGGTATAGGAGGAGACAGAGAAAGAATGGAAAGGGAAGGGAATGAAAGGAAAGAAAAGAAAAGAGAAGGGAAGAGAAGGGAAGGGAAGGGGGAGGGGAAAGGGGAAAAAGGGAAGGGGAAGTGAAAGGGGAGGGGAAGAAAGAGAGGTGGAAGCATATGGAAGGGAAGGGAAAGGTAAGGAAAGGAGAGAAAAGGGAAGGAAAGGAAAGAAGGCATGGGGAAAGACATGAAAGGGAAGAGGATGGGAGGGATTGGAAGGGGATAGGACAGAGGACAGGGAAGGGAAGGGAAGGGACGGAAAGAAAAGAAAAAGGAAAGGAACGGACGGGAAGGGAAGAAGAAAAGGGATGGAAAGATGGGGTTGGAAGGGTAAATGCGGTGACAGGGAAGGGACAGGAAGGGCAGGGAAAGGAATGGAAGAGGAAGGGGAAGGGCAAAAGGGCAAAAGGGCAAAGGAAAGGGGAAAGGCAAAGGAAAGGGGGCTGGGGAAAGGAAATGGGAAGGAGGAAGGGATAGGAAAGGGGGAAGGGGACAAAAGGGGGAAGGAAAGGGGAGGAGAAAGGGAACAGAAGTGGAATGAAAGGTGAGAGGGAAGGGAAAAGGGAAGGGGAGGGAAGAAATAAAGGGGAGGGGTAAAGTAGGAGACAGGGAAGGAGTATAGGAGGAGACAGAAGGGGTGGGAAGGGATATAGGAGGAGACAGGGAAGATATGGGGTATAAAAGGAGACCGGGAAGGGTAGGGGTATAGAAGGAAACAGGGAAGGGATATAGGAGGAGGCAGTCAAGGGAAGGGATAAAGAAGAAGACAGGGAAGGGGAGGGGAGTGTCATAGGAGGAGGCAGGGTAGGGGTAAAGGAGACAGGGAAGGACAGGATTAAGAAGGAAAAAGGAAAAAGTTATGGGGAAAGGGAAAGGAAGAGGGGGTATAGGAGCAGACAGGGGATGGGTATAGGAGGAGGCAGGGAAGGGGTATAAGAGACAGGGGAGGATGTTTTGACGAGGAAAAAGGGAAAGGGTATGGGGAAATAGGGAAGAGAAGAGAGGGGTATAGGAGGATGCAGAGAAGGGAAGAGAAAGCGTAACAGGAGGAGAGAGGGAAGAGAAGGGTAGGGAAGAAGGAAAGGGAGGGAAAGTGGGGATTGGAAGGGTATAGGCAGAGACGGGAAAGGGAAAGGAAAGGCAAGGCAGGGAAATGACGGGGAGGGGAAAAGGGAAAAAGAAGGGGCAAAAGAAAGGGGAAAGGGAAAAGGAAGGGGAAAGGAAAGGGAGAAGGGAAGGGGAAGGGGAGGGGATGAAGGGAAGGAAAGGTAGACAAAAGGGGGAAGAGAAAAGAAAAGAGAAGAGGAAGAGAAAGGGGAAAGGGAAAGGGTTATATCCATCCCTGTCTCCTCATACGCCTTCACTTCCCTTCCCTGTCTCCTCATATACCACTTCCCCCTGCCCCTTTCCCATTTCCCATTTACCCTTTGCCTTCCTCTTCTCTTCTCTTCGAGACAGGGAAGGGAAGTGAAGGTGTATGAGGAGACAGGGAAGGGATATAGGAGGAGACAGGGAAGGGAAACGGTATAGGAGGAGACAGGGGAGTGGTATAGGAGGTGACAGGGAAGGATAGGGGGTAGAGGAGGAGACAGGAAAGGCAGGGGTATAGGAGGAGACATGGAAGAGGTATAGGAGTAGACAGGAAAGGGAAGGGATATAGGAGACAGGGAAGGAAATGGCAGCGGTATGGGGAGACAAAAGAGAAGAGGTATAGGAAGAGGCAGGGAAGGAAAAGGGTACGGGAGGAGACAGGGAAAAGGTATAGGGGGAGACAGGGAAGAGAATGGAAGAGGAAGGGGAAAGGGAAAGGGAAAAGAGGAAAGGAGAAAGAGGAAAGGAAAGGAGAAAGAGAAAAGGAAAGGGGAAAGGAAAGGGGAAGGGAAAGAAAAGGGGGAAAAAAGGGAACAGACGGAGAATGGAAGGGAAGGGGGAAGGGAAGGGAAGAAGAGAAGGGGAGGGAAGAATGGAAGAGGATGGGTAAAGTAGGAGACACGGAAGAGGTATAGGAGGAGGAAACAGTGAAGGGAAGGGTATAGAAGGAGAGAGGGAAGTGAAGGGGTATAGAAGGAGACCGGGAAGGGGTATAGGAGACAGAGAAGGGAGGGGGTATAGGAGGAGACAGGGAAGGGGTATAGGAAGAGGCAGGGAAGGGGTATAGGAGCAGACAGGGTAAGGAATGGAAGGGAAATGGATATAGGAGAAAACAGGGTAGGGTATAGGAGGAGACTGGGACGGGATAAAGGATTAGACAGGTAAGAGAAGGTAGGTGTATTGGAGGAGGCAGGTAAAGGGCATAGGAGACAGGTAAGAGATGGAAGGGGTATAGGAGACAAGGAAGGGATGGGGTATAGGAAAAAGAAGAGAAGGGGTATGGGGAAAAAGAGAAGGATATAGAAGGAGACAGGGAAGGGAAGGGTAATAGGAGACAGGGAAGGGAAGAGAAAGGAAGAAGGAAAGAGAGGGAAAGTGGGTTTGGAAGGGAAATTAAGGGAAAGGGAAAGGGTAAATGAAAAGGGGAAAAGGGCAAAGCAAAGAGAATGAGAAAGGAAAGGGGGAGGGGAAAGGGAAAGGGGGAGGGGAAAGGGAAGGGGGAAGGGGAGTGGAGGGGTGGGGTGGAATGGAAGGAAAGGTAAAGGAAGGGAGAAGAGAAGGGAAGGGAAAAAGGAAGGGGAAAGGGGTATAGGAGGAGACCGGTAAGGGGAGGAAAGGCATATGAGACAGGGAAGGGAATGTGTATAGAAGGAGACATGGAAGGGAAGGAGAGGGGTATAGGAGGAGACAGGGAAGGGGTATAGACAGGGAAGGGATGGAAGGGAAAGGTATAGGAGGAAACAGGGAAGGGGTATAGGATGAGAAAGGGAAGGGGAGGGGTATAGGAGGAGAAAGGGAAGGGTATATGTGGAGACAGGGGAGTGGTATGGGAGGAGGTAGGGAAGCGGTGTAGGAGAAGACAGGGAACGGGTATAGGAGGAGACAGAGAAGGGGTATAGGAGGAGACAGGGAAGAGAAGGGGTATAGGAGGAGACAAAAGGAGTTAAGGAGTAGACAGAAAAGTGGTATAAGAGGAGACAGGGAATGAAATGGAAGGGGTATAAAACACAGGGAAGGAAAGAGCAGGGGTATAGGAGGAGACAAGGAAGTGAGGAGAAGTAGTATAGGAGGAGGCAGGGGAGGGAAGAGGAAGGAGAAGCAGGAAGGGAAAAGGGCAAAAGGGCAAAGGAAGGGGAAAAGGAAAGGGGGAGGGGAAAGGAAATGGGGAAGGAGAGGGGAAGGGAAAGGGAAAGTGAGGGGAAGGGAAGAGAAGGGAGAAGGGAAGGGGAGGGGAAAAGGGAAGGGGAGGGGTAAAGTGGGAGACAGGGAAGGAGTATAAATGGAGACAGAAGGGGAGGGAAGGTATATAGGAAAGAGGGAAGGGGTATTAAAGGAGACAGGGAAGGGGTATAGGAGGAGGAGACAGTGAAGGGAAGGGGTATAGAAGGAGACAGGGAAGTAAAGGGGTAATAAAGGAGACAGGGAAGAGGTATAGGAGACAGGGAAGGGAAGGGGTATAGGAGGAGACAGGGAAGGGGTATAGGAGGTGACAGGGAAGGGGTATAGGAGGAGACTGGGAAGGGATACAGGAGGAGACAGGTAAGAGAGGGGAGGTGTATTGGAGGAGGCAGGGAAGGAGTATGAGAGACAGGTAAGAGAGGGAAGGGGTATAGGAGGAGATAGAGAAGAGGTATAGGATACAGGGAAGGGATGGGCTATAGTAGGAAAAAGATAAGGGGTTTGGGAAAAAAGAGAAGTGTATAGGAGGAGACAGGGAAGGGAAGGGTAATATGAGGAGACAGGGAAGGGAAGAGAAAGGAAGAAGGAAAGAGGAGGAAAGTTGGGGTTTGGAAGGGAATAGGCGGAGACCAGGAAGGGCAGGGAAGGCAAATGAAGGGAAGGGAAGGGGAAAATGAAAAGAGGAAAAGGGCAAAGGAAATGGGAAAGTGCAAAGGGAGAAGGAGAAAGAAAAGGGGGAGGGGAAAGGGAAGGGAAAGGGAAGGGGAGGGGAGGGGAGGGGAAGATGGGATAAAGGAAAGGAAAAGCAAAGAAAGTGAGAAGGGAAGGGGAAGGGAAAAAAGAAGGGGGAAGAGGTATAGGAGGAGACAGGGAAGGGGTATAGGAGACAGGGAAGGGAAGGGGTATTGACAGGGAAGGGAATGAAAGGGAAGGATATAGGAGGAAAGAGGGAAGAGACGGGGTATAGGAGGAGAAAGGGAAAGGGTATAGGAGGAGAAAGGGAAGGGTATAGGTGGAGACAGGGGAGTGGTATGGGGAGACAGGGAAGGGAAGGGATAGAAGAGGAAACAGGGAAGGCAGGGGAAAAGGAGACAGGGAATGAAAGGCAAGTGGTATACGAGACAGGGAAGGAAAGGGCATGGGTATAGGAGGAGACAGGGAAGGGAAGAGAAGGGGTATAAGAGGAGGAAGGGAAGAGGAAGGAGAAGTGGAAAAGGAAAAGGAAAAGGAAAAGGGCAAAGGAAAGGGGGAACGGGAAAGGTAATTTGGAAGGAGAGGGGAGAGGGAAAGGGAATGGGAATGGAAGGGGAAGGGAACAGAAGGGAAGAAGGGAAGGGGAGGGGTAAAGTAGGAGACAGGGAAGGGGTTTAGTTGGAGACAGAAGGGGAGGGAAGGGATATAGGAGAGAGGGAAGGGGTATAAAGGAGACAGGGAAAGGAAGGGGTACAGGGAGAGGAGGAGATAGGGAAGGGGTATAGGAGACAGTGAAGGGAAGGTGTATAGGAGACAGGGAAGGGGTATAGGAAAAAGCAGGGATGGGAAGGGGTATAGTAGCAGACACGGAAAGGAATGGAAGGGAAGGGGTGTAGGAGGAGACTGGGAAGGGAAGGGATAAAGGAGACGGGTAAGAAGGGAGGTGTATTGGAGGAGGCAGGGAAGGGGTATAGGAGACAGAGAAGGAATGGGGTATAGGAGGAAAAGATAAGGAGTATGGGGGAAAAGAGGAGCATAGGAGTAGACAGGGAAGGGAATGGCAATATGAGGAGACAGGGAAGGGAAGAGAATGGAAGAAGGAAAGAGAGGGAAAGTGGGGGTTGGAAGGGTATAGGCAGAGACAGGTAAGGGCAAGGAAGGGAAATGAAGAGAAGGGGAAAAGGTGAAAGGAAAGGAGAAAGGGCAAAGCAATGGGAGAAGGAGAATGGAAAGGGGAGGGGAAAAGGAAGGGGAGTGGAGGGGTGGGGATGGATGAAGAGAAGGGAAGGTAAAGGAAGGGAGACGGGCAGGGGGGAGAGAAATGGGAAGGGGTATAGGAGGAGACAGGTAAGGGGAGGAAAGGCGTATGAGACAGGGAAGGGAAGGGGTATAGCAAGAGACATGGAAGGGAAGGGCCAGGGTATAGGAGGAGACAGGGAAGGGGTACAGGAGGAGACAGGGAAGGGAAGGGGTACAGGAGGAGACAGGGAAAGGGTTTAGTAGGAGATAGGAAAGGGGTAAAGGAGGAGACAGGGAAGGGGTTTAGTAGGAGACAGGAAAGGAGGAGACTGGGAATGAAAGGGAAGGGGTATAGGACACAGGGAAGGAAAGGGCAGGGGTATAGGAGGAGACAGGGAAGGGAAGAGAAGAGAAGGGGTATAAGAGGAGGCAGGGAAGGGAAGAGGAAGGAGAAGCAGAAAATAAAAAGGGCAAAATGGCAAAGGAAAGGGGAAAGGAAAAGGAGAAGGAGAGGGGAAAGGGAACAGAAGGAGAAGGGAAAAGAAGGGAGAAGGGAAGATGGGGAGGGAAGAAGGGAAGGAGAGAGGTATAAAATGAGACGGAAAGAAGGGGTATAGGAGGAGGAGACAGTGAAGGGATGGGGTATAGAAGGAGACGGGGAAGTGAAGGGGTATAGAAGGAGACAGGGAAGGGGTATAGGAAGGGGAAGGGGTAAAGGGGCAGACAGGGAAAGGAATGGAAAGAAAGGGGTATAGGAGGAGACTGGGAAGGGTAGGGATAAAGGAGGATACAGGTAAGAGAGGGGAGGTGTATTGGAGGAGGCAGAGAAGGGGTATAGGGGACAAGTAAGAGAGGGAAGGGGTATAGTAGGAGGCAGGGAAGGGGTATAGGAGACAGGGAAGGGATGGAGTATAGGAGGAAAAAGATAAGGCGTATGGGGAAAAAGAGAGGAACATAGGAGGAGACAGGGAAGAGAAAGGAAGAAGGAAAGAGAGGGAACGTGGGGGTTGGAAGGGTATAAGCGGAGAGAGGGAAGGGCAGAGAAGGGAAATGAAGGGAAGGGGAAAATGAAAAGGGGAAATGGGCAAAGGAAAGGGGAAAGGGCAAAGCAAAGGGAGAAGGAGAAAGGAAAGTGAGAGGGGAGGGGAAGGAAAGGCGGAAGGGGAGGAGAGTGGAGGGGAGGAGGAATAAATGGAAGGAAAGTTAAAGGAAGGGAGAAGAGAAGGGAAGGGGGAACGGGGAAGGGAAGGAGTATAGGAGGAGACAGGTAAGTGGAGGAAAGGCGTAGGAGACAGGGAAGGGAAGGGGTATAGGATGAAGCATGGAAGGGAAGGGGTATAGGAGGAGAAAGGGAAGGGAAGGCGTATAGACAGGGAAGGGAAGGAAGGGAATTGAAGGGAAGGGTATAGGAGGAAACAGGGAAGGGGTATAGGAGGAGAAATGGAATGGTATAGGTGGAGACAGGGAAGTGGTATGGGAGGAGACAAGGAAGGGAAGGGATAGAGGAGGAGACAGGGAAGGCAGGGGAATGGGGGAGACAGAGAAGGGGCGGAGAATAGGAGAAAAAAGGCAAGGGGTATGAGGAAAAATGGAAAGGAAGAGAGGGGTATAGGAGGAGATAGGGAAGGGAAAGGAAAGGGTATAGACAGAGATAGGGAAGGCGTATAGGAGGAGACATGTAATGGATGGGTAATAGGAGGAGACTGGGAAGAGAAGGGAAGAAGGGACGGGAGGTAAAGTGGGGGTTGGAAGGGTATAGGCGGACACAAGCAAAGGGAAAGGAAGGGCAGGGAAGGCAAATGAAGGGAAGGGGAATATGAAAGGGGAAAGGGCAAAGGCAAGGAGGTAAAGGGCACAGGAAAGGGAGGAGAAAGGAAAGGGAGATGGGAGATGGGAAGGGGAGCAGAGCGTAAATGGAAGGGAAGGGGAGTGGAGCGTAAATGGAAGGGAAGGAAAGGTAAATGGAAAGGGGCGGAAAGAGAAGAGAAGAGAAGAGAAGAGAAGAGAAGAGAAGAGAAGAGAAGAGAGAAGGGGTATAGGAGGAGACAAGGAAGGGGAGGGAAGGTGTGTGAGACAGGGACGGGAAGGGGTATAGGAGGAGACAGGGAAGAGACGGGGTATAGGAGGAGAAAGGGAAGGGAGGAAGGGAAGGGGTATAGGAGGAGAACGGGAAGGGTATAGGTGGAGACAGGTGAGTGGTATGGGAGGAGACAGGGAAGGGAAGGGCTAGAAGAGGAAACAGGGAAGGCAGGGGAATAGGAGGAGACAGGGAATGAAAGGGAAGTGGTATACGAGACAGGGAAGGAAAGGGCATGGGTATGGGAGGAGACAGGGAAGGGAAGAGAAGGGGTATAAGAGGAGGCAGGGAAGGGATAAAGGAGGAGACAGGTAAGAAGGGAGGTGTATTGGAGGAGGCAGGGAAGGGGTATAGGAGACAGGGATGGAATGGGGTATAGGAGGAAAAAGATAAGGAGTATGGGGAAAAAGAGGGGTATAGGAGTAGACAGGGAAGGGAATGGAATGGCAATATGAGGATACAGGGAAGGGAAGAGAAAGGAAGAAGGAGAGGGAAAGTGGGGGTTGGAAGGGTATAGGCAGAGACAGGTAAGGGCAAGGAAGGGAAATGAAGAGAAAGGGAAAATGAAAAGGAGGAAAGGGGAAAGAAAATGGAAAGGGCAAAGCAAAGGGAGAAGGAGAATGGAAAGGGGAGGGAAAAAGGACGGGGAGTGGAGGGGAGGGGTGGGGGTGGATGGAGGGAAGGAAGGAAAGGTAAAGGAAGGGAAGAGGGAAGGGAAAAGGGGGATGGGGGAAGGGGTATAGGAGACAGGTCAGGGGAGGAAAGGCGTATGAGACAGGGAAGGGAAGGGGTATGGGAGGAGACATGGAAGGGAAGAGCCGGGGTATAGAAGGAGACAGGGAAGGGGTATAGAAGGAGACAGGGAAGGGAAGGGGTATCGGAGGAGACAGGGAAAGGGTTTAGTAGGAGACAGGAAAGGAGTATAGGAGGAGACAGGGAAGGGGTATAGGAGGAGACTGGGAATGAAAGGGAAGGGGTATAGGACACAGGGAAGGAAAGGGCAGGGGTATAGGAGGAGACAGGGAAGGGAAGAGAAGAGAAGGGGTATAAGAGGAGGCAGGGAAGGGAAGAGGAAGGAGAAGCAGAAAAGGAAAAGGGCAAAAGGGCAAAGGAAAGGGGGAAGGGAAAAGGGAAAAGGAAATGGAGGAGAAGGAGAGGGGAAAGGGAACAGAAAGAGAAGGGAAAAGAAGGGAGAAGGGAAAAATGGGAGGGAAGAAGGGAAGGAGAGGGGTATAAAACAAGACAGGGAAAGAAGGGGTATAGGAGGAGGAGACAGTGAAGGGAAGGGCTATAGAAGGAGACTGGAAAGTGAAGGGGTATAGAAGGAGACAGGGAAGGGGTATAGGAGACATTGAAGGGAAGGGGTATAGGAGGAGACAGGGAAGGGGTATAGGAAGAGGCAGGGAAGGGGTAAAGGGGCAGACAGGGAAAGGAATGGAAAGAAAGGGGTACAGGAGGAGACTGGGAAGGGTAGGGATAAAGGAGGATACAAGTACGAGAGGGGAGGTGTATTGTAGGAGACAGGGAAGGGGTATAGGGGACAAGTAAGAGAGGGAAGGGGTATAGTAGGAGGCAGGGAAGGGGTATAGGAGACAGGGAAGAGATGGAGTATAGGAGGAAAAGGATAAGGAGTATGGGGAAAAAGAGAGGAGCATAGGAGGATACAGTGAGGGGTAATATGAGGAGACAGGGAAGAGAAAGGAAGAAGGAAAGAGGGGGAACGTGGGGGTTGGAAGGGTATAAGCGGAGAGAGGGAAGGGCAGGGAAGGGAAATGAAGGGAAGGAGAAAATGAAAAGGGAAATTGGGCTAAGGAAATGGGAAAGGGCAAAGCAAAGGGAGAAGGAGAAAGGAAAGGGGGAGGGAAAAGGAAGGGGAGGGAAGGAGGGATAAATCGAAGGAAAGGTAAAGGAAGGGAGAAGGGAAGGGAAGGGAAAGGGAAGGGGTATAGGAGGAGACAGGTAAGGGGAGGAAAGGCGTAGGAGACAGGGAAGGGAAGGGGTATAGGATGAAGCATGGAAGGCAAGGGGTATAGGAGGAGACAGGGAAGGGGTATATGAGGAGAAAGGGAAGGGGTTTAGACAGGGAAGGAAGGGAATGGAAGGGAAGGGTATAGGAGGAAACAGGGAAGGGCTATAGGAGGAGAAAGGTAAGGGGTATAGGAGGAGAAAGGGAATGGTATGGGTGGAGACAGGGAAGTGGTATGGGAGGAGATAAGGAAGGGAAGGGATAGAGGAGACAGGGAAGGTAGGGGAATAGGGGGGACAAGGAAGGGATGGAGAATATGAGACAAAAGGCAAGGGGTATGAGGAAACAGGGATAGGAAGAGAGGGGTATAGGAGGAGACAGGGAAGGGAAAGGGTATAGACAGAGATAGGGAAGGCGTATAGGAGGAGACATGGAATGAAAGGGTAATAGGAGGAGACTGGGAAGAGAAGGGAAGAAGGAACAGGAGGTAAAGTGGGGGTTGGAAGGGGGTAGGCGGACACAAGAAAAGGGAAATAAAGGGCAGGGAAGGCAAATGAAGGGAAGGGGAATATGAAAGGGGGAAAAGGCAAGGGGGAAAGGGCAAACGAAAGCGAGGAGAAAGGAAAGGGAGATGGGAAGGGGAGCGGAGCGGAGCGGAGGGTAAAGGGAAGGGGAAGGGAAGGGGAGTGGAGGGCATGGGAAGGGAAGGAAAGTTAAATGGAAAGGGGCAGGAAGAGAAGAGAAGAGAGAGAGAAGGGGTATAGGAGGAGACAAGGAAGGGGAGGGAAGGTGTGTGAGACAGGGAAGGGAAGGGGTATAGCAGGAGACAGGGAAGGGGTATAGGAGGAGACAGGGGAGTGGTATAGAAGGAGACAGTGAAGGAAAGGGGTAGAGGAGGAGACAGGGAAGGCAGGAGTATAGGAGGAGACGTGGAAGGGAAGGAGTATAGGAGGAGACAGGGAAGGAGTTTAGGAGGAGACAGGGTATGGGTATAGGAGGAGACAGAGAATGGAAGATAAGGGGTATAGTGGGAGTCAGGGAAGTGAAGGGAAAGGGTACAGGAGGAGACAGGGAAGAGGTATAGGAGGAAACAGGGAAGGGAAGGGGTATAAGAGAGACTGGGAAAGGAATGGATATAGGAGAGGATAGGAAAGAGGAGGAAAGGGAAGGGGTGTAGGAGGAGATAGGGTAAGGAAGGGGTATAGGAGGAGACAGGGAAGGGAAAGGAATGAGTATAGGAGGAGACAGGGAAGTGGTATAGGAGGAGGAAGGGAAGGTATAGGAGGAGGGAGGGAATGGGTATAGGAGGGGAAATGGAAAAGTATAGCAGGAGGAAGGAAAAGGATATGGGAGGAGGAAGGGAAGGGGTATAGGAGGAGGAAGGGAATGTAAGGGGTATAGGAGGAGGAAGGGAAGGGTCACAGGAGAAGACACAAGCAGGTATATGAGGAGATAGGGAAGGGGTTTAGGAGGAGACAGGGAAGCGGATGGGTTGGGTTAGTTTGGAAGGGTTTACGAGAGGAGGCATAAGGAAGGGAAGGAAAGGAAAAGGAAAAGGAAAAGGAAAAGGAAAAGGAAAAGGAAAAGGAAAAGGAAAAGGAAAGGAATAGAATAGGCTGGGTAAGAGGGCAGAGCATGGTGGGGCAGAGCAAGGAAGGATGGCAAGGCAGAGCAGGGCAGGGCAGGAGGCCAGGATGGGAGGGCAGGTGGGCAGGAAGGTAAGAGGGCTGGGCAGGAGGGCAGTGCAGTGGGGTAATGAAGAAGGGTGGGGCAGTGGAGCAGGGTGGGAGGGCAAGAGGGCAGAGTGGAAGGCAGGAGGGCAGGGCAGAGAGCAGGGCAGGGGGCAGGGTAGGAGGGCATATGGGTGGGAGGGCAGAGGGGCAAGGCAGGTCAGGGCAGGTGGCAAGGGAGGAAGGCAAGACAGGGGTCAGGGCTCCAGGGTAGGACAGGAGGGCAGAGCAGGAGGGAAAGGCAGGGCAGGAGGGAAAGGAAGGATAGGAGGGCAAGTAACGGCAGGAGGGCAGGAAAGGGCAGGAGAGCAGGGAATGGCAGGAGGGAAAGGAAGGCCAGGAGGGAAAGGAAGGGCAGAAATGAAAGGAAGAGAAGGGGAGAGGAGAGGAGAGGAGAGGAGAGGAGAGGAGAGGAGAGGAGAGGAGAGGAGAGGAGAGGAGAGGAAGAGAGAGGTGGTGGTGTGGGGGAGGAAGGTAATGGAAATGAAAGAAAGGAAAAGAGAAAAGAAGAAAAGAAAGGAAATGAAATGAAATGGACGGAAAAAGATAAAATGAAAAGGGGAAAGGGAATTAGAATTTCAAGTCAGTTTCAAGTTTGGTTTCAAGTTCAGTTTGGTTTTCAGGGAAGGGTATTGGAATTTCAAGTCAGTTTCAAGTTTGGTTTCAAGTTCAGTTTGGTTTTCAGGGAAGGGTATTGGAATTTCAAGTCAGTTTCAAGTTTGGTTTCAAGTTCAGTTTGGTTTTCAGGGAAGGGTATTGGAATTTCAAGTCAGTATCAAGTCAGTTTCAAGTTAGTTTTCAGTTTGATTTCAAGTTTAGCTTTCAGTTTGGTTTATTCACTCACCTTGTCTCCTTATTCCGTCTCACCCCTTTCACCGCCCCTTTCCCTTTTCGGAGCCTGCTCAGACCCTGCAGCTTCGGCCTCTCCCTGCCCCGAGCTCCAGCCGCCAGCAGCGATCCTCTCCACCCGGTGTCCCCGAGTGCAATGCTGCAGCTGCCTGGTTACCAGCCTCTTATACCAAGGACACGTCACAATGTTGGTTTTTCGACGTGTCATCATACATCACAACTTTGTGGGTGATACCATGTGTTTTAAGATTAACGGGGGAGCAGGCATGGCACTGGTATTGCGGAATTCGTTAAGTCAATCCAAATATTTCATGACAAAAAGAACCTGCGATGAACCTGAAAGAAAATCCCCTCCTACCCGACACACTTCCTCAACAGTGGTCTCTCCTTTCCTCTCTACTGCGGGGATGGCCTCCCCCTGCATTTGCCCTGCGCCTCGTGACATCACAGTGATGTTACATCATAAGCGTTCCATTCACAGGATTTTGCTTCTGGTGCCGCAGGGAAGGCACGCGCCTTTCAAATCAATATAAAATGCAGGTTTTTTGTAAATCTTCATTTAAAATAAATGGAACTTTTTATCATAGTCGCATTCTCATCACTTGCTCAAACAGCGCTCCTTCATTGTACAAATTAAATGATTTTTACTGGGCCACATCACCGTGTCCAAGATGGGAGAGGATGTGGTTTAACGGCTAGAGCGGCCGACCTTGAAGTTCGGGGACGAGGTTCTAGTCTGGCAGGAGGTTCAAATGTCCTGTTATTTTGGGCAAATCTCCCCGTGCCTTAATAATGAATGTGTTCCTCTGTCATGTAACTGGTGCTCAAGTAAAGCGCCCCGAGACCTTCGGGTTGATTTAGCGCTATAAAAAACTGCAACAACAACATCTCCCTGTCAGCCCAGCTCCTCCCCTCGAGTACTGTCCAGTAATCCACTCCTTCCTGAGTTACGACAGCCGTTATACACTACGGAGAAATTACCTATTTCAATTTTATGAACTGGTCGTAGTATACTTACATTTTACACTTTCTACTGTTTCAAATCCGTTGTACAGCAACGGATTAAAAAAGCCATTCCGCTCATTAACAAGTAGATGCACTTCCCGTCCCACTGCCCATTCCGGCACATTAATACATTGATTCCGGACCTCCCCAGGGAAGGACCACCCCGAAACCCCCCTCAGTCTACAGCCTCCAGGCATGATTTCCCTCCAAGCCCTTCTCACTTATCCCCCCTCGCTGTGACATCTCCCGGTCCCCTAACCGAGGCGTGACATCATCATCAGACACGGAAGTCCTCGAGCTTCACTCATGAATATATATATATATACTCCTTCACCTCCTAGGAATGCAGCCTCAGCTCAGACCACTGGTACCTATCTAGCAGCAGTGGTAAGTTCTGTGTGGAAAGCCTCAGTGCACTCGAGGCGATTGGTGTTATTCCAGTCATTTCACTATTTATGATGTCAGTGAATGTGATAGAAAAACGAGCACTGACGTCATGAGCATGTCTTTGGGAAACAAGTCTTTCTCCTTCCCTGACAACACGATTAGCAAGTGAGTGGTGAATGCGTGAAAAAGTCGATGTTTGGATTGATGATTGAGTGCATTGATGGATGGATGAATGAATGAATGCGTGTATAGATGGATCAATGGGCACACAAGTGCACCGAGTGACTCAGTGCATGAATAGATGGGCCGATAGGTGTAAGAATGAATGGCTGGTAAAGGCCAAGGGGCGAGTGAGTGAACGGGTAAATGAACGAGTGAGTGTATCGACGGATAATTTGGTGGAGAATGGAAGGCTCCGTTAGCAATCATTCCATTAATGGTTTACATGGCTCTGGTGGTGGTGCCGTGCTAGCACTTATTAAATGATTTCATGCCCGTGACAGTCTGTTTCAAATCATGCAGTGTCATTTAACAAAGCACTGCATTCTGGGAGCTATTCCCGTTGAACTGGACGAACACAGAGAAATAAAACAAGAGATCCCAGAAAAGCCCAGAACTAGAGAAGTTATTTGTGGTCAAACAGTCACAATTATAGTGACCACACCGTCATCCGCTTCAGTCAACACGCATACACAGACGTCACCCAATGATTACACTGACACTTTATTTGTGGGTGAAGAACTGCTGCAGGTTTATTTCATACAACATAGTATGATAATAAAATTGGGTTATCTTACGGGCGATCCAGGGCAGGCAGCCCCTTGCTGCTCCGCCCGCCTGGTGAGCCAGCACACACGGTGGGTCGATGCCCGGCAGTGTGGCACATAATTATTTACAGATCATCCACTGGGTCACGTGATCTGTCTCCTACTCCCGCCCCTTCCGACAGGGGCGGAGCGTGTTGTGGCACACCCCCGGTTGGTCAGGCCCCCCAACCGCCCGAAGGACTAACGGGGCGCCGTCGCGGTCTTCCCAGAACCCCCTTCGGCTCCTGGACCTTGGCTCGGGCACCCTTACTGTGCCGGACAGGGGTACCCTTACTGTACCCGTCTGCATCCAGATCGCCCTGTAACTCCGCCTGCAACGCAAAAGAAAACATTAAAAACATTCCAAATAACGCGCTGTGCCTGACACGTGGGGTAAGTGGAAAGGGTGGGAAATCGCGTGTCCAGGCTGGAGCGGCAGGAAACAGAGGAGGAACTGGGCGAGAGGGCCTCCTAAGTAGGGGGGGCAAGCCGCGCCCCCCGCCCCCAGTGGCCCGCCTCCCGCTCCAACTATAGGGAGTAATACCTTAGTGGGCGTAGCCTCGCGCGCGAGGCAGCAAAGGGGAAGGCTCCGACGGGCGGCCACTAACATGCTGCCCTGCTGATGTCCCACTGCTTGGGACGCGGGCAGCGGCATAGTGACCACACCGTCATCCGCTTCAGTCAACACGCATACACAGACGTCACCCAATGATTACACTGACACTTTATTTGTGGGTGAAGAACTGCTGCAGGTTTATTTCATACAACATAGTATGATAATAAAATTGGGTTATCTTACGGGCGATCCAGGGCAGGCAGCCCCTTGCTGCTCCGCCCGCCTGGTGAGCCAGCACACACGGTGGGTCGATGCCCGGCAGTGTGGCACATAATTATTTACAGATCATCCACTGGGTCACGTGATCTGTCTCCTACTCCCGCCCCTTCCGACAGGGGCGGAGCGTGTTGTGGCACACCCCCGGTTGGTCAGGCCCCCCAACCGCCCGAAGGACTAACGGGGCGCCGTCGCGGTCTTCCCAGAACCCCCTTCGGCTCCTGGACCTTGGCTCGGGCACCCTTACTGTGCCGGACAGGGGTACCCTTACTGTACCGCCTGTCGCAGAGGTACCCTTACTGTACCCGTCTGCATCCAGATCGCCCTGTAACTCCGCCACAGCTCTGGGGAGGCTACCGTCGCTGCCAGAGCCCCCCTTCCTCCCTTCGCTGTTTATAGGTGCCCGCCCCTGCGAGCCAGCTTTTAGTGGGCTAAATAATGGGTCCTGTTCTGTAACCGTAAATATACGGCATTAAGTTGCAACATTACTCAGAAGCCCAGGGCAGACTAACCACGAATGACTCTTGGCCCCAATGCCGCTCAGCTTAGGCGTGACTGGAGTTACTAGCCTTATAAGCGATGCCACTGCAGATCTTCCTATCGTAATTATGGGAAGATCTAGCACCCACATATGGAGTCAGAACTAAACCATAGCTGAATTCGTCAATCCATCGCTTCCCTTCATATCCTAGCACTAAGGTGTTGATTTCCGCTTTGTCTACAAAGGTGATGTATAGATAGCGTCATGGTACCTGAAAAGCAGCTGCTGCTGCGGGGGATTGCATGATTTCTTTAGCAGGACAGAAGATTTTTATGTAACTGCTAAATGGACGCATTCTTCTTTCATGACTCCGGTTAAAGCCGATATAGCTGACTGAGCTGCCGAAGGTACATCGCTCAGCTCGAGGACCCAAATTTGTGAACGTTTCCCCCCCTCCCTGGCTCCAAGGAAAGGCTGGGCGAGAAGGGTAACACCTAAATCCGATTTTCGGGCTGGAAATATGGCATCGGTAACAAGGCATTGGTGAAATAGGCGCTTATGGACCTGCCATCCCCTTAAGATTTTTTTTTTTTTTTTTTTTTTTTTAATTGGCCAACTTGTGTTCCCAACAGCTACAGCACCATAAGCAGGGTGAAGGTAACGTGTGAGTTAACCACTTCACCTACGTATATAAACACAAGCTGACATCACTGTTACCTAAATTTGCTTCCTTTCACATCGTATTAGTCTATTGTTTACTACAAACCGGCCCATATCTTAGCAACATCTCCCGGTTTTGGCCTCTCTACTTGCAAATTAAGTTACCTTAAATTGGACGATAGAGTCTTATACTAGTCCCGCTGTTCTCCCACTCTTTTCTTACTCTCCACTGGGACAGCGTATCCAATTCCTTGCTTGTTGAATAGCAGCTAGCTTTGGACTCTATTGCTGCTGAAAGGAGTTAATATCTTTGCCTACAGTCCTTGTTACACCGGTGTTGCAGTGTTGTAGGTAAGTCGTGGCACCGACATCATGGCTTGAAAAGGAAACTACTCGTTGCTATCAAATAATTTGTTGTGAGCCCCAGTTATGATTTCGTTCCTCCCTGGCTCCAATGAAAGGCTGAGCGAGAGGAGCAACACCTAAATCTGTTTCTCAGGCTGGAAAATATGGCTTGGGTCACAAGGCATTGGTGAACTAGGCGCTTATGGACCTGCAATCCTATTAAGATTTTTCAATTGGCCATATTGGGTGCCTTCCTGGCTTGAAATTGTGTTCCCAAGAGCTACAGCACAATAAGCAGGGTGAAGGTACGTGTGAGTTAACCACTTTACCCATGTATATAAACAAGCTGACATCACGGGTATCTCAATTCCCTTCCTTTCACATCTTATTATCCTATTGTTTACTACAAAATGATCCATATCTTAGCAAAATCTCCTCGTTTTAGCCATTCTACTTTTAAATTAAGTTACATTAACTTGGGCGATAGTCTTATACTAGTCCCGCGGTTATTCCAATCTTTTCTTACTCTCCACTGCGACAACGTATCCAATTTCTTTGCTTGTTGAATAGGAGCTAGCTTTTGGACTTTATTGCTGCTGAAAGAGGTTAATAAGTTTGCCTACGGTCCTTGTTATACCGGTGTTGCTGTGCTATAGGTAATTCGATGCACAGACATCGTGGCTTGAGGATGAAACTTCTTATTTCATCAAATAATCTGTTGTGGGCCCCAGTTATGATTTCGTTCATATCTTCATAGTTGGCAGTGTCACTATCTTGCCAATACCTGGGTCACGTCCGCCTTAAATGATGACAATACACCTGGCTTTTCCGCTAGCCTTGCCCATTAACCTGTCAAATGTCTGTGGAGAGCAGCTCTCTCAATTATTACCATGCAGACGAGGGCATGCCATTCACGGGTGTCTGGTTGAAGTATGCTCAGGTAGTTGACACTCATTCTGGGGTGTCTGGTTGAAGCATGCACAGGTCATTGACACTCTCCCACGTGCAGTGCTGTGAAACGTTTGAAGTAGTTCATCAAATTCAGCCAGCCACCCCCTAGGTGGAGGCTTGCACTCCCAAACTTCTGCTAGCGTAAAACCCGGCCACACCTCCCGTTCAGTGAAATTTAGTAATTCACGACACTGACAACCCCAGGGGCCAAATACTGGGCTGTGTAAATGCGGCCCCAATATCACCAGGAACAATTAGCTTGGAGTGGATGGGTGATAACCTAGACTGGCTGAAGGCAAAACCTTTGACAATCACTCCTAACACGACGTGCCAACGCAGGTAGAAGAAAGAGTTCTAAAGCCCGCCTTACTTCCTTTCTCAGTTCGACACAGTCGAAGAAGAATGCCCCGTCCAGAAAGGTCATGGCCTTATCACTGAAGCCTATCCCTACAGCCTTCTCCGTAAATCTACAGCATTGCTTTGTAAAGCTTTTTTCTGGTTCCACAATTAATTGTGGTCGATATGCTCTCCCTCAGTCTGAACAAATTCCTAGCTAATCGTACGCCTGCCGAATTCCCCGGGCTGTCTGGCTTAATGCTTTACGCCTGGAATTGCCCCACCAAATGTAGCCTTGCACTGAACTTAACTTGGTTGTTTCAGCTGTCCTTTTGGAGCTCGAAACTCCCCCTATGCTCCTTGTGCTTACTTAATGGACCCGCTCCTTAGTTTCCCAGCACACAATGCACTTACGTCCTGTATAGACTAAGCTGCCACTATGACTGGGTTGCAGAAAACCTTACACCAGCTGTTTCCGACTAGCAAGGCTAAATAGGAAAGGCAGCCACATCTCTTGACGTAAGCGTGGAACTAGTACTAATAAATACCTTCAAGGTGTTATATCAGACACCTAGACCCCGGCCTTCAGCTTGTCCCAAAACAGCTCAGGCTGCTGACTTGTCTGTATGGACTAAGCTGCCACTGTGAGTGTGAGTTGATGACAAAAATTACACCAGCTGCTTCCGAATAGCAAGCCCAAAGATGAAAGGCAGCAGCACCACTTGACCTAAGCGTGGAACTACACAATAATAAATCAGTATTCCGAATTCAAACATTTAACCAATATTTTCTCATGTGACTATCTTATTCACCATCAGCCAGGCCTACTTCCTTATTAAAATCGCGAGTGGCTGGCAAAGGGTACGTTAGAAATATCAAAGCCATGAATGGTCAACATGAAGCCAGGTATGGAAGGAAAGCTTGGGGGCGATAGTGTGAATAGTGCTGGTGGCATCCAGTTTGCTGCTTTCGGGAATGAAACAGCCTGCAAGTTAAATTGTCAGTTTATGGTAGTGCTGCACGACCAGAAAGGTATCAGTGTTAGTGCGCTTTACCTGCGCACCAAATGACGCTACACCAGGGACACACTCTTTTCTTATTAGGCACGGGGAGAATAAGTGATTCTCCCAGAATCACTGCATGCTAATAAGTAAGGCGCTGAGAATTCGGGCCTGGTTCTCTCCAGCATATAGCAATGGGCCATGCACTAGCTAGTTGTGCAGGGAAAGCATAAGTTTCAGTAGGTAAAGTTTGAAATCTGTTATTTACTGCCCGATAAACAAGTTTCATTGGGTATCCCTAGAAAATTATTCTTAGTTGCCGGAAATAATTTGGTTTGTATCCTGCGCTATGCTGGTTATGATTAATGTAACTTAGCACGCCACTAAAAGTGTTGTAGAACTCACGCACTCTCGCGGTAAACGGCGATGCCTTGGCGATGGTGGTGCCCTGTGCAAGAATGTTGTTGGCGCCCCCCCAATGCCGCCCCCACCACAGATTCCCTCACTAGCCCCCTTCGACAGTTGACCAAGTTTCCATAACCACACTCTCAGATGCATTTAATTAGTTATATATAGCGCCACTCCTACCAGTGTAGGGTGTCCGAGAACTTTGCATCTCACACAAATACCGCCTAGCCAATCAATCATATGCATATGAATCAGTGTATAGGAAAGGTTACCTGAGCCAAAGGACTCAATGCGTAGGAGACTCATGTCATCCCTACTGGCAGGCAGATAGTTTAAGGTTGCTTAGTGTGGAGAAGCACAAGCGTAGTCGATTTCTAGCCAAATTAACCCTCTTTGCAACACTAATCAATGTTGTAATAATGTATGCTTAGTGGTGTGAATGCAGCTCTAGGATGAGCGTTCGTAGCTCACTGTTGATCATTAAGGGCTTTAAGATATACATTGCAATTAACAAAAGGATGCCTCCTTTGAAACAGTAACCTGCTGACCTATTTACATCATAAGCACTCTGGAATCTACTTGGCACACGCTCTTTGCAGCGGGCATTTTTAACCCTCTGCACTAACTACACCGAAGTCAAAACCTCCACTATACAAATTCTTGACCTTTCTCCAGGAAGATAACGAATCACACGAGTTATCTTGACATTTATGTGAGGCCTGGAATAGCCGTGGAAAGAAACGCCCGGTGCCATGACTGAAACAAAGTACACAGTGATGCACACTTTGTTCTAGGAGGCAGGGAGCACCGAGTATACGAAGGACCCCGAATTCCACCGTTCAGACTATGCAGTAGCCAACTGGAAATAACTTCCTGGTCCCGGGGTGCGCCTGGCGGGCTATTGTAGAGCTGGGAGCGGCCCGGGGAAGGTTAGCGCTCCCCGGGTGCAGGGAAGGACAAAGCTGGGCGCTGCAGATTTATTCAGCGCCAGGGAGGTGCCGCGACTGTGCAGAAGCCCCTCCTGCACGGGACGTGTGGGCGATAAAAGTATTGAAAATGGAGAAGTGGGTCGAGCTTTTGCCTGTGTGACCCGGTGGGTGAAAAGCTTAATTTGGAACCCAGGGGCGCGAGTTCCAATCCCAGGTGTTACCCAATTGTGTGCTCCTAGACACTTCGCCTTAGCTTTCCTGTGCCTTGGTCCTCTCAAAACAGTTATTGGGGCACAGTGACCGCGAAGTGCATTGCTGCAGCTCAAGCACATGGGCAGCTGGACATCGTCGCGCCAGTCCTGTGTTGGACCGCGTCACGGCGCCTTGTCTCAGCGATGGATTCTCCTGTGTCGAAGTTTGATTTTTAAACTTGAGGATGCGTGGCCACCAAGAGGGTCTGCAGAGGAGCTCTGGTTGGATTACGCGGTATAACAGCTGCCAACTGCACACAACAGCTGCTTGAATTCTGGCAGCTCGTGTTGTGTCCTGGGCCCCTGCACTCTGATTTTGCAGCGAACACGCATAACGCTTAATTACCGGAATTATACTGTGTCAATAAAATTTCGCAGGGCCTTTTGTCCTTAGCGCGACACTATGGACTCATTAGAAGTTGCTGGGAGGATTCCCATAGACATGGGACACTATGCTATATTGTAGTTTTGGAACCGATCTCTTCCAAATGTTAAACTTGTTTAGTCCTGTAGCAGAGCAGGGCGCGCCCCATCACGTGCCCACCCACCAATCACGGATCGATACCACTACGATTGCAGGATCTATGAAAACAAAACCCGGTGACCGGAAGCTGATGCTGCGGAAGGAAAAGGCTCCCAGCTGACTGGGCAACGAGGCTCGAACCCTGGTTCCCTGCACCGAGTCGGCGGTGCAGCCAGCGGACCACACCGCCCACGGGATCTCGTCACGCAGATCCAGGGGTGCTGTACATAGCATCGTATTTACATTACGCATTCCGGCACGGGGGGTTTAAGTGATTTGCCCAGAAACACCGGGTGTGGTCGCGGCCACGGGGCTCTGTACATGGCCCGTATCTACATTACATACTCAGGTACTTGGGCCTTGCAGACTTACACAACCCATTCGCGCCATTTCCCCCGCACCACCAGGAGCCCCCAGTAATCGGGCAAAGTCCATAACTACGCCCGACAAATGAAACGGGTCCACATCCCAACCAAGCCAAGCAAGCAGAAATCTGGAGATGCCGAGAGCCGACCCGGGGCCTTCCACTTCTTGAACAAGATTATGAGTGCTAAATCAAAGCCTAAAGAAATTTTTCAAATTGTGAAACAATTAACAAAACCCCCACCTGATTTACCAATCACTAAATCTTCCACCCATTGTAATAACATTGCTGAGTTTTTTCATCAAAAAGTGAATAAAATCTACTCAGCCTTCCCCCATAAGGACATCACCCTATCAGCCCAACCCAATGAAACCCCAATCTCTTCCCCACCACAACCTCTATCTACCTTGACCCATTTCCCCTCTCTAGACCTTGTAACCCTTGAATCCATAGCCCGAAAAGTCAAGTCCGGATCCCCTGACGATCCAGCCCCTCCAGACATCATGGCGGCCTCACAATTCATTCTGCCGACCATTAGAAATGTCTTAAATTCATCTATCACCTCCGGCATTGTCCCGCCCGCCTGGAAGCAGGCTATGGTCAGATCCTTATTGAAGAAATCCAACCTGGACCCGACTGACCTTGGTAATTACCGTCCAATCTCCCTGCTCCCATGGGTGAGTAAGCTTCTGGAAAAATTCATAAATCTCCAACTGGTAAACTTTCTAGAAGAACAACAATTATTAGATCCCACCCAGACGGGCTTTAGACCCAAACATGGGACTGAGACCGCCCTTCTTATGGTCACAGAGGAGTCCAGAAAGATCCTGGACCAAGGAGGCTCAGTGGCAGTGATCCTCCTTGACCTCAGCGCGGCGTTTGACACGGTCAGCCATGATATCTTGCTGCGCCGTTTATCCAACGCCGGGATCAGGGACAAAGCCTGGCTGTGGTTCAAATCCTTCCTAGAGGATAGATACTTCCGAGTCTTTGAGGGTGAGTCTATGTCCACCTGTAGACCTTTAAAGTGTGGGGTCCCTCAGGGCTCCTCTTTGAGCCCTGCATTGTTTAATATATACATGAGGCCACTGGCCGAGGTTGTCCGCTCATTTGGGATTAAGATCATCTCCTATGCGGACGACACGCAGCTGGTGGTCTCACTGGCGCAGGAGGCCAATATGCCTGCGTCAGGCGGTCTCAAAGAATGCCTAGAGAAGGTCAAGGGCTGGATGTCCTCTTCATTCCTCAAATTGAATGGGGACAAAACGGAGCTGATGCTCCTAGGTTCCCCGGATCCCTACTTCCCCAACACCTTGTGGCCCCCTTGTCTAGGCCTTCCTCCAACCCCAAAAAATAACATCAAGAGCCTTGGGGTCTGGTTGGATAGATCCTTATCATTTGGCACCCAGGCCACAAAACTCTCAGCCGCCTGTTTTGGACTCATGAGAATGTTAAAAAAAAATCTTCCCTCTCCTTCCCATGGAGGCAAACAGGTGGCTGTACAGGGTCTAATACAATCACGCCTGGACTTCAACAACGTGCTTTATCTCGGTGCCCCAGAATATACCATACGCAGACTCCAGATAGTGCAGAACTGCGCAGCACGTCTGCTGCTGAACATCCCGCGCAGACAATCGGTGAAGGCCGGGCTGGCTAACCTTCATTGGCTACCAGTGCGCCAGAGGATTCTGTTTAAGGCCATGTGCATTGCACATCAGGCCTTCTGGGATACGGGCCCCAGGATTACCTGGGACCTAATTACTCACTACCTCCCCAGCAGAAACCTCCGTTCCAGCCAGACTTTCCTGGCCACGATACCAAGAATAAAAAGATCCAGATCTGGCGGCAGGACGTTCGCCTACAACGCTTCCATGGCATGGAACAACCTCCCCCTGCACCTGAGAGCCAATTGCAATCTGCCCACATTCCGGAAACAGTTAAAAACTTTTCTTTTTAATCTGCCCCACTAAACTCAGTTAGGCCCCTCTGCAGGTCCCTGGTTATTCTAGCGCTTGGACGCCTTCGGGCAGCAATTCGCGCTCTATAAATCCACATCCATTCCATTCCATTCCAAAGCCTGAGCTCTCCCAGAGCTCCGTCCACCGGTACTCGAAACCCGATGCAAGACCAGGGGGAGCGACCGGCATCAGGCGAGGTAACAGCACCTAGTAACCCTGACGAATCTCAATTGCCGCCTATCTATGAACACAATCAGACTTTGAGATATTATTCGCATAATTCAGAGGTGCAATTTATATCTGAGGAAGGCCATGACTACGTGCCACAGGCAATTCAGTGGAGTGAATGTTTATGATGTATACCCGTTTGACATAAAACTGACTTCTGTGCAGGCATGTGCTTAAGAACAAGAAAACAAAGTGGAAAAGCATACTGCGAGTTAGAAGAGTGACGAACGTACCCGTCTCATTCTCCCGTTGGACATGATGTCAGCAATTCCTTTCGCTGCGTCGCTTTTCTCTGCAACACAGAGGACTTTACGAATCTGAACTCTGCGAGCCTGCAACATGGCGGAGGACTGACAGAACCTACTACTACACTTGGATAAAAACCTGAACCCATAGGAGGCTGTGCGCCATAGAGAGCTTTTTCAAAGCTAACGGAATACTTGAGCTCCGAACACCCGCATAGCGGAACCTTTTAAACAAAGGGGCAAGTTCCTTAGTGCTTTTCCCTATCAACTGCTCACTTTCACCGGGAATAATGATGCCTGTTCCGTGCGTTTCCAGTCTCCACCCCCCTCCCCCCCGCCTAGGATGAGGTGTTCGGACGCTGCCCGGCTCCTCACTGCTTCTTGCTAAATGGGGGTGGAAAATTGCTCGACATGGAGGCGGAATGCTTTTTACGCACTATCTATGCTGACCGACTTCTTCCGAGCACTCCCCCTTTCATCTGGCAATCAGGAAGAGGAACGGGGAGATTAAGTGATTTGCCGAGAATCACAGGCTGTTCAGAGTCATTGCCAAGACTCGAAACCTAGTTCCCCAGGTTCGCAGTTGAGCGCCCTAGCTGTTAGGCCAACTCCTATTCCCAAAGGGGGCCCTGCCGCTGGCAAGCAGAGTCATGAAAATTGTGCTCCTGGACCTGTTTTCCTGCTTGCAAAGGAGAGTAATTATTCATAATGTTCTAACCTGTATTGGCAAGAGATATCGGAGAAGAGTATCGATCGCCCCGAAGTGAACCTGCACGCGCTGACATGGTGATATGTGCTCTTCATGGCCTCGCGCATGCCTGCGGTGTGTGGGGTCTGCTGAGATCAGGGGGGCGGGCTGCAGATCGGTGCCGTTAGCTGCTCCACACAGCGGCTCACGCTCCCACCAAGTTTTAGCCGAAAACAACGGGCTCCTGACAAACCCGATGCCAGGATAGGCGACCGTCCTAAGGCGTTCGTAACCCGCCCCTAACCCTGCTGCGTCGCTACATCTGCCCCTGTCCCGCAACTGACCGCCACCCTGCCGCTTCCGACCACACGCGACCATCTCCGCCCCCCCCGTGGTATCCGACCACAGGGCCCCTGTACTACCCGGGCTTAACCCAGGGACGGGGCCGGGGGGGAGGCAAGAGCATGGACATACCGTAATGACTGGCGGCGGCGACGACGACGATCCCGACGACGACCCTGGCGGCGGCGAAATCGCGTGTCCAGGCTGGAGCGGCAGGAAACAGAGGAGGAACTGGGCGAGAGGGCCTCCTAAGTAGGGGGGGCAAGCCGCGCCCCCCGCCCCCAATGGCCCGCCTCCCGCTCCAACTATAGGGAGTAATACCTTAGTGGGCGTAGCCTCGCGCGCGAGGCAGCAAAGGGGAAGGCTCCGACGGGCGGCCACTAACATGCTGCCCTGCTGATGTCCCACTGCTTGGGACGCGGGCAGCGGCATTCTTCCCCGCCCCTGCTTTGCTGTGTCCATTAAGGCAGCCGGAAATGACGCACACCTCGCTCTGGCGTGTCACGGCAGCCGTTGTTAGAGAGGCTGTGAATGGCCTGGCATTTTAATCCTCCAAAAAATAGGTATCAAGTGCCAAACTGTTCCTCGCAATATACTCTAGGGGTTAAAGGGTGTTTTTAGCCTTTGCATATAGCCTAGAACCGCCAGATGTTCAGCAGCATTGTTGTACGGCAGGTGAGAGATTGTCAACTCACTCCTACCTATATAGCATTCTAGCCAGTCTCGACTGGCGGTGAGCATTGATGAAACCAATGAGCCAGCATCCCAGCTGCATGTTACCTGGATGAGGTAAGTGTGCAGAAAGGAGGTCAGGAGTGGTTGTTGGAAATGTGCCCTCTCTTCAGGGTTACCCTGATTTATTGGCCTTTTTGCTGAACCCTATTTTTGCTGGTTATGTAACTCTGTGCACGTTACCCCTGCTAACCTGTGGTAACATGCTTGTTGTGCTTCTCTTTTCAACATGGCAAAATTCATATACTCCAGATTGGCATATTTAACACAGCTATAAGTCCCTAGCATATAGTTCCCAAAGTGTACCCAAGGCCTGTAAGTTAAATGTCACCAGTGCACTGCGGCACTCACTGTGTCAGCCACTGCAGTGATGGAGTAAGGCTCTGCGGCTACCACTGTAGCCTGTCTGTGCAGTTTTAACCTGACAATTCAACCTTTCAAAATAAACCCTTTTGACAGACCCAAACCTTCCTTTTAAATATTAATAAGTCACCCTTAATGTTGGTCCTTTTGTCCATTGGGCAGGATGCCAGCTATTTAAAAGCAGGATGTGTAGAAGTTTAATATTCTGCATGTTCTTACGGTGAAAAAGCATAAAAGCTATTTTCACTGTAGTGAGTCTGGCTGCTTCCATAGGGAAGTGCTGCAATACATTAAAATACCTTATAATGCTAACTTCAAATTGGTAACAGCTAGCAAAATAATTTTTGTCCAACTATCACAGGAAAGACAATTTGGAAAAGTTACTGTTTAGCTGCCTAAGGTCTTGGTGGTGTACTTCAAAGGGGCTCCCCTGTCACAAGCAGATGCATCTCGCACCTGGGCCTGCCACTCCTTTTGTCCTTCTAGTTGCCAGGCATCAACCCCAGTGGGAGGAGGAGCTCCCACAGAACTCGTTTAGAGGCTGTTGGCATCCCCTTTGACATTAGAATGATAAATTCTGCTCGAATGTCACATCCTGCTTTACAGGTCACCTGGAGTTTTACATATAACATTCTGGGCGCACTTAAAGTGAGGAAAACAGAATGGCATAACACTTTATGTGTATCCACTGTCTGATTGCCAAAAGCTCAGTTTTGATTTTATCAGAATTCTGTCTCTGAGTTTGTTTGGTGTACAGGAACTGTTTAGAACTGTATTTTAGTGATAGAGGTGGGAGGGCACTAGGATTACCCTAGTGTACTCCACACTTAACCCCAGCCAACAGAATCCAAGTTTAGTGTGGCTGAAGAGTTCAGCCATTTTGAAAATGTTCAAAGTGAGTAGGGTTAGCCGTGGGAACCTGTCTCCTTTTGCTTAGGGAGCCCTCAGGGGTCATTCCCACCCACTAGTTCATGCCAGTAATACATGTGGTATCGATAGGCAGTGACTTGAGGACACTCATGGACCTGTGGAAGATCAAAAGAGCACTACATCTGCTGTCTGAGACCTGAGAAGAGCCTACAAGACTGGAACCTGCCCTTCCTCTTGTACCCACGGTAAGGAAGTGGACTCCTAGGGTCATAAGGCTGACCTCATGTTCAATCTACATGGATACAACCAGCTCCAAGAGGCCTTTCCTGCAACTGCCCAGCTGATCAGTAGCAACTAGACCTGGGCTTGACTCCACCTGCCATGCTGTGAGACTCTAATTCAGTGGTTCCCAAACTTTTTAGAACCGCGACCCACTTTTTAGAACAACAAACTTTCGAGACCCACCTACCTTTAATGGACTTGAGACGGGGTCATTTTTAATGTGCCTAAAGCATTGTGTAGTACCAAATTATAAGTTACAGATGACACATTTCCCCATTGAAATGGCCTCTAACTTTGCACAGACATACTGTTTACTGACAAAACTATGTAACGCACAAGTGATAATGTGTGGAATGTGTACTGTGGCTGTTTTGTTTGTCTATACTTTTATGATCCACTGCGATCAAAATAAAGTTCTATGATGATAATGTGTGTGGAAATCGGATTTCTGGTATTATTCATCATTTGTGCATCGCAATGTCTTGATTTGTTTTCATCCTATTAAAATTGCTGTTTCCAGCACACTGAAGAATTACAAAATAATGTGCTTACTTTTTGCTTTTCCTAACAGCTAAATGTATACAGTCCATTTACAGGTATTTATATTTTGGTGTGTGGTGGAAATAAAAACAATATCAAACTTTGCTGTGCTCCAGCAAGATTGTCACATAATTCACTTTAAAAACTCCTCTCACTTTGCAGTCAGAAACTTACACACCAATTTCGTGTTAAAAGAATCAGCAGCAATTTGTCGGAAGACATAGCCTGACATTTGATCTTTGTGTTTGAAGCACAGCAAATGTGACATGATAAACACAGAATTTTAAGGCATCTTTATTTATTGCTTGGACTTTCCCAACCCACTAAAAATCGGTGGGTCCCGAGCCACAGTTTGGGAAATGATGCTCTAAGTGTCTCCCGTAGGTCCTAGAGGGCTTTAGAAGTGTACTCCTGTGGTGGATTGGGACTTAAAGGACTAAAGTCAGAAGATAAAATGTTTGACCAGGACAAACTTTGTTAGTGTGTCTGACCCGCACTCCATCGTGGTCAGTGTCAAATTGCACCTAGGACCCGTTCTACCGTGACCATTAACTATTATTGTCACTTTACTTTACGTTACTTTGGGCTCGGTCGCGGCCGGCATGACTCGTGGGTGAAGGGGTAGGGGGGCTGTGCGGGGGGGGGGGTTAATTTAAAATAGAAAACTTACCTTCGCCGGCAGCCTACATGGAGAAAATGGAGAGTGCACATGACTGGTTTGGTCGGCCCCAAAGTGCTAAGCAACCAGTCAGCGCCACAATAGTGGGCAAGCCACTCCTCCTCTGCCCTGGAGCAGGCCCGCCCACTCCCAACCAAACCCTTCTGCTTTCTCGCAGAGTGAGAAGCAGAAACATAAAATGGTATTTGTAATACCATGTTTCTGTTTCTCGCACTGCGAGAAAGCAGTGGGATGACGCTCCTCCGCCCACATGAAGGAGCCACCCCTGTTTGGGCTTCTTGGTTCAATTCTTACTTAAAACTTTGAAAATTCATATAGCCTGTTTCCCTTATTGGATGTTTGCCATTTGTCATTTTGGTGTCATTTTGTTTATTAAAGTGTACTCTGTTTTTCTAATTTGTTCTGGAATTTTGTATTGTTTTGCATTTTGACTTTGTTACTGTGTTAATACTGCATAAATACTTACACATTGCCCCTTAGTTAAGCCCGTTTGCTTTGTGCTATAGTTACCAGGCGATTGAGCTGGGGATTAATTAGTGACTTTAGTGGGTCACCTTGACCAGGATTCTGATTATTACTTGAGATGTGTACTTACCTACCTCAACTAATAATTCAATTTCTTACAGTGGTGATAATGTAGTTGACAAGTGAAACCGAAATGGATCCAGCTTGGGTGTTGGGGTGTGAGATATTTTCAAAAGCGCAGAGTACATATTTGAAAAGGGGATGCCAGCAGAGAGAGAAGGTGCAATCCTCATTGGGGAGCGAATGGGTGGATACCAGCAGCCTCAAGCAAGCTTTGACACTGCAGATTAGTGACCAGTTGCCCTTGTTCCAGGGAGGTTAGAGATACCAGAGGGACATTATTTGCATCTAGGTCACTTCAATGCAGGTTATAATGATAGGCTCACCTATGGAGGCGGCAAGTGGAAAGAGGGAGCGAGGGAGGAAGTGATAGTGAACGATTGTGGAGGAGCACTACACCCAGATAATTGCCAGTCAGGGAGTTAAATGGTCATCAGTGATGATAAGGATGGGCTTGAGTGCTCTGAAGTCATTGATAAGAGGTAACGAAGGATAAAACAGTGGCTGCAATTACTGCCCAGGGTAAAGTTAAGGCTTATGGTCCCTTGACTTGGAGGGGATTAACTGTGATAACTGGTTGCCCTGACTCGATGGTAGCGAGAGTTGGAACCACAGCATGGACAGCCCAGGGAAAGGCAGCAGCAAAGGTGGGGCTCAAACACAGTCGACTTTCTACAGCAAGGCTGAAGAGGGAGACAGACACAGACACACAGATACACCCCCCGTACCCCCCCCCCCCCCGGAATACACTGCTTCTGACCTCACATATTACATCACTCATGACATGGTCAGTGACATCACTGATGACATCTCAAATGACAAAACTGATGACATCGTCCAGTGATTGTGAGTGTTTTTTCAAAGTTTATGAGCCTGAAAAATAAATACCAAAGTACCACAAAAATTACATTTGTATACTTTGTGTACTACTGAGTGATACTATTTCTAACATATATTATTTAAGTGACTGTATGACTATTTGTATCCGTGTGTGAGTGAGTGGCTTTATGGGTATGTAAGTGGTGTGTGAGTAGCTGTATGGGTGAATGGGTAGGTGTGTGAGCAGATGTATGGTTGAATTAGTGGGTGTTTAAGTACCTGTATGGGCGAGTGCTAAGAGACTAACTGTATTGATGAATGAGTGACTGTATAGGTGGGTGAATGGATGTGCGGGTGGCTCTATGGGTGTGTGAGTGGGTGCTTGAGTGGCTGAATTAGTGAGTGGGTGAGTGAGTGGCTAAATGGTTGGGTGAGTGGGTGTGCGACTGGCTGTATAGGTGACACTTTTCTGTTTGAGTGGGTGTTTGCTTAAGTGAGTTGCTGTGTAAGTGGATGTACTGGTGAGTGATGTTTGTGTGAATGTCTGCATGGGTGAGTGTATGGCTGTGTTCAGAGGTTGTATGTGTGAGTGAATAGCTGTATAAGTGGGTGCATGGTTGAAATAATGGACAAGACACAGTGATGCAATCTTACTTAGAGGCTTGAACCTCTACGTCAAAGAGACAATAGGAACCCACCTCCTAGAATCCTACCTTTCGTTTTAGGATTATGAATTACTCTGGGAATTCTGGGCAAGACTCAGGGAGGTAGGCATCCAGGATGACGTCTTTTTCCCACTTGTGTTGCCCTGTTGACAACCTTTGGGAAGTACAGAATTAGAATCACTACTTGGATGCAATGATAGATTACCCTCTACCACACACCCACCAATAGTGTACAGTAAGGTCGGAATAAGCTGTACCTATGATCAACTGGAGGAATGATGAATCTTGTGTTAGTCTTCTTTTTGATGGGCAGTGTGGAAAATGCATATGGTTGATTTATTGTAGAGACATACGAACAAGAATTATGAATGCAATTACACTACTGTACTAGATACCATACTATGAGTGTCAATGCTGACCATTACATCATTACATACGTGACATCTCTGGTTTCGTTTTTTGTTCGGGACGAACTGGCTGCTAGGAATATTTGGTCACAGAAGTTTCTGCCCTCCTGCTTGGAAGTACAACAGCAAATTCTCAACAAAGTGTCAGAAAAGGCGGCAGCGCCTTATATGTATTTTCCACTGCCAAGTTCCAACATGTGCATCTGCTGGGTCAGTTCCAAGTCTCTCAGGCAGTGTGTTAAGAACAGAAAATTTCAATCAGTGCATAATAAACAGAAAAGTGGTAGTTCCAAAACCTGGGGTGTTAGTAACAACAACTGTTGAGCAGAAGTTAGTGTTATTGGTGAAATCCAACACTCTTGCTCTAAATAAACTGGTTCCCTATTACCTGCCGTCTGGAGCATTGACGTTGGTGAGCGCTCACTTACCAGTAGCTGAAAGCAGGAATTAAGTCACGAACGATCTCACTACATCCTGGAGGGCTGTGTGGGTTAGCCTGCGAGAAGTCCGAGATGGTCAGGGGTCTGAAAAGAAGACTGCTGTGCCGGAAAGCAGAAGGGACAGGGAGTAGTTCCAGAACACCGCTTCTTAGGTGACGGTCTTGAGACAAATCGTCTGCGGTCGAGCAGATGTGGTTTAAATAAATTAGACCATGCCCGCTACCACACCAAACACAGCCGATAGGCAGTCTAATCCCCCAGAGTTCAGGATTGGTGGAAAGCGCTAGAACGCTTAGCACAAAGGTGGACACAAGTCAGTGTCCATACCGAGACGTTCAGTGCTGGAGAAAAACAACGATTTAAATTAACAAAGGCATACCAAAGGAAAGAAACCAAAAGAAATAACTATATACATAACGGTCTTCAACACACGGCTCCTTGTTTTAGCTGCATATGCCATCAAAACTTTTGTTGATTACGCGCAAAAACTTAACAGCACATTGTTAGGGACTGTAACATCAAAAGTATGCTGGATATGTTTCTAGGCTGTCCCAAGCATGTGACACCTGAGGATTTGGACTCCTGACAGTGTGTGAGCAGCTGTAAGGGTGAGTGTGTGGCTGTGTGAGTGGATGCATAGGTGACTGAGTGAGTGTGAGTGGTTTTTGGGTCTGTGAATGGGTAAGTGAGTGGTTCTGTGGGAGGGTGAGTGCGTGTATGAGAGGGTGTATGGAGGCGTGAGTGGTTCTGTGGATGATGTGATCAGTGATGTAATTTGAGATGTCATAGTGATATCGCAGACCATATTATGAGCGATGTAATATGTGAGTTCATAAGCAGTGAATTATGGGTGTGTACGTTATAGTTAGCTCAGGTAACTAGAACTGCTGAATTTCAATGGATTTGTATGAGTAAAAACTGAGCCTAACTATTCTATTTCCTAACTATAACGTTCCTGTAACCTTTGTTTTTTCCAGTGAATTTCAAGGTTTTTTATACATTTTATTTCCTAACTGTAACCTTTGAGAGTGGGTATGTGAGTGGCGGTATAGGTAGGTGAGTGGGTGTGTGAATGGCTGTATGGGTCACTGAGTTGGTGTGTGAGTGATTTTGAGGGTGTGTGAGTGGGTTTGTGAGTGGCTGCTTAGTTTTGTGAGTGGATGTGTGAGTGGCTGTATGGGTCTTTGAGTGGGTTGTGATTAGCTGAATGGGTGTGAGTGAGTTTGTGAGTGGCTTTATCAGTCTGTGAGTGAGTAGCTGTATGGGTCTGTACAGTGAGTGGAGAAAGGGGGTGGGGCCTCCAACAACCTCTCTGTAATTCCTGAACTAAATGGTGGTAACAGGAGGGCTTCTTGGCCCCCAAGAACCCTCAGCATCCGAGGGGACTTTATCCCCCAACGAGTAATGAATCAGTAGGTGCGTTTGCAGAGCAGTTGACAGAGTGGGTGTGGCCTCTGACGGGTTCTCAGCAATCCCACTGTGTGAGGCTTAGTGGTGGTAACAGGAGGGGTTCTAGGCCCCTCAATGTCCCAGAGCACACAAGGAGACTTCATCACTCAATCAGTAGTGCACCAGGAAATGCATTTGCAGAGTGGTGGACAATGGGGAAAGGGCCTTTATAATTTATGCCGCAGGCAGGAGGAGGGTCAGCATGGCCCCCTCCACTTACAAAAAATAAAGCCTCGAGAGGTGGTGGTCCCTGGGGCACCAATCTGCCCATGGAGAGGGGGGTCCGCGCGACCCCCCTCCAATATTTACATAATGCCCCGGGAGATGGTGGTCCCCAGGGATCAAAGAGCATTAGGAGAGGTGCATCGTGTGCCCCCTACTTTAAAAAAAAAAAAAATGCCCCAGGGACATGATTCACACAGGGGCTCTAATCCAAACAAATGCATAACCCTGTGCTCATTTTTATTTTACATTTTTGCCGCAGATTCATTGCTCCATCGTGTTTCCACAGCAAAAAAAATTGTTAAAAGTGCTTTTTGGAACTGTTGGGGTCACAGGACCACACTTAGGGGTCAAGGGTATTCCTACCCCGCCCCTTCTCTTTTTTAAGCATGTTTTGGGAAACTCAGGTAAAACTGAGTCCCAAGATGGCTGCCAACACTTAGTGTTGGCAGCCAATCAGATATTAGCATGATATCAGGAGGGTTCCCGGAGACTATGAGTCCCTAGACATACAAATTTGGATTTCCCTTAATATCTCAAAAACTACCAAATGGATTTACACCAATTTTCAAAAAGCTCACTTTCTGGACCAACAGTTACCTTTACGTCAAATTTGGTGTAATTCCTGTGTCCAAAATCCCTATGGGAAACTGCATTGGGAAAACGTGTTTTGAGATTTCCCCCCCCCCCTTTTTCTAGGCCCCTGCTTGACGGATCAAAACTTTCAAGACAACAGCTAAAGTGAGTGGCAAAACATTTTTGAAATTTTGGTGAGGATTCGGCAAACAGCACCAAAGTCATTGGCAAAACAAAAATGTTTTTCCTATGGTAAGTAGGTCCGAACTATAACTACCTACTGGCAACGGCAAGTAGGTGATATAGATATATTAAACATTCCCATCATTGGAACATTCAAAACTATTTGTTAACAGCAGTATCTTGGATGACGTCATCAGTAATCTAATCCCTAATTTAATTTAACATGTCTTGAGCAATGTAATATTTGAGGTTATTATTAGTACATGACAGGGGTGAAAGGTAAAGGTTTATTGACCAAACCTTAAATGACGATTTTCAGTGTTATAGGGTTTGTTTTATAATCATAACTGCAATTTATCTGCATTTTTTTACTAGTGATTTTTGAAGGTGTTTTTAAAAACATAAATTATGGCCTTATGAACAAAACTAACCATAAATGAACATTAAACTTTTGTTTTATAAGTGAACTCCTGAGGTTTTTTTTAACATATTCTACATGGAAATGCATTTTAAACCTCTCCTTCTGTTTACAGCTAATTTACCCAATTTGGTGTGGGCAGACAACCTCTGAAACACAAGGCCTTTGGCAATGTGAAGCAGGGTTTGGCTGCAGGGCATAACCAATAGCCAGACTGGTATGTGAACCCAGGTCAGCAGTCCTTCCCTGATAATGTTCAGGCTATTGCCATAAGTTTACCTCTTCATGTCCAGACTGAAACACCTTTAGAAAGCGAATTTCTTGAAACCTACTAAACAAGTTTACACCAAACCAAGTAATTACACTCCCCTGGGTAAAGCTTTAGTTTCATGCTCATTTTGCCATCAATCCATTCAGGATTTCTTTCTGTAGCAGACAGCTAAGATTCCAATGGTAATACATGGGGAATGCTCCTTTTTCTGAGCACCCATGGAGTGTTCCTCCCCTTGATGGGTTTGCATGCAACCCAAAATATCACAAGGCAGCTAAACAGGATAGGTGTTGTGCCAAGTGTTGTGCATATCCATAAAACTGACCAAATGAAATTATTTTTGACTGTTCATCACCATCTCAGCTCTGCAAAAAAACCTGAGATTCTTGCATTGGGTTTAACATGTTAACAGCCTGTTGAATTTCATGCAGATTTATTAAAGATCAACGATTATAGCGCATGAAAATCGTTATGCCCCCCTCTTTTAACCTTTGCCCCCATGACGGATTGGTACGAAGCCTACCATAACCACAGAAGACTAAACATGCTGTCTGCCAAATAGTATTCACATTCATCAAATGGTGTCATAGGTATTAGCAAAGGATCTCTTTTTCACCCCCTCCCACCCTTACATGTACACTGATTAATCTGTACAAAGAGCAAGCTAAACATGCCAAGCATCTGACACATTGTGCAAATTTGTTGAACGGCACTGGGTTTATATGCAAATTACAAATGCACCTTTTGAACTATCAAGATATATCTAACATTTAGCCTCTTCATGGCCATACTGGGAACCTTTTTAAACACTTATTTAGTAAGACCTACTGAAAGGATTTACACCAACCCAAGCAGAGGCACTCCCTTGAATCAACATCCATTGTCATGCCTAGTTAGGTGCTATTCTGTTTAGCAGTTTTTTTCTGAATTGAGGCACAAAGAATACTGGTGAAGGTGAAATGGGAGATGTGGTTTTCTCCCCTCTCAGGTTTTGTTGGTCCCGATTTAATTGATCTGCAAAAAATACATGTATATATTCTCTGAAAAAACAAAGTTTAAAGTGCACATATAGTTAGGTATGATAATATCTTACTTTACATTAAAAAGAAAAACTAAGAAATTCTCTGACAAAAAAACGAAGTGACGTTATAGTTATGTGAAAATAGAAGTTAAAGGATATCATTTTAAACTAAAAAAAAAAAGACAATTAAATTAACGGTTAGACCTGTCAGCCTTAGGTGGTCTTTCCCCAATCTTTTTGCCTTCCTCCTCCATTTTTTATTGATCTTTTTTTTTGCTTGTCTTACGACTGAGCACTTTACCACTGCTAACCAGTGCTAAAGTGCAGGTGATCAATCCTTAAAACATGATAACATTGGCTTATCTCCGATTGGCATACTTAATTTACTTATGCGTCCCTAGTAAAGTGGTACTACATGTGCCCTGGGCCTGTAACTTAAATACTACTAGAGGGTCTGCAGCACTGATTGTGCCACCAACTTAAGTAGCCCCTTAAACATGTCTCAGGCCTCCTACTGCACAGCCTGTGTGTGCAGCTTAAACTGCCATTTCGACTGAGCAAAATAAACTTTTTGCCAGGCCCAACCTTCCTTTTTAAAACATACAGGTCACCTCTAGCAAAGGCCCTGGACAGCCAATAAATTAAAAAAATTTGACATTAACTTTTTAAGTTTTACATGTCGTGGTAGTGAAAAACTCTTAAATTAGGATAACATTGAAGTTGCCTTCTTACATTTTATAAGTGTAATTTCAGAATGGGGAGAGATAACAGGTGCATGTTTGGTGTCTGTGGAATCCTAATTTAAAATCCCAACTCATGGTAAAGTTGGGTTTTAAACTATATTCTAAAAATGCTACTTTTAGAAAGTTACAAAAAGAACAATTGATGAACAAAATGTAGAATAATGTCATACATTCCCCCAGTACAGAGATCTGGGCTTAAATCCATCGTTTATTTGCTCCCCATGCCATTCCAGTTTAAATCCACCCAAATCAGTCTTGACACTGCACCCAATGGTAACAGTCCAGCCCAAACTGCTAGGCCAGGTCCTCCCTGGACTGGAAACAAGTATCCTCGGAACAGTTTTGGGGTCCACTCCTCATCAGCCTGGACAGCTTGACTCCAGTGGCATGGAGAGCAAGAGACCCACGTCTGGGCATACCTGTCACACTCGGGGGGGACAAATGCAAAAAGAACAATTGATGAACAGAATGCAGAATAATTTCATACATTCACCCCAGTACAGAGATCTGGGCCTAAATCCATCGTTTTGTTGCTCCCCATGCCATTCCAGTTTAAACCCAGCCATATGCAAATCAGTCTTGACCCTGCGACCAATGGGAACAGTCCAAGCCCGAACAGCTAGGCGAGGTCCTCCATGGACTGGAAACAAGCATCCTAGGACTGGTTTTCGGGGTTTCACCCCTCCTCAGCCAGGATAACTTGACTCCAGTGGCATGGAGAGCACAGGACCCACGTCAGAAATTACCCATCCCACTCGGGATGACAAATGCAAAAAGAACAATTGATGGACAGAATGCAAATCAATGTCTTACATTCACCCCAGTACTAGTCCCAGGATTCTTGCTCCGGTCCAGGGAGGACCTGGCTTGGCAGTTCGGGCTGGAATGTTCCCAAGAGGAACAGGGTCAAGACTGATTTGCATATGGGTGGGTCTAAACTGGGGTGGGGTGCTGAACAAAAGGAAAATGGATTAAACCCAGATCTTTGTGACCGAGGGTGAATTTTTGCATTTTTCAGCATTCCGTCCATCAAGTGTTCCTTTTGCATTTGTCACCCTAAGTGGGATGGATGTGTCCAGACGTGGGTCCCGTGCTCACTGCACCACTGGATTCAAGCTAGTGTGGCTGATGAGGGGTGATGCACCAAAACCGGTCTCAGGATGCTTGCTCCAGTCCAGGGAGGACCTGGCTTGGCAGTTCGGGCTGGACTGTTCCCAAGAGGAACCGGGTCAAGACTGATTTGCATATGGCCTGGTCTAAACTGAGGTGGTAGGTTGAGCAAAATAACATTGGATTATACCCAGATCTTTGTGACTGGGGGTGAATGTTTGCATTGTTCAGCATTCCGTCCATCAATTGTTCCTTTTGCATTTGTCGCCCCAAGTGGGATGGGTAAGCCCAGACAAGGGTCCCGTGCTCACTGTGCCTCTGGATTCAAGCTAGCCTTGCTGATGAGGTAATGCCCCGAAACCGGTCCCAGGATGCTAGTTCAGGTCCAGGGAGGACCTGGCTTGGCAGTTTGGGCTACACTGTTCCCAAGAAGAACATAGTCAAGACTGATTTGCATATGGCTGGGTCTTAACTTTGGTGGCGCGGTGAGCAAAAGAACGATGGATTAAACCCGGATCTTTGAGACTGGGGGTGGATGTTTTCATTGTTCAGCATTCCGTCCATCAACTGTTCCTTTTACTTTTAGAAAGTTAGCATTTTCTTGCCTTAGACATTTGGTGCCTGCAGCCTGACTGGGTCACATGACTGGGTGTAGCTGACAGTTGGGCTTTGTGTATTCCTCCTAGACAGCCACACACAATGGGAGCTTGGGTGTGACTGGATGGGCCATCACTTACAGGATGGGAGGGGGGAGCTGGGTGCAGGCCCACTTACACTTGAATAGGCCGTGTCCTCTCTTCACATTAATGGCATTGTCACCTCAGCCAGCTTGGAGCCAGGGGAGGTAGGAAATTCCATGCCCTTTAAAGACACTGTCTAGCAACTTCTCCCACCTTCCAGAACCAGGGCACCAGGGAATAAAAGAAGAACCTCAGGCACCACCACTTCAGTACACTTCTGGACTTGTGGATACTTGGCTAGGAAAAAGGACTGCTGTGCTGTTGAAGAACTGCTACTCTGCTGGACTCCTGCTTTGCTGTGCTGACCTGCTGCCCTCTTACCTGAGTGAGAAGGATTGGACCTGCATCTCTTGAACCCAGAGAGATTTCAAGGGCCTCCTTATCTGAAGCCTTAGGGACATAACAGGGTTCCAACAACCTTGCATCTGGACTCTGTTGTCTGTGAGTTTACCCTGCCAAGTGGTTCAACCCCACTCCTGGACATTTGAAAGTGGGATTAAGGTGCTTTGACAGCCTCTGTAAATCCAGCGGAACAGACACATTCTCTACTGCGCGCCGCAACCGTGAGCAGAACAGACATCGCCAATGCCGGTTAGATTGGACCCGTTGCAATGACCCGCATTGCCGCCACAGCCCCCATCGCCTTCGGAACTGGTGCTGAGTGAGGCATCCTTGGCACAGGTCCTCACATCTCTTGTTGACAGCAACCTCAACAATGATGCAGGACTCCGCATTGCAGCTATTCATAATCGACCCATTGCCCTGACTACGCAGCATCCCCGTCGCCGTACTTTGCATTGCAAGCCCTGTCAACTGGGTCCTCAATGTCACCGCAACTGGACCTCGCACTGCTTCCTCGCTGCATCTCGGAATTGACTCGGCTGCACAACACATCTTCAATGCAGATCCACGCAGCACTCAGCAACCCAGAATCAACGGTACTCGGTTCAGCTGGCCTAACAGGGTCCCTGTAAGCCTGCGCTCTATCGTGGCCAGCCAGAATTTAGGACTTTGTCCTGGTCTGGCGCGACCAGATGACCACAGTTGTCACTTTACACCTTTTGATGCTATTTTCTCTCAAAATAAATACATTCAATATCTCCGGTTCTACTAATTGAATTTGTCACTTTGAATTTGTTTTATATATTAAAAACTACCCTATTTTTCTAATTCTGCTGTGAGCTCCTTTTGTGGTGTGTATTTAACTTTTTTACTGTTTGAAGTGTTGCACAAATACATTGGTGATGTCATCAAACATGTCACGAGTGACGCAATCTGTTAGGTCATAAGCAAAGCATGGTAGGGTCACACGTTCTAGTTGGCTTAATAAACTAAAACTGGTTATTTTTTTTATTTTTATTTTTTTAATTAAAAATGTTACATTTTAGCAGACCTTTCAACCTAATAAGATCACTTTAATCTTTAGTCTCGTCAGTGAATTTCTGAGTTTTTATTCCATGTTAAATAAGATATTATCACACCTAACTATGTCAATGTAACCTGTATTTTTTCCCAGTTAATTTCTAGGGTTTATTTAACGTAAAGTAAGATCTTATTACCATACTCAAGCCCAGCAGGTGGTAACCCCCCCCCGCTGTGCTCGCCCTTTAGCCGTGAGTGGCATAAAAGGTGGGTGCAGGGCCTTGCCTGTGGGCTGGGGCTGCACCCAGCCCCCCTGCAGGTGGCGAAACCCCCTCCCCCCGCCGTGCACAGACTTCGGACGTGTGCAGCATTGGGTTGGGCACAGGACTTACACCAAACCCCTACAGGCGGTCAAACACTCCGCTGCGCACAGCTGAAACAATTACAAAAGCCTTTGCTGTTAATATGTGAATATTGGTTTAAAAATAATACCAATATTGCTGCTTCCTTCAGGCTGTGCGGCGTCAGAGCAGTGAGTCACGAGGTGGGAGAGCAGCAGAGTACCACAGAAGCGGCGACCGGCGAGCGAGCGAGCAGCGAGCACCAGAGAGTCACCAGAGAGACGCGGAAGCGGCGAGAGAGCAGAAGCAGCATCGCTGAGCTCAGTCGAGTCACGGACCCACCCCCGACCAGGTGCCTGATCCCCCCAGACCCCGTCGGAGACCACCAACCACCGAGGTGGCGCAACACCTGAATGTGAGCGGCTCTAGACGTGAGCTAGCTCAACCTTCACAGAGCTACGAGCCGTAGGGGTGGAGACAGTGCACGGGAGCTTTGGTCCCGGTTTAGCCGCACCACCGGAAGAATCTCAGTGGCTACCTGCCCACCCGCCTGCACCCGCCTGCCCCCACAGGATCGAAGAACCACAGAGAGCCGCCAGCAGCGACCCAGCGAGCTAGCAGGAACAACTGGGACAGCCGTGAAAGGGGCAGCAGGACAGTAGGTAAGCCGCAAACCGCGAGCCGAGAGCTGTGAGGGGGGGGCATCGGGGGAGAGAGGACCAGACCCCGAACCAGGACCCAGTACCCGGGCAGAGGTTGAGTAATTCAGCCCACAGAGGCCCCCACAGGGAACGGAAAGCTTTGAGTCGCTAAGCAATAAGAGCGCAGGAAAGCATAAGCGGCAGTAAAAACGCGGAAAGTGCGTTAGCGCACTAGCAGCGACCAATAGTAACAGCAAGCCACAGGAAAACAACGCCCAGAGTTGAAAAGGAACCCAACAAGGCACAAAAGCAAGGGTAAAGGACTACAGAAGCACCGGCGCAGACCATCAGCAGACAGAACAGGACAACGCACATACAAGGACAACATGAGGTCAGGAAGAGAAAGAAAACCTCCAACAAAGCAAACGGCGAAGAACAAAAGGAATACCATAACCTCAAGCGCAGGGCCATTAACAAAAAATAAACAATCATCCAATAGTTCAAACGACACAGACTTACAAGGGAGTTTTAACACCGTAATTGACCACTTCACAGACGAAAAACAGTTAACAGAAACAGACCAAACCAAGTCCTTAACTTCTGTTTTACCACCTATCAAAAAAACGAGAAAGACAGGATCTAATTAACTTTGCAGGTCAGCATCCAACAACTAAATACGACTTCCAACCAAAAATTTACACCAAATTCACCTTTTTAAAGAACCCGGGAAATGAGATTTATTCATCAAACTATACTGCAACAGGTTTGCAAACCCCACTGCAACCCGCTGACGCAAGCAAACCTTTGCCCCAAGCCTATAATCAAACTGTAGTCGAACTACATAAGCATCCAAGTCTAAGGGAGAACAAAGAACAAATCATAGACAAAACCGGGGCCAGAGAAGAACTGGAACTAGACGACATTAACCTAATGCCGAACGAAGGCGTACCTAAACTAGGTGACATTAATCCAGCCCCACTAACGGAAGGTCTAATCCAGGAACCAATTGTATCCCACATAAAGCTAAAAGACGTCACACCAGGCAAACTTGCTTCAGAGCTGGATGACTCACCAGGACTTCTTGGCAACCGCACCCCAAATAGAGAGATCTCCCCAACTCAACTTCCAACTCTCAGCTCTGCGCCTACAGAGAAAACGGCTAAGATGTATGCAAAAAAAGAGCCAGAAATCAATCCATCCAGCGGTCACGAAGTTTGCTTCGAGTCAGAACTAAACTACCCCTTTGACAACAAGGGACAAGCTCTAAAGGAAAAAGCAACACGCCCAAAAAATTCCTCCCCCATCAAAGTAACAAGGGACTCATTTTCCTCGGAAAAAGATATGACTTTCCTGGTAACACAAGAATGGAATGATCTAGTGGCCGCTTATAGCGCAAAACAACCTGCGAACCGACCAAGAAATGAGAGCATACACCAGTCCCCAGAAGGGACAAAAGACCCCACCGATATCTTCTGGACAACCTTACTAAATACAATTCAACTATCATCCACAGCCCTCCAGTATCAATCAGACAAATTAGATTTACAACTGATAGTTTTACATAAGCTGGCAGAGGCTACAACGGGGATTGATAGAAAACTCGCCGATCTTAACGGCCTCATCAAAAGAGGACAAGAGTCAGTAAAACTGACTCAAATTGAAAGAATTAATTGCGTATGCTCACCGATAGACAAACTATCTTCATTACCAACGATGCTAGGAAATCTCTTAGAGGAAATAAAATCAACAACAACAATGCCACTAACAAACAAAGCAAGGTTGGAAAGTCCATCTTGCGACACAATTTTAACTGTACAAGAAAACGACCTAGTCGGCGCCACACAGCAATGGTTCCAGCAGTCAAACCTTGAAAAAACAATAGAAGAGACCTCAGAGAACAACTCAGCAAAAGGTCAAGTAGACCTAGTTCAGGATATAAAAAACGCGCGCACTCGAAGAAAACAAATAAGGAAGGGCAGGTATAACAAACCAGCTAGCCAACCGCCCACACAAGAGATCGGCCTGGCAACTCCACCAAAGGAGCAGGATCAGCCGGGAGTCACATCCCAACCCATGGAATACAAAAATCCTTTACCTCAACACATAAATCAATCAGTTAAAGAGACCCCATTCAAAACAAGAATAGGAACCATGACCACTACAAACGACACAACCAGGGAACAATCAGGGCAGGAGTTACAGAGTCATCTACGACCCCCAACTCATAAGACCAAAAGGGCTACAGCACATGTCAAGCAGAGGAACCACCAGCGGACCCAGAAGCAGGTAAACATACCCAAGAAGAATCTGAAATCTCTAGAACATCGACTAGAGTAACCGCCCATTCAACAAACAGTACATACCCCACAATACAGCCAAAAACCATAGAACCGAAAGGCAACTTGCAAGCAGACATTACAACAGTAGAAGATAGCAGTAAAACCAAGGAATTAAAACATAGCGCAAGTACAATCCATAGTTCAACATTATCCAATGCCCAGAGCTTACAACAGAACACCACAACTAATCAACAATTACACCAGGAATCGCGGTTCCCAAGCGAATCCGAATCAGATACAATACTTTTCATACCCGAATTTAAATCTAGAGGAAGAGCAGACACCCTAAACAGGGGCAATATACTGAAGTTAATTAATTCAATCGACAAATTAGAAAAAATAAACACCCTCGACCTGCTCGCCATCGAATTCCATCCAGCCCAATCGCCCAATGGAAATGAAATAACGAAGACCTTCTGGACAACCAACAATGTTGCAAACCAAATCATGCAGGAAACAAGCAGATTCTCCCACTGGGGAATTAAACTCCAAGTAGTAAAAAGGCCAGCGTATCCTACTCCGCTACTTGAAGAAAACTACCGGGATCGCCATCAAAATGTCAAATCGATTTTGAAAGGAGCCCTCAGTCGATCGCCGGGAGTGGGAAACCACCAAACTAATCCTCAACGACTAAGCCCTAATCAACTAGCTCTACGCAGAACAACCATAACACGGACCATAAATTGACATACAGCACCAGCATCAACTACCAATTCAGGAGACACCTCAAGATCTAATCTCAAAATTTGCAGCTGGAACATAAACGGTCTCATGGATAAACTAGAGGACCCCGAAATAATAAATTACTTTAATACCTTCTACCTGATACTCCTACAGGAAACATGGGAGACAAATGAAATATCACTACAAGGCTACACAAGTCGATCAAACCCGGCAATCAGTAGTTCCCCATTCGGACACAGGGCAGGAGGACTGGCAATATTCGCTTCAATAACAACAATAGGTGAAATAGAAACACTTACAATAAACCTAACTCCAACATATGCGATACAGGTATTATCATTAACACTTACATCCAACTCAACCATCAAAGAGCTATACATCGTCAATTTATATATACACCCAAAGCACAGACAATCCGGTTCAACGGAACTTGTCAAAGTACTAACAAAATTAATGGAAGAAAGGGACATGGAAAAGACGTTTATAGCAGGCGACTTTAACCTTCACCTCTTTGGCGACAAAACAACAGACGATATGACCAAGGAAATGGATAAAGTTTGGAAAATTCCAAGCCAATCTTTCCCGACCCAAAGCAAACCTACAAAAACAGCTTCCCAACTGCTGAAAGACCTAGAGCAGCTAAGTTTGAGAGTACTCAACGGTCGCCAAGAAGAGGACACTCCACCGGCACCAACATTCTTCTCTTCAACAACCACCTCATATCTAGACTATATGTTGGTGACTCTTCCACTCTACGAGAAAATAAGCAAGTTTAGGATAGGGGAAGGCTCTCAAAGTGACCACTTACCTTTGGAAGCCAATCTGAGCTTGACTTGCCAAAACAAAGCAGAGGTGCAAAAAAGCCAAACTGGCTTAGATTACACAGCAAACTACAGACGAATAAGGTGTAAAACGTCAGATATTGAGAAGTTAGCAGCCAGCGCAAAAGCCATCATACACCAAACACCCAGCCCACTTCTTAACCTGACCAACATCTGGGCAAACTTCACACAGATACTGGGAGCTAAACATGGGACTGAACTAAAAACCCTCAAAGGACACACCTCATGGTCTATTTTCGGTAAAATAACGCCAGAGATAAAAAACATAAAACGAGGTATAACAAAGATCCTCAAGCGGCTCCGGAAAGACCCCAATACCGATACTCTACAACAGGAGCTTCGCACTCAAAAAGCTCAATTAAAAAAGAAAACCTGGGAAAGGAAAAGACAACTGAATGAGGACCTCTGGGTAAAAATCGCCCACAGTTCTAAACAAAAGAACAGCTCTAACTTCTGGAAAATAATTCATAACCTTCAGCACCCAGGCCACAAAGGAATAGACTCTAACATATCAGAATCTGACTGGGCCAACTTTCTAGAAGCACATTTCAATACAGTTGCATTGGAAGAGGAGACCTCCATCGGCGATGATCGGTCCGATGACACGTATCTGAACCTAGAAAAAGTCAGCACAACCAATAAAGCAGGAAATTCACCTTACATGAATAAGTCAACTCACCACCAAGTACAAAAGGAGTTCAGAGAACAACCATCACCATCTGATCTAACAGAGTATAAGGAGGAATCCTATTACCCAGAAATAGCGGACAGAATTATATCCCAAATATCCAAAGGTAAAACAGAGGGAGCCCCCGGTCCAAACGGGATACCGCCAATATTGTACAAAAGTGACGCAGCATTTTGGAGCAAAATTCTAGCACCAGTCTTCTGTGAAATTAGAATAACAACTATAATGCTGACCAACCTTTTAAATACAAAACTTAAATGAAAATTAAAGTGGACACCTAACTTAAAGAATCCTTTTCGGACTTATCTTTTTCGTGCACCCCCGTTTCTCATTTTCTATTTGACATTTGATCTGGAGCACAGTAGCGCCACACAGCGGCTGGCGTTTTGGGGTAGTTTGCACGATAACCACTACAATTATCGCAGGAACTGGTGTGAGGTGCGGCAAGAGGGGCCCGCCGCTGTTTTCAGTTCGAACACTATAACAACTATAATTCCACCATCCTGGAAAGGATCAATCATAAGTCCGATCTACAAAAAGGGGGCCAGGAATGACCCTAGAAGCTATCGCCTCATAGCTCTAATCGACACCGAGGCAAAATACTATGCGGGCCTAATTTTGGAGGACTTAACAGCTTGGGCAACAGAAAAAATATCATCACAGTTACCCAAACCGGGTTCCGAAGCGGCCATGGAACTACAACAAATATCATGGCGCTAACCCTTTTGATAGAAGCGGCGAAAACCACCAAAACCTCCTTATTTCTAAGCTTCATCGATTATTCCGCCGCCTTCGACAATGTGGACCGGCACAAGCTTTGGCAGAAATTGGACAAATGGGGAATTCCAGGACCGCTTTTACAGCAGCTGGTAGCGCTCCACACCAACACCTGGGTCAGGATCAAATTAGGTTCCGGGAGGTTTCTTTCAAGAAAAATACAGACCAACAAGGGACTGAAACAAGGCTGCGTCTTGGCCCCAATGTTATTTAACCTCTTTTTAGCAGATCTTCCAAGAGAGCTTATAACAATTACATCTCATGCACCACGGCTGGGCGACACATTATTGTCTAACCTCCTTTACGCCGACGATTTGGTCCTCATCAGCCGATCCCCTGTTGGCCTTCAACATCTTTTAGACAAAACAAACGAATTCTCTAAAGTAAATTCATTAACAATCAACCTAAACAAAACCAAAACAATGACAATAAATTATCATAAAAAAAAGGAAATGTCAATGGCGTTTGGATAGTCAGAAACTAGAGCAGGTACTATCCTACAAATATTTAGGCATCATATTAGACTGCAACGGCTCCTTTAAACAACAATTAGAAGCCATTCGTCGGAAGGGCACAACCTTTTCCATGTCGATAAAGCCACTCCAGAAAGCCCTCCCAGACCGGACCCTTGGCCCTCTCTTGCAGGTAATAAAAGCTCGCTTACAACCAATGCTTACCTATGGCTTTGAATCTATGCAAGGCAAAGACGCAACAACATTGGATAACACCATCAGTCATGCATTTAGGGCAATATTCCACCTTACAAGTTACTCGTCACCAGCTCAAATTCGCCTAGAGTTCGGCTTACAAAAACAAACAGTGGAGAGAAGAGGCGCCTACATAAAAAGCTGGTGGAAAATAAGAAAAGCTGAACAAGGAACTGAGGAAATATGAATTTTGTGATCAGTTATGTCCCCTATCGTAGACCCCAACGGCTCCATGTGCATGCTATAAGTACATGTATGTTCCCTCCAGTTCCAGTTTCGAAGACGCAAATACATGCGCGTCCACCGTCAACATGTCCTCTTTCAGATCCACCATGAATGGGTCAGATATTCCATTCCTAAGTATGAAAGGCCACCGACTTTATGTGGTTCACTTCCCACATTTTACAGATTCAGGCGAGTAGGCCCTGAATTCTGCCATCAAGCCTTTCCTGCTTTCTGCCTCTGAAAGCTCCAGCCCGAGCCCGCATCTGTATCCATGAACTTTGTCCTACTCCCTGCGCGGCTAACGGTGCCTGATCCAGCCTGTTGCCTGCCAAAAACTGTATTTCACCTTCAAGATTATCTACTCCGCTCCTCATCCGATGCATTCCTGTCTAGTAGTTTAGGTAAACATTCCTCCAGCTACCGTGCAAGGGGCCAGGCCTCACTGTCCTCATGCAAGTAATTCATAGCCCCTGTTACCATGGAAGATTCCTGCCCCCTCGCATCTCATGTAGACACTTAGACGCTTGTACACGCACTAACAGTCAGTATAGAAAAGATACCGTCCGAGAGACCTTTCCTTTTGGATAATACAGTTCTTTAAACATAAGATATTAGATATGATTTGGGATTAGGTTGACATGACCCCTCAGACTTCTGTCTACACATGTAGAGCTAAATGTCAAGTCCCCTTCACCCTCTAGTTGCACGTCAATCACACGTCATGCGGCTGCGCGCGCATCTCTGCCAAGTATTTCTGCTGACATTGCAGGATTCTCTTATGGATCCACCCATTTGTCACATCATGTTTAATGACGTATTTTAGTTACACCCATGTTCACGCCTTTTTTCGTTACGTATGTGTATTATATCTGTATTATCAGCTGTTACGCCTCTTGCATCTGTCTTAATGTAATGCTTTCCATATAAATACCATTACTTGTCAATAATGTATGCCCTTCCTTCCTGAACCCTCATGGTGATGGAGTGGGAAGCCTGCAATTCGAATTGTATTTCCTTTGTAGAGGAATAAAGCCTTTTAAGAACCTCTAATACCACGGATTCTGCCTCTTATATTTACTGAGTTATTCTTACTAGACTTTACCGCATAAAAAATAGTACCGGTAATGAAATATTTACCAACGAAATTGGCGCCCGAACAGGGACACTTTCTCATCTCACGCGCCGGAGGTGCGTTGCAGGCCCGGTCTCCTGCCACAGCTGAACGGACAAAAACGCGTACCCGCAGGATTTCCTGTATCTTCCTCCGGCCAAGCGGAGGTGACTGAGGCTGCGATCAACACCCAGACGAGGCGGTGAGAAGTGCGAAGTATCCCGACCAGAGCCTAGCTGAGAGAGCAAGATCCGAGGTATACAGAGGCCCACCAGGTTCCGAAGTTCAGAGTCCAGACGAGTTGAGTCCAGTCCGGTCCAGTTTCAGTTCAGTTCCGAGGCCTTCCGTTCCGAGCTACCCGGTGAGTACCATTGCCGGGGAGGCACTTAAACGTGCACATAGTCTGTGCCGGTCAAGACGGGTTTGGGTACACAAATCCGGTCTGCACTGTTTCAGCAGTGTATCTGTACTGTTTAGCAGTATATCTAGTATGTCTTGCATATAATTCAGTATTCTCTAGTGTTAGTATTATGTCAGTAACTAGTTTCTTATTAGTCATCATTATTCGTTAAATGTCAAATATTAAATGTTTTTATACGTTCTATACATTGTGGTATGAATGACTGTTCATTATTGTGTTTATTTGTATTAAGGTTGTTTAAGATTAAGTAACCAGATCAAAAATGCCGTTCTTTTCGAAATTAAGACAAATCAAAACTAGAAAAGGGGTACTCGAAGAAGCTGTTCCCATCCCACCTAGGGACACTCCAGGGTACTTTATGTATCATAAGCATGGCCTAGATGCCGTGTTATTTCTTGATTTATGGGTGGACTACACCAAGGATTTACCAGAGAGTCAAAGATGGCCCGCAGCGGGGACCTGGGATGCAGACTGCATCATGAGAGTAGAAGAAGAATTATGGAAAAAGAAAGCCAGACAGTCACAGAAAGATGCCATTGAATTATGGCGTAAAGAATCATATAGACGTACAGAAAAGGCGCTCAGACAGGAAGAGAAAGGTAGGGAGAATTCGAATAAAACCCGAGAAAATTTATTAATAGAGGAAGGTACCCGAGTTAAATCGGAACAAGTAGATAGACAAAGAAACACTCTTATGAATGGTATGTATCCTCTTCTGGCCGAAGGATTACCTAAGGCTACCCCGGAAATACCAAAAGACTTGACTCCTCCATTGCTCCCGACAAAAGCACATCCTAAAACAGCAAAGGACGTTTTCCTTTCCTCCTATTTAGATGACGTAGCTCCCGAGTATGCTAATACCATACTACACACACCGCTTGCCGATGGTGTTCAACACCAAGAGCATCCGTCTGTATCTCCGCAGCAACAAACTCCTGCACTAGTTCCAACAGGTCCGTCCGTTTCTACTGTTTTTCCCGCATCTACAATTTCCATCTTACGTCCAACGAATCCTTTCGTGCCTAGCACCTCAGACGGTGCTACAGGAGGTATGACAGACATGTTTGCCACACCACCACGAAATAAACAGACCCTTAGAGATTTAGCACTCCAACGTACACCCCATCTAGTGACATCCGACATGTTTAGAGAACATCTTGTGGATTGTAGATACGATCCAGTGCCAGGTAAACAGGACAGATTGCTAATATCATCACTACGTATAAGACGGGCTACATTGTATTTAATGACGATACCAGGAATGGTTGAGCACCTAGACAATATATATCACTTTGTCCAAACAGGGCGAGGCCCAGAAAGTATTAACGAAGCTATGGAATACCAGAAAGTGGATGTACAAAGACAACTACTACGTTTTTTCATAAACTGCGTGATCAGGAACCAAGACAGGCCTGGGGCAGATCATGATACCATGCAAAAACTTGCCAAATGGGGTCAGAACATATCAGACGAGAAACATGATAAACAGTCATGCATAGTAGTTATGTGCCGAAAGATCCGCAAGGAAGTAGAACGAATACATAAAGAAAGACGAGAAGCAGACAGAATTGAATCAGAGGGAGAGGAGGAGCAAGAATCAGAACAATTAGAAACGATAGCTTACGTAGGTAGAGGAAGACCCCATAATAATACTAGAGGCTTCAATGATCCGATATGTCCGATACGTCCAGAATGTAATAGACATTTTCAAACCCCTATGTTAAATACAAGGTCCCCTGAACACCTATTCCAAGCCGCTGATAAATTACTCCGAGATCGAAGGGGGTACCATATGCTCGATTCCATGGATGAACAAGAATTGGCCAGGTCAGCAGTACAATGGGTTGACAGTCCCAGCAAATACAGTGATGATGCACTAGCACACACGTTTCTGAATCTTGCCCCAGACGAACAGCGTTTAGCTAGTATATACATGATTCAACACCTCCTTATATTATATAAAAGTCAACACTCCGATCCAGGACCCTTACCTGACATATTGACCGAATTACTCACGAATAAATGGAGAGGTTCAGGTACTGATTTGATTAAAGAAATTCTAGAATTTCGAAACCAGTATATAACTTTCGTATGCCCAGAACACGTTCCAGTTCCCACTATGGGAAGAAAAATGTATCACATAGATAGACTGAATCCGTTACGCGAAGTACACCCAATCAGAGGTGAAGGTAATAACTTTACACGCGTGTTTGTATACACGCCTATAACTAATATCGAATTATTAGAAATGAAGAAAGTAGTACCCAGCCATGACAAGGATCCAGCAGGTTTCCACCGTGAGATAAAAGACATGCTACTCATGGGAGAGTATACCTACCCCGACATTATGAAAATACTGAAAGTGTTAATGCCTGCCGGTGTTTACGAGAAACTCAAAGAAAAGGAATGGGAGGTGGGAGACCAAAAGATAGATTGGACAGCATTAGAAAACGAAGAAAGGGCCCGAGCTGCAGGAGCAGGGCTTGGGGAAAAGACTACAGCACTACCAGGATTACTAGTACAGGTACTGCCACGTTTATTAACTACGAAAAAGGAGGACTGGGGTGCAATCTCAGCCTGTAAACAAAAGCAAGATGAAGACACTAGTGATTTCTATTCCCGATTTGAAAAATGTTTTGGTATAAATAGTGGCATAAAAGCAAGTAGCGAGTCATATCCACATCTGTTTGTGACAAAATTAGTTGAAAATTCCCTACCGCAAGTTAAGAATAGAGTATTGAAATTTGAGAGTACCTGGCAGGGTAACACCCCGTCACAGATGTTACAGATGTTACAATATCACCACAATAGAATTAGAGAAGAACAAGAACACGAACAAAGACGTATGAAAGATACAAAAATGAAAATGCTTGTTGCTCAGTCAGTTCCAGCTGATGGTCACCAAAAGGGTGATTCAACAGGTCCAGTTAAAGGGACATGTAACTATTGTAAACAACAAGGTCATTATATACACGATTGTCCAGTTCTGAAACATAATATTGCCACAGGTAGAACCCAAGAAAGACCACGTCCACCTAGACAGGATCAGAATCAACAACAAATTCCTCAGCATGCACAACCTAGGTTAGCTCCGCAACAGGCAGCTCCACAACAGACCGTAGCACCACCACCAGCGCAGCCTATTGCTGCCACACAAGCGACAACGCAACAGATGTACCAGTATGCACAAGCAGATTATCCTGATTATCAGCGATACACATGAAATAGCCTGGAGAGGGAAGTTGGCTTACTCCTTATTGAGGTTCCTGTAGATCAAGAGGGACCTTATGTACATAGTGAACTATTAGGGGAAGACAGAAAGTTTTTACTTGATACAGGGGCAAGCAGAACTATACGACGCAGTGAAGTTCCAGGGGCACCCCTCTCAGGCTCACAAAATATTTCCCTTGGATTCTCAGGGAAGCCTATCATTAATGAAGTAACACAGCCTCTTCCACTTACGGTTGGTCCATTGACACGTACTACAGATTTATTGCTTACTAAATCATGTCCGGAAAACTTGTTAGGTATAAAAACGTTGAAAGCTCTAGGAGCTATAATATGTTGTTCTCCGGAAGGAGTACGATTATTTTTACGTGATTTTAAAGGTCACTACGTGTCCAGAGACATGGATCACCGGCTGCAGAGTTTACCTACGCATTTATGGGCACAAGGCCCCACTGATGTTGGTTGCATGAACATTACACCATATCGAGTCACACTAAAAACAGGAGTAGTACTACCACGAATGCGACAATATAGGTTACCACCAGATGCTGTTGCGGCCTTACTGCAAATCATTGACGAACTCATTGCACAAGGAGTGGTTGTAGAAACCGACTCCAATGTATGCAATTCCCCGATAATTCCGATTCTTAAAAGAACGGATCCAAAAACATCACCAGTACATCGATTAGTTATTGACCTGCGCGAATTAAATAAATGTATTGTACCACAATACCCTGTGGTCCCAGATATCTCTTCATTACTAACTGCTATTGATTCAGAAGCAACGTTCTTCACTGTAATTGATCTCAAGAATGCTTTCTTTAGCGTCCCAATAGATCCGGAAAGTCAATATTTGTTCGGATTCAGTTTGAATGGACGAAGTTTTAAATTCACACGCGCACCTCAAGGATTTACAGAAAGCCCCAGCATCTATAGCCAAGCACTAAAACGAGAACTTGACAGTATCCACATGCCAGTTAACACTGCCTTGCTTCAATATGTCGATGATCTGCTGATCACCGCCCGAAGCGAACCTGAATGTGAAACAGCGTCACTGACGGTTTTAAAATTTCTGGCCGACAAGGGGCACAAGGTGTCCCCTTCTAAGCTGCAATTCTGTGTCCCGCGAGTTGTCTACCTTGGGCACTCGCTGTCCAAGGAGGGAAGACAGCTTACACCCGACCGCATCCAGTTAATTGCTGACATGCCACCACCCAAGACACAAAAGGGGGTGCGGGCTTTTATAGGCCTCACCTCGTACTGTAGGCAGTGGATCCCTCAATATGCATTTCTAGCAAAACCACTCATCCAGTTGACAACACAGGAGGCCGCCACATCGACTGTCCTCCCTTGGACTCAAGAACATACACATGCTTTTGAAAACTTAAAGAAAGCTTTATGCCAAGCACCTGTTTTAGCAACACCATGTTACAATAAACTGTTTACACTATTTGTTACAGAACGCGAAGGTACTGCCTTGTCAGTACTTACTCAGGAACAAGCAGGATCACACAAACCATGTGCTTATTTCTCTAGTACATTAGATCCAGTAGCTCAGGCTCTTCCTGCGTGCCTGAAATCAGTGGCAGCAACAGCTTTAGCAATCAGACAAAGCGATGCCATAGTGTTAGGACATCAATTGACAGTACAAGTACCACACGCAGTAGAGGTTCTCTTGAACCGCACACAAACACAACACTTGACTATAGCGAGACTCACCGGTTACGAATTGACATTGTTTCAGCCACACATAGAAATCAGACGTTGTAATACGTTAAATCCTGCCACACTTTTGCCAGTAAATGGAACAGATCTATTAGCACGATTGTATAGAAGTCATTACTATCACGACAAAACCCAGACAAGACTTGACAGACATCCCTTTATCAGATCCAGACTTGACATTGTATGTAGATGGTTCATGTATGAGAACAAATAAGGGAGAGTTAGTGGCCGCCTACGCAGTCACAACAGACACTGAAGTCATTGAAACAAATTGTATTAACACTTTGTCAGCTCAAGCAGCAGAGCTCATCGCCCTGACACAAGCCTGTATTCAAGCTAAAAATAAGAAAGTCAACATATACACAGATTCACGTTATGCATTCGGAGTCGTCCATGACTTCGGCGTGCTGTGGCGAGAGAGAGGTTATTTAACTTCTCACGGTGCCCACATCCAACACGGACCCCTCATTCAAGCCCTATTAGATGCGATTCATTTACCTACTGCAATATCGATTATGAAATGCAAAGCTCATACAAAAGTTACCGATATCATTTCTCAGGGTAATGACCTAGCTGACAGAACAGCTAAACAGACTGCTCAGAACCAGACTCATACAACTGACGCGACAAAGACAATAGTTCCGACACCAACACATTGCATGACAGTTAAGGATCCCGCCCTTGATATAATTGACATACAGACACATGCTACACCAGAAGAAATAAAGAAATGGACTGAATTAGGAGGGATCCAAACGGATCAAGGATGGATGACGAAGGAAAAATCTATATGGTTTCTTCCCGATTCCATGGTTCAAGTCATCATTAACACAATACACAGTCCAGCGCATCTAGGAGAAAAAGCTATGCTAGACAGTATTCAACACATTTGGTTCAACAAACACTTGCGAGCAGCAGCCAAACAGAAAGTACGTACCTGTATGATATGTTGTCAGTTTAATCCAGGTAAAAGCATCCCCGTAGAGCAGGGTGGATTTCAACCTCCCGATCATGCTTTTGAAGTCCTCCAGATGGATTATATCCAGATGGAACGATGTCGAGGATTCAAATATGTTCTCGTAGTTGTCTGTGCTCTTTCCCGTTGGACAGAAGCCTACCCGGTTTCAGATTACACTGCCCCGACTACTGCCAAACAGTTAGTTCGAGAATTCTTCCCACGGTATGGTTTGCCACGTGTTGTCTACTCAGATAACGGCCAGCCATTCTCATCCGAACTAATGAAACACGTTTCACTCTTGTTAGGCTACCAATGGAAATTCCACTGTGTCCGACATCCCGAGGCAGCAGGTCTCGTGGAACGTCATAATCAAACTCTGAAAATTAGATTGTCCAAAATATGTAGAGAAAAAGGTGTCGATTGGATAGTAGCCTTACCAGTTGCACTCTTATATGAGAATGGTAGCACATTCTCGAACAGGGCTATCCCCGTACGAGGTGATCTTTGGTAGACCACCAAATATGTGGGGGACGCCTATACCTCGCAAAATCACTGATGTTGACTGTAATATGCTGACAGATTACCTGGCTTCCTTGATGTCTGCACTACAATCTTGTCGTTCACAGGTAGCTGCAGCTTTTCCCGATAACACTGAGGTAAAGCCCCATGACGTGGTTCCAGGTGATATGGTCCTAGTGCGGAATTTCGACCGGAAGACCCAACTGGAGCCTAGGTGGAAATCGCCAAAGCTTGTTCTACTGGCAACAAGGACAGCCGTGAAGATCGAGGGACGTAAAGGGTGGTTGCACTCGAGTCATATCAAGAAATTTTATGGACTACCGTCCAGTGTGGATACTGAGCCCTGCATTTCCTCACAGACAGACTCAAAGCTCCCCTTGGTTGAACCCTCGAAAACAGAACTTTATAAACTGAAATTACGGTCTAGCAAGTCAGACAATTTGATTGTTTAAGTCCTCTCCAAGGTGAATCGGTTGAATTTGTCTCTGACATGTATCCTCTAGACCGAAATAGAGAGAGAAATAGACAGAAAAAGCTGAAAAAACATGCGTACTGTAAATCACTTCGTAGTCACTGCACAGTAACATTATTAATTTTGTTTTCTCTAAGTCTTCTGATCATCATTTTTAGTATATTGCTGCATATGTATTACCCTATTTCTAAACGTGCTTATAATGTTACTGCTGAACATTCTTTTAGTGAATTACCTCCGCATGAGTTGTCCTATAGATTTGCGCTGCGCAACAACACATTCATTAGTATGTTACATCATTCCCATCAGACCAGCAATGCTACTAATTGTTGGATATGTGGCCGACTCCCTCCCTATCAGAACTATAAGGGAGGTTTGCCCCTCTTTCCGTATCCGTTCACACACAATGGCTCCTGTGGAGCATGGTTTAGTTTGATTAATTCCCTAGATTCAAATTCCGCAGTTTATCAAGACAACTGGGTATGGGGAAACCTGAACTTGGTTTTGCTTAAAGTCTGCTACCCTAACAAGGAGGGACTTCCCAAAAGAACAGGAACTGATCTAGAAAATGAAGTATATGGATTAGGTAATTTTACACTTAACCTCCTGATTCTGAATGTCGAATCCGAAGCTACACCAATTTTGCCCGCTATGTCAGTATTCCCAGTTAAAGGGGAATTATGTGTAAGAAAGAATGGTTCCATACACGTGGGCCATAGTAAATGCACCACTGTAATAAAATTCAGTGATCAAGGCAAATCTACATTTAGAGCTTCCCGTCATTCCTACTTCATATGTGGCCAGACCGCATATATATGTCTACCTCTAGATTGGGATGGTACCTGTTACATAGCATTCCTTCTGCCACCTGTTTTCCTAGCTCCTCCTGATTATCACAGAAATACCCATTTAGTACACAATAGACAGCAGAGAGATCTCCCGATTGTCGATTACACTGAAACGGCATGGGAGCAATACACAGATTTCAATAAAGGTTTCTTTCCTTATATAGGAACAGTCACTAATAGTAAACTGATACGTAGATTAACTAGAACCCTTGAAGCAGTAGTAAACGAGACTACTTCCGCCTTAGGCAATTTAACAGAAGAGCAGTCTGCTATGCGGATTGTTGTGCTTCAAAATAGTCTTGTCCTTGACGTCATCCTGGCCGATAGGGGCGGAGCTTGTAGGGTCATCGGATCAAGTTGCTGCATTTTCATACCAGAAAATTCACCGTCAGTATATAAAGCTATAACCCGCCTTCATAAGATTATAAGCCAGATACACCAGAGTCCAGGCACCTGGACTTGGTCCGGTTGGTTCTGGAGCGTGTTGTCCACCTGGGGATGGAGGATCCTATCCTTCCTAGGTATTGGCTTTCTCCTACTATTCAGTTGCTGCTTATGTCTACAATGTGGGCCAGCGATTTGTGGCCTGTGTGCCACATCGTGTATCCCACCTCCAAGTTTTCGTTCAAAATCTCGGAAGAAGAAGGAAGAACAAATGATGCTATATGAACAGATCGATGGATTGATGAAGATCGATATCTCCTGAGGGTCCGTAGGGGACAAGGAGGGAATGAGGAAATATGAATTTTGTGATCAGTTATGTCCCCTATCGTAGACCCCAACGGCTCCATGTGCATGCTATAAGTACATGTATGTTCCCTCCAGTTCCAGTTTCGAAGACGCAAATACATGCGCGTCCACCGTCAACATGTCCTCTTTCAGATCCACCATGAATGGGTCAGATATTCCATTCCTAAGTATGAAAGGCCACCGACTTTATGTGGTTCACTTCCCACATTTTACAGATTCAGGCGAGTAGGCCCTGAATTCTGCCATCAAGCCTTTCCTGCTTTCTGCCTCTGAAAGCTCCAGCCCGAGCCCGCATCTGTATCCATGAACTTTGTCCTACTCCCTGCGCGGCTAACGGTGCCTGATTCAGCCTGTTGCCTGCCAAAAACTGTATTTCACCTTCAAGATTATCTACTCCGCTCCTCATCCGATGCATTCCTGTCTAGTAGTTTAGGTAAACATTCCTCCAGCTACCGTGCAAGGGGCCAGGCCTCACTGTCCTCATGCAAGTAATTCATAGCCCCTGTTACCATGGAAGATTCCTGCCCCCTCGCATCTCATGTAGACACTTAGACGCTTGTACACGCACTAACAGTCAGTATAGAAAAGATTCCGTCCGAGAGACCTTTCCTTTTGGATAATACAGTTCTTTAAACATAAGATATTAGATATGATTTGGGATTAGGTTGACATGACCCCTCAGACTTCTGTCTCCACATGTAGAGCTAAATGTCAAGTCCCCTTCACCCTCTAGTTGCACGTCAATCACACGTCATGCGGCTGCGCGCGCATCTCTGCCAAGTATTTCTGCTGACATTGCAGGATTCTCTTCTGGATCCACCCACTTGTGACATCATGTTTAATGACGTATTTTAGTTACACCCATGTTCACGCCTTTTTTCGTTACGTATGTGTATTATATCTGTATTATCAGCTGTTACGCCTCTTGCATCTGTCTTAATGTAATGCTTTCCATATAAATACCATTACTTGTCAATAATGTATGCCCTTCCTTCCTGAACCCTCATGGTGATGGAGTGGGAAGCCTGCAATTCGAATTGTATTTCCTTTGTAGAGGAATAAAGCCTTTTAAGAACCTCTAATACCACGGATTCTGCCTCTTATATTTACTGAGTTATTCTTACTAGACTTTACCGCATAAAAAATAGTACCGGTAATGAAATATTTACCACAGAACACTAAACGCACATCTCTGGATTGAACTGATAAAACGAGACAAATCCCCAGCAAGGACCTATTTAATGGAATCATTGGACATCCTGGGCCTAACAGAACTGTGGGAACCTCCAATAGATGCAGGAACCTTCAAAAGAGTGGTAACAAAAGTTACCAAGGCGATCTCATTGAAAGAGGACAAGGCAACTTTAGCCAAGAGAGAGCATGGTTGGGGAGTTTTGAAAGACTACACAACTCTCAAACCACAACAGTACCTAACAACGGGTCTCACACATAAAACAAAAAACAAGTTCCTTAACCTCCGCCTAGGAAACATACCCATAATGCCACATTTAGCACCCTGGAAGAGGGATCAAACAAAACATCTTTGCAGACTATGCCTCTCCGGCAAGGAGGATCTAATACACATCATCTGCATTTGTAAAAACCTTTTGGATATAAGGCGTTCCCTGCTCCGGACTCTTTGGCATCAGAGGAGGATAACCAGCTGCAGACAGGCCGTGTTGCTGTGTTTTAACCCCACGGAAACTCAATTAAATTGCAGAACAACAAAATATTTTGAAATAGTTGCGGCCAGACTCAAAGAAAAAACGGGACACTAATAGATTCCAACTAAGACTTTTAAAAATCTTTTAAAGACCTCAAATAAGCTGACATTTTCCTTTTAATTGTTTGTTTTAAATCTAAATTTTTAGCAATGAAATCATGTTATTAAATGTTGTGAGTTTTTATTAACTGTGCAATAAACTAAATCTAAATCAGGCTATAAAATATTTTAAAGCCACAGAACAGTTAACAACTGGAGTAATTGATACATTTGCTGAGCATGACAACAGGAAACTACAGTGGAATGTAATAAATGCAAAAGAATATTTTAGAATAAGTTCATGACAAAGAGGTCAGAAGTGAAAGGGGGTGGGTATACAGGATTGAGGAAGGCATGGATGGAATGGGAAAAGAAAGATAGTAAGATTTTTAAAAATAAAATCAGTGTAGCAGGGAGTAAGAGAATTATCAAAAAAGCAGTAAAGCAGGAATTGGAATAAGGGATTTAAAAAAAAAAAACAGTAGTAATGAAGGTGAGTAAGTGGCTCTTAAAAATTGAGTTAAGTGGGAGTAGGAGTAAAGGGTTTGTAAAAAGATGTGAGTGAAGTGGGAGGAGAAGTAAGGGGTTGGTTTAAAAAAAAAAAAGACTACAAAAATAGAGAGGTAAGGGGCTTGTAAACCTAATGGGAGTACATTTGGTGGGAGTAGTGGGTTTATTAAAAAAAAGGAATGAACTGGAAGTGCGAGATAGGGTTTAGGTGATGATAAAAAGACTAGAGTAAAGTTTGTAAGACTGGGGGTTTGCACCAAAGAAAAAGGAAGTAAAGTGGGAGGAGGAGTATCACAAAGGCATGGAATGCAGGAAATAGGATTTAAAAAAGGTTTTAAAAAAAGGAACGGGTTGGGATGTGAATACCCCTTAAAAGAGTAAACAAACGCCCTGAATTAAGGAATTTTGGAGAGGAAAGCCTTTCGCCGGGCTAATTTTCTCAACCTGTTAAAACCCATTTTTTTTTTCATTGCCAACATTGGCTGGTCTAAAATATTTCATTAGAACCACTTGATTTTTCGTCTGAAGCATAAACAATTAGAGACAATGACATATCGGACTGTGCAGCGATGTGCTGACATATGGAAATATTGTAGGCTAGCCCTCCTTCAGTATTGCATTGAACTTTGTTACTGAGACAAAATGCCTCTCCCTGAACGTAGAGTGCAGCAAGCCAAGAGGGCTCTGCAGGCTTCTCCAGCTCCTGGGCTACTAGTCGCTCTCCACCTACTTGCAGGTAGATCTCCTTTGTGAAGCCCAGCCTCTAAATTAGAAGCTTATGATTGGTTAGAATGATATATCTACACCTACATTGAGAATGTGCATTAGAGACGGAAATTTATTTTCAGAAATCATGACCTGATGTTTGGAGAATAATGACTGAATTTCAAAAATGTGTTTAAAGCCGACATTTGAGTGGCAAATATGTGGTGTTGGGGAGACCTGTTAGTATCAGTCAGTAGCTTTGCAGCGATGGCTGTTCTGTATTACCAATGTAGAGGCATCTGAATTCGACAATCTTTTTTCCATTTCTGCTGGCCACGCGGCCTGATCATGATGCACTGAAGTGATCACTGCTAGTACTCTTGCATAAGGAGGCCACGTGTGTAATCTTGCCTGATGCGCTCACTAGTAAAATACCAATAATAGTAGCTCGGGAGGATTTTCACTGAACAGAACTACCTCGTATTACAGGAGGGGTAGGAGACCCCTGGTTCCAGCCTCTCTCTGGCTGCATCACTGACTAAGCCATGCAGCTTTTGCTAAAGGAACTTGGGGGCCCAAAAGAAATCTGAGCCAAGCTTCGAAGGCATTGCTTTTGTCCCTTCATATAAATGACAAAAATATTAGATGTGTGACAGCCGAGCGCACAACAGCTAAAGGGTACATTTCTGTTCTGTGTGTCCCGAGCCGAACAGAGTTGCAATTTTCATGTGTCTGACTGAAGCCTGTGCAAAGTCACCACCCCCTTCGTTTTCTAATCAATGTCATTGTTGCTGTGCCCTGGCTAATCCTCTCTGCTGGTTGTTACATCAGAGGAAGGTAGTGATGTCTACCTTCAATTAAAAAAAAAAACACATTTTACATAAATTGAGCCACATTGAATTTACGTCATGCTTTTATTTTTGGGACATGGTGTATTTATTTAGGTCAAGAAATAATTGCACAGCAGCGTCCGTTGCTGTAAAAGGGATAGAAAATGAGATATCTATCTAGTAACAGAACAGCACAGTGCGAACCCCGGAAAGGCGTGTTCAGATCACAGCTACTGCACTTGACCAAATCACGTGATCCTAGACAGATCGCTTTCTTTTACTGTGCCTTATTTTAGACGAACATCAAATCTGAGACCACCGTCAAGAACTTCGATTAAGGATGCCTTCTTTATAAACCCTCATTTAGACATGGTTTAATAGGCAATAATGGTGCTCCACCTTCAATAATATTGTCCATATATAGGGCGCACATGAAACCTGACATTCCACGGGTCACTCATTTACATTTTGATTGGCAGGGGTCAACCTTTTAATTGAAAAGATCCAGGCACCTGAACGACGGCAAAGAGATGCCCTCCCCACCTTGCACTGAACAAGCCCTAAGATAGGTTGTGGACTAGTTACCCTAGATATTGTTTCATCACACAGGTATACGCCACACACACACACTACGTTTTCATGCAAATGTGTGTAATATAAAATATACATTTTTATATATAAAAACAGTCATGTCTTACATTTTTGGTCTGTGACTGCGAAGTAGTAGTGAATGTTCGAGGCGTTGCATGAGCCTACGTTAAGAAAATTATGTATGCATTTAACATGATTAAACTATACCTCATGCAATAAACTCGAGAATAGGAAATGCAAAGATTTTAAGAAGCGACGCACTCTAATCTTATGATTATATATGGAGTTTATGAAACGGATGTCTGGTATATGTGGCATATCATTGAACACATGCATTCGTGTTCCAGAAGAGAGTGCAGAATGAGTGTTCTCAAAGATCTGTGACCAGGTTTCCTTTTCACTAATGTTGTGCGTGTTCTCAGAGTGTAGTCTCTTCGTTGTGTGTTATACAAAACAGCCAAATTAGGTATTCTCACACAGAAACGGGCCTGCTTTTAATACACCGCTAAACTCCTCATTAAGAGTGAAGGGCTAAAATCCAACCCGCTGTAAACACCCGTGTGCACAGACTGGGATTACGAGTGGTTTGATAATTATGACACTCACAGATTCCCCTGATAAATTGACACGTCAAACCTAACGAAGATTGTCTGGAAAAAGGACCCAAGGAAAAGGTAAAACACGGAATTCTGAGAGCTAAAAATCTTTTCTGGATGCTGTGCACCATTTTACTCTAAAAACTCAGAACAGAAGGTATTGAGCAAACGTGCCCAGTACCTCACCCTGGAGTAATGGTAGTTATCATGTGATAAACACTCCACCCTATTCTGACAAACTCCTGAGGGCCCTAGTGTCTAAGTGGGAAGCAGAGCGCGAGCCTGGGTATGGTGCACCTTGTTTTACTCCCCACTTGTGACAGCATCCAGACATGGCATTCACAGGAGCAGAGCCTCTGCACTTTACTAATAGTTTCTAATATTTGAGACTACATGTCATATTTTCTACTTCCAGATCCTGTTAGTCCAATGGTAACCTATCACTAAGTAGCTGTCGTTACAAATAAAACTTGATTTTTGAAGCCAAATAAACTAGAAAAACTAACAATACCCAACTCAGTTTATAAGTAATATTTCGTAACCCGATTTATCTTATATATTCAAGAAACAGGTCAGAGGATTTAAACCCCACTATATATAAATGAGATAGAATTTTAATCTGTTTTGTTTCTTCTTTTCCATTATTACCGGTATAGTTTTGGTACATTAGTCCTACAGTCACCATGGCATCTCTCAAAATTCACTCAATACTTGGGAAGAGCATTGCACCTTCATGAAAACAGAGGGTAATGAAAGATCTGGTCTAATCTTAATTTAACAGTCTTCTTTTACATAATTCTTTCTCCTCTGAATGGTATTTTTGAAGCTCAAGACTTACTCATGCAAAGCAAGCTCTATTCCTTCACTTATGTTTGTCAGTATAGAGACTGTGGACGATCTACAAAAGCATACCAGGTAATTGGTTTTCATCCATTATGCCACTCTAGAAAAATTGTTGAAAATCTATGGAATGGAGTGCAACTCCTAGCGATTATCAGTGGGCAAGATTAATTCAAGCATTTTATCCATCACCTTTTTCGTTGCAGTGGATGCCTTAGGTGTGACTGTAATGCCCAGACATGGATCCTGTGCTCACTGTGCCACAAGACTCAACCTGAAACTCACTAATGAGGCCGAATAACACAAATAGTATGGGGTTACTAGTGTTGCCATCTGGAGGTGGCCTGGCCTGGCAGTCCGGCTGGACTGTTACTATTGAAGCAAGATCATAATAGATTTGCTTGTAGAAGGTCCTCATCTAGAGAGGAATACTGTGATCGATTGCTGGTGGCGGAGATTAATTCAAGCACTCCATCCATCACCTTGTTGTTTGTTGGGGTGCACTGTCCTAGACATGCTGGGTGCAGTGTTGAGATTGTAAAGTACCCAGTAGCAGGTACATTAAGGACTGAGTTTTGAGGAGGGATATGGAGAGTTTGAGGTCATTTCACCATCCATGCATGCATGCACGCATGCACTGACACCACCAGAATCACATGGCCACAATACAGGAACTAAGACGACAAAGAGACAAAGGCGGAGAACTTGGCAGCCCAGGCAACTGGGGCTACAAACCTGAAATACTATAAACTCAGTGTTGTAAAGTCATCCTGTGCCCTGGGGACCCCCCCAACTTTTTGCTGACTGATACTGGTGGTAACTGCCTCTGACTGACCCTGGGTTGGCATGACCTACCCAATAAGCCCCTAGTATACAATAGGGCAGGGGGACTGAAACTACCTAGAAGTCCCTAGTACCCTGGGGCATGACAGTTTAGAGGCCAGCAGCTCTTTTTGCACTTGCATGTGTGCACTGCTGAAGCCGGAGGTCAGTTTAAAAGCAGCCCTGGGTGCCAGGACTGCTTTTAAAAAGTAAATTGTGCCCAAACTCTACTTTGGGGCAATTAAAAATGGATAACCTACAATGTTTTGTCATATTAGGAACCCCCAAGGTCTCCCCTAGGTGTCCCAGGGGTGGGGGGCAGATATTTATAAGGTACACCCTTATAAAATGAGTTTTATATGTCCTGGGTTAAGTGACATTTCACTTCCCACATTGTGGTACAGTGCTGCTCAAATTCGACTTTGATGCTAGGAGCACTGTGCAGGAAGGATCTGCAATATTTCTACAGATTCAGAACCCCTAAAGTCTCCCCTAGTTGTCCCATGTGGTGGAGGTCCTGTGGATACAAGCAAAGTACTTATAAAATATGTTTTTGTAAGTCCTGGTGCTGGAAAAATGGCCCAAGTAATTTTCCCCATTGCAAATCCCCTGCTACATAGGTGAACATGGTAGGAAGTTATTGATTAATAACGCTTGATAGGAGAGGGCTAAATCCCCTGCTACATAGGTGAACATGGAAGGAAGTTATTGATTAATAACGCTTGATAGGAGAGGGCTAGAAGTGCCTTTCAAAGACTTCCCAGAATGGTATTAATAAAACCAACAATATCATATTGTTGAATTTCTCCTAAAGTGTACATACAAGAAGTTATAAGACTTTCTAGTTTGTAGGTCCATAGTCAGCCTTCCAGTGGTCAGCCCAGATTGGTCAGAGTTAAGTGGATAGGCCAGGCTGCCTTGAGGAGATGAGTCCCTGGGGTCAACCAGCTCTGCTGGCAGGGCAGTGTGCTGTTCCATAGGAACGCCAGGCAGGGGGAGGAGTCATAAACCATGTTCTTCAAAGAGGAGAGTAGAGAACAGTGCCATTTACAACTCTGAACTTCCCACCTTAGGTAGATGGTAGGATTAAGGAAAGTATGAGCAGATGCGGGGGGGGGGGGGAGGGAGTCTAAGTAAATTAGCCATCCTAGGGGTGTGTTTAGCCAGGTCTTAGCTCCTTGATAGAAAAACAGCCATTATGGATTTGGAAGATTTGATGCACTCGGGACAAAATGCCACACTACAGGATGTGGTCATATCTTTGAGGAGTTACCCTGCTCCCATTGGTCAGGGGTGACCTCCTGCCTGACCCAGAAAACTTGAAATAAGTATCTGAGGGGTAGAGCCCTCCAGATCTGCTGCTTGAAATTTACTGAAGCAAGAAGTGCCCTGTTAAGAAGTTTTGCTGTGCAATGATTTCTAAGGCCTGACCTCTGAAAACTGCACCATCTGAAACTACAGCCCTGTGGATTGTTTGCTGAAAAAGAACTAAAGAGTGGACTCCCTGAAAGCTACAGGTTAAAAGAGCTCATCTGGAACATCACCAACCAAATCTACACCTTGGAGAACTAGTAGTGGAATTGTAAGGATTTTGTACCAGTGGATTGTGGTAACTGAAGTCTTCAACTTTCAAGGACCATCTTGGAGCTTCCAGACCCTTGGAATGAGTTTGAGACACTTTAGGACCCATTGAGGAACTTCAGGAAGAAGTTGAAGAAGATTGGAGTACTTTGGAGCAACTTTGAAAAAAAGCTCCTTAGAGCGACAGACTCACCCCGGCCAGCCAGGCTGCCTGCCTTCAACCGTGAGCCGGCCAAGCCATCCAGGTTCATCCTGCTAAAAGCTCCATCGGTCCAACTTCCAGAGTTCAACCGGGACTATAAGAAATCTGAAGCCGGTGAACCCTCACCGGTTCCGGCTACATGAGGAGCATTGAGAGACCCCGCGAGAAAAAGCTCCAGAAAAGTTTCCAAGTCCGCTCGTAGAAAAGGTGACTGGGTGCAACCGCGAACGCCAAGCCGCCTGCCTTCCATCGCGTTTCGGCCTGGATTCCTGGGTTGCCCCGCTGAAGCATTAAAGGAAACCTTTCTAAGTTTGCCCCAGGGAAGTTGACCAGGAGATTGTTGAAAGGCAATCCGGCAAACCGTTACCGAATCCGGACTGGCTGGGAGCTTAGAGATACCTCGGGAAGAAAAGCTCCAGAAATGTTCCTAAGTCTGAACGTAGAAACTGAGACCGGGACCTGCCACGAGCTGTAGCCGCCCAGGGCTCCATCAAGGTCGGCCTGAAACTTTGACCCGGTCTATCGCGAGCAGGTATCACAATATGGTGCTATAATCTTCTAAGTGCTATACTTTGTTAAATCTTTGAAAATTCAAATCTCCGGTTCCCTACATTGTATTTTTGTAGTTTGTGTCATTTTAAAGATATTATTTCCTATTTCTATGAATTGGTGTTGGATTATTATTGTGTTGTGTCTTAATTATTTACTGAATTGGTGTTTTTAAATGCTTTACATAGCTGTCTTTGAAGTTAAGCCTGCCTGCTCGCAGCCAAGTTACCAAGGGTTGAGTATGGGAATAATTTTCTAAGACCTATGCTGAGTCCAGTCATGAGTTAGTGGTTTTATTGCCAGTGGCAAACCTACATTTGCCCCTACCAATAACCCACTTCTCAATATTTGGTGCTCAGTGGTGTGGATGAGAACTTGCGTTTAAAAGTACACCTTTCAGTATAAAAGTACACCTTTCAGTAAAGTGAATTAAGATTATAAAAATCCTCTAAATTGTCTTGGAACAAAACTTGAGTTTTTAATCCATTGTTTGATTTTTCCAAATTGTCCTAAGTCTGTTGTGCCTAGTTTTCGTGACCCAAAACTAGGGAACCATGGAGCTGGACCTGGCAAAACTGTCCCAGTTCAGGATTGCTGATCTGAGGGCACAGTGTAGGTCCCTTGCAGAGAGACAGCTTGAGGATCAATTAGCTTTGATTGCCTTGAAGGAGGAAACCTTGGAATTGGCTAAGAGGAGATTGGATTTGGAGGAGTTGAGAAGAAATGGTGGGAGTGAAAATGAAGATTTTGAAATGTCCAGGGGTGGTGCATTTGATCCTAAGCTTCCCAAGGGTATAATGTCCAAGTACACAGAGGGGGATGACATTGACAGGTGGCTAGCAGCTTTTGAGAGGGCCCTTAAAATGAGTAGGGTCCCCTCTAGGTATTGGGGTGCACTCCTGTGGGAGTGGATTCCAGTAGCTGGGAGGGATAGGCTCCAGACCCTGACGGGAGAGGATGCAGAATCATACCAGCAGATGAAGGCATGCTTAGTCAAGAGATTTGTTCTGACTCCAGAGCAGTACAGGGTGAAGTTTAGACGCACCCAGAAATTGAGATCAAAGTCTTGAGTAGACTTTGTGGACATTTCAGTGAAGGCACTGGAAGGCTGGATAGTTGGTAACAAAGATGACACATATGAGGGATTGTATGGTTTGTTTTTGAAAGAACATTTTGACTCATTGTGCAGAAGAGAAGTTATGCTAGTATCTAGTGGACTCTAAGCTGACAGACACCAGAGCTGGGGGAAGCAGCTAATGAGGGGGTGAGAACCCAGGTTTCTATTCAGCACCAGGGCGGTGACCAGAAAAATAAGGAGGTCAGGTTCATCCCCAGGGGAAAACCCAGGGAAAGGAAGGTCAAAACCAGAAGGAGTCCTCCAAAGACCCATAAAAACCTGCACGAGGAGAGGAGGGGGGGGGGGGGGGGGCTGAGCCAACCCAAGTTCAAAGGGAAGGGGAATCAGGGAAGGCCTGGTAGGTTCTTTGACCCCTCAAAGGAGGGTAAGTGCTTTGGCTGTAACCAGCCAGGGCACAAGCAGGGAGATGCGGTCTGCGCTAAGAAGCTCCTCCCTAAGGGGCCATCCACAGTGATTGCCAGTGTCAGTGTAGGGGTAGAGAGTGGTGCCCCAGAGAAAGGTAGTCCCTGGGTGGGGTGAATATTGCAACCCTTGCTGCCTTACCTCCAAACATGGACAAGTACAGGCAGAGGCCTAAAGTGAATGCAACTGAGGTTGCGGCTACCAGAGACACTGGGGCTAGTGTAACTATGGTCCTGGATGAACTGGTGCCTCCAGAAAGATTGCTACCTGGTGAGTTTCACCAGGTGACTTATGCAGACAGCACTACCAAACTCCATCCTATGGCTGTGGTGGATTTGGAATGGGGAAGTGTGACAGGCCCTAAGAATGGAGCTGTGTCAAAGGTGCTCCCAGTCCAATGTTTACTGGGCAATGATCTTGAAGCCTCTGTGTGGTAAGAGGTGGAGATGAGACTCCATATGAAAATATTGAAGCTCCCTGAGTGGGTATGTGCTGTGACTAGGTCACAGACTAGTCTGAAGGGAGGGGCTGGACACTTGGACCAAGCATCCAAGGACAAGGGTACTGGGCCTGGTGAGCCAGCCCAGGGAACTCCAAAGGTGCAGGAAGATTCTAACCCTGATGGGGAGGATCTGGCCTCCGAGGGAGGCACTCCATCTCTGCCAGATGTCAGATTTGGCAGAACTGGCAGACAGGTGGACCCACCAGAGAGGAGTTCAGTCAGGGACAGCGTGATTGTCCCACCCTTGAGAGCTTGAGGTGGATTGCTTCTAAACAAGAGGAGGGGGATGACCGTGGGTTTCACAAACTATTGGGAAGATGGACTGCTTTATACTGAGGCCAGAAACTTCAAGGAGGGGGGCCACCAGGAGGTTGGTGGTGCCCCAGAAGTACAGAGTTCATCCTGACTTTGGGTCACGATATCCCCTTGGAAGGTCATTTGGGACAGACATGGAACCGGTTGGTGAACCATTTCTACTGGCCACATATGTCGGTGAAGGAGTTTTGCAGCTCCTGGGTCACCTGTCAGGCCAGTGGCAAGGCAGGGGGCAAGACAAAGGCTCCCCTACTCCACTGCCAGTGGTTGGGGTTCCTTTTGAAAGGGTGGAGATGGATATTGTTGGTCTCCTGGACCCACCTACTGTATCAGGGAATAGATATATCTTAGTGGTGGTGGACCATGCCACTAGGTACACTGAAGCGATCCCTCTTAGAACCATTGATGCTCCTGCAGTGGCTAGAGCACTGCATGATGTGTTCACCAGAGTGGGTTTTGCAAAAGAGGTGTTGTCAGATAGGGGCACAAACTTCCTGTTCAGCTATCGGACTGCTATGTGGGATGAGTGTGGTGTTAACTACAAGTTCACCACCCCCTATCCCCCACAAGCAAATGGTCTGGTTGAGAGATTCAACAAAACACTGAAGGGCATGATAAATGGGTTGTCAGAGAAACTCAGGAGGAGAGGGGATGTTCTCGCCCCATGCTTAATGGTTGCCTACAGGGAGGTGCCACAGAAAGGGGTGTGTTTCAGTCCCTTTGAGTTGTTGTTTGGACACCCTGTGAGGGGTGCATTGAGCCTGCTAAGAGTCTTTAGAGAAGCCTCTTAAAGAAGCAAAGGACAATATGCTTAACTATGTGCTAGGCCGGAGATCAAGAATGGCAGAGTACATGTACAAGGCAAACCGGAAACTGGAGGCCAGCCAGCAGCTCCTGAAGCACGGGTATGATCAAAAGGCTACTATGTCAGAGTATACTCCAGGACAATTGGTGTGGGTGTTGGGAGCATGTAGCTCCCAGGGCCCTCCATGACAAGTGGAGTGGGCCCTATCCAATATTTGGTAAAGAAGGGTGAGGTTACCCAATTGGGTGACGTTGGCACCCCCCGGAACCCTCATAGGGTCCTGCATGTGAATAGATTGAAACCCCACCATGACAGGGCAGATATGACCATGTTACTGGTCACTGATGAGGGTGTGGAGGAGGAAACTTAGCCTGTGCCCGACCTCCTCTCCACTAATGTGCAAGATGGGTCAGTGGAGGGAGTGGAACTCTCTCCCAAGTTGACAGACCAGCAGCACAGAGACTGTAAGCAAGTGCTGGATCAGTTTGCTGGCCTGTTCTTTGACTCCAGGCATCACGGAGTGGTGTGTGCACCACATGGACACTGGTGACAGCCTACCTGTCAAAAATAAACTGTACAGGTTGTCAGACCATGTCAGAGCCAGGATTAAAGCGGAGGTTGCCAAGATGCTGGAATTCAGGGTAATTGAACCGTGTGAGAGTCCATGGGCCAGTCCAGTGGTACTGGTACCCAAACCCAATTCTCAGGGGAGACCCAAGGAGTTAAGTTCTGTGTGGACTACAGAGGAGTGAATGCTCACCCTAGAGCTGATGAGCTCATTGATAGGTTAGAGGCTGCTAAGTACCTGAGTACTTTTGATTTGACTTCAGGTTACTGGCAGATTGCCCTCACTTATGGTGCAAAGGAGGGGTCACAATGCTCCACACCAGAGGGACCTCATCAGTTCAAGGTAATGGCCTTTGGATTAAAGAAAGCACCTGCCACCTTCCAAAGGTTGGTGAACAGGGTCTTTTCTGGGTTGGAACAATTCAGTGCAGCTTACCTGGATGATATAGCTGTATACTGTTCTACCTGGGGGGGGGGGGGGGGATCACTTAAGCCACCCAAGGGAAGTGCTTCAGGCCATGCAGCAGACAGGCCTGACTATAAGGCAAGCAAGTGCCAAATAGGGCAGAGTTCTGTGGTGTACCTGGGCCACCTGGTAGGTGGGGGCCATGTACAGCTTCTCCAAGTGAAAATCCAAACTAATTTGGATTGCACAGCTCCTGTTACCCAGACTCAGGTCAGGGCATTCCTGGGACTGACAGAGGACTATAGGTTTCTTCAAAATTATGGGACCATTGTGGGGCCCCTAACAGAACTCACTTCTAAAAAGAGGCCCAAGAAGGTGATTTGGACCCCAGAGTGTCTGAAGGCTTTTGACACTCTGAAAGCTGCCATGTGTTCAGCACCAGTGCTACTGGCCCCTGACTACACAAAATAATTTGTGGTTCAGACAGATGCTTTGGAGCAAGGGATTGGGGCAGTGTTGTCACAGCTAAATGAAGGGGGCCTTGATCAGCCATTTGCCTTTATTAGTAGAAGACGTCTTCCTAGAGAGCAGAGGTGGAGTGCCATTGAGAGAAAGGCATTTGCTGTGGTTTGGTCCCTGAAAAAGTTAAGACCATATTTATTTGGGACTCACTTTCGTGTTCAAACAGACCACAGGCCTCTCAGATGGCTAATGCAGATGAGGGGAGAATCCCAAGCTGTTAAGGTGATCCATTTCACTACAGGGGGATAGACTTTACAGTGGAACAGTCCAGGGGTTGCCCATGCGGATGGACTTTCCAGGATTTTCCACTTAGCTGATGAGGACTACCAGGGTGTAGGTTAGTAACACATCACCTTTCCTTTCGGGGGTTACGTTGCAAAGTCATCCTGTGCCCTGGGCACCCCTCAACGTTTTGCTGACATACTGAAACTGGTGGGAATGGACTCTGACCCTGGGTTGGCATGGCCTACCCTATAAGGCCGTAGTATACAATAGGGCAGGGGGATTGAAACTACCTAGAATTCCCTATTACCCTGGGACATGGCAGTTTAGAGGCCAGCAGCTTTTTTTGCACTTGCATGTGTGCACTGCTGAAGCCTTAGGTCAGTTTAAAAGCAGTCCTGGGTGCCAGGACTGTGTTTAAAAAGTAAATTGTGCCCAAACTCGACTTTGGGGAACTTTATAAAGAATAACCTACAATGTTTTGGCATATTAGGAACTCCCAGGGTCTCTCCTAGGTGTCCCAGGGGTTTGGGGGGGGGGGGGGTCAGATATTTATAAGGTACACCCTTATAAAATGAGTTTTATATGCCCTGGATTAAGTGAAATTTCACATTTCACTCCCCACATTGTGGTAAAGTGCTGCTCAAATTCGACTTTGATGCTAGGAGCACTGTGGAGGGAGGATCTGCAATATTTCTATAGATTAAGAACCCCTAAAGTCTCCCCTAGTTGTCCCATGGGGTGGGGGTCCTGTGGATACAAGCATAGTACTTCTAAAATATGTTTTTTAAGTGCTGGAAAAATTGCCAAAGTCTTTTTTCCCCCCATTGCAAATCCCCTGCTACATAGGTTAACATGGTAGGAAGTTATTGATTTATAACTCTTGATAGGAGAGGGCTAGAAGTGCCATTCAAAGACTTTCCAGAATGGTATTAATAAATCCAACACTATCATTGTTGAATTTCTCCTAAAGTGTACATACAAGAAGTTAAGACTTTCTTGTTTGGAAGTCCAAATTCAGCCTTCCAGTGGTCTGCCCAGATTGGTCAGAGTTAAATAGATTAACCAAGCTGCCCTGAAGAGGTGATAGAGTCTCTGGGGTCAACCAGCTCTGCTGGCAGGGCAGTGTGCTGTTCCATAGGAATGCCAGAGCAGGGGGGAGGAGTCGTAAACTATGTTCTTCAAAGAGGAGAGTAGAGAACAGTGTCATTTACAACTCTGAACTTCCCACCTTAGGCAGATGGTAGGATTAGGGAAGGTATGAGCAGATGCAGGGGGAAGAGTCTGTAAATTAGCCATCCTAGGGGTGTGTTTGACCAGCTCTTACCTCCTTGCTGGTAAATCAGCCATTATGGATTTGGAAGATTTGATGCACTCTGGGACAAAATAATGCCACTCTACAGGGTGGTCATATTTTTGAGGAGTTACCCTGCTCCCATTGGTAAGGAGTGACCTGCCTGACCCAGAGAACTTGGAATAAGCACCGGAGAGGGGTAGAGCCCTCCAGATGTGCTGCTTGAAACTTACTGAAGCAAGAAGTGCCCTATTAAGACGTTTTGCTGTGCAAAGATTTCTAAGGCCTGACCTCTGAAGACTGCACCGTCAAACTACAGCCCTGTGGATTATCTTGCTGAAAAAGAACTAAAGAATGGACTCCCTGAAAGCTACAGGTTAAAAGAGCTCATCTGGAACATCACCAACTAAATCTACACCTTGGAGAACTACCAGTGGACTTGTAAGGGTTTTGTACCAGTGGATTGTGGGAACTGAAGTCCTCAACTTTCAAGGACCATCTTGGAGCTTCCAGACCCTTGGAGTGAGTTTGAGACACTGTGGGACCCCTTGAGGAACTTCAGGAAGTTCAAGAAGTTTGGAGAAGTATGGAGCAGCTTTGAAAAAAAGCTCCATAGAGGGACAGACAACCTGGCCAGCCAGGCTGCATGCCTTCAACCGCGAGCCGGCCAAGACATCAGGTTCGTCCCGCTAAAAGCTCCATCGGTCCAACTTCCAGAGTTTGACTGGGACTAGAAGGAATCTGATGCCGGCGAACCCTCAACGGATCAGGCTACATGAGGAGCATTGAGAGACCGTGCGAGAAAAAGCTCCAGAAAAGTTTCGAAGTCCGCTTGTAGAAAAGGTGACCGGGAGCGAACACCAAGCCGCCTGCCTTCTATCGCGTGTCGGCCTGGATTCCTGGGTTGCCCCGCTGAAGCATTAAAGGAAAAATTTCTACGTCCGCTCCAGTGAAATGGACTGAGATCGTCGAAAGGCAATCTGGCAAACCCTCACCGAATCCGGACTGGCTGGGAGCTTAGAGGGACCTCAGGAAGAAAAGCTCCAGAAAAGTTTGTAAGTGTGAAGGTAGAAACTGAGACCAGAACCTGCCACGAGCTGTAGCCGCCCAGGACTCAATCACAGTCGGCCTGAAACTTTGACCCGGTCTATCGCAAGCAGGTATCACAATATGGTGTTATAATCTTCTACGTGCCACATTTTGTTAAATCTTTGAAAATTCATATCTCCGGTTCCCTACATTGGATGTTTGTCGTTTTGGTGTCATTTTAAAGATAAAAAGATTTCCTATTTTTTATAAATTGATGTTGGATTTTTATTGTGTTGTGTCTTAATTATTTACTGAATTGGTGTTTTTAAATGCCTTACATACCTGTCTTTGAAGTTAAGCCTGCCTGCTCGCAGCCAAACTACCGATGGTTGAGCATGGGAATAACTCTAAGACCTATGCTGAGTCCTATCATGTGTTAGTGGCCTTATTGCCAGGGGCAGACCTACATTTGCCCCTACCAATAACCCACTTTCCAACACTCAGTGACTGACTCTTCAGTACCAAGTGATTTAGGAAACACGAAGTGCGATGGAAGCATTGGCTTATGACCCTCCCTATGGTAACCCCAAGATCGGCTGATGAACTAACGCTTCTGCACTGAACTGCCCAATCAGATTAATTTACAACATGGTAAGTTAAAGTAGGGGGTGAGAGCCTGTGATATATGGCCACAGTGTAGGATCCCTAACCTGTTTTATTTCCACTTTCTCAGACACCTCTCCAGTGCTGGACTCTGATCTAAGTGAACTTGAGTTGGACAAAAGGCTGTGGGGACTCCCGTTTGATTTAAAGGTAATGAAGACGGCTGGACCGGAAGCTATTCACCTGTAGGTTGAGGTTTCAAACAGAACCCTAGAAGTGTGATTGCAGAGGAGTTTGTAGAGTATGGCTCGGACAGCAAAGTTAAATGTGTTGAACATTACTGTTGCTAGGGAGGGGGTGTTAATGGGGAGATCAGAACCAGTTTATGCACAGAAGTGTGTGGACATTGGATCTTTACCCCACTGATACTACACTCCCTGGATGACAAAGATCCCGCAAATTCATTGGACATGTAGCCCCAACTTACGTAATAATGTAGGGACCACTCAAAGCTAGGAGTGTGAATAAGGAATAAGGCAGCATAAAATATCAGGGATACGAAAACTGCAGCTAAAAGAGCAAAAAGGAGGGGGGGGGGAACACATTTCAATTGCGCATGAGATTACACGCAGGGAGGGATTAAGATTACAAAAAATCAACACAAGTATTCTATATGCATTTTTCAGAATATGCTCAGGGTGTAAAGGTTAGGTTATTATGTTACAATGAAGTTTTAGCGTGCACGCTCACCAAGGTGGTGTCATGGCACTATGGGCTTGAAAGCAGAGCAAAAATGAGACAATTAATCATAAACTTGTCTTAAGTCATTTTTGTAATGATGTTCTGAAGCACTTCTAGGATATCGCAGCTCTAAATGGGGGGGGGGGGGGGAATGCCAGACACAAGGAGCAAGCGCGGCAAACCTAGTTCCCTCCAATCTTTGTTGACCTCTAAAAGATTGAGATGAGCAGATCTGAGATTTCACTTGGAGATTTAATTCCAAAGTTCTGGAGGACACATAGGAAGGGCTACCTCCATGGCAGGTTTTGAAAATGGTGCATCCACTTTTAATAAATAGTTTTCTAAGTGACTGGGAGACAGTTTTTTCAACAGGGGTTTAATAGGGCAGTGTCTAGGTTGACAGACCAATCTGGCTGCTGGATTTTGGACAAGCTGGAGTATTTGACTCAGTCCCTTAGGAAGAACTAAATAAAGAGCATTAGTGTAATCTGTTCTTGACATGACAATCACATTCTGGATAATGGCATCAAAAAAGAAGATTTTTTTTTTATTTTATGGAGCTGGAAAAAGCAAGGAGGTCATTGCTCCAATCTGAGGCTTCATTGAAAGATCTTCATGGGCTAGAATCCGGAGGCTTTTGACCTCTGTTATTGATGGGCAGGCTGTAAGGGGGGTTGCACCAAACTCCTGTGGCCAAAAGGAAGGGCTCCAAAAATGCAGCTTGTTTTGACCATCAGTAACTCAGTTGTATCAGATCAGTTTCAGTTGATGGCAGTTAATAGAGTTCCAAATAACGAGCATGGTGTTCTGAAAGAATTCGGTAGATTCTACCGTATTATTGATATCAAATAACAGTTGCAGGCCATCAGCATAATTGTAATATCTTTACATTTTGCCTCTGTAAATAATGTGCCAGTGAACCGATATACAAATTAAATAGCAGGAGGGACAGAGGATTCCTGAAGTACTCCACAGTTTAAGTTTAACCTTAGAGAGCAGAAAAGAGACCGACAGATCGGTCAGAGAGAAAGGACATCCCATCTAGAGCACTTCCCTGCAAGATAGCGACCGACAGTTCACTAGTGTCATGATCCAGTGTCAAAGGCTGCCGAAAGGTCTAAAAGGAATAGTGCCTGCACCTGTCTTGTCAGCTTCCTCTCATGTCATCAAATACAGATTATGGAATTTTCTTTCAGATCATCTCAGTTATGAACTAGACTTAGTTCCAGAAGAAACCTAAAAACGTTGCTTTTCTAGGCATGTCTATCAGTGCAGATTAACTTCTCCTCCCCCCCCCCCCCCCCCCCCCCATCTCCTTATTGATATTCTAGTATCCACCAAGTGCCAAGAAACCTCTGGTGGGCATGCTGTTATGTATCTTTAACATATGGATTAAAGGAGGAATACTCTTTCAAAACAAGGCTAAACTAATCGATAAGCAAGGCAGGTGTGTGATTGTGGTGGGGAGACTGGATGGTTTTCCCCTTAAGGCTGGGTAGGATAAACACCCTATATGTACACTAAGCGGAGCTCTACACAATACTCTAAATGTCTGTCTGGGTGCATGTACCTTGTGTGCTAGGAGATGAATATTGTATATGGTACTGGATAAATTAATCAAGTAACCACCCACTAGAAAGGGCACATTCCTATTACTCACAGGTGCAGGACCTCCACTCTACAGTAGATTACTTCTTATGCCCACTTGACTTTATAACAGAGTTTCCTATTCAGAATACCTTGGTGCAACGTTCTCAGATCATAACCCCTTGATTAAGATAGTGGGGCAGAAATACAAACCTGGCAAATGCGCACGGATAACCTCGAAGACGCAGCATTCAAGGCAACAATATCTGAGATCACAGAGGAAGAGATGGACAAAGAAAAAGGTTCAACATCTTCCTGGTTAACTGACTGGTAAGCCTTTGCAATAGTAATTAGGGGCATAGCAATTAAGACAACAGCTGGCAGTCAGAGGGCTATGCGGAGAGACCTGCAGAGTTTAGAAATGAAGCTGAGGAAATATTTAGAGTTACTGGCACCCAAATTGGTGGAACTATAGAATGCAGCTTTTGAATTAAATTATTTGACCTTCCCTACGAGTAAAACCCAAGTGGTTTCTTTAATAAACCTAGAAGTGACCTGATTGAGTTGGCACTGTATTGTTTGCCCTCCATCTTGAATATCAACAGTAAACTATTAAGTAAAATATTGGCCAATCTACTCCCACCTATGTCAAATGTGGTCCAAACTCAGTTGTACTCCAATGAGATGGAGAGAAAGACTGACCGGTTTAGTTGGAAAGATTGGTTTAATGAGTTTAGGAAATTTGGAATAAGGGACCTTGTTGAGAAGCACAAGGTTGTTGTACTCCAAGCCCACTGCTAGAGTTAAATCTGAGGAAATAATATTTAAGTATGGCATTGAGAGCAAGGATGGGTGCTCGCTCTAACTTTATTTTGTCCTAGCAATGGAACCCATCATAGCATTTGAGACCTAGCAGTGTGACTGCCGAATACCTTTTTAAAAAAAAAAAAAAAAAAAAAAAACCACCATGATCCACTCAATATCCCTCTATGCGGATGACAGGCTCCACTACTTCAAGGAGGATAGTAAAAATGCATACCTCCGCTTTTAGAGTTCACACAAAATGGAAACTCTAGCTGGGTTGCAAACCAATTGTGTAAAAAATATATATTGTTTTTTTCCCTTATGTAAGGGGGCTCCAGTATTTCCTTTACCTATGGATTACCCATCGGTGGCTTGAGAACCCAACACATTATAATAATTAGGCATATTCCATTACAGCAAAGACATTCAGGGTGCCACAATCAGTTCACCTGACACACAGACAGCCAGCTGATTCGCAGTAATATGTGGGAGGAGTCGTCCAGATGGTGATGGTTGCTTTACCTGTCTTGGTCTTTAAAACACCGGTTTGACCATTGGACCAATTAGTAAGTGAATTAATATGGGGCCAAGGCAGAAGTGTAGCACTTTAAAACTAAAGGTGCCCATAGACATAAGTGTTTGAGTGGGCTAGGTTTAAAATTAACATAACTTTAGAACATCTGCAGCAAATTCACACCGCAAATGCAGTAAATTCAGTGTCATGCTATATCAATTGTTCATTTAGGGGGGAGGGTTTATATAATGCAAGTATAGAGTGCACATAGACAAACAGCCATAGCATATATTTGTCCTGTATGTTAGTATCAAATAAGCATCATGTGTTACACATGTTGTACAGTGCTAAATCGATGCCAGAGCACAACTAGTTATATCACACACTACTGTTTTATCAGCAAAACAGTACAATATCACATTATTGGGCATTAGATTTTCTTCTTTTTCTCTTTCGTTGGTCCAGCCAACACGTGTTTCGTTGCCCGGAAGTGCCATCGACTTCCTCAGGGCAATCGAAGAAATAGAATCAGGACAAAGTCTTGGGACCAGTAGAATCTGTCCTGGCCACTAGCATTATGGTGAATAAATTTCACAACCATATGTGAATATGCTGTCGATATCGCGACTTTCGTATCCAATGCCTAAAATCTGGATGACTGTGACGTGAGTTTACGTCTGACTCGCGGTCCCAGTAACACTGTTAAACAGTGCACCCGATTGGTTCCTGCAGGCACCTTGTCTTCTGTGTCAGTTCCTATTTAAGTGTCTGGTAGTCCATTACATTGTCCTCTAATTTATGGCCTTGAATTGTAAATTTAAAATTATTTGCATCAGCAGAGGGCCATACATAATTGAGTTTAAATCAGGTGCTTTATTTGAAAACTAGTCTGTGCCAACAAAGCAAGTTCCAAAGCCTTTTCCTCAAATTGTTGGTCTTGGAAGGAGTCACACCCAGTAGGAATACTTATAGCCATAGTCTGAATGATAGATAAACACTGCTGCTGCATAGGCCTTCCATCGTAGAACGTTCAGCGTTGTTTTACACTCTGGCAAGTCCAGAGTATATAAACGAGTCACTAGTTTCACCATATTTAAGACATTTCAGCTGCTTGCTTGGGTAGTTGAGCACTACAGGCTATATACAACATACTACAATGTTGTAGGCACAATCGGGCATTGCTAGATGCCTTAAGTACCAGTTCCAATGCCCTTCTCTAGCCTTTAGATTTTCCTAATAATCTCAAACTCACTTACGCTTTACAAATAAGTTTACCTTGTACACGTCATTTCTAATAACTTTATACAATACGGTTATGGCTTTTCTGCACATAGCTACATCTAAAAGTAGATAACCGCTCAGATGGGTCTGGCATCTGTACGACTTCATGCTATTTTTTGTAATTGATTATACCGTAGAAATATGGGGCAGCTGAAACAATTTTTGCACACCCCCTAAATGTATTAAAATTATTTTCACATGCAATAAAAACCCATAGTGAGCTCCTTCTACCGAGACACTACCAGAACCTTCAGTATAAGATTAAATTCAGGCAGGTACCATTAAGAGTATTAATGTAATATGTGGAAGGGGCTGAAGACCGATATGAACACCACACTTTAATGTGCACAATGTATTAGGACATCAGCACTCTTTATCCTCAATGTGACCAACCTATTCAAACATTAAGTGCCTAAACTAAATTGACTTTTTTGTATCCTCTTACCTAGACAACCTTTCCCCCTTTTCTTCGTTGAACATGCAACATATACTATGTGGTTTTACCAACGCTGTTTGGATATTTGACTGGATCAACTATGCTCCACTGAACCTGTATGTATGATTTGCAATATTGCATGTAACTTTGCTCTATTTGTTTTGAAGGGTAAAAGGACTAGCAGCGAAAGGGTTAATGAATATTGCACTTAGCTTGTATCCCTAGAAATGTTTTGGTACTCCTTAAGCCAGTCCACTTGCGATATGTCTGAGCACAATGGTAACCAGGTTGCTTTTTGCTCTGCAACAAGACCAAAAACAGATTCCCAACTGCTCATTGGCATTTTAACTTTCCAGTAAGGCCATACTAGATGTATATAGTACATATCAAGTTAAATGCCACTTGTGGACTGTAGCACTTATTGTGATATCCACCAGTGTGACGATGAAAACATGACTTCTAGCGCACCAATATAGCCAAACTGCTGCAGTTCAAACCCGCCACATGATCTGAAAATAACCCTTTTGATAGGATGGCGGAGGGGGCCTTCCTTTTAAATATCAAGTATTCACCCCCATGAAGGACTGGAAGTCTACCAGGTAGGTGCTTCACATTTAAAAGTGGGGCATGTAGAAATCTTAATGTCCAACTTAAACATGTGCGGGCAACCTGGATACTCTCAAAGAGACGAGAACCAGATTGCAAGTGGGTACATTGAAGAGCTCCAGCTCACCAACAACCACTGCAAGCAATTTGAATGCAGATTGAGTCAGGATGTCAAGTCTGCCCTCACATGCATCATCAGCAATGACTCCCCGTTTACCAACTGTAGCGAAAGCAGCACCAAGGAATCCTCCACCACAGTGAAAGACTTCATCTCTGGCAGCAAATTACACTAGAGTAACCCCACCAAGAGCTCTGCACTCGGCAGTCCCTATTCTTCAGCAACAAGGTCACCAGCTTCTGCCACACCATCGCACTCCAACCAGACCTTTCAACCCTCCTACCCATTTCAACCAACACCCAGAAGACTACCCTGCCCATGGGTCACAATCACCACTCAAGAAACTGCAACAACCATGCAGCCCATACTGGTCAAGTCATGGAAAAGAAAATCCTAGCCACTCACCTCCATGGCAAGCACCTTGTTGATGCAACTCAATCTGGATTATAGACCAACTACAGTACAGAGGCTGCCCTCATTGCCGCCACGGCAGAAGACACTGCGGTCCTCATTCTACAGAACCTTTCTGCAGCCCTAAACAGTCTCTCAACGCATTCTTATCAGAAGACTGCATAGAGTGCCATCCAAGGATCCACTTTGCTAGATTTGCTCCTTCCTAACAGGCCACAGCCAGTTGGTCAGCTGTCACCCTTCACCTCTGATACAATCAACTTCGTCAGGAGTGCTACAAGGATTCTTACTCTGGATACTTTCCTGCCCCCCGTTCAATGCCTACATGACCCCACTCCGCATCACAGACTCTCACAGAATTATAGCCTACAGCTCATACTCTCCCAAAGGAGAGAAACACCCAGACCAATTTCTCCACTTCCATGACCGAAATCATGTGGATGAAAAACTCTCAAGCTCTAGAACAAGTTGTAATTAATCTTCAGAAAAGACCTTACCCTGAGACGCCCACCTGATGGCCTACTGAATCCTGAACCATAGCCCTCAGCAACCCACAACAATACCCTCAAAACACAACCTTCAGCCAAGCCCTCAACAGCGAGCTGTACTATGGCAAGTCATTCCAGAATCAATGCTCAACTGACAAGAAGAAAGTATTACACAGACTCAGCGGCCAGGTTCCCTCTCCACCTCCCACTTGCTTAATTCTGCATCAAAACTCCACTGACTCGCAAACCACAAACAAGCAGTCTTCAAACTCCACACATGCATACAAAGCTTTACAACGTAGGACCAACATACATAAACACTGCGAAAAATAATCCATAAACCTACCAGACCTCTGCTCAGGAGGACTCCCTTGCACACCCCCCCTGGATAACAGAACCAGATTCAGAGGCTGTGAATTCTCACCAGGCGGCTAAAGCCTGGAAAAACCTAATCTGCACATCCAAGTGGCATCCTCAGTTCTTAAATTCCGCAAGAAATTTAAGATTTAGCTGTTCACCTAGCCCTACATACAGCTCCTGCACGAGGAGGTCTATTCATGGGCTATGCAAATAAATAGGTCACCATGTCACTTAGTGACAATCCCACACAGCTATTTCCACTGTGGAAAGATGTGGCAGTCCTATGAGGAACACAAAAGTACTCCTTTTATATTAATTTTGGCTAACTGGTTTGTGACAAGCTACACAAATGTCAATCATTTTTAATTTTATTAAAAATTCAATGGTGGTTGGATTTTTGATAAATATTTAGTAAAGTAACTTAGAATTTCTTGTTACCATGCCTAAAGCTCATGGAGGCTAATTTGCATTAGCCAGTCAGCAGCTGCCCCTGCCTGTTCTTGACCATAATGAATTGTGAACATTGTTCCCAGAGCAGAGACACTGCTTAGGCCTGGTGGCAAGATGGATTGGTGGTGAGGTATGAGAGACCAGTCAGCCCAGGAAGAGTAGCTAGGAGGCTTCAGAACTTTAATTTACTTAAAAAGGACATGGTTGAGACCTGTACATTCACAATCAATTGTAAATTAAACATTACAAAGGGACGCCTTTGATCTTCAGAGACTCTGGACCAGATTGGGCACCAGCCCAGTGGAGATGGAGCCAGTCCCAGTGCAAGTTTGGTGTGAATCATGATGGAACTTGTCATTTTCCCCAAACCCTCCCCTGGCTTGCCCGCAGGCTTCCTTCACAGGTAGAACACCCAGGCCAATTTAGACTGCCCTTAAAATAGTGCTCTGTGACAGTTAGCATCCCTGCAAACAAGATGTGCGGAAAAAAGTGGGAAGGACTGTCTACAGGAAAGTTTCTCATTGGTTAAGGTGTGCCCAGAAGTCACCCCCAAATACTGGCTAGTGAAACATACAAAGTGGACCTCACTCACAGCTCAACAGGACACTTTGGACCTGGGGAAGAACGGAAGGATTGGAACTGCTGTTTGAGACCTGCTTGGAGAACAGAGTTGACATGCTGACCCTTGGAGTCCTCTTACCACGTGATACAAGGGTCAGTTGACTGACCTGGTTGGCTACAAGGCAGGGAAATAAACTGCAAGAGGCCTTTACCCTAAAGTGCCCAGCTGGGCAGTAGTAACCCTCCAGGTGGCCTCTTCTGCAGTGATCCTGGGCCCCCCAAGTGCAGTCCCTGAGCTCCTAGGAGCCTTTGAGGTAAACAAGAGCAGCTCGTCCAGAAATTCGGAAAAGTTGAAACTATTTTAGATTACCAAAACCTCTGGAATGCCAGCAGGACCGCGCAGCAAAGATGCCCGTTTTCAATGCACCTTTGTCGGTTACAGCTTCAGGACTGCGCCACTGGAGGGTTTTGATTTTCTTATTGGACTATGTTCGAAGGTATAAATCCTGGCCAGACTAAGTATCCACCCAATGAGGGGGACTTGCTAGCTGTGAAATTTAGATTTCTGCCAGTGAGCTTTTCCTGCCAAATCAAACAGCTTCTGCAAAACCTCGTCCACCAGCCGTACAGCTTCAAGAGGATTTCGCTGGATACAGCCTGAAACCTTGCCCAACTTTCACATTCAATTTCAGAGACGAAGGTAAAGTCTTAGGACCAGGACAAACCAGTTTGATTTATTCAAGCTGCGCGCCATAAGGGCTGGCCTGAAATAGCGGCAAGGTTCCGGTCTACCATGAAAAGGGATTACTGGCTGCTATCTCCTATTTTTATTTAGGACATATCTCCAGATAGCCTTTTTGGATTGTAGTCATTTGTCTCATGGTTTATTAAATTTTACTCAGTTTTAAAAAAAGAAAGTGGGGATTTTATAGTGTTGGGATGGACTAGCTTTAGTGATTTCGAAATGCTTTACACTTTTTCAAAGTTGGTCTGTCTACTTTGAAACATACCTATCAGAGGTTGAGCTTCGATTTAAATTGAACCCTTTGTCTGGACCCAAAATGTCAGTGATTTTACTACTTGTGGTGGACTACCATCCACCCAAGTTGAGTTTTACAATACAATTGATAAACTTTCCTGGGGAGAGGTTGAGAATGCCAATTGCAGAGTGTTAAAATTAGTACAATAGGTATGTAGATTGGTTTTCTTAACAAGTTCCACTAGCAAACTAATTTTAATTAGTATATGTATTTAATGCTCTGAAATCAGAAGAAAAATAAATACAATTATATACATGAATATGTTCAAAACACTAGTGAGGAGCAGATCTATTACGCAATGGAGTGGTCCAGGACTAGAAATCTTGGAGAATTTGTTCAAATGTTTAGAAACGTGAACTGTAAATATTTGCACAACTGGGATGAGCAGAAAAAACAATGAAAAAGGGCAGGTAATTTCATTAGGACTAGTACTAGAAAAGCACAATCTTGATGGCATGAATTGCTAAGAGATACCCGAAAACTGGCAGCAGCAAAGGCACCGTCAACTTTGAGACGGGGTTGCTGACAAGCAAATTTAAAGGCGTGTGATATCAGTGGACTTTGAACTAACCAACAGATGAACTAGATGAAACTACAGGAAAGAAAATACAGTAAATCAAAAGCTAAATAGCCAGAGGTGGGGGGGGGGGGGGGTGATGAGAAAGTTAATTGTGTGTGGTGCTTTGCACAGATTAAAGATGGAAAACTAATCTAGACAACTAACTTTTGCCACCAGTTTGTATGAGAGGCTGCAGAAACCTTTGGAGTGTGGTAGAGATGTTCTCAAAAGTGCTAAATTAGTCTCCCATTCCTGAATGTTTTGGTGATGATTTAAAGACAATTACCCCCTCAAAATTCAAGGATATTACTCGACAAACCATATTTTAAATACCAATTACTGCCAATAATCTCAACATTCCACACAATGCTCATTTTTTTGCAGAGGATAAAATTGCTCAGAGTCAAAAACAATGTTAATTACTTTATTGAAATATATAAATTACACTTTAAGGGTAGTGCTTTAAAAACACTAATAAAATATAACTCTGTACAAACATTTAAATTATTTTTAAATTACATATAAAAATTATGCAGAGCAGGTTAGATACATAATTTGTCGTCAATAGGAGTGAAATTACAATATAAAAAAAATGTACAAAGTCCTTTTTTTCCTAATTATTTTCTTTAAATATCCAGTGATGATTTTGCTCAGTGTTTGAAAAAGGAGTCCTTAAAAAAGGAAAAAAAAAGCAAATCAATATTTGACTCCTTAAAAAAGGAAAAAAAAAGCAGATCAATATTTGACTCTCTCCACTCTGGGCGATTGTGCGCAGCACCGGTGAGTTCCACAGCAACAGTGTTTCCTGGTAGGGGTGTACGGCAATCTATTTTCCAAAAGAAAAATAAATAGTTAAGATTGGACCTTGCTCTGTGGTTGTTCAGTTTTACTGTTCGTTGTTACACAAGCATGCTGGTGTCGAACAGAACCTAGTTGATTAAAACAAACTGAATAGGAGTCTAGTGTGCCCACAGCCCTAGTCAGCTGGGTAACCATTTGTTTACAGAATGGGAAAGGTCTTTGGAAACAACTGCTAAGTGTTTATGCTACCAGATTTGGGGAGGGGACGACAAACTGTAAGGTGGTGCTACCAATCGCTTAGAAATATCACCTGTAATCCAGTCCTCTGAGGGCCACAGATTACCACCATTTTAAATCATTTGGAAAAACGTCAATCTTTCAGAGGTGGGGGCGGTGCGACAGATGGGACTATATTGTCCACTTGGGCCATGTGAGAATAACAAAAACTGAAGATTCTACATCTGCTCAGCCTGACCTTGGCAGAGTTTAAGGGGTATTTGTATTCCATTACGTTTATAATGGACAATCCTATGGTCAACACAGGTTAGAATTCAATTTACTGTGTGCAATGTGTGCACAAGTGAAGATTGTCACTGCATTTGACCAGCCTTATACGTGCCAAGCTCCCACACCATCCAAGTACAAGGCGTGCATCTAGTTCTCCACCCACCCCCAATCTTGCACAGACTCGTACAGAACCTTGCATAAATTAAAGATGCAGACTTCCCATTGAAACAGACTCCCATTGTTCTCCCTTTAGACGCATGCATTCACCCATGTACATGACACTGCCACATCCTTTGTAAAAACCAGACTGCAAAACCTTTGCAAAAAACTCCAAAATAGTCAACTTACATAAAGTTCCCATCAGGAATATAACCACATTAGATTCCTTACTCCAGCAAAATATTCAGCATAATTTTCGCACTGTTATTTTATAATTTTAACTTGTTTTGCAGCTTACGAGGGGAATTTCTAATTTAAGAGCAGGACTAATTTAAATAGGGAGTTATTTATGCAAGGTCAACTTTTTGCAGTGTTGGAAGTGTTTTGTAGTCTTTCCTACATCATCCAACAGCTCATTTAAATGCATGCATAAACTTGCGCAACCAACAAAGACTATACAAACCCCACAGAATACAAGCTGGTGAGTCGAGGCAAAATAAACTTGAAAATTACCACAAGAAACCGAATTGGTCAAGTCTTCTAGTAGTTTGATCTAGCACCCGAGGCACCAGTCTCATTCACTTCAATAGCCACAGCCCACCAACCACCTGCATCAATGGCTGCCAATCATTGCCAGAGCCATCCACAGCATTTTACATGTTTTGTAGTGCCGCCCCTAACAATTTCCATATAAGCTATCCAAACCGCTCTAACCTACCACAAAGTGCAGGATGCTCACACTACATTCCTGATTACACGCACCAATCTTCAACATTTACAAAATTAGAGGATTACACCCCTCCACTGCTGTAGCCTGACATTTAGGTGTAAAACTTTTGGATGCTAATCTCCCAAGAGATATCCAAGAACACATACACCTTTGTGAGTCAGATACTGATTAACCCGTTGCTTCATTCCCACGACATCAATGCAAGACTCTACAACATTCTTTTATTAAGCATGCAGGGTTCAACATTTATACTGGCCGTACCCCAAGAAGTTCAAAAACAGTCTTCGTGACAGTGCGGTGATCTCCACCTATGCAAAAAGTGCTGCCCTCCTAACATTTCAGGACCCATGGCCAGAATTGAACTTCTTCAAACTCCAATTATGGAGGGTGCAGAAACGGATGGTGATCTTGTCCCAAGACCTACTTTCAGAAACGCAGAAGTGTATCAGTATCTTAATTCCAGAGAATTTGAAAATGCAAAATGGCAAATTTTTGACCTTTGAAAAAATATTGAGCAGCCCACATCTATTCACACCCATTAAGGGCCCATTAGCTACTCCAGTTCTGCAAAGGATGAGTAGCCGTTAAGGATCTTGCTGTATGCCTCGATCCACACATGCAATGTCACCAACAATGTCTGGCTCAGTGGCATGTTTGGAAATACTAAAATGAGGATGTCTAGTTGGCAATCAGGAATACTAATCTGCTCTACAGCCACAAGGTCAGACCATGCAAAGATATTGCAATTTACTATTTAACTAACTTTTGGCAGCTACCCGATCACATGAGCTCTGGCACGTTTAAGGGCAGGACTCCCTCTACCTTCCTCTTTCATTTGTCCCTGTTCTAGGGCCTCAAGATCTTCCTACCACTGATCTACTACCCTACCTTATACTCTACCATGGACGCACTTTGCATTGCCATCGCATTTCACTAGATGTTGCCAGATTTTAAACAACTATGTTGCATAGACAGCCTTCTGCATCATAGCACCCTAGCTTTTAAAACCGGTTCTAAAGGTGATCTTCGTTGCTAAGGCCTAATTCTACTTTAACGTTTCATTGTTCGTTTTTGTTCCCAGAGCAAAAATACCACAGTGGACGTGCACATACTATAAATTCCAATAGCCTGCACATGTTCTCTACTGGGAAAATATACCATATTTAGATTTTTTTTTAAGTTGGATAGCTGCTTTAGTAAAGCTCCACATCTCATAAATTAGACCAAATTAGGAGTGGCCTATTCTATAATTTTTTTGTAGATAGCGCAGTGGTTCCCAAACCTTTCACTCCTGAGGACCCCCATTGAGCCACTACTGGAAAAACTACCTGCATGTCTGTTTCATGGATTTAAAGACCTCATTTGATAGTGTAGATAGGATGAAGCTTTGGTCAAAACTTGCTAGTTTGGGGGGGCCTGGGGAGGGACTCCAAAGATGATATTTAAGGCAATACAACTTCACACAGACCTGGATCCAGATAGAAATAGGGATGGAACAAGGCTTTCTTGCCAGATTCCGATAACTGGTCTCAAGCAGGGTTGTTTTAGCCCTGGTGTTATTTATACTCGGCAAACAAGATGGACGGAGCGCTGAAACTTTTCAGACACTAACCCAGTGTCACAGATCTGGGTTGAATCCATCATTGTTCTTTAGCTCAGTTTGCCACCCAAGTTCAGACAGCTATATGCAAATCAGTCTTGACTCTGTCTTATGGGAACAGTCCAGTCCAAACTGTCAAGCCATGTCTTTGCTTGACCAGAAACAAGCCTCCTGGGACCGGTTTCGGGCTAACAGCCCTCATCAGCCAAGCTAGCTTGAATCCAGTGGCAAAGTGAGCAAGGGACCCACGTCTGGGCATACCCTGGCAACTTATATGCATTCTGGCAGACCTCATGCAAGATCTGGACTAGATAAATGCCCATGCTTCCAGATTCTGGCCAACTGGCAAGCATGTTATATGCAGATATTGCTCTTTAGCAGAACCAAGGTGGGCCTACAGAAGCTGCTATACCAGCTTACTTTTTATTCCATGGAGAACAAGCTGCAAATTTAAATAAAACTTAATTTCAGTATTAAAAGAACAAAAAAAAACAAAGCCAGAGGGACCCTGGAGTTTTATCGATCACAAACTAATCAACAATACAGAATAAGTATCTGGGATCAAGTATGACATAAAAAGGTATCTACCAGCAGCATAGGGAGCAAATTAAATCCAAAGCTGAACGCGGAACCTCTTCTTGCAGCCTTTTTCTTTACAGAAGATAGGTTATTAGCTTCTCCCATTACTAGAGGTTTACAAAGCCAAATTTCTGACAACCATTGCCACGGTAGCGAAGCCCTCCATGGTTGTGACTACGTGGATGGAAATGCTGTTCTCAATCTGTATAGGCTTCTCTTTCGGCTATCTCAATGATCCCCCGCCCCCCAACCCACATAAAGGTTGGTGTTGGGGCTTGTAAAGCATCTATACTGATTACATTGGCTCTTTTTGGAGCAACATTTTGGCTTTTACTACAGACTTTAATGGAGAGCAGATAAAGATTTGTACAGTCCTTTTTCAGACGATAACTGACACTTGACTGCTGGGTGGCAACATGGTCAAGCAAAACAAAAAAGCTATAAGCTGGCTAAACACTGCATTCATTCCAACACTCAGATGCCTGTTAACATTCCTTACAGCATCATATCACAGTAACATGCAGTTACATTGTAAACAATATGGCACCCTAAACTCTAGAAATCTGCAGCATTAGCTACATAAGGATACTGCATTGGTGCAAAGTAGTACTGGAACATCTGCTCCTGTACTAAACATACACCAACTCCTGTTTAGAAAGTGAGGGAAGAAATCCTCTGCGCTATGCATAGAACAGCTGTACACATGTCGGTGACGACCGTAATAAATAATTTTATGGTAAACCAGGCGACAGCGTCAAGGTAATACAAAGGAAGCCAATAATTCTGAACTAAAGGGTGGTCAATAGAATTGTTAAAAAAAAAAAAAATAAGGTTTTTCGTTTAACCCCTTCGGTGCTCATGACGGAATAGTTCCGTCATGACCCACGGTTGAGCTGTGCTCATGACGGAACCATTCCGTCATGACCACACCCGCGCAAGATTCCGTCAGCACAGCGGCGGAATCTGCGCAGCATCGAAGGGGTTAAAAAAAACAAACAAAAAACAGACATCGAAGACTTCAATTAAGTTGATTATTCACAGTGAAAGTGGGAGTTATCTTACACTACAAAGGTGTAGGCATTTATTGTGGACTTACCAAAAACTTATAGGGCTTATAGCCTCCGCATTGCTTACCAATGACGGGCTTCTCATGTGGTTACTTCATTTGTTGGCTTGACTTCCTGTTGCGTTTGTGCCTCCAATGGAGGACAGGCTCTTTATTCTTGGATTGGCTGGCATATATTCTCCCACTGTTCGCGTTTAGGGAATTTATTTTAGTTAAGCCTCCTTGAGAGCATGTGTTTTCCCAGCTCTAGAGTGCGCTTTTCCTCTAGTCTCCACCATGTTGCTTTATCCCTTGTATGCTTCCCCCCCCCCCCCCCCCCCCATGTGAGCGGCCCTCTTCCTCTGCTACTTACCCCCTCAGTCCATTTTATTTGCCCCTCATCCACTTTTATCTCCCTCTGTGGTGGTTCTGTAAACTCCTCAGACCAAGAAGTTCTGCAAGAGCAAACAGACAAAATGCCCTTGCTGTCAGTTGCGGCTGACAAGGGAGCAGTGCTTTGCGAATGCGTGCAGTGATTTCCTGTCCTAGATATTTCTCAGCTGCTAGGTGGCTATCTGCATGCTAGTGCAGGAGTACCAGGCTTGCTTCTGGGTGCCCTCAATCCTTCAGGAGGCTGCTTCTTGGCCAACATGGAGAGCTTGATGCAGAGGGCTATACACCTGCATGGTGCCCTCTTTAGCATTGCCATTACTTTCTTCTCCCCAGACTACCGTACAAAGAGCAGATAGTAGTCCAGATGGCCTTTGGTGCAATCAATGTTAAAGTTCAGTTCTCTTTTAGGATCCAAATGAGGTCTCATCCTCTTTCGAGGGACAAGGTGAAGCAAAGATCAGGAGTGTGAGGACTGGTTGACGAGAGAGTAAACCTTCAGCAGAAAGGCTGCAGCACCAATTTGGTGGTGGTGTAGGGAGACTGTACCAAAAGAGCTTGAAGCTCACTCATTTGACGAGGTGATAAAAACAAAAAAAAAAAACTTAGCAAGGTGAAAAGATGCAGGGGATGTGTGTAAAGGTTCAAACTTGATACACAAACGAAGTAAGGATAAAAATGTTGAGGCATCAAGACGCTTTGGGGGAACCAAGGCTTTGCAGAAAATCTCAATAGGTGATTTAAACAAAGACATCTGGTCCAGTAACTGCAAAAAGGCTGAAATGGCAAAGAAGCCCACCGAAAGTCCTTGCCGTGGCAAACAAACAGTGACCCCAACAGTTTGGCCTACAACGGGGCAGAGTTACAGGGCCACAATAAAGCCATAAACCAGTCCCATTGTCTGGTATAAAGAAATGTTGTAGAAGGCTGTCAAGATAATGCCAACTATTTTGCGAGGCAGCCAACTGCTGCTGCTCAATTTCCACACATGGAGATGTAAACTGAAGTCTGAGATGCAAAACCCTGAACTGGTGCTTCGACAGAAGATTGGAGGCAGTAGCTTGATTAGAGGTCATATGCTCATGCCTCGAATTTCTAGTACCACTCTTGGCCCAATCTGGAGCCACTAAGATGGTCATTCTTGATCTTCAAAGCTCCGGGGAAGAGATAGGTAGTGGCAAGCGAGCATAGAGGAATGCGGTGTCCTATTCTAAACTGAATGCATCTCCAGGAGAGTAACTTCTTGAGAATTCCATTATACAAAAGTGAACAATGCAGGTTCTGTGGTAGTGAAGAGATCAAGCCAGGGTTATCCCCATTGCTGCAAGATGCCCTGCTCCACCTCCTGATGAAGCTGCCACTTGTGATCCACTAGGCATCATTAACATTCATCACCTGTTGAGTTTAAAGATCCTACCCCACCCCATGTCCTGCATTATCAGGGTGAGACCCTGCAAACCCAGACACTTCCAACGGTGCAGGGCCTCCTGTCACAGAGGCAAAGACTCCACCCCACTTGTTGCAATACACCATGTCAGAACCAGCCTCTAAATGGACGGTAGGAAGCCTTTCAACACCAAGCAAGCGGTCTGCAACTCCAACAAGTTAATGTGGAATTTGGACTCTGCCAGAGACCAGAGTCCTCTGATCTCCATCCCTCCCAAATGACCTCTCGCCCCAAAGAGACAGTCACTACAATCCATTCTGGGTGGGGCAATGATCTTTTGTAGTCTCCTCCCAAACCTGGATGGGTTACAGGATCCCTAGGTACTGGAACATGGAGACATTCAATTTTTCTACAAAGCATGCATGTGCTATCCGGCATCCTGCTGGTTGACCATGCCAGAGGCCATTTGACCAAGAAGCCTCAGCGCGATCCCCAGGACAGGTTGAAATGTGGGTTCAGAGCCGGAATACACTGGACTGGAACAGAAGCGCATCGTAGACGTAGAAGCCTTTGCAAATTATTCAGATGAGATTTTGGCTGGTTGATTGTGAACCCTGGCAATGTAACAATGGTTGTCTGGGTTGTCTGAAGTGGTCCACGTCTGACTGAGGCTAGGAAGCCTTCAGAGAGTTGTCGAGGTAGAGCAATACTAGTACCCTAAACCTCCGAATAAGGGCAGAGACTACCACAATCACCTGTGTGACCGCTCAAGGGACACTGGTGAGGCCGCAAAGGAAAATAAACTGAAACTGCTCATGGCCCACCTTGAACCGGAGATAGACCGCATGCCTACAGGACAGGAAAACAAACAGGCATCCTTCAAGAGCAGCCCACCATCCAAGTCTCTGGTAAATAGAGCATGTAGAGACCGCATGCCTACAGGACAGGAAAACAGAAACAGGCATCCTTCAAGAGCAGCCCACCATCCAAGTTTCAGGTAAATAGAGCATGTAGAACCTAGGTCAGCATGAGCATCTTCACTTTACCCTTCCGCAGGAAGAAATTAAAGGGGCGTGGGGCTGACGTCTAGAATAGGACAGATGTCTCAAACATTTTTGGAACAAGAAAATATTGGTAGCATTATTCAGCTTTGATTTCAGTGGCAGGCTCATTTTCCCCCCAAAAAGCCTGTATTTACCACAATAAAAACAGCCTTGTGGTCCACCAAAAGCTGCTCCAATAAGAGTGCAAGATCCGGCAGAAAGGAATAATCCAATGAGGCTACCTGCCAGGCCCATCTGTCAAATATAATTGCTTCCATTAGAGGAGAAAATATATGATCCTGCTTCCCACAGGAGTCGTGTGCCACCAAGGGTTAACTAAAAAGGCTTGGAGGCTGCTGTTGGACTCTGGACTGGGAGGATTGCTGTCCCTGAGGGCTTGAAAATAAATTTATAACACGCAAAACTCAGCCCAATGGGCATCAAGGCGCCTAACATAATATATTGAATAACCATGCAATGCTTAATAGGCTTTCCCAAAATACCAGGTCTTGAGAGCTCTTAAAGATGGGCAAGGATGAAAGGGCCCTGAGCTCGCAGGTGAGAGCATTCCATAGTCGGGGGGCCACTGATGCAAAGGCTCTACCTCCCCATCTTGTCTTTTTAATGCGGGGTATAACAAGGAGGTTCTGTTGAGAAGATCTGAGACATCTGCTGGGTACATAGTTAGAAAGCAGAGATCCCAGTCCGTCGGCCGGTCCTGCTGTAAGAGCCTTTTGGACTAGGCAAGTAATTTTAAAAGATGCGTTGCTCAATGGGTAGCCAATGAAGATTCTTCCTGGCTAATGTGGTGGAGGCGGAGCAAGGAAGGTCCAGAACAAATCGCTGCTGCATTCTGTGTTACTTGCAGGCGATGTACCAATCCCTTGTTAATCTCAGTGTATAGCGCATTGCAATAATCTAAGCGAGATCCAACCAATGCTACCACTGTTTGTTTTCTTGCCTGCGGGGATAAGTAGTGAGCTATTCTGCGAAGGATTTTTAGAACTCCCCAGCAGGTAGCTACAGTTCTATTGATCTGTAGGTTCATGGCCAGCTCAATGTCAAAGATGACCCCCAGGTTTCTTGCAGACTGAAGGGGTCGGACAGGTTCCCAGTGATGGCGCCACCATTCACTCGACCAGGCGACCCTGTCCTTTCCGAATATCAGCACCTCGGTCTTGTCGCCATTCAGCTTCAAGGAATTGAGAGTCATCCAATCGGCAACCGATTGCATGCAACTCCTGAAGCTGAACGCTGTGGTGCTGGCCGACCGTGACAGGGACACCAGGATCTGAGTGTCTGCATACGACACTACCTCCATCCCCCGAGATCTTACTAGTCTAGCAAGTTGGGCCACATAGATGTTGAATAGGGCCACATAGATGTTGAATAGGGTCGGACTTGGAGCCGACCCTTGTGGCACCCCACATTGCAAGGACTTTACAGGGGAGAGGTATTTGCCCATTTGGACCCTCTGTTCCCTAAGCTCTAGAAAGGAGGATAGAAGGTTAAGGTCGGGCCCCTGCACCCCCAACTCCCTCAGTCGAGATGTTAAGACTGAGGGAGAAAGGGTGTCGAATGCAGCAGTCAGATCCAATAAGACCAGCATCGTGGTCTGTCCTTTGTCTATCTTCATCCTGATGTTGTTGGTCACAACAGTGAGTGCAGACTCTGTGCTGTGTAATTTTCTGAAACCATGTTGAGTCTGATCAAGGAATCCAGAGGAGTCCAGGAAGGCGGACAGATGATGGTTCAGGTGCATCTCAAGCATTTTAGCTGGGGCAGGTAGAAGAGAAATAGGTCTAAAGTTTTTTAGCACTGCAGGATCCAAAGAGAGTTTCTTCAGTAACGGCCTGAAGATGGCCCTCTTCCAAGCCGAGGGAAATACACCGTGCTCTAAAGCACTATTCATAACCTCCAGGATGTAGGGAAGGAAGGTGTCCCTGCATTCCTTCAGAGTTTTAAGCGGACATGGATCCAAGGGAGAGGAGGACTTCGTCCTATTCAGCAGGAGGTTAAGATTTTCCAGAGTGACAGGAGGGAATTTGGTAAGGGTCTTGTCAGGATCCTTTGACCATGTTTCTAAAATTGACAGATCCGTGGCTATATGTGTTCCCAGACGCTTCCTCTGTATTTCCAATTGCATGGAAATGTCTACAATTTTCGTGTGAAAGAAGCTTGAGATGTTGTCACAGAGCTCCTGAGAGCCTATTATAGGATCAGGTGTCTGTAATGAGCAGAAGGAATCTACGATTTTGAAAAGTTCCCTAGATGATGTCAAGGATGTAGTAATGTTGGAGAAGTGGTCTGGTTTGGTTTTGATAACTGAGGTCTTATAAATCTTTAGGGAACTTTTGTACAGCTCTTTCCTTAGTGTCCCATGTCCTCCTCCACTGTCTTTCCTGTCTTCTACATCCTTGTCTCATCAGCCTAAGTTGCTCCCCAAACCACGGGGCAGAGGGTTTACGCCTCGCAGCATACCTAGGGGTGGCAGGAGCCAAAATATCCACAGCCCCAGAAATGCAGTTGGCTAGTTCCGAGGCTGCCTTCTCTGGGTCTGAAGTCAGGGAAAAGGTTCCGAAAAACGGGGCCAGGGATTCATTAGAGATTTTTGTAATGTCGCTTACATTCTCTTGAAGAAAACTCTTGAGGTGGTAAGTACGATAGGTACTGCTAAGTGGTCAGTCCAAACTAGCTGTTCCGGTGGGCCTGTCATGATCCGGGAGTCATTAGAAAAAAATTGCATCCAGTGTATGGCCTGCTCTATGTGTGGGTTCCCTGACCAGCTGTGTGAAATCGCAAGCATCTAGGGGGGCTTGATAATAGTCAGGTCACCCATCCTGAACCTGAAATGATTGGGGTGCCTGTTGGGGTGGACCTTGACATGGTCTGTAAGCAAAGCTCTGAGCAATGCCTTGAAAATTGAGAAATGGTTGTTGATCCTGCCTGTGGGTGTGGAAAGAAGGTGTGCAGTAGCTCAATATATCTTAAAGCACTCAATAGCAGTGTTTTTAAAAGAGGCGAGATCCATCAAATGCATATTCATGAGCAATGCCTGAACATCATAAGCCTGTACATCTCATCCACAGGAGGCATCGGAGCACCATGTTAGTACCAAGTGCTCTAGCTAAGCAATCTGTTTAATCAAGGTCAGACTTTATGAAATACTGGGTCGCATCCTAGCCATCCTCATCCTAAAAGGAGGAGGCAAAATGGCTCGAAATTACTCTGGGACTGCAGGTAGAAATTTCAGGAACTGAGTGCCATAATGCGCAAAAATATTCCAGCAAGCAGCTGGCTTGGAGTGACCCAAGGCTATGGCTCGCAGAGGAAAAACTTACCAAATGCCTCCATTCGGACTCCGTCCGGTGGGGTCAAAGGGAAGGAATTGCGGTAATCTCTCCTGGTGAAGTTCTGAACAACCAGGATCTCCCAAATAAAATGGTGCGAAAAAGGCAGGGTCACCTGAACCTGGCCTATGGCAACGTGCCCTTATTCTGTTCACTGGTGGACAGAAACAAGTTTTTGACCAAGTGTACGAGAGGGCCTTGTTAAAAAGGCAGCAGCGGTTCGGATGGTTGCATCTCCCCTGTGAGGACTGTAGCTACTTCGACTGAGGTGGTTGTAAATTTAGGCTGCCCTTCTAATCACCATGGTGAAGGAAGTGGACTTCTGTAGAAGGACTAAGTGAGGAAACTAATTCTGCATCAGGGAGGAAGCTATTAAATATATATAATGTGGGGGAAAATATTTAAAAGAAATTGTTGCCTCTGGTCAGAGTCCTGTTGAAGTACTGGAGAACAGCCTATAGGAAAGGTTGGCTTTTGTAAGTCAGAATCAAAAGCAGACTGGGTGCTTAGGAAAAGAAGTCACAGGCAGCTGATATGCTTTCAGAGTCATACAGAACTAAGGGCTAGACATCCTTTTGCCAAGCCAGTATGGGAACTGGCATAGATTGCAGTGCTGGGTGTAGAATCAGCTATGGAGTCAACCAATTCTGAAGCAGGTTCGGGAGACACAAAGTGGAAGGGCAGACCCACTGATGGTAACCTAGCTGGGGTCTCTGTGGATCCATGGGACCTGTAAGAAAGTGTGTCTTATTTCATGGTTAGCCCCCACTTTTTGCCTGATTGAGGTGGTTTCAATTTTAGTGCACAGGGTCCCTGCCAGCCACGTCCCCTGTGCCACTGCTTCCTTAAAAACAAATTCAAATGTGTACTTCCACCCCCTGTAAGTCCCTAGTTAATGGTAAGCTGTGTACCTAGGGCTGAGGGCCCCCCTGGCACCCTCTGGTGCTACTTTGCCCCTCCACCCTGCCCCTACTGGGACCTTGCCACTGCCCCGACAGCTTGAATGTCTCTGTGAGGGAGAAAACGACAGTCTACATGGCGCCCTGCCTGGGTGCCAAGCCAGCCAGCACTGCTTGAAGGCAAAGGTAAATCACCCCTCTAGCAGGCCTCACAGCCTTAAGCCAGGGTTCACTATACCACAGGTGAGGGCATATCTGCATGAGCAGATACGTCCATTCAATATTTGTAGTCCATTCCCTAATATTGTAAGTGTCAGGGAAGCCATTAATATTACACGAGTTGGAATCTCAACAACTTGAGTGACACAGCACCATGTTGGCTTCACTGAACACACAAGTGTTTGGTACCAAACTACTCCTTACAATAAATCCACACCGATGTCAGTGTGGGATTTGTGCCATGTAACCAGAGGGCATCTCCGAGATGACCCCAGAAAACCTACAGACACTGGTGTGGTCTGACTGGCTGCAAGCAGGCAGCCACCCCCAGACATGTTTGAGCCCTGGGTAGAGATCCCCTGCTCTCTGGCACCAGAAACTGTGCACACCTGGGGCAGAGGTGTCACACCTACTACCTCAGTATGGGCCAGTGCTCAAAGAGGGAAGCTTCAAAGGCCTGCCGCCTTTGCAATGCAACCCCCAGCCTCTGCTGCTAGCATACAGCAGCCCCTGGTTTACACCCCCACTTTGGGAGGGAAAACCGACATGAACAATTAGGAGAATAGGTGTGCTCACATATGCCAACTCCACCCCCAAGTTGGGGGAGCCAAGGTGAAGCACATCTTTCAGTCCCTGCCATCTTAAAGGAGGGTGGCACGAAACATCACCTCCCCTGCCTGGCAGTCACGGCCAGACGCATCACCTCCCTTGGCAGTTAGGAACTGACGCATCACTTTGCTTTTCCGGCGCCTCACCTTCCCTGCACCCATTTAGTCTTTGAATTTTGACTCACCAAATATACTTTGTACTACAAGAAACTCATCCATGGATTTCTATTGACAACTTATTTAACATTTGAAAAAGGATTTCTTTACTTGCGTGCGTTGGATTGGTCGTTTTAGTCTTGTTTTATTCAGATAAATATTGGCAGTTTTTCAAAACTGGTGTGGACTTGTTTTGTAGTGTTTTCCCTGTTACTGTGCATGTACGTACAAATGCTTTGCATATCGCCTCAGATGAGCTGAACTGCTCCTACAAAGCTACCAAGGGGGTGAGAAGGTTCTTAGCTGTGTGATTCACTGACTAGAGTGAAGGTCCCTGAAAGCCAGTGGCAACTAGAGCACCCATTTCTAATTGTAGCAATTCATAAAAGTTTACAATGAAGGCACGCACCTTCTCTGCAAGCATCTCAAGCATTGTCAGTGAATTCTGAGATATAAGTTTCAGACAGGACAATTTGGGTGTAAAAGGATATGCTCCAAAAACAAGAGGTAAGTAACAGTTTAAGGTACAGTATTAAGTCAGCAGTACAATTCTACATATATGTTCACTGTACCTTGGAAACTCATGAGCAGGTTTCTTCGCCACAGGGTGTGCAGGTGAAGGTACTGAAAGAATTACGGAGGAGTTTACATTCAATGTAGGAAGCAATAATTCTGAAAATCATACTTTGACATGAGCACTATTATTGACCCAAATTCACACTAGTACAACAACTCAGTAATTGTATCAAGTACAGTAATTGGCACAGAACCACCAACACATGACGTGACGCATGCGCTACACACCTTGTGAAACAGATGGACACCTAATCACTTTGTTTAATAGAGCTATTAGGGTTCACAGTGGGCTCTGAGCCAACTCAGTCAGGAATCAGAGGATTTAGCGCGCCCCCAGCATGACTCTGGACGGATGGTGGCACTTTAATCTCCTCGTGCTATCTCTAGAAACCCGCAGTTCAAGAACAGTCAATATATGATTCTTCATAGGTCTTACCTCACACCTGCGAATAAACTGTCTTCTCGTCCAGTGATTGTGCCGGCCCCAGGTGCCGAGCACAGTCAGATGACTTTCAGCACATGCTTTGGGTGTGCCCAGATCTTGCCAGTTTTCCGTGCACACACGATTACACAGAGCTAACACTTTACTCCTGGGAAGCTACAACGCAGGGCATTTCTCCAAGGAGGGTAAGATTTAAGGTGCATATAGCCCTTCCTCAAGCCAAGCGCATACCAACCATGTGCTGAGTGCACAACAGCCCCCGTCCTATCTTCAGCGGTGTTGTGCCTTGCTCCGTTGGGGTGAAACAAAGTTCTGTGCTGCACTGGGAGAAAGCCCAAAGAATGAAACATCCCATAGCAGCAGCCTGGGACACCATGCGAATACAATTCAAAGCGCATATAGCAGAGTATCCCTCTACCACCACACAGTCTGCTCGCATGTCTTCTTCTGATGGGGAATAACTGGGCATACAGTGGACCTGGCCCCACACTACTCATTCATGGCCAGCTAACTAATATGGAGGTGACTTGTCTCACTACTTACAGCCCCCCAACCAGTATTGAGGTGGGTCTGGCTTTTCACCACTTCTTACTCACAGCCCTCCATCTAGTATCCCCTCATTCTCCTAATAATGCTTTCCCCTCGTATTGTCCCCTTCATTCTATCCTCTCAAAGTTGGACTTCCCAAGCTTATTTTTATCTTGATAAATTTCCTCTTGCTCCATGATTGAGGACCGAAGTAGCTGCCGTTACAGACAGTGCCACAGCAGACAAACTACTTAACACCAAATGTTTAAGATGACTACATCTGATATATGTAGTGCAAAAACCTTGCATTGTATTACTGTATTGAATAATTTAAAAGCCTAATAAAAATATTTGAACAATCGAGTACAGTACTTGGGTATTCATAAATCATATCAAATAACTAGCATTTGAAAACATGACACTAGAGGCAGCTATTTGAGGAAATAACTAGTCAAATGAGTTAATGTACATTTTATGAAGAAAAAAAACGTTTTTCCAGCTTGAAGTGCAATGCAGAGAAAATGAAGATTGCCACTCCACGATTAATTTCTGAAGATAAAATTTGGGGTTGTATTCTAGGACACAAGATGACTATAGTTTTAGACTGTACAAAAAACAACTATTAGTTGATGTAGAGCATGGGCGAGAAGGGTTCCCAGAAGGTGAAGACAGGGTCCAGCTTTTAAATTCAAATTGAACAGATCCTAGATAACATTTTTCAAACCCACATAAAAAGTTGTGGGTTCATTAAAAGGAAATCTTTTGACACTTCACAACTAACCGATCCCTCCCCACATTTGCAGTTGGAGAATTTACTTCACTTAACTCCATGCCTTGGAATAAGGAGCAGGAAGTGGTATCCGTCCAGGCGTCATGTTTGTGGCAAGCCGATTTAAATTTAGTGGGGTGCTTTAATTTGGGGCTGATCAGCATGGCGATGACTGTCACTTGGGTTCTATATATGGATCGCACAAACTGGATTCTGAAATCCGTTTTATAATAGATTTTTTGAAAATCCAATTTAAAAAACGCATGCTAATTTACTTGACGTCCGAGAGCATGAAAAGCGCTTTTGCTGCTTCATTTGGTATTAAATGGTCTCCACAGTAGGATTGGAAGGGATGTGGTCATATCCACTCCCTTTTCTTCACCCAAACTCTAGGTGGTCTATGTGGTCTTCACTACATATCCAGATTCAGTCTCCACCATACTATGGCAGGATGCCCCCTCGACCTTCTACGCCATGACTCCTATGCAGCGTTCAACGTCTAACCCTGACCATCTTCCTCAAGGTTTCATTTGAGTGTTTGGACAACTACAAAGCAGCCCAACACGTGAAAGGCAGTCACAGCCTACATATCTACACTCTGAATGAACTGCAGGCCAAGATTACTCTGAAAAGTCACCACTTTGTTTCCAGTGTAGTTATACAGTAGAGCTACAGTTTGGTTAACATACATCACTTCTCTATTCCACATTATTTGGCACAGGAGCAGCGAATTAAAAATCAATATATTGAAAAAAGGGTAAGCATAGTCTGCTTATAGCTTAACGTTTATACAGAGCTCCTTGGCCCTCCTAGACCACATACGCGACAGGTAGCACTCCAAGGATGGACCTACCCTAATAAAGAGGGGTCAGCATTACCTCTAGGATCAGTATGCTTGGAGGAAACTCTAATCAAGACAGCTTCCTCCAGCCATCAGTGAATGCTTTGCAGCAATGGAAAGGAGTGCTAGTAACTTCTGGGCAAAAGTCCTGACCGTGAAATGTCTGTTCAACACTGGTACTTTTTTCACAACATTAGCTCTATGGAGAACGTTATCCTGGGGGGGGGGGGGCATGTTGAGGTGCACAGACTACCTTTGGACTCCTGGTTTTACTTTACTGATCACAAACTCTCAAAGGAACAGAGGTGCTGATAAAACAATGCAGCAAACTTTGCATGAAATACTTCATCCAATAATGGTCTTTGGGCACAACTGGGAAACAGTTACCCGATGCCCCAAGGGAAAGTTTCATGTGAGAACTACCGGAAAACAGTAGCCTAAAAAGAGTCCCACTCAAGCCAAACTGCTGTAGGGTTCAAAGAACATACATGTACAGTCAACCGCTATCCAAACAAGCCAGCGGTCAGAGAAAAGTTACACAACTGATCCCAGTACATTGAATGGGGCAGTTTAGCAGTGGGTCAGTGACCAGGATAGTGCTCTGCAGTTCAAAAATCCATATGAATAAGTCTACCAGTTCCAGTCAAGAGCCCACCCTCTCCGCAAGGCTTCACCAGTTACCAAATCGGAAATAAGAATTGGGTACTGTGGTGTTCAGCATATTACAGATGTGTGTAATGCAAGATCACCATCTATATCCACGATTGACAGTTGTAATGATTTCAAACAAACAAGTTAGATTCCACTAGTGTTGGGAGTACTTGTGGGGCTTAGTGAGTGGTCAATCTGCCTGACAATTTGCACCACTGACTGTAGCTTTAGTGGAGCAGACCTAACCAAAGTCAAAGGTACTGCATCACAAAGGAACCAGCTGAGCACTGCTACTTACCATCCAAAGATCAGACTGGTGCTGTCCCTGGTTATGTAAACTACAGGAAACATTAGAAGAAAAGCACAGAGACCAGCAATTAGGTTTGTTATACGTCTATATGGTACACTCCAGTCACATGCGGACCACGATTCAGAGTCCAATACCTACCTGCAGATCACTGACAAGCAATATTGCTCCAGCTGAAACTGGGATCTGAAGGCCCCCCCGCTTCACATAGTAACAGGCTGCTTCCAACTAGTCCATGTTCCCCACATTACCTGCAGGGTCAGGTGCAAACAGCATCCACCAGAGATGGCGGTCTGGAGTGAACACCATAGTCTAGCTGCAAAAGGTAGCATCAATCTCACCACCATAGACTGCTGGACAAGTGAGCACAATGGAGGACATGGCAGTAAACACCTTAACTTCTAAGCGGTAACCACATGCCAGAAATCTTGTTGTGAACAATTCTACTGTGCTCATAGCAAGGGCAGAAAAAAAAAGATTTCAGAAAATGGAATCCCAGCATAGTCCAAGAGGACACAAGCTTACTATCCAGGCATTCCCTACACTGCCTGTGTGGCTGCAGGAGCATTTCCTGCAGGCTAAGTTAACCCACCCACAACTCTTCACCCAGTTCCCTTGATATAATCACACTTCAATTGCGTATCAAGATACAAATGCTGCCCCCCTTGCAACTGCTGGGAGGACGGGGGAGTGCACACCACCGAGTAAGCGCAGAAACTCAGGGTAACCAATCAATAAGAGCCCCTAATTATGTGGCATCTTGAGATTAGTGTTAGATTCTTGAAACATGCCCTCCCCACTGAGCCCAGCAATCGGTCATACCTCTTGAGAAAGTCATAGCTGCCTTCCTTGGCAAAGGATCAGTGGACGGGCATGGGCCGTAGCCATGTACAGTACATTTGGGCTTCGTTTTCTCTGGACTCACTCTTCTTTCAGTAGAAGTCCAACGGGACAGGAGTGGGTTCTTTAGAAGTTCATGAACTGAAGGTCGTTCGTAAGCCTACAATACATCATTGAAAACACAAATTAGCTGTAACAGGTTTTCCTTACAATAATTTAATTTCAGAGACAATCAGGTAATTCCAATAGTTTGAGTGTTTAACATTTACCCAGAACTACACGTCATGTATTAGAAACAAAAAACAGACCACACTCACAAGGAAAGGGGTAAAGAATGCTTCTGGTCACTGAATGCGCGACCAAAAATAAAACTAAGTCAATTGTCAAGATGCTAACCTGGAGGTGTTGTGGAAAAAACAGAAATCAAGGTGACTGCAATGAACTTCACTTGAGCACTAGGATGGAAACTGTAGGTGCAGTTTCCATTTATTTCTAAGTCTCTTGGTACATTCTCCTAGTTTGACTACCTAGCTTGAGAACATGCTCCAGGGGAGGCTGGAAAATGAAAATGCACTTTGCTTCAATTTCCTCCGGAAGTAAAATACCTTGATTTTTAAGATTTGTTTTTCCAGTGCTAGCAGTGTATGAACAATTGTTACTTACCTGTAAACAGGTGGTTCTCCAGTATTGGTGTCTTTCATAGATTCACATGCTTGAATATTCCCCGTCGTCGGAGTGGGAGTCCCACGGTAAATAAAATAGCAATATATACATATATATATGTAGTAAAATATATACATAAGTAATCATATAATTAGTGCATATAGGTGTAAAACACACATAGTGTACCTATAAGAGAAAAACTCCATAGGAATACAATGGAGAGAGACAAAAGACCTTTGTAGTCTATCTCTGTCATTATGTAAGTCCGAACTCCAGCCAATCAGGCGTCAGCCCCTCTCTAGAACCTTCTCCTCAGAGCTTCTCACCTCAGATTTTCGTAGCACAAGAGTGACTGTAAAGTGCATGAGGAGAAGAGAGCCTCTGAAGGGAGGAGGGAGGGTCGCATGTGAATCTATGAAAGACACCAATACTGGAGAACCACCTGTTTACAGGTAAGTAACAATTGTTCTTCTCCAGTATTAGGGTGTCTTTCATAGATTCACATGCTTGAATATAGAATAGCTAGCAGTAACAATCACCATTGTTTCCATGCCAAATAGATTCAACATATATAGATAATCAATCTTCTTATGCATAAAAACAGTATTGAACAACTGTAACATTGTAAATGCATAATATATATGGAAACAATATGGAGGCGGGAGGAAGAGGCTCACCTTACTTAAAAAGATTGCGCAGCACTGCCTGTCCCACCGCAGCATCCTCCTCGCTTAAAGTTGCTAAGCAGTAGTGCTTAGTAAACGTGTGTCTGGTCGACCACGTAGCTGCTCTGCAGATGTGTTGCAAAGATACTCCAGCAAATAAGGCAGTAGATGATGACACTGCCCTAGTGGAGTGTGCCCTCACTGGAGACTGCAGAGGTTTATTTGCCCTTTGGTGGCAGAAGACAATAGCTGCCGAGATCCAGCGTGCAATCGTTGGTTTAGTAACCTGACGTCCTTTATGACAGCGTCCATAAGCTATAAAAAGTTGATCGGATTTCCTGAAAGAAGCTGTCTTACTGATGTAGAACTTAAGACACCGCTTGACGTCCAAAGAATGTAATCTTTGTTCTGCAGGTGTCTGAGGATTGGCAAAAAAGGTCTTTAATATTACTGGCTCATTAATGTGAAAGTCAGTAGGCACCTTGGGTAGAAATGATGGATTGGTGCGTAACACTGCAGCATCCGGTTTGAACTGCAGGAACGGAGGTTTGATGGTAAAAGCATGGATGTCACTGACACGACGAGAAGACGTTAGTGCCAGAAGTAGAGCTACTTTCCAAGTGAGATATTTTAGGTCGGCCTTGTGAATGGGCTCAAACGGAGGTCTCATCAATTGTGCCAACACAACGTTGAGGTGCCACAACGGAGGAGGACGCCGAACTGGCGGAAATTTCCGGAATAGGCCCTTAAAGAATTGGCGGATTATTCTTGAGGAACAAAGGGAACTTGATCCATCTTGCCGGAAACGGGAAATGGCTGCTAGAAAAACCCTTAGGGTTGCATGCGACAGTCCAGAACTGGCTAGGTGCAAGAAGAATGGTAGCAATTGCTCTGCCGTGGAATGTATCGGATGAACTCCGTTAGCAGCACACCAATGGCAGAATCGTTTCCATTTAAACTTGTACGTTCTGATTGTAGAAGGTGCTCTAGCCTGGGCCAAAATATCCCTACAATCCTGGGGGATGTCTAGGTGGGCGAACTCATGGTGTTCAGGTTCCATGCTGATAAGCTCAGTGAGGAGGGATTTGGATGACAAATTCTCCCTTCGCTCATGGTAAGCAGATCCGTCCGATGTTGCAGGAGGATTGGCTGGCATTGGGACAGGAGGAGCAGTTCTGAGAACCACGCTTGCCGTGGCCAGCGCGGGGCTATTAGGATCAGGTGGCAAGGCTGTCTCCTCATCTTCCAAAGAACCCGAGGTATGAGGGGTATTGGAGGAAAGGCGTACGCAAATAGATTGCACCAGTTTATCAAAAGGGCATTCCCTTGTGATTGCTTGTGGGGATGCCAGCTTGCGTAATTTCGGCATTTCCGGTTCTCCGGCGTGGCAAAGAGATCGAGTTGCGGACGGCCCCATAGTTGGAATATCCTCTCTAGAGTGGGTTGGTGTAACTCCCACTCGTGGGTCGACGAGGAGGACCTGCTCAGGGAATCCGCTAGGACATTGGATACTCCTGGCAGGTGGACTGCCGTAAGCAAGATCTGATGACTGAGAGACCAGTCCCAAATTCTTTGAGCTAGCCTGGAGAGACTTGGGGATCTTGTTCCGCCCTGTTTGTTGACATAGTGCATACAGGTTGTGTTGTCTGTCTGTATTAGCACTGACTCTCCTTGGAGCAAAGGCAGAAACGATTTTAGAGCCAGAAAAATCGCCATGAGCTCCAACCTGTTGATGTGCCAAGATCTTTGATGTGTGGACCATCTTCCCTTCACAGAGAGATCCTCCAAATGAGCGCCCCATCCTTCCAATGAGGCGTCTGTTGTGAGTGTTCTGTCCGGTGGCAGCGACAGAAAGGACATGCCTTCCGTCAAGTTGGCTGGAATTGCCCACCATGCGAGTGCTGACTTTATCTGATCTGTGACACATATCATGTCGTGGAAAGATCCCGTTACCTGACGCCACTGAGCATCCAGAGCTTCCTGGATAGGACGTGTCCTCAGCCGGCAATGAGGGATCAAGGCAATGGATGATGACGCCATCCCCAGAAATGATTTCAATAGTCTCACAGAAACTGACTCTCTTGATCTGATCAGAGCCACCAGTCGCAGCATCTTTTTGAGACGCTCCTGGGAGAGGAATGCCTTCGCCGACACAGTCTCCAGAGTTGCGCCCAGGAAATCTCTTTGTTGGTACGGATGAAGTTGGGATTTTTCCACATTTACGGACAGGCCTAAAGAGCGAAACACGTTCTGGCACAGAAGAGTGTGTTGTCGCAGGTGAGTGCTTGACTGAGATTTCAGGAGAAAATCGTCCAGGTATGGAAATATTTGCACTCCCTGGAGGCGCAAATACGCTATTACTGGAGCCAGTACCTTCGTGAACACTCGAGGGGCTGAGCGCAGGCCAAATGGTAACACCTTGAATTGGTAATCGTGTTGACCCACTCGAAAACGCAGGAACTTTCGATGCCGCTGTAAAATAGGGATATGAAAATAGGCATCCTGGAGATCTATAGTCGCCAGAAAATCTTCCTGCAAGAGTAAGCGCAAGATGTCTACCAGCGTCATCATACGGAAGGATTGGCTCTTTATATATTTGTTTAGTGCTCTTAGATCGAGGATGGGCCTCCACTCTCCGTTTTTCTTTGTGATCAAAAAGAACCGGGAATAAAAACCTTTTCCCTTCTGAGACACTGGTACCAGTTCTATAGCTCCTTTTTGCCTTAAAAGTCGGACTTGATGCAACAGTTCTTTCATGTGAGCTGGTGGCGGTCCGGAGGGTGGAGTGGGAGGAGGGAATTTGGTGAATTCTAAGGCGTGTCCCTTCTTCACAATGTCCAAAACCCAACGGTCCTTTGAGATGGAGGACCATTGGGAAAAGAACAGAGAGATTCGACCTCCAACCTTGTCTGTCCGGGAAGAGTCACTGTCTCTTTGATGCGGATCCTCTGTATGAGGATTTTCCTCTATATGACTTGGAGGTTTGCTGCCGTGATGTTTGCTGTTGCTGTCCATAAGAGTAACGGTTGGACCCTTGATTGTAAGGTTTGTATTGTTTATTGTCTTTTCGAAAACTTGAGGAGGTGCCGCGTCCGCGTGCACCACGAAAATTACTCCGCTGAAATTGAAGGTTTCCTAGTGATCTAGCTGTTTCAGTGTCTTTCTTTATGGACTGTAGAGCTTCATCGACGTGGCTCCCAAATAAAGACTCGCCGTCATATGCCATGTTTAAGATCATAGACTGAACCTCCTGACGAAAGGATGTAGATTTTAACCATCCTTGCCTACGCAGAACAGCCGCTCCGGCAAGCTGACGGAAACCCATGCAGGCGATGTCCACTGCACAATCGATTATTTCCGCCGATGCCGCTTCTCCCTCTTGGAGCAACTTCATTGCCTCCAGTTTAGATGGCTCTGGTAACTCCTGAACCACATCCGAGATATCAGCCCAAACTTGTCTGTCATATCGTCCCAGGATGGCCAAGGCATTAGCTGCTCTAACCACCGTAGAGGCCATAGAAGAGAATTTACGCCCTATGGCATCCATCCGACGTCCGTCACGATCCGGAGGCGAGGTGATAGAAGATGCCGGATTTTTCGCCTTACGTTGCGCTGCCTGCGTAACGACCGACTCAGGTTTAGCCTGACCCGTGAGGCATGCTGGGGTTCCTATCGGTGCCTTATATTTCTTTTCCAATCGAGGCACCTGAGCTGGCAAGGTATTCGGTGTCTGCATTAATTTCTTGCCTTCTTCCCAGATAAACTCAACTATGGGAATAGCATGAGTCTGTTTGTAGGGTTGATTCTTGAAATCATAAAGGAAGCAATCTTCCTCCCTGCGCTCCGTTGTTAACTTAAAACGGTGTGATGCCCTTTCCATCAGTTGGTGAAAATTGGCTATGTCCACTGGAGGTGAATCCCCTGTTACTATTTGTGAGGGGGATGGTGTTTGTGCCTGGTAATTGTCCCACTCCGCCATATCATCATCATTGTCATCTACATCCCCATCATCATCTGGGATTTCACCCTCTTCTGGGTCCTGAGGGCCTTCCTCTACAGGCTCATAATGAGGCAACACCCTTTCCGGAACCTGTCGTGGAGGTACAGGCGGCATCTGTGGAGCAGGATTTACAATAGGTACCGGTGGAATAATTGCTGGAATCACCGGGGTTGACGGAACCTCTGAACGTTGAGGGGATAGAGGGAACCGTTGGTTGTAGTCGTCCAACATGCGTTGGAGATTAGTAATGAGCGACAGAGGAAGAGTCGCCGTTTTATGCTTCGGAGGGGCCTGGTGTATAAATACCGGATCCTCATCCTCACTACTGACATCCTGGCACTTAATAACCAAGTCGGATGGACTTTGTGCCGTTCCGAAAGACTCCGGTAACCCCTCGGATTCCTGATCCGAATCTGTAGCAAATAATGGTGAGGGAGGCTGTGCAACTCCCAAAGGAATATTATGTTCCTGGCTCTCCAAGCCCACAGTAGGAGGTAATGGTGTCCAAGAAACTCCTTCCCTTCTTGTTTTCTGGGTAGTCGCCACACCGCGTATTCGTACCCTTACGAATGTCTGTGGGGATGTACTCGTCGACGGAGCCGTCGTCGAAGGAATGATGGTCGACGGAATTATCGTCGACGACGTCTGTGGCAACAAGATTGCCGTCGTCGGATTCGCCGTCGACGAGGTCGCCGTCGACGAGGTCGCCGTCGACGGAGCCGCCGTCGACGGAGCCACCGTCGACGGAGCCGCTGCCGACGGAGCCGTCGTCGAGGTCTTCGTAGACAAGGCTTTCGTCGACGGAACCACCGTCGACAGTGTCGTCGTCGGGATCTTCTTTTTCTTCGCCGACGGAATGGGCGTCGACGAGCTCGACGACGTCTTCGTCGACGACACAGTCTTCGTCGACGGAACCTTTACCTTCTTCGTCGACGTCGAAGTAATGGGCACAACAGAAGTCACTGCCCTTGAAGAAGTGATGGTAATCGTCGACGAGGATAACGTCGACATAACGCTCGTCGATGACGAAGCAGCTGACGTCGTCGTCGGGGTCACCGTCGACGAGGTAGAAACAGCAGATCTCGTCGTCGGGAGCATCGTCGACGAGGCTGACAAAGTTTTCCCCGAGGAATAGGAAGTAGACGCCTCAGCAGCCTGAGAACAGTGTCCCATAGGCGACAAAGCAGTAGGTGAAACCACAAAGGTGGCAGTTGTCAGAGGCAAAGCCAGCTTCTTTTTCTTCAGGAAAGGAGATGGTAACTCCTGCACACTACTGCGCTTAGAGGCTGGTTGAGAACGACCAGAAAAGAGACTTTCCACATCAGAGGGAGAGTTATCCTTGTCCTTCAGTCTCTGTAGCCATAAAAGCAGGCGGCCTTCTCTGTCCTTTAGAGTTTTTGTAGAAAAAGTTCTACAAAACTTACATTTTGCCACCTCATGGTCAGGATATAAACAGTAAATACACTTACTGTGTGGGTCCTCAGAGAACAAACGCAGTTTTCCACATGAAGAGCATGGTCTAAACAAAGATTTCTTACTAGAAGACATCCTCACTGACAAAACTGAGCAGAGCTCAGGGAGACTCCCTGTCACACGACGTGCGGTAGAAAATCTGAGGTGAGAAGCTCTGAGGAGAAGGTTCTAGAGAGGGGCTGACGCCTGATTGGCTGGAGTTCGGACTTACATAATGACAGAGATAGACTACAAAGGTCTTTTGTCTCTCTCCATTGTATTCCTATGGAGTTTTTCTCTTATAGGTACACTATGTGTGTTTTACACCTATATGCACTAATTATATGATTACTTATGTATATATTTTACTACATATATATATGTATATATTGCTATTTTATTTACCGTGGGACTCCCACTCCGACGACGGGGAATATTCAAGCATGTGAATCTATGAAAGACACCCTAATACTGGAGAAACTACAGTATAAAGTCTTTACATTGACAGACCGCAAAATGTTCCCAGATAAGTTCAGTATTATTTCTACAATTGTTTTGCACCAAGAGTGTGCAGTGGTTAGCTGTGCAGGAACCTTGCAAGGCCCAACCTACAATTTCGGCTACGCGTGAATAAAAAGCAACCCACAAACATGGGTTGGGGTGATTACACTGCGTTATACCATAGTGGGGTTGTTGCAAAAATAAAGTTTCAGGTTAAGAAAAGGCAGCACAAAGTCATGCAATTCAATGTTAATTACCTCAAGACAGTGCAAAAAGAAGACTAATCTGTCCGGCACTACTGCCAAGCATAAACTAGCCAGAGTTACAGCTTGTAGTAAAAGTACCTAGTACAATGTAATCAGTTGAATCAAGAGTATATTATGATGCGCTTTGACAACCAGGTTTTACCACAGATCACTATCTGGACTAAGGAGAGCAGGTGTGTTCCCTGGTGGAGTCCAGGAACTCAAGCAGAAGTGTCCCACCTTCGAGACAAGCTGTGCTAGCGTAGTCTGCAGACGACTCCTCTGTGCCCCTTGCTCTCTGCTCCACCCCACTGTAGCGGCACTTGGCTCACCTCATGGATGCTAGGTTGACTGTTTGCTTTCCAGTGGCTTGTAAAGGCCCTCTTTGCTAGTAAGAGCCAAGTCATGAAATTATGCTGTTAGATTATGTTTTTAGTGTCAGAAGTTCCCCCGTGTGCATAGCCCTCGTGTATAGAGCAGTATATCCAGCAACTTATGCAAGCGAAGACATGATCTCAGACCTGTACTGTGCCATACAAGGCCACTACATAAGCATCATATTTGCCTCCATAGTTACACAGCGCAGACAGGCATTTGCACCCAGAAACACTTGGTTGATTTTGGCAGGCAATAAGTAGGTACTGTGCAGGACGTTGAAGTCTAACTTTAAACCTGGCGTTCCACGATACGACTCAGTGATGGCCAATACTCTCTCCCATTCCTGGTCATGAAACGCCCGTCTACTTCAGTCTCCCAGCTGTCATGGAGTGTGGTTAGTGGGAGTAGGGAGGGTTGTGCATGCTCTAGCCTAAAACTTTGGCTAGCCAACTAATGACTGACCAGTACCCGCGGTGTACAAGTACTGTATAACAGTATGTTCGCAGATCCTGGGTTACTATGCGCAAATGGGTAGAAAGGGTGCAAGTCAATGCAGTGATGGTCAAATATTGTACCTTGTCTATACCAGATTGTTGCAGTTGGTTTTCGAAAGAGAAGTTGACCCTCATGAAAGAATGCCTATTGGTTGAATGCCTGCTGCATTACAATGTGTTAGATCTAGAGATGCCAGAAAGCCTTTGCTCCAAGGAATATCCCAATAGAGGGACAGCCTTGAAGTATGGAATAGGCTTTGCTGCTATATACAAGCTCCTCTGAAAATACAAGACCACTGTGCGCTCTCGGTGCAAATTTGAGGAAGGTGCTCTTGCTGGCGGGCAGAACGTCCAGAGTAGCTCTACCGGATGCAGAGCGGCCTCCGTCATGCCATATCAACGAGTTGTTCGGCCGCCAACAAGCATCAAACCCATTGTAGCTATGCTGCAAGGTAATGGTGTTCAAAGTTTAGGGCGATTGGCGATGGATCGCAGTTGCTGCTCTCGGAAAATTGCCATCCAGCAAGTATTGCTCTGTGATGAGGTCAATCCCCAAATACTAAAAAGTTTTACCCTGCCTTTGTAACGCTGATTTATGGTAAAGTGCATCGTCCGGATAATCGAGAGTAAGAGGAACAAACATGAATTCAGCCTTTTGAAGCGGCACTGTTTTGAGGTTTGTAATGAGGGCTTCCTGTAGAAATGCGCTTAAGATATTAGAATATTGCATCCTATGGCGTTGGCATTCCTTTTACGTTTTATATTTCATGTCAGAAAGTTTAAATCCCCAATTGAATGCATGATCCGGTCAGTCATAGTGACAAAGTTTAATGTTGCTGTGTTATGCTTCTGCACCCTCTATGTAACCCCCCCCCCCCCCCACCCCCTCCCCATAGACCACGCATGGGATAAGATGATCGGCTGATAAACTTTGGGATGGATGGGGAGGGGCGTGGGGACGGACTTTTTTCGATAGTGCAAGAAAGGGGCAAACCAGCCCTTCGATCAAACAGCATGGTGTTGTACCAGTGTAAGCCTTGCTTCCTCTATTTAGCACAGGTTTGTGGTACGACTCAAGGGTCGTCACTAGTCAACAGTGCTGGTAAAAAAAACTGGATGGAATTGGATTTGTTTAAGGGTTCAGGTCTAATGTTGTAAAGAAATATTCTAAACGAGCAGGTAAAGGGTATCCGATCCATGCAACTGGACGACAAGTATTACCATATAAACACATCATAGTATAGGTGGTTGTAACTACATTCAATGGTAGTGCATTATAGAATTTCCCCGGCTCCGGGGGTACAGCCAAATCAGTTAAGGACATCAGCAACAAGGTAAGTCCCACCACACTTTATGAAAGACTGGTAGGGTCAGAGCGGCCAGCAGCCTGTGCAGCACACAAGAGCAGCCTCCCCGTGGTATTTGGGTGTTTTATTGGTGAAGGTTGTGAACAGTAGCAGCAACTTGGATGCTCAGTGTAGTGTGTAGTCTCTACTACTGCGGGCCTGCTTGCAGGTGTTTAGTACTTGTGGATTGAATAGCACTTGCAGCACGAGCAGCCCAAGTGTATGGCTAGTGACGGTATTGAGAAGGGGCGACTAGAACTAGGGATGCTTAGTCCAGGGAATAGGCAGTGGTTCACTGGAGGATAAGCAAAGGGATACAGACTGTCCCAGGCACTTCAATCTCAGTGTAATGGTGAAATGTGGCCTCACCAGGTCTCTGCTTGTTACCCAGTATAATGGCGTGGCCAGGTGGGTTCGTACATGCCCTCGGGTGCTGTCACTGTGGCCAGTCGCACCCCAGCTCCACTTGTGCCTGCAGCAATTGCTCTGACCTTTTATTGAATTGCCGCGATCAATGCTAATCGCAGTACATCAGGTGCTCAAGTGTAACCTTCAGGGCGACAACTAGATGCAGATGTAGGGAAAAAAAAAACTGTTCCAAGTTAAATCTTGGGGAGAATTTTGTCACTCAGAAGGAAACCAATGGCTTAAGTGAACTGGCAGCTTCCTCTGCATTGTGCGAGGAAGGGGGGGTGACAAACCAATAGATTAAGAGGCCTAGTTAAATGCCCATTTATGCTTTAGAACAGCTTTCAGCAATATGACGCAATTTACTAAAACCAAAAGGTCTTGCCTAATGGGAGACCCAAGAAGAGCACAGTACTAAATACTTAAGGAAAGTGGAGTTGTTTTGGGGTGGGGGGGGGCAGTCCATGATGGATACAGACAGCAGAAATACGCAGAGCTATGACTCAGTAAGTGCTTGAAGAGTTTAAATACCTGCAAGATGAGGATTGCAATAGCCTCGCAGAGCAAGGTCAGCAGCGCACGCCACATTAAAAATTTTGCTGAATATTAAGGAATAAAAATATTAAAGTTGAAGAGAATACTGGCATGGAAAGGGATTTACCCCTCGTCACCCACTAGCAGCTTTTAATAGTTGCTCTCCACTTCAGGCACTTGAGCACCCCCTGCGCTTCCGTGGCTAAAGATCCACGCTGACTGACGCACTCGTGACATTTGGAGATCACCTCTACCATCACCAACGTATCGTATGAAGTCCTGCAAGGTTTAGTTCTGGCACCCACTTTGTTTAATCAACATATGGAGCCACCAACCATAAATACACTACTGTAGCAGCCTAGCAAATACGCAGAAGACACCTAACTTTACCTAAAAACCTCAACATTCCAAGACCTCTTCACTCAGAGGCTGCCAGTCAAACCTGGATGCTAGAGAACTGCCAAAAAAAAAAACATAAAAAAAAAACACCTTCTCCCCACATCCAAGAGCAATGGTCCATTAAGGATTTTCTGTGAAAAACATGGTCCATTGAAAGCGGAGACTTCAGAGAAAAGTTTCATAGCACAGCATCCTTTCAGTTTTATAGATTTTGGATGTTAGACTACTCTTCCGGCCTAGAGCCAGCAATTATTTTTCAGAATCCATGTAGCCTTAAACTTGTCCAGGCATGCAGAACGTGTCACAGGAATCCTCAGTCATTTAGGTATTCACTGCCATTGTATGTGGCACTTTTTGCCCAGCTGGTGAAGGCATCTTGCAGGGAAGCTGAAGTGCTCTTAAGTATCTTCCAATGCCAGATTAGGGTCTTCAATCTCAACCCCAAACGTACTACAATGGCTATTAGAGTAGCACTTGTTAGATGAAACTAGACTACACAGATAAATCCTGGTCACCTAAAAAGAACAACGTTTGTAAGTCTAGGAAGAGACCCCCCCCCCCCCCCCAAAAAAAACATTTTGAAAAAAAAAGCCATTTGAGGTCTGCCAGAGGTAACCTCGAAAAGGGGGATAAGAAGAAAGGAAGGATAAGAAGAAAGGATGCAAACAGCTGGCAAGTATAAAGTGCCAGACATTCCATAATCTTATGCTTAAATGTTGAAGCAGAACAATAAGTAATATTGACTAGTCTGACGCCCACTTGGCTTGTATAATAGATGCATGGTGTGAAGAAAAATAAAAATAAACACCAAGTCAATTTTGAATGGAAGAAAGTGGCACAATGATACAGTTCATGGGAAGAACAAAGCTGTCAGAGTGAAGTGTTCAAAAATAAAAACCTTACCTTCAAATTCAGCATCCTCCCAATTATTCTATGCAACTCAGTTGAGAAAATACTGGGTATTGGGAGGAAACGTCCTTCCTTAATCCGTTCTGCCAAGGCCACAACGTTAGAAGCCGTGAAAGGACGCCTGAAAAATATTAAGTTTGACCAAGTCAAAATGAATCCACCAACGAGCAAATGCATGCCTGCAGTTTCAAAAATAAATTCGGACTTAACCCATCATTAATTTGCCTGCTCTTGGACATTGTTCTTTCAAAGTAGTCTGAGCTTATTCCACAGATCAAACTAACCTTCAATGACGTGCAGCGAATAAACCGTTGGCCTCCAATTTAAACCCTACCACATATACAGCAAACTTGTCGAGGAGAGGTGATGAACAAGCTTTTACCAACGTTAGTTACCACGGGCACTATTCCCATTTGTTTTCACTCACATCCTCTACATGCAGTAACTCAAAATATGCAAATTAGAAATTCTGGTGTTTGAGCGAATATCCAGCTACAACTGTTCTGCTGAGACATGGGTACCAAACTCCCAATAACTGCAGCAGCACCTCAGATAACAGGACAGAACAGGTCTTGAACTGCTTCCATTACATTAATTGGGTGAAAAAGGCACTGTAGTTTGAGCAGGATTGTTTTGAGGTAGGGCTTGATTGTTCAGGCAATAGTTTGTCCCAGAGCACAATGGCTGTCCAGTTATTATCTAACATTTTTACGTGTCCTACTATTAAATCTGCTACATGCCTAGGCGCGAATCAAATATTTAAAAGGAAGGTTTTGATATATCCAAATGGGTTATTTTGATAGGTTGAATTGCAGTTAAAACTGCCAGAGTGGTTACAATGGTTGCATTGTCTCTGTAGTGAATGGCACTAGGTGCTTCGACCTACTAGTGACATTTCTCACAGGCCCTAGGTACACTTTGTACCATATATTAGGGACACATCAGCTAGTTAAACATGTTAGTTAGGAGTTTACCAATGTCCCCATATTGAAAGGAAGAGCAAAGCGTTCTACAGCCAGCAAAAAAGCTGAACAAAATAGGTGAGCACACTAGGCAAAAGTTGGTCCTTTCCTACAGTAAAGTAGGAAACAGTAAAGGCTAGGCTAAACCATTTTAGTTTAAGGTAAGTACCTTCAGAGGGCAAGAGCTCTATCCACACAGGTCCTACTTCAAGGAGGAAGATGAGATGGGTAGTGCTGTGGTCTCAAGCAGATGGAATGAATGCAGACATTTGACAAGGACCTGCAACGATGTTCCCCAGCAGTGTCAAACTAGAGGTGCCAATGTCACAAACCGGTACGATCTCATTTAGGAATGAGCCAATTAAGTCAGAGATCTAGCTTTAATTTTAGCCATGTCTACGGGATCTCTCCAGAATCTATCACCAGAAACCATTACAACATCGGGACATGGGCTGGAGCCAACAGGACACAAACACGGACTGGGTGAAAAGAAAGAGTCGCTTTGCGGCTGAAACCTGGCAGATCTAGGCGTGCCTGCAGTAGAAACGCTACTGGGACCGTTGAGGCCAATGCATTGTGACCACAGGTGCTGTTCTGGATTACTCTGCAGTTATTCATCCTTGTGGTACTGGCCAGCTTGGCTGAAAGGCCTTCTAGGTTCCAGGCAGTGCAGGTCCACCAACCAGCTGGGCCCAACTCTGGTATTCCTGGTCAGCTCAAGTACTCACAAGTGTATCAACTCTACTCTGCAGGTAGAAACAGAAGGGTCAGGTATAAAGTCATTTGCAGCCATTAGCTGTCCTCTCCAAGAGGACTTCAGCTATCCAAACTAATAAAACTACTGGCTAGGTGGGGGTAAAACACATCCACCTTTGATTCTGTAATGCAGTCATTACCAAACCTGTTCTACTCCGCTCCCTTGACTCATTGGCCGTGGCTCCCTACTGTTACTTTTGGGAGGGTGGGTGAGGATGGAGGGGGGTGTAAGCCCTGCCTTGGGAGTAGTTGCATTTTTCTCCCTGAAAATAATTGGGATGAAGCTGATGAATGTATTATAATCATATGCCGGGTGTTTCCTATGACTAAGGCCGCACAGTAAAGTATTCCTAGTTACACTTCTTTACCCATGTCTTTTTTAGAGAACCCTCTCAAACTTGATCCCACTTACAGTTCTATATAGCACCCCTATGCATGTAGGCCCCATTGCCAAAGTGTTTCTCCGCTTGAAGAATATTTGCATGCATTTCCATGTCTACCCATGTCATATGTGCCAACACACCGGTCTCAGCAGGGTGACTTAAACCACATACTGCTTCATTTTACCAGTCGTCCCTAAAATTGACTCCAATGCAAGCCAAATAAATTGCTGTTTTTTTAAATTTTAATTTAACGTCCCTCTTGCTTCCAAATGTTGGCATTATGCAGTATATGATGTTTTACTTTCCTGTACTCATGGAGAGAGCAGGCCTATCTGAAAATGTGTGTACTGAAAGAAATGTGTACTGGAAGTACCTATTGTTAAAGTACACATCAATTCAAGTACACATCAATACTTAACACCAAGTGTATTTGAGAGACAGGACAACTTTCCTGATAACCTGCATTGGCGTAAAATGCATTTGGAAAAAAACCTACTCATCAACGAGTAACAAAAGAAATCAGTTTCTTCCACTTACTTTGAGAGTGTTGGAACATGGGAATCCAGAGAAAAAAAGGACGTCATCTCCCTCGACATGCCATCAATGAAGCACTACGTTGCCAGCTTTAGCCTCGTTACTTACAAATCTACATCATGCGTTTAAGGCTCATTAGTTTAACTGAAGCAAACAAGCCCTTCAATATTAAATGCATTAAAGTGCTTGGTGTGTGGCTCCCCTGGCTAGTTTGGGAAGCTCCCAAAGGAGCCACGGGGCACAGTTTGGGAACCACTGCTGTAATGGAAAGCCAAGGCCAACCTGAAGGTTGGATATTCTAAACCGTCCTAGCTTCCTGGGATTTGTAGAGCAGGTACAAAGACGAGAGTGAATTGCACCAACTGGAAAAGGGTAGTTAATTTAGCAGGTATGATAGACAGGCTCTTTCAAGACCTGTGGCTACTAAAAACCGTGAGCTCAAAACATGGATGAAAGGTAGGCCACAGATATGTTAGCAGGCAGAAGACTTCTACTCAGCCAGCCCACACAGTTATAGGATAGGTCCCAGACATCCATGCAGGCCATCAGGTCCAGAGGGGTGGAATGAAACGTAGCAGGGAACCAGTATCCCGATCAGACTCAATGTTAATTCCAGTTCTGGATCTGCAGATTTTTTTTTTTATTTAGGAGACAAGCTGTTGGACTAATTCAGCCCAGCGGTACAGGTGAAATACTTGGGTCCAGAAACAAAGTCACCAACTGTAAGGTACCCCTATAGTCCAGTATGTAAGGGCAAACGTCAGTCAATAGGCAAGTATATAACATGGATGTAGCCCCTCCAACAGTATAGCCTGTGCTCTACTAGTTAATCATTACATGAATGGAGCACATCTTGTGAAAGATGACATCCTGTGCAGAGGCATATTAAAAAAAATATATGGCAGTCAAAGGTTCAGCACAGCTTCCATATCATGTGATGAGCTTTACATTAACAACCCTATGGTTGGAGTCTTGCTGAACAGGATTAAAATATGCTCTGAAGAAGATTTCATACAATGTGGATTGGGTGCCTCTTCCCACATTGCGCAGAGGCACACACCATGGACCTGCTGACTGGAGGCAAATACATCTCAGCCAAGTCTGGTGAGCCTGCAAGCCATTGTCCATTCCCCTTCATATTGAGCATGGTTACATTTAACCTACTTTGGGGGTGATCCTTGCTGTAAAATGGAAGCAGCTGGTAGGGTGTTTTGTGGAGGAAGTTTTTTTATTTTAGAAAAGTCTGGCATTCTTATGGCTAACCCCTTTCTATTCTGTGCTAGGTCTTAGTAGCAACAAATCACTGAGTAGCCATCTCAGTATTGGTTGCAGATTGCCTTCAGTGTTCCAAAGGTCTGGTCTGTCAACTCAAACAAGAGGAATTATCTAGAGATAATCTATGATCTAGCAAAGTCAACACTAAGAAAAACACTGCTCTTTACCACTGCATATAGTTTCTACAACAGAAGATTCTCACTGCTGGGGATACCACTTTCGATTTGAATGGGATGAAAAGGATAGGGTGCTGGAGGGGGGTGCACAGTTTTAAGCACATGGGCCTGGAAGTTGTGGAATTCGACTATGTGCAGCTGTTAAGCTGAAATAGTGGTTCTCAGAGTGGCACAGTCCTCAAAAAGAAAACGAAAAGGCAACCTTGGAAGCAGGCGTGCAGCAGAGAGGGACAGTGTGCTCCCGCAACTAATTGGTAACCAAGAAAAAAGTTCAGAGGAAGACCCCACAGGTGCCAGTGATACTTTGTGATTGGGCGGGATACAGAAGACTATAGACAGAGGATTTGCCTTGAACTTTGGGGGTGACTTTACAAAGTGTTTTTTGGGCCTCAATTATGGGGAGAGTTCATTGAGCTAGTGCTTTCCTTGATTTTACAGAGGTAGATGGTTTGGAAGATAGAATGAGGGTTTAACTCTGATGGGGGGGGGGTTCTTAACTTTGTATTACCAACTTTGTTCTCCTGCAGGTTATACAATTCAGGCCTTTAAGCTTCAATGGCAAGTATACACTGTAATATGGGTAGTTTTAGCACAACAGTACACAATAGTTTTTTTTACCCACGTTTGCATAGTGAATTGTCTGTGCTAGAAGGATTCATGTGGGGCACCTGGGAGTGCTTAGGAGTCTATACATTGAAAGGGCAGCATTTGTCAGTTGCAGCAAATTAATCCCAAGAGGGAAGGAGAAACTGTACTCTAGTATGGTTACCGTATCAACCTCATCTGGGAAGACAAAGGGGTGGGAAGGGTGCTGCCATGTGATGGTTCTGCCCAACTGTTTTTCATCAATGTCATACAGTCACCCCAGTACAGAGATCTGGGCCTAAATCCATCGTTTTGTTGCTCACCATGCTGTTCCAGTTTGAACCCGGCCATATGCAAATCAGTCTTGACCCTGTGCCTCATGGGTACAGTCCAGCCTGAACTCCAAGTCAGGTCCTCCCTGGACTGGAACAAGCATCCTAGGACCGGTTTCGGGGTTTCACCCCTCTTCAGCTAGGATAGCTGGATTCCAGTGGCATGGAGAGCACGGGACCCACGTCTGGGCATACCCTTCCCCATGAGGCACAGGGTCAAAACTATTTTCCTTTGGCTGGGTTCAAACTGGAATGGCATGGTGAGCAAAAAAATGATGGATTTAGGCCCAGATCTCTGTACTGGGGTGTATGGCATTGTTCTGCATTTTGTCCATCAACTGTTTTTGCATTGGTCACCCCGAGTGGGACGGGATCAGCTGAGGCTCGAGACCTGAAAATACTTTACTCCTGAAATCAGGTAGCTCTTCACAAGACAAGAGCTACAAGTTTAAACCGCAGACACTCAAAGCAGCGGAAGACTTACGATGACTGATGCCTAAAGAATTGAACAGTTGCTTTACGCAAATTGTACCCAACACTCATTTTTTGCTGTTGCTTGTGTAACACTCACTATCCTTGCAGGGTCCTGACATAAGGCCAGTGCCAACTTAAAATGAAATGCAGCCTACAACGTCAGTCGTTAAAGTGCATAAAGTGAATCCCTGCTTGTAAGTGCCGACCAGACGAGAGTCCGGTTCTCAGTTCCACAGGGACTCAAACTACACCACTCCCATGAAGAAGCCCAAAATGTGTTTAAAGTAGGTCATGTGTGCATACAGTTCAGGTTGGACTGTCCCTTCAGAGGCAGGGCCAACGCAGTATAGAAAGAGGCCTCATCTAGCTGCACGCTAAGACAAATTCTACTCCGTTTATAGCATCCAGAACGAAGTAACGATCATGCAGTTTGGTTACAGCTTTTCCACTAGACTTGCCCCTGACCTAACAGACTATACAGAAGTTTGCTAAATTGAACACAATAAAACCTTCCATCTATAGTAGTGCATAGCAGTACAGGGGTTTGCTATAAACAGATGAAGTACGCATATACCCTAGAATTCTATTTCAATTTTAAATTTGGCACTTATAAAAGTTGACCCAAATTAAATTACCAAAGGACTGCTTCAGCAGCCCATACTTACGCCAGTGCACATAACTCATACACCACAACTCCAAGGGACCAGATATCAGACTTCTCGTCGTAGTGTTCAGAACTCATTTGTTCCTAAAAACAAAATGCTTACAGTTAGTCAAAACGAAGTGTTAAAAATTTGTCAGAGAGTCCGCCCTACTCTTTTCTGGGAAAACCCTCAGACAGAACGCTGACGAAGGTCAGACCTCTGCTCTCATACTGTTGGACATGAGCGCAGACTTCGACAGTTTCCCATGGACTCGAATTCAAAGGCTAGGGGAGTGAAGGGTTGGTGGCATGGCGGTCAAATGGTTAAAATCCTCTCTCAAGCATCAGACCTACCAGGTCAATCAAAACCCTGCATCTGGCATTTTTACTTTGCCTCAAGGAGTCCCACAAGGCTTTATTTTGAGCCAGACCTGGTTCAATATTTACATTCACCCACTAGCTGAAATTGATAGACAAAGTTCAATTGGTGTTGTGTGCCAACGACAGCCAACTAATTCTCACACTCTGAATCTGAAGGTACCTCAGCAAATTAATTCAGATCCAGTCTGGCAGCTGTCTGAAATTGAACACCAAAAAACAGAACTGAGACTGAATTCCCTCGATCTGGACCTCAGGCTGGTGGCCTGAAACCCCCCCCCCCCATCCCTGCGGTCCCAAACATTAAAAAAAACAACCCTGGAGTATGTCTCCAAACTTACTTTTGAGGATCAGATCAGAAGCCCACAGGCAAATGCATTGGTATGTTAGGAAACTTATACCCAAGTTGACAAAGTCACATAAAACCACTGTTCATGCCCTCATTAATTCCCAGCTAGATCCTGTATCTGGGGGCTACTAAAGGTAGCCTAAACTTGCTTCAGAGTACAAAACGCTGCAGCTCGGCTAGTACTCTATCTTCCTAGAAGATCTTAGAGTTGGTAGCCTTTAAATGGACTTCACTGGCTCCCGGTGACTAAAATAATCAAGCTCCAAGCCATGTGCTGCTGTCGTCGCATTCTTCACCAGCAAGATCCTAAATATCTTCGCTCCTCGATTCAGCCATACGTCCCCGGTCGTGCTCTCAGATCATCTACAGAGACACTAGCCAGGGTGCCTAGGGCACTCAAAGCCAGACTTTGGGCTGGTTGCTTCTCCTTTCACGTTTACAAACTCTTGAAGCGCTACCAGTAGTTCACGAACTACTCATAGGAAAAGCCACCAATACGGGGACAAAGTGGGCACAAAACATGAGGGAGCTATTTAAAAAACTCTGCCCATTCCATCATACAACAAAGTGTAAGTGTCCTAAAAACGAAACATTACAATTTACCAATCCAGTCCGGCCGGAGTACAAATGCACAAAACATCTCCTGGCCACCAAGAAATTTGACGTCAGGGTGCATACAACCGCAGACATGCCAATAACGAAAAAAAAATAATCAAAAATAGCACAAAAAAAGTGGTAAGGGAACACCTCAATGGAGCAACATAAGGATGCAGTAGTAGCCAAACTGGGTACCAGGCTCATGTGTGTTCTATTGAAGTACGTAGAAACAAATGTAATCAACTTGGTGGCAGGTAGGTGGTTCCACTCTCAACACTTGCCTGCACATGCAGCCACAGTTTAACGTAGGGTTACTAGTGACTGATGTCCTATCACCCTTTGCATCAACTGAGAAAAGAGTGCTAGGTGTGAACATGTGTCCTCATTGTATAGAGCTCAATGGTCACCTCTGCACTGTAGTCTGAGGTGAGAGCTCGCAAATGCTAAAAGCCGAAAATGTCACATGGTCACTGTTTAAAGAGAGTAAACATGTTTCACTGCCATTATAATATCTAGAAGCAGATTAATCGGACTCCGGCTGAAAAGACTTGATGCCAAGCGATTGCTCAGAGGGATAAAAATACCCTTATTTGCACCGCCATGGGCAGTGGTAAAATAACTGACTGGCGTGGGGTCTGTACTCATGTGCCATACACTTATCCCATGTTTACACAAACCTTATGCAAACATTGGAGGTGCACTTCCGTACATATTTCCTCATGTTAAACAAACATCAAGGCAAGGTAAACTTAACATATACAGACAAATCCACTCAAATTGGTCTGGCTTTCCACTTTAGCTGGCTTGTGAGGAACCAATGCGGTTTGGTCGAAAGATGGAACAAACACCAATTGTAAACACTATTTCCCCAATACTGGCTCTCTCCAACGGATTACCACAGTTTATATTTATGTATGTTTTAGATGCAACAATGGTGCCTCTAGTTATAGTCTGGTACAACTTTTCATTGGAAAGGCTTATTTTGCTCAACTAAGCAGCTGTTTGACGTATCTGCACAAACTCCAACCACAAGCTCATTCGGGTTAGGCTTGACAAGTTAAGCGCAGATCTTTCAAGTGATGGGGGAAAACAGTGTGGCAAAAGTGACAGGTCTCATTTGAATTTGCACAAGATTCTCCAAAAGAAACCTGTAGAACTGGCTTAAATCGAGCTTGGCATAAAATCAGAGCTATACCCAAGAAGTACTTTGGGGTAAACCAATTCAGTGGTTTGAGAAATTAGCGCTAGAAGTTGAGAAGGCCTCAAGTTGAGCTATGTCAAACTTAAGTCATGTCGGACAGTAAATTCACAAATGGTCAGCTGAACTGGGTTCAAGGACCATCCCTGGTCCAAAATTAAAAAATAAAAGCCAATCAGATTAAGGGGGGAGCATTTTCTGTCAGTCATCCATTTCAGATCAGAAAACGTTAAGGCAGGTCAATAGTTCCAGCTGGCTGGTCACAGATACAAGATTTAGCCATTTTAGAATGTGAATATTCTACACAAGGTTTTGGATGTCAATGACCGCCCATTGAAGAAAACAAATCTAAAAAGGGGTGCACGTCCATTACCATGCAGAGGACTTTTTCATCCCAACACAGTACTTTGTGTTGGGATGAAAAAGTTATAATAGATGTGCTCTCTTGCAGAGTGCCCAACCGTACAGATGTCTGGCACCCGAATGCAGATTTTTGTTGTCATAAGCAAGCACTGATCATGCGTGTGCATCCTGTCCCATGGATTTCAGTCTTGTTGGACCGAGAGGGGAGCCCAAATTGCTATCCTAATAGTGAAGGAGTATTGCCTTCAACAGGAGGCAAAGACATCAGCGAGGTGGTTACAGCATTCCATGTAGAGATCAGTAGGAGGGAACAGATCCTTTATAACCTGTGTCACTTGAGTGAGGCTAACAGGCTCTCATTCTAAAGTTCCACAGCTATGTGCACAACTCACCCCTTTGCCCTACATTGGTTTAATGTGGAGTGCTACAAAGTGCTGTAGTGGTGTATCTGTACTAGGTGTATGTGCGCCCGGGGAGTGTACTGTACAGGGTTATGGCAGCACAGTGCAGGATAAATGCATGTGCTGGGTGTACGGGAGCCTGTGTGTAACCATACACAGCAGACTAGGAGTTTCTTTTTGGGAGCTCCAGGCCTACATAGTGAAAAAGTAGGGTGGACCTCACCCAAGGAATCAAAGACCACCTTCTCTGGAGCACCTCAACCTGCCAAGATCAGTGTGCCCTTTGAGTAAGAGGAGAATTGGAGGGAAGAGCGGTCCCGTGGGGGTATCCTGTCAAAAGGACTTGTTATGAGGAACCCACTACTGCATCAATCAGGACAAAGTCGGAGACACCTTCCACCCCACCAACCCACCACCCTCCCGGATGCCATGGAAGGCCCACTGTGAACTAGCCAGAAGTGTTCACTGACCAGAGAACCAGTGTGAGGCTGCTGTGTTGAATTCGGGCCAATAGACTCTAGGAGAACTAGCTGGTTAGATAGCACATCAGCACTGAAAAACTTTACTTTAGAACAGAGTCAGAATGGACTAGAGACTACCGGTGGGGCATACCCGGGTATTGCCGATAGTGAATGGAGAATAACCACTATCGCTAGAGTGAGATGGAAGTGGGACATGGAACCGCCAAGGAAACTATAGCCCAGACCTCAGGAGGATGGTTTGTTTGTGAATGTTGTATCTTTCCTTTGTGTTGGTAAATGGTAGAAACAAAATACTTTTCATAAAAAGTGATTAGGCTGGACAAGGATGTGTTACCGCTGTGCGCCTGTTGAGTTGTGAGCCTGTGTCCCTACCCTGTAGCCACCTCAAACTCCCACCTTTCACATCACAATCAATTTAAAAAAAATTACCAGACCGCAATACAATATTTAAATGTCGAATTGAGGTAATACAAAGAATAAATACATCAAAAAAAAAAAGAAAAAAAAAAAAAAAAAAAAAAAAGAACAATGACCCTGGATTCCTGCTTGCACTCTAGGTGACTGAAACAGCTCTCCAAGGGTCAACTGGCTGATCACTTTCTGCTCTGGAAAAACAAAAAATAGGACTGACTACAAGACAGCCCACCTCACTAGAGGAGAGGACAATGTCAGATCCCCATCTGGAAAGAGAAGGTGCCCAATCCTGCATGAGGACTGTTGGTATGCACAAGTGAGCACAAAGGCTTCCCAACAGTTAGAGAACGTGGAATGTAATAATTTCCCACCTACGGATGATCAGAACAAGGAACAAAGGCTTGCCCATGGAGGGCAAGAACACAGGATTGTGCCAGTTGGAGATTTTTGCCACCCTGAAAACTAGTTCAGCAGGACCTCACAACAAATGCCCAGCTACAGCATTCATCATACCTATGCTGAAGTATTTCGCAAACCAGAAAAGTGACCAAATGCCCTTTTCCAAGGTTTAATTTTGGACAAGTCAGTAATTGTACCCCAGCAGCAAGATGATCAGTTTCTAGCTCGTGGGAGCAAAACCAAGCACATCAGCAGGAACTCGGATTGATCAGACTTCACAGTACCGTTGCTGGGTTCAGTCTTTAACATTTGCCCACTGGCGGTCTTTGTAATCGAGGTCTAAGTCAGAAGTTAAAACTTTGGCCAGTATGACCGGTCTTGTGCGCCTGACCTCTATTCCATCAGACACCCTACATGTTGCGTCCCAGCTAACTTCATCTCTGGGGCTGTCCAGACTGGACCAGGGGACGCAGTACAGATTTAGCACACTTGCACTGTTTGCTCCATAGCGCACCTTTAATCAGGTGCACCATGTGCAAACAGGGAAAGTGTGACCTATCATGTAGAATGTGCTGCCCTCAGAATAGTCGTGAAATTGTGCTGCCCCAGGGCAGCATATTCAAGAGACATACGGAGCAGCTGTTTAAAAGCTGTTCTGCGTTCTCTGTGCAGGTGACAATCCACCTGCACTTTAAAGAGGGATTAGAGATCCCCCTTGCAGGCAGATACAGCGAGTGTCTGCACTTGCCTGCAAGGGGATGCCTGGGGCGTTCTAGGACCCCCTCCAGAGGGCTGCACCTCCCAACAGCTTTTTTGCCTCTGCACCCATGTCTATAATACAGAGCGAGTGCAGAGGCAAAGGGATTGCCCCATTTGCTTGCGACCACACCAAGCAAATGAGGAAAAGCCTTGAGAATCGAACAAAGTACCCCGGGACGCCCAAAGCAGGCGCACATCCTTGCCCCTGTAATAAGGCCCTAGGAGTGTCGAGTCAATTCCTTTAACTAGGTATAGTCCATCAGTATGGAAGAAATGGATTAGACCATGAAACTTCTACAAGGCAAACCAAAAGCAATCTTACAATGGACAACACGTAAAGTTCTGGAGCAGCCATCCTCCCCAGGCAAGTTTGCCACTAAGAAAATATTTTATGACAAAGCAAAAAAAAAGGGGGTTGCTTTCTAGATAAGGAACTCATTTGCCAGCTTTAGAACAGGTAAATTACTCAAGTCTTAAAAGACCTTTATCAAATGAAAAAGGGCAGGCACCTTCATGTGTGCCCCAGGCAAGAGGCAGGAGTCCACTGGCATGCCTGCCTAATGTGTTCCCAAAGGCATATTGCGGCAATATCAACATGTGTTAGAGTGAAGCCAATGTTAAAGGTTTGGTTATGTACAAAAACAAAATCATTTGCCTTAGTGATTGGAAGATGGCCTTTGAACATTGCCATCTTACTTATCTCTGAACTGCACCAGATCACCATACCTAAAAACGAGATTGGAAGAAATTAATTTGCCTAAAAGACTGAAAGAAAGCTTACTTATACTTGGTGCCATTGATTTAACCTGTATAGCATATCAAGTTAGTTTACAATTGTTTTATGAAGTGTTACAATAACCAAACATACAGATTAGAGCAAACCCAAGCTGACATGTAAGAGCAGGAAGCGTATAGCACTGCACAGTGTTCTGAAGTTTTGCCCCAAGTTAAATTAATTACTTCCCAAATTTCTTCACAAAAAGGTGGGACCGTTAGAGGTAAAGCTGAAAAACACCAACAGATTGTTCAAAGACTCGCATCGGTGCTGCAGCTAAAACTACAATGTTACACAAAGCAAACCCCAGAAGCCCAGCATTAGAAGTCTCCAACCAACAGGCCAACAACCAAAATAAATGCTACATCACACCCATGAAAAGTATTGCCTTGTACAGTTTACCACACCAAGCGCAACCAGAACCAAGGGTGGGCGGAATTTGCGAAATGGACTATCGCAAATTATGGTGAAATAGCACAAAATCTCCACAAGCATGCGAATCATTCGCGAAGATGCGGAAATTGGTTTTCCTGCCCGTTCGCGATGTGTTTGTGCGCTCGCGGGAAAATATATGTCCAACTTGCCCATGCGGTCGCTAATGGGTGCGGCCATCTTGCTCGCGATGCTTATTTCCTGTTCGCGATCGCAAACTCTTGCGGGATAGCGCGACCGGCTACCAACAATCCAACATCTTGTGGCGCGCGTGAACGGATAGGACAACTAGTCAGCGAACGCAGGGACCCGGTAAGTCGCGAATGCATTTTAAAAGCGCGAACAAGAAAAACTGTTTCGCGGCAGGTTGCGAAAGTTGACATTTTCGCGCTCAGTGGAACGCGAAAATGTCAAAATATCGCAAATTCCGCGAACGGAACGAAATTTACCACCCAGGCCTAACCAGAACACAAAGTTGTGCAAGCTCCACAAACAAAAATGTTTGACACTTAAGTCCTAAATAAAATATGGCAATCCGGGTCATGAAAGATCCTCCGTATTTGAAAGATGTTTAGAAGAGGCAGTCTTCCAGGTCTTTGGATTTAGAGTTCATGGGCTTAAATTGCTTTTCAGCAGTGAGCAAAATATCCTACACGGTTTCATTTATGATGGGTCTCTGTAGAGTTGATAGAACAACAATGCAATAAGGAACTTGGAATTTAGGGGGAGAATGTTGTCATGTCATGTGGGGAAGAGCAGAACAAGTATAAAGAAGATGGAGCTAACTTGGAGAAGTCAAAGATTGGATTGAAACAGCTTCAAGATTGATGCATCTTTACATAACTAGTGACGAGCTTATGTATGTGCTGGGGACAGACATCGAAGTACCTCCACCCCTGAAGAAAAAAAATAATCCTCCATTTGTCCCGTTCCTAAATAGGTCCTAGGTTTTCAGGATGATGACATTGTGGGGGGGGGGGGGGGGGGGGGGAAGAGTACGAGAACATGACCAGTTAATGTGGAAAGGGAGAGTGATTAAAAAAAGGCATGGCACGAGGAAAAAGAAAACCAAAAAAATTGAAAAAAAAGTGCCAGTTGAAGATGCTGGTTACCCAATTGGAAAACACAAGATGGACGGAATGTTGCACATTGGCAAAACATTCACCCCCAGTCAAGAGATCTGGGTTTAATCCATCGTTATTTTGCTCACCATGCCACCCCTGTTCAGACATGGTCATATGCAAATCAGTCTTGACCCTGTGCCTCATGGGAACAGCCCAGCCTGAACTGCCAAGCCATGTCTTCCCTGGACTGGAATGAAGCATCCTAGGACTGGTTTCGGGGTTTCACCCCTCTTCAGCCAGGATAGCTCGACTCGTGGCGTAGTGAGCACGGGACCCATGTCTGGGCATACCCTTCCCACATAGGGCGAAAAGCAAACCACACAAGATGGACTGAATGTTGCACATTGGCAAAACATTCACCCCCAGTCATAGATCTGGGTTTAATCCATCGTCCATCAATTGTGTGTCTTTTGCTTTCTCGCCCTATGTCGCCAGGTATGCCCAGACGTGGGTCCTGGGCTCACTGTGCCACTGGAATCAAACTATCCTGGCTGAAGAGGGGTGAAACCCCGAAACCGGTCCTAGGATGCTCGTTTCCGGTCCAGGGAAGACATGGCTTGGCAGTTCGGGCTGAACTGTTCCCATGAGGCACAGGGTCAAGACTGATATATGGCCAGGTCTGAACTGGGGTGGCATGGTGAGCAAAAGAATGATTGATTTAACCCAGATCTCTTGACTGGGGGTGAATGTTTTGATTTGTTCTGCATTCCGTCCATCAATCGTGTGTCTTTTGGTTACCTAATTGGGGCCAGAGATATACAAGGATAGTATCAATTGTAAGAAAAGTATTTTGGTGGTAAGAGGCACCTAGACCTGAGAGCAAGGATCAGTTCTAATAATTTTTGGGGCTCGCAGAATGCAGATTTGAGGCTAACTTTACTGAACTTGTGGAATCCCTGAGACTATTAATTAAAAAGAAAGCTATTTTTGGGAGGGATGGAGAATGTAAGCAAGAGTAAGAGGGATTTTTGCAGGCTCCGACCTGAAGACATTTCTATGCGACTGCTAAAACCTACATAATGGTTCTGAGCAACATCGCGATTGGAGTAGTTTTGACAGAAGTAAAATAGACAGAAACATATGGTAGGTATGCAGCGAGGAGTCTTCAGAAAACTGAGGCCTCGTTCTGTCAATGAGAGAGAAGTCCTAGCATGTTGACAGGGCATTAAACATTTTAAGTATTGTGTATGGAGATTACCCTTAAAGATTAGAATAGACCAGAAACCATTAATACACTTGTTCAAAGGAAGAAAGGGATTAGAAGGAAATGTCCAGGTGGATGCGGTCAGTGTTAGAATGTCATTTTGAGGTAAAGTATATGAAAGGCCTAAAGAATGTGATTGCTAATGGTCTATCAAGGTTACCTATAGATGGAACACAACAGAAGTGGGTGTGGAAGAGGTGCTGAACGGTTGTGAAGTGGTTCTGAAGAAAAACAAATTGATGGTTGCCATGGAGGACTCTTTACTGAGAGGGTTGGAAGAATGTGTAAGACAAGGCCAGGGGAAGGATAAAGAGGTCAGAGTAAGAAAATGAGTGCATACTACAATGTAAAGGATGAATTGAGTTTCATGTGAAGGGAAGTTGATGAGCAGTCAAATAATCCCTTCTAGGAGACTTTGGAAAAGGATAATCCAGATAGCACATGAAGGACAGAGGTTGTAACATAACAAAAAAGGAGAGCAAGACAGTCTTTCTGGTGGCCCAAAGCGGATGATGCTGGCAAGGGATTGTTGTGGGTGCCAATAGTGACAAAACCCAGATTGAGAAAACCTTCCTCGGGAATTAGATTTGTAGAAGAGTTATTCATGGATGAAGGTGTTACCAAGACATTGGTGTCTGATAATGGGGGTGCAGTTTACTCCTAGGAGCATGACTGAATTTATAACTAAAATCGGAGCAGCGCATCAAAGAATGGCCTTTTTTGGACCTCAAAATTAAATTAAATCTATTAATGTTAAATACATTTATATAGCGCAACGTATACCAGATGGTGTCTTGCCGCTGATAGCTAAGCATAGTACGGGAGTGTGGTGGAAAGAAACAGTTGACCTGTTGAATGGCCAAGTTAAGAAGTTTTCTAAAGGCCAGCAGAGATGGGGGATCTGATATGGAGGGGCAGAATACTCCAAAGTCTAGTGACTCCTGCGATGAAGGTGCTGCCGCTCCATAGGTTCTTAAATCTAGATGGTGTAACTGAGTAGGGGTCCAGAGATCTGAGATTCCTATTGGGAATATTCCATTAAATGGCACTTTAAAATTCTCGACCCATGCCATGCAGGGCCTTAGAGGCGAGACAAAGGGTTTTTAAATTTGATACGATTACTGACAGAGCAGGTGTAGTTCTTTGATGGCCAGGGATACAGACTGATGTTTCGTAAGAGAGAAGTACTCTGGTGGCGGAGTTCTGCAGGACCTGCAGTGTGAGGGATCGTTTCTGCAGATTGATATATAGGCTGCTACAGTAATCCATTTTAGATAAAATGAGAGGAAATGACTTGGAGCTAACTGGAATGTAAGGGAGGCTCGTTAATAGTTATTAATGTATTAACAGAAGCGGATATGATGGAGTTTTGTTTACTGGGGTTAAGTTTGCTGTCCAGAATCACTCCCAAGCTTTTAACCTTGGGAGATGGAATAGGAAGTGAGCCCTACTCCGATGGGCAGCAGTCGGGAGTACAAAAGCGAGGGTTGTTTCCAAAGAAAATTACCTCAGTCTTATCTGAATTTAGTTTAAGACTGCGCCTATCCATCCAGGTGCAGATTTCTTTCATACAGTTGTGAAGCTGAATGCTCGTATTATTGGCCTGGTTTGCTGCTGAGACCACAATGTGTGTGTCATCTACATAGGAAGTAAGAGAAAGACCAAAAGATTGAATCAGTGAGACAAGCTCAGCCACGGATAAGTTGAATAGAGCAGGACTGAGCGAGGACCCTGCAGAACCCCGCAGGGTAGTGAGAAAGATTGAGCTGAAAGTCTAGAATCAGCGTTTTCCCTATTATTTAATAACGATCTGAGTAGATCTAAGACTGCCTTTTATCCCCCATGGTCTCTAGGCGATGGCATAGTGTCAGATGATCCACAGTATTGAAGGCCAGGGACAGGTCCAACAGGTTCAAAGCTGCGTTTCCTCCTTAATCAAGGATAGTTTAATTTAGTCTGTGGCTTTAATCAGCGTGGTCTCGGTGCCATGATCTAAAGCCAAATAGCGTTGGGTCTAACAAATTGTGTTCCTTAATGAACTGGGTAAGTTGGGAAGTCATAATTTTTTTCCAGTGACCTTAGCCGTGAAAGGAAGTCTGGAAATAGTCGGTAGCTAGAAGGAAAGTCAGGATTGCGGTTAGACTTTTTTTTTTAGAAGACGAAGAATGGATGCCTTTGTCTGCTGACAGAAAAGTGCCAAATAATGGAGAATATTCAGTTAACCTTAGCTAACGGATTACCATGGAGGAATGAGGTAATGAAATTAACTGGTCGATAAATAAATATATAATGATGCCACTCAGTGCCCGGAGTACTGCCTTTTCAAACATCTCTAAAAAGGAAGATGACTAGGACGGAAATTCGCACATGGTTGAAAAGTAAAGAATGTGTGGGTTGATCGCAGTGAAATTAAAAAGAAGTATTACTGCAAAGGGTAGAGTCCTCCCCAGCCTGTCTACCCGCCTATGGCTACACCACACACAGAGCTTAATATTACACCCATTTATTGGTCTCAATATTTTAAAACAAGCTTTCACTGTGATCCGCTACGACACCTACATCACAGCTGGGAGTCCATTTAAGGCCAATAAGGTTCCAAAACAAAACTTGCAAGTCACTACATCTCCCCCGATGTTAATTTTATAGATTTTTTTAACACACACATTATATACACACACACCTTTTTAACCAACCTTCTTTGCACTTACTGACCTGGTTACTGGGAGCAGTCATCTTCAGTGTCAGATTTGTGATAGTGTAGAAAAAACAGCAGTCACCGAGTTCTCAGGTTCAGTATTTACTTCATAGTCTTGATCAAAAGACAGATTAATCAAATGCTGAAAGCTAGAAGTCTCTGGTAACAGACTTTCCGGGTCATTGGACAGTCACCATGAGTTCCTTGTGTACTACATGAAGTTCAGAATGATAGAGAGCATTAGATTTCGGTCTTCACATTAGTCGGACGATCACTAGATCTCTTAAACTACGTTCTCTGCATGTCGCCTTTCACTGCAAAGGCGATCATTTTCTGCTTGTTAACCAAGTCTTTTGTACAAATTATTTCCTGCTTTTGTTGGTACATTGAGGTAACATGGCTGTCATTGCTCTCCTGAACATCAAGGTCACAGGACTTTCGCCTGTGGTCTAGTGAGGTGTTGAATAATAAGCTCGTAGAGTGGAATTCAATACAGTTTTTAAACAGCCTCTCAAGAGGTGCACGCTGTACTGCTTTTAGTGTATTCGTAAAACGCTCAACGACTCCATTGGCCTGCGGCCACAAAGGTGCACTCTTCTGATGCTACGTTCAGATGCTCCAGGAAATACTCGAATTCTACTTTTAAAAGGCAGGCCATTATCAGACTTCAAAACAGCTGGAACATAGTATGTCGCAAAAAAGTCCTAATTTCTCAATGACTCCCACTGGAGTGGTGATGAGCGCTTCTATTAATGGAAAATGTGAGTACTCGTCCATAATTACCATTAGAGGAGATAATTATCGAGTGGAACAAAGAAAAATAAATGAATATTCCCTCCCATGCATGCTCAGGAGTTCTGACATGTTGAGTAGTATTTGTAGAAAGGCCTAGAGTTCCTTTTCAAACCTCATCTAAATGTGGAAACCACACAGCTCTTTTGGTGGCAACAATACCATGATGTATTGCGTGAGTTACTTCAATTACTTTCTGCCACAGACTCGGAGTCCAGATTCAACCGTTGAAGTATAACTCCTTACAGTTCATCTTTCACATTTGTGTTTTTGATATTCACCATCACTGCGGAGGTTGAGCATGTAGTTTGCATGACGTGTAATTGTGTGTTTCAACTTCAGCATGTGACTATCATGGCTCGTGGCAGTGATCTGGGCCAACCATATAGCAGCTGGCTCATTTGATTTTACAATTAAATTAATGTAGGATTCAGCCATCTTGGTTGGAGTATCCGGACTTTGTAATATGCACTATGGAAAAGTAGTCAGCAGGGTTTTTATCCTTTCAATGGTGTACAATGGCAAAATTGTACACTCGTTATCGTAGTCTCCACCGTTCAATGCAAGGAGAGATCTTGGCTTTTGTATTTCCAAGTATAGTCAGAGCTTCATGATCAGTTACCAGCCTAAAAGGCTTTCTGTACAGGAACATATGAAAATGGTCACAAGGTCATACCACAGCTAAACTCTCTTAGGTTGCGAGTAAGCATGTTCTGTCAAAGACAAATTTCTACTGACATATGCCAAAATATGCCTTGGAGAATTTGGGTGTCCGCTGTGCAAGGATAGCACCTAACCAGACTGGGCTAGTGTCAGTAACCCCTAAATGAAGCTCTGGATTGAAGTAGGTCATTTCAGCCGCAGTTAAAATGGCTGGTTTGATTTTATTCACATTGTTACCACTAAACAAAGATTTTCTATGTCAACTCTTGTAATTGAGCACTTATGGTATCAAAGTCTTGTATGCAACTTAAACAGTAACTGGACATGAAAGTGTGTGTGCGCGTGTGGGGAGAGAAGGGAGGGGAAAAAAAAAAAATCAGTATTGGACAGTGCTTGTACTACTGCAGGATCAGGTGTCATCCCCCCTCCCCCCATTCGATAAAATATGGCCCAAAACTTGGTCTTGTGGATCTCACTTGTCATTCATACCCAAACCTGCCTCAGTAAGTAAAACACGTGACAGCTTTAACATGCTCCCGTGTAGCTCCGAAAATCAGTAGGTCATCACTATAATTTAATGCATTCACAACAGCCTGTATGGCAATTCGTAGGATGCCTTGGGAGTTCTGCAGCCGATGACACCAAACCTGAGCCTTGTGTATTAAACAGAACATGTGTAGAAAAGGTTGAAATGTACCTGCAAACTTGGAGTTCCAACCAATGACTTATTTAAATCCAGGCAAGAGATCCTTTGCGCCATTTGATACATCTCTATATCTATCTATCTTTTAATGTTTATTTGAACATTGCTCATCAAACAGCAGGTATTGGAAACGAAAGTAGACTATCACAACACATTTACAGCAATAAAGATCTACATTGTCAAGGACAGAGGCTGAATATACAACAAGGATGGCTTTTACGGCCTACTGGAGATCATGGAACGTTCACCCCTAGTAGCTCAATAGGTGCCATCTACCCTTTCCTCCTGCCCCCTGTCAGAACCCCATAAAAGGTATGCCAGCAACACCCCCTGCCCATTACACTGTTTCTCCCACTTCTTGGGATACACCCTGCTCAGATAAGACAACCTGTCGCGCCCTCTGGCACTAATTGAGGTGAGACTCCCAATCCTCAGTAGATGGGTGTCGCCTTGCCCCCACACCCATGCTATATTGCACTTTGCCACCCCAGCGGCCAAATCTTCTGGTGCCTGGGCCAGGTTTCCTCCCCTACAATTGTTAAGAGAAGCCATTTAGCATTCATGGGAACTTGCAAGGACAAAGCCTTGGCTATTACCTTAGTGGCCCCTTGCCATTTTACTGCATCACTGGAAATTCCCACAGGATATGGAAGAACGTGCCCTCTTGGCTGCACCACAGTGTCAGCTTCGCCTATCCGGTGCATCAGTGTCCTCTAGTAGTAGGACTTATGCAGAATTCTGAACTGCATGAGCTGAAACTGGGTACGGATAGTTTTCCTATGGGCTCAGCCTGGCTTCTAAGCACTCCTAATAGTCTATGTTGCCAAGGTCTGCTGTCCAGTAGTCTCTCAATGCCCCCAGCAGATCAGGGGTGTTGTTGACTAGCTTCCTATATATTGGAGAGATTCCTTTGTCGGGTATGGGCTCCGTGAGTAAACAGTCTTCCAGAGTGGATTCCTCTGGTAGTTGCTGGTCCTCCAAGATGGGTTTCAGAAGAGGGTGGCCCAGTTGCAGGTACCCATACCATTCCGATTCCGCCAGTTCGAATTTGACAAAGGACCTCAAATTGCAACGATGCCTGGTTTCTCCAGATGACCCCCAGGTATACAATGTCTTTGTTCCCATCGACAATCCCTCTAGACTCCCCGCCTCATGTAGTAAGTCGCTGTCCCATAGTGGTATCAAGTTGGTGAGTCTACCCTTCCATACCTTTAACACTGTCCAGGTGTGTGTTGGCAAGTCCTGTCATTTCTTTCTACGATACAAAATTCTTATGTTCCTTACCCATGGCCTCCCTATGTACATGGTAGGCCGATTGACGGTCCAAGAAAACCCAGTCATCTATCTCTAGAAACTGTCACCCAGTAGAATTTCAGGCGGTCGGGGACCGCAAGTCCACAGTCAAATACTCCTCTCTGCAACTCAGTCAGCACGATAAGCCATTCCACAGCAACAATCTGACTTCATGCTCGATCTTCAAACAGAACCCGGCGGGACTTTGAACGGCTCGTTTTGAAGCATGTAAAGGAGGTGCAGAAGGGACATCTTGTGCGGGCCCGCTCTGCCCATTAAGGACACCACCCTGGAGCCGGATTAGTTGTGGGAGGACATTTCTGCACAGGTACTTGTGGTCATGGGTGACCAATCCCCCAGGTACTGAAACTCCGTTAGCACTCTTTATGCCATACAAGTGCTCTCAGCAATGTGTGGCTCTGGATGTCATTCTCATTCAATTTCTTTGCTTGGCGCATGTCAACACAGGCGTACAAGCTCCTTCACGGTCCTTTTTGCACACTAACACTATGGGAGAAATCAATGGCGTTAGACCAGTCGAACGCTCAATAACGTCATGCTTAAGTAACGATTCAAGTTCTCAACTTCTTGTAAATGGGAAGCAATTAGTCTCTGTACAACAGGACAGACATCTTCATTAATATGAAACTTTTATAGTCTTAAGCCGTCATAACCATGAATCAACGTAGGGAATTGAGTTACAATTCTGATGAGCTGTCATGTTGAAATTAACAGAAGTCAGCCCCCTATGTGCAACTTTACAGAAGCAGTACCTTGAAGCACAGAGTGCTTGCACCTTTGCTTCCTGTGTTTGTCACTACAAACTAAACTCGACTTATGGTTGTTGATGCAACCTGTGTATACACTTTGATTTTCAATGAATTAAGTTGTGGCAATAGAAATCATTTATTTCTCTTCAGGCGTTCTGTTTACTGATGGAAGGCATCGAGAAACCATTTAATCTTTCAACACTATGACTTTTCTTTGACCGACTTTCTCACATGCATCCAGTCCAACATATGCACGTTTCTCGGAGGCGAATACCAACATGGCACAACCATCTCCGCAACTATTACTTGCTATGGCGCGGAAAAACAGTTTGACAAGGATTTAGATGGCGATAGACTAGTTCAGTGTCAATTTGCCTCAATTGATGTCGCTGCTAGGCCTTGTGGGTGTGCAAACATTGCTTCTGGAATGTGCTAGCAGTCATTTGGTCTCTGCAGCATGACACTTTCCTTCGCTTTACAGTCATAAAATGGTTCCTTTCCACATCCTTGACATACCTGTCCAATGACAGGACATACCTTAGTGTGGAAATGAAAAGCCACATCTAAAACACATTTTTTCTGTTTAGACATCACGTTGAATCCTTCAGTCTTTTGCTTTGGCTCTTTATGCTCCTGACGGACTCTAGGACCCTCCATGTCAGCAGCTTGGCATTATGCAAGTTCCTCAGCTCTGGCCACCATCAACACTCACTCCAGACAAAGTTTCTCTCAGCATTCGCCGTCTGAATCCAACAAGCTTCCATCAACAATTAAGATGCATAGCTTCTTTATCATTAAATTTATTGATAGTGTTTGAAGAGTGGATAGAGTCTCTCCACAAATTTATAAAAGATATTACCAACTTTGACGCAGACTGAAAATTTATCTTTATTCAACACTGGGTATTGGACTGAACTGGAGTTACAGCGTTTCTTTAATCAGGTTGCACCATTAGTTTAAGAGGGACAAGATCACGTATTGCATTTTTTCTTGTATTTTTTTTTACTACACTCACTACACAAGGGCACTGTATAATGTGTTGACGTGTGTAACTCATTGTTTGCAGGTAATTCACTGGAAGTTACAAAAACTGAGTGAATGCTCAAGTCAAAAAAGGTTTCGTAACTTACTCCCAGTGAATCACCTGCAAACAATGAGAGAAAGTTACACACGTCACACATTATACAGTGCCCTTGTGTGGAGAGCATACAAGCAAAAGGGCAACACGTGGTCTCGTCCCTCTTAAACTAAATGTGCGACCAGAAACGCTGTATCTCCAGTTCAGTCCAATACCCAGTGTTGAATATAAAAGATACATTACTTCAGAGTTGGTAAAACCATTTATATATTTGTGGAGAGACTATCCATATGGGGCAGTCCATCACATGTATTTGTATTGCCGTACTTTTGAAAGCCAGAAGCTGTATTCCTCTTCAATGTTCCTATAATCACTGATTAAGCTTTATTTTGGTAAAACAATAAAAGATTCAAGAACAGTTTAAATCAATATATACAATTCAATATGTAGAAATCATTTCCAGGTAACCACATAAGTGAAGATTCCAAAAGTGCAAACGCAGACCAACACATTAAAATATACATAGAACACAACTGCAAATAATCAGTACAATTAAAAAGCTGACCCATATACAAAGATTTACATGTATGCCAATCAAGGCCAAAACGCGGATACACTAGGAGGTTAAACCAACAATAAATCAAGAGATTCGAGACCTTAAAAACAAGACAGCACTTTTGATCAAAACCAGCTAGGATTAAAAAATTTGGCAACACAAAGGTGCATTTGAGAAACATCTGCACGCATCAACTGGAGCGCCTCAGATTGCCTAAACCCCAGATTCCCACATACAAGGATTAGCCACCACTGCCTAGGTTGCTCATACCCTGGACAGAAGAAAAAAAAAAAAAAACCATCAAGGCTTAGTCTGCTTAATGGCAGACTGGTCACGTAATTGAATAATTGGTGTTAGACCTACACTTCACTGTAAAGGTCTCAACAGGGAGGGTGCCATGAAACAGTGATCTATTTAAAAAACAAATCATATATATCTATCCAATATGGAGTTTTATATCCATGAACTCTGCCATAGTCAAATCCAAATAGGGTCCTATGTACTCACAAAAGACCACCTTTAAATTAAATTTAGTTGGCTCAGCAGTTTGGGACTCCTTTCTCCAAAGATCAAGACCCATAGAAGAGCGAGATGCCTTTACACTAGTCACCCATTTGCCATTCCTGCACTTGTCCAACTCAACAATTTCCCTCAAAGTACAGAAATCATTTGCCAGGGCAGAAGTGGTCTTTAGTCTCCACCAGTATAATATAGGGCACAATTTGGCCTTATCCTGGATTGAATAGATCTCCATGTCACAGCTTAATGGCAGCATGGGGTGCTCTGAGGAAGCCTCACCAGCTATCTTAAAAAGATATTTTTCAGCCGTAGCAAGTAATGTGGTAACATGGCTCAGTAATTTGGCTCCGTAGGGATCCCTAGCTACTGCCTTTGACAAGTAGATCTAGTCAGAGATCTGTCTTGTTAAAGATGTATTTTATAACTTAGACACCCCAAACGCATGGTGAGCTAGGTTGAGAAGCCCCTTTCTAATTTGGGCAGATCAAGACATGTTAGCGGTCAATCTTTCGCCTCAAATAAAAAAGCAGAGACCCTCTCTAGGCAATGCTCATTAATTTTGATGGAATCTCTAAACTTTATGGAGGTTATTTTACACAAATGTAGTCTTCTCCAGATTTCCAAGCCCTGGTCTAGGCAAAAAGCTGCAAATTTGTCCATCGAAGTCTAGAGACCGCTCAGGGTTTTAGAAACTAGCAGAATATCGTCTGCAAAGAGTAATATTAGGGTTTTACTTCCTGCAATCATTGGTGCATCGTTCATACACTGAACCATCTCCTTCACAGCATTTAAATATAACGAGTACTGCGTAGGAGCGAGTATGCACCCCCAACACCCCCCCCCACCCCCATTTACTCTGATGCGGGCTGAGTTCTCCTTGCTGACCCCATCTTACTTGTGCATATGCAATTGAATTAAGATATCCCCATCTGCCTTAGAATTCTCAGTAGTTTGCACCACTGAACTAAATCAAAACAGTTTTCAGATCTACAAATATTAAATAAATATGGGCCTATTGGAGGACCAGTTTCAGACTATTGTCATAAAGCTGACTACCCAACACCGTTAATGAGCTCCGCCTGGAGATCCAAATGGACGTCTGCACCATTGCATCAATAAGACTTATTGGTCTATAATTTTGTGGTAAATCTTTGGAGCCTTTATTGGTACAATTTCAGCTTCTATCCAGAAAGTGGGGATCTGCACACTAGTCAACTACTGCATTTGCTAGCTTATTAAATTATAGGGTCCAATGATCCAAGTCATCTTTAAAAAGGTCACTCAGAATCCCATCGGGACCACCTGCCTTACCTGGCAAGATACTATTCATGGCATTTAGTAACAGCAGGCTCAATATACAAAACATGTGGCGCCAGGGCAACTGACTCCGGAATCTGGGGATCACAGTTAGATTCCCGGCGGCAGATTAGCCCAGCACCATGTGACTCTGGGCAATAGCTTGCCTAATCTTCCCGACAGCCCCCAGCGCCTAGAGACCCTTTACGGGTGATTGTTCGCGCTTTACAAATGTGGATTATTCTTATTATGTGGGCAACAAGTTCCCGGTCACTATACTTTCATTTAAGGCTGGAGAAACCTCTCACTTCAGCATATAGATCCGTAAAGTGCTGCCACCATACCCAGGGCTGGATAAAGTTATTTAGGGGATAATTTCTACACACTGCCACAATTAGCGACAAGTTCCCAAAATTATTTTTTTTACCATCCTTAATCTTAGATGCTTCAAAAATATGGCCCCAAATTTGGGACGGACGAGCCTGTTCTGGATTTTTTGGTATTGTGCCCTTTGCCTTTTCAAATCCTTTTACAGATTTGAGAGCAGCTGATAAATCAGTTTTGGCTGCCCAACACTATTCAACCAGGATGGATTTTGCTTAAGAGGATAGGACTTCCTAATAGCCAGAGTTAAGCCATTGCAGACTGCAGTAAAAAGCATGGGGAGTTGGAGACTGCAAGAATTCTAGGCTGGATATAAAGTATCTCCTTCGAAGCAATGTTTAGTTCACCTTTAATAAAAGTAAAAATCTCAGAATTCGTAGATTCACTAGCCCATTTCAGAGCATGCTTATTATTGGCTGGTTTGATATAAGTGATCAGAAAGGGGCCTCTTGTCACACTATAAAAACTCCCATAGTACAATGAAAAGCATTATGATCACTGTCCTGTCAGTCGATAATCAAATCTTTAACAAAGCTCCACAAAGGAAGAGACTAGAACATAAATTCTGCTATAGAAAGCCTTGCCTGTTAAAAGTGTGCAGGCTTGAAGTTAAGATTTAGTCTGGCCATTATAGGTATGAAGGCCATAGGATAATGACAGCCATTAATTGGCAAGGGGCTTCAATGCACAGGTTCACCGGGGGCACAGTCTTCAACCACCAAAGGAGAATCACCATTAGGGTCTAAGGGGGGGTTCATAAGTAGTGTTACAATCACCTGCGATGATTCGGGCATCATGAATGTCAATCACCCCATGAAATCTTTCAGAGTGGCAGTTTCTCTTGCTCCACTTGTCCCCAGTTATAAATGTTATACAAGTAAGTTTGTTATGTTAAAATTATTTAACAAGCGCAGCGACAACCCAAGGGTGTCGGCGCTGAAGCAGAAAGAGGGCTGGAGGTGAAATCATGGATTAAAAAGCCAGGTTTTCAGCAGTCTCCTAAATTAAGCAGAAACCAAAGGAAATGGACGGAGTGTTGAACATTGCAAACACTCACCCCCAGTCAACTGATCTGGGTTTAATCCATCACCGTTCTTTAGCCTACTCTGCCACCCCAGTTCAGACGTGAGTCCCTTTCTCACTGCCACTGGATTCAAGCAAGCCTGGCTGAAAACGGCTGAAATGCCAGAAACCGGTCCTACGAAGCTTGTTTCCGGTCCAGGGAAGACATGGCTTGGCAGTTCGGGCTGGACTGTTTCCATGAGGCACAGGGTCAAACTAATTTGCATATGGCCATGTTTGAACTGGGGTGGCAGAGTGGGGTAAAGAATGGTGATGGATTAAACCCCGATCAGTTGACTGGGGGTGAGTGCTTGCAATGTTCAACACTCCGTCCATCATTTCCTTTGGTTTTTGCTTTGTCTCCTAAATTGAGACAGGAAGGGAGCTGATCTGAGACAGTGGGAGGAGATTCCAGGCTATTGTGGCTCTAACCACGAAGCTGTTGCCACCCCATTTAGATTTTTTGAATCTGAAAGAACCTGCTCATCTTAAATGTGTATATACCATGATAGGGCCCTTTTGAGAAACAAGGGTCCTGAATTATGGAGAGCTTATAGGTCAGGCAAAGGGCTTTAAATTTGATCCTGTTTTTAACTCTCAACTAACGGAGATCCTTCAAAGCAGGGGAAACCGAAAGATGCCTAGGTACGAATTCTGAAGGACCTGCAACTGATACATAATGAGCATGAAGGTTGATATAGAGGCCGTTACAATAATCAATTTTAGATTAAACAAAAGTGAAAGTGTCACTGCTCCTTATTACAAAGTGCAATACCAATGATATCTGGGGAACCCAAACAGTAGGTAGGTAGGATATATATATATATATATATATATATATATATATATATATATATATACACACATATACACACACACACACACACACACACACACAATGAGGATTTAACCCATATAGTAAACAGCCCTTCAGCCCCCGAAGGGCAGCCCTCCGTTTGTCTGGCAAGTGTGAAGAAAATGCATGTAACCAGCCCTAGGCAGGTTCCAGATGCCACGTATCTTGTAAAAGGCAAATATCAAAAGGATCCATATAACTACCCCAATCTGAGTCACCCAGTTTACTTTTTAGGCCTGCAACATTCCATGATATAAGCATACTACTGTAGTCTAATTCCTGGTGTGAATCACTAGGATGCAATACTACTTCTGGTCCAACTGTACCACAAACCTCCTACCATGCTATCTGGCATATACTCACTCCAATCTGTCCTACACCATCCCTGCTAGCTGTAAAAGTGGAGGGGATAGGAATATGTCAGTTAGCCCTAGGTCTCCATTTGGTCCCTATCAGAGTGGGGAGTGTAATGGAAATGCAGGGCAAGGGGATTTAGACATGGTGGTTTTATATTAAACGGAATATGGGTGTTTATAGGAGGATTTTTCCACAGACCTAGGACCACAATTCCTTCAACTAAATGTCTGCCACTGAGCTTAAACTCAATGTAATGAACAGTTCCATTTGAAGGATTGCTAAATCTGCTAGCACCAATTACATGAGTGGATAACAGTAACAACTGTGGATAGATTTTTAGGTGTAAGCATTTGTTTGAAAGTCAATCCTCAAGATCAATTGACCCCTTGCCCAACGTAGGCACATTAACCAAGTAAACATTACTTGGAATCAAAATTCCCTAGCTCCGACCCCCTAAGATGGGGCCCTGCTTGTTAGAAGGATTTGTAGACTGCTGTGATGAGTAGCTGTTAACAAGCCCATTGGATTTACAATGCCAATACGATGGGACTCTCCTAGCCTATGCGGAAGAACTTCTTGGTCTCACTTAGAAGGGGCCTTCAGGTATGAGCACACTACAACTATCCTGTCCTGGTGCAGCCAGTGAATTGTTTCGGGCATGTGGCCTCAGTCCTGAGACCACGTTAGCAGTTCATCAGATGGGCTCAATTAATGAGGTCTAAATTCTATTGAGAAAATTAGCTGATACCCCCACTTCCCTTGGAGTTAGCAGGGGGTTTGACGACTAAGCTCTCGACATTGTTCTTCTATGCCGCCACTTGTGATTTTAGATCTAGATTTACTTTCTGGAGACTTCTGACAAGGATGACTAGTTGGGTAAAATCTAACAAACCCACTAGCCCCTCCTTCATGAATGCTGGTGGGACCGCCACTAGAGGATCGATACCAGTCGAGTCTTTGCCACTACAATGCTTGCTTGGACTAAGAACAGGGCCAGATTGGTTATCAGCTAAAACAGAAAAATAAGTACAAATTATCAGAGGATCCAACGGTACAGTGATGCATCCATCACCCCCAAGAGTCAGTAGACTGTGCATTGGTCAATGAATCATTTCTCGCTTGAATCCTACATTGTGACAGAAGTAAAATTGCAGGATTTATTAATTTTAGCCTAAACCTTCAGATGGTTTTTAAAAAAAAAAATTGGATCAGTTCTTGCGAGTCGGCCCCCTTATTAGGTCCTTTGTTTTTAATCGCCCACCAATGAAGACAACCTCCTCAATTAGAGCATGGATATGATCTAATGTGGCTTTAAGACAAACACTATGTCCTAGCTTCATTCCAGCAACGATAAGTAATACCTAGTTGTCTATCAAACCGAAAGGTTTCTACCAATGTGGCTCCTATAGTGTCTGCTGTTTTGCAATGAACAAAACCACAACTTTCAAATACAACACAGGGAGAACATGTACAGTAAATGAATTCATAAATTGCAACACTAAATATGTGATTTACTGTATTAAATGTATCTGTGGCAAGATCTATATAGGAAGTACTAGAAGAATACTAAAGGAAAGAATACAAGAACACATCAGGACGATACGCAATAACTCCGTATCCCCTGGCAACACATTTTAATACGATGCACAATCAGTTAGAAATGATGAACTTAGGCTTTCATGGATTGGAATTAGTACCTGCCAATAAAAGAGGGAGAAACAGAACCAACAGATTACGTCAAATGGAAAGTAAATGGATTATTAATCTGAGGGCGGTAGAACAGGGAATTAATATCGATAAGGAAATGTTTGAATTTGTGATGCAAATGTTTGATTGTCTTATGAGATTCAATATATCATGTGATCCAAACGTATGTATTTATTGTCGGGATAACTCACAAATACTAACATTGTTTTTTGCATGCTGTAGCATTACTTTAAATATACACCATGTGCATGTATTGTGTCATACGAGGAGTTCTTTTCAACACAATCCAGAACATGGACATTTAGTGATATGGCTAATAGAGTCTTTTTATACAAATAACATAAGGCCACTCAGAATGTATATACAGAACATGACTAGTCAATTCTCCCATTGTATACCGTTCCTACAACAAATAGAGTTGGAGTCATCAAGAGGGTTCTCCCCATACTCAGATTAGCAATCGTCTCAGTTGTAATTTCTCAATACATACATTTATAGTGGAAATATGATCAGAATCATTGATAATACTTTCTTTGTAAAACATTCGGTCAGGTTCTTTCTATATAGGTTATCATTTGTTCATGACACATAATGTTTCCCCTTAGTGTGAGGCACTTGGAGCATATATCTGTGTGTACCAGAATATGGCCACGAGACTTGAGCATCTTGATAAAATAAGTGAACATAATCTTATTTTGTATTTCCACGATTTTCTTCTGCTCGACAAAAAATAGAGCAACAGTCATTGAAACATGTTCTGTTGTCATTGCAATTAAGGATCTTCTTAGTCCGTGTTGCCAGCGCATGCATCTGTAGTGTGATTAGGACTTTAACTGTTATACACTACAATATGGCTGCATAATATGAATGCATGATTCAATAATACAACGAATTCTTATTTCAAAGCAATTCAATTTAGTTCCATCGACAAATGTCCACGAACTCTTTACGTTCCAAAATTAATTGAGCCCGAGTCGTTTAATCATGTCCGTTTTATATTATAACTAATGTTTGTATAAGATCGCGTTTCCAATATATACTGTGCATGCAAACAGGACCTAAACTACTGCGCCTGACAATATGGCCGCTAAACATGAACATTTCGATCAAGCCAATTAACGAAGTCCTATTTCGGTGTTCATACACTTTGAGAGAGTATTTAAAGCCCGCAATGGCGCGACGCAGGAACGCCAACTTTTGCAAGTTCGGACGAGATGCGGTCGCAATTCTTGACAACGGGTAAGAGAAATACTGCCCAGTTATCCGGTTGAATTAGATGTGAATGTTACATATGGGGACCAGGACGAGGTCGGGTGCTTATGGCAGAAGCACAAGATGTGTCTCTCTCAGGGAAAACAAGTGGAATTTGGAGATGCAATATGTTGCACTCTATAACGATTCAAGAGTATGACTTGCACTATGATTCGATGCCATATAATTGGGAAATAACTTGGATGAAACGGTCATGATAGTTAGTCTTCACGTTGGAAGATTGTTGATATTAGCGCTTAGGGGCAGTGTAGTTTTTTTTAAATACTCCGACATATAATCATTAAACTTGAGGTGATCATATAATGGTTTTGAGAATAGTGGTTTATTTGTTTATCTCAACAGTTTGGACGTAATATGGTCCCAAGAATGACGCATTTATACCAATTATGACGAGAACTGATCGATTTCACATGTATATTTACAGTTGGATATCAGATGGGATTAAGTATCCAACACTGATAAGGTACTGACTGTTTTTGGCTTTTCTAGATTTGCGCCTGTTATTCAATTTGCCCATATGGAGGGTTATATTGGTAATTCCCATCCAAAAAAATCTTTGGATCTTCTTGCAGAATTATTACGATAACATTAAGCAGGAAGTGGACACTTGGAGAGACAATAGATGTAGAATTATCCCGTTGGAGGTGAGATTTACTGTCTCACAATCACAATTTATATTCAAGGCATACTTGTGTGGCAGGACTAACAAAATGGGTGACACTCGCAGTGGACAATTCAGATCTATTCTCACTCACAAATCACTGGTGATGTATAAATATTTATATAGCTTGTTTACTTTGGGATTATACGATTGGTCTATTTCACTCTTTTTTGGTGAAGGTTTAATCTCTTTCCAATGAGATTTCTTTTTGTCCTTTGTATACTTCATATTGATGTTGTGGTCTGTGGTAACGATTATGGACACAGGTGTCCCCTCCACCTCTTTAACAATATGGTCCATATATATATGTGTATAGAAAAATGTGAATTAATTAATGTTAATCTGCTGATTTGTATTAGTGAAGAACAAAGTGTTGATTGTTCTATATGATCTTTACAGCCTTGAGGAAGCCCGTTGGGCGAAACGCGCGTCGGCTGGCTGTTTTTATATGAATTTGGAATAAAAGCCAATTAACAACTCAACGTGAATCAAATGAACTTTTATACCAAATCAATAACTTCTTGCGGTGTGCTACAGTGTTCTTGGTTTTGAATTGAGAGTCAATTGTGATCTCAATGTTAGAGATACTTGAGGTGGATAAGTATCAAACACTATTAGCACCCGATACGCAATATCTCTAATACGATTTGTGATGAACCATGCTTTAGAACTTATGATGATGTGAAAGTCAATATAGCATATCCACCTTGTCTTCCTTATGTATAAATGATCTAATGTGGCATTACGTTAGGCCACGCATGCTGCACTTCCAGTCGAGAGCATGGAGCTTTTGACAGACTTGCCTGGAAGGCTTTGTGGTTTCTCTTTTCCTAATTATAACAAACTAAAGTTAAACAAAATATAACTGGCACGCAATAGACATCCATCTAAAAAATGCAAACAGTATCTCTAATAACCAGATGTTAAGGGGGTAGCCCAGCCCTCTCCTTGTGGAGAGGCACAAGCTTTGCACGGTGCGGGACTAGCTCATGCCTTATGAGGCTTTGATAACTATCAGGTGACGATGCGTAGGTGTGATGTGTAGGTGATTATGGAACTTTCAGCCCCCAGCGGCAAAGGAAGCCAAAGTGCCGGTCACCCTCTCCATTTCCCCCACTTCCTGGAAATTAAGTCATAGTTTCAAGGCAAAGATAGTCCTTGTAACAGCTTCCAGGACATGCCCAACAGCAAAGAAATAATTCAGCTACAGAGTGAAGCTCCCTAGAAGTTTTATTTCAGGTTGGTTGTTGGTTATAGTGTTAAAATGCCAATCGCCAGATGTCGATGCCTAAAATATCCGCTTTCTACAATACAATGTACTACTGCCCGTTCCTAAAATAACAGCCCGTTAGTACCAGTCAGGTATGAAACCAAAACTTGCAAAACAAGCAAAACCCAAGCAAGAGACAATTATCTATTAGATAGTAGCGCTCTAAAAGCCCGATGCCTAGAACTGGAGGATATGTACTGTAATGGGTAGGAGTTTAATAAGCAGAATTTGGTTCTACAAAGCTTTCCAATTATGGCTTAGAATGCAGGACATCCCTAAACAGAATACACATAAGAGGGGTGGGGGGGGGGGGGGGGATGGTGTTAGTTTAGTGAAACAAGGGATGAATATAAACTAGTGCAGAAGCTGCAGATCAAGCCATTTAAGCATTTAGGTTAAGACAACCAACTTATTTTTTAACCACCAATAATAGCCTTTTCATAGTGGAGCAGCATTTTACCGCAGTTTCATAGTTTTGAGACAGAAAATTTACAAAATTACAAAAAGAAAAAAGGGTATCTCGCATACTTACAGGAGACATGTAACAGGGAGTCCCGACAAATGATTTGGCAAAACTGTAGTCATGGCGCAAGATCCTAGCCAATCCAAAATCCCCAAGTTTCACATTCTGTTTAGCATCAAGGAAGATATTAGCTGGTTTCAAATCACGGTGAAGAACAGTGTGGCCTCCAAATGTTCGTCTATGGCACTCTTTTAATGCTGAAGTCAGCTGGGCAAACACACGAAGTATGAAGTCTTCTTCCATGTAACGGCTGTAAAGGAGAAAGGAAAAACAGGAAGAAAATCCTAGCTTTAGAAAAGACTCCATATTTAGCACATTAACATGTAGTTACCTTGCTAGTTCCCATAGCTCCTTGTCGGAAGGGGCTCTGCAGCAACTGAGCCGGCAGGGGTAATTGGGTTCAAATACGCATGTCAAATAAATAAGTATTAAGAAGCCCCAGAACCACAGCCCATGTGACATATTCTAGAATGCGTAACTGGAGTGAATGAGGCAGTATTCACGATTAACTGGCGATAAAAGCTTAACACATTTCAACAACTTGTCCAATGGCCAGGCAAACAATACCTGCATTTTAGATTAACTAGGCAATTAGACAAACCCCACAAATTCCATTTTAGACTTTACTCAACCTGAAATGCTGATTTTGTAAAGCAGATATTTCCCTAAGTAATCCAACACAGAACACATGCTGATGAGTTCTTTAGAGCAGAATAGAACACTATATACACATCTGGAGTCAAGAAACTTGACAAAAGACCAGCACTTGGCACCTTAATACACGCCATATGTGATTTGAAAGGCAGCCTCCCCATCATGACCTAGGATCTTAACCCAGTCACACTTTGCTCCAAATAATACAGATCTACGCCTGGTTAGGTCTGAGTGTTTTTGTAGGCTGCCACTGGGCCAGGCTATTTATGGAATTTTTAAAGTGCAACTCTATCTACAGTGGCCCCAGCAAGTTACAACTAACAATTTAGAGTAGAAGGTCATATCAACTTTCAATAGTATTCCAGGGAAAACCGATTAGCTGTGACCAGTCTACAACGCAGAAGCATACCATATTAAGTCTGAAAAGATTGTATATTTTTTTTGGGGGGGGGAGGGGGGTACGCCAGGCAACTACATCAGTAGCATAGCATCACGTGCCAATCAAACGTTATACTATCGCCACCCAGATAATGGGTGTCCCGATTCAAATTTGCTAGGCACTGTAACAGACTGAAACAGTAATAGTTACAAGACTCCTCCTTGGCAAACCCCTGCTGCACTATGGAACTTTCTTCAATGGTCAGACATTCCCTTGCTCACCCTAGTGGCTTCATGCAAGTTGTGTGCATTCAAGCAAACCATTTAGCATGCCACCACCAAGAACAGAGCAAAAAGCAGTCAGTCAAATACACAATTCAAATCTATAAAAGCCATGAACAAGGCATTCTTTAGTGTACCGTACTGGATACAGATCAGCAGCTCTCAAACGTGCCCACCCTTCCTCGAACTAACATGTAGATCACCATGAATAAATTAATACTGTCCACCCATTCTTGTAGATCACCATGAATACATTAATACTGTCCACCCATTCTTGTAGCCAATTCTGGAGCACTTACAATACACTTTTACCAGCCTAGTACAGCAAGGATATTGGGCAATAATTTGCCTCGTCAGGGAAGATTCCCTTTTTAATCTGATTTCCAAGAGGCAGGAGCCTTATTGCTACATGCGGTCAAATAATGATACCAAGAATGGTCCCCCGATGACAACTGGATTTACAGCTCTTGTACAGATGTGCCACTTATGTATTGTGTCGTATTGATTCTTTGCCACATTGGATTTCATCCTTACTATATAATTTGACTGCATTTGTATTTAGGTTAATATTTGTGATATAATTTGGTTCTCTTCAATAAAAAGATTTTAAAAATGTTTTAAAAAAAAAGTCTGAACCTTCAATATTTGCTTTGTACAAGTCTGTAGACACCAATTAAGGACTGGGTCCTTATTGGACTAGAGACAGGCAATTACTACTTCTGCAGTAGTAATAGATATAGCTCCACAGTCTCCACTATTCTTTGTGTAGCAGCCTATTGGAGAGATTCTCCTCTCCAATAATTAGAACATAAAAATACTGAAATACACCCATTCACCTGGGGCACTACCCATTTCAGAAATTGGGCTTTACTTAATTGCCCAGATTGTGCAAAACTGCATTTGTGTCTTGCACAGCTAATTTTCATGCTGCATATGCTCTGCGGGCACCTGCAGCAGTGCAGTGGTTCTTTGACAGTATACCTCGGCAGAAACCTTGACCAATTTATTTGAACATTAGGGATTTCTTGGAGGTAGCCGGACTCACTCCAGAAACGGAGCAAGGTTTAAGTTGAAGAGAGAAGTAAGCATTTGAAGCAACAGACCCAAGTGCCAGCACTCCTTCAGCCTTTCTCTGTGGCACAAATAATCTTCCGAGAAAGCCTACCACATGACTGGCAGAAGCCCCCATTCCACCAAGTTTAAGGGGGTAACAGGATGAAGCATGGATGGCAGACCTCGCTACGTGCCAGCAAATGCTGTACCATAAATCTTCCACTGCACTAGTTAGCTTTAACCTTCTCTTTAGGAGCAACCACTTACAAAAGGAGAGATTAAAGTATATGATGGACCACCAAAATATTCGTATGAATTTAAGTCACCTAAAAGAAATTAATTCTGGAGCTAAAGCATCTATTGATGAAACGTGTATAATTCCAAGGATGTAGGGACCGAATGTAGGGGGTGCTATGGTTCTGTGTTCCCTGCATGGAAGCTGGGGTGGGATCTTTGACAGTTCCTGCCGGGACGTTGAGTTGACAAGGAATAAAGTTACCTGCTTGCATCAGTGTCAAGCTTCCTTTCAGTGGTGACGAGCTGTTGTCAGCTCCAATATTTCCTTAGTGGTGCATCTCAATTGGGAATTCAGGTTGCAGAGCCTGAAATCTCAAAGATTTCAGAGCCTAAACAGGTGGGTGTATGCCAGACGAGTGAATAGCTCGAAAGCATTGGGCATCAACGCTTTATTCTTCAACGCATGCACGTCACTCAGCAATCAGCTTCTCTAGCACAACCGCCATAGAAAGACTTTGCGCACAATGCCCTACATGAGAAAGTACTGAACACGTTCAAGCGATGAAGGAATTCTAACATGCATGTCTAGTGGACATTGTGAGATTGGGAACCCTCCCAAAGTGTGCACCATTGCCTGTAGAAACACGCATCGCGTGTGCAACATGGCGGCCAAATATGCATTGGAAGGAATTGAATACATTTTAATGGGAGTTGCTAGAACAGGCCTGAGTGGTTCTTTGGCTACAGGCACACTGGTATTATAATTGTGCGAATAAATACAACAATTAACGGTGACGGACACCTGTGAATTGCGGAAATGGAAATAGTCAAAATTGCAGTACACTGTTAAACCTAGCCTGCATCAGCAGTCATTGACAGGCACACCTGAAGAGTGCAACAAAAAAAAGTGAAAGTACTGGTATACTTAGGGGAATATTAGAACATTGTGGCAGCAACTCATCCACGTAGACCACCTGATGGAAAAAATATTAGCGCCAACACCATTTTGCATGTAGCAGGAATTCCTGCATGGAACAGGAAACAGTGGAAGGAAACTTTTGAAGACCATTTAGAGGCAACTGACGGGGACACATTTAAGTCTAAAAAGAAAAAGGCCTTTCAACATACAATTTGGATTCAGAAGGCAGGAATATTCTGAAAACCTTGCCCCTGGAGATAATTTGCGTCTTCACAGTTAGAGGAGAAGGAGATTCTTCAAACAAGATTGATAAATATGCCCATTCTCAACACATTGGATAAACTATTTAATTCAAGGCGATAAAAACCAACAAAAAACGTAGTACTAGATCATAAGTTCCTTCAACGCTCCCAAATGCCTGGGGAGTCAATTGACGATTTTGTTGCCACACTCCGAACACTTGCTGCTACAGATAATTCAGAGATGAAATTATTAGTGATCAATTGGTTGAGAGAACCAGTAACAAGAAAGTAAGAAAAACGTAACTGAGGACCAAGATTTAGAGACCGTTCTAAAGTTAGCTAGGTGCATTCTAAAATGTGTATGAAAGAAATTAATGCGTAACATGCACTGAAGTGAAACATCAGACTATGAAAAAATTCTAAGCAACCCATAAAAGGAGCTGGTGCTGGTATTTTCCGTAATCCTGAACTCTTACCATCCAAGTCAAAGACTGAGAAGAATGGCACTGGATGTTTCCGCTGTGGCAGCAGGTCCCATTTAGAAAATGTTAAATTCTGTTCAGCTATAAATCAAGCCTGTTTTAAATGTGTCAAGAAAGGGCACTTTGCACATATTGGACTCCTTTGCAAGTTGTCAAAAGTATTGAGGACTATTTTGACTGAGGAGGATAGGAACTTTGTACTAATGTCATCTTCAATAAGTCAGGATTTGAGTCCTGGAAATATCCATAGAGGGTCATGCAAAAGGAACAACCCTTCCCCCCCCCCCCCCAAATTTGAAATTTGATCGAAAATATGCTGTGGGACCACTTTACATTGTCAAGGATAGTGCAAATTGATTGGGATGAGCAAGGGGGGGGGGGGACAGGAATTGATTTGGACCCAATCATTCTTACATAGCATAGTCTAAACAAAAATGAGTGGAAAGTTCTGTGCACAATTATTGCCTTGTCTCCCCAGTTAAAGTAAAAAAAAAGTTACTGCATTGAGTCAGTCATGTACAAGCAGAGGAGTGGATCAAGGATTACCCGGAGATTTTTAATGGAGTTAGGAAAGCTTAATGATTTCCAACATCACAATTTTATAAGACAATGCAAGGAGGGGTGGACCAGAAAGTGCCATTAGGATTGCATGATGAATTGAGACCAATTAGAAAGATTGCATTTATAAGGCATAATTGAACCCACTGAAGGGTCAGAATGGTTGGCTCCCATCGTACTAGCATGTAAAGCTGCTAAGTCTACGAGACTGTGGATCTAAGATTTAAACCAACTTTTGGGAAGATCACCAACCTTTACCCAACAATAATGAAATGCTGGAACTTTGGGTGGTGCTACATTATTCACTTCCATCGATTTATATTCAGCTTATCAAAATTGAGTTCAGCAGGGATTCTAGACACCCAACACAGTTACGACTTAAGGGGCCTATTGGTATATCTGTATGCCATTTGGCCTGGCATCAGCATCAGTCTTATTCCAACAGCTGATGAAAAGTTTATTTAAAAATATATATGGGGTCATGTTTTACCAGGATTATATCTGGTGAAACAGAGGTGCAACATAACAAAGTGAGGGTGTGTGTTAGAAATCATTAAATCTAGTAGATGGACTCTAAAGAAGGACAAATTAAAGTTTTCCCAAGAAGGTGTGGATTACTTGGGCTATCATGCATCAGGAAAAGGAGTTAAACCATAAGTGAAGATCTTAGATACCATGCCAAGTGTTCCTAGACTGAGACAAAGACCAGCTTGTTCATTCCTTGGCACAGTAGAATATTACTGCAAAGGTGTTAATTTTTGTAATAAAACAGCACGTTTGCATAGGCTCCAAAAAAAAAAAAGTGGCATTTGTGGGATGATGAATGTGAAAGGAATTTTTAATATTCAAGAAGGAAATAGCAACAGCCCACCCTCTAAAAGCTTTTGACAATGATTTGTGTATCATCCCCCTCTGATCCTGATGATGCAAGGCTTGCTGTGGTGCTTATGCAAAAAGGGACAATGGGAGGGAGGAAACCATCCGTTTCACATCAAGAACCTTAAGGGGATCAGATTCCACATATTCTACTATAGAGAAAGAGGCTTCGGCCATGTGGTGGGGAGTGCAACATTTCAAGATCTTCTTGTGGGGGTAAGGAATTTGTTTTAAGAAAGGACCACAAACCCATGGTGGATCTTTTCACCACAAAAAGTGGGGGTAGAGCTACCACACATTTCCAAACGGCAATACAGATCGCATGAATTCCATTACAAACTGGAATATGTGCCAGGGGCAAAGAATTATGTAGTGGGTTGTCTCTAGATTGCCGGAGGGGAGTGAAGCATTACTGGAAGGGATGGATGATCCTCAGATATGTGTAGGGAGTTCAGTTAATGACACCATGAAGGGGGTGTTGTATGAGCAGGAGTGGGTGGAAGCTGTGTTGAATGACAAGGAGTTACAAAGCTGTGTTGAATGACAAGGAGTTACAAGTAGTGACATTTTGTGGTGAATGGTTGGCCTATCAAGAACACCCCAAAGATATTGAATCTTTACAAGAGTGGAGGAGGAATGGTCTACTGAGAGCACCATGTGCAGGAGTGGACAGTTGGTTGTTCCGGGATGACCATACAAAAGGAGTGTTGGACTTAGCCCTTGAAGGGCAACTTGGGATTCATGCCATGAAGCAGAGTGTAAGGGAAGTTTTTTGTTGGCCATGAGTAGACAAAGCTCTCAAAAATTATGTCTGAGAATGCTGCATGTGTGTCATTAGTGATAAATTGCAGGTGGCGTGTCCTTCTCCTTTCAACCCTATCACAGCTAAAAGTAGACCTTGGAGTATTGGTATTTGAAGTGTCTGAACCTTTTGGGTTACAGGTAGTACACCTAAATATGTGGTGCCGGTAGACTAAAAGTGAATTTTGTGGCCAACAAATTCCGGTGCGATCATTAGATTCTTCAAGGAAGTGTTTTGAGAGGGTTTCCCCAGGGGATTTAGGGACTGATAATGGTGCCCAACTGGTATCCAGAGAAATTAAAGGTTTTCTAGAAAATTCAGGTATAGAGCACATTTTAACTTCCCTGTACCATCTCCACAGTAATTGTCTGGTGGAGAGGATGAACGCAACATCAAGGACCAGTTACAGCTTGCATTCCAGGGATTGCAATTGGAAAGAAGCAATTGGTAATATGTTGTGGGCAATAAGGACTACCCCTCACACAAGTACAGCAATATCCCCTTTTACATTACTGAGAGCACAAGGTAGGGGGGTCCACGTTAAAGAGCAGCTATCTAGGAAACTGTTTATATGGTAAAAATGCCAAGTGCAGTGGATGCAAGGACTGTAGTGAAGAACAATCACAGGACTTTGGCTGTTTAGGTTGGAGACTTGGTAAGGATTAAGAGACCTGGTTTTATCTGCAAGGGCTCGACGGGCTTTCCTGGCAGAGTGAAAGCTCATGTAGTGGTGCTGGAAAATGGTAAAACGTGGAACAAGTGTTTTTTTCCCCGTAGTGCCACAATCCAAAATGGAGTTTGTAGGCAGAAAATGGGGGTACAAATAGAGGTTAGTCCTGATGACAAGTGTGCCAATAGCAAAGTTTCGGGTAGAACAGGGTCGAGTCTTGGGAAGCTCAAGAATTTACACAATGTACTCCGCAAAATATTTAGTTAATGCTGTAGATGTTATAACCTACATTGTGTTTGTTAGCTTGTAAAAAGTGGAATTTATATTTATTTTACAGTTAGTGTGCATTTGTTCATGATAATTTATTGTTTTACTCTTTACACAATCATTTTTATTTTGTGAAGGAAGGGGTGCGTGCAGGGATGGACTGTAGAGGAGGCTATGATTCTATGTTGTAACAACGAAGGAGTATGCAGTTCCTATAGGGGATGGAAAGGAATAGTGGAGGCTGGGGTGGTTAAGAACCCCGCTCTGAACTAGAGCCATGGTGTATCCCAATATAGGAAGTGGGGCCATCACACACCTGGTTGGTTGTCATGCTTCATCATAGGACTTGCTCCTAGTCAGTCCGGCGCTACATGCCAGACGGGCACCCTATGAGGGGCTCTTTGGTGGAGATCATTTTCCCAAGCCGTATGGGTGAAGTGCGGGTGTGGGGCCTTGTGGTGTAGATGTGATAAGGAAATGCGTAAGAGGATAAAATGAGGCGAGGTAGTGCTCCAAAATGAGTTTAATCTGCGAACCCACTGGTCTCAGTTAAAAACATCAAGAGTGTCACCGCCAATGATAATGATCAGAGGTGTCTAGGAATGCGTAGTCCTGCAACATGTTTCTTGCCTGTTGTGTAAAGAATCACCTGGCAATTCATCAGGACCAAAGGTTTTGCACTATCTACACAGTGGTTGGTTTGTAAAAGTGGACCAATCACTCAGTCAACCTAGCAAGGAGGTACCTTATTATATGAAATAGGACCAACCCGACTTGGGTTGGTATCACGCCTCATCAACTAGCAGGTAGAGGAATGAGCGTTACTAAAAGTTAACGTAATGAGTTATTTCGGAATCAGGTACCGGGAACCTACCCCTCTGTCATGTCGGGAGGATTACACAATGTACTCACCAAAATACTTAGTTAATGCTGTAGATGTTGATGTACATTTTGTGTTTGTTAGCTTGTAAAACACATATATATATATTTTTTTTTTCTTCCCCCACAGTTAGTGTATTTTTGTTCATGATAATTTTTAATGTTACTCTTTCCACAATCATTTTTATTTTGTGAAGGAAGGGGTGCGTGTAGGGATGGACTGTAGAGGAGGCTATGATTGTGTTGCTGGCTTTGAACCTGGGGTGGGTTCTTTTTGTTGGCAGTTGCTGCTGAGATACTGAGTTGATAAGGAATAAACTTACCTGTTAGCATCATGGGTTTGTCGAGCTTCCTTTCGAAAGATTTAACACTTACAATCACTGGGAGCCAGCATACAAGAAAAACAATCAAGAGCAAGCAGATGAGGGCCGAGTTTGCATGTGGAATACCAGTAATATAAAACACACCTGATCCTTGAGTGCCTGAATGTGTCACCAATTAGGTCTTTGTTAGCTACCACACTTAAGCAAAGTACTACAACATTTAGAGTGAAATGTTATGCACTGTGTGTCTGGCCCAAATGGAAGACAATACATGGCTGGTCAGTCAAAGCAAACAGGTGAATTAATAATTAAGTGGGCCTTTATAATAATTTAGTTTATTTGTGACAGTGGTCGATTCAGGCCGAGGCAAGCTGCTGGAAGGCAAACAGCTAGTTATAAGGTTGGTCTTTCCAAAATGCGAGTGAAAGTGAAGGTGTGGTTCACTCAACCGCAGTGGTTATGTAATTATTGGCTCAACTTGTCCATTTAAGGATTTTATGGCCTCCATGTTTGGGCATTGGCCAGGTAGGAGAGCTGTGGAGTTGTTCAGGTGGGTGTAACGCTGCTAGGTTTGGTGAGTTTAGACCAGAGCACTTGGGTCTAGATCAGGGGAAATTAGTTCACTGTTAAATTAAAGTATGCACAGACAGCCAATGAGTCGGACACAATTCAGGATTACCCACTGGCATATTTGCAACAGGCACTCTAAACTAACATTGTCAAACCGGTTTTACAGGCATACCTTTGTTTTGCATACTTTTCAATTAAACGAGCGAGGTCTCCTCCTTCACAGTGCTCCATCACCAAGTACAGTTTGGCTTTTGTTCGGTCGTAGATCCGGTCGTAATATCGAACAATGTTTGGATGCTTCAGGTCACGAAGTAAATTAACTTCAGTATTTAGCTGCTGTTTATTGGATTCTGGTAAGTGCCCATATTCCACCTCTTTCCAAACAAAGATCTATGGAGAAAGTAGATAGATCAAGAGAAATAAACTGGGTGAACAATAATAAACTGGAGTTTGCGTCTACAGCTAGCAAAGTTGATCAGCATCCAGTGCAACTCGATCACCAAATTAACAGATATCAAAATCCATCCTACGCAATACCAAATACTTTACAATGTTTAGCCTCAAACCCCATATACATAAAAAAATTTAAACAAGACTATCAAAATCTGTGTTTAGGAAAATAAGCTAACAGCAGAAAATTTTAAATTGCAACACAAAAACACAGAATCATCAATTAGGCAACTGGCAATGTGTCATCAGAATTTTTTTTTTTTTTATGCAACCCGTTAACCACCGTGAGGTAACGATCTGTTCATAGGATAGTTTGAACTATTATCCACAAACACAAATTGCTGATAGTTTCCTCAGGTTTTTTTTTTTTTTAAGTTAGCTGCAGCCAAATAAATTATTAGAGTCTGCAAATTAGGATATGCGCTAAAGACTTAATTCATTGTTCGTCGTCTCACAAATACACAGCAGCGTTTCACCATGCATGGGATATTGGAACAAAACAGCAATATCCAGCAATGCCTCCTTTAGTCCCATGACAAACCTTTGGCAACAATACAAATGTTGCCCCATTTATTTTGAAACCGCCTCATGGCATTAGAATGCTGGGCAGAGGGAAAGTAATGTTCAATAAGCGTCTCATGGTTTATTAATCTAAACAAGGGTCATTGACCAGAATAATTGGACCTCAGACTCAATTCTGCAACAAACTCACCAAAAATCTCATTTTAGAATTGCAAGGATTAGCACATTCTTAGTTCATGGAAACGGAGTTCTTTAAGCATTAACTCTGGATTATTAGAAGTTTACACCCCAGGTACCCCCCTCCCCCCAAGGTACAACTCATCGATATTGACCCCAATTCCAGTTCCAGAGGTTCCAGTACAAAAGACATAGCTAGGAGATAACCCTTACTTCAAACATTTCTCATTTCAGACCCCATTCAGGGAGCCACAGGGCAGACAGGGCCATCTTGGCTCCATCTGTGGTGGCTGAGATGGTTTGCAACTGGTGACCCTCCATCTACGGCTCTGCAAAGTCGACCAAGTGCAGCCCTTTCCACGCTCTGGGTCAATACAGAGGTGTGCTCTATGCTCTTTGCAGTGGTCCTCCTTAAAGGAACCATCTTTGGATACCTTTTGGCACGATCCACCACAACCAAGATATACTGGTTACCTGAAGTTCTCGGGAGGAGCCTGGGGGCAGGGGATAAAACTGACCAATGTCAACTATGTCAGGACTCGAAGCGAGGATTATGCCTTCTCTCCACTTTTATTAACAGCAGCCAATTTTAACAAAACTACATTTCCCATGAAACCTTGGGAAAAAAAGGTAGTAAAGAAAAGTGTCCAATCAGAAACAGTCCCCAGCCCTCCAATCAGGGAAACTCCAGCTCCAACATAGTCTGTCCTCACTGGCCCTTCCTCTTTCCGAGTGAGTCTTGTCCTTTGAAGTGCCATGTGTGAAGCCACGGGAGCATTTCCGCTCCTATGCAGCTGATTGCCTAGGTGCGCTTGTATAACCTCCCGCCGCAAGGGGGCATGGGAGGCAGCAGGACCCGTGCTTTTCAAATCAGAGGGGATTAAACGGCGCGTCATAGTCCCGACGAGCTCTGGCCTGAGGACGCCTTTTGGTGTAGCGATCATGCCATGAAGGAGTTACCGTCCGATCGGAGTTTATTATTAATGTTCTGCTGCCCAGGCACATTTTTTTGTTCACGAACAGGAAGCGGAGTCAGTATTGCTTTCTAAAAACAGCCACATTGCTTTCTACAACACCACGTGGGTGTATATATGGCGCCTGACGCCAGTTTGGGCACATACCCAGGTCAGCGGAAGAAATATATATATTTTTTGTGCACTAGGCATTATTGTGCCTAGTCCCTCTAAGAGTCAGCGAGATCCTCGCATTTTACACTTGGCGGAGACCCAGCCCAACAAGGTAAACCCTTTTAAGGACAGCGTACCCAGTCTATCACCCAGTCCCAATTACCTACACTCATCTACTTTCGTAGTCCTATGGGTATGGACTATGAGGAGGACTCCCATGGAGGGGAAAAAAGACCCTGGCAGACCTCCCTTGGGATTATGAGTTCTATGAAGCAGTAGATGCTTCAATTTACAGAGCGGTGGGCGAAGCCATGACGTCCTTAGAGGGGAGACTATCACGGAAGATAGACCAAGCTCTAGCATGACGGTCTACTCTCCTCATGGTTCCTGCACCCCAGTGGTTTCCCCGACTTCAGATACCGCTCTTCCCCTGCTAAGCGCGCTCGCGATACAGGGTGGTGCCTTGGACAGGTTCAAACAAGCCTTTCAGGCTACCCAACCACTTCTGCCACCTGCATGGGACGGTTTGTCAACCGCACAAGACGCTCTGCACACCGAGGACGCAGGGGATGCAGACGCCGAGCCCTGCCCTTCCAGACCTTGGCTCCCTTCTCACCCCTCCCAGGACAACTTGGACATGTTCGATCCTGACAAGATCCACCCCCGCTCATCGGATTGGGCTTCGGCAGATAAGGTTGCCAGCTATGTGGCAATGCGCATGCGGAAGCCTTTGGAGAAAGAGGCCCTTAATTGCCTCTGGGTAAAGTCACCCTTACGGCAGAAGTTTACACCCGTATGGCCACTTTCCAGCAAAAATTAATGAGAGATCCTAAAAAAGGAATGGACAGGTCCTGGCGAGCGTGCCAGGACAAGCTCTTGGACGTTTTAGGGCCCCTCACAAAGATCTTGGACATGGCCGAGAAGGCCAATTAGTCAGGGTCCCTAATTTTCCTCAGAGTCCCTTTTAGGGTTGGCACAAAGGGCCATTGTGCTTTTGGGCAATGCCAACTGTGCCCTTTCCACTGAGCGCCGCTCACCTATTAAGTTAGACCCCAAGCTTGAGGACCTCGCTGACTCAGGGACAGAGGCACAAGGAGGGCACTTTGGGGAGCCTTTTGTCAAGGAGCTTGGTAAAGTCCTCAACACTTGTACCTCCCTTGACAAGGCACAGTCATCCAACAAGGTGTTTCCCCGGGTTTTCCGCAGGGCAAGTCGAGATAGGGGCAGCACCAGCCATTACTCCAATCAACCCTCGAAAGGACTAGGCTCCAGGCAGGGTGAATATCAAGACGAGTCCCGTTTTGGCAACTTCTACCATGCAAGAGGCAGGCGAGATAAGGGCAGAGGATACAGAGGAGCCGCGGCCTCAACCAATACCGGTGAGTGTTCTCCCTTATTCCCCGTTAAAGTTAAGGGGGAGGCTGGGGCATATTTTTCAGGCCTGGACTTACATCACTGAGAAAGCATGGGTGTTGCAAACTGTTCGAGGTTTTCACATAGATTCTGTGCGAGATCCTTTCCAACAAGGCAGAACCGTCCCATGCAGTTATCCCTCCCAACAGGAATCCTCCTTAGTGGACCTGGAGGTCTCATCCCTCCTAGCCAAAGAAGCTATTGTTCCCCCCACTAAACATCCCAGGGGATTCGTCAGCAACATTTTTGGTGGACAAAATGGATGGGGGCAAACACCCTGTGATCAACCTCAGTGAATTCAAGTTAAAGAAATACTTAATTCGGTTTAAAAAGAAGAAAAACCATGAGATTACAAATTTCACAGGAAAAATATAAAAAGAAAAAAAAGTCATTATATTTCATCCACACCCAATTGTTTTCCGAAATTTAAAAACATTTTTAAAAAAGCTTACAACTACGGTCACAGATAGAACAGTGTCCAATCGTATTTCTAAAAATGCTGGGCGACATTGGTTTAATTTCTGTTCTTTGAGGAAAGGTATGATGAGTTGCCTACGAGGTAAAGTATAAAATTTACAAAAAAATAAAATATGGATGTCAGATTGGGACGAAGAATCATCACACGGGCACAAGGGCAAATTAGACTACCATAAATTCATTTCTGGGAAGGTCAGGAGTCTAAACACAATATTTAAATCTAAAACGGGTCAAAAGAAATTGTTCATAGTTAGACAACGGCAAAGTTAGGTATGGTTGTACTTGGATATGGGTTAACAAACAAAGATGCAAAGATACTGACTTTCTTCGCTTCCTCTTGTCTTCTTATGTCCTCGAGGTATTCCATACATAACTTAGACAATAGGTTTCTGGATATACTATACATAGAAAGTGGGTCTTCATAGTATTGTTGACAGCCAATATTGACTATAAAGTTTGACAAAATTTAGCCAGTCAGACATACCCACATTATCCAGATTTAAAACATCCTGTAGGACAGCCCGATTCATAACACTCCCTTGTTGTCCATACCCTATGCCACAAGAGTATGGGTTGGATTCTGATAGTATCAGATATATAAGGTAGGCCAAGTTCAGTGTTTCATATGTATGTCGCGACACTTTGAGGAACTGTCAGGATGTACCTCAGGAACCTATTCTCAGCTTTTTGAATTGTCAATATTGGAATACCCCCAAAGGGCCTAGCCATACATAGCTACCAAGGTGCATGTGGCTTTATATATTGTTAAAATTTCTTTTATCGGTTTCTTACCCAGTTTAATAAAAAAAATTCAAGGCCATTAGGGTTTTTTGGAACAAAAAGGTTCTGGCCTTTACCGCACTAGTCCATGCCCCAGTGTCATGGAACAAGACTCCAAGATAAGAGAAGGTAGGGACAGTTTCCAAGGGAACGTTATTCAAAAACATTCTTTTATCCGCTTCCTAGAACCATTACCACAGTACATAGAGAAGGTTTTACTACAGTTGACCTTCAAAATCTAGACTAGACATGAAGATCTCAAATGATTTAACCAAATTTTGTAGTGCCATGGGGGTACGGGCCATCAGGACCGCGTCATCCGCATACAGGAGCGTGGGGACAGACCTCCTCCCAACCTTAGGCATATCCCCGAATTCCTGCAGAAGGTGGCGCTCCAAGCCATTTGTGTAAAGTAAAAATAGGAAAGGGGCCAGGACGCAGCCCTGGCGCACACCCCGGCCCACCTCAAACCTTCTGGTGCACTGACCCCAGTTACCATAACGGACCAAGGCTGTAGCCCCAGAATATAGATCTTTAAGGAAGCGGACAATGGGATCTTCCACACCCATTTCTTTCAAAATTGCCCATAACTTGGCATGTGATACACAATCGAACTTCGAAGAAAGGTCCACAAACGTAAAATACAAACGTTCGCCCTTTATCCTTTGATTGGAGGATCATTAAATTTAAACATTGTTCGATTGTGCCAATGCCCTTTTGAAATCCATATTGCAAATCGCTCATTAAATCATTTTCCTCGGCCCAGCTATGAAGTCTTGCCAAGATTATTCTCCCAAGGATTTTTATGGATGAATCCAGAAGGAAGATAGGTCTATAACAAACAACTTTGTCTCCCTTCTTATAAATGGGTACAATGATCGAGGTGAGCCAAGACTGGTTTAAGCCCCTTGCCAGTGCTGCTTTAAAAAGTTGTACCAGCATTGGACCCCAGATCTCGATATTTGCTTTAAACAAATCTGCAGGGATCCCATCCGGCCCTGCTGCCTTGCCACCCTTCATTGCTTTCAGGCCCGCAATAACTTCCTCCAAGGTTATTACGAGTCGTTCCGCCCCCACATCCACATTAGCCCTTACTGGAAAATCTATACTATGGCATAGATCTTGGGACATAAAGTGAGAAGTGCTCGACCCAATCCTCCTCAGCAATAGGAATCTCTATACGTGCTTTGGAATTATCATAGAGGAACGGGGTATTTACAGCCCTCCAGAATGCAGATGCATCCTTGAGTTGTGAAGCTTCACATAAAGCTACCAGGGCCTCTTTTTTAATAGTATTTTTCCTATTTTTTTAGAGATTCATTATATTTTTTCCTACAGCCTCTTATTTCAATAGGATTTCGTGGTATCCTGTGAATTGCACGTTTTAAGTCAATAAGGGTCCGGGTACAGAGATTATCGAACCAGCTTTCCTTACCCCTAGTCCTCTTCCTAACCTCCACCCACAGATTATCCTTTATTGTAGAGGCTATTATATTAAAGTGCTCAATTATCATCTCATGATCAGACTTTTCGTCCAAGCAAATGGAAAAACTACTTGGGCAAGCATTCAGCAGCTTACCCAAAAACATTTCCGGGACCACTTTACTCCATTTTAAGTTGTACCCATTCTGTCTGTCTGCCTAAAACTACATCAGGGACAGTACACATAATGGATACATCTTCAAGCCCATCAAAGAAGGGATTATCAACCTCCAATATTTGGGGCAGGTGATCACTTAACGGTAAGTCCAAAATGTTTGAATTAATCTTGTGGTTGCAATTATTTGAAGCGATAATAAAATAGATTGTGGACTGTGCTCCTCTTCCAATAAATGTGGGCACAAAGGTAGGTTTTTGAGCAATTTCATTAACATAACCCAAATCATACATAAACAATATGTCATTTAGTAAATCCCCAAGCAGAGTGATTAAAATGAGATCGATTTATCTCCTGCTCAATTGTTAGACCGCAGGTGCCCTGTTCGCCCCTAGGGCAAAGTTTGCAGTTAAAATCCCCTCCCTATACGATCATGAATTCCCTGGGAATTTTATCTGTTTCATGTTGTATATCCTCCCTCAGCATTTTTAGGATGCTAGGGATTTCTTTCCTTGGAATATGGTTATAAAAATTTATAAGAACACTAACCCCCTTCTTATTACTTAGGGTGATTAGTTGATAACTAGATTTTGACGTAAACTGGATCTTGGCGCATTTGAGCTGATTCGAAACAAGGGTGAGTAAGCCACCCTTAGCTCTTCCATGTGAGCTGCCCTCTGCCGGAGTGAAGAAACTTTTATAACCATTTAAGTGTACTGGGTCCGTAGACCAAGTTTCTTGGAAGGCCATTATATCATGTCCATCTATAACAATTTCCCAAGATGGATTTTTTGTTCTCTCCTTCAGTCCTGCCACATTCCAAAAAAGGAATGTGCAGGTTTTCCTTATTTCATTGTCCCCGATATCACATAGGGGCCCTTTATCCTTTTCCTTTCTAAATTGCTTATGGCGAAGGCCTTCATAATTTCCCCCATCCTTAACAGGTATGCTTACTACCTTACAGCAATCTTTCCTTATGACCGCATTAGTCACACTGAGGACAGTTTAAACTTGAGAACTGTCCTCATTGAAGGCCAGTGACCCCTGTACGTTTATATTTTCACTAAAAATATCGTCAGGCCCCCCTAAGCCTAGCGTTAGTCTGTCACGAGTATCCTTCTCGTGTCAATCCATGCATTCAAGGCCCGAAAAAACCTCAAACCGGTTATGGGTTGGTATATTGTGGGCAAATGGGACCATGCCTCTATTAACCCACAGGGAATTATCACCATGATTCGGGCCTCGGATGCAGGGATAGTGCTGCCTAGGATGGGAATTAGATAGATCAGCTGGTTGCAGCATTGGGGTCAGGCTATAGTCATAACACATAAAGGCGGACCTATTCACAGGGTGCCTTTTTACCTCCTGGTTCTTGCAGTGTTGGGCTAAAGCATATGGGTAGAAGTAATTTAGGTAATGGGTGGAAATGGAGTCGTTACTACTTGGATCAAACCAGTCCCCAATGTGCCTAACGGCTCTAGGGTCTTTAAAATTTACAATGATCACATCCCCAATTTTGTCTTTGGGGCGGACCCCCACCCAGTTGCAGCGCCTAACGTGTAGAATTTCCACGTTTATGTGGGCGGGCAGAGGTCTATTGTTGCTCAGCCAATAAATAACTTTATTTCTTAGGGCTTGATGGTCTTCCCTATTTTCCAGAGGGAGCACAGGCACGCCCACCATAACAATCACGTAAGGGGCAGCTTCCGGCGGTAAATCTACCGCACTACGAGGATACCAATTTTTATTGCTAATGCTTCCGACCTCGTTGTCCTTATTTGCGTTATTGGCCTTGTATTGTAAAGGTACTGGTTTTCCTTCCAAAGCCAAATTAGCCATTGTTGAATCCCCTGCTTTGCTTTGGGGTTCCATCCTATTGGCAGACTTTGTCAGCAAGGGCACGGTTGACTCCTTAATTTGAGAGGGACAAGAAAGTGTTTGACTACTCTGAATAGGTTTAGGGGTGGTCGCGCAACTTAATGGAGCTGGTGTTGGCACTATCGGCAGTTTTACAGATGTTTTGCTAGAGTTCGTGTTACCCAAGTTACTCGCCAAGACAGAAAGTGAAGATGAATTTTCTTCTACTTTTCTGAATTAGATCCAGGTGCGCATTAATCATCATGATTTTATCAAAAAGGGGCTGCATAGAAAGTTTGACCAGGTGCTCAATTTTTTCCAAGAGGTCACCCTCGTTAATGGCACGGCAAATGGCCTAAGGGGGGGGATTGATGGATCTTTCACGATCCTCAAAGTTGGATACAGGTTCCTCTGAGAGTTGTCCATTTGCCGCTCCAACAATGGGCCTTCCCCTCTTTGCTTACAATCAACTTTATATGAGGACGTGTCTTTTGGGGATGAGGAAGATATGGGTGAGAATCCCGGATAATATGACCCCCTTCATCACTGCTAGTCGAAAAACTTGGCAAGAACTCGCAGGTTTTATTTGGCGTGCCGAAAGGATGATCATCAATACGAGGGCTAACCAGGAATTCCCCCGCTTCCTCCACAACCCCGGAATTAGGTAAATCAATGTGATCTACTGGAAGAGTAGAGGGGTTAATCATTTTAGGAATCACAGTCCCAGTGTCCCCCGTGGAGTGGCCCTTTTTATGTTTCGTAGTTGCTACTCTTTTTTGGTTAACATTCCTCCTATGCCTCCGAAGTGCTTTTTTAAATTTACGCACCGATTTAACGGGTAACGGGGCATACTCGGAATCAACTTTAGGATTAGCTAATTGAGCAACATCTCTTATGCACCTGAGCTGTAATCCCAGCACTAGTAATATGAATACTAGGGGCATGTATGTCTACCAGGGTGTGAGACAACTCTTCAGATAACGTGATGGGGGTATCCTTTCCCAGGGAGGCCCTTCTGGCAGTATTAATCTGATTTACTTTTTTAATTAGGTAGTTATCCAAGGTGCCAACCCCTTGCAGTGTAATCGCATTTTTACCCTTAGTCATCAGGTACTAATAAAACTGAACGCTAGCTACAAGCGATGTACCAGGTACGTACACGATGCTATACCCGGTTAAGCAACAATCTGTAACCCCAGAAGAATAATATGAGCAGAACTTGCACAAACAGGGTTTCGGGCCCAGTCCAGTCTCTGCAGGCCACAGAGGGCCCGCCCTTTGCCCGGGCTTAGCCCGCGATGCGGGGGGCGGAGATATTTTTAAAGCGCCTAGTGCGCAAAACCCAGGGTGTCCGCCTCCGGAAGTAGCAGCAAGGGAGCCTGGGCACCGTAGTCCAGCAAAGCCTCCACACAGCGGTCGCCGCTAATCCCACAGCGACAGCGGGAGGGGAAACACAGCAATCAGGGACTCGCCAGCCCCCTGGAAAGCGCCACAGGTAGGGAGAACACCACAGGCTGTATCATGCAAATGAGCGAGCAGGAATTCAACGAGTGGCTGGTCTATCCCCACTCAAGATGGAAGGAATTCATCTCCTCAGGGATGCCTCATGTCCTTCAGAATGGATGGTGCGTATGGACCTTAAAGATGCCTACCTAGTGATTCCAGTCTTCCCTCCCCACGGGAGGTTCCTCCAGTTCATCTGGCAGCAGCAGACGTTAAGAGTATGAATACCTCCCTTTCGGTCTGTCATCGGCCCCTTGGTGCTTCATCAAGGTCCTCAAGCTAGTGGTGGTGTGTTTGAGAGCTCGGGAGGGGGCGGGGGGGGGGGGATAGATTTTTTGGACGATCTGCTCCTTATGGATGCATGCCCTCTTCTGTGTCATCTTCGGATGGCGGTGGATCTTCTCCAGAGCCTGGGCTTTGTGGTCAACGAGATTAAATCGGTTCTCACTCCCTCAGTAACTTAGGTTTCTTGGCTTTGTAGTAGACTCCACTTCCTCCACTCTTAGTCTAGCGGCCAGGAAGGTCTCAAAGATTCAACACGAACTGAGAAGATCCTTATCCAAGCAGCAGGTATCACTCCGGGATTTAGCCCCGATTGTGGGCCTTCTTTAAGCTTCCATCTAGGCCATCTTCCCAGGCCCCCTCCATTTTCGAACCCTACAACGCCTCAAGGGGTGCATTTGCACAGAGGGTGCCCTTACTCCCACAAGGTGGTTCTTTTAGAGGAGGCACATGAGGAAATTCAATGGTGGCACAGCACATGGAAGCCTGGAATGGTTGGGTGATTCAGGTCAGCACGATATCTAGTGATAGAGTCCGACGCCAGCACAGTAGGCTGGAAAGCCATGTGCGGTGAATTTTCTACAGGAGGATTGTGGTCTCCAGAAGAACGGAGACTACATATCAACTGCTTGGAACTCCTAGCAGGCTCCTTTGCTGTCCGCGAGATTCCATCCAGTCATCTGTCCTCCTAAAAATGGACAACATAACCACGGTTCGCTATATCAATCACTTAGGGGGAAACGAGGTCCAAAGCCCTCTCCAACCTGGCTGCAAGTTTTTGGCAATACTGCCTGGATCATCAGGTGTCTGTCATGGCAGAGTACCTCCCTGGACAGGAGAACCAGGTGGCAGATTTTCAATCCCACAATTTTAGGCATTCCAGCCTCTGGAAACTGGACCCAGACATATTTCAGAGGTTGAAAGACCTTTGGGGTCCCTTTGATAGACCTTTTTGCCTCAAGGCTCGACCACCAACTCACTCTGTTATAAAGCTGTAAGCCAGATCCGTTGGCAGTGCCATGGACGCCTTCCTCCAGGACTGGAAGCAGGAGAAAGGGTACGCCTTTACCCCCTTCGCAATGATCACGAGTGACAGCTCAAAACAGGAGGCAACGAGCAGAGGTGATAATAGTCACCCCCTTTTGGAGCTCTCAAGTCTGGTTTCCAGGTTCTTCTAGAACTTTCTTGGGATTCTCCAATCCTACTCCCCCACTTCCCAGATCTCCTCCTGAGCCCCGACTAAGTTCCCCATCCTCTGATTCAGGGGAACTCGTGGCTCATGGCGTGGAAGATTACAGGAGACAATGGGAGGTCCCGGGCCTTTCGGAAAAGGCTGAAGAGCTCAGGTCCAGGGCTTGGGCAGACAGCATGGTCAAACGTTACAGGTCTGCTTGGGGCAGATTGTCCCGCTGGTGTGTGCGACTGAGTCTCAATCCCTTGGACGCCGATGTGGTCCACATTCTGGTCCACCTAGCCTCTAGTGGTCTGGCATACAGATCAATAAACACCTTTCGCTCAGCCATCTCAGCGGGTCACATGCTGCTTGACAATGTGACAGTTGGAGCATCCTCTCGTTTACAGGTTGCTCCAGGGCATCAGACTGTCTCTGCCTCCGGAACCCTGTTATTCGGCCCTCTGGAATGTCAACCGTGTCCTCAACCTGTTTTTATCTTGGCAACCTATCCGTTTTCTGTCACAGAAGGAGTTGTCGGCCAGGTTGCTATGCCTTATATCCTGCCGCCATGTATCTAACGTGCGCGCTTTGGATATCACTGTCAGAATTTCTACTCCGAATGGAGCGACGTTCACTCTGAAAGAAGGACTACGAGTAACACAAGGACAATCTTGTATTCGGAATTCCCAGATTCCCCTAAATTGTGTGTAGTCCACGGTTGAAAGCTTTTGAGGAGACTGAGTAGTTTCACCCCCCTGGTGAACTGCAACTCCTTATTGCCTTACATAAACCGTTTAAGGCAGTGTCTTCGCCCACCATTGCCAGATTGGTTAGGTGGACTGGTATAAGCCTTAAGGACTTTGAGCTCACTCAGCTCGAGTGGCAATGGCCTCGAAGGCATTTGGCTTGGGTGGCCGTTTAGAGGATGTCCTCAACGCGGCAGATTGGTCTTCGGACTCTACATTTAAAAGGTTCTACTTCAAGCCAGTGCTGGACATGGCTCACCTCATGGTGAGCAAGCTTTAAGCTAGCCTAATCCTTGCCTCCAGTCCCGACATAGAATGAAAAATGTCCTAGCTATCGTAACGGAAAGTTTCAGTTCGATTAAGGACAGAGGAGAGGATTATCTGGCCCCAGGGTTTTCAATGGAGGTACCCACCTTGTAATTTGAGTAAGTAATACAATTTTATTTTTTGACTAGAGAAAAATGATGGTTGTCATTTCTTTTGTGGAATATTTGTCTCACCGCTATTGGTTGGCAAGCTTGATGAGTTTCTATTCGTTAGGTGACAATGTACCGTCGTCCTCATAGGTTCTGATGTGAATAAACAGGACTCCTGAAACGCGCAACGAAAGGATGAAGGGCCAGTGAGGACAGACACTGTTGGATAGGAAGTGTCCCTGATTGGACACTTACTACATTTTTTTCCCCAAGGTTTCATGGGAAATTTAGTTGTTAAGGTAGCTGCTTTTAATAAAAGTGAAGTGAGAAGGCATAATTCTCGCCTCAGAGTCCTTAATAGAATTGAAACATTCCTTTACTATAGGTAGGAATATTCTCATTCCCACCCACTCAAATGACCACTTATAACCAGCAGTGGCTCTAACCACTAAATTGGCAACCACTAAATTCTCTGCACATCCTTGGCTAGTAGAACAAAGTCCAACTAAACTGATGCCCACTATCCTGTTAAGTGCATGATGTTGGTCCGTGACAACAGGAGTACACTGCCGAGAACTAAGGGAACAATTAGCTTCTAGCAGGCTCTGGTCCAGTATTCACAGGCGGACTATAAAGCATTCCTCTTGCAAGCAGACAGTATCTTCCAATCACTCACTTGCAATCCTGGGCTTCCTTTTGAAACCCCACCCCAACAAGTGTAGGACACAACTTGTACCTGGTGGAAGTTCTGTGTAGATTCTCCAGCTGCCAACTACCCATGCAGCACTGGTAGGGACTCGGACTCAAACACCATTTCAGGAAGTCTTATCCTCCTTTTTCCTCCAGAGCAAGGAGGAACACCATGGACACTGCCTTCTCAGTCTGCCCTGATCTAACTTTCACTGGACTGAACAAATCTGGAATGGTTCCAGTCTCTTTCCGAGACATATGTGAAGCCTGTGCTCTGTTCAACCAGAGACCACTTCTGGCCCAGATACTAAGCCACAGGCAATTGAAACATTGTCTAAAACTTGCAGATCACCGTTTCTCACTCACCCCTGCCTGAACCAGGAGCAATATGCTACTGATTTTAATGAAACACTTCCAAAGTGCAAACTGCTACTATAGAAAAAAAAATAGCCTGATGCCAAGCACAGAGTGAGCAAAAATAGAGAATGAAGCCTATTTAAACCCTTAGGTCATGAGGCCTTTCCTGAAGGAAATATATGAAGGAGAAAATCTTCAAATCAGAGGGAGAATTAAACCTAAGAAATCCAATAGGAAAAGGATCTGCCCCAAACAAGTCTTTTGACCGCAGGTACCTGTAGTATAGCTGATCACACATCCCAGACAGCACTGTAAAGATGTACCTTCCTTTTGAAATATATGGCGCTTTCATTCTTTAGAGCTCTGTTGATACATAATGACGTAAAGTTGCATCCTTGCTACAACCGAAGCCAGTGTAACTAGGCTTGCAGTAGTCCACTATTAGAAACAGTGAAAACTGCTGAGGGTTTTATAAGGAGGCACAATTAATGTATGCTTCCAGCAAGCAGGAGCTTCTGCCTTAGAGACATTACAGATAGCAACCAGATGCGCCCCCAAAAGATATTTAGCCATAGTCACCTGGGAAGGGAACAAATCACAAGGGGAGGCAGATTTAATGACAGATAGTGAGTCCATTCCTTCAGCTGTAAATCTGATTAACAGGGGGCAACCAGTGCTCATTCAAAGTCAAAAACAATAGTTCCAACAGAGGTATGCCCAGATTAATCAAAGCTGTGCCAAGTCTCATGAACTGTGTCCTGAAAGAAACGTGCCAGATAATCACAGATCCTGTGAAGGCCCAACTATGTCACAGCACGAGGTGAGGGTTTTTCAAAATAGAAAAAAACTCTAGGAGTTTGGCACCTTCACTTTTGGAAGACTAAAAAGCAGCACTTTAGGTACAAATTAGGTGTTGGTGTCTAGTAATTGCGTTATAATCAGCTTCTTTCGCCACAGCACGGTAACCTTCCCAAACTTTAAAATTGCTGCTTAAAATGACCTTTATCTATCAAATCATCTGCGAAGTAGGGAGTTTTAATGTCTTGTCCAACTGGATCTCTTTATCTAGTGAATGAAGCAAAGTTTCCAGAAGGAAAAAAAATTAAATAGTAAGGGTTGTGCTCATTAATGAAACTATGGCCATCTAATCGAAGTTTTGAAAGGGAGCTCACATTAAGGAGGAAATTGCATCATTCAAAGGAGAATTTTTAGAAGGGCTATCATAACGCCTATATCATGTGTGAAGACCATTCATAGAGAAAGTAGCATTTGAACTAAAAAGGAGGTAGGAAATTTGCTTGAACATAATAGCCGCACAATATTCTTCTCGGGTGAAAAAGGAGATCGACAGAACTCACAAAAATGGAAGGAAGAGGATTGGGTGGTCCAGTATACAGCCTCCTAATGTGATTCGAAAATAACCAAGTATACTGTTCCGTAATCTATTCTCCAGATAGCTTATTGTGGGGTCTGGATGGTTAGTAGTCGCCAAAAGCACTTGCTTTGTCAAAAAGCAAGTGCACTCAACGACCCAAATTAAGCATGCTTCATCAGTCATGCTATTTGTTTGGCTGGCGCTGTAATGCAAGGCATGAGATGTCAACCCAAACCTGGTAGTGACTCCATAGACCAAACAGTTTCCATTTACGAGAAGCCAACATTATATCACTCCCCTTCCCTCATGTTTTTAGCCATGACAGAAATTGGCATGAGTATTTAAAATAAAAAATACAACTTTAGCAATATGTCTAGTCCATTTAAAAAAAAAAAAAATCATTTTCAAATCGACATGCTGGGATATACTTATCTTCAGTACAACCTTGGCACATTGAGAAGATCTCTGGCAAAGAGCCCCCTCGAGGGGCTGGTCGGCATTGCAGCACCAGCCCAACGAAGGAGCAGGCCAGATGAAGCCTGTCACCTTTGGGTGTGTTAGGGCCTTTGCTTCTATAAAGAAAATGCTCTAGGTGACTAACAATCTGGGCCCCCAATAGGATATCTGGAGAAGAGATCACGGATACTTTACAGTTATTTTTGATTAAACAGACTCCCCAGTAAAATTCATGGCATACAATCCAGTACCTGAAGAATATCAGATGCAGGTTCAGCAGACCGTTTGAGCTGGTAGTCTGGTTGCATGCAGACTATCTGGCATTGGGTACACCACCAGCAAGCATTCTGTGCAGATGTGCAGCAGTCCCATTTTTAAACCAGACAAGATCTCTGTATATCCTTTAAACCCTCCACCACTGATAAATGGAACTCTATTCGGAGAGCAGGTGCCACATTCGGAAGGACACACTAGAGGTAGCCAACAAAATGTGGGTAAATAAAGTGCAAGATGCCGCAAACCAGTTAAAATGAACGAAAAGACTTGTAAAATAGTGTCAATCCAACTTGAGCAAGAGAGTACTGCCATGTTTTGCCCACCTCTGAATGTACAACAGCCCCTGGGGTACTAGGGGTTTCTGCTTCTGGACAGTATGTCCTCATGCAGAGGTAGGCATATTTCAGAAGAAAGTGCAGTCAGGAGATGCCCTTCAGTTCTGGGAACTTTGCTTTCAGAAACACATCAGCCAAGCTCACATGCAGCACTCCACACCTTGAAGGCCTTACAACTGGAACCAAGTGAGGTGGTGTGAGTCCCCCTTTTAATGCACAACTTAGTCCCAAACTTGAACGGCTATGTACAGTGATGTTTCTCATTGCAGGTAGCTCTAGGATAGTCTCCAAACTGCAGAACCAATAATAAAATCATAAAACTAAGTGAGGCTTCAGCACCTGGTGTCAGACTGAAACCAAGATAGACAAAAGACCTGCTCCAGAAACACCCAACAGCAACTGCAGTTCCATACTGCAACCAAGCAGTGCTCAGTAAGAACTAATCAGCAGACCCTTGCTAACAAAAGTATGCATGGAATTTCATTTCATGGCATTTAAACTACATTCTCCACCCATAGGACTGCATGCAACACTACTGCACTGTCTGGGAAAGCTGTCCTAATCCTTCCTCATTCCTAGAGCTGGTCCTGCTCCATTTTGGATGCACCTGGTTTGGATCATGCAGGCATCAGTGCTCAGGCTTACTCACATAGCATTAAGTTCGGTTTGGTGTTCCCCTTCAAGTGACCGGTCTAGCACATCAAAGTAGGGTAGAGGCCAAGGACTATGTTCATATTGGATTAACAAGAAGCTAGGAACCAAAAAAAACAAACAAAAAAAAAAAAGTCAGGATAGCAGCTAAGCATAGTTTGGTACTCTGGGCATGGGAGCCCACCCCAATATCATGCAGGGACATTACCATCATCCCCTACAGGTATCATAAAGATACGACTCAACAATAGTATTTGTTAGGAACACCACCGATGTTATCTTTCCATTAGAGGATTTGATATGGCCAGCAGCAGACAATCCACCATAAAGATTAACAAATCTAGAAATGGCTTTTATCGCTGCCATTACCTTGATCTCAATTTCTTACAGAGAATCTCTCATTTTAGATCTTGAGGGGAGGAAAAAGTAACACCCATCTAGTGATATTCAGCCACCATGCAATATAGGTCTACTTCAGGACATCATGTAATCCGCAAATTTGTGGGAATCTGAATATTTCCTCTACTTTTCCTTATTATCCATCAAAATGATCTGTACCTTAATAATCAATTAATGTGCTGGTTTTCCAATAGAGAAACTGTCTGCCTCTGCCATCCTAAAGGCACCCTACTGAGGACGACCAAATAGTCTGCATGAAGAGCACATTTACTTGAGTTTGTACATTAGAAGAAACCAAGTAGCTGTGCAGAAGAGAACCGAACAATGCACGGAGGACACAGCCTCTGATCCAACGAGGATCTGTTTATACATGCTCTCCAGAAATAAGTATACAGCATTAATTTATCAGATGCAGCACAGAATATGGTAAATACAGAGACAATCGGCCCAAGACAAGAACAAACTTCTGAAATCACCTGAGGATAAGGGGAGTCTGAACTCCTTGATGGGCGTTGAAGCAGGGAAATGGGTAGTCCACTTGAGCCAACTATAAATTAAAAGCATGGAGGAAGACAAGCAACATCTAGAAGATAATCAGTTATGAAAATTAGCTACCGATCAAGAACTCCTTTTATTTTTGCCCGTGATCACTTGGGCAATAGCTACAGCAATTAAAATACAAAAACCACTAAAGCATGGGTCACGATTTACTTAAAGCAAACCCTACACTCTGGAGAGTCTTTCTAACAGCAGTGTTCAATCCTGTCATTAGCATCAGTTCAGTACCCGACTCCGAGATGGCAATTACTGTTCCAATATCTAAAAACAGAAACCACTCTAATGCAGCACACTATCGACCAATATTACTTGATGGTGTTGGGAAAACCTATAGCAAGGTCATTCTAAATCAAAAGCAAGAATGGTCAGATAACACTCCGCAATCGCCAAGATGGATTTAGAAAAGGGGCGGGCATGATCGAGTAAGTAATGAGACAATCTATTTTGCTCTAAATACTAACAATTAAACACCTCCCTGTTAAGGACATATATTCATCTCGTCAACTGTCCTCTGCGTTCAAGGTCTTGGTACGTCATAACACCTGTTGAACCCATAGAGCTCCTGCATAAGGTGTTCTGCAAGAGTTTGGTACAGGATCCTAGGCAAGTGTACACGAAAAAAAACCATAGCCACAGAAGCCCGCTAGCAGTGCGTACTGGTGCCATTACTGTTCAGCCTGGACAAACAATATTGTTAAGTACCTTGGAGAGATTAACTTACATACTCCAAGACTGGGAAGCACCAAAATCTCGTCGCCAGTGTTACAAATCAAAGAAAGCTAGGTAGTCCAGAGATGTGGTCCAAAATCTTAGCTTTATTCTTCAAGCAGGATCCACAACAAGTTCATGCTAGGCCTTAATCAGTGTCCAGCAATGCCCCACCAGGAGCAGCCTCCCTGCTGCTCAGCCCATCCACACCAACTGATCTTTGCTTCCACTCAAACACACTCAACATTCCGATGACATCACACAGACTGAGCAGCAAGGCAAGGACAGCAACAGAGAGGATGCATCATTTACTTCCTAGATTATAACACTATACTACTTAAAAAGAGCTTGCTATGCATTGGCTCCTTAAGGAATTTGAGCATTGTCGGCAAAGGGGGCTAATATACACAAATGAAATAGTTGGTTTCTGATGCACATCTGGCTTCAATAAGGGATGACGTTTATCTAGGAAATAAACTCCCTGCACCCGGTCCTGTTTTGGGCTGAGCTTTACATGAATCCACCACTAGATAACTTCTGGACACAATAAGGGCAGAACACTAATGTAAATTCAAGGAGCTATGCAATGCAGAGAACCCTAGAGGCTTGTTTTGGGAGAGATGGTCTAACCTGTCTTTGATAAATCCGGCCATGATTTTAAAAGGAAAAAGCTTAGACTATCAAAAAAAGTACGTTAAAGGGATATAGTCGGACCACTGTTGGAAGGCTTAGCAAGTTAGCCAAACTTTGCTTCTAAGCATGGTCATCTCACGAGAGATACCCAGTACATGGTGTTAAAGGTTTAGTTTAGAAACACTGCTTGAATGCATTTACATGTCAAAAAGGAATCCAAGTGACAGCATTTGGAATCCGACTGCAGGCCAGGCAGACGCAAATCAATTGCTCAGTTTTATTCTGTACAAAAACAGCATCCATCAGCTTTGGTGCTACTACTACCCTTGTTTAAGGCATAGAACATAAAGCACCATTGCCACGCAGTGGTGCTGCAGGAGTGACTTGGGCACTATCTACAAGCACACTGCATTTTACATATGCAGTGCATTTCTGGTAACCAGGTGATAGATTGGGCAAAGAGCTTCTAAGGGAATGTCTACTTTTGTGACATGCATCTAGAAACTGATCTCAGCTGCCGCTGGTACTATTTCATTCACAACTATTTCTCGTTTTCTGTGTAAAGCTTAATGCTCAAACAATAAATCAGTTGAATTGACTAGCAAGCGATTCAGTGACATCTTAAGGATTTGTGGAGCCCTAGACAGGATTATTTTGAGGCCCCGTTTAGAGTAACTTGGAACGTATTACCCCTTTTCAGCTCGTTCAAGCCCCTGTGATACTAAAAAAATATTGAGTTCTATATTAAAACTTCCGTAATGGGGCCACCACAAAAAAGCCAAAACCTCAAGCAGTCTTGTATCAAAAGAAAGATGGCACAAGCATTGATAAAGTAATTTGTTTAGCTCTAGTTTTTTCCACATGCAACAAACTCATGTGGAATGCACTGTCTAACTGGCTTGTTTCTACCACTGTAGAAAACAAATGCCAGGAATGACTCGGTAGATACTTAGTGGACTAGTGCACATTACAGTACGACATATGCATGCCCTTACGTGACAAATTCTAGGTTTAGTTGCTCTGAATGTGCTCTCCAGCTACAGCCTCCTTCAACCTTTGCGTACATGGTTCAAGAGTGGAAATCCAAGTGGTCCTCTGAAGATTTTTACCATGCTATTGGTTAAAACGTAATAACTTTTCCTTATTTTTCTCCCCCTGGCTTGTACTTCTCATTATGACAGTTACATAAGAGTTTACTGAGTAAGTGAACTAGGACAGGGCACGAAACAGGAGATAGTGAAGTGGGGGTTGGAGAGAGATGGATAAAGATGCATGAGGTAGGGAGAGAAGTAAATTAAATGGGTACACGAAAGGTAGCCAGAAGGAATGATATGGAGACATAGGTAAAAATAGGTGTTTTAGAGTAAGGTATAGTTAGTGCTGAGGTTGTGTGAAGTAGATGCAGAAAAGCTACAGGGAGATCAGATTGTTTAAAGTGTAGTGAAGTAAAACGAGGGTTGAGGTAGAGGGGATCGAGAATGATACAGATGTAGCCACAAAGTGCTAGAGATGCAAGGCCATGAGAGAGGTAGAGACGGAGTCAAGCGAGGTACATATAATTGGTATATTGAGAAAGATGGAGACAGATGGATTAGGGTACAAGAAATAGATAACGTGGATATTAAATCTTTAAAAAATGGCATCACAAGCACCAACATTTTAAGTTGCATTAAAAATAAGGATAGGCATGAACAAGTTTTAAAAGAGACTAAAGGTGTCAGAAGGTGAGAGAATGCAGACTGACAAATTGAAGACAAGCACTGCAAAGCCAGGAGACCGACAGTGGCTACTTGACTTTTTTTTTTTTTACTGTTAGTGCCCATTTTGTTAGCCATTAAGGTTTTCATAGAACGTTTGTTTTTGAATGGGCTGGGGGGGGGGGGGGGGAATCAGCCAGGCAGTCCCCAACTTATAAATAACATTGGCTGAAAGCAAAAGTATTTGTCTCACATAGCACACGTTACCATACTAGTCCCTGGCACTGAAGGAACTACTTTGCATGTGAAAGTAAAAGAGGAAGCAGAAGAGTGAAATGAAATAAAAAAGCGAACACCTTCGAATAAAGAGCAGATGGGTGACCATGAAATAGCACATTGAAGTGATACGGAGGCAGCGTCTGTAGCGGCTTAGCGAGGAAGTACATTCACTGAAATTGAGCCGACAAAAGACTGAGCAAAGGACTGAATGAAAGCGCACCAAAGTGATAAAGGGAGATCACTGTGGAAATACATGAAAGAGCGGGGAGGGAACATTTGCACCCGAGACAATGGAGACTGAAAGAGCAGGAGAGTTATGATAAATGAGAGCAGAGGGGCACCAGGTTTGGAGGAAGAAAACAAGTTAAAAATATTTATGAATGGACACAATTTTTGTACGACGGGGGATACAAGGGTCAATTATACTGCGCCGTCATAAAAAGGCTACCTGCATTTCAAGCAAGTGTATGGCAGTATGTTCTCTCAAATGAGGCAGTCCTGTTGGCATTTCAGGATATGGCTCCATATGGTTTCTATTTAGAGCATCGTCGACAACCAGAGTTTTAATATTAGGGAAGGCCGTTAAGAATCCAAGTAGGGAGCAATTGAGTAAAAGAAAACAGAGGTTGATGTTAATGGACGCGGGAGCTCACATACAGGTGGGGTCGAAAAAGGGAGAATGGAAGGGGCATAAAAACCCAAGATGCGCCGTTGTCTTCACCCCTCGCGTTAGTCCCCCTCTTCCGCTTACAATCGCCCGAAATTCATTACAGGTCCGCAGCCTCATTAAGCGCCCGAGGGCCCGTCGGCCGGCAACCACCATACACTCAACCTCATTCGAAAAATAAATTTTTCCGCGAGGGTCTGTAAGCTCTTTAGAGGCTAGGGTATTGAGATAATGGAAAGATTAAAATCAAAAGCCAGGAAGTACCACGAACTTAAACGTAGGAACTGCCATTTGCACTGACCGGGGGGCACACAAGGACTTTATCAGCAGCGCTCAGCATGGCCGAAATGGGAAACGAACCAAAAGCAGCCCTGGCAAAAATGCGAAAACTAGCCCAGCTCCCTTCGTCTTCTCCCACTGTCTGTCCTTCCCTCCAGCCGTTTTCCTTCCCGCTCTAATCTCCCTGTGATCAGGTCGTATTTTCCGCCCTCTCTCTCTCCGTTGCTTACTGTCTTGAAGCCCGTACATGTCTCCCTCTATTAATCTCGTAGAGCTGGGGAACTGACAAAGGCACCGGGGAAGGCTTTGGCCTTTGAAAACCGACTGCTCCAGCCACCGGAGAAAAGCCAAGTGGAATTAAGGACCAGCCCGGCCCTAGCATTCCGCAACATACAAAACACAAACAGAAACACAATACAAAATGTACACTAACATCTATGTTAACTGAACTGCTTTGAGCGAGGGCTGCTAACTGCACTGGGCACATGAAATGTTGGTTTAGTCGACCCCCGAAGAATGGTGCATTCACTAAATATACAGACACGTGCCCAGACATGTGGTAGAAATGCAAATCTGGGTCGCTGGTTACTCTATTAAGATCTTGAGAGGTGTGTTTTGCAGCCTTAGAGTCTGGGGCGCACCTTTTTGTCCACCTTCCTCTGCACTTTCTTGCACATCCCGTACGCGCCCCAGCCCACGACGCACAGCTCCTGGTAATCTTCAAGCCTGGCTGACATGGCTGCTCTGCTTCTGGCCTGCGATAACCACTGACACCTACTCACAGAGAGAGCTCAGGCTAATGGAAAACTTCCGGCTTTCCCAACAGGCGCCCTTCAAACAGTGGCGCCTTAGACGAACGCGCCTGATTGGCCAGTGGCCGCGCAGCGCCGCGCACTTTCATTGGAGGAGAGCACGTTAACGAGGAAGGTCGATAAGTGGTGACTAGCGTGGTTCGAGCGTGCGCGTGCTGCTAAGAGGGGACGAGGAACCAAAGAGTGCTGGGAGGAGTAGACATGCATTGGCAAAGCCAATTGGTCACGACTGTACTAGAGCTATTGGCTTTTTAGCAATGTGTTTTTTGCCATGTTGTATACAACTGTGGCTGCTGTTCAGCATGGCTAGAAGTGACCTGGAGTGTCCTAAGGTGGAGTGGGGTGAACAGTATGTCGCAGACTGAATTTGTTGTAGTGGAGTGTCGTGGAGTGTCTGTCGTAGAGTGGAGTAGAGGGAGTAGTGTTGTAGAATTGAGTTGAGGGGAGTAGAGTTCAGTGGCAGTGAGAGTCGTAGAGTGTAGTGGTGTAGAGTGGATTGGGATGGAATAAAGTGGAGTTGGTTGGAATGGATTTGAATTGGTAGGGGGATTAGAGGAGATTGGGGTGGTTTGGATTGGGGTAGAGTGGGCTGGATTGTCTGGAGTGGAGTGGATTGAAATGGGGTGAGGTGGATTGGATGGGGTGGATTGAATTAGAGTGGGGTGCATTAGATTGGTTTGGGGTGTATTGAATTAGAGTAGGGTGGTTTGCAGTGGGGTGCATTAAAGTGGACTTGAGAGTGTGGATTGGACTGGACTGGAAGAGGCGTGTTAGAGTGGGGTGAATTGGACTGGAGTGGGGTGGATTGGATTGTAGTGGGTTGAATTGAAGTGTGGTGGGCTGGATGGATTGGATTGAGTGGGATGGACCTAACTGGGGTGGTGTGGATTGGATTGAGTAGTGGGGTGGATTGGAGAACAGTAGGGTAGATTGGACTGCAGTGGAGTGGGATGTATTGGAGTGGGGCGCACTGGATGGGGTGGATTAGATTGGAGTGGGGTAGCGTGAAATGAAGTGGGGTGAATTGGAGTGAGATGAATTGGATTTGCGTTTGGGGTGGATTGGAGTGGAGTAGATTGGATTGCGGTGGGGTGGATTGGATTGGGGTGAGTAAACTGGATTGGGTGGGGTAGATTGAGGTGAATTTGAGTGGGGTTGGCTGGATTGAAGTGGAGTAGATTCAATTTGGCTGGATTGAGGTTGATTGTATTGGGGTGGGATGGATTGTATTGGGGTAAGGTGGATTGGTTTGGGGTGAGGTGGATTGGAGTTAGGCAGATTGGAGTGGGGCAGATTGTTCTGTATTGGAGTGGTACAAATTGTAGTAGGGTGGATTAGTTTGGAATGCGAGAACTAATGCAAGAGTAAGCAGTTAAGTTTATAAGGATGAAGAACCTTCTGCAAGAATATATGTTTTGTCAAATCCATGTAATCCTTCCCAAATATAAGCATTTCGCCTACTAAATCGATTGTTATGTGTTATCCCATAATCTGTGATTGCATTTTCCCAACATCTCTCAGTCTCAAACCGCAGCATAGATTGTCATGCACTCAAAGGCATCCTTGCCTTTTACCGCGTCAGAAAGTGATGGAGTGTTGGATTAAGTTTTATTAAAATAAAAACATTTATGCGGACAGAATGGCCTGTTTCAAATGTTCGTGGCAGTATGTTGTTACAATCTCCTAACAGATGCTTTGCGTGGTCACTGAAACATTGAATTTTTTAAGTATCCCTTGCATATTTCACATAATCCTGCCTATGGAAAACATCTAAAATGGCATAGAATCTCCGCATATCTTTGCATTGCAAAAATACAAGTCTGAAGGGTGCTATTTTAAATATATTGCATGCTCAACACGGTATGACAACAATGTTATTCACTGTGCCTGTGATTCGTTTTTGTTTTGTTCCATTATGTGAACATGCCATCCATCATGTTCCGGAACTGGGCTCAGGAGGACACAAAACGTGAACATGTTCAAGTAAAGTCTCGGGGAACACGTTCTTTAAAGGCTCATCAAAAAGTCACACCACTTTAGAAGGCAAGTAAACAGAAAACTACAATAAGCTATTAACAGAACGCTGATTATTATGGCAATTGCAAGTGCATCTTTGTCGATTAAAATCATGTTTACAATGCATTCTGGCAAAAAACCTGAGGTGCGGTTTTACTTGCCTGGGTTGGTCTTGCTGAAAGCTCCTGAATCCTCCCCAGTAGCAGCCGACATTCTGGTAAGGTACTAATTTTGCTCGCTTTTTCCTCATGTTGGCAGTGACACTCTGCTCCCTCCTACGTCTTTCACTTAATTTTCAGCATGTCGTGAAAGTTACTTTAACTACGGGAGAGGAAGATGGGGAAATTGTCAGGCAGCAGTCCTCTGTGCCCTGCTCTCCTCCACTGAGCTCCTCTCTCAGTGTTTTTAGGTCGACCTTATAGCGGCAGCACACGTGCTGCTCGCTTTACGAGGCATGCAGTATTCAATATGGAGTGGAAGCTCGTGAATGCTCCGCCCACTCTCCGCCCATCTTTATAATTGTCGTGTATCTTTGTCGTTCCTAAATGCTGCCTTCCAATTTTGTTTTAGGCTTGTTAGTCCCTCCTCATGACAGTCATGTCGTCATTTGTATCCTTCCATGGTTACTGGCCCCTTTACTTCGAGTGTTGTACAGTTTGTTTTATTTAGATTGTGAGCACTATTTTCCTCCTGTGCCTCCCCCCCACAGTCCGCGCCTTCTTGCCCCCCCGCACTCCATTGTTCGTGCCTTCTTGCCCGCCCTCAGTCCTGTTTCCAATCCAATAGGTCTCGCGTAAATGCGAGTCCTATTGCATTGCAAATGCTTGTTCTGTTACAGCGGGTGCCTGGTGTATCTGAGCAGTGATTTGTCAGTGGGCAGATCCTTTCCTTATAAGCACTGCAGACAGATGTACAGCCCGCCGGAGTCGCATGTGGTGTGCGTCGCGGAGGTGCTCTGCTGTCCCCGGATCCGAGGCTCGGGGTGCAGATGGTAAGAGATAATCACAAAACAAAACATATCAGTGCAATCACCCCGTGCACGGGCCGGCGCATTGGCATGGGTGTGGACAAGCCATGCTTCTTAGGTTCTTTCGCTCATCACGCTTCACTCGCCAGGGCTGGGTGTCTCGGACTCGCGTCGTGGACAGCTGATGCCTTAAAGTTACGGTTTGTTTGTGTGAGCTTGTGCTTTTCCAGTTCATGGTGATGTATGGTTCCCTGAATAGGTGGATTCAAACAGCTGACGACAATTATGCGATCACATGTTTTAATAAAGGTAATCACGGGTGAAATAAGGCAATCCCAGACTTTGGCCGCCTCTGTGCTTCTTAAAGTTAGTTTGAGCCCGCAGCACGATGAACTGATTTGTATGTGTCTCGGGTGAAGCGCATTCCATTCTTCAAGGCGTTTAGATGCTTAGGTTGTAAATTAAATATTTTTTGCATTAGTAAGAAAAATCATTGCATTTAAAACAGACATCTGGTCTGCTCTTCACTTATCATCAAGATTCCAACTTTAGCTAAAAATATTCTACCACCGATGTCGGAATTTTTCTAATCCCCCCTTAGCCTTCCATACGGGACATATCATAGAGCAATCACACAGACTCGACTCAAGTTAATGTCCGCTTTTGATGCTGCAAGTAATTTTGCCTCAAATTAAACTCAGGTGGGCGATACAGCATCCATGAGCGTCTCCTTGCGTCATCGTGGAAGAATATGAGTTTAGCTTGTTTCGCTAAAGGTGGTTTATTCGGCAGAAGGAGGCAGCATTTATGAACGCTCCTCCTTTTATCGGCTCTTAAAACAAGCGCATAGAGGTATTGGTTGACCTTAGAGTCTCCCGGAGATGCTTGCATGCGGACACTTGTTTACCTTTGTGCTCTGTTCTGCACATGGGTCCTCCTCTATCCCACTACTGCCTGTATTTTATTGTCACCCCTCTCCACTGCTCAAAGGACCGGGTGTGACGTAATCTGAAAGCAGGGCCTTTTGGCAGACATAGGCAGCCATGGCATATATTATATATTGTAAGGGTTGTGAACCAGAAGTAGAACGATGCAGTAGAAAGAGGTTTTCCTCCAGATTTCTACGCTTCACACATCCTGACGTCAGCGTGGTGCTAGATACGCCTTTGACACTTTCCTGTGTGGAGATGGGAGGGAGAGTGCACCCCCTAAGCAGAGCCTTGAGAAACCAGTGATCCTCAACGCACACCATGGCTATAAGCAGGAAAAAAGGCTGTCCTTCTCCAGCTCATGCTGCTGTGCTGTTTCTCAGCAGGTGGCCTCAGGTATCAGCCCATACCAGGAGCAGCAGTTCTTTATAAATGCGAACCGGGGTATAAGATGGGAGGGCTGTGGTCTGTATGGGGTTCAACGATACAAACGTGCACAGAAGAGAGGGCTAGGAGGGAAGTAAGGGAAGTGGCTAGAAGGTGAGCAGCATGCAGGGTGGCAGTGGCATGGCAGTGAGTGATGTCAGCAGAATAGATTGTTGGCATGGAGTAGCTTGGGCATTAGTGATGGCAAAGAAGTGGCGTCAGCAGAGTTGCTATTGGTATGGGTTTTACGTGATGAGGAATATTGATGACAGGGAAGTGGCGTCGTTATGAGAGGCTATTGGCCTAGTGCTTTTGGCTGGGTTGGGGGAGGCAGGAGTGTGATTTGAACAGGGGAGACTGTTGACAAAGGATTTATTGTAGGGTTGTTAAGTGGTGATGGTGGTAGGAAAGTGACTTCAGCAGGAGAGACGGTTGGCCTAATGTTTTGTGGGTGATGCAGTGGTGAGGTGGACAATAGTAGCAGAAGTGGGAGATAGGTTGGCTTGACACCCCATGTTTGGTATCAAGAGTTTGGATTTGGAAGGGGTTTATTGAAGCAGTTGCTTTACACTGGAGGTCTTTCATAAGCTAGATGGCTGAAAGAGTTGCATCAGCCTAAAAGCAGGGCTACAATGTGCCTATTAGTGTCAAAGTCTCCATGTTACAGAACAGCAGATGCGGAAGCACTCAGGATAATTTCCTGCATGGCTAGATACTTTTAAGGTCCCAAAAGCGAGACCGATTGCATTGCAAATGTTTATTTAGGTTGAGCATTTGAGACCTCTTGTATATACTTTATTATATACTTATATACGTTAGTATATACTTATATGCATATGTACTTTGTGGACTCTCGAGATCAGCCCTAGGATTTGTCTGCTTCCGCTTCGGGACTTTTTTTTCTGTTTGACTGCCTCTGTTTAACTGTCTTGATAGAAAACGACCAGCAGAGGTCAGTAAAATATCAGAATTGCTTTCTGCTGAGGGACTTTCTTTTTTAGGTCTCGCCTACGCATCACGCATGCGCTGCATAGGAAAGAGACCTTTAGTAATCAGAACAGCATTCCCGGCAAAAACATGCACGCGTTGCATTGCTTCCAATGGCAACGCATGCACGTCTGGCGATTCACTTGCGGGAGCGAGCAGCTGGCGCCATATGTTATCAATTATCGCGCCTTGCTGCTCGATCTCGCAAGGGAATCGCGCAGGCCCCCTCCTCTCTCCCCTCCCCCTGCTGCCACGCGAAGCGCGCGCGCTTGTGCTTGTTTTTCATGTGCCTATAGCAAGTGCTGGATGGGTACTTGCAGAATGCATTTGCGAAGAGGATATGCACGTCGTATCATCAAACGGATTAGAGCGAAATATATCCCCCCCTCGTTGTTTCTATTTTAAGGACATTTCTTCTAAGTTTCGGCTTATGGAGTGACGAGGGCCTGTCACCCTGTATCCTTTTTATTTGCATGCAGCCGAGGTCACGTGGGTGCGTTGGTTGCTGTTCTGGGACCCTGGAAAGGATTCTGGGTGGCCCCGCTGATATTAACTAAATGATTGTAAGACCCCTTATGACCTCACAACCGTAGATCTTTGTTAGTGCGCCGTCGGTGCTGCGGTAATCCACGCGCCCCCAAGAAATGGCGCCTTCGCCCGCTACATTGGGCGGTCTTGTTTGATATTTCTTAATCTCGCCCCTTTCTCATAATTGATCTGTTCATTCCGTCTAATGACTAATTACATATCAGAGAACATCAGCAGCCGCATTCATCATTGTAGAATGTAGTAATCAATGACATTTCAACAAAGGAAAAAATAAATATGCAAATAAGGACTCATTAACATTTGCTTGAGCTCTTTGAATAATCAAGGTGCTGACAAGGCTGTAATTAACAGAAATTGATGCTGAGTTCGGGGTTGGAGAGTGTGTTTTCTCAGCATTTTATCATTGTCATGGCGGGGGCTGGAATGAAGTTCTACTCTACTTGCACCTTGCCTCAGCTGGGATGTGACGGGACTTGCCAGGTAGCAGAGGCTTCTGGTAGCCCTTAACTCGTCTGTGACCTGCACTTCAAGATGCTTCGTTTACTCTCTTTTATTTTTAATGACGCATGTTTCCTTTTTAGGAGACATGCAGAGACGGCAGGAGCGAAAGCGACAGTCAAATAATATTAACATGGCCACTGTATTTTAAGATAAACTGACCATTTTATTTCCAGGGACATGTTAAATGTGTCGTAACCTCTCAGCTATAATACCTCGAGTGTCTGCCCTTATACAGAATTAATATCGGTGCACATTGTTCACTTTGCCAAATATCGTGCTGTGTGGATTGTGCTATTTGCACTTGCACAACAATTTTTAAGGAGATTAGAGAGTTTTTTATCCTAAATCTAAATCTGACACCATTTAATGTTGTTGCTTTGAATATGAACTTGAATGCTCCAAACTCACCAACGTCGTCTCATTTGCCCGTGCATCCCTGAAAGTAAGTGCTGATTATACCAAGTTCTATGTGGTACATTGAGAAGGGGTCCCAGTACACGTTCATTAAAAACAAGGATTCAATAGGAAGAAAACTGAGAAAACATAAACATAACAAACATAAACAAAATCATTCAGTCAAAAGGTACACTATTATTTAATCACAATGGACCTGTAGAATATATCTTACATAGACATTGCATCATTCTATTCCAAGAGACGTTGGTGCCCCAAATAGTGAGGGGGAAGGGAAAGGGAAGAGGGTCGGTGTATTTTGCGTGCAGGGATAAACAGGGCTGGAGTACAGTGCAGGTCAGGTGATACTAATCAATAGCAAGTACAAATAACTGGCTTCTACATAGAGCCACAGTTGAAACAACAAATGTTAACAATGATTCCATGGCATATACGGTGGCTGTCGACGTTTCGACCCCAAAGCGTTGTAGGGAACAGTGAAAACCTTATGGGGGTCTTCCTCAGGAAAAAGGGGACGAGTGGGGGGGCAAGTACCTAGGGTATGTACAAATGCGTGCAATCAATTAATGAGAATATAAAGAAATTAAATAAATAAAAAGGACTACGTCAAAAACAAGGATTTACTGTGAAAGAGTTATCACGGCGAGTATTTCATGGTAATGTAGGCGCGTGGGCTCCACATTGGAGAGAACGGGTGCAGCGAAAGGAATCCCTGAAATAAACAAGGGAAAGGAAAACCGGGCTCAGAGACCTCGGAAAGAACAATACATAACAGGCAGTGTAACATGGGTGATTGTATCATGTACACTTACTGGGGAAGGGATAAATCACCAGACCCTGCGTAGGAAATAATCACTTGAAGGCCGCCATGGTTGGTCAGCCCAGCTTCATAAAGTCTGAGAATACAAAAAACCAACAACCAGCGTATACAAAAGGGGGGATCTCCAATGTTAAGTGAAAGGAAACAATTACGCGATCAACCACCGCTCGGTGGGCTTGCTGAAATACGTGAGGGTGGAGAAGTGAATCGTTCCGTTTCCAAGGATCCAAAGCCGTGACCGTGCAGATGCAGAGGGCCGGCTGAATGACAGGGCTGTTTATATGCGAGAGAGGGATGCTCGGCGTGTGCCCGTAGATGCACGCTGGATGTGTGCTAATGGGAGGGGTCGCCAGAGAGGAAAGACTCAAAAGCCCGGACTGTAAACGATATCAGCGTTGCAATAGAAACGCAGTGCGTGTATGCATAAAGTCATAAGAAGGCAGATGAACATATTGCCTGTGCAAACTTGTTTTCTAAAAGACATTTTATCATTTTTTTTTAAAAAAAAGAAGAAACAAACAAATGAACAATTGGTGACCTAGAGGATTGTAGTGAAAGATAAACACGGGAAGGTCCCTGTGTCAGCCAATGCTCAACTTCCATATAAACGTACAAAATCGTAAAATCAGACAACATTTATAACGGTGCAGCCAGAAAACAGAGAGGCACGTACCTCTCGCACAGGAGGGTAAGGCGTCTGTAATAACAAAGTGCGGGCCCATGAGGCACCTTGGTAAACCAGGGAGTACTTCTCAGGTGAGAGGTTTAGAACTTTATTGAGCACACTCATCCCAATCTTAGCGATGTATATATGGTTATAAAAACAGGATGGTGACATTCCTACATTTGTGTAAGGGCTGTAAATATCAACACAGGATAGTGGAGTGTCATGAGGCGGTCTGAACCGATAAAGAAACTTCTTGACCAGATGTATACCTCTCAAACAGGAGGGTAAAACAAATGAAATTCAATCCTTATAAAAGTAACAGCTAAAATATAAAAGTGCGAGATTGCAATGTGCCTACAGAGAAAGACGCGTACCTCTCAACACAGGAGGGTAAAGTGTCTTAAAGATGTAAGTTCAGATTGTAAAGTTCTTTAGTATTATATGGGCGGAGTGTGGCTAGTTGTGCATGGCTGCTAGACGCGTACCTCTCAACACAGGAGGGTAGAGTGTCCTAGGAACATATGTTCAGATGGTGAAGGTCTGTAGTAATCTAGGGACAGAGTGTAGCTAGTTGCGCATGGCTGCTATCTACTTCGTTTAGACCATTATTGATTGAATCAAAAAGGGACATCCAATTGATTCTCTAGTGTTCAATATTTGTTCAATATTGCCCCCTCTCGGTCCCAGGGTGGCCTTTTCCAGGACCACCCATTGTAGATTGTCAGGGGCATGGCCCGTTCTTCTAAAATGGTCTACCAGGGGTGCTCCGGGTACCCCGCAGCGGATCCGGCTATAATGTTGTAGTACCCTTACTTTGATCTTCTGCTGGGTCTGGCCGATGTAGATCAGGCCGCATGGGCATAAAATCCCGTAGATGACATTATTACTCGTGTTACATTTAGTGTAGCTCTTCAAAGTGATTTTGCGTTGTTTGTATTCAAATTCCTTGGTCTGGATAGTAGTAGCGCACGCCGTACATTGCCCACATCGATGGTGGCCAAGAATGGGTGGTAGGTTCCACAACGATTGGACAGTCACAGGGTCGGGGGACTCTAGGAAAGAGCGGACAATGTGGTCTCTGATACTCTTAGCCTTTTTATACAAATGCATAGGAGGTGCCTCCTGTTGTATGTCGTCGGATATTAACCCCTTCAGTGCCACGCCCTTTCCCCCTCCTGTGCCGGGCGTTGCACTAGTGGGTGGGGTTCATGACGAGATAGTCTCGTCATGGGCACAGTGCAACCGTGCTCCATGACGAGACTATCTCGTCATGGGCACTGAAGAGGTTAAGCCCCAATGTTTATTGATGACTTTCTTGATTGCGTTACTTCTGGTAGAAAAGGTCGTGACACATATCATCCTGTGGTTGGTTGGATCAGTTCTGTCTTTGGGTTGCAGTAGGGTTTCACGAGGGCTGAACAATGCACGCTTTCTAGCCCTCTTGATCAGTCTGTTAGGGTAGTCTCGTTCCATCAGTCGGTTGGCAAGGTCTTCAGACTCCAACATGTAATGTGATTTATTGGAACAATTCCTACGGACACGCAGGAATTGCCCGAATGGCAGATTGTCCCTAAGCCCTCTCGGAGCTGTTATACTTGAGAAGTGAGTTACGTTCTGCCGGTTTGCGGTAGAGTGTGGTACTAAGTTCGTCCCCCTCAGCATAGATGGTGATATCAAGAAAGTTTATCCGTCGGCCGTCTGATTGTAGAGTGAATTGGATGTCAGGCGTTCTCTGATTGAGCCAAACGTGGAAGGATGTCAATTCAGATGTACTGCCGGTCCAAGTAAATTACATGTGCAAATTGGATGTAAGCTTATGCTACTATGTTTTGGGGAGGCCGCACAAGCATTTTGCACACTTTCCCACTGCTAACCCGTGCTTGAGTCCTAAGAGCTAACAAAAACGGGTTCAAACAACACGAGGTTGCAGGCAACACATTTGGTGATGAACCTGCAGAGAGGGCCAAGTCCAGCACAGCCTCCATCCTGTCAAAATCCAAGGTAGACTAATCACTACCTTGTTGGGCTTCCCTTCTTGGGCAATAGAATGTGGATGAAGGACCTCTTATGAAGTGCCACTTGTCAGTTCTATGCCCCTCTGAAACCATTTGGATCCCTCTGTCTACAATCTCATGAGCCACTGTAATGACCCACGGGGAACCTTCTCCTCATATGTGGACCCCATCTGTGCAGCCCCTAAACTTAACTTGCTCACAGATGTATTCCAGTAGGCAGACAGTACCACCATGGCCAACAAGGTGATGTGGCCCATTCCGCCCATTGGATCAGACTTCTGTTCACAGCCCAGGGAAATGCCTGCCCATAATTACAACAACCAACAGAGGCCACTGACAGATATCAATGTCAAGAGTCAGGCCCATGGCCATGCCCTGCCATGTGGAAGCTCCAAGCGGGGACCTTGGGCAGGTTTCACTTCCAGCCTTGGGGCGAGCAAGGAGTTCCCTATGGGTTTATCAGACCTCTGAAGTTTCTCAGAGTGGGGAGCAATAGTTCTGGGTGTTAGGCACTCTTTTTCTCCCCTCCTTCCCACCATGTCCATGGGTGGTAGCCTGGGACTGGCCACTCAGCTTAGGGTCTGTACCCTGAGGCTGAACAGGCGCTTAGTGAGCCAGGACTTCCAGAGGGAACCACCACCCTGAAGGAAGTGACCCGATTAGGGCCACTCGGGTCACTCGCGACCACCTCTCAGTCTGACCAGCCTCCTTACATTGCTGCAGATGGACCAATTTCTGTCAACATGGTAACACATAACGTACATCTGCAGAACCACTAAAGACACACCCTGACGGGAAATTTCCAGTTGGTAGCTGGTGAACAAAGGAGATACAGAAGGAAGAGTTGCAATCCTGGGACCGGGTAAATGCTATCTCAGCGTCAAGGTTACTCTGCCTGCCCCTGCCGCTCTAAGGGCGGGAGCAGGCCTATCTAGTGAGAAAGGTATGCGATGCCAAAAAACAGTCTATTCATTAGTACAGCGGAGCCCAACCTTGGAGAAATACAAAGAAAATATCGCAGCTGCTTTCTGCTGAGGCAGACAGAATGAGACAGAAGTGAGTTTTGATCATGGCTCAAAATGGCGTCTGAATACAAAATGGTGCAGCGAATGCTAACTTAAGTCTTACAATGCATAGAGAACTTGGCTAAAAGCACTTTTATTACAACAGACCATCCTTTTAGCATGACCTAAAGCATTTTGTTACTGCCTAAAAACAAATAACCTCATAAAGAAGATGTATAGTGCCACTACAAGCTAATATATGAATTGTCAATATTCAAAAATACCTTCATCTATCAACATAAGACTATTGGCATCCTGCATCATCATGGTAGTGGCATTAGTATCAGGCACAGCTACTTTTCTTTTAGGCTTCAGGGTGCCAATAACGCGACAGGCAAGGATGATGTCTAACACCATCCGGTTTTGTAAAGTGACAAGCCTCGTAGCCTGAAGCTCAGCACTAATATTGGTCAGAATCCCTGCTGTTGTAATAATAACCCCTTCTACAACTCTTGTGAGCCAACGAATATGAAGACTGTTAGACATGGGGCCACAATTCCTTCATGGCATCTTAAAACTGATGCAAAGTGATATCTGTCTGATCTATATCTTCTTTGTTAATGACCCTTCTAACTCGGGGCAAGTGTGTACTCCGACACTACAGACGATGGTCTTTGTGGTAATTTGATGAAGCTATATACACGGGGGTATGAGGAAATAGAGATAACACATGCCCGACCATCCCTCTGGGAGCCAGACATAACCCTTGGATCCACAAACAAAATAGACATTAGGGGTTGATATTCAATCAATCAATCAGTCAGTGGTTTATAGAGCGCGCTACTCACCCGTGAGGGTCTCAAGGTGCTGGTGGAGGGGGAAACAGCTCCGGGTCAGTTGAAGAGCCAGGTCTTGAGGTCCTTATAGGTATTAAGGGCGGACTATCAGTCGTTCTCAAACTATATGTGGAGTTGCATCTGCTCTGCCCCACCTTTATCTTCCCAGTCCCCTGGACACAGAAACTAGCTGTTGTGTTGACCACTGATACTGGTATTGGCTTATCCTCAGTAACATTACGAGCCTGGAAAGACTGGAAATATTCTGACGTGTTGAACCCAAGAAAATAAGCTATTTCCATTTGAAACCACGTTCCGTTTCTCACCCCCTTATATGCATGCATACAGGAACTTAAGAACAATCCACCAAACGGCTCCTGGCCTATGGAAGCACCGGGGGGAGACCAATGCTGAAAATGTACATTCTGTGCCATGGTGTGAGAATCAGTAAGCGTTCTCTCTAGAGTATCGAATTGGGGATGGGGACACACCATGCTGAGCAAAGCAAACCACCCCTCACAACTGCTAATATAGGATAATGGCATGGACAATAAGTTCTCGCTTTTATGGGTCACTGAGGGAAGTAGTCCACACACCCAACAATTGGTTGTGTTGGACACATTATGAGCCTGATGCAACATTTGTCTAAACACATTATCCTTATAAGACTTTTGGTGTTCTCCTTTGTGAGGGGCCAAAGTGACAAACATGTGTTCAGGGGGAACAGGTGTTGTCCCAATCAAAGGATACTTTTCCTCCATGAACCAAGATATCCCTAACACAAATATTAATGCAATTACAATTACTGCAGCAAAAATTATTTTACGGCGATGCTGGGCTTCACACTGGTCAAGCGGGAAATAGCGCGCCACTGGTGGGCTACAGGGGTGCCATCCGTACGGACATGGGTACAGGGATTAGACAGATGTATGGTAGCTGAAAAGGAAGTCTTCATAATTCGGGGATGCCCTAGAAAGTGGGAAAAGAAATGGAAAGCGTGGAATAGGTACAGAGGGTCCTTATGTACATCCCCACTGGCGGATCTGGCGATGCAACGGAAAGAACTTAAGGGAGTGTTGAACCAAGGAATGTAATTTGTTATACGTTATTCAGAAAAGTGCTTTATGTTGCTGCTGCTACAAATATAACCCTGTATGTGCAACTGGCAAAATCAATAAAATGTTTTGTGGACCAACCCCGCTCTGGGCGCAGAGGTGCAAATGGCTGTTCTTCCTCAGTAATGGTTAGACCAAAAAGATACATTGTGGAGCCAAGGAAAAAGGAATACAATAAAACTGATGGCAAAGACAAGAGTTCCCAGTGTCCGTCAGAGCCTCTCTGGTAGACTCCTATTGTTGATAAACGTTGGCGCTCTTGAGCACCGGCTGTGGATCTGTTCGATCCTAGCTCTTGAAGAAATCCCACGCCATTCAGGATACCGTACACCACTCCAGGGGAGCACATTCAGTCTACCTTGTCCAGTGCCCGAACAATGCACCAATTTCGCCTCTCCCTAAACTACTGTTGGCACCATAGGCAAGGTACACCCAGACTTGCGCAGTCCATCCCTACTAATCTGACTTCTCCTTTGGTGCACTTGTTGGACTAGAAAATACTTCCAGTCGACTTCTATTATTAGCATTATGCTTAAGCTAGCATTTGCGGCACCATTTTGCATTTAGCCGCCATTTTGTGTGATGATCGAAACTAACTTCTGTCTCATTTTGTCTGCCCCAGCAGAAAGCAGCTTCGATATTTATTTTTGTATTTCTTCAAGGCTGAGCTTCTTTGTCTCAATGAATACACGAATGTGCCTTTGCATACGTTCTTTGTTAGATAGGCCTGTTCTCATGCTCTCAGTGGCGGGCATGGGCAGAGTAACCTTGAGGCTGAGATAACATGTACCCGATCCCAGGAGTATAGCTCATCTTCTGTGTCTCCTTTATTAACCTGCTCCAACTGGAAATTTCCAGTTTTGGGCAGGTCTTGCTGGGCATTGGAAATGTATAACATCTGATGTAATATTGGTGAGGGTCAGTCCCCTCGGTAGCATCTTAGGAAGCTAGTCAGACTGGACTCCGCTCTAGCGCAATAGTAATAAATAATTTTGTTTGTATTCTCTATTGTCTGACCGACTTTTCATTTGTGTAGAAGGCTGAGGGAGGTTGCGAGTGACCCGAGCGACCCTAATCGGGTCACTTCATTCACACTGTTCCTCCGTTGGGGGGCGCAAATTGTACCTAGCTACTCCAGGCACAGAGGGGTCAGTGTAAAGAGGTTCAGACACAGAGGGGCCAGAGGAGTGGTGTTTTTGAATTGCCTTAATCTCCGGGGGCACTGCTGCTTTTAGTACCTGATTGTTCTCAGCCTCAGTTTGGGTCCATGTGAGCTTGGCATCCGAAAAGGGGACAAATTGTGGGACTTGCTCCCACTTGGAGTCCTCTAATCCATCCTTGACCCACTGATCATAGGGCATGGGGAGAGGCACTCTGTGGCAATAAATCCAGTTCTTTCGGCCGGTGACTTTGACTGCCGTGCGGGTGGCAAGGAGCACCTGGATTGGCCCCTTCTACCTCGGCTCCAAGTCCTTCTTTCTCTGGAAATTCCGGATCAGTACATAATCACCAGGCTGAATGTCATGTCCTGGCCCCTCAGGTACTGGCAGGAGAGAATCCTGGAATTGTTGGTGAATAGAATGCAGACTTGTAGTTAACTCATACAGATAGTCCACCAACAGAGCATATTCAATTTCTGAAAACCGACGACATTTGCCGGGCACCTGAATACCACCTCGTAGGGTGACAGTCCAGTCCTAGAATGCGCTATAGTTCTTGTGGACATAAGAGCTAATGGTAAAGTATCTGGCAACTGCAACCCTGGACTCTCCTGAATCTTTGCCAATTTCACTTTGAGAGTACCATTGTACTTATCAACCAAACCTGCTGACTGCGGGTGATTCGCAGCATGAAATTATTGTCTGCTACGTAGTCCCTCACAAACCAACTGAATGACTCTTGCGTTAAAGTGACTTCCGTTATCATTCCAAATCAAATGGGGCAAGCCGAAGCGAGGAAACAACTCCTTCAGGAGTACTGTTGCAGTCGCTATGGCTGTATTTACTTTGGTGGGGTAAGCCTCAACCCATTTACTGAATGCACAAACAACCACTGACACATATTTCAAATTGCTGAATCGGTCCATTCTATATAATCTATCTGAAAGACCTCAAAAGGGAAAGTGGGAGGTGCAAAATTACCAGGTAGCTTAGGGGACCGTTTTCCAGGATTGTGCATCATACACACCATACAATATTTGACCAGATGGGCGGCAGTCTTTGGAATGTTATCATTTTGACATACAGGATCTAACAACTTACAAATACCTTGAGCACTGATGTGAGCTGGCCCGTGCGCCATGGTGACTACGGGAAGAACATATGCAACTGGCAGTATCCATCTGTTACCCGCAAAACCTCCCACACCTAATATCACCACCCATTCAGCACTACTAGTACCATAATGCATTGGGAGGGTTAGGGTAATTGTGTGTGGTCTCTGAGTACCTGGCAACGAATCAAGATGCTCCTGTCTTTTGGTCTTGTGATGTAGAGCAACCAATTGGATTACATGCGGCCTTTGAATAGAGAAACGCCCTCTTCACTCATTGCTCGGCTTCTCCAATCCGTTTGGACATCCCTGCCTGTTCTGAATTCCACTGCGGCTTCGTTGGAACAATCGAGTCTTGGATTTTGCCCGCTGTTGCACTGTCTCCTGTATTTCAGCTTTGGCGTTGTGTCTGCACGCCGATCCCGGCGTCCTCCTGCCTACCTGACTCGGCGCTCGTCTGTGCGCCTTTCACGGCGTTGTGTCTACACGCAGATCCCGGTGTCCTCCTGCCTACCTGACCCGGCGCTTGTCTGTGCGCCTTTCACGGCGTTGTGTCTACACGCAGATCCCGGCGTCCTCCTGCCTACCTGACCCGGCGCTTGTCTGTGCGCCTTTCACGGCGTTGTGTCTACACGCAGATTCCGGCTTCCTCCTGCCTACCTGACACGGCGCTTGTCTGTGCGCCTTTCATGGCGTTTTGTCTGCACGCCATTCCCGGAGTTAAACCTCGGTTCGAGAGACTTTTCCAATTCAGATTCAACAATTACAAGTAAGGCAACTTTGTTTCTGTCAAATCAAGGAGTGATACAACTTTTTGTTTCAACAAACTTACAAGCGAGGCAACTCTGTTGCAGTAGAGTCAAGGAGCGATACAATCCTTGTTTTCAACACTGCCTTGCGGAAAAGTTACTACAGATAACCTTTTCATTTATTTGTTGGAACTTCCACGTCCGGACATTGCTCTAAAAACTTTGTTTCACGGATCTAGTGATTTGCTCCAACCTTGCAAAGATTGTTCTAGAGAATGATGTCGTTCTTTTAAGTTGAGCAACATACCAGATCGCATTCAGACTTTGAGCGTCCATTGGTTCATGTTGCGTATATTTTTGGTAAGTGAGACCTCACACAATTCATTGTTAGAATCACATTTAGAATCCCTTACCTCTGGTTCCCTTATGTTTAGATCTCTAACATTGACTGTCCTTTTTGTTCACAGTACCTTCTTGTTGTTTCATCGATCCCTCCTGCACTACACCTACTTCGTGGAAGTTTCCGAGTCTGCTCATCGCTCCCTGGGAATACTTGCAAGGTTCCTGTTATAACTATCTTGGAGACTTGCAGTGTTCTCGGGGAAGGTAAGACCTAGCTTCGCTCCTGAGGATCAGAGGCGTACAACGCCTCCTGCCGTGATAGAAAGCCGAGCCCACGTTTATATTGATCCCCCGAGCGAAGTATGGATAAAGAGACTCTGGCAACTGGGGCAGCTGCCTCTGAACTATCCATGGCGGATCTCCCCAATGCGTTAGTCACTTTACAAACAGAACTTCGAGAGGTTAAAGCAGAAAATCAAAGACTAGTCTTAGAGGTAGATATGCTGAGAAGTCAAAAGTCCATGGGTTTGGATAGTGGTACCCCTTATAAAAAACCCTACATCCAGCCGGCACGCTTTCAGGTTCCATCCTTTCCAAGCACATCATCCCTGGACAATACTACATCCAACCCGGTGAATGTCACTGTAGTCACAGCCCCACAAACACCATTATCCATGCCAGAGAGATTCACGTGTGATAGCAACAAATTCGCCGTCTTTATGAACCAATGTCACTTACAATTTATCAGTAAGGCAGCAGCCTTCCCTGACGATGCGGCAAAAGTTGCATTCATCATATCATACTTATCAGGGAATGCTGCTTTGTGGGCCGTTACCTTAGTGGAAAATGACGACCCTATCTTATATAATTTACCTCAGTTTAAGGAGAGCATGAGAAGTCTCTTTGCCAGACATTCTTATATGCAGGCCAGCGATAACGAGCTACTTGGTTTAAAGCAAGGATCCAAGGATCTATTAACATATATTACGACATTTAACCGCCTCATTACGGAGACTCAATGGCCTGAGGCTAAAAGAACCTCATTATTTTACAGGGGTTTAAGAGACGAATTAAAGGATATCCTGTCCCAAATTGTCGATCCCCCTGAAGATTGTGCCTCTTTCATAGACCTAGTAGTGAAACTAGATCACAGATTGCACGAAAGAAAAGGGGAAAAGGTCAAATTAGAATATCCATGATTCCTGAATTCAAAACATGACAAAAAGGAAGTGAAAGACTCTAGTGAGCCGATGCAAATCGGAGGGGTCAGAGGACCTTTAACGCAAGAAGAAAAAGATAAGAGGCGAAAGATGAATTTATGTCTCTATTGTGGGAAGGAAGGGCATTATGCCCAAGATTGCCCAGTTAAACCTCGGTCAAGTAAAAAGCCTCCCCTGAACAAATCAATCTCCGTGGTACACTCGGAAAATGCCTAGACTTGGAAGGTAACGAGACCGTTCTTCCAAGTCCAACAGGTCTACAGGTCTCACCCTTTTTGGCAAATACCTCCTCCCTGATACCCAAACATCTGACCATATCAGTGGTACTACTGTTATCCCCCCAACATAGAAAATCCTTACCTGTTATGGTGGATTCTGGAGCCACTGGCAATTTCCTTGATATCGCCTTAGCTAAAACGTGTGGAATCGAGTTTATCAGAAAGTCTCAGCCCGAGAAAGTAAGAGCGGTTGATGGATCAGATCTATCCTCAGGATTGGTAACTTATCACACACCCGAGTTGCTTATGACCTGTGACAACGGTCATACGGAGAAAATAGTTTTTGATTTAATCGATACTCCTCCTTTTGGAGCGATTGTGGGGATTCCCTGGTTGCAGCAACATAACCCCAACATAAATTGGGAAAACCGAACAGTCACACTGAATTCAACTTATTGTGTCGAACATTGTTACAACGATATGATCCATATGCATGCCCCTTTATATTGCGCAGGATCTACTTATCCCTCTACTCTTCCAGCGGAATACCAAGACTTTGTCACTGTATTTGACGAAATTAAGGCTGTTGAACTACCCCCTCACAGATCCTATGATTGTCGAATAGATCTGGTCCCTGGGGCCGAATTACCCCTTAGCAGAATCTATGCCCTAACTGAACCTGAAACAAGATACTTACAGAAATATCTCAACGATATGCTTAAAAAGGGATTCATCCGACACTCGACCTCTCCAGTGTCCTCGCCCATCTTTTTCATACCCAAACAAGAAGGTGGGTTGAGAGCTTGCCTGGACTATCGCGCCTTAAATAAGGTGACGATAAAAAACAGATACCCTCTTCCACTCATCTCCACACTCCTGGATCAAGTACGCGAAGCCAAAATCTTTACCAAGCTGGACCTCCGTGGCGCCTATCATTTGATACGCGTACGGGAAGGAGATGAGTGGAAGACGGCTTTCCGCACCAAATTTGGCTTATATGAATACTGTGTTATGCCATTCGGGTTATGTAATGCCCCTGCCGCCTTTCAATTCTTCATAAACGAAGTATTGAGAGAATATCTCGATGTATTCGTGATAGTATACATCGATGATATTCTTATTTACTCTCAGAATGAACAAGAGCATATTATTCATGTTAAGAAAGTCCTTCAATGTCTCCAAGACAATCGTCTATTTGCTAAGTTAGACAAATGCCTTTTTCATGTAAAGAAAGTAGATTTTTTGGGTTTTGTGATATCGGAGGAAGGATTACAAATGGATCCCGCTAAAATATCTGCCATCCTCCAATGGACTAGTCCACAGAACGTGAAAGAAGTACAATCCTTCCTTGGTTTTGCAAACTTCTATAGGAGGTTTATAGACCACTTCTCTGATCTCGTACGTCCAATCACAAGACTCCTTAAGAAAGGAATACCCTTCTTATGGGATGAGACAGCAGAAAGATCTTTTCAGGAGCTAAAGGGCAGATTCACCTCTGCCCCCATAATACGTCATGCTGATGAGACTCAACCGTATTTCATCGAGGCTGACGCTTCACAATATGCAGTAGGGGGAATACTCTCTCAAAGAGACACCAAATCAGGAACGATGCACCCCATTGCCTATTTCTCCAAAACCTTACTACCAGCCGAACAAAATTACACCATTGGCGAACGCGAGCTCTTAGCCATTAAACTCGCCTTTCAGGAATGGCGCCATTATCTCCTTGGCTCACCTCATGTGATTACAATCTACTCAGACCACCAAAATTTACAATTCTTTAAGTCAGCCAGAGCCCTTACACCAAGACAAATGAGATGGGTGTCTTTCTGTAGTGAATACAATTTTATCATCTCGTTCCGTCCTGGAAACAAACATGGCAAGGCTGATGCCTTATCACGAATGGGAATTGAGCCCAAACATTATGTTGACAAACCGGTACCCCTCATTCCTGACTGTAAAATAGCAGCCATAGGTGAAAAGAAACCAGAAGTCCCTGATTCATTGTTAACAAAACTATCCCTTGCGTATTCCACTCTATTGCCTGAAGAGTGGTTAAACGATCCTCTCAAAACGATCAGAGACGGCATCTATTTTCATGACAATTGCATCTATGTACCTTCTGAAGAACTTCGTAAGACCCTCCTTCAATGGTGTCATGCTCTACCCTTAGTAGGACACCCAGGTAAAGAAAAGACCCTTCAACTATGCAAGAGATGGTTTTGGTGGAAGGGTATGAATCAAGACGTCTCTTCCTTTGTAGGGGCGTGTCCCACATGTGCTCGACAAAAAGCAGTACACAGTGCTCCTGCTGGACTCCTCCAACCATTACCTATCCCACCAGCCCCTTGGCCCTCAATTAGTCTTGATTTTATCACGGACATGCCTGAATCCAGAGGGTATACCACAATTCTCGTTGTGGTAGACATGCTCTCTAAAATGTCCCATTTCATTCCTTTGCCTCAGATACCCAAGGCCCGAGAACTAGCAAATATTTTTATAGAACAAATCGTCCGGTTACACGGATTACCTTCTATCATTGTGTCAGACAGAGGTCCCCAATTTGTGTCCAGATTCTGGCAAGGGTTATGTCAGGCATTACATATAGACCATCGTCTGTCCACAGCATGTCATCCTCAAACAGACGGGCAGACCGAAAGGACTAATCAAACACTAGAGCAATATCTTAGGTGTCTACTCAGTACCTTCTCTAGTGATTGGGTTTTTGCCTTAGCTCTCGCTGAATTTGCATACAACAATTCCATGCACTCAGCCACCAAGATGTCACCTTTCTTTTTTTCTCATGGTTACCACCCCAAGTCCTTACCGCTAGATCTCCCACCATCACTAGTAGATATCCCTGCTGTTCTAGAGCATCATGCAAATTTACAAACCATATGGAATCAGGCAAAAAATGAGTTACAAGAAACAAAACAACAGATGAAAAGACAAGCGGACAAACATAGACAAGAAGGTCCTAAATAAGACATAGGGGATCAAGTATGGTTAGCAACCAAGAACCTCCGACTAGCGGGGCCCAGAAAATTGCAACCCCGATACATAGGACCCTACCAAATTGTTAAGCTTATCTCCCCTGTAGTGATGAAGCTTGAGTTACCCCCGGAAATGCAAATACATCCAGTATTTCACATCTCTTTATTAAAGCCGTATATTCAGCCTTCTTGTCCGGAACCCCCACCTCCACCCATAACAGTAGAAGGAGAACTAGAGTATGAGGTTGAGAAAATCATTGATTCCCGAAGACATCAAGGGAAACTTCAATACCTGGTAGATTGGGTGGGTTACAATGCAGATGAGAGAACATGGGAATTAGCTGAACATGTGCATGCTCCTACGCTAATACGCAGATTTCATGCTCTCCACCCTGATAAACCGCGCCCGGTTAGACCACCTTTGAGGGGGAGAACTGTTACCCGCAAAACCTCCCAGACCTAATATCACCACCCATTCAGCACTACTAGTACCATAATGCATTGGGAGGGTTAGGGTAATTGTGTGTGGTCTCTGAGTACCTGGCAACGAATCAAGATGCTCCTGTCTTTTGGTCTTGTGATGTAGAGCAACCAATTGGATTACTTGCGGCCTTTGAATAGAGAAACGCCCTCTTCACTCATTGCTCGGCTTCTCCAATCCGTTTGGACATCCCTGCCTGTTCTGAATTCCACTGCGGCTTCGTTGGAACAATCGAGTCTTGGATTTTGCCCGCTGTTGCACTGTCTCCTGTATTTCAGCTTTGGTGTTGTGTCTGCACGCCGATCCCGGCGTCCTCCTGCCTACCTGACTCGGCGCTCGTCTGTGCGCCTTTCACGGCGTTGTGTCTACACGCAGATCCCGGCGTCCTCCTGCCTACCTGACCCGTCGCTTGTCTGTGCGCCTTTCACGGCGTTGTGTCTACACGCAGATCCCGGCGTCCTCCTGCCTACCTGACCCGGCGCTTGTCTGTGCGCCTTTCACGGCGTTGTGTCTACACGCAGATCCCGGCTTCCTCCTGCCTACCTGACACGGCGCTTGTCTGTGCGCCTTTCATGGCGTTTTGTCTGCACGCCATTCCCGGAGTTAAACCTCGGTTCGAGAGACTTTTCCAATTCAGATTCAACAATTACAAGTAAGGCAACTTTGTTTCTGTCAAATCAAGGAGTGATACAACTTTTTGTTTCAACAAACTTACAAGCGAGGCAACTCTGTTGCAGTAGAGTCAAGGAGCGATACAATCCTTGTTTTCAACACTGCCTTGCGGAAACGTTACTACAGATAATCTTTTCATTTATTTGTTGGAACTTCCACGTCCGGACATTGCTCTAAAAACTTTGTTTCACGGATCTAGTGATTTGCTCCAACCTTGCAAAGATTGTTCTAGAGAATGATGTCGTTCTTTTAAGTTGAGCAACATACCAGATCGCATTCAGACTTTGAGCGTCCATTGGTTCATGTTACGTATATTTTTGGTAAGTGAGACCTCACACAATTCATTGTTAGAATCACATTTAGAATCCCTTACCTCTGGTTCCCTTATGTTTAGATCTCTAACATTGACTGTCCTTTTTGTTCACAGTACCTTCTTGTTGTTTCATCGATCCCTCCTGCACTACACCTACTTCGTGGAAGTTTCCGAGTCTGCTCATCGCTCCCTGGGAATACTTGCAAGGTTCCTGTTATAACTATCTTGGAGACTTGCAGTGTTCTCGGGGAAGGTGAGACCTAGCTTCGCTCCTGAGGATCAGAGGCGTACAACGCCTCCTGCCGTGATGCCATCTCTGTTTCCCTGATTTATCAGTCCAACTCCCCTCCTCATCCAAACATGCTGTGCTTTCCTGCCATACTGCTAATTCCTTGATCGTTGCCTCACTCTGTCTCTTCTTGACGTTTTCCAGCGTATCCTCAAACATGGTTACCTCAGGCACCCACCTAGCGGGACCTGCTACAAACATCCTTTTCATCTTCGAGACATGGCTGTCTCCATAGCTATCTGGACTGCAAAGGCATTCCCCTTGCCCACATTGTCAGTAACTGTCTTGTTGGCGCTGCACTTTACTATCGCTAATTTCTTGGGGAGTGTCAAAGCCAACAAAAGCCTATGTATAAGGGGGCCATGCTGGATTTTCATCCTATGGGAAGTGAGAAACCCTCTCTCTGCCCAGAGCCGCCCAAAATTATGGGCGACTCCAAAGGCCTACTGACTGTCAATATAGATATTGACAGCCAGTCCCTCACTCAAATCACAGGCTCGAATAAGGGCACGAGCTCTACAGCTTGGGCTGACTGATAGGGAATTCGTGATGTCTCAACTACTGTATACAGTGTTGTGATTGTGTTTGCAGCAGTTGTAGTGCCATCTGGTAATTTAAAACATGAGCCATCGACATATAGTTCCCCTAGGGGGTCAGATAAGGGAACATCAGTCAGGTCTACCCATCCTTTCATCTCTTCCTCCATCCAGAAGATGCAATCATGTATGTCAATTTCCTCACTCTCAGAAGGGAGGGGTAGTAATGTGGCTGGGTTCAGAGTGGCACATTGTTTAATTGTGACATGCGGCACAAAGTGAGTTAGCTCATAACCGGTCAGACGTGCACTGGTGAGGTGCTGCATCTTGGTCTTATTCAAAATGGTATCCACAGCATGGGGCACCATGACTGTGAGATCAGTACATAGTACAAGCCCAGCTGGTTGCCTTACAGAGAAGGCCACAGCCGAGACTGCTCTTAGACAGCCCGGGAGGGCTCTTGCGACAGGGTCAAGAAGAGCCGAAAAATAAGCACACAGCCCTTGCTTACCTCCAAAGGCCTATGTTAAAACAGAAAGCGCACAACCAGCCATCTCGAGTACGTACAGCACAAACAGCTTTGTGTAGTCAAGCATACCAAGCACAGGCGCAGAGCAGAGGACACCTTTTAATTGCTCAACAGACTGCTGACATTCAGGCGTCCAAGGCAAGGGCTCACGCACATCTTTAGTAGTTAATGCCAGCAGAGGCTTTGTTAGTAATGAGTAGTTTGGGATCCATTGCCGACAATAGGAGGTAATGCCAATAAAAGCGCGCACCTCCCTCTGAGTTTTCGGAATAGGCATTTTAACAATGGCGCTGATGCGCTCAGGGGTCAATCTCCTACCCTTCTTCGACAGTAGGTAACCTAAGTAGGTGACCTCCTGTCGACAAATGTAACCGTCTTTGCAACCGTTTTCAGTGTCAGAAGTGATGAGAAGGTCATTTACATATTGGAGCAAGACATTACCTGAGGGAAGCGTGAGGGAGTCCAATTGGGCTTTTAAAGCTTTACTATATATACTAGGGATCTCAGTATAGCCCTGAGGAGCTCGACAGAATCTAAAGCTTCTGCCAGCTAGTGTAAAACCGAACAAATGCCTGCTATCTGGATGGATCAAAAGAATACATTTTTCAGATCAATGACAAAAAAGAATTTAGCAGAGGAAGGACTCATCGTCTGAAGAGCAGTAATGTCCGGGACCACCAGGAACTTCACACAAGTCAATCACAAAATGATAAATGTCTGGATGATCATCAGAGGAACCCGACGGTGCCCTCTTAAGAATGGGAAGAATAGGGCTATTACACACGTTAGCAGTCGTCTCTTCAACAACTCCTGACGTAATCAGGTCCTGTATAATCTGCAACAAGGCTCGCTCCCCTGCTTATGGTATTTTGTACTGAGGAATACAAGGCAAAATGGCATTGACTTTAATTTTAATGGAAACTGGAGGTATCTTCAATAGTCCTATGTCCGTGTCACTCGTTGCCCGCAACGTGGGCGGCACGTCCTTAAATTCAGCAGGGAGGGGTGCATCTTTGGACAGACACCGCTTAGTGGTGACCACATTCGGACCCATTGTCATATAAACACCTTCCGGGAAACAATAAATGGTTGCATGTAACTTCTTTAATAAATCTAAGCCCATCAGATTTTCTCTGCAATTAGATGTCAACAAAAATGGGGAATGCACAGTAAAAGGACCTATAGTCAATGTAAGAGGCTTGGAAATGGGGCTCACAACCGGTACACCAGAAAATCCTCCCGAAACATTATTATGGCCAGACAGATCTGCCCAGGGGACCAGTGAACGAGAAATAGAGCTATTCATTGCACCTGTATCCACCAAAAATTCCTTAGCTGAGCCCTGCAAGTCTGCAGTAACGTAAGGACCGAGCTGATCTACAGGTATCTGAACTGGTCCCTCACTCTGTCCCTGGCTGTCCTAGCTGTGAGACATTTCTGTCACCTTGTCTATATCATAGTCATTATGATAATACTGTCTACCCCTATTGTCATCAAAGTAGTTACCATTGGGACAGTCCTGTGGAACTGCACCATGCTGAGCTCTCTCCTATCCACCAGCTCCACAACCCCGTCCACGATAACCTCGTCCTCTAGGGGCCGCGACTTTCTGCCAAAACATCGGACAATCGCTACGCCAATGTTCCTCCTCTTTACAATACGCACACTGATACGGCCCTACAGGCGTAGCACTACGGCTTGTACGAGGAAATTGCCGGGCCGTACTACCACAACCTCAACCATTCCTTCGAGAAGCCTGCTGCAATAACATCTTCGTCTTCAATTCTTTATGCTTTTTCTCCACCTTTTCCTTCTCATTTTCCCTGTGCTCATAATACTGTGCCATACTCAAAATTACAGAAGGGGAGGAGGTAGTCCAAGTGCTTTCCGAGGCCTGCAACCAAGTTGCGATCTCAGGAAGCAGGTTCATAAAAATTCTATTAACAAACAATCGGGCACCTCCCTCCACTGACAAATCCTGTCCACTAAAATCCCAAAACACACCTTCAAACTGAGTGAAAAATCAGACACACTCTCATCTTTCTTCTGACGACATGCCGTAACTTGTCCCAATCAACCCTTCTCGGTGGAATAGGAGAGCGCATATATGTAATAATTCGGCCAGGCAAGGCTAGTATCTCGGCCTTAGGCTTCTCACCAGGCTTCCTCTCCTGGTCCCATGCTTTAAACTGATCCCAGGTACCAACCAATTCCACAACGTGGTCCTGCATGTGCACCTGTCTCCAAATATCTACAGGCACCAACAGACCAAAGAACATTTCAATATCCGCAAGCGTCATCACTGTTGATGACGCAGCCTCAGTCAATTCCTTATAATATGCAGTAGGATTTTTCCGAGGATCGGGTAACTGAGTCTTGAGAGATAAAACCTCACTCCTTTTTCATGGAGTGTAAGCCCAATGTTCTTGGAAACAGGCCTCTAACCTTGGTCTAATGACGGTTTCTGCTGATCCCATAGCTCCGGTAGTTCAGGGTGATGTATGGGGTGGACATCCCTCATCGGAAATTGGGATACTGTCTTTGGACTCTTCTCAAGCAGCCTATTCCGATAAGCGACCAGCGTTGCGACATTACCAAACACCTCACTAGGTGCCATATCAGCAGCATATATATGGTCCCTAATATCATAAATAATCTGGGGTGCTACATCATTGAAACACTGTTCCCGCATTCCAATCAAAGTAGCCAACATGTTCTTAAGAGCATGCTGCTGCACAAACATCTCATAATCTTTCATCACACACCACACATCTTCCACACGGTAAATGGGGTTACGAGCCCACTGAGCAGCCTGATTGGCTACCATCTTTTTCTCTTCATCTCCCACATCTGATCCTATCAATATCCACACCAGTCGCTCCCTAGCAGTCACCCAGTCTCCGTCCCCCAGTCCGTATATGAGCGTTCTGCTACTCAGTAATGTCGGGGGACGAGGAACAGGGAAGGAATAGCAACAGAAGTAACAGGCACCAATGTCACTGGTGACTGTGTTGTAAGGGTAAGGGCTGGTGAGAGAGATGCCGAAACAAGAGGCGTAGCAGGGAGACTGGCAGTCATAGTAGCCGCAGAAGGCATAGTCACAGAAAGTGCAAGAGGCACTGTGGTTGAAACAGGTTGATCAATAGTAGAAGAAACAGAAGGAGCAGAGACAGAAGAAATGGATGACTGAGGCTGTGGTATGGCAGGGTATATTTTCTGTGGGGCATAGGGAGGTGGAGGTCGAGTATCTAACAATTCCTCCACAAATGTGTCATTTTCTTCTTGGGCAACATAAGACTTTCCACATTGTGATCGAAATCTCCTGTCAGCACACTCTATTCCTTTTTCTATTTTCTCTCTATCATGTGCTTCAGTTTTCTGAGTCACTATCTGCATTCTCCCCTTCTGGGCCTCTTTCTCTGCTTTCATACATCTCTATTTAGCCTCTTTTTGCCATGTTCTGAGGGAATCAAACATCGACTGCTTACTCCTTTTCGCAAACAATTTGTCCTGTGGAAAATTAATTTGCTGCTCATCAAAAGTGCCTGTCCATGGCCACTGCAACTCGGCATTGTCCCTCGTATATTTGTGCCATAACCTGCTAAACATAATAGGACCAAGGCCATGTTTTACGTACATGTCAAAATTTGGAGTGTCTTCTGGAGGCGCTGGCTGACTTTCTTACAGTCGCGCATCAGTAGAACAACGACAGCCCACGCAAAACACTTTACTAAGACACAGCATTTTCAAAAGAAAACAAGTTTATTATGTATATCTAGCAGATATTTGCAAATTTCCTTACCAAAGTCCGTTCTCAAATCTCATCAAATACAAATAAAAAATGGTACCATGTTCATAAAGAACTCAAACAAATTCAAGCGCTTGTCCAAAGACAGTCCTCAGACCGTGTCAAATACAAACCAAAATGACGCCATGTCCACAAAGAACCAAAGCAAACTCACCTGGTGCACACTTGTCAAACAAATTTATTCTCCACTGCCGACTCTTCGAACCAAACAGTCGGGATCCAAGGATTTGCAGTTCAGGACCCCAGTCAGGATGATCACTGGACGAGGCACTGCCCAGTCAGACAGACTGCGAGTTCAAGACTCTCTCGTGCAGGGATCCCCGATCCGCCCGTCCGACCTCCTCACCCGTCTGCAGGCAAGGATGGGTCACCCAATGGAGTCCCTGTTCGGGTGCCAAATGAAGTAAGTGACCTGATTAGGGTGACCTGGGTCACTCGCGACCACCTCTCAGCCCTCCTCACAAATGAAGAGTCGGTTAGACAGTAGAGAATACAAACCAAAGGTATTTATTAGAAGTACACTTGAGTGGAGTCCAGTCTGACCAGCCTCCTTAGATTGCTGCAGAGGGACTGACTTCTGCCAACATGGTAACACATAATGTACATCTTCAGAACCACTAAAGACACACCCAGACTGGAAATTTCCAGTTGGTAGCTGGTGAACAAAGGAGATACAGAAGAAAGAGTCGCAATCCTGGGACCAGGTGCATGCTATCTCAGCGTCAAGGTTACTCTGCCTGCGCCTGCCTTTCTAAGGGTGGGAGCAGGCCTATCTAGTGAGAAAGGTATGCGATGGCAAAAAAACAGTCTATTGATTAGTGCAGCAGAGCCCAACCTTGGAGAAATACAAAGAAAATTTTGCAGCTACTTTCTGCTTGTCGCGATCACGTGCCGGAGGCAAGGGCACAAGGTGTTTAACATGCTTCCCCTTACTTCTTCCAGCAAGAGAATGACTGAGTATGGAAGCGCTGTGAGTGAGAGGCCACTAGAGGGTGAGCGAATCATTAGGCACTACATGTCCCAGAAGCCTGATGTGCGGTATACCGGAAATAGAATCCGGCGCTTCGGCCCACACAGAAGCTGCAAAGCCCCTCCTCATCCGAGGATCGGGGCTTGACAAACTTTCCCAATCCTTCCTGAGCTCCGGTGCGAGAAAGTCTTCCCCGCTGGAGTGCCGTGTTGTTAGGTTCCCGTTTCCAGGCTGTAATCTCCCGTGGCCCCGTGCTCCCATTTTGCAAGCTGCCACCGCCGTGAATCTTCACGTCCCCGAGCCTCGGCCAGCGGAAGGTGTTCCCCGCCGGAGTCCTGAGTCTAAGGGTTTCCCGTTTCCAGGCTGCCTTCGTGAGGCAGAAAGAGACTTTTCTTTTCTACCCTTGAGTTGCTGAGGCTTCCGGATGCCAGCCCAGTGATTGAACTGGGGCGGCTTTTGGTCTTCGTTGCAAGACACCAGAGCCATTCAGCGCGAGCTGATATTCAGGTATTTAGGTTTTGCTTAAGGGGTACTGCGTAGGAGCACTTCCTCTGGATTTCCGTCCCTTTACAAATAAGGGATTTTCCTATTGCTGATTTTGGTTCTTTGGCGAAACTTGTGGTGAATGAAACTGCTTGTTTGTTTTCTTATGAGCTGGATTCCTGTTTGCACTTTTGAATCTGCGCTGCTGGTTTTCACCTAAAAGCATAAACTGAGGCATCAGGACGTATCTTTTCTATTGAAAGTCTCGTTGACGGCATATTCTGACTATCGCAATGTGGAGTGTGTGAGTAAGACATTTCTCTCCCTATGTTTGGTATGATTGGTTTCCTATTTGTTCTTGTCTGACCCCTGGCTTCTTGTCTCATTTCCCTATACAGGTGCCTCCACGAGACCCCCACGCTCCTGCTCTGAAGTTGCATGTATTATAACAGAAGTAGGACTAGGAGGAGTCGGTGGGTCCGCAGTGTTTATTATTTTATCCACTTCCCTTTTTCCCCGGGGCGCATTTGTACATAGTAGTGTTTGCTTCACTCTGTGTGGGGTTGCGCCCTGAGGAGTAGGGGGGCCTTTCTGCTTACCATCGTTCCTGCTGACTATCTTACGAGGTTAGTGGCTACATCTTTTCATTTGCTACTGACACGTGACACTGCTGAGGCAGACAGAGTGAGACAGAAGTGTGTTTCGATCATGGCTCAAAATGGCAGCTGAATACAAAATGGTGCATCGAATGCTAACTCAAGTCGTACAATGCATAGCGTACTCGGCTAAAAGTGATGGAGCAGGATTTTCAATATAAACCCAAATACCAGTTTCATTTTGTGTGTCATTATTAAAAATACTACTGATTAATTAGTAATTACTAAAGATTTGTCGAGTCTTGACTAACCAACCTTATTAACAGAAGAATTACACGTGGGAATGCAATTGCATGGCTAAAATAATAAGTGAACTAAGTTGGTGAGCGAATTGACAGTATAGATGTTGCTTATGTAATGTTATTATGTTTGCGCTTATAATTAATATGCATTAATGGCTTTTGATGTCCCAATTGGCTAGATAAATACATACACATAAGGATATTAGCAAGGGAATAACACTGTTTAATCATTTCCATGTAGTAAATATATTTTTGTGTTTCTTTTACTTAAGTTGACCATTGTGGCCTGCTGAAAGATGGCCACCATCCGCAGCCTGCATTCGAGTAGATGTAATATGAAAAGAGGCTTTGCGCTGACTGCGACCCTGTCCTCTACATGAACCGAAAAGCCATGTATATGACGACAAATCTGTGAGTGATGCCAGATGCCCCTGAAAGTGAAGAAAGTTGCAATTGTATAAATCCGACCTGATGAACTTATAATGGTCCCATAGATGAGATACATTTTATCCTGAGAAGACATCCGTAAAAGTAACGAAGTAGCTATGGACTTATATTTTCTATTCAGAATTTGAAGTTATCAATACATGGGAAAATTTCTTAATGTATCAAGACGACATCTTTTCCTGCCAAACGGATGTTTGAAAAGTTATGTTTGCAACATTTAGAATGTAAATTTTGGTATAAATATTAGTAGACTAGAGAGGTCTAGCGCCACTTCTTACCGAACCAATGATCAGAGGTCCCGACGCTGACGGAGAGGACGGTGACTCTACATGACGGCTAGAAACTTTAACTATTTGCTGAGGACCAGTTCTGACTTAGAAAACGACTTTTAGCCAGAATAGGTAAATATGGAGAAAATGATCTTGCATTTATTTGGCTTTTCTTACAAATTAATTTAGATAAACTATATTCTGTTTGAATTACTGTGTTGGGTGGTTATTTCCTTGTTATGTTTATTGAATATTCAGAATGTTTTATTGTATCACCAAATCTATAGCAACTAGTTGATGCCATTGACCTCAAGGTATATGCAGATTGGTTAGGTATATAGAAAAGTGTTTCCCCTATACAAGGCACGGATAGAGTGGTTAGGTTGAATGTTGGTGTAATGGGCCCCACCAGCGTGTGATGTGTGTGTGTGTGCATGTGACTGTGAAATCACTCCGTCCGTGGAAGTAGAGGGGATTCGGAAGCTCCGATCTGCACCAGTTTCTTGGCAGCAGAATGATGGTTAACTATTGTCTTGATCTGGTGAATTTTGCGTGTATATAAGCTTATTGATTATTGATTGTTATAGATATATGTACTAACACTATATGTTGAAGTCGTATTGAGTTTTATGTAGTGTGTACGGCTTCTGGGATGTAGGAAGCCGGTGACAGTTCCGTAGTAGGGCAGAGGGAAGCGCTGCTCTCGGAAGAGGCGGGATTGTTGGCCCTGTATGTAGACAGGGGAAAACGTGTGACAATTGAAGTTGCGCGTCGCATTGTCTGGGTTCGGTTTGGTAGCATCGTCGTGTGTTGCCATTAGAGAAGTATTTTCTGTGTGTAAGAAGTGTATATGATAGTGAAGGTTACCTGTGAAGTTCTGGTCTTAGGTATCAGGGATCCTTATGGCATTCCAATAACGCTTATCACTAGAAAGGTAATAGGTATTCTCTGAGCTTGTTAGAAGGACAGAGCAGAGGTAAGCGCTGCTTTGTTAACGTGTGATATAATTCTGTAGTAGGACAGACTGTTCGCTGTTCTCGGGAAAAACAGGATTCTGTGTGAATGTACTACATTTTTTGGTGTGAAAGTGCGTGTATGAGAAGGCATTCTGGTTAATTGTGAAACTCTTAGGAGCATTCCGGAGAAAACAGTTAATTGGTGCTTGTTAGAAGGGTAGAGTAGAGGGATGTGCTACTTTATCAACGGAAGTAACAATTCCGTAGTGGGGCAGAGGTAAGCGCTGCTCCCGGGAAAGGCGGGATTCTCGTGGGAAAGGTCTTTTGCTGTTCTGTGGTTAGCGAAGCAGACAATGGAGATGTTTGTATGTTGTAACTAACAGACTCGTAGAAATTGAAACAAAGTCTACCGAGTAGTTTTGTAAAGGAGGGGTAGACGAGAGACAAGAGACAGGAGCAGGAGCTGTTGCAGCGACTGCTGACGTCAGGAGGACCGCGCTGTGATTGGGCAGTGGGTTAGGACGGTGGAAGCTCGGTGATTGGTGTGCTAGTGTACGCCGAGTAAGGATTGGGAGACATACAGGGTGACGTAGACGCTCCAGGATTGGTGCGTTAGTGTGAGTCGCGCTGCAATTGGACAGGAGATCGTACAGTTGTAGAAAAGACTAAAAGGGTTGCGGAAAACAAGAAAATGTATTACCACGCTGAGGAAAAGAAAAATAAATCCTTGTTTAGTAAGGTTAAGACCTGGTTTGACAAGGATAAGGATATTGTGACTAGGGAAGGACAGTTACTTCCTCCGACAAGAACCCCCGCATCCTTCATGGTTGCAAAATATGGGTATCATACCTGTATTTGGTTAGACAATTGGGTAAAGTATACTAAAGAGGATGGAGTTTTAGCTTTCCCGGAACATGGCTCATTTAATCTGGCCATATTGAGAAACTTACGGGAGAGGATGATGAATCTAGAGCCTCGGCCTAGGCCGATGCAATTCGAGGCATTGACTGAATGGGAAGATGAAATGCATAAGCGAGAAAAGCAGAGGAGTGGAGGAAACTACGGATATATGTTCGGGCGAAAGTGTGATCGTGAAACTCATCATGATCGGATGAGAAGATGGCGAGATGCCAGTATGACTGAGGGATTATATCCTGTAATAACTACAGGAGAAACAGAAGGGAAAAAGTGTACAGAGAAAGAACATATTGTAGAAACAAGGAGGTATGGGGCGAGTGAGTCTGAAGATGATGTCTTAGAGGACATGTTTTACAAATGACCACCCCCGTATAGACGAGAACCAGAAGTAAGAACACCAGTTACCCCAATGAGAGACACCATGAGGGTTATAAAGACGGAAGTCATGACCCCTGAGTTGAAAAGCAGTAGTTCTCTTGCGGAGAGAGAGAGAGAGAGAGAGAGAGAGAGAGAAAGGAAAAATGAAATTGAGGATGAGAAGACAAGAGAACTAGCAAGGACCACATTTGAATTAACTGAGAAAATCAGAGAGCTGACTAAAAATCTAGAAGCAGTTACGGTGCCAGTAACAATAGGTCCGGTTATGCCTATTTTTGATAAGCAGAGGACGGGTGAAGGTGGTTTAACAGTACCATATGTAGGTAACAGACTGGTTGTTCCTCCAGAACAGACAGAAATGAGATCGGGAGAAAATCAGTGGAGATCAGGAGAAAATCAGTGGAGACATACCATATGTGGTGGAGAGTTGAATGTGCAGACTAACTCAGTTTTGAATTCCGGTTGTGTGGAAGGGAGCAGAATGACTGGAGGATCGATCCTAGAACCACAAAGAATGACAGAACCAGTGGGTGCAGAGAAATCTACGGGGATAACTGCTGAAGATTTGAATGATTGGCTGAAAGTTTTGCAGAGGAAAGAAAAGGATTCCCAGGCAATTGATGTAGCTAGACTACGTATAGAATTGGAGGAGCTAATAGTGGGAACAATTCCTACAGAAATGCTGAAAAACCATCAGGATGGGGAATTATTATTTATGTGTAAGAGCATCACATGGAGAGCAAGGAACACACATGACAGGTTGAAAGGAATAGCCAGTGAAATGGGAATTGACATTGACAAGGTAAAAGCTTTACAAAAGCCTTACCGAGTGGATTTTATAGATAAGGACATTGAGAATCTGAATAATGCAGGCCGAACAGGACAGATTAAGGAGATGATTGCTTTACTGCGAAAATGGGGAGATGTGGAGAAATGGAAAGATAGATGGTATAAAAAGCGAGAAGATGCAGTGGATAGAACTTACTCAACATTCCCTTTGAAAGAAAAAGAAAAACCAGTGGCAGATTATCCCATGAGAGAGATTCCAGGAAGAGGGTATGTACATGTTCCATGGACCAGACAAGATATTTTGTCATTTACAAATGATTTCCCTCGACTGAGAGAGAAGCCCGTCGAGTGGTATAGACAGGTTGACAGATTTGTGAAATTGTCAAAAGTGCTGTGGATTGACCTGAATAGTCTGTTTGATATAATTGTACCAGCAGACTTGTGGGCAGAGTGCAAGATAGTCGTAGATTGGCCCACTAAAGAATACCCAAGAGATCCCAAGACAGGAGCTCCAGACCCAGAGGTAATGAAAAAGTATGAGCAGGTCATGGTGTTTCTGAAAAATAAGGTACCCCCCAAAGAAACAGACTGGGTTAAGATAGATCGAACACATCAAGAAGTGAAAGAATCAGTTCATGCTTACTATGAAAGACTAATACTGGCTTTCAAACAGTTCAGTGGAGATGAACATCTGGGTGACAAAGATTTGAGCCATTTTGTATATAGATTTGTATATGGCTTGCGACCTGAGATCAGTGAAATGATAAGGGAGCATACCGTAGACTGGCAGAGTAAAAAGATTGATGAGATCCTGAGACATGCCAAATACTTCAGTGATGAGATTGAGGCAAAGCAAAGAAAACTGAAAGAAAAGGCAATGTGGGCACAGGTGAAAGTTGCAGAAAGACAGGAAGCACAGTTGGTTGAACAAGCAAATAATCCAGGAAATAAACCAAGATTTGGCCCAGGAAAGGGGAAAGGCAATATTGAGGAAGCAAAGAAAAGGTTTCCCTGCCACAACTGTGGAAAATTAGGGCACTGGAAATCCGAGTGTAAGAATCCACCGTCTGCTAATGATGACAATCCATCATTGAATTCACAGGTGCAGAGCGAGGGGTGTGGTCAGCAGCAGCAACAGCAGAAGGCTGATAAGCAGCAGAATCAGGTGCCAAAACCACCCTTGCCACAAAACAGAGGATCCCAGAAGTACAGCCAAGATTCGGGGTTCTACAATGAAGAACAGGTAAACAAGCCAAAACGCGCAAGCGCTGTATCACAATATTGGCTAAGGAGTGAGGGAAGTGATTCTGAGGGAGACTTCTGACGGTGCCGAAGAGAGGAGGAAGAGTGCGTACTTGGTGCAACTCTAGAAATAGACCAGGCAGGACCTTTTGTGGATGGGAAAATCAATGATGAAAGTGTTACTTTCTTAGTTGACACAGGAGCTACGAGATCAACTGTCAGGTCAGCTGATATAAAGAATCTTCCTCTCTCGGATGAAGCAATCCAAGTAGTTGGTGTATCCAACACACAGATAAAAACTCATCTTACTGAACCAGTAAGGGTTAGAATAGGGAAATTCTCAGACATGCACCGGTTCGTGGTCTATGACACCAGTCCTGTGAACTTGTTAGGCAGGGATTTGCTGTGCAAAATGAATTGCACCATCTTTTGTACACCAGATGGAATAGCCTTTGAGACACCAGATGAGGATGTCCTTTACAAAATGACCCTAGATAACAGGGAAAGTGAGACTATTGGAACATATGCAGTGTTCAATCCGGATGGATTACTCCCAGAATTAAAACGGACAGTGAAAGCAGCAGTTTGGGATTTTACTGGAGAAGATGTGGGCCTGATGAGAAATGTAGATCCAGTAAAAATTACTGTAAAGGATGGAATAGCTTACCCAAACATCCCACAATACAGACTGACACCTGAAATAATTGAAGGAATAACCCCTATAATTGAGAAAATGATCCAGCAGGGGGTGTTAAGAGAAATATTGAGCAGCCCATGTAATTCACCTATAATGGGACTGAAGAAACTCAATGGGAAGATCAGAATAGTACAAGATTTGAGAAAAATCAACAAGATTGTTGTGTCATGCTGTCCCATTGTGCCAAATCCATCAGTGATTTTGTATCAGATTCCCCATGATGCAGAATGGTACACAGTAATTGATTTGTGCCATGCTTTCTTTTCAATCCCGTTGCATCATGACAGCCAGCCTATTTTTGCATTTCGGTTTGGACAGTGAATTTTGGCATGGTGCCGAATTCCACAGGGGTATACAGAGAGCCCTTCGATATTTAATCAATTGCTGAAGAAATCTCTGGAGAGTTTAACAATGCCTGAAAATTCAGTTTTGGTCCAGTACATTGATGACCTGCTTGTGGCATCAAAAACACGTGAAGCTTGTGAAATAGACACCATTGCTTTACTGAATCACTTGGCAGATGGAGGATTAAAGGCATCTCCAACCAAATTGCAATTCTGCAAGAAAGAAGTCCAGTATCTGGGACATAATATTGAGAAAGACCTGAGGAAAGTGACCATTGACAGGATCAAAATCATCAGAGGAATGAGAGCCCCAATGACACAAAGAGAAGTAAGAATGTTTCTGGGAATGGTTGGTTATTGTCGCCAGTGGATAAGTAACTTTTCCTTAATTGCCAAGCCACTGATTAAATTGACTAAAAGTGAGGTGAAAGACCCATTGGAATTAAACCCAGAAGAAATGGCAGCATTCAAAGAATTAAAGAACAGGCTATGTGAAGCTCCTGCCCTAGGAATGCCAGATTACGAAAAATAATTTGAGCTGTACTGTAGTGAGAGGAATGGATGTGCACTTTCAGTGTTAATCCAGAAACATGGACGTCTGAGGAGGCCAATTGCGTACTTCTCATCAACACTTGACCCAGTAGCAGTGGGTTTACCAGGTTGCCTGAAAACAGTATCCTCTACATGCAGAAGTCTGGAACAAAGTGAGGGCATTATAATGGGATATCCTGTACGGGTATTCGTACCTCATGATGTGGCAATCCTTTTAACAAGGAGCCGGACACAGTTCATGTCTCATAGTCGGCTGACTAAATATGAGAAAGTCATTCTTGGTGCAACAAATGTGAGTCTTGAGAGATGTGTGAATGTGAATCCAGCAACGCTGTTGCCAGATGCTGAAAATGTGGGTGTGAGAGATGATGTTGATCATGATTGCCTGAATGTGCTTGATTACTGTACAAAACCAAGACCAGACATAAGAGATCTGCCACTGCCTGAGAGTGATCATGTGTTGTTTGTGGATGGATCTTGTTTGAGAACTGATGAAGGAATGCTGAGTGCTGCATATTCTGTGTGTACAGTTTCAGGAGTTGTGGAAGCATCACCCTTGAAAGGAGTTAAATCTGCTCAAGTGGCAGAATTGGTAGCACTGACGAAAGCTTGCAAGATTGGAAGGAATGTAAGAGTGACTGTAATGACTGACAGCCAGTATGGCTTCGGAGTTGTCCATGATTTTGGCCAGCTATGGCTACAAAGAGGTTTCCTGACCTCAAGTGGAACTCCCATAAACAATGCTGAAGTGGTTGGAAAATTGCTTGAGGCGATACAGCTGCCTAAAGAACTAGCAGTTGTAAAATGTGCTGCTCATAGTCAAGGTGATGATTTTGTCACCCTTGGGAACAAATTTGCCAATGACATAGCACAGTATTGTGCAAGGAACAATCACTCAATTAACCGGAGTAAAGAAAAAGAAATGTCTTCTTGTTCCTTAATGTTTACTAATGTGGTGGGAACATGGGAGGAAGTGAAGCAGTTGCAGGATGAGGCAGGAGATGAGGAAATGAAAGATTGGGTGAAAGCAGGTTGTGCATCAAGGGAAAAAGACCACGTGTGGGTCTACAGGGATGGAAGACCAGTCATGCCCAATAGCAGGTTGTCAACAATGGCAAGGATGTATCATGGCCAGGGACACCTGGGGAGGGATGCTATGATAAGGGCCTTTAAGCAGACCTGGTACAATGCAAAATTCAGGCTGATAGCAGAAAGTCTCTGTCAGAGATGCCTGATATGTCAGCAATTCAATCCTGGAAAGAAAACAGTGGTGAGCCTAGGTACAATAGGCAGAGAGGGAGGACCCTTCACCAGAATGCAAGTGGACTTCATCGAAATGCCCCAAGTCAATAGATTAAGGTATGTTCTGGTGGTAGTCTGTTTGTTCTCCAGGTGGGTGGAGGCATTTCCAACAAGAAGAAATGATGGGATAACAGTGGCCAAGCTATTGTTAAGAGAATTTATCCCAAGGTACGGGTTCCCAGTGACCATTGAATCAGACAGAGGAGGACACTTTTATAATGAAATCATGAGTTTAATCTGTGAAGCATTGAGTGTACAGCAGAAGCTACATTGTGCTTACCGACCAGAGGCTTCTGGTGTGGTTGAACAAATGAATGGTACCATCAAAAACAGAATTGGCAAAATGTGCCTAGCCACAGGAATGAAATGGCCTGATGTCTTGCCTCTAGTCCTGATGACAATTAGGTCTACTCCAGACAGAACAACAGGTTTGAGTCCACATGAAATCATCATGGGACGTGCTATGAGACATGCGTTTGTACCAGTCAACAAGCTGATGACTATAACTGATGACATGATTTTGGATTACTGTAAAGGCCTGGCTGACGCAGTCCATTCTGTGTTTCACCAGGTTGGAGAAGACGCCACCACACTTGAAAAGAAACCAGACCATGATCTGAGCCCAGGGGACTGGGTAAGAATAAAAGTCCACAGAAGAAGAAACTGCTTGGTTCCAAGGTGGGGAAGACCAAGGCAAGTTGTTCTGACCACAACGACTGCTGTGAAGTGTGCTGGAGTGAAAAATTGGATACATGCAAGTCACACTCTGAGAGTTCCAAATCCAAGAGATGGTACTGGAAAAGAATACTTTGAAGAATCAGATTCCAGTGATGATGCAGACAGTGAGGCAGTAAAAAGGAAAAAGAATCCTGAAAGGGGGGAAAGTGAGTCAAGAGAAACATTTGTCCCGCCAGAAGGAATTCAGAAAGGAACATTACAAACTTCAGAGACAAGTCCAGATTCTGAAGAAGTGCCTGAAGTCCCAACTAACAGTGACAAATACAAAAAGAAAGAAAGAAAAGAAAAGAACATTTCCACAGAGGTAACACCTGAATCAAATGAGGAAATTGGAGAAGTTCCACCTGAGATAATTCTTGAAGAGGAAGGGACAGAAAAAGACAGAGAGGGACAGATTGTGGAAGAACCCCGAGGTGGTGTAGGGAACATCAACAACAAGGCAGGTGAAGGGACAAGTAGACAGCAAGAAGATTGCGTGTCGGAGATCCGAGGAGGGACAGAAGTAGGGAAATATCAATCGGTGGGAAAAGAGACTGTTGGAGAAGGAAAAATTGTTGATGAACAAGAGGCAACTGAGACAGAATCTGATGAAAGTGAGAATGAGATACCTGAAGGTCGAGTTCTGAGAAAAAGAACTTGGATTGGAGAAAGAAACAGTAAAGAGGGAAAACAAAAAAGAAATGCTAAAGGAGATCTTTGGCCCAATAAGATAAAGAGACTGAGATACCGACTGACACGAGTTAACTCTTCGAAAGCTGAACAGGTGAACGAAGTGTCAAGTCAAAACCAAACGAAAGGAGAAGAAGCAAAGAGATCTGAAGAAACAAAAAGAATCAGAAAACCAAACCAGAAGTATAAGTCACCAGAATGGACGTATGTGGCACTGCCTGAAGAAGGAGAAGAGGCAGATAGTCAAGGAAATCCAGAGGAGACTTTACTGAAAGTGGTTGAAGAAGAAGAAGCTGTTGGAATCCTGAGAGTTATCTTGTCCGACATTGGAGAAGAAACGGATGTTCAGGACCTGATACAGTTTGATGATGATGAGGACACAGTGAAGAATGATGAAAACCCAAATTGAGTAAATCCAACAAAATCACTTGAAGAAGAAAGTGAAGAAGTATATTAAGAACTAATAGATTGTATTAATCTGGTGGATACTTGCTGCCCTAAAGAGTTTGGTAGTGGAGTAGAAGAGGCTAAGTCAAAAGACACGGTCAAAGTAACAAGATGGCTAACACTGAGAATAATCAAAGTAGATGTACCTTCTTGAAAAGATGGTGCAAAATGTGCTGCTGCTGTACAGGATTATTAATGCTGCTTTGGAGCGTGCTTGCTCTACTAATCTCTTTAAGAGTTACAATAGACACTTTAGAAGGACATACTGAGAACATGACTAACATAGGGAAGAGTTCACAGAAGATAGTTCCAACTAGAATGAGCAATGTACATGTACATAAGGATAGGTCTATTAATGATTTTTCTAGTAATGTGTTTTCAAAATTATTGTACGAATATATAAAGACAATGGATGTAAGGGATTGCTACATCTGTATGCAATTACCTGCCTCTGTTTCGGAAGGAGTGACTTATCATCACCTTCCGGCTACGTATGGAATTTTATGTAGTGTGTTAATTAGTATATTTTATCTATTAGGGAAATTAGATTATAACATGTCAAATGTAGATAATATTCTTGGGCAATTGCCTATGAATTAAGAATTGAATCCTGCTAAAGAAGCTAACACTTTAGGTGAGATTTTTATTGAAACTAGAGAATTAACATTAGAATATGTTTTAAGAAACAATTAAATCTGTAGTTTGAAGGAGGAAGAGAAAACATTCCTAGACATGGTTGAGAGAAGAAGGTTGAACATGCATAAGAAAGCAGAAGGACATAAGATGAGTGAAACAATGTGGGATATTGAGAAAGAAAAAGAGTTGAAAAATGGGGCCAGTCCAACTTTGGCTCTAGATGCACCACAGAAAGGCAAACTATGCATTACCAGGAAGAAATCCCAGCATGATTATTATTTCATAGGGACTAGTGAGTGCCATGATACATACTTTATTGCAACCGGATGGGGATTTAGAGGTGGAGAAGATCCAGTTTTCCCGGGAGTGTATTATATTTGTGGGAACAAGGCTTATTACAGGTTGCCTGACCATTGGTATGGCACATGTTATGTTGGCCTGGTCTTTCCAAAGATTTTTCACATGGATAGAGTAGAAAATGCTGAACAAACTAATCCATTAACACGCTATAGAAGAGAAACATGGACAGAAATTGTAGGAGATATTTTTGGAGCTTTAATACCAGCAGTGGGAATTTCATTGAATGCATTTGGCATTCGGAAGCTGTCAACAGTGGTGGATCGCTTGTCAACAAGCACCGCTGGAGGCTTTCTTTTGGTAAATACTGAAATGGTTGCTTTACGCGCTATGGCGATGCAAAATCGACTTGCCCGTGACATTCTATTGGCAAAAGAGGGTGGAGTCTGAGGAATGCTGAAAGTTCAACATTGTTGCACTTACATTCCTGATGAAAGCAAAGATCTTAAGGTCTATATCAAAAATATTACTGATTTGCATGAAGAATTAGTACCACTGGAAGCTGAAAGTATCTGGACTAAAATGGCTAATAAAATGATTGCTATTAAGAATTTTATAGCTAAAATAGGTAGTACTATATTTGGTAAGGTATTATTTCCATTAACGTGTGTAATTGTAGCATTATTAATTCTTAGATTAGGGTGTCTGTGTTGTAGATACAGAAGAAATAAAAAAGAATATAACACGAGAAAATGTTAAAAAGAGACAAAAGGAACCAGAAAGAGATCCACAAGAAATAGAATTAGAAGAATTGAGGGAAAGCATGTATATAGAAACTAAAAGAGAAGATGATATGGAAACAAGGGTTTGATAAATGAACAAGAAGACATTTCGAATTTCTTCCAAAAGAGGAAATTAAATTGATTTTTGGGTTTTGATTTTTTTTGTGGTGATAATATATCACCAAAGGGGGGATTGATGGAGCAGGGTTTTCAATATAAACCCAAATACCAGTTTCATTTTGTGTGTCATTATTAAAAATACTACTGATTAATTAGTAATTACTAAAGATTTGTCGAGTCTTGACTAACCAACCTTATTAACAGAAGAATTACACGTGGGAATGCAATTGCATGGCTAAAATAATAAGTGAACTAAGTTGGTGAGCGAATTGACAGTATAGATGTTGCTTATGTAATGTTATTATGTTTGCGCTTATAATTAATATGCATTAATGGCTTTTGATGTCGCAATTGGCTAGATAAATACATACACATAAGGATATTAGCAAGGGAATAACACTGTATAATCATTTCCATGTAGTAAATATGTTTTTGTGTTTCTTTTACTTAAGTTGACCATTGTGGCCTGCTGAAAGATGGCCACCATCCGCAGCCTGCATTCGAGTAGATGTAATATGAAAAGAGGCTTTGCGCTGACTGCGACCCGGTCCTCTACATGAACCGAAAAGCCATGTATATGACGACAAATCTGTGAGTGATGCCAGATGCCCCTGAAAGTGAAGAAAGTTGCAATTGTATAAATCCGACCTGATGAACTTATAATGGTCCCATAGATGAGATACATTTTATCCTGAGAAGACATCCGTAAAAGTAACGAATTAGCTATGGACTTATAATCCATGCACCAGAGTTGGAAATGGGTCACCCTGGGCTCCCGCCCACTAGAACCTCTCCTCCTATTCTTAAAAGGGGTATGGGAACCTCCCCCCCACACACACTATTCTGGGACCTGTCTGGGTCACTGTGGACCTCCTCTTCACTCTGATGGGGTTAATTTGAATCACCCTCATCAGGATCATTTCCATGTACCTCCTCAAACATCCTGATACTAATCTAGAGGTCTGCCTCCTTTTCAAGCTCCCTGGGTTCAGTGAGCTTGTGGTCAATCAGGTGTTGGCATAGCTCTGGAAAACAATGACTGAACATGTGCTCTCTTGCAACTAAACTGTATAGCCCCTCATAAGTGTTTACCTCACTACCTTTCACCCAACCCTCTAGTGCCTTACAAAGGTGGTCCACGTAATCCATTGTAGATTGGTAAAACAGTTTCTGCCTGTACTTTTATGGGGTGAGTCCGGACTTTCTGATAAGGGTTTCCCTCATGAGTGGAAACTTCATCATGTCCCCTTTTTCTTAGGGCTAACAGTGCATCCCTCCCTTCATTGGGAATGTGCCTCCAGAGACTAGTTCCCCAGTCCCCCTCAGGGACTCTATGCATCTCTGGGGCAACCTTGTAAGCCACAAACCACTTATCTGCGTTGTTCCCAACAACAAATTAGGCACCAGGTCTTTGTGTATGTGGAATCTCCTGTCTCCAATGGACACTGTGTCACTTCTTTAGCCCACAATAGTTTCTTTTCCTCCACAGCTAGAATTTTCTCCTGCAAGGCCCATTTCCTGGGCTCTCTCTGCCTCAACCTTTTTCCCTTTTGTAGCCAGTTCCAGCTGGGGAAGTTCACAGCTTGAGCTCCCTTTCAGCTTTCCTGTTCTCCAGTTCCTCAGAGAACAGGGGTTGAGAGGACAAATTGCTTCCTGTGCAGGAAGCAATAGGGGAGCTCCCTTCCTTGGGTCTCTCACCCTGCTCTGGTTCTGGTGGCAGGGGCAGAAGATTCTTCTCTCTTTCCAGCTCTTTAGCTGTTGCAAAGTTATCATTCTCAGCCCATATTTCCTCCTCCTCCTCATCCATCTCATCCTCTTCATCAACATCTTCCTGCTTCTGTGCTGCTGCTTGCATTCCGAGGACCTGCTCCCAGGCTTGAAGGACTATCTCATACTTCAGCTCTGGAGAGCCCTTGACTGATTTCACTCCCCTCTCCCTGCACATCTTTTTCAGCTCAGCCATACTATAGCTTTCAATGTTGTCAAGATCCAACTCCATCTGTGCAGGCAAGAGTCACAGTCACACAAAATGTTAAACAAGAATGAAATTTAAAAAGAGGAAAAATGTGGCCAATCAAGGAGAATTGAAAAAAAAAAATAATCTGGCATCAAATTATTTATATGGAAGTTTACTGTTACACAAAATCACCGTGTGGCACTGCACAAATACAAGTACTGGATACCACCACCGAACATCAATGTGAGAAACCCTACTCAAGCAGGGACTACAATTCTTGTCAGGATAAAACACAAGCAAACCCAAAATTAACCTAAGCTTAACCCTCTGGTAGCTGGGCACAACAGCAGCCAGGCTTAACTTATAGGCAATGTGTAAAATAGTTATGCAGCACACAAACAGTAATTAAGTGAAAACACAACACAAGAAAAATCCTACACCCATTTAAAAAATTGAGTAAAATTAAATACAGTATTTGACACCAAAACAACCAAATCCCATTATTAGATGCAGATGTATGCAATTTTAAAGATTTAGGTAAAAATAGTGCATAAAAGCACAAAGCGCCAACTGTGGTTATTTAATTGTGTCGTACTGGGACAATATCACAAGTTCAGCATGACCGCAATCAAGCATGGGCCAGTTACAGGGACCAAAATACTCCTGCTGTGAAATGTACTGTAAAACCTGATTGTGGAGCATTCTGCTGTGCAGCTGCGGTCCTGAGAAACGATATGAGGGCCACATCGAAGATGAGCCTTGCAACAGTGGTTCCGATGGGCTGAGAGTGCTGTGATGTGGGCTTGCATCGAGCCTGTATCGAGCTGTATTAGTTCCAATCAGGAGCCTGCGAAGTGCTGCTTTATGTTTGTGTCGTGCTATGTTGGTTTTGATGGGATCACAGCTGGGCTGGCAGAGCCCCTTTAGCCCCACTTCCAAGAGTTCAGCACTGGAGGGGCACAACTTGGGGTTAGGTCTCACAGCAGGTAGAGATCAGGTGCAGGGTTCAAGATGGTTGGAACCTTATCTGACCATGAGGCTCTGATCAGGAGGCTAGCTGACTAGTCTATCGAGTCACCCTGGTGGTCCTGGATCAGTGCAGTCTTTCTTGCAGCAGAGCAGCACAGTAGTCCTTCTTCTGAGTCTTTCATAGGTCCAGAAGTGTAATGAAGTGTAATGAAGAGTTGGATTTGAGGGACCACTGTTCATACCTCGTGCCCACTTTGAAGTGGGAGAAGCATCCAGATCCTCCCCCTCCTCCCCCCTACAGAGGTATCTGGAATTCCCTGCCTCTTTGCCCTGGCCCCAGCTTCTCTGAGAGTGCAAAAGACTAGTGTGAAACGGTTTGTGAGTATGCTGAGGCAGAGTCTTTGTGATGTGCAAGTGTGGTAGGTGTCAGCTCTGCACCCCCATCTGATGGCCCATCCTACCAACACCTATTTAGCCTTTGTATCACTGTCTGGGAGTAATACACATAGACCAACTGCTAGCTACACCTAGTCATGTGACCCAGGATACTGGCTGCAGGCACCAAATGCATGGGGCAAGAAAAGCCTACTTTCTAAAAGTTGCATTTTCAGAACTGTGACTTAAAATCTGACATTACCATTCAAGAGGGGTTTAAATTACAATTCTTTAGACACCAAACCCGAACTTCTGATTTGCTCCCAATTGAAAGTTATCATTTATTAAATGTAATAAGAGAGGAGAGGATGTGACCTAAAATCTGGGGAACCAGGTTCTAGTCTCAGCAATGATGCTCAACATCCTGTGATTCTGGGCAAATCACTTAATCTCCGCGTGCCTAACAAAGACGAATGTGTCCTTATGTAACGCAACTGGCTCTCATGTAAAGCGCTCCGATAGCTGATGCCTTCGGGTCAAGTTTGCGTTATAAAAAACTCCCCAAAAAACATAAATAAGGTAATCCAATGTTATGTTATGGGCAGCAGGTCTTGCAGTAGTGAAAAAAGAATTTAGGAATATTTCACTACCAGGACAAGTAAAAGTTAAAAGAACCTCTAGGCTGTTTAGGTCTGGCAAAAGGTTTATTTTTCCATGTTGAAATGGCAGTTTACAACTGCACACACAGGCTGCAATGGCAGAGACATCTGCTCTGTTTCGACCTTACCATGATATACATGTGGCCCCTATTTATCTCAGAACCCCAAACTTGCAGGTAAAACTCAAAAACCACCCTGCTTCCTGTGTTAACATTACTTTGGTCTTCATTTCATGCCCCCTCCAATGCCCAATAGGTATAAACCAGACTGTCTATGTGGGAATTCCCCCTGATTGATATATGATATAATATAACATTTTCCTGGGGTCTGTTCTGCTCTCATTTTATGCTTTGCTTCTCTGTTCTGAAGTTTGACTGACATAATGTTTTTGAGAGCTTGTAGGTGTGGATCATGGGTGTCTCTATTAAATATACTTGTTTTCTTTACCATACAGCAATGCCTAATTACATTGGGACAAAGATCAACCTATCAGGGATCACACTTGTGCATCCATGTCCTTTAGACTGTGCCACTAAGGGGCCCTTAACAGTGCAATACAACCTAAATATCCAGGACAGTTGGAGGCACCTGAAAAAGGAAATAGTGCTGTTGGAGGCTGAGGTCATTCAGAGTTCATGAGGCACATGAAGTGGCATAGTGGTCACTGGTATTAATACAGTTGTCTGGTTCCCCACACAATAGAGAAATACAATTATTGGAGTTTAGACACATACCAATTTGCAGGATACAAGATAGAAAAGAAACAATGTGATCTGTAATGAATTAATCCTCCAAATAATTCCAGACAAATGCAGCAGTTGGGGATTTCCATGGGTTTGGAGACACCTCTCTGGTGGAGATCCGGCCCCCTTATGTAAGGATAAACGTAGTTTTCACTGTACCTTGCCTACTAGAGAAGATGGACCAGATTCATCTTGCAGTTTCTCTGTTGCCTGCAAGAGGACACAAGTACACAGTGTTTATTGGTGAAGTGGGAAGCTTTAGGGTTTCAAGTCGTGGGCGTTTCATTGGCAGTCAACCCACTACAGTGCAGGGACATTTGTGTCCTCTCCATGAACCCTTCAGACTCCAGTGAAGCAGAACTATCTGCATGGTAGAGGTTTTTGGACTCATCTGGCGATGTTCCTTAAATTGGGAACTAGTTCCTAGTTGGATGCTGTGTCCCATTTCCATATCCATTGTTCAACACCGTGAGCACAAACCTGATCCCAGGCCTTCATGAGTCCAGTGCCTCAGGTGCATCCTGTCCTCCCAGGCTTATTAAATAGGCAGCTATTGTAAGATACTGAGTTAGCTACACATCTTAAATTTGAAAGATAGGATACCAGCACTTCATAGCAGAGGTGCAATACTTTTAACGAGAGAGCAACAGCACTTCGCAGGAGTAACTGGGAACTGTGTCACTGTAATATTCCTATTTGAAACAAAGCTCCCTGGAAGCTTCTCTTATGATCAACAAGGTGTGTGGAATGTGACATGGAAGCTGGCATACCCTCACTGGAGTGGACTAACCTGTGTGCCTGGATCGGCTATGGTCAGGCTGACATCTCAATGAGCTTTTTTGCTAAGGGAGACTGGCATTGACTGTAGGGCATCAGCCTTGACCACCCTGATCAGCTTAAAGCCAGAGGGCAAAGCTGCTTGGTTCTACATGGCAGTCGGTAGAGTGCACTGTATGAATCTAAGGAGGAATCGTGAGAAATGCGAGTGAGGTGCAGCGGTAAAGGGGCTATAAGTTCATACCTTGGAAGGTAAGTTGCCCCCATATGGCACCTAATACTCCCCCCTCTCCCCTTTGACAGGCACACTGTTTTAGCTAAATAAGTATCAGTCTTTCTTGCCAAAGACTTCTATCAACGGAATTCAATAGAGAGGTTTTATCAGACATTATAGACCCCTGGACTGATAGCTTTCCATTCATCACTGACCCCACTTTATTGACTGGAGAGGATTAATGGTCAAAATGCTTAAGGGGACAATGGTTGGACACACAGTCAAGTAATATTGGTCTATCAATATCCATAACTTCCTTGATACATATAGTTGGAATTGCTTTATAGAGTGTCAATGATTCACGCTGTGTTAGTTGAGAATGCTCTAAAATGTCACCTTCTTCAAGCATGATCCAGGAAGATTAAAAGTATTCCTCAGATGGGGGGGGGGACTTTGGGCCAACATTCTTCCTGTGTTTTCAAGGCACAGCCACATGTTGCATAAACTGAGCCTCTGGCAGAACTCTACAGGGTTTGCCCTCCCACCCAAAGTTGATACGAGTGAACTTAGTTCAATGCACCAATGCTTGAATGTTTAAGACAGGATTTTGTAGCCCCACAGAACTCCACCCAATGCATTGTTGAAGTAGTGGCAATGCTTTTAGGTTACTTACAGTCCCTAAACAGAGATCCAGGGACACATTGGTGATCAGAAACAAACATTTTTTGTTCTTTTCAAACACACACAAGATGCGCTAATATAAAGATACTTTTACTAAAAAAAAATTCTATTTCAACAGGTGCACCCTGTTGCTCAAAACATCTAAAATAACCACAAAGATTATGATTGAAACAGCAGAAATGCAAGTTGTGAACAACGAAAATAAAATTAACATTTTGCTAACATGTTTAAAATGTAAACTAAAAACGTAATACCCTAAAACCTACTTTATGCACTATGGTAGGAGAGCTTGGAAAGTAGAATGATTTGCATCTAGATTTTCTTAGGGAGGATGAGGGAGCTGCATACCTTATTTATTGCAAAACACTGTAATTATGAGGAGTCAAGGAGGCTCTGTGCCCTGCGAAAGGAAAACATTTTTAGCATCAGCATCAACTCTACCCAGACTCAGGCTCAAGATCAGCTTTCAATAGAAAGTGTGATACGGTGGCAGCATCTCTGGCAGGGAGAATCGTCTTCTAGTCTGGTAGTGTCTTGCTTACGATAATCTGGGGTGAAGGACCTGCCTGACAGTTGGTCAAGTGGCAGTTATTTTATATTGCATCTGATCTGAGATGGAATTTTCAACATTACCTTCGGAATGTTTGATATAACCAATGAGCATCAAGGTGCTAGTCTAATACGTATTTCTTTAAATATATAAGGTAAAAATACGACAATTCAGTCTACACTGTTTTGGCTATTGTTCTTTGCTTGACCTTGAAATTGAGATAGCCTTGGCACTTGTTCCAGACAGATGTCGTATCAGGTGTTTTGTGTATGTCTATATCTAAATGACTTGACATTTTCACTTTCTTTGAAAGATAAGGACAGACAACATCTGCGTCTAAAGCAGAAATTTCGATAATTCTGCAAAAATACAGAAAATGGAGTTCCCGCCTACTTTGAATGGAATTGGAACTTGTGTCTTTACATCACACATTTGGTTGTGTAAGGCAGCACATCTCATCAGTGGGAACAAATGGGTGCTGTGTAGGTTAGAGATCCACAAGATAATTCTTGTTTGATCTTTCAGAAGAGTTACGAACAAGTAGACATTATGGCACTGTCTTCTCTTAAATTGATGGGTCTTGTGGGAATGTTTCCCCTGTGAGCGTATCATGCCCAGCATAGGACTGTCATAGCCTAAGGTATTTTTTTAATCCGCTATGGCCACAATTTTGACTTTTTTGTGTAGTGTGGCAACCACCAATTCAGTTGCTTCCTACTCCCATGATACCACTAAAATCTAAAAATTATGTAACTGTTCAGAGCACCTGTGTCTCTCGTTCACTTTCAGAAGGGTGAGAAGCCAAGAGGCTCTGCCTGTCAACTTCGGACCTTTCGCTCCAAGGAGGAGCTCACTCGTCTGCCTGCTTCAGCATACGAGCTCAGTGACAAACCAAAGGATTGGCTTTTGTATTTAAAGGTACACTGCAGATGGCGCAATGGATGGTCAGGCAGTTGGAGGCAGAAGATGCCAGGTTTGCTAAAGACAGTGTACCTGACTGATATGTATTCCTCTAACTACATGCTAACAGTTCTGGAATATTTAGTTGGAGTGCACTCCAGAGTGGCACTGGATACAGCTCTGATGCTGTCTGTAGTTATTTGTTTGCTCTTCCTAATCTTTCTTTTCTCTAGTACAATTTGTACTGCCAGGATTGTTGTAATTTTTTGATTTGTAGGTGTCATTCTAAATCTAGTTCAACCCATTTGCCACAAAGATGATCTGAGTCCCGAGGCAAGGCACACTGACCACACTTGCATCATATGAAAGAGTGAAAATGCGGCATATAAACCCCCTGGAAAGAAGATATTGTTTGCGACTGTCAGGCCAGTTCCCTGGGGCATGCACAAGTTCTGGTAGCACAAGTATCACTTGCAATAAGTGGATTCTCCAATCACTTTTTCCTTTTATACACCGCCCTCGGCAGCCCTCTGACCCCCATGGACCATGCCGGGGAGGGGAGTTGGTCTAACGGCTAGGGAGTTGACCTCGAATCTGGGGAACTGGGTTCAAGTCTCAGCAATGACGCTGAACATCCTGTGATTCTGGGCAAATCACTTAATCTCCCCATGCCTAACAAAAAAACGAATGTGTCCTCATGTAACGCAACTGGTGCTAAGTAAAACGCTCTGAGACCCGATACCTTCGGGTCAAGTTTGTGCTATATAAAACTCTGTAAAATAAAAAATGTTTATGCCAGAAACCTCGGCATCATACGCGACTCCTCTCTCTCCATGAACCGACAGGTCAGTGCCGTCACCTCCAGCTGCTTCAACACCCTTTGCAACCTCCAAAAGACTTTCAAATGGATTGCCCCCGAGTCAAGGAAGACATTCATCCACGCACTCATAACCAGCAGACTTGACAACAGAAACGCTCTCTACGCCGTCATCAACAAGTCTCTACTCCGCAAGCTCCAGACGATTCACAACACCGCTGCCAGACTCATCCTCGGCATCGCTCAACACGAGCACATCAACCAACACCTACGGAATTACCACTGGATCCCTGTCAAGAAGAGATTCACTTTCAAGGTTACTCACCCACGCCTACAAATGCCTCCACAACACCGGACCCCAATACCTCAACGAGAGAATCACCTTCCACGTACCCAAAAGAAACCTCCGATCCACCAACCTCTTCGAAACCCTACGCATCCGCAGAGCAAGAACAGGAGGAAGACCCTCCTCCTACATCGCAGCCAAGACCTGAAACGAGCTCCCACTCAACATCAGAGGCGCCCCCTCTCTGAACACCTTCAGGAAGGCTATCAAGACCTGGCTCTTCGACTGAACAGAACTGCGGACCCTCCTCACCCCAGCGCCTTGAGACCCTCACGGGTGAGTAGCGCGCTTACAATTTTCTTGATTGATTATACTGAAAAATAAAACAATTATGAAACATTAAGCAAACATGAACAAAACTTTAAGATGTTTGCTGGCATAGATCTTATATGGGATTCTTTCAGTAGTGCTTTTACAACTTTATTTAGCATAAAACTACCTGTCCTTTATGGTAAACAACCTTTACAACGCAACTTTTACAACACACTACCATTACAACAAAACTTTTACAACGCAAGTGGATTTACAACGCATGCCATTACAACGCAAGTCTTTACATCGACTTGCGCTAGATGGCGTGCTAACATTACAAATAGTGTAGTTTACTATCCCAACACCTTCCCTACTGTTAAGTGGACTGGAGTTGGAATAGTAAATTACACTTTTCTAATGTTTGCACGCCATCTAGCGCAAGCCGATGTAAAGACTTGCGTTGTAATGGCATTGCGTTGTAACTCCACTTGCGTTGTAAAAGTTTCGTTGTAACAGCACGCGTTGTAACAGCATGCGTTGTAACGTCATACATCCGTCCTTTATATATAAACGGATAAGAACATAACAACGCAGTTAAAACTAGAGGAGAATATTAGGATGTCAGGCCTCATGTACGAAGTTCTTTGGGATTGCAAAGCGATATATTTGCTAAATCACAGGGTTTGTGACCACAAAAAGGGCTTTTCTCTATGAACAGAAGATAGTTTACTTTCCAACTCCTAAATGGGCTTTTGCAACCCTATCCTAAACGTAAAAAGAAGGGTACGTTAAAGGGGAGCCCCCCTCCTATTTATAAGTTGGAGAGGAATGTATCAATGGTTTGTGACCTCAATTGTAAAACTTTCCAACAGCAACACCTCATAGTGGGTGGTATTGTATTGCAGCATTTATATAGTTCTTCTTACCCCTATGTGGGGCATTGAAGCACTTACCTACATAGGCAGAAAGCTACACCCGGTAGGGTGTGTGGTTAGAAGGGCATTGCAAGAAATACACACTTACCTGTCTGCCATTGCAGCATTGTGATTGGTCTGTGCACCGTCGATCGTCGCTCAGCCAGAGAATAGGAGGCTGGGCATGTTCTCCATGTAGGCGCTCATATATTGGTGCTCATATATTGAGCAGCCGGCACAGTGACAGGAGGTGATTGCTATTCGTGGGTTTCCCTGAAGAGTCTTTGGAAGGTTTGCTGATCAAAGCAGCTGTGTTGCGGTAGTAACTTTCATTATTAATTTCCCCGATTACAAAATATTCAGAGGTAAGAAAAGAAACTGCTACTTTGTTTCCATATTTCTGAGTTTCATGAGCGCCTCATTTTCGATACAAAATATAGACTTTTGTTTTCAAGGTTCACATTGTTACAAAACGAAAACTTTTTGGGAGTTTTTGCACAGAAAACTGACACAAAGATGCTTTTGTGTAGCATGCATTGAAGAGGGTGTGTTGTAAAATCTGTTCTTTATTTTCAAAGCCGAGTAAAAGCTTCAAGGAGACTTCTGAGCTTAGTTAAGGAAAGACAAAACTCAAAACGCACAGAATTATTGTTTATCTCTCGAGACTGTTGAGTTCTAGAAGAAACTATTAATAATTTTCTGCAAGCCGTTATTGTATGGATGGCCCTAATTCAATGGAATTATGAAAGAATCTTCATAGACCTAATCATGGTATGAGTATATTTTGAAATAATAATAGAAAAAACCAGTAAGAGTTATTAATTGTGAAGATGTGAGGCCTGTGCAAGTAATAGGGCCACAGTTGTCTCCTTACTGGGTACCAAGTACTCCATTGTAGCACCTAGTAGATGATTCGCAAGACCGCCCAGAACACAACAGTATATTAAATCAACTTAGGTGCTCCAACCCAGTTGTTCAACTGCCATATAACCCCATCAATTATCAATAATCATAAATACATAAAAAGAGGGAGCACTCCAAACTATAATGTAGCCTTAAGTTCAGTTATCATTCACAATTGCGTTAGAGTCCCAAATATCCGTGGTGTTGTAGTGGCATCATAACAATATTCGGTTCCTCAAATAAACTCAAACACACTTGATTGTAAAATATAGATTTTGTAATCATTTTTTCAGTCTTCTTCACATAGCACACATTATGTCGGCCCAGCCAATGCATTCCATACCTACAAGGGACTGCATCAGGGCTGTAAATAACATATATACACATACATACAATGAAAAACACTAACACAAACAAATATACACAATGTCAAAGAGCCACTTGATTCATGCAAATCTTTACAGTAAAAATAGTCACAAGAACGAATGCATGCAATATAAATATATTTCACATTGCAAAATAACATAAAGACAGAATATCTTTGTAATCAGATTATTTGTCATTATACTCAACAACAACACCGGACACTATCAAAATATCCTCAGCAACAATCCTTCGTATGAAAATACAAGTTCATCTTGTTTCTATGATGTGGGATAGAGGAACTAGACATAAGATGAACTTGTTTTTCATATGATATATGTGAATGGAAACATTCCAAGGAGACTTATGTGGCAAGGTTCCCTCCTCCTGCACCTCCACCTCGAGCAATGAGTCACAGCATTGTTGCGGGTCCCCACTGTAGTCCCATTCACAGCCTTCAGCTAGGAGCTTTAACGCTTCCCTATCAAATGTTTGATCGTTACCTACACATGCAACCTTCATTTTTCAGATTTTTTCAACAGATAACCATGACACCTTGTTTCTAAATGAAGCTTGGCTGTGGCCCGATTCCATTCCACATATCACTCTAGAAGTTCCATGAGTTATGCCATCTTTCGTCAGGACACGTTGACTAGGGCTGGGGGATGTTATTGCACTTATCATTCACGATAATTTCAAATACATAATGTTCACACTAGACAGCCTGTAGGGAGCGAAGCATTTGGGATTTAGCATTTTCCTTTCGCTTTACGTCTCCTTTTCTGGTCTATTGGCAGGACCACTGGAATTATGCGGCAGGAGAGAGCCAAATTATGCGGCAGGTTTGAGTAAATTATGTTGGAAGAAAAGGCAAATTATGCAGTATGATATGGCAAATTTTGTAATAGTATTACGTCATTATTTAGTAATTTTTAAACTTGATAACACTGTCAGGGCATTTGTTGCACTTCATTAGTTTCAGTTTAACCCCCAAATATAGCATTAAGCAACAGAAACATGACCAGTCCAGTTTTGTAAAGGACCTTCAAGCGCGCAGCAACACTTGTCGCTGCATTTTGGTAACTTTTGAACCGTTTGAGCTAGAAATAATTTTTTGTTAAAATTTGCAGATTATGCAGCAGATGATGGATTATGTGGCAAATGCCGCACATCTATAACTATGCGAAAATTGCTGCGGCCGCACAATCGCATAATTCAGTGGTCCTGTCTATTGATTAACGGCTCCCCTGGAAATTCCACTGATATTTTTAATTCCTGGGAGAAGGCTGCTTCAGACGTGGCATTCTGATATGCTAATTGTCAGGCTATCTGCCATAGCTCACCTCGCTTGCCTTTCACAATAATAGCTAGCTGCAGCTGGTGTTCCCTGGTTTGTTTGAAAAGGCTTTATAGCTTTTATAAATGTTTTAACATGCTTATGCAAGCTCAGATATAAGGCGCCATGGAAACAGCCAGAAAAATCCACCAGAATAAGCATCAAGCAACTGGCATAGATGACCTCAACGTGAACCTTCCGGAAGAGAGACCTCCTCAGATTATTCCCCTGCACCTGTTCCTTGTTATAAGCAATTAGAATGCAACATTTGTGAGCATTCTAAAACACCTGCTAGAAGACAGCTTCATTGAATTAATTATCTGCACCTGTTCCTTGCTATAAGCAATTAGAACGCAACCTTTTTGAACATTCTAAAACTCCTTCTAGAAGACAGCCTCATCAAATTAACCAACAGCAGTTGTTCCTTGATATAAGCAATTAGAATGTGACCTTTGTTAACATTCTAAAGCACCGTCTAGAAAGCAGCCTCATCAAGTTAAGTATCTGCACTTGCTCCTTGTTAAAGACAATTAGAATATGACCTTCATGAACTTTCTAAAGCAGTCTTAGTCAAAGACCGTCCACACTCCTCCCCTTTAATTAGCCTCTTTGCCTGCCACGTACCTGTTTCCCGGCTTCCAGGACTTTGTCTTGACAGCCAGGGTCAGACTGGCCGTTGCGGGCACCGGGCATTTCCGCTGTGGGCCGCTAAGGTGGGGGCTGGTTTTGTTACCGGGGGCCGGCTATATCGGCCCCCTTTAACAAAATCGGCCCAAACCGGCCGTTGCAAACAGCTCGGCCGCACCCATCCTCCACCACAGGGGGGCCGGCCGAGTAGTTTGCCAGGGCAGGTTTTGGTTCCCAGTCCGGCCCTGTTGCCAGTCCACTCGATCCTCTGTCTTCAACCTCACGGAAAAAAGAACACGAAGAAAAGGAAAGACGCATTAACAGACTTGATTTTCCTACACGCTGAGCTTAGTCGCAACATCGAGCTGCAAACAAAGGTAACCAGTGCTTTTGTTTAACTTGTACATACTGTTGGCAGGGCTCTGCCAGAGAGGACTTGGGTGAAGCTAACCCTGTCCAAATTTGCTTTGGTTTGATGCTGAAATCATACCCACTGCAGTTGTGAAAATTTTGATATAGGGACCTCTATGGACAAACTAAATGAAAGCAAAACAACAACAAAATGAAAGGTTGGTTGAGGTTTGAAAAGCTTTCATGAGGAGATATCTTAAGAGATAGAGTTAATACTAGACTAAAGCCTTATTATTTGTTTGTTTATAGGTACCATATCTGCAGGTATAATCTATCAGACTAGTGTGAATGCTTGCTGCAGTGTTGCTGTTGAGTAGACAAGCCACAAAATCTTTGACTCTTAACGCTCTCTCCATTCCAACCCGCTTCCCCCTGGGATTTGCCACTGTATCAGTGTCTCCTCCTGTAAACCGAATCTCTTGAGGATTCGGAAACTAGTATCGCGGCCCCTTTGGAATCATCTGGGATCCAGGTAGGTGGAATATGACACTAATTTCACAATCTTGAGGTACTTTATTTTAATGTGGATGTATCGACAGACGTGATTTCAATGGCTACTCATCAAGCTGGGCACATCTTGGACCTTATTTTGTCTAACCTTTCTCTCACAGTTAAGTCCTTCCTGGAATTAAGCTGGTCGTATCATTATCTGGGGAAATGTGTATTTATAGACCCTGTTTGGAATAAATTTATCACCTCAGAGCTTGTAGAGGCACTGACTGCAGACCCCTCTTTTTGACAGGAGACATTATTTCTGACTCTATGGCTGTAGAATTTTGAATTAGGAGAATTGCTAATGATCTGACTCCCATTAAAGTCAATTCCATCATTAGCAGAGGGCATTCTGCCCCCAAAGTGTTGGCCCAAAAAGAAAGATGCAAGAAGTTGAAGCACCTATGGCATATGAATTAACATACACAAGCTAGAGAAGTGCATAAAACTGCACTTAAACAGTATCTTAAAGCTACAAAAAATGCCCAGAAGTTGTATTTTACAGATCAAATTAATTCAGAAGATAAAATCGGAATGGGAAATATTTAATACAACTAAATTGTTCCTGAATCCTTGTTCCTGAATCCTAAAACCTGCACCTCATCATAGCTGCCTTGAATGAATTTTGTAATATGCTATGGCATTTTTTGAGGATAAGATTCATAAAATACATTCTACACTGTCTGTGCCTCTGGCTGAGGCATCTGGCAGCATTGTCTTGGAAGCAGTTACCCACACTAAGAGCAAGCTGTCTCTGCTATCTAATGTACACCATGTAATTTGAATCAATTTGGTCCCCTTGTTCTGGAACTAATCTCCCAGGCCATCTCCTTCTGTACATCAGGCTCCCTGTATGATCCATGTGCTCCTGTCATCCTCAGAATGGCAGTCAAAGTGATTGCACCAGTGTTTCAGCAACTTTTTCACAGCTCGGTGTCCTCAGCTTCTTTTCCTTGTGCCTAGAAAAGGGAGAAAGTAGTACCTTTGTTAAACAAAAAACCATTGCCAATCTAAAGGTTTGGGCTAATTTATGCACAATATCCCTTCTGCCACCACCTTCTACCCCGAAAAACGAATCAATACCCAGCTTACCGCATATTTGTATGAAAAGTCTCTTTTGTATTATGCGCAGTATGGCTTTTGCCAAGGCCACAGCACAAGAGTGGCTCTTCTTGAGATCATAGAGACAATTAAACTCACACTGGATAAAGGGGATAGTGTGGTTCTCATGCGGATGGATTTGCATGTGGCGTTGGATACAGTCTCTCTTGCAAACTTACTACAGCTCCTCTTGGAGGTCAGTATCTGCGATAAGAGGCTTGGGGGGTGCCTAGAATCCTTCCTTGAAGTTAAAGAACAAGTATGCTGGCTCCCTGACAATCCTCGACAAAGAAACTGTCATTCAGAGTACCCCAGGGGGCTTTACTTTGTCCTAGGTTATTTAATTTGTAGCTGGCTTCTCTGGCCAAGCTGATTGAATCTTTTGGATTTAGAACTATTTCATATGTTGTTGATATGCAGCTTCTTCCAACTTTAGATGCCTCTTCCCCTTTCCCAGTGGAGGCGCTGAAATCTGGCCTCACTGCTACCTTGCATTGTCTGAGAGAGAACCATCTTCTCTGCAGTGTGGGTAAAACTGAGATGTCCTCGTTTGGCCACATAAAAGAAGAATAGTTACTTAACTTCCGTCCTCAGGATCTGCCACCCCCTCCGAAGCCTCTTCTTCAGTGAGGAATTTAGGGGTAAAATTAGAAGACAAATTGTCATTTATTCTACAAATGAATTCTGTTGCTGCCTCCTTCTGCTCCCTCCTAAGATTGTTGGGAACATTTCTGGATCTCTTGCCCACATCATCACATTAAAATTGTGGTGCATACGCTGACCATGTCATGATTGGACTATGTCAATGGGCTTTATCTCGAACTTCCTGATAGGCTGATTAACAAACTCCAAATGGTGCAAAATATGGCTGCCTGTTTCATCTTCTTTATTCCATGGAGAGCCTATATTTGTCATCATTTGAGAGAGCTGCATGTGCTCCCAATGTAAAAGAGCATTCTGTAACTCTGCTCATCCTCTACTGGGCTTCCCATCAACATGGTCCACAATGCTTGATTTCTAGATTTAAACACCATTCACCTATGAGGGACTTGTGCTCTTCCTTTGCCTTGCTTGTCATAATTATCAGATTTTGTCACGTAAGACGTGAAGGTTGCTCCGGTGCATGGAATTGGCTTTCTCTCTTGCTTTGCAGGATTCATCAAGAGCTGTCCTTTTGTACGGCTCTCAAAACTCATCATTTTGCCTCTTAGTGGGTTAGCGTGGCCGTTCTCCCTACCTATTAGTCACCAGGACACTCTTTTGGGTAACCGTGAGCTTTATAAATCTCCATCATTCAATCATGTTTATGTAATTTATTGTACAGAATTTGTCACTCGACACAGAATACTATGAAGGATTGTTGCTGAGGAATAATTGAAAGGTTTACTAGCCATAATGTTCGTAAGTAAAAATAATACATTTACATTATGGCATGTTTTTCTTCTATGATTAAGAGGAGCTTGGCCTTATTTTGCATTAATTTTCTTGAAATGAAGATATTACAAGTCTGCTTATGACATGTTCTATGGCCACATTGCTAATATCACTGCAGCATCTGAAATGACTTAATTGATAAAGTTGTAGAAAATGAAGATGTCCTACTCATGTCAATGCAGGCATCAGCAGAAGGACGTGCACAGATGTACGATATAAAGGAGAAATACAGGGCCAGTGCAACTATAATAGCTGAATAGAAAATAGAAAATAAAGTCAGGATCCGGGGGAAGAAAAGTAGATACAAGCTTCAGTAGAATAGAGAAATATATTTAGACAAGGCCGAGACAAAAGGTCACAAGCCTGCATGGAAAGAACACGTGTCTGAGAAAAAATTTAGATATAGCAGCACAGAGACACTGGAAAAAGTTGGAAGTTAGGCCTCACAGAGCAGTCGAAACTTAGCTTCAAAGCCAAACTAGCTGAGGACACAAGTAGTGTAGCGGTGGTGTACAACTGTAGTAAATAACACGTGCATATGAATCCAGTACCACTGACGTGTGAGCAAATGTTTTTTGTAGAAAGCATTGCTTTTGCATTTACGAGTGTATAAAAGAAACTGTCCGCCACATTGTAAGTGTTCAGATTCCTGTTCCACGGACCTGGCTGACCTTCCGCACGCGCTTATTAAACTCTGTGCTTCATTGCTAATGGAAGTTGTGTCATCTTTTTATTTCGTCCGGCAACAATAACAGTACTGCATGGTGGGGGGAAAGTTTACTTCAGGGAGTGATAAAAATCAAAGGTTAAAGTGACATTATAGTTAGGTGAAAATGTAAATTTTAACTTAACATTTTAAATAAAAAAAGAAACTGAAATACTTCAGTTAGAGTTAAGGAAAGTAACTATAAATTGAAACCCAGCTTTCTTAATTGCTCCTGTTGGGTGGGAGCAAAGTTGTGCTCCATGCCTTTCTATTCCCTGCCCACACTCTCATGGGCAGGGAACCACAGTGGTACACTGCCATTGAGTTCTGGGGTTCCCAGAGCCATTCTTCGGAGAATGGAAGAGACATGCACCCCCCTTCCTCAAAAAAATTAGAACTGCCTTGTTGGATGGGTAGTTATAATTAAGACAGCTGTTCCATAGGAAAAGCATTTTTTGTGTTGCCAACAACTTTGGCCCCGTTTTACAAACATTCACGAAACGTTCTGAAAAAGTGCTACTTTTTGACTAGTTTGTACATGGAAAGTTTTGGGGTTATCTGTCAAGCAACGGGCAAGAAAAAAAAGGAGATCTCAAAACACTAGGGTGCCGATTACGATCCGGTAAAAAAATTCCCCGTACGACTCGTATCCGGTCTTTTTACCGTACGAATCATACAAGTGCCGTACAAACTGCCAATTACGATTCGCATGGGAAAAAGTCCATACGAATCGCATTGGGAATTATTCCCCACACGTCCTCGGGTCGGAAAATGTGTCCAACACGTCCACGGACGATTTACCGTACAAATGTAAAAAGTGAAGTCCGACCGCGGAATTACGATCCATCCTGTGCGTCCGATGTTACAACCGTATGGAAAAAACACCGTCCGCACCGAACTCCCATAGCAACCATGGAGACATGTGCCCGCATACGCGCCCAACACTCTCCCCAGCCCTCCTATGTACGAGTCGAATCCCCACCCGTGTATGTACACCCGTGTATGTACGAGACGTACCCCCACCCGTGAATGTATGGAGCGCACCCCCACCCCAACCATGAATGTACGACCCGTACCCTCACCCGCGTATGCATGGAGCGTACCCCCACCCCAACCGTGTATGTACGACCCGTACCCTCACCCGCGTACGTATGGAGCGCACCCCCACCCCCAACTGTGTATGTACGGACCGTACCCCCACCCCAACCGTGTATGTACGACCCGTACCCTCACCCGCGTATGCATGGAGCGAACCCCCACCCCAACCGTGTATGTACGACACGTGCCCTCACCCGCGTATGCATGGAGCGTACCCCCACCCCAACCATGTATGTACGGACCGTACCCCCACCCCAACCGTGTATGTACGACCCGTACCCTCACCCGCGTATGCATGGAGCGAACCCCCACCCCAACCGTGTATGTACGACACGTACCCTCACCCGCGTATGCATGGAGCGTACCCCCACCCCAACCGTGTATGTACGACCCATACCCTCACCCGCGTATGCATGGAGCGAACCCCCACCCCAACAGTGTATGTACGACCCGTACCCTCACCCGCGTATGCATGGAGCGTACCCCCACCCCAACCGTGTATGTACGGACCGTACCCCCACCCCAACCGTGTATGTACGACACGTACCCTCACCCGCGTATGCATGGAGCGAACCCCCACCCCAACCGTGTATGTACGACACGTACCCCACCCGCGTATGCATGGAGCGTACCCCCACCCCAACCGTGTATGTACGGACCGTACCCCCACCCCAACCGTGCATGCACGACATGTACCCTCACCCGCGTACGTATGGAGCGTACCCCCACCCCAACCGTGTATGTACGGACCGTACCCCCACCCCAACCGTGTATGTACGACACGTACCCTCACCCGCGTATGCATGGAGCGAACCCCCACCCCAACCGTGTATGTACGACACGTACCCTCACCCGCGTATGCATGGAGCGTACCCCCCACCCCAACTGTATATGTACGGACCGTACCCCCACCCCAACCGTGGATGTACGACACGTACCCTCACCCGCGTACGTATGGAGCGTACCCCCACCCCAACCGTGTATGTACGGACCGTACCCTCACCCCAACCGTGTATGTACGACACGTACCCTCACCCGCGTATGCATGGAGCGTACCCCCACCCCAACCGTGTATGTACAGACCGTACCCCCACCCCAACCGTGTATGTACGACACGTACCCCCACCCGCGTATGCATGGAGCGTACCCCCACCCCAACCGTTTATGTACGGACCGTACCCCCACCCTAACCGTGTATGTACAACACGTACCCCCACCCGCATATGCATGGAGCGTACCCCCACCCCAACCGTGTATGTACGGACCGTACCCCCACCCCAACCGTGTATGTACGACCCGTACCCTCATCCGCGTATGCATGGAGCGTACCCCCACACCAACATTCTAAGTATGGAGCGCACCCCAGGCCCCAACACCAGCACCTTCACACAACATCGCGCATGTACGAGCCGTACCAAGCCAGACACAAGGACAGCACTGTACAACAAAATTCCCGAAGTACACACCGTACACACGCTAAAAACGCACGTACACAACCAGGACAAAGCAAAACAACACAAGAATACACCATTCGAATGGCACAAAGCCACAAAACATGTCCAACAAGCACAAAAACAACACATTCACTGACCTGCAACTGCCAAAATCCCAAACAGAGGCCCAAAACACAACCACTCCTTATAACACACCCACCCAAACTTCAAACACAGCCACACCCACCAATGGACCAATAAAAAGGGACCACACACACAAACCATGAGCCTTTGCAACAGACTCACTGCTGCCAGACCCCACAGACAACCTACAGCACCATACTAGAACCATTACTACACCTTACACTTGCACACCTTCACACACCCACCTTCACAAACACCCCCTCATCACATTCACACACACACCTGCACAACCACACCCACACACCCACAACCATCCACACCCACACCCCCCACAACCATCCACACCCACACCCCTCACCATGCCCACTAACAAGAATCCAAAGTTCACTAGCCGAGAGTTGGAGGTCCTTGTCGACGAAATCCTCAGAGTCGAGCCACACCTCTTTGGAACATTGGTCAGACAGACCTGCATGTCCGAAAAAACAGCCATGTGGCAGAGGATTGTTGATGCTGTGAATGCTGTTGCGGCCACCAGAAGGACCAGGCGTGAATGCCAAGCCAGGTGGTACGATCTGCGGAGGAGGGTTCGAGCCAAAATGACAGACGACCACAACCAGGCCAACGTCACTGGAGGAGGGCCGCCCCGCAGAACCGTACACTACCATCCCTGGGAGGAGAGGGTGATGGCCATACTGCCGGTGGTGTCAGTGGACGGATTAGACGGACTCCGAGACCCGGGTGAGTACACAAACAACTCACCTCACATGGGGGGAACGTCATCCACAACCAAACTCACAAACAGGCACGCAACCACCCCAAGCTATCGCATGACTCAACCACACTCCATGAACACGCACATGCCACTGGCGCCACCATGCCCCATGCACCCAGCTGGACAATGCAAAGTCACAGGCCACAGAAAACACCAACACAAGACACGGTAAGCCGGATGGCGGGAGTGTGGGCCACAAAAATCACATAGTGCAACTCAGAAGCAGACAACAATGCCCCCTGCCCATATGGCCTAGGTCACAGCCAGACAAACAGTGTGTCCCCACACAGGAAAGACGTGCCAGCAAATGGCGGACGCCTTGCATTAACACATGGGGGTGACGGCACGTTTTTGCACATGACAGCAGCTAATGAACAGCCAACACTGTGAAAGAGTGGCAGCACACACCACCACAGCAGCAGCGCGGACACAGACACTACACCCAATGGGTGCCTGGAGATCAGAAACAAACTCACATCAACAAGCCAAGGGCCATTCAAAGATCTGCAAAAAGTGTGTGCCTAGGAAGCTGGGCTGAGGTGACAGAGGGTGACACACAGAGGGAGGGAGAGGGGGAGAGAGAGGGAGGGAGACACAGGGAGACGGACAGAGGGAGGAGGCTGACACACAGAGGTAGGGAGAGGGGGACAGAGAGGGAGTGAGAAAGGGACACACAGGGAGACCAATTCAGCCTTGGGGGGTCTGGGAATGTCTGCTCGTCAGCAGGTGGACTGCGTGCATGTAGACAAGGGTGGCCAGTGCCTGAATCCCCCCTCTTCTCCATGGCAAAACACTGGGCCATGTCTCAACCTGTGCACAAGCACAACACCAGCTACCTGCATTATCTAAGTGTGTGGAACAACTCCATGTGCCCACGTACAGTGCAACACGGAAGGCGCCAATGCATGGCTCGCCACACCTGCTCACTCCACTGCTGACTGCAGTCACAATTGACGCAGCAAGTAAGACTGTGCCACACATAGGTAAAGTCGCAAAAGCTGTGGCCAAGGGACCTACCCATGCACAAGTGCACTGTGAGTGGAATGCAAGACATATCCAAATTCCCAGAGGAAATGTGCCAACTTAGAAACGAATGAAACATGGATATTGTATGGAACAAAATTAACATTGTCTCTCTCACACACAGGTCAACGTCGTGGATCACCCCCCAACACTTGGGGGGAAGACTCACAGGACCCGGCTCGGCGGGATGACGGACCCACCGGCAGCGACGACTCTCACCACTCTGTGGACGAACCCGACCCCGACCAACCTGGCCCCTCTGGTGTCCAACCACCTGCAGCACCTGCGTCAGGTACAACTGGGCCAACCACCACCCCCACTCCTGCCACATCCCAGGAGACACCCAGGATCCCTGCCCCACCACCACAAACCAGCCAGGCTGGCCAGGAGGGACACGATGTACCGGGCACCCAGGAGGAGGCAGGCGACAATGCCAATGCCACCCCTCAGGGGTCCCGGAGACCCGATGTGCCCACAAGGGCAGGCCAGGTGCAAGTGGGCAGGGGTGGTGGGAGTGGAGGACGGCGGAGGTGCGAGCCTGACCGGTTGGCTGCGGAACCGGTATATTCCCATGTCCGAAACATCCTGGACACATACCGGCAGGACACCACGGGCATGGCCCAGGTTGTGTCCATCCTCGAGGAGATCAAGACCCAGCAGGCCCAGCAAAATGCGGAGCAACATGCCTGTCTACTGCGACACCAAGGGCGGATGGAGGACAGACAGGCTGAGCTCGTGACGGTGTTCACGGGAATTCACAGTACACTCCGTCGGATAGCCGACAACATGGGCAACCCTCCCTGTCCCACCAGGCGTAGAACATCACCACCCACAGGGAGGGATGAGGAGGAGGAGGAGACATCCGACGGAGCATCCCAAACATCGTCACGGCCTGCTTCTGAGGGTCCCCGCAGGAGTCCACGGAAAAGACCGTGAGGGTCAGCGCAACAGCACCATCTCCCAGGACACCTGGCCTGGCACCTGGCCCACTGGACCAACAGCAGCACAGCAGCAAAAGACATTCTCTGCCACATGGACTTGCTGGTCACTGTCTGACCAATGTTGACAAAGACTGTGGCATGGACCCTGAGGATTTCAAATGACAAGGACACCAACTCCCCTAGTGAACTTTGGATTCCACACACCCGGAAAGCCCCTCATGTCATACCCCCCCCCACGTACCCCAACCAAAATAAAAAGTTACACCATAAAGAGAAAAAGCCTACATTTTGCATTATTACCTTACATGTGTCATGTAAAGTCTAACCATGCCTGAGTTCTCATTTGACTTCAACCATCCACACCCTGGGGCCTGAGTCTGGCACAGGACACACATGGGTCACATTGTATTAGGCAAGACAGACATGGAGCACCATACACACCCGTGATGGGCCCAACCAGCTGAGGGGGTGGCCGCACAACCGTGCCGACAGACATATTGAGTACAGTGACAGCCATGCGCAGAGGTCAGGGATCATGTGGAGTGTCCTGTGGGGCACCCAGGTATGTGTGGACAGGTGGCAGAACCATGTCCTGCAAGCTTGAGTCAGGTGGATGCAGAGAATGGTGGCCTGGCCAACGTTGGATGCATGTGGATGGCACATGTCACAATACCCACACAGTCATGGACATCATGCACAATACACAGTCTAATCCCACACAAACAGCTTGCATCTTGCTACTCTACACATAGACACATAGCCACTATCACGGAAAACCATGCCAGACATGCCGGATGCACCGTGGCAACACACCAGCATTGACTGAGAAGAGGCACCTTTGAGGCATAGGGACACCTTTATTAGTCATGTATTCGGGATTGCAGAGTTAACTCGGAGTACACATGGGTCATGTGGAGTAACATGTGGGTCCAACACTGGAACCCCCCTTCTGCAGCACAAATGCGTGATAGCCATGGAACTGGCACACAAGTGTCGGCTAACAGCTAAACACCCCCTGCTGCTCACGGAGAGGCTGCCATACACCATTGATCCGCTGATGTGGAAGTCCCACACCATGTCAAGCCAATGCAAACCGTATGTGTCCGAGGGCAGTGTAACACACATTGATGCCATCATCACAATCCACAATCCCATCACAGATGACTGTCTACAAGTCTAACCATCTATTCAAGTGTACCCAGCTGCATGTCATGTGTCCCATGGTGATGCGACATGTCTGCAGAGGAGCCAAACATCGACAGGGGCAGTGTGCACACATCGTAAACAACTGCCACACCCAATACACCCCTGATGCATCCCTTACCCTAAGGAGACTTCCAAACTTGTCCGTGCGTGTAACGCTGAGTCAGCACACGATGACGTGTCCATGAGGAATAGCAGTGCCACAACAATGCAACCAGCAGACGGCATGCGCAAGTACCTGGGGATGAGAGACACACAAGAAGTCAGCCACAAAAAGCACAGCCACTTGCATGTGCATGTACTCGACACATGTAAGGATGACAACATGCTAGGTCACAATTATGACTGGGGAAATGCACTCATTACTGGCACCATCACTCCAGTGACACATCCACACACACCTCAGACTCACGTGCCATATATGCAGATGGACACACACATCGCAACACATGCCACACGGGGACCAATGCGTGCACACACAGACACTGGTACTCACCACTAAGCAAAGAAGTCGCGTATGAGCCGACTCCGGATGCCTCTTGCGGAACCACATCCTCCACATCACTAGCCCCATTGCCAAGACCTTGGTCCTCCACCGGTGGATGGTCCTGATCATCTTGATCCAGGATGAGTGGCACAGCTTTCTCAACTGCCATGTTGTGCAGCATGCAGCACACCATGAAGATTTTGCAGACCTTCGCCGGGGCATATGGGAGGGCGCCGCCGGTCTTGTGGAGGCATCTGAATCGGCTCTTCAGGAGGCCAAATGTCCTCTCTATCACTCGCCTTGTCCGGCCATGGGCGGTGTTGTAGCGGAGCTGGGCCGGCGTGATGGGGTTGCAGAGAGGTGTGATCAGCCATGGCATGTTGGGATAGCCAGCGTCCCCTACATGGAAACCACATGGACATAAGTAGGACAGGAGAAGCGGTCGTGCTGGAAGTCTACGCAAAATACAGGACAGACAGAGTGTACCCACCAACAACACATGCTCGTTCGTTGCGCAGCTGCGTCATCATTTCAGGCACCCTGCTACGCCTCATGATGTAGGCATCGGGTGCTGATCCTGGAAAACGAGCACAGACATGTGAAATCACCATTTTGGACAGACACACCACAAGGGCATTGATGGAGTGGTAGTGCTTGCGATTCCTGTACGCTACCTCCTGTGCCTGTGGTGGTACCAAAGCCACATGTGTCCCATCTATGGACCCAATGACATGGGGCATCCCTCCCAGGGCATAGAATCCACGCTTGAACCCAGTCAACATTTCAGGGGTTGGGAAATGGATGAACTCATCCAGGTGAAGCAACATGGCCTCTAAGAAATCATACAGCACACGGCTGAACATGCTCTGGGACATGCCACCAACATGAGCTATGGTATTTTCAAAGGTACCCGTGGCAAGAAAATGTAGGGCTGCCATTACCTTCAGCTTGGGTGTCAGTGCCGTAGGATACCTGTGCAGTGGTTGCAGGTGTGGTGCCAGCCTCGCCGTCAACTCCTCAATCAACGGTTGGGGGAAGCGGTAGCACCGGATACAGTCATTCGCCCGCATGTCAGCCAAGTCCGGAGTTGCTCGGGGAAGAGGCGGCGCTCTGCAGTAATTTGGAAGTGACAAGGAAGAGTGAGTGCACTACAACAACAATTTTTTGGTGCTGAGCACATGTTAATCTGTCAATACACATATACGACATACGGAGTCAGGTATGTGCCACATGCCCTGGACACGTATGGCTGCCAGGTGACACTCCTACCAAGACCCAGCTACACACGGAGATTGTGAACCTCCACATGCCATGGCATGGGATTAGCTGTGTCCCAGTGTAAGTGAACAGCCAGACGCAACACAGGAGTGACATACATCAACACATCAGCAGAAGTAGGATGTCGATTTCAGAGACTGGTAGCGGAACACTAGAGCCACAGGTCACATGACATTACACTAGGACAGCCCACACACCTTGCCAATAAGGTGTACATGTAATGACTCACCACACATTCATTGAGAGGATGCAGACATGTCCTTGTTACGCTACTCCGTGTCCCATGCATACATACGCACCTCACATCCGATACCACATGTGGCCTGGTGTGCGTAACAGTGTGCCATGTCCATCTACACACAGACACATGTTGGTTGCTGCAACAGCTGATGCTTTTGAGGGAGCACCAACATCAAGCTAATGGGAACACCCCACACATACATGACATAGACACATCGTGCACTGTGGGTAGTCACATGTCTGGTGTGGTAACCCCTGTAGCGGGCATCAGGGGACATTTGCGTGTGTTGTTGACTGTGCCATGCCAGTGACGCTCATCCCAAGTGTGCAGTACGACATGCACACATGTCAAAGGAGTTAAGGGCATGCCTGGCACACATTGCACCGTCACACATAACATGTGTACACATCTCATCATACATCTGGTGCCTTCTCGACTCAGGAGTGTGGTGCCACATCACAGCCTTTCACACCTGTGCCCCACACATGTAGTACTGCCCAGACAAAGCCTTGATGTCCATCCATGGACAAGTATGTCAGCCCTATTCCTTCCTGTGTGCTGCCTGTCACCACTGTGATGTGTGAAAGGCACCGTACAGTTGCTCAGAGGGCCTGTGTACGTTCCCTATCACTATGGGAGTGCTGCCGTATGTCTACCCATAGTGATAGTGAGCGTACGCACGCGTGTACGGTCCGTATCACTATGGGTACGCATACGCGAGAACACCCACAGTGATGGTGAGTGTACGCACGCGTGTACGGTCCGTACCACTATGGGTACGCATACGCGAGTACACCCATAGTGATAGTGAGCGTACATGCGTGTGTACGGTCCGTATCACTCTGGGTACGCATACGCAAGAACACCCATAGTGATGGTGAGCGTACGCACGTGTGTACGGTCCGTATCACTCTGGGTACGCATACGCGAGAACACCCATAGTGATAGTGAGCGTACAGGCGTGTGTACGGTCCGTATCACTCTGGGTACGCATACGCGAGAACACCCATAGTGATAGTGAGCGTACAGGCGTGTGTACGGTCCGTTTCACTCTGGGTACGCATACGCGAGAACACCCATAGTGATGGTGAGCGTACGCACGCGTGTACGGTCCGTACCACTATGGGTACGCATACGCGAGAACACCCATAGTGATGGTGAGCGTAAGCACGCGTGCACAGTCCGTATCACTCTGGGTACGCATACGCGAGATCACCCATAGTGGTACGGACCGTACACGCGTGCGTACGCTCACCACCACTATGGGTGTTCTCGCGTATGCGTACCCATAGTGATACGGACCGTACACGCGTGCGTACGCTCACCATCACTATGGGTGTTCTCGCGTATGCGTACCCATAGAGATACGGACCGTACACGCGTGCGTACGCTCACCATCACTATGGGTGTTCTCGCGTATGCGTACCCATAGTGATACGGACCGTACACGCGTGCGTACGCTCACTATCACTATGGGTGTTCTCGCATATGCGTACCCATAGTGGTACGGACCGTACACGCGTGCGTACGCTCACTATCACTATGGGTGTTCTCGCGTATGCGTACCCATAGTGGTACGGACCGTACACACGCCTGTACGGGCCGTTGCTATGCATTTGTGGTGCCCTAGGGCCCCGGTACGCACCGTACCTGCGTGTGAATCTCCAAATTACATAGGGGACACATGAGGGACAAGTATAAAGGCCTACATGCATGCTGGTTGTCATGGAGACCAAGTTTAAAGTTTGAATGTTTTTTCAGCAGGTGCACAGCAGTAGTCAGTTTGAATGAATCTACTTTGTTGCAATGTGGTTCTGGAGTTGACATCATGCTCAAGAAAAAAACACAATAAGAACCCACTGACTGTGCTAGGTTTGAAGGGATTGGAGGAAACATAGGATGCAAATGTGAGTGACCAATCACTCTGTACTCCTGTGCATGAAACAGGCCAGCAAGGCAGATATAAGGCAGCCAGGTCCCATGAGGGAGCACTTGCCTGCACATCTTTGGATTCGACGACCCAGCTGCTGCTACTGATTCCCTGGAACCATGTCAAGGTCTGTGGAGAGGGCACAGCCTTTCACCCTGGAGGAGAACCTGGCTTTTCTGGATGTGATCCTCCCACAGTACCCCCTGCTGTATGGGCGACCAGGGTATCAGGTGATTGCAGAGTCTACTAGCACAGACTGTGTCCCTTGTTTGTGACTGTGACTTCTGGCATTGTGTCCAGGTGTGACACACATGCTATGTACTGTAGGGGGGGTCCCAGGGGGGGAATGCCTGATGTCTCCCAGCCAGTGCATGCTGTGGTACATGTCTGCCGTCCTCACTTGCATTGTGTTTACTGTGACAATCACTGCATGGTGCATGCCACATTCTGCCTGTCTTGTCCTCCTGGGAATGTAGCCTCTACAGTCCTCATTTGATTATGTGGTCAGCCCAGTGTGACAGGTGACTGTACCCACAGATGTGTGTTAGTTCTGTGTACCTGTGCTGAGAGTGTCCACATGATGTGTTCGTACCCTGGACATCGGTGTGTGTGTAAGTCCCCTGTCATGTGGCTGGGTGCAAATGTGGAGTGTGGCACCCGGGCTGCTTGAGGGATGGATATACCCTGCCCATGTGATGTGAGCAGGGAGCAGTGCTGTGTGTCTGACGTGCAGAGCCAGCCCCACACCTGTGAGCCCCCCCCGTCTAGTGGCACATGTGCAGAGTGAGGTTTGTCGCTGCATTTGGCAATGGCAGGTGAATGTCCTGTGCCTGTGTGTGTCTGTGTACTCTGCTGCGGTAGCGTCAGTGGCCTGTGGCATGTGACTGCTTAGAGGTGCTGCACATTATCCTGGTGTAGCCTGTGATGCACAGTGTGAGCCTGGATCATTGATTGTGTCGTTGCCCTCATTCCACCTGTGTACTTTCAATGGCAAGTACTGCTTTTGCCCTTCCCCAGAGGATCATGTCCCTATGACAAAGGTGCAATGCGTTGGATGCATACTATGCCTTGTTGTAAACCGCAAATTTGTTCTAATATGTGTCTCTGTGACATGTGCCAGGTGTATTGATGTAGTGTCACTTGTTCATCCTCACAGGTAGGCGCCTCTGCCAAGAAGCAGATATGGATGAACGCCGTCAGTGCCGTGAGGAGGACGGAGGGTCGCAAGCGGCGCCTGGCCCAGGTGAGGAAACGCTGGCAGGATATCCGGTGCTGGACGCGGAGGATCGCACAGGTCCTGCTGGGGGACTCACCTGAGACCCATAAGAACCGCGGGCGCCGCCGTCTGACCCACATCCACAAGCGTGTGCTGGCGGTGGTATTTCCAGACTTGGACAGGCGCTTACAGGAGAAGCAGCAGCAGGAAGGGGGTAGGTACATGTGTGTTTGTTGTGTGTCACCAGCATTTGTAAGTGCACAGTTGCATGGATACACTGCCAGGGTTTAAAGGTGCTGTGCAGATCCAGTTACCCACAGTATAGCGGTGCTCTCCTGCCTCCCTTCCCCTCCTTGCAATGTGTTCCCTGGTCTGTGTGTAGTCACTCCTTCAGAAGGTTATGTGGGCTGGGACTTTCTCCACGTGAACTATGCCTGTAGTATCATGTGTGGGGGTGGTGTGTAACAGGTTTTGGGACCTTGCCTGTGCCCTGTCCAGTTCAGTACTTGTGGGTTCCATGTCAGTTGGCACTGATGCTGAGTCCAGACATGGGAGTTAGTCTCTCAAGTGTCATGCCTTACAGCACGCATGTCCTATGTTGTGGCCTGTGACATGATGTGCATGAGTGTGCGATACGCATAGTGCAGGGATGGTGGCGTGTGTTGCAGTCATTCCCATTCAGGACCATGGAGTTGTGTGGCCACTACTGTCCCCTGGGGCATATTTTCCTAGGCGTCATGTGTGTCATCACAAAACGTGGACACTCTCAGTGTCTACAGCATAGGTTGTGCTCTGTGCCATTGTCCCCTGGCACCATGTATATTGACGTAAAATGTAGTACAAGTGTCCACTGTACAGCCTGACCTGATTTTCCTTGTTCATACTCACGGTGGCCAGTGCCTGTGTGTCTTGTTACATTCATCTGATGGTGACCATTTGTACATGATTATTTGGACAGACGCACCTTGGGTATTTTGTGTCCAATCTTGCATTTATCCAGCCCATGTGTATTTCACCCAGACTAAGAGATGTAGGTGCTTCCTGTGTCTCAACAAATTGTCTCATGTAGGGGGTGGTTGGTGCGGGCAAAGCCTACATGTCAAAACCTGACATCTCCTTGCTAGGTCTGGCCAGTGTGTGATGTTTGTCTGTACATACACTCAAGGTGCAGTGAGCCAGTCATGGTGGGCATGTTTTCAGTATTACCTATGCAGCATGTGCCTCAAGTTCATGGATATGGTCCCTGCTCATCCCTATTTTCGGCGACGCTGTGTGGTGCAGATGCAGTGCTGGATTGTCCCCAGGGCCTGGCTCCTCTGTCAAACTCCATTTCATGTCATTTGCTATTGTGTCATGCTCTCCATAGTGTTTCTGTGGCATGGTGGGTCAACCAACTGTGTGTTGCATGCCCTACATCTGTACCTTGTTTTGTAGATGTTACTGATCTTTCTTTTCAGGCTATGCACTGTAACCTATGTAGATTGGACTCATGTGACATATGTATACAGGTGTATGATTAATTCCTGTCTGTTCACCTTGCCTACAGCATCGTCGGGGGACACGGAGGGAGACATGAGCACAGACGGAGCGGAGGGACCGAGCACCAGTGCCAGCGGTGACATCGTGCCTGGCACATCAAGTGGAACTGAGGCGGAGGAGAGTGAGGCCGAGGACCTGTCCACTGGCACAACAGAATATGAAGCTGACGGGTCCGAGGATGATCTCTCCGAGTGGGCGGAGGCTGCACCAGTAGCTGACAGCGGGACAACATCTCTCCCCGCCCCCTCCATTGCCATCAGCCGCCTCCCACTTGCTCGTGTCCCTTCCCAGCGTGCCCGGTCACCACATGTCTCCTTCCTGCCAGGCACCGCACCCCCTGCCCCTGTCTCCACTGCTGCCGCCAATGCCGAGTCTGTGGACATCCAGCGGCAGTTGCAGGTTGGTCAGGCTGCGATGCTTAATGTCCTCCATGGCCACAGCCAAGTGCTGAACAACATGGAGGCATACTTGGAGGGCATTTTATCATCGCAGGCTGACCAACGCAACTTGCTGAGGTCCATTGACTCGACACTGACTGCCGCAGTGGGTCTCCTGCAGCGCTACATCCAACCCCCTACCCCTGACTTATCCACACTTCCCACTCCCATGCCTGTCCCACGTACACCCAGATGTCAGCATGCACCCACCACAACAGACACAGGCACCACACCAGCAGGGAAGGTCAAACGCACACCTCCTGGCACGCACACACAGGGTGAAGTAGGCACACCCACTGGGTCGGGGGGCAAACGTAAGCCACACAGCCAGAGTGGGAGTCCGCATTCCACCAAATCCACTCCCTCCAAATCCCCTCCCCTCAGCTCTCCTGGACACATATCCGGCAAAGACTCCTTCATGGCCGCTCTGTCCCTGAGCCCCACAGTGACACCACCCCGCAAGCGGTCAAGGGAGTCCCCGGTCAGGGTGGTTGAGTCCCCCCCCTGTCCACACCCTCCCCCAGTGTCGCTGCGACCCATCCCTCCGCCGCCCCCCCTCCTTTGGGCCTGTGGTTCCTTCAGGTGCAGGGGAGTCGCTGGAGGACCTTGCTAAGGTGTGCAGCGCCATCCTGGCCTCCGCCTTTGACCCTGCCCCACCCCCTGTGGTGGAGTCCTCCATCCCTGCACCCACGACGCCTACCCTTCGCCTTCATGTCCCTGCGGTGCCTGGTCCTTCCCCCCCACATGATGCCCTCCCCGCTCTGGAAGACGAAGGAGTCTGACTGTGCAGGCAAGCTAGGGGACACGCGTCCCCCTGTGTCCCCCACCTGGATTTGAACTTTGGATTGCCCTATGGGCATTGTACTTTTTGAACTTTCAAGGGACAAACATATTTTTGGATGCTGATTAAAGCAATTTATTTTTCCTTAGTACACTACTGTCTGTCTGGTATTGCTGTTGGTCGACCTGCCCCATTATTTTGGGTGGTGATTATGTGTTGGGTGTGTGGGAATTGTCGTCTTGTGCTGGTCATAGGGTGGATCCTGGTATATGTGTGCCATCACAAGCTGTTGGCTACATAACTTTGTTCATGTAAGCAGTTACTGCATGGTGACATCGTCCCAAGGTGTGTTCCTTCCTCTGTGTAACCTGACTTCTTCCCTGCAGGGTCTTTCCAATATGTGGTGCTGAGCTGTATCTACATTGGCTGGGGGTGTGACGGACTCGTTAGACTTGGCCCATGCATGCTGAGCAATGCCTCCACCTGCATCATTCGTGGCGTCCTTGGTGGTCACTGTACTTGTGTATGTAGACTGTTGCCATGACTTCATGTGTACATGTATTCTTTTTGGCGCTATGCATGTGTATACTCCCAGCCTCGCACACATGTGGTACATGTACTGCAGGATCTTTGTGCACCTGACTAACATTTGTGGGCATTGGATCTGTGGGTACTCCACCCTTTTCTTTGCAGGGGCACTGCTGTGAGTGTTAGACACCCACCCCTCCTGCGTCTGGGCACTGCTGGGAGGACTCTGCACCCACCCCTCCTGTGTCTGGGCACTGCTGGGAGGACTCTGCACCCACCCCTCCTGTCTCTGGGCACTGCTGGGAGTGATAGGCACACACCCCTCCTGTGTCTGGGCACTGCTGGGAGGACTCTGCACACACCCCTCCTGTGTCTGGGCACTGCTGGGAGGACTCTACACCCACTCCTCCTGTCTCTGGGCACTGCTGGGAGTGATAGGCACCCACCCCTCCTGTGTCTGGGCACTGCTGGGAGGACTCTGCACACACCCCTCCTGCGTCTGGGCACTGCTGGGAGGACTCTGCACACACCCCTCCTGCGTCTGGGCACTGCTGGGAGGACTCTGCACACACCCCTCCTGTGTCTGGGCACTGCTGGGAGGACTCTGCACCCACCCCTCCTGTGTCTGGGCACTGCTGGGAGGACTCTGCACACACCCCTCCTGCGTCTGGGCACTGCTGGGAGGACTCTGCAGCCACCCCTCCTGTCTCTGGGCACTGCTGGGAGGACTCTGCACCCACCCCTCCTGTCTCTGGGCACTGCTGGGAGTGATAGGCACACACCCCTCCTGTGTCTGGGCACTGCTGGGAGGACTCTGCACACACCCCTCCTGTGTCTGGGCACTGCTGGGAGGACTCTGCACACACCCCTCCTGCGTCTGGGCACTGCTGGGAGGACTCTGCACACACCCCTCCTGCGTCTGGGCACTGCTGGGAGGACTCTGCACACACCCCTCCTGCGTCTGGGCACTGCTGGGAGGACTCTCCACACACCCCTCCTGCGTCTGGGCACTGCTGGGAGGACTCTGCACCCACCCCTCCTGTCTCTGGGCACTGCTGGGAGGACTCTGCACCCACCCCTCCTGTCTCTGGGCACTGCTGGGAGTGATAGGCACACACCCCTCCTGTGTCTGGGCACTGCTGGGAGGACTCTGCACACACCCCTCCTGTGTCTGGGCACTGCTGGGAGGACTCTACACCCACCCCTCCTGTCTCTGGGCACTGCTGGGAGTGATAGGCACCCACCCCTCCTGTGTCTGGGCACTGCTGGGAGGACTCTGCACCCACCCCTCCTGTGTCTGGGCACTGCTGGGAGGACTCTGCACACACCCCTCCTGCGTCTGGGCACTGCTGGGAGGACTCTGCACCCACCCCTCCTGTCTCTGGGCACTGCTGGGAGGACTCTGCACCCACCCCTCCTGTGTCTGGGCACTGCTGGGAGGACTCTGCACACACCCCTCCTATTTCAGGATATGTACGCTTAGAACATACACGGGTGTGGGTTCGCTCCATGCATACGAGGTGGGGGTACGGGTTGTACTTACACTGTTGGGGTGGGGTTACGCTCCATACGTACGCGGGTGAGGGTACGGGTCGTATTTACACTGTTGGGGTTGGGGGTACGCTCCATACGTACGCGGGTGAGGGTACGGGTCGTACTTACACTGTTGGGGTGGGGGGTACGCTCCATACGTACGCGGGTGAGGGTACGGGTCGTACTTACACTGTTGGGGTTGGGGGTACGCTCCATACGTACACGGGTGAGGGTACGGGTCGTACTTACACTGTTGGGGTGGGGGGTACGCTCCATACGTACGCGGGTGAGGGTACGGGTCTTACTTACACTGTTGGGGTGGGGGGTACGCTCCATACATACGCGGGTGAGGGTACGGGTCGTACTTACACTGTTGGGGTTGGGGGTACGCTCCATACGTACGCGGGTGAGGGTACGGGTCGTACATACACGGTTGGGGTCGGGGTACTCTCCATGCATACGCGGGTGAGGGTACGGGTCGTACTTACACTGTTGGGGTGGGGGGTACGCTCTATACGTACGCGGGTGAGGGTACAGGTCGTACTTACACTGTTGGGGTGGGGGGTACGCTCCATACATACGCGGGTGAGGGTACGGGTCGTACTTACACTGTTGGGGTGGGGGGTACGCTCCATACGTACGCGGGTGAGGGTACGGGTCGTACTTACACTGTTGGGGTTGGGGGTACGCTCCATGCATACGGGGGTGAGGGTACGGTCCGTACATATCCGTCCCCACGCTATGTGATGCTTGTGCGGGCTGTACCCAGGCCTTTGCCACGTGGGTACAGCCGTCCCGCCATTGTTGGGGTGACGTAGGTGTGGGCGTGGTACCCACGCTCTTAAGGCGTGGGTACGGGACGTACCTGTATTGTTGTGTTGCCGGTTCGCGTCGTCATTATTCTAAATCACAAGAGCGACCCTTATGTCCCTGTGAACCGGGTAAGTACAATGTACTGCAAACAACATTCACAAGGAACTCATTCGAAGATATTTATCTGATACATGCAACATCAATGGTTGCTTTTGAATTAATCTAGCACATGTAAAACAAAAACAATAAAGAATGAAAAATAAAGTAAGACCAAATCAATAATCAAAACAGTAAGTCCATACACGACCTGGGCGGCTGGCGCTTCACGGAGACATTAACAGTACTGTCTCGCTGCCCTCCCGCATGCCTGCACGGCGAGAGCTGGCAAGCAGTTGACGGGGTGCTCAGCACCACCCTTGATGTAGTAAGGAGTTGAGGGCACGCAGGGGGACACTCTTAACAGGCGGAATGTGCTATTGATTATTGCTGGGCACCGAAGTAGATGCGGGCAGTTTTCCTACAGATGGGCCATAATACAGTTTTTCCTCTCACAATGCGGTACTTGGGGGCTTCCTACAGCTAGCACCCACATTTTTCTAGTATACCGCATCGATGTGATAGTAATATATTTTTCATAAGCAATAAGATTAATTGCCTAAGGTGGGCCCGTATCCACTCTTAGGATACTGCGTAGCATGACCATGGTACAGTAACTGTCAACCTTTGCATTCTGTGCAGCGCTGAGCTGTAAGGCCTCTACCACCGCATGTAATTGATCAATATAGTCGCAACTTGTCCTAAATTATGGGTATTCATCATTTAATCCTTTTGACGTGCATATGAACCACACCTCTTGACACCATTATAACATGATATTGTGATCATTAACTACGACAATGTCTTTTCTCTTTTTTAGTAACTTTCCTCCCCCAGAATATGACTACAGGGTGTCTCCACTTGCCTCTTGCCATTTTTAACATGGTTTAGGGTTAAACTCGGTAAGTGAGGATACACCGAGTGCCCTTATGTTTCTTTGATTGTATGAATATACAGTATGATGCACGCATCGCTTGGATCTATGCCTACTTAGTGGGTAGGACATACGAATGGTTAATTACGAGCAATTGGCTTGACTCCAACTTCCAGGAGTATTTTTAGGGTGATCTACCCATGTCTTTGGTGGAATGAGTTGTCTAACAGGTTATAGTTTTTTATATAGATAGAAACACAAGGGAGAACAATCTTTATAATGACCCTTTAAGCAGAGCTCTTGAGGCGGAAAGCCGAGAGCAGAACTTTTTTAAAGACTACTTTTAAAATTGTAATTGTGATACTGTGTTTTTTAAAAACTGTGATACTGTGTTTTTAAATAACAACTAGAGTCGATCTCTTGGCTCCCCACGTGACTCCCTCCCCGCGCAGCCGAGTCAGGTGCTGCAGCGGGTCGCAGGTGAATCACCGGGACACCAGGGCCACGCCCATTGGAACAGGCCACACCCCCCTATTTCCGTCATTTAAGGATGTGCTGGTTCCGGAGGCGCAGTGGACGGGCGCAGCGGCGCGCCGGCGGGGCGCCGAAGGCGCGCCAAAGGCAAGCCCGTCTGCGCCCGTCCGCGACCAGCCGGGGCCTGGGGCCACAAACCCTGGCTCCCACCCTACCCAGAGCAGGACCTACAGCTCGGCGGCCATATACAGCATTGGTAGGACTGCCGCTCCCCAGTGCACCCATATCTATGCTCCCACAGAGCTTCCCGCCCGCTGTTCGGGGTGCAAACATTCCTTCCGCAAATCCCCGTCGGCCTCGGCACAAACTTACCGCATGTATGCGCTAAACTGCCGCTCTTTACCAAAACATAGCACACAGATTGCCATGCTGCTCGAGGAGAAAAAGCCAGACGCGGTTTTCCTGACAGAAACATGGCTCACTGCTCACTCTGAGCCAGACGTGGTTCTAGCCTTACCCGTAGGTTACTATATCCTTAGACTGGATAGACCGGTAGGGAGAGGCGGAGGTCTGGCGATCATATTGAAAAACCAGTACCGATGCCGTACTACAGCAGAAACTATCCCTGAGTGCGAGAGTGTAGCATTCTGCATAGAGTTCAACGCAAATAGCTCTTATCCGGCACCCTGATCTACCGCCCCCCTGAGCCTGTAAAAGTGTTCCATAGGTCTCTTCCAGAAATCATAGCGGAAAGAATTCTATCTTCTGCCAACCACACGGTCCTAGGGGACCTTAATCTCCATTTCAATTCCCCCTCAGACCACTAGAGTTACTAGATGATCTGGAAGCTCTTCTATTGTCCCAACTGGTATCAGCCCCGACCCATGAAAAAGGCAATTTACTTGACCCTATATTTAGTAACTGCCTGGATCTAACTGTTGATCAACCCATCCCCCTTCCATGGTCAGACCATTTTTTGGTCCCGCTTACCTGGGTTACACACAAAACCCCCCAGTTACCTCCCCAAGTCACCACTAGGAGGAACTGGACAAAGCTCCCATTGGAGCCCTGGCTGCATAACCTGGACTCCACCCGCCCGCCACCCTGCCTAGACCCCAATGTGGCAAACGGCAACTATGTAGGTTGGATCACTCACTCGCTAGATTCGATCCTCCCGCTTCGCAGATTCTCCTCGAAGAGATTACAGAAATCAGCCCCCTGGTTCTCCGACTCTCTAAGAGAGCTAAAACGCCTTTGCAGGCAACGAGAGAGAGCCTGGCGTTTAGACTTTCTCCCAGATAAAAAAGCTTCCTACAAAGAGGCGATCAAAGCCTACAGAGAAGGGATCAGAACGGCCCAGGCAACCCACTACTCTGAGAAAATACTAGAAGCGAAATCAAAGCCTAAGGAAATTTTCCATATAATAAACCAATGTACCAGTGCCAACACGGCACCCCCTCCTAACAAAACCCAGGACCAATGCAATGAGCTTGCGGATTTCTTTCACAATAAGTTTTAAAAATGTACTCTACCTTCCCAACAGCAGCCACAACCCCGGATATGATTAATCCACTCCCCCCTAGACCGCCTCTTCACCCAGAACAGCCTTCCCTCGAGCACTTCCCTCCTTTGGACCTCGACACCTTAAGCAAAGTGGCACGACAAGTCAAGTCGGGCTCTCCTTGTGATCCTGCTCCTCCAGAAGTCCTGATGCAGGCAAGCAAAGCCACCCTGCCTGTAATCCTGGAACTTCTAAACACGTCCATATCCGCATGCTCTGTCCCCACAGCTTGGAAGCAAGCCATGGTGCGGGCGCTGTTGAAGAAACCCAGCCTAGACCCAGATGACCACTCCAGCTACCGCCCCATCTCACTTCTCCCTTGGGCTAGCAAGGTGTTAGAGAAGTATATAAACGCGCAGCTGGTCCAGTTCCTAGAGGACCACTCTCTATTACACACATCCCAGACAGGCTTCAGACCGAAGCATGGCACGGAAACCGCCTTATTAGCGGTCACCGAAGAAACTCGAAGGGTACTGGACCAGGGAGGATCAGTGGCAGTGATCCTCCTTGATCTAAGTGCCGCCTTCGATACGGTCAGCTATACCACCTTGCTGGACCGTCTCTATGACATCGGAGTTTCAGGTGACGCATTCAGGTGGTTTGACTCCTTTCTGTCTGAGAGATCTTTTCAGATCTTCGACGGAGAGACAGTGTCCTCTAGCAAACCTCTGAGCTGCGGAGTACCGCAGGGCTCCTCCCTGAGCCCTGTATTGTTCAACGTGTACATGAGGCCGCTGGCGGGTGTTGTCGAACCGTACGGCATTAAAATCGTGTCGTAGGGGGCGTGGCCAAGATGGCGGGGTGAGCGGACGCTTCCTCCCGTAGCTCCTCCGGCCCGGCCGAGCTTGAGCCCTTTTCTTACGCTTTTCTCCCCCCGCTGAGGCTCAGCGTGTGAGAGGAGTGCGGCAGAGCACCTGGCGCGCACGTTGTTGTCGCTTTGGTTCGGATCGCCTCGGGGGAAGTCCCCCAAAAGTCCGATCGAGTTCGAGGAGCGACGGAGGGCCTGGGAGGCGGAGCGCATCGGAGTGCTGTCCGGGCGCCTCGGCTGGGCCTGGTGCTGAAAGCTGTGATCTGGAGGAAGTCTGGCCCGTCGCTCGATGGAGGGTGAAGGAGCTCTGCGGGCTGGGAACCGGCGGTGCGGCAGACTTAGGACGGGTGCTTTGGCACTCAGACTTGTGCCGGCGACACTTCGCACTGTGTGGGCCCCTGTCCCTTGGCCGAAGTACGGCGGACTCTCTGTTGGGGTCGGACCATCTGGGCCCTTGCGTGTGACAGACTGAAACCGGCGGTGGAACCTATCTGATTGCTGTGCGTTTAGGGGGCCCCGGTGGTGTCGCCGGGCCTGGTCGTTCTGCCCTGCCCCGCCCTGCCGCCATTTTGTCCCCGAGGGATCAGTGGTGTTGGCCTTCACCGGAGCCCTTGCTGGTGGATGTATGTGACCGTCGCTGCTGCCGGGCTGACTCTCTGAGGGACGTGCTGATGAGGAGCCCCCCACTGTAGCTTCCATTGCTGTCTCGGATGGGCACCCGCGGCTGGCGGTGACCGGACTGGACCGCCATCTTGTCGCCTGTGACGCAGCGATTCAGCTTGCGGGGCGACCCCCACGTCGAGCGCTTGCCAGCGGCTGGGCATCCCTGGGGCGGCTGGACCTGTGCCCACCCGTCGACCGCAGTGTTTGCGATGACTGGAAGAGGCGGCTCGAAGAAGGGGGACCGCACCCTGCCGGACATGCTTGGCAGGGCCCAGCAACTGCGGGACAGAACACAGCCTTCGCCGGGGTCCTCCCGGGCCTCGGCGGATGTGACTGGGGGGGAGCCACCGGTCACGAGGTCCTTTATGGAAGAACTGTTTAGCTCCCTCAAAGAGGACTTCCAGACACTGAAGCGGGAAGTGGCCAGCGAGGTCCGGGAAGTGCGCAGGGAAGTGGAGGGCCTTGGCGAGCGCGTTGAAACGGTGGAGACGGAGGCCCAACGCCGGGATGAGGAGATAGTCCATCTTCAACAGGACGTTCTCCGCCTCCGGGAGCAGTGTGTTGAGCTCCAGGCCCACTCTGAGGACCTTGAGAACAGGTCACGGAGGAACAACATTCGAGTGCGTGGTGTGCCGTCCGCAGACGAGGGGTCCGATCTGGGGGGCTACCTGCGGGATCTGTTCCGAGAGATCCTGGGGGAAGCTGCGGACTTCCCTATTCGCATTGATAGGGCACATAGGGTTGGCCGGCAGCGCCAGTCATCGGCACCTCCACCGGATATTTTGGCTTTCCTGCCCGACTTCCCGCTGAAGGAACGCATCATGACTGAGGCCCGCAGGAAACAGCCCCTGACTTTCCGGGAGCGGCCAGTGGCGCTTTATCAGGACCTCTCCGCCATCACGCTGCAGAAACGCAGGTCCTTTAGGATTGCCACTGACTTTTTGCGCGAACACGAGACGCCGTACTCTTGGGGACATCCCTTCCGCCTGATCTTCCGGTGGAATGGGGTGCTACATCAGCTACGCTCCTTGCAGGACATTTGTGGGGTCCTGGGGCTTACGGCGGCGGAGGAGGAAGGGGCTACACCGTTGTGGAGGCCCTCGGAGAGACGGAGCCGGCGGAGGTCGACGAGGCGACGATCGGCGGCCAGCGCAGGGCGTCCTGATTCCCCTACCATCAGGGCGGACATGGCCGACGCTTTGAGGGCGGCGGCCAGGGACTCGGCCGGCTCCACCGGCGTGGCCTTGACGGCCTAACACTCACTCCGGGGGGAGATGCCTCTAGCTTCTTTAAATGCTGGGTATGGGGCGGGGGGGTCGGGGGGGAGCAGATGGAGGTGAGTGGCTGGACGTCCACTTCGTTTTTCTCTACGGACTTGCCCGTTTTGGGGCTTGACTGGGACAATGGGGTGTTTGAGTTTGCGTTTGGCTAGTTGCCAGGGTTGTGTTTTGGGTGGGTGTAGGGGTTGTTCTGGGGTTGGGGAGGTCCCGTCCGATGTCGTCCATGCCCACGCTTGGTCTGTTTTGGCTTGTCCCGCGCAGCTGCCCCGCGCTCCCCACCCGCTGATCCCCTGCCCATTGCACGGCGTTCCTGATCCCCGAGAGGAATGTCGGCCCTAAAGGTAGTGACCCTTAATGTTCAGGGTCTGAATAACCCTGTGAAGCGCGGAGCGATCTTATCTTTGCTGGAGGGGACGCAGGCGGACATTTGCCTCTTGCAGGAGACCCACTTATTGTCCCGGGATTGCCATAGGCTGCGCTCTGCTAAATTCCCTACCCAGTTCTTCTCCTCGGCAGCGAACAAGACGGCGGGGGTTGCCATTCTTCTAGCGAGCTCCTTTAGGGGGGAGGTTTTGTATAAGTGTGCTGAACAGAAGGGGAGGCTTCTGGCGTATCGCATGCGCTTAGGAGGCATAGCGTTTACAGTCGGCTCCGTTTATAGCCCAAATGACCACCAAGAGCGTTTCCTGGACTCTGTGTTGGTGGATGTCACTGCTTCTCCCGACCGCCACGTCATTTTGGGGGGAGACCTTAATATTGTCTTCGATTCTGTGATGGACAGATCGGCGCAGCGCTCCACGCAGACGGGGGAACTGTCCCAGGCTGTGAAGGCCCGGATTGCGGAAATGGACTTACACGACCTCTGGCGCTCCATGCACCCCACTGATAGGGACTACTCTTACTTTTCACACGCACACCGAACCTACTCACGGCTGGACTATCTTCTGGTGAGTGGACCGATGCGCGCCGCCGCCACGGCGGCGGACATTGGGGTCCTGACCCTGTCTGACCATTCACCAGTCGCCGGCGTATTCAAGTGGCCGGCGGCCTCCCCCTCTAGGGGGGTGTGGCGCCTTCGGGATACCCTTTTACACAAAAAGTCTGTAGTGAAGCGCATTGGGGAGGTCATACAGGACTACCTAACTCACAATAGCAACACCGACACTTCACAGGCGACACAGTGGGCGGCATTGAAGGCAGTCCTCCGGGGGGAATTTATTTCCATCTCCTCAGCCGAAAATAGGGAGCGGCAACGGAAGAGGGACGAGCTGACCGTTCAGGTCCGGGAGCTTGAGCAGGTCCACCGCCGCACGGGGGCGCCAAAGGTGTGGAGGCAGTTGAAGGCTGCGAGGAAGCTCCTGTCGGCACTGGATCTTGATAGGGCGGAGTATGCCGCCTTGCGCTTGAAACATGCCTTCTACACCGGGGGGGACAAATGTGGCAAGCTCCTAGCACACCGGCTCCGGGTCACGCAGCAGCGTAGCGTCGTGAGGGAACTGGTGGGTACGGACGGGGTGGTCGTCTCCGGGGACGCAGAGGTAGCGGAATCTTTCCGCGGCTTCTACGAGGCGCTGTATGCTGAGGAGCCCTCCTCGCCGCGGGATGCCGAAGGTTATTTGGAGTCAATGACCCTTCCGGTGCTGGATCCTGCTCAGGCGGACCACCTGGAGCGGGATATCCATGTTGAGGAAGTGATTTCCGCTATCGCGCGGCTGAAGCATGGTAAGGCCCCGGGCCCGGACAGGTACACGTCTCTGTTTTACAAGACTTTTTGCACGGCTGTGGCCCCTGTCCTTACTCGGCTATTTAATTCCTTCTCCGAACCGGGAGCCATCCCACAGGATCTCCTGAGGGCGACGGTCTCGGTAATCCTGAAGCCTGGGAAGGACCGGGCCTTCTGCGGTTCGTATCGACCCATCTCGCTTTTAAATGTCGACCTCAAGTTGTACACGGGGATTCTAGCGTCCAGGCTGGGTCCACACCTCCCCGGATTGGTGGAGGCGGACCAGGCTGGCTTTGTACCCGGCAGACAGACGGTTGACAATACCAAGCGGGTGACGCATGTTTTGGAGAAGGCCTCGCGGATCCCGGGGGAGCGGATGTTGCTGTCCGTTGATGCGGAGAAGGCCTTCGACAGAGTTCACTGGCCGTATCTCGAGCTGGTTCTCAAGAAATTGGGAATCGGTGATAAGTTCCGCACCATGGTATTCAACTGTTATAAGCATCCTTCAGCGTCGGTGCGGGTCAACGGGTGTAGCTCCGGTGGATTTGCTATCGAACGCGGCACGAGGCAGGGCTGCCCCCTCTCGCCGCTTCTGTTTGCCCTTTACATGGAGCCGTTTGCTCAGAGGATTCGCAACAACCCGGATGCTATTGGGTTCCAGATGGGCCAGTATGTCCACACGGTTAGTCTCTATGCGGACGATGTCCTGTTGACTTTGGACGACCCTAAGAGGTCGCTGCCTGCTTGTCTCCAGGAACTGGACGCCTTTGCACGTGTGGCCGGCTTCAAAATGAATATGAGCAAGTCGGTGGCGTTAGACGTGTCCCTGGCTGCGGACACTAGGAGGGACCTTCAGCGACTCTTCCCCATGCAGTGGTCCTCGTCCACGGTGCCATACCTGGGGATTCTGCTGGCGCCCACATTACCGGAGATGGTTACGGCTAATTATACCTCCCTCAGCAGGAAGATCAAGGAGGAGCTTGGCCGCTGGAGCAAGGGCCTACTGTCCTGGCTGGGGCGAATCGCGGCGGTTAAGATGACGGTGTTGCTCCAGATACTGTATCTCTTCCGGGCCCTACCTCTCCAGCCCCCGGTGGGCTGGATACGACAAATGCAGGCTGACATCTCCCGCTTTGTCTGGCAGGGCCGCAAGCCACGAATGAAGAGGGTCCTCTCCACGCTTGCTCCAGAGGCGGGGGGTCTCGGTATTCCGGACCTCCGTAAGTACTTTCAGGCGGCACAGCTGCGATATCTGGTGGAGTGGAGCAGGTGGGAGTCCGACAAACACTGGCTCTTTCAAGACCAGGCAGTGGCGGGCCGCACCTTACAAGAGGTTCCATTCTTGCGCCGCACGCATCGCCCCCCTAACCTTTACGCCTCTTTTGTTACGCGGGTCCCCCTGAGGGTGTGGGATGCAGTCTGTGAGGCTCGGGGCCTCACCACCTTCCCTTCGCCGTTCACACCCATAGTGGGCAACCCGGACTTCTCCCCAGGGATGGAGCCGGGAGTTTTTTCCCATTGGGTGCAGGCGGGCTGCAGGGTGCTCTTCCAGATCTATGGACCGGAGGGCGTGATTCCTTTTCAGCAACTTCGCCAGGAATTCGGCCTGACGGAGCTGGACAGATTGCGCTACATGCAGGTTTGGCATTGGGCCCTCCAGCCCTAGGTGCGTGACACCGCTGCTCGTCAAATTACACCGTATGAGAGGTGGCTGGCTACCCGGACCTCCGACGCTAAGCTAATTACCGATCTGTACAAGTACCTACAACCCCCGCCGTTTCACTATTATAACTCGGGGAGGGAGCGCTGACACAGAGAATTGGGTAGGACACTCAGCCACAAGGAATGGGACAAAATTGCGTATCGGGCGCGGCACTCTGCATATCATACGGGCCTTACGGCGACCTTTACTAAGGTGTCCACTTATTGGTACTACACCCCGGAGAGACTGTATGAAATGCATAGACACACTGACAAGGGGTGCTGGCGGGGCTGCGGGCAGGAGGGTACCCTCTCACACATTCTTTGGGATTGCCCCGTGCTGACCGCTTACTGGAAGGAAGTTTTGGACGAGGTGGATAAGCACTTTGAGATGGAGCTGCCGCGCTTTCCGGCGTATGTCTTGCTGGGCCTCCCCAATGACCTAATGTACCCACTGAAGTCCCGCAGGGGTAGGCAGATCGCGATTGCGCTGGGGTCTGCGGTCCAGAACATCCTTATCCACTGGCGCACCACCACTGTCCCCTCCATCACGGGTTGGTTGCATAGGCTTTGGCATGTGCTGGGAATGGAGAAGCTGTCGCTTACGGTGGCGGGGGAGATAGACCAATTTGAAGAGCTGTGGCAACCCTTTCTAGCGCTGCTGTCCACCGAATTCCGGGAGCTCACCTGTCCGAGGTATCTTAGGCTTCTCAGGCTGACGCCGCCGGTGATCCCGGCGGACTAGATCACATGTGAGACGGGGTCCTTGGGGGGGGGGGGTGCGGGGCTTTTTGGGGCGGATAAATCTGGCGCGGGACCATAGGACGGGGGGGTTGGGGTATTGTTTTTTTTCCTTCCTTTCTTTACTGGGGGGATGGGGGATGGGGGGGGGGGTGGATTGTGCTTCGCTGAGTTGATGCTGGCTTTCATTGCTCAGATTTGGGGTGTTGGATATGCACGCAGGGATCCCACAGAGTGCATTTCTTGCCTTTCATTTACTGTGCTTTTCCTCTGGACCACCGAGCTATCCTTCGCCAACCCTCTTGAGTTGCACCTTTTTCTTTTACTGTATTATATGTACCCTAACCTCCTATCCCCCTCCCCCATGGTTTGTTTTGTTTCAATAAAAACGTTTTAAACATAAAATCGTGTCGTACGCCGACGACACCCAGCTTGTGGTCTCGCTGGCCACTGAGAACAACAGGCAATCCCCGGCATATCTGCTAAAATGCTTAGAGGACGTCAAGGGATGGATGACCAACTCCTCCCTAAAGTTAAACGGAGAAAAGACGGAGCTCATGCTCCTAGGCCCAGCCTCTCCTGTGCCTTTCACCTCCTTGTGGCCCTGTGCACTGGGCCCTCCCCCCACCCCTAAGGAGAGTGTTAAGAGCCTGGGAGTGTGGCTGGACAACAAACTCTCCTTCTCCACCCAGGCCACTAAACTGTCCGCCACATGCTTTGGCCTACTCAGAATCCTGAGGAAGGTCCTCCCGCTACTTCCTCTAGAGGCCAAAAAGGTGGCGGTACAAGGTCTTATCCAGTCTCGCCTGGACTCGAACAATGCCCCATACGTGGGGGCACCTGAGATGACCCTCCGGAAACTGCAGGTTCTACAAAACTGTGCAGCACGTACCCTGTTACAGATCCCGCGCACCCAGTCAGCCAGACCTGCTCTAAAAAGTCTCCACTGGTTACCAGTGAGGCAGAGAGTAGCTTTCAAGGCGCTGTGCATGGCGCACCGCGTCTTCTGGAAAACGGGCCCAGCCATTAACAACGACCTTGTCATCCCCTACCACCCTAACAGGAACCTTCGGTCGACGGAGGCTTTCCTTGCTGTTGTTCCCAGAGTGAAGCGAGCCAGGTCTGGGGGTAGGCTGTTCTCTTTGAATACCGCCAGGCTCTGGAATGCTCTCCCCCTCTCACTCCGGTCCAACCCAAACCTGCTCTCATTCCGGAAAAGCTTAAAGACACTACTGTTTGCCAAATCCTATGTTCCCTAACTCCTCTTCCCGTCACCTCTCTGCTTCAAGTCAGCGCTTGGACGCCTACGGGCAGCAACCGCGCTCAACAAATATTTTTACAATTACAATTACCTATTTTCTTATTGAAATCTACCGAGCCTCAGCCGAGGTCTTTATTTAATGTACACTTTTCAAATCACATATAAAAACATTTTATATAAACATAATACCTCTCTTTCTTACAATTATAGTGCAATGTGAACCCCAGTGAAAAAAAACATGACCTTTTATAATGTAACCAAACAAGAAAAGGGAGAATGTAGAAGGTTATTAGAAAAATTATAAGGACAGTTTATATACAATTAACAATAATTCAGTCAGGGCTGTCTCTTATTATGTTGTCGACGGCGTTTCGACCCACTTTTAAATACCGGGTCTCATCAGGACTGTATTTCTGGGGGCAGCATAGAACATACAGTTGTCCGCATAGGATCCAGTATGTATGGTGATGTGGCGGATGAAAAATAACATCCAAACTTGGGCTTTTTATTCCTCCAAGAATAGGGATCAAAATAGTAGACCCAGTATTTAGAAAGAGTCGAAGGAAATTCAGGCTCTTCAGGATACTCTTAATTCCTCTCTCAACACCTATGTTCTGATTTCCGAAGGGATGAATATATCTCCTTCTATCTGCGATGGCACTGCTGAATACGAGTGCAGCAACGCTCACCCATTATTGGCCGTTAGTCCAATACGTGTCTACTCCGTGTTGTATCCTTTGCGGAATCAATCTCGCGTCGTCAAGCACTTCCGTTGTGGCGGACGCTGGCTTTGCTGGACACGCCCCCACCCCCTCGTAGTGACCAGGGCCTGGGGGTCAGGTATGTCCAGGGCATGTGTGCTGTGTGACTTTGGTGGGGGTTTTGTGGCCTGCCCCTGGTCCTGCCCCCCCCTTTCCCCCCTCCCTTTGTTGTTCTGACCTTCTGCGGGGTCTGCGTCGTAACCTGTAAAGGAGGTCGACTGCTATGAGGGCCGGGATGACACGTAGGTTCGGGTCCATGTCTGTCCGTCGCGTGCAGGTACTCCTTGTTCGCGTCGTCCTGATTTCCCGGCAGTTTTTGGCTGCCGGAAAATATTCACCGTGTGGGATGACGTCGGTGCGAATCGTAATTCCTGGTTTGTGAATGGCAGACTGCGTGCGTCCCGACGTCACGTCGGCACTTTCCCGGATCACATTTGTATGTTTATTTTCGTCGGTCGGGGTTTTGTATGATTCATACGGAAATGGTATTTCCGTGCGAATCGTAATTCCATGTTTGTATATTTTTTCGACCGGGTACGCGTCGGACGGAGAATATGCTCCGTCCGACGGTTCGTACCCGGTTTTTACCGGATCGTAATCGGCACCAAAATCTCCATCCATTTTTCATAGACTTTTTTAAGAAGGGCTACAGCAAAAACTGCTGAACGGAAATTACACCAAATTGGACAGGAAGTTAAATCTTGGTCTGTAGATTGTGGCTTTTGCGATTTGGTGTAAATACTTTCAGTAGTTTATTTTTTATTAATGATCAAAAATATTTCTATACCTGGATGGTTGGGTCCACCTGAGGCTCGAGACACTCTTGCTGGCGTGCCAATTTAAAAATAGAGCATACTGATTGGCCCAGGGAGCATTATTTCCGTTGGACCAATTCGCTCCTTTGGGAGTCAGGCCCCCGTAGGAGCAAACCCTCTGACTGGCTGCAAGCAACATCAGAAAAATGTTGACGGCAGCCATTACAGGCCTCGGGGACTAAGGGCCATATGTATAAAGCATTTTTGCTGTCGCAAATGGCCCGAATCTCAATATCGGGCTGTTTGTGATGGCAAAAATGCTTTTCCTAATGTACAAACACCCAAACTGCGATTCTCCAGAATTGCAGTTTGGGTGTAGGAATCGCTTTTTGGAAAGGGCATATTTAGGGTGTCCCTTCCAAATGGTGATTTCCAGTGTTATGTATCAAGGTTTTGCGACTGAAATGAGGTTGAAACCCTGGATATTTTACCACCAACTCAAAGTTGGTGGTAATGCATTTGCAAATTGGAAAAGGTCCCAATGGGACCCCTTCCCCTTTGTGAATATTCATAAAACATTATTTAAGAGCAGGCAATGGTCCCACAGACCACTGCTTGCTCTTAAAAAATTAAAACAAAACATTTATTTTTTATCGTTGAAATGCATCCCGTTTCCCTTTAAGGAAAATAGGTTCTATTTCAACAACAGAAAAAACCTTTCATTCAAAGGCAATCACAGACATGGTGGCCTGCTGACTTCAGCAGGCCAGCATCCCTGTGATAGCAGGCATTCCTAATGGGTCGCAAACTGCTACCTACCTCATTAATTTACATGAGGGATGTCGATTTGCACTGCACTAGGAATGACAAGTATGAAATAAAAAGTTTTATACACCAGGAATAGCAATTTCCAAATCGCGATTCAGATAAAATTGCTACTCCTACTCTTTGTACTTCTGGCCATTAGTCCCCTGTCCTGAAGTAGTAAAGAAAAAACATATATGAGGGCAGGGTAGGGATACCCTGCCCCCCTAGGCCCTGGGGGGGAGCCAGAGGGACCAACCCCTGGGCCAAAATAAAAAAAGATCAGAAGTTTGTGACGCATTTCCGTCAGACTCCTGCAGGATTTAAAAACAAAAAAAATGGCAGAGGTGGCGCAGCCCCCCTGCCAGAGTAGTGTTCAGCCCCAGAGACCCCATTCCCAGGGACCTGATTCCTTAAATATGGGAAGGGGGGCACTTGGCTCACCTGTTCGAACCATTATAGGCCCTGGAGAGCCCACCTATGGGGCCAAAATGCTCTAAAACGAAAGCCCCCCCCCTCCCCATGGCTTGAAATGGCCATGAGGACCGATCCCCAGGGCTGCTATTTACATTTTAAAGCCAGAAGGGCCACTCAGTCCCTCTGCCTGAGCCTTCTATGGCACCGAGGAACCCATCCCTGGGGCCAGCTCTCATTCTGTGTGCTGGGGGGCCCATCCCCAGGACACTGTGGTTTCTCTGCCTGCACCGGAGGGTGCTGGAAAACCTGTGTTGCTCCTGCCTGGCAGGACCATTTTCAAAGATCCCGTCACGCAATGCGGGAGCAAACACAGTCTCTTCCTTACCGGCTGGCTGAGAGAAGACTTAGGATCTGTTTCTCTGCCCGCACTGATGTGGGCAGGGAAACAAATCAACAGATTGCTCCAGCCCGGAGGGAGCAGTATATGTAGCTGCTCCCTATGGGTGGGAGCAATGCCTGGGGCTTCCCAATGTTGTGGATGGTGGGTGCCCAGCCTGGGATCCAGGGCACCCACCTTTAAACAGTGTACTGAGCCCTGGGGGATGGGGTTGTAAGGCTGGAAATGGATCAGGGAGATGGGCTTTGCACAGCCCTGTGCGATAGGGCCCTCAGACCTTTTAAAGGCTCGAGGATGGTGTTCCCAGGTCCATAAACGGCTCTTGGAGGGGTCCCCCTCCCCTTTAACTTAATTAGTGTCCCTAGGAGATGGCGTCCCCAGGATCCAATAAGGCTCAGGGAGGGGGGTCACGTGACCCCCTCCCCATTAAAAAAACATGGCCCTGGGGGATGGGGCTTGGGGAGGGGGGACAGCTTCTGTATTAAACCCCTCACAGTCACTGAACCTACATTGAGAAATAAAGTTGATATGAGCAGAAAAGTTGAGACTGTAAACAGTGTTTACTCTGCGGAGAGAGTTTACTCTATACTACACTGTTTGTAGACAGTGAAGTACACCAACAAGTAGTAAAAAGTATTACTAAGAACAGTGTACACTCTATGCAACACTTGTCAAAAAAGACACTATTTGCTTAAAATAACCAAGGTCTGAAGGTGCTAAAGATCATAATACTTGCAGCCTTCATACTGTGGGGAAAACTTTACAGATAGCCCAACTTCTGAAGCAAAACAAACATAAGTACGCTATGTAGAAATTGTCATGGTTAGAAGATAAGTATGTTATGTAGAAATTGTCATGGAGAGATGATTCTGTCTAATAACCAAAAGGTTGCACATAGTACCTAGTATCTACTACTAATCGTTGCCCTGTTGAAAACTTTTTCTGCAGAACCAAAAAACTTGTGTGCAACATACTGGACACAAGTCATCAACTGTCATCTGCACACAGAGTTTCTATTCAATACAAAGATTTATAACGTGTTCAATACCTCTACACATCTATGATGCCTTCGGAGCATATGCATTTTGTAAACACATACACCCATTAGCTGGACACAGGCTGTACAAAATTAGGTAGAAACATAATAGGGTATCTACCCTCCACTTTGTAAACTATCAAACAAACTAACACACTCATTTGCTGTGGCTCCCGCCAAGCCACAGCAAACACTGCTTCCAGCAAGTGAGGGCTCAGAAAGGATCTTGCTTGCTGGAAGCGGAGCAGGATTGCTTTCAGACACAGGGAGCGGCATGTTTAGCAGCTCCCTGTTTCTGAAAGCAATGCCGGCTCCTGCAGGAGGTGGGGAGCTGGCAGGGACTGCGGGGGCCTTCAGGCTTCCCCCGAAGTCCCAGTGCAGAATAGGTGCCCTGGGGGCACCCACAGAAAGATGGCCAGGCCCTGGGAGATGGGGTCCCCGGGGCCGAATTCAGATAGGGCAGGGGGGCCGTGTAGCCCACTTATACCTATTGTAATAGCAGGGCCCCGGAGATGTGGTCCCGGGGGCTGAAATTGGTCCATGGAGAGGGGCCGCATTGCCCTCCTCCCCCAGTAGTATTTAACAATTTTTAAAAAAGACATGGTCCCACGGATGCCCTACCCTATTACAAGTGAGCCTGGCCCTGGGGCATGGAGGTCCCCAGGGCAGAAATCAACCAGGTAGGAGGTCTGTGCTGCCCCCTCCACCATTGCAAAAAGGCATGGCCTTAGGTGACGGGGTTCCCGGGGATGAAATCGGGCCAGGGATAATAGAAGAAAGTTATTGTTTAAAAAGCCCGGACCTGGGGAAGTTACCGTAGTCCCCACCACCTTTTACCATCATTGTACAAACGCACCTCCTGGCGCATACTGGTTGGGCATGAAGTCCCCTTGGGTCCTTAGGGGCCAAGAACCCCTACCGTTACCTCCAGGAGGTCCCACACAGCAGGATTGCTGAGAGGTCATTGGAGGCCCCCCCTTTCTCCACTACTCTGGATGATGAGGGTCCTTGGGGACCAAGAACCTCTCTTGTTACCTCCAGTGAGATTGCTGTGAGCTGGTCAGAGGCCCGCTCTATTTCTCCACCACTGTACAAACGTGAGTACCAGTTAGAAAACCATAAAAAATCACTTAAAAACCAAAGGTTACAGGGATGTTATAGTTAGGAAATAGAATTTTAAAAAACATTAGAAATTCACTTAACAAAACCAAAGGTTACAGGGATGTTATAGTTAGGAAATTGAATGAAAAAAACATAGAAATTCACTAAAAAAACAAAGTTTACAGGGACGTTATAGTTAGATAATGTTATTCCAGGAATGCTGACACAGGCTGATGTTTTAAACCTGATGGGGGGCAGTTGCTGAGTGCGTTCTCGAAGGCTCCAAGGCATTGCTGTAACTACAATATATATATATATATATATATTCGCCACAATTTTCAACAAAAGCAATCGACGCCGTGTCTGTGCGCATAATTAATTTAATGCCAGCTGAAAATGCTAGACGCGTTTCGCCAGTCCCGCAGGCTTGTTCACTAGCAATTCAATACAGTTTTCGTACATTTTTAACTGTGAATGTGAACGAGTCACGTGATAAACTACAACAATAGAATCAGACAACAGACTAGTAGTTTTTCTGGTGAAACAAACAGGAATTGCCGAAATAAGTTTAAGTAAATACTTAATCATGGTCTCAATTCATGAAAACTATATCTAATTAAAACAGTGTAAAAATGATTACCATCCTAATTAATAAATTGCATTGTGGAATTCGCCATCTATTGCGCACAGACACGGCGTCGATTGCTTTTGTTGAAAAGTGTGGCGAATTACTTTGGACCGTGACTGGGAAGTCTATGTTTCGACACGCCCTTTGGTTTGGAGGCAGCGGGCGTTCCCAATTGCTTGTGGACTATATATATATATATATTTCTCACTTTTTTATATAGTATTTATGTTGGGGTAGTTGGCTTGATAATCTGTGTTTTTCCACAATGCAGCTAACAGTGGAACAAAGGACATTGATTGGCATTAGAATGTTTAGGCTTTTTAACCTTTCATGAATACATTCTTGATAAAACGTGAATTGTGATAATTTTTACTTGTGAAATGAAAATAGTTCATTTACAAAGTTAGTCACCCAATGTCCCATGCCGTAACTTGTTTGACTGCTTAGCAAATGAAAAGCTTGCATTTAAAATGAAAACGCCAGTCATCATTGTTATCCTGATATTACGGTGCACCAAGCACTTGACACTTTGGAAATAACACGTATCGCTGGGCTCTCGCACTCAGGTCCTGAGCAATTAGTTCCACGTGTGTCCATAATTCGTAATGGTACTTGGTCCATTCTTTTTGCCTTACTTTTAGAATGAAGATACTTTTGCAATGCTGTAATTGTTTACTTGAACAGTAGATGGCAGAAGCATCCTTTATTGTCCAGAATCTTTATACACAGATTTTCCACGGTCCGTTCAAGAGAAGCAGCCGCCAGTCAACTGTTTTTGGGTGAAAGTTTGGTTTTGCGATTCTCAAATAGGGATTTTTTGCGAATCGCTATTAGAGAATCACAAAACGCTATGTATGTAGGATTTGCAAATAATTTTGCGAATCCTACATATTCCTTAATTGCGAATTGCCCATAGGAATGAATGGGAAGACATTCTCAATTTGTGATTCTCAATTAGAGAATCGCAAATTGAGAATGCAATTTCAAGGGTGCCAGGGTGTCAAAAGGACACCCTGTTGCACCCCTGAAAAGTTCATGTGGGCACATGTGGCACACATACATGTCCTAAGGGCATGTATGTGCGCCACATGGCACTTTGAAAAATGCAAAAAAATGCATTTTTCAGGGAAATTGCAAATTACCTCCAACTTGAAGTTGGTGATAATTTGCGATTCCTTAAGACCACATTGCACTTTTTCTGTGCTTCTTACATTGCATTTAAAGAGTAGCAATTTGCGATTCCTTAAATGCAATCGCAGAATAAGGAATCGCCAATTTTGCGATTCCTTATTTTGCGAGAAAGTTTTTCTTTAATACATACAACTGAGCCAAATTGCGATCGCAATTTGGAATGATACATATGGCCCTTTATGTTTTTCAGTTTCGCAATATGGGAATGCTTTACATTGAGGAACACCAGTTATATTGCACAAGGACCCATTCATGTTTTTTCGTGAGGCACGGGGGTGGGGGCGGGTTGTTAAGTGAATCCCAGTATGCTAAGAGGAAGTCGAAACTCAAACCTATTTTCCCAGCCACATCCTCGCCCCTCACTGACTGAGCTGGGCGACTGTGCTTCAGCTTTGAAATCACCCTTGAGAAATGTATTATTTTAGAGCCATAGACAAAGGAAAGTTGTAACACTCCAATGTTTACATTTTTTGCTATGTGGAAAAACGCTTCAATGTGATAGGTCATGAAACTTAGCAGGATATATGTGGGGAGAGGAGCACTGAGACCCAGGTGTGGTGTGAATGGTGCAGTGTTTTTAGGTCGACCCTGGGAAGCGCATGCGCTGCTCTGCGAGGCATGCACTTGAAGCTCCGCCCACTCTCTGCCCATATTTTTCATTGGCCTGTGGCTTTGTCCTTTGTAAATACTGGCTTTTGATTCGGTAATCAGCGTGTTAGTCCCTCCTTAGTACCGCCTTGTCTTCATTTGTAACCGCCCATGAGGACTGGCCCTTTTACTTTCGTTGTTACACCCTCTCTGTTATGTAGTCTATAAGCACTATTTCTTAAGTGAGTTTTGTCTTACTGCAGGCATGACGTGCTTTGCAGCAACATTCAGTGCACTATGCGAGCTTTCACTTTGCAAGCAGCGGGACAATGGCGGCCGCTTCTTTGAAATGAAATAGGTCTCACATGTAGGAGAGTTTGAGCTTTTGGCATTGTAAATGACAATAGCTTAAACTCTCGCAAATGAGACACATATTGCTTTATAAATTGTTTTTTGTGGGTTGTTTCCAAGCGCCCCATGCCGCGCTTGCACTTAATAGAGGCCATGCTTCGTTCTTTAGACGTGGCTCATCTAAAGAACGGGGTGTGGCCTCTATTAAGTGCAAGCGCGGCATGGGGTGCTTGGAAACAAACAATATTTGCAATTCAATAGGTCTCACATTTGTGAGAATTTAAGCTATTGACATTTACAGTGCCAATAACTCAAAGTCTCGTAAATGCAAGGCCTACTGCATTGCAAATGCTTGTTTCATATGACATGGGAATGCCAGGTGGTCCAGCAATAGTGGCGGGATGTGGTAAAACGACTGAGGGAGTGAATGTCTGATCCAAACAGCCACCCCACAGGTGTGCCTGTTGGTTATTGTGAAGAACCCAAGGAGGGGTAAGATGCGTTGGAAGTTTCTGCAGTTGGCACTGGTATTGGAAAAACAGAGAGTGGCTATTGAATGGTTGAGCCCAAGAATATCATCTATAAAACTAAGGCATAAAGGTGCGATGAGCTTGGGCGGAGGAAGTACATATGAAAAGGGCCCTTAGATATGTTAGATTGGAGGAGGGTCTGACAGAATGGGCGACCCACAAGGGTAGTATGCCTCTGGATGTGAGGGAGGATGGGGTTGAAGTCAAGGGGGGTGAAAGTTCACAGGAAAGAGACACACAAGATGTATAGCCTAGTAACCTTTGACACGCACCTGCTGATGGCGCCACACAAATAATTTGTTTAGAAGCCTGGCTGGGTGGGAACCACTCGAAAGGAATCTAACGCTAGGGTCAAGCGGGAAAATGTACGGCCATCAAATGGCCCTGGAGGGTGCTCATTGGGGTTCTGTGACTGCAGTCCATTTAACATAGGTGTGAACTTTACCCTGCTTTCCTTTTTGTCTTGTGTTTATGCCTGTAGGATGCAAACATTTGTAGGCGGAAAGTGGTACACAGATATGTACAGAAAATATGGCAATTAAATGCTTTTAAACACAAAATGCTGTGTAGTAAGAAACCCAATAAAAAAGATTGCACAAAAATGTGGTAGGTTAGACCTGCCACCCTAATACTTTGCTTCATTAACCCTGCCTCACGCTCAACCATCCATTTCTGCCCATCCCTCCTACCCATTCTTCCTTCACCTTATCTGCCCACAGTGTCCTTGACCTTACAGCAGGGTGACGCCCAACCTGCTTGCATGCAAGTGAATGACAACGCTTGTACTTTTTCAGGGTCAGGAGTCATTCCTTTCTCACAAAAGATGTGGCCAAAGAACTTTAGTCTATTTTTGTGGCACTCACACTTCTCGGCACTCAGAGTGAGACCTGCATCAGCAAGCAGACAGTACACTTGTGTGACTGCTTTGTCATACTCCTTTCGTGTAGCCCCAAACATCAGGATATAGTCACTGTAGTTAAAAGCGTGTGTGACAGTTTGAGTCATTTGACTAATAACATCCAGAAAGATTTCTGCAACTGACAACACACCAAAACGTAGTCTTTTATATCTGAACAAACTAACATGAGTCGAAAAAGTAATTATGTACCTACAGTTTGATTCCAGCTCAAGTAGCTATTGTTCGACTCAAGAGGGGAAAATACTTTGGCACCATTCAGTTGTGCGATCATGTCCGCGATGTGTGGACCTAGATGTCTCTCTCTCTCAATTGCTTTGTTAGCCTGGCGCAAATCAACTCAGATTCGCACTGAACCATCACTGTCCTTTTTTGGCACCACTACAATGGGTGAGGCCCATGGCGTAGGACCAGTCGAGCATTCAATGATGTCATGCTTCAACAGTGCTTCCAGTTCCTCCTCAACGGCTTCTTGTAAGTGGAAAGCAATGTGATGGTGGCAGTGGGCAACAGCGCGAATATCTTCATCAATGTGAAGCTTCACCTTTATTGTCTGAAGTTTTCCCAAATCCATGAAACAATGTGAGAAAATGACTCACTATTTCAGTTTACATTTAGGCTGTAGTTAATGGAACTCAGTCTCATGTCAGCAGGTGTGCTGAAACTGAGTAAGCATGCACTTAATAGAGTACCTTGCAGGACATGAATTGACACTTACAGTGTCGTATTATGTCGCATGATTGTGACAAATGATCCTTGACTCAGTAGTGGTGTAGAAGCTGCCCATGTGTACACCTTTGTTATTGACGGTGTAAGACGTGGTGTTGTGGACAGTTCATTGTATTTTTCTAGTGGCACGATGTTTATAGATGCACCACTGTCTATAACAAATGTTATTGGGCACCCACTCACTTTGAGCGTGATCTTAGGGCAATGTCCAGATGAACTTGGTTGCTTCACATGGCGATTATTTTTAGATTTGTGCTCCTCTCTCAAAGCAGCCATTCCTACATGTGCACATCGAACTTTATTGATCACACCCAAACACATCCAGATACATCCAAATCATTACATAATGCTTGTAAGGAGTCCGCTGAGGACCACTATAGTCCTCATGCACATTAGCTCATTACACAAGAACTGGCATCTAAACGTGGACCCTGGAGCAACTGTATCTGCAGTGCTCTGGATTTCACGAATCACACATTCTCTTTCATTCCATTCCCACCAACAAATTGCTACCTTCTCCCACTCTGGTGTGTTTTGCACATTAACAAGGTTATTGACAATCAATACTCCCTTCTCGCCTCCAGTTGTGGCATGTGTCTTCTTTCTCTCTATTTAACTCATGCCTTGAAGATGCCAAACATCAGTTCAAAAGCCCTTTTCGCATTCACCAGCAATTATGGAAACCTATCCAACCCATTTCCCACCGTGATGCTACCACCGTGGCTGACCGCCTCAGCCTTGCTGCCATTTTTTGGCTCATCCTTAATCATACAACTCCACATTTCACCCACCCCGAAGTAAGTCCCTATCCACCAAAAATGTTTATTTTACCAACCTTTGTGCTGGATACTTGCACCAGCTATCCTCTCAGCCTTCATACCTTAAGTATTGACAACCTAGACTCCAAGACTTAATACTTCTCTTCAATCTACAGTCATTTGTTAAATGATGCTTGGCATTCCATTTTCTGAGGCAAGCACCAACTTTGACTCGTCCTTAACAATCTTTGGCTAGCTAACTAGAAAGAGGGAGAGGATCAGTGAAATTCACAAAAGGCTTCTCTTTAAAAAAGATGCACTCTGCTTCTCTCTGTTTTCTGTTTGAAGGAGCTATGTTTGGGCAGGCTGCACCTCCCTGACGAAGCCTGAATGAGGTCCAAAACCTGTCTAGTGTAGCTTGTGTTCCTTTGCAGATGAGAGGACATGCAGGCTTAAATGTCCCTAACAAGGCCTGGCCGAGTCTTATTGTCTTCTTCAGAGGTAGAGTAAGCAAGTGAACTGATGAACTAGAATATGAACCAGATACTACATCACAAAGAAGTTGATAACCTCCTTTCTTCCTTCTTTTCAACCTCTCTCACCATCCTCCTTTACCTAAAATATTCTGAATCACTTTGCTGAATGTCCAGAATCTCTGAAATAGAGATTACTTTCTTTCTGTATCAAGTGTTTGCTTGTTCTACTTTACTGTCTCTGAAAAATTCCGTTTCTCATCACTTATCAAGCTACACTAACAAAAGCAAATTCACTTTATCAGGGTTCCTGATTTAACGACCACCAGGCCCGCTAATTTTGTCATTGCAGTGGCCAATATTCTGCTGTCCTTTTTATTGCACTATACACATTTTTTTTAGTGCTGGGGGACCTTAACCTATATGTTGAAGATGGTGCCTGTAAGTCAGCGGCCACCTTGGTTGAAGAGTTAGAGACTCTTCAGTGTGTGCAACTGGTACATGCCCTCATCCATAAAATGGGCCATACCCTGGACCCAATTTTCTCAAAGTGTCCAGAGTGGTGGTTAGGCCCCTGTTGTTTTAAGCTGGTCTAATCACTGTGCCATACCTTTTCAGATCTACTTGCTTCCCCAGACATCCACTGTTAGTGTGGATAGACAGATTAGATCACGTAAATGGATGAAGATTACTCCAGCTGATTTTACAGAGGCTCCGACTGTTAACCGCCCAACATTACGTTTTTTAGGGGTTTTGATCTTCTGTCCGGGTGGATGCACCTTGCCCCTTGCACATGCCAAGGCTGACTTTAGTATATCTAACGAATTCTGCAGTTTTAGCCTTAACTGCCGCTCTCTACCTAAACATCAGCTTCATCTATTTAACTTTATGTGACGCTGATCCAGTTGCGTTTTTTTTTTCACCAAAATATGGCTTCAGGAAGGGTCCTTGCCCGATGTGATCACTGCTCTCCATGATAATTTTGCGCTGCTAGGTATTAACAGACCCCATAAAATAGGCTGCAAGACTGCCATTGGTTTTAAGAAGCTCCACCTTTACAAAATTGAGGAACTCCAGATTCCTAACTGCGGAGCCATGCGCTTCTCCATTCCTTTTTACCCTAAATTCACTTTTTCGGGTGCTCTTATTTATCATCCCCCTAAGCCTTCTAACAACTGTGGCTCATCCCTTGCACTCACTAGCCCCCCATATCCTTCGGGTGGCAAACTTCTCTGTGCTTGGTGACCTCAACTTTCATCTTGAGGACTCCAATAATAAATCAGCATTAGCTCTTATAGAAGACCTGAATACTCTCAACCTCTGGCTTATTAATTCCTCACCTACTCACTCAGCGGGGCACCTTTTGGACCCCATTTTTTCCAATCTGTTAACCTTGTCTGTTGCACTTCCTATTCAACTCGGCTAGACTGACCTCTTTGCAGTTCCTTTTACCATCAAATCTTCTCTGGCCCCTCCTACCCAACCGACTGTAACGCCTAAATCTAGGAATTGGTCCAAACTTGATATGTCGGCGCTTAATGAGCGGCTCACAAACAAAATCCCTATCCTCACATCCCATCATGACCCTGACCAAATTTCTGTGCATCACTGGCTTTCAGAGGCTATTGATTCGACCCTGCTTCTGTTAGCCAAACCTCAACTCAGAGTGCACCGTCCTGTCCCTTGGTTTACCGACTCCCTCAAACTCAATAAAAAACGCTGCAAAGTCCTTGAGAGGCAATGGAGGAAGCACAACGCTCAAGAGGCTAAGTTAGTTTACATGACAGCACTGAAAAAATACCATGCTCTGTGTAGATCAGCTCGGACCACCTTCTTCATGGAAAGGATCACGAATTCCCAACACTGCCAGAAAAATCTGTTTAAAGTTGTGAAAGAACTCTCATCAGTGAGTACTTTTCTGCCTTCTCCTTCATTCTCGCTACATCAGTGCAACGAGACAGCAGCGTTTTTCCTTAATAAAGTAGAATCTATTCGTCGCCAACTTGAGCCAGACTCGTCCCATCATGGTAACTTTACCTTCCCTGCTACTTCTTATGCTGACCAGGCTGACACACTCTCCCAGTCTTCCTTTTTTGATGAGTCTCGCCAAATCAGGGCCTGACTCCTACTGGACTTGGCCACTCTTTAATCTTTACTGGGAACTATCAAGTCCAGCTCCCCACTTAACCCTCTTCCCCCATCCAAGCTCAGACTTCTGGATGAGTCGGCCCTTAACGTGATTCTGAATCTTCTCAATACCTCTCTAAGCTCAGATCACGTTCCTCAGAACTGGAAACAAGCTCCTGTGCTTCTTTTACTGAAAAGGACCGGTCTTGATCCTCTCCGCTGGTCAAGTTACCGTCCTATCTCCCTCCTTTCTGTTTTTTCTAAGGGTTTAGAAAGCCTTATCAACTCCCAACTCTCCTCTCATGGAGCAACTCCCAATTTATATCATCTGTCACAGTCTGGTTTTCATTCTGGCTACAGCACAGAATAGGCTCTGCGACATTTGACACGGTATCACATTCCATCTTGGCTGATTGTCTTGAAGCTTCAGGCATTGTGGATGTAGCCTTGAGGTGGCTGATCTCCTTCCTTAAAGATCGCTTGTTCCAAGTCTTCTCACATACTACAAAATCAAATCCAGTAGCTTTAAGTTCAGGAGTGCCACAGGGTTGAATTTTAAGCCCGCTGTTTTTTAATCTCTATGTTCGCTCTCTAGCGGACATTGCGAAGTCTGGGCTGTTCATTTTTTCCTATGCAGATGATACCCAGATCATCTTTTCTCTTTCAGCTGCTCAGCATCAGGACCCTTCCCTGCTTCATCTCAGACTGAGTAATATCTCTTTGTGGATGTCCAGAAACGCCTTGAAACTGAACAGTTCAAAAACAGAGGTCCTTATTCTGGGAAAAAATCCCGAACTCTGGGGAACTACACATTGGCCTGACACTTTGGGACCTTTGTAAATAACTGAATTCCCTCTGCAGCACTGTACTGTGAAATTAAAACAGTTACAACTACAGAGACAAATTGGATTATGTGTTTTTAAAGTGTGAAATTTAAAGGAGTGCATATTGGGATATACCTTCTACTGCAGAGGGAATTCAGTTATTTACATAAGCCACATCCCTTTGGACAGGGGATAAGATCCCACAGCACCCAAAGTGAACAAAACGGACTACTTTTTTTGAATTACAAGAGTAATAAGGAGTGCGACCGTCATCCAAATTCATTTATTCAATTTTTGATCCAAACGAGTCAGCACCCAGTGACAACATGTCATATGAAGATATTGCGAACATTACAGGAAACAAAGCCGACACTTTCGGTTTTACCACTGAAGACACCAATCGAATATATTCTCTTATCCAGGAGCCAGAATGCATTTCGACCAGTACAGGATCCATACAATCCAACATAAGACAACTATTATTTGCTGCCAAAAGAGAGAGTAACCAAAGGTTACACACCAGCACATTGATACGTTACCACAAAGTACAAAGAATACCAAGAGGCTTGAGAATACCACTCAAATCCACACTTTGTAAGAACAATGTACGTTTCACAGAACGTTGGTATGTTATTCTTAATAAGTGTTCATTAGACCTTATACTATTAATAATCGAGGAGCTTTCAAAAACATTAGAAGAACTTGAAAAAGAAGTTGTTCAACTGAAACAAGACATAAGCGATAAGATGCCTGCAGAAGATTGGCAAAAGACCTTAGAGGATATTAACATTCAACTCGACAAATACACAACGGAAATAAATGAGAGGAAATTACGTAAATTCAAGAGAGACACAGTGGATTACAAGTTGGGCGAAGTGTATAGCTGGGCAGAAGAATACGCTATACGTAGACAACGACGGAGGTTTGATAACCGCTCCATGGAAGACACTTCATCGTCAGAAGATTCTCAACAGAGATCACAACCCAATTTACAATCCAAAAATGTTCCAGCAAGCAACCAAGACAAATGACCAACTACATCAAGAGATGGTGGCACAACACCTTCAACATCTAGTTCTTTTTTAGGAAAAAGCCAAGGCCCACCCGGAGATCCAGGCGGACAAAACACCACACCAATTGCCAAATCAACAAGGAGCCAGAAAACTTAGTAATTAACATTTCTACTACCGAGTTATCCAATTCTCAAATCAAGACACTCCAAAAGGGAACATCATATGTAAGCACCTACCAAAGCAACGAACTAGAGTCACAAATTAGCTTGTTCAGATTTATGAGGAACTTACGCCTAAAACATTTCTTCAAGAATGTCAGTACTTTCACGGAACCAACAAATCAAGGAACTCTAATGGATCTTAAGCCTGAAAGTACGTTCCAAGCACCTGTGAGTCACAAAATACTTGACAACTTTGAGACAATCGTACGCAAAGAACTTCATGATATATTTCAATCTAAAACATCAAAAGTCAGCAATTTGACAATCAGGCAATTACATGCTGTAAAGCCGACAAAGGTGGAGCGTTAGTAATTTTGGATACAACTTGTTACGAAAACAGTGTGGATTCACATGTTTCAGATACCAAGGTATACATGCAATTGCTAACTGATCCGACTTCTTCTTTCAAACAAGTTTTGTTATGTATCATAGATAAAGCCCTACAACTAGGAACAATCAACGAGAGAGACAAAAAATTTCTCATCAAACAAAATCCTAGCATACCGTATCTATATATGATACCGAAAATTCATAAAAACTTACGACACCCCCCATTCAGACCAATTGTGAGCACTCGGAACTCCATTCACGAACCAATTGGTAAATACATAGATCGTCATCTGCAACCTATTGTACGGCAAATGACAACATACATTCAGGACACCACCGATTTCCTAATGAAATTAGACAAAATTGAATTGGCAGAAAACATTGATTACACACTTTGCACCATGGATGTACAGGCATTATATACTTCTATCCCACACAACTTAGGACTGGAGGCACTTGCATACTTCCTTTTAAGAAGTGACAAAGACGACAATCTTAGTGTTTTCTTAATGGAGTTAATGCACTTCACGCTATACCATAGCTATTTCACATGGAAAGACCAATACTACACATAATTGAACTGTACCTCAATGGGTAATTGCGCAGCTCCTGCGTATGCAAATTTGTTCATGCATCATTTTGAAATCAATCACATTTTATCGCAAGGTCAATGGATGGACAACACCGTCTTATTCACCCGATACATTGATGACATCTTTCTTATTTGGAAAGGAGCAGAAGTGGAACTACTGAACGCAATACAAAAATTGAATCAAGCTGACCATCGGGTTCAATTTACACATACCATAGACAAACAAAAACTCTCTTTTCTGGATGTGGAAGTAATGATAAAAGATCATGAACTGGTAACCAACTGCTCAGAGTCAAAAGGATATCATCAACTGAAGAGCTATATCAAATAAATAAAGACAAAATGTTGACGAAATTCAAACAAAGAGCATATCCTGAATCGGTGCTACACCAAGCTAATGAAAGAGTGAACAAGAAAAGTAGACACAAACTACTCATGATGAAAAACTTGAGAGAAAGTCAAGAACGCAATGTATTTGTATCCAAATACTCACCAAGAAGCCAAAAGATCAAACAAACTATCAAAAAATACTGGCCAATGCTCCAAGCTGAAACGGATTTTAATGGCATTTTCAATCAAAATCCCATATTTGCATACCAGCGCACTACGAATTTACAACAACTGTTGAAACAATACAAGACCAATACAACAGAGACATACAAAGGCACTACCCCTTGCCTGAATTGCGGAAGCTGCAATAATATCATTAAAGGAAATACAATACCACACCCTACCCAGGGCACTTCAATTAAATTACGTGTAACAGCGACCTGTGATTCCAGTTTTGTGGTGTACCTCCTCAAGTGCCCATGTGGTCTCACTTACGTGGGCAAAACAGAACGAAAAATACAAATTTGTATCACGGAACATAAGAGTAATATACGAATAAACAATCCTAAGTCTGTCATTGCCACACACTTTAACAAATTCTCACATAATATCAGCCAGCTTCGATTTCTCATTCTCGAACAAATCAAGCAACAAAATGGGCGGGACAACAAGAAATTTCTTTTACAAAGAGAACTGTATTGGATTTTTAAATTGGACTCTCTACACCCAAAAGGGCTGAATGACCGGGTGGAGTATAATTGTCACCTATAAATTCCAGTATCAATGTACTGACAATGTAACCTAGATTTAATCATCTGTATATTTTTGTTTTTGTTTAACGAAATTGGAGCCTTTCTCCATATTATTTGTTTAAGACATGTTTAGGCCTTTTATTCGCAATATTTTTTAGTGTAGTATTACACCACATACGAATGAATTCAAAGTTTATGATTATGGTAGAATAAGGGTACAATAGCACTTTACGATGATATTTGTCACAACTATTTTGTCGAGGTAGAGTCTTTCGTCTATATTCATCTATAACGCCCACGCACGTTTCTTTATTTACTTCCGGGGCACACTAGTCACATTTCCGATTCCGATGAACACAGAACGCGGAGGAGATATAGCCGAATGGCGGGTTGAAACAGGTATGCACTTCACTTTAGATTCAATTGAGCACAGCGTTTTAAGTTAGGGCGAACAATTTTTATCACGATCTTTAAACCAACACAGTCACTACCGCATTCAGAATTACTTTCACGAGCGAGTTAATCACAACGGTAAATCGAGCACGACTTTTTTCACCTCGAAACTTAAGCACAGTTCACGTACGTTCGTGAAGCTAATACCGTATTCAGCACAACTTTCACGAGTGAGTTAGTCACAACGGTAAACCGAGCACCGTTCACTTACTTTACATCCTTATTGAGTTATTCACGAATCACGCACAGTCGAGCTAATAGTAGAAACTTTAAACACGCCGTATGGAGTATTCTACTGGAATTCTACCGAAAACATGACTAACACACACTTTGTTCGCATTTCTGTTATCTTGTTCTTAATGCACGTTCTGGCATCAATACCACTAAAAGACTACACATTTTTTCATAGGGAGTATCCCCTGAGGAAGGGTGGACCCCGAAATGCATTGGGATTAATACCCTGTGACCCGAGTACCTGGGATTGAAATTTATGACCCGAATACTGATGTTTTCAACATTGACCAGTAGAATCTGTGCAAAATGAAAATTATTAGTTGAAGAAAAACATTAAACACTGTACTGTGAAATTAAAACAGTTACAACTACAGAGACAAATTGGATTATGTGTTTTTAAAGTGTGACATTTAAAGGAGTGCATATTGGGATATACCTTCTACTGCAGAGGGAATTCAGTTATTTACATAAGCCACATCCCTTTGGACAGGGGATAAGATCCCACAGCACCCAAAGTGAACAAAACGGACTACTTTTTTTTGAATTACAAGAGTAATAAGGAGTGCGACCGTCATCCAAATTCACTTTGGGACCTTTACCTGCTCTGGTCCCTAAAGTTAAGAACCTGGGTTTTACTATTGAGAACAACCTCTCCCTCAGAGCTCAGGTGTCTGGGGTCACTGCAACCTGCTTTGCGGTTCTCAAGTGGCTAAAAAAAATCCTCTGGTTAATTCCATCTGCAGCCCAGAGAACGGTAATGCAGGTGTTGGTGATTTCCAGACTTGACTATGGCAATATATTGTACTTGGGCGCTGATAAAGCCTCCGTCCTTTGCTTACGGCTTATACAAAATGCAGCTGCTCGCCTTCTTTTCCGGCTGCCTCGACATGCCTCAGTCTCACCTTTTCTCCATCAACTCCATTGGCTCAGGGTGAACAAGCGCATCAAGTTTAAGGCCTTATGCTACATGTTATGGGTCAAACATGGTTTGGCGTCCCCCTGCATACAAAGCCTGGTCAAACCCTACACGCCCTCTCAACAGCTGAGATCTCTGTTTTTTGTACCCAGAGTCCATCTTACTCTTATGAGAGGCCGCTTGTTCTCTTACCTAGGTCCCAAACTGTGGCTTTTTCTTCCACTGGAACTCAGGATGTGTCAATCGCTTCTAGCCTTTTGTAAGAATTTAAAGACCTTCCTTTACAACCAAGTAAAATCCTTTTTCTGCTTTCGTCTGCAATCTGTGGCTTGAGAATTGTCCCGCTCAGCGCAGGGAAACCCTGTTGAGTAGCTGTACGCTCTATAAATTTATAATATAAAGTGAGGGGATCAAAACGACTAATGGAAAATTGATTACTAGGCCCTAGATCAGACAGCACCAATAGTGAACCACACAGCAAAGCACCTCAAACCCTCGGCTGAGTGGTTTAATTTTAATGAGGAGCTCAGGAAGCTGAAAAAGACCTGCAAATGTCTTGAGCGACAATGGCGTCGTAATTTTAATGCTCAGGACAAAGTTTTATATCGCAAGGCACTGAAAGAGTATAACAAACAAACTATGTGTAGTCAGTTCTATGATGATAAAATCAAGGGAGCACAGAACTCCTCAAGAGAACAATTTACTATTGAAAAAGCATTATCTTCTTAGGATCGGCTCTTGACCAAAGTTTGTACGTTTGAGGGATGCAATGTGATCACTCAGTTCTTCCAGGATAAAGTCTCAAATATCTATGACTCCTTCTCTAAAGTGGCCTGAGATGCCCCATGCCTTGAAATCTGGTTAGAACCACTAAATGTAAAGATTGGACTCTCCAGGTTTGACTCCCTAAACTATAGAAGATGTGTGTGCCCTGACCGGCATGGTGAAATCAATTTCCCACAATGATCCCACATCGCCCATGATCTTGGACCATGGGAAGGAGGCTATTCTACCAGCAATGTGTGAGTTGCTCAATAAATCTCTTACATCAGGGCACATCCTGCTGTGGTGGCAGCAGGCTATGAGTTAAAAAACCTATGCTAGACCCCACAAAACCCAACAATTTCAGACCCGTTTCTCTGCTTCCTTTTTTTGCTAAGGTGGCCGAGAAACATGTAAATGATCAGCTTATGAGGTCTGAGGAGGCCCACGATATATTGCATGAAACCCAGTCGGGTTTCCGCCCGGAGTTCAGCATGGAGTCGGCGCTTTTGTTGGCATCTGGGGCATGGGGGCAAAACTGCCACACTGATCATGTAAGACCTCAGCGCAGCATTTGACACCTTAGCCCAGGGTCTTTTGCTGGAATGTTTATGGATGTGTGGTGTCTGTGAGATGGCCCTGTGCTGGCTTTCCTTCTGTCTTCAAATTCGCAAATTTTGGGTGGCACAACAACCTTCTCAGTCAGAAGCAGGTTTATTGCACCAGGGGGTGCCTGAAGGCTCAGCTTTGAGCCCCACTTTGTTCAACATTTATATGCGCACCCTGGAGAATGTCATCGAACATCATGGCTTTAACATGGTATCTTACGCCGATGACACACAATTGATTCTCACCCTCTCCCAAGATAAAGAAGAATCTGCAGCCAAATTAAATTCTTGTCTGGTCGATCTGGGAGAGTGGATGACTCAGAGTTGCCCAAAGCTGAATGCTGGGAAAACGGAGGTCCTCCTAGTAGGGAACAACCATCTATTTGGACCTCCACTGGCGGCCTGATGTACTGGGGCCAGTGCCAACTGACAAGCAGAAAGTGAAAAATCTCGGGGTCTGGTTTGAGGCTGATCTTTCCTTTGATAGTCAGATCTCCTGCCTAGTGGGAAGGTGTTTCCGTATACTAAAAATGCTGAGCAAAGTTCCGAGCTTTCACCCGGGGGCGCCCAGAAAATCAGTAGTCCAGGCACTGGTCATGTCCAGTCTGGACTACTGTAATGTGTTATATCTAGAAATCTCTCAGAGTAGACTGGCAAATCTTCAGAGAGTCCAGAATGCAGCAGCCCATCTGCTGCTTAATATCCAGAGGCGGAAATCCATTGGGACAGTTCTTGTCAAGTTACACTGGCTTCCAGTGAGGAAGAGAGTGGCTTTCGAAGCAATGTGTATCTGCCAGAAAATCATGAATGGGAAGGGATCCCGCTACTTACGCCCCCTGATAAAGTTCTATCACCCTAATAGAAGCCTGAGATCTGCTGGGATCTCACTTACTGCTGTGTCCAGAGTGAAAAAAGTCTGCATGGGCCTGTTTTTTGGCCTGTGGGCCTCTAAACTCTGGAGTAGCAAGCCTTTATATTTGAGACAGGAGAGGTCTGAAGCAGTCTTCCGGAAGTAACTTAAAACTTGGCTTTTTACACAACCATAGGTTGGTCTAGGTTTTTAGTTAGGACCTGTTCTGATGTTCTTGGTCATACTGGGGGTAGCGCGGGGACACTCCGAATGGAGTAACCAAGTGCTCTATAAACCATCTTCTTATTAATATTATTATTATTCTTCATCTAAGTCTGGTTTTCTCTTCTCTTGACTACTGCCTGACAGATGCATAAGGTTGGAGGTGTGCAATCGGATCTGCCACCTCAGCACCTTCCCTCATCTTACCTGTGAATTGCAGCCGCCTCATTCTAGGTGAATGTGATGCTAGGATCACAAGGTAAGTGCCCAGGTCTTCAATGTCTCACATTGCCTGGTGAGCCTGGAGATCTGTGTTGCATTATGGGGACTGGTATACTACACTGCCCCTAGTTAATTAAAACCTAGTCACTTAAGTGCAAATGTCCCAAACTTCATGTGACAACGGCAACTATCCTTGAATACATGTTATTATTTATGTACATATAAATATATTTTCCCTGTCAAAAAATAACATTTCCTATATCCCAAATTGTGGGTTTCTTTCTTCTCAATTCCAATCCTCAATATACTCCTACCCTTCACAGAAGTAAATCTCTGAAATATGATGGGAGGAATTCTGCTTTTTTTCAACTTTGCAAGGCATCCTCAACTTGGACTGCTCACTCCCAAGCCTTGTAACTACCAAACCTGAATTAACACTCATAAAACAAGCCATTTGCACACCTAAGTTCAACTAAGTATGCTTAGGGCATTGACAATCAAGCAGTATGGGCTGGTGTCCTGGCAAAGTAGGGGGGCAGGTGGAGGGGGAAGCCCGGGGGGCGTCAGACAAATTAACAAAACAAAAGAATTTAAACTTACCTGCTGCATACCCGCTCTTCCGCTCCTCTTTGGCTCCATCCCACTGCAGGCACAAGCTCCCAGACCCCCCTGCCGCCAATACAGAGGCTGCTCTCATGCTGCTGGCAGCATGAGAGCAGGGTCAGGATTGGCCTGAGTACCCTCGATTTGTGCCCCCAGTGAGACTGGGAGCCTGTGTCTGCTGTCTCCAACCCAGCAACACAGCAAGGGTTGGAGACAGCTTCAGTGTGCGTGTCGGTATAGCTGTCCTGAGACACAAACCCACATGCGCAGTGAAGGCACTGTGTGCAACCACTCCCCTCAGTGCCTGTCTTCCCTGCTGGCCCAGCCCCGAAAGACTCGTCTGGGAAACAAAGATAAAATGATATTAAACCCAGGTTTATTATTGTTTGATTTTAATTTTTTCTTAGGCTGCTGGCGGGGGGGGGGGCGGGGGGGGGGCGATACTCCTCCGCCATAGTGGAGGAGCCACCGCTGCAATCAAGCTATAAATCTATAACATTTTCATCAAGGCTCAAGTGTACTGTAGTCTACAAACTCCACCTGCTTCTATGAAAGAGGTGCAGTTAAACTCAGTTACCACAGTTTGTAGAGTCATTGCTGTTTATTCTTTTGGGATGCGTCATACTGCAGCATCTATGCCTCTAGATAGCTATTTTGTCCATTTACCACTGTACAGTATTTGCTGGAGTGGTAGGAATTGTGAGTGAATTGCTTTTTGTGTTTCTTGGGATCCATGTAAATTTCAAAGTTATCTGCCTGGGCTACTTCAGATTTGTGTCCCCAGCATCGTCTGCAACATAGCTTTCTGGCCCAATTTAGTATCTGCAGAGTTTATTCTCAAGTATGCTCCCCATATATCTCAGAGCTTTAACCTAAGATCTAGGCTATCTTGCTCTCTTATTTGATGTACTGATTATCCCTTAAGTGCAGTGAGCATGCAAAGCAGCGACCAAATACTGTGCCTATGGATGCGATAAAGTATGGTGTGTTTTGTTTTGTCTTGTATATTTTTATGGATGGAGTGTAGTTTTTACGAAAAATCCTTGGTCCTCTGTTTTCGTGCAGTGGATGACAGATTGGTGTCAGTTCCATTTTCCTCCAAGCTTTTCTACCCACTCAGTGCTTAATTTGGAGAAATATAAGTGCTAGGGCCCTTCTCATGAGGCCACCCCAGCTTGCACCACCAATTGCCACTGGTAGCACTGCCAGTGACAGTACCAACAAAATTACTAACCATCACACTTCTACAAGTGTGACAATTCAGACTATTCGAGGCCCCCAAAGCTAAAAAAAATGGCTTTGGAGCAGGTATTAATTGTTTTCAATGTATATTGAATTAATAAACAACTGTTGTTCTGCTTACCTCTAAATTACTTCTCAAAAAAGGGGGAGAGAGAGGAAACTGGATCAGAGGGGCTGGTCCTCCTGCCAAAGTGTAAATGCCAATAAAGAGCCCAACTGTTTAAAGTGGACTAACCCTCTCTACAGGAAAAGAAAACAATAGGTTTTCTTATAAAACCCTCGACCACTAGGTTGCCCATTCGAGGTATGCTTCAGGTCCATCCCATTCCGCTGTGGAATGGGGCATGCTGTGACCTACACATTATTTGGGAACACTTTTTTGGTATATCCAATGATAAAAGTGATGGAAAGTAAGAGTGGGTGGTCACGTGTGGAAAGTGAGATTAAAAATACCTGTCTAGTAGGTGAATTACCATTTATTCTGATCTCTAGTCGGTATGTTTAAAAACATTGGGGAAGGTAGAAAATAAGGCAATACTGTGCCTGCCTTTCTCAATGGTCAACATGTTTCAAGCTGTACTCTATAGGCTTTTTATCAGGACCAAGGAAACTAACTCCCTGATACCACCCCTGTTATGTTGTATTAAATGTGCACACTCTGCATGCCAAGAGATAATTATATATGTACATACAACACCTACTTGGTGTTACTGCTTGTAACTCTGTAAAATACACAAGGGAAGATCTAGTCTGTACAGCCATCCACCCATATACATTATGAATTACTGTTACTACTATTGAACGTCGTGTCTCTTTCCTCACAGTGAACACCTCCAGGTGACAAAATACGTCACAAAATATAAAAATTTGCTCAAATGTGGGCACTTCTAGTGTAACCCAAATCAGCCTTGTGACTGACCAAACATATGATCATTGTGAATAAACAAACAAACATGTAGCACACAATACATATAAAATCCAGCCACATATATAAATGATGCAGAAAGTTTGCATCAGGGGTCTCCGGTTGAGAGGGAAGCCTGTAGTCACACTCTACAAAATAAAAGCACAACACGGGACTGTCCCGACATGTCAGAAATATGAATATTGACCATGACGTTCAAGTCGGCAGAATGCCTCACTTACCACTCCAAGACTACACCTCTGCCTCAAAACCTATGAGTAGCAGTCGGGCCAGCATATTACCGCTGTGTCTGACTCCGGGGAGCTAAATGCGGTAAACAGGCATATACAACCTTAAGACTACTACTAGTGGCTTTACAACCATATTTGACATTCTGCATACTTGGGTGCCGATTACGATCCTGTAAAAACCGGGTATGAATCGTCGGACGGAGCATATTCCCCGTCCGACGCGTACCCAGTCGGAACAAGATACAAACATGGAAGTACGATTCGCACGGAAATACTATTTCCGTACTATTCGTACAAAACACCGACCGACGAAAATATACACACAAATGTGATCCGGGAAAGCGCCGACGTGACGTCGGGACGCACGCAGCCTGCCATTCACGAACCAGGAAGTACGATTCGCACCGACGTCATCCCGCACGGAGAATATTTTCCGGCAGCCAAAAACTGCCGGGAAATCAGGACGACGCGAACAAGGAGTACCTGCACGCGACGGACAGACATGGACCCGAACCTACGTGTTATCCCGGCCCTCATAGCAGTCGACCTCCGCTACAGGTTCCGACGCAGATGCCGCAGAAGGTCAGAACAACAAAGGGAGGAGGGAAAGGGGGGGGCAGGAGCAGGGGCAGGCCACAAAACCCCCACCCAAGTCACACAGCACACATGCCCTGGACATACCTGACCCCCAGGCCCTGGTCACTACGAGGGGGTGGGGGCGTGTCCAGCAAAGCCAGCGTCTGCCACAATGGAAGTGGTTGACAAGGCAAACCGGTAACACAATAATACAGGTACGTCCCGTACCCACGCCTTAAGAGCGTGGGTACGAGTCTTACCACGCCCACACCTACGTCACCCCAACAATGGCGGGACGGCTGTACCCACGTGGCAAAGGCCCGGGTACGGCCCGCACAAGCATTCCACAGCGTGGGTACGGATATGTACGGACCGTACCCCCACCCCCGTATGCATGGAGCGCACCCCCCATCCCAACAGTGTACGTACGAACCGTACCCCCACCCCGTATGCATCGAGCGTACCCCCCATGCCAACAGTGTACGAACGAACCGTACCCCCACCCCCGTATGCATGGAGCGTACCCCCCATGCCAACAGTGTACGTACGGACCGTACCCCCACCCCCGTATGCATGGAGCATACCCCCCATCCCAACAGTGTACGTACAGACCGTACCCCCAGCCCCGTATGCATGGAGCGTACCCCCATCCCAACAGTGTATGTACAAACTGTACCCCCACCCCCGTATGCATGGAGCGTACCCCCCATGCCAACAGTGTACGTACGGACCGTACCCCCACCCCCGTATGCATGGAGCGTACCCCCCATCCCAACAGTGTACGTACGGACCGTACCCCCACCCCCGTATGCATGGAGCGTACCCCCCATCCCAACAGTGTACGTACGAACCGTACCCCCACCCCGTATGCACGGAGCATACCCCCACCCCAACCGTGTATGTACGACCCGTACCCTCACCCGCGTATGTATGGAGCGTACCCCCACCCCAACCGTGTATGTATGACCCGTACCCTCACCCGCGTATGTATGGAGCGTACCCCCACCCCAACCGTGTATGTATGACCCGTACCGTCACCCGCGTATGTATGGAGCGTACCCCCACCCCAACTGTGTATGTACGACCCGTACCCTCACCCGCGTATGTATGGAGCGTACCCCCACCCCAACCGTGTATGTACGACCCGTACCCTCACCCGCGTATGTATGGAGCGTACCCCCACCCCAACCGTGTATGTACGACCCGTACCCTCACCCGCATATGTATGGAGCGTACCCCCACCCCAACAGTGTATGTACGGCCCGTACCCCCACCCCAACCGTGCATGTCCGGCCCGTACCCTCACCCGTGTATGTATGGAGCGTACCCCCACCCCAACAGCGTACGTATGGACCGTACCCCCACCGCGTATGCATGGAGCGAACCCACACCCGTGTATGTTCTAAGCGTACATATCCTGAAATAGGAGGGTTGGGTGCAGAGTCCTCCCAGCAGTGCCCGGACATAAGAGGGGTGTGTGCAGAGTCCTCCCAGCAGTGCCCAGACACAGGAGGGGTGTGTGCAGAGTCCTCCCAGCAGTGCCCAGACACAGGAGGGGTGGGTGCCTAACACTCACAGCAGTGCCCAGACACAGGAGGGGTGTGTGCAGAGTCCTCCCAGCAGTGCCCAGACACAGGAGGGTTGTGTGCAGAGTCCTCCCAGCAGTGCCCAGTCATAAGAGGGGTGTGTGCAGAGTCCTCCCAGCAGTGCCCAGACACAGGAGGGGTGTGTGCAGAGTCCTCCCAGCAGTGCCCAGACACAGGAGGGTTGTGTGCAGAGTCCTCCCAGCAGTGCCCAGTCATAAGAGGGGTGTGTGCAGAGTCCTCCCAGCAGTGCCCAGACACAGGAGGGGTGTGTGCAGAGTCCTCCCAGCAGTGCCCAGTCATAAGAGGGGTGTGTGCAGAGTCCTCCCAGCAGTGCCCAGACACAGGAGGGGTGTGTGCAGAGTCCTCCCAGCAGTGCCCAGACACAGGAGGGGTGGGTGCCGAACACTCACAGCAGTGCCCAGACACAGGAGGGGTGGGTGCCTAACACTCACAGCAGTGCCCAGACACAGGAGGGGTGTGTGCAGAGTCCTCCCAGCAGTGCCCAGACACAGGAGGGGTGGGTGCCTAACACTCACAGCAGTGCCCAGACACAGGAGGGGTAGGTGCCTAACACTCACAGCAGTGCCCCTGCAAAGAAAAGGGTGGAGTACCCACAGATCCAATGCCCACAAATGTCAGACAGGTGCACAAAGATCCTGCAGTACATTTATCACATGTGTGCGAGGCTGGGAGTATACACATGCATAGCGCAGAAAATAAAAACATGTCCACATGAAGTCATGACAACAGTCTACATACACAAGTACAGTGACCACCAAGGACGCCACGAATGATGCAGGTGGAGACATCGCTCAGCATGCATGGGCCAAGTCTAACGAATCCGTCACACACCCAGCCAATGTAGACACAGCTCAGCACCACATATTGGAATGACCCTGCAGGGAAGATGTCAGGTTACACAGAGGAAGGAACACACCTTGGGACGATGTCACCATGCAGTAACTGCTTACATGAACAAAGTTATGTAGCCAACAGCTTGTGATGGCACACAGATACCAGGGTCCACCCTATGACCAGCACAAGACTACAATTCCCACACACCCAACACATTATCACCACCCAAAATAATGGAGCAGGTCCACCAACAGCAATACCAGACAGACAGTAGTGTACTAAGGAAAAAGAAATTGCTTTATTCAGCATCCAAAATTCTGTTTGTCCCTTGAAAGTTCAAAATGTACAATGCCCATAGGGCAATCCAAAGTTCAAATCCAGGTGGGGGACACAGTGGGACACTTGTCCCCTAGCTTGCCTGCACAGTCAGACTCCTTTGTCTTTGACCAGGCACCGCAGGGACATGAGGGCGAAGGGTAGGCATCGTGGGTGCAGGGACGGAGGACTCCGCCACAGGGGGTGGGGCAGCGCCAAAGGCGGAGGTCAGGATGGCGCTGCACACCTTAGCAAGGTCCTCCAGCGACTCCCCTGCACCCGAAGCAACCACAGGCCCCAAGGAGGGGGGGGGGGGGTCGGAGGGATGGGTCGCAGCGCCACTGGGGGAGGGTGTGGACAGGGGGGGGGACTCAACCACCCTGACCGGGATCTCCTTTGACCGCTTGCGGGGTGGTGTCACTGTGGGGCTCAGGGACAGAGCGGCCATGAAGGAGTCTTTGCTGGATTTGTGGCCAGGAGAGCTGAGGGGAGGGGATTTGGAGGGAGTGGATTTTGTGGAATGCGGACTCCCACTCTGGCTGCGTGTCTTACGTTTGCCCCCCGACCCAGTGGGTGTGCCTACTTCACCCTGTGTGTGCGTGCCAGGAGGTGTGCGTTTGACCTTTCCTGCTGGTGTGGTGCCTGTGTCTGTTGTGGTGGGTGCATGCTGACGTCTGGGTGTACGTGGGACAGGCATGGGAGTGGGAAGTGTGGATGGGTCAGGGGTAGGGGGTTGGACGAAGCGCTGCAGGAGACCCACTGCTGCAGTCAGTGTCGAGCCAATGGACCTCAGCAAGTTGCGTTGGTCAGCCTGCGATGAGAAAATGCCCTCCAAGTATGCCTCCATGTTGTTCAGCACTTGGCTGTGGCCATGGAGGACATTAAGCATCGCAGCCTGACCAACCTGCAACTGCCGCTGGATGTCCACAGACTCGGCATTGGCGGCAGCAGTGGAGACAGGGGCAGGGGGTGCGGTGCCTGGCAGGAAGGAGACATGTGGTGACTGGGCACGCTGGGAAGGGACACGAGCAAGTGGGAGCCGGCTGATGGCAATGGAGGGGGCGGGAAGAGATGTTGTGCCGCTGTCAGCTGGTGGTGCAGCTGCCGCCCACTCGGAGAGCTCATCCTCGGACCCGTCAGCTTCATATTCTGTGCTGGCAGTGGACAGGTCCTCGGCCTCACTCCCCTCCGCCTCAGTTCCACTCGATGTGCCAGCCAAGATGTCACCGCTGGCACTGGTGCTCGGTCCCTCCGCTCCGTCTGTGCTGATGTCTCCCTCCGTGTCCCCCGACGATGCTGTGGGCAATGTGAAGAGACAGCAATTAATCATACACCTGTATACATATGTCACATGAGTCCAATCTACATAGGTTACAGTGCATAGCCTGAAAAGAAAGATGAGTAACATCTACAAAACAAGGCACATATGTAGGCCCTGCAACACACAGTTGGTTGACCCACCATGCCACTGAAAAACTATGGAGAGCATGACACAATAGCAAATGACATGAAATGGATTTTGACAGAGGAGCCAGGCTCTGGGGACAATCCAGCACTGCATCTGCACCACACAGCGTTGCCGAAAATAGGGATGAGCAGGGACCATATCCATGAACTTTAGGCACATGCTGCATAGGTAATACTGAAAACATGCCCACCATGACTGGCTCACTGCACCTTGAGTGTATGTCCAGACAAACATCACACACTGGCCAGACCTAGCAAGGAGATATCAGGTTTTGACATGTAGGCTTTGCCCGCACCAACCACCCCCTACATGAGACAATTTGTTGAGACACAGGAAGCACTTACATCTCTTAGTCTGGGTGAAATACACATGGGCTGGATAAATGCAAGATTGGACACAAAATACCCAAGGTGCGCCTGTCCAAATAATCATGTACAAATGGTCATCATCAGATGATTGTAACAAGACACACAGGCACTGGCCACAGTGAGTATGAACAAGGAAAATCAGGTCAGGCTGTAAAGTGGACACTTGTACTACATTTTACGTCAATATACATGGTGCCAGGGGACAATGGCACAGAGCACAACCTATGCTGTAGACACTGAGAGTGTCCACATTTTGTGATGACACACATGCCACCTAGGAAAATATGCCCCAGGGGACAGTAGTGGCCACACAACTCCATGGTCCTGAATGGGAATGACTGCAACACATGCCACCATCCCTGCACTATGCGTATCGCACACTCATGCACATCATGTCACAGGCCACAACATAGGACATGCGTGCTGTAAGGCATGACACTTGAGAGACTAACTCCCATGTCTGGACTCAGCATCAGTGCCAACTGACATGGAACCCACAAGTACTGAACTGGACAGGGCACAGGCAAGGTCCCAAAACCTGTTACACACCACCCCCACACATGATGCTACAGGCATTGTTCACGTGGATAAAGTGCCAGCCTAGATAACCTTGTGAAGGAGTGACTACACACAGACCAGGGAACACATTGCAAGGAGGGGAAGGGAGGCAGGAGAGCACCGCTATACTGTGGGTAATCGGATCTGCACAGCACCTTTAAACCCTGGCAGTGTATCCATGCAACTGTGCACTTACAAATGCTGGTGACACACAACAAACACACATGTACCTACCCCCTTCCTGCTGCTGCTTCTCCTGTAAGCGCCTGTCCAAGTCTGGAAAGACCACCGCCAGCACATGCTTGTGGATGTGGGTCAGACGGCGGCGCCCGCGGTTCTTATGGGTCTCAGGTGAGTCCGCCAGCAGGACCCGTGCGATCCTCCACGTCCAGCACCGGATATCCTGCCAGCGTTTTCTCACCTGGGCCAGGCGCCGCTTGCGACCGTCCGTCCTCCTCACGGCACTGACGGCGTTCATCCAGATCTGCTTCTTGGCAGAGGCTCCTACCTCTGAGGATGAACAAGTGACACTACATCAATACACCTGCCACATGTCACAGAGACACATATTAGAACAAATTTGCTGTTTACAACAAGGCATAGAATGCATCCAACGCATTGCACCTTTGTCATAGGGACATGATTCTCTGGGGAAGGGCAAAAGCAGTACGTGCCATTGAAGGTACACAGGTGGAATAAGGGCAACGACACAATCAATGATCCAGGCTCACACTGTGCATCACAAGCTACACCAGGATTATGTGCAGCACCTCAAAGCAGTCACATGCCACAGGCCACTGACACTACCTCAGCAGAGTACACAGACACACACAGGCACAGGACATTCACCTGCCATTGCCAAATGCAGCGACAAACCTCACTCTGCACATGCGCCACTAGACGGGGGGGGGCTCACAGGTGTGGGGCTGGCTCTGCACGTCAGACACACAGCACTGCTCCCTGCTCACATCAGATGGGCAGGGTATATCCAACCCTCATGCAGCTTGGGTGCTAGACTCCACATATGCACCCACCCACATGACAGGGGACTTACACACACACCGATGTCCAGGGTACTAACACATCATGTGGACACTCTCAGCACAGGTACACAGAACTAACACACATTTGTGGGTACAGTCACCTGTCACACTGGGCTGACCACATAATCACATGAGGACTGTAGAGGCTACATTCCCAGGAGGATAAGACAGGCAGAATGTGGCATGCACCATGCAGTGATTGTCACAGTAAACACAATGCAAGTGAGGACGGCAGACATGCACCACAGCATGCTCTGGCTGGGAGACATCAGGCATTCCCCCCCCTGGGACCCCCCCTACAGTACATTGCATGTGTGTCACACCTGGACACAATGCCAGAAGTCACAGTCACAAAAAAGGGACACAGTCTGTGCTAGTGGACTCTGCACTCACCTGATACCCTGGTCGCCCATACAGCAGGGGGTACTGTGGGAGGATCACATCCAGCAATGCCAGGTTCTCCTCCAGGGTGAAAGGCTGTGCCCTCTCCACAGACCTTGACATGGTTCCAGGGAATCAGGAGCAGCAGCTGGGTCGTAGAATCCAAAGATGTGCAGGCAAGTGCTCTCTCATGGGACCTGGTTGCCTTATATCTGCCTTGCTGGCCTGTTTCATGCACAGGAGTACAGAGTGATTGGTCACTCACATTTGCATCCTATGTTTCCTCCAATCCCTTCAAACCTAGCACAGTCAGTGGGTTTTTATTGTTTTTTTTCTTGAGCATGATGTCAACTCCAGAACCACATTGCAACAAAGTAGATTCATTCAAACTGACTTTTGCTGTGCACCTGCAGAAAAAAATTCATACTTTAAACTTGGTCTCCATGACAACCAGCATGCATGTAGGCCTTTATACTTGTCCCTCATGTGTCCCCTATGTAATTTGGAGATTCACACACAGGTACGGTGCGTTCCGGGGCCCTAGGGCACCCTAAATGCATAGCAACGGCCCGTACAGGCGTGTGTACGCTCCGTATCACTAAGGGTGTGCTGGCGTATGCGTACCCATAGTGATACGGACCGTACACGCGCGCGTACGCTCACTATCACTATGGGTGTGCTGGCGTATGCGTACCCATAGTGATACGGACCGTGCACGCGCGTACGGTCCGTATCACTATGGGTGTGCTGGCGTATGTGTACCCATAGTGATACGGGCCGTACATGCGCGTACGGTCCGTATCACTATGGGTGTGCTGGCGTATGCGTACCCATAGTGATACGGACCGTACACGCGCGTACGGTCCGTATCACTATGGGTGTGCTGGCGTATGCGTACCCATAGTGATATGGACCGTACAGGCGTGTGTACGGTCCGTATCACTATGGGTACGCATACGCGAGCACACCCATAGTGATAGTGAGCGTACAGGCGTGTGTACGGTCCGTATCACTATGGGTGTGCTCGCGTATGCGTACCCATAGTGATACGGACCGTACACGCGCCTGTACGGTCCGTATCACTATGGGTACGCATACGCCAGCACACCCATAGTGATACGGACCGTACGCGCATGTACGGTCCGTATCACTATGGGTACGCATACGCGAGCACACCCATAGTGATAGTGAGCGTACAGGCGTGTGTACGGTCCGTATCACTATGGGTGTGCTCGCGTATGCGTACCCATAGTGATACGGACCGTACACGCGCGCGTACGCTCACTATCACTATGGGTAGGCCTACGGCAGCACTCCCATAGTGATAGGGAACGTACACAGGCCCTCAGAGCGAATGTACGGTGCCTTTCACACATCACAGTGGTGACAGGCAGCACACAGGAAGGAATAGAGCTGACATACTTGTCCATGGATGGACATCAAGGCATTGTCTGGGCAGTACTACATGTGTGGGGCACAGGTGTGAAAGGCTGTGATGTGGCACATTACTACTGAGTCGAGAAGGCAATAGATGTATGATGAGATGTGTACAGATGTTATGTGTGACGGTGCAATATGTGCCAGGCATGCCCTTAACTCCTTTGACATGTGTGCATGTCGTACTGCACACTTGGGATGAGCGTCACTGGCATGGCACAGTCAACAACACACGCAAGTGTCCCCTGATGCCCGCTACAGGGGTTACCACACCAGACATGTGACTACCCACGGTGCACGATGTGTCTATGTCATGTATGTGTGGTGTGTTCCCATTAGCTTGATGTTGGTGTTCCCTCAAAAGCATCAGCTGTTGCAGCGACCAACATGTGTCTGTGTGTAGATGGACATGGCACACTGTTACGCACCCCAGGCCACATGTGGTATCAGATGTGAGGTGCGTATGTATGCATGGGACACGGAGTAGCGTAACAAGGACCTGTCTGCATCCTCTCAATGTATGTGTGGTGAGTCATTACATGTACACCTTAATGGCAAGGTGTGTGGGCTGTCCTAGTGTAATGTCATGTGACCTGTGGCTCTAGTGTTCCGCTACCTGTCTCTGCAATCGACATCCTACTTCTGCTGATGTGTTGATGTATGTCACTCCTGTGTTGCGTCTTGCTGTTCACTTACACTGGGACACAGCTAGTCCCATGCCATGGCATGTGGAGGTTCACAATCTCCGTGTGTAGCTGGGTCTTGGTAGGAGTGTCACCTGGCAGCCATACGTGTCCAGGGCATGTAGCACATACCTGACTCCGTATGTAGCATATGTGTATTGACAGATTAACATGTGCTCAGTACATATAAATTGTTGTTGTAGTGCACTCACTCTTCCTTGTCACTTCCAAATTACTGCAGAGCGCCGCCTCTTCCCCGACCAATTCCGGACTTGGCTGACATGCGGGAGAATGACTGTATACGCTGCAACCGCTTCCCCCAACCGTTGATTGAGGAGTTGACGGCAAGGCTGGCACCACACCTGCAACCGCTGCACAGGTATCCTACGGCACTGACACCCAAGCTGAAGGTAATGGCAGCCCTACATTTTCTTGCCACGGGTACCTTTCAATATACCATAGCTCATGTTGGTGGCATGTCCCAGAGCATGTTCAGCCGTGTGCTGTATGATTTCTTAGAGGCCATGTTGCTTCACCTGGATGAGTTCATCCATTTCCCAACTCCTGACCAGTTGACTGGGGTCAAGCGTGGATTCTATGCCCTGGGAGGGATGCCCCATGTCATTGGGTCCATAGATGGGACACATGTGGCTTTGGTACCACCACAGGCACAGGGGGTAGCGTACAGGAATCGCAAACACTACCACTCCATCAATGCCCTTGTGGTGTGTCTGTCCAACATAGTGATTTCACATGTCTGTGCTCGTTTTCCAGGATCAGCACACGATGCCTACATCGAGAGGCATAGCAGGGTGCCTGAAATGATGACGCAGCTGCGCAACGAACGAGCTTGTGTTGTTGGTGGGTACACTCTGTCTGTCCTGTATTTTGCGTGGACTTCCAGCACGACCGCTTCTCCTGTCCTACTTATGTCCATGTGGTTTCCATGTAGGGGACGCTGGCTATCCCACTATGCCATGGCTGATCACACCTCTCCGCAACCCCAGCACGCCGGCCCAGCTCCGCTACAACACCGCCCATGGCCGGACAAGGCGAGTGATAGAGAGGACATTTGGCCTCCTGAAGAGCCGATTCAGATGCCTCCACAAGACCGGCGGCGCACTCCCATATGCCCCGGCGAAGGTCTGCAAAATCTTCATGGTCTGCTGCATGCTGCACAACATGGCAGTTGAGTAAGCTGTGCCACTCATCCTGGATCAAGATGATCAGGACCATCCACCCGTGGAGGACGAAGGGCTTGGCAATGGGGCTAGTGATGTGGAGGATGTGGTTCCACAAGAGGACATTCGGAGTCGGCTCATACGCGACTTCTTTGCTTAGTGGTGAGTACCAGTGTCTGAGTGTGCACGCATTGGTCCCCGTGTGGCATGTGTTGCGATGTGTGTGTCCATCTGCATGTATGCCACGTGAGTCAGAGGTGTGTGTGGATGTGTCACTCGAGTGATGGTGCCAGTGATGAGTGTATTTCCACAGTCATAATTGTGACCTAGCATGTTGTCATCCTTACATGTGTCGAGTACATGCACATGCAAGTGGCTGTGCTTTTTGTGGCTGACTTCTTGTGTGTCTCTCATCCCCAGGTACTTGCGCATGCCGTCTGCTGGTTGCATTGTTGTGGCACTGCTATTCCTCATGGACACGTCATTGTGTGCTGACTCAGCGTTACACGCATGGACAAGTTTGGAAGTCTCCTTAGGGTAAGGGATGCATCAGGGGTGTATTGGGTGTGGCAGTTGTTTACGATGTGTGCACACTGCCCCTGTCGATGTTTGGTTCCTCTGCAGACATGTCGCATCACCATGGGACACATTACATGTAGCTGGGTACACCTGAATAGATGGTCAGACTTGTTGACAGTCATCTGTGATGGGATAGTGGATTGTGATGATGGCATCAATGTGTGTGACACTGCCCACGGACACATACGGTTTGCATTGGCTTGACATGGTGTGGGACTTCCACATCAGAGGATCAATGGTGTATGGCAGCCTCTCCGTGAGCAGCAGGGGGTGTTTAGCTGTTACCCGACACTTGTGTGCCAGTTCCATGGCTATCACGCATTTGTGCTGCAGAAGGGGGGTTCCAGTGTTGGACCCACATGTTACTCCACATGACCTGTGTATGTGTACTCCGAGTTGCCTCTGCATTCCCGAATACATGACTAATAAAGGTGTCCCTATGCCTCCAAGGTGCCTCTTCTCAGTCAATGCTGGTGTGTTGCCACGGTGCATACGGCATGTCTGGCATGGTTTTCCGTAATAGTGGCTATGTGTCTATGTGTAGAGTAGCAAGATGCAAGCTGTTTGTGTGGGATTAGACTCTGTATTGTTCATGATGTCCATGACTGTGTGGGTATTGTGACATGTGCCATCCCCATGCATCCAACGTTGGCCAGGCCACCATTCTCTGCATCCACCTGACTCAAGCTTGCAGGACATGGTTCTGCCACCTGTTTACACATACCTGGGTGCCCCCCAGGACACTCCACATTATCCCTGACCTCTGCGCATGACTGACTGTCGCTGTACTCAATATGTCTGTCGGCACGGTTGTGCGGCCACCCCCTCAGCTGGTTGGGCCCATCACGGGTGTGTATGGTGCTCCATGTCTGTCTTGCCTAATACATTGTGACCCATGTGTGTCCTGTGCCAGACTCAGGCCCCAGGGTATGGATGGTTGAAGTCATATGAGAACTCAGGCATGGTTAGACTTTACAAGACACATGTAAGGTAATAATGCAAAATGTAGGCATCATCTCTTTATCGTGTAACTTTTTAATTGGGCTGGGGTACGTGGGGGGGGGGGGTATGACATGAGGGGCTTTCCGGGTGTGGGAATCCAAAGTTCACTGGGGGAGTTGGTGTCCTTGCCATTGGAAATCATCAGAGTCCATGCCACAGTCTTTGTCAACATTGGTCAGACAGTGACCAGCAAGTCCATGTGGCAGAGAATGTCTTTTGCTGATGTGCTGCTGTTGGTCCAGTGGGCCAGGTGGCAGGCCAGGTGTCCTGGGAGATGGTGCTGTTGTGCCGACCCTCACGGTCTTTTCCGTGGACGACCCGCCTTCCTGCGGGAACCCTCAGAAGCAGGCCGTGACGATGTTTGGGATGCTCCGTCGGATGTCTCCTCCTCCTCCTGATCCCTCCCTGTGGGTGGTGATGTTCTTCGCCTGGTGGCACAGGGAGGGTTGCCCATGTTGTCGGCCATCCGACGGAGTGTACGGTGAATTCCCGTGAACACCGTCACGAGCTCAGCCTGTCTGTCCTCCATCCGCCCTTGGTGTCGCAGTAGACAGGCATGTTGCTCAGCATGTTGCTGGGCCTGCAGGGTCTTGATCTCCTCGAGGGTCCCCTTCATCTCGTTGAGGGTGGACACAACCTGGGCCATGCCCGTGGTGTCCTGCCGGTATGTGTCCAGGATGTTTCTGACATGGGAATATACCGGTTCCGCAGCCAACTGGTCAGGCTCGCGCCTCCGCCATCCTCCACTCCCACCACCCCTGCCCACTTGCACCTGGCCTGCCCTCGTGGGCACATCGGGTCTCCGGGACCCCTGAGGGGTGGCATTAGCGTAGTCGCCTGCCCCCTCCTGGGTGCCCGGTACACCGTGTCCCTCCTGGTCAGCCTGGCTGCATTGTGGTGGTGGGGCAGGGATCCTGGGTGTCTCCTGGGATGTGGCAGGAGTGGGGGTGGTGGTTGGCCCAGTTGTACCTGACGCAGGTGCTGCAGGTGGTTGGACACCAGAGGGGCCAGGTTGGTCGGGGTCGTCCACAGAGTGGTGAGAGTCGTCGCTGCCGGTGGGATCGTCATCCCGCAGAGCCGGGTCCTGTGAGTCTTCCCCCCCAGTGTTGGGGGGTGATCCACGACGTTGACCTGTGTGTGAGAGAGACAATGTTATTTTTGTTCCATGCAACATCCATGTTTCATTAGTTTCTAAGTTGGCACATTTTCTCTGGGTATTTGGATATGTCTTGCATTCCACTCACAGTGCACTTGTGCATGGATATGTCCCTTGGCCACAGCTTTTGAGACTTTACCTATGTGTGGCACAGTCTTACTTGCTGCGTCAATTTTGACTGCAGTCAGCAGTGGAGTGAGCAGGTGTGGCGAGCCATGCATTGGCGCCTTCCGTGTTGCACTGTACGTGGGCACATGGAGTTGTTCCACACACTTATATAATGCAGGTAGCTGGCGTTGTGCTCGTGCACAGGTTGAGACATGGCCCAGTGTTTTGCCATGGAGAAGAGAGAGGGATTCAGGCACTGGCCACCCTTGTCTACATGCACGCAGTCCACCTGCTGACGAGCAGACATTCCCACACCCCCCAAGGCTGAATTGGTCTCCCTGTGTCTCCCTTTCTCACTCCCTCTCTGTCCCCCTCTCCCTCCCTCCCTGTGTCAGCCTCCTCCCTCTGTCCGTCTCCCTGTGTCTCCCTCGACATTACCAAGGTTGATAGGGGACCTGCTCAAGCCATTGGAAAGTTAACCAGGAGCTCTGGTAAGAATTTGCAGCTATTAATTTACCTAGCGACAAGAACGTTGTTTCTGGGCATTGTATTTTATTAACAGTCATTTTATATTATGCCGTAGATAAAATATTTTGATGAATAAACTAGTACCCACGGACAAGTGGCTGATTTTTAATCGTCGTAATATTTATTCTTTAGTAGTTTTACAGTACTTCCATTACTTCTAACACTTGGCTAACTAGCAGTTTTGAGGCTAATTCTCTGACCATGTTTTTCATTACTTTGGAAAACAAGTCCTAGACCTTCATTTGACAGGTTTTCTATTTTTTAATACACAGGTATTATAGCACCTGTTGACTGGGATGTCTACCAGACCGTGTCCACTCGAGTTTTGAATGCTCGAGGATTATAAAGAGAATTCTGACTTGAAATAATGATCGTCTAATGCCACTACTGACCACTGTGAACAAGAAGTGGTCGTCCATATCTGTTTTCACTTATGGAGAGAGATTCTACTCTCCATTGAGGTCAGTTCCTTCTTTTCTCACCTTTAACAGATACCGATCTGTTGTCATACGATATTATATCTCACACTCCAACATTTCCTTGTTGATCCTACTGGTGGTGGCTCTCTCTATACTATAAACTTACATCTTTGTGACCAACTGTGTCCTTATAGCCTTATGGCCTTTCTCGTTTTTACTGTAATGATTGGCACGAGCCCCTTATTTGTACCAAGTGCCAAGGTATAAGGAATGAATAGCGTATAGATATATGTCAATTTGTTTTTTAACAAGAGCAGAATTTTAAAATAAAATTATGGTTTTTTTGTGTTTTTTTTTTTTTAGCATCAACACTGTAGACAGCCAATGTTTTTATCTATTTTTGTAATAGTGTATGTTTGTATCCATTTGTTACAGCCTTGAAAAAGTCCGGATGGACGAAACACGTGTCGGCTGTTATGTGTAATATGGAAATTTGGACAATCCAAGAAAGGAATAATAAACAAATGATAATTAACTAAAAAATATTTTCGACTTGTTTGTGGACTTATAAATTTGCTATGACTCTGATACCATATGATATGTTTAAAAGACGAACGCCTATAATGTGCCTCAACTGATGTGTGATTACTGTGTGACCTTAGTGGGATATCCTTGTGGGTTTCTCTACGGGTTGGTTTTTCCTTCGACAAGCAGAGGAGGAAGTTAGGTTTGAGAGCACTATAGGTTAAGTAGAAAGTAAATTATATAAGAAACATACTATCAATCATTGTGATAGTTATCAACTGACAAAAAGATTAATTTGGATGTGCATGTAATTTCTGACAGACTGCTGCTTAGGTGTTTGTGTGTCAAGTCTCCCTCCCTCTCTCTCCCCCTCTCCCTCCCTCTGTGTGTCACCCTCTGTCACGTCAGCCCATCTTCCTAGGCACACACTTTTTGCAGATCTTTGAATGGCCCTTGGCTTGTTCATGTGAGTTTGTTTCTGATCTCCAGGCACCCATTGGGTGTAGTGTCTGTGTCAGCGCTGCTGCTGTGGTGGTGTGTGCTGCCACTCTTTCACAGTGTTGGCTGTTCATTAGCTGCTGTCATGTGCAAAAACGTGCCTTCACCCCCATGTATTAATGCAAGGCGTCCGCCATTTGCTGGCAAGTCTTTCCTGTGTGGGGACACACTGTTTGTCTGGCTGTGACCTAGGCCATATGGGCAGAGGGCATTGTTGTCTGCTTCTGAGTTGCACTATGTGATTTTTGGGGCCCACACTCCCGCCATCCGGCTTACCGTGTCTTGTGTTGGTGTTTTCTGTGGCCTGTGACTTGGCATTCACCAGCTGGGTGCATGGGGCATGGTGGCGCTAGTGGCATGTGCGTGTTCATGGAGTGTGGTTGAGTCATGCGATAGCTTGGGGTGGTTGCGTGCATGATTGTGAGTTCGGTTGTGGATGACGTTCCCCCCATGTGAGGTGAGTTGTTTGTGTACTCACCCGGCTCTCGGAGTCCATCTACTCCGTCCACTGCCACCACCGGCAGTATGGCCATCACCCTCTCCTCCCAGGGATGGTATTGTACGCGTCTGCGGGGCGGCCCTCCTCCAGTGATGTTGGCCTGGTTGTGGTCGTCTGTCATTTTGGCTCGGACCCTCCTCCGCAGAACGTACCACCTGGCTTGGCATTCATGCCTGGTCCTTCTGGTGGACGCAACAGCATTCACAGCATCGACAATCGTCTGCCACATGGCTGTTTTTTCGGAAATGCTGGTCTGTCTGACCAATGTTCCAAAGAGGTGTGGCTCGACTCTGAGGATTTCATCGACAAGGACCTCCAACTCTTGGCTAGTGAACTTTGGATTCTTGTTAGTGGGCATGGTGAGGGGTGTGGGTGTGGATGGTTGTGGGGGGTGTGGGTGTGGATGGTTGTGGATATGTGGGTGTGGTTGTGCAGGTGTGTGTGTGAATGTGATGAGGGGGTGTTTGTGAAGGTGGGTGTGTGAAGGTGTGCAAGTGTAAGGTGTAGTAAAGGTTCAAGAATGGTGCTGTGGGTTGTCTGTGGGGTCTGGCAGCAGTGAGTCTGTTGCAAAGGCTCATGGTTTGTGTCTGTGGGCCCTTTTTATTGGTCCATTGGTGGGTGTGGCTGTGTTTGAACTTTGGGTGGGTGTGTTATAAGGAGTGGTTGTGTTTTGGGCCTCTGTTTGGGATTTTGGCAGTTGCAGGTGAGTGAATGTGTTGTATTTGTGCTTGGTGGACATGTTTTGTGGCTTTGTGCGATTCGAATAGAGTATTCTTGTGTTGTTTTGCTTTGTCCTGGTTGTGTACGTGTGTTTTTAGCGTGTGTACGGTGTGTACATCGGCCATTTTGTTGTACAGTGCTGTCCTTGTCTCTGGCTTGGTACGACTCGTACATGCGCGATGTTGGGTGAAGGTGCTGGTGTTGGGGCCTGGGGTGTGCTCCGTACTTAGACTGTTGAGGTCGGGGTACGCTCAATACATACGCGGGTGGGGGTACGGGTTGTACATACACGGTTGGGGTGGGGGTACGCTCCATACATACGCGGGTGAGGGTACGGGCCGTACATACACTGTTGGGGTGGGGGTACGCTCCATACATACGCGGGTGAGGGTACGGCCCGTACATACACTGTTGGGGTGGGGGTACGCTCCATACATACGCGGGTGAGGGTACGGGTCGTACATACACGGTTGTGGTGGGGGTACGCTCCATACATACACGGGTGAGGGTACGGGTCGTACATACACGGTTGGGGTGGGGGTACGCTCCATACATATGCGGGTGAGGGTACGGGTCGTACATACACGGTTGGGGTGGGGGTACGCTCCATACATACGCGGGTGAGAGTACGGGCCGTACATACACTGTTGGGGTGGGGGTACGCTCCATACATACACGGGTGAGGGTACGGGTCGTACATACACGGTTGGGGTGGGGGTACGCTCCATACATACACAGGTGAGGGTACGGGTCATACATACACGGTTGGAGTGGGGGTACGCTCCGTACATACGCGGGTGAGGGTACGGGTCGTACATACACGGTTGGGGTGGGGGTACGGGCCGTACATACACTGTTGGGGTGGGGGTACGCTCCATACATACGCGGGTGAGGGTACGGGTCGTACATACACGGTTGGGGTGGGGGTACGCTCCATACATACACGGGTGAGGGTACGGGTCGTACATACACGGTTGGGGTGGGGGTACGCTCCATACATACACGGGTGAGGGTGGGGGTACGCTCCATACACACACGGGTGAGGGTACGGGTCGTACATACATGGTTGGGGTGGGGGTACGCTCCATACATACACGGGTGAGGGTACGGGTCGTACATACACGGTTGGGGTGGGGGTACGCTCCATACATACGCGGGTGAGGGTACGGGTCGTACATACACGGTTGGGGTGGGGGTACGCTCCATACATACACGGGTGAGGGTACGGGTCATACATACACGGTTGGGGTGGGGGTACGCTCCATACATACACTGGTGAGGGTACGGGTCGTACATACACGGTTGGGGTGGGGGTACGCTCCATACATACGCGGGTGAGGGTACGGGTCGTACATACACGGTTGGGGTGGGGGTACGGGCCGTACATACACTGTTGGGGTGGGGGTACGCTCCATACATACGGGGGTGAGGGTACGGGTCGTACATACACGGTTGGGGTGGGGGTACGCTCCATACATACGCGGGTGAGGGTACGGGTCATACATACACGGTTGGGGTGGGGGTACGCTCCATACATACACGGGTGAGGGTACGGGTCATACATACACGGTTGGGGTGGGGGTACGCTCCATACATACGCGGGTGAGGGTACGGGTCGTACATACATGGATGGGGTGGGGGTACGCTCCATACATACACGGGTGAGGGTACGGGTCGTACATACACAGTTGGGGTGGGGGTACGCTCCATACATACGCGGGTGGGGGTACGGGCCGTACGTACGGGGGTGTACATACACGGGTGTACATACACGGGTGTACATTCACGGGTGGGGGTACGTCTCATACATACACGGGTGTACATACACGGGTGGGGGTTCGACTCGTACGTACACGGGTGTACATACACGGGTGGGGATTCGACTCGTACATAGGAGGGCTGGGGGGGTGGTTGGGCGCGTACATACGGGGGCTGGGGGAGTGTTGGGCGCGTATGCGGGCACATGTCTCCATGGTTGCTATGGGAGTTCGGTGCGGACGGTGTTTTTTACATCCGGTTGTAACATCGGACGCACGGGATGGATCGTACTTGCGCGGTCGGACTTTACTTTTCACATTTGTACGGTAACTCGTCCGAGGATGTGTCGGACACATTTTCCGACCCGAGGACGTGTGGGGAATTATTCCCAATGCGATTCGTATGGACTTTTTCCCATGCGAATCGTACTTGGCAGTTTGTACGGCACTTGTACGATTCGTACGGTAAAAAGACCGGATACGAGTCGTACGGGGAATTTTTTTACAGGATCGGAATCGGCACCTTGGTTGAGACCCAGTCCAGTTTTGGAGAAAGGCATCCGTTGACAGGGCTAGGCTAGAGGAACGGGTCTTCACCTGTACAACAGTTAAATGGTCATTCTGGATGCAACAATACTGATCTTGCATGGACCCGACTTGCCCATACAGGTTGAGAACAATTGAGGATGGAGTTACGACTTCATCAAATCGCTAAGGAATCACGAGTTCCAGTCTGCAATCTGGTTGTCTTTACCTGGACGATGGACTGCTAGAACTGATACATGGTCAGTCAGAATAGCCATAATGCATTCACAGTGCATGGTAGGATTCGGGACCTCAGTCATTTGAGGTGGTTGATGTTCTGAACTGCAGAATTGTTGTCCACTGAGACCTCTTGGGGGTAAGAGAATGGATTGCAAATGATCCCACCAGAAGCTCATGGCAAGTGCTATGCAATTGTCTCTCGTCTTGAGACCATTTGCCTCCCATGGAGATGGTACTGCATCTTGCTCCCAGCCAGGGCGTTGGCATCTGATTTGACTGTTAAATGTGGTGTCCATCCAAAAATTGCCTGGTCATTCCAGGCTTCCATGTGAGCTAGCCACCACTGAAGCCCTTGTTTGACTTTTGGATAGAGAGGAAAACCACCTGGGCATAGGATAATAGGGCAATGGAGGATGAGAAGAGACAAACCAGGTTAGGTATCCCCCATGGAGTGATCAAGTCTATTTCTTGATGGCTTTGATTTTTTTCCGGTAAAGAAAGAGTTTTTGTCGAAACTGTGGTCACATCCATGTAGAACCTCAGGAACTTGATTTGAGTGGTCAGAGATACAAAAGATTTGTTCTGATTTATCACACCCAAATCCTGGAGGAGAGAAATTGTCAGGTGAAGATTTTGCAATAATAGATCTGGGTCTTGTGCCTTGATCAAGATGTTGTCAATTATTAGACATATTCCTTGTTCCCTGAGGAACTGTACTACTGGTTTCTTCAATTTGGTGAAGGACCAGGGGGCTGAGGACAAGCCTGAGGTAAGTGCCAAGAATTCATAGGTAAAATTATTCCAGAGAAATTGGAGGAAATGTCTGTGCAGTTGAAAAATAGGAACTGAGGGGTTTGAGTATTTGAGGCCTAGACAAACCATAAAACCGTCTTCACTCAAGAGATATTCCAGAAGGTGAATACTCTGCTTCTTGAAGTGTGTGATATGGGGAGGCAAATGAAAGAATTCCAACCACAAGGCTTTTGTAGGAGGGTAAACATTAAATTCTTTATTTAAAAAAAATCAGCTTCTTACAATAGGAGTCTTTGGTGTTTCTTCTGCTTTTTCTTCTTTCCAATGTGCTCCTCTTCTGTCCTTTACTGGTACCACCACTTTTCTTTCTCTTTTAAGGGCTTTCTTCTGGAGGACCTGATGCCTCGAACAAAAACACACAGAAGTGACAAGTAAGTATTTATTTTTATTATATTTCTGATTCTCTTTCTTTTCTTTTTTCCATTTTCTTTCCTTTCACCACTATTCTTTATTTTTATTTTGCTCTCTCTAATTCTTTTACTTTTACCCGTATTTTCTCCTTTTTCTGTACTTTCTGCAAACCCAAGTGTATTCCTTTCACTTGTCTACTCAACAACAAAAAACCTTTCCAAATTAAAGCAATCACTACTAGATTCCAAAACACCTTTGTTATAGTGGAGAGAAAGTGAATATTATACACCAGAGTCTCAAGATACCTGAGAATCAAGGTCTATCCTCTCTGACAGTGCCTGGTTAAAAGTTCTTTATTATTCCCCCCTCTCTCCACTCATTCATGGGGAATGATCCCTCCACTCCTGTATACGGGAAGTAGCCTGCTCAAGCCAGGCTCCCCTGTGACCGTGGTAAGGGCGGTGCGCCTCTAATCTCCTGTAGACATTTAGGAGGCACTGAGGCTCAAGCTATGGTCTCTTGATGGCCTTCTCTGATTGATCCTCTGGCTGCCCGTCTTCCTCTGCGGTCTGCTGCTAGCTGCTCGGTAACCTTCTTTCCCACCCATCTCCTTCTGATGTCTTCCTCTGCCCTCCGGCTTTCTCCTCCGCCTGCCACCAGCTGTTTCAGGACTTTACTTCTTGCTCCATTTACAGCAGCGCCTTCTTGCTCCTCCTCTTATCCCTCCGCTTGCCTTGTCTTTGACTGTCCTTTTTTAACCTCTCTCCCTTAGCCTGACTCAGGTGTGCAATGCCCATGGGGCTCAAAGGGCTTCAGTTCCCTCCCCCCCCACGTCGTGTGTGTCAGCCCGGGCTGAGACAGCTTCCAGGGCACACACACAGACAGTTTTTGAGCTGCTGTAGGCTGGCTGGTCTGGCGCTCGTCTTATTGCAGCCGCACCCAAGTACTTCACAGGTCTTTAAAAGACCATTTACTTGTTAACAAAGCTTTGTTGATTTTTCACCCCTTCTTAGAGCCCCTGCATCTCCACTCCTGAAATTTTTATTAGCCACCCCCAAAATTTGGCTCTATTTGCACCTCTGGCCTGACTTCTGTCCTCCCTCTTCCTTCATTCCTGTATGTTGAAAAGGTATGAGTTATTTTTCTATTTCTGTGTCTCTCTCCTGCCTCCCCATTTGTCCTTCCTCCTTTTCCAATGTGACTCTTTGGTTTTCTTTTTGTTTTCACATTGCCGGGAAGGACTCGGTCCAGCCCAACAGTAGGACAGTAAGTAAGTCGGGGATTCCGTCTTGCTCCTGTTCCCCTCCGCCCACCACAAAGTGTCCGTAGAGTATCTATCCCCCCACCACAAAGTGTCTGTAGAGTATCCATGAGTTGCATTCTTTGAGGTTGATAACTAACCTGTAACCTCCTCCGTTTTTGTCTACAAAAAAGATATTCTTGACAGACTCTGGGGTGTTGAATCGTGCTGAGAATGGCTTTGTTTTGAATCAAAGATTGAATTTATTGATCCATAAAGGTTTGTTTCTCTACAGTTAAGTCTAGTGGTTTCGGGGAGGAGTTTTGACACTGAGTGTCATAGAATCCTCAGTGGAATCCCTGAACCAACTAGAGGACCCATGCATTTTGAGTAATATGGGACCAGTGCTTGTAAAGAGGGGTGTCCCAATCTGTGCTAAATTCCTCAAACGGTATCAATTCCCCATCCCTGTATAAGTCCCCCACTTTTGTGGCCCCTGCCTGCTCCCATTCCTCTAGTCCTCTCCATTGCCCCCTATGTGGTAAGGCCCAGAGTATTGTCAGTGGCAGGTCCGGAGAGTAGGGCTGTCTCGTCTGTGTCCTCTGGAGGCATCTATTCCAACACCGCTGTATCACCTTGTGTTTATTTGTGTATGTGTGCTGTGTCCTTGCAGTTTTCATAGGGGGGCGGATTAGTACATCTCTCTCTGGGGTGAAGGGGCCTACCTCCCTATCTGGTGTAATTTTCCCTGCTATCCACTGCGTAAGTCTCTGTAGCTGCCCTGCCAGGTGATATGTCTCAAAGTCGGGGACCGTCAGCCCCCCCTCCGCCGAGGGTCGTTTTAGTATTGAAAGGGCGACCCTGCGTCTTCCAGACCCCCATATAAAGGACAAGAGGCATGAGTCTAGCTCTCAAAACTATGCTCTGGGTATCCACACAGGCAACGTGGTAAAAAAATACAATAGTCTGGGGAGGGCTACCATTCTTAACAGGGCGATCCTTCCTGCCACGGAAATAGGGAGTTTCTCCCAGAAGGCCATGTTATCCTTTAAAGACCTCAACGCCTCTCCTATGTTCCCTTCCTGGATGTCCAACAACGAGTGGAATACTTTTACCCCCAGATATTTAAAGCATCGGGGCTCCCACCACAGGTCTCCTAATCCCTCAGACGGTTGCCTGTCTTCAACTATCGGGAAGAGTCGAGATTTCTGCCAATTAACTCTTAGCCCCTAGAGGGTCCTGAACTCTTCCATCATGTTTCTGGCCCCTAACAGTTCCTCCTCAGGGTCCTTCAGAAATAAGAGAAGATCGGCGGCATATAACGCTATGTGATATGCCTGCCTTCACAATCGTAGGCCTCTGTATCTGCCGCTTGTCCGTGCCAAGCATGCCAGGGTCTCCTTAGCCAGGGCAAATAACAGGGGGAGAGGGGGCACCCCTGGCACGTGCCCCTCTCTACTTGGTACTGTTCTGAGATTGTGCGGCCCGTACGCACTCGGGCTAGTGGGCTCAACTACAGCAGTTTCACCCATCGTATGAACCCCTGGCCCACTCCCATCTTTTCTAAGTAAGCCCCGTTCTAGGCTGTTGAAAGCTTTTTCGGTATCTAAGGGGAAGATCGCTATCTCCTGTTCCTCGCTTCTGCCCGCCTCCAATAATGAGAGAAGCCGTCTTATATTTAGAGTCGTGTTTCTACCAGGGATTAACCCCGCCTGGTCCGGATGGACCAGGGTGGTCATGTATGGCAGGAATCTCATCGTCAGCAATTTACTTAGAATTTTAGAGTCTAAATTGAGCATCGACAGTGGCCTGTGGGCCACACATTCTAGAGGGGACTTATCCGGTTTGAGCAGTGGGATCACCATTGCTTCTCGGGTGGTCTTTGGCAGGATTCCCTCCTCCCCGGCCGCTGTGTATAACTCTACCAGCTTGGGGGCCAGTTCTTCCACAGAGGTGGCATAGAACTCCATTGGGAGTCCATCTGTTCCCTTTAATCCTTTAATCACTGCCCTAATCTCGTGCTCCGAGATTTCAGCACCCAGTTGATCCGCTTCCTCGTCAGACAGTGCGTGGATAGGAAGCCGGCACAGGAATTCCCGTGTTGTTCCTCCCCCTCGGGACCCCGAGCTCTTATATTGGTGTTTATAGTATTTGAGGAACCTATTGTTTATCTCAGCCTGCTTATATAAGGGTGTCCTGCTTGGTCAGCCACTTCCATTATATTATTACCTCTATGGGCCGGATTGGCCAACCAGGCCAATAGTCTGCCTGCCTTATCCCTCTCTGAGTGAGTTCGGTCTATATATGTTTTACAGTTGAAGCACCGCAATCATTCTTCCTGGAGTGCTACTTCCTCCTTTGCATCCAGGAGTTCCTGGCGGAGCTCTGGGTGTTCGGGGCATCGTGTCTCTATGTCTCTCAATACTCGGTCCGCCCTTTCCAAATCCGTAATTAGTATCCACCGTACCACAATGGATGTCGCCATGCACCTCCCTCTGATCACAGCCTTAAAAGCTTCCCATTCCGTCAGTCTGGAGTTAGTGGTGTGAGCATTGTCAGTGAAATAAGATGGTATGTGTCCCCTGATCTCCTGAAGGAAGGCCTGATCCTCCAGTGTCTCCGGTTTGAGGCTCCAAGTGGGGATGGGGTGGTGTTGCGCTCCCCATTGTAGCCTTAGCAGTATTGGATTATGGTCCAATACCGTACATGTCAGGTACTCCACCCCACCGCATTAAAGCATGCATGTCAGGTGAGCATAGAAAGGTGTCCAATCTTACGTGTAGTTCATGGACGTGTGAGAGGTGTGAGTTTTGCTTGTCTAGTGGATGTACATGCCTCCAGGTGTCCACCAACCCCCAGCGGGTCTTCCTTCCTCTAAAGGCCTTAGCCATTCTGTGTACCAGGGAGTCCCTGAGTGATGGGTAAGATCGATTTAAGTCTGAGTCCGCTAAGCAATTTAAATCTCCCACCATGATGACGAAGCCGGTCATGTAGGGCACTAGGATGCCGGTCATCCACTCCAGGAAGGCAGCCTGGTCGATGTTCGTACCGTTTATATTGACTGATGTCACACCCTGTCCATCTAATCTACCCGTGACTATCAGGCATCGGCCCTCTGGGTCGACCTTGTGCCTAGTATGCTGAAAAGGAACTCTCGCCCTTATCTAGTTCAGCACTCCCTAGCGAATGCTGAGTATGAGGTGCGGTGTAGTGCATTCTTCATATTATATGGTACTTGTTTTATATTTAAATATTGTTCTTGATAGAAAGGTTTTTTTGGGGGTACTTATTATGGTGCTCTTTTTTTGTAATGTCTTCTTTTATTATAAAATTCAGTAAAGTATTTGAAACACAAAACATGTTTTGGTATGTTCTAAACCCATATTAGTATTCTGTAAACTTCTGTTGACTGTGTTTAGAAATGGATACTGAATCACAATTTTGGAAGGGATAAGTTGTGGGTGTTCTATGCAAGTTGTGATTTTCAAACAATTGAAAAGTGAGCAACTCCTAAGTTAGGGTGGTAACATTTACAAAAGGTAAGCGGTCCTCTTTGGACGCTGTCCCCTTTGTGAATTGTGGAAAACGTTTCTTGTGGAGTAGTCTCAGAAAAACTATTGTAAAAAAGGAGAACTGATTTTAAAGCAGCCCCTTCCTTTAATGAAGTCAGGCTGCTTTAAAAAAAGGTTTATTTAAGTGCAGTCATAGACATGGTGGTGTATGATTGCATTTACATAATGGTTTCCTTATTTATGCAGTCATAGACATGGCGGGCTTCTGACCCTTACAGGCCACCATCTCGTTAATTCTATTCAGTCAGTTGAGTCACCATTTGTGACCAACCTAATTAATATTTGGTAGGTAGGATCGTGACCCACTCCGGTTCTGAATTTTACAAACCAACCTATTAGTATTTAGGTACATTAGCAAAGTTTAGTACTAGTCACAAAAATGTTGGCTGTGACCAGTTTTTGCAACCAGTATCATTATATTTGTTCCATACATTGTTACATTGGCCCCTAGTTATGAGATCTTCCCTTCCACAACCCTCTGCGAGCAACTCAAAGCAGCTCGACGGAAATACAAAAAACACATCAAGAACGAAAAAACTTTTTTCTGCACCGCTCTGGACAACGCAATAAACAGGCCCAAACAACTCTTAACATCATTAGGCAACAAACTTCCAAGCCCCCTGCATCCTCAGTTCGGGTCTCCAAAGACCTGTGCGACAACTTCGCCAACTTCTTCAATGACAAAATCACCAAGATTGAGCTCTCACTGGATATCAACCCCAGTCCCCCCTGCAAGAACCCATCACCAGGGACTGAAGACATCACACTCAAGCACCCCCTGAAATCCTGGAAATCCTTCAACCCCATCCCGGAAGCGTAGATAGTCAAATTGATCTCCACCTCCAAACCTTCATCTCAAGTCCTAGATCCTATACCTGCCCAATTGAACAAAAAACTGCAACGCTCCCTAGCCCGGCTCTGGTGCTAGGTCATAAACAGCTCCTTGAGAACCGGAGTCATACCAGACTGCCTCAAAGTCAGCCAAGTCATGCCATTACTGAAAAAACCAGGCCTGGACACCAACGATCTGAACAACTTCAGACCCGTCCCCAATCTCCCTCTCCTATCCGAAATCCTCGAAAGGTGTGTCCTCCTACAACTGACCCAGCACATGGACAGCATCAAGCTTCTAGATCCCCACTAATCGGGCTTCAGAAAAGGCTGCAGCACTGAGACCGTGATCCTTAACGTCATAGACGATATCCACAAGTCACTCGATACAGACCAATGTTGCCTACTCATTCTCCTGGACCTATCGGCAGCCTTTGACACAGTTGATCATGATCTACTCATTAAGGTTCTTCAAGAAAGGGTATGTTTGATGAGGTGGTCCTACACTGGTTCTCCTCCTTCCTACACAACTGCACCCAAAGAATAAAAATAAAAAACTTCACGTCCGACCTACACCCCGTCAGGCTCAGTGCTCTGTCCGCAACTTTTCAACATCTACATGAAACCCCTCCCCACCATACTCGAACAAGCCAACATCCCCTTCCACCTATATGCAGACGACACCCAGATCTATCTGGAAACCTCCTCCATTGAGGACATTCAGATACTCAGCGACACTCTAAGAGAAGTCCCGCTCTGACTATCAATAAACCACCTAAAACTCAACCATGACAAAACGGAAATCCTCCTAATTTCCAACAAAGAAGAGAACCCTCAAATTGTGGAATGGTTAAAAGCTATTGATGCTCTCAATGGAAATCTCACCCTGGCTGACTCTGTAAAATCGTTAGGAATCACCCTAGACTCAAAACTGGACATTGCCAAACACATTCAGAACTCCGCAAAGAGCGCCATCCTCAACTTGAAGCTTCTCAACAAAATAAAACCCTTCATCCCGCCCAAGGACCTCAAACAAACACTCAATCACTGGTGCTGTCTAGACTCGACTACGGGAATGCAGTCCTCACTGGTACAGCAAAATCCCACCTAGCTCCCCTCAAAACAACTCTCAATGCAGCAGCCAGAATGGTCACCAGAGTTAAGAAATATGAACACATCTTACCTGCACTCAGAGAACTAAAATGGCTTCCAGTCTAAATGCGTGCCAGCTTCAGAACTGCCTGCCTCACGCACAAAGCCCTGCATACTGGGAAATCCAACTACCTGGCCTCCAAACTCAAGAAGGCCGGTCAGACAAGGAACCTCAGGAGCTCCAACAGTCTACTACTTATCCCTCTGAAAACACGCAAACAAAAAACCGCTGCCCGGTCCTTCGCTTGAAACGCGCCCAAAATCTGGAATTCCATTCCAGCCCATATCAGGACTATCCCCTCCTTTGTAAAATTAAAAAACCAACTCAAAGACCTCTTCCTCAATCGTTCCCTCCCGAACCGATAGCAGCCGCCGAAGCGCATGCACACTGACACTGCGACATTAAGACCTACCTCCTCCACCTCCCCGACCCTTGCCTCGTTCCCCCCTCCCTGAAAGAGGTTCAGCTCAAGACAACGTGCACACAACTAGGTTATTTCAGGTCTTCCTTGCCTTAACGTTGCACAGCACGCTGGGACTTGCGAACCAACATTTATACTACTGTTTTCTGTGTGATTCTCGCATTACGATACCCTAGGGTCTGGCCAGCACTATATAAAACTCCTAATAAATAAAAAATAGATCAGTGTCTCCAGCCACTCCTCCTTTTTTGTTGCTTAATTCATTAATTCCTGCTCCCTCTACACCTGATGTAGACAACCATCAGTTTGTGTAATTTGAATATTATTTATTGATTAAGTGATAGGCTTCTTGAGTGGTCCAGGCCTGTAACCACCATCATCACAGTTTCAAAAACATTACCCTCTTTGGATAGCAGAAAAGAACCTTATTGCTGTACCCTATATAAGCTCCTTGTACTCTGGGTTGCCTGCCTACTTTGTGTAAAGGCTCCTGATGTTCTGCTGATCTGTCTCATCACTGGTGGAAACTTTTTAAATACCAGGACTTCTAGTCCTCCACTGCCAGTCATTTGGAAGGTTTCTGATTGGTCTTAATGACTGTCTCAGTAAGAGGTGGCTGTGCTGTTAGCTGCTTGTTGAGGCCAGCAGACCTCCATGGTATATCTCTGACAATGGGGATATTTCAGGACACTCCATCTGATTTCTGCAGCTTCCAACTCAACACCAACTTCTGTGAGCCCTCACAACACAAAACCTGATCCCTGACAAGTAGAATTGGAGGCTAATCCTCCTCATGACAGGTCAAAGCCTAGTAAAATACACCAAGCCATGACTAGATGCAGTAACTCATAATTTATTTGAAAGAAGTGAAGCTTCTAAAGTGTATAGTGCCTGCATGCTCCCTGAAGGGGTTAATCATGGGTGAATGTAGTGCTCAAAATGTAAGCAGTGACTGACACACTTTGTCTCTGGAGCTCTCTCATATAATGCATTGTTGGTTTGCTTAGCACAGTAATTGGGCACAAAATCGCCATCTCCTGAAACAAATCCCTCTACCCCACCTCAACCATCCAGGATTATGGTGCTAATCAAAAGCTGTGTGAGTAACCTAGGCACCCTCTTGGACACCAACATTAACCTTAAGCACCAAATTGGAGAAGTGGTTAAATCAGACTCACATTAACTCAAATCACTCAAAAGATTCTCCCTTTTATTCCCAAAACCCATCACTCTGCTGTGAGTCCCCCCCCAGACAATTGCAACTCACTCGACTATGGCTTGCCAGCCTACTAAATAAAAGTAAAAAAATCATGGAATGCCGGAGTCCTTATCATAAAGGGTTGAAAAGAAAATCAATGTGCCACATACCACAACAGAAATCTCAACTGGCTTCTAGTCAGAGACAGAATCCCCTTCAAGATCCCCTGCCTCATTTTCGAATGCTTGTTTCTGCCCATATAGATATAGAACAAAAGTACCAAAATACGTCCCATCCAGACCCTTGTGTTTCACCATTCCCAACCAATCTAATCACAAATCCAGAGTAGACAGAGGCTTCTCAGTGGCAAAGCCCCCCCGCCCCCATTGAACAGCCTCCCACTCCACCTGCGGGTCTCCAACAACCTCCCCTCCTTTAGAAAACCACTGAAAACCTATTTGCACTTTCTATTCTCCTTGTCTCTCTTTTCCTATGCCTAGAAGTAATTGTGGGTCAATGTTGGACACGGATCACTGACAGAATATCGACAGTCAGAATATTTACCCACAAAAATATCGACGCAAGAATATCGATGTCCAGAACATCGAAGTACTAGCTACATAATGGTACATACAAAAATATTGATATTTCGTTGTTAAAAATATCGTTGTAAAAAATATAATTTTTTTATGTATACAGAAAAAATGTAAAATAAAGTAAATAACACATATAATTTAAAAAAACATAGTTAATTATTAAAAAAAAATTAAAATGATAAGTGATATATATAATGTAAAAATCAATTAAACACATATCTGTATAAAATATAATATATATATAAATATATATAAATATATATATATGTGTCCAACAAAGGCCCTAAAGCATTGAGAGGTCTCTCGACGCTGTTCTGCCAAAGGGCTGTAAAGTGCAGTCTGCCTCACTTTGCCACCTGATTCCATGTAGCCAACGCGTTTCAAGGCGAACCTCTTCGTCAGGGCAGCAAACAAACAACCACTTCAGACTCGCAGTGCTTATTGAGGCTAATTTATTCTGGTAAGTTCCGCCCCTCAGTGGGCGTGTGCATAGTGCATAGTTTCAATGCCTGTTGGGACTTGAAGTCCCAAATGCGAAAAAAAAGGTGTCCCATTTGCTTGCAATTTTTTGTGATTGTTACCTTAGTAGGTGGTGGACCCGTTAGGCAGGCTATTTTGCATTTGAACAACGTGCTGATCCATTTGGAAAGTTCGAAATGGCAGCCTCTTCCAGCTGGTGATGCAGTACTTGCAGCCGGAGATGGAGCTCCTCTCCGCGGCCGGGCAGCCGCGTTTAATATTTGTCCAACAAAGGCCCTAAAGCATTGAGAGGTCTCTCGACGCTGTTCTGCCAAAGGGCTGTAAAGTGCAGTCTGCCTCACTTTGCCACCTGATTCCATGTAGCCAACGCGTTTCAAGGCGAACCTCTTCGTCAGGGCAGCAAACAAACAACCACTTCAGACTCGCAGTGCTTATTGAGGCTAATTTATTCTAATGCTTTAGGGCCTTTGTTGGACAAATATTAAACGCGGCTGCCCGGCCGCGGAGAGGAGCTCCATCTCCGGCTGCAAGTACTGCATCACCAGCTGGAAGAGGCTGCCATTTCGAACTTTCCAAATGGATCAGCACGTTGTTCAAATGCAAAATAGCCTGCCTAACGGGTCCACCACCTACTAAGGTAACAATCACAAAAAATTGCAAGCAAATGGGACACCTTTTTTTTCGCATTCGGGACTTCAAGTCCCAACAGGCATTGAAACTATGCACTATGCACACGCCCACTGAGGGGCGGAACTTACCGGAATAAATTAGCCTCAATAAGCACTGCGAGTCTGAAGTGGTTGTTTGTTTGCTGACCTGACGAAGAGGTTCGCCTTGAAACGCGTTGGCTACATGGAATCAGGTGGCAAAGTGAGGCAGACTGCACTTTACAGCCCTTTGGCAGAACAGCGTCGAGAGACCTCTCAATGCTTTAGGGCCTTTGTTGGACAAATATTAAACGCGGCTGCCCGGCCGCGGAGAGGAGCTCCATCTCCGGCTGCAAGTACTGCATCACCAGCTGGAAGAGGCTGCCATTTCGAACTTTCCAAATGGATCAGCACGTTGTTCAAATGCAAAATAGCCTGCCTAACGGGTCCACCACCTACTAAGGTAACAATCGCAAAAAATTGCAAGCAAATGGGACACCTTTTTTTTCGCATTCGGGACTTCAAGGCCCAACAGGCATTGAAACTATGCACTATGCACACGCCCACTGAGGGGCGGAACTTACAAGAATAAATTAGCCTCAATAAGCATTGCGAGTCTGAAGTGGTTGTTTGTTTGCTGCCCTGACGAAGAGGTTCGCCTTGAAACGCGTTGGCTACATGGAATCAGGTGGCAAAGTGAGGCAGACTGCACTTTACAGCCCTTTGGCAGAACAGCGTCGAGAGACCTCTCAATGCTTTAGGGCCTTTGTTGGACAAATATTAAACGCGGCTGCCCGGCCGCGGAGAGGAGCTCCATCTCCGGCTGCAAGTACTGCATCACCAGCTGGAAGAGGCTGCCATTTCGAACTTTCCAAATGGATCAGCACGTTGTTCAAATGCAAAATAGCCTGCCTAACGGGTCCACCACCTACTAAGGTAACAATCACAAAAAATTGCAAGCAAATGGGACACCTTTTTTTTCGCATTCGGGACTTCAAGTCCCAACAGGCATTGAAACTATGCACTATGCACACGCCCACTGAGGGGCGGAACTTACCAGAATAAATTAGCCTCAATAAGCACTGCGAGTCTGAAGTGGTTGTTTGTTTGCTGCCCTGACGAAGAGGTTCGCCTTGAAACGCGTTGGCTACATGGAATCAGGTGGCAAAGTGAGGCAGACTGCACTTTACAGCCCTTTGGCAGAACAGCGTCGAGAGACCTCTCAATGCTTTAGGGCCTTTGTTGGACAAATATTAAACGCGGCTGCCCGGCCGCGGAGAGGAGCTCCATCTCCGGCTGCAAGTACTGCATCACCAGCTGGAAGAGGCTGCCATTTCCAACTTTCCAAATGGATCAGCACGTTGTTCAAATGCAAAATAGCCTGCCTAACGGGTCCACCACCTACTAAGGTAACAATCACAAAAAATTGCAAGCAAATGGGACACCTTTTTTTTCCGCATTCGGGACTTCAAGTCCCAACAGGCATTGAAACTATGCACTATGCACACGCCCACTGAGGGGCGGAACTTACCAGAATAAATTAGCCTCAATAAGCACTGCGAGTCTGAAGTGGTTGTTTGTTTGCTGCCCTGACGAAGAGGTTCGCCTTGAAACGCGTTGGCTACATGGAATCAGGTGGCAAAGTGAGGCAGACTGCACTTTACAGCCCTTTGGCAGAACAGCGTCGAGAGACCTCTCAATGCTTTAGGGCCTTTATTGGACAAATATATATATATATCTAACACATACACCAATTATATAAATAAAAAATAAAAAATATATATAACCAATTAAAATATTACAATATTTATAATCTTTTTAAAATAAATTTTACACTACATTAACTAAAACAGCAGAGAAAATATTGGATAGCGGAGAGGATAAAATTACTATTCCTACTACAGAGAGTGCAACATTAGGGAAAGTGTTGGATAACATAAGGGTAAAAATTACTATTCCCACTCCAGAGAGTGCAAAAGTAGGGAAAGTGTTGGATAGCGTAGAGGTAAAAATTACTATTCCCACTTCAGTGAGTGCAACAGTAGGGAAAGTGTTGGATAGCATAGGGGTAAAAATTACTATTCCCACTCCAAAGAGTGCAACAGTAGGGAAAGTATTGGATAGCGTAGGGGTAAAATTTACTATTCCCACTCCAGTGAGTGCAACAGTAGGGAAAGTGTTGGATATTAATTAACAATAAATTAATTGTAAATACTAATAAATAAATATTAATAATTACTTTATTATAATTAAGTTAGTTACCACCCTATTCCCCTGTAAACCCACAACCCACTCCTAAAAAAAACACAATTAATATAATTATCAATTAATTAATTAAGAAAACTTAATAACTAATGCTTAATTATTTAATAATAAATTAATTATAAATAATAATAAATAAATATTAATAATTACTTCCCAGCCTATTCCCCATAAACCCACAACCCGCTCAAAAACACAATTAATATAATTATAAATTAAATAATTAATATTAATTAATAACCAATTAATTAATAATACATTATTTATAAATACTAATAAATACATATTAATAACTACTTTTTTTATAATTAAATTACTTCCCACCCTATTCCCCTATAAACCCACAATCCGCTACAGAACTAAAATACGGAAAAATAATTAACCTAAAAGTATTTACTGCAAAAAGTTTAAAGCATACATAAAAAATACTATACTTATACCAAAAAATTACATCACATACTTTTAACATACATACTAAAATACAGAACACTAATATAAACATCGATATTATTAACAACGATATTTTTACAAACGATATTACTGTCTTCGATATTAAAAAAAAAAACGGCATTTCTTACCTTACTGTCGCTATTCTGCACCACGATATTCTTGCAGTCAATATTCTTGACCTACGATATTTAAAACTCGATATTATGGAAGGTCGAAATTAAAAACTTGATATTCTGTGCACCATTGGACATCACTGATTTAAAAAGTAGCAGTTAAATGGTTTTCCAAAATAAATAAATATTTTTTTCTTTCATGAAAGGCAGCAGTGAAGAGAAATTGTGAACAATATTTTACAAGGCGAAGGCAAGCTGAAGATGTCTGGATTTCCTGCATGTAATCAGCAAGGTTTAAAAAGTGTAATTGAGTCCACTTATGTCACTGGTGGGTGTGCTTTATAGTTTTGATTAGATAGAGCCGCGGCCCGTGCAGGTAAGAGCGGTGGGGCCGGGTGTGGGGGATTTCGACGGACGATGACAAGGGAAAATGAAATAAATAAATTTCCCTCGTCGTCATCTGTCGAAATCCCCACAGCCCCAATGGCCCAAAGCCCCGCCTCTCTCACTTGATGTAGGATTTTTTTTGTCCGTTAGTCTCTTGTTCTCCGAAATCAGGGTCTTAAATTACAGTATCTGGCCAAAACAGAAAAAAATGGAACAACCACAAAATATTTCATGATTAAAGTTCTGGTACAACTAGTCAGCCAGTGAAACACATTTTACTACATCTTTTTAAGCAGGTAATTGCAAAAACTCTCTTACACAAGAGGTTTATTTGTGTAAAGACAAGCTTTGGCTGCATTATTCTATTTATTTATTTGGAATGCGTATTAGCTTTCTTAGTAGCACTCACCAAAGACGTTTTAAGGTATTGGCAAAGTGGGCCCTGTCCCATAGCCCCAGGCTTTCAGGACCCCACTGATAAAGCCAGCTCTGTTCTGCAGAGTCTTGACCTCATGACCTTTAATAATTCTTAAATAGATTGCTTTAAAGCCGTTTTCCTTTAATTAATTTTTAATGTGGGTGAGGCATGAGAGTCTATTACAGACATTTTGCAGAGGAATGTGTGTTTATGTTTTATGCAACATCCATAAAAAAAAGTTTCTTTAACATCAAAACAGGACCTTACAAATGAGAAATGAGAGGGGGGGCACTAAGATTATTTGCAGTAATACTAGTGAGCTGCTGCTGTGTTACGGTATTGAAAACACACATCACCATCCCTAAATATTAGATGTAAACACCAAGCTGAATTTGGATCATAAATTGAAAGTTGTTCCTAACTGGGGGCCACAAAATACGTTTGGCCCAGGGCCCCCAAAATCCTTAAAATGTCCCAGGCACTCACTGAATGTTGGAAAGTGGATTATTAGTAGTGGTAAATATATATCTACCACTGGCAATAAGGCCACTAACGGGCATAACACAGGCCCCCGCAGCCCCCACAGTGCGGGGGGGCCAAGCTCCAGGGGGCCCCCTCAGCACAGCACTTCAGCCAGAGAGCTCCTGATAGAGTCCGGAGGGGGCCCCTCCACATATCCTGCAGGGAGGGCCCCCTGCATTATCGTTATGCCACTGGCCACTAACACAATGTAGGGCTCAGTATAGGTCTCAGAAAACTATTTCCATAATCAAACCTTGCTAGCTTGGCTGTGAGCAGGGTGGCTTAACTTCAGAGACATGAATGTAAAGCATTAAAAACACCAATTAAATAACTAATTAAGAAACAGCACACAATAAAAATCCAATACCAATTTATGAAAATAGGAAATATTTTTATCTTTAAAATGACACCTTAATGGAAAAAAAATCCAATGTAGGTAACAAAGACCAGAGATACGAATTTTTAAAGATTAGCACTACATACCACATAGAAACCTATAGTACCTATTGGAACATCTGGTCGCGCTATACTGGGACACAGTCAAAGTTTTAGGCTGACCGCGATGGAGCCCTGCGTGTCTATTCCTTGCGGTATTCCTCGGTCAAAGTTTTTACCTTCTGACTTAAAAACTTTTCTGGAGCTTTTCTTCCTGAGGTCCCTCGAAGCTCTCAGCCAGTCCGGATTCGATGAGGGTTCACCAGCTTGCCTTGCGATGAGCTCATGGTCAAACCTATGGAAGTCAGACCTCCTAAGCTTTCCAGTGGGACAAACAAGAGATCCAGGCTGGCTCGCGGTTGAAGGGGGGCAGCTTGACTCTCGCAGTTGGTCCTGGTCACCTTTTCTACGTTCAGACTTAGAAACTTTTACGGAGCCTTTTCTCCCAGAGTCCCTCGATGCACTTCACCAGGCCGGATTTGGTGAGGGTTTGCCGGCTTGGGTTTCCACCAACTCCTGGTCAAACTCTGGAAACCGGACGTCCGGAGCTTTTCAGCGGGACGAACCTGTAGGGCAGGCCGACTCGCGGTTGTGGGTCGCCGGCTAGGCTGACCAGGTCGAGCAGGTCCACACTTTTGGAACTTCTTCCTGAAGTTCCTTTGAGGGTCCCAGAGTGTCCAAAACGTACCCCAAGGGTCTGGAAGCTCCAAGATGGTCCTTGAACTGTTTGGGACTTCTATTCCCACAATCCATTTGGCCCAAACCCTTAGTACTCCAGGCTGGGAATTCTTGGTGGGGAACGTCCAGGTGAGCTCTATTAACCTCTAACTTGCAGGAGTCTACTCTTCAGTCCTTTTGAAGCTGGTTTGATCCACAGGACTATAGTTCCAAATTGTGCAGCAGGTGTAGTCAGTCAGAGTGCAGGGCCGGATTGGTGCAAATCAATCTTCTCAGCATGGACCATTCTTATTCCTCCCTGTTTCAGGAAGCAAATCTGAGAGGCATTGCCCTCTCATATAATTATTCAGTGTTCTCTGTGGTCGCACAGGAGGGCCCTCCTGTCCAATGAGGTGCAGGGCAACACCCCAGAGCATGGCATTTCCTCCAAAGTGTGGCATGATGGTCTCCCAGAAAGCACTATTTCTCCAAAATTCAATATGGCTGAAGTCTCAGCAGAGAGGCAAGAGCTGGCTAAACCAACCTCCAGGATGGCTCATCTCTATATTCTCCCTCCCCCTGGCAACTGCACATGTCATCCTTAAGCCTGCCATCACGCTGGGTTCAAAGAGTAGAGATGTAAATGAAACTGGCTTCTTCTGCCTGTCCCCTCCTTTTGAAGATCATGGTTTACGACCCCTCCCCTTTGCTCTGGCATTCCTATGCAGCAGAATTCTCTCCTCCCAGAATGGTTCTTCACCCCAGGGGCTACTTATCACCTCATCAAAGCAGCCTGGCTAATCCACTTAACTCTGACCAATCAGGGCAGATCACTGGAAGGCAGAATTTTGGCTCACAAACAAGAAAGTCCTATAACCTCTTGCCTGTACATTTTAGGATAAATTCAACAATCGCATATTGTTGATTTTATCAATACCAATCTGGTAAGTCCTTGAAGGATATTTTCTGTGTTTCTTGGTGGGAGTTATTAATTAATAACTTCTTGTCATGTTAACCTATGTGGATGGGAGTCTGCAAAGGGAACATGAACTGGGCAATTTCTCCAATACCAGGTTTTAAAAAATGGACCCTGCCTATATTTACATGCCCCCCCCCCCCCACACACACACTCCTGGAATAACTAGAGGAGACTTTAGGGGCTCTGAATATGTAAAAATATTGCAGATCCTCACTCCACTGGGCTCCCAGAATAAAACTCCATATTGTGAGGCACTTTACTACAATGTGGGAAATAAAATTTGCAATACCACTACACCCAAGGCATATAAAACCTATTTTATAGTCTTTCTCCTCATAAGTACCTAACCTCCACCTCTGTGACACCGAGGGGCGACCCTGGGGTACCTCATATTCCAAAATATTTATTCATTTTAAGTGCCCCAAACACCAAAGTCGAGTTTGGGCACAATTTACATTTTAAAAGCAGCCCTGCAACTAAGGGCTGCTTTTAAACTGATCTCAGGCCACAGCAGTGCACACATACAAGACAAGAAAGGGCTGCCGGCCTCTAAACTGCCATGCCCAATTATATACCAGGGACTTAAAGGTGGTTTTGATCCACCTGCCTTTTATGTACTAGGGCCTTATAGGGGAGGGCATGCCATTCATAGGGGTACCCTAACCCATAGTGTACCCTAGTGTATGTAGGTGTTTTCACTGTATTCTAAGTGTGTTTTCAGCATAGCACTGGCCCTGGTTAGGCAGAGCCCAGGGACAGTCAGAGTCCGGTACCACCAGAAACAGTCAGAAACAAATGAGGGTGCCCAGGGCACGGGAAGACTTTGCAACACTGAAATATACAGCCTTTTCCAAATCTACGGATTTGGTCCTACCTTGACTAGAATGAATCCACCTACGTTTTCAGGATATTCACAAGAATACATAAGGGAATTTACATTTAATGGATTTCATGACAAATGTTTTGCATTTTTGTTGCTCATTCTGAAAATATTGTCTCTCAGTCCTAGTGAGTGAGTTTGGATTCCAATGGGTGACTTTTCATCTACTGCCTGGCAGGGCAGATGTGCAATATCGGCTACCACCTACTGGCAGTAATAAGCCATTGGCAGTCATTTGCTCTGGGCAAATTGCAGTCCTTAGACAAATATAATGATACTTCATTTATTTCTCTTGTGTTGAGAAGCACGTATCAGCTTTCTTTCCCTCCTTTTTTAGTGTTCGAGTTTTTATTTACTTGTTTTTTAAAGAAATTGCGGATTCTTGATCGAGTTAAATAGTCTTATATTTATCTCACTTTCGAGTGTATTGACATTTTGGCCTGCAACAAATGAAGAAAGAGAAAAAAAAACGACATTCAGTCAGAAAACTTTATTTCGGCAATCAGCCATAAAAGTTCATAATACACAATAAAACACAATAAAACAAGAGTAAGCAATATAAGAAGATGATACAGAATTACAAAGAAGTAAAATTTGAGACATATAAACAAGCACATAAAAAAGAGCACTAAATTTGGGGTAAATAGTGCCGCAGGATTTGCCTTAATGTAATATTAATCGTCTTCTGATTAGCCACATTGAGAATAAAATTTTTGCAATTACAGTGACAAATAGAGGAGAAGGATCATACCTCAGTAACCTAAAGAGGTCTCTGAAGTTCCTAGCCCCCATGTTTTTTGCAAGCTGGATAATCCATTTTCTGCGGGGGGTTTTGTAGGCTACACAAAAGAAGATTACATGAACCTCCGATTCTTCGAGAACACCACACCCAGGGCAGGGCTGTCTGCTGAAACCAGCCCAGTTGTTTGTTCTCGAGAAGAGAGGGAGAGAGCCATGCCTAAATTGAATAAATAGTTTCTTAGCAATAACCGGGTGGATCAAATCTAAAGCAGGCTCAAAGCTATAACCATTTTTAACTTCAAGAAATACCGAGGTCAGGTTAGGGCTATTCACTGATCGAAAAACCTGGGTCAGATTATGTTCCTCTAGGATTTTTTTCCAGAGACTTTTTTGAAAGAAGAGGGCATGACTCCTCAGGTGTAAGCCAGAGATCTTCTCTCCCAATTGCCCTCAGTGATTTTTTTACAAATACTAACCAGGGAATGGCACCTGCCTTTGGAATCAACAGGATAGATTTCAGTTCCTCCCGAAAATTTACAAGTTCGGGAGTGGTCCATAGTCGGCGCCAATACATTACCGGTCTTGAGGAGACCAGGTCTGCAATGGGTTGTATGCCCATGTCCATCCTAAGCGGCTGCATAGGAGTGCTCATGGGGAGTGCCAATAATTGTCTAATAAATTGGTTTTCTGACTTAGTTAAAATCTGGACTGTGTTATGGCCCCAAAGTTCAGCACCATAGGCCACCAAGCCCCTCGCCTGTACTTTGTATATCTCCACTAGTGGGCTAATCAACTTTAATGGGCTGTTTTTATACATTTTTATAATTCCCCCGGTAATCTGTACAAATTTCAAGTTCACTTTTGAAATCTGGGGGCCCCAGTTCATCTTATTCTTGAGGGTTAAGCCCAAAAAATCAAAGATGTTCACCCGTTCAAGGTGCAGACCATCCAGTTTAGGTGTGGGGCGGTTTGTAATGTCTGCATTGAAGACCATATATTTGGTCTTATTCACATTAATGACTAAGTTCCTTTTCCTGCAGAATGAAGCAAAGCCGTCCAGGATTCTATCCATCCCCATGGGAGTCCTGGACAGAAGCAGGGTCGTCGTCTGCAAACATTAATGCAGGTATTTTTCTACCCGCCAGCCTGGGTGCGTCTATATCCTTTAGGGCCAAAATCTCCTCCACCAGCCCATTTAAAAAAAGGGAAAAGAGAGTTGGAGCTAGTACGCATCCCTGCCTTACTCCCTTCTCTACTCCGAAAGGGTGCGTGAGTTCTCCATTTAATCCAAACCTAACTCTGGCTAAGGTGTCTTTATGTAGCCGCTCTAAGAGGTCACAGAGATAAAGAGGGACACCCAGCCCTTTCAACAGCTCCCACAGCTGACGACGATCCACCATATCGAAGGCAGACTTTAAATCTTCAAATGTGAGATAGAGGCTGCCCCCTTCTAAAATAATGGATTTCCAGTGGATCATCTGTAACCTAAAGAGTTGATCCACAGTTGACATTTTTGCTCTAAAGCCCACCTGCAGCGGGGTTAAAATATTGGACTCGTCCATCCAAGTTTGCAGTCTCCCTAGAAGAATACGCGCAAACATTTTCTGGCCGACATCTATTAGGCTAATCGGCCTATAGTTTGCCGGATCAAGGGGGGAACCCTTTTTATGGATTGGTATGATCTCAGCACCAGCCCATGTTGGTGGTAGCGGCATTCCAGCTAGAATTGCGTTAAAAAGGCCATATAGATAGGGGACCCAGATGTCCGGCTCACTCTTAAATAGATCACCTGCGGTCCTATCTAGGCCTGGAGCTTTATTTTGGAGGACTTTGCTAAGAGCCATTTTAACTTCATTGAGCGTGCACTTTTGGGCCATCCCCTGAGTATGTGATATAATAACATTAGAGGAGGAGGACGTATAGGTTACTTCAGATCTTTTAGAGGCGTATAGGTCTTCAAAATGACCACGCCATATTTCTTTCCCAATGTTAGGTTGGACTGCTTGCTGGGAGCATGACGATCCGGTTTTAACCAGATTCCAAAATGATCTTGGATCCCTATTCTTCAATGCAGAGGAAATCTCCCCCCATCTGTTTATTTCCCATTCTTTTTTTGCTTCTCTGGTCATTTTTTTGAAGTATGCCCTCGCTTCCTTAATTAATGGAATATTACCATTCTTAAGGGTTGTCACAAGCAATGCCTTGGCTTCCCTGCAGGATTTATTGTACCAAGTGTTGTTCCCCCTCACAGGTACCGAACATCTCTTGGTTTCCCGATGGAAATGGGTCCCTAAAATACCACAAAGTTCTAAGTGAGATGCTCCTATCAGATCTAAATCTAGATGACCCTCTGACGAGGCAACTTCACCCAGAGACTTCTCCAGGAGGGGATAGATCTCGGAATACATAGCACTAAGGTCCCTTTGAGATTGAGCGATCTTTTCCCATCTGACTCTACGAGCACCGCAAGCTGTGACCAAGGGAGCTAAAGTAGTTAAATCATTAGCAGGGTAAGGGCAATTAGTAATAAAACCCTCCATAGATACGACGATGGGATTGTGGTCGCTTTCGCATCGTTTCTTAACTCGAAAGTCCAGAATCCTAGACCACAATCCCATATTAAGCATTATGTAATCGATAATGGAGGTTTGCCCATTTCTTTCAAAAGTAGAGTTACCTGGGTTATCTGCAGGGAACCTGCCATTACATGCCCTTAACGAAAAGGTGAATGTTATTGAGGTGAGTTGAAGGACCAGAGGTGTCCAAGCCTTCGTAGCATATGTGTTAGACGGGGGAATAGCCCACACTTGATCCTCTTCCTGGAACACTGAATTATTCAACCCGTTCAAGGGTTCATAGTGACAGTTAAAATCTCCACCGATTATAAGATGGTCAACGCTAGAGGATGAAGTCAAAAATGTCTCTAAACAAGTGAGAGTACTGGACACTTGGCCATAGTTCACTGGACAGGAATAAATATTAATCAGGCTCAACGCCTGGTTATCCCGAAAAGAGATAGCTAGGCACATAATGTCAGATGAATCAGTGGTAGTTTTCCTAATTACACAACCCAAATGAGTACGCACCCAGATAGTCAGCCCTCCTGATGGCCTCCCCCTTTTAGCCCTCACTGCCGGTTCCCAATAGGTAGCGAACCCTAGGCGATGGTAGGGCTTCAATGCCCATGTTTCCTGAAATAGGCATAGGTCATGTTCATCGATGAATTCCCCCCAGTCGGGAGAGGCTAATAAGCGGGATAAACCTGCCACATTCCATGAAAGGATTTTTAACCCCTCAACCTGAGTAGGAGAATGAGTAACAGGACCTAGCCGATAAGGGATGGATGTATTCCCAGAGGTAATGGTGGGGTATTCCCTAATAATATCGGTTATCCCTGTTTCAATTGGGAGGCTGGAGGGCATCTGGTTGCTGGAGGGGATAGCGGGATGGGTCGGAATTAGATTTAGAAAGGATAACTCCACTGGCTTCACCTTTGATTGCTGGGTTATCCTATTTGTACAGCCTTCAGGGTCAGGGATTAAGTTTATTGCAGGGAAATTTCCAAAACCCCCCGCTGTTCTCATAACATACCTGTCTTCCCGGGCTTTTCAGCAATCATATCCCGGAGAAAGCTGGAGGTAGGGAGATGCAACCCTGGTCACCTTATCTTTCGTCTCTATCTGCATTGTGGCACTAGGCCCAGAATCGGAGACAGGCATCTGTCAATCGACACAATCCAACAGGCTGTACCTGGTATAACAGGGTACATTGATACATAGGGCGTGGGGGTCTGCCTCTGGGATTCCTCTGTGACCATAGCCCGCCCCCACTCTTTCCCTATATGTGTTTACTATATCCATCCTATGTTTAGATGCTTCCAACAGATAGAAATGTGATAGGAAGGAGGTTTGAATTCCGTCGATCAATCTGGTCCCCCCCTCCCCCACACATTTTACCACCCTTTTATCCCTGAAGTTTACAACAATGCAATCTCCCCTTATGGATTTCACACCCCGACCTACCCAAGACACTCTACGCACCATCATGATTTCCCCATTTAAGTTAGGTAGCAGAGGTCTATTTTCATTCAGCCAATGAATTACCTTATTCTTCAAAGACTGATATGGTTCAGCTCTGTCGGGGGGAAGTTCAGGAACACCTGTAAGGACCACAACATATGGGCTGCAATCTGGGGGCAGGTTGATTATTTGTAAGTTCCTGGAACTAAGGGTAATATTTGAGCTGGGATTTACGGGGGGAGTGGGTATAGGTTGGGGTGGTGGGCGGGCCAGACGGCCTGTGTCGCTTATAGCTTGAGCCTGGTGTAAGGGAAGAGAAGGAACGGCCCTACCGTCGTTGTTGGAAGGTATATCACTTTCAATTGGGGGTGGATTATGATGGAAAGGATAATCGACACCTGACTCACCTGTTCTATTATTTAATGGAGGAGCCTGTTGGTGACAAAATACCTTCTGGGCTGAGAGAGCCATTGCCGCTGAATTAGATTGAACGGTGTCAGCTATCGATGTTATTTTGCATTCTAATATAGATAGACGCTTAATTAGAGGGGACAAACTCTCATCAATTAGAGATGCCATTTTATCCCAAAAAGAATCCTGTATCAGGCCCCGTGGTTCTTCCTCACCTATAGATGTAAGAGTAGGGGGCACTACAGTGTCCCGGATGAGGGCACTAGGTGGGTCAGTATCCTTCGTGGGAGTATTAAAGTCTATTCACGCTGATGCAGGAGAAGGGCGGGAAGAGGACCCAGCTGCGCCAAAGGTGGAAGTGCGCAAGGGAAGCTGGTCCTCGCAGTCCCACCAAACAGTGTGATGAATGACACAGTCTCATCCAGCGGGATCCGGCAAATGTCCGAAGGAGCACCTTCTATCAAATAAACGAGTCTCTTAAATAAATAGGAAAACTTAACAATTACCAGATGCTATCAAATTGAGGCATACTAAAATTCATTTAATTCAAGTTTTGTTTTTAAATACAATACAGGGAAACTTTCAAAATGTCTATTTTTGTTTCGTAAAAAGTACAAATCCTTTCCGCAGGACAAATAAAGAGATAGGATCATGAACTACATTACTTGACTGTTCCCACGTGGTTGTCATACATTTCACGAGATGTTTCTGTAAGAAACCATGGCTACAGTATCTAGGAACTGTTGTGAACTGTTGTAAGGAGTTTGTATGCGCCAGTGTTCACAAAAAAACACCCACAATTAACAACTGAACCACTAGCGGTCAGTGTTCATCTAAAAATACATTTGACATATTGTCTCGGTTTTCTCTTTAGAAATGGCGGCACTTGTAACATCATTTTGCTGTGTACTGGTCGTCTGGAAATTAAACTGGAGTAACCTTTGGAAAAAGTAAATGCAAGAGTCACATGGCTGCTGAACACACAGAAACCGCGTTGTTGTTTTTCATGGTCTGTTTTGAAGTCGGGAAAGCCCCGTCTCCTCCCTTCTTACAGGCGGTCATGTGAGCATGTTGTGCTGTAGAGCAAGGATTGCATAACAATGTTCTGGTTGCTGCCTGGTTTTCGTGCATTACAACACTTTCTGTTTTAGGTCTGGCTAGAAAGCGCCGTTGGCAATTTATGTAAGCACAAGAAATCGAGGTTTCAGACGTTTTACATACTGACAGAGGGGCTTACACTCCTGACAAATGTTGGTTGTTTCTAATACAGCATTTGATTTGGCAGAGGTTGTGTGCTTCCACTGAAAAAGAGTGCTTACATTGCACTTTTTGTCTTCTTGGAAAGCATACGCTCAAGCTGGGCTGGCTTTAGCGCTGGTGACGCCCCCAGTGCGACTATATTTGATGGCGCCCCCTCAATGACCTCCTTTTCCATGAATTCCATCACTACCACCCTTTAACAGTGACCCAAGTCTCCATAACCTCTCTCTCTCTCTCACATGCTTTTGTTTTGTTTTACAGAACTACTCATATCAGTGTAGGACAGAGGTCTTCAAACTTTGTGATGCCGAGACCCCCTTGTCAACATTTTTAGACATAAAGACCCCCTTGTGACAAAAAGTTCTTGAACCTGGTACTCCTCATCATCGACAACCATAAATGCCCCCAACCCCACAGCAAATCATGTTTGCGGTGGGGAACTAATATAAAACTGTGGTTAGCCAACCAAAGGTCAGTGAGCGTGGGGCATGGTCAGGGGTGTAGCTAAAAACAAAGGACCTCATTTACGAGGGATTGGTGTAGGGCAGCGCCGCAAGTCTTCTTGCTACGCTGCCCTGTGCCAATGTGACAGGGCAGGAAGGCACCATATTTATGAAATACAGTCCATTCCTGTCCTTTCCTCTTGCATTGGCGAACAAATTGCTGCCTTGCACCAACATAGGCAGGATTGGTTTTGTGCAAGAAGGGGCACCTTCCTTCACAAAAACAATCCCAAGAGGCGTTTTCCTCTTTCTATGTGAGCTGCAGAATGCATCACTCATGAAAAGAGGAAAAAACAAGGAGAAATTAAAAAATGTTCTCCTCATTACACCTCCACTGGGGAGGCGTAGGTTTTTGGTGCTGCCCCAGGTTTACGTGATTTTGTAAATATGGGGCAACATCAAAATCCATGGGTGTTGCGTGGGAACTCCCATGCAATGCCTATGGAACACTTCCTCGACGCAGAGTATGGCAACGCAGTAACTTGTGCTGCGTTGTCTTACTCTATATCTATGAGGCCATGCAAAGCCATGCAGGGTGACTTTGCGCCACCTCATAGGTATGGTTGAGATGCTTGCGCCGCCGGAGCAACAAAAAAGTGATGCTCTGGTGGCGCAAGCCTCTCATAAATAAGTTCCAAAATATTCTGTGTTTTTTAGGTCTTTCACCATCAGGTACCTATATATAAAAAAATGGGCAGTGTAAATGAAAAATAAATTTTAAAAAGTTGTTGCTCTGTGGGAAATGCACTGTAGTACATTATGAAACCTCTATTAGTTAATGCACTGCAAAGGTCTGTATGTAACCGGGGAGCCACAACATTAGATCTTGGTTGGTGAAGTTGAGAAAAGTGACGTGTATGCTATGAGGTCACAGACTGTGGCAGAAAGCACTATCAATAAGCAAGTCATTATTTTATACTTGCATTGCATTACACACAGTATAAGATACACTGATACAAAATGTGTAAATAGCTTTACGATAAAATGATGCTTCCAAAATATAGATTTTAGTAATACCAGTGCGTATGTAATGCATTTCACAGCCCCGTTATTAACTCTTTGCATTACCTCTAAAAAACAAATCTTTGTCATCACAAAGGCTGGAGTGATTCACAGGGTCCCAAGCACCCTTTGCACTTGCAGATTAACTAATGAGGCACATTTGCATTACTTTCAGGCGACCAGGCACCTTGGCATGAAAGCTTTTCACAGCACAGGAGACTCAGCTGAAGCATTTTAACAAGCAAAATTAGCTGTCTCGTGAGGGCTTTTTTTTTCCACAACGAAAACAAACGTTTTGGAATCCAGGCACAAGTGAGGCTGGGGAATGCCCTACCCCCTTCCCAGGACTCCATGGCCCCCTGGGGGTCATGCCCCACAGATTGAAGACTTCTGGTGTAGGGTGTCAGAGCACTTTACATCACACACAAGCACAGAGACAATCATACCTGTGTAAATCAGTATATAGGAAATGTTACATAAGACAGAGGACTACAAGTTGTAGCAGTCACATGTCATCAATACTGGTAAGCAGTATACTTTTAGAGTGCTTGATCTCGAGGAGCACACACTCAGAATTTAAAACGTACCACCATGGTTGGGGGTTGCCTTGACTAATAAGAATTGATTTCTACCCAAATTAACCCTTTTTGAAACATTAGAATAATGAAGACTGGGGAAAAAAATCATAAAGCTCTAATGTATACTTTGCAGTTTCCATGCAGCTCTTTGATGACAGTTAATTGCTCACTGTTCTATATTAGGATTTAATTTATAAATTGCAAGTAACAAAAGGATCTCTCCGACAAAAGCAGTAACCGACTGAACTATTTATAATATACGTACTTCTGTGATCGGTATGGTACAATTGGTTTGCTTTGCAGCAGGCATATTAACCCTCTGCACTACTTTATGATGAGTCAAAACTTCCACTAGACAAAAATAGATCTCTCTCCAGAAGGACCATTAATCACCATTGTTATCTTGACATTTTTATTGTTGCCTGTAAACTGCTGCAGACAAGGAACACTGCCGCAGGTGCTTTTATATCTACAATTTATTTGACAACACAGCACCCCCTGAAGTCAGCGTCCGATGCGGTGGCACCGATCGCACAGCAGTAAAGCCGGCCCTGGGCTCAACTGTTGGTTATGGTGACAAGCCGATGATCATGGTTAGAGACCTGATTTGTTTATTAAAAAAAGTTAAGTTAAAGGAAGTAGGTCTGGCATATTTATTGTGAGAACCATATGTTAAAGTCAATAGGCATTTAATGGTGGATTGTTGTTACACTATATTAGAACATTGGAATGTGGAGCACTCCATTGAAGTCCTTCTACAGGCCGGTAAAGGCCTGCAAAGCAACATTCAAATGTTGTTTTCACAAAGGCCTCTCGGAGCCCGAGGGGATTTAAAACCCCATAAACTCCGAGAGGCCTTTGTTTAATTTGTTAGAACATTCTGCCCTCTAGTGGCAGAATGTTCTAATAGCCTTATAGCCCTTCGTAGCTGGGCTATACCGACTATTAAAGTCCCGCTCCCTTGTTAAAGGCCCTTACCTTCTGTTCGGGCCTTTAACGCTGGAGAGGGCCTTTAATAGCCGGTAGAGCCCGCTACGGCGGGATATATGGCTATATTAAAACCTACAAAGAGAGAGTTTGTTAAGTTAATTCTTCACTGATTACTGTAGTGGGCAAGGGTTTCAGTTTTGGTTATCCACTGTGACAAACCCTGGGCATAGAAGGCACACACTATTATGATGCTTGTTAGGCCCTCTTAGGAGAGATAGCATTTGGCTTTGCCAAAATGTAATTTTGTGCACATCTGTAATGTTATCTCTGTATGCCTGATGGGAAAGCTTATGCGTGATACAGGAGGACTGAGTAGATTATAAAGACAGTCCAGTGATAAAGGCTGGAGGTCTGATTGGTTCACTGAGAGAAATGATGTCCAATGCCATAGGTCTGATCTGTTTCTAATGAAAAGTTATGACAAAGTAAGTAAGCCTGGCTTGTATATTATGAAAAACATGTGTTAAAGCCTGTAGATCTTTATTCACCGATTGTTTTCACACTGTGTTACAGTAGCGGCTGGCAGGGAATGGGGTGGCGGAGGAGGGGGGGGTTTGGGAAAATAAAAGAAAACACTTACCTTCTCACAGCCGACATGACTGTCGCTCCACTGCCGTGTCTCCTTCTCCAGCGTGTCCCAAAAGCAAGAAGCACACAGGCTCCCCAAAGCCAATCACAATGCTGCAATGCAGCATTGTGATTGGTCTGAGCGCCGTGGTTCGACGCTCAGACGAGGACTGCAAGCCTGTGCATGTTCCCCATCAGGCTGTGCATTACAGCCTGGTGGGGAACATGCAAAGTGTGCATGACTGTTTGGCCTGCCCAAGACGGCCGGCCAAACCGTCATGCGCACTTGGAGTGTGCAAACTATTTTTTTCTCTGTGCCACCAGCCCCACCCTGCCCTAACCCAGCCCCGAACCTATGAAAAATAAAATGATTATAACAATGTTATTATCGCAGAGCAGTGGGCGACCCTATTGCTTTGCCAACTGTAATATCGGACATTTTTGCAATTTTATGATTGTATGCATGATGGTTATGGTGACACGTCAAGAGTAAAACATATAGGTGTTATTAGTTCATTGGAAAAAGTTATGTCAGATTTCATTGGTTAGATCTGTTTATTATAACTAGTTATGCCAAAGTCGGTAGGCCTGACTTAATAATTGTGAAAAGGCATTTGTTAATGTTAAAAGGTTTTTTTAGGATGGATTGTTATTTCACTGTGATAAAACCTGTAGACTGGTATTTTGTTACACAGAATCTCACAGATTACCAAAGCAGGCAAGGATGTTGGTGTTGATGATTTGCACTATGATAATCCTTATTACACTGTTTTAGGAGGGATTGTAAATAGTTTTGACAACTGTAATTTTGTACATATTTGTAATTTTATTATAGTATACCTGATGTTTGAGGGAACGCTTATGCTCAATACAGTCAGAGTTATTTATTGTGATACACCAACGATAACCGGTATATGCCTAGCTGATTCATTGGGAGCATGTATTTCAAATGCCATAAATCTGATAAGTCCATCATTGCTAGTTACAACAAAGGTAGTGAGCCTGATTTATTTATTTAGAACTCTATTAAGGGTAGAATGTTATCGCACCGTGGTAAAGTCTGCAGACATGTATTTTGTTACATGAAATCTTACAGAGTACCACTGCAGGCACGGAGTTTGGTGTCGATTACAAACTTTGACCAACCGTAGGGGTGAAAAATGTGCACAGTCATAATACTAGAATCCCTGGAGAAGGCTTGAGAGGCTTAGTTGTCTGCCAGGATATTGTAATAAAGAATCATTAAGATATATATATATCACTTTGGGTCAGGCCTTTTATGCCATTAGTCCATATGAGTATCATTTACATTCTGTTTCCATCCATGTTAGAGCATGGGGAAATTGGTCTGATCATATGTTCACATCTATTGGAATGTTAGTTCGCTTCAGTGCCGGGGTTGGTGCGCCCTATCCTTTAGTTTTGCATTTTTTCCTTTTATACATCCACTCATTTCTTTCTACTATGACAGGCTGCTTGCTTCCAGCTCTTCTCATCTGCAGTGTGCCTCACCCCGCATGGCCATGGCTTCTAAAAGAGGTGACCATCATTAAATGGTATTGTTCATAGTGTATCCTTGTTTTACCATCCCAAAAACACCTAACACGATGGTTGTAAACATGGTGGCCATGCTGGAACTTTAACACACTTATACATTATGTACATTAGTACCATTGGAAGACAGCCACCCGCTGCTATGCTTAATTTTATTTGTTGATGTAAGCATTTTTCTTTTTTCTGCTTTTAATCTTTTAATTTATCTTCATATGTTGTTGAGCTTCTATGTGGGTTTTATGTAGTTGTCTAATTGGGTGAATGCAGGAATGATTCCGAGTGTGGATGAATGGATCCATGAGTGCAAGGATGAGGGATAGAGTTCATGTTTGGTTACTTGTAGAGTGCATAAATCTATCAATAACTGAAGCAGCATTTTATTTATAAGAAATACATGTTAGCTTTGCCAATGCTTGTTTTCTTCTTGTTTTTAAATACATGTGAAACAGTGTGAGATAATTGGATGAATATGCCAATGGCCTAGTCGTGGCAGGCAGACTAAAGTCATCTTCATGGCGTACAGAGACACTAAGAATTAATTAAATTAAGTGTATTGCATTTATTTGGTTCTTTTTCATCAAGGATTTGTTGGTTGGGGATCAGCTTGTGTATGGAACACAGGCAGTCTTGTGCACCCAGAAATAAAGGGTAAAATGGGAAACTAAATGAAACAATTCAATAACGTGACGCTCCTTCTCCCACATCGCAGCAAATACCTGGAACAGCCTCCCCACGCACCCTCTGGACCATTACCTAACCATTGGAATTCCGAATGGCCCTCAAGACCTGGCTGTTCAAATAAGCCGCCGGAACCTGCAAGTGCCTGGATACCCTATTGGGTAATTAGCAGCACTTTATACATCCTGATTGACTTATTGAATAACAGACTACACAAACCCTCCTGCCAAGCATTTCTTTTCTGACTAGTTTTATCTTTTGTTCGTCCTTGACATCTCCATACCTTCAGCACTTGCGTGTTGCATACTCTCTTTCTTCCTCTGCTCTCAACTTTAAAATGAAAATCCTTCTAAGGTGCCACTCAAGCCGGTCGGCAGTGTGTACTTGACTCCTCAATACCGCCACAGTGACTACTTTTGTTAATTGTATTTTACTAGTTCTTAGTGGTCCTGATCACCTGGGCACATTGCACCGTATGGGCAGATCAGATATTGTATGTATAAATTATTATGGAAATTGTGAAATAGGGTGATGGTCTTTTCCGCCCGTCGCCAGTGTGTACATGACTCCTAAGAACTTCCACATTGACAATAGGTTTAGAGAAAGTTGTAAGACCTTCTTTTGCTTGGTGGACAATCTTGCTCTTATCAATTCTTCCACCTTATTATCCAAAAGAAACCCTGGCTTGAGGACCCCTAAAACTACTTTCTCACAAATCACTGTAGAGCTTTTGCACTATATCATGTCTGGCTCATTCAAGGCCATCCCTCACCACTCTATACATTAATACCTGATGTTTGAGCCCTCTCTTGGTATGATGTTTGGATTGGTCATACAGGAACGTGTGGTGGGTTCGTTCTACCGGACTCCTCCGACAAACGCTTCTGAAAGTGGCCTGACTGCTGCCACTCACCTGGTCGAAAGACTGCGGCTAACGTGTCTCTAACTAGGTGGTACAATGTCCTCACTTGTGGATGTGCCATGAAAACACATGGCTCTTCCTCCCAGCTAAAGAAGGGCAAGATGAAGCGCAGAATGATAGGTTGATTTGGGTTAATAGACGGGAAGGACTTATCTTAACAAGTTAGGGGACTTTGCAAAACTACTTGCGGCATTGTCGCATACAGTTCATATTGGATTATGGTCTTAATCTCACCTTGTTGAAAGCACTATAGAACTCTACTGAAAGAACAACATTGTCTGACAGTAGCTTGTGGAAAACATCCTGAAAAAGTTCAACAAGAGCCAGAAGGACTATGAGAATTATTATTATCATTATCTCCAACAAGTATTTTTGGGAAACAGTGTAAAAATAATTATTCAGACTATAGAGGACATGGAAGAACTGTATAACATAAAATCATATATTTCAAAATATTAAAGCAAGAAAGGTGTAGGAAAACCATGCGCCTTGTGTCTTCCTTTTAGGATATTTTAATTTGCACTTCTGTGTCTTTTTAGGACTATCGCTGTACCTGCCGCTGTCAGGCCTCAGTCATTGTGCCTTGTTTCACTGGCATTTGTTATAGTGTTCACAGGGTATTCATTTTTCTAGTGCATGCTGTGGCTCTAGGCTAACACTGAGTGAGGTACAGATATTAGGGATTGGACCTATCTACGTCAAAGGTATGCTTCTTGGAATCTTCCCGGGAGCACTGCCTGTGTACCGACTCTTGGCTTGGGCTTCCAGTTGAGTCAGGGATGCCTCTAATGTTGTCCATCTTTACTTGGAAGCAGAGGGTGGAAAACAAGCAGAAGGACCTAGAACATGAAAAGTCACCCATATTGGATTCTACAAAAAGTTTGAGAAAAGAGGTGGCTACTAAGACCTTTGTTATGGTAGGACTGACAGAGCAAAGGCGAATGGAGGGTGAATGCTGTTAGTAATGGACTACCCAGAGGCATACTTGCGGGTATTATAAGAACCCTTGTTCAAATTCTCATCCTTCACCCTCAGAAGGGAGGACGATGAAAAGCCGTGGCCTTCTGCTGGAAGCAGGTCCGGACTAGCAGTAGCAGGCACCAGGCATTTTCCCGGTGGGCCGGAAGTGTGGGGGCTAATTTTGGTGCAGTGGGGCCGTTTTTTGTTACTGGGGTCCAGTTTTGCAGCAGTGCTGCAATGTTGGCATCCTCGGTTCCCTTCCGGGCATAGGTAGCGCCAAGACGCCTCCGGGCAATCTTTTGTGCTTTACAAAAACGAAATCAAATCAAGGCCTTTTCAGGAACTGCATAAGTGTACCTGTGATTGAGAATGCTAATTTGAGTAGACAGTAATTCCATATCTGGCATGGTAAGTAGGGAAAGTACTAGGAAGTGAAATCGTATGCAAATGAACACTGCAAGTCACACACAAACTCTTTCCTCGTGTCACTGTAACGGTAAGAATTCCAAGTCATGTTGCATCACAATTGTTCTAAAGAAATCGTCTGTGTTTTTCCCTGTAGGAAACACGCCACTGAAACCTTCATGCAGTTGCCTTGGTTGGCCACAGAGAGGCGTAAGAGCATGAAGCAAAGTAAAGGGAAAACCTTCGGGGTAGAGTGAGAATCAGGTGGGAATAAGAAGATCATAGGGCCTTGTGAGCTGTTAGCATAAATATGATTCACAGGAAATATACCTTGGAGCAAAGGAGATGCCTGTGGGCACCTCTGAACTACTCCACCCATCTTATGCTGCCTTCAGACATTTATTGCTGCAGATCTGCTGGCGCCTTTGTGTATGTTTTAGTATTTAAATAGCGCAACTGCAGTGCAGGGAGCTAAGGTGCGGGATGTTGGGAGGTGGTGCAAGATTACGTACAGCAGGTGGGAATTGTACAGATTTCAAAATGCTATTATATTTCACATATTTCATACACCATTTACCCATTCTTTCAGTTTTCCATATTACGAGCTCCTTGTCGACCGGAGGGCTGTAGGTGAAGGTATGTGTACTCTATGCAAAATGAAATAGAGTTAAACCCAATCTAGCATCGTTAGACCTCTCGGCCTTAGGGTGGTCTTCTTCCAAACCTGTTGCCTTACGCCTCCTGTTTTTGCTGAATTCGTTTTTGTTGGCCTTTGCACTCTGCACACTTTACCACTGCTAATCAGTGCTCTCTCCTTTAAACTTGGTACAATTGGCTTACCCACAATTGGCACATATAATTTACCTGTAAGTCCCGAGTAAAGTGGCACTAAATGTACCCCGGGTCTGTAAATTAAATGCTACTGGTTGGGTCTGCAGCACTGACTGTGCCACCCACTTAATCAGACCTTCAAAGAGGTCTCAAGCCTGCCCTTGCAGCCTGTGTGTACATTTGTAATCTGCCATTTTGATCTGACAAAATAAACCTTTTTCCAGGCTCAAACCTTCCTTTTAAATACATACAAGTCACCCCTGCGCTAAGCCGTAAACAGACCATAGGACAGGGTGCAGTATTTAAAAAGTTGGATAAGTCCTTTTAACTTTTACATGTTCTGGTAGCAGTGACATGTATGCGTAGTGGGGCAAGCAAATCAATAATTTTGACGCACTGACAAGCACTGTGAGACAGTAAGAATGACTTTAGGGTCAACGCCAAAGCTCTCAATCATGGCTTGTTATCAACAGTGTTTATTATGGACCACCACTGAGAGTTCTGGAGCTGAGGCTGAAGGCAGTGCGAGTTCGGTGCAAAAACTAAAGTTGCACTGTTCGCAACTACTATTGAGATTATCTAGAACCATCCAATGTCTCCCACACTTACCCCTGTGTGAACCAATAGCCAACAATTCAGCACGACTATAGGTCTGGCGACTCCAGCGGGAAATGGAAAGCGTGGCTGTAGCTGGCCGCTTCCGGGACGCTGACGGGCGCATTATTATCTGAAAATGCCCACAACAACTAGAGCGCGTCCTGCCCAAAATGGCGGCCTAGATTGTCAGCCCGGGATTCACAATAGTGCATGGTGAGTGCGGCAATGCGGTCAAACATTCAATTTGTCAGTTTTAAAATCAGTATAGCAATGTAGATTATGAACAATTAAGAACACTCTAAAAATAAACCAAGTGAAGTACAAGAGAGGAAAGAACAGCGTACATTTCAGGCAGGCCTTCGCAAGACAGCTGACCAAAGTGACATGCACACTTTAAACTGGAGCACCACTCCTCCGCTGATGCCATGGCACCGCCCCACCCTAGTGCTTACCACAGACTGGAAGCAGTGAAAAACAGAATGGTAATAAATGTCAGGTAGACCCGATTGAAATGCCACTGACCTTCAGGAACCACCAGCGGGAGTGATGGCGTAGAATATGTCCTACAATTCCCCTGTTGCACTCCCTCACAAAGAGTGTATGTAACACACTGCTCTGCAGGGAAGTGCGCCGGGGAAAAGGGAAATGGATAAAATAAAAAAGGGCTGTTGAGCTGTGCTGGAAGGCCTCGTGTGGCGTATCCCTCTTGGGAAGCAGAAACATCCTTTCCTGGTGTGAGGCCCTGGATGCAAGAGAGAAGACTGCAGGGTAGGATCATTCACTTACCTTAGCACTAGGAGATCCCAATTAACCTACACGGATATATACATTAACATACATATGTACTCACATCCATATTTCAAACAGCCAGCTTGTGAAGGTGATAATTCAATATATATTTCCTGCAAGGATGAATGTGCAATCCCCAAGAAGAGCAATAGTCAGGCTTTGAAAGAAATGAGGAGATAAGGATTCTTAAACAGAAATGTCATGGACAACAAGCCGTTGACCTAGCCTGTATTGCCACGAAATAAATAGCAAAACCGCCAAACACTAACTAGCGCTACATGCGCTGCACTGATTCTTATCTGCAATGCGATGTTCAGCAGAGGCGTAGGAGTTCCCTTCCCCTGTTACGTGACAGAGGGAAGTGCCAGAGTTGCCGGAGGTGCCAAAGGAGCTAGAGCGCTTCACGGGGCAGGAGACGCAAACGTCTGCATCCTCTTCTGAAGATTCAGCTACTCCCAGGCGCGAGGAAAGGGTCCGGAAAGGCAGCAGGAGACCCAAACACGGAGTCCCACCGATGCGGGTCATCTTAAGACAATCTTTCCAACAAAACTTTTTGGCAAACTAGCAGACTATGGGCCTGAATTAGACCTCAGCAGACAGGTTACTTTATCACAACAGTGACAGATACCCTGTCCAATGAAATATACATTTTATATATATATATACATATAAATATATATTTTGGAAGACATGATATCCATCACCTTTGTGACAGAGTAACCATCCACCAAGATCTAAATCAGGCCCTATGACTTTAATAGAGAAACAAGGAAGCTAACAAGCAGCTTGCAGTTCCCAAAAAACAACGCAGGACTAATCATGGTCCTCTGGGTGTCTTCTAGTCAAACTTTTTTATAAGTCCTAGGTTTTTCAAGGATGTTATGAGGAGTAGACTTTGACACAGTCAAGTGTCCCAGAATCTCAGGAACAGCATTTGGGGGTCAAGACAGCAGATGTGAAGAATCACAAAACACAACCCTTCAGACCACAGGCTAGTCTCCGTGAACTTAATTGTTCCCATTCATCCCCAACCCAACTAACAACTCATGAAGTGCATATTTATGTAGAAACAACATCCATAGCAGATTATGGGAGAGAGAGGGTCACAGTAATGATGTGAGCTATGAGTGAACTCCCAAACTACCCAGCTAGGAGATTGCACAAATGCACACCAGTTTCATGGTTGTAAACTTTGATCACTTTTGGGAGATTGGCCTAGGCAGCGAGGCAATCTTTAAAGAAAAAGTGAGAGATTTTTGTGTATAAAACCAAACAAATAAGAATATAGTTAAATAACAAATGTAAGGGTGAACTCAAAGTTTAAGTAAAGTTTAAGTAAAATACAAAACTGATACAAACCAGTTGGGTAGCTCTCAGGTCCCAGGGACTGAGGATGATGGTATGCTTGGGTGATGTAATAATAATCCTAGGCCAGACCAGTAAAAGTATCTATTGCTGGAACAGGTACAGATGGCAATATAAATAATGCAGTCTCTAGGCTTTATTGTAGATGTTCAGGAATCAGATCTGGAACCCTCGAAACAGAAGAAGATCTTGAGGTTCTTAAACTCAGACAAATAGGTCCTTTTACTTCTTGAGGCAACGTTTAAGGTAATAAAGAATGAGTTCAAGATGACATTTTCTCAGCAGTGTGTTTCTCTCTGGCAGTTGGCGAGACTGGTGGGCCTTTTTTGAGCCTCGATTCAGGCAATCTTTCCAGGACATGTTTACTCTCCATTGCTAGAAATAAGGCATTTACAGAGGGTCCTCTGAGATGGCACCATTTGACATGGAAGCAAAAGAGATGAACTAGTGGTTATTCCATACAGATGCATTGAATGAAAGGGCCATCTTTCCTACAACCCCAAATCTGTAATTCTAGTCAAACATAAGTCTCTGAGTTTGGGGTGCCAAGTTTGGCTTCTTCTTGACTGGAGAAAAATGGTTTAGGAAGGAGGTTGTCAATGCACATAAATTGTTTAAGGCTTCTTACAGGCTCCTTTGCAGTTTAGAGTCTAATGAAAGGCACGATAAATTGTTCAGCCCTCTTATGTATGGACAATCACACAGCCGTCAGGTACATAAACAGATTTCGCACGGGCACTCTGGGAGTTTTGTCTTCACCAAGTGATATCTTTATCGTGCCAGTGACTGGTGTCTGAATGGGCAGGTTTTTAAGGTTCTAAGCATGGTTTATGGACAATTCAACAAATAACTGATTGCCTCCAAGCAAACAGCTCAGCTTCACAGATATTTCAGTTGCAGGCCTGACCTGAAAGCTTTAGCGATAGATGCTTTTCTTCAAAATTGGTCCAATGGAAATCACTGTGCTTTTCTGCCTTTTATCATGATAACCAAGTGCATGGCTCAGGCGTGCAGGTAGTCAGTGAGAGTGGTGTTGATAGCACCACTCTGAATGGTGCAACCTTGGTATTCCTCTCTCTTACAGCTCATGGCAGATTACCCAATTTGCCTGCCGGTATTACCACCCTGTTGAGGGGTCCCCAGGGGCAATAACAAAAACTTGTTCTGGAGGACAACCTGACACTGGTAGCATGGAATGTCTCAGGTTGCTCGCAAACATGCCAAGACTTTCAGAGTCTGCTTCATGGTGTATCAAAGCCTCATGGGCACAAGGTACTATTTAAGCATATAATTCAGCCAGGGAGGTTTGAAATGACTGGTGTATGGAACAGGGTATGGCACCTGTTTCATCAGATGTCAATGGAACTTTAAGTTCCTTGGCTTCTTTGGTGGCTGGTCAGAAGGGATTATTAATGGGTCAGCAATATCAAAAAGGGAATCAAAGAGTTGATGGTAAACAGGTTGGGGAACACCCTTTGGATTGGAGGTTGATGAAGAGGATTAGTTATGCAAATACTCCTAAGGCCTGGTATTCTGTGTTATGGGATGTGAATTTGGTGTTACAAATATTCCACTCATAGGAGGATAATAATAATCTTTATTATCTGGCAAGTTGGTTATGCTACTATGTCTACTATCATTTAGGGGGGTCTCATATGGTAAATATTTGTATATTTCTACAATACATTTCTCTTTAGTGAGGCCCCCTTTACTATTACAAGGCGTACCAAGAATGCTTCCACCTCTATAGAGTTTCCTTCTTTCCTCCCCAAGTTGTGTGTTGTGAGATGCCTTAAGTACTATGTAAAGGTGACTGAGGCCCATAGAATCTCTGCCCTGCAGGTATTGATTTCATTATGCAGACTATTCACTCCGATATCCACCACTGCCCAAGTAGAAGGGTTAAGAGGGTGATGGCCCCTGTGGGGATGGATACAGGGAATTTTGGGCCTCACTTAGCCCAGGGTGCTATTGTATTTACTACTATTGTTCTGCCAGTGTCTGCCTGTCACTCTCTGACCCTCACTTACATAAGGGTAAAGCAGTCAGGTACTATTCTCAGTCACTTGCACCTGTGCCACCAGTCTTTCTACCTGCTGTGGGCCTGCAGTCGTACTTGGAGCCAGCCCTTGCCTTCTGTAGTCTAGGGTCTTCTGGTTCTACCCCAAGACGATGTGTTGCAGCTTCACCTTTTTGCAGCAGCTCCAGGCCCTCTGGGCATCAGCCCTATATATCCCGATGCTGCATGCCAATCAGTGCTGCCTTACCATCTGGTCCCCACCCTTTTCCAAGTCATCACTAAATGGAGTGGTTTCAGCAAGTATCACTGACCCCACTCCATGAGAAGTAAGTTGAGTAGAGAAAGGGTGGAATAGAGCCTCCAGAACAAAAGCACAGAAACCAAGTTTGCACAGTATATGATCAAGTCTTTTGTCAGACTCAAGTTGTTTCCTTCCCGTATTGCATTTTCAGTTTGACACAATTGCAGAGTTTTGCTAGACACCGAGGGGAGGGCGCAGTGTGGCCCTGATGCAGAGCTAATCAAAGCAGTCTATCTTTGCGTCCAAAACTCCCCAGGGTGCTACTCTCAGTGGAGCCACAATGAGTAAAACAGGTATTTAAGAAAAAGACATATATAGGAAATAAGTAAGAGGCTCGAACCCACAAAACACTTATGGCCAGCTTACAAGTTTGGAGGATGGGATACTACCTCCGAAACAATACGGATGTACCGTCTGCTGTATTACAAGTTCCATAGGATTTAATGGAATTGTAATACGGTGGACGGGATATCCATCACGTTTGTGACAGAGTAATCTTGACTGCCAAACTTGTAATCAGACCCTTAGTTTTCTGCCTGGTGAGGGTTGCCTTGTGGAGTTACTGCTCAAATAGATATGGTCTGGCTTGAAAGAACAGCTATCGCTGGACAATTATATGAGAGTCATCAAGAGAGGGGCTTTGGCTCTGCCCACACGTTTGGAGCCAGGAATACATGTTTTGATTAGGCAGAAGTTGTGGGCTTCTGCAAAAACAGTGCTTGATCTCTTCACAGCTGTAATCATTTTGTTTATTTATCCAGCTGTCTAAGCTTAAATTTATGGGGCACACATAAGACATTGTAATTTTATTAAAATGTCTTAGATAGCTAGTTAATTTATGGTGTTTTTCTCTGGCAGTAGCACAGATGAGTGGAGGGCAACAGTCATCTGGCCTTATGCGATCAACAAAAAGTGCTTTCAGAGTCCTACTGAAAGAGGGGCTTAGGCTCCACTCATATGCTTGTCTCCCAGAGTCCAGGATTTGAGTGGGCCAGAATTGTGTGCTTCTACTAAAAAGACTGCATGTAATGCATCTTTTGGCTCGAGGCAAAGTTTATATTCGATCGATGCTGTACTACTGAGTTGTTTATGGTGGTAACTAATGATCATGGTTATAGGTCTGATCTGTTTATTTTTAAATGTTATGATAAATGCACTAGGACTGACTTTTTTAATGTGAAAAGTATATGTTAATGTTGATTGGCATTTAGGAAAGAATTGTTATTACTCTATCTTAAAGCCTACCGATGGGTATTTTGTTACACTCAATCTCACAGATTTCAGTAGTAGGCAAGGGTTTTGACGTTGGTCCACCTGCTCTGACAAACCCTGGTGGATTTCACTGAGATGATTATGATTAGGCCTTTGTAGAAGGGTTGTGTATTATTTTGCAAGCTGCATTCTTCTTCATATTTGTAATTTTATAACTCTATGCATGATGGTTGGAAGTGCATGTGAACTTGAATAGGTCGGTGTAGGGCACACTGTAAAGCCAATATGTTAAAGGATAAATACTTTTTCAGTTCATTGGGAAAAGCATGCCAGGTTTCATAGGTTTGATCTGTTTATTAAGAAAAGTTATGACAAAGCCAGTCAGCCTGACCTACTTATTGTGAGCATGCAGTAAAGACAAAAGGCTTTTAAAGATGGATTGTTATTACACTGTGCTAAAGCCTGTAGGCAGGTACTTTCTTACATGGAGTTTCAAAGATTACTGTGATAGGCAAGAGATTTGGTGATCCACCCAAACAACCTGTGTGGATAGAAGATATGCACTGCAGTAATCCTTAGTAGGGTCTCTTACAAGGGATAGTATTTTTCTGTGCCAGTTGTAACTCTGTTTACATTTGTACTTTAGTGATTGTGAGGCAGAAAGTTACCTTGTGGCAAGCTTACGCTCAGTACCATGGGCAAAGCCAATGATGAAGGCTGTATGCATGCCTGTTTGTTTATTATGAAAGGTTATGATAAAGGCAGTAGACTTGACATATTGCTGTGAAAAGCATATGTTAAAGTCAATAGGCATTTAAGGGTGGATTGTTATTCTGAATTAACACCTTCTGATAGGCTTTTTGTTACATGGAATCTCATAGATTACCTTAGTAGGCAATGGATTTGGTGTTGATTACCCCCTCTGACAAACTATGGGTATAGAAGATTTGCACTGTGAGAACCCTTGTTAAGCCTGCTAGGAGAGAAACAATTTTGCTTTGCAAATTGTTTTTTTGTATGCATTTGCAACTTATGTCTGTATGCCTGATGGTTGCATTGTGGGGAAACCTATGCTCCGTACAGTAGGCCTGAGTTTCAAGCCAATGATAACAGCTGTAGGCTTGATTGGAGTCCAGGTAAATGCTTTGCCTGATGCTATAGATCTAGCCTGTTTGTTATGATACGTTATTACAAAGGCGGCAGGCTAGAGTATTCATTTTGAAAAGCATGTAGTAAAGTCAGTAAGCCTTGGACAGCGGATTGTTGTCACATTATGTTGCAGGTTGTAGAAAGCATTCGGTTACATGTAATTTCACAGATTACGAAAGTAAGCAAGGGTTATGGGGTTAATCACCCACTCTGACAAACGCTGAGAGTAAAATTTCACTGTGATTTTTCTTGTTATGCCCTGTTTAGAGGAGCTGTATGTTGTTTTGCCGAACTGTAATTTCGTATGTATTTGTAATTTTATAAATGTATGCCTCATGGTTGCCAGCTTCTGCGCACTTTTCTAGACTTAGGTTTTGTATAGTGTCAGGCCATTGACAAAGAGTAGAGGCCTTATAAGTTTACTGAGAACATTTATAACACATTCCTTAGCTGTGATCTGTTTATAATGAAAAGCTATGACAAAGCATGTAGGCCTTACTTACTTATTGTGAAAATTATGTCCATCATCCCCTTTGGTTTTGCTTTGTTCGCCCTAAGTTGGCAGGTTATGCCCAGACGTGGGTCCCTTGCTCACTTTGCCACCGGATTCAAGATAGCCTGGCTGATGAGGGTTATGAACCCGAAACCGGTCCCAGGATGCTTGTTTCCGATCCAGGGAAGACACGGCTTGGCAGTTTGGGCTGGACTGTTCCCATGAGGCACAGGGTCAGACTGATTTGCATATGACCATGTCCGAACTGGGGTGGCAGAGTGAGCTAAAGAATGATGATGGATTGAACCCAGATCAGTTGACTGGGGGTGAGTGCTTGCAATGTTCAACACTCCCTCCATCATCCCCTTTGGTTTTGCTTTGTTCGCCCTAAGTTGGCAGGGTATGCTCAGACGTGGGTCCCTTGCTCACCTTGCCACTGGATTCAAGATAGCCTGACTGATGAGGGTTATGAACCCGAAACCGGTCCCAGGATGCCTGTTTCCGGTCCAGGGAAGACACGGCTTGGCAGTTCGGGCTGGACTGTTCCCATGAGGCACAGGGTCAGACTGATTTGCATATGGCCATGTCTGAACTGGGGTGGCGGAGTGAGCTAAAGAATGATGATGGATTAAACCCAGATCAGTTAACTGGGGGTGAGTGCTTGCAATGTTCAACACTCCGTCCATCATCCCCTTTGGTTTTGCTTTATAAGTGAGGAGCCAACTTCAAATAATGGCCTCACCTCAACATCTTGCAAGTCTGGGAAAATCATGTAATATAAGCATGCCTAATCAAAGTGCCTAATCAAAATGTACAATATATGTTGGAGCTAACATAAAGCACTCTGATGCCCCCAGGTGAAGCTTGCAAAGATAACAAGCATTGACAAAGCCAACAGGTTACTCCTATACGAGAGGTGTTGACATTACCAATGTCTTTTTGCCATGTTGTCAGCAACGTGGAGTAGAATAGAGTGGTGTGGCATGACGTAGAGTGGTGTGGAGTGGCGTAAAATAGAATGGCTTGGAGTGGCATACAGTAGAATGGTGTAGCTTAGAGTGGCATACAGTGGAGTGAAGTGGCGTAGAGTGGAGTGGCATAGAGTGGAGTGGAATGAACTGGCATAGAGTTGTATAGAATAGAGTGGCATAGAGTGGAGTGAGGTAGACTAGAGTGGCATAGAGTGGAGTGGCATGGCGTAGAGTGGTATGGAGTGGCGTAGAGAGGAGCAGAGTAAGGAGGAGTAGAGTGGCTTGGAGTGGCGTAGAGTAGAGTGGGGTAGAGAGAAGTGGAGTAGAGTAGAGTTGTGCAGAGTACAGTGGCATTGAGTGGAGGGGCATGGTAAAGAGTGGTGTGGAGTGGCATAGAGTACAACGGACTGGCATAGAGTGCAGTGGCACAGAGTGGTGCCGAGTAAAGTGTGGTGGTGTGATTGGATTAGAGTAGAGTGGCATATAGCGCACTGGGGTAGAGTGCATTGGAGTAGAGTGGCAGCGTAGAGAGCAGTGGCATAGAGTAGAGTGGTGTACAATGCAGTGGCATAGAGTGCAGTGACATAGAGTGTAGTGGCGTAGAGTGGTGCAAAGTAGAGTTGCATAGAGTAGAGTGCAGTAATGCAGTGGAAGTGGCATAGATTGCAGTAGTGTAGAGCGGTGCAGAGTAGAGTGGCATAGAGTGCAGTAGAGTAGAGTGGTGTAGAGTAAAGTGCAGGGGCAGAGAGTGCAGTGACATAGATTGCAGTAACATAGAGTAGAGTGCAGTGGCGAAGAGTACAGGGTAGGGGTGGGAAGGAATAGAAGGAACATGGAAAGGGGATGGGTGGGAGGGAGTAGAAGCTACATGGATGGCAATATGGGAGACGGTCTGAAAAGACAAGCAATCATATGGTGTTTTTAAACTCAAAGGAAAAATAGCTCCAAAATCGGAAGCCGTGGATGGACACAATTACTTAGTTCATTCTCCAGGGGACGGCCAAACACAAGAAAAGGACATGACGCCTGCATGCCTGGAGAAACGCGGACGAAGGAAATGAGAGCAATGCTGAAGCTAACACATGGTAAGCTATGGACGGGATGTAAGACCAATATATGTAAACAACATGTCTTGCAGAGACAGCGCATGCACTGTGTAGGCGAAGCCTAAAAATTGTGTAGCAAAAAAAACACATTGTTGTGTGTTTGTCCTTCCAAATGGTGCATCAGAGTGCTGCCTTAAACGAGTAGGCGATGTCATGCCTCGTTCATATCACAGTGCTGATGCAGTGGTAGGAGGAAGCGCTGCCATGACCGATGCATATCTCCATAGCTCTTCTACAAAAGAAACCCGGCCTACACTATTTAGAATAAATAAGTAAACTCCTTTATTGATGTGAAATACTAAGGATGGAGAAACTGGGATCACATCAGCCACACTTGAGTGCTTCGTCAAGGGATTACACTCCAGAATTATGGCAGAAGGTGTGGCTGGGCATAGTGTTTGCGAATGTACATATATTCCACTAGCCAGAGATAGCACAAAGAGATAAACACATGTTGCTTTGATATGTAGGCAACCTTCAAATGTCATATTGCAAGGTTTGCAATCCTGACAACCAACTTTTATCATTGTACAATTGATAAAATGAAGATCGATGGGCAATTGTAGCACTTGTTGCCTGCAGTCCTGAGAAATTGCAAATGAAACGGAAGCAAGTGCTACATAAAATATAATTTACATTTCCTACTATTCATTATAGTAGTACTTGTTATTTACATCTGTTTTTTCTTGCAGTAATGTTTAAAACCTTTGTTCAGAAGTGTGTGTTACCCTTCTCCTCAATCCTGCTTTGTGGTATGGTCCAAAGCATTATTATCACCCATCAGATTCTCAGGAGCAACAGTGTTTTCACATGAACCCGCGAGCCTTCTATGCATTTAAACAAAAGCACAATTATCATTCTCCCAAAAACATAACAGAAGGATCAAGCCTATCCCATTATTCTTAAGGTGGTAAGGGAACTAATTCTACAAACGTTTGTGAAGGGAATGCCACCCCAAACCCTCTTGCCTGGTGCACACATCTTAAATATTTTTAGATTTCTTGTAGAAACACCTGTGATAACTGCTGTTTTTGTGATATTTTATTTTTAAAAATTATGCTTGAAAATGCATTTTTAAAAATAATTCACGAGGCACACTTCACCCCCTACCCAACCTCCTCTGCACCTCACCATTTTCATACTTCACTGGCTGCCACTTATGTATTGAAATGAGAGATACTGACACCTTGTTTTCTGAGCAACATAGCTGAACAAATTATGGATTTATTGGTCATGAAATTTAAGTTTAAATTTCTTTATTGATTTCCAAGAAAAATCAAGCATTTGCAATGCAATCGGTCTTGCCTTTGGTAACCTATGTGTATTTAGCTATGCAACACATTAGCCTGGGTGCTGAACATCTACTGTTCTTTAAAATGGAGGGACAGTAAGCACCAAACTGCGTGATACGCCAGGTATGGGAACACATGGAGAGAAATATTGCCTTTCAGCAGGAAATGGTATAGTCCAAAGCTCTGTTTTTAATATAAAATAAGGGCCTTCGGTGGTCATTCACTGAAAATACAAGATTTGAAAAAAATATTTTTGTCTACGGGTGCTCGTGGAAGACAATATCTATGGACTGGAATCTATAGCATGCTAAAGTGATTCTGGTATTTTACTGACCCCTGCTGGTCATTTTCTATCAAGACAAATATAGGCAGTTGAACAGAAAAAAAAAGTCCTTAAGCGGAAGCAGACAAGTCCTAGGGCTGATCTCCAGAGCACACATAGTACATACACATATAAGTATATAATAAGTATATACTAAAGTATATACAAGAGGTCTCGAATGCTCGACCTAAACACACAAAGGGGAAGGAAGGAAGAGGAGAAAAACTTAAGTACCATCACAAAGGGAGACAACAGGAACCAGCAACAGTAATAGACGAGCCAAGGGTGTCAGGTACTGGACTAAAGAGGCCTGAGGTGGTTTCAATTCTAGAGAGCCCTGGTATTCAGCCCGCCGACATTTATTTAATAGGGCTTCCAAACAGAGCTTTGGGCACCGGTACTCATTATTTGACAAATTAAGCACTAACGCATCTGAAAAATACTTTTCCTTCGACGATGCACACAGCACTCATCCCACTATGGCGCAGTGCTTTCCTATTCACATTCCACTCGCAGGCTCCCGCACCCCGCGTGTGGAAGTGCTTCGGGCTCGTGCTCTGACCAACTTGCTCCTTTAATGGACTGTAATGGAAGTGAAGTTCCTTGTGCGCTGCAGGGCTCGGGGCTTACTGCTCCGGTGTCCCAGTGGGAGAAACACCGAGCAGCTGAAGCACGAGGCAGGAAACGCAGAAATTACCCAAGAGCATAGCTGCCAAGGTTTTAGATTGCTATGTGTGACATGTTTATAATTTCTGTGTAATTATGAGTGCCATTAGAACCACAATGAGTGACACTTTTCTCGCCAGCAAAATCAACCAATAAAAGATGAGGGGAACATAAATATCAGCAATCTGACCCATTTGAGCAACAAGAAACTCTAAGATCTTAAAACTGCTGCAAATTCATGAGGTGAGTCATAATTACAACGAAATTATCAAAATATCATACATAGCAATCTGAAACCTTGGCAGATATGAAAGAGGGTGAGCATCACTTTACTTGACATAGCATTGAAGACCATGCCCATACTTCTGTTCTTGACACCGAGTCTTGTTTACTTAAATATTTCATAAAAGTGATATGAAGTAGGTGTTTTATTCTATTGCTATTTTATTGCTTCTCTTGTACAATGCTGATCATATAATAAACTTGTGAATTTTGGTTAGCATAATGTATTGACTAATAAGAATAAAAAGGCAGAAGCAATGCCAATTAGACAAAAAGAAAAGAAAAGGAGCATGGTAAAACAAGGAGAATAAAACAAATCACTTGTACCAGGTGGTGTTTGTTGTCCAAGACGAGGCCATGCAAAAAATTAATGTGATGGGAAAAGGTTTTTCACTTGGAGTGGAGTGAACTAAGTCGGTAAAGCTGTCACTGCAGGGGCCACCTTATTCATAAGCGAATAGTGTAAGCAGGAAAGTAATACTTGTGAAGTAACTACTAATATTAGCCTCAGATGTCACCACTAGGAGAAAAAAAAAGCGGACAGCTAGAAAGCAGGTCACATGCCTCCGCTAAGAATTAACACTAAAAGGAGCAAGGACTTGCGTTTATACTGCAGAACCACCTAACAGGGTGTGAGAGGCCCTAACACAGAGCCCAGCTGCCTCGGGCCTATGGCGTACATTAATTAGGGTCAGCTGACTCGCGGACTCTGACTGGCGCAGTTAGCAGTGTCATGCCAGCATGGTGCTGGGCAAGCCTCAGGAGAGGCTGGGAGACACAAAGAGCGGTCACAGCGGGCTGTATTATTTCAAAATGTAACACCAGTGAAGTGAGCAGTCCAGGGGTCTGGCGCACCACAGCTACACAATTCACTTACTTGAATGAGTCAATAAACTAAGAGAACTGCATGTACTCTGTAGCAAAGAGAAACCTTTTAAATCATTTAAAAAAAATACTTACTGCATATTTGCTATGCCGTGGGTTTTAGAACAAGCTGCACACGGTTCACCCTGCATCAGAGCCTCTCTTCCTCCTGCAGAGTACATCTGCTTGCCCAAGCTGTGACCTGGGAAATGTCTGGGAGCCCCAAGAGATTGTCACATACAAGAGACTGGTCGGGCCAGGAGAGGTAGGGGACACGTTTGTACTCAGCAAGGAATGTTCGAGTACTTAAATCTCTGATTTTTTAAAATAAATCCCGGATGTTTATTTTCCAGTGTAAAAAACACTTAAGCCGCTCTTTTTAACAAATGGATAAACCTTTCCTCTTAAAGCAATATCGTGATCGGAACAAGAGGACAATACTCCCTGGGGCGCACAATTGAAAATGTCTGAAATCAGTTCTTAAGTGTGTTGGATTGCTGAATTTTACTTAGCCCACATGTATGGAAATAGAGAATTTTCATATTCTGCAGCGTACATTGATATGATGGTTCTGAGATGGACAGTTTGATTGTCTTGAAAATAAATTGCTGCAAAGTCATTTTGTTTGGAGCTCTGCTGCCCTCTTGTGGGCTCTGTCGGCACTGACATTGGCGCGGCGAATAAGGGAAAGCCAGAGAGCATACATTTTCTTTCGTCTAATTGCTGAACCGCGGATATTGTCTCATCTGCAGGGTAGGTTATATAATGTCGTGACCCTAAAGCACTGTGTAAAACAGATTAGAGTAATACCAACAAGCATTAGCAATGCAATAGGACTCGCATTTACGCAAGATGTATTGCATTGCAAATAGCAATGCATGTGGGCGACGAGGCATGGGGGGGGGGCGGCAGCGAGAAGGCATCAGACTGCGGTAGGGGGGCCCAGGAAGAAAGTAGTCTGTGTTGTGAAGGGGCCAGTAGCCATGGAAGGACACAAATGACTGACATGGCTGTTATGGGGAGGGACTAACAAGCTTAAAACCAATCGGAAGGCAGCATTTAGAACCTAAGCCAATGAAAAAGATGGGCCGGAGAGTGGGCGGAGCTTCCACAAAGCTTCCACACTATAGTGTATACTGCATGCCTCACAAAGCGATGGCAGCGCATTCGCACTGCAACGCTAGGCGAGACCTAAGAAGAAGAAAGTAGTCTGTGCTGTGAAGGGGCCAGTAGTCATGGAAGGACACAAATTACTGACATGGCTGTTATGGGGAGGGACTAACAAGCTTAAAACCAATCGGAAGGCAGCATTTAGAACCTAAGCCAATGGCCGGACAGTGGGCGGAGCTTCCACAAAGCTTCCGCACTATAGTGCATACTGCATGCCTCGCAAAGCGATGGCAGCACATTCGCGCTGCAACGCTAGGTGAGAACTAACAAATGAAAGGTATATTCATATCTAAAACCCTATTGACCGTAGGGTAGCGTGTAAAAATAGGTAATACACTTAAACCCCCAACTCCCCTCTCCCTTCAAAAGAGACCTCTCCCTGTCTCCATCCTCAACTTTTGGCTCACGTTATGTGGGACTGGTGGATATGTGTGAATATATTTACAGCTCATGGTGCCACTGATGGGGGCTCAGTGAGCTGTGGCAGCCGAAGGTACTTGAGACATGTAAGCTCACGAAATTCAGAGGTAAGTAGTGATAAAAATGGTTTTCAGAGATTTATAAATGAGGCTCCTTGATTGGAAAGAGAGAGCTATCCACTCCATCCCACCATCAATCAATCAATCAGGGAATTTGTAAGTGCGCTACTCACCCGTGAGGGTCTCAAGGCGCTGGGGGGGAGGGAGCAGCTCCGGTCAGTCGAAGAGGGTCTTCCTGAAGGTGTGCAGGGTGGGGGCGCGTCTGATGTCGATCGGGAGCTTGTTCCATGTCTTTGCCGCGATGTAGGAGAAGGTTCTTCCACCCGTTCTTGCTCTGCAGTGGTGGAGCCACCCAATGTGGGTAGGAAGGCTTCCTGACGTCCTGACTCCCAGTGAACCAAAATATTCTGTGGGGAGGGTCCTAGAGCCAAAGCTGTCTGGCAGCCCCTACACAATTTAAGTGGGATGGTAGCCTACACCCTATTAGGTAATCCTAATAGGGTGTAGGCTGGAAAGCAGGGGAGTTTTGTATCACAGTGAGCGTCAATATCATCTTGCATGTGTGCCCAGTAGTTGGAGATATGAGGGCAATCCCATAGCAGATGTGTCAATGCGCCAAGTCAGTCGCAGGCCCGCCAGCACAGGGGTTCTCGAGCTGGGTTCCCTCTGTGGAGTCTCTGAGGGGTAAGATACCAATAGGTGGCTATTTTTGTGGCTGTCTCAATGCTTGCCACATTGCGCGGGGTGTGTCGAGCTCTGTAGTAAATGTCGTCCCATTCCCTTTTTGAGAGTGTTCTCCCTAGTACTGTCTCCCATCTCTTTTGACCTGAAGATTTATTGACCCCTGGGACCTGTCGGAGAAGGCAGTGAATTTCAGTTATCAGCGAGTATCCGATTGTTTAGACAACAACCATTTCTCAAATGGAGTGAGGTGTCTCTGCGCCTGGATACGAACCCCGGGTTGCAACACCCAATGTCTGATCTGGTGGTAGCGGAAGCGTTCTGTCTCAGGGAGGCTCTGTTATGAGCAAAATAAGTGTCCAATAGGCCTACAGCCTTCTCAAGTCCATTGGGTGTAGGTCTCTGATGCTAGCCCAGGAGTGAATGCAAGGTTATTCACTATAGGGGTCAGTGGTGAGGGAAATGTTGTTAAAGCTCGGTTCTCAGCTACTCTAGCCTGTGCCATCAGAGGGAGTCATGTGACTGGAGAGAGGTAGAGGCTTTTGGGGCCTGCCGCCCTGGAAAGGAAGGGGGTCCTCCACAGGGATTGACCCGCTACTGCCCTATCCATGAAAAGCCAGTGTTTTTCAGATTTGGGGCGCGACCACTCCACAAATGTTTTCAACTGTACCTCCTAGTAATGCTCCTGCAGATTTGGGACCCCAAGGCATCACTCCCTCGGGGATCTGTAGCACAATTCACAATGTAAACAGGGTCTCTTATCTAGCCTAATGAAATGTTCCAGTTCGCGCTGCATGGAGCGTATGATGCCTGAGGGTGGTTCTAGTGGGAGAGTCTGGAAAAGAAATAGGATCTTTGGCAATATGGTCATTTTTACTGCTGCTATGCGACCCAGCCAGGACAACGCATGCAGCCTCCAATGACGCAAGTTCGCCCGTATTTGATGGAGTAATTTAGTGTAATTCAGTGATACTGTGCGTTGGGTGCTTGCAGTGAGTTGAAGGCCCAGATAGGGTATTGCAACCTGGGAGCATTGTATAGGATAATCACGTTGCAGTTCTGCTGGCGTGGTGTTAGTGAGGGATATGTTAAGGGTTTGGGATTTGTGGACATTGACCCTCAAGCCTGCCGTTTGGGATAATGTATCCAGCTCTGCCATAAAGGCAGAGGGTGAAGTCCTGGGTTCCTCCAACGTCACCACTCCATCATCTTCAAATAAGCTAATTGTGTGCTTGTCACCCCCGAAGCTTACCCCAGTTATTAGAGGGTTGTTGTGGATCCTTTGCTGAACTTCGCGTGTCATGTGTTGCGGGCTGGCAGGACTTTGTGTAGGCGGTTGGGTATGGCCATGTCGGGGGCGGTGCTTCCCCATCACAGAGTGCGGATTTCCGTGGGCGTCCGGGCAGATTTGCGTATCTGGCACGTTTTTCTGAGTGACTTCAACGGGGTGTCTTTGGATTTTGTGGATGACAACACGGTGTGGCAGGTGCAAATTTTTTGGGATGCGGCCGGAGCGCAAGGTTTTGGCGTCTTCTGGGACGGAAGGTGGTGTGCGGAGCAGTGGCCGGCTCATTGGTTGACGCAGGGCAGGAGCATTGCGTTTCTGGAGTTCTTTCCGCTGGTGGTTGCGCTGCAGGTGTGGGGGTCGGAATTTCAGAACAGATCGGTGTTGTTTCATGTGGACAACAGGACGGTGGTGGACCTGGTCAATCATCAGAGGGCAAGGGATCTGCGAGTGCTGCGCTTGCTGCGAAGTTTTATGCTGCTGTGTTTGCGTTTCAATGTGCTGTTTCGCGCGAAGCATGTGCCGGGCGCTAGCAATGACATTGCGGATGCATTGTCTCGTTCGCAGTGGCAGCGTTTCAGGAGGTTGGCACCCGGAGCAGAGGTTTTCAAGACCAAGGTGCCGGAGGGTATCTGGAGCTGGGGGGAGTGAGAGTTGTGGAGCTGGTTGAGAAGTCTGTTGCGGATTCCACGAGGCGTGCGTATCGTTTGGCTTGGACTGAGCTGGGGGCTTTTTTGGGATGGTCGAGGGGTGCTGGGCGCATGAGGCAGGAGGACTGTGAGGACGGGGTGCGGAGGTACGTTTTGGATTGTATGGACAGGGGTTTGTCGCAAGTTACAATTGCGGGGAAGTTAGCGGGCATCTCCTTCTATGGCATGGTGTATTTGGGGTTTGATCCAGCGAGGAGTGATTTGCTGAGCAGGATGTTGAAGGGTTGGGGGAGGGTGCGGGGAGGTGTTGGGGGGACAGTTTTACGCGAAGCTATCACGTTTGAGTTGCTGTCAGAAATATGGTCGGAGTTGAGGTTCTGTTGCTATGACGCGGCCGAGGTGGCCTTGTTTCGGTTGTGCATGACGTGGATGTTCTTTGGGGCATTCCGGGTTTCTGAGTTGTTGGGGGCGAGAGGGGCTCGGGGGAGGGGGTTTGACGACGTGAGAGTGGATTGGGTGCGACTGGGTATCTGGCTGGGGCGGTCCAAGACTGACCAGGCGGGACGGGGGAAATGGGTGTGGTTGTGTGAGTCGGGTGGGGCGGGAGTTTGTCCCGTGCAAGAATGGAGAGCTTTTTGAAGGCAGGTGGGCAGGAGTGAAGGAGAGATTTTTTGTCATGCCTCGGGGGAGAGGGTCACAGCGTTTCAGCTGCTGGCTGTATTGCGGATGGCTGTGAGGCGCCTGGGTAGGGACCCGGCGGGGTATGGGACGCACTCTTTCCGGATTGGCGCGGCGACGGCGGCAGCTCGGCTGGGGTGGTCCTGGGACAAGATCAGTCGGATTGGTAGGTGGAGGTCACGCTGTTGCGAGTGGTATGTGCGAAGTAGAGCGGCGAAGTAGAGCGGCGAAGCGCGCAGGGTGCGAAGGTTGCTGGAGCGGTGGGATTTCTGTTTCGTGTTCTAATTTCTTTTCTCTCCGTAGGTTGCGTGGGGGGTCCGGGAGCCAAGACAGTTACCTGGATCGTTGGACACTCGTTTGTGCATTGGGACTCCAAATACTCAGACAGGCGGGTGTATGGTCGTAGCCTGGGCCTGCGAAGCAGCCATTATGAGGTACTGTGGTGGGGCAAAAGTGGAATGCGCTGGGGTGAGCTCCTGCCCTGGCTGACAAAGAAAGTTTCGCAAAGGGGCTGTCCGGATTTGCTCGTCCTCTATCTGGGGGAGAATGACATGGTGAGACAATCGGGGGTGTCGTTGCTTCACTTGATGCAAAGGGACTTGGAGGCTATGAAACGCAATCTGGCTGGCGCCTGCATTGTATGGACTGTGTTCATTCTCCGTCGGGTCTGGAGGGGGGCACTGAAGCCCGCAGCGGTGGAATGAGCGAGGAGGAAGTTAAATAGGGCAATGCGTGTTTTTGTGAGAACACTGGGGTCAAAGTGATTGCGCACACTGGACTGCGGCTCGAAAAGCCCCTGCTTTTTAGGGACGACGGAGTGCACCTTTCGCACATGGGCAATGCATACTACATGATGGAATTGAGGGATGTCATCAGCGGGTTGTGGAACGAGTCTATTTGGTGTCGGAGAGAGTGAGGGCAAAAGGTGCACTGGAATGGGGTGGGGCAGGTAACCGCCCTCCGGGGGTTCCCTGGTTGGCGGATTTGGGAGGGGGGGGAGTCCATGACGGGCATACTCACCCTTCCGGGGAGGGGGATACTGGTGAAAGGTGGGGGTGCGTCATACCGGTTTACGATGGATGGAGATGATGGAGGAGGTTGGAAGAGAAGTGAGGAAGCGAATGGGATAACTGAGGAGGTTGCTGTGTGATGTGGGAAGGAGTAGTTGGAGTATGGGAGAGAATGGAAGGATGAGAGTTATGTTGTTGGGGATTGTTGGGGGGTTTGTTTGATGTTTGGTTATGTTTGTTCAACCCTGTCCTAATAAATGGCCTATTACGCTAATACCTTGCGTGGAGTGGTTATTGCGCGATGCGGCCCCCGGGGGAAGGAAGGACAGCAGACTAGTCTTCCCCCGGGGTTTTCGCGCAAGGGGAAAGGACAGGGAAGGAAGGGGTGGGATAAGGGGTGGGGTCATTAGGAGGGGATAAAGGGGGCTGGGAGAGGAAGTCCTTCCTCTTCCTTCCCCAGCGCCTCAGGGTGGGATTTAGATTTGGTTTGGCCGTCCGCCCGCCCACCCTACAGTTTGGTGGAGACGAACGGGCAAAGCTATGTTGCCACATGCGTGCCAGTTTAGGACGGGTTGTGAGTGAGTGGGGGGGATTTGGGAGGGGGGGGAGTCCATGACGGGCATACTCACCCTTCCGGGGAGGGGGATACTGGTGAAAGGTGGGGGTGCGTCATACCGGTTTACGATGGATGGAGATGATGGAGGAGGTTGGAAGAGAAGTGAGGAAGCGAATGGGATAACTGAGGAGGTTGCTGTGTGATGTGGGAAGGAGTAGATGGAGTATGGGAGAGAATGGAAGGATGAGAGTTTTGTTGTTGGGGATTGTTGGGGGGTTTGTTTGATGTTTGGTTATGTTTGTTCAACCCTGTCCTAATAAATGGCCTTTTACGCTAATACCTTGCGTGGAGTGGTTATTGCGCGAAGCGCCTTCATGAAGTACAGTACCGTGAGGAGACAAATGGCGGCTGCGCGTGTTCACGCGCACATGCACGCAGGCTTTAGGCCAGCGGCTGCAGCACTTTGAAAATCCCCTTACAAAAATTCGAGCAACAGCGCATGCGCTGTTCTAGGCTCGACCTAAAAAGGGGGGCCTCCCAGGCCCTGCAAGAGGTGAACGGCATCTGCTGTTCTTGATATGGCCTGGGAGGGCTCTTCGCTACTTTGTCGGCATATCAGGCCGCATGGTCAGTTACTTCTGGTGTTCCTCCTCCTGCCCCTTCTGCAGAGCGCATCCCTGTTCTCTTGGCACTAGGGGCCCACTCCTCATTCAGCCTCAGTGCTAACGGACCCCCCCTCGCTCTGCTCCTCCTTAATGGATGTGATTGACCACTTGTACTGGAGCGGTGGGGGGAGGGAGGCCGGTCGAGAGGCCTCTCCCGGCCTGCAGTTGGGTGGAGTTCTCCACCCCTGAGGGCCGCGGCCTGTGTCTACCAGCCTCCAATCCTAGTGATCCCAGTCTGGCCGATCTCTTCAATGCCGGACCAGGCAGAAAGCGCAGACAGCACCAGCACACAGCCCCCTACAGTGCCCTTCGGGCCTCCAGCCACCAGTCTCAGAGACGGGACTTCTCTTGGCGCCCAGTTCTCTCGGGAGCCGGAGGTTGATGGAGTTCTCGGTCTAGCACCGTCGTGGGAGTCACCAGGCTAACAGGGAGCTTGGAGCCACGCTGCCAGCACTGCCCCCCACAGCTCGATGCCAGCCTCTGGGCGGCCCTGACTGTCACTGGACCCTCGGAATGAGAAGTGGCAGCTCGGGGTCAGTTCTCCAGTCCAGCTAAACGAGGCTTGGGCGATGGGCCCTGTCGACAGGATGGAGTGACAAGCAGGCAAGTCCTACTTGGTCGCCATCGTGGCTATACCCCTTGGTGATGAAATTTAAAGTAACAGAGGAACATTCAGTTCAAAAGAAATTCCTAAAGTTACTTAAAGTATTAGACAAATTAAAGAACTCGCATATAATGGTACTTGTTAATCTATTCACTATGTAGCACAAAATCGTAGAAGAGTACACCCACACTCGCAACAGAAGATTGAAGAAGAACTTCATAGTTTATTAAAACTGAACATAATGGAAGCAGTGTCAGGGTCAACATCCTAGCCATCTCCAGTTATAGTAGTTCTGAAAAACAAAGCTGAAAAAATGTGCATATGTGTAGAAATACCGGTGTCAAATGCGGCAATTGAATTGAAAGAGAACGGCTCTGAGGGCCTCTGTTAGGAGATATGATAGGCTGCTTAGCTGGAGCAATTGGATTTACAAAATTGGACCTTTATCAGGGTTATTATCTGCTTGAATTAGATAAACAATCTTGATATGTCAGTGTTTTCTCAATACAGTTGGTTCTTCTCCAATATAAAAGACTTAATTTTGTAAACTCATCTGCTACAGAGCTATTTCAAGAAACAATTAGCAGTTTAAACTACACTCTCATGTTTGGCCAAATCGAGAAGGAACACAATAATGCCCTAAAAAAAGAATGTACACGACTTATAGAAGCATGTCTCACTATAAATGCAGAGAAATACGATCTTAGCAAAAAGAACAAAGGTTCTCCAGTCATATCTTTTCAAGTGAGGGAATGCAAATCCAACAATAGTAACGCTATTTGTGAGGCAAAGATACCTGGAGATATATCTGATGTTAATTCTGTGTTTTTTAAATATCACAATTTGCAATACTAAGTCTCCTTCTACTGCAAATAACTGAAAAAGGACAAGAAGTGATTCAGATAATGTGGCTTAATAAAGGAAAGCATACATTCAGCAGCAAAACATGAAGGGTAGTAAAGAGTAATGCAATGATAGTATACAAGTAAGTATAAAGTGTACTAACCATCTCAGAGGGAGGATTGCTCTTCAGAAGAGTGCGGATTGTGATACCACAACTGCTACATAGAGGAGTGGCTGAAATAGCACATGAAAGTTTTAGGAGGATTGTGGAAACAAAGGAGTATATGGGAGTAAAGTTCTGGTTTCTAGGTTTGGACTTACGGTTTGATGAGATGATACACTCCCCTCATTTATATTAAAGCATTGGAAGGTCCAAACCCCGGACAAATTGATTATGTCAGATTTCGCAGGAAACAATTGGGCTACTTTGGCAGGCCACTTTTCTTGGCCAGTGGACTCAGTTCCTTATTGACTTTCCCTCAGCGATGAGTATTCTCAATTTTACATAATTCTCCAAGCTACGCCCACGTCTGTCTCAATTGTACTTCCAATACTGGCTGCAGTGTTTGCTGAATGGGGCACACCGGATAGGCATTAGTCTGAGAAAGGGCATCTATTTAGTGTTATAGAATGCTGATGCTTCATGCATTATATGGTTGACCTTAGGGAAAGTACAACACTTTCGCACAAACTAATGGCATGGCTAAAAGATCTATGACTACTATTAAAAAATCAAGTCAGTGAGCTAAGTTAACACAAATTTCATTGCATAAGTTAAGGTAAAGGGGAGGGCTGGAAAAGATGCAAGAATCGTAACCTCCATCATAATATACTGAAATTTTGCCTCTTCATAAATTCGTCTATGTAAGACACCTTCATTATACCACCCTCTTCAGAAGAGGTGAGAATACTCATGTGCGTTTACTCAGGGTTCTCCAAAGTCAGTCCTGGAAGGCCAGATCCATCCCAGATTTTTAAGATAACTACATTTATCTGAATGGGGATATGCTAAAACTCTGACATGGATCCAGCAATCCAGGACCGACTTTGGAGAACCCTGGTGTATATCCTTGTCCCCCCGTTATTAATATTGTACAGTATGGGCAGGAAGGCTATTTTTCCAGTGTGTGATAAAATGACATCGCTGGGATATTTTGCGTTCCAGCATGCAATGCCTAGAATTGAAAGAGTGATTGGTTATTTCACACTGGAGAAACACTGAGCCCTGCAGTATCTTTAATTTCCTGCTGTGAAATTACTGAAAGCAACCCACAGAGCTCCCATAAGGTGCAATCTGCCCAAACGTAATTATTTTTCTGATTGCATAAGGGTTTTGTAAGTATTATGTTAACTTTTTTGCATAAGTGTCAGACCCTGTTCTGAGGCCGCAGAGCAAATGGACTACTGGTGCCCAACCTTGGTGGTGGAGGCTGTTTACCACTGATGTCCTGGGGTCCAGCCTACTGTGACTGCTAAACTTTGCAAAGTACCACTTAAGGCACACTTGACTCCAGGGCAGTGAGGGCAAACAGTCTAATGCTTCTTAGGGAGGTAGTGTCGAGGACAAGAGCTCAAAACTCAACAGACAAAATATTGTACGGTCCATCTCAATGCTTATCTTTTTATGAAGAAATGTACTGCAATCTGACACCAAAAAGAAATACTACACAGTTCAATAGGAATCCCAATTACAGGGTTGTAATCTCAGTTACGATCTCCAGTAAGGAAGTACAAGCACTCCCAGAATCCTCTTCCCATTCAAGGAGATCTCTAACCTCTACCACCCTCCTCTACATTGCAGCCATAGGCATTAAATAAGCACTGGTTCAGGTAACTTTTATTTACCCAACTGTTTAGATGCCCAACTGAGTCCCGCAGTTCTCACCCCAGCATTCACTCGATCAAAAAGTCTTAAGTCCTTGTGCCTGGTTCTTCTGTACACTTTCTGTCACATATTTCGCTCATATGACTTTCAAGGTCCACCTATATCACCCATTTGCTCCTTTGAGTCATTATTCATTCATAATAGCTAATGCCAGTATTTTCACTATTTGTAATCAAGGTGCATTACATACAATACATCTGTTGTGTGTTTTGTTAGTATTCTTCTAGTTCATGTATGCATTAAAATAGATGCTGCTTAGGAGATTTTCACCTGTGTGTGCTTGGGAATTCTTCACATTATTCCTCTCACCTTATTTCACGATCATGAGGTTTGTTTTTCTCAAACTAGACACTGAGAATGATGTATAATAGCTATCCACCCCCCATTTAGCGAGAGAGATCTAGAAATCGACAATATTCTAGCCTAAGAACAGAAAGGCTCCGAGCTGATCCACCCAAGGTCATCTGAGGCTATTTGCAACATAAAATATTTCCCACAAGAGACATTACTTTAACGACAGCCTTGCAAACCAGACAAACAAAAATGAAGTACAGGCACAATTGTTTGTTGATTCTATTAAAATACTGACCCTAATAATGGTAATACTTTGATGTTTTATGATCAGGCATGTAGGGACTATAAAAATGCACTCTACATAATGTTACAGATTTTCAGAATTTTTACATTTATTGTTTATGCTCTGGTTATTATTATTACTAGGATTTGTAGGGCGCAATCGAATCATCCCCTTGGGTAATCATCCTCGGCGCCTTGGTAGCAGACAAAGCAGATTGAGGATTGCTGGTTAATGACAGAATAACCAGGTTTTAAGAAGTTTCTTAAACTGCCTGAGATTGGAACAGGCACGTATGTTATCTGGCAGTCTGTTCCAGTGGAAGGGGGCGAGATATGAGAAGGAGCGGTCACACATTCTGACTCTCCTGATTCTCATCGCGCAGAGCAGCTGCCGTTCGCTCGATCTCAGTTGGCGGGCGGGCGTATATGGTCTTAGCTTCTTCATTAGATAAGCTGGACCATTCCCTTGGAGTGATTTAAACAACAGGCACAAAAACTTGAATTCTGCTCTTTTCCTAACAGGCAGCCAGTGCAGCTGTCGTAGAAGGGGTGCCGACGGAGTTCAGACAGGCTGATTGATGGCTGGACGCCCGGCTGTATTCTGAACAACCTGGCGCCTGGAAAGTAAATCTTCCCTAACCCCTACCAGTAGAGAATTTCCGTAATCTAGTCTGCTAACTAGAAGTGCCTGTATAAGGGCTTTTCTGGCTGCAAGGGGGATCCAAGGAAAGATTTTTCTCAGCATTCCCATCAGACCAAAGCAGGTGCCTGAGATGGTTTTCACATGCTCCTCCATTGGAAAGTCTATCATTAATTACAACACCCAGATTCTTCACCCACTTTTTAGGTGTAGGAGGTTCACCGAGCTCCGAAGGCCACCAATCTGAGGCCCAAAGCTCTTCTTCTTTTCCGAACAGCAGGATCTCCGTTTTATTGGAGTTGAGCTGTAGATAATTAACAGTCATCCATGTGGCTATTTTTAGCATGCAGTTTTTAAACTTTTCTCTGGTGAATGCGGGATCCGTCTCAATAGTAACTATCACTTGGGTGTTGTCCGTGTACGAGATGGTATCGAACCCACAGGATCTAATAATTGTGGCCAGAGAAGACACATAGATGTTAAATAAGGTGGGGCTTAAAATGGAGCCCTAGTAGACCCCCTTGTCAGGAACCATGGTCTGTGATGTAAACGTGTCCAATAGGACACATTGTGTTCTATCGGCCAGGAAGCTTTCGAGCCATTTTAGAGTCATTCCTCTGACACCAATCTCTCGTAGCTTATCCCAAACGATTCTATGAGAGATGGTGTCAAAAGCAGCTGACAAATCAAGGAGAACTAGCATCGTTCTTGTCGTCCCTTTGTCCAACGCCAGCCTGATCGTGTCTGTTACTTCTGTCAGTGCGGATTTGGTGCTACAAACCACACGGAAGCCTGACTGAGAAGGATCCAGTAGATTGTTTTATTCAAGGTAGCCCGTGAGTTGTTTATTAATCAAGGACTCCATGACTTTAGAAAAGAATGGGAGAAGAGAGATTGGTCTATAATTTTGAAGATCTGAAGGATCGGCTAGGGTTTTTTTAGTAAAGGTTTTATTTGTGCCATTTTCCATTTATGAGGGAAGGTGGCCGTGGCTAATGAAATGTTGCAGACTTCTGTAATCGGGTCTGCGAGGACCGGTGCGAGGGATGAGATGATGAAGGGAGGGGCCAGATCTAAAGGGGAGCCCAATTTAGTGTGTGCTAGTAAGGGCAGTACTTGCTCAAAGGTAATGTCTGTGAAGGACTCCAGGCGGGGAGAGGTGGGGCTTTCAGTGACATGTGGTACCACCCTAATGTCCTTTTCCGTGCCGAAGGAGCTATGCATTTTATCGATCTTTTGCTTGAAATGAGTCGCTAGATCGTTGCATAGCTTTAGAGTCGACGGTTAGTGAACTCCTTAAGGATCTTAAATAGCTCTTTGGAAGAGCTCTTGGCTTCGATTATTCTGGTGCCTAGATACGCTCTTCTGGCTATATTGCAGTTGTTTAGGTATGCTCTGTGTGCTATTTTATATGCTGATTTCTCCCCCTCCTGTTTTGATTTTCTCAATTTTCTCTCCCTATTTCTACATGTAGCTTTCTCTTTCTTGAGGCTATCGGTGTACCATGGTGCTGGAGCTGCCCTTTCCCAGATCTTGTCTACCCTAGACGGGGCATTGATATCAAGGGCCTTAGCTACCGAGGTCTCCAGCGTTTCCAATGCTGTATCACTGTTCATACAATTACCAAATGGTGAAGGCAATGAAAGCAGAACTGAATGACGTTAGTGTCACTTTTCTCCAGGATCTCCGGGGACCCCTACGATATTGCAGCTGGTATGTTGGCTTAAGCATTTCCGATGAGAATCTTAGAGCCAGATGGTCTGTCCAGCTTAAAGCCAAAGGGGGTTCTACTACTGGTTCTTGGATATTTGTAAAGATGGTTTCCAGCGTATGTCCCGCTGTGTGCGTGGGGCTGAATACTTTGGGAGAGAGGCCTAGAGATTCCATGGCTGCTATTAAGCATGCAGAGTCTGAATTGGAGATGGTGTCTAGATGAAGGTTAAAATCTCCTACTAGTAGGAAGTTGCCTGATTGCATGGTATAGGGAGCAAGGGTTTCCAATAGTGAAGTACAGAAAGATTTCTTGTTTTCACCAGGGGGATGGTAAACTACAGCTCCCAGCCATCTAGGGCCATGAGCGAGCTCCATCCTGAATACCATTAACTCCATACTGGGGGTAGAAACAGTGTCCAGAATTGTGATATGTAGCGATAGGCGTGTGGCAATAGCCAGACCTCCCCCTTTCTTACCCACTCTGTCTAGTCTAGGCACTGTGTATTCCTCAGGGAAGGCGGTAGCCTTACTGATTTCTGAAATTATTTTGTTTAATTTCTTGTGCACTTAAACTGGATAAAAATGAAGTCTTGAAAAATACCAGTGTGGATTTCTTATGTGTGTCCAAGGCCCGCCCCCCTCACATGGTGAAACTAGTTTGTAAGTTACAAGGTTTGGGAAGGAGATGCATGGGTCATAATTTATCTACTTCTTCATCCCAGAATTTGTAAGTTGGTCCATACCTGCACTTGATGAAGAGCCACATGGGACCTACCAGGCAGTGATGACATAATATTTGTAAAAACATAACAGCTGGTCAGAGTCAGCGAGGCATGTCCTAAGCAGCAGCATGATGTCTTCAGTACTTGGTCCTCCATGCCTAGTACAGACAGGTACACAAGCATGGCAGCTGCAGCCTAGGGATCAATGCATCAGCGGTGATCTGTCTTTGGCAGTTGAGGTATTCCCAGCCAATCAGGCTCCAGCTTCATCAACCATGTGGCTCCTCTACTTCAGCAGCAGCAGTACTAAATCGCTGACCCATGGCAGGCTACTAGATGACTCAGTGGTGCTGCTACTTGCAATGTCTTGGTGCAGTTCAGACATGCATCGTGCAGAGAGACCAAAGGTCTCTCCTCACAAAATGGGTTGTTCCTGGCTGCTCTGTCTAGGGCAGTCTGCTCTTTAGAGGCATTCCTCACGTGAAGAACACGCTGGAATTCTCTTCCTGGGTAGTCTCCTACTGCAGGTCCAGGCACTCGCTTTCCCTCTGTCAGCAGGCAGGGAGGTGGACTTCTTTCGCTAGGCAGACCCTCAGCTCTTTCAGCACAAAGTGCTGACTTCAGGTGAAGTGCCCTCACCTCAGCCCTTGTCGCATGGTAGTCCTTTGAGTACTCTGCAGAGCGCTCCTTTCCTTGGTCATAAAGAACTTGGAAGTGGAACAAAGCGGGGTGGTTTGGATCCCTCTTTTACACTCATTCTCATGACAGGAGATGTGGATCCACTGTTTAAGGTTTCAACACTGGTTTGGAGTGAATCTCTTTCAAATGTTCCTCAGACACAGCCTTTGTGCAAGGTGATTGATTTCACAGTAGATGAAAATGGGACTGATTCCAAGCAGAAGTATCCCAGACAAGGACAATGGAGTGTGAGATCACTGCACTTCACTGTCATCACCTTTCGTGACGCAGGAATTGGGACCAGACAAAAGGCTTGGCCTTCCCTTGAAACGTCTCACCTTAAGCAGCAGAAACTGCAGTCCCTCTCTCTTCTTACCCCTACCATCTTCCAAATGGCAGTGCTCATGATGAATTAATCAACAGCCCTGTGCTAAGAAGGTCCTCATTGAACTTCTAAACATAGTCCTGGGACAGTCCTCCTCGGTTCATTGTCTGCATCCTCTCTGTCCAGCCACAAGAAAGCATAAAATACACTTCCAATGAGGAAGCTATGTTCATTGTTCATTTTGTACTATGCTACACAAGTGACATCCAAAATGGATCTACCTGGTCTTAGTACTCTGACTCTTACAACACACAGATTCCTACTACCATGTATTTGCTACACACTAACTGCACATACACACACTCGAAACAAACATGCAATGTCAGCGAAGATTCTAGGTTTCACGGAACAGCGTAAACTTCACGTGATCGGTGCCAGCTGACTCACCTCTCCTTGACACATAGAAAAAGATCTGGCCGTACCGCTGCTTCACGAAACGTGGTACCCTGACACCACTGCTTTTTGAGGTGTAGCCATGGTATGGACAGGATGCTTGGCGGCACTCTAGCAGGCCACAGTATAGATCATGTACTCACATTACCAGGGACAGGCCTAGGACTCTGAGGCATGCTAGATTGGCATCACACCAGCAGCCAACAAAAAGTCAGGATACAAGTTTCACATGTAATCGGGCACTCAGGGCAGGGGTACATGTCTGTTTACCATGTAGGGAATATTCCTGTCTCAATAATATTTCTATTTCTTGTACATTGCACTGCAGACTGCTTGAGTCTGGTTAATGCTTTGTAAAATAATACACAAAACAATTTGGTAAAAAAAATCTCTATCTATTAAAGAAATAGCATGATCATCCATTCTGAATGCCTAATTAATTCACTCAAAATGGCTTAACCATACAATTTCTCTGGCATAAGTAACTCAGGTCAAATGCAGATCTGATCATTTCATGCATATTAACTAAATGGTTATACTTTTTTAAACAATTGTTGCCACCATTCCTGACCTCCAACTTATGAATTATTTTATAGTTTTTCATTTAACACTTGAGTCCTGAAGCAAGAGTCACTGCAGCTTTCTTTTCTTCTAGATATTTCATTTTGCACAATGGATAGCATATTTTGCTCTGCCGTTTCATAACAGACCCAGATGCAAAGGGCATGGTAACCTGCACCTTAGCTCTTGCATACACTCTCCATGTAACAGGCCATTATGAAATTATTACGAGAGCAGGAGCCAGTGGCGTACCACTGGTCCCCGCAGCCCTCGAAGTGCGGGGGTGCCCCGTGCTCCAGGCGGGCCGCCTCCAACACTGTGAACGAGTGGCGGGCCCCTGGCCTGAGAGCTCCTGACTGTGTCCGGAGTGTGAGGTGCCCGCTCCATGTACTTTGCAGAGAGAACCCCTCAGGTTTCGTCACGCCACTAGCAGGAGCCACAGTGTGAGAACAAGCATGCCATTTTAGCAGAGGACATATGGGTGAGACCTTTATAAAAGACCCCATTCTACTATTGAGTTAAAAAAAAATCCAAGGTCCAAAATGCACAAATTTGGGGAAAATATTATACACAAGGAGCTTCATTTGATTGGTGAAAGCAATGAACAAGGCATTACCAACCTGCTCTGATGAAGTATTCCATCAGATACAGACCTTTGACTGGCCTGGAAAGGACCGTGAAAACCTACTGGCAGCACAGAAGGCCACCATTATAGCCTCGTTTAGTATGTTTTCACCAAACAACTGCAGAAGCTGAAATGTGTTTTTATATTTAATAGGAAATTGTTTCAACTAAAACACTGGGCAGATTAGTACGAAACAAAACACAGTGTCAGATAAAAATAACTAAATCACAAAGAGCTGGGACCAGGCAGTCAAGAGGTCAATGAAGGTACTGCAGGAGGACCACAGATGCCCACAGCACAACTTAGTAGTTATTAAAAATCTTGTTGGAATTCGATGATCCAGAAATTCTAAGCATGCCCTCCTGGTATTTAACAAACTTTGTTAAGGGCTAAAAAGTTTTCTTTCTCTTAAAAACTGACCAAATATGTGAATCGCTCATGCTGAATCCTAAGATCTCTCCATTTTCTCCACAACAGCCTTCGCCATGGCTTGGTTGCAGAACATAAATGTGACCAATGATGCACCGTCAGGTGCTGGAACTACCCAATCGGAGTACGACCTAGATTTGCAGTCATACCATGTACAGCATATAAAGATAGAGAGAGACCCCTTTCAACACCAAGAGACTGGGATACTATTCAGTAGGTTAGAAAATGACTATCCCTTAGAGTATAATTACGACAAAGGGTACAATAGTACGACAGACCTTTACATCACACAATAATTCCTTCACATGTATTCAACACCTTTCTATATTCTTGAAAAATATTTGTTATACCACTCCAAATTTATCACAAATACTACTTTTATTTAAAACATTTGTATACAATTTTCAAGTCTTTAAAAGTCACAAACTATATGTGACACAATCGTTTTTTTAAAAAGACACAGTTTACATAAAATACAATAAAATTACTACATCACACAATGCAGAATTTCATAAAAAAAGAGAGAAGTTTTGACAGTACACTTTGTCATTCATACAGCATCTCCTTTGGGACAATTTAATACCTGGGCCTTGATGCACTAAATCTTACAACATCTACAGAGCCAAGGACTCTCACAGATTATGCCACAAATTGCGTTGACGCGTTTCGATGGTTTCTGTCAATGTTCCATCTTTTTCAAGATCATAAGTAATTCAAGTCTCTCTGTACAGGTCGTTATATATTCACTGTACACATCCTGATGAATGAAGGTGCTAATCCCCTACTGTCATTCAGCTCAATTATTTGGACAGTGCGTTACCTCTTCTTTCTACTGCTTTGTTTTTCTTTGAATTCTTTGAAGGGGTAACGCACTGTCCAAATAATTGAGCTGAATAACAGTAGGAGATTAGCACCTTCATTCAAACACATCAAGAACACCGCAAAGAGCGCCTTCCTCAACGTTAAACTACTCAACAAAATAAAACCCTTCATCCCGCCGAACGACCTCAAGCAAGCCACTCAATGCCTGGTGCTGTCAAGACTGGACTACGGAAGTGCAACCCTCACAGGATCAGCAAAATCACACCCAGTTCCCTTCAGATCAACCTTGAACCCAGCAGCCAGAATGGTCACCGGGGTAAAGAAATATGAACACATCTCGCCGGCACTCAGAGAACTAAAATGGCTCCCAGTCGAAATGCGTGCCAACTTCAGAACCGCATGCCTCATGCACAAAGCGATGCATACAGGGAAACCCGCCTACCTGGCCTCCAACCTCCAGAAGGCAGGTCAGACTAGAAGCCTAAGGAGCACCAAGACTCTACTCCTTATCCCTCCTAAAACTCACAAACAAAAAAACGCATCTCGATCTTTTGCAGGAAGTGCGCCCAAAATCTGGAAATCCATCCCAGTCCACATCCGGACTAACCCCTCCTACTTAAAATTCAAAAGGCAGCTCAAAGACCTCCTCCTCAACAGATCTCTCCCGAAGGGTTAGCTACAGCCAACCACCGAAGCCTGCCTACATCAGCACACAGTCACTTTGACTTTAAGACCTCTACCTCACTCTCCCCAGGACTACCTCTTCGATTCCCCACATCCCTGATCAAACCCCGCAGGAGACATAGTGCTATCTACGATGTGTTCACTCAGAGCGTCCTGAGACATTGTACACACAACTGTGTGAACATTTCTTACAAGAAACTCTGTGTGTACAAGGTTATTATACCCCACATCCCTGACCAAATCCCATCAAGAGACATGGAGCCTTCTACGACGACACCACTCATAGCGTCTTGAGACATTGCACATACAATTGTGTTAACATATCTTACAAGTGACTTTGTGCTTGTTTCAAGGATATTATAAGATGCGTACGGCCCCACTGTGCATATGGCTATATTAATGTTTCTTACGATTGATAATGCTGTAAAGCACTCCGATACCTTCGGGTCTGGCTAGCGCTATATAAAACTCTTAAATAAAATAAATAAATACATTGAAGCAGCTTGGGAGCAGGTCTCCACACCAACAAGTTTCATCCCTTTGCAACCCTCTTCCACTCATCATTGCATGAAAGCCAACTTGATTGTTTTTGTCAGAAACCAATTTTTTTGCCAAAGTTTTGCAGCTGATTGAATTGTAATAGAAACTGCATTCTCTCTTCCCCATCTCCTTACTACACATTTTAGTGTACTTGGATCACATAAGCTTGTCATGAAAACTCAAAATAAACAGAATCAAGATACTGGTGATGGAGGCTATCTACCAACTTTAAAAGTTGAAGGAGATCAGTGGCCTAATGCATGGCCAACAATAATAATTCAGGCAAGTCAGAGGAATGGAACTGGTCCTACAAGACATCAGGGAAGACCCACTGGCCTCCTTAGAGGATCACAATCCAGCAGTCCCAGTCTGTCTGAACTGCGGAGCAGTTGACTATAAGTGGGAAAGGGATGAAGGAAAGAGAGTTTGAGGAGGCGGGAAGATGGTGAGGGTTTATCATCTTGTTTTGCGTATCTCCTCTTCTCCAGGACCACCTATTTAGTGAGCCATCTTACTTGAGACTGCTCATGGCTGCTCATCGAGGGGACATTCGTAACACTGAATTGTAGATGGATAACTATCAAAAACGGGGAGTTTTGCATCTCATCCTTCCAAATGACAATATGGACAATTCAAGCTTGGCTCTTGCTGTTCATGATGTCTCTGAACAAATAGAAAACGACCACTTAATTGATAGATACCAATGTACTGTTGTCATTCGTACTGCACTGAAGGAACATTAGCTGTGTAGCAATTTGAATGATACTTTTGAATATTTGAGGCAGTCTTTAAGACACCACCTCTGAAATGACAAAAGCATCCTCAGTCTGCAATTTTCCACAGCCTCATACGTCTACTTGACATCCATGCACTGCCTGAATGCGGAGTAGCCTCATGCTATGCAGTTTAAACCCACCCAAGAGTTTGACCCCAGCATTGCAGGACTGTACCATGTGCCGAGAGGGTCAATGGAAAGTAAGATTTAAAGTTTAGCGGATGGGATACTCTGTCACAAATGTGACAAACATCCCTTGTTCTTATGACAAATGAATTATATCCTATTATGAAGCCACAGTAATGAGTCTTCTTAGAAACTGGGTTGTTGGTTGACTGGGGTATGAGCCCAAGTCATGCACTATCCTAGTCAGGGTAAGAAGCAGGTAAGCCCTAAATTGACCCGTGCTCACCCTCTGGTAGCTTGGCACAGAGCAGTCAAGCTTAACTGAGAGGCACTGTGTAAAGTATTTGTTCAACACTTCAAACAGTAAAACTGTGAAAACACTGCACAAAAAGATTCCACAACAGGTTAGAAAAATAGAACTTTATTTGAACATTAAAACAAGACCAAAATGACCAACATCCAATCAGTAAAATTTGAAACATGAATACAAAAAACAAAACAGTAGCTCCTAGAAGTAATGATTGCTTACTTGGGATATCTGGTTGTGCTGGACTGGGCCAATGTCAAAAGTTCCGTCTGACCGCAGTGGAGCGAGGATACAGGGGCCCAGTTAGACCTGGTGAACAAAAGTACCTTGATCCTAGCTGCGTCGACGTTGAAGAGGAAGCGGGGTGCATCTGTGGGACACATTGGAGTCAATTCTCACAATGCCGGTGATGCGCTGGTCCGTGCAACAGCGGCAATGCATCGGCTCTGATAAGCGCAGGGCTGTGATACAAAGTTCTTGGCATAGTCATCGACGATGTCGCCGACTTAGATGCAAAGACCTTGAGTAAAGCGTTGCATAGTACTGGTTCCAAAGGCGATGCATCCGGTCAATTCATGCAGCAGAGGCGATGCATAGGTTCTGGCCATGCAACAGTTGGCGATGTGCCGGTTCCGATCCATGCAACGGAGCTGATGCACTGGCTCAAGAGACAATGCATTGGTCTCACTGGAGCAAGCACCTTAGGGCTCACTTCCAAGAGTCCAGGACTGGGTAGCATCACTTGGCTGGGCAGACTCACAGGTGGCAGACTCCAGGTGCAGCAACAGAAGAGTTGGAAGTCTTTTATGTCCCCTTGACTTCAGATTAGGAGGCAAACCAGCTAGGTCCAGTTCTTCTCACCCAGGCAGGGAACCAGCAGGCAGCAGGGCAGCACAGCTAGGCAGGAGTCCAGAAAAGTAGTCCAGCAGAGTGGCAGTCCTTCAGCAGCACAGCAGTCCTTCATCCTGGCAGAGTCTTCACAGGTTCAGAAAATGAGTGGTAAATTACGATGCAGAATTTGCTGCTGATGTCACACGTAATTCCTTGATCCCCAGAAGAAAACTCAGAATTTACTGAACTCTGTAAATACTGCTCGCAAGGGCATCAGTATTTATTAGCTGTGGTTCATGTTACATCCTTTAAGCCCCTCCACCCCATGGTACCTAGGGCCATAGGGATGAAATCGTCTTTCCTTTAAGATAAATAAAGGCGTGTGTTCTTAGATGCCTTTCACTGGGCAGTGAGGTTGTTTTGGTGTCTCATAGAATGTTAGGTATGATTGGTGTCACCTGCACTTATTTTTCCTTTTCAGATATTCACCGCAGGCAAGAGAGGTAAAAAGACACAAATGGAAAGAAGGTGTAGAAAAAGCTGGAAAAATCGGCACAAAGGGAGGAAGCAGCGACGGTGAGATAAAGGGGCATGCAGTGTCTGGTAGTGGATTAAAGAGGCCTGAAGTGAATTCAACACTGCGCAGCCTCAGAGCCTGACCTTTGCCGGCCCTGTGATGTGCCTCGCCATTCCTCCAGCTGACTCTTCAAAGTAACCTAGCAGCTTTTTGGTTTATCGCTACTGAGAGCGATCACTCGTGATTCTTGCTGGATCCCCTGGGACTCCCAAATCCGTCCCTTCCAACTGAACCTTCGCATGTCCAATTAGTATTACTTTTGGACCCTACCCAACCTGGTTTTTTTGCCTGTTTTTTGCCAGTTGCTACTCATCGCCACTGCCATATAAGTAACAGTAACCTGGTCCTGATGATGGCCTAAATACTTCTACAGGCCGAAACACCATCGACTTCTACAGCAGAAATCTCAGCGCTATTTCCTTAAGGATACCCCACTTAATTATTTTTGTATTCATTATCATTTATTGTTCGGGCATTCTAACTATGTAAATTTTACTTTCACTTGTTTTTTGGTGCGCCCCTTCCTATTGCTGTTTATACTTTCTTACGTGTCACTTGCGCCGTCATAACTCTTCACGAGCACTTGTGCACAGTATACCACAGTTTTTTTTTGTTTAAAATTAGTTTATTGGGATTTTTACATTACTTATTGCACATTAACATTTGGCATCATCGTGTTGTATTGACACATAACTGCAATTGGGAACGGAATGATTGTGTGATATAGCTTACATATGTGAAGTACTGAGGAATTTAGGACCCCAGCGGTGCCAGGGGTAGAACCCTATGACTTCGAGTTCTTCCTGTCTTGGACCACAGAACAGACGTAGCAAGAAGACTACCACACCGGCGGACGAATTTACAAGCCGTAAGAGGGATTCAATAGGAGACGTCATACAAGGGTGTGATTAATGGACCCCCGTCTCCGTAGATTTTATCCAATAAGAAACACGCGCCTCTCGGCTCAGCTACATTAGCGTGTCCAACATAACGCAACGGGTGTCCGTGTACCACGGCCATTTGAAACAAACACATTGTGCCTGTACGAAACCCTTTTTTTAACAACTATCACAGGAAGTGTGCTCTAAGCAGAGGGCAAGACCGACAAAGGTTCGAAACTGAGCCGGAAGCAACTAAAGCCTATAAACTGTCTTGATAAAGATGGCTGTATAAAGCAAAAGCCATCGAAACGCGTCGACGCCAGAGATAGTCACAATCCAAGGGACCGCCGTAGAGAATTGGAGATAGTAGGGGGTCACACATATCCCAAACCACGGTGTAAAACTTATAGTCACTCAGGATGTGCCATTAATGACAAAGCTCACTGTCTGTTTTTGCTTTCTGTTATGCGGGCTCATAACAGTTTGTGTTTTGTAATCTTTATTTGCAAATGTACTACATAAATGTTGAAATGAAGTGATTGTTTTTTAATATGAACTGTATTAATTGAGGAAGGATTTTTATTGCTATATATGTATACCCTTTTTTTAATAAATGTGATACAATTTAGTCATATGTGTGTGTGATATTTTATAACAGGAATGTACCATTGTGTAGTTGCATTGGGATTGTCTTGTCGATATTTGGACCACAGAAACACAGAGTCTTGTGGTGGCGTCAAAGATCGTTTTATTATTGACTGCAGCCAGTAACAGCAATCCTAGAAGTACACACGGGTATGTTCTCAGGAGACTGCTCAAAATTACAAAACCAGTCTTCTCCTTATATACAAAATATCATGCTTCAGGCACACATTCCTCGTTTTACGATATGGTCATTCATATGTATTCATTACAAACAAAAAGGCAGAGTCACGATGACCATCCCACATTTCAGTTCAGCCAGCCCACAATTATTTACCCAGCGAGGCTCAGATCCCTCATCAGATATCAGCAGAGTCCAATAAACACGGGCACCTCCTCCTCGTAAAACAGGCGATAAAGCAGGAAGCAGAGTCAGGTGTGAAAGAGATTAGTCGGGGGCTTGTGTGGGATGAAAGGCTTTATGGTGTGTCAAACCCTGATGCTAATCACAGGTGGCCGTAGGAAGGGGAGCTCGTGAGACCGGACTGACCTCGGGCAGTGGAGCCAGTTCGCACAGGTCACAGAGAAGTCAATAGAAGGTACATGTGTTCTGAAGGCCTGTGCATGTCCTTAATGTGCAGCCTATGTGAGGGCAACCATAAGATGGCTACCGCTCTATGATGGAACCCATGAAGTCAATGTGTAATATCGTATAGAAAGTGAATTTATCGATGAAACGTTATGCAAAACACTTGAACATACCGCATTGGCCATTCGCGGTTTGCTGATACCGAAATAGGCAGGATAGGGCCATGCCTCCTACGTGGTCCCAAAATTTAAAGTACCACAGACCCTCCTTTTGCCCTTACATAGGCAATAACTATACTCATATTAATCCGAGTCCAGGTCTATATTCATAAGGTCATGGAGATGTTGCAGTAGCATCATCCTATTGCTTAGCTCGTCCCTCGATACAGGTTTCCTTATACACGATGTAGCACAGAGGCCACATACTGTGGGAGCACACTGTACACACAGACAGAACAGGAAAAGAATGGCTAAGATCATTCCAATGACCATCAGAATCTTCCATCCCCAGGCAGATATCAGTTCCCAGAACCACCCCATCAGTGACCAATCTCCTTTATCCACGTGAATAGATTCAGATATTTTATGCAGTTTGGAGATGGCTTGATAAACTGTTGGAGTGTTATCTGGTATGAAAATGCAACAGCTAGATTGGATGACCTTACATACCCCACCACGGTCTGCAAGTATGACGTCTAGAACCATGCGGTTCTGCAAAGTCATGAGGCGATCCGCTTGGAGCTCAGCTGTCAAATTACCAAGGGCACCAGCCGTTACATTAACAGTGGATTCAACCACACGAGTCAGTTGTCTCAGGTTCCTACTATTGACCATCGGTCCACAAAACGGCAGGAAACCCAAAAAGAAGTCTCCCGCTTCCTGACCGGCAGTATCCTCCTGACTAACAACGCCTCTCACAACTCTGGTCTTGTGATAATCAGAGGCAGCAGTAAATGTTGGCGGTAGCAAGTTTGCAATATAACATGTGCCCGAGAAATCAGGGGGCAACCATGTATATGCTCGGTTATTGCAAACAAAATATGTACCCTTGGCAGCCAAAAACGCAGGGGAAAATTGTGATGGAAAAGTGTACGTTTCAGTACAGTCACTTTTCCCCAGTTGAGCTCTTGAATTCTGACCATTACCTTGTAAACAGAACCGACCTATGTGGGGTACGACCCAAATTGGGGATGACATTTTTCGCTGCTTTTCACCCAGACTAATTCTATACCCCGTCGCGTTCCAACCTACATAAGCTCGTAATTCATCCTTAGGAATAGATGAGTATGCGTCGATATCTCTGCTCATATCAGCAACTCCTTTCATTAAGGCCTTATTGTTCGTGCTAGGTCTGATGGAACGTGGTTGTCGCGGGGAGTAGGCATCTAATGCAAAAAGAAACATAGTCTGGAATGCCCATGATGATCCATTATAGCTAAACGGCAGCACTAGATATGGAATACCCTTATTAATTGTATGTGGCATTAAACCACACACCCAGCAATTGGTGGTATTCATAACTAGTTGGTGCTGGTGCAGGAGTTGAATAAACGAGTTGTTTACGAACTCAGACCGTCTAGCTTGTTCGTGTTCAGGCAGAGGGTGGAAAGAGTGCAAGGAGACAGTAGGAGGAGGTATAGGCTGTACAGTGGGTGCAAATGGCACTTGAGAGGACAAGAATACATAACCTACAGTAAACATCATCATACTAAATAGTACAAACAGACATAATAATACAAAACGTTTGCTCTTCATTATTTTACATATTTTTTTCTTAAAGTTCATTTTCTCAGCGGGTCTCTCCATCTTGAAAAACTCCATCCTCTAATCGTGCTGTTCGCGGCGGGTGAGTTTCTTCTGCTTAGGAATACACCTGTCAGTCCAGGGAATGCCCCAGACTAACCAGAACTGTTGACCTAATGTCTCCGGCTTGTACCCCAAAGTCTTGTCACCGTGACCCTACAGTTGAACCCGGATGGTGGTTCGAAAAAGAAAAACCAAAAATAAGAAAGTTTCTCAGATGAGAGAGAGCTGTACTGTCCAAAATATCAAAGAAAAAGATTTTTTATTTGTCCATAGTTCTAGGCCTCAAGTTATAGCGTTCTCGTCTGGGTACTGTCTGATCTTGAAACAAAAGTTCAGGCTCTGTAGTATCCAATCGGATTGACGGTGGCACAGCTTCTTGCAGAATATTGTCACTTTCTTGCTCAGAGCTTGTTCCTTTCACACGCGCATAGCTAAAAGGCAGAAAACGAGGCACGGTCTCAGTTTCAGAATCAGCGATCCCCTCCTGGACCCACCGGTCATATGGCAAAGGCAAAGGGAAAGAGATTAGTCGGGGGCTTGTGTGGGATGAAAGGCTTTATGGTGTGTCAAACCCTGATGCTAATCACAGGTGGCCGTAGGAAGGGGAGCTCGTGAGACCGGACTGACCTCGGGCAGTGGAGCCAGTTCGCACAGGTCACAGAGAAGTCAATAGAAGGTACATGTGTTCTGAAGGCCTGTGCATGTCCTTAATGTGCAGCCTATGTGAGGGCAACCATAAGATGGCTACCTCTCTAAAATGGAACCCACGAAGTCAATGTGTAATATCGTATACAAAGTGAATTTATCGATGAAACGTTATGCAAAACACTTGTACATACCGCATTGGCCATTCGCGGTTTGCTGATACCGAAATAGGCAGGGTAGGGCCATGCCTCCTACGTGGTCCCAAAATTTAAAGTACCACATATGTTTACTGCATTACAGCAAAAAACAACCACAAAAAAAACCCAAGGGGAATCATGACAACTGTGTGTTAGTACACATTTCTGTGAGGATCCCTCCTGTTGGTCTGTACTTGTCAGTAGTAGTGTCTTATGCCCTGGTTGGGCCTGCTTTCGATGAATATGTAAATGTCTTCCACTCTCATGTTTTCCTTCCCTGAGTTATCGTGCCTAATTGTGCCTGTATGTATTCCCATCTAACTGTCATCGGAGTCTAAGCTACTTATGTGAAACAGCTAATTGCCAACTATGGGGGTAAAACTAGGGGAAGCATAGAGGAACCACAGTATACCACAGGTTACATGCCATTTAATGTAACGCAGTGTCACCCTTCCATATGTTTGATTATATGTAGTTGAATATGACAAATTTATGCATTCACTAAAAATACAATTTATGTTACCAAAAATGTTGTCTTCCTGGTTTTCTCCCCTTTCCTTCTGCTCTCAGCAATTGATTGTGCTGTTTGAAACTGATCTTTAATTAATACCCTATGAGACATTGTTGTATGTTACAGATGATTGCCCTAGTCTCTATGGGGTTTATGGGCCACCTCCTGTAGTCTGATACTGCTTACAGCCTTGGTATTCGATGCGCTAATTTTGATTAGCACCGATGGAGCAGAGATTTGGGGACCGGCACGCTTTCTTTTACAAATGAAGCACTGACTGGTGTGTCCTGGAATTATGTGCGCTTTTGAATGCAAGTGGCGTGCCTTAACTTATCAGGTAGGTGTAGTGTGGTGCTGTGTGCCTGGGAGTGCTGGAAGAAAGAGCCTGCACTTCTCAACGTGGCCGTTTGGTGGAAGCACAGAGCTACAGATCATTGGAATGTGTGAAATTTATGTGAGATCCAACCTGGAGCTAAAGGGATAATCTGCGATTTTGAATGAGGGAAGGGGGCCTATTTAAATCCTCCGAGGAAAACAGGATTGTTTTACCCAAGACCGAAACCAGTTTAAATACCCCAGCGCTGCTTGAATTTAGTGAATCTTGACCATATAGAAATACGAATAATGTTGTTTTCTACTGTTATTAGCTATCTTAATTTATTACAATAATTATCTACTTAATTTGAGCAGTTGGGATAATGAAAAAATCGGTGACTCACCCCAGCGGGGAGAGCGCTGTAGATTCAGTATCTGTTTCCTGCATCGAAAGCCAGGCAGAGGCACAGGATACATGTTGTGATCTCACTGTCTCACCGGGATCGAACTTGTCACCATGAGTGCAACCACAGTTCCATGGAGAGGCCACATCTGTCCACTGAGCCCTCAGAGCCAGGTGTGTCCAGAGGTGGTCCCCCCCTTCTGCCAGTGCTTGGAACTATCCTGACACCTGTGCCCTTCATGGGTGAGCTGGTGACTGTAGAGTCTGCATCAGTGTGCTGATGGCGCCCACCTTTACCAGGGGTGTTATCTCAGGCCGGCGTCCATCCTGGCGAGTTGTCTCTCCATCACTGAGGCTTGGGTGACAGTGGCTTCTCTAAAATGGGATCCTGTAGTTACTGCATCTACTCTTTGCTCCTGTGAGACTCATCTGACAACTCAACCATTGCTATCCATTCTGGCGAAAGTGAGGATTGTAAGTACATTGTTAGATCCTGATCATTCCCTGGGACATTTATTCAATTCAAATTGTCTTTCTGTCTTTAAATTTCTCAAAATGCAGAACCATCCCAAAATCAGCTTCCCATGCTGAGGTGGGTAAAATGTGTTATACCTGTGGTCATGTTTCCTTCAGTTCTTCAGGCCTTTGTGCCCCTGTAGATGGGGCAGTAGGGTTTTAAGGGGTGTCTCAAATGTGCCCCTTCAAAGAGCGACTTTCATACCTGGCGGCTGGGGCTCATAAAAAGAGCATATCATGCCCATTTTGAAATCCCCTCACCGGTGACCCCCTGATTTTAGCATCCAGTGAGACAGCCTCGCTTGTTACATGGCACTCGTGCAGCAGCCCCCATATTTGGCTTTGAGTTGGTACGAGCCGGAGATTCTCGTTCTAAGAGCAATACTAACATTTTGAGATGAGAAACTACCTGGATTCCAAACACAGGCTGGTTTTGGCCTCTGCCTCCTTGGGACTGGATTCTGCCTCCATCGCTGCATTTGGGGAAATTATCCAAATCCTTCCTGTGTATCGCGGATTTTGGATAACTTGTCAGAGTTCCATTCTTTTTCTGTGTTGCAGCATTTCAGGGTTGGGAGTACGGTTCTGGGATTGCTCTTTCTGTGGTATGATTGTATTTGTTAAGAATGTTTCATAGCCACCTGATCTATGATAATTGCTGCAGGGCAGGCGCAGAGGACATCAGCATTGCCCGGCCCTTTCCCACTCACTGTAGAAGTCTCAGGGGAACATGCAGTGCTCCCTCAGACAGACACAAGCGTGCCTTCAACCTCTGCACCCTCCCGCCCCCTCACACCCCACCAGGGGTGGCTCCTCCACTAGGGCGGAGGAGCAGTGCGAGAAAGCCAAAACATAAAGTGGTAGTAACTAAATGTTATTACCATCTTATGTTTGCTTTGCGCATTGCAGACGGGTGGGTGGGCAGGGCTGCTCTGCTGTTTGAGCAGGGCAGAGGAGGAGTGGTTTGCCCACTCCTGAGTGTGCAAAGACTGTTTGGTCGGCCCTCTCAGGCCGCCCAAACCAGTCATGCGCACTCTGCCCTTCTCCATACATGCTGCATTGCAGCCTGCATGGAGAACATGGCCCCTCCATTAGCCCCTGGCTGGGCGGTGTCCCGATCAATCACAAGGCCACTCCTGCCCTGCTCCTTTACTTTGCACTGCTCAAAAGCAGTGGGGCAACGCTACTCCGCCATAGCGGAGGATCCGCACTGCCATACGTGTGGGATACCAATTTTATTGAGATGAGTGTGGGAATACAGAATAGAACATTTAATATTATCTTCTGAATTTATCTCCATTTGTGGCTTCCAAATGTAAATCAGTGTGTAAGAAAGAACACATTTTGCTAAACAACCACTGAATCACAGGATATTTTTTGGTTAACCTATATTTAAAGCCCTTTGAATAACAATTATTCCCAAACTTAGATTTTTGGGTACATTTAAAAAATGTATAGTTTTCCTTCATACCCATTTTTCATTCATTAGATTGCACCTGAAAAATTGATGCATTGTCTGTACAGAATGAAAATTCATTATAAATTGCAGCTCTCTTGGTGGCTTTGGGTATCACATGATTTTAACAATCAACAAACACTATATATCTCTGTGACTGGACGTGTTTGACAGAGGTAATGTTACTTTTGTAGATCAGCCACCGGGGGAACATTTACAGAAGAAAACTCTGTAAGTTATTTTTACTTTCATTAGTTGTTGATTTCAACAATTAGTTTATTTAAGAAAAGTATAAGTCAACTAAACCAATGACCTTTTGTTGAATTCTGAATATTGTCTTCTTTACAAAAATCTATTGCTTTCTTGGTTTACCCAGGGGTTTCCCACCTCCTACCCCCACAAACTGAAAGTAGGTAGAAACTGCAAAAATAGGAAATATTGACTACCACTTAAAACAACTGCAAAATCTGTGATGAAAAAAATACTTTATGTTTATTTCTCTAGCTGCTTCTGAAAGCTGGGATGATCTTAGTAGATCAAAACTTCAAACAAAGCCTTTGGTGGAAATAAATGTACACAGTTTCTTGCAAAGCAGTTTATTTCAATTTATTTTTCAATATATTTATGTATGTTGACTATTTTCTCAGTTCCTTTCAAAGAAACGCACAAATACTGGGTGCCTTGGAATCCTGAGCATGTAAATATCTTTTGTGGAAAAAAGTTATTAAGGCTTAAGCACAAACTTGCTCAAATATTAAACAAGGACTCAGCACCGGAGGTGTGAGGGCAGGCCCTGCACTTAAGTTAAAAGGTTTACTGGAAATTTTCTTAAAAGAGTGGGTTGGCCAGTTAAAATGCTTGGCAATAAACGTGGTGCACGCACCCATAATAATTTAGAAAGTCTAATAGCTGGAGAATAATTGAGCTTGGAAAGTCAAGCTATTGTTGCCTTCACTTTATTTCAAGATTTCTGCATTGATGTTTAGCCACTGTAAATTCTTCAATTTGTTAGGGTGCTAGAAGAACAGATCTTCATGAAGAATACTTTTTAAAGATCACCACCACTTCAAGTAAGCAGACAACACAATCATTAAACTAGACATGAAGCCTGTTAATACTGGAACTGCACATCACAGAGGGCCAGAGAAAGGAAGTTACTTAACTTTTGACCAAGCTCGGGCCAAGATAGGTGGAGGAGGAGAAAAGACGGAAGGGAAAATATCTCATTCATTCCTACCAAATGGATTAACACAAAAGCACACATTCTGAACCAAGATGTAGCTTTCTGCCAAATTTGGTGTAATTCTGCTCAGCGTTTTTTGCGGCATCACTGTTCAATTTTCCTATCGATAATTTCATGGAAAAACACATTTTGTGCATAATTCCCCCCCCCCCCCCCCCCCACTTGATAAATCACCCTGAATCTTTCAAGGAAGGAACTGTCGTGGATGAATTTTTTGGGTAAAGTATCATGAAAATTTGACAAATGGCGCCAAAGTCATAAGCAAAAGAAAAAAATGCTTTTCCAATGGAAACGTGATCCTAACTAGAACAACACAGTGATGACTGAGTAATATATATATATGTATTTAATGAAGCAGGTGGAAAGACCAGTGGAAAGGGTGTGTGGGTGTGTATTTCTTTCTCCGGTGGTGTGCGTGCAAGAGCCCAGCAGTTACGCACTACTGCTTTGCCACTCTTTCCTCCATCCATTGCTCTCCTTCCAGCTCCACATTTTTACATATTTTTCTAATGGTCCCAGCAGCTGTAATGTGCTATTAGGCCACTTGCTTTCGATTTTCACACTCTTTCAAACGTTATTTTATTTGTTTAATTTCAAGTTCTAAATGGCCATCTGCTATGTAGAAACAGTAAATTAAAAATTATAAATATGGTCGCCAATGCGGCATGATACATACACATTGGTGGCCATCTTGAAATGGCTTTTCTTTATTGGAAGCCAAATTTCAAGGTCCAAGATGCTCACTCTTGTATCTACATACTTGAGCATGTACACTGGCAGCCATTCTGAAATTAATTTATGCCAATGAAAACAAGGAATGGCAAAGCCAAGAGAGTAGCTTTTTAAAGGTTAGGCTAATTGGCTTCACCAATGCTTGTTTTCCCTATCACTATGCTCCCCTGTCCCTATGCTAACCCGATCCATACATCCATGTCTTGTGCCTGCCTCCCTGTCACTGTGTTTATCTGTCCCCATATCTGAGGAAATGTGAGCTGGTGAAAGGAGATTGGATAAATGGTGTAGGGGTTTAGAACAGGAGCATAGATACATTTTAATCTTGGTATGTGCTTCTTGAAGAATATTAAATTTACTATGAAAGACTGAGAGGCAGTATTGTGTGATCAAGGTTTGGAGGCAGATAGTGAGGATTTTTCAGGGAGAAGACAGAGTTGGGTGAATGCGCTAAGACATGTGTAGAAGCATGAACATCAATTCATCAAAAGGATAGGGGTAGCGGAACTGACATTACACACCATTTACCCTTTCTGTTCACCCATACACGCATGCTTACCTGTACACACACAACCACACATCTCACATAATCACACTCTCACCTGTGCGCAAGCACACAAGGTACATTTAAAAGCATTTTTGTATTACTTCCACAGCTAGGGAGGGTCATATTCCAGCTAATTGTACTCCATTTTTTATTATACTATGTAATAAAAAAAATGACAAAAAACAAGGAGATTGGATCCCCAACCATTGTTCACAAGGGCGAGCTGCCCATATGTTCCTGGCACTGATTGTGCTATCTCCAAGGCAGGGATCGCAAATGCGGTGTCAGGGTCTCTGGGGGCAAAGCCAGGGGTCACAGCACACAACTGCAACCCCTAAATGACGTCCATAAGTAGCAGTTGTAGATAGAGTGAAGTGTGATATGGTGTGTGAGCAGTACTTAGATTGGGTAAGTATGTTTGTTGTCTGAATATGTGTGTTGAGATTAAGAGTGTGCACGTTTTTATTAACCGAGTGAGCCCCTCGCCTCCCCGAAACCCATAGCTCATTCACTGAGTATTTTGCCCTTGAGCAGCTTTTCCACATTTCTTAGCAAGTATTACTTGGCACTCTAAGTGAATGGACCAAGTTCTTGCTAGTTAACTTTAAAAACAGTTTTTTTGTAACTTTGAAACATGAGGGTGTGGTGTTGTGGGTCCTGGGCCCACATGCTATTAGAATCACGACACAGACACCATAGGTATAGTTGGTTAACTGGCCACGAGCACATGCATATGGGCCATTTTATTAGCAGCGTCACGTCACTCGTGACGTCTGTGATGGATGGGTGTGGGGTGCATGTGGGTCCACTCCCACGAGAGAGTGGCTGATGATGGAGCAGGGGAAAGTACAAAATTGTGTGCCCCCTTCAAAGCTAATGACCTCATAACCTTAAAATTACTAATTGTTTGATGGAATGTACTAATCAACCAGTGCGGGAAAACTAACTGGCATATGCAAAAATCTAATTTATTTACAAATGTGAAATTAAATTAACATAGGTTTGTGTTTCGTGTAGAAAATAGAAGTAAAATTGCATGTATTTCATTTGTAGTGAAATATATTGTGGCAAAGAATTAGTTCCGTTCAGGCCTGCAAGGCCTCGCTGAGAAAATGGCCGCTGCCGAGAGATGTGAATACGTGTAACCAAGATGGCCCCTGCGCATGAGCAGAATGGAAGTTACAGTCACGAGTGTGGCCTATGCCTGGAGTGAGAGATGTCAAGACCGCACTGGCCTAGGACAAGAGTGAATGCCTAGAACTTTCTGTAAAAAAGCCTGGGAAACGGATGAGAAACTCGGACTGCAGAAGATGATCTATTCATTAATAATAGCAGTTGTTACAAATATTGGGATTCTTTCAAGTCATGAGAGTGGTGCAAAAACGTATTATTTACAGAACCGGCTTAGGCAAGGAGGACAATGAGGAGACCATCACCACCCCTCCAATGGACCAATAAGAAATGAATACAGCCCCTAAAAAGTTTCAATTTTGGGTATAGCAAGTTAGTGAAAGGGTATACAAAGTGGTGCTTATGATGACGTGGTGGCACTTGCTTATTTTCCTATTCAACGCGACACGCTGTCTGTTGAGACGATTTTTCTTCCTGATGCCGAAAAGACTTTGATCAATTCTGAACTTCAAACTTTAATTGGGAAAAGGACCGACGCGGAATTCTATCCTGAGATAGAATACGTCTGAGGAGGTTAGAGGGACAGACAGTCAGTTTGGGAACCTATCCTGTGATCTGCGGTTCATGCTCTGGTGAACCATTCTCGTCATTGCCCTAAGGCCAAGGGTAATGAGTATTTTCTGTTTCTATTTATATCTTTACTTGAAACGCTTATGAAATTAATGTTTAAAAATGTGTCTAATAAATTTTACTTATTCAATTTATTCAATGAATCTAGATAAAATGTGATGCTAACTCAAACTGAGTCTGTGGTTATTAAAATTAAAGTTATGATGTATAAAGTTAAAGGTTTAATTGGGATTGAGCTCGACTGAATCGCCATCAACTGATTCCTACTAGTTGGTCCGTCGACCCAAAATAACGGAGTACCTTGATGTTTAAACCGGAAAACTCTAGAGTTAAATGTATATAATGTATATAGTTATTATTTAGGGAAATAGTAGTGATAAGGTACCCCGTGTGTCTTGCAGCTTGCCAGATTGTCACTTTTCTGGAAAACTGAGTGAATGTGTGTTTCCGGTGCTATGGGCCCCACCGATGAATAAGTAGTGAAAGAGGTTTCCTGGGTCGGGTGACGTTTGTAAAGGGTTTGTTTTAGCCACGCTGCATCACTGACTACCTAAGTGTCTGCTGAGACACTAGAACATGTCGAGCACGACACTGCATTCCTTCCAAACTTTATTCAAAAGAAAATAAAGTCCAACTTCTGGAAACAAACTATTCACATGGGACACCACACAGTCTCTTGGTCCAGATAGGCTGTCCCCGGGACAATGGTGGACAGGTGCAGTTGGGAGCACCCGAGCATCTTGCACACGTCCATAATTTAACCAGAGTCTACAGGGCACAAACGATGCGTCGATGGAGTCCGGATTCTTTGGGAGCCTGTCTGTCAGATCAATGTACTCTCACACACTGCTGGATGAACTTGTGTGTTCTGGCGGTGATGCTGTTGGTGTCTGTCAACTAAAATATGGTGCATCAGGAGCGTCGGTGGAGTCCTGCTGCAGAGTCTTTGCTTGAGGTGTCTGGACACTACCAACCTGCCATGGCTGGAATGGCATCGATGATGTTCAGGACATTATCCTCTGAGACCACGGTGCCTCCCAGTAGTCTGTTGGTGGAGCCGTTTCTCGACCATCTCTCATGCGAGAATCCCTGGGTGCAGGAATATTCTTGAGGACCTTGTGCTGGGCTGCCACAATACTATGTGCACTGTGCAGGGCTACTTGTGGGCCGCCTGGGGGCCGCTGCAGGATCACTGACAGGATCCGACTACGTGGTTCGGGTAACCACCCAGGTGTGTGACTTAATCATCGGTAGGCTTGCCAACAGGCACATGGACTGTCGGATAGCCCCTAGACACTTGGCCTCTCATTTCGATAGGGGGCCTCGTCTCTTGGTTCTTCTGTGGGTGCAAGGCTCCACCCTGGTGATGATATTGCTCCTTGGTTGGATGGGGTGATGCACATGGCAGTGATGTTGTGGTTGCCACTGAACTTGGACGTCAGGGGGTGGCGACTTGCTGGGAGAAAGGATGTCAGGAGGGACTTCGCAGCCACGTATCTTAGTCTTGCTGAGGCTGTTCTTCACCCATAACATCTGCAGTCTGGAGCAGGGATGCCGTCCGACTTAGACTGCCAATGATCGGTAATTGACGGTCGCACTGGGAAGCATTGGAGAGAGACGCATTTCACGCTACCTGCGGCTTATATTTGGTTTTCCCATAAATCTGTCTCCAGGGACGTCTGTCCGCCTAGGTGGCTGTCTGGTGCCTCCGGGTGCGCTCTTGTCTTGTGTCAGTCCTCGTTCTTCTCCCTTTGGTCTCTCCAGTGCACCTGTGGTCGTCCGGTTCTTCTTTGTGCCGGGATTGTAACTCTTCTTTGCGTGGACCTCTTGCTGAACCGATCCCTTCGTGGTGCTCCTCTACCAGGATGGCGGGTCACCTTCTTCACTTCAGGGTGTTGTGCTTGTGCCTTGAGCCTGCGCCGTCGTGGTGCCTGCTCCTGCCTCTCTTCAGGCATGCTTGGCAGGTTTAGTCACTTCGTGTGACGTGCTCCCTGCTTGCTGGGCGATGTGGCGACCGGCCATGTGTCACATCTTTGGAGCACATGATGTGGTGGCAGCTTGCCATGTGGAATGTGCGACTCTCCTCTTGCCTGTCTTGGGCCACTGGCAGCTCTGTCTTGAGGCAGTGTGAGGGATGATACTCTCTGTTGTCTTTGGCCCACTGCAGGGCTTCGCTGGTGCAGTGGAGCTGTAGAGGCTCACCCTCCTGCATTTACCATTACTTCTTCTCTGTGGAGAGGGCTCTCTCTCCTGGGGACCTACCCTTGTTGTCAAGTTCACTGGTGCAGCTTTCTGCGCACCTCTGACTTTGTGCTCTTCGTTCTCCTTCATGGGCACCCTCTTCTGTCGCTTGGCGTGCTTGCTCTTCTTTCTTGCAGTGGTGGCTTCTTGCCACTCTGGGCTTGCAATGCTCAGCTTATGATGCTCTCCTCTTCATGCTAGGCGCCGCCTTTTCTTTTTTTTTTTTTTTTGGAAAAACCTTTATTACAGTTTCAGAGACATACAAATATGGGCCTACAACCAACAGGCCGGCCGCTAATGCACAGTGTAAACCTAGGCACAGCTTAACATTCACATCGATGAAGCAACAAAAGAGCTACTGGAGTGCTAATCAACTCAGCCGGCTGCAGCCACAGTCCATAAACAAGCAAAGAAAGGTTTCATATTTTGAAAAAACGAAAAACATCACACACACAAGGCAGAGGGGGTTAATGGCAGTAACATGTGCTCCTCGCATCGAAGGAGTAAACAAACCCGGGGAGACAGAGGGGGGGGGGGCCAGGCAGAAGAGACCAAATTCGCATGTCGCAGGAGCATATAGGAATGCGCGGGCTAGGGAGACAGGGCAGCATCCATCTCACGCGTCTGGGGCGGGGCGCAAATACCTCCACGATAGGAGTTCCAGGGACCCCACACCTTAATCCACTTCCCAGGCTTGCCTCTCGCCACATACACCGTTTTCTCTCTGAACATACACCAGTCCATGTGTTCCTTCCACGCTGAGACCGTTGGTGGCCTCTGGGAGCCCCACAATTGTGCAATGTCACGCTTCGCTACCATATTGCCCAGAGTCACCCACTGCGTCTGCATCACATTGTAATCAGTCGGCTCCCAGACATTCAGCAAACATCTCCGTGCCTCCGGCAACAAAGCAACATGCGTGACTTCCTCTAACACCGCATGCACTCTACACCAAAACCTAGTCACCTCCGGACACTCCCATAGGATATGGAGGAAAGTGCCCAGTAGTCCACAGCCTCGCTTACACAGACCATCCACCGAATACCCCATACGCATCAAACCAGGCCCCGTGACGTACACTCTATGGAGTATCTTGAGCTGGACGAAACGCAAGCGGGCCGGGATAGCCACCTCCTTCGAGGAGGCCACCGCTGACACCCAATCCTCGTCGTCAAGTTCCAAACCGCCAGCGGTCCATGTCTCCCGCAGGGAGGTCAGCAAACCCATTCGATCATTGATAAGCTTCTTATAAATCAGCGAAATGGTGCTATCCGGCACGTAGCCGTCCAATACTCTGTCTTCCAACGGGGAGGACTCTGGAATAGCCGCCACGTCCGGGAACACGGAACACAAGGCATGATGAACCTGAGCATACCGAAAGTATTCCCTATCGTTCAACTGATATTCAGTTTTCAGCATGTCGAACGTCTTAAATTTCCCTTTCGTCCAGAGATCCCCTACCTTGCTGATACCAATCATATCCCATTTCTCAAAGCCTTTCGTAGCACACAGATAACCCAAACGCTTGGAAGCGTACAGTGGAGTTGCCCGAGTCAAGCAATCCCTCCACCCCATCGCCGCATTTGCTGCATGCCACACCTGCACCGCGACCCGCGTCGGGCCTGTCAATCGCGCATCAAGGGACCTCGAGTATAGTGCTCGAGTATAATCCCCGCTTGGCAATAACAATTTGTCCATCTCAAAAGCCGGGTTCAAAGCAGGCCCATACATCCCATGATTGACAGCAGCCAACTGGGAGGCCCAATAATATCGTTTAATGTCAGGGAGAGCGACCCCCCCATCATACCACGGGAGGGTCAGTTTGGCAAGAGCAATCCGCGGCCGCCCATCCCAAAACAATTGACGCTGAAGACACTCCACCTCCCAAAAATAGCGGGCCGGCACTACGTCCATAGTGTTCTGTAGGGCGTACAAAAAGCGTGGCAGCGACATCATTTTGAACAACGCCGCCCGGCCAAGCGGCGAGAGCAGCAACCGCCGCCAACCCGCCACGTCCGCCCTTAGGCGCTGAAGGGGGGGGAGAAGATTCCGTTCATACCGGGCCACCGGGTCCAGGGTTATAAAGATTCCCAAATACTTGAACCCCAACTGCGCAACCTGGATAGGGCACCCCCGCGGAAGGGGGGGGGCCTCCCCAGAGAGAACGTAGACGCAAGACTTGGCCCAGTTAATGACCAATCCGGAGTTGCGACCAAAGGAGCTCAACACATCCACCAATACAATAAGCGATTTGCGCGGAGATGCAAGATACAAGAGGATATCGTCCGCATATAGGGAGACACGATCCTCATATTCCGGCGTCCATCTAAGGCCACGCATCGAGGGGTGCCACCGCAGCCACTCCGCAAGGGGCTCCAAACAAAGCGCAAAGAGAAGAGGCGACAGCGGGCATCCCTGTCGGGTGCCCCTACCCAAAACAAAGGGAGCCGACACCCGTCCGTTGACCACCACCTGTGCCAGTGGGTTATCATAAAGCAATTTCACCCAACCGATAAACCCCGGGCCAAACCCAAACTTCGCCAATGCTGCCCATATATACGGCCATTCCAAGGTGTCAAACGCCATGGTAGCGTCCAGGGACGCCAAAATGGCCGGCTCACGGATGAATGGCGCTCTAGCCATTATTTAGTGATTGTTTTTAGTGTTTTAGATTTTGTTTCTTTACTCTACACCTTGTTAGTTATAATCTCGCTGAGTATAGTTGACACTACCATTTTCACTGATGTTTCCTTACCAGTTGTAGGTTGTTGTACCACCAATGTCGTCTGTTTTTGCTTTCATTTTTTTAAAAAATATTTTTTGCAGCCACTAGGCATTCTTTAGTATATTTTTAAACGGTTAAACTTTTTTCTGTGGTTTTGACCTTAAGAGTTAACGATCATGTGTAATGTAATTTAATCTGTGGTTACATGCATTTAAAATTCATGATTAATTGACATGTATTAGACTGTATGCTAGAGTGAAGCTAATGGTCCTGTCTCATTTACTTTTAGACCCCTGAAGAAGGGTCAGACTTCTACTTGACCCGAAATGCATTGGGTGGACATCTAAGGTTGTCATGAAAATTTATTTTCACCTCATTGGAAATGAACGATGAATATGATTGTTAATATGAACTGACAAAGCTTTGAAACTTATCATTTGGAGTTTAAAAAATCTTGAATAAAAAAGAAAACTGATGAAGAAACCAGCGTGTTTCATCGTATATTAAGTGCGCCCTTGTCAGTGAGAAGATGTTCTTTCTTACAACACATTTGCATTGATAAAGACACGCCGGGACTTCGTGTTTCACAAGGTGCGCCGAAACTACACAGTTAAACTGTCCATATACCTCTGAGTGCACGGGGATCACACAGTTATAGCTCTAGCGAGGACGCCATGCAGTCGCCGCAGGTTCAAAGCGGTATTGCGATGGGGTATAAAACCGGATTGATCCTGATGAATCAGGTCGCCCACAACCCGGATCAGGCGATTGGCCAGTACCTTGGCAAGGATTTTGGGCTCCGCGTTTAACAAAGAGATAGGCCTGTAAGAAGTACACCGATCCCGCGGCTTCCCTTCCTTATGGATAACAACAATAGTAGCAAAACGTTGGTCAGGGGGGAGGGAGCCCGCCGCTTGTGCCTCAAGGAACATGTCCCGGAGATACGGCGCAATCTTATCTGGGCGCAACTTATATAATTCGATGGGAAGGCCATTAGGACCCATGGCCTTACCAGAGGCAATAGAGCGAATGGCCAAAGCAATCTCATCCGGCGACGGGGCCGCATCCATCAATAATTTATTCTCATCAGATAGAGATGGCAGAGCAATGTCTTGGAGCAGCAGTCGAGAGTCTTCCTCCGATCGCTCAGAGACCGGAGAGTAAACCCCGTGAAAATACTCCGCAAAGCAATCAACAATATCACCGGGGTCCGTCACACGCACACCATCCACCCTCTCAACATCCGGCACCACTCGACTCGCTCTCTCCTTCTTATCCAACCAGGCAATCAACTTCCCGGCCTTATCACCCATATTGTACAAACGCCCCTGTTGCTCCCTGCTCATACTCCTAGCAGATTCGGTAACCAGCGCCTTGTAGTCGGCCTGCTTAAGCCCCAGTACATGCAGTCTGTCATCCGTAACACCTTGCTCCAAATCAATCTCCAACTCGGTGATCTCATTTTCTAGCCGAACAACCTCCTTGGCCTCGCATTTTTTGGTATGGGAAATGAGAGACAGAGCCTGGCCCCGGAGCACCGTATTAAAGGCCTCCCAAAGGGAGATGGCGGAAGACACCGACCCCACGTTATCGTTAAAATAGTGTTCCAGGGACTTAACCAGGTCTGCACGGATCGTGGGGTTTCGTAGGTACCAGGGGTTGATCGGCGCCACCCTCCCCTCCGCCCCTAAGGCGATATCTAGGTGTAGCAAAAGAGGGGAGTGATCAGATATACCGCGGGCCAAGTGTCGCACCTCCCCGATCATCCCAGCTTGGGCCGCAGGCACTAGCATATAGTCAAGCCTCGAAAGACTACCGTGGGCCCCGGAGTGGAAGGTATATTGCGCTTGTCCAGGGTGTTTCAACCGCCAGCAGTCTATCAGTCCCAGGGTATCCAGAAAGCCCCCCAGCCAGTTTTGGGCCCGAGGGAGGTCCCTAGGGGGGTGTCGATCCTCAACTCCGGAAACCACAGCGTTAAAATCTCCCCCCAAGACCAAAACCCCCCCCGGAAGCCCAAGTAGCAGGCGCCCCAAATCAGCAAAGGTGGCCGTCTGCAGGCCCGGCGGCACGTAAACCGTGACCAGCGAAATCAACTTACCCTCCCACCTCCCCACCAGCGCAGTGTAGCGCCCTCTGTCGTCGTGGAGCACCTCATCCACCACCAACGGGAGAGAGGTCCTGACTAAAATGCCCACTCCCCTCGAGCCAGAGGTGAAACCAGAATGGGCCAGAAGGTGATATCCTCGTCTGTTCATGGCATGGAAAGAGTTCCCTATGAGGTGCGTTTCCTGCAGAAACACAATGTCAGGCGAAATACGTTTCAAGAACTGCAGGACTACCCCCCGCTTTATCCTGTCCCCCAGCCCATTCACATTCCATGAAAGAAGTCTCAACCCCTTACCCCCCATCCCTCCCAGCACAAACTGTCCCCCTCCCGGAGAGCACAATCATAATAGCACAACAGAAAACATTACCCCGCCTTGTGAAACAAACAAACAAACCCCAACCCCACCCCATCAACCCCAACAGAACTCCCCCCTCCCTGCACCCCTGCGTGAGCCCAAACAGCCCCCCCAACATGCAGTGTGCCTGTCGCCCCAATATGAAACTCACTACAGAAAGGACAAAAAAAAACCCAGAAGGAGGAAAGGGCCCCAGCAAGCCCCCCGCAACCTCCAAATACCACGGGGCAAAGAGTTACAAACTGGAGTCCAGTGCAGCCACAGGTGCAAAACGTTACCAGTCCAGTCCGTCGCCAGGATCACAGTTCCATTCCTACTCCGTCAAACCCTCTCCGCTCTCCGCCATCCGACCTTCCCGACCTCGACCCCTGGGTAGGGCATCCAGCCACTCTCCCACCGCCTCCGGCCGGTCGAAGAAGTGTGAGCGACCATCTAACTCGACCCGCAGCCTAGCCGGGAATAGCATCGCATACTTCAACTCCATGTCTCTCAAGCGCCGTTTGATGGCCGAGAATCCCATCCGTTGCTTTTGAACCGCTTGCGTGAAGTCTGGGTAAAAGCTAACATTAGAGTTCTCAAATTTTACTGGCCCAGCCACCCTCGATGCCTGAAGGATAGCGTCTCTATCCCGAAAATTAAAAAGTCGGGCAATGATAGGCCGCGGGGGGGCACCCACCTTAGGCGCACCCCCTGGAATCCTGTGGGCCCGTTCCACAGCGAAGAACTTGCTCAGCCCTTTGGGTGCTAGATGAGTCACCACTAGATCCCCCACAAAAAGATCCACAGCAGACTCCTCCGATCGTTCGGGCACCCCGATAATACGGACATTATTCCGCCTGGCCCTGCTTTCGGAGTCCTCAAGGCGACGATCAGTCAGGTCACTGGCGAAATGCAACCTCCGCACCGTCGTCTGCAAAGCGGCCACATCTACCGTTAGGCTCGACGCCGCTTGAGTCAATGAGTCGACCCGGTCATTTGTTTTGGACAGGTCCGCTCTGACCAGAGTGACATCAATCAGCACCGAGTCCAATTTATTAGCCAAGGTATCAAATTGCTGGTTCACAGTCGCCTTCATCTCCTCAATGGCCCCCATGACATCCAGCAGAGTCAATTCGGATGATGCGCCCGAGGCCTCCTTGGGCGGCTCAGGCGATTTACGTGATCCACTAGGGGATCCCTTTGGCTGCGCATAGCGGTCCATATTGTTGGCCTGGGAATAGGCTCCCTTCCGAGTAGACTTGGGTTTCAGCTTATCGCCGTCCACTCTCGTCGCCATCGTCAGCGACCACCAAGGTCAGCACCCTCCAGCACCCGGAGGAAGGCCAGGAGATCCAGGCCACCAACTGAAATAGGCCCGTTTACAGTTCAAGAATCAGGCTATGCACTCCGTCCTCGGCGCTGCTCACCCAAAGTCCCGACGTCAGTTTCCGCAGATCAACTCGAAACCGAAAGTGAAAGCACGGGGTCCGGGGCAGGCCCAGCCTGGCATGCCGCTGTTGTTCACTTCGCACCCGGGCACCTCACCAACTCGAGTTCGGGACCAAGGCCGGAGAAGGCCGCAAACTTCAGATCGCCACCAAACCGGTTCCCGGAGTCCAATTTCGATTTGGAAAACGAGTGGCACCTTAGCACAAGATCATAAACAAAAGCCGAGGATTATGACAGGATAGACGTGGGAGGTTGCGGAGGCCCTCGGGAGCCACAAGCCTACGCGGCCATCTTGGTTGCGTGCTAGGCTCCTCCCTCCGGCGCCGCCTTTTCTTAAGCTCTTTTCTAGTGCTTCTTGGGGGCTCTTTGCTGCTGCTGTAGAGATCTACGGCCACTGGGGGGTTGGGTGGGTGGTGCAATCAGCATCAGTCCTGGTTGTGTCTCTCGCAGCCTTCTTCTGCATTTCGTGGGCTTGCTGCTTTGGCGGCTGGCTAGCACGTCTTTTCAGTGTTCAGGGGCTCCCCCGTTTTGCTCTTGGCTAATGACGCGAGGCCCTACTGGGGTTTACAGTTTCTCCCCTACAAAACAACAGGACGCTACCAGGGGGTGCAATGCTCTTCTTCCGGTCGTGGGAGATCTAGTCAGTTTCTCTTCTCTTGCCCCTGGCTGTTGTGTCTGCCCTGCTAACAGTGGGCATAGCAGCAGTGCTGTGCTCACACTAATACTACCGTTCCCCTCTTCCAGCGTTGGCTGTCTTTTCTTCAAATAGGTAGTTCCCGCCCAGACTGTGGCATGGGAACTGGAAAACCTTTCATGCCACCACTCTCTCGTTTGTGAGTCTGTGCTGGGAATGTGGCTACTGTTCAAGGTCATGTTTGTTGGTGCTTATGGGCATTCTTGTGCAGTGTTCACTTTCTGGGAGGAGGCAATGACCTGAGAGCCTCCGGTCCTGACTCTCGCTTTCCTGCTGATCCTGCCTGCAGGTAGAGTGTCAATCTTGCTGGGATACCTTTTCGGTCTGGGGTCGATAGTGCCTGGGTGCACGTGGACGTGACTGACCTGGAGTGCACCAGGGCTTGGAATATGATCGCGGGAAGGACTGTTGGTCTTGATATTTTAATGAACAGCAGAGCAGCTTAACTTTCTTTATTTTTTTGTAGCATTTCGTTTTGTAGCCCCTCCCATAGGAGTCATTTGCTGGTGCAGTTCAATGGGCTGACAATGCTTGGGGGCCAAACAGATAGACATGAATGATGGTATGCGGTATGCAGGCTATTTTCACATGCAGAGTGGCATGTCCCTTTGAAAACTTTGGTTGCGTTTGGGTTGCTCCGTGCAATAGGGTGTTGTTGCTGGGTGTGGTGCAGCTTACGGTTACTAGGTGGTGCTGCGAACACCTCCGGAGGGCGCGACAAACTTCCCTTATGCTGCAGGCCTCACAACTGTTCGGGTGCATCTAGAGTTCTATTCCTCCTTTTTTGCGGGTGCAGCCTCGGGCCCTATTCAGTGTTGGGGCAGTCTCCGTGTTTCTCTTGCTGCTGCGGGGAGCCACACTGATCGGTTGGTCGGTTGCATAACCGTTAAAGCGTCACTCACCATGCTGCTGTATCTTTACCCTGCACCGCAGGCAGGTGAGTGAACAATGGCGGTGTCTGGGGCATTTTAAGGCTGGCGGTGGTTACCTTCGCCAGGGCGGCCATACTTGCAAATTAGGGCACCGGTGTGGGGTAAAGTCACGGGGGCCTTGTCACTCCTTTTCGACGTCGGGTGGCATAGTTTTGCAAAGATTACCATCGTCATGTGTGGTGTGGCAAGGAAGCAGCTAGATGACGCTGTAGATGCTTCCTGGGCAAATCTCCACGGCAGCAGTCTCTCTGAAAACACAGGCCATGCAGGGGCTGAAACTGCAGCTCGCTTATTTTCCACCCTTTCTGGTGCAGTGCTGAACGGGTGAGAGTTATGCAGTGGGGCACCTCTCACCTAGTGGCAGCTCCTCTTTAGGTACACCGCTTGGTGCTCCGGAGGTCTGTGGCAGTTGGTCCTGTTTGCTGCAGGCCTTGTGGGTGCTGGTGCGGGGCTCTGTGTCGTGCTGGTACGTAGAGCTGTTCGCTTGCGGGCAGCAGCGATCACAGATGTGGTGCTGCAGCTCTGCTTCGTTGGGGAGGGCGCTTCCCCTTTCTTTTCTCGTTGGGGAAGGCTGGGGCCAGGTTACTTGCTGGAGGGGCGGGGTTGCAGATGCTATGGCCCAACAGCTCTGATACTCTCCTCCCCTCACTACTCGGGTCTGAGCCTCCACATAAGGGTTGGACTGTGCGGGTGCTTTCTGTGAACGTAGCTTTGGGCCGGGCTCGTCTTATATGCCGGCGGGGCCTCATCCTCATCTGTCGGCTTCAATCGCATCCTGCACCGGTGCTGTGGTGGTGGCTATTTGTGTGGGCAGTGGCTGTGGGGTCACGCATGGTGTGGCAGCACTCCCCCACTGCTTCTCTCCTCGGCCAAACATGTGCAGGCTGGCGGCTGCAGGGTCATGCCTTACACGCATACAGGTGTAAAGTGCCACATTTCTCCTTGGTGTATGACAGAGAGGCAGGCTGGTGTACACCCAGGGTCGGACCCGTTCGTCGCCATTGTGGTGTGTGGGCCCTGGGCCCACATGCTAGTAGAATCGCGACACAGACACCAGAGGTATAGTTGGTTAACTGGCCACGAGCATGTGCACCCAGGCCTTTTTATTAGCAGGTTCAATCAATCAATCAATCAGGGGTTTATAAAGCGCACTACTTACCAGTGAGGGTCTCAAGGCGCTGGGGGAGGGGGTGCAGCTCCGGATCAGTCGAAATCGAAGAGCCAGGTCTTGAGGCTCTTCCTGGAGGTGTGCAGAGTGGGGGAGCGTCTGATGTTGACTGGGAGCCCGTTCTTTGCTATGACGTAGGAGAAGGCCCTTCCGCATGCTCTGGTTCTGCGGATGCGTTGGGTCTCTGCCAGGGCTAGGTCCGCGGAGCGGAGGTTCCTTTTGGGTACGGGAAGGAGACTCTTTCATTGAGGTACTTGGGTCCGATGTTGTGGAGGGATTTGTAGGTGTGGGTGAGTAGCTTGAAGGTTACTCTCTTCTCGATGGGGAGCCAGTGGAGGTCTTGTAGGTGCTGGGTCATGTGTTCGTGTTGTGGGGTTCCGAGGACGAGTCTGGCTGCGGTGTTCTGGATAGTTTGGAGTTTGTGTAGCAGGGTTTTGTTGATTCCGGCATTGAAGATGTTCCCGTAGTCCAGTCTGCTGGTTATGAGTGCATGAGTGACAGTCTTTCTTCATTCAGGGGGGATCCACTTGAAGGTCTTGCGGAGGATGCGCAGGGAGTAGCTTAAAGGTTACTCTCTTCTTGATGGGGAGCCATGCAGGTCTCGTGGGTGCTGGGTCATGTGTTAGTGTTGTGGGGTTCCGAGGATGAGTCTGGCTGCGGTGTTCTGGATGGTTTGGAGTTTGTGTAGCAGGGTTTTGTTGATTCCGGCATAGAGGGTGTTCCCGTAGTCCAGTCTGCTGGTTATGAGTACGTGGGTGACGGTCTTTCTGCATTCGGGGGGAATCCACTTGAAGATCTTGCGGATGATGCGGAGGGAGTTGAACCAGGTGGAGGCGACGGCATTGATCTGTCGAGTCATGGTGAGGGAGGAGTCTAGAATGATGCCGAGGTTCCGGAAGTGGTCCATTGGGGTGGGTGGGTTTCCGAGGGCAGGGGGCCACCAGGGGCTGTCCCACGCCATGGGAGGATGAGGACCTCTGTCTTTTCCGAGTTTAGTTTTAGGCAGCTGTTGTTCATCCAGGCTGCGATGTCTTTCATTCCTTCTTGGAAGTTGAGTCTGGTGTCTTCGGGGTTCTTCGTGAGGGAGAGGATGAGCTGGGTGTCGTAGGCGTAAGATACTATGCTGAGCCCATGCTGTCTGACGATGGCGGCGAGAGGGGCCATGTAGATGTTGAAGAGCGTGGGGCTGAGTGAGGATCCTTGGGGTACTCTACAGTTGATCTCTGTAGGTTCGGAGAGGAAGGGAGGGAGTCAGATCCTTTGGGTTCTGCCGGTGAGAAAGGAGCGGATCCAGGCAAGGGCGATTCCTCGTATACCGTAGCCGTGGAGTCTGGCTGCGAGAGCGCGCTGTGAGACTGTGTCGGAGGCTACGGAGAGGTCTAGTAGGGTGAGGGCGCTGAAGGTGGTCAGATGGGCGTTGAGGAATCTCTCGGTGACTTTGGCTGCAAAGGGGAGGAGGGAGATGGGCCAGTAGTTTTTCAGGTCTGTCGGGTCGGCCGAGGGTTTCTTGAGGAAGGGCTTGACCTCTGCTCGCTTTCAGTCGTTGGGGAAAATGCAGATTCAAGGGAGGCGATGATGGTTCGGCCTAGTTCGGGGGCTATGGCAGCGGCGGCTCTGTGGTAGATGTGCGGCAGGCAGGGATCCAAGGGGGCTCCTGAGTGGGTGTTCTTCATGGTCGTGGTGGTGTCTTCAGTGGTGGCAGGTTTCCAGGTGGTGATGGTTGGCTGGTTGTTGGTGGTGGTGAGGGGGGTGGTGTCCGGATTCTGTTTGCTGAAGTTGTCGTAGAGGGCCTTGATTTTTGGGTGGAAGTGGGAGCTGAGCTTGTTGCAGAGGTCCTGGGATGGTGTGATGTCCGTGGCTTCGCTGTGGGGTTCGGTGAACTGCTGTATGACGTTGAAGAGTTCTTTCGCGTTACTTGCTTTGGTGTGGATTTTGTTCTTGATAAAGGTTCGCTTGGTGGCTTTTATGCGCTGGTGGTATTACTTCATGGCGTTCCTGTAGTTGTTTTAGTCTTTGGTGGTTTTCCTGTTCCGCCAGAGTTTCTCGAGGCATCTGCAGGTGTGCCTTGCTTCTTGGAGGTCGGTGGTGAACCAGGTGGCCTTTAGGAGGTGTTTTTTGGCGGGGTGGCGGAGGGGTGAGAGCTTGTCAGCGCAGCTAGCGAGCCAGCGGTGAAGTTTTTTGGCTGCGGAGTTGGCATTGATCGTGGCGGAGGTGGGGTCGTGGCGGAGGGTTGTGTTGAGGTGTTCCTCTGCCATATTGCTTTAGTTTCCTCATGGCGGGCGTGGGGCAGGTTTGGGTGCGGTGGTGGTGTTGAAGGTGAAGTTTATGCGGTGGTGGTCTGTCCAGAGGTGCTGTGTGGTGTGGCTGAAGTGGATCTTTGTCCCTCCTGCGAAGATGGGGTCAAGGGTGTGTGGGTGGGGGTGGTGATGAGCTGCTTTAGTCCGAGGTTGGTGAGGTTATCAAGGAGGATGGTGGAGTCGGGGTCGCTGCGGTTGTCGAGGTGGAAGTTCAGGTCTCCGATGAGAATGTAGTCCGTGGAGGTGATGGTGTGAGGTGCGACGAGGTCAGCAATGGTGGTGGCAGAAGAGGCACCAGGTCCGGGGGGTCTGTAGATGAGGGTTCCCCGAAGCGTGGTACTGGGACTGGTTTGGATCTGGAAGTGGAGTTGCTCTGTGATGGAGAGGGGGTTGCTCGTGCTGGAGGTGTCGGAGGGAGCTCTTGTGTGCAATGGCGAGTCCTCTTCCTGGGAGGTGGGAGGTGGGGGCGGTCCTTTCTTTGGATCTTGCATCTGTCAGGAATGGCGGTGGCGATGTCGGGCCGGAGGTGGTGTTGGTCCATGTTTCCGTGAAGCAGGCAATGTCTGCCAAGAGGGTGTCAAGCAGGTTCCATGGTGTGTCTGTGGAGGGAGCGCACGTTGAGGAGGATGCACGTCAGGGCTTTGGTGGTGCAGGCTTCCGTCGTGGGTTCAGAGGTCGTGGGGGGGCTGTTGATGGTGAAGGATTGTCGGCAGGAGAACTGGCCGTGGGTGGTGTTCGGCATCGATCTGTAGCAGTTGTTGTTTCTTGCAGGGTTGAGTACGTGGAGTTCGGCGAAGTTGTAGCGGAGGAAAGTCGTAGATCCAGGGTTCCTGGCGCTGGTCTCGGTTGGGTTGCGGACTGGCACAGACCGGCTTGCCTTTGGCGCGCCTTCGGTGCGCCGGCAGCGCGGCCGCATTGTGGCCGTCATTAAGTAGGGAAGGGGGAGGGAAGCGCAGCTGGGAGGCGGGAAGTGGGAACTGGCAGGGGGGGAGGGGCTGCGGGGATAGCAGCGGCTGGAGGGCTCAGGGGCAGAAACGGGCACAAGAGAGACAGAAGAACAGAAAAGGCGCAAGGCAGACAACGGGCACAAGAGAGACAGAGAAAACACAAAAATGGCAAAGTGGCACAAAGACAGACACAGGCACAGAGGAAAAAAGAGCAAAGTGGCACAAAGACAGACACGGGCACAGAGGAAAAAAGAGCAAAGTGGCACAAAGACAGACAGAGATGAGGTGCAGGCAGGAGCCTGTGAGTGGAGGAGGGCCTCAACACCTACCTGGGAAGCAGCGCCCAGAGCACAGTGCCAGAGCGGTGGCACTTGATAGCGGAGCTGCGGGGGGAGAGCAGGTCTCTGACCAGGAGGTCAGGGGTCTTGCTCGCACTAGTAGCGGCCACCATTAAGTCGGGGAGGGAACCAGCAGGGGGGAGGGGCCGTGGGGGCAGCAGCGGCAGGAAGGGCACAGGGGCAGAAACGGGCACAAAAGAGACAGAAGAACAGAAAAGGCACAAGGCAGACAACGGGCGCAAGGGAGACAGAGAAAACACAAAAATGGCGAAGTGGCACAATGACAGACACGGGCACAGAGGAAAAAAGAGCAAAGTGGCACAAAGACAGACAGAGCTGAGGTGCAGGCAGGAGCCTGCGGTGGAGGAGGGCCTCAACACCTACCAGGGCAGCAGCGCCCACAGCACAGTGCCGGAGCGGTGGCATTTAATAGCAGAGCTGCGGGGGGAGAGCAGGTCTCTGACCAGGAGGTCAGGCGTCACGTCACGTGTGACGCCTGTGATGGATGGGTGTGGGGTGCATGTGTGTCCACTCCCACGAGGGAGTTCGCTGACTACCTAAGTGTCTGCTGAGACACTAGAACGTGTCCAGCACGACACTAAAGAGGGATACTGGAGAACTTTTTTTATCTGAAACTTCTTAAAAGAAAAGATGTGCTAAAGTCCCTATTTTAACATGAAAACTAACATGCAGCAAACTCTGCAGTCTACAGGTAGGGAAGAGAACCTATGTCCTTATGTGTTAACTGATTTCTTGCGGGGGAGGCTTTTAGCAGGTAGTTGAGTGACTGAATTAGTCATTTGTGCGTTAGGCTGTATAAAACCAGTGCTTTCAATGGGCCGTTACTCACCGGTACTGAGTACGGGCATGTCTTAGATTTATCACTCAGAGTACCGGCACTTCTCTGCTGCCGAGGAGAGTACCAGTACTCATGAAAAGGTAGGCTCATTGGCTGTAAGTGCTGGTGAGCAGGAGTGTAACATGTCTCTAGCAGCCAAGGCGCTGCTTCTGTAGCCTCGATCTGAACCCCAGCTGGGCTACTCAGCAGGGCTCATTTGACTAATGTCTGGATCCTCCCCATCATGCTGTGTTTGACAGAGCAGGGTCCGTTCAGGCCCTGTGCTGTCAATCACATTCACACTATCCTTTGCATTTGTGCAAACACAGGAATCATGCCAGCCCCCTGGCATTGGCAATCAGGCTACGGCCAGTCCGGCCCTGGTGGCAATAAAAGCCATGCTAGGTGAAGAGTATAACATGGCTTTTATCATACCCGAGTCTTTTGTGTGTCTGCTTATGTTTGTGTGTTTCCCTGCATTTTATATGCCTGTTTTTTGTAAGCAAAAAGTGAGAGAGAGAGAATCAAGACACTCTCAGGAGGTATTTTAAAGAAAATGGGTGGCACTTTGTGTGTACATGTCTGCTCGGCGACAAAGATTCATAAATAACTTAAAAGAGAGGGTTGGTGGGTGAGTGTCAGTGAGTGAGTGACTGGATAAGTGAGCAAGGGTGGATGTTTAGATGGATGAATGACCAGATGGGTGGATAAGTGAAAGGATGGATGGATGGGTGAAACAGGGTGGATGATTGGATGAAAGGGCGGATGATTGGGTCAAGGGCAGATGATGGGTGGATAAGGGAAAGATTGGATGGATAGATGGATGGATGGATGAAAGGGATGGAGGATGGATGAAAGGGTGGATGATAGATGACTGAAAGGAGGGATTGAGTGAAAGGGTGGATGGAATGAAAGGGTGGATGGAATGAAAGGGTGGATGGAATAAAGGAGTGAAACGGTTGATGGATAGATGAGCGAAAGGAGTGATGGATGAACAAAACTGGTGGAAAAAGAGATGAATGAGTGAAAGGATGAATGGATAGCTCTGGAGATGGATGGACGGATCGGTTTGGATATGAAGGGTGGACAGAAGGAATGGTGAAAAACTGAATGATGGTTGAAAGACTGAATAGACGACAGAATGTAAAGGTTAAATGGTGGACATCAGCAGGTAAATGGTAGGATGAAAGGATGAATGGGTAGATCGATGGAAGAGACAAGAGATCTTCTGGGGAGGGTCATGATGATTTGCTTAATTTGCTTGGTGCAATAAGAGCTTTGGTTCGAAGTGGGGGTATTTTCAGTTTCTTCCTACTCACGTGCTCAAAAATATATAGTATTATGCCAAACAACAGCAATTAACAGGATGGCATTAGGAAGGTGCACCTATCACATTTCTCTTTCATTTTGTGTAATGAGTTAACCTGCTTTGTTTATATAAACACATTGCTCATGTGTTTTGCGTATGTGCTGCAACTAATATAGAAGTCGTTAAGTATCATCATGCCTCGCCCTTAGCCCCGCCCCCTCACTACACCTCAAGCTCATTTTAATGAATACCCGCACTTATTTTTTCCCATTTAAAGCACTGTATAAAACAGAGTCACTATGATTTCTGAACACGGATAAAAACTACAGAATATTTTGCTCGTTGTATACGCAGATTGTTGTATTTGTTTCCCCCAGCGCCTAATTCGATTACATCATTCTGGAAACCGCGCTGTTGCTTCAACGCTGGAACTCGACCTCGGGCGCTGCCCCTTGCCTGCAAAAGTAAAATGTTTTACTGCTCATAAAGCAACATGAAATCGCTATCATCTTTCGGGATAATGAATTCTATTGATTGGCTCGTTTCAAACGTGCAACCCGGCGAAGTTCCAAGGCATTGGCTGTAAAGCCGCTCTTATTAATCTTTCATTGGGCCGAGCGATCGGAGAAGGCTGCAGTCACACCATATTTCTGCCGCGGTGATGCCACAGCGCGCGGCTCGCTGATTGGACGAGGCCGTCTGCGCCCCCCCATCAATACGGCTCCTCAGAGCCTTATCAAATTGCACCTGAGGTACCACACCGCGGGCTTACACACAGTCACGTGGTACTTTTCCGATGACATTAAAATGCAGCACGTGCCGTAAACCAGGAGTCATCCTCATTAGTCACAGGGCCTTTTCTTATCATCCATTAAAGCCCCAGGTACCTCGGAGTGCACTAACGGAACGCAGGGCGGAGTGAATGATGCCATGTGCTTTAAGTATCCACCACAGGTCCCCACTTGGTCATAAATCCAATGCCACGCGACGGTTCTCAGTTTTCACTAAAACGTTTCATCTTTACCGGCGGTGAGGTAAGCCTTCACTGCTGGGATTTGCATGAGTTTGGCCGCTAAACACAGATTCCTGTATTTGATTTCCTTGCAATCAGAAAACTAGCGGTCACTATTTGAAGAAGTGTTACCCTGTCATCATATTTTACGATAAAGGTTCTGGTTACAATTGGGGCGCTAATTCCGCGTGGGAGGCAAACTCCCATTTGCGGCCGAAATGGTAAATAGAATACATGTTGCATTCCAGGCAAGAGTCTGCCCTCTCAATTTTTGTCAGTTAAAACCTGGTTAAAGCTTGGAGGAAAATAGCTTCGAATTGCCGAATTTGACACAGTGTCGTCTTGAGGATTTTTGGGGCCACCGGCAAGACATATATTGGGGCATTTGGTTTGTAACAACTTTGGAAAGTATTAACCATTTTCTGCTAATTGAAGCCTAAATGAGGCCAAACAAAAATTCAGAAACAGGTATCACACAAAAGCAGTTGAAATATGACTTTCTGGGGCCCCAAAACTCCTGGCACTAGGCACACAGATGCAGTGGTAGGTAGAGAAAAGTAGATAGTGAAATAGGTGAGCTAGAGAGAGAGAAAGTTTGCTTTCCCAGAGGGCCCCTTGGAAGGTGGGGCTTGAAGGGGCAGCTCCTCCATTAGGGCGGAGGAGCGTTGCCCCACAGCTGTCCCGCCGTGCGAGAAGCAGAAGTATAAAATGGTAAAACTACAATTATATGTTTCTGCTTCTTGCACTGTGCTTTCGGGCAGGGGAGGAGTGGCTTGCCCACTGCTGAGGGCGCTGTTTGGTCGGCTTGCTGGGGCCGATCAAACCAGTCATGCGTACTCTGCCTTTTCTCCTACACCTACATGGAGAAAATGGCCTCCCCATAGACGCCTGGCTGGTCGGCGTCCCGACCAATCACAACGCTGCCATTGCAGCATTGTGAATGGCTTAGGGGAGGGGAGGGAGGCTGCCTGCTTCCTGTTTCTATGTGGTTGCACACGTTAAACCGGGTGAAAACCTGTACTGTTTTCACTTAATGTTACATTCTGAGGTCTGCTATTTGGAATCTGGTGCAAACTGCACACTCCATAAATCCAAAGGTGGAAGGTGCACTCATTGGGATTGAACACATTAAATCAAATAGTCCAATCAATGTGATGTTTCTTTCTTTTTAATTCTGATGAATGTAACACGAACAACGGCTGTACATTATCTTTGGGGTCATGAGACCATCCATCTGTAGGAGGGTAGAGTTACTAATAGGCTAACAAAGGTGCATCTGCAGGGGTGCAAAGATACACCAGCAGGCGTGTGGTTCTCTAATTTCAAGGAGTGATGATTTTTTAACGATATCCACAGACTGGAAGGGAAGACTCCTCAATGAAGGACACCCCTAACCTTTCCATCTATGTCCAGCAAACTATCAGGTGGCACCCATGCCATTCTGAGGCCAAGTCCTATTGAAAAGAGGCACATCATCACAAGAGCCCACAAATGTAGGAGTCACTGTCAAAGCTAAACAAATAACCGCAAAACATGAAAACTCTCTCACAATACTAGCTCATGGTACTTCCGACTCAAAGAGAATGGCCCAGGTCAAACCAAATGTAAGATAATGCCTCTCTCTGCATGATCTCTCTTAAAGTTTTGGACTGATATTGCTGGTGTCTCGACTCTGAAGGTGCATTGAGTTCTGCCAATTGGGCCTCAGTGCAAGTGCTCTGACTCTTTTTTTTGTTGTTGTCCTCATTGAGCAATGTTTGGGAGTTGGAGGCATCAGGGGCCCCGTGACCCTTGTGTTCCGAATATAGGGGATCTCCTGGGTGACCGCACTATATGCATGGAGATTGTCTGTTGCCCTTTTCATCGAGGCCCCTTTTTGTCCGCTTCCAGGCGCAAAATCGGTACTGGGGGGAGCTAGTCACTCTGACTACTCGTTCAAGGTCCTGCTTGAAGTCTTTATTGCATTTGCCTAATCATTGGAAAGTATAGTATTCGTGTGATTGTATTGTTCCCAGATGTTCCAGAATCTAAACCTTTTACTCATTTTCCCTTTTCTATCTAGCTTGTACACCCTTTGGATAGAGGCCAGCCATTCTCTATGTGTTGGACATATATTCTTCACCCAATTGATGCATATTTCTCATCTGCCTAACAATATTAATAGAAAAAGAATATTCTCATGATCTTTACTCAACCTGTGGTAACTTGGGTTATGCTGACTTATCCCAAAAATGTGCTCTGGCTCTTAAAACATGTATGTCTCATTGCTTCACCCACAACTGGCATAATGTTAACTTACTTATAAGTCCCTATTATAAGCGACCAGGGGTACCCAGAGCATGTAAATTAAAGTGTCCGTCATGGACTGCAGCACTCATTGTGCCAACACAAGTGTGACAAAACAAAGCACAACTCCCAGCCTACCACTGCTGGCTGGCAGAGCAGTACTCAAACTACTATCTTGATTTTGCCATTTAAAGTAATGCCAAAATCCAAACCTTCTTTTTTAGGTCTCGCCTGGCGTTGGAGCACGCATGCGCTCGCCTGCGAGAGCTATAGTAAGGTAGTCAGTTTTGAGAAGGGGACTCGAGCCCCGCCCCTCATTTCCATTGGGTAGCGTCAGCGTTTATGGTAAACTCTAGCTTCCCATTGGAAGGTAGGGTTTTTCGTTGTTTCCCTTTGGCTTTTCGCTGGACTGGCTCGCCTGATTTACGCTGTCGTGAAGACTTTTCCTATCTGCTTGTTTATTTAACCAGCTGATAAGAAAAGTCTTCACAACACGCAGAGGATAAGGCAATGGCGAGCGCTTGTTAAGCACAGTGTAACGAAGCGATTTGCACGGAATCACAAGATGCTGCGCCTGAGCCGAGATTCTAACCTAGTTACCCAGTTCTAACATCCGCAGCCCTAGCCGCAACGGGTGTGATATTAGGAGATATGTCATAAGAAGAAGCACTGCCTGAGCTGTGAATACGTAGTGCTTTCACCTGATATTGTCCGATTACATTACATTAGGCCACACCCGCTTGCCTGTCCCGCATAATTATAGCGCAAACTTGAACCAAGGGCATTATAGCGCTTCACACGGAAATCAGCTCCCCTTACACAACAGTTTTTAAGCACAGTGTAACAAAGCGATTTGCACGGAATAACAAGATGCTGCGCCTGAGCCGAGATTCTAACCTAGTTACCCAGTTCTAACATCTGCAGCCCTAGCCTAAACGGGTGTGATATTAGGAGATTTGTCATAAGAAGAAGCACTCCCTGAGCTGTGAATACGTAGTGCTTTCACCTGATATTGTCTGATTACATTACATTAGGCCACACCCGCTTGCCTGTTCCGCATAATTATAGCGCAAACCTGAACCAAGGGCATTATAGCGCTTCACACTGATATCACCTCCCCTTACACAACAGTTTTTATGCATAGTGTAACAAAGCGATTTGCACGGAATCACAAGATGCTGCGCCTGAGCCAAGATTCTAACCTAGTCACCCAGTTCTAACATCCGCAGCCCTAGCCGCAACAGGTGTGATATTAGGAGATTTGTCATAAGAAGAAGCACTCCCTGAGCTGTGAAAACGTAGTGCTTTCACCTGATATTGTCCGATCACATTACATTAGGCCACACCCGCTTTCCTGTCCCACATAATTATAGCGCAAACTTGAACCAAGGGTATTATAGCGCTTCACACGGAAATCAGCTCCCCTTACACAACAGTTTTTAAGCACAGTGTAACGAACTCAGCGCCACCACAGCATCACTCAGCACCACCACAGCCTCACTCAGCACCACCACAGCATCACTCAGGGCCACCACAGCATCACTCAGGGCCACCACAGCATCACTCAGGGCCACCACAGCATCACTCAGGGCCACCACAGCATCACTCAGAGCCACCACAGCATTACTCAGCGCCACAACAATATCACTCAGCACCACCACAGCATCACTCAGCACTAGCACAGCATCACTCAGCACTTCCACAGCATCACTCAGCACTACATCAGTATCACTCAGCATCGCCTTTGCACTAGTACACCACATCATCATCACTCAGCAAGATCTGAGTATCATTCAGCATCACCTCAGCATCGTCTCCACACCAGTCACCACCACCACCACCACCACTACCACCTCAGCATCCCTCAGCACCACCTCAGCCTGCTCTCGGAATCTGGCATCTGTTGATTCTCCCCTAGCGTCTGGCCGCTGCTAGTGTTATAATACAGGTACTAGTTTCCAACCTTCACCCTCTGATTGTTTATACCCCCTCAAAAAAAGATTTAACAAACAACCATTGGAATAGGCAGAAACAAGTTGCCAGCATTGCAAGAACAAAAGAAAATTGAGGACATTTTTTATTGTAAATACTTTTTTAATATGGTCGTTCCGTTGTACATAATGCCTTCTTGGTCAACAAAAATGCTTCTGACACTTTTTTATTAAAACTTTTCAGCAAGCTGCACAGCAGCCACACTTCTCTACAACACAGCTTAAAGACATTGGCAAAGTCAATAGCTCTGGCTAAACACTTATAAGGCCCCAAAGGCGAGACCTATTGGCTATGCCAATGCTTGTTTAAAATACATATAAGTCGCCTCTAAGGCAGGCCTATCAAGCACTAAAATTACAAAGTAGGACGTGTATTAGTACAAGTCCTGACAGTAAAATCCCCAAATTGACATTTTTACTATAGAAAAACTATTAGCCCCATTCATGAGTACAGAGTTACACACCGACTATTCAGAAGTGCTAACTTCTGAATGGGATTACTAAAGTGAGGTACTTCAAGTTATCAAAATAATCATTGCATTAAACCCAACTTGATGCTCAAGTTGAATTAAATGTAATTTTTAAGTATATGGCAACTGTAGAAAGTTGGCACTCTGTTGCCCAAAGGTTTCCAGTGACCATTTACGATTGCTGGCCACAAGACAGCCTTCTGCCCTTCTGAGGGGAGGTATGAATGAAAGGAAGAAACACAAAGGGCCTGCTGTTGGAGGAGGTGCAACCTATCTCTAACAGGAATGCCAAACAGGGTGTGAGTGCAATTGCGAGCTTCAAAGTGGAAGCCACCTTTGAAGTCCAAATGATGGGCACACAAGAGGGGCTGCTCTTTTGTTCTGGCAGACAGGTTGGCGTGGGGAAAGAACCCGTGGATGTGTAGCACTTAGGTAGCCACCCATCTGGGGTGGGCTAAGGAGCTCCTCACACCAAGTGAGGAGTGCTGACATCTTGGGAGTGGGCAGAATAGTGCCTTCCCGGATAATTGACACTTTACAAGAAGTCGTCATCAGGCAGGAGGGGATCTGTTAGCGTATTGGCTAGTAGTCATCGCATCCCCTGAGGGTAAGTTCTGGGCATAAAAACCTCTGGCACCCAGATTTCAGATCACATCTGTACTGGAGAGGGGACTGAAGAAGGACTTCCCTGAGATTCCTCGGACCTGGTAAAGAGAGGCTGCACCAAAGATTGGACTGTTTCTGTTGCTCCTTGTACTAGCAAAGAGAGTATTGTGCCTATGGTGCTTTGTTTGAGGAAAAGTCATCCCTGAGCCCGACACAGAAGAAGTGGCTACAGGAGTCAGTTGGCTGACTTTCTGTTACACCTACACGGCCACAGTAGCTGAAGAAGTCTGCCTCGGCGAGTTGTTTGCCAAGATTGCCTGACAGCCGCTGATTCCCGAAATGCAGACTGAGAAACAAGTCCCGACCCTCAATAGTTACATTTGAATCTTCTGGACCTGGGAGAGTTATCAGAGTGCAGTTGGTCACCCAAGACAGAATTTAATCCCAGTCAATGAGAAGTGTTGGTTTCACTGTAAACAGAGACCAGTGGCAACTGGGTTTTAGCTGGACTTCAGCCAGACTTCAAGGGAGATCGACACCTGTGGCCAAAGTTGCCCCACCGGGACCGTGGACTGAGGAGCAGCCCCAGGAAGACCCTTGTCACCGGGTCAGCATCCTAAGCATCCTTCAGCATCCTGTATCCCTTGCTTCAGGACCACTTCATTGATGTCTATGGCAGTTCATCCATAGAACCTGGAACTGGACTGGAGACTGGTTTGACTGTGAGGCTAATGTCCAATCAAGCCTTATTGGCCCCCTGTGACTCACTCCCAGGCAGAGTTGGTCACCCAAAGATGGCCAGAATAGGAGTTTACAACATTGAATTAGATTTCCACAGTTTTCCAAGTGAACCAGTAACTAATGCTTGTTTGCATTTCGAGTGAAAAGCAGAAATATACCATTTGGTTATTAATTTATATTCCCAGAACTATCCAGTGGATTTTGTTAATTTTGGTGTCTAAAAATTCATAAAATTGAGTCCTATTTTTATAATTTGGTGTTAGATTTTCTTTGTGTCGTGTTTCTTTCTTATTTACCTGCTTTGGTAATTCTAAATGCTTTACACTTGTTCCTTTGGCAAACCCTGACTGCTCAAAGCCGCAGCTACCCAGGGTTAAGCTAGGGATTCGCAAAAAAGCTTGACTGGACCCAATATGGGATTGTGAGTTTATGACACGGTCATGTCGCACAACTACAATATGTAATAAACAACTTTCTTCACATCAATTGGTCAGACAGAATCATGATTAACAGCAAAGAATTATGGAGAAGTATGAAGCCCTTCCAGCATTAGTTTTGTGCCCAGCTCACATTAGGATGAGGCACTTCCACAAAGACCAGCTTCATCACTGGTTGTCCCAAACATATATGGTGTAAGCAGCAGCTGGGCTTTCTAAGATGGGGCCAGGAACAGGGCGATATCACAGGAAGCATTAGGAAAGGTAGAGTGGTACCATGTGCTGGCATTTAGAAATCCAAAATGTCCCATACTACGTATCTCCACTCCTTCTCCACTCTGATCAGAGTGGGCCACTGCTTTTACTGGTTTGCTTTGCTTAGTAGTATGCACATAATTCCATGGTTGTTAGCAGAGACACATAGTTCCAAACATGTATGAAAAATGCAAAAAATATGTCTCTTGAAGTCTCTCTCATCCTACTTCTCTCTAGCACCACACTCATAGCACGCACTAAACAGCTACTCGGAACCTTTGGCAAATATGGGGTAGAGTGTGGACATTGAACAATGATTTCTCTGTTTTTTCTCCCTGCTAGGACTCCAGTGCCACGGATTGCTGTGATAGTTCTTTTTTGCTTTCTGATGTTGGTGCCTAGGGCTGAGCACAGCCGAGCTGACACTTAATGACCTCACTTTGGGACTCCCAAGTCTCCTTACGCCTGATAAAGTTCTACTGCAAGCTTCTGCTCAGTACAATTTCCATTCCTCACAACTTTGAGCTCATTAACTCTACCTATTCTTGGTCACTAGAGGGTTCACTCTAAAACTCCAGAAGAACATGTGCTCATTAGTACGTTATCTCCTTGCACCCATTATGTAACTCTTGTCATGGAAATTGAGAGTTATGACTACTGTTCTGTATGGTACATGTTCATGTATTATAATCCGCTCATTGTATGTGACTAGATCTAGAAGGACCTCTGCTGTGGCTCTTCTTGGAATGTGACCCAAACTCCTTCAGTGCCTGTTTGTTTCCTCCAGGGTCCTCCTTATAAGGCACCTCCATGTGGATCCCTCGTATACTGTGGGGCTGTCTGTGAGTGCAGGGTTCTCTCCAGTCTCCAGTGACATCAGGTTAGTGCTGGTTCCTTGCTCAGTGCTTCACTTTTTTGCAGTGCGTCTCTAAGTTCTTTTTTTTGTTTAAATTTTTTTTATTGGGATTTTACATTTCTTACTGTTTGCTGATTTTTTTACATTCTTCCAATGCATCAATACACAAATTACAGATGGGTGTTGAGAACTTGTAATCTTATGCATACATTTTTACTACTCCCCACTGTGATAGCCATTCGGTCCGTAGAGAGAGACTATTAGTGAGGGTTTCTCCTGTCGCTGTGAACTGTTCAGCGACTTTGTCTTGTGCCCAGATTGGACTTGCCTACATTGGGCTTGTGTGGGTAGTTCGTCATTGTGAGGTCTACCCAATGTTATCATGTATTATCTCGTAAGTATGTATTCCCATCAACTGTCATACCCTCCAACGTTAACTTATGAACTTTCTATGATTTGGGTAAACTGCAGGGAAAGTGGGGGAGCTTCCGGACCAAGAGTCTGTAGGATCGATTGTGTGAGTGGTCTTGGTGCCTTTTTATAGTGTGGAGGTGTGGCGGTGCGTGGGTGGAGAGGGGGATTGGGAGTGTGGAGCGACATACGTGAGGAACACTAAATGAATCTAGGGGGGGTCTTCGGGTTTGATGTCCTCTTCGTGTTGGCTCTGGAGAGGTGGGTCTTCCTGTGGCGCCTCGGTATCGGATCTAGTAGGAGATAACAGCGGGGTCTGGGGTTGGGAGTCTGCAGGTGTCTCCGGCGGATTTGTTTAATGTGTGAACATATGTAGTAATTGTGCCCATTCTAATGAGATAGGATGCTTACGGGTTCCCTTTACCTCCTCTTCTCTGAGCACCTCTTCCTCTACTCTGCCCCACTTTTTCAAAGCTCCTATCCAGGCTGCCTCTGGGGGACCTGTTGGGGCCCGCCAGTGCATGGCTATCCCCCTTATCGCTAAGAGGATGGCGAGAGACATGAAGCGGTACTGTACTTTTTCGGTCTTCCGTCTGCGGAAGATCCCGAGAGCACATGCTTCCCATGTAGACATTGTTGTGATGTTGGTCGTTGCCCTGAGTGTCCGGTGAACCCTGTCCCAGTAATTGTGAATGGTGGGGCAATCCCAGAACATGTGTTTAAACTTCGCTTCGGGGGTTTGGCATCGGGGGCATGCAAAGTGTGTGTCTGGGTAGAACTAATGGAGACGGCGTGGCGTGAGGTACGCTCTGTGGAGGACATTGAATTGTATGTTCCGAAACGTGCATTCCTGGAGACCTTTTTAGGGTATTCTAGGGCCGTGTTCCATTCTTTGTCATTGAACACTCTTTTTATTTCTGTTTCCCATTTTTGATGCAAGGGCTGTAGGGAGGGGAGAAGTAGATCCCGAACAGCCTTATAAAGCCATGTGACCAGGTGTCGACCTACCCCCATGTGCAGAGCAGTGTGTATTACTGGATGCGTCGGGGGTTCCCCGACGTGTGGGTTCCAGTACCGACAACTGCTGTCTATAAGTTGTCTGTGAGTTCAAAATTGTCCTGGCGGTAGGTCATATTGTTTGGCCATCTGGGCGTACATTCTAAGTTGACCATCCTCGAACAGGGACTCTACCTCAGTGATTGCTAGGTCGGTCCATACTTGGAGGGTGCCTGCAGTATAGTAGTTCTCATCTCTGGGGAAACCGACCAACGGGAGTAGGGGTGAATACGGAGGTCTACCCTTGGACATGCGATGTATTCTCATCATGCATGAGCGTGCTATGGACATATGTAGTGGTCGGGAATGTATTGGTTTGGTGCCCGGTAGCAACAGCCTATGAATTGCCGGCAGTGGTGCGCGGCCCTCTGTGGTTGTGGTCTCCCCTGTATGACGGCCCGCTGTCCAGTATGACAACCATTGCAGTTGGGCCGCCAGAAAATACGCTTCAAATGATGGCGCTCCCAGTCCTCCGTCCGTCGTGGGCAGGTATAGTGTTGACAGCGCCACCCTGTGTCGACCCCCTCCACAGACCAGTTCAGCAAGCAGGGTGTTTAGTTCCTTAAAGAATGTTCATGGTGGTATAACTGGAAGATTGGTGAAATGGTAGAGTAGCCTAGGGGCCATTATCATTTTTGCCAGTGCCACTCTTCCTATAGGGGCTAAGTGTAATGTTTTCCAGAACCCCACTGCCAATCGAATCCCTGCCAACGCCTTACGGTGATTGCCTTCATATAGGTCCTCAGGGGTATGGTACAATTGCACTCCCAGATATCTGGGCGCTTCAGCGTTCCATGCGAGTGACTGAGTCCCAATCTGTATCTCAAATGGGGCCATATGCGGGCTGAGCGGGTATATCGTGGATTCCTCCCAGTTTACTTTGAGAATGGAGACCTCCGCAAAGTCTTCTAGTGCCCCCAAGATAGATGATAGCTCTTGGGTAGCGTCCCGCACGTAAATTAAAAGGTCATCTGCGTACAATGACACGCAATGAACCGTGTCTGCCAGTGGGATACCCCATGCTCCACACTCCCGTCTCAAGCGCAGCGCCAGTGGTTCCACCGCCAGGGCAAACAGGATGGGAGACAGTGGTCAACCCTGCCTCGTTCCTCTCTCTATTGTAAACACTGGGGAGATGTATTTACCTATCCTGACACGGGAGGTGAGACCTGTGTATAGGAGTTTTGTGTAAGCTAGCAGAATTGGCCCGATGTTGACCTTGCTGAGGACCTCGAAAGAGTACGGCCATAATAGTGTATCGAAGGCCTTTTCGAGATCTAATATTAGGCACGCCGCATTTGGGAACTGCGCACTCGTTCTGTCTTGTATGTGGAATAGCCTTCGTAGGTTTTGCGATGGGTTACGTCATGGGATGAACCCGCATTGGTCCGGGTGGATTAATGGGGACCGGATTTGTGTGAACCATTCTGCTAATATTTTGTCCAATATCTTGCAGTCCGCGTTTCGGAGGGTAATTGGTCTCTGGAGGGGAGCGTTGAATCCCTATGCGGCTTTGGGAATGTGACAATGATCGATTCTCTAAGGGAGCCCGGTAGTTCGCCCTCATCTAATGCAGCGTTATACATGATGGCCATGTGCTGGGTCAATTGGGCTGAAAAAGTACTATAGTATTCCAGTGGAAAACCATCCATTCCAGGTGCTTTGTTCCGTGCTAGTGCCCTAATCGCTTGGGTGATATCCCCAGTTTTAATCCTTCCCTCCAACTTTTTTTTATCCGCCTGCGGAACTTGGGGCAGGGGTAATGAGTGTAGAAATCTAGTGATTGCTTGGGGGTCACTTTGTCTTGGGGCTCGGTAAATGCTAGAGTAGTAGTTATGGAAGATATGCAGAATGTCAGTCTGTGAATAACAGAGGATACCCGACTTGTCCCTGAGCTCAGTGACTGGTTTTACCTCCGAGTCTTGTTTGGCGAGCCAGGCTAAAAGCGTCCCTCCCCTATTGCCCTCCCGGTGAACCCTGGAAGCGTACCACTTAAAATTGTATTTGCGGAGGTCCCTCAGCGTTTCCGCATGTTTTGTTTTGGCCGCAGCCATTTGGTCCGAGGTAGGCTCATCCCCGTCCGCCTTCTTTGAAAGGTCAGCTTAGGCTTGTTCTGCCACTTGTAATGACTTCTCTAGTATTCTATGTACCCCTACTATTTGCTGTATACAATGTCCCCTCGCTACCACTTTGCTTGCGTCCCACTCAATCAGCCGCAATGTTGTTGTTCTCTCGTTCAGTGTAAAGTGCTGCTGGATGTGCTCTCCATGCTCTTGCCTAAACACCTGGTCTGTGAGACAGTCTCGCAGCAATTTCCAGGTGGGAATGGGGGGGTGGGGTGGTTTTCATCTGAGGGTTAGTATATGTGCATCGTGGTCTGACAATACCCTCCCCAGATAGTCTGTTTGTTGCACTTTTGGGAGTAGGGTAGTGGTGCATAAAAATCTGTTGAGGCGTACTCGTAGGTTATGTGGGACGGAGTGAAAGGAATACAGTCTGGTGGTGGGATTTTGCGCTCGCCACACGTCTGTCAATGCCCAGTGTTTCACCCATGTATTGAAAACATCTGTTTGTTTATACGCTGGTGAATGCGCCGGTGGGGGATGGGATCTATCTAGGCTAGTGTCTAGGACACAATTGTAGTAACCACCGAGTATCCACGGGGTGAGCGTGTAGTGAGTTAATATGTCGGTGAGGCGACTCCAGAATGGGGTTTGCTCTATATTTGGGGCGTATATACTCCCTATCAGTATGGGTTGTACTTCTAGTAATCCCGTTATCACGGCAAATCGCCCTTCCTTATCCACCACCCGCGTCTGTTCCTTAAAGGGAGTTCCAGGACGGATCCAGACTAGAGTTCCCCTGGCAAACGCGGAGTACGTTGTGGCGCAGACGGTACCCCTCCATTTTTTACGCAGGCGTTCTACTTCTGTCACTGTCAGATTTGTCTCCTGTAGGAGGGCTAGGTGCTTTCTGTCTCTTTATATAGGCGTATACTGCATAACGTTTTCTCGCCATGTGCATACCCGTCACATTTAGCGTGATAACTTTTATGTCCGTGTTGGGGAGTCTAGCGGTCATGACAGTAGCAGGTTGAATAGGAGTCACCTATGTGTTGTTCTGTCGCGCCATCTGGGCCTTCCTTGTTAGTATCGCCACCCTCCACATACCTCTTAGTATCTCGTCCATTTGCTCCTGTAGGGGTTTTAGGGAAAGGATCAAAGAGGGGAAACATTAAACCGAACTTCGGGAAACATTCCCAACTGGTGGGACCTATCGTTCGGGACAACAAGTCCAAACTGCACATCTCGTACTGTCTCTAGTTCGTTACGTGGGGTGGGTGGTTAGGTTTCTTTGTTGAGGGATCAACGCCGTAGCTGCCCGCTTCGTGACATAGAATTGTTGATGCCTGTTGCTGTCTCTATCGCTTTTTCCACATTCAAGATGTCCGGTTTTAGATATCACTGCGGGATGCTCTGGACTCTGACATGGTGCACTCTCTTGTGCTGTGCATAGTATTTGTAGATCAGATGGTGTGATCTCGGGGGGGGGGGAACTTCCCTCCTTTCGTCTTTCCAGCCTTGACTGACTTCGATATGATCGTCATATCAATGTGTCTGCTGTTTGTGGGGTCACCAATGGCAGTGTGACCGAGCCATCACAGGAGTTTTGCGTATCACTGGCGTCCTCCTCTGATGTGAAGATGTGTGGGCCCCTGTCCCCATCTGAGCTCTCTCCAGTCTGCCGTGTCACTGCCGCTGCTTGTAGGGCTCTTCTGCGCTCCGCTATTATTTGTTCCAGGTCAGGAGAGCTTCTGGTATTGGGGAGCGACCGTTGGCTCAATTGCGTGAGGGTAAACCGTTTATGTTGTTGTCGCCGCCGGTTGGGGGGTCGTTGGTTTTGTGTGCTTCTGTGTTCAGCCATCTCCCCTACATGTTGTTCCACCCAGTCTCTCGCCTCTGCCGGCTCTGTGAAGAAGTGTCTCTTCCTGCCGTGAATGATCTTGAGGCGGGCTGGGAATAGGAGTGCGTATTGTATGTTTTTTTGGCGTAGGTTACGTTTAACAGTAAGGAACATGGCTCGTTGCCTCTGGACTGCTTGGGAGTAGTCTGGGAACAGCATGACTTATTTGTCCTCAACTCTGAGCATTCTCGCGTGTCTGGCTGCGCATAGCACTGTATCCCTGTCTTGGTAATGGAGCAGTTTTAGAAGGAACGGTCTAGGTGGAGATCCTAGGGGTGGTTTCCGGGCCGGGACCCTATGTGCTCTTTCCACTGAGAAGTATGGAGTTAAGTCTTGCGCTTGGGTGAACGTTTTGATCCATGTTTCCACATATTGTATGGGGTCAGTCCCTTCCACTCCCTCCGGCAGATTAAGAACTCAAATGTTGCTCCGTCGGGAGCGTCCCTCCAGGCCATCTGTCTTGTGTTCTAGGAGCTTCACCTTGGCCTGTAGTTCGTTGATGGCTGCTCGATGTGACTGGATTTGCGGTTCTACAGTTCGAAGCGTTGTTTCCCCCTGTTTAACTCTATCAGCCAGTTTTCTGTGGTCATCCCGCAGTAAGTTGAGGTCCGTGGCCAATTCACCAAATTTGCTCTCCATTGTCAGAGGAGAGTGTTCTATTGCTTCTAGGACTTTGTCCAATTTTGCAGACATGGAGTCTGGGTGTGAGAGCTCGCCCGTTGGCTTCGTTGCTGAGGGGCCCGGGGAGGACTGCCGCGTCGCGGCTGGCGTTGTACCCGTGATCCGTTGTCGCCCCTTGTCACTTAGGTCGTGTGGTAACCCACTCCTGCGTACCTTTATGTAATGTTTTGGAGGCTCTCTTTCAGGTGATGACGTTATCAGCCTCCTCTTCTCCTTGCTGCAGAAACTTTCTCTTTGTGTGGGCTAAGGTCACCTTGGTGTATGCTCAATTGACAACGATAACTGCCTGCAATTGGAGTTGTTCAGTGTTGGCCTGTCCGGATTCCCTCCGGCTATGCTTGGATGTGGTTATGCCAGACTGCCTGAATGGCGCGCCAGGGCAGGTATTATAGCGGTGATGATAATGAGACCCCGTTCTACCCCCTGTCTCCTATCGCAGATTTTCTTCCCAAGCGCCCCGGTGGGGGTGATCTTCCACTCAACGTCACGCCGTAGGGTCTCACTATGATGGGTGATCGGTGCTCCGGTTCTTGCTGCGCCCCCGTATCTCCTGGCCCAACTTCACACCTTTAGGTGCGTCTATTAAGGCCTGTAGTCTCCCGCGGGCTGCTCTTTACTGCGGCTCCGTGCCCCGCTCTGATTGATGCGTTCAGTATTTCCCCCCTGCTTTACTGCCGGGGCCCCAGTATCATGCTTAAGGAGCGAGGCTTACCCCCCCCTCTCAGTTTTTGTAGAGACGCCCTCTGTACCTGACTCCGTCGCCTTACAAAATATGTGCCTGTTTCCGTAGTAGTCGAGGGTTGCTGGAAGAGCGGAGAGAGTAGCACTGCCCGCTCCCTCTTCCCTTGGCGGTGACTCGAGGAAGTCTACCCACTCTCCCGGGTCCAGGAGCGCTTGCTCAGGTGTCTCTCCTCTCAGCGTGAGTGTCGGGGGGGTTCTCTCCCTCAGCCGTTACCGGTAGTCCGGTTCTGCCATCTTGTGCCAGGTCTGACTTCCCTGCTGCGCTCTGATTGGGCGTGGGCCGGGAGGCCAGCAGCACTCTCCCCTCCTCGTGAATGATGCGACCCTCTATCTATGTTTGGGGGAACCCCCCCGCTGCAGCAATTGTCCGCACCAGTCACCCCTTCATGCTTCCTGTTGGCGTGTCTCCCTTTCCTCGAAGAACTGGCGCCGGATGAGGGGGGAGACCATCCAACGTGTCCAAGTGTCTCAAGGATCAGGTCAGTGTAGGGGATTCTTGGATTCGGTGTCCGGTAGAATCGGGGGTGCACAGTGTTCATGGTGTCTCCCCGGTCTGGCAGCGCGTGCCCACCTGGTACTCAGAGTGCCACCCCGGATATCTAAGACAGCAGCCCAGGTGCCCCCCTCACAGCGGCACATCGATAGGAGTTTCAGTCACTGGGGGTCATTTTCATTAGGCTGTCAGCAAGAAGCCGCTGTTCTCCGATGGGCAGTTATCGGCAGCCGGGATCCGCCATCTTGTGCTCGGGTCTGACTTCCCTGCGGCGCTTCTACTGGGCATGGGCCAGGAGGCCAGCAGTTCTCCCTCTCCCTCGCGGATAATGCGACCCTCTATCTGTGCTTGGGTGGGGGGACTCCCCGCTGCATCAACCGTCCATACCAGTCACCCCCTCGTGCTTCCTGTTTGCGCATCTCTCTTCTCTCGCGCCTCGGGGACCTGGTGCCAGATGGGGGGTGGAGAGCGTCCAACGTGTCCGAGTGGCCCCAGGATCAGGTCAGTGTAGGGGGTTCTTGGCTTCGGTGTCCGATAGGAGTGGGAGCCGCGACAGGGCACACAGTGTTCCCAGTGCCTCCCTGAGCTTGCGGTGCTGGCTCACCGGGTACTCGGGGTGCCCTCCCGATTATCTAGGGCTTCAGCCCAGAGTGTCCTCTCCACAGCAGCACGTCAACAGGAGTTTCAGTCGCTGGGCTCATTTTCGTTAGGTTGTCAGCAACAAGCCGTTGTTTTCCGGTGGGCGCCGCCATTTTGAGGTCGTCCCGGGATTAGCGAGCAGGTCTCATATCTTGAGGATTACGCCAGTTGAGTCGTTATGTTAAGTACAGCAAGGACATCTGTGGATTGTAGTACCTACTGTGTAGGTTTTTAGCGGGGCTTAGGCATTTTCAGCGCTATAGCATCTGATTTGCGCGGGCAGCCGAGCGGAGCGTTAGAAGGGTGTGTCCACCATCTTGGCTGGCTTGGCCACGCCCCCTCTTGAGTAGTACGTTTTTGATATTCTTCTGACCAATATGGTTCTTGCTTCATAGGTGTTTTATCAGGCCTGCAAGGGATCAAGTTATCATTGTTGCATTGCCAGCACATGTTGTCCAGTGTGGTCGTTGATCTGGTGTGTCTACGTGAAGCACAAACTGGTAGGAGAATCTTACTAGACACTCCTATTTCAAGTAATTGCCTCTTAGCAAGAGCCAGTAGGTTGAGATGTCCTGAAACTCTATCTCATGTTTCTGCCTTAGCTTTTGCTTTCATTTGATTCCTCGGCCTGTTCCTGGACCTCTAGATGCTTTCACTCTGACCTGTGTGTGCCATCTCTGGGCAAGTGCACCATGGGTGAGACGAGCTAACCATGCCCGCTAATTACACACTTCTGGCAGCAACATCGCTCCTATGAGCTGCAGGATGGCACCACACTACAGGTGGTGGATAGTTATCGGGCTTCAGGGCATGTGCAATTCGTGATCTGTTACTCACCAAAGGGTCTCACCTAGTACTGGGGGGAAACAAGCAGAGGGCTCACAACTAGAAAAAGAAGCAAGTCACCACTCTTCAGAAATGTGTGGAACTACTTCCAAATGCCTACTGAACCTATGCATGTTGTCCCAATACACAATAATATTACCAGTGGTGTAATGATAGCCCATGCGGTGTGGGGGAGCCCAGAGCACCAGGGGCCCCTCTGGCACTAGGCAAGGGTGGTGGCCTGAAAACTTCTGACTGGGTCCGGAGCTTTGGGGTACCCCTCCATGCACTTTGCACGGGCACCCCTCAAGCTTTGTTACGCCACTGAACCATACCCTCCCCCATGCTCTATAAACTGGCCATAGCATACTTTGGCTGTTAACTGCAGCTATCTACCCTTTTGTGACACTTAGTACAGTGGTACTTGGACAATGTCTTCGCACTCACCTCAGTAGTGGCCTATTCCCACCTCAGATGGCAATTCTACATGTCTGGTTCAGGTTGATGGAAAAAATCCAAAAGAAAGAGCTCACATCCTGGCCCACATGTTTATCATCTACTACAGGGGATCAACAGTTCTTATGTAAAAGGTCGTAGCACCTTCATCCTGGTTGTGAGTGCACGAAACCCTCCATTGGGTATTTCACTAGAGTCAAGAATCACACAAAGACATTTGGCTGGGTCCCATCCTGGGGGAATTAGGGCAAAATCAACTAAAAAAATCATGGCTCCCTGGAAAGCTAGGTACAAATACAATCAGACATGGCACATATAAACGACCCCACTCTACAGTTCTTGTGGTTTATACATGCCTTGGTATTGAACTTGTCAGGCAGAAAATTGTACTTGAAATGAGTCTGCTTAATAAAGTATTATCATTCTGCTCAGCTGAATCTTTTTGAATTTAAGATAGGAAAGTTTAGGCTAATAAGAAAACTAATCTTAAATAATCTTTTGAGGTAACACCTAAGAAACTGAAAATAGTACCTAAGCCTGAAGGCATTACAAAAGGAAAAGTGAAATAATTAATAGCTATTCATACATTATTGCTAGAGCATGACGAGAATGATAATGACATTATACAGATAATGTCAGAATTCACTATTGGTATACACCACGCACTAGATTCAGGTTTAAAATTAAAGTCTGCTTTCATGTCCAGTTTACCTTGGCAGGACAACATTGACATTTTTCACAAATGTGTCCTGGAGAATGTAGAAAAAGTAATGAGAAATATTAATGTCTATAATTTAAATAATGGAGAAAGATCAGCTTTAAAAACCTTGTGGTAGGATAGAAAATTTAAAAAAGGAAAGCAAACAAAGGAGGAAATATGGCAGAAGTGAATTATGATTACTGTCATTGTAAAGCTCTCATGCAATTTAATGATAAAGACTGTTATTAATTAACTGTCAGGAAAAGATACTTTGCAGCCAAGGAGTTGTCAGATATGTTAAAGCAATGGTGTCAATGCTTTTGTTTTTTCTTTAGTATCTTTAGTAAAATTTTCGGTATGGTAGAGGTAGGAAGGTAGGATCCTTCTAGCATGGTTACCCCCACTTTTTGCCTGGTGTCAGTGTGCTTTTGACTTGTCTGACTAGGATCTTGCTAATCAGGACCCCCGCCACTGTGCTTCCTCCCTAAAGTTGACTATCGTAAGTATTTTGGAATCTCCACAATTGGCTACTGGCGTACCCATGTAAGTCCCTAGTATATGGTACTAAGGTACCCAGGGCATGGGCTGCAGCATGTATTATGCCACTCATGAGAAACCACTCAAACCGGGACTACAGGCCTGCCATTGCCACCTGTGTAAGCTGGTGCTAGCACCACTTACAACAGATATAAGGTTCCTTATATCTAAGGTCACTACACTTAAAACCTATCAGTCACTCCCAAGGCAGACCTTTCAATCCTGAAGGCAGGGTGCTGAGATATAAGTATTAGGGTGCCCTGAATGAGCAGAACACCCCCTACAAAACCCGGAGACAATTCTCCAGGCTTTGCAAGTGCGGTCAGCCATTTTGATACATATAGTAGCCATCCGTCATAACCCGATGGCTAACTATATATTGGCTGTGCCGAACCTGGGCATGTTTGGTATCAAACATGTTGGAACCATACCCCAACACTGTTACCTGTGTTGGAGGTATGATTCCATGCACTGGGGGTCTCCTCTGGGATGCCCCCAGTACTCCCGGTAACAACCTTCCATGGTGTGCCAGCATGCAAGTGCTGCTGCCGACCCCAGGCACGATTCTGCCCTCCTGCAGCTGGGCTGAGCTCAAGCAGGGGAAGGTAGAACAATAGATTTCCTGTCACAGGGAGGTGTGGCCACCTCCCAGACAGGACTTAATGTATTTAGCTGTCATAGGGGCACTTTCCAGCGCCACCAGACTGCTTTCGAAGGGCACATTTGGTGCCCTCCTTGCATACTCTAGTTAGAACCAATTCTGGGAGCCCTTGGCTCCTGCTCTGGCACAAAACTGGACAAAGGACATGGAAATATCCTCCCCGCTGTCTAGCCCCTCCTCTGGGAAGGACCCCTGAGTCGTCCTAACCATTTTCTTAGGATATAAAAGGGCTTACCTGTGGGTGGGTCCTCAGATTTATTGTGGGACAAGACTGGAGACTGAAACCAAGTCACTCTTCGATCGTCTGGACACTTGGACTTTGCTGGACTTCACCTGGAACCGAGACTGCATCAAGGAAGACTCCTGCTGCTTCTGGTCTTGCTGTTCTGCAAGTTTTCTTCATCATCTATGTCTGTGCTTCATCCAGGATCTTCACCAGACCTGTGGGCATTCAAGGACACCCGAAGGAATTTCCCTTGGAGAGAAGGAGTCGCTCCCCTGCAGGCACCGAAGCAAAGCTGACCGGTCTGCTGCTCCTGACCTCCCACAGACTTCTTCAAAAGGCTGAGCAACACAGGTTGTGGTTCTGCAACTCCCTCGAGGCCTGACCTGTTCTCTCTGCAATTTTGATATCAGTATCCCTCATCGGAACAGCGGGGACTGAACGCCTGTGCACCACATTGACTTGCCGTTGTCAAGGCTTGTTGACTCTGCCCCTAGAGATCTTCAGGCTACACGAAGCTCCAGCCTCCAGCATCTCTTCCTGCCAAGATTTTCATGCTCACCGCATCCTCCGCACCGTTGGCCTTCATCTTTGGTGAGCTGCTCAAGGTCCTCTTGCGATTCCTGTGCCTTTGGCCTGTGGGTCCTCCTGAGGGTCTTCTCTTCCTTCAGTGGGCTCCCCTGCTTGCTCGAGGCCTACTCTGATGCTCCTGCACGTGGTAAGTCTCTTGGATCTTGCTGGTCCCAACGTTGCTCCTTCATCGTTTTCCACATTGTTGCTGCTGCCAAGGCTTGTTGGTGCTCCTGCCGGACACCGACACCCTGGTTCTGGACTTCTGACTTGGGACAGCTCACAAACGGCTCCTGGTCTTCCTCAGTGTCGCCTGGTCCTCACAGCTGCAGTGACAATGCCACCATCATCACTCCTGCATCTTTGGTCATTGGCGATTATTGCTCTTCCGTGCTTCCTAGTCAACTTCGAGTGGCATATACTCTGTACCCTCTGCTTGCAGGTTCTTCTCTTCAAGAATCCACCCTTGGATTCCACATGACTCTTGCACAGCCTTCTCCAGCGGAATCTTTACTGAAGTCCACCACTGTGGTCTACAGAGATTTCGACCTCTCCAACCTGTTGTCTTCCACGGGGTTTCTTCAGAGTCCACTGGAAAGGGTCCTTCTTCTTCAAAACTACAACCGCGACTTTCCTATTGACTTCTATTAAGTATGCGGCTGTGTTCCCACTCTGCACACAGCCTCCTTGGGGTTCCTGGGTACTTACCTTAGGTGGCTCCTTGTGACCCCAGCTCTTCCGTGTCTCCAGGTCCAAGTCCCGACTTTGGTTGCAGTTCGTATTCCACTCTCTTAGTATATGGTTTGGTTTCCCCCTGGAGACCACTGTGTATTGTGCTTACTTACCTGTTTACAGTCGAAGTATTTTGTGTTGATATCCCTGGGTAGGAGATATACCAATGTGTTAGTGAGTGTTGTATAATAAATAGACATATCTTTATACATACAATGTGCGGTTCTTCTTCATTTAACCTACACTATATGATTAGATCTGGTAAAACAAGCTGTTTAACAATCCTTCTGGACTAAGCCTGAAGGCTGCTATCTACAGCTGCCACTTAGAGCGCTTTCTATGGTTGTCTATGACCACTTAAATCACCATAAATGTTTTCTGGATTAATGCACGGTGCTTCACTTAAATAAGTGTGCACCATATACTAAGCCAGCCTCCTACAGTTAGACATTGCTATAAACACATTTTGACAATTAGTTTTCCAGTAGTAGTAATATACACAAATACCCTGTGTTCAGGCCCACTCACGAAGCATAAGCTGACAGGTCACTCGAATTGAGGGCTAGAGCTTCCATAGCCAGCCAATTGGTTGATACCTTAACAAGATAAAAAACAATAATAACAACGATGCATGTGTTGATTCCACCCCACCACTTCAACCAATGTTAATCCTCTGCTATATCCACTATCTGATCAGGTCACACGCTGCCCTGCCCTGACATTTGTCTTGCCTCTCTCTCTGGATGGTATTAGTACTAGTCCTAATTTACCTGTTCTCTATTGTTTTACCTAAGATTCATTGAAATTTGTTCCACTTCCAGGTAGATCTCTAATAGTGGGTATAAGCTATTTGCCTGGAAATCTGCCTGAATCTATTGATGTCTTACTTAAACTTTAATATTTAAGAGACACTAAGGATTTCTTTAACAGGATCTATGATATTTCATGGGAAGATAACTAAGGGAAACAATGGCTCTGAAATCACTCTATACCTGCATTGTGTCAGGAATGCCCCGCAGACTTACCTGGGAACGTGAAGAGTCAGCGGGAAGCAGGGCCACGGCTGACACGCTGAGCCGCATCCACAGCATTCTGATGCAAACCTTGGACTGCGTTCTCATGAGAGACCAGCTCTTGCGAGAACGACAGCCGCTTAGACGCAGCAGATTGAAAAAGCTGTGTCCATCCGAGACTAAATACCTGTTATTTGCTTACCTGTTTTTCTTGATTTAGGATTCTCTTGCCAGTTTTGCTGATTTTGCAAACCCGCCATACCTGATTCTGAAGAAATCTGCTGACTTTGCGATCGCCTACCACTGCAGTTTTGTTCCAGGGGTCCTACACTGGAAACTGTAAACTTCAAAACCAGTAAGAAAGAATCAAAAATAACGTGCCAACAGACATCTGTACGGATATAAATGGTAATAGATGCATGCTCTATGAAGTGGCTTCTCTACGTACAGAGCAAGTCTACTTGGACGTCTCCTAGGGTCTCTGCATCTCACCACCCAAAACTCCTAAAAACTTAAAAAGACAAAAGATAAGTTAAACCGTGAGAAGCAATAATAAGCTATTATGAAAAACAGTTTTTATAGAAAACTGTCTGACAAAGAGTTATGTGTTGGATTTCTTGGCACTTGGCCACCAGAAGTCTGTGCGCTTCCCACATTTGTTGAAATATTTATTGAAAGTTAATCCTTTGAAAGGTTTCAAAGGATTGCGATTAATTCCTGAATTAAAAAGAACAGTACAGTTGTGAGTTGGAAGTCATGTAATACAGGGGGAATAAGGTTCAGCAGTGTTGGGTTTGAATCCTTTAGGTCCTCAAGAAGTACCTAAGCCTTGAAGCTAAGAATTACCTCAGTGGTGGGAAAGAGGGAATAATTAGGTGATGTTTGGGTAACTGCTTATCAGGAAAGTAGAAACTAAGTAATGCATCCTAGCTTGAAATAGTTTGTAACCAATGTCTTACATTCCAGTAGGACACACACAAACACTTCCAGACCACTACAGAGGACAACCAGACAGAAGATACAAAACGGATGTCTATGCAGAGAAGTGACCAGGCTGACTGAAGAATGTGTCACTCTCTCTCTCGCTTTCTCACAATCTTATCCCCCCTTTCGTCTGGGGACTAGCCTGGTTTGAAGTGCATAACTGCATTTAGATGGTGACAGTCTCTTGGAGGAGCTATAAACCATCTTCTTTGACCTCACCTAGCTGCTACATGACCGCACATCTCATCAGGTCAGTGCTCAGTTGTACAACAAACGAATTAGTATCCCTCTGCCTAATGAGGAAAAGTGTGGCGATGTGTGTGCACCATGACTAAACACCACTTCAGTGAGAAGTAGAGAAATTTAAAAATAATCTTTTTTTTTTATATAACCCTCACCCACTCCAGTAGTGGCATGTTTAATCATCAGATTCACCATGACTCCTAAAGGTCAGGGTGGACTCAACCGTGTCCCAGAGAGCTCTTTGAATATTAATAGTCAGGGCGCTACACTTATATAATAATCCCTCATCTACTCCCAACGTATCCCTTTATTTGTGGGGTGGATGGGGAATGAGTAAAAATAAACTATAAAAGGGATATGATGGTCCTGTGACCTTATAGTGGCAACATGTTTCTGCCCTACACTTATGGCTGTATGATGTCTAGGGCATTCATCAGGACAGGTTCGTTTTACTAATACTTCCCTGGTGACGTCTCTATTCTCTTTGCACAATAAAGGAGTTTTTTAGGCATGCATATATATATATATATATATTCTTCACCAAACGCCCGAAAGCATTGAGGACACACTCAACTGTAAACCACCATACGGTTTATTCCTGCAACAACCCACTACAGCACTCCAGAAGTTACTTTCTTTACTTGCCTGACGCATTTCGAGGCCAACGCCTCTTACTCATAGGCTGCTTCAGTCACAGATGAATCATGGAGGAATCTTTTTTATCTATTTTCGGCATGCCGACCCCCAATGGTGGTTTACTGTCGAGTGCGTCCTCAACGCTTTCGGGCAGTTGGTGAAGAAAAAAAAAATATATATATATTCACTGAAAAAAACAGAGGTTTCACACATGTTATAGTTAGCTGGACATCTCACTCGTACAAAATCATTGAAAATTCCCCGTTATAGTTAGTTCAGCTAACTATAACTCGCGCGCCCGCAATCCACTGATGATGACGTCACATATTACATCACTCATGACATGGTCAGTGACATCACTCATGACATCACTGATGACATCTCAAATGACATCACTGATGACATCACTGATGACGTCATCCATGTGATAAATTACCACATCTTCTCCCACCCTAATATAACCTTTGATATACCGACTCAAAAATTAAGAGTTCCATTCTCAAAACCATACATACTGCAATACCAATAACTGCATACCCACTTATTAACTTTCAGGTCTTCATACACCTCCACACACTCACCTGTACAGTCACTCATACTTACAGTCACTCCATACAAAACTATCATATGCATTTATACACCTATATAGACACTCACACACTACCAATCATCCATAGAGGTACTCTCACACCTACTCAGTTATGCAAATAATCACACTCCCATTTACTCACCTATGCGGTTATACACACTCAAGTTCACTTACTCATAAAAATAGTATCACATTCTTACGCTCTTATACAATCATTGATACAAGCACACACCCATCCATACAGTCACTCTCACAATCACACACTCTCACATCTACCCACTTATATACTCTTACACGCATATATACTGCCTTTCACATATGTAGTTAGTCACAAATGTACCACTGAGATATACATTCAATCCGTAACACACCCATACATACACTCACTCAACCATACAGTCCATCACAGATGCACTCTTAAAACCATGCACCCATAGAATCACCCACTCACACATCTATGCATAGAGTCACACACACCCTACCCACACAAACACTCAGGAACCCATACAGATACTGAGACAAGCAATCAATAACTCATATAGACACTTATATAGGTATTCACAAAACCATGACGCCACTTATACACCAACACACAGACACATACAAACATTTACACAGTTTAGTCACTAGTCTGCAGTAAGATACATTTAATGACTCACTTATAGAGTCAGTTACGCACCACAGAAAATCATCCATTTACACACTTGTACACCCACTCATTCACATGTCACTGACCATGTCATGAGTGATGTAATATGTGACGTCATCAGCAGTGGATTGCGGGCGCGCGAGTTATAGTTAGCTGAACTAACTATAACGGGGAAATTTCAATGGTTTTGTACGAGTGAAATGTCCAGCTAACTATAACATGTGTGAAACCTCTGGTTTTTTCAGTGAATATATATATATATATATATATACATATATATATATATGAATAAATATATATATTATCTACTGGCGGTCGCCAGTAGATAGTTATAGTTCGGACCGTGTTTCCATAGGAAATCCGCAACATTCTATTTGGAATAACTTTGGCGCCGGTTGACGAATCCTCGCGAAATTTTCAAAATAGGTGGGGCGCTCCGCTCCGCTCCTACCCTGAAAGTCTCGGGGGGATTCGTCAAGCGGGGGCTGAGAAAAAAGGGGGGTCCCAAAATGCGTTTTCCCCATGCAATTTTCCATAGGGACTTTTAGTCCAAGGTACAGCCCGAACGGCTGAACAGAATTACTTGAAATTTGGCAGAGAGGTAGTCCTCAGCTCAGGGAAGTGCCTTTTGCAGGTCTGGTGTCAATCTGTTCAGTAGTTCTTGAGAAAATCAAAAGTAAAATCATATATATATGTGGGCGGAGCCTAACCACACATCTCATCCTGAGATCTGATTGGCTGTCAGCACTTCATCCAAGAAGTGTTGGCATCCATCTTGGGACCAATATACATGATAGCACCTCATTAAAAAGCATTGCAGTTAATAGAAGGTTTTTAGACTTTAGTTACATTATAAATCATTTGTTGATGGTACCATACTCATTTTAGGAATTGTGGCATGTTCTAAGGTGATTTCACCATGTGAAAAAGCCTTCTGCTGGGATATCATGATTGAGAGAAAAATATTTTCTCATGCTTTTCCCACAGAGGTTTGGAAGGTGATCTATAAGCTAAACTGAGAGCTTATTTTCTGTAAATTCACATTATCTTTCTCAGTCATGTGAGAATGAAGTCTGACATTCTCAGTAAAACATGTACATCCAACAAGGGCAGAGACTGTCAGTTGATTCCTTTGTGTTCTACTGCAGCTTCCCAGAGTGTTCCAAAGAACAACTAGAGCGCTAACAGTCCTACTTATGATAAACGTATGGCACACCTGAAGCCATCTTGCTTGGATTAAAGTGGTAACTCTTAAAACATTTAATTTAAAAAGGAACAAAATGAGGGGGTTCATTTTTCCATAACAAGTATGATTAGTGCTGCAGAAAGAAAAACTAGGCACATTTTGACTTCTGAAATCCTCTTTTATTTCATTAAAAAATCCTGACATGCAGACTGAAACATGCACTTTCAATACCAGCAGCAGTTTTCCCTGGTGAGCAGTAGGTTTACTACAGTGATCTAATAAGCAAAAAGAGTGCTAACATTCTGAATTTATGGCAAATGTGTGACACATCTGAATGCCTTCTTGATGGAATCAAAGTAAAAAACTGAAAGCATTTCCTACTGAGGAGACTGCAGTAAATGAGGAAATTAGGAAACTTCATAACAAATAAGTCTCCCAAGATGGCCACCAGAGACAAAAGAGCCCAAATGTAGCCCAAATATCACCCAGATGTAGCCCAAGTATAGCCCAATGACAGAATGTCCCAGAGTGTTCTTAAAAACAACTAGAGCGCTTACTGTCTTCATTATGACAAAAGTATGGCACACCTGAAGCCATCTTGATTGGAATAAACTGGTAACACTTAAAACATTTAATTTAAAAAGGAACACAATGAGGGGGTTCATTTTGCTTTAGAAATTATGATTAATGCTGCAGAAAAAAAATGAGGGCACATTTTGAGTGACTTCTCAAATCCTCTTCTCTTTCATTAAACAATTCTGACATGCAGACTGAAACATGCACTTTTAATACCAGGAGCAGACTTCCATGGTGAACAGTAGTTTTACTACAGTGATCTAATGAGCAGCTAGAGTGCTAACTTTCAGAATTTATTGCAAATGTGTGACATATCTGAATACCTTCATGATGGAATCAAAGTAAAAAACTGAAAGCATTTCCTACTGAGGAGACTGCAGTACATGAGAAAATTAGGAAACTTCATAACAAATAAATCTCCCAAGATGGCCACCGGAGACAAAAGAGCCCAAATGTAGCCCAAAATCACCCAGATGTAGCCCAAATATAGCCCAATGACAGAAGTGTGCAAAACACTTATTATTTTGTGTTTTTGCAGTGTTATATAGTGCAGACTTGTCAGGTATTGGAGTGCTTTACATGAGCATTGGTTACATCACACAAGAACAAATTCATTTTGGTTGTAGACATGGGGAGACTAAGTGATTTGACCAGAATCACAGAATGTCGAGCTGAAGCAGAAACTCCAACCTGGTTCCCCAGTTGCAAAGTCTGCAGTTCTGGAAGTAACCCCACATCCTCTCCCCTAAGTGCAACATTTAATCAAGTGGTCAACTGGATAAAAAAACATAAAGATAACAAATAATTTAAAAGTGCTTTGTCGCTATTTGAAAACTCAAAAAATATGTCCTTATTTTAGTCTTTTAGAGCACTAACCATAATTTTGATGCCAATAAGACCCTCTCATATATGTAATTTCTAAAGGAAATGCTCTAGGTATTACAGTTTTGATTACATCAAGATGACGTCAGGCGTTCCACACTTTTGTAATAAATATAGAATGTTAGCAATCTAGTTGTTCATTAGGATACTATTGAGAGGCAGAGGCCAGGGGCACAGACTCTGAAAATTGAAGCAGGTAGGAGGGTGCAAAGGCAACAATTTACCCACACCGAGCAGGCAGGAAGGGCCGTGGCAGCACAACAGACTATGGAGGGCAGTGGAAAGGGGGGCAGGAGCAACAAACCAACAATACAGGACTTGCAAGAGAGGCTGTGGCAATGTAATAGAGCATTGTGGGCAGAAGGAAGAGGCAATGGTACTACAACCATACATGCCAACAGACCCGATTCAGCCAGGAAACGTCCAATGTTTTTAAGCTCAAATGGGCTTTATTTGATTTGTCTCCTGTCTACAATCTCCTCTGTTTCAATGTAACTCAAAGGGGAAAATCAATACCCCAGTTTTTTTTCAAAATCTCCCTCTTACCAAGTTCAAAATGTTCGCAAGTATGGTACATTGGATCATGGAAGGAAATGGGGTAGGGACATGGACTTGGATAACAGAGGACTGGAGGGACATGGAGAGGTGCACCAAACTGACCCTGCAGGGCAGGCATCAGGGTTTGCAGCAGCACAATACACCACACAGGGCATGCGGGACGGAAGTGCAGCACAACAATCCATAGAAAGCAAGAGGGAGGGGACAGGACCATGCACATGGACAACAGAGAACAGAGGGGCAAGAGGCAATGGTAGCTAGCTGACCATAATGGACAGACAGGAGAGAAAGCTGCAGCATAACAGACCATAAAGGGCAGGAGGTTCGGATCAGGGGCATTACAATGGAACAGACAAGCCAGGAGGGAGGGAGTAGGGGTCTGCACATGTAAACAGAGGGCTGGGGGCAAGGGGGCAGGGCAGGAGCAGCAAGATAGCCATGGAGGTCAGGCAGGATGGGCACTAGAAGCAAGACACACCATGAAGAGCAACAGTGAGACTGTGATGGCATACACACAGACCATGGAGGGAAGGTGGGAGGGGGTCAGGGGCAGCTAACTGACCACACAGGGAAGGTGGGAGGGGCCATGGCAGCACAGAAGACCGTGCATGGCAAGTGGGAGGGTTAGTGGCAGCACAATGGCTATGATGGGCAAGAAGGAGGGTGCAGGGGCATGCACAAAGGACGATGGAGGATAGAAGGGAGGGTCAGGACCTGTGCACAGACAAAGTTCAGGGGAAGGGGCCTCACAACAGACCGCACGGGGCAGGCAGGAGGAGCAGTAGCAGCACAACAGACCAGGGAGGGCAGAAGGGTGTGGCAGTACAATGGACCATGTAGGACAGGAGGAAGAGGATTGGGGCATGGCATGTGGACAGGCAGGGTGGAGGTGGCAGGGACAGGTTACAGTCATCTGACAATGCTAGGCAGGTGGGAGGGGAGTGGCAGCTCAACAGAACACTCAGAGTAGATAGGAGTGGCAGGTCCATGGAACATGGTGGGCAAAAACGATGGAGCAGGGGCATGCACAAAGACATCGGAGGGCAGGGGGAAGGAGAATAGGGGCAGCAAGCTAAGGACAGAGTTTAAGCAGGAGGTCAATGATGGGGCATAGAATTGGGCAATGGAGGGCAGGAGGAGGGGACTGGTACATCATACTAAATTGAGGGCAGTGGCAGCACATCAGACCATGCATGGCAGGAGGGAGGAGGCTAGTCCATGGATTCACACAACAGAGGATAGGGAGGAGGGGGATGGGGCAGCAAGCTAACTGTTCAGAGAAGGCGGGTATTAGGAACTTTATTGTTTTTAAAACGTGTGTCTGTGCGAACTACTTAAAATATGAACAAGTATGCAGCATAATCTTACTTTTATTCAGGAAGAAGAGGACGTATGTGACTGTGACTCCGGGCTCACTTGGCAGAAACACCCCCTGACCCTCCACCCCCTATCGCAAAATGTAATGCCCGTGAAAAGGGTAGGTGAACACAGTGTTATATAGAACATAGTCCTGAGAGCACGATTGAAAATGAAAACTAGATATAGTGTATGGTATAAACTATGCACCAAAAAGTGTGATATAAGATGAATCGGGTGTGAAATATAATATGCAATACATTGTGCGCAATGACAGATTCATTGGAGAGCGCGAGATAGCACAGGCACTAGCGCATGCTATGCGATGTGCGCCTTGGAGTGTAATATGCACAGGGCAGTGTTGTGTAACCTAACTAGTCTCTAAAGTTGTAATATAAAATATGTGCTGGGGAGTGTAACGTTGCATATGCACTGTGACAAAGATATGGATCCCAGATTGTAATATGTATGGCATAGCACTGTGCGTTATAACATAGGCATCGAGGAAGGCACGTTAGATGGGGCAATATAACCCGTGCGAAGGCAAGTGTGGCATGACATATTCACGGGGTGGTGTTACAGTGCACATGGGCTAGAGAGTGTCATAGCATATGCACTAGCTGGTGGAATACAACACAGAGGTGTGTGGCACTCGGCAGGCAATGGTGGGTGTAACACAGCATTGGGCTCTGCCAGGAGCGCGCTGTGACTCTCAAGTGATGTTCGTCCCCTTTCCAGAGAGTAAAATAAAAAGTATGACACATCCGGCAGTGGATGTGTGTTTTATTAACCGTGAGGGGGGTTTCTTACATAGTTTTGGTCGAATTTTTGTCGAATCCCCTTTGAATGGCTTGGTGTGCATGTGTATTAAATGTGCCCGTCAATAGCTACCCATGTTTGTATAAATAAACAACAAGGGTGTCTACCGGGATTAGGCACGGTAGGGCATCAGACATGTCAGAGCTTTACTAGTGGTGTAAATACATTCCACGTGGATTCATTGTATGCATAGTCGCCTTTTAATGAATATCACTCAAATGGTGATAGGTACGTACGGTTTGTCCAGCATGTCCTAGGTGTGTCTATAAATATATATTTTTTAAAAATAATAAAAAACAGTGGCCGTCCCTGGGGATTGGGGTCAAAAAAATATAATTAGGAGACAGGCTCTGGGGGATGGGGTCATCAGGGCCAATACATTAGAATGAGAAGGGGAACCACACAGCCCCCCTTCTTAAAAAATTAAAATAAATAAAAGACTGGCATTGTGCCGGAGGCCACGCCCCCTCCTTGCAGCACTCTGCAAACGCGTCCCCTGGCGAGTTGTAAGTTGGGGAATTAATTCCTCTTCAATACTGAGGGTCCCTGAGGGCCAACTAGCCCAACAGGCATCTCCAGTATGCGCCAGGGAGCTGCGCTGCAGACAGGTGTTCTGAGGCCAAGCCCCTTTTTACACCTCTCTGCAACGCAGCTCTGTGGCACTAGTGGTCTAGTTTGACCCTAGGGACCCTTAGGATTCAAGGGGACTTAATCTCTCAACTTAGAACAGCCACAGGGCGCGTTTACACAGTGGTGAAGGGAGGGGACCGGGCCTGAGGTGAAGTGTGCAAACACGCACTATGGCACGTTTTAAATTGGGGATATAATTTCCCTTCAATACTGAGGGCCCCTGGGGGCTAACTAGCCCACCAAGTGCTTCCAGTAAGCGCCACTGAGCTGCATTGCAGAGAGGTGGTCCAGGCTGTGCCACTTTTTACACCTCTCTGCAACGCAGCTCTGTGGCACTTACTGGAGGTACCTAGTGGGCTAGTTGGACCCTAGGGACCCTCAGTATTCAAATGAACTTAATCTCCCAACTAAAAACGGACACAGGGCGTGTTTACACAGTGGTGAAGGGAGGAGACGGGGCCTGAGTTAACATGTGCAAATACGCCCTGTGGCCTGTTTTGAGAGGTAGTTTTAATCCCCCTGCCCTATTAAATACTAGGGGCTTACAGAGGAGGTCATGCTAATCACAGGGGGACCCCAACGCATAATGTTCCCTAGTGTATGTAGGTGTTTTCACTGTATTCTAAGTGTCTTTTAACATAGCACTGGCTCTAGGACTGGTTAGTCAGACTCAGTTACCACCAGTATCCGTCTGAAAAAGTTGAGGGTACAGGATGATTTTGCAACAAGGATTCTTTCTGCTCTTCTTTTTGTTCTTTCTGCACGTTATCCTTCTTCCTGCACTTTTCTTCGTCTTTGAGGACTTCTGTTGCTTCTTTCTGCACTTCTTTTTTTTCTTTCTGTGCATTTTTTCTTCTTTCTTCACATGTCCTATCTCTGTAGGCATAGTTAGAAATTAGCATTTAAAAAACCTTTGAAATTCACAGAAAAAAACATAGGTTTCAGGCACGTTATAGTTAGGAATTAGCATTTAGAAAACCTCAGAAATTCACTGAAAAAACCATAGGTTTCAGGGGTGTTATAGTTAGCTGGACTTTTCACTTGTACAAAACCATTGAAATTCCCCCGTTATAGTTAGTTCAGCTAACTATAACTCGCGTGCCCGCAATGCACTGCAGATGACGTCACATATTACATCACTCATGACATGGTCAGTGACATCACTCATGACATCACTGATGACATCTCAAATGACATCACTGATGACATCACTGATGACACCATCCTTGTGATAGAGTGGCAGACCTCCTCTCACCCTCATATAAACTTTGATACACATATTCAAAAATAGAGACTAAAATTTTCAAAACAGTGGACATACCAATATTTTATTTATTTATTTATTTAAAGATTTGTAGAGCGCCTGGTGACCCGGAGGCATCCCCGCGCTGTAAACCTGTAAGGTTGGCTAAGAGGGGAGAGGGGGAAAAAAACCTTTTTATTTGGGGAAAAGCAGAGTTTTGAGCTGCTTGCGAAAGCGCAGGTAGCAGGGTTCCAAACGCAAACTACGGGGGAGCAAGTTCCAGCGGGTGGCTGCCTTTACTGAGAAGCGACAACCTCCGGTACGTGCCCTCCTAAACTTGGGGATATTCGCCAGTCGCTCATTGTCCGAGCGCAGAGATCTCGAGGCTTTGTACGGGGTAACCATGTCTCCCAGGATCGAGGGGCCTTGTCCAGTGAGGAGCTTGTGGGCGATGCACATAGCCTTGAACTCGATCCTCTCTCGCACTGGCAGCCAGTGGAGTGCCTTAAGTGCCGGTCTGGCGGAGGATCTGGAGGGAAGGCCCATCAGCATCCGAGCAGCTGCATTTTGGGTTCGTTGCAGCTTGCCCAGAGTAGCTTCAGGGGCTCCTAAATAGACAGCATTGCTGTAATCCAGTCGTGCAAGAACCAGTCCTTGAACCAGGAGTTTCCTGGAAAGAGGGGGGAGCAGAGGAAGGATATTGCGGACTGACCTCATAAGTCCGAAACAGGTTCCGGCTGTTTTGGTAGCCTGGGTTTTCATTGATAGGTCTGGTTCAAGCCAGACCCCCAGACTCTTAATTTCTTTTCTGGGGGCGGGCACCTCACCCATGGTGTCGGGCCAAACGGATGGTGGAATTGTTGACCATTTCTTGCCCATCAGCATAACTTCTGTTTTGGACCCGTTGAGTTTGAGTGAGGAATCGCACATCCAGAGGTGGATTTTCTGGAGGCAGTGCAGAAGATTATCTGGGCATTGGTCTAGATGTGGGAGCGAGACGACCAATTGCGTGTCGTCCGCGTAGCTCACAATCTTAATGCCGAAGGGGACAACTATATCCTCCAAAGGGGCCATGTAGGCATTAAAAAGGGTTGGACTCAGTGAGGAACCCTGGGGAACCCCACTTGTCAGAGAAAGGGAGTCAGAACGGGAGCTGCCATCCCAGACCTGAAACGAGCGGCCCGACAGGAATGACTCTAACCAGGCCAGTGCTGTGCCCCCGAGTCCTGCCCTGGCCAGCCGATGGAGCAGGACACGGTGGTTCACCGTGTCAAAGGCTGCACTAAGGTCCAGGAGGATCACTGCCACTGATCCCCCTGAATCCAAAATGCACCTTGCCTCCTCGATGACAGCGAGGAGGGCGGTGTCCGTGCCTTGGCCAGGGCGAAACCCCGTTTGGGACCGTCGCAGCAGATTATTCGATTCCAGGAACTGGGACAACTGAGCGTTGACCAGTTTTTCGGCAATTTTGCTGATGCCCGGAAGGAGCGAGATCGGTCTATAATTGACCAGGTCGGTGGGGTCCAGTTGGGGTTTTTTAAGAAGGGCTTTGACTACCGCTCCCTTCCAGCTAGGAGGAATGGTGCCTTGGGATAGAGAAGCATTGATCAACTCCATAACTGAAGGAACAATCGCAGGAGCGACTGTTTTAAGAAACCTCATGGGGGCAGGGTCAAGGGGGGAGCCACTTTTCATTTTGGCCAGAGTCTTTTCAACTTCGTCCGATGTAACCTCCCTAAAGGCATTAAGCAGCGGGCGAGGGGCGCCTACTGGACAGGTGTCGGGCGTCACATTGTCCCAGCAAGGTAGCTGACTAGGCTGCGGGAGTGAATCTAGGATGTGGGAGATTTTAGAGTCGAAGAATTTTGCTAATTCTTTGCTCCTGTCTGGAAGGGCCACGGTCAGTGGTGGGGGTTCAGGAACCTTTAGGAGTTCTTTGACGATGAGATAGGATTCTCTTGCAGAGTTAGTGGCATTTTTTATCCTATCGTCATAGTAGGAGGCTATAGAAATTTTCAGAGCAGATTTGTATGCTCTCACAGTCCTCCGGTATGCGTCTTTATTGGAGTGAAGCCAATCCTTCCTCCACAGTCGCTCAGCTTTTTTACATTCCTTGCGGAGGGCTCTGAGTTCTGTGTTGAACCAGGGGGCTGAGCCTGTCTTTCCGCTCTTGTCTTTGCGGGTTTTTGTAGGTACGATGGAGTCAAGTGAGTCGGAAATCCACTTCCTGAAGTTACTATCAGCTGTAACAGGGTCCCCGGAGGGGGCGGGGGTCGTTGATTCTAGAGCATTGACCCAGTCCTTGATAGAGAGTCTGGACCATGACCTGTCCCGAGTGTATGTGGTGGGCTTGGGGGGCTTCCTAAATTCTCCTGGCCAAAAAAGGGGGACCAGAAAATGGTCTGTCCAGGGGAGGGGGCAAGAGGGTCTAGCCTGGAGGGTACGGACATTTGTAAAGACTAGGTCTAGCAAGTGGCCCTTGATATGGGTGGCTCCGGTATTGGCCAGTTGGAGACCATAGGCAGCTAAGTCCGATATCAGGTCAGCAGCCCCTGTGTCTAGGGGATCATCAAAGTGGATATTGAGATCCCCTAGCACAGTGAAGTTGGGTGTAGAGTGGGCAAGAGCTGATATGGAATCTAGTAGGGCGCTGGCAAAGGGGCCGAAATGGCCAGGAGGGCGGTACACCAGAAGACCTGTCAGCGAGGTTGTTGGGGCTAGAAGGATGGTGAAATGACAGCTCTCTGAGTCCTTGATGTGAGCGTCGCTAATTCTGCATGAGAAGTGGTCTCTGTGCAAAATGGCCAGTCCGCCTCCTCTACCACAAGGGCGTGCTTGGGACTGGATAAGGAAGCCCGGGGCCAGAGCCAAGACCACATCCGAGTCCGAGTGCGGTGTGAGCCACGTTTCTGTGAGAAACAGGATGTCTAGCTCATGGTCCACGAGCAGATGGTTAATAAGCAGGGCGTGCATGGGGAGCGACCTACAATTCAGTCCTGCTAGTTTCAGGCCAGAGTGTGCGAATGGTGCTTGAGTCAGTTGTAATTTGACCGGGGGGCAGATGGCACAGTTTGTGAAATGGCCGCCTGAGTCGTGAACATAATTACATTGTGTATTTTTTGTAGGTCTGAGACTTAGTAAGACACGTTGCGAGTAACTCACCCTATCGGTGTGCCCGTCCGGCATAGATTCTGGCCCTGAGCCCGGTCGTGCGCGGACGGGCGCAGACGGGCTTGCCTTAGGCGCGCCTTCGTCGCGCCTTCGTCGCGCCCGCTGCACTCGTCCGCTGCGCGTCCGGAACATGCACATAATCTATGCTACTTCCGATGCGGGGCGAGGGCGCGTGGCCTCGGAAGGGGGCGTGGCCTCCGGTTTCAACGCGCTGGCGCCAAACAATGTTCTGGGGCGGTCTAGCTGCAGCAATAGATCGGCTGCTTTGGACCACAGTGATTCCAGAAAGCGTGAGTGAGTTTTAAAAATTTACACAAAGTTTAAAGTGACACAAAATGATTAAAAACTAGCACACAGCCTCGCTCCCGGCTTCCGCCTCAGGAGCACAACAAACAAACAGTTACCTGGCGCCTTAGCTCGGCGTCTTAAGTATGGTTTGTGGGAGGGGGCGTGGCCTCGGAAGGGGGCGTGGCCTCCGGTTTCAGCGCGCTGGCGCCAAACAATGTTCTAGGGCGGTCTAGCTGCAGCAATAGATCGGCTGCTTTGGACCACAGTGATTCCAGAAAGCGTGAGTGAGTTTTAAAAATTTACACGAAGTTTAAAGTGACACAAAATGATTAAAAACTAGCACACAGCCTCGCTCCCGGCTTCCGCCTCAGGAGCACAACAAACAAACAGTTACAACAACCTCTTCAGTAATTCTAAGATCCACATACACATCCACTCATTCACCAACAGTCCTATACAGTCACTCATACATGTACTTACTCATCATATGTACTCATACACCTATACATCCTGTTACACAATGCCACTCATCCATAGAGTTACTCACACACATATTTACTCATGCTAATAAAGAATCAAACATACATTTACTTGCATATACAGTTATACACACACCACCACACTTAATTCTATGGAAACTTACACATACTTAGTCTTTTAAACAATCACTTCTAGAAACACATACTTATTCATACAGGAACTCTTTCAATCTCTCACTCTCACATATACTCACTTATATACACCAATAGTCACATATACTAGTTTAAAACATATGTAGTTACTCATAAAGACACTATTGAGACAGTCATTCACTCACTAACACACTCATCCACCCATACAGTCCTGCACACATGCTGTCTTCAACACATGCAAACAGTGAGTCACTCATTCATGCACCTATGCACTACGTAATACCCCCCACCGAACCATGCAGACACTCAGACTGATACTCAAAAAACCAACTAATAACCTATATAGACACCCATGTAGCTACTCACCAACCCATGCAGCCACTTAAACACAAAGTGAGAGACTGATACAGATATTTACATATTTAAACATTACTCACTAAGCCATGTATTCACTATGATACACTTAATCAGTCAGTTACACAATCAATTTTTCAAAAACAAATCATCCATTTAGACACTTATATACCCATTTATTCTTCCATGGACCTTGAGATATACATATATAAAACATATTTAATTTTCAGAAAAACAGACATTCACTGGATGATGTCATCAGTGATGTCATCAGTGATGTCATTTGAGATGTCATCAGTGATGTCATGAGTGATGTCACTGACCATGTCATGAGTGATGTAATATGTGACGTCATCAGCAGTGCATTGCGGGCGCGCGAGTTATAGTTAGCTGAACTAACTATAACGGGGGAATTTCAATGGTTTTGTACAAGTGAAAAGTCCAGCTAACTATAACACCCCTGAAACCTATGGTTTTTTTCAGTGAATTTATATATATATATATATATATATATATATATATATATATATATATATATATATATTCACTGAAAAAACCATAGGTTTCACACATGTTATAGTTAGCAGGACATTTCACTCGTGAAAAACCATGCAGCCACTTAAACACAAAGTGAGAGACTGATACAGATATTTACATATTTAAACATTACTCACTAAGCCATGTATTCACTATGATACACTTAATCAGTCAGTTACACAATCAATTTTTCAAAAACAAATCATCCATTTAGACACTTATATACCCATTTATTCTTCCATGGACCTTGAGATATACATATATAAAACATATTTAATTTTCAGAAAAACAGACATTCACTGGATGATGTCATCAGTGATGTCATCAGTGATGTCATTTGAGATGTCATCAGTGATGTCATGAGTGATGTCACTGACCATGTCATGAGTGATGTAATATGTGACGTCATCAGCAGTGCATTGCGGGCGCGCGAGTTATAGTTAGCTGAACTAACTATAACGGGGGAATTTCAATGGTTTTGTACAAGTGAAAAGTCCAGCTAACTATAACACCCCTGAAACCTATGGTTTTTTTCAGTGAATTTATATATATATATATATATATATATATATATATATTCACTGAAAAAACCATAGGTTTCACACATGTTATAGTTAGCAGGACATTTCACTCGTGAAAAACCAATGAAATTCCCCCGTTATAGTTAGTGCAGGCAACTATAACTCACGCGACCGCAATCCTCTGCTGATGACGTCAGATATTACATCACTGTATTTAGACACTTATTTACCCATGTCTTCTTCCATTAATTTTTAGCTATACATATATTACAAATATTTTTTTTTCAGAAAAACACATATGTCATCAGTGATGTAATATCTGACGTCATCAGCAGAGGATTGCGGTCGCGTGAGTTATAGTTGCCTGCACTAACTATAACGGGGGAATTTCATTGGTTTTTCACGAGTGAAATGTCCTGCTAACTATAACATGTGTGAAACCTATGGTTTTTTCAGTGAATTTGCAAGGTTTTTTAAATGCTAATTCCTAACTATAACGTGTGTGAAACCTATGGTTTTTTCAGTGAATTTCAAAGGTTTTTTAAATGCAAATTTTTTTTTGAGATTTTTGTTAAAAAATAATATCCAAGCTATGTATACAATAATATATGTACTATATCCTGCATTATGGAATGGTTAATTTTTTAAAAATTAATGTTTACAAATAGTTGTACATCACAGTTATTATCTTCTAAAACCCTTGAAACTTTAAATTTTTTTTTTTTATGGATTTTTTGCCGTGCGCGTACGGTAAGCTGACGCTACGCGCTCCGTACGTCATAAGTACGGTGCGCTTACGTGATACGTACGTGACGTACGTACGCATGCGTACTTCTTCGACAACGCGTACACGCATGCGCGTTGCGCGGAACCAACGTCGCGGTTACGCGGGTGCGTGTAATGCGCATGCGCGAGTGCGTCCTAAGCGCATGTTTACGTCACGTTTGCGCATGCGTACTTGTTTACGAGCGCGTAGCGTGAGCTTACGGAGCGTGCACGGTAGGTCATGTGATCCACAAAGAACACTTTTCATTGGTTTAAACTACTTTCAGTTCCAGAAACTTCCAACACCACACCCATTCCCCTCATTACTGCTTGAGATCCCCTAGGAGAAGGAGCTGAATTGACATTGAGATTCAATGGCAGAGCAGCAGTCCTCTTCTGAGAGTGAGCCTAGCAGCACCATCATCAGACAGAGAAGGAGGAAACAAAAGGATTCTTTTGTGTGGGAGTATTTTACTTTTCAAGAGGGGCAGAAAAAGGTGAATGCTCCATTGGTCACTTGCACACTTTGTAACCGTGTTTTATCTAGAGGAAATCCAAGGAAGAAGTATTCCTTTGGAAATCACTCTATGATGAGACACATTAGGGATAAACATCCCAGGACCTTTGCTCGGCATACTGAAGAAAACTCTTCAGTAAGTCACCAGAGCCCAACCTCAGATGCTCAGCCGAGTACATCATCGGCAGCTCAGCTGAGCCCTTCCTCTGAGGTGGGAGCATCACCTTCTTCAGCTCCTCTGGACATTAACCCTCGATTTCGGAGGGTTTCAATGAGGTGTACAACGTGTTGTGGTCTTATTGTTTTTGGGGAGACCAGTGTTTCCCTTATTAACAATAAGATAGACCAGCACGTTTGTAGACGTTCATAATATTCCCATTCTTTCTTTCCTCTATCCCTGTATTAACACAACGGCTCTTTTAAGAGCCAACCTTACCTCACAATTTTTTTTATTTTTTTTTAATCTCTCCTTTTTGAAAAAAATATTTTGCCGTGTGGGCGTACGGTACGCATAGTCACGGAATCGTTACGCGAAGTTCACAGAATTTTTCCATTTACGCCGTGCGCGTACGCTACGCGCATTCCGCGATTTTTCGAAAAAAAATTACAATTAATTTTTGCCCTTGGGGGTCCTTCTGGGACCCCCTGACAAAGGCTAGGGGGTCAGGAACTGTCCACCCTGCCCCCTTTTCACGTTCTCCACCTTTGTTTTTCACCCCCTCAGAGTGCGAGAGACAAAATGGCAGCCGACACTTCCTGATTTTGACCGATTCGAATGTTTACTAAGATCTAACAACCAATCAGAATCGCGCTCGTGCACGGCGGCGTGCGCGTATGGTAAGCTTACGGTACGCGCTCGGAGCGCGCCTATAGATATATATATTGATTTAAATGCTATTTTCTCAGGAAATACTGAACAGATTTACACGAGACCTTCAAAAGGCACATCCCTGACCTGAGGGCTACCTCTCTGCCAAATTTCAAGTAATTCTGTTCAGCCGTTCGGGCTGTAGCTCGGACTAAATCTCCTATGGAAAAATGCATGGGGAAAACGCGTTTTGGGACCCCCCCTTTTTCTCAGCCCCCGCTTGACGAATCCCCCCGAGACTTTCAGGGAAGGAGCGGAGCGGAGCGCCCCACCTATTTTAAGAATTTCGCGAGGATTGGTCAATCGGCGCCAAAGTTATTCCAAATAGAATGTTGCGGATTTCCTATGGAAACACGGTCCTAACTATAACTATCTACTGGCGACCGCCAGTAGATAATATATATATATATATATATATATATATATATATATATTCACTGAAAAAAACATAGGTTTCAGGCACGTTATAGTTAGGAATTTAGGAATTAGCATTTTAAAAACCTTAGAAATTCACTGAAAAATCCATAGGTTTCAGGGGCGTTATAGTTAGCTGGACTTTTCACTCGTACAAAACCATTGAAATTCCCCCGTTATAGTTAGTTCAGCTAACTATAACTCGCGCGCCCGCAATGCACTGCTGATGACGTCACATATTACATCACTCATGACATGGTCAGTGAAATCACTCATGACATCACTGATGACATCTCAAATGACATCACTGATGACATCACTGATGACATCATCCAGTGAATGTGTGTTTTTCTGAAAATTACATATGTTTTATATATGTATATCTCAAGGTCGATGGAAGAATAAATGGGTATATAAGTGTCTAAATGGATGATTTGTTTTTGAAAAATTGATTGTATAACTGACTGATTAAGTGTATCTTAGTGAATACATGGCTTAGTGAGTAATGTTTAAATATGTAAATATCTGTATCAGTCTCTCACTTTGTGTATAAGTGACTGCATGGGTTGGTGAGTAGCTACATGAGTGTCTATATAGGTTATTAGTTGTTTTTTTGAGTATCAGTATGAGTGTCTGTATGGTTCGGTGGGGGGTATTACGTAGTGCATAGGTGCATGAATGAGTGACTCACTGTTTGTATGTGTTGAAGACAGCATGTGTGCAGGACTGTATGGGTGGATGAGTGTGTGCATGGGTGTGTTAGTGAGTGAATGGCTGTCTCAATAGTGTCTTTATGAGTAGCTACATATGTTTTAAACTAGTATATGTGACTATTGGTGTATATAAGTGAGTATATGTGAGAGTGAGAGATTGAAAGAGTTCCTGTATGAATAAGTATGTGTTTCTATAAGTGATTGTTTAAAAGACTAAGTATGTGTAAGTTTCTGTAGAAGTAAGTGTGGTGGTGTGTGTATAACTGTATATGCAAGTAAATGGGTGTTTGATTCTTTGAGTGTGAGTAACTCTATGGATGAGTGGCGTTGTGTAACAGGATGTATAGGTGTATGAGTGCATATGATGAGTGAGTACATGTATGAGTGACTGTATAGGACTGTTGGTGAATGAGTGGATGTGTATGTGGATCTTAGAATTACTGAATAGGTTGTTGTAACTGATATTGGTATGTCCATTGTTTTGAAAATTTTTGTTTCTATTTTTGAATGTGTGTATCAAAGGTTATATTAGGGGTAGAGGAGGTCTGCCACTCTATCACAAGGATGATGTCATCAGTGATGTCATTTGAGATGTCATCAGTGATGTCATGAGTGATGTCACTGACCATGTCATGAGTGATGTAATATGTGACGTCATCAGCAGTGCATTGCGGGCGCGCGAGTTATAGTTAGCTGAACTAACTATAACAGGGGAATTTCAATGGTTTTGTATGAGTGAAAAGTCCAGCTAACTAGAACGCCCCTGAAACCTATGGTTTTTTCAGTGAATTTCTAAGGTTTTTTAAATGCTAATTCCTAACTATAACATGCCTGAAACCTACGTTTTTCAGTGAATTTCAAAGGCTTTTTAAATGCTAATTTCTAACTATGCCTACAGAGATAGGACATGTGACGAAAGAAGAAAAAACGCACAGAAAGAAAAAAAAGAAATGCAGAAAGAAGCAACAGAAGTCCTCTAAGACGAAGAAAAGTGCAGGAAGAAGGATAACGTGCAGAAAGAACAAACAGAAGAGCAGAAAGAACTCTTGTTGCAAAATCATCCTGTACCCTCAACTTTTTCAGACGGATACTGGTGGTAACTGAGTCTGACTAACCAGTCCTAGAGCCAGTGCTATGTTAAAAGACACTCAGAATACAGTGAAAACACCTACATACACTAGGGAACACTATGCGTTGGGGTCCCCCTGTGATCAGCATGACCTCCTCTGTAAGCCCCTAGTATATAATAGGGCAGGGGATTAAAACTACCTCTTAAAACGTGCCACAGGGCTTGTTTGCACACGTCACCTCAGGCCCCGTCCCCTCCCTTCACCACTGTGTAAACGCACCCTGTGGCCGTTCTAAGTTGAGAGATTAAGTCCCCTTGAATCCTAAGGGTCCCTAGGGTCAAACTAGGTACCTCCAGTAAGCGCCACAGAGCTGCGTTGCATAGAGGTGTAAAAAGGGGCGTGGCCTCAGAACACCTGTCTGCAACGCAGCTCCCTGGCGCAAACTGGAGATACCTGTTGGGCTGGTTGGCCCTCAGGGACCCTCAGTATTGAAGGGGAATTAATACCCCAACTGGCCAGGGGGCGCGTTTGCAGAGTGCTGCAAGGAGGGGGCGTGGCCTCCGGCGCGATGCCGGTCTTTTATTTATATTATTTTTTTAAGAAGGAGGGCTGTGTGACCCCCCTTCTTTTTCTAATTTACTGGCCCTGGGGACCACATCCCCCAGGGCCTGCACCCTAATTTTCTTTGTTGAAAAAAATTAATTTGGCCCTCCCAAGGCCTTAATCGGCCCCGGGAACCCCAACCCCCGGGTCATTGCCTTTTTGTTTTTTTTTAAATTCTTTAGGAGGGGGCTGCATTGCCCCCCGCCTCAGGACACTTATGGCCCCGGGGACCCCATCCCCTGGGGCCGGCCTTTGTTTTTTATTATTTAAAAAAAATATATATTTATAGAAACACCTAGAACATGCTGGACAAACCGTACGTACCTATCACCATGACGATTTGCGTGATATTCATTAAAAGGCGACTATGCATAGAATTAATCCACATGGAATGTATTTACACCGCTGGTGAAGCTCTGACGTGTCTGACGCCCTACCATGCCTAATCCCGGCGCCCTCGCCGGTGGGTACTCTCCAAGTAGACTCCCTTGTCGTTTATTTATACAAACATGGGTAGCTATTGACTGGCACATTTAATATACACGCACACCGAGCCATTCAAAGGGGATTCGACAAAAATTCGACCAAACTATGCAAGAAACCCCCCTCACGGTTACTAAAATACACATCCACCGCCGGATGTGTAATACTTTTTATTTTACTCTCTGGAAAGGAAACAAACCTCACTTGAGAGTCCCAGCATGCTCCTGGCTGAGCCCAATGCTGTGTTACACCCACCAGTGCCCGCCGAGTGCCTCACACCTCTGTGTTGTATTCCACCACCTAGTGCGTATGCTATGACACTCTCTAGCCCATGTGCACTGTAACACCACCCTGTGAATATGTCATGCCACACTTGCCTTCACACAGGTTATACTGCCCCATCTTACGTGCCTTCCTCGATGCTTATGTTATAACGCACAGCGCTATGCCATACATATTACAATCTGGGATCCATATCTTTGTCACAGTGCATATGCAACGTTACACTCCCCAGCACATATTTTATATTACAACTTTAGAGACTAGTTAGGTTACACAACACTGCCCTGTGCATATTACACTCCAAGGCGCATATCGCATAGCACGCGCTAGTGCCTGTGCTATCTCGTGCTCTCCAATGAATCTGTCATTGCGCACAATGTATTGCATATTATATTCCACGCCCCGGTTCATGTTATATCACACTTTTTGGTGCATAGTTTATATCATATACTATATCTAGTTTTCATTTTCAATCCTGCTCTCAGGACTATGTTCTATATAACACTGCGTCCACCTACCCTTTTCACGGGCATTACATTTTGCGATGGGGGGTGGAGGGTCAGGGGGTGTTTCTGCCAAGTGAACCTGGAGTCACAGTCACAAACGTCCTCTTCTTCCTGAATAAAAGTGAGATTATGCTGCATACTTGTTCATATTTTAAGTAGTTCGCACAGACACACATTTTAAAAACAATAAAGTTCCTAATACCCACCTTCTCTGAACAGTTAGCTTGCTGCCCCATCCACCTCCTCCCTATCCTCGGTTGTCTGAATCCATGGACTAGCCTCCTCCCTCCTGCCATGCATGGTCTGATGTGCTGCCACTGCCCTCCATTTAGCATGATGTACCAGTCCACTCCTCCTGCCCTCCATTGACCAATTCTTTTATTTTTTTTTTATTTTTTATTAAAGAGTAACATGACGCAGATATCCTTCATCACAATAAAAAAAATCTCAGAAAAAAAGAGATATATAAGCACTCAACCATAATTTTCATCAAATACATTATCTGTATCATGACTCTGATTTTAGCAATATTAACCCCCACCCCCACCCTGAACCCACCCAACTACCCTTGAGGGCTGAGGACTAGAGATAAAAGAAGGAAAAAAGAAAGAAAACATCCCAATAAATTCATAACTACTTAGATAATATACACGATACAAACATAATTAATATACATTACTATCATACTACACTGATTTCAAGAATCAATGGTTTACACAATCCAACCAGTTAATCAAAGGAGCCCAAATCAATTCCCCATTTCTACGGGCCCTTGGGCCTCTCCTTCTAAAAACCAAAAGCTCCCACTTCCCGACATTTAGAAATTTACTAAACCATTCATGTTCTGATGGAGGGGATGGATCTAGCCAAACAGTTGCTAAACATAATCTAAGTACAGCCATTGAAACAAAAAATAACTTTTGCTCGTGGAGCGTCATATCCACTTCAGTTACCCCTAATATTGTGGAAATATGGATTTTTCCGATCAGTTATGTCCCCTATCTTGGACCCCAACGGTTTCATGTATGAATCACAAGTACATGTATGCTCCCTCCAGTTCCAGTTCTGAAGACGCAAATACATGTGCGTCCACCGTCAACATGTCCTCTTTCAGATCCGCCATGAATAGGCCGGATATTCCATTCCTAAGTATGAAAGGCCACCGGCTTTATATGGTTCACTTATGCCATTTTACAGTCCAGGCAAGTAGGCCCTGATTCTGTCATCAAGCTTTTCTTGCCTTCTGCCTCTGAAAGCTCCAGTCTGAGCCTGCATCTGTGACCATGAACTCTGTCTCATTCCCTGCGCGGCTCACGAAGCCTGACATCAGCCTGTTGCCTGCCAAAAACTGTATTTCACCTTCAAGATTATCTCCTCCGTCCCTATCCAATGCATTCCTGTCTAGTAGTTTAAGTAAACATCCTGCCAGCTACCGAGCAAAGGCCCGGCTTCTCTGTCTTTATGCAAGTAATTCATAGCCCTGTTACTATGGAAGATTCCCGCCCTCGCATCTAGTGTAGACACTTAGACGCTTGTACACGCACTCACAGTCAGTATAGTCAGTATAGAATAAGATTCTACTCTAAGAGACCTCCCTTCTGGATAACATAGTTCTTTAAACATAGGATGTTAGATATGATTTGGGGATTAGGTTGACTTGACCCTCCAGACTTCTGTCGCCACATGTAGAGTTAAATGTCAAGTCCCCTTCACCCCCTAGTCGCACGTCAATCATACGTCATGCTGCTGCGCGCGCATCTCTGCCAAGTATTTCTGCTGACATTGCGAAATTATTTCATAGGTCCACCCATATGTGACATCATAACCAATGACGTTTTCCTTGTTATACCCAATTACGCCTCTTTCAGCTACGCATGTGAAATGTTATCTTTGCTATCAATTGTTACGCCTCTTGCATTGGCTTCACTGTAATGCCTATTGTATAAAAGTGAATAATTATCAATAATGTATGTACTTCACTTCCTGAACCTTCGTGGTGATGGAACCTGGAGCAACCGATTATAATCGACCATTGGAATAAAGCCCATTCCGAACCTCTAATACCACGGATTCTGCCTCTTATTTACTGAGCTATTTTATTATGTTTCTGTATCAAATTAAGTCCCGGTAATTAAATTATTTACCACATGAATGGCGCCCGAATAGGGACACTTTCTCATCTCACGCGCCGGTGGTGCGTTGCAGGCCCGGTCTCCTGCCACAGCTGGACGGACAACAACGCGTACCAGCAGGATTTCCTGTATCTCCCTCCGGTCAAGCGGGGGCGACTGAGGCTGCGATCAACACCCAGACGAGGCGGTGAGAAGTGCGAAGTATCCCGACCAGAGCCTAGCTGAGAGAGCAAGATCCGAGGTATACAGAGGCCCACCAGTTTCCGAAGTCCCGAGTCGAGTCCAGTTTCCGAAGTGTTCGAGTCGAGTCCAGTCCGGTTCAAGTTCAGTTCAGTTTCCGAGGCCTTCCGTTTCCGAGCTACCCGGTGAGTACCATTACTGGGGAGGCGTTCTGGCGTGCACATAAGTTGTGCCGGTCCAGACGGGTTTGGGTACACAAATCCGGTCTGCACTGTTTCAGCAGTGTATCTGTACTGTTTAGCAGTATATCTAGTATATCTAGTATATAAATTCAGAATAATTCAGTTAATGCCGAGTATTATGTTCAGTAATTAAGTTTCCTTAGATCGTATCATCATTGTGCTCACTTAAATGTTAAATGTTAAATGTGTTAATACGTTCTGCATATTGTGGTATGAATGACTGTTCATTATCGTGTTTATTGTATTAAGTTTGTTCAAGATCTAGTATCAGATCAGTTCTCAATATGCCGCTCTTTTCGAAATTAAGACAGATCACAACTAGAAAAGGGGTACTCGAAGAAGCTGTTCCTATTCCTCCTAGGGACACTCCAGGGTACTTCATGTATCATAAACACGGCTTAGACGCTATATTATTTTTTGATTTATGGGTAGACTACACTAAGGAATTACCAGAAAGTCAGAGGTGGCCCGCGGCTGGGACCTGGGATGCAGAGTGCATCGTGAAAGTAGAGGAAGAATTATGGAAAAAGAAAGCTAGACAATCACAGAAAGACGCCATTGAATTATGGCGTAAAGAATCGTATAGACGTACAGAAAAAGCACGTAGACAGGAAGAGAAGAGTAAAGAGAATTCAAATGAAGTCCGAGAAAATCTATTAATTGAAGAAGGTGCACGAGTGAAATCAGAACAAGTAGACAGACAAAAACATGCCCTTATGAAGGGTATGTATCCCCTTCTGGCCGAGGGATTACCTAAGGCTACTGCGGGGATACCAAAAGACTTGCCACCCCCATTATTTCCAATAAAGGTACATCCCAAGGGGCATCCTAGAACCGCAGAAGATGTTTTTCTTTCTTCATATTTAGATGACGCAGCTCCCGAGTATGCTAATTCCGCCGCACATAGACCACCTGCCAGGGAGGTTCAACACCGAGATCCAGTATCTGTATCTCTACAGCAACAAATTCCGACACAAGTTCCGGCAAGCACATCTGGTTCTGCATCTGTTCCTACAGCTACTTCTATAGCTGTGTCTACACCTATAGTTGCTGTATCGCGTTCAACGAATCCTTTCACGCCCGATACCCCAGATGGGGCTACGGGAGGTGCTACCAACATTTTTTCTACGCCACCCAGAATAAATAAACTTACCTTTCAAGAATCTGCACATTCACGTACCCCCAAACTCATAAATGCCCGTACGCTTAAGGAACTTCTTATAGATTGTAGATATGACCCTGTGCCCGGAAAAGAGGACGAAATGACCCTGGCATCATTACGTATCAGACGAGCTGCGGTGTATTTAGGGAAGTTACCAGGAATGACTATGCATCTAGATAATATATACCATTTTGTCCAAACAGGGCGAGATTCTGAATGTATTAACAGAGCTATGGAATACCAGAAAGTGGAAATACAGGGGGAACTGTTACGTTTCCTCATAAATTGTGTGATCAGAAATCAAGACCGACCGGGGGTAGACCCGGAAGCAATGCAAATTCTTACCAGATGGAGCCAGAATATATCAGAAGGGAGACATGATAAGCAAAACTGTATAATAGCCATGTGCCGAAAGATTCGTAAAGAAATAGAACGCCTACACGAAGAGAGATTAGCGGTAGACCAGTTTGAACAAAATGAGGAGGAGGAAGGATCAGGACTGCCCACAGGACAGTCAGAAACCATAGCCTATGTAGGTAGAGGAAGATCTTGTAATAGTACTAGATGTCTTACTGACCCGATACGTCCGATATGTCTAGAAAATAACAGAAATTTTCAAACACCTATAATAAATATAAGGTCCCCCGAGCATTCGTTCCAAGCCGCTGACAAATTACTGCGAGAACGAAGGGGTTATCATTTTCTCGATTCTATGGATGAACAAGAATTAGCCAGGTCAGCCGTTCATTGGGTTGACAGTCCCGGAAAGTATGATGATGATACAGTAACACACACATTTTTGAATCTCACCCCAGATGAACAGCGTTTAGCTGGGATTTATATGATTCAACAACTTCTTATACTATATAAAAGCCAACATTCAGATCCTGGTCCCTTACCTGATATATTGACTGAATTACTCACGAATAGATGGAGAGGTTCAGGTACTAAGCTAATTAAAGAAATACTAGAATCAAGAAAGCAGTACATTCTTTTTATATGCCCAGAACATGTCTCACTGCCCATTAAGGAAAGAACCACGTATTACATGGACAGACAGAATCCCTTACGAGAAGTACACCCAATAAAAGGCGAGGACAATGAGTTTAAACGTGTATTTGTATATACGCCCATATCGAAAATAGAATTGTTAGAAATGAAGAAAGTGGTACCCAGTCATGACAAAGACCCAGCGGGTTTCCACCGAGAAATTAAAGACATGTTACTCATGGGAGAGTATACCTATCCCGACATTATGACCATATTAAAGGTATTGATGCCTGCTGGCATTTATGAAAAACTCAAGGAAAAAGAGTGGGAGGTGGGAGACCAAAAGATAGACTGGACAGCATTAGAAAATGAAGAAAAGGCCCGAGGTCCAGGTTCGGGGCTTGGGGACAAAACTAAAGCACTACCAGGTTTACTAGTACAGGTACTGCCACGTTTATTAACCACGAAAAAGGAAGACTGGGGTGCAATTTCAGCCTGTAAACAAAAGCAAGATGAAGACACTAGTGATTTCTATGCACGATTTGAAAAATGTTTTGGTATAAATAGTGGCATAAAAGCAAGTAGCGAATCATACCCACATCTGTTTGTGACAAAATTAGTTGAAAATTCCTTGCCCCAAGTGAAGAATAGAGTATTAAAATTCGAGAGTACCTGGCAAGGTAACACCCCATCACAAATGTTACAAATGTTACAGTATCATCACAATAGAATTAGAGAGGAACAAGATCATGAACAAAGACGCATGAAAGACACGAAAATGAAAATGCTAGTCTCCCAGACAGTTCCAGCTGAAGGACATAAAAAGGGTACGACACATTCCGGTGATTCAGCAGGACCTGTAAAAGGGACATGCAACTATTGTAAACAACCAGGTCATTATGTACACGATTGTCCAGTCCTGAAGCGTAATATCGCCACAGGTATTACAAAAGAAAGACCACGGCCACTTAGACAGGATCAGAATGAACAAGGAGCCTCGCAGCATGCACAGTCCATGCCAGCCCCACAACAGTCTATACAGTTTGTGCCAGCTGCACCTGCGCTGCCTGTTGCTGCCACACAAACCACGACACGACAGCTGTACCAGACCGCACAGTATGACTATCCTGATTATCAACGATATGCATGAAACAGCCTAGAGAGGGAAGTTGACTTACCCCTTATCGAGGTCCCTGTAGACCAAGAAGGACCTTATGTACATAGTGAATTATTAGGCCAAGATAGAAAATTACTTGATACAGGGGCAAGTCGAACAACCATAAAACGTAGTGAAGTTCCAGGGGCACCCCTCTCAGGCTCACAGAATATTTCCCTTGGTTTTTCAGGAAAACCTATTGTTAATGAAGTATCACAGCCTCTTCCACTTACGATAGGACCCTTGACCAGAACTACAGATTTATTGCTTACTAAATCATGTCCAGAAAACTTGTTAGGTATAAAAACACTGAAAGCTCTAGGAGCTATAATATGTTGTTCTCCGGAAGGAGTAAGATTGTTTTTACGTGATTTCAAAGGTCACTATGTGTCTAGAGACATGGATCCCCGACTGCAGACTTTACCTACACATCTATGGGCACAAGGCCCTACTGATGTTGGTTGCATGAATATTACACCATATCGAGTTACACTAAAGGCAGGAGTGGTACTACCACGAATGCGGCAATACAAGTTACCACCAGATGCTGTAGTGGCTTTACTACAAATCATTGACGAGCTCATTGCCCAAGGAGTGGTTGTGGAAACAGACTCCAATGTATGTAATTCACCGATAATTCCGATTCTTAAACGAACAGATCCAAAGGCCCCGCCAGTATATCGATTGGTTATTGATCTGCGCGAATTGAACAAATGCATTGTGCCACAATTTCCTGTGGTCCCAGATATCTCGTCATTACTGACAGCTATTGATTCCGAAGCAACATTCTTTACTGTAATTGATCTCAAAAATGCCTTTTTCAGCGTCCCAATAGATCCGGAAAGCCAATATTTGTTCGGATTTAGTTTAAATGGACGTAGCTTCAAATTCTCACGCGCACCTCAAGGATTTACAGAAAGCCCCAGCATCTATAGCCAAGCACTGAAACGAGAACTCGACAGTATCCACATGCCAGTTAACACTGCCTTGCTTCAATATGTCGATGATCTGCTGATCACCGCTAGAAGCGAACCCGAATGTGAGAAAGCATCACTGACAGTTTTACAATTTCTAGCCGAAAAGGGGCACAAGGTGTCCCCTTCTAAGCTGCAATTCTGTGTCCAGCGAGTTGTTTATCTTGGACACTCGCTGTCCAAGGAGGGAAGGCAGCTTACACCCGACCGCATTCAGTTAATAGCTAACATGCCAATACCCAAGACACAAAAGGAGGTGCGGGCTTTTATAGGCCTCACTTCATATTGTAGACAGTGGATCCCTCAGTATGCATTTCTAGCAAAACCACTCATTCAGTTGACAACACAGGAGGCAGCCACATTGACTGTTCTCCCTTGGACTCAGGAACATACACAAGCTTTTGAAAGCTTAAAGACAGCCTTATGTCAAGCACCTGTTTTAGCAACACCATGTTACAGTAAACAGTTTACACTCTTTGTTACAGAACGCGAAGGCACTGCCTTGTCAGTACTCACACAGGAACAAGCAGGAGCACACAAACCATGTGCTTATTTTTCTAGTACATTAGATCCAGTAGCTCAGGCTTTGCCTGCATGCCTAAAATCAGTGGCAGCAACCGCTTTAGCAATCAGACAAAGCGATGCTATAGTGTTAGGACATCCATTGACAGTTCAAGTACCACATGCAGTAGAGGTTCTTTTGAATCGAACGCAAACACAACATTTAACTATAGCGCGACTTACAGGGTATGAATTAACATTGTTCCAACCACATATAGAAATCAGACGTTGTAACACATTGAATCCTGCCACACTGTTACCAGTAAACGGAACAGACCCACTAGCTCATGACTGTATTGACGTTATTACAATCACGACGAAACCCAGACAAGACTTAACCGATGTCCCATTGTCAGACCCAGACCTGACGTTGTATGTAGATGGTTCATGTATGAGAAAAGGTACAGGAGAATTAGTGGCCGCTTACGCAGTCACAACAGACACTGAAATCATTGAAACAAATTGCATAAATACCTTGTCCGCTCAAGCAGCAGAGCTCGTCGCTCTGACACAAGCCTGTATTCAAGCCACAAATAAAAAAGTCAACATATACACTGATTCACGTTATGCATTCGGAGTTGTACATGACTTCGGCGTGCTGTGGCGAGAGAGAGGTTATTTAACTTCTCACGGTGCCCACATTCAGCACGGACCCCTCATTCATGCTTTATTAGATGCAATACATCTACCCACTGCAATATCAATTATGAAATGTAAAGCTCATACGAAAGTTACTGATATCATTTCTCAAGGCAATGATCTAGCTGACAGAACAGCTAAACAGACTGCTCAAACTCAAACATCCGACATGACAAAGACAATAGTCCCGATGCCAACACATTGTATGACGGTTAAAGATCCCGCTCTTGACGTAATTGATATACAGACACATGCTACACCAGACGAAATAAAGAAATGGACTGAATTAGGAGGGATCCAAACGGATCAAGGATGGTTGATGAAGGAAAAGTCTGTGTGGTTCCTTCCTGATTCAATGGTCCAGGTTATAATTAACACTGTACATAGTCCAGCACATCTAGGAGAAAAAGCTATGCTAGACAGCATTCAACACATTTGGTTCAATAAACATTTACGAGCAGCAGCTAAACAAAAAGTTCGTACCTGTATGATCTGTTGTCAGTTTAACCCAGGAAAAAGCGTTCCCGTAGAACAGGGTGGATTTCAGCCTCCTGATCACCCTTTTGAAATCCTTCAGATGGATTATATCCAGATGGAACGATGTCGAGGATTCAAATATGTTCTCGTAGTTGTCTGTGCTCTGTCCCGTTGGACAGAGGCATACCCGGTTTCAGATTACACGGCCCCGACTACTGCCAAACAGTTGGTTCGAGAATTCTTCCCACGATACGGTTTACCACGTGCTGTCTACTCAGATAACGGCCAGCCGTTCTCATCCGAATTAATGAAACACATTTCACTTTTGTTAGGCTATCAGTGGAAATTCCACTGTGTCCGACACCCCGAGGCAGCAGGTCTCGTAGAAAGACATAATCAGATTCTGAAAATCAGATTGTCCAAGATATGCAGAGAAAAAGGTGTCGACTGGGTAGTAGCCTTACCAGTTGCACTCTTTTACATGAGAATGGTAGCACACTCTCGAACAGGGCTATCCCCGTATGAGGTGATCTTTGGCAGACCACCAAATATGTGGGGGACGCCTATACCACGTAAAATAACTGATATTGACTGTAATATGCTGACAGATTATTTGGCTTCCTTGATGTCTGCACTACAATCTTGTCGTTCACAGGTAGCTGCAGCTTTTCCTGACAACACTGAGGTGAAACCCCATGACGTAATTCCAGGCGATCTCGTTTTAGTGAGGAACTTTGATCGAAAGACTCAGCTGGATCCTAGGTGGAAGTCGCCGAAATTGGTCTTGCTCACCACAAGGACAGCCGTGAAGATCGAGGGCAGAAAAGGCTGGATTCATTCAAGTCATATCAAGAAATTTCATGGACTACCAGCGGATGTGAATACCACACCTCGTGTGTCTTCACCCATTGACTCAAAACTTCCTTTTGTTGAAAAGAGTAATTCCGAACTTTATAAACTAAAACTCAGGTCCAATCAGTCAAGCAATTTGATTGTTTAAGTCCTCTCCAAGGTGAAGCGGTTGAATTGTCTCTGACATGTATCCCTTGGACCTGAATAGAGAATGCACCCGAAAAATGTTATAACGACAGGCGTACTGTAAATCACTGCGTAGTCATTGTACAGTGACGTTATTAATTTTGTTTTCCTTAAGTCTTTTAATAATTACTTCAAGTATATTGTTGCATATATATTATCCTATTTTTAGACACGTTTATAATGTTACTGCTGAACATTCTTTTAGTGAATTACCTCCGCTTGAGTTGTCTTATAGATTTGCGCTGCGCAATAACACGTTTATTAGTATGTTACATCATTCCCATCAGGTTAGCAATGCTACAAATTGTTGGATATGTGGCCGACTCCCTCCCTATCAGAATTATAAAGGAATTCTACCTCTCTTTCCATACCCGTTCACACACAACGGCTCCTGTGGAGCATGGTTTAGCTTAATCAATTCCCTAGATTCGAATTCTGCAGTTTATCAAGATAACTGGGTATGGGGAAATTTGAATTTAGTTTTACTTAAGGTCTGCTACCATAACAAGGAGGGATTTCCCCAGAGAACAGGAACTGATCTAGAAAATGAAGTGTATGGATTAGGTAATTTTACGCTTAATCTTATGATCCTAAATGTCGAATCCGAAGCTACTCCAATTTTGCCCGCCATGTCAGTATTTCCAGTAAAAGGTGAATTATGTGTAAGAAAGAATGGTTCCATACATATGGGCCATAGTAGATGCACCACTGTAATAGAATTCAGTGATCAAGGCAAGTCGACATTTAGAGCTTCCCGCCATTCCTATTTCATATGTGGTCAGACGGCATATGTACGTTTGCCTCTAGATTGGGATGGTACCTGCTACATTGGATTTCTTTTGCCACCTGTTTTCCTAGCTCCTCCTGATTATCACAGAAATACTCATTTAGTACACAATAGAGAAAGGAGAGATCTCCCAATTGTCGATTACACTGAAACAGCATGGGAAAAATACACAGATTTCAATAAAGGTCTCTTTCCCTATATAGGTACCGTTACCAATAGTAAGCTGATACGTAGATTAACTAGAACCCTTGAAGCAGTAGTGAACGAAACTATTTCCGCCTTAGGCAATTTAACAGAAGAACAGTCTGCTATGCGGATTGTTGTGCTTCAAAATCGTCTTGTCCTTGACGTCATCCTGGCCGATAGGGGCGGAGCTTGTAGGGTCATCGGATCAAGTTGTTGCATTTTCATACCAGAAAATTCGCCATCTGTATATAAAGCTATAACCCGCCTTCATAAGATTGTAAGCCAGATACACCAGAATCCAGGCACCTGGACTTGGTCCGGTTGGTTTTGGAGTGTATTATCTACCTTTGGATGGAAGGTCCTATCCTTCCTAGGTATTGGCTTTCTCATACTATTCAGTTGCTGTCTATGCCTACAATGTGGACCAGCGATTTGTGGTCTGTGTGCCACATCGTGCGTCCCATCACCAAGATTTCATTCGTCCCAGAAGAAAAAAGAAGAACAAATGATGCTATATGAACAGATCAATGGATTGATGAAGATTGATATCTCTTGACGGGCAAGTAGGGGACAAGGAGGGAATGTGGAAATATGGATTTTTCCGATCAGTTATGTCCCCTATCTTGGACCCCAACGGTTTCATGTATGAATCACAAGTACATGTATGCTCCCTCCAGTTCCAGTTCTGAAGACGCAAATACATGTGCGTCCACCGTCAACATGTCCTCTTTCAGATCCGCCATGAATAGGCCGGATATTCCATTCCTAAGTATGAAAGGCCACCGGCTTTATATGGTTCACTTACGCCATTTTACAGTCCAGGCAAGTAGGCCCTGATTCTGTCATCAAGCTTTTCTTGCCTTCTGCCTCTGAAAGCTCCAGTCTGAGCCTGCATCTGTGACCATGAACTCTGTCTCATTCCCTGCGCGGCTCACGAAGCCTGACATCAGCCTGTTGCCTGCCAAAAACTGTATTTCACCTTCAAGATTATCTCCTCCGTCCCTATCCAATGCATTCCTGTCTAGTAGTTTAAGTAAACATCCTGCCAGCTACCGAGCAAAGGCCCGGCTTCTCTGTCTTTATGCAAGTAATTCATAGCCCTGTTACTATGGAAGATTCCCGCCCTCGCATCTAGTGTAGACACTTAGACGCTTGTACACGCACTCACAGTCAGTATAGTCAGTATAGAATAAGATTCTACTCTAAGAGACCTCCCTTCTGGATAACATAGTTCTTTAAACATAGGATGTTAGATATGATTTGGGGATTAGGTTGACTTGACCCTCCAGACTTCTGTCGCCACATGTAGAGTTAAATGTCAAGTCCCCTTCACCCCCTAGTCGCACGTCAATCATACGTCATGCTGCTGCGCGCGCATCTCTGCCAAGTATTTCTGCTGACATTGCGAAATTATTTCATAGGTCCACCCATATGTGACATCATAACCAATGACGTTTTCCTTGTTATACCCAATTACGCCTCTTTCAGCTACGCATGTGAAATGTTATCTTTGCTATCAATTGTTACGCCTCTTGCATTGGCTTCACTGTAATGCCTATTGTATAAAAGTGAATAATTATCAATAATGTATGTACTTCACTTCCTGAACCTTCGTGGTGATGGAACCTGGAGCAACCGATTATAATCGACCATTGGAATAAAGCCCATTCCGAACCTCTAATACCACGGATTCTGCCTCTTATTTACTGAGCTATTTTATTATGTTTCTGTATCAAATTAAGTCCCGGTAATTAAATTATTTACCACAATATAACTGCCTGAGATGAAAGTAGAACTGTACGGTGAAACAATATTTCCAGCCATCGTTCAACTTTGTTGAACAGAGGAAGCAAATTGGGGCAAGAAGAGAACATATGAATAATATCAACCGCAAGCTCACCACATCTGGGACAGTTAGCTCCCATAGTCCCCCCCCATTGATGTATACGCTGTGGGGTTATATACAGATTGTGCCAGGTTTTAAAGCATTGGACGTGGAGATTTGCGGATAGGGTAGAGATATAACTAAGCCGTAATGATTTTTCACAGACCTCCTGCCTAACATGCAATCCTGTATGCCATCGGCCAAAATGTTTATCCAAATCGTCTTTTCTTTTTTCGTTGATCATTTTATAAATTGAAGATATTGTGGAATGCCCACCTTTGATAGCCTCAAGTAGCGAAATAGAAGTCCAACTAACCATCTTCCGAGAGAGAAAATCCCGGATCTGTAAAAACTTAAAAAAATGTTGATTACTAAGATTAAATTTCTGTTTTAAGTATTCAAAAGTCCTTACCCCATCATCCGAAACCAAGTCCCCTAGCTTATTAACCCCGTGGGCCCTCCATTCTCTAAAGTATCCATCAGCAAAAATTTGAGGCAAAAGAGTATTACTATTAACTGGAGTGTATAAATGTATTCTACCAATATTAAATAATTTCCGGATAGATGTCCAGATTTTGAAAGCGGCAAATAGACCTTTAAACCTCACACGTTTAAAATATGCAAAATCTATATGCTTAAATAAAACCCCTGAGATTTCCTCTCCATACACAAGTTTATATATTGAATTTTCCCGCTCCTCAAAATCAGGGCAATCAAGCAGCACAGGGATATGTCTCAAGGTGATAGCCCAATAATAAATCTGAAAATTAGGCACAGACCAGCCACCCCTTTCTCTTGGTAGAGTCATAAATTTAAAGGCTCGTCTGGGTCTTTTCCCTGCCCAAAGAAACCATGAGATTATACGTTCGATTTTTTTAAACCATATTAAGTCGAATAAAACGGGGATAGCTCTGAGGAGATACAATATCTTTGGTAGAAAAAGCATCTTTATAACATTGCATCTCCCCATGAGTGTTAGGTGAAGATTGTTCATCCTCCGGGCATCTTGTTCAATCCTAAACAACATAGGATTCAAATTAATCTCCACAATCACTTCTGGATTTGAATTTATTAAAATCCCAAGATATTTAGCAGTCTCAGTAACCCTGGGGTCCGCCAGTAAGATCTTATCATTACAAATAATTTGGGTTTTGGATTCATTTAGATGATAGCCGGATAATTTGCCAAATTGAGATGTCAGTTTTTGAATTTCCACTAAAGCAATTTCGGGTGAATCTGTTAAGATAGCAAGATCATCTGCATAGCCCAGTATTTTAGTTTCACCACCCTTGGATCTTACTGGACTAATCAGGTTATTCAAAAGAAATTTTTTAATTAAGGGATCTATATAAATAGCAAATAATAAAGGGGAACAGGGGCAACCCTGTCGAGTACCTCTTGAAATATTAATAGTTCCCAACTGTGTGCCCATAATTGAAATTTGCGCTGTGGGTTGTCTATACATAATTTGTATTGCAGTGATGAATCTTTCTCCTAAACCATAATATCTTAGAACCGCCCATAAAAAGGGCCAGGAGACCCTATCAAACGCCTTCTCCGCATCTAGCAAGATTAAGGCCATAGGATCCCCTGAAACCCTAGTATAATCAAATAGTGTAATTGTGCGACGAATATGGTTGATTGTTTCCCGACCTGGGACGAAGCCGTGTTGATGAACAGAGACCAGCGACTTGATCACACCAGAGAATCTCATGGCGAGCACCTTGGCATAGATTTTAACGTCACTGTTAATAAGCGTAATTGGACGATATGAGCCCATGTCCGTAGGATTTTTATCTTTCTTTAAAAATGTAATAATTCGGGCCTTCTGCCAGGACTCAGGGGAAGATTCCCCCATCTGGACTATCTTAAATAGAGCCAACATAACAGGAGTCAATTGAAGGCGGAATACTTTATAGAATTCTCCTGGTAGATAATCTGGACCAACAGCTTTCCCGCCCGGGAGAAAATCTATAGCTTGCAAAAGCTCTTCCATACTTATTTCAGCTTCTAATGCGTCACGTTCTTCCGGAGGTAGTGTGTCAACAACAACCTCCCGTAGATACTCTTGTATTTCCATCTGATGCATATCATTATCACTAATATCTTCACTATACAAATGTTGATAAAATTTTTGAAAAGCAAGCAAAATATCCTTGTCCCCGGACACCAAACCAACATCTGGATCTTGAATATTTTGAATACGCGTGGCTATTTCTCTTTCCTTGATTCTCGAGGCTAACAACATTGACCAATTCTATGGCCCTTCATTGACCTCCTGCTTAGCCTCTGTGCTTAGCTTGCTGCCCCTATTCTCCTTCCCCCTGCCCTCCGATGTCTTTGTGCATGACCCTGATCCATCCTTTTTGCCCACCATGTTCCATGGACCTGCCACTCCTATCTACTCTGAGTGTTCTGTTGAGCTGCCACTCCCCTCCCACCTGCCTAGCATTGTCAGATGACTGTAACCTGTCCCTGCCACCTCCACCCTGCCTGTCCACATGCCATGCCCCTATCCCCTTCCTCCTGTCCTCCATGGTCCATTTTACTGCCACACCCTTCTGCCCTCCCTGGTCTGTTGTGCTGCAACTGCTCCTTCTGCCTGCCCCACGCGGTCTGTTGTGAGGCCCCTTCCCCCGAACTCTCTTGTCTGTCCCCAGGTCCTGACCCTCCCTTCTATCCTCCATGGTCCTTTGTGCATGCCCCTGCACCCTCCTTCTTGCCCATCATAGCCATTGTGCTGCCACTAACCCTCCCGCTTGCCATGCATGGTCTTCTGTGCTGCCATGGCCCCTCCCACCTTCCCTGTGTGGTCAGCTAGCTGCCCCTGACCCCCTCCCACCTTCCATGGTCTGTGTGTATGCCATCATAGTCTCATTGTTGCTCTCCATGGTGTGTCTTGTTTCTAGTGCCCATCCTGCCTGACCTCCATGGTCATCTTGCTGCTCCTGCCTTGCCCCCTTGCCCCCAGCCCTCTGTTTCCATGTGCAGACCCCTATTCCCTCCCTCCTGGCTTGTCTAATCCATTGTAATGCCCCTGATCCGTCCCTCCTGCCCTTTATGGTCTGTTATGCTGCAGCTTTCTCTCCTGTCTGTCCATTATGGTCAGCTAGCTACCATTGCCTCTTTCCCCTCTGTTCTCTGTTGTCCATGTGCATGGTCCTGTCCCCTCCCTATTGCTTTCTATGGATTGTTGTGCTGCACTCCCGTCCCGCATGCGCTATGTGGTGTATTGTGCTGCTGCAAACCCTGATGCCTGCCCTGTAGGGTCAGTTTGGTGCACCTCTCCATGTCCCTTCTGTCCTCTGTTATCCGAGTCCATGTCCCTACCCCAATTCCTCCTGCCTACCATGATCCAATGTACCATACTTGCGAACATTTTGAACTTGGTAAGAGGGAGATTTTGAAAAAAACTGGGGTATTGATTTTCCCCTTTGAGTTACATTGAAAAAGAAGAGATTGTAGACAGGAAACAGATCAAATATAGCCCATTTGAGCTTAAAAACATTGGACGTTTCCTGGCTGAAACGGGTCTGTTGCCATGTATGGTTGTACTACCACTGCCTCTTCCTTCTGCCCACAATGGTCTATTATATTGCCACAGCCTCTCTTGCCGGTCCTGTATTGTTGGTTTGTTGCCCCTGCCCCCCTGCCCCCCTTTCCACTGCCCTCCATAGTCTGTTGTGCTGCCACTGCCATTCCTGTCTGCCCAGTGTTGTCAAATTGTTGCCTCTGCACTCTCCTACCTGCCTTCAATTTTCAGAGTCCATGCCCCTGGCATCTGCCTCTCAACAGTATCCCAATGAACAACTAGATTGCTAACATTCTATATTTATTACAAAAGTGTGGAACGCCTGACGTCATCTTGATGTAATCAAAACTGTAATACCTAGAGTATTTCCTTTAGAAATTACATATATGAGAGGGTCTTATTTGCATCAAAATTATGGTTAGTGCTCTAAAAAACTAAAATGAGGACATATTTTCTGAGTTTTCAAATAGCGACAAAGAACTTTTAGATTATTTGTAATCTTTATGTTTTTTATCCTGTTGACCACTTGATTAAATGTTGCACCTAGGGGAGAGGATGTGGTGTTACTTCCAGAGCTGCAGACTTTGTAACTGGGGAACCAGGTTGGAGTTTCTGCTTCAGCTCAACATTCTATGATTCTGGTCAAATCACTTAATCTCCCCATGTCTACAACCAAAATGAATTTGCTCATGTAAAGCACTCCAATACCTGACAAGTCTGCACTATATAAAACTGCAAATACATAAAAAATAAGTGTTTTGCACACTTCTGTCATTGGGCTACATGTGGGCTACATCTGGGTGATATTTGTGCTGCATTTGGGCTCTTTTGTCTCTGGTGACCATCTTGGGAGATTTATTTGTTATGAAGTTTCCTAATTTCCTCATTTACTGCAGTCTCCTCAGTGGGAATACTTTCAGTTTTTTATTTTGGTTCCATCAACAAGGCATGCAGATGTGTCACACATTAGCCATAAATTCTGAATGTTAGCACTCTAGTTGTCAGGATAGGAGCGGACCGGAGCTGGCCAAAAGTTTGGAAACTTTCGCGAAGATTCATCAATCGACGCCAACGTTATTCCAAATAGAATGTTGCGGATTTCCTATGGAAAATAGGTCCTAACTATAACTACCTACTGGCGACTGCCAGTAGGTAATATATATAGACATATGTGTGTATATGTGTGCGTGACCTGGCTTGTCCAGCGGGTTCATCCCTAGACTTTTTGCTTTTTGGCCTTCTGTTTCTGACCTGTTTTTGTTGGTTTTAGGACTCTGGGCACTTTGCCAATGCTGATCAGTGCTAATGTGCATATGCTGTCCCTGTAAATTGTGTTATGGATTGGTAGTTCAATTTTTGGCATATTTGATTTACTAGTCAGTCCCTAGTGCAGTGCAGTGTGTGCCCAGGGCCTGTAAATCAAATGCTGCTAGGGGGCTTGCAGCACTAATTGTGCCATCCACATAAGCAGCCACTAAATGTAACTCAGATCTGCCACTGCAGTGTCTGTGCACAGTTTGGTACTGCCATGTCGACCTGGCAAGTGCGCCCACTTGCCAGACCCTAACTTTTCCTTTTCTTACATGCTAGTCACCCCTAAGCTAGGCCCAAGGTACCCCTGTGGTAGGGTGCAGTGTAAGTGAAAGGTAGGACATGCTCTGATGTGTGTGGCATGTCCTGATAGTGAAATACTGCCAATTTTGTTTTTCACTCTTGTAAGGCAATCTGTTTCCACAGGATAGAATAAGGAGTTTGCTTAAAACATCAATAAGCATAACTGCCCCTGGGAACCCAATAGGAAAATAATGTTTAGTATGCCTGAAGTCAGAATTTTAAAATGCATCTTTTAGTGAGGGTGATTTTTACACTCGGTGTTTGAAAATACCGCTTTTAGAAAGTAGGTATTTTCTTGCTTAGCCATACAGTGTGCCTCTGCTAGGATGTGTATTGACTGTCTGGCTTTGGAGTGACAGGGGCTGGGGATGTGCAGTGGCTCCAGAGAGTCTGGATGAGTCAGCGTCCGGCTGAATAGGCCTGGTCTGCATTAGAAGTGGTGGGAGGAGTAGTACCTGCACCTGAATAGGGCTGTGCCTGCCTTCCACAATGATGGCTCTGGCCCTCTGTGGTGTGTCTGGAGCCAGGGCTTACACTGACAATGGAGGTTGTTGTGCACTTGCAAAGTTCCCCAGAACTGGTTTGGACTGGGCTCAGAGCCCTGGGCCAGAAGAAAACAAAGAGATTTACTGTATAAAAAGAGGGGCACAGACCCCAGACTTTTAGATCACTTCTGGGAATCAAGAGGAACATTTGCCAAGGAAAAGAGCCGGAGAAGCTGAGGGGGAATACTGCCCGTGTGCCGTTTGCTGTCTGGGGTTGGCCTGCAGTGGCTACTTGCTGCCATGGAAAGGAGAAAGGACTTTGCTGTTTGCTGTGCCCCCTGCTTGAGCAAGATCTTCAAGGGCTTGAAACTGAGCTTACCTCCTCTTCTGAAGTCTCAGTGCCACAAAGACTTCACCACCAGCTCCCCTGAACTTCCTTGCTGGGAGGTTTGACCTGCTAAGAGGGGCCTGCTGTTGTTTTGAACCTCTGGAGGCTGTTTGCCCCTGGGACCTGGCAAAAGTAACGCAACTTCAAGAAGCGTGATGTACCTGTCTCTGTCACATCACCGAAGAAATCGTCGCAGCGCCTGCCCACGGCTTGAGTGCACCGATCTCCGAAGTCCAAGATCACCGCACCGATTCTGACGCAAGCCCTGCTGTGCGGCTGCAAGAACTCATGCATCGTCCTGGATCGTCGCATCGCATCTACCATTGAAAGTCATATTTGTATTACTGTATTGTGGATTTTTGTCGTTTCGGTCTTGTTTGGTATAGATAAAGATTGCTTATTATAATAAACTGGTGTGGTGTCCATTTGTAGTGTTTTCACTGTATTTGTTCACTAATGCTTTACACACTGCCTCTGAGATAAGCCTGTCTGCTCGTGCCAAGCTACCAAGGAGGTGAGCAGGGGTTATTTTAGAAGTGTATTCCCCTTACCCTGACTAGAAGTAAGGGTCGCTAATTGGACAAAGAAACCTAACTCTGCCAACTAGAGACCCTCATTTTTAACATTGCTGTTCAGCGGTGAGAATCTGGACTTGCATTTGTGTCTTACATACAGGGACTGGTGTACACTACTAGTATAGTGCAGACTATTACGCAACCAAATACTATTTTTCCCCGTTTCCCTTCGTAATTTGTTTGTTGGAACTCTGGTTAGTTGTTGCACCTGTTGGGCCTTGTCAAAATGGAAGTCAACTTTTGGCACCTACACATCTAAAAGATGAGGGAACTAAAAGTATTTTGCAAAGAGAGGGGGCTACCTGTAAAGAGGAGATCCACAAGGCAGGATCTTGAGGCAGCCCTGCATAGCTATGAGGTGCTACCCTGGGAGGCAACACTATCAGATGACTCTGAAGAGGAATCTGAGGGGGAGGATCCCCAGCCACAATACCAAGAAGGCAGTGGCCCCGAGGAGGAAACCTTTTGGGAAAGATTGGCTCGTGAGGAGAGAAATCGGATTCGCGCTTGTGACCGGAGGCTGAGTCAGCTAGACCGGGAGTGCGAGGAGATACAGCGAGCCTTAGCTGGAAAAAAAATATGTGTGTAGCTCAGGAAGTGAGCTTGGCTGGGCTGGAGGTGGAGTCCAGCTCAGAAGGTGGCAGAAAGAATGTGTTATCTAGTGCTTAGGAAGAAGTACACACACCCAGAGATGTGATGCCTGACTTGAAGGAGGGGGTTAACACACACCAGGGGGTTCAGGTTTATGAGGTAGCTCCAGTGGTGCGCAGTGTCCCTGAAGTGGATTGGGGAACTGAGACAGGGGCTCATATTGCTGGTGGGAGGGACCCTCTACTGACTCTAGATGAGAGGTGCAGGGAGAGGGGTTCCCCCATGGCAGAAGTCCAGGCATGTGAGTGTGGAGACCACTCAGAAGAGTGTTGGTTGAGTGACAGAGACAGTCAGACACTGTCTTGCCAATCTCAGGAGAGTGATGTGGGGTACTTGAGTGAGGCACTGGATGATGAGGAAAAGGTTAGCTTGGTTAACACCTGTGTGGGCTGTGTGATTCAATGGTTGGAGAGCATATTTTAAGTCCATGTTTTCCAGAGCTATGCCAACCCCTGATGGAGTGTGAGTTCTCTGACACCAGGGAGCTCACACCAGAGGCAGACCTTTTGGTGGATTCCAGAGGGTCTAAAGAAGCATCTGGAGGGATCCTGAAGGAGTTGGCTTAAGTTTTCCCCAACCAAGTGAGGTAGAGGAAGGTTGTGGTTACCCAGATAGGTCCCAGAGGAATGGTAGGGGTGTAGGGTCCCATGTCCTGCCTCAGAGGAGAAGGAGTGGGTTGGGTAGTGTCCTGAGGTGCCCGAAACCAAGTCTCAAGGCCTGGTTGGTTCCATGAGGGAACACTAGGAGGAGGGCCTGGTCTGTACCGGGAGGCCATTCCCTGAGGGGGATCCCAAGGTGTCAGTTGAGCTGAGGGAAACTGCTGTAACCAGCATTCCACCAGCGTTTGTGTGTGGCAGCACCTCTCCAAGGGGAGAGGGCATGAGTCCAGAGAGAGGGGTGAGAGGGGGACAGTCCCCAGTGAAAGGACCAGTGGGTCAGGGGTTGCCAGCTTTGAGGTCAGAGCACCCAAGACCTGACCCTGGTGATGCCACTTCTGGCCTGGGGGGGTCTTCATGCTCTGTCAGGTGGACAGGAGGCTGAAGACCTGTGCCAGGCAGACTCTTACACACCTCCGGAGGAGTGTGTTTTCCTTGGGGTAGATTGGTGTATTCCCCCAGAAGTCCTGGGTTGCCAGGCACAGGTCCAGCCTAAGGGTACAGACCCTGTGTTGGAGGGCCAGGTTCAGGGTGTCCCCTCTGACCTGGAGGAAGGGACGACTGGTAACACTGCCCCTACCTGTTTGTCTCTTGGGGGGCACTACTCCAGGTCGATGGGTGCAGGGCCCCAGTACGGCCTGACCCCTGCCCAGTCTAAGGGTACAGACCCTGGGCTGGGATGCGAGTTGCAGGATAGAACCCCTGAACTGGTGGGCGAATTGTGCAGGACACCTGCCACAGGTGATCTGACACTTCTGGAAGGGGGTACCGCTCCAGCTGGGAGGGTGCAGAGGCCCAAGAAGGAGGACCGGGTGTGGGAAAGCCTACCCTAGTTCCTGTCCAGTCTCAGGGTACACACCCTGGGCTGGAGGGTCAGTGTCAGGATGTCATCCCTGACCTGACAGGAGGGAGAGTGGACAGATGGTGCCAGGCACCTGGGTCTACTGTCCCCCACTCTCTGATGCCACAGAGGTTCGAGAGCCCTGAGAGGCATAAGGCCTGGGTCTAATCACTGACAACTGTCAGTGGCCACTGTGGGTTGCTGTCCTGGTGGACAGAGTTGCCCCTGGGAGGGGAACAGGAGTCGCAGCCCGGGGGTGGGCAGGGCCACACCACTGTGCTGGCCATGTGGGTACTTTCTGCCTGTTGGGACTAGGGGTGGGCGGAATTTGCGTAATCGCGTTACGCAAATCTCCGCGAAACGGTAAAAAATCTCCGCGAACACGCAGAAATTCCGCAAACACGCGGAATTGCTTGTTCGCGATGCTTTTTTCCTGTTCACAATCGCTGTTTGCGTGCTCGGGGAGAAATATCTCGCGAACACGCATTTTGAGAACGCGAACAAGCAAAAAATTTTGCGAAGTCGCGGAAAGCAGAATTTTGGGCAATTTCGCGTTCTCCGCGGAACGCGAAATTACCCAAATTCCGCAAATTCAATCAATCAATCAATCAATCAATCAATCAATCAATCAATCAATCAATCAAGCGGAACGGAATTTGCCGCCCAGGCCTAGTTGGGACACACCTGTGAGCAAGCTAAGGTTAGGTGCTGCACAGATGGTATCCACGGATGAGGAGAAGTGTTCCCCATGGTTTAACTTAGTGGGCCCTGACCATATGGACAGAGGGATCAATCTTGGTTCAGAAAGGAGTAGAACCAGAACGTGCCCCTGCTTTTGTGGGCCAGGTCTATGTTCTATCGCCTCAACCAGGGAAGTCCATCAAGGGATTGATTAGTCTACCATGGATTTAGGCTGGAAGGGGGTTGTGTTAGACCTGGCTTGTCCAGTGGGTTTATCCCTAGACTTTTTGCTTTTCGGCCTTCTGTTTCTGACCTGTTTTGCTGGTTTTATGACTCTGGGCACTTTACCACTTCAGCTCTGGTTTTGTACGAGTAAAATATCAGCCTAACTAAAACATTGCTGTAACCTGTGTTTTTTTCTATGAATATATATATGTATATATATATATATATATATTTGGACACTTGATGCTTGAATAAATCATCATTTAACTCTCAACTTTGGCTTTGGAGTCTGTTTCCTGGTGTTGCGCCTTTCTTTGGATGGTGGTACCCCTGGGATCCTGCTGTGGAATATATATATATATATTTATATTGTTTGCTGGGTCGGAGGAGGCTACATGAAATCAAAAAGCCTTAGACCAAGTTGCCCTCGTGTGCGTGCTCTTTGGAGCAGAGGTTTAGTTGTATATATGTGTGTATATATATATATATTGCAAACGCCGCCACGCTTCAATTCTGGCGAGAAATCACGGACACGGACCGCAGGGATCGCTGTGTTGTTATTTAATTAGCAGTCGCCATTACGCGTTTCAACTCCCACGGAGTCTTGTTCCACATGACAATGCTGCAATCGTTTTTTTGCCTTTTAAAGTGACAGTGCATGCACAGTGAATAACGTACATTGACGACAGTCATAGACATAGAAGACATCTTTCATTTTGTAGTTCATTCCATGTTTGAGCCATATAATCAGTTTGTGCTCACTAATGTTAAGCCAGCATTCTGAACCAATATATACATATATGTAAATATAAATACATTAATATACATATAAATATATAAATAACAATAACATCAGGATGAGGCCAAATAAAAGTCAATTGGTAAAATGTAGCAGCAATTAAACCTCTGGGTTGAAAAATGCACTTTGTACATTTTTGTTGTATTTCATCCTATATATGATATTCCATAGGTGCAAGTAGGTACTTAAATGTAGAATTATTAGACCAATTTGATAAATATCTCTTTTGGTTTACATGCTATAATTCTGAATTTTTTAATCACGTGAGACTTATCAACCTGTTGTAGTATATTCAAATATCCGTAGGTTAAATCCTAAATATTGATATTTATCTAAATCTCAGATATCTAATATCTCAAAAGTATGGCTTGGTGTGGTAAAATCCTAAAAACTGTTGTACAATTAAACTTCTGTGCAAATGTGCTATATATAAAAGTGTAAAAAAGAAGAATAAATATTTATATATATCTACAATTCTGTTGTAGGACATCACCACTAGTCTTAACTGAAGAACATCAATATACTAGAGGCGCTAGGAAATATTTCATATCTTAAGGCATGTCTAAGGAATAGTCTTGTATATGATCTAGAGGGATTAAAACACATCAGCTTTGACTATTCAAAAGAAAAGGCCCAGAATCAGCCTAGATATTAGGGTGGTGGTACATCAAAGGAAACTAGAGCGTGGACGTATCACATTGTGCCTCTGGGAGATTTAAAAAAAATATTTTGTTTAAAAGATTCTTTTGAGGGATTTTGTGGATATGTGCAATACAAATCATCAGATGATAATTTGAATAAAATAAAGACAATTGTTCATACACATTTCATAGATAGGGATCATGGCCGTCAAATAAATAAATAAATACATAAAAATGTTATATAAATATGTAAATATATAAATAGTTAAATACGGGTCCACATGTCTCTAAATATGTAAATATGTGTGAAAAAATGGGGATAGTTTGAGTCAAGTGTGAAAAATTATGACTAAGACAATTTCATCTAATGGTAGTGCCAGAGAGTGCTTTGAAAGGTACAGTTAATAGTAATCATATGCAAGTGTAAAGATCTTCAGTTACATTTAACCCATTAGGCTGTTTAGAATTCATTGAGAGAATATACTTGGTTTCTAATCTGCGCAGTGCCTCTTCTCTATTGCCGCCTCTGCGGCTGGCTGGAACTGAATCAATTAGATAATATTTCAGATTAGCATTATTGGAATTATGTGTATCCCTGAAGTGTCTGGCTACAGGATAGGTATTGTCCTGATTGCTAATTGCTCGCAAATGTTGTAAAATGCGAACAAGGACATACACTACATATTCCGTTTTACAAGTAAGAAGCTGATTTTAAACTGCCTAGGGCCAAAAGGAGTCACATATGTTAGAGTATTTATTGCATGTTGGCAGGCTTTGCATGCCTTGCATTTAAAAAAGCCTGTATGTGTCGATAGCCAATAACAATTATCTATGACATCAGAGTTAGTTTTGACTAGAATATCTCTCATTGACTTAGCCCTACTGTAAGTGATGGTTAAGTTGATAGGCAAATCCCCTCCTATGATTGGATCATCTAAAAGCAGTAGCCAGTTTCGTTGGAGAATCTTACGAATCTCTTTATGTTGCTTGGTAAATTCCAGGATTACTCTAAAGTTGGATTGTTCAGGCCTTTGAATGGCTGGTTCTTGAGTATCACTGGAATTGGCCACATAGCAGATCTGATCTTTCTACTGCCATTGTTTTGGCAATAGCTCTATCAATTGTATTGGATGTATAGCCTCTTGCTAAAAATCTGGCCTTACTTTCAGTTTGGGCTTGATTAAGAGTCACAAAATCACTATTGACTCTTCTGAGTCTAAGCATTTCCCCGTTAGGAATGCTATCGATGAGATGGCGGGGATGTGCACTAGTAGCGTGCAAGGTAGCATTGCCTGCCGTTTCTTTACGATACAATTTTGTTTCAATCTTGTTATTTTTTATATAAACTTGCATATCTAAAAAATTAACCGACTAAGCACTGATTGTTGCTGTCAATTGTACATTCAAAGAGTTGTCATTCAAAGCATTGATAAAATTGAGTGCAGATGGTTCTGATCCTGACCATATGACAAAAAGGTCATCGATATATCGCAGCCATACAATAATGTTGTTTTGACATTCAAACTGAAATTTTGTGTGGACCACTAGCTCCTCCCACCAGCCCATGTGAAGACATGCGTAGCTGGGGGAGAAGCTGGCTCCCATTGCTACGCCCCTGATTTGCTCAAAAAATATGTTGTTGAACATAAATATATTATTGTTCAGGCAAAATATTACCATATCAATAAGCATTTTGTTATGTGATGTCAAAGAATTAGATCTCTTGGATAAATAGTGTTGAAGGGCATTTAAACCATCTGTATGTTGTACACTAGTGTAAAGAGAGGTTACATCAAGGGTAATCAAAAGGTAATTTTCTTGCCAATCACACTTGTTCAGTTTGGTCAAAAAATCATTAGTATCTCGCACATATGAAGGTAATGACTGGACATGACCTTGCAAAAAGTAATCTACATATTGTGAAGTATGTTCTAGGATACCATTGCGTGCTGAGATAATAGGTCTTCCTGGCGGATGTTCGGCATTTTTGTGTATTTTGGGGATAAAATAAATCGTAGGTGTCACAGGATGTTCTTTTTTTAGGAAGTTGTATTCATCACCAGTTAACAGATTATTAGTTTTCCAAGAATTGAGGTGAATATTGAAATTTTTATATATTTGTTTAAATTCTGCTCCATTACTTTTAGCATAGCAAGAACAGTCTGAAAGTTGTGACAATGCTTCCTTAGTGTACTCTTCTTTATCCCAAATTACTATATTTCCCCCTTTATCCGCGCTCCTGATTACAATGGAATTGTCACTTTCTAATCGAGTCATTAGTTTGTGATAGTTCATAATACGTTGGTTGACTTTATTTTTGGAATTCTCCACCTTATAATGTAGTTTTTTTATTTGCGTTGTAATTTGTTCGTTGAAGATATCAATAGAGTCTCTGCCTATGATGGGATTGAAAGTCGATTTGCCGCGAAAGGGAGTTGGTTGGGGGGCTCAGCATGTATGCTGGTATTAGCTTGAGTTGTCGTTATCTGTGTAACTGCAGTATTGCCCTCGTCCCATAGGTCTTCAAGGTCTGTTAATAACAGACTGTCAGTATCGGGCGCAGAAGTTATTGTTTGTTGTGGCTGACTTGAATCTTGTGAGGTGCTATCTTTTTTGTTGTTCAACATAAAGTATTTCTTTAATTTCAACTTCCTGATGCATCGGTATACATCCATTCTCGTTTTTACATAGTTTAAATTACTTTCGGGGCAATGTGAAAGGCCCAATTTAAGAATTTGTTCCTCTGCAAGAGTGAGATTAATTTTTGCCAAGTTAACAATAGTTTTACTATCAGTATCAATGAGCTGGTTGTTTAGCACCGGTTCCACCGACCCGTGGCCCTTCGTCTTGGTCCAGATGTGTTGCCTCCTCGCCTTTCTCCTCTGTCTGCGTTTGTGGGTTCTGTTCCCGATGTTTGTATTTGGGGATTTCATGGACGTAGAGTTGCCCTGCGGTCCATTACTAAAAATGAAGTTCCTCGCCAGGTGTTTTTTTATTTTGGGGGTTAGCTTGATTAAGATCTCTTAATTCAGAATCCGATCCACTTTTCGGGGCAGAACTTAAATCTGAGTTGGAGGTTTGCAAAGGCTGTTCATCTATTCTAGATGTACTGGGCATTGGTTTGTCACTTTTTTTGTTATATTCCTTCATATTGCAAATGGCATCGTATATCTTGGAGAATGTAAAGATTTGGCCGAGTTCATAATCTGTTTTATCGCGTTGAAATTTGTAAGCTTTACGATCTTTAATTTTGTCCTCTTCCTTCTTTAATCGGACAAGCATTTCTTTATGCAATTTTGCACTTTCATCACTCAGGCCTAGTTTCTGTATTTCCTCATTGATTTTGTCAATCTGTTCAAGTAAAGCTGTTCTGTCAATGTCTGCATATTTGATTAATATTTGAATTAGTTTTCTTGATGACTCCAAATTGCATTGGCCCAATCATGCATCATTAGTGGATTGGGGTTGTCATAACTCGGTGCAATGAATATTCGTAATCCTCTAGGTACACGCCCCACGTCGATATATCCTTGTAATGATTTTGATTCCCACCATTTGCTTTGTTCCTGGCGCAAAATTTTTTCTAGCTGTTTGAATTTCTCTCTAATTTTGCTGGTTACATTAGTTTGACTGCTTGCTGCTTTTTCAGTTGTTACACGGACTGTTGGTGAGTCACCGAATAATTCACTTGCCGCTGCTTCTCGGTCGCGCATTGTATCATGCGACATGCTGTAATTCAAAATCGGGCTGGTGCTGCTTACTCCTTGTTCGTTTGTTATACGAGGGAAGGAGCAGTCAGCCTCATGCATCAAGCCAAAATCCAGTCGGTAAAATACCGATTCGCTAATAGCTCCCGGTATTGAGTCAAAAATACCCAATCCCAATGCATCAACCCAAAAGCAAAAATCGCTATTTAAGGAATCCTTAAATAGCGATTCCTTAAATAGCGATAGCATTTAAGGAATCCCAAATTGAGATTCCTTAATTTAAGGAATCTCAATTTGGGATTCCTTAAATGCAATGCATGAAAGTTAAAAAATTAGCGAATTCGCTAATAGGGGGAGCAAATTACCATGAAGATGAACTGCATGGTAATTTGCTAAAAGTTTGAAAAATGCACTTTTGTGCATTTTTCAAAGTTTCATGTTGCGCACACACATGCCCTTAGAGCATGTGTGTGTGCAACATATGTGCACATATCATTTTCAGGGGTGCAATAGGGTGTCATTTTGACACCCTTGCACCCTTGAAATTGCATGAGCAATTTGCGAGAACCTACTGGTACTCGCAATTTGCTCATACAATCTCCAATTCATTCCTATGGGCCTGGAGGCCCATAGGAATGATTGGGACGGCATTCCTTAATTGCTACTCGCAATTTGCTATTAGCAATTAAGGAAAGTTAAGGAATCGCTATTTGAATAGCGATTCCTACATGCATAGCCTTTTGCTATTCCTTATTAGCGAATCCTTATTTTTCGCTAATAAGGAATCGCAAATGCCAATGTTGATGCATATGCCATGCTTTAAGCGAGATACCGCTCACCCCAATCAATACCATATATTGCCTACCTGTGCTCCGGCCGGCGTCTTCCAGATCCTTCGATTCGGCATCGCCGGCTGAGGTTAAGGCTTTACAGCTGTTGTTGGTGCTGCGGGGGGGCCGACACACATAATCCTCCCGGATTCCCAAAAAGATGTTCCCAGCCGCGACCGGAGAACGTTGGTTTCTGTATTCTTGTTGAACGGGGGTCCGTGTAAATCCAGGCAGAAACCTTCTGAATCCTATATTGCAAACGCCATCACGCTTCAATTCTGGTGAGAAATCACGGACACGGACCGCAGGTATCGCTGTGTTGTTATTTAATTAGCAGTCGCCATTACGCGTTTCAACTCCCAAGGAGTCATGTTTACATGACAATGCTGCAATAGTTTTTTTGCCTTGTAAAGTGACAGTGCACACACAGTGAATAACGTACATTGACGACAGTCATAGACATAGAAGACATCTTTCATTTTGTAGTTTACTGGTTGGGTGTCTAGGGCAGCTGCTTCTGTGGCCTCCCGTCGGCCCATTAGACCCGCCAGAGATGCGCCCTCCAAACCGTGGTTTTCTTTGACTCTTAAAGCGACTAAACATGATTGCAAGATCTTGGAGCGTGCCTGGCGCAGGAGTGGCTATTGCCCCTTGGCCAAGAGGAAGCTTAGAGCAATGCAAAAAAACTATTATACTGCTATTGCTGCGGCCAAAGGGCAATTTTTTGCAGCTCGCATTGACTCCGCTAGAAAGAACGCCAAAGAAATCTTTGCCATTGTGCAGAGTTTCACATCTCCGTTGGCTCAAGCAAGTGTCAATCCTGCCTCTCTTGCCTGGTGTAACACTCTCTCAGGTTGCTTCCGAGATAAAATTCAGGCCATTCAGGCTACATTTCCCTCTGGTAACGGTTGCCGTGAGGGGTCTCTGGCGGTACAATCTGTGTCTCCCACCCACTCGCTGACAGCCTTTAAAACAGTCGACCCCCTGGAATCTCTCAAAATCCTTCGGGGACTCAAGTCCGGTTCTCCCGTGGACGCCTGCCCGGCCAGGCTTTTGGAGTGGCAGCTGAGACTGTATATATAGAGGTGAACTTTATTATTAATCTGTCTCTTCAGACAGCAGCTGTTCCCCAGGGATGGAAGCAGGCAAAGATTCTGCCACTTCTTAAAAAACCCTCTTTGGATCCCCTGAACCCAGGTAACTATCGGCCCATCTCCCTTCTACCGGCTATTGCCAAGGTCTGTGAGAAGGTGGTCAATAAGCAACTTACAGAATTTGTGGAGACTGAGGCACTACTGCATCCAGCACAATCAGGATTTCGAGCCTCTCACAGCACTGAGACGGTTTTGGTTGAGGTGGTGGAGGCCATCTGGGAGTGCCTCAATGCCGGTGGAAGGCATTAATTCTGCTGGACCTCTCAGCGGCATTCGATACGGTCCTACATGCTCTTCTTTTGGCCCGTCTTGCAGAGGTTGGTGTGTCAGGGGTTGTCTGGGGTTGGCTCAGGTCTTTTTTGGAGGAGCGGGCTGAGCAAATTTGGCTCCCTCCTTTCTCCTCCTCTTCTCAATTGGCTACCACTGGAGTTTCACAGGGATCCTCCCTTAGCCATCTCCTCTTTAACATTCATGTTACGCCATTGATATATCTGGCAGAGGAGCTCGGGGCTAAGGTGATGGCCTATGCGGATGATACCCAGCTTCTGTTTACCTGGGATAAGACATCTGATTCTGTCTCAGCGGCGCAACATTGCCTAGTTTCCATTTTTAATTGGTTGGCGGATGCATAGCTTAAGTGCAATGAACAAAAATCTGAGGTTTTGCTCTTTGGCAAGTTTCAGGCTGGATTTCGAGAGCAGTTGTGGCAGCGGAACTCCCCACTGCCCCTTTCTCTGGGACAGCCCGCTAAAAACTTGGGAGTTTGGTTCGATGAGAGTCTTTCTTTTTCAACACATATTAAGAAAATAGCTGTTTGTTGTTTTGGCCTACTCAAGACTCTCAGGAACTTTTTCCCACTCCTTCCGCAGGCAGCAAAAGAAACTGTTACATGTGCGCTGATTCTGTCACGATTGGACTATGCCAATGCCCTCTATGTCGGCGTCCCTGGCTACCTGCTTAAAAACTACAGGTGGTCCAGAATATAGCGGCTAGACTGCTTTTGGGAATCTCGGCAAGGAATAGTGTAGCTCTCCAACTGCGCTCTCTTCATTGGCTGCCTGTGACGGATAGGGTCAAGTTCAAATCTTTGGTTTTGGCCCATTGTGCCCTCTATGGCTACGGTCCCCTCTATCTTCAGAGGCGCTTTGCTTTTTACGTTCCTTCACGGGCCCTTCGATCCCTGACCCTTCGCTTTGCTCGGGTTCCCCGTATTCGGTTCCATAGGTTGGGGGGCAGCTCCCTTGTGGTGAAGTCAAGTGTGGCATGGAATGCCCTCCCCTTCGCCCTTCGTTCCATACAGGACCCAGTGGTGTTCAAAAAGAAACTTAAAACGCATTTCTTTGTCTTATAGCCTCTCCTTGCACCCCTTTGGTATTGCGCCGGGACACTCACGAGTATCCGAGCGCGCTATAAATGGATATAACATAACATAACATAGTTCATTCCATGTTTGAGCCATATAATTAGTTAGTGCTCACGAATGTTAAGCCAACATTCTGAACCAATATATACATATATGTAAATATAAATAAATGAATATACATATAAATACATAAATAACAATAACATCAGGATGAGGCCAAATAAAAGTCAATTGGTAAAATGTAGCAGCAATTAAACCTCTGGGTTGAAAAATGCACTTTGTAAATTTTTGTTGTATGTCATCCTATATATGATATTCCATAGGTGCAAGTAGGTACTTATATGTAAAAGTATTAGACCAATTTGATAAATATCTCTTTTGGTTTACATGTTATAATTCTGAATTTTTTTTATCGCGTGAGACTTATCAACCTGTTGTTTAGTATATTCAAATATCCGTATATATATATTCACTGAAAAAACCATAGGTTTCAGGAACGTTATGGTTAGAAATTAGCATTTAAAAAACCTTAAAAATTCACTGAAAAAACCATAGGTTTCAGGCACGTTATAGTTACTTGGACATTTGACTCGTAAAACCAGAGAAATTCGCCCGTTATAGTTAGTTGAGCTAACTATAACTCGCGCTCCCGCAATGCACTGGTGATGATGTCACATATTACATCACTCATGACATAGTCTGTGACATCACTCATAACATCACTCATGACATCTCAAATGACATCACTGATGAACCTACGGTTTTTTTCAGTGAATTTTAAAGGTTTTTTAAATGTTAATTTCTATCTATAACGTGCCTGAAACCTATTTTTTTCAGTGAATTTCAATGTTTTTTTAATGCTAACTTCTAATTATAATGTTCATTTAACATATAGTTTTTCCGACACCCAAGAAGAACAACACCCACTGCCACAACCCTCAGGACCTCCCCCCGTACAACCTCTCTCCCTACTACCACCAAGGCAGTGCAGAACAGGACAGCGAACCCTCCAAAAATGTCATGGTCCCTTAGCCATATAATAGCTCAATGTTGGGAAATGGGGCAATTATTTTTTCAGTAAATTTGAATTTTTTTTTAAATACTAATTTCTAACTTTAATCTTCCTGAGACCTATGTTTTTTTGTGAATTTCAAAGGTTATTTAAATACTAATTTCAAATTATAATGTTCATAAAACCTATATTTTTTTTAAAATGAGATTTTTTGTAACTTTAATATCCTAAAAATTGGTTTTGTATTTTTTTATTTATTATTTAATATCTTCTTGTTTTTTAAATATTAAACAACTACATACAGTATGAAAGGGACCCCAGCCCAGAGCCACATCTGAAGACCAACACATGTCATAGACCTACTGATTAAGCAGCTCCGACACCCAAGAACGCCACAACACCCACCCCAACACCAGGACCCACCCTCTACCACCGAGGCAGCGCAAAACAAGACAGCGAACTATCCGAAAAAAATGACAGGTGTGAACAAACTATATGTGAAGGAAGCAATTCACCCATAAATAACAATCCACACAATGCAAAGTGTAGCGGTGATGTGCTGGACACATCTCAGTATGCAGAACACACACCTCTCCATCTGCACAAATATTACTAGTGCTTGTAGTGTTGTGGACAGTGGACCCACCCATGTTACGTCAAACACTAGGGAGATAAGCGTAACCGTAGTGGGCTGGTCCGACGTACTCCACTTCAGCGTAGGAGTGTGAATAAATAGGCCAGGGCCCTGGGCGTGGTTCACTTGTGAACTGTGTCGACCAACGACTGTGCCAGAGTGGCGGGCCTCACCCTGCCACGAGGCTGCCGCCATGACAGCGGGTCTCCTCGACACAGGCCCCCTGCGAACCCAGCGCCACAGCACTGCAGACTTATGTCTGTACAGACTACTGCCTTCGATCTACACTGCGGACAGCAGGCATCACAATTCAGATGGAGTAGCGATTGCAGATGACGCAGTCCAGTACGCAAGATACATTCCTCCCAGTATGGCCCTCGACCACGCATCATGCCAGGGTGCGCAAAAACTGAGCGCCAAAGGTACCACTAACTCAGTGTACCACAAGTCATCGACACGTGGCCTTACTGAGGCAGAATTCAATAGACAAAAGACATTGATCCGAGTGCGGCCCTCCCAGACCACGCATCATCGCAGGCTACGTACATGCTGAGCGCCAAAGGTACTACTAACTCAGTGCACCATAAGTCATCGCAAGGAAGAGTGAACAGTTTTATGTCAGCAGTGAGGCATACTATCACTCGAAAATCACCAAAAAATACTTATAATATAAATAGAACACAAGAAGCGAAGTACATAAATGATTACAATCCAGTAATTTTGAAGATGTGGAATCCAAATATGGACATACAATATGCTGCAGATAACTCAATTACTGTTACTCGCATACTATCCAAATAGAAGTCCATACATGGAAAACATATGTCTGTATGAAATTATGCAACATTATAGTTTTAGAAAAAATATTACAGTAAAAATAAATGAAGGGAAATATGCTGTAATTGGATCTGATGGATGTTTCTTAAAGAATGCCAAAGGAAATTTGATTAATCACAGGAAATTAAGTTGTGATATTCCAGATAAGAGAGAGTTTTTCTATTTAGCTCTTCTGCAACTCTTCAAACCTTGGAGGACTGAAATGGAATTACTTGGAGATTTTGACTGCTATGAAGATTCTTTCAAAGCATGTAAAGACATTGCTACCAGTGAGGCCCGTGCGGACCACGCATCATCGCAGGGTGCGCACACACTGAGTGCTTCGGGTGCCACTAACTCACTGCACCACAAGTCATCGCCACGTGGGCTTATTGAGGCAGAATTCAACGCAAGCCGCAACACGTGGTGCCACTAACCCTGTTCAACAGAAGCCGGCAACACATGGTGCCAGTAACCCTGTTCAACACAAGCCGAACGATCCCACATGTGGAACTGTGTCCTGAGTCCTGAATGGCAGTGACCCAAGGTCCGTGGCAGCGACCAGAGCACCAGACTCCCTTTCATCAGTTAGGCACATTTCTATATGCAAGGCCGGCGACACGTGGTGCCACTAACCCTGTTCAACAGAAGCCGGCAACACATGGTGCCACTAACCCTGTTCAACACAAGCCAAACGATCCCACATGTGGAACTGTGTCCTGAGTCCTGAATGGCAGTCTCCCCAAGTCCGTGGCAGCGACCACAGCACCAGACTCCCTTTGATCAGTTCGGCATATTTCCATATGCAGGGCCGGCAACACGTGGTGCCACTAACCCTGTACATCACAAGGCGCGACACGTGGTGCCACTAACCCTGTTCAACACAAGCAGATCCCACATGTGGAACTGTGTCCTGAGTCCTGAATGGCAGTGACCCCAAGTCTGTGGCAGCGACCACAGCAGCATACTCCCTTTGATCAGTTATGCATATTTCCATATGCAAGGGCGGTGACACGTGGTGCCACTAACCCCGTTCAATACAAGCCTATCCCACATGTGGAACTGTGTTCTGAGTCCTGAATGGCAGTGACCCCAAGTCCATGGCAGCGTCAACAGCAGCATACTCCCTTTCATCCATTAGGCATATTTCCATATGCAAGGCTGGCGACACATGGTGCCACTAACCCTGTTTAACACAAGCCAGTCCCAAATGTGGAACTGTGTCCTGAGTCCTGAATGGCAGTGACCCCAACTTCGTAGCAGCGACCACAACACCAGACTCCCTGCGATTAGTGACACGTATTTGCATATGGAAGTCCGGCAACACGTGGTGCCACTGAACCTAAACTACGCAGGCCGGTGGGGCCACCAACCTATGCATGTGGCTGTGGGCCATTGCTCACCGCTACCTCTGGCCTACACTGCGGTCAGCAGGGCTCACAATTCAGATACAGTCATGATTGCAGATGACGCAGTAGGCAACAGACATAGCTCCCACTGCGGCCCATCCGCACTAAGCAGCATCACAAGCTCATACACTTCGACAGTATATTCTATACATATTTCATCTTTTCATGATACGCCTACACTGCGGTCAGTAGGGCTCACAATTAAAATTAAATCTTCATTCATTAATTACAGAGTCCACTAGGCAAGCAACTATCATAGGCCTAAAACCTACATTATATCCTTTTAGTATCCTTGCTTCAAGAACTTTTTTTATATCAGTTATAGCTTTAGTACAATCAACAAATTCATCTTCAAGTGCCAACAAACACTCAATAACACACTACACTGCGGGCAACAGAGCTCGCAATTCGAATTTTTGACACGTGGTGCCACTAACCCTGTTCAACACAAGCCGATCCCACATGTGGAACTGTGTCCTGAGTCCTGAATGGCAGTGACCCCAACTTCGTGGCAGCAACCACAGCACCAGACTCCCTTTGATCAGTCAGGCATATTTTTATATGCAAGGCCAGCGACACGTGGTGCCACTATCACTATACAACACAAAGCGCGACACGGGGTGCCACTAACCCTGTTCAATACAAGCCGATCCCACATGTGGAACTGTGTCCTGAGTCCTGAATGACAGTAACCCCAACTTAGTGGCAGCGACCACAGCACCAGACTCCCTTCAGTTTTATTTGTTGTTGTTTTCTTTAAATAAAATATTTTATATGTAAATCTATACATGACTAAGATTCTTGTTTGTGCAACCGCCCAGTGATAATTCTGGGCCCAAGAAGGTTGTTGGGGGTATGTTGGTAATGTGGGAAGAGGGTGTGTTACCTGCTGATGTGAAAGGGGTATCTTTCACAGAAAGAACTCCGGTATGTTTTCAGAAATGCCTCGGACAGATGCCAGCTGACGGACTGAATCACAAAATGGTTTTTCAATGCTTATGTAGTGTGACTTATGAACAGTTCGCACCCAGGCTCGCAGAGGGACAACTGCGGCCCGTTCGGTCGACTCACAGATGCAGTACTACGAGCCGTCTACTCCCAAAGGAACAGCAGCGGAGTAGCTCGCAGAGGTACGGGCACAGCAGCGTACTAGCTCATAAAGGTAGAGAGCTGCGACCCGACGGACTGGCTTCTAATGCTATAGCTGCGAAGTGGTGATGTTGGGAAGAGGGAGTGTGAAAGGGTTATCTCGCACAGACAGAGCTCAGGTATATTAAATTGCCCCCGGGACCTTTCTTTTATATTTTCACTTGATGCAAGAAAGCGCGCTTTCTGGACCATGACCTTTCTCCCTACCAAACTTGTCGTAATTCTGTTCAGCAGTTTGACCTGTAGCCTTGTCTAAAGTTTCCTATGGAAAATCCATTGAGAAAACACGTTTTCACACTCCCACATAGCTACCTGGCGCACGCGTACTCGCTGTTGGAGTGCAGGTCAGTGCTCTAGTTGTCAACATGTCACGGCCACTTCCTGAGGGCAGGTTTGCACACACACCACACCCATCCGGCACATACGTCACAGACCATGTGACCACGCAAATACAATACATCGACAATGTCACATCCTTTATTGCCTGTGGTGACTGGATGGCGGATGCTCCACGGGTCTCAATCATAAAGAGTCCATGAAAAGTTGCGCAGAGGGTTAGTCGCACCCTGAGCTCTATGGCCGTCAGGGGCCTACTACCACGTGGCGCGGACTTGACATGCACAGGGTTAGTACCTTCCAAGACTGATGTGGCCGTCAGGGGCCTACCACCACGTGGCGCGGACTTGAGTTACACAGGGTTAGTCGCACCCTAAGTTGTATGGCCGTCAGCGGCCTACCACCACCTGCCGCTGACTTGCGTTGCACAGGGTTAGCAGCACCCAAAGCTGATGTGGTCTCTGCCATTGATGACTCAGGACTCAGCGACATGTGTGGGATCTGCCGGGTGGCGGAGAAGCTGATGTGGTCTCCGCCATTCATGACTCAGGACTCAGCGACATCTGTGAGATCTGCTGGGCCGCGGAGCTTTGACGGGCACGTGGAGTGCCCACTGGTACACACTCCAGTGGCAGCAGGTAATTATTTTGTCATGGATGCGCAGGGACGGCAGTATCTCTCTCTCTCTCTCTCACTTCCCTCTCTTCACTCTCTCTCTCACTATCTTCCTTCCTTTCCTTCTCTTTCTCTATCTCCCTTCTCCCTTTCTCACTCCCTTTCTTTCCTTCCCTCTCTTTTTCTCTCTGGCTTTTTTTGCCTTCTCTGTGTCTCGCTCCTTTGATATGTGCATTACACACGTCCTTATTTTGTGCTTTATTTTCCAGGGTGTGTCGTCGACATTCATGCTCCCGACAGGAGTCTTCTGCCTTGTTGTTTTGTGTTCATTTTGTTAAATTTACTTTATCCTTTATATATCCGTTTACGAAAAAATAAAGTTTGGAAAAAAAAATCAATAAAGTTTTTGGTTGTTAGTTAAGTGCTGTGTGACTCTTTCTTGTTTTTATTACTGTTATTTGGTGGTGTCCACCATGGTGTTAAATTTTGGGGCAGTTATCGCAAGAATACTGGTGATGTCTGCAGTTTGCACCAGCTTCTGAATAGTGTGCTAGATGTATCTCAACTGTAGTTGCATTAACGTGCTGATAATGAGATGCAGAGTAGGCGTTCCCGTGCAAAAATACAAGTGCACCTTTGCGATTTATTCTAAATACTAAAATCCTGTATTGAATTTCACTGTGATAGAGGGTGCATTTACAGTGTACACACAAAATAAATGAAGAAATCTCATTGTATTTATATTGATTGTGAATAGTGGGTCAAGTGCTGGATCTTGACGGGATACACTGCCCAGTTCATTTATTTTTCTGTACACGAAAAAACCACATCACAACTTTCACAACGAATGGCAAAAACTGCAATGTGAAACAAATTCCGGCGATAAGCTGCGTTAGCACCAGAGATTTTACACCTGCTTTCTGCTGGTGTTAAGCAGGACCACTACCTGCAGCATGAAAGGGAACACAGCCAAGAGCCACACCTGTACACCCACAGGTGCCATAGAGTCAATGAGCATGATACACAGATGGATACCCATGAGGGCCATAACACTCATCGCAACAACCCCAGGACCGCCAACGCCCCCAGAACACGCATCTGAGCAAGTATGTCCGTGTGGTTATTGTGTTAGCATGATAGGCACGGGCCCTACAACATCAGTGTGCTGTCTTCAGTGGACGTTACCATGTCACCTCAGCGTTGGCAGTGAGCCGGGAGATGTAGCTACGCACGCATCCTCCTGCATGCACAAGCGGCAAAGGGAACCGGGTGTCTCACACATGTACGTCTGCAAGACGTGCGGTAAGTGTGTCTCTGTGTTCTGGTGTGGCCACCACAAGGGCCGCAGCAATCGATGTAGTAAAGTGGCATGCACCACCTCCAAATGGCAGCGTCACGGTGTGATTGGAATCCCGCAGGACATGCGCGAATGGCCATTACAAAGGTGTGCCGCAGGAGTGCACGGGATACAACAGCGCAGCGCACAAAAGTGTGGGGGCTCGTGGGAGGGACGAGCAGCTGTTTGGCAATGTAACATACAGTGAAGCCGCCCATGTGCCACTTGCTGGGCATCTCATCCATGATGACCAGGGTCGCAGACATCCCACAACTCCCACGACCGGCCTTTGTACACATACTGTATGAATGCAGCTGTAGAAGTTACTGTAAGGATCAAAGGTTCTTTGTCTGAGCTATCTTGCGGTAACACATCTGCTGCTCCGAGAAGGAACTTGCAAGTGGCCAGCCCCCCCTGACAGATACGAGTGGACATCCCACACTCAAAAGTCCTTCTTCGTAGTTAACGTGCGTGAAATGGCCTTCACACATACTCCCACCACAACCCTGCCCTGCACCAATGGCACACAGACCCGGCTCATTGCACCAAGCTGTGCCATTTCATCCACAAGACTGGCACATGGCAAGCCAGTGCAGCTACAAGCATAGCCACTGACGCAGGGCAGCCCAAACATATGGTCGACTCCATTCACGTCCACCTATACCTTGCACGTCTGCTGCATGTCCTGGGTGCACTGCCTTTGGCAGTGCTGCGGATCACTTACCAGCACCATATACAAGTTACCGTTTTCCAAACAAAACTTCCTCCTACTACGTATAAAATATTGCTGACACTACTTGGACATGTGTGGCACAGCGCCCAGAGCACATGACTTCAAAGCATAGGACACACAGTTTGGGCTCACAGTTTCATCCCCGAGTCCAGCAGCAGCTCAATTTAGCAGCATAACACTGTAGACAATACCTCACTTAATTTCCGTACCCCGCACATTCAGACCGGTAGGGGTCAGTAGTTCAGCGGCTTTATCCCCGAGTCTGGCAGCAGCTCACCTTACACCCCCAGCGCCATCAGACCCGTACGAGTGAGTAGTTTTCACTATCCAAATACCGAATTGATTTGATAGGCGTGAATTTACCTTCGCACTCCCTATATAGCACCCCCTAAGCACCATACACAAGTTACAATGTTCAAAACAAAAGTTCTTCCGAGTAGGTATAACTACATGCTGACACTACTTGCACAGATGTGGCACAGCGGCCAGAGCACATGACTTCACAGCAAAGGACACACAGTTTGGACTCACGCTTTCATCCCCGAGTCCGGCAGCAGCTCAGCTTAGCAGCATGAGACTCTAGACAATACCTCACATATTTTCCGTACCCCAGCCCTTTCAGACCAGTAGGGGTCAGTAGTTCATCCTAGTAGGTATAAACACATGCTGACACTACTTCCACAGGTGTGGTGCAACAGAGAGGGCACATGACTTCACAGCATAAGATACACAGTTTGGACTCACGCTTTAATCCCCAAGTCCCACAGCAGCTCACCTTAGCAGCATCAGACTCTAGGCAATACCTCACTTAATTTCTGTAGCCCAGCACTTTCAGACTGGTAGGGATGAGTAGTTCGCTTCGCACCCCTGTATAGCACACCCTAAACACCCCACAGAGCTTACAGTGCTCCTACCCTCCTCTTTCCTACTTTTTTCGCCCTTTTTCCCCTTACTCGCTTTGACAGATTCCCAAAATGGCTGCCAACACTTCCTACTTGCAACCGCTCGCACCGCTCACAGCCAATAAGCAGCAAGCTCGTCCTCCTAACGCCTCAGCCAATCAGATGGCAGAATTCCTAAATATCGATATCTGTAAATTTTGATATTTCTCCAAAACTACTGAACGGATTTACACCAAATAAACAAAAGAGTGCTTCCTAGACCAAGACCCTTCTCCCTGCCAAATTTGGGGTAATTCCGTTCACCCGTTCGACCTGTAGCCTTCTCTAAAGTTTCCTATGGAAATTGCATGGAGAAAACACGTTTTAGGACCCCCTTTTTTCTAGGCCCCCCCCCCCCTGATGAATCACCCCCAAACTTTCAACATAGGAGCTGATATGAACAAAGAATTAGTTTGGAAAATTTCATGAAGATTCATCAAACGACGCCAAAGTTATAAGCAAAACAAAAAATGCTCTTCCTATGGAAACTTGGTCCAAACTATACCTACCTACTGGTGACCGCCAGTAGGTGATATATATATACACAGACATGTATTCCGGTGTGAAACACCGAAAACGCCGTTCCCTTTCCACTTCCGACGGCGGTCTGCGGCGAGGGGGCGAGCCTCACAATGCCAAAGCACAAGCTGTTTTCTTCGTAGAATAACAGCAGCCACGGACATCAATCAGCTTAAAGCAATTATTTATTGAGCAGAGTGAAGCAACTCGATGCGTTTCGGGCACTACACCCTTGATCACGAGTACTGCAGCTTAGTTACAAAAGCATTTAAATAATCATGTGACAGCAACAAAAATAAAACATGAAGACAGACTACCGTATCACAGAGGAGTTACTTCACTCCTACCTACCTACCTTTTAGCTGTAAACTATATGTTGTTTTATATATATATATTACCTACTGGCGGACGCCAGTAGGTAGATATAGTTAGGACCTATTTTCCATAGGAAATCCGCAACATTCTATTTTGGAATAACTTTGGCGCCGATATATATATATATATATATATATATATATATATATATGAGGTCCGCAAAGCAATAAAGACGCGCTCTCAGGACTCCAAGGAGGATATTTATTGCAGGTACAGGTTACGCGTTTCGGAAGACAAGCTTCCTTGGTCACACGAAGAGCCAAATACACACACCCCTTACATAGTGAGAAAGTACTAAACATAGACATAGGACAGTGTTGCAAAAAGTCAACTTCCGTAATGGAAGTGTGTCGGCCATCTTGTAAGGTCCACAGGTACAACACGTCTATACGAAACTTAGCAAGTAAACAAGTAATTGCATAGTGCACACGACAAGCATGGAAAGTGTCCTAGCTCGTATTCGCCCAGTACAGACAAATACTAATACCTCATAGTGAGAAATAGGGAAAATAACTGCCAAGTGACTCGACGCTACTAAGTGAGAACCCTCAATCTATGCCAATAATGTACCGGGAAGTGGAGTAAGCACAAAAATGGGATTCAAAAGAAAAGCAAATAGCCCATACTAGCGCCAAGTGGCATAATGCTCCAGCTGGGGGGGGAAAAAGTAATCCCAAATGGGTTATAACACTCATACTGCTATTGAGACAATAGAGATAATGCAATGTATAAATGAATCCAGGGCTAGCATTATACTCCATGCAGAAAAAACACTGTCCAATATGATATAAAATAGTGAAAAGAAGAGCTTATCTATACGTGATGATATTCTCTTCAGAGGATAGTGAAGAAAAGGGTAGGTGACCCGTGACGTGCACAGAATACCCAAAGGGCCCCTTCCTTTCCTCCTGTAAAGAAAAGAAAGAGAACATAGTTTAGAATAATAAAATTAAAACATTGCAATTACAGTTATTTGTACATAGATATGCATGCTATTATGCAACATTTACGCTTACATGAATATCAGAACATCAAAAACCATTTAATTATGCTCCTAAACAGGAAAGACCCAAAACACAATACTCTCATATCTCAGGGTTCCATGAGATGTGTTGATAACTCCTCATCTATATTGTGTCCTAGCGGGTACTTTGTCTCGAGATTAAGAATCCATTTAGATTCTCTCTTTCTGAGTACCAGCTCCCTGTTACCACCTCTAACACTGCTCAATACCTGTTCAATCACAAAGTACTTCAGTAACGAACTGTTGGATAAATGGTACTCAGCGAAGTGTCTAGCAACTGGATAATGAGAATCTTTGTTGTTAATAGCCCTGAGGTGTTCAAGGACCCGCTTCTTAGCCATATGGGTAGTGCTCCCCACATACCATTTCTGGCATGGGCATACAAGCACGTATATGGCATAGGTGGAACTGCACGTGAGGAACTGTAAGATGGTGTTTTTCTTGGAGGTATGGGGTACACTGAATTCGTTGACCATATGACTGGTTTTGCAGGCCTTACAGTGACCACATGGGAAAAAGCCTTTAAGGTTGTGCAAGGATGTAGTGTTGGATTCAGTGATATCACTATGCATCAAGATGTTTCTAAGATTACGTCCTTTTCTATATGTGATTTTGGGTCTATTGCTGATGGAAGGACCAACAATATTGTCACTTTTGAGGATGTTCCAGTTATCACTGAGAATTTTCTGGATTTTACTCGAGCTGTTGTTATATGTAAGAATCACTCGTGTTTCTGATGATTCTACAGTCTTCTCCTTAGGTTTCAGGGTACTTTTTCTGTCTATGTCTTTAAGTTTAGAGACAGCTCTATCTAATACCCATTTAGGGTATCCACGCTCTCTAAACCGATTCAGCATAATAGCTTCTTCAATTTTATAGTTGTTCTCAGTGCTGCAGTTTCTTCTCGCTCTCAGTAACTCCCCGTAAGGTATACTCCATTTCAGAGTTTCTGGGTGGTGACTGTGAGCATGTAGAATACTGTTACCTGCAGTTTCTTTCCGAAACAGCCTGGTCTCCAGTGTGTTGTTCACAGCTCTAACTTTGACATCAAGGAAATCTATTTCTTCCTTGTTGATATTATATGTCAATACAATGTTGAGGGTGTTGATGTTTAGTTGCTGAATGAATTCTACTGCCTCTTCCTCACTACCTTCCCAAATAACAAAGAGATCGTCTATGTAACGCAGCCAAGTGTTGACTTTTTTGAGGTATTGGGAGAAGTCAGCATCTTCTCGCATGTTTTCTTCCCAAAGGCCCAAGAAGAGATTGGCGAAGCTAGGGGCAAAGGAAGTACCCATGGCAGTCCCTAGGACTTGTCTAAAGAGTTCACCATTAAACATAAAGATGTTATTTTGTAAACATAACAGCATCATATCAATAAGCATCTTAGTATGTTCAGAATACATGATATTTCTATCATTCAGAAAATGGGTACATGCACTGATCCCCTGATCATGATCAATGATAGTATATAAACTGGAGACATCCATAGTAATAAAGATATAGTTGGTTTGCCATTGTATGTTCTCCAGTTTACATAAGAAATCTTTGGTGTCCTTGACGTAAGAGGGGAGTTTGGTGACATAGTTTTGCAGGAAATAATCCACATATTTAGAGATATTCTCGAACACACTCCCCACTGATGAAACAATAGGTCTCCCTGGGGGAACAATGGGATTTTTGTGTACTTTTGGGAGGAAATATATGATTGGAAGTTTAGGATAATCTTTTTTCAAATATAAATATTCCTCCCATGTGATTATTCCTTCTCCTTGCCAGGCTGATAGTTTTTCCCAGGTTATCAGTATACTGTCACTGATCAAGCAACCATCACTAAATTTATAGAAGAAATGAAAAATAGAATGAGTCAGTATGAAGAAGATATTAAACTGAGGAAACAACGCAAACTTCATCGCGACTGCACTGATTACGAAAGTGGTCGAATTTTGACATACAGCAGAAAGTATGACCATCTCTACAATTTCCAGCCAAAAGAACCAAGTACTGTCCCTGGAGAAGGAAGAAATGATACACTCATAAATATTGCCACAACCAGCGATTCAGACAATGATGCATCAGATCACACTTCAAGCACAGCCTCAGAGGTAGAAATAATAACTCGCCCTGCGACTTTTTTAGACGAGTACCGGACCCTGAGGAGAAACAAAGAGACGACAAGAACGAGTGCCTCCCAACCAACACCGAGAGGGAGAGGACATCGGGGGAGAGGAAGAGGAAGAGGAAGAGGAAGAGGAAGAGGCAGGGGCGGAGCAAACAACGAAGGAGCAAACGAAAACACAGGATACAGAAACGAAACAAAGCCAATGGGAACCAGACAAGGGGGCTTGCAGAAGAAGACATAAACATGTGGGACGATACTATGGTAAACAAAACTATCGTGAATCTCACAAGCCGTACCCTGTCTAATCTAGAAAAGAAAACGTTATGTTTAGGTCTCACCTTTTGCCCTACTGCTGCCTTTGACTATTCTGACACAAGAATAGACATTTTTAAGTTCATAAGAAAGCTTAAATTAAAAAAATGGCATGAACTTAAGGGAAACATGCAGGATGTTGCCAGGGCTAGGACTACTACCGAACAAATTGCCCTAACAATAGCTGATACCAACATGCTACTCACCATGCAAGATCTTGAACAGAACGAGGAAGGTGATAATATGAGTGACAACCATGAAATTCAAGATATTGTTACAGATAGAGCAGCTGTTACACCTTTCAAACCCCGTTCTATCTTTTATCCGAATCTTCCACACGACAACCTAGATACTTTCCATGAGGTTGTTACCAAAGCTCTCATTGAATACAAACATGGGAAATACAATCACAATTTTATGTGTGGTAATCTCACATTTAAACAAAGATCTATCATTTCCTCATTGGCTAACGACAGAGATATCGTTATCCGCCCGGCGGACAAGGGAGGTAACATCGTACTGCTCAGTAAGTCCATGTATATAACGGAAGCACACAGACAGCTGAAAAATAGCAGATTTTATGAAAAAACAGACACCAAGACATACAATGACAGTATACTGATAACCTGGGAAAAACTATCAGCCTGGCAAGGAGAAGGAATAATCACATGGGAGGAATATTTATATTTGAAAAAAGATTATCCTAAACTTCCAATCATATATTTCCTCCTAAAAGTACACAAAAATCCCATTGTTCCCCCAGGGAGACCTATTGTTTCATCAGTGGGGAGTGTGTTCGAGAATATCTCTAAATATGTGGATTATTTCCTGCAAAACTATGTCACCAAACTCCCCTCTTACGTCAAGGACACCAAAGATTTCTTATGTAAACTGGAGAACATACAATGGCAAACCAACTATATCTTTATTACTATGGATGTCTCCAGTTTATATACTATCATTGATCATGATCAGGGGATCAGTGCATGTACCCATTTTCTGAATGATAGAAATATCATGTATTCTGAACATACTAAGATGCTTATTGATATGATGCTGTTATGTTTACAAAATAACATCTTTATGTTTAATGGTGAACTCTTTAGACAAGTCCTAGGGACTGCCATGGGTACTTCCTTTGCCCCTAGCTTCGCCAATCTCTTCTTGGGCCTTTGGGAAGAAAACATGCGAGAAGATGCTGACTTCTCCCAATACCTCAAAAAAGTCAACACTTGGCTGCGTTACATAGACGATCTCTTTGTTATTTGGGAAGGTAGTGAGGAAGAGGCAGTAGAATTCATTCAGCAACTAAACATCAACACCCTCAACATTGTATTGACATATAATATCAACAAGGAAGAAATAGATTTCCTTGATGTCAAAGTTAGAGCTGTGAACAACACACTGGAGACCAGGCTGTTTCGGAAAGAAACTGCAGGTAACAGTATTCTACACGCTCACAGTCACCACCCAGAAACTCTGAAATGGAGTATACCTTACGGGGAGTTACTGAGAGCGAGAAGAAACTGCAGCACTGAGAACAACTATAAAATTGAAGAAGCTATTATGCTGAATCGGTTTAGAGAGCGTGGATACCCTAAATGGGTATTAGATAGAGCTGTCTCTAAACTTAAAGACATAGACAGAAAAAGTACCCTGAAACCTAAGGAGAAGACTGTAGAATCATCAGAAACACGAGTGATTCTTACATATAACAACAGCTCGAGTAAAATCCAGAAAATTCTCAGTGATAACTGGAACATCCTCAAAAGTGACAATATTGTTGGTCCTTCCATCAGCAATAGACCCAAAATCACATATAGAAAAGGACGTAATCTTAGAAACATCTTGATGCATAGTGATATCACTGAATCCAACACTACATCCTTGCACAACCTTAAAGGCTTTTTCCCATGTGGTCACTGTAAGGCCTGCAAAACCAGTCATATGGTCAACGAATTCAGTGTACCCCATACCTCCAAGAAAAACACCATCTTACAGTTCCTCACGTGCAGTTCCACCTATGCCATATACGTGCTTGTATGCCCATGCCAGAAATGGTATGTGGGGAGCACTACCCATATGGCTAAGAAGCGGGTCCTTGAACACCTCAGGGCTATTAACAACAAAGATTCTCATTATCCAGTTGCTAGACACTTCGCTGAGTACCATTTATCCAACAGTTCGTTACTGAAGTACTTTGTGATTGAACAGGTATTGAGCAGTGTTAGAGGTGGTAACAGGGAGCTGGTACTCAGAAAGAGAGAATCTAAATGGATTCTTAATCTCGAGACAAAGTACCCGCTAGGACACAATATAGATGAGGAGTTATCAACACATCTCATGGAACCCTGAGATATGAGAGTATTGTGTTTTGGGTCTTTCCTGTTTAGGAGCATAATTAAATGGTTTTTGATGTTCTGATATTCATGTAAGCGTAAATGTTGCATAATAGCATGCATATCTATGTACAAATAACTGTAATTGCAATGTTTTAATTTTATTATTCTAAACTATGTTCTCTTTCTTTTCTTTACAGGAGGAAAGGAAGGGGCCCTTTGGGTATTCTGTGCACGTCACGGGTCACCTACCCTTTTCTTCACTATCCTCTGAAGAGAATATCATCACGTATAGATAAGCTCTTCTTTTCACTATTTTATATCATATTGGACAGTGTTTTTTCTGCATGGAGTATAATGCTAGCCCTGGATTCATTTATACATTGCATTATCTCTATTGTCTCAATAGCAGTATGAGTGTTATAACCCATTTGGGATTACTTTTTTCCCCCCCCAGCTGGAGCATTATGCCACTTGGCGCTAGTATGGGCTATTTGCTTTTCTTTTGAATCCCATTTTTGTGCTTACTCCACTTCCCGGTACATTATTGGCATAGATTGAGGGTTCTCACTTAGTAGCGTCGAGTCACTTGGCAGTTATTTTCCCTATTTCTCACTATGAGGTATTAGTATTTGTCTGTACTGGGCGAATACGAGCTAGGACACTTTCCATGCTTGTCGTGTGCACTATGCAATTACTTGTTTACTTGCTAAGTTTCGTATAGACGTGTTGTACCTGTGGACCTTACAAGATGGCCGACACACTTCCATTACGGAAGTTGACTTTTTGCAACACTGTCCTATGTCTATGTTTAGTACTTTCTCACTATGTAAGGGGTGTGTGTATTTGGCTCTTCGTGTGACCAAGGAAGCTTGTCTTCCGAAACGCGTAACCTGTACCTGCAATAAATATCCTCCTTGGAGTCCTGAGAGCGCGTCTTTATTGCTTTGCGGACCTCATCTGAAATTGCCAGCTGTGCCTTACTGGCTTCACGCGCCACCGATCCACGGGCGGAGCTTCTAGGAAAGGCGAAACTCATTACATTATATATATATATATATATATATATATATATATATATATATATATATATATATATATATATATAACTCACCACTATACCATGCAGTGTTCAGGCAAATCCTGCAATTGTCATGTCATAAGTGTCTTGATTTCCCATGCTCTAACCTCTGTAATACACAAGGGTATACATAGTGAATGGAGATGGGATGAGCTATAGTTAATTTAGTGTGGCTAGTGAGGTGAGCAGACTGTATATAGGGTGCACGAGTTTTGTGATTTTAAGGTGGTGTGTAAGTTGAAATATGAGTTATAAGTATGACTTATACTAGTGTGAAAGTGGTAGGTAAATGATAAATTTAAGATATAACTATAACGGTACAATATCTAATGTTCGTGTAGTATAAGTTTGTGTAGTTAAGTATACTAAACATCAATAAAGTTTGCCTAACTATAACTTATGTTTAACCTTTGCTTCCTGTATGAATTTCATCGGTTTGTGTAAGTTACTAACAAATGTGTAATATTAGTACAGTTTACTGTCCTGGAGTGGAGTGTTATAAAGTGGAGTGTAGTATAGTATAGTGGTGGGTAGTGTTGTAAAGCCTACTTTGGTACAGTATCTTTGGTATACTGGACTGGAATAAAGTGTAATGAGTTAGATTTGAGTGGCATACACTGGAATGGCTTACAGCGGAGTGGCCTAGAGTGTAGCGGCATACAGTGCAATGGTGTACGCTGAAGTCGGATATTCCAGTGGCATAACGTTTAGTAGCGACACTGTAGTGGTATACACTGGGATAACATAAAGTAGGGTGTGTTAAAGTGGAGGTATGTTCTATAAATATTGTAGAGTGTATTCACTTACACTGTAGTGGCATACAGTGGAGTCTTGTATAGCGTAGGGGCATATATTAGAATATTACATACTTAAATAGCGTACAGTTGTTTAGTGTACGGTGGAGTGTGGTTCAGAGAAGTGGCGTAAACTGGAAAAGTGTAAACTGGAGTGGGGTACAGTGGAGTGCGATACAGTGGAGTGCTGTAAAACTGATTGGTGTACAGTCGGCTTGCGTGAAGGTGACTCTGATACAGTGTAGTGTTGTCAAGTAAAATTGTGAAAAGTTTAGTGGCGTATATTGCAGTGCCGTACAGTGGTGTAGTGCAGAGTGGAATAGGATACAGTGGGGTACAGTGTAATAGGATTTAGAGCAAAGATGTATAGTGGAGTACCACTAGTGTTAAGTGTTAAGTATTAAGACGTACATTGCAGTGGCATATAGTGGAGTACCATACAGTTAAAAGTTGAGGAATTAAATAGGGTTAATTATAGAAGCATAGAGTCTAGTAGGTACACTGAAATGTCATTTACTGGAGTGGTGCACAATGTAGTTTTGTTAACTGAAATAGCATACAGTATATTGTGGTACGCTGCATTGGTTTATACTGCATTTTAGTAGAACTGGGTAGCGTAGAGTGGAGTAGCATATATTGGAATACCATACACTCCAGCAGTGTTCCATAAAGTTGGGGACAGTGGAGCAGCATATAGTGGAATAGCATACTGTGGAATAGCATTCAGTTGGGAGCAGTAGTGTAGGGGCATCAAGTTAAGTGTCATACACAAAAGCGTAAACTAATACAGTAGTGAACAATGTAATAGCATAGAGTATCGTGGAGTACACTGGAGTGGCGTACAGTAGAGTTGGGTTGATTAGAGCGGAGTAATGTACAGTGGTTTAGTGTAAAATTAGTGGCATATAGTACAGTGTCGTAAAGCGGCCTGGCATCATGTAAATAGTGTAGAGTGCAGTGGTGTTAAGTCAACTCTTATAGACTGGACTGGCATAAAGTAGAGTGTGTAAATGAAATAAAAGCTACCGTAAAATTATATGAAAAGTTGTCAATGTTGTATATCCAACATATCAATTATAATATGTAAATGTCAATTTACATTTTATAATATGAATAAGTTTTATAAAATGTACTTATATATTGTTCTATTGTATACTGTGTACAGTTGACAGTATAGTACAATTCATGGTGCTTGGAAGTGGTGATGTGATAGGTTGAGGGCTGTGTTTATCAAAGGTAACCATCAGCCATGTCATTTTTAGCGGAATTTTGCAGGACCAATACTTTTAAGCAATTGCCACATTTGCACATTGAATAAAGCACTTGAATCCTTTGAAGCTGGTGTGCGGCATTCTTCTGTCAAGTGGGAAGGAAGATTGGTGGGATATGGTTCTGGTCACATTTTTAAAATGTGTAAGTTCCCTTCATACCCACTTTTTATTAATTATATTTACCACATAAATTGATGCATGTCTAGTACACAATGAAAAATTTATATGCAATGAAGCTAAGTTGTTCGCTCTAGGTATTGCATGTTTATGGACAGCCAACAAGTAGTATACATCCCTGGAATTTGTAGAGTCTCACAGGTGTAACGCTTACATTATCATCAATTTTGATTTCAAAACCTAGTTTTTTTCAAAAATCTAGCGTGATCTACACAAATGAACCCTTGCTGAATTCAGAATGGTGTCTACTTTTCAGAAATGCATAGATTTTCAGGTTCATGGGTTTCACATCTGTTCCCATTACAAACTTCAAGTAGGTACACATCACAAAAAAATCGATAAAATTGACTACCACTTCGAAAATTGTAAAAACTGTAGTTAACAGTGATTTGTTTTTCATCTCTACCTGTTCCTGAAAGCTGGGAAGATGGCAGTCAAAGAAAACCTTTTGTTGATGCAGTTTTCAGAACAACAAAACTATACTCTTTCTAGCACAGGACTTACATTTTTTTAACTATATTTTGGCTGTGTCCATGGTTCCCTCCATGGGTATCCAAACCCTGGGTACCTTTAGAATCCCCGACATGCGGAAAACAAATAATTCAAATTCGGCCTGGATATCCTTTCTGCTAAAAAAAAAGATATGAAAGCTTAACCCCTTCCATGCCCATGACGGAACGGTTCCGTCATGAGCATCGGTTGCGCTGTGCTCATGACGGAACCGTTCCGTCATGGCACCGCCCGCGCTCGAACCCTTCAGCACCGCGGGGGAATTCCCGCCGCGCTGAAGGGGTTAAGAGTGAACTGCCCCAAGCATCAAAAACAAGGCTCGGAACTGGGGGACGAGGGAAGCCTCAGTGTTAACCCCTTCGACGCGCATGACGGAACGGTTCCGTCATGCACGTCGGTTGGGCTGTGCTTATGACGGAACCGTTCCGTCATGGCCCCGCCCGCGCTCAGAACCTTCAGCATGGCGCGGAAATCCGCGCCGCGCTGAAGGGGTTAAGCAGTTAATATATCAATCTGGAAACACAGGCATTCACAAATGCTGTTGACATATATTGCATGCACAAATGTTGTTTATCACTGTATCACTTTTAAAGCCTGTTCTAGTGGCATTGCCAAAGCTGGGAGAAAAAAGTAGTGAAAATGATTACTTTCTGCATAAATGAAGATAAAGAATTGAGTGTGGTAAACAGTGGGATAACTGAGTGTACTATTCAAATGTAACATAGTCCCTCATGCATGCCAATGGAAGCACTTAGGGGAAGGCTGAATGATATACCAAATAGCCAACAGGATGAGGTGAGAGAGTAATACACATCTCGGTGGTGCTAAAGTTCAATCTTTCTATATTTTAGAGAATTGGTAACAATAAATCTTCTAGGCAGCTGTAATGTCTAGACAGACCTAATAAAATGGGTTTATTGATTTCAGCTGTTCAATTATACTACAAATTCAGTAGACCGCAGTTGTCCAGAGTATCATAAAATATTGGGATTTATTTTACAAATAACACCTATGTGTATCTTTCTTTATACAGGCATCACATGTTACTGTGGAAATGTTAGCTGTTCTTTAAGTTTCATAATTGTTCTTACCTCCTTCTGCTTCTTTATGCATTTTGCTGCCGAACTTACCACCTTTACCATCTGTCTTTCTCTCTTTCCAAGTTGTAAAACCAAGGACAGTAAAACTAGCCAGCTGTACCACTATGTAAATGTACACATATATCGACCAGCAAAATACATACTGCTCAGCGAATCAACAAGTCAAACAAGCGAAACAATGAAGCTGAAAGCCACACTTGAGTCTGGCAGAAGACACTCTGGAAGAAAAACACCCAGCAAAGTGCAAAATACAGCAGAGCTTCTGTTCAACAGCAGCGAATACACCCACGGCAACAGGCAATGGCAGACACAAAGCACTAGCACTGACAGAAGAATATATGGAACACAATGAGAGGAGGAAATTAACTGGAGCATTCCCAGGTGAAAATCACTGTCTCACATGGACGGTTTATGCTACGAAGAAAACTGAAAAGGCTGTGGAGATATGTCAATTCCCAGGAAGGGGCGTGGCTGATTTACAGTTTATTATTGCTTTTTTAAATAGTGATTTGTTGGTTTTTAATAGGAAAATGTGTCTGTTAATGTACATTGGAATTGTTTTAAAAATGTAATTATATAATTTGCACTATCTGATGACCAGCCCCTGGACTTTGTAATATGTTAAATTCTTAATATATTTTGTATGTTTTTTTTTTTTTATATCTGTGTAAGATATATGCCACTTTAATGTATAATACTGATCTTTGTCTCTTTTATGGATTTGAACATGAATCCGAATAAAGATGTTGATGGTGATGAACTGGAGCATGTTGCCGCTGACCGCGTGCATAATTCAGAAGGAGCGACTGAATACAGAGATCGTGCTAGGAGCACACCGACAAACTCCTGTACTGACAAACATGAGGACCCAGTAAGGGCAATGGTCTTAGGAAGTGTAGGCAGCTTCGTGGATAACTGCAAATGTTAGCGGTTTTTAGATGGACGTAGTAGTTATTACAAAGACACCGTAGATTGGGAGTGTGCGCTTTGTGGGAGATGTTTTGGTGTCATGCATGAAGAGTATTGAGATGCAGTTCTTGTGTTGCTGTGATCTTGTGAACGTACGTATGCATGGAGTGGAATGCCATGCAATGAGAACTGCACATGTAAACCTGCCTCGGATCCCAGATAGGCAAAAGATGTTGGTTTTTAGTTGGGTTTAGTGCCTGTGAAGCAGGCCACAGGAACGCATTTCTTTAGGACAGTCACAGTAAATGCCCTATAAAGTCCTCCCTGGGGTAACCATCAGGAATGCACTTTATGTAAACAGCTATGGTATGCACCCAGTAGCAAAAGAAGACAGTACTCAGGAAATGGGGTTCTGGCTCCATGGTCCCTTCAGATCCAAACAGGGATGCCGCCACAGGGAGTTGCTCTGAAGATAGTACACAGGCTAAGGGGACCAGACGTCCCTGAATTGCCCTGCATAGTGCCAATATCGGCAACAGTTATCACAAAACACATACGTACATAAATAAAACACACGACACTGTAATGTAAGTGGAGAAATATTGCTGCAGGTTTATTAGCATAACCAATATGCAAACAAGGTGGGTTATCTTACGGGCGATCCCAGGGCAGGCCAGCCCCTATGCCGCCTGCCCGTCTGATAAGCCTAGAGTCACCATGGCAACGCCAACTGGTGTATACCAAATATTGGGAGGGTCCACCCCTCCCATCCGTGGACCACCAGTCCACTTGCTTCACACGCCCCCCCGTGATGGTTGGGCAGAGCATACATGGCAGCCCCCGGTTGCTCAGACCCACAACCGCCTTTCGGTTAACGGGGCGCCGTCGTTCTTCCAGGGGACACGCTAAAACATCCCTGGGTATCCTGGCTTAGCACCCCGCGGTGCTGCTGCATGATGTACCCCTTGGTATGTGCAGACCCTGGATCGCCCTGTAACTCCTGCAACACAAAGTAAAATTGTTAGAAAAACCTGCCCCCCCCCTCTTTGTCCCTCCGGACGCCGGGTAAGCGGAGGGGCGGGCAAGGCGAACGAGCGGACAAGAGGACGAGGAGGGGGCGGAGACAGTATATGTACCCCTGTCTCCTCCCGGCCCTCGCCGGAAGCAGCTATCTGTTGGGGTCTCCCCCGGACTAGCCCAGGGACTCGACCTCCCACCCCTGTGCCTTCCTGTGGCACTAAGGCGGCCGCCCTCCAAGGGGCGGGCTGCTGCGCAACCCCCCCCCCCCCGGGCAGCCTTACACAGTCCCAGTTTTTCGATGACCATGGCGTCCCGAAACGTATTGCAAAAATGAATAAATGTCCCAGTCGGTCAGCTGAGCACGTACATTTACCACTGTGCTTACTGTGCTGTGAAGCTTCCCGCCACCACCGCTGACCACGCCCCTTTTTCCTTTCTGTTCCCTCCCCGCTCCCGCCTCCCAGCTGCCCCGCCCACCCGCGCACTTGGCCTTATATGGCGACCGTGCGACGCAGGTGAGTGTGACCCACTTGTGGGACACCCCCGCGCCGCACGGCCACCAGCTGCTGTGTGTGCCCCCTCGCCTTGCCCTCTGCCTCGCTGCCTGCCTCGCTGCCGGCTGACGCCGCTGGCGTCTGTTTTTGCTTGTTTTGTCTAGCATTTGTGCTTGTTTGAACTGCATTTTCCTCCCGTGTTAGCAGCTTTTGTCTGACTTTTGTGCCTGTATTTTTTTCTAGTCAGTTTCTGCATTTTCCTCCCGTGTTAGCAGCTTTTGTCTGACTTTTGTGCTTGTTTTGTCTAGCATTTGTGCTTGTTTGAACTGCATTTTTCCTCCCGTGTTAGCAGCTTTTGTCTGACTTTTGTGCCTGTATTTTTTCCTAGTCAGTTTCAGCCCTTTGCGTTCTCCTGCCTGTCTGCCCGCCTACCTCGCCGCCCTCCGCCTTCCCTCCCCGCTCCCCGCTTCCCGCCACCACCGCTGACCACGCCCCTTTTTCCTTTCTGTTCCCTCCCCGCTCCCGCCTCCCAGCTGCCCCGCCCACCCGCGCACTTCGCCTTATATGGCGACCGTGCGAACGTGCAGCGGTCACGCGCAGCGGGCGCGCCGATTGTGCGCCGAAGGCGCGCCAAAGGTAAGCCCGTCTGCGCCCGTCCGCGACCGGACCGCGCCCAGCGCCAGGACCCCTGGCCAACGAAGATCCCGACCGACCCGCCTGACGTACTCCGCCGCCACCCTCACCGCACTCAACACCGGCCGACTCCCAGAATGCCATCAAGCCACTCCACGACGTACCCACGGACCTTTCAGCTGCCACGCCTGCAAGTTCACCTGCATCCGGACCAGCCTCGCACCAGCACCCACCAAGTCGAACACCAGCAGCACCCACCTCAAGTGCATCCTGCTCAACACCCGCTCCGTCCACAGACACGCCATCGAACTCTGGAACCTTCTAGACGCCACAGCCCCTGACGTCGCCTTCCTCACGGAGACCTGGATGAACGCCTCTTCAGCTCCCGACATCGCCATCGCTATCCCAGAGGGCTACAAGGTCGTCCGGAGGGACCGAAACGCCAACCAGATGGGAGGAGGCATCGCCATCATCCACAGGAACACCATCCGTCTCACGACCAGCACCGACAACACCCTGACCAGCGCCGAACACCTGCATTTCCAGATCCACACCAACCCGAACACCACCCTCAGAGGCACCCTGATCTACCGACCCCCTGGACCACGCACACAATTCAGCGAGGACATCGCCGACTTCGTCAGCCCGCATGCCCTCCCCTCCGCCGACTACATCCTCCTGGGAGACCTCAACTTCCATCTGGAGAACAACAACGACCGCAACACCAGCACCCTGCTCGACAACCTCGCCAACCTGGGACTCAAGCAACTGGTGTCCACCCCCACCCACCTCGCCGGACACACACTCGACGCAGTCTTCTCATCCAGCACAGACATAGACTTCAGCCATGCCACAGAGCTTCAATGGACGGACCACAGCTGCGTCCACTTCACCTTCAAGAGAACGACGACCCACCAACACCAGCAACAGGCAGCCCGCAGAAGCTGGAACAAGATCACAGCAGACCAGCTCGCCACCTCCCTGAACCAGCACCCTCCTGCCAGCTCAGCGAACCCCAGCCAAGCCGCCGACAACCTCACGAAGTGGATCAGCAACTGCGCGGACGAACTCGCCCCACTGAGGACCCCGCCTAGCAGACCCGGCAGCAAGAAGGCCCCATGGTTCACCGACGAACTCAAGAGCTCCAAGAAGAACTGCCGAGCCCTCGAGAAAGTCTGGAGAAGGGAACCGACACCAGACAACAGGACCTCCTTCAAACTTGCCACCCGGAAACACCACCAGCTGATCCGCGCCGCCAAGAAAACAGCATTCAAAGACCGGTTGGACAACAACGCACACAACTGCAAGGAACTCTTCAACATCGTGAAAGAGCTTTCCAACCCCAGCGCAGGAAACAACGACATCACCCCATCGCAAGACCTCTGCAACTCCCTCGCTTCATACTTCCACAACAAGATTGCGGACATACATAACAGCTTCAACAACCAACCAACGCACACCATGACCGAACAACCACCCCCCACCACCACCCTCCACGCCTGGACCCCGATCAGCACCGAAGACACCATCCGCACGATGAACTCCATCCACTCCGGATCACCGACCGACCCCTGCCCTCACCACGTCTTCAACAAGGCCGACGCTGTCATCGCACCCCACCTGCGAGACATCATCAACACTTCCTTCGACACCACCATCTTCCCTGAGAGCTGGAAGCACGCCGAACTCAGCGCCCTACTAAAGAAACCTACAGCGGACCCCACCGACCTCAAGAATTACCGCCCCATCTCGCTCCTCCCGTTTCCAGCCAAAGTCATCGAGAAGACCGTCAACAAGCAGATGGCCGCCTTCCTCGAGACAAACGGATCCCTCGACCCCTCACAGTCCGGCTTCCGAGCCAATCACAGTACCGAGACCGCCCTCATCGCCGCCACCGATGACATCCGAGCCCTGATGGACAATGGAGAAACAGCGGCCCTCATCCTCCTAGACCTCTCTGCGGCATTCGACACGGTCTGCCACCGCACCCTAGTACGGCGCCTCAGCAACATCGGAATCCAGGACAAGGCGCTGGACTGGATCATCTCCTTCCTCGACGGAAGAACACAGAGAGTCCGCCTACCACCGTACAAGTCAGAGGCCCCCGAAGTCACCTGCGGCGTCCCTCAAGGATCATCTCTGAGCCCCACCCTCTTCAACGTCTACATGAGCCCCCTCGCGGCCATCGTACGCAAACACAACCTCAGCATAATCTCCTACGCCGACGACACCCAACTGATCCTCTCCCTGACCAACGACCCCGCCGCCGCCAGATCCAACCTGCACGAAGGGATGAAAGAGGTAGCCGAGTGGATGACGACCAGCCGCCTGAAACTGAACTCGGACAAGACGGAGGTCCTCATCCTGGGCTCCTCACCCTCCGCCTGGGACGACTCCTGGTGGCCTCCCGCCCTGGGCACCGCACCCAAACCGACAGACCATGCACGCAACCTGGGCTTCCTCCTGGACTCCTCCCTCTCCATGACCAGGCAAGTCAACAACGTCTCCTCGGCGTGCTTCAACATCCTACGCATGCTACGGAAGATCTTCTGGTGGATCCCCACCGAGACCAGGAAGACCGTCACCCAGGCCCTCGTCACCAGCCGACTGGACTACGGCAACGCCCTCTACGCCGGTACCACCGCCAAGCTCCAGAAGAGACTCCAGCGGATCCAGAACGCCTCAGCCAGACTCATCCTCGACATCCCACGAACCAGCCACATCTCCGGACATCTGAGAGACCTTCACTGGCTCCCCGTCAACAAAAGAATCACCTTCCGCCTCCTCACCCACGCACACAAAGCCCTACACGACCAAGGCCCGAGCTACCTCAACAGCCGAGTCAACTTCCACGCTCCCAAACGCCACCTCCGATCAGCCAACCACGCCCTCGCCGCCGTCCCCCGCATCCGAAGAGCGACTACAGGAGGAAGGTCCTTCTCCTACCTGGCCGCCAAGACCTGGAACTCCCTCCCGACCGACCTGCGCCTGACCCAAGACCACCTCTCCTTCAGGAAGAAGCTGAAGACCTGGCTGTTCGAGCAGTAGCGGCACCCCCCCCCCTCCCCCCCCCCCCAGCGCCTTGAGACCCTACGGGTATGTAGCGCGCTTTACAAGTGTCACTGATTGATTGATTGATTGATTGATTGAAGGCTCACCTTCACACCAGGAACAGAGTTTTGGTTGAAAGAGTTTGAAAGAGTCTCCTACTGTGCTGCCTGAAAAGCCATTGACACAGAAATAAGACTAACTGTTGACCAGGGCATTTGGTCCTTTTTCTATGTCAATGGCTGTCCCGTTTTATTTGTTCTGAAAATCTGGTCACCCTAACACAGGCCCCAATCTTTTGTCTGCTTGGAAAGTAGCCTGAAGACCGTAACCAAATATAGCAATGCTTTACATTTCATCTTCAAGAAAAAAAACATTGGAACAAACATCCACCACAGTTGAAAGTTATGATTTCTTATTAAAACAAAATCAGATTGTCTCTCGGTTAGCTCTGTCCATTATGCAAAAGACCCATCTATGTGTATGCTGCACTGTAAAATAAATGCACTTTTCTATAGATAGTACCTTCCCACCCTTTACCTTGACACCCGGACTGGATGCTCTGAGATAAGAGGTTAAGTGGGAGGAGGTGGTGATCACCAATTGGAGTGGAAAGGTCTATTAGGGAATCGCTATAGGCATGACCCTGTTGTGACCAATCAGGTAGCCAGTGCGGCTACATCTTAAATGTGGTGATGTGAGGGCGAGAGCTGAAATGGACACCAGAGCAACAGATTCAGAAGAGGCAACCACAAAATCAAACAAAAAGGGCCTGATTTAGAGGTTGGCTGACTGGTACTCAATCACAAATGTGACCGATATCCCGTCTACCTTATCAACTCTGTGAGATGTTGCCTTGTGTTTTACCATGCCTCCCTTCTCTTCCACACTTGGCTATTTATCTTAAAAGGCAAGGCCGGACTGGCCGTAGCGGGCACCGGGCAATCCCCCGGTGGGCCGCATGGGTGGGGCCGGCTTTAGGCCCCTGGGGGCCGTTTTTGTTACAGGGCCGTTTTTGCAGCTACATTGCTGCGTAAAAGCTTGGAGCACTTCAAAGCCGCATTGATATTATGACGCCTATTCCATCGGCAACGCCTCACACAGCGCGAAGGAAGCCTGGTGGCGCCCACGGCTGCAGAAGTAGAGTCCCTCCGTAAAAAATGCTGCGTGGAAAATAATCTGTTAAATTTGTTTCTTAATGGTAAATATTTTCTCTTGAGACAAGCTTCAGATTTGCAAGAACAGCAACCTCCAAAACTACAATAAGATGATCATTGCAAAAAGAAATGATGCAATGGGCAGTGTTTCTTCAGTGTTTATCTATTATGCTACTTATTTTACGCTGCATCCGGTAATCGCTCTATCAATATCCTCATTTCCCTCTTCTATATTGTCTATAATTTTGTGACAGGTTGTTATATCTTATGATTATTCGTATGTGCCTCTCATTATTGCTGAGACTGTACACTCCACTGTGCCCCTTCCTGATTATGTTTCTCTTCCCTGCATACATTTTGAATAAACTCTTTTGCAGATAAAAATATACAAAATATTTGCATGGAAAGGTATTTTTTTATGCATCTTTAAAGCGCATCTACACCGCTAGAACGACTCTCGGAGCTAAAAATATGTGCATGTTTCGGACACATTCAAAACCCAGTTCTACGCCAGACTCGCTCGCCTAATAAAACTATCCATGTTTCTTTACTTACTACTGTTCACTTACTGTTTATTAACAGCGCATTGAAGACGCTTGCCTCGCGTAACGCCTGTTGCCAAACAAGTTTTCCATCCTCTGGTCTGCTTCAGCACGAGTTTCTTTATTTTTTATTACTACTTAAAAAGTTAAATTCGAGCCATGCACCTGTGTACGTGTTTTTGAGGAGAAAGCGAGCGTGAGTCAGAAGCATTATGACTTCACTGTGCGTTTGCGTGTGCCACATCCTTGGTGCTTGCAGGATGTGCCCGGAGGCCCTCCGAAGCGCTATAAATAGCTCTCGCACAACAATGACTTTCTCTTCTTAAAGGACACAAACATAATGCTGTAACTCTGCCACCATTATTCGTCTGCGAGCACAGCGAGGGACGAGCACAATCGAGCCTTGTTTCCCTCAGTGACGACACATCCCTTCCAACTCCCACGAAGGGCAGCTCTCATGTTGATGCATTAATAGTCTTGACAACCAGGAAATGTCCAGGCAGGCAGGCCAGGTGACACGTTAAACACGGTACGTCAGCTAGGCACCTGACCAGGTGAAACTGACTTACCAGGAACAGTTTTTTTTTTTGAGCGTTGCATTCGGCGAAACGAAGGGGAAAGGCCTCTTTAAATTGGATCACATCGGACTGGAAAAACGAAGTTTATGCGAGAGGTAAATGCGTTTGATATCACTCAGCTGTTTTGACTGGTTAAAAAAAAAACTGTGTACCGACCTTCGGGGCCTTATCTAAACACTTCTCAGTTCGCAAACCCTGCAATTTAGAAAATGACGTGGTTTACAAAGGCAACTTTTATGTGCAATGCACTAAACCATTTTGCAATCCGAAAAAGCCTTCATAAAATTACAACTGCGTTTTTGAATCCTGAATGCCATTAGAGTGGGCATAACTAAACAGAAGCTCGATTCTCTTGTTGTGTCTTAATGCGAAAATCAAAACTGTTGCAAGTAGATAAAGAACATGTTGGAAGCTTGACAAAAAATAGGGAGTGGCTATAAAGGTTATAGTTTTATTGCTGTATTTGAAATACCAGCAACTGGAGACCTCAACTAAACTTGACCTCAACCAAACATGATGGCTTTGCAGCATGAGGCTATTATATTTAGTGATAGATAACAGGATTGGGGAGTGTAGAGGTGACACCCTACAGGAGCATCGGAGGTGGATATGTCCTCCACATAGAATTAGTTACAAAACAAAGGAATCCACCTCTGGGGGAGGGGGGGGAGAAAAGGCTGGGGTCAGACAGTATGGATAGTGGGAGGTGTGTGTCCTACGGTGGTTGGACGAACACTGTGTTTGTTTAAATACCCCTCACACACCAAAAATGGCCCTTGGTGTCATGCTTCATCATAGGGGTCTTCCCGCCCCGCTGCGGGACGGGGCGTGCTACGACATGCGACTACGCGGGAGCACTAGTTATGTAGTGCTATGTGTAATGCAAGGGGGAGGGTCTGGAGTTTGGATAGGTGGGTGAATTAAAAAGACCTGGCCTCGTTGGACATAGAAATTTTAATAAGTCAGGAGAGGTTGGTGCTATTGAAAGTGTGGTGCGGAGATGTCCTGCGTAATGTGCGGATACTCCTAGTGAGTCAACATGTTTCGATGCTGCAAGGCATCTTCGTCAGGGCAAGAAAAAGATCCCTCCTGTATTAACTATGTTAGCTCTAAATTAGAGACTGTTAATATATGTGTAAATGCAGACAGTAAAGCATTTATATACAATATATACAGTCCCTGGCGGTGCGGGATGGACTCACATTGAGCCAGGGACTTTCTAAGGGCACTATCAAGTATCCTCGCCCAATCCACCCGTTCTTGAGGTTCATGAGGCATTGTTTTCTCATATATATAAACACTGATTAAGGCATACCGCTAGGTATTGTATATAAATGCTTTATTGTCTACATTTACACATACATTAACAGTCTCTAATCTAGAGCTAACATAGTTAATACAGGAGGGATCTTTTTCTTGTCCTGACGAAGATGCCTTGCAGCATCGAAACATGTTGACTCACTAGGAGTATCCGTACATTACGCAGGTCATCTCCGCACCACACTTTTAATAGCACCAGCCTCTCGTGACTTATTAAAATTTCTATGTCCAACGAGGCCAGGTCTTTTTAATTCACCCACCTATCCAAACTCCAGACCCTCCCCCTTGCATTACACATAGCACTACATAATTAGTGCTACCGCGTTGTCGCAGGTCGTAGCACGCCCCGTCCCGCAGCGGGGCGGGAAGACCCCTATGATGAAGCATGACACCAAGGGCCATTTTTGGTGTGTGAGGGGTATTTAAACAAACACAGTGTGCGTCCAACCACCGTAGGACACACACCTCCCACTATCCATACTGTCTGACCCCAGCCTTTTCTCTCCACCCCCCTCCCCCAGAGGTGGATTCCTTTGTTTTGTAACTATTATATTTAGTGAACAAGCCCATGGAACACAAAGGATAGATATTCCCTTTTGTGGTGAATGTATGTGGGCCACAAATGCTAGCTGCAGTCATTTGGAACATCCATCCATGAGTAATAACAGAAGTCCCTTGATTCCTGTACCAGGTGACCGATCCTCACCATCAGTTCCTTCCTCTCCGAATTCTCCCCGCATTTGTACTTTTTGGCTCGGGTTTAGGGGTCCCTAATCCCACATGACGCCTCAAGGTACATCTCTATTCTCTTGGAGCACTCTTGGGGTGCCTTGACTTAGCAGAGATAGTAAATTAGCCCATCCACCCGCCCCACAGTCACCCCATTGTGAAACCTTAAAATCTGAATCTCTCATTAACTTAATTTAGCTGTGCTTAATTCATACTCACCTTTGATCTGTTTTCAGCCTGATTCTGTCCCTGACGCTACCTGCATAAACATTAGGTCACAAAGCTAACGTTGAGACATTGTAGGCGGCGTAAACATGCAGAGTCAGCTTGCTCGAAGGTTTTCAGGCAATAGTTAATCCTTAAGTGAAGTCTACTCAGAATAGCATATTTTGTTGTTCAGCCTTAAAACGTAGAAATTGCACAAGACACCGGGGCTGTCAGATTCTTGCCTTAGCTCATTTGTGTGTTCTGTCCAAAGTTCTATTTACCTCTGGGCGTTCCATGTTTGTGATCTTCCCTATAAAAACCCATGTAGCAGTTGTTCAAGTGTGCTCCTTTCCTTGAGTAACTCCATGGTGCTCGTTGGATGGAGACCCATTCTGAATGCTTAATAAATTACCTATGGTTTGTACTTCGCTCCACTGTTGATTCCTCCTTACTTGATAAGAACCCGTGGCGAAGTGGTGATCCCTGCACCAGCAGGTTATTAATTAATCTGCTCCACACCATCGTCTCAAGGAGCTAACTCCCTTTGACATTGACTCTGATGACAATTATAACATTTATGGGTACAGTAGCTACACCCGGTGTTGATGCCCACTGCCCTCCTTGTAAATATATTCTAGAGTCCACTGGTAGCAGGAGCCACTCTGTGTGGCCTGTGAAAGGCACGGTTTGCCGTTTGAGCAGCCTCTTAAGGCTCTCACTTTTTGTGGTGTTATGTGGGTACCTTCTGAGAGCTCAACAAACCTACAGTACCCATCGATCCTCTCTGAGGCAGGAAATACTGCCAACCTGCTTGATTTGATTTCTAAACTGGAAAGATGTATTTGGCAAGGATAGTGGATACAAGCTAAACTCCCGCTCTAGCACTCTGAAAAGATGGACCAGTAGTCTAGTAGGGTATCAGCTTTAGTCCTAGCTTTGAGGAAATGGACAGCACTGTGCTTCGTGCTTAATCTTGACACATAGAGCAGAGTGAGGCCCATTTTGTCAAAGCTAGAACTAAGGGTGATGCTCTACTGATACTCTACTGAAACTCTGCCAGCTGATCAGCTGTTGTAGACCTTGCTCGCGTGGAAGCCACCAGTGAGCCCAGGGAGTCCAGAGATGCTGAACCAGAGAAACAAGAACCTCTCTTAAGTCTCTGTACCTGAGATTTAAGACTGGAAGAACTAAGTTTACTAAATTCTTCCAGTCTTTTCTTCAGATTATTCAGGCACTATCAAAGGTACCGTACTTCTGAAAGGCTTTCTTCCATCTTCAGTATTGCACTTTATCCAATTCCATCTATAGCTGCACCTGCTCTTATTATACTGCTAGTACATAAGTTGAGTGGGAGTCCCCTTAGGTGAGGTTTTATCACTTTAAATTCTCCAGCCCCCATTTCTTTACTGTAGGAAACTGGGGTTTTGTTTCTAAAGTCTCCCACTTTTTGCCTGGTATTTGATGCAACTTTGACTGAAGTGCACTGGGTTCCTGCTAACCAGGTCCCCAGTACCAGTGTTCCTTCCCAAAAACTGTGCACCTGTACTCCAATTGACAATACCTTTAGTACCCTCTGTAAGTCCCTAGTAAATGGTACCCCTGGTATCTAGAGCTTGAGGTACTAAAGAGGGTCCCTAAGGGCTGCAGCACGAATCGTGCCACCCTAAGGAATCCCTCACCAAACTCTTACAAGACTGCCATTGCATGCTCCGTGTTTTGGTGCAGATCCGAAAGTGAAAACACAACATGACACACATCCCTGTGTGCCATGTCCCCTAACACTGCATGTATTATTTGTAAGTTACCCCTACAGCAGGCCTTACAGCCATACGACAGACTGCCTCATACTACATGTGAAGACATATCTGCAAGAGCAGATATGCCCCTGTGGTGGTCAGTTCCATTGCTGCCAGTACAAGTGATCAGAGAAGCCATTTTAAAACATGGGCTGGGCACTAGTGAAAACAAGTTCCCCAGCTACATGATGGCTTGACTGAAAATAGGGATGTTTGGTATCAAACATTTCGTATTAATAAAACCACACTGATGCCAGAAGTGGATTTGTGAATACATGCACCCAGAGGGTACCTTAGAGGTGCCCCCTGAAAACCTACCAGTTACTGGTGTGCTAACTGACTTGTTTTCACCAGCCTGCTGCCAGAGACAGGTTGCTGACCCCCCCCACCTTTGCTCTCAGGGGCCATAAACCAAGCCTGCTCGGGTGGAGGGTGCTTTGCACCCCGCCCACAGGAGGACCTGTGGATTATCATTCCAAGGCTGTTGAGCTTCAAAGAGGCCCACCGTCTTTAGTATGCAATTTGGCTTCTCTCAAAAGAAAGGAAACCAACCCCCTTTGTCCAAAGCCCTTTGGCCCCTGGACAGGCAGGAAAATTAGCAAGGCAAGATAGACGTGTCCACTCTTAGGTGAGTACCACCCATGAACTGGGCTACCTGAAGTAGATGCAAATTTTCAGAAGTGACAATCGTAGTGATGCAAACTTAGGAATTCTGGGACAGGGTTATGCCCACTGCCCACAGGTAGTGGTCATGTAGGGGACGTAGAGACACCAAGGGTAGGTAGCCGTTGGCTACCACCCTGCACTTCCCTAACACCCTTAATGACTAATTGATGTTTTCACTATCACTTAACAGTATTAAGGAGAACCCTGGCACCAGATAATAAGATCCTGCTGACCGAAAGAAGAAGAAGGGCCGAAGAGCTGCACAATCAAGAACTGCAGAAGAAGCAGCTGACTTGGCACCATCCCTGCCTGCCTGCTCGCCTATTCTTGACAATTGTGCCAAAGTCATCTCGCCCTGCAAGCTGCTGATCCTCCAAAGCCTGGGAGCACTTCCAGCACTTCTCCAAAAACCCAGGAACTCCAGTGGAACAGCAGAGCTGTTCCTCTGCATCTTGCAGGTACCAAAGACTGAGCTGTGGAGCTCCAAGACAGTGAAAACCCAACACCGGAGAGCAACGCTGCACCCAAGCCGCATAGCCAGGGCTGAGGTGGGGCAATGGTGCCAACGTGGTCCCGAGATTCCTGCCGAACTATGAAGAAGAAAGACACTGAAGAGCCGCAAAATCACATACTGTGGAAGAAGCAACTGACCCAGCACCAGCCCTGATGGCCTGTCTGCTGCTCCAGTTGAAGTACCCCAAAAGTTGTCTCGTCCTGCAGCTGCTGTGCCTCCAAAGCCTGGAAAGCCTGCCTGCCTTCATAAAAAAAAACAGGGACCCCTGTCGAGCAGCAGAGCTGCTTCTCTGCATCCTCCAGGCACCCCAAAGAAGACTGTGAGATTCCGGTACCGCAAAAACCTGCCACTGCAAAGCACCACTGCACCCGCACTTCGTAGCCCAAGCTGAAGTGGGCCAATGGTGTAAGCATGGTCCCTAAGCCCTCAAGAGACAAAGTCCACTTTGGTTTTGCCCCTCATGAACTCTCCCGACTGCTCCTGGTAAGAATAGCCAGATGCCTAAAGTCATCTCTGCACCCGTCGCCCCTTGGCCGTGAAGAAGAGGACCAAAGGTGTCCCTATCTACCTAAGCATCGTGAGCCCTGAGCTCCCTTGTTGGTTCAGCCCGACTGGTTCTCCAGTCCGAGCCTGCAGCCTCTTTTCTGATGGACCAATCTTCATAGTCTTGAATGGGGCACCCGACACTCTAAGGCGCCTCTGCACCCAGTTGTCCCAGTGCTGCCCGAAGTAAACTGTTGGTGCTGCTTTGGACCTTGCCCCATACTCACCTTAAGTCCAGAAGATTGGTCCTGTAAGTCGCCGTTAAGTGCCCAAATGCAATACATGTTTTTCCCATAGGTTAACATCACACCAAAGTGCTTCAATTATGATTTAAAGTATCAAAATCACCTGCTGCTAAAAAAACACATATCTGCACCCGGATGCCCCAGTGCCTCCCGAGATGACCTATTGGTGCTGACTTGGACCTTGCCTCATACTCACCTTAAGTCCCGGGGAAGGGTCCTGTAAGTCATTGTTAAGTGACCGGATGCAGCATATGTTTTCTCCGTAGCTTAACATTACTGATCACAATTTAAAGTATCAAAAACTTGTTTTCTTAAAACTTGCTATTTTAAAAAGTACTTTTCTGATTTTGATGATCTTGGTGGCTAAAGTTATATAAAGATAAGTGCTATTTTTATAAATTGGTGTGGATCTCCTTATTGAGTCATGCGCATCATTTATTGACTATTATGTGTATTTGCAGATGTCTAACACTCCTCTCTGATAAGCCTAGGGCTGCTCGACCACACTACCCCCTAAAAAAAGCCTTGAGATTGGTTGAGCAAGGCCCTGTCCACTAGTAAGCAAATGCCTGGACTCTTTGCACAATATACCTCTTTTTGGAATACTATAAAACAAGTCAGCTTTCTATACTTACTAATGCCTTATTCACAATCAGGAAAAAATGTAAGTAGTCCGCCACCTTGTGCTGCACTTCATTGCATGGAGATGGTGGTAAAGAAAGGGAAGGTAGGGTCTAACAGCTCTTCTCATCTGCTACCTGGGAGTCAGAAAATAAGTTCCTCCCTTTCCTCTTGCGCCCTTGCAATTAGAACTCCCCTGGTCGCAGCCCATTAAGGCTCACATCAGGTTCACAGCAACTAAACCAGTGTGCCCCTTTCAACATATTCATCCATTGATGTCTGTACTGGGGTTCTATGCAACCTTTCCTTCCCTTTCTAAAGCCCCTTGATCTTATACCATGGACTTCATTCACTCTTCTATCTCCTAATTCCTGGGACTCCCCTGTGCCTACCCAAACCAGTTTTGCCCTATCATCATAAGCCTAGTAAACAGATCTTAAACTTAAATAATGAAAAAGTACTTAATGTGGACAATAAAGGCAATCAAACTCACATTTCAAAGTTTTAAGGTGAAATCAACTGTCCACCCTTATCAGCGAGCTGGATAAGCAGACAGCCCTCCACCCAAACTCCCCAGGCAGAACACTGCGTCTTACCTTTGGCACCGAGGGCTCTGGTCTGGAGGTCTGGTCTGGTCCAGCTCTGGTCAGCATGTCCAGCTAAGTCTCAGCCAACCACACCAGGTTCTGTCAAAAAAATTACCAACCAGAGTGTGAAAGGGTTTATGGAGAGAAGAAAAAAATAATTGTGAATTTCAGAATCAACAGACTTAAATTTATTGGTGGTGACAAGCTTGACAACCATAGGCAAGACCCACATTTATACTCTACTATTCACAGGTGTCTTGTATTGACCTATTCACACAAAGAATATGAGCAAGTGTCCAGCTAAGAATATGAGAAAGGGAGAACGACTTTCATGTATAACTAAAATGTAAAAGGTTTCCGATTGAACAGACTAGACACATTTCACACACTGAGAGGCAAAACACAAGGCACATCAATGTGGACAATATTAGCCTGAGCAAAAAGACATGCAGAAACAGGTTAAAGTTACACTAGTATAGGCAAATGTGTTTAAAATTATTTTCACATTGGTGTAATTGAGGTGGTGCTAACGGTGGTGCTCTTATTGGTGGAGTTGGTAACAGCATTGGAAATAGTAAAGGTGGGTGTGGTAGTAATCATAATGGTGGTGGCACTGGTGGGAGTAAAGATGGTGGTAGTAATGGTGATGATGCTCGTGGTTGTATTGGTGGAGTGACGATAATGGTGGAAGTGATGATGGTGGTAGTATTAGTAGTGGTGGAGGTAGTGCCTATGGTGATGGTAATTGTGACAGTAGAGCTGGTGGTCATAAAAATGGTGCTAATTTATTAAACGCATGTGAGAAAGAAATGAACCTGTAATGATTGAGTGTATTTTTCATCCTCATGCATGCAATCAATTAGACAGGAATTGTACACCAGACAGCCAACTGTATGCTGGGAGTTAGTAATATTCTGCTGGGCAGAGCCAAACCCCACCCTGTATATAATGTATATTTTAAAGAATTGGTAACAATTGCAGACAAGTGCGCTGTCAAGCTAGACCTAAAACAGAGGGCTGCGTATTGAAACAAGTCTGAGGGTGACCCTAGATGCCTTATTTGGAAGAGGTGGAGTTTCTGATTTTGACTTAGATTTTTCAAATGTGGTGTGAGCCTTTCTTATCATTTACTTGGTTATGTTTTCATAGGGCAAGTTAAAGATTCTTCATTTAATGCAAAGGTGCTCGGAGGGGAAAGGGAAGAGAGCATTTGACCAGTCATGGATTAACAGTTTCACTGTGAAAAAATGAAACATTGCTTCTGGAATGCTTAGTTCTTATTATAAGACCAAAGGCTCCTATTATGCTTTCTTACCTTGTTACTTTATTATAGCAGCCACAAATCACTAAAAACTACACTTCCCAGCAAACCCTGGGTCACAGACTACAGGTTGAGGGAAAGTGAAACTATCAATTAGTCATTAAACATGACTATACCGCAGTCATAAGGAAGTAATAGCCTCTTTTCTTGCAGGTCAGCCATGAGGTAAGAACTCCACGTCACTCCTTTCTGTATTGGAAATGTATTATGTGTTATTGTGTAGCTTATAATGTGTTGGGCTTAAGTGAGCTGTGTTTCACACAGTTCTATTTTGCTTTGTTTTGGTAAATCTAGATAGATAGATTTTTGGGCATTGTTTTCCCTTTCCTGCCATTTGGACTCCCACAGCTGGCACACTATATATAATGCACTGACATTTTGCATAAAGACATGACATGGACCCTACAATGACCAACATGCATTGCTTTTGTAGAATAGATTCAGCACTGGAGCAGTTTACTAATTATAGATTAGATGGCTGCCCACAAGCATTTATGGCTTGCACCTGGGACGTCTGTTCAAGTCTTATAAGGAAGCATTGGCCAAAACATTTGAATGGGGAATGGTTGATGGTATTGTTCATATAGAAGTCAGAAGATATGTTTATGCATGGCATAGGCTTAGAATGAGAATTACAGCTCACATGATCTCCAAACTCCAACCAGGCCCTCTCAAAGAAAGGCGCTCACTCAGTACGGATACATTGTAGTGTAATCCCTTTCTTGCAGAAAAACACGAAGATACGTTTCGGCCATGGCAGCCTTGATCACATGATCTCCTGACAGAAAAAAGTGACATAAATGCCAAGTGATGACATGAACATAAAGAACTGACTAACCGCGTCTCATGTGGGCGTGTGAGATTACACAAAATTCCCCACAAATATAAATGAAATGGATTCAGGCACCTTTAGTTAAACTATTTAGAGGAACAAGAGAATATTTTTAGTGTTGTATACATTTTGCGGCTTGTATATATTTGTTTGTGGTGCATTGTGTGTAATCGTACACTTGAATATTTGGTCATTGATGTAAATTTGCATATTTAGGACCGCGGGGTACTCTAGATGTAATTATTGGTTTGGCATGATTATAATTTTTCATTAATTTGAATATTACACTTGATTAAATCAGGTTTCTAATGATAATCAATGGTTCCATAGCGATACCTCAGATTGAACATAATTGATCCCCACTACCACTCCTTTATCTTTGTATGTTGAAGCCCAGGCTTTGTGGGGTTATATAGGCAACCCTTACATTCTTTCTCCCTGTAGGCCACTTCACATCAGTGTGACCCACGGGTCCCAAGTGCTCAATGATATTACAAATGTACATATCATTCTTCAACACAATTCAAGCTTTCTGGTTCTTGCTATCCAGAGCAAGTATATACCAGGACTGTAATCTTCGTAGCCCCTTTTCCCTGTCTCCTCCCTTCGTCTTCTTGGCCACTCCATCAATCATACTGTATATCAACTTGCTCTCATCCCCATTGTGAACAGCATTAAAGTGTCTGGCTACAGGATACTTGGCATCATAATTCTTAATAGCTCTTAAATGTTGCAGAATTTTTTTATGAACAGGTAGGTTGTGCTACCAATATACAGTTTGAGGCATGGGAATTTTAGTATGTATCCTATGTAATCGCATTCACAATTGAAATAGCATTTGATTCTATTGTTACCTCTGCTGAGGATACTGTTATTAGTGATACTCTCACTATTCCTGCAGGCTTTGCATTTGCTACATCTTACAAAGCCATCTTATCATCTCAACCACGTTCTCTACTCCTTTCTTACATCACTTCTAGCCATTGATCTTTCATCGACCTTGATGTCCTGAAAGTAGTAAGGTGTTTTCTGGGTATTTCATCCCTAATAATCGGATCTATTCTTAAGAAGTGCCAATGTTTCCCTAATATGGCTCTCACTCTCTTATGGTCTGCATGAAACATAGTGATAACTCTACCACTGACTCTTTTTATTTTTAAATAATGCTCCCTCACAAAGGGTCTGCCTCAACACACTCACAAAGGGTTTTACATTAGTCTTTTGTGCCCCCAGACAAACTGGGGCCAGGTTAGGAAGGAAGGAAATTCCAAACACCTCTTGGGGTGGAACCACCTTCTCCTACGTCAAAGCTGGCACCAGGTATACATACTGGACCCTCAGACCCAACTCTTCAGATCACTTCTGGATCTGTGGACTCTGCAAAGAAGAAGGACTGCTCTGCTATGAAGTCTGTCTTGATGACATGCTTACTGGCCAAGGACTTCTTTGCTGCCAAGGCCTGCTGTGCTGCACCAGAACTCTTCTATTGCTGTGAGCTGCCTGGCCGAATCCAGCCTGCCTGTGTGGACCCAGGACTCCAGTATATCTCCAAGGGTCACTTGGCTGTCCCCATGTTCAAAGCCTCAGGAACGTGCCCGGCTTCTTCGACGCATCTCCGTGTATCTTGATGCACCTCGATGCAGCCAGCCATCGGCGCCTGCCCAAAACGACGCAGCTCATCCTCGACTTTGATGCATCTCATCACAAATCTTTACAATGACCAGCGGCTACTTTGACACAGCCTAACATCAACACATTGCAGCACATGTCTCCCCAAGTCCCATTGGCTTCCTCGATGACGATGCAGGGCCTCGCATTACATCGCTTCATTGGCGGTCATCGACTCCGCCACTGCAAAAACACAACTCGATGCCAGACCGTGCTTTGCAGCTCCTCGTCAACAGCTCCTTGATGCTCGCCTACACTTCTTAATGCAAGGACTTTGCATCTTGACGCCCAGGCCTACAAAGTACTTTCTCAGTGAGCTGAACTCAGTCCTGTATCCGGCCTGCGGTCTATCAAGGCTGGCCTGAACCTGTGACTTGGACCCAGGCTACCGTGACCAAATAACTGCTGTGACACTCTGCTTCTTAGCACTTGATTTTTGCAAACCTTTAAAAATGCATGTCTCTGGTTCTACTAATTAGATTTTTGCTGTTTTGATGTCAAATATTTTATTACATTTTACTCCCTTTTTCTAAATTGGTGTGATCTTTTTCTTGTTTTGAGTTTGTATTTTATTACTTTTTGTAGTGCTGCATAAATACTTTACACCTTGCATCTAAGTTAAGCCTGACTGATTTTGTGCTAAACTCCCAGGGGATTGAGCACAGGTTAATTTGGGGTTTGCTTGTGCTTCACCCAGACAGGAATTGTGACTTCTGATTGAGTAGGGTTCCACCCCCTCAAACACTTACCCAATTACCTAAACTTGGATAGTGTGTTTTCCATTTTTATTTTTTTTATGTCCTCATTTGTGCAATAAACAGACTGGAAGAAAGCACGGGGTCTCACTCTCGCCCTGAAACCGGTGGAATGACAGAGAGCAAGTCCCCATTCCGTCTGTCCCATAGGGCCCAAACGGGAGAAGATCTGGGGGTCGCAGTCCCAATCCCTGATACCCGAGAGTTATTGCAATACTGCTTAATCTCATTCAGGCGTGCACACTTTTGGTGGGTCCGTTTCTAGCCAGAGACAGTCAGACATCAACCAAAGGAGGTAAATATAATTTATATCTAAAATGTGCAATCACATAAGGTCCAGGAGCATTCTATAATATGGATTTCTGACTCTGTTGGTGTTGTGATTAGTGGTTTTCAGCCACCCAAAGAGATTAATAGTCAGAAAATCCTTTGGTCCTCACGTCTGGAGGATGCAAGATGATGAAATGGAAATGACCTAATGTTGTATTGGATAATGCACAAAAGCATGTTAATGATAATTATACCACTGGTTTAGAGATTGATAACTGGTGGAATTGCTGTAATTTCGGTATTATGATTACCAGTTTTAACCACTAAAGATGATGACACTTAGTCAGTCCTTTGACCCGCATTTCTGCAGGTAAAATGTAAGCAAAAGAAATAACCTAATGCTGTTGTGGACCATGCCAGGGACAGCTCCTCCACTAAGGCGGAGGTGTGTCACCCCACAGGAAAAATAAAATGATAAAAACAGCATGTTATTATAATTTTATTTTTCAGTACTCCTATGTAGGGGCGGGTTGGCTGGACTGCCCACAGAGCAGGGGTAGGAGTGCTGGGCACTCTCTCAGTGCACATGATGGTTTGGCTGGCCGTCTTGGGGTGGGCAAACTGTCATGCGCACTTGGCATGTTCTCCATCGGGCTGTGTTGCATGGCCTGGGTGGAGAACATGCCCAGGCTCCCAGTCACCATCTGAGCGCCGAACCACGGCACTCAGACCAATCACGACACTGCTCTCATCTTCGACATCCCCCACCACAGCCACATCACAGCCCACCTGAGAGACCTGCGCTGGCTCCCTGTCAACAAGAGGATCACCTTCAAGCTCCTCACCCTCACCACCGTTCCACGCATCCACAGAACGACCGCCGGCAGCAGATCATTCTCCCACCTGCGGCAGACCCAGGACCTGCTGACCTTCAGGAGACATCTAAAGACCAGCCTATTAGAACAGTAGCAGCGCCCCGCCCCCCCCCCCCCCCCCCCCCCCCAACGCCTTGAGACCCTCACGGGTGAGTAGTGCGCCCTACAAATGTCTGATTGATTGATTGATTGTAAATTTTTGATGAATATCAGATTTTCCAACTTCTAAACTCTACTATTCGTCAACATGGGATATTAAACTAATTCTGCAAATGTTCACAACATGGCCTGACAATGACTCTGTATCATTGCAAAACTAACCTCACTAATCTGCTTGATTGCATTTGAAATCCTTTTTTGTTACCAGACACATGAAGAATGCCTCAATTAGTGTTGAGTATTCATATTTTCCTTCTCATCCATAGTTGAATGCAGGTGCTTAAATATTATCAATTAAAAACTACTGATTTAAGAACGTCTGTGTCTTATTTTTTTTCCAATCTTTTAAAAAGATGCTCCTGTATCTTTTTCTAATTTAGCCAGATGGGCTTAGGTATGTCTTTGGCTGAAACAAAATTCAAAAACCTTTGGGGCTTATTCCTCTAGAGAAGACATGGCCTCCACAGCCTTTTTAGCTGAAACTAGGTTAGAGGACAATCTTAGGCCTGCTGAATGGTCCAGAGTATCATCATTCAGGAGATTGTATTGCATACCTGTGGTTTATGCCTTTCTGATAGTAGTGAAGGGGCTCTAAACAAGCATAATACGAGCCTCTGATCCTGTAATAAAATACTGCTTTTCCTAGCTGGAATAGTGAAGAAAAGTCTTGATTTTATTAAAGACAAAAAGAAAGATATAATTCATCTCCATCCTCTGTCTAATCAGATGTTTTGTTTCCCTTCCATTACATTTTCTATACTAAAAACATTCTTGATTCTTTATTCTAGATTCAACTGCTTCAGCTCCCGGAACTTCCTGGATCATCTCAACAGGGCACAAGTGTCAAGCTCAAGCGTCCAAGCTTCTGGATATTCCCGACAAGTTATCTGAGGCTTCAAATGAAGTTGTTCTATTGTTTCTGTTGGGTTTCTTCTGGTGATGTTCTTTTATTTAATTCATGGAGTTTAACTTGTTTCACATCAAGAACAGAGGTTGTTACTTTCTGGTGAATGCTATATATAGACTAAGCACATGACTGATTGGTGGTTACACTTCCGCTCAACCTGTATATTGTGACCCAGAGTTTGCTGGAAAGCGAAGTTTTTTTATTTTTGGTTACTTTAATAAGAATAGTTGTGAGAAATAGGGGTGTTGGTTGACTGGGTGTGAGCCACAATCCCTTGGAGGGTGAACCACAATAAATCACTAAATTAAACTGGGTTTAACGCTGGGTCGCTTGGCGCAAAAGGTAGTCAGGCTTAACTTAGAGGCATTATGTAAAGCATTTATGCACTACACAAACAGTAATAAAGTGAAAACACAACACAAGAAAAATCCCACACCAATATAGAAAAATCGAGTACATTTTCAAGTCATAAACTGTTTACTACCACTCAGATGTGATGACCACAAATGTCTACGCCACTTTTCCTGAGTTGCAAATAAGTGTGCCTTTGAGCCAGTGGTCTGATATGACGTGGATCACTTTTTAGGTCTCGCTGAGTCAGCGCGCATGCGCTGCTCTGAGAGACATTTTGTATGTGAGTTTCCAAAGTGCTGCTGGCTGGCCTAGCGCTTGCGTGCACGTGAGCGTGCACGCGCGCAGCCGCCATGCGCTAGGCCAACCAGCAGCACTCAGGAACGCCTTTAGCGCGTCATCGCTATCACTTTCGCTTTCACAGCGATCGTGATCACGATGACTTTCGTGGCCTCCTTGTTTTTTTGGAAAGCATTGGCCTCGCGCGCACACAACTCCCGCTTCTCCCCCTCCTCCAACACATATCGCATCTCGCGGCCGCGCCCGCGGCCAATGCTTGTTTTCCTTATGTTTTTTACATTACGTCTTGATTTCTCCAGAAAGATGCAATTTCAAAACTGTGCATGATGTGAGTGTTTTTCTTTTCTTTTCTAGTCATCACCCAGTCCCCCGCCATGGGCTCAGAGACATCTCATCTTTTCTCCATTTGCAGAGGAGCAGCTACATCGGGAGGCGGCTGAGGCTTTGATGGTATTAAGAAACTCTCCCAAACCAACACATGGTGCTGTGTTAGACTCCCCAGGCACAGCGTGTAACATTTGTCCTTCCTATAGTGATTTGCAGACTTTAAGGGACATGGAATCTGGCCTCCTTCATCGTTTATATTATCCACAGAGTACATACTCTGTATATTCTGGGGATATGCTGGCGTCTCAAACAAACACGACTGCTCCTGACAGTTGCAGTTCAGTCATGGGAAGGGGCATTCACAGAAACAAATCTCAGACTACTGGCTGTTTGTATTTATCCTCCACATCTTCTCCTGCCACTTTTAATCCGTCTCACATTTTGGATACTTCACCTTTTTTAGATTCGGACAACAAGCCTGTGCTTGCAACTGCCGCATTGCAAGCACCTCAACTAATAAGGAAAGACAGTGGCAACCTTATTGAATTCAACCAGGGATCACAGTCTACAGAATCATTAGGAGCTATACGCCGTATAATTCTCCTGCCCGAGCCAGATGCTAGCTTTCTAGCCAGCATGCCACAGGACAATGATTTCACCCGTGTGTCTGTAAGAAAGATTGGAAATTCTCCAAATGTCAGCCCTGAGGTAATTCAGTTTTAACTCCATTCTGTATTCTGTCGCCATTTTGTTGCCCTCACTCAGGCAGCTTGGTAAACCGAGTGTTTTTGCCCTTTGTACTGCCACGTGTCAAATAACCTTCCCTTCCTTGTTGTGAAGCCAATTCCAGGAACTAGCCAGACTGACTAAATCCCTGCCTATACTGACTAATCCTTGTCCCAACTATTTGTTGGCCTTCAGTATTCTTCCTCCGCATTATCCTATTTTGCAAGTTGTCCTTTGAAGCACACAAACATGTCCTGCCGTTACTGATTGACCTATAGGTGCTGTCATTTATTGACTTATGGGGTTGGGCAAAAACACGACTCAAGGGGGACGTTCTGGTTACATGATGCCTTGTTTTGAATGTTTTCCTATTAGCTAATATTTGGCAGATCTTGTATGTCCATTTTGGCATTTTGCATGCTTGCATGAGCCAGGACTGCCCCTTTCTTTTATGCTGAGTATGTAACCCTCACATATATAAGGCCCCAGTGTTCTGCTCTCTTTGGACTGCCTAATTCATTTGCTGCGGCTTCAGGGTGACGTAGTCACACTCATTTTGAGTTTAATAAAGATGTTCTTTTATATTTCAGTTTCTGTGCCAACTTCTTTTTTTTGTTAGTTTAACCCTGAGAAGGAGTTTTGAATTTCTTCAATTGGTGCCCTCTGTGGGGCTCATCAGGAGTGGCTATCTGAGGGAGCGATCTTGTCAGGAGACTGAAATCTACTGAGGAGGACAGGACAGGACTCTACGAGGGAGGTACTCTGTGCACGGAGATTCTGGGGATTCTTTTTCTCTGCAGCCCAGTATATTTCTGATCTTCCTGATTTTGATATTCCACATGATATCACTCCTGACTGAGAACTTTTTTTTGGGCGTGAGTATTCTAAAAAAGACCGTTAGGACATTCAGAACTTGGCAGTTAGAATTTGGACAACCTTTTTATTGGTAAGAGTCGTTATGAATTTGTGTTGGCCAACTTTGGATTTGTATTAGATTGATATGCAAATTGCAGTTTGTGTAGGCAGGTCATGAGGAGATTTTTCTCTACTTTGTATAAAATTTGAACGGTGCAACGTACGGAGAGTACCTTAAGCACTACTTTGATTATAAATACTTGCATATTCTGCAGTATTTTTTTGGCATGCCTGTTTCAAGCTCACATCGAAGAATGTGTTGCTTTTTTGTTTTTGAAGGTACCATAGTGAGATGTGAATTAAATTAGCCGGCTTCCATGAGGGAATACCTAAATAGGTTTAGGTATAAAAACATATTTCTTCCTTGGTGATTCTGTATCCCCAGGTAATTAAAATATGGACATAATACATACAAGGATCCTTTGTTGTGCGCAATCTTATGAATGGAGTGTATTTTGGCTTTTGGACATATAGCAGTCTGTTGGGCTGGTTTTTTTTGCAGTCTTTTGGAACACTATTAAGAAGCGTTTCTTGTAAATATGACTTGCAACTAGTATTTACAAATGGTTTGGTTTAAGTACAGTCTGTGGGCTGTCCTTTGTTTCTGTCCTAAGTGTTGATCTGTGGGTTAAATGTGTGTTTCTGTGGGTTAAATATATGTGTCCTGAGTGTTTGACCCCTTTCTGTTTATGTCCGAAATGAGCTCAATGTGTGTTTGTGGTTTTTCTTGATGTTTTCAGTCTGTTAAGCAAAATGTCAGTTAATTAATATTAAGTAGAAATTAAATAAAAATCCAGAAATGAACCATGTGATATGCTAAATAGCTATATGTTGCTATATAATTTATAGAGTAAGCAATTATGCACATGTACAAACTGTTAAATGCTTAAAAATATTAAATTAAAATTTACATTCACTAGGAATACAATGGCCTCAAAAACGAAATTGTGTGTTTTGTAGAAAAATAAACTTATAGTATTTTTTACTTACATACATTGTATTAAATATTAACAGACAAACACTTCAGCTGAAGTAAATTTTTGCTGAACTCAAACGCAACACGCATTGATATGTCTTAGTTTGAAAAAGACTGCCACCGTGCTCATGTTACAACACTGAGAGACAAGCTTTTATTGTCGCTAAGCAAGCAGCTCTAATAGACAGGAATGTTTACTCAGCCAGGACTTCGCCCTCAGTTGAACACGGGTGAAACTTTGCATTTCAAAATGTTGTTTTAAAAAGGTTCCAAAACTAAGGTTCATTATTTTGTATTACAGGAAGACATTTCAATTAAGGGTTTCCTCTCTTTAAGCATTTTTATAAGAATATTTTTGGTTCTAATGTTAAAATAATTGTTCTGTTAAAAAAAAAAAAAAAAGTGGCGAAGAAAATTTTTTTTTGGCATGTTTTAAGTTAGGCTTCTGTGCTTAGGCTTATAAATGAATGCATCTAAAATGATAGGCAAGGGATGCAGCTTGCTTTTATATGTGAAATTATCAAAAATGATTGGGTTTATCAAAAATAATTATTAATTGTGAAAAATAATTATTTAAAAAAAGTGCTTCTAAATTCATTTTTTTTACTATATATAAAGCATAATACTCATACTGTGACCTCCTAGCATTATAATTTAATTTAAGTTGTGTTGTACTGCAGAATGAGGACATTTGTATATGGAATTTCACTTGGCGCAGGCTTAAAAAAACTCATTTTTCTAAAGGATTTGCAAGAGATATGTCTAATGTCCAATATCTGCAATCTGTAAAGAACATTCTGAGGATGATTAATATGTAGCACAATTATAGGATATTTATTTTTAAGTGCCCCAAACATCAAAGTCGAAATTGGGTAAAATAGACTATTTAACAGCATTCTTGCCCTTTACAATAGCTTTAAAGTGCCTTAGGCTTCAGTAAATGCATATATTTAGGTATAATACAAATTTACAGGTTGTTCCCATTTGGGGTTGCTTTTAATGTCTCAGTGAGCCAATGTGCCCAGTGCAGAGGTTTGGGTTTAATATCAAGATTGAAGGTTCTAACTCTAGCTAGACCTACTGAGACGTTCATCCTTTTAAGGTTGATGAACTAAGTACCGTTGCATAGGGTAGTAACAAACATTTGTTCTAAAGCTAGTATGTTATGTTATTATGTTCTGTGAGTTATTCACAGTAAATGTTTTAATAATTTAAGAATAGAAATAAATTGTAGCCCCTAAAAGAAGTAATATATATAACGTGTTTTTAAAAAAGGGTTAATTATTGCAGGTTAGGAAGAGTTAGGAGGGTTTTTTTTGTCTGTGACAAGCTTCAGGGTGAGGAGAGAGACAGGGCTGAGGAGCGCAGAACGCGAGGCAGATTTTGACCTTGAGGTCAGTAATGTGGGAGTTAGGAGTGAGTGTAAACAGATGGAGAAACCATTGCTTGGAAAAGCTTCTCTGACAAGAAGACATTAATGCTTGCACACAATAGGAACCTTGAAAAGTGCCGGGGACCAGGAATGCTGGCAGAGGCTGGATGGCAGCCCAGAAAGTTCTGCTGAGGTGTTATTCTTAGCTCTTGGAGGACTGTGCAAGATCGAGAAGTGCATTCCTGCATGGCCTCGCTCAAAGCAGGGCCTCAAAGGGGGTAATATATTCATATTTTTGCTTTTGAAAATACTGTCCATGTAGTTGCCTTAATTTAAGATGGTTGGTTACAATTGATATTTTGTGTGTTATGTGAAGTATCAGCAGTAGGTTGAAACAAGATGATTTTTTTTGTATGACTTCTTTGAAAACAAAACAAAATGTTTGTGTGTTTTCCATGTTTTTGCATTTTGTCCTTCTATGAATTGTTCCTGCTGGTCCTGTGTGTCAGAAGTGACACAGTAAGTTATATTTGATAGCCGGTCACCACTAACTGGTGACCAGCTGTCAAAAAGAGGGTTAGGAAAGTAAAAAAGTGTAATTTTCATTTTAAGCCTGACAAATTAAGCAGGCCAGAATATTGGGTTTTGGGCTGCAGGTTCATAGTGCATAAAGTACATGACATGGTGTTGTGAGGAACTGGAACATTAGCTGAGATTACCGTATATGGTGTAGGGGCCAGCGGTAGAGTTAAAATTTGTGTACTATTTTGACTTTTGTGTATCACCCATACTCTTGGTATTGTGTCACAAACTTGACTATCACCCGAGTAATTTTTCGTTCTTCCTATAGATTTTTCTTTTGCCGCTTCTCCCCTGATTGATGTTGCATTGTGCCTAGTTATTGGGGATTTTAGCTATGTCCTAGTCCCATTTCTCTTTTTCGAATTCCTTTCACCAGTCAGCCCTTTTATTATTATTGGTGTATTGTTCAAGTTCACATTTCCAGACTGTAGTAATGTACCAGGGACCCCCATATTATGTATAATTACCTTTTTGTATGACCAGACTGGTTTTTAAGAATTTTCTTTAGGCCTACTTCGATGTTTTCCAGTCTGACTGTCAGGGTAGTGATGGACTGGTTAACTGACTCAATACTATAGTAAGACAAGTTTTCCACCTCAATAGGAGATACCTTACATTTATTTTTTTGAACATGACAAATTTTCAATGACTATTTTAATTTGGTTTTTTACCCTTTTGTTCCTGCTTCTTTAATTTTCGGTGGGATCAGCTGTGTTCTAAATCATGGAAATACCAGGACTCTCTAGTTCTTGTCTTTTGTTTCCACATTTGATTATTAGCCTGTGTATTGCATAGTGCACCTGATGCACAGTTATTAAAGGGAGGTATCTACATGTCCCTGATAATCTGTATCATGTGATTTCTCTTTTGAGGTGTTCTAGATAAGGAATTTAGGAACACCTAGACGTAATCATTGAAAAAAAAAAAAGAATAAAAAAAAGAAATGTTTACCCCATTAGGCAATGCCACCATGTGATAGAATTCCCATGTAATTATCTACCCTCAGATGGCAGAGGATAATGAAGGGTACCCAAATTGAAGAGACTAGAAGTACGGCCTTTGAGAATGACAGTGTATTCTAGACCAGAGTTGTCCTATGGTGTATGGTCACTCCCTTGCAGATTGTAGGCCACCTGCTTGCAGTCCCATTGTTAAATACAATGAACTGTTTTTATACTAAACTGAGGGAAACTAACAACTGTGTCACATTTCCTACGTCACTAGATTCTGCGGGAATTAAGTCATAATAACCTGCAGAACAATGATTTAAGCCTAATTCCCATCAGTGACAGCTACAGATGAAAGACGGACGTCTTGGCCCTACAGTCCCAGCACCCAGAAAGTAGCAAGGCTGGACAGCGATCGCCAGCGCACCATCAATGTTATCTCCAAAGCATCGTACTTGCTCCATCAGACGGCGTTGGACATCACAAAACCAGAGTTTCAGTGTAAAAGAGCGAAAGAGAAGGATCCCTGTTGTTGATGGCAGAGCTGGTTTGAGGCTTCAGTTTTCTACTTGTCATGTGCTGGTAACCTCTGACAGTGTGCAGTCCCTTGAGCCCCTTGGCCTGAGTTTTGGCCATCCCCCCCTCTCTTTTCTTTGCTCCAACGGAAGGGCAGTGCACCGGAGGATCTAAGGCACTACATGATGAAAGGAAAATTAAATGAAAGAGCAGCCCAAACATCCTCTGACACTCAATAGCGAGTGTTGGAGCCTGAAAGTGTTGCTGAGCGTGAAAGTCTGTTGCTCCTTCCGATTAATAGTACTTGGGTCTGCACAAGAGGATCTGTGCCCATGACCAACGAAGAGCACAATATCTGTAGTGCCTGCCGCAGAGGAAATATATGGGTGCACTGCCTTGAGACATTGAGACTTTCGAGTAAGCTGTGAGTGTTTGCCAGGAGGGCACTCCAACGGATACTGAGAAGCATTATTTTCATGGAAGGCCTGAATGAAGAGGCCCAATGCGGAAGAAAACAACAGAAGCCGATTTGATGGACGATAGAAGCCTACCAGAGAGGCTTAGAACGGACTTTGGTATAGTTATGGTTGCACAAGCGGTTCCCGTGCAATTGCATAGAATGGGTGTTAGGAGACTGATTCTTATTGTTTTGCTGGCATTGTTTTAGAGTAGTATTCTGTTTAGTAAAAGCAGAATGAGGTCTATCCTCTGTTGAAGTGTATCCCCATTTCACCTGAGAGCATTGATAAGGATCGCCACTGTTTCACCTGAGTATACAATAGTCACTGAAATGCATAAGAGCCCTGAAAAGGTTCGCTAAATAATTTTAGGATTTGCTTTTGCCTAGGGTTGTGAAAAAATGATAATCCTGTTTGTAATAATGGTCATTACTTTCTTCTGCTATCTGAATGTTAATTATGACTCGATGCTTTGTTCTCTTTGTATCCCTGTTGATAGCTTACATATACCTGCTTAAATGAAATGTGTAGAATGGAAAATGCTCACCTAGCAATGAATTAGGTTTTGCCTCAGTAATGGCAAAAGGAGGGTCTGAGGTAATTCAGTTTTAACTCCATTCTGTATTCTGTCGTCATTTTGTTGCCCTCACTCAGGCAGCTTGGTAAACCGAGTGTTTTTGCCCTTTGTACTGCCACATGTCAAATAACCTTCCCTTCCTTGTTGTGAAGCCAATTCCAGGAACTAGCCAGACTGACTAAATCCCTGCCTATACTGACTAATCCTTGTCCCAACTATTTGTTGGCCTTCAGTATTCTTTCTCCGCATTATCCTATTTTGCAAGTTGTCCTTTGAAGCACACAAACATGTCCTGCCGTTACTGATTGACCTATAGGTGCTGTCATTTATTGACTTATGGGGTTGGGCAAAAACACGACTCAAGGGGGACGTTCTGGTTACATGATGCCTTGTTTTGAATGTTTTCCTATTGGCTAATATTTGGCAGATCTTGTATGTCCATATTGGCATTTTGCATGCTTGCATGAGCCAGGACGGCCCCTTTCTTTTATGCTGAGTATGTAACCCTCACATATATAAGGCCCCAGTGTTCTGCTCTCTTTGGACTGTCTCGTCCAGTTGCTGCGGCTTCTGGGTGACGTAGTCACACTCATTTTGAGTTTAATAAAGATGTTCTTTTATATTTCAGTTTCTGTGCCAACTTCTTTTTTTTGTTAGTTTAACCCTGAGAAGGAGTTTTGAATTTCTTCAGCCCATCACCAGCCAGGAACCATAGCACGCACATGGCCATCCCCAATGTCCATTTTGTAAACAAGGCGCCCAGTAAAAATGCCTCATGTAGCAACACCGTTCATGAGCAGTACCCCAAACCCACTCTTCGGAGCAGTGTGGCATTGGAAACCTCAGATACACAGCGTGAAAGCACACCCCTGTCGCCTGCTTTCTCACAGACCGAAAACACAGTCTCCATCACAGGGGAGAGATTCCTGCCCGACCGTGACAAGTTAGGGACTGCTGTGGATCTTAACCCTCTATCGCTGTATAAAGAAGAAACTCCCGCAAATTTGCATCCCTACTGTGTTTCAGAAGAACTTGCACTTTCTACAGCAATGTTTAATCCTGTCATGTCTGAGATGCGGGCTGTAACAGCAGCCCTCGCCACTGTGCGTCCATTTTCCAACAGCATGTCTCCTTCCTTGATGCCACTGAATATGCATGCATCACCTTCTGCAGATTCTTATGACTACTGCAAGTTTTCCATCGCACCCTCTCATGTAGCACAGACTCTAAAAAAGTTACCAGCATCCTACAAGCTTTATGCGGCACATGCTACTTCCCATTTACATTCTGCCAAGTTCTGTACCTCCGCATCCGTATCTTCAGCACATTCAGATGCCTCTTCACCAAAGCATCCACATCCGCTGAACAGTACAACAAAAGCTGGCGTGGAAGAAAATGGAGTTGCCTTCAAGTCATCTAAACACTGGGGGGAATATTCAAGCAACATGAAAGGTATGGCACACTTCTATGATTGCCATTTTGCATGAAGGTTACATCAAGTATTATGAAAGTTTGCATGGGAGCGAAATGGAACCCCAAAATTGACATACCTCAGTCAGATTTCACACATTTCACTTTATCAGACACGGTGTTATATCTCAGGTTCTGCAATGTCTCCCTGCTTTAAGGCATCTCTAAAGCATCAACATTCAGAAATATAATTTATTATTTAATGGGACAAACCTATAACTGAGTTCTAGATCAATGAAAATTTAAAGGGGTTTAATTATCGAATTTTAAAAAAAAGCGTTAGAGGGTCGGTACCATGAAGGCTGTCAAATGCAGAGTTATACAGAGTATGTAAAAGTCAGAAATTAATCAAAACCCGAAATGGGCAGTAAAATCGGGAAAGAATCAAACAGCATCTTTAGTAAAATAGGAAAGTCTTCTAAAAAATTTAGGGTTTATCTTCATTATTTTTGCATATTAAATTACTGAAGCTGCAGTCTTACTGAGGTATGAGCAAACGTATAATTTCATCAGGAAATCACAGCACATGAAAAATAATTGCAACCATGCCATAACACACAAGCATTGAACCACAGTGTTCGGACAAAATATTTAGTAAAAAATACCGAAATGCATAAATATCGAGTTTTTAATATTGTGATGCAGGCATATCGTTGGCAAAAGTATTGATTTTCTAAGGTAAGTAATATCGATGTAAAAAATATTTTAGTATCGTTTACAAAAATATCTATGTTGTTAATATCGTTCTCCAGTACTGTATCTTTCATAGATTCACATGCTTGAATCATTCCCCTTCACGAAGCGGGAGTCCCACAGTATTATAGCAAAGCAATTGTATACGTAGCATAGGCTAGGATGGCACTAGGCCATGAATTTAACAGCCTATCTATGAGCCTTTTAAAACAAGCATTGGCATAGCCAAAGGGTTCGCTTTTGGGACCTTATAAGTGTTTAGCCATGCAACAGTTGATGCTGTTGCACCAAGGATATTGTGCTGCATAACTGAATACTTATAAGGTCCCAAAAGCGAGACATATTGGCTATGCCAATGCTTGTTTAAAGTTGGTGATGACTATCTATTCTAGAACTTCTGAGTTCAGTTGCTCAAACGTTTGAAGTCAGGCGCTTTCAAATGCTCTCAGATGCCGTAGACCAGCTATGGAGGCAGTGTCGCAGAGAGGAGCAGGGCGTATTCGGTTCATGGAGTGCAATCCACGGAGAGGCTGCACCGAGATACGGCTAGTGGAAAAGTCATACATCACCCTGCGCTGTCGGAGGTAAGGGGTCGGTCGTCCAGCCCGGCCTCTTACTATCCTGGTGCATATTGCTGGACTGGTCACCAGCCAGCTTCCCACCAGTCTTCCTGCCAACCTAAATAGCCCTCCGACCCATCAGTCATTGAGTTCAATAGCCTAGCGCGCTGGCCCTGTGCTGACCAGACACTCCATGTTCCACGCCGCAACCGCAGTCAAGATACCAGGAATGGGGCTGCCTTACACTGGCTAAGCTGGTTTGCTGAGAAATTAGGCACCCCGGCTACCCACACTGTTTATGAGGTCAGGTATCAAATGAAAGGCATAAACCATAAAAGAAAAAAAAGAAACCAAGACCTTCAACTATTCCTGCCTGAGTTCTTAAGGCTCTACGCATCAAGAGCAGGAACATCAAGACTGCCATCATAAAGAAACAAGAGGACAAGAAGAGCCATAAAAATTGGAGGAGAGGCAGGCAAGGCAAGCCACACAAGAAAGTGGGATGAGATTGGCCATAGGTCAGTGTGATCACGGCATTAGAACCACTGCCCTAGGGTTGAGCCGGAGAAGTGTGGAGGCAGTTGGGCTAGGCCCCGGTGTGGCTTGTATCATTCTGTGTGCTTCCCGCCCCCTATACCCCTGACAGCCTCAGTTTTAACAGCAGCCATGGCTATAGCTATATAACAGCAGCGGAAGCTACCACCAACACTTTCTTTGTCTCGTCAACCTGTGTTGAATCAACTAACGCTACTAAATTTACGTCTTTACGCTGAAGATCTTAGGAATTAACGTATCAACGTCTGCCGCATCCAGGGGCAATTCCCTACTGACCCAACACAAAACAAAGGGCTAAAAAGCACCTGGCTCAGATCCTCAATCAGTCAAACCAAAGCAAAGTTCTCCAGCTACCATGGTTGATGTATGAGTTTCACCTCCTATTCCATCTTCATCTAATATGTTTCCTCATTGGCCCAGACTCCAAAAAAACCCATCAAAATGTTTCTTTATCAAAGATGGAGGTGCAGTCTTATACCGATCCATTGAGGAGGTCAATGGAGTGCTCTCAATTCTACAGGCCCCACTAACTCCCTAAACTGTATTACAAAATAAGGACCTAGCTGCCGATCTGAGAGTGCAGCAAAGCAATCTATTGGATGAAAATATTATGTTTAATTCAACTAACACTATTCCAAACTCTACCTTTGAGCTGAAAACAGATTCAATCTTATCTCTTCCACCAACAACAAACGAGAACAATCAATCTGATATTATCTTTCTCCACAACTAAGCTTGGTTAAAAATTTGGCCTCACCGAAATTTACAACAAACAATGTAAACTGCATTAAAAATGACACATCCAAGGTCAACGCTTCATCGCAACCACAAGCATTACCATCTGAGCAAGGAACCTCATTAAAAAGCTCTTACTCTACTGTAATAGGTGAGACAGCAGAAAACAACAGGTTGGGGTGGAGCAATTTGTACACTCCCCTAACATCAGTGACACTAACTCAGATACACATGAATTGACATTTATTGGTGACTTCCAAGCTGCTTCACCTGTCTGCATTACTAATTCCCATTTGGACAGCAGGACCTGCCATCAATTAATCAATACATTCGATATTACAGCTAAAGCCCTGGGATATCAGTCCAACAAGTTTGACATTAGAATTTCTCTTCTAGAGACGCTAGCCCAATATACATCAACCAATGATTCTTGCTTTGAATCACTCAAAGCCACCATTAACAGTTTACTTGCAAATGTGCATACGCTATCTACTTCATCTGCTTCTAACATACAAGACTGTGTTTGTACCATCCTTATGGATTAGCTGTTTGCCCTACCCTCCATAGTGGGCGATTTAGTCCAAGAAATAAAAATGGTCAACAAAGCACAATCCTTAGACCTTAATTCCCAAACCACCTTGCCACATGCAGCAACCTTGTGTACCATCGATCAGGTACAACCCCTGAGAGCTCAAGCAGAGCCCATTAAAAAAGTCTTAAAACCCAAAAAACATTGTGGTTCTTCATGCGGAAACGCACCCCATCCTCTGCAATTTTGAACCCTTAGATAATAACGAAACAACATCAGGAAAAGCGGCAATCCTCAAGGCATCTAATACCGCAGTACACGTATCAACAAATTCTGGCAATGCAATAATTCTCACATGTAACACCTTGTCTCTCAACCATCGAAAAGCAAGAGAAAGCCAGTCAGAAAATTGAACAAAAAGTATGACAAGATTTTGAGAGCAGCAACACAGGCTATCACAATTAAAACCTTTTTCTAGACTGTCAAAAAAGTAACTTCAGCAGTGCCGGAAGCTGTACATAACACAACTCGGACAATCCGGAAACGGATCTCAGTGAACCACTGCAAGACCTATGTACTCTCTCCTTTCCACAAAATACCATTAGAATACAAGACCTCACAAGTTCAGGTATTGAAAAATCAAACAAAATTAAAATCACCTTGTCAGCTATACCGGATGCACAACCAAAATGAAACCTTAAGTGCCCCTCATCAAAAGATGTGACAACGGTGAATCGCTATGCATTGGGCTCTTCGCTATTACCAAGTCAACATTGTAGCAATACCAGCCCAAGTCATGAAAAATCTAAAGAACCACAACTCATTTATCCTTTTACATCGGATGCACAACCTAAACCAGAGCCTAAGCACTGCTCATTAAATGACATAGCAATAACAAATAACTACGCATCAGGTTTCTCTTCCTTACCAGGGCAACATTATAAGATCAGGCCCCAAAAAGTCCAAAGAACCTACAATTACCTCACCAGCAATTCTGGATGCGCAACCCACAATAGAACTTAAGCCGTTTATGTTATGTGATGCGCCAGAAGCAAACCTTCATCCATCAAGCCTCCCAAAACCATCAAGGCAACATCTCAACGATGAAACATCATTATGTCATCATCTGAGCCATAGATTAGTTGGCCCCTTGTTTTTGCCTCAACTAGGCACAGGGAAATGTAAAACACAAGATGTATCAGCCTTAACGACAATATGGCACCCTGAATATACATCAAAAGGCAATAGAGATACATTGAATCGTGGCAACATAGCTGCACTTTTGGCCTCATACCCAAATGTTTGCCATCTAAACAGCAACAAGTTTATTTCTATATAATTCATTCCTTCAACTATACTAGCCCACAAGGATGCAACGGTAGTGACATGGTCAACCCAATCCGTGGTTAATGCAATTTGCGAAAACCAGAAAATCTTAGAAGATTGAGAAATACTGATAACTCTTCCAACAAAAGTTCAGTATCCACCAGCATTTCTAAAGAAGGATTATGAGCCTTCGGGTCCTCACAAAACTCATAGGGCTCTGTCTCTCTTGAAAAACGCAATTGGACCTCTTCAATCAATGGCTCCTATCAAAGCTCAGTCATTCACCATTTCCTCTGATAATCAGGTAGGCAGATGCTGCAAGTTTACCACCCCCACTACAACAAAGCACCAGGAGGATTGGGGATGCCTTGCATCCATCTTAGCAATGCTCCAATCAAATTAACTTGTGTCCAAAGATCACTTCAAACTGAAGTAAAATTCTGAGAATGAAGGAGCAACTATCTCTCTAGTTTCCTGGAATGTGGCAGGATTGAGAAACTTTGAATGGGTACAGATGCCATGGCATTGCTAACATCACATGATATCATATGTATTCAAGAATCATAGCGAGACATGGAAACTCCTCTTGAAGGCTATTATGAGTTTTTCTCTCCTACAACTGGATCACACCTAAAAGGCCATGCAGTGGGTGGTCTTGGTCTTTCTATTTATTTAACAAACCGTTGGAATTTTGCAGTCTCCAAGTACTCCACTTGTCATAAAGACTTCTTATGTGTTGAGATTACCAACTGGAACAAAAACTTGATGAAGGGTAAATTAGTTTTGCTAAACGTGTAGATTCATCCCACATTTTCAGGAAAAAGATCGAACTGCAAATGAGCTAACGCAGTTCATTTCAGACATCAAGCGCAAACATCCAAATGCTCATCTCCTCCTCACTGGAGACTTTAATTTAAATCTGCTTCAAAACCCTTCCGTAGTAGCACAGAAAAACAGCTGACTCTCAGTGGCTGATTCCATCCCAGGATATAATGCCACAAAGAGCAGACTCTATTGGATGCACTCTCTTAGCTTCCTTAGAGGGTATGTCCTTGCGAGTTTCTCTGAAGACCAACCGTCTTATCCTACACACTTTTCGATGAAAAGACTAGCTGTTTTAGACTATACGTTTAGCTCAATTTTTCTGTTTATAGCCCTTAATTCATTCTCCATCATCCTAAGGAATGAAAGTGATCATTGGCCCCAAAGATGGCTCCTACAAAATCCCATCGAAGCTCACACCAATTTAAAATCTATTGGATCAAACAAAGCTTATAACAACTAGAAACTGGTCAAATGGAGCTCGGAAGTTGCCATAAAATATACAACCTGGAAAGCAATGTTACTTGATCAACATAGCCTTCCTCTGCACACAATCAATGATTGGGAGCTCTTTGTGTAAATGCTACTTTTTCATCTGGGCAGCAGATCACATCCATCATCTTTACTAGGAACTCCCAGGGTTACCCCAACTCATCCTTGGTTCACTACAGAACTCAGGACTCAGAAAAGAACTCTCAACAAGAAGATAAGATCACTTCTATCAGCATCAAATCCATCCTTGCTTGCGGGCATAAACATCATACGCAGCAGGCTTGACGCGCGGGCAAGATGGCGCGAGCGAGTGAAGCTCCGGCCGATGGGTGCCATTATCCTGACACTTTCTCCCGATTGGGCTCCTGCTGGGCTTTGTGTGTCGGTGGGGGCGAAGCCTGACAAACCCCCGACGAAGCGGTGCAAAAATTGGAGCGCGTGGCTGCTAAACACGCAGTGACGAGAGGGAGTGCGGCGGCCGGCCGCGCCAGCGACTATACACCGCGGCTTCCCACGAGGGTCCTAGGCCGCAGTGGCCTTGGAGGAGGGACTCACCTGCGGACTTGTGGAGCGTGGTGAAGATCTAACCCCAGTGCCAGAGGTGTTCCAGGGGTAACTGAGCGGCGGCCGGGGCGCAGGTCCCCAGGAACGGAGGGGCGAGTGGCAAGTGCGCTGGTGCTGTGCGCAGATGTGGAGGCGGCGACGCGGGGTAGACGCAAGCACAAGGAAGCGCCTGGACTCCATATGCTCAGAGCGTCCGCTGGCACGTGGCGACGAAGAAGCGGTGGACTGCACGTGGTGCGGTATACAGGACCCAGAGAAGGCGGCCATTTTATGGGAGGTCCTGGCGTCGCTGGCTTTGGGGAGCCACTTGGAGGGGGTCGCTGCCGGGGGTAAGATGGTGGCTGTGTAATGCTGCCCAGAAGCGGGCAGGAACACAGCTACAGCCGTGGACTGAAATAACGAAGGATACAAGTTGGGCCCAGTTCCGGCGAGGCGCCAGTGCCCGCGTGGTGGAGTAGGGGTCGTGGTGAGGCCCAGAGACTCTGAGACGCTGAGGAGGCAACATCTGGCAGCTGCTGTGGCCCCACTGAGCCAGTGAGTACCAAACAGTGTGCGCCTCCAGGTGGGGAACGGCAACTTGACCGGAGAGGCTTTTGACTTCCCTTCCGACGCCCCAGGTCTGAGAGTGAGGCAGGAGTACTGCAGCGCCGACACTTGGAAGTGGTGGCGAACCACGGATCTAGGACCCGGATCGGCCGCCTGTCGACTCGACCTCCGGCAGATGCCTACAGCACAGCAGCTGGTCATGGGCCGGCTGCGAAACACGCCGCGGGACGGCCAGATGCCGGCCACAAGTTCGGGCCATGTGTCGGAGAATAGTATGGGTGGCGCAGCGCCGCAAACAGAGATGCTGGCGGCCAAATTGGATACGGTGCTTGCTGCAGTGGAGCGGATCGGCTCAACACTGGAACAGACAAGATCATCGCTAGAGTCCCGCATCGACAAGTTCACGGTGGATTTCACCCTTCTTCATGCAGATCACCGCAAACTGGCGGATACGGTGGCCCAACAAGGGCAGACCCTTCAGGAGGTTCAGCCAGTAGTGCACACCCACACTGCCGCCTTACAAGACCTAATTGATCGCGTCCATGTCTGTCAGGCTGTAGACAGGTATCCCACTAACCTGCCACTCCGGATGCAGCAGGAACGATGGATGGTGCCAGTTAACCCCGTCCCCCACCACGGAAACGCCCCCGAGGTTCCGAACACCCCTCAAGGAACGACTCCGTACAGGGGAAAGGGAAAAAAGGGACAAATGAAAGTAGAAAAAGGTGCAGCTACGAAGTCACGCTCCGGAATGGGGCTGATGAAGCGACCCTCAGTAGTCGTCGGGATCCCCTGCTATCTAACCCAGTGTTCCCTGCAGAGAAAGAAATACAGTCATACAGAAGGACTTATTTGACAAGCAGGAGGAATGACACATATACATATGTATACCTTTTGGCAGGTCACTTACGGGACAGGTAACTGCGATCAACCCAGGTCATAGACTTGTGATAACTGAGGATGAACGTAGACACCTTAAAGACCAAGATGCTAACAATAGACACTTGTCCTGACTGTGCTTTCTGCAGCACGTCAGTATCTCTGTAACTTCAAACGAAAGAAAGTACTTAGCTGAAGGATGGCTGTCACGGAGTTCTCTGACACTGCGTCCTGGAAGAACGGCTCCGAAGTTCAGAAAGGCAAATCCTTGGAGAGAGCCTTCCCTGAAGCACAATGCCACCGTGTCCAGCCACTCTGCGTAGTCAAGAAAACGAAAGAAAAACGGGTCACGGGATCCAAGCCTTTCAAGCGGCTCGCCGACGAGCCGTCGCTCATGAAGAGAGATGATGTTGCCGGTTCTCGGGGAGTACCACGGAGGACTCACACCCATAGACCGGGAAGGGAGCGGTGTTCACTGCGCGCTTCAGCGTGAAAAGCGAGGGCTGCGCGGCAGCGGGTTCGGTTCCTTCGCATGGTTCCGTGCGTTCGAGAATAGTTGGCGGCAAAGTCAAGTGACGCCTACTCATGGAGCGCGCCCCAGCGCTGCAGGGAAAAGTCCAGCCGTACCAAACGGGAAGTAGCGTTCGTCAACAGGGGGACGGAGACGAGCGGTGTATCAAGGGAATGCTCGGGAGCTTTGATTGACAAGCACCGTGAAAAGGGAAGGGAGGTGCTTATGTACGCTGCCGATGCCTGTGTCACGGGAACGGCCGCCTGGCCTTCTAGGAGAGGTAGTTTTGGACAAGGGCAACATTCATACGAACATTCACACGTGTCTTTTCCCACTCCCTATGCCGAAACGTGACAATGTCCTGGAAGATCGTGTCGAGGATGCTGAAGGACGCTCTCGGTGCAGCAACGTGCGAGTGGTGGGTCTGCCGCAGGGTCTGCCGCAGGGCGAAGAAGGGCGTCAGCCAGAGCAATATGTTGAGGGGTGGCTACGAGCCCTGCTTGGTCCCGAGAAACTTTCTCCGCAATTTGTAGTGGAACGGGCCCACAGAGTCCCAGCGCAGCGGCCTAGCCCAGGAGCTCGACCCCGACCCTTCCTGTTCAAACTTCTTAACTATCGGGACAGGGATTTGGTTCTTCGCGAAACCAGGAAGATGGGTGAAATCAAAGTGGGAAGTGGGCAGGTGCTGTTCTTCCCGGACTACACAGCAATGGTACAAAAACGCCGGAGCAACTACCTGGCGGTAAAGCGCCGACTACGCGACCTAGACATCCCCTACTCCTTGTTGTTTCCATCACGCCTCCGAGTGGTCACGAGAGAGGGCACCCGCTTCTTTGATGCCCCATCGGAGGTCTGGGACTGGCTAGAAGAGACTGGCCGCAGTGATGGACAGAGACCACCGGACCCGGAGCCTGCCACACAATGAGGTAGAAGACCTCGGCGGAGGAGGGGAAGAGGGCCCCGTAGAGAGGAGGGAATGAGCCTGGGAGTAGCCCCCAGTCCGGAGATGATGCGCCAGGAATGTCAGGGGCCGCTGGCAGCGGTAGCAACACTTAGGTCTCCTGATGGCCGAGGACAGAGCGACCCGGGGACCAGTGGCTCGTCCTCCCCGTCCACCGTGCTTTCCTACGACCAGTTGATGCCACTGGTGACCCCCCAGACTTCGGAGCAGATCATGTGAGGTGAAGGTGAGGCAGAGACTATGTCTGTGGAGATGCATAACCCCCAGAGACAGATGATGAGGACTGGTGGCCGCCATCTGATGACTCTAAAGTATGGAGAGAACAGAGCGGTGAGATGGAGGGGGAGGTGTCTGGTTGGCGGACTTGTACAGGACTGGGGGTGGGGGAGGGCCTGTAAGTGGCTACCCGGGGAGGAAAGGATAGCCTATTAGGTGAAGCCTCCAACCCAGAGATACGAATAACACAGGCTAAGCGTCCCGCCCACGCTGACCCGAGCTCAGGTTAAAGGAGACACTTACAACATGCGTACACAGGCACCACGGTCTGGGAGCACCTTACAGTAGCTGACGCCACATAATAAACCCTGCTAGCCACCATTGGGCTTAGTCGTACTTTATGAGCGTTAGCTTAAGGTTTGGACGGATGCCCGTAAGGGGGTTTGCCCTGGCAGTTACACTGGCCTTGTTAGTTCATTCACACCCATGGTTTCATGTTAGTGCTTTGTTGTTTTGTTGGTTTTTGATGCAGCGCTCTGGCTTGGCTCGCGAGGACTCTACCCTCCGCCCCGGATGGGTACCCCCAGGCCCCGCCACATACATAAATCATAATAGTTCCAAATGGCCACCACAAATGTAATCACATGGAATGTTCGCGGTATGCATACGCCAGCGCGCAGATACTCCATATTTGCATACTTGCAGAGACACAAGGCTGCCATAGACCACCTTCAGGAGATACACATGACAGCGAGGGAAATAGACCGACTGCGCGCTCGCTGGAGGGGACTGGTGTTTGGCACTACTTACTCGGCACACGCTAGGGGCACACTGGTCTGGGTGAGGGCGGGTATCCCATTAGTCTGCCTAGAGGCACTGGTTGACCCAGGCGGGAGATATACCCTGGTACACGGGCGGCTTGATGGGCAGCATGTGTTGCTGGGCTCACTGTATGCACCGAATGTTGAACAATCCTCATTCCTAGCTAGCTTGTCCACGGTACTGGCGCCGTATGCGGGTCTTCCTTGGCTGCTGGGGGGGGACTTTAACTCGGTGCTCGACGTGCACCTAGATCGCTCTTTCCCACCACTCCGAGGCACACAGGTGGGCTCGAATGCACAGGCCTTAACTGCCTGGCTGTCACATTGGGCTCTACTTGATATGTGGCGCAGGCTACACCCAGATGACCGCGTCTATTCATATTATTCGGCGGTACACGACCTCCATGTTCGCTTGAACAGAGTGGTGGGCACCCACTCAATGCTTCCGCTGGTGGTTCAGGCTGAGTATTTGGACCAGACACACTCAGACCACAACCCCCTCAAAGTGGGTCTCAGGTGGAGACCTGACAGACCCCCGGTCCCAACATGGCGCCTCCAATCGGCGGCCCTGGAGGATGCGGAGTTTCGCGCCTCCTTGGGCACTGCAATAGAACACTATTTTGACCTCAACGAGGGTTCTGCAAGCAGTGAGTTACTAGAATGGGATGCTCATAAGGTATGCATCAGGGGGCATTGCTTGGGCGTGACGTGGAGCATCCGCAAACAGCTAGAGAGTTCCCTCGCTGCTTTAGAGTCTCGCCTGCTCTCATGCAAACTGCATGGGGAGGGCAGCGGTGTAGATTCGGACCAGCTGCTGGAACTCTGGGCGCGCCATGCCGAATTGCTGGACCGGCTGCGATGTCACAACTATGCGGCCCATTTGGCTCGAGTGCATGCCACATCGGATAGGGCTGGGAGGTTACTGGCCTGGTTGCTCCGGCAGGAGTCTGCCCATGCCCCGATAGGCGCTATACGTGGGCCTGATGGATCGTTGGTGTACACACAGTGGGAGATTCACCAGGCGTTGACGGCACACTACACATCCTTGTATCGGTCGGCGGGGGGTGGGCGGGCGCGTGACCAGGATCTGTTTTTGGAGGCTGCGGGTCTGCCCACGGTCCCGGAAGAGCACCATGAGTCACTGGAGTGCCCCCTCACTACCGACGAGATTAGGGATGCGATCTCCTCTTTGGCCACCGGGAAGGCGCCGGGTCCGGACGGGCTCCCGGCAGAATACTATAAATCCTATAGGGAGTCATTGATACCTAAGCTTCACACCCTTTATCTGGCCGCCCTGGAGGAGGGTGCCCTACCTGGGTCGATGCGAGAGGCCTATCTGATTTCCTTACTCAAACCCGGACGAGACCCCACCCACCCCACCCAGAGAGCAGGCTGCCTGGTCCTGGACCTGGAAAAAGCATTCGACTGTCTGCAGTGGGGATATCTGGTGGCGACGCTGTCACACTTCGGACTGGGGCTTGGCTTTCTTCAACTTGCAGCTCTTCTATATAAGGGACCTACAGTGCGAGTGAGAACTGGCCCGTACATATCCGACCCCATTCCGGTCGGTCGTGGCACTAGACAGGGATGTCCGCTGTCGCCCCTCCTGTTTGCGCCTGCGATGGAGCCGCTGGCGGCGACGCTTCGCAAGGAACTGGCGGATGGCATCCCACTATGAGATGCGACGCACCAGGTGTCCCTCTACGCGGACGACCTACTGGTTTTTATCAGGGACGTGTCTTGTGTTCCTGCTGAGCTGGAGCACATCTTGTGCGAATTTGAAGTGCTCTCGGGGCTTCAAGTAAATGCTGCCAAGTCCTGCCTTTATGCATTTGGGGCGGACACCCGGGATCCAGGTTATCGCCTTTGGGGAGTGCAGGTGCAGTGGCAACCGGACACTTTTCGCTATCTGGGAATCCAGATATACCGTCAGCCGATAGATCTTCTTGAGGGCAATCTGGGAAGAGCCGTGTCTGCGATCAGGGCTCAGATGAAGTTCTGGAGTACACTTTCCCTCTCGGTCACCGGCCGAATAGCGTTGGTTAAGATGGTGATCTTGCCCCGTCTACTGTACTATTTCGCCAATTTGCCTCTATACGTCTCGGCGTCCTTTTTCACGGGCTTGACGCGCTCCCTTTGAGACTTTATATGGGGAACTGCGCGACACAGGGTCGCACTGCCCAAATGGTATCTTCCCGTAGGTCAGGGAGGGCTTGCGATGCCGTGTTTCGAGCATTACTATCTGGCAGCGCAGCTGCAATGGATAGCTCGTTGGCTGGCGGACAGAGGCCGTGATGACACGGCGACGGCGATCGACCCCCCTCTCCCGTTGGCTGAGCTACTTAGGCTCTTTCACCCAGCGGCAGAGGTGATGAGATCTGCGCCGCTGCTGTTGGCGGTGGCTTACAAATGTTATCGTAGGTGTCTTCGTCTTACTCGATCCAAGATTCCCTATGCACCGGCCATACCTTTGGAGGGCTCCCCTAGTGGGCAGGGAGGTGGCCCTCCAGAGGGAGGAAACATTGGGACTCCGGATGACGCCCATAGCCTACCAGTGGGAGGTGATGTTGCAATCCCTGCTGCAATTGGGCGTAGCTGGCACGGAGGACAGTGGGGCGGGCTGAGAGAGTTGCGTTAGTCGGCAAGGGGCTGGCTCGCCTGGTGGAGTATCGCGGCACAAGGTGCTACAGCTTTGGTAAAGATGGTGCGACACAGGAACACATATGCCACTGTCTGCAGGGCACACTGAATAGGGGATGTGGAGGCTGAGATGAGGAGACCCAATAGGGGATGGGTGTGGGGGCACTTAGACACATGTTGAGCGCTGCTGTTGTTTTTCTAGTTGTTACTCTGTAAGGGAGATAGCTTCCCGGCTGCAGAGATTGGTTATTGATAAAATAATTGGTTGTTTGTTTATTGGAATTACTGTGGGGAATGGACATAACACTAAGACTGCTACTCTATAGTCCCCACATAGGGTACGACTTCGAAGCATGTGGTGCATCAGTAACCGTACTCACTGCCATGAGGCCTTTAACATAAGACAGAACTAAATGCTGCCCCCACCGTTACAGATTACTGCAGTTGATTGTACAATATCATGAATGTATGTCGTGCGTTCACTGTAACTGTACACTGCATTGCTCCATAACGTGTTGTATATCTTTCGCTACAAAACTCAATAAACAGATTTCTAAATAAAATAAACATCATACGCAGCAGGTATAAAAAACAAATCTGGCAAGCAAACCAAAAGTATGAGGAAACACTTAAGATTGAAAGCCTTCTGGCCTGTGGCAATAAAAACCCAAAAGAGTTATGGATCATCATAAACCGCCTACGTAGGGGGTTGGAAACAGCCAAGGTAAATGGAAACAACGTTACTCCTGAAGACTGGACCACACATATTAGATTGTACAGTGTTTCAACAATATATTTTGATTCACAACTGAGCTACAGCAAGCAAATTTCTGAATATTGAAGTCCAGAGGACGCAAAAGCGCAAACCCTTCAATATGCATCAACCTTCACGACTAAAAGAATCATAAATCTGATCCTTAAAAGCAGAGCTGTAGGAGGTCCTGGCCCCAACGGCATTCCTGCATCAGTTTACAAACAGGAGAGTGAGTTCTGGGCCACGTCATTGGAAAAGCTTTTTTTAGAACATGTATGACCACTGAATCCATTCCATCATCCTGGCAAGGCTCGGTTCTGCACCCCATCTATAAGAAGGGCCCAATGGCAGTCCCCGATAGTTATTGTCTCATTACCCAAAGACTTTGCCTCACTCCTTTTGGAAGACCTAGATGCATGGGCAAATTCAAGGAACTTGATACCCTTCAACCAAACTGGCTTTAGACCATTTTCAAGTGCCTCTGACAAACTAGTGGCCATCATGACGCTTGTCGCAAAACAAATAAGGAAAAGAGAGCTCCTCTACTGTTGTTTTATATGCGACAGCAAGGCTTTTGATCATGTTAATCACCAATTACTTTGGTCCAAACTTACATTCTGGCCAATACCTCAACCATTTCTTCATGGCATTCAGCTTCTTTACTCTGACACGCGGGCCAGAGTAAAACAGGGGAACAAAACAGCAATTTCTAGTAAGATAAAAACCGAACAAGGCATCAAACAAAGGTGTGTATTAGCCCTGTCTTTTTTTAAATTTGTTCATGTGTGACCTGGTTCCAACCTAGGATTTGGTTTTTCAGCCACGCGCCCAAACTGGTGAAGCAATCTATAACACACTTCTGTATGCAGATGATGTCATCCTTCTAAGCCGAAGGGCAATAGGCCTACAATGGTTGATCAATACGCTAGATAAACACAGTACTTCAAACTGATTAGCAATAAACTTTGAAAAAACAAATATTGTAATATTCGGCAGAAAAAGGAAAAAATCTGGTGCTTGGTTTCTGAACAACTGTTGTTTGATCAAATCATATAAATATAAATATCTCTTCGTGACTGATTGCCTGAACCTCATGAGAAGAAAGCATGCTGACCTTGTCATTCACAGTTATGCCCAAAAGAGGGGCCCACAAGTACATCACCAAATCATTCTCAGCATTTTACAAAATTAAGGTTCGTCAGTTATGCATGGACTGCTTTCAATCAGTAGATCATCTGCCTTCCTAGGTGATTCAACCTCCCACCAATAAGTGCTGTTTATGAGGCTTGATCCAGAAGATGCTGTCACATCTTCTTTGCATGTGTCACTTTTTAATCAAAGAGTGCACATGGTTTCTTAGACATTTCCTGGTCAACCAAGGGACATGGTGATCCAGACGACTGTTAAATTTCTCATGAATGAAGCCCATCCGCAAGTAATAGCTAGTTTTATAAAATACCTGAATAGAGTGGATAAATCACTAAGAAATACAGTCATATTGCTCCACGCCCTCAGATATTGGGCCTTTCTTCGTGTGGACATCATCTGAAGAACAAAGAACTTAACCTTTAGCTCATGCTCCCCCAGCAAGTCAGAAGCAGTGCGATGGAGTCTTGTGTTCCCCGTGTTGATATCACCTGCAGAACTAAGGTCCATGTACATACAAAGCGGTCAGGCTGCTAGGCGACGGTTGTCATTCGTATATCGTGGATGTTTGAGACTATTATCGGTCACTCACTGTTCTTGACAAAACCTCACCTATCCTGCCGCTTCAGGAACACAAAGTTTAGAGTTAGTTTAAGATATAACCTCTAATTCTTTTTTAGTAAACTCACTTCTGAAACGCACACTCCTATTGTCAGGTTTGTACTAGGTTTAGGACCTTATTTTTTAAGATCATTGCACGTTACTGCTATGTTAGCTTCTCCACATTGGTTCTAGCACTTTAACTTCTTAGAGTCTGGCACTTTACTATTTTGTATATCGGCCTTTATCTCAAATATTGAACAACCTGTCTTTTATCCTGGACACTGGCTAGATATAATTAAATGCTTTTTATTTTACCCTAGAAAGTCTAGACCAAAACTGTTACATTGTTTAAAAATCATTTATGTCACAGTGTAAGCCATGATATTGATGTCTAAGGTAAAAGTTAAAAGTATTTTATATGTGTACGCACATTGGGGCATGTCTTATTTTGTAAACGTTGGTGAGACGGACATCTCTCACTACTCACTCCAACAGAATGAATATTCTTTTGACCTTTTTTATGAAATGATAGGAATGCATGAAGAGACACCGCTTACCTGGTTCATATTTTGATGTCATAATTTTATATCCTGCTGTTTGGCACTTTAATTAATTTGAACGTCTAAATAAATTATTTTTCAAATGAGTAAATTTTAATAAATTATTTGATGCCAAAACAGCAAAAATCCAATCAGTAAAACCGCTGACATCTAGTTGCATGAGACCAGATCAACGTAAAAAAATATGACCGAATACAATGGAGCGTGGTTTTAATACAAGAAATTGATTGGGCTGACCTTCGAACTTAGAAGAATATCTGACAAAAATGTTCTGAGAAGGTAAAGTTCAGTGGGGCAAAACTGCCTGAGGTATTCGAGGAAGGAGCGTCGCTGTCGAATAGCCTTCGGTTGAAGTTGCGGTGGAAATTTCAACGTTCTGAATGAATCTCTGAAATAAAAGTCAAAAATACCTAGCAGGACAAGGTACAGGGATACAGCCAAAGACAGTTCCACGAGGCTGGATACCCCTTTGGTGAAGGACCGCTGAACAGTATTTGCTGCAGCAGAAAAGACGTAGAGGTAGAAGTCCCAAAGTCAATCCGACCAGCGATGCACCTCGGGCGGATATGTGAGCAGGTTGGTCCCGGTCTCCTCCTGGTTCTCAGTGCAGTTTTTAACCAGAAATTTTCAAAGTCCCCACTTTTGGATTTTGGCTATCTGGTCACCTTCAGCACCACTTCCAAAGGTCCAGGACACCACTTAGAGGGTCAAGCTGGGTTAAGTTGTGGGTCTAAGGTGAAGGGAGCCTTTTGTGTCTCTGAGGCTCAGATCGGAAGGCCAGCAAATTAGCCCTTTGGAGTCACTCTGGTGCCCTGGGTTCAAGTTGCAAGTCCAGTCCTTCTTCCCTAGGCAATAGGACATCAGGGCAGAAATGCAGCCATTGAGAAACTAAAACACCAACCTACAACTAAACACCAACAAAACAGAAGTTCTCATCATGGGCCCAAACCCCGATGACTGGAGTGACACCTGGAGGCCCCCCGCCCTCGGAAACCCACCAACCCCCATGGACCACGCAAGCAACCTGGGAATCACCCTGGACTCCGAGCTCAAAATGGACCGCCAGATCAACTCCGTCTCATCCTCCTGCTTCCACACCCTCTGCCTCCTTCGTAAGACCTTCAAATGGATCCCCCTCGAACATAGAAAGACCGTCACTCACACCAGTGGACTCGACTACGGCAACGCACTCTATGCTGGATTAAACAAAAACCTCACCCGCAAGCTACAGAACATCCAGAACGCTGCCGCAAGACTGGTCCTCAACCTGCCAAAACACTGCCACATCTCCCAGCACCTGCGCACACTCCACTAGCTTCCCGTCGAGACGAGAATCACCTTCAAGATACTCACCCATGCACACACGGCCCTCCATGGCACCGGACCAGCATACCTGAACAGCCGACTCAAATTCCAAGCACCCCAAAGGACCCTACGATCAGCCCAGCTCTCCTAGCTATGGTCCCCCGCACCAGAAAGACCAGATCGGGAGGCCGCTCCTTCTCCTTCCTCGCGCTCAAAGCCTAGAACGCCCTTCCGCTCCACCTCAGACAGACATTGATCCCCATCTTCACAAGAAACCTCAAAACTTGGCTCTTCGACATAACTCCTCCTTGATCGACTGGATCCTGTACCCTCCCTACCCCTAGCGCATTGAGACCCTTACGGGTGAGTAGCCGCACTTAACAAACTTCTGATTGATTGATTGAGAAAGGCAGCAGCAGGTCAGCGGTCCAGCAGGGTGGCAGTCCTTCTTCCTGGCAGAGATCCACAGGTTCAGAAGTGTCCTGAAGAGTTGGCTTATAAGGTCCTCCTTTTTTATACCCTGGTGCCCTCCTTCTGGAACGTGGGAGAAGCTTCTAGACAGTGGCTTTGAAGTGCATGGCTTTTCCTGACTCCCCTGCCCTGGCTCTAAGCTGGCTGCAGTGACAATGTGGAGGTGATAGGTCTTTTGTGTGAGGGAAGAGCACTCCCTATTGGGCTGTGTTCAGCCCTGCCCCCTCATCCTGCCAGAAGATGGCCCATAAAGGCAACCCTAATCCCTCTATTGTGTGACTCTCTGGGAGGAATTCACAAAGTCTAGCTATCAGTTACACCCAATCATGTGACCCAAGACAGGCTACAGGCACAAAAGGGCTAACGGCGGAAAATGTCAATTTTCCAAAAGTGTAATTTTCAAAATTGTAATCAAAAACCCGACTTTACCATTAAATAGGGTTTTTCATTACAATTTCAAAGACACCAAACATGACATAGTCTTCTGCTTCTATGAAATGTAATAAGAAATCCCCAATATTATCCTATGGGAAGGGTACGCCTCACCAGTAGTGAAAAAACTCATTCATGAGTTTTTCACTACCAGGACATGTAAAACTAAAAAGCGCATGTCCAACCTTTCAATTACAAGGCACCCTGCCCTATGGGCTATCTAGGGCTTACCTTAGGGGTGACTTATATGTAAAAAAGAGGAGTTTAGGGTTTGGCATGGGTGTTTTATTGCCAAGTTGACATGGAAGTTTAAAACTGCATTCAGGCTGCAGTGGCAGGCATGGGACATGTTTTAAGGTGCTACTTAAGTGGGTGGCACAATAACTGCTGCAGGCCCACTGGTACCATGCAATATACCAGCCCTGGGTATATGGTATACCACTCTACAATGGACTTAAAAGTACATTAAATATGCCAAACAGGTGTTAACCAATTCCACCATGTTTAAAAGAGCGAGCCTAAGCACTTTAGCACTGGTTAGCAGTGGTAAAGTGCACAGAGTCCTAAGTCCAACAAAAATGAATTCAGCAAAAAGTGGCGAGAAAAAGACAAAATGTTTGGGTGTGACCCTGCAGAGATGGCCAGCTCTGATAATAACAAATTAAGAAAGGAAAATATTAATCTCCAGGTCTTTAATGAAATCATGACTTTCCTTACTCTAGTCTGTCTAATAAAATCTGTATTGTGCATTCTAACCGCTGGCAAAGTGAGCAGCATTCTATCTCCTTGATTATCTCTGCTAAGCCATTATGAGTGAGGACCAGCCACCTGCAAATCAGTCTAACCCTGCCCTGCCCATAGAGAGGAGTTTAGTCACATAATTCACAATCAGGACCACTCAAACCCACGTGTGTTACCACATCTCTATGCTTTACAGGTGAAATTGTGGCTTGCATTCCTAAATACAGTGAGCAAAGGGCATATCTGCATATCCTGTGCCAGAGAGGGGTACAACATTTAAATTCAAACAGGATTTCTTCTAACTTTGATTGGTATCTGTTAGAAATGGGGGTCTCTAGTTGGCAATGGCTGGCCACTGTCCAAGTATTGACCATTCTTCCTAAGTCAGAGTAAGAGGGCTACACCCTTTGATAACCCCTGCTCAACCCTGTGGTAACGTAGCACGAGCAGCTAGGCTTATCTCAGAGGCAGTGTGTGAAGCATTTATGACCATACACAGTAACACAGTGAGAAACACTACAAAGGGACACCACACAGGTAGTTATAAAAACTAAGTATATTTATATATAGACTTAACACAAGACCAATAACAGTAAAAAGCCACAATACTGAAAAATAGGGTTACTCTTGAAATGCTGCAAAAATAGTTCAAAGTGTGCAAAGACGAGTTCAGTTCAAAGCAGTGGTCTCTGCGACCCTTTTACTTACAAAGTACCTGGATTCTGTAGCAAAGCAACCAAAATGTCGCTAAGGAGCTGTAGCGATGATTTTCCTCACGCGTGACCAGCGATGCGTTAAATCCTTGCCGCAAGGGAGGATGATGCGCTGATCTGTGTGCAGGACAAAGCGACAAACTTCTCCACGCTAAGCCGGCGATGCATTGAAATCCTTGCCGCAAGGGAGGATGATGCGCCGAGCCTGTTGCGTGTGTGACCCTGTTGCGATGAGAAGAAATGGTGCTCCACGAGGGGGCGATGATCCGGGTGCGCTGCGATGTCGTGAAGCGATGAACTCGATGTGATGATCTTTGGTTAGCGAGCACTTGGAGGCCCGCAAACGTGCGATGAGATGATCTTCGGGTTAGCGAGCCTTTGGCAGCCCAAAAACGTGCGATGCGATAATCTTGAGGTCAGCGAGCATTTGGCAGCCCACAAACATGTGATGCGATGATCTCCGGTAGCGAGCACTCAGCGGCAGCAGCGCGATGATTTTTCGTACTCGCTTCAACTGCGGCGGCTCGCAAACGGGTGTTAGCGACGATTTTCAGCACTCTTTTCTCCGTAGTAGAACTAGAGGCCCTGGAACTCACAGAAGCCTCACCTGCAGATAGAAATCCTCACTGGGAGGAAACAGGAGGCTGGTGGTGGAGTCTGATGTGCCTGAGACTCCAGCAGGAGGCTAGCTCTCTTCTAGCCCTTGGGTGATTGCTTTAGCAAGTGGAAATAAAAGTTGTCTTCAAATTCCTTTTCCTCTTCTTCCAAGTTCAGTGAACTACTGCAGGCCAATCCAAGAAACAGCATACAAGCACAAGGACAGTCACCTTCTGCAAATTCCTTCAGTTACATGGACAGAGGTTCTTCTTGTTGTCCAGGAGCAATACAAATTGTAGGGGTTTGACCACAGATATTTATACCCCAAAAGTTTTTGTTCTAAGAAGCTACAAGTCACTGAACCCACACAGAACCAGTTCTGGTCAGTCCTGGAGCACTTTGTTTACCAGGCTGCATCCTTCCTTTCAGAAAGAGGGGGTCTGCCTCAGACGCACAGTGGGAGTTGGAGCCAACATTCACCTTGCCAGGCACAGCACTATTCAGGTCAAGGAGCTACCCCTCCCCATACTCCAATGCAGATCTCTCTATTCAACCCAGGTCTGACTCAGCCTGCCCTGTCCCTCCAAAACCAGACAGCCAATACACATAACAGCAGAGCACACTGGAAGGCCTAGGCAAGAAAATACCTACTTTCTAAAAGTGGTATTTTCAAACACAGAATATAAAAATAAACTTCACTAAAAGATGTATTTTAATATTTTGAGCTCAGGCATACTAAATTCGTTTTTCTACCATGTTCTTTGGGTCAGTTAGGACTATAGAATTTAATAGTCAAACTGCCCATTCTGGCCTATGGAGAACAGGTAGCCTTACAGCAGTGAAAAATGAAATTGGGTGTAATTCACTACCAGGACATGCTACACACTTTAGAGCATGTCCTACCTTACACATACAATGCATCCTACCATAGGGGTGACTCACATGATGCTAAGGGAAGGTTCAGGGGCTGGGAAGTGGGTGCACTTCACAGCCAAGATGGCAGTTCTGGACTGCACGCAGACTCTGCAGTGGCAGGTCTGAGACACACTTTACAAGCTGCTTTTGTGGGTGGCGCAAACCAGCACTGCAGGCCCACCAGCAGCATTTGGTTTACCAGCCCTGGGCACACACAGGCCACGCTACTATGGACTAACAGGTAAACCAAATAAGCCAATCATGGATATACCAATTCACATGTCATATTTACACAGGGAGCATTCGCACTGTGGCACTGAATGGCAGTGGCACAGCGCCCAGAGCATCTAATACCAGCAAAAACAGAGGAGATAACAGCGAAAAATGGAAGGGAGACCCACGCCAATGGTGCCAGGTCTAACAGTATCCTATTTATTAATGTTTTCAGCTTAGCAGTGCTATTACCAGACAGGGCCAATTCTGTATCCAGGTCTGTCCTATCATGATCCTGAACAAGATGATTGGCCTAAACTGCTATGCCATGTCCTTTCTACAAAGGACAGCAAACTTCCCCTAGTAAGATTACCTCTTTTGCTTAGTCAGGTGTGGTTTCAGTCAGTGAGCAAGATAGTCTCCTCGTTTAAGGGTTCAAAGCAAATTGCAAAATTGAATCAGGAAAACTTGTGAAATTACTTGCTAGCTACCAGAGTATTCCATCTGAGCACCATTTCCTTACTTAACACTCTACCATATGTAAATCCATTCACTTTCCAACCACCTGAGAATAATTCAAGTCAAAATTACTACTTTGAGGATGTCATGGGCTAGAGAGAGGTGGTCAAAATATCCTGCAACATCAGTGTGTACCTATTTCTACTGTGTTTTGTAATAATTGTGTTTGGCAGCATATATTTAGGTTGTATGTTATTTTCCATGTCCATTCTAACAGGCCCTATTCGGTCATGTTACTGACACTCTACTGTTCTGTTCTCACGCTCTTCATATTTCATTTATCAAGCCCACACGCCAAACCTACTCAGTGGCCTTCTGACATTGTTCTCCTGTGGGTTGGTTGGCTCTGTATACCTTTACTGTTCCTATATGATCTCTATAGTCAGACCTGCGGTGCATGTAATCGCATGCATATGATGCATGTTGAATCCTTGTTCAGCATGTCAGAAAGTACTATCTTCTTCCTCCTATCACGTTTCTACACTTTGTCATGTCCCCATTATAGAGAAATTCATTTATTAAAAGTAGTCTTTGACTTCTGGATCAATTTAATCATATACTTTGATTTCCTCACAACTACTGATATTTTTGTGGTTTTCTATTCTTTGTTCGGCAGCAAGTGCTGTAGAATGAAGGTTGGTCATGGAAAAGGCGAGGGCTGAATAGACCGTGCCGCCATTATGGCGGTCACACTATTCCCCGGCCAGGAGTCGGGGGTGGGGGGAGGCCGAGTCAGCAAATGACGCGGCGCTCCCTCCCCGCATCGACCAATGGGCGAGGCGGCCTCTTTGAGCCGGAAGCACTTCGGTGCTTCCGGCTCGAAGAACGTACAACCTGCACCCAGGTAGACCGGTCTGATCCGGTCAGCCTGGGCGCCCTCTTTAAAAGGGGGCTGTGGGGAGCAGAACAGTCTCTTGTTCTTGCTCCCCACAGGAACGTCCACCGGGCCGGCTGCGGGCCCGTAATCTCTTTTTTCTTTTTCTTTTACAGGTTATCCAAGTCCTTGTGGTGGTTCGAAGCGGAGTCGAGGAGGCGGAAGTTCGTCGCGACCAGGGACGAGTCGTCGCGTCGCGGTGCCGGAGCAGGGTCAACGCGGGAGCCGGGGGACCCCTGTTTTGAGTCCTCGACATCCTCACTGTGGTGTGCCATCGCTGCTGGTTTTGGTGTGTCGGCGCTGGCAGTGGGGTTTCAGTTCCGAGGTCGGGAAAGCATCGAGGATCTTGATCTGCCCGCTCTGAGTGCCGTAAGCCGTCAGTGCAGGGGGGAGCGAAGCTGACGATCATAGTGGGCGTGGCAAGGAGTGTTTTCAGGTGCATAGACCGAGCAGATACTGCCAAGGAACTGTTTTTTCACAGTCTAGAGTGTGGGCAGTGGTATTTTCTTCAGTAAGGTTGGGAAATAAGTGTTGCAGTGAGCATTTTACTCCATCACTCTGAAGATTAGGTATTCAATCCTTTGTCTCTTAAGGTCAATGCCTGACTGGTCTAAAGTGGGGCCAAATGGTATTTCAGCCAGTGCGGTTGGGGATATTAAAGAGTGCAGTGCCCAAGAAGAATTTTGCTGGGGGTCTGCAGCGCAGTAAGAGAGAGAGCGCTATTGATCGCTGTGATCCGAAGTTTAGGTGTACAACCCCCAGTCTTTCAATGCACTGTTTGGCTCAGTCTAAAATGTAGGCAGTGGTATTGCCTTCAGTAAGGTGGGGAAATAATTGTTCTGTTACCATTTTGACTCTTACTGTGAAGTTTAGGTAGTCAATCCTTGGTCTTTCAATATCAATGTTGGCTCAGTCTAAAGTGTAGGCAACGGTATTTCCTCCAGTACGGTGGGGAATTAGTTAGGAGTGCTGTGCCCAAGGTGAGTGTTGCTGGGGGTCTGCAGCGCAGTAATTAGGAGCGCGCTACGAGTTAAAAGCGCAAGCGCTTCCCCTGCAGCACGTGAGCGACTGAAGTGTGAGTGCCCTAAGGCCAGGGTGCAGGGGCTAACAGTGATTAGAAGTGGTTGGGTAACAAACAGGTAGGGCTTCGCGCAGCAAAACCGGCTGTATTTGTTGTTTCCACAGCCACAGCATGCATTCCGGGGAGGACGAGACGGTGTCTAGATAAAAAAAGTCGCTGGTGGTCTTTGGAGGAACTCGCTTGGGCGGCACCGGCTAGCCAGCATCTCATCGCTTCTGGGAGCCACAGAGGGTTTGAGCGGGCGGCTCACCTGAGCCTACTGGGTTAGCCAGTAGGTCGTGGCTCTGGTTGCGTGGGTGCAAGGGTTGGCCGGGGGCTGCTGCTTCTTGAAGGTAAGGGGTGACACGGTCACCTATCTGGGGCTACGGTTACACGTGCAGGCAGGTCCCATATCATTGTGCATCTTTCGCCATGGCCCCTCCGGTTCGGCAGAATGAGAAGCGATCACGCACAGACGTCTTGCTGGAGGGTTTAATGCAGCAAGTCCAGGTCATGGGGCAGACCCTCAATAGGTTACAGGATAAGGTGGAGGGTCCAGAGGTGCCAGAAGGGATGGGTAGGCGGCCTATTGTCCCACCAAAAACCTACTCCCGCCACCGCCAAAGAGGAACAGGCACAGGCCGTGTGGGAGAGGGGCAGGGGGACGCCAAGAAGTGCGCCTGCAGTCCCACCTGCAGACACGCCGGGCCCCTTGCGCAAATGGAGCCCAAGTGGTGCAGTGCCCGTGGGACCCATTGTTGTCCCAGCCCTCCCCCTCGGGGACGGGACAGGGGAAGCCACGTCGGCTTCCCCAGGCTCAGCCTGACATAGCCGCCAACCGGGCGGTAGTATTCCCTTGGCTGGAGATGGTGGGGAACTGGTCTCACGCCGCAGGGGCGACATCCGGGGGGGGTGATGCCATTGAAAGGGCAAAGAAATTGATGACTGAGCTGGGAAAGGGAAGGCCAAGTGAGGTGCCTGCAATACCAGCAGGGGGTGGGACACCTGTTGCCACAGCACCGGTCCCCGGTGGCGAAAGTGTCCTGGAAACAGTCAGCGATGTGAAGAACACATAAGCGGGCAAGACGGCTGATGCAGCTGCACCAGCAGGTACAAGGGCAACACTGCCGCCACTAGGCTTGAGAGAGATGCGCTCCGGGAGGGAACAGTTGGGGCGGCATTTGTCTAAAGAGACTTAGGAAAGGATTTGGAAGGGGGAATATGTTAGCATGTTTTCCCTCCTGATAGACGAGGCAGAAAGGGAAGAGGCTAAGAAGAACAAGGAATGGACACATTACAAAGAATGGTCCAACATAGTCCTGAAGTACAGAGTAGAGGAGAATTTGGCCAATTGGATACAGGGCTTCACTATATTCATGGCCGTCATGTTAGAGCGCTTCCCAGAGGTTGGATCGGAGATGGCATGTTATCAGAATAGGATCACCGTCGCCCATGCTACACAGAGAGGTGATGGGTGGAAAGAATATGACAAAGAGTTTAGGAGGGCAAAAGCACAGGATCCAACTCTAAGATGGAGCCAGACCGACATATTTATTCATTTGAGACATTTGGTACAGGGATCAGCTGATAATGGGCGGGGGCAGGTACCTGACAACGTTCGGTCCCAGCCCTTTAAAGCAGGCCCCACCGGTAACATGGGGGGGTCACGGGAAAGGCAGGGAACACTGGTAAAAGAGGCATCTGTTTTGATTTTAACAAAGGAACTTGCAGTAGAGCACCAGGCACATGTAGGTTCAAGCATTCCTGTGGTTACTGTGGTAATGTATCCCATCCCGAGTCCAGGTGTCCCAAAAAATCCAGGGTCAAAGGGGGCAAGAAGCAAGAATAGCAACGTACTTCTAGGAAAGGCTAGACCCCCAGTTAACGTTAGCGCTATGATACCTTGGTTGGAATCAGACAATTGCCCCGAAGCTGCCAGGACGATCAGGGAGGGGTTTGTTGAGGCTTTCAGGATACCAGCCCAGGGCTACAACGGGGTGGCACTTTGCCGGAACCAGCTTTCAATTAGGTCTAATGTAGACATAGCAACAGCAAAAATAAGCAAGGAAGTAAGCCTGGGTAGGGTAGCGGGGCCTTTTGATGACGTCCCAATGAAGGATTTTGTCTGTTCACCGTTAGGGGTAGTACCTAAGAAAGCGCCAGGCGAATTCAGATTGATACACAATCTTTCTGCGCCAAGGGGCAGTTTAGTGAATGATGCCATCTCTGACGCACTTTAAAGTGTAAAATATGCATCGTTTGACCAAGCGGTTGACATGCTCAGGTCACTAGGTCAGGGAGCTTTTCTAGAAAAGGCCGACATTGAGTCCGCATTTAGATTGCTACCGGTCCACCCGGCAGATTTTCACTTACTTGGTTTCCAATTTCAGGGAAAGTACTACGTAGACAAATGTATGCCAATGGGTTGCTCAGTGTCTTGCGCCTACTTTGAGAAGTTTAGCTCATTTTTAGAATGGGCATTCAGGAGGGAGTCGGGGCATCAATGGGTGCTACATTATCTGGATGATTTTCTTTTTCTGGGGGCACCAGACTCGGGGGAATGCGGGGCAGCATTGTCAAAGTTTTGCACCTTGATGCAGGAGTTCGGTGTGCCCCTTGCACCCAGTAAGACAGTGGGACCAAGCACGGCAATTGAATTCCTGGGAATTGAACTAGATTCCGTCCAAGGGGTCTCGAGATTACCAGCTGACAAAGTCAAAGATTTTGCGGTGGCATTGCAACACTGCCTAAACAAAGACAAAGTTACGCTGCACCAGTTACATACAGCAGGTGGTAGGGCAATTGAATTTCGCACTACGCATAATCCCAATGGCGTGCCCTTTCTCTCGCACCATCGCACATGCCATGTCAGGCCTCATGGAGAAGCATCATCACACCAGGCTGTTCAGCGAAGTCAGGCAGGACATGTTGATTTGGAAAGAATTCTTGCGTGACTTCAATGGGAGAGTGGTGTGGCCCAGCCCACCTAGGTCCAGCCCAGAGCTGGGCCTAATGACTGACGCTGCAGGTAGTGAGGGATTCGGGGCTATCCTGGAGTGCGAGTGGGTAGCTCAGCGATGGCCAGATTGGTGGAGGGAATCTGGGCTCACCACTAACATAAGTTTCTTAGAGCTTTTTCCAATTCTAGCGGCGCTGACTGTGTGGGTGTAGGGTCTAAAAAAACAGTCTGTAATATTCTGGTCCGACAGCATGGCAGTAGTAGAATGCATAAATAGCCAAACGGCTAAATGAGGCATGATGCTGCGTTTGTTGAAGGAGATTGTGTTGCAGTGCATGAAATTGAATGTCCTTTTTAAAGCTAAACACGTGCCAGGTATTCTGAACCACGCGGCTGATGCATTGTCTCGTTTTAAAATGCAGGCATTCAGGTCACACATCCCAGAGGCAGTAGTGCACCCAACACCTTTCCCAGAACAGCTTTGGCAGCTTGGTGCCCCCGAGTATCGAACCTCGTGGCAGCGAGCCTAGCGCCCAGAACCAGGAGTGCTTACGAAGGGGCGTTTGGGTCTTTTTGCTTGTTCTTGGGGGAACAGTGGGAGCACACGTGGCATGATCAAGAGTCAGTAGTTGAATATCTTGCTTTCATGAGGGAACAAGGGCGCACGGTAGCAGGGGCAAGAAGACATATCTCAGCCATATAATTTTTGGCGAAGATAAATGGAAGAGGGGATCCCACAAGGAACATAGTATTACACAGGGCGGGGGACACTTCACGGGCACAAAACACGAGAGGGCCTCTCTTGATACATGGGGACAGGACACCACTCACGGTGTTCCAGTTCAGGAGAGTCATGATCCTGGCATTGAAGAGTGCCGGGCTAGACACTGCCGACTTCGGGTATCATTCGTTCAGGATAGGAGCAGCCACTGAAGCAGCAGCAAGAGGGCTGGGGGACGAGCATCTCAAAAGGATTGGTAGGTGGTCCTCTAACTGTTACAAGAGATATGTGTGGCTGCACATGCTCTAACATGGTGTGACTGTCCATTTTTAAGTGCGCAATGGGTTTTTTCCCTTCTCCCTGTGACTCAGAGAGAGGGGTAAATTTCACTATCAGATAGTGCTAGGTGCATTTTTTTGTGGAATTTGTGTGCTGCATGCCAGCGTGGCAAGGCACTTACCTTGGCTCTCTTGTTTCCACGTCATTCGCAGTTTCTCCATCCTGTGACTCAGGGGGGAAGGCTGCACTCGTTCGCACTCACAAACCACAGGAGCAAACAGAAGAGCGTCAGACGACGAGCTTCGGGCAAGCAACAGAAATGGTGGTGCAAGTTCACTCTTCGCACCAGGAAGATCAACATGTTTGGGTGATAGGGCACTCATATGTTTGTCGTTTGAAGAATTTCTTTTCAGGGCCTGTCAAGACTAGGGCCATTCAACTAGGGATAAGGTTATCATTTATCGGACAGGGTGGCTTGTGCGTAGGTCAATTCAGGGAGTTGGTGAACCGAGCTTTGAAAGCAAGTACGGGACCAGCGGCAATCTAGATCCTGCACCTGGGGGGTAATGACTTGGCCCGATTAGGCAGGAGAGTACTAGTGGAAGATCTGCTCACAGAAGTTGGGTGGCTAGCGAAGCACTGTCCTCAGTTGATAATAGGGTGGTCGCACATGATCCCCAGGTCCAAATGGAGGGGGGGGCGAGTCAGTTCGAGCGTTGAATTATGCGGTAAAGCGGATCAACAACAAATTTGATAAGTTATTTAGGACCCCTAGATTAAGGTCCATAGGACACAGATACATCAAAGGGGAACAGTTTTTTTTCTGCAGGACGGGGGTACACCTCTCACATAAGGGGAATCAGGCTTTCATGGAGGACATCCTAGCTTGGGTGGAGAGTATGAGGCGCAGTACATGACCTTCCTAGTGAGTGAGGGGGAGACCAGGTAGTCGGGCAACTACGCTGGCCTGTGGCGGTAAGGTCATGATTGCTAAGCATAGTCTTCGGTCCTTAGCGGTCAGCACCATGTAACTCCAGGGGGTAGTGACAGCTGGTAAGTAGGCTGTCGGGGTGCGGGGGCCGGGGGAATCATCCTTCCCAGTGGGCCTGGGGCCATCCCCGCACGTGCATGCGCATCAAGGCGCCATTATGCAGAAGTCTGCAGTCCCCCGTAATGGAGTTTAAGGCACAGGGCGTAGGGGGGGGCCGGGGGAAAGTATCCATCCGATAAGCTGTACCCCCTGCCAACCTTATTAGTACACTGGGACCGGGGAAGCTGCCAGTCATTGACTTTGCCATAGGCTCTAGATGGGACACGCAGAAAGTAAATACATGCATTGATAGATTTACGGTAGGAGTGTCTTGTGTATTAGACTGTGTTAAGGTTAGGCGTGGAATATCTGTCTATCAAATGGATCTGTACTTTCTGCGTAAAGTTTCTGTATATAATGTTTTACAAATTGTTTGTTAATTTTAATAAATATGGCCGGGGGGTTACACCCCCTAATCCAAAAATTATATCTTTTGGTGTGGTCTCCAATACTGTTACGCTGGGGGGAGGGAGGTGCCATCCATAACCCCATGCATAACCCCAGAGTCTGTAGTTGGAGTAGGGGACATAGGTAAGTACCAGACCATACTGGTAGGGGTTATGTTTCGGGTGGAAGATGTTTTCAGTTAGGACACTGGAGTGCCGAAACATTGCATTCTGGTTTGGCATAGGCATGGCTATGGTTAATGTCATCAGTGATCTCTTAACGTGAGGTCGTTTGTCGCCTTGAAGCTGCCATACTGGTTCCTTGCACCCTGATAGCACTTTCACAGGTACCACCTACCTTCTGGAGCCACCGGGTAAGACCTGACAACCTGACTTCCATTCACCTCACTGCCAGTCTCGCCTGCAAATCCCTCTTCTTATGTCAGCATCGCAAGACACCGTCCCTGTGACCTGCTAGGCATTAGCACCTGAAGTCCTCACAGCCCACTTATGTAGACCATAGCAGCGAGCTTGGGCCACTAAGCACCCAGCTGGCTTTAAATGCACTTAATTTGAATTTCATCTGTAAGTCCCGCCCAGTATGTCTTGGAAAATTGGAAGACAAATTTGCATATGTAGGCTGCTTTTTGGCATCTAGGGACATCTTTTGGCCAAGAAGGTAACACTAACCAAAACAACTCTAGATCCAGCAGGCAGGTGTCTACATCCCAAGCTAAGCTTCGCCTCTTAAGAATGATGCTATTACTGTGGCCACCTGGGCTGGAGAAGCCATCAGCAACGACCACACCTGAGTATCATGTGCCATCAGACACTGGCGCCTCCTTTCAGACTTCTGTACTTGTAGTAGTTAGACTGTACAGTAATGAGGGTACAGAAAATGTTTACCACCCTGCTATATTTTGATATTTCTGGTATATACAGTAACGACTCGCGGCAATTTCCGGTAGTTATCCGCACCAGCAAAAATCTACTGGGGAAAAAAGCTCTCAACAAAATCTAATTTCACCAGTGGCAACCTCGTATTATTAAACCATCTTCTCCGCAAATCTGTGCTAATTCCTCAACGTTATGGAGTAAGTTTTGATAACTCAGTGCTCCTCTATATCATTTAGAAAAGGAACAATGTTGCCATCTTTCTCCACTTACCTTTAAGACAATGTTGAAAAAAAACATATTTTTTGGGAAAATGTTTGATGATTTGTTGTGGTTTTGTCGACCAACAATTCACAAACTATGCTTCCCAATAGCGACTTCTGCCCTGTTAACAATGTGCTTCCAGGCATCCCCATTTCACCCAGAAGGATGACTGCGATGAAATTCACGTAAATGCAAAGGTCTACAAAATGTGCCTCTCAGTTGAATTTCCAGCAAAAAGAGGTTAATTAGGCGGACTTACCAGTCCTATTAATAGGAGCTGTAAGGTTCCACGGGGACTCTTGGAAATGACTTCGCCTCGCGATGATTCAGCCGGACAGATGACATAAGTGCTTCTTCAGGGATCACGTGACCCCGAGGATGCCGATATATACACAAACATTACGGCTCGATCAGGAATACTTAAAGATGATAGTTACTGGACAAGATGCTCAGACCACCCTCCCCCATTGTTTGAGCGTAAACACTGACCAGAAAATGACAGCTGGGCATATCACTTTAATGGATCTGATTAATTGTGTGTGCGCGTGCCTATGGTGAAGACAGACAGCCAGGAAGCGTATTCGAGCTGGGTTCAGGGCGAAAGACGCTTACACACTTTCTCTTTTTGAATTCAACCTCTTACAGGCTCATTTAGCCCCAAGAGTGGAAAACACCCAGGCACAGAGCTTTGAGTGTGTCTGTGCACTCACTCATTACATGTGAGGGGGAAAAGCTGGGAATGTCATGTATCAAATGGTATTTGCACCTTTCTTGTGAGTGTTATTAGGCAGCACGCAGGTTTACATGGGGGGACTCTCTAGGGCGGGCCTAGTGGTATCTGCTCCTACACAGTGGTACTCACAACACATTTCAATGTTCTGCTCTTAGAACTGCATTTATTTATTAATCTATAACCTAACGCCGACCTGCCAGCTACAAAAACTAATGTTACTGCTTCAGGTGGGGCAGGGACTCGTACCGAAAATCACCTGGAAATGGCCTAGCGCCAAAAACTCGGCATCTCCACCAGTAACGCTGCCAGTGAAAATTATGGGATGGGGGGATTGGCGTTCGGGGGTCGAGGAGGCAGAGTTGGCAGACAATCAATAAAATGGACGGGGAAAGGAAGAAAAAAAATTGACTCACCTGTCTGCCGCCTGCCGCCTCGGTTCAGTCCGCTCCTGTTCCAGCAGGAAGCACACACAGGCTTCCCTAAGCCAATCACATTGCTGCTGTCAACTTGACAGCAAAAGACACACAGATGATGGACGGAATGCAGAGCACACCAAACATTCACCCCCAGTCAAGAGATCTGGGTTAAATCCATTGTTCTTTTGCTCACCATGCCAACCCAGTTTGGACCCAGCTATATGCAAATCAGTCTTGGCCCTGTGCCTCATGGGAACAGTCCAGACCGAACTGGCAAGCCAGGCCCTCCTAGACAGGAAACAAGCATCTTGGGACCGGTTTCGGGGCATTACCTTATTATATCATTCAAGCTCACCTGTTACAACTATGCAGATGACACCCAAATCATTTTTCAAATGGATCGCTCTGAAGGCCTCCACAACTAAAAATTCGATGACTGCCTTTGTGTCATAAGCACATGGATGACGAATAACCATCTAAATCTCATTACAGAAAAGACTGAGATTATGATATGCGCACAATGGTAAAACTACCAGCCTACAGCCATATTGCCTAAGGAACTTGACACCCCTTCAACAACATCAAGAGTAGTTATAAACCTGTCCTGGGATAACGCCACGAACTCGCAGAAAGGGATTGTTAAAGGGAACCTGGTACCTGAAGGTGGCCTTCATTCTGGCGTTTGTACAGGTAGCGCAGGAATAAATGACACCATCTGTATGAATTCTACAAAGAAAAAGGGCAGAGGCAGACGTAGAGGGGTCTCTACTTTAGACACAAATCTGGGAGTTTCTTTGCAAGAGTTTACTTCTTTACAATCATTGTCCTGCCAAGATAAGTTAACACCACTGCCTCACGTTGCCGTGGACATTAAGGATATTAAAGATATTGAGAGTAGTGCTACTGGGCCTAAAGAAGCAGGGCATGCTTCAAGAAATAAGCGCTTGAACCAGGACCCGGTCCCCTCAGATATCAACCCCCCCAGCAGAAATTGTGTTAATAAGAGATCAGGAGTCGGACAAGGAGTTATTTACGACACAGAACAGCGACACAGATAGACCCAGGAACAGGAAACAGAGAGATCAGAAAGCAAGGGGAGAACAACAGCGGTAGTCTCAACGAGAGCTGCAAAGACGGCCCAAAAAGAGCAGATAAAGAAAGGATCTAATTTGAAAGTGACTCCCTCATTACGCTCCTTCTTTAAGATGCAGGAGAAGCCAGTTCTAAGACACGGGTCACTCAAACTGGAGACTGCCAACGAGAGTGTCTCTGAGAGTAGTCAATTTGTAGGGTCCCCGTCAATACTAGCAATAATGGAATCCCCTATTAGATACCAGGCACTCATGACTACAGACACGGGATTTATTGAGGAGAATCATACCGAAGTTACTGAAGTTGAGGAGCCCCCAGAGAGAGAAGACAACCAGCTACAACGCACAAAAAACAAGGATCAAGTTTTAGAAATATCTAAGCCGGCTGAGATCGGTGATTTGGTGGGCTCACTCTTTAAGGAGATGAAACTCAGTTTTGCAAAATCTGAGCAGAACGAAGAAAAAATTCAGGCCACCTGCGAAGCTTTGGAATCCAAAGTTAATGCTTTGTATAACCATGGGGAAGTGGATAATACAGAGGAGAGGAGGGTGGTCACGCAGGGACAGACCCTGGAGTTTACATTGGAAGAAATAACCCTGGGCATAGAGGGATTAACCAAAAACAAAGCTCCGGGCCCGGATGGGACTCCCCCGGACCTGTTTTTGAGCAACGTAGAATTATGGGCCCCCATCTTAACTAGAGTAATAAATGCAGCAATTGTGGTAGGCCTGCCTAGGTCCTGGTCGACGGCAACTATAGTGCCCACTTTTAAAAAGGGTGACAGAGATAACCCCCAATGTTACCGTCCCATCTCTCTGATAGATGTATCAGCTAAAATATTGGGTAGAGTTATTCTGAATCGACTGACTGACTGGGCCGAGGATAATAATATTATCTCTGACGTGCAGTATGGCTTTCGGTCCGGCAGGTCCACTAGCGATCAATGCTTGAACCTATATATGTTGGTCGCCAAATACACGAAAACCAGTAAAGAAGCTATTTACTTGGGATTCATGGATCTGGCTGCGGCATTTGACCACGTAAATAGGAACAAGCTTTGGGCAATGCTGAGTCACCTTGGAATTGACCCAGGTATAATTTGCACTCTGAGGGAATTGCATAGAGAGACCTCCGCCAGAGTGCGTTATAACATGGAGGGGGGGCTTACTGATTCCTTTAAATGTACCAGCGGTGTCAGGCAGGGTTGCATACTGGCCCCTTTTTTATTCTCGTTATATATTAATAGCTTGGAGCAGTTTTGAATCAACCTAAAAACAGATTGCCCGAAGGTAGGAACACGTAATATCCCGGTTCTGTTGTACGCCGATGACGCAGTTCTCTTGGCACGCACCCCTAAAAGCCTACAGATTTTAATTGATGGATTTGTGGAATTTATGGGTGTGCTAGACCTGTCTGTCAACTTAAAAAAGTCATATGTGATGACAGTAGGTCACAAACCACGGAACAGCTTCGCCTACAGAATCGGGAATTACACGATAGACAGGGTCCAATCCTTTTCATACTTAGGTGTGTTGTTTGACGAGTCCCTGAAATTTGCTCCACTGGTACAGGAAAGGTGTGGCAAATTGGTGGCATCATCTGGGGCAATAGCAGGCTATGGGAGGAGAGTTGGGCGTTGGTCCCCGGAACAATCAATGAACCTTTATGGCTCTATGTGTTGCCCTAAAGCAATGTATGGTTCAGAAGTATGGGGTTTTATAAATCTCGATTTATTGCAAAGGGAAGAAAATAAAATCCTCCGCTCAATCCTGAAAGTTCCCAACTGCACACCTGCACTCATAGCACATAGAGAATTAGGACAACCCTATATAGAGGATCTGATTAAATTTAGACCAATCCTGGCGTGGCTGAAAATTTGGCTTAACCCGGAAGCTGCACTAAGCAGGCAGATCCTAACAGATTGTTTAGGGAGGGACAAATGCCTGAATATACCATGGCTGAATTATGTTAAATCCAGTCTGGATAGCATGGGTCGTAAGGATCTGTATTTAAACCCTGCAGGGATCACTCCACAGGATAAGCAGACCCTCAAGAGGAATTTTTGGGACCAAAGATCTCTTGCTAGAGCCACAGTGGAAGGGGCCAAACCGGCAGTGAGTACCTATAGTAGACTGAAACCAATGATGGGATTGAACCTTACCTTTGTGTTCTGTGTAATGCCCAAGAAAGGTTTTTAATGTCACGTTTTAGGCTCAATTTTTTACCATTTTTGTTAGCTGAACCAGCGGGTTTTAACCACTCAATTGAACAGAAGGGTGCCTGCGGCTGCGACAATAAGTCTCCGCAGGACACCCTTCATTTTGTACTTCTATGTCCTCTGTACGCTATTCCGAGACGTAGATTTTTAAAGTATATTTTAAAAAAGGCCAAGTTCACTCACGCTAAAGATGCATTGATCTTTTTACAGAGGGCCAGCGATCCGTTAACTTTGTGCTCTGTTATCAGTTTCCTGAAGTTTGCACTAAGACTTAGGGTAACCAGAGGCTAGTTTTATGCATGAACCTCATAGGCTCCCCACCTGTTATTGTGATCATGTTTTTTTTGTACAGCGAACAAGGAATTACCTCATGTATATACTCACAGTCATTGTTCCTGTATAATGATTTAATATTTTTTTAACCTGTATATATATATGTACTCTTTTATGATGGTTTTTAACCACCGAATAAAGAACTATTGATTGATAATGCTTTAGTCAACAGAGTCATGGCGGTTGAGATCGCCTTGGAACAGACTAGGGAGGAAGTGAAACTCTGTCAGATAGACATTGATAAACTGTCACTAACTGAAAAAGAACTTAGGGACAAAATCGAGATCCTGGAAAATAATTCAAGAAGAAACAACCTACGACTGTTGAATATCCCGGAAGGGCAAGAAGGACAGAACGTAAGGGGTTTTATAGTTAACTTATTAAAGGAGTTCACTCCCGACTTTGACGAAAAAGCTCTTGATGAAGACATACAAAGGGTGCACAGGGACCCCTTTAGGTTAAATAAGGACAGGAAAAATCCCCGGAGAGTGCTTGTCAATTTTAAATCTTATTCCCTAAAGGAATATATTTTGAACAAGGCCTTGAAGTCTGGCACTCTCATAAAAGATGGTTTCAACTATAAAATCCGCTCCGATATATCTAAAGCAACGGCAGACAGGCAGTGGGCCCTGGGAAAATCCATGCAGGATTTGAGGACTGAAGGTGCAATCGTCCAATTGAAATTCCCAGCTCTCTTGCGAATAATGTGGAATAATAATATACAACATTAGAGAGCCGAAAGAAGTGGAGTCGCTCCTAGAGCAAATGAGAATATACAGCAAAAAGCAGTAAGAATTTATCGAGTCACGACTGGTAACTTTTGTAACTTTTATAAAAATAAAAATAAAGTTTCCGACTGCGGATCTCAATTAGGGCAACCAGGTCTGCCCAATGATGGTAGGGAGGGTTCTCCAGGGTAGGGGTAGTTTTAGGGGTTTTATTTTCTTTTTGAGCACTATAAATACTTCTTTTGGGTGGGGAGCATCTGGGAAAAATAATTGTCCGATATACAAAATCAATAGCAAACAGGGCCAATGTGAGTGGCGGAGTAACGAACTCTTAGCTAGATGGGCGATCTAAAGTTAAAGGCATGGAATGTGTATGGGCTAAGAACAAGGGGTAGGCGACAACATTTTTTCAAGTATCTAAAGTAAAAAAAGTGCGATATACTTATATTACAAGAAACCCACCTTCTTAAAGAAGAGTGGCTAAAAATGATAAAACGTGAAAAATCGGTTGGAGAGAGCGTCTGCACAAATCAATCCTGTAACTTCAAAGGAGTAGCATTTATCATAAAAAAGTCACCGAACTTAACATTACTAGGGAAGACTGTAGATCCAGGAGGCAGATGGGCAATAGCCAACATAAAGTCGGGTGATATCTCTTTCTCTGTGGTTGGGTACTATGGTCCAAACATAGATGGTCCAGCGCCTCTTCGGTCCCTTTACGTTAAGTTGATAACAACGCCTTTTCCAATTATATTAGGTGGAGATTTTAACATCTTATTGGACCCTAAAAAGGATAGACATCCTCCTGGCAGGGCCCTGAACCTCCCTAAAATGAGAGAATGTCTGAATAGATTTAAAAATGACTTGGGGCTAACTGACATTTGGAAAATCAGAGGAGATATGACTAATATATTTACTTATAGGAATCATAAGTACGGTCATACCTCGAGAATTGACTTCTTCCTAATTGATAAAACTCTTTGCAACAACTTTAAGAAGGTGTCCCAGATGCCTGCTCATCTCTCAGATCATTCCTTAGTCCACCTCGATCTAGGCACAAATTATCTGCAGGGAGAGAAAAGATGGACACTGGATCGTACACTTTTATTGGACCATTAAGTAATAGATAAGTTAAGAGCCACTACGTTAAATTACTTTACAGACAACATCGATGGGGAACTTTCCAAGATGGTAATATGGGATGCTTTTAAACAGTCATCAGAGGAGTCTTAATTAGCCTAGCAACATTGAAGAACAAAGAGAAAAAACTCAAGGTAGCACAATTAGAGGCTGACATATTAGGAAAACAAGGGAGGTTGGAGGCCGTTTTTATGGAGGAAGATTAGAATAAAGTAAAAGAAGATATACTGAAAAAGAAACAGGAGTTAGCTTCCTATTTGGAGGAAAGGGTAAAGAAGAGATGGCAGGCCAGCTCTCTATTGAATTATGAATTTGGGGAAAACAGTGGCAAACTCTTAGCGTGGAAGCTTAAAACCAAGTCCAACAGAAATAAGACCATGGCAGTCTATAAGGCTAATGGAAGGGAAAAGGTAGAAAATAGGGCTGATATAGAAGAGGCTTTTGTTTACTTTTTTCATCTATTGTACGAGGAAGACCTCTCCCCTTCACTCCCCGCGGTAGACTTATACTTAAATAAATCACAGCTTTCGAAGCTGGATGCTGACTCCTGCAAATCATTAAATGCTGCTATCCCGGTGGAGGAAGTCTTGGAAGTAATTAAGAGCTTGAAAAGGTGGAAGGCGGCGGGGCCTGATGCAATTCCCAACAAGCTCTACCTAGTTTTGAAGGATTCGCTGGCCCCTAAATTAGCAGATCTCTTTAACTCCAGTTACCTAGAGGGTTCCCCGATCCCAAAAACCTGTAACGAAGCAACCATTAGTCTGATTTTAAAACCTGGAAAGACCCTTTAAAATGCGAGTCATATAGGTCCATATCACTTCTCAACAATGATTATAAAATATTTACTCAGATTTTGGCACAAAGACTTGGGTCTCTCTCTAATAACCTTATCCATAAAGATCAGAAGGGCTTCATGAGGGGGAGACTGCTACATGACCTTACCCACCAACTTATTGGTGCCATCGATATCGCAGCCCAGGAAAAAGTCCCTCTTGCGGTTCTTACATTTGACGCAGCAAAAGCGTTCGACCGCGTAAACTGGTCATACTTACAGAAGGTCATTCACTACTATGGTCTAGGGGAGAATTTTTCAAGGGTCACCGCGAATATATATTCTGCTCCGGTGGGGAAAATACTCGTTAATGGTAGCGTATCAAAAGGTTTTCAGATCAGAAGAGGCACTAGACAGGGCTGCCCGCTTTCCCCTCATCTCTTTAATCTATATATAGAACCTTTAGTCAACACTATAAGGTCCTCTGAAGAAATTATACCCTTTAGTTTTAACGGCTGGGACTTGAAAGTGGCGTTATATGCCAACGATTTAATGATCTACACGAGTAGCCTGAATGAGTCTTTTGATAGCATAAACTGCCTATTAATCACTTAATCTCCCCATGCCTAGCATAAAATGACTGTGTGTCCTCATGTAACGTAACTGGTGCTATGTAAAGTGCTCTGATACCTGATTGGATTTGGGTCAAGTTTGCGCTATATATGTTATGTTATGTTATGTTATTTTCATTTATACTGCGCACAGCTACTCGGAAGTGTCCCGGCGCTATAGACCGCTGGGGAACCCGTCCTGGCTATCCCTGTGAGATGGTCCCTTTCTGGGTATCTCCAAGGTGAAACCAGGCATCCCCGGCGTCTGTGGGGGGCCGTTGTAGAGATGAGGCAAGCTTAATGCCCAGAGTTGCAGAGTGTGTTCCTGGTTAGAGTAGGTACCGAGGCGAGAATTATCGAGTCCGTTTTGACCCTGGTCCACAACCCTGCCGCGTCGGGAATTGAACCCTGGTCCCTGGCCGATTCTCTGCTTACGGATCTGCCACCTCTAACCAGTGAGCCACACCTCTGCAAAAAAAAAAAAAAATCAACCATAAAAAAACTGAGGTCATGCATTGGAACATAACGATGCCCCTGATAGAATCCAAAAATAAAATCAAATACTTGGGGATCGAAGTCTCAATAAAAATTGACGAAATTGCCCAAGTTAATCTTGACTCGAAAACTAAAGAAATGAGGAAATTACTAAAATCATGGAGCTGCCTACTTCTCACCTTTATGGGGAGAGCTAATGTCATCAAAATTGCCATTTTACCAAAGTTCACATTTATATTTAATGCAATTCCCCTGAAGTTCAATTTAACGAGTATACAAAAGATTCAGAGCGAAATCAACACCTTTATCTGGGCCTCTACCCCTTGTAAGGATAGCTTGGAGAAAGCTCTGCCAAAAGAAAAGTCGGGGGGGGGGGGTTGGCCAAGCCAGATCTAGCTATGTACTACAGAGCCTTTCAATTTAAAAATATCAGGATTCTTCTTCGTGCCCACGAGTTCTATCCTGCCTACTGGAAAGCTGTAACTGATCATGATCAATGTCTTTACAAGTTCGGTCACCATAAATATTTTAAAAAGATCAGATTGAAGGTACTGAGATCAGCCTATAAAATATGGTTCGAGATAAGGAAAACATGAAAGTTTTCGTATTATAGTCCTTTGGCTCCAATATGGAATTCACCGGGCACACCAGACTGTTTGAAAGACTCTCTAGCAGGCCCCCTGAAAAGAGCAGGAATAGAGAAGTGGGGAGATCTTCTTGAAAATGAATCTTAAATGTTGGGACGCTTTAGTGGAAAGAACTAATAATGAAATATCGAGATTTAAATACTACCAGATGGCCAGCTGGGCTAGAGAACAAGTTATTTTACCGGACCCTTGTTGGAAGCTAGAGGAAGAAATACAGAAACATCCAACTCGAAAAGAAGTATCGAAGTGGTACTGGTACCTGATCGAGGGGAATGAGGTCAATTTTGACATACCAGATGTGGTATGGAAGAAAACCTTTCCGGCTCAAGACTTGCAACATGTCTGGCAAGTATCCTGCACCTTTTTATGGCACATTATTGTTTCAGCACCTCTTAGGAGAAATCATCTTTTCACTTTGCATAGGTCGTATTGGACACCCGAAAAATTGTCAAAGAGGAATACACAGGTGACGAAAAAGTGTCCGAAATGCGATGAGATGAAGGCAAATGACATACATATGTTTTACCTTGATGCTTACTGGTATGCAGTTGGTAAGATTGTTGATGACGTTTTGGACATCAATATCAAGGTAAGCGCCTTTACTATTATATTTGGCATCTTGGACACCGAAGATTCTAATATTAATTTAAATTAAAATCAGAAACATCTTCTATTCACTTTTATGTTACTAGCCAGACGTGAGGTGTGCAAAAATTGGATTCTTCCATCACCTCCTAAAGTTGATGATTGGGTTAGAGCAGTGGACAAGTTTAGAAATCTGGATGAATTGAGAGATAAAAGCAAACGTCCAAAACATTGGAAACTCTGGGATATAGCTATGCGGTAGGGTAGGAAGGGACGTCAAATGATTTAAAATAACACGATCAAGCAAATTCTCGAGTTGCTTTATGGCGGTACATTGTTGTTTTAAAACTCAATGGAATTTGCTGGTTTCTAAGACATGGTCTTACCTCGTCTCCTTGGGCGTTCCTCCGTGCACGATTAAGGGGTGACCTTGTTGCTATAACCATAAAGATCGTATAAATGAAGACAAAAAAAAAAGAAAAAAAGAGTAGTTATAAACCTATAAGCAACCATGAATTCAGACTCATTCTTGATCCTGCATCCTAACAACGTCACAATGAGTGCCTTCTACAAAATGAAAACACTGTTGGATTTTCCCATACCTTGCATACCAACATAAACTGCAAGCCATCCTCACGCTCATAATCTCCAAGCTTGACTATGCCAACAGCCCATACCTTGGCACATTTGCATTCATTATGCACAAAATACCACTCATCCAAAATGTTGCTACAAGTCTTCTTCTCTGCCTTCATCCAAGAGAACGTATGACTCCAGCCCTGCAATTTCCTTAGTAGCTACCTGTTGCTAGAAAGGCAATGTTCAAGGCACTCTGGATTGTCCACAGTGCCTCCCAAGGAAAAGGACTTCTATACTTACAAGTTAAATTCAAGCAATACACACCAAACAGAACACTAGACTCCAGGCTTGTACCATTTATCATCATACTACCTTACCATAAGAAATACATAGGAGGCACTGCTTTCTTAGTACAAGCCATCAACCTCTGCAACTCATTACCAGCCAGCATTAGAAGCATCCAGAAGCATATACACTTCTGAAGACAGTTGAAACCATGGCTATTTCTTAGATAACTGCACCACCAGCATCCCGTCAACAGAGTCCAGTAAAAAGTCGCAACCTCAAGCGCAATCCTAACCTTACAACCTACGAATTTCAGGCAACTCAAGCAGCAAATCTTTTTCATTATGCAGGTAAGCAAGAAAAAGAGCTGATCTATGGTTCGCCGTGGCATTGTATAGTTATGTACTCACATATATACCAGTTATAGCCCACGATAATGCTAAAACCATAACACACAGCGGTCAGCCACAAAATGTAACTTATACCTCTTAAATTCACATAAGACATAGCCTTTGCTATGAGGGTCGTCCATCACAGCACTGTATAGCCATAAAAAACATCACCAAATGAACAGGGATACAAAAACTGAATAGATCTGTCACACGTTAGTGGACACTTTGGAGGATTTTAATAGAGTCCATTCACTGCAGGTTCTAAATATCTATACAATCTGACCACTTCTTTACATCTCACAAAGACAGTCAGATATGGGATTATAATAAAAATGTCCATCCCAACAAATATCTCCACATCTCTCGCCCTCCAAACATACCAGCTGAGGACCGCAATCATATACAAAATCTCAGATTGGACAACCCAGTGAGGTAACCGGGGGACTGGCACATGTAGTGGGCCACCTTCTTGACCCCGTATTCTTGAATCTTCAGATTCTGGAGGCTAAGCCCCCCTCCCTATGCTCTGGACAGATCATTCCCTCATCTCCCTACTACTTTGTTTAGAAGGCCCCCTACTGCAATCTTCTCGCCAGCCTTCAATGAAGCGGCCGTGACACAAATTAGACCCGACCATCTTTACCGCCACTCTAAACTCTCACCGCCCAGAATGGCCAACAGATATAGAGGCAGCTGACGCTGTGTTCCGGGGATGGGTCGATCAAGCATTATATTGCTGTATCCCGGCAAACATGATCCATGCCATGCATATCCAAACCCACGCATAGTATGATGAGTCCCTGATTGCGGAAAAGAAAAAATGTAAGATCCTAGAACAGGCCTGGAGAAGTTCCTACGATTTCACAGCAAAGACAATCTATAGGAACGCAGTTAAAGTATACCATAAACTGGTCCGGAAGACCAAGGCAACGTTCTATGGTAACATAATCACTACTAGCAGCAATCCAACCAAAACCATTTTTGCCCTAATGAATGAAATGGTAAAACCCCCGCCTGCTGCCAATAGCACCATATCCTCCAACTCACAATGCGAAACACTGGAAAAAACAATTATTAGCAAGGTAGAACGCATCTACATCACATTCTGCCCAGGGTAGGCTCCTTCCGATTTTCAGGAGAATCCATTCACAGACGCTACGTCTCACTCCCTCCAGGATTTCCTGCCCATGTCCTTTATAGAAATGGAGGCCCTGTCGGCTAAGGTAAAATCAGGATACCCTGATGACCCTCTGAAACCAGACCTTTTTAGAAAATTCCACAACTGCCTTCTGTCGGAGGGCCGGGAGTTGATCAATAGGTCACTGTCAGTGGCGGTGATCCCTAAGTCCTGGAAACATGCCCCTTGATGGGTCTTTCCAGGTCTCTGCTCCCCCTTTTACCTCCAGCGCTCACCCTCTCTTCTGTGGTGTTCCGCAGGGATCTGCCCGGAGCCCCACTCTATTTAATATTTACGTCTGCCCTCTGGCCCAAGCTCGGAACATTGCCATGGTATCATACACTGATGATACCCAATTGGTGTTCACCTTTTTCAGCAACTCTAAGCAGGATCAGGCGAAATTCCAAGATGATCTTACGGCCATCTCTGAATGGATGGCTGATAACTACTTGCAACTGAATTTCACCAAGTCAGAAGTGCTCCTGGTGGGCCGAGATACCCATCTATGGAGCATTCAATGGTGGCCCATGGCCCTTGGAACCCTCCCCGCCCCGAAACCGAAATCCGTGGTCAAGAACCTGGGTATTGATGGACGGCGCCCTCTCATTGAGGGGCACGCTAAGACAGTGGCGGGTACTTGCTTTGGTCTCTTATGTGGCCAGAAACCCATTTTGGCATATTTTTACACACCCACCAGACAGATGATTGTCCAATCCAACGTGCTTTCTCGGCTAGATTACTGTAACGGGTTACTACTTGGCGTTAATACAGCTGTGACCAAAAGACTTCAATGGGCACAGGATGCGGCTGCCCGCACGCTCTTTGCACTACCTAAGTATTACCATGCCTCAGACATTCTTTGCCAGCTCCACTTGCTGCCTATAGAGCAGAGAGTCTACTTTAAGACTCTGTGTACGACACACAAGATCCTGTATGGCCTGGGTCTGTAAATTCTTAGCGAGCTGTGCTCGCTGTATGTCCCGGCCCGAGCCTTGCGCTCCACGGACCTACATTTGGCCTGTGTCCCGCAGGTGCGCAGGACAAGAGCAGTGGGGCGCTCGTTCAGGGCTCTGGCACCTGCCCTTTTGAATTCCATCCCTCTTGCTGCCCCCAGCACACAAGATCATTGGGCTTTCAGGAAAATGATCAAGACGAGGCTTTTCTCCAACCTCTAGCTTCCTCGCCTGTCTGCTTCTGTTAGATTTAGCGCTGGGATGCCCTGTTGTTGGGGCAGCCATGCGCTCTACAATTGCATATAACATAACATTAAGCAGACTATATCATATGAAATACCATACAGGTATGGTCTAATGTTTGGTCTTCATACGTGGTTGTAATAATTTAGCGCAAATATGCATCCTTTTGTTTCAGACGCGCTGGATTAGTGTGCTTCTTTCTAATTTCAAAATGATACATTTTAATAAGGGAGTGAGTGCTTGTTGTGACCTTTGAGTGTTTTCTGAGCTGGTCAGAGTGTGTTTCAATATGGGCAAACATTCTATCAAGAGGAAACAATTTTCTTCCCCTTCCGCCTAGACATCTTCTGGGTCCAGATCTCTGTTCTCCTCTCCCAAAAGGAGTAAGGACGTAGATAGGTTTAGAGATGAGGAAAGGATTACAATGATTATAAATGAGGCTCTAGCTTATTTAAAGCAGAAAAAGACTGTTGCGAGTGACTTAGGGGTAAGAAGTATTTATGCAGACGGATATGTATCAGGGGACTCTGAAGGTTTCTCTACCCCACCCTCTGAACTGAAAGGAAAATGTATCTCATGTGAGTTACTGTCTGGAATGCTGAGCTACATCACAAAGGTAAACAGAGCTACTACATTAAAAAAGTAACATGAGAGGATATTCCTAGTACTTGTAAGGTCACTGTTTTAAAACAATTCGAGATGTCTCCAAGTATTGGAAAGTCAATACAGGACTATGTTAGGGGGATAATGTTAAATGAATGGAAGGACCTAAATCAAATTAACTTCTAAAGGTTTATGGCAAGATTGTATCCATTAGAGAAGATGGAAGATAAATTGTGTGACTCAATACAAGTGGACTATGTGGTGGCAAACCCTGTTGGCAGATCTTCCATGGAAGAGGAGGACATTTTAAGGGATCTGGCAGAGAAGACATTAAAAAAGTATATTCTGGATCTCATCTGGCTTATATACCCAAATCATTGTTTTTAGACTTTAAAGCCCCTCAAGAGGGTCAGGACTGTACAGATCTACTGGAGGAGGTAGAATGTAAGGTAGAATTTCTTCCGGATATATCTTTTGACTGTGTAATGGCATTGTCTTGTGGTGCTCCAATAGAAGTTAGTCACAATCTTTTTGGAATGCAGAGTCAGCTCAAAGGTTGACTGCTTTAAGAATAGCATTTTAAGACTCTTTTCATCCGGTCTGGAAGACAAATTACACAAAATCTTTAAAGGAAGGAAGCATTACCTTTCCTTTAGGAAGCACCAATCTAAAGCTTCAGGTTCATAGTACAAATCGGATAGTTCTTTTAGACAGCCTGCAAGGTTGGAAGGAAAACAGTCCAAATCTTTTCTAATAAGTTTCAAAGAAAACAAGGATAGGATGGTTCCAACAAAGAAAAGTGATTCTGAGTGTGTCACTTTCCAGTCAGAACAAAGCCAATTCTTTCACGTAGGAGGAAGGATTTAGCACTTCCTAGAGGTGTGGAGAGATTCACCACACAGGTTTATGTGTCTTGGATATTGTAGAACATGGCAATAAAATAGGGTTTTCCTCTCTCCCATCAGACTCTGGGATCATGACTATACCTTATCCAAGGATTCCAGAAAAGAAATGGACATTGAAAGAGGGCATGCAATCCTTATTCAAAGATAAAGGTGATTGGCCATGTGTAAGAGTCTCAGAGGACAAATCGAGTTTGGTCAATAGTGATACTGAGTACCAAGTTGAGAGATGGCTACCGGATTATCAGCCTAAAGAACCTCAACAAACATGTCAAGAAAACAGAGTTCAAAATGGAAACTCTTCAAAGGATTATTCTGCTAATCCAAAAGAATCATTTCATGGTGACCTATTGGATGCATACATGCAATATTCGTGTGGCAGATCAGCATCAGAAATATGTGAGCTTTTGAATCCAGGAAGATTATTGTCAGTTCGGAGACAGTCCTAAATTGGGATTACGCACAACAGTGTTTGCAAAGTTGGTGAGTCCTCTGGATGCCTTAATGCATGTTCATGTTGATTTATGTTCCATCAAGAGTAAAACTGCTGCATTATCTATAGTTGACCATAGCTATGGAAATCGAGCATGAATTCTTGTTGAATATTCCACACTGTCAGTTAACACCCAAGAAAGACCTCACCTTTATTGGGGCCTGGATGAGGACGGTTTTGGACAGGGTGTTTCTTCCTTAGAGAGAATGGAACGTCTACAGGCTAGGTTCCATCTTCGCTACCTGTTATGACACATGAACAAATACTTGCCTCGGATATCTGACGCATGGGAAAGATGGCCGGAAATCAAGTTACTATTACAATGGAGGATGGTTCCATGGAATTTGCTCAGAGGTGTTCTAATGCATCTAAAACCACTGTGGATTCAAAAAGAGAGGATCCTCCTCACTGTTAAACATGCCACCTGTAAGTTTTAGTTGATTGTACCTTAGCAGCAGGATTGATTCTATATTACTTTAATTTAACAAGTTATTAAGCCATATCCCAATATGGGCCAAATGCATTATTTTCAAAACTATTATCAGGCTTTACGAGCTCTCGCGTTAAACAAGCTCAGGCATCAGTAGCTCATCCAGTCCAGGTTTTAAGTTCTGGCTTGACATCACAATTGTCTGAATGACCTATTTTCACCAATTATTTAAACTATGTGGAACTGGGCTTTGGCTTTGCCCAGTGAAGTATTTTCCTTTTATCCCAAGCTATTGGTTCTATATAGTATCATTCCACCTCTTTCGGATGGCCTGTTAAAGGTAAGATTTGGAGTCAGCTTAGATAAATATCTCAGAAGGTGAAAGGTATTTATAAAAGCTTTCTTTGGAGTGCCATTTAAAGCTATTCGTTTCCTCAGAAAGTGGTTACAGTATTATTTAATCACAATAGGGATGCAGTGATGCTTCAAGATCCCATGCTGTCTGGAAACGCGTAGACTGCACTGAATCTTTACTTCAAAATATGATTTGTTGAAGGCAGGGGCAATGAAGAAAACACTGTGTATAAGTGATGTCCCACTGCTCTGTGAGTTAGTTCAGCTGGTTGAGTGCACCCTGTTAAGATATATTACAATTAAAACCTGGTAAACATTCAGTTGTTCATCCTCATGAAGTCCATATTTACATCACCTGCGGGCCTGCGATAATTAGTACATTCAAAGTCTATATGACTGCTCATCGTTTGCTGAAACGCTCCTCATGTCTTGTAGACTATTGATTCAATGCACCTCAGAAGTAATTTAACTTATCAGGGTCTATAGTAGATGCATGCAATTAATTTGAACAATGATGACATCTAGGGCTGTAAAACATAGTATTGAGCCCATGGAAGTTTACAACAGCCTCTGGGGAACCGTGTTTGTGCCTTAGGCTGTCTCCTAGTGCTCGCCACATTAAAGCAGTAGCCATGTCCTAGACACATCTGCACAGGTTATCTTTACCACAGCACACTATCCCACTTAGAGAGTGACAGTAGCTCTGCCGCTCTCTGAGGGTGTGCTTGATGCCTTGCCATGCCCTGTGTAGTGGGCTTGCTCCTTAGCGTGGCTCCCAGGACCACCACTCACCTTTTAGTAAGGCCAGGTGTAAAGTCTGGCTGCACAGCCTCAGCCACACTGGTTTGTACTGTGCCAAGGGCATATCCCATCAGTCATTCTTGGTAAGTCCCACACTTGGGACACTTTGTTTGTTGCGTAAGGCGGCAAAGGTTCTCTGATAACCTCCTAGCCCACTTCATAAGGCAAACGTGAAGAGGTGCAGCGTTAACACCTTCTGCACTCCATCTCACTGATGCATTTCCACAATGCATTTTCCAAAAAGGGGATATCACAAAGGAAATCAAGAACCTGTAATTTGGATGAGGAAGGTGTAATACGGTCCAGTGGACTCTAAATGTATTTACTGGAGAGGAGCTTTAGTCAGCAGAGACCTCAGCCCCTAGCTGCCTGGGAAAACTATCACTGTGGAATCTCCCTGTCCCGATATTCCAATGTTCTATAGTGTGCACCACCCCACCGTTCTAGGACAACACACAATTTCCAACTTTACAAAGATCCCCACAACAGAAACAGGTGGATGGCAATGTGATAATGACAGGTGAAACCAAACTACATAACGTAGAAGGCCAACGGAAATAAGATAAAAGTAAATATTTCTCCAATAACACTGTCTGAAATGTGAATGGAAAGTAGCAGAGTGTATGGTGTTCCTATTGTCTGAGGAATCATTAGTCAAGCAGGGTGAACTGCAACAGGGCTGGTACTCTCACAAAATACAGATCTCTTGTTTACTACATTTACCTTAATTGAAGGAGTGTACCTTGCTCCCACCCAGCATCAGAAAATGATACATGTCAAAAAATATGCCAAGCATTGAGGGAAGCCAATAGATCTGGCTTTCATGTGCTAACATATGCAAAGTGAGCATGACTGTGTTTACATATCTTAGAATACTAAAACCGTATCTACTTACTTTACCAATGCTTGTCAGTTTGCCTTCTGATATTTGTAGTCCTGAATTAAATAATGAAACAAAAAGGGCTACAAGAACCTGAATTAGAGACACTACACATTCAAGGACCTCGAAATCTCAATCGCTCTAGAATTTTAAGTCAGGCATGCGTACTTTTAATAAAAACGCAATGCCATTTTATTTGCAACTTCTTCCAGTCTTTTCCTGGACAGTTTGGCCAATTAGTAAAGAAAGAAGCGTCTTGACATCAGTGGTCGAAGTGGGCAGGATCTACTGGGGAATCTTTTTTAATTGTACAAAAACAGTTTCTCTAATTTGTGTTACAAAACAACCGTTCCTGAACAGTTAATGCTGGCCTTGAGGTGCCTCTAGCTGAAAACAGAAGGGTTTTCTATGCTATGAAGCCATGCGATAGTCAGAAAGCAAAAAAACAGAAACAAGCCTTCTCACCAGGATGTCTGCTACCTGAAAGAAAGGTAAATGTGTGCAATTGGTTAACCAGCAAATCAAAGGTTTGCCTGGGAACCAGTATATGGATATAATTGATGGAGTCATTTCAGACTTCGTGGTGACAAACTTGTTTCCTTTTTGAGACATAATGGCGATTTTCCTAATAATCTATGAAGGAAAGTCTTAATTTTATTAAAGACACAGAAGCGAGTATTGTGCTTCTCTATACTTGCCTTTAATTGAGAAGCAGCAGTCGAGAACAGTGAAACTACAAATCCCAAGAGGCTTAGCAACAGGTTAGCCAATTGGATAGAAAACTCAAGCACAGCAACCACCAATAGGATACCTGTAAGCTGTATAACCACTCACTTGACTGCGAACAGCCCTTTTTTCTTGTGTAAGAAATTAGATAGAACCAGAAAACAAAGGCAATATAGTTAACACAATGGGAAAAGTCAGAGTAAACTTAAAAAGCTCTTGCCAAAAGTTCATGATAATGAAGCTCCTAGGAGAACCATGGAGATCCATCAACATATTCTATTGAATTCAATTTAAAAAAAGTCTTTATTGCGATTATTCATCTTAAAAGACAGAACAGTCAGTATATTAAAATTACATACAACCAAAAATAAATACCTATATTTACATATTAAAACAGTTCCTAATACAAGATTAAATATATCCCACGCACAAGACTTTGAACACATCATAAAAAACCATAAAATACATAATTCCACGTAGTTCGTTCAATACCCCAAGGGAAAATATCTTAGCTATTAGGGCCCCCCATTTTTCATCCGCATCACCCATGCCCAACTCAGGAACTTAGCTACTCCTATTACTGCAATCTCATTATAGCCAGATTTCAGCAGCCTCTTAGCGGCCATCGCAGAGCTAGTTTCTAAGGACCGACAAGCTGGTTTTGGCACAAGCTACGAGGTTTGTGATAGACCGGACATACAAATAGGAGATGGTCGATATCTTTAGTATGATCCGGGCAAAATCGGCACTTATCACCAATTCCTGGTTGCCACTTACATGTAAACTTCCAGAGTGGCAATGACCCACCTCTGAATTGGTGGTAAAGCTTGCGGTCTAATGGCTTTGATATAAGGTCCCAATAGCTTTCCAGGCAGGGTTCATCTTTTAGATCTAAAAAATCTCTAGACAGAATGGAGCTAGTGACAGAGGAGAACTTCCTTATTTTAATTAGCTCCCAATATGCTGCTCGATAGGATTCTTTGGAAGGAAATTCCACCGATTCAGGGCTCTCCCAAAGTTCCCTCATCCCCATGTCAATAAGGAGAGATTTTATGCCAATCAGCCATGGGATCCTATGCAGGCGATCCAATCCCCTTACTTCGGACAAAGCCCTAGCAAAGAGATGGAGCTCTGGAGTAATCCAGAGACGCCTCCAAAAGGCCAACGGCCTATAATGGGCAGTATCCTCAATACTATGACAGCCTAAGTCAAACAGCAGTGGAGTACGGGGTGACGATTGGGGCAGGCCCACAACCGATCTCATAAATTTATTCTGGGCTGTGGACAATTGGGTCAGGTTACAAAACCCCCAGATTTCAGCACCATATAAAATAGCGGGAATAATTGTAGTCGTGTAAATTTGGACCACTGGAGCTATTGGCTTAGTTAATGATAGCCTGTGTTCCTTGATCAATGCTCCCGCTAATTGAGTGTGTTTCAGTGCGAGGATCTTAACCCCTTCGCTGCCAGGCCTTTTCCCCCTCCTGTGCCACGCCCTTTTTTGGCTATTTGGGGTAGTGCGCGCTGAGGCCCCTGTAACTTTTTGACCACATAAGGTATCCACGCCAAATATGCGTCCTTTTCTTATAACATCATGGGGATTCTGAGGGTACTCAGGGTTTGTGGATTCCCCTGGAGGGGTCACAGAAATGATCCAAAATACAGCAAAATTTAGTTTTTTGGGGGGAAAATGGGAAAAACGGGCTGCAAATGAAAGCATCTGGGTTTTTCCCTGCAAGTGTTATCAAAAAAGGGTTTGTGGGGCTGGAATCACCATTTTCCCAGCTTTTAGGGGATACCAGACTTTTGTCGGAAACCCAACATTTTTTACACAGTTTTGGCATTTTTCTGGGACATAGCCTATTTTTGCTATTTTTTTGTGCTTTCGACCTCCTTCCAGTTAATGGTAGAAATGGGTACAAAAGCAATAATGGATCCTGGACAGCTACACATTTTGGAAAAGTAGACAAAATTCTGAATTCAGCAAGGGGTCATTTGTGTACATCCATCAAGGTTTCTTTATAGAAACTAACAGTTAAATATAGGATAAATCGAAAATTTGTTGAAAAAAAGCGCATTTTGTGTCAACGTTTTCACCTGTAACTTCTTCTAATTTTGACAGCTCTTTGAAAGCAATATAATGTTACATCCGCTGGACATTTCTGGTTGTGGGGATATATAGGACTTGTAGGTTCACCAAGAACCTGACGAACCCAGAGCCAAAAACTGAGCAGCAACTTGCAATGGTTTTTTATTATGTACCGGGTATATAGTAATTATTCTGTAAAAATGTGTACATGGAAAAATCGGTATGAAAGACACCTATGTATTTCTGAAATGGGAACAAAATATAGAGTTTAGAAACAGTAGATATTTGCACATTTCCGAAATTGGGAATACTCATACTAGCATGAGAATTATCAGTCATTTTTTAGAAGGACTTCTTTTTTACACAATGTCTTTCATTTGGAAGGCATAAATGCATCGAAAGTCAATAGGTAATAACAGTTCCTTTACAAATCTGAATTACCCTAAGTCTCCCGATAAAAATGGTACCTCACTTGTAGGGGTAGGCATAGTGCCCACGACAGGAAATGGCTCAAAACCCAACGTGAACACACCACATTTTCACAATGCAAAATTACCCTTTTTTAGCAAAGTGCCTAGCTGTAGTTTTTGAACCATAGCTCTGCCGGCACCTAGGGAAACCTAGCAAACCTATACATTTTTGAAAACTAGACACCCAGGGGATTCCAGGATGGGGTGACTTGACTGCCTCCCACCAGGTTCTGCTACCCAGAATCCCTTGCAAACCTAAACAATTGCCCAAAAAAAACACATTTTCCCCACATTTCTGTGGTGGAAAGTTCTGGAATCTGCACGGATCCACAAATTTCCACCCACCCTGTGTTCCCCAAAGTCTTCCGATAAAAATGGTACCTCACTTGTGTGGCTCGGCCTAGTGCCTGCAACAGGAAACGGCGCAAAACGCATCGTGAACACACCTCAATTTCGCAGTGAAAAATGAACCTTTTTTGGCAAAGTGCCTAGCTGTAGTTTTTGAACCATAGCTCTGCCGGCACCTAGCGAAACCTAGCAAACCTATACATTTTTGAAAACTAGACACCCAGGGGAATTCAGGATGGGGTGAATTGACTGACTCCCACCAGGTTCTGTTACCCAGAATCCCTTGTAAACCTAAACAATTGCCAAAAAAAACACATTTTCCTCACATTTCTGTGGTGGAAAGTTCTGGAATCTGCGTGGATCCACAAATTTCTACCCACCCCGTGTTCCCCAAAGTCTTCCGATAAAAATGGTACCTCACTTGTGTGGGTCGGCCTAGTGCCCACCACAGGAAACGGCGCAAAACGCATCGTGGACACACCTCAATTTCGCAGTGAAAAATGAACCTTTTTTGGCAAAGTGCCTAGCTGTAGTTTTTGAACCCTAGCTCTGCCGGCACCTAGGGAAACCTACCAAACCCACACATTTCTGAAAACTAAACACCCGGGGGATTCCAGGGAGGTATGGCTTGTGTGGATCCCCCAACGTTTCCTTACCCAGAATGCCCTGCAAACCTCAAATTTAGCTTAAAAAATCACCTTTTTCACACATTTTTGTGTGGGAAAGTTGTGGCATCATCGGGCTGACAAAAATTTCCTACCACCCAGCGTTCCCCCGGGTCTCCCAATAAAAACGGTGCCTCACTCGTGTGGGAGGCCCAAGTACCCGCGACAGGCAAGGGCCCAAAACGTAGTGCGCCTCAACAGGCAAGGGTCCTAAACGTAGTGCGCCTGACTACGTTTTGGGCCCTTGTCTGTCGTGGGTACTTGGGCCTCCCACACGAGTGAGGCACCGTTTTTATCGGGAGACCTGGGGGAACGCTGGGTGGTAGGAAATTTGTGTCAGCCTGCTGATGCCACAACTTTCCCACACAAAAATGTGTGAAAAAGGTGATTTTTTTTAGCTAAATTTGAGGTTTGCAGGGCATTCTGGGAAAGGAAACGTTGGGGGATCCACGCAAGCCATACCTCCCTGGAATCCCCCGGGTGTCTAGTTTTCAGACATGTGTGGGTTTGGTAGGTTCTCCTAGGTGGCCGCCGAGCACCGGGCCAAAAACCCAGGTGACCCCCCTGCAAAACCAGGTCGTTTTGAGGTAGGCAATTTTCATGTCGCCTCAATACGTTTTGGGCCCATGCCTGTCGCGGGTACTTGGGCCTCCCACACGAGTGAGGCACCATTTTTATACGGGAGACCCGGGGGAACGCTGGGTGGTAGGACATTTGTGTCAGCCCGCTAATGCCACAACTTTCCCACACAAAAATGTGTGAAAAAGGTGATTTTCTCAGCTAAATTTGAGGTTTGCAGGGCATTCTGGGTAAGGAAACGTTGGGGGATCCATGCAAGCCATACCTCCCTGGAATCCCCCAGGTGTCTAGTTTTCAGAAATGTGTGGGTTTGGTAGGTTCCCCTAGGTGGCCGCCGAGCACCGGGCCAAAAACCCAGGTGACCCCCCTTGCAAAACCAGGTCGTTTTGTGGTAGGCAATTTTCATGTCGCCTCAATACGTTTTGGGCCCTTGCCTGTCGCGGGTACTTGGGCCTCCCACACGAGTGAGGCACCGTTTTTATCGGGAGACCCGGGGGAACGCTGGGTGGTAGGAAATTTGTGTCAGCCCGGTGATGCCACAACTTTCCCACACAAAAATGTGTGAAAAAGGTTCATTTTTCAGCTAAATATGAGGTTTGCAGGGCATTCTGGGTAAGGAAACGTTGGGGGATCCACGCAAGCCATACCTCCCTGGAATCCCCCCGGTGTCTAGTTTTCAGAAATGTGTGGGTTTGGTAAGTTTCCCTAGGTGGCCGCCAAGCCCGGGGCCAAAAACTCATAGGACCCCCTTTGCAAAACCAGGTTGTTTTGTGATAGGTAATTTTGATGTCTCCTCAATAGGTTTTGGGCCCTTGCCTGACGCGGGCACTAGGCCTACCCACGCAAGTGAGGTACCATTTTTCTCTGAAGACTTTGGGGAACGGAGGGTGGGTGGAATTTTGTGGACCCACGCAGATTTCAGAACTTTCCACCACAGAAATGTGAGGAAAATGTGTTATTTTGGACACATTTTTAGGTCGAGGGACAGTCCGGTCTGCCGAAGGCAGAACCGGAAGTCCGGAGATCTTATGATGCTTTGAGTGTCTATTTAGCCCGCCTCTCTTTTTGGCTCTCCTCCATTGGCTGGCTTCCTAAACGGAGGCCAGCCACTGGAGGAGAGAGCCGTCCCTCCAAATAGGCTCCGTCTTTTTCAGATTCGGGGGCGTGTTCCGTGCTGTTCTTTCCACTTTTTAGCCACGCCCTTTTTAGAACAGCAGGAACACGCCCTCTAAGCCGAAAAAGTTTTGAAGCTTCCATCCACCATTTTTTAGCTATCGTCTGGCCGTGAGGATCTTCTTGCTGTTGTGCGTCGAGGACATGAGGAAACAATCTCATAGGTAAGGCATTTTGTCTTGTGTCTGTTTTTTGATTGACTTTGTAGGTGTGCCCCGTGTCCTGGCGTCTACATTCTGCTCCTGAGGATCGTCTTGCTGTTGTGCGTCGAGGGCATGACGAAACTATGCTCCAGGTAAGCCATTTTGTCTGTTTGTTCATCTCGTCTGCCCCTGATGATCGTCTTGCTCTTGTGCGTCGCGGACATTAGTACACAATCTTATAGGTAATGCAGGTAACTTTTTTTTTTTTTTTCTGTGTCCGCCATTTCTGTGTTCGTATCGTGTGCTCCTGAGGTTCATCTTGCTCTTATGCGTCGAGGACATTAGGAAACAATCGTCTAGGTAAGCCATTTTGTCTGATTTTGTACTAATGTGTATTTTTTTAGACTTTGTAGGTGGGTCCTGTGTCTTGGCAATGTCATTTATTTTTTGTTTTTAACTGTTTTCTTCGTTTTTGTGTACCTTCCGTGTTATTTCCAAACTTCACCGTCCCGTCGGCCATAGATTGCTTTGCCCGGTAACTTTTCTTTGATTGTTGTGCAAGGACTTATGCGTTGTACATGTTAGCCATTTTGTAGACTTAGCTTACAATCTAACATATCTTTTGAATTTGGTTTGTTGCCCCGTGTCTTCCCATCTCCGTTTACCATAGTGCATGTATCTGTTTACCTTAGCAGTTGGTGATATCTTCATGGAAAGTATACAGGTAAGTTCAACTTTTTGTTTTCTTTTTAGAATGTTTTTTTGTCTTTACTGTTTGCTTCGTGTTTGTGTACCTTCCGTGTTATTTCCCAACTTCACTATCCCGTCTGCCATGGACTGTTTTGCCCGGTAAGTTCTGTTTTATTGTTGTGCATGGACTTATGCATTTTACAAGTTCGCCATTTTGTCATTTAAGCTTCCAATCTAATCCACCTTGTGTTTGCTTTCTAGATTTTTCCCCGTGTCTTCCCATCTCGGTAATAGTTCTTAAATCTACTTTTCTACTACCATTACTCTCTCTCACTACCTCACTCTCTATTTCAATACCTCACTCTCTCTCTCTATCTCACTACCTCACTCTCTCTCTGCTAATGCAATAGGTATCACATATGCAAAAAAAAAGCTAATGCCAATAGAAATGACAATGCCATTTATTTAGGGATACAAAAATGATAAAAAAATAATGAGCAATACCAATAGCTCTACCTATAATATTGCCGAGACCATTGCATTGTAAATGCTTGTAAGGTTTGCAATGGATTCTGGGTAACAGAACCTGGTGAGAGCCAGTGAAGTCACCCCATCCAGGATTCCCCTCAGTGTCTAGTTTTAAAGAATGTACAGGTTTGCTAGGTTTGCCTACGTGCCAACTGCGCTAGGGCCCAAAATCCACAGGTATGCACATTGCTAAAAACAATTCGGAGCCCAGTGGGCATTCTGCCGCCCTGGGGGGGAATCGGGGAAGGGGGTTTCATCCTGATATGCACCTAAAGGGGCAGAAAGACTGTGGCTATTTTAAGTGGGGGTGGGGGCATTGGTATGACCATTTTGGGCAGCCCCCACCCCGACGCATAAAAAAAGCCAGCGTACTCGCTGGCGCCTAGTGGGCTTTCTGCCCCCCCAGGGGGCAGATCAGGGGCCACCATCTGCCCTCCCGGGGGGGCATAAAGACTGGAATTTCTCTGGGGGTGGGGTGGGGTATTGTCATGCCCATTTTGGGGAGCCCCTACCCCTACACTGATAAAACAAAAAAATCAATGGTTTCTAGTGGGCATTCTGCGCCCCCAGGGGGGGCCAGATTGGGGGCTACAGCTCCCATCTGCCTCCTGGGGGGCAGAAAGACTGTCATTTTTGTGGGGGGGAGGGTGGGGGCATTGGCGTGCCCTTTTCGGGCAGCCCACACCCTAAAAACAATTGCGCTAAAAAAAATCCCTGGTGTTTAGTGGGCTTTCTGCCCCCCCCCCCCCCGAAGGGGCAGATTAGGGGCCAATGCCCCATCTGCCCCCCGGGGGGGGCAGAAAGACTGTAATAATTGGGGGGTGGGGTGGGGGCATGGGCCTGCCCGTTTTGGGCAGCCCCCACCCCTATTTTTATTTTTTTTGTAAATTCCCTGGTGTCTAGTGGTCTTTTTGCCCCCCCGGGGGGGCCAGATTGGGGGCCAATGCCCCATCTGCCCCCAGGGAGGGCAGAAAGTCTGTAATGGTGGCAGTTGGGTGGGGGCATTGGCGTGCCCGTTTCGGGCAGCCCACACCCTAAAAACAATTGCGCAAAAAAAAATCCCTGGTGTTTAGTATGCTTTCTGCCCCCCCGAAGGGGCAGATTAGGGGCCAATGCCCCATCTGCCCCCCGGGGGGGGGCAGAAAGGCTGCAATGGTGGTGGGTGGGGTGGGGGCATGGGCCTGCCCGTTTTGGGCAGCCCCCACACCTATTGGTATTTTTTATTAAATTCCCTGGTGTCTAGTGGGCTTTTTGCCCCCCCGGGGGGGGGCAGATTGGGGGCTGCTGCCCCATCTGCCCCCCAGGGGGGGCAAAAAGACGAAATAATGCCCAAAATATTTGGGGGGAGCAAAGGTCCTTGCCCAAGGGGCCGCTCCCCCCTCCCTGGTGTCTAGTGGGTGGATCCCTGCTTGGGGAGCACCCTCCTGTAGCGTTCCCCAAGCAGGGATCCATTGGAAAGGGGAGATTCTCCCCTCTCCAACGATACCTCTCCCGTCTTTCTACGTGCTCAGGGGGCTGAGATAGCCCCCTGAGCACGTAGAAAGTGAAACTGAAATGAGTCTCTTGGCTCATTTCAGTTTCACTTTCACTGTAATGACGTGCACGCCGATCGTCATTACAGTGAAAGGGGGGGGGGCCTCGGGAGCTGGGGAAGCTCTTCCCCAGCTCCCGAGGCTATTTTTCATGAAAGGGAATCCCTCTGGTGCCCGCACCAGAGGGATTCCCCAGGGTATGCCTCATGACGACCTGGACTCGTCATGGGCACAGCGCGACTGTGCTCCATGACGAGTCCAGCTCGTCATGGGCATACAAGGGGTTAACTTGGGGATCCCAGCTCAACTTATCACCAAGGTGACACCCAAATAGGTGAAGTCTTTTGTCTGCTCCAGAGGTTTCCCACCCATAAAGACTCGTGGTTTAAAGTCTTGGACCCATGGAGCACCATAAACTTAGTCTTCCCTAAGTTAACCACAAGCTCATGTTCGCAGCAAAATTCCTCAAAATGAGACAGAGCTAACTGCAACCCCTGTCTCGTCTTGGATAGTATCAACGTATCATCCGCGAACATGAGCAGGGGCACCTTTTGGCCGGCGAGCATCGGCGCGTCCGTTGGTTGGTCAACAAAATACTGCACTACCCCGTTAATAATAGAGAAAACAGGGTTGGTGCCAGCACACACCCTTGCCGGACGCCCTTTCCTACCTCAAATTTCTTTGTAACCTCGCCCAGTTTCCCCCAACGAACCTGAGCATACGTTGATTCGTGGAGTCTAACTACGAGGGAGACTAACTCTTTAGGCATCCCCAGTCTCAATAGGACCTCCCATAATTTTGCTCTTGGCACAAGGTCGAAGGCAGATTTTCGATCCGCAAAGGTAGCAAAGAGCATTCCCCTACCCAAAAAGACCTCCTTCCAATATATAAGGACAAATCTAAAAGCCTGATCCAAAGTCCCGATATGACACTGGAACCCCGCCTGTAAAGGAGATAAAATGTCATTTTCAGACATCCAGCCCTGGATCCTACCCAATATTACACGTGCTGTTATCTTTTGAATAGCGTCAATTAAGCTGATGGGTCTATAATTGGCCGGAGCGGAACGATCACCCTTCTTATAGATAGGGATGATTGCCGCTCCGGACCATGATGCAGGAATTGGGGCTCCACAAGCTATCGAATTAATTAACTTTGTAATATAGGGTATCCATAAATCAAAATCCTGTTTGAATAAATCGGCTGGAATGCAGTCAGGCCCCGGTGCCTTACCACTTGGGATAGACTTAAGAACTGTCTCTACCTCTTTTGTGTTAAACAGCAGAGGGACGTCAATTTGGATTTGTGGGACAACCCCTGACCTCTCTGAAACCAGTTGGAATTGTGTTTCGAAGCAGACAACCCATTGCTATGGTTCGACATTATTATTCGGGATTATTGACCGATGTCCATTCCCCCATTTAATAAGATCCCAGAATTGGGTCATATTCCTTCCTCTACATGCTATCAGCAGACAACGCCAATGATACTCATCCCATTCTTTCTTGGCGTGTCTGATGGCCGTTTTATAAGTTACTCTACACTGCTTGATAATACCATGGATCCTAGATTTAATGGCTACCACTAGAGCTTTGTGAGCTAGCCTACACATGTTGTTATACCACGAGTTAGGTTTATACATACTAATCTTTTTAGCAGGTCCAGCGTTTATGAAAAACCGTTTTAGGCCGCTAAAGAGGTCACTATGGTTTCCCCCCAACTTGGTATTTAGGCCCTCCTGAGAGCCACATTCGGAAAGTTCCCTTAAAGAACCTGACACTAGAGCCCTAATTTCTGCCACGTTCTTTCCATCCATTGCTACCTTGGCCCACCGTACCCTTCTTAAATCATTTGCAATAGTTACTATATTGGGGCAAGTGTCGCCTTCCATCAATACTGGACCACAAAAACTCCTATCATCAAATTTAAGAACCAGGGGGTTATGGTCACTTTCAGTGCGACATTGCACTTCCATGTCTAAAACTAGTATCCATTTCTCCACATTCACAAGGATATAGTCGATGCAGCTTTTGGATCTACCATTATCAAATGTCACCGCACCCTTGGCATCGGACTTAGTCCTACCGTTAACTGCCCTTAGGCCTCGTTCCAGGCATAACCCTTTCATTTGAAGTGCGGCCTCAGTCCATTTTCTAATAGGCTCGAGATCCAGTTGCGGGATCCCCCAAAGTGCATCAATCTCTTCACTAAGCCTGCCATCTTCTGAATCTAGTGGTTCAAAGCAGGTATTGAAATCCCCTACAATAATTAAATCATCATTGGGGGCCAATCGGGACAAATGATTCTCTAAAGCCATTATGACCTGGGAGCACCTCCCACCAGGTTGACCCCTAGCGTAAACATTATACAAAGTTAAATCAAGGCAGCTCACTGATCTGACCCTTATGGCCAGAATATCTGGGCTATCAATGCTGACCTCCTCCACCCTTATTCCCTCAAATTGTCTCACCAAACAGGTCAGTCCACCAACTGCTCTACCCCTATGACCCCTTATTGCTGGTTTGAAGAAATTCAAATAGCCGACGTGAAAGACCCCATAAATAGACCATGTTTCCTGGAATGCCCAGATATCTGAGTCTCCTATATAAGTTATCCAATCAGCAAACAAGACTTTTGATTCCAGCCCTGCTAGATTCCAAGAGGAAATAGTCATTGAAGTTCTCAACGTTGCCGGGCCACCACACCTAGAAGTTGCCTCAACAGCGTTTATACAGGGATTCAGGACTGGGGGGTCTGGTGACATGGCGGGTCCAGTAGGTAAATACTTCTCCATCTTAGTTCCCATAGGACACCCTACGGTCGGAGGGTCTATATCACTTCTCATCTCAACCCCTCTAACCAATCCCGGCCGTTCATCCATTCCCAGTCAGTCAATATCTTCGAGTGAGGATAAAACCTCATAACGATTATTGATCTGTATGGGATGGTCATTCCAGATGTCAGAATCCTGTGGTGCCCAAAAATCCCTTTTTCTATGTCTTAAGTGCTGTTTATAAAAGAAGCCAAGGGGGAGCAGTCTTATCGTATCTGCAGTAAAAGGTGAGTGCCCAGCTAACTCAAAAATGTGACGAACCAAAGCAGGTGACCTGAAGCTTAGAACCACACAATCGCCTGGCATGGATTTAGTTGAATGTTCGACCCACTTTATGCGTCTAGCCATTTTGAACTCATAAAATATGTCTTCCCCAATACCAGTTTTCTTACTCAAATAGTGTAGTGCCTTATTTCTAAGGGTGGACCAATGCTCGGTGCCCCCGGGGTGAGAGGGGGGACGTTCGCTAAAATGACCGAATATGGGGTTGCTTCTGGTGGGAGGTAGAGGAAGCTGATCTTATCTGACCCACCATCATTGCTAAGTTCCACCTGCCTCCAATTTCCCTCAACCCCAGCAGACTGCTGCTGGGGCATAGGCTTAGCGTTACTAACATCATAGTGAGTTGTGCTTCTAGCCCTCCCTACTGGTTGCACCTTGTCCACTATTATCTTTGCATTCACCATTGTACCCTCTTGTTCCTTATGAATTTCCCCCACTCTGATTGGGACAACCCCTCCTGTTACCCGGGGGTTTAGCTGTACAGGAATCTCTTGGGGGGAACGTAAAAGAGCTTCTTCAATCTTTTTAAGCCTAATATCGATGGAGTCTAGTCTTTCCATTAAAGGGTCGATGAAGGCTACTAATTGTTCCCTTAATAGGGAGTTAAAGTCGGATTGGTTCAACAACGGGGTAGTGTTAGCAGTGGCGATGGTTCTACCATATTACTACTTGGATTACCGGATACAAAAGCCCCGGTTGATTTGCTAGTACCTGGCAATACCTTTTGCTTGTTTAAACCACGCCCCTTCCTTTTTTTATTTGGAGGTTCCATGCCAGTGCGAGCAAGGGCCTTCTTCCCTCTAGTAGTTACCATAGCTGGGCTCCCAACACTACTCTGAGACTGTGGAGAGATCAGGTTAGGACTATTAGGCGACAAACTTAGTGGCCTCAATGGGGACCGCTCATTTGTAGGAGCAGTGTCAGAATTGGACTGAATATTTGGCAACTGGGCATTAGGTAAGGACCCCCCCGCCCCCTTAGAGAAATTGGTTCAAGTGAAAGTCTGCGCTCGGGTGCCTCAATTTCATGAATTAAAACCGATTCGGCTCTTATTAAAAAAGCATCAAGGGTCCCCACCACCCTGTCCCCCACATTCCTTTTACTCATTGCAAACAATTAATGTATTAGCCCCCAACAGCCAGCGCTGCAGTCCGATATTAATTTAACGCTTACTGTCCTTATATAAAAATAAAAGTGTCAATAGTGGGTCCCTGTCCGGCCTCTTCCGGCCCCGGACGGGGGGATTCCGACATCCTTTAGTGCGCCACCTGGCGCGGAATTAACGTGGAAGCGGCGTCCAGCCGCAAGGGGCCCTGGGAGATGTAGTCTCTCCGCTCAGCGGCCACGCACAAGATTAGATCATGCAGCGGTGGCGGGGGAGACTAACTGTACAGCGTTGCGCGTCCTCGCGCCCCGTCAGACCCCCAGAGCGCCTCAAATGGTCCGCTGAGAAGAGAAGTGGTCCGCTTTTTTTCCCACCCTTGTTCAGCCCGTCGCCAACAGAGGAGCACTCCTTCCCCAACAGCCAGCCCATGAAGCAGTCGCTTCACCCTTTTTTAGCCCTCTGCAGACCTCTGCAAAACTTTGTTTCCCTTCCGCCAAAGCCTCATAGGATAGACCGGTGGATCCAAACAACCGTCATGAGCTGTCATGAGCCGTGCTCTGTAAGCAGAGCAAACCCAAGGAAAATGGCACAGCTCCCCAGCGCTCCCCGCTCCAACGGCCGGGACCGCCGCCGAATGAGCAGAACAAAAGCGGGGGCTAAAACCAAGACAGGACCGGAGCAGCTCTCCCGCCTCTCAGCAGCCCGCAGCATCCTGTCAGCAGCTAGTAGCCAGCAGCCCGCAGTATCCGCCTCCTCCGCAGCCCGCAGTATCCGCCTATCCGCCTCCAACATATTCTTTTAGATGATGAGAATCCAGCAGGTACTGTGATGTCCTTAAGTGGAAGCAGGTGGCAATGCTGGAGCAGCTTTCAAGGAGGGAAAATCACAATTACCAAGTGTTGAGGTGGGATAATACTCATCTCTGTGTCTTTAATAAAATTAAGATTTTCCTTCATAATTTGTCTAGGAAAATGCACATTTTAAGTCAAGTGTGGAGGCTCTTATTATGCTTCTTTAAAACATGTCAATTACAAGAGAAGCTGTAGTATGAGAAGGTTTAAAATAAAACATCTTAAATATATTGTTGTTTGACCAGTCAGCTGATAACAGAATGTCCTCTAGTCTGGAGCCCACCCAAAAAGTTTTAGACGCCATGCCACCCCGGGTGGAATGAGCCCCTTAAAAAGAAGCATCAATGTCTGCCAAGGACATAACCCATCTGACCCAAAGGGCCAGGGTGATGGAAGAAACTGGATTATGGGGTTTCCAGAACGAAATGAGGGGTTGGGAATGAGAGGATGTTCTGAGATCAAAAGTCTGTTGATTGTACACTCAAGGGCATTGTACCACACAAAGCTTGTGTTGGTCCAGGAAAGAAGTATAGAGCACTGAGTTAAGGTTAGTCTGTGTACATTTGTTAACTGTGAACATTACCTCAGTAAGAGTATATTGGCAAGAAGACACATCTAAAGCCTTAACATCCGACAAACGATTAATAGAGATTAATAACAGCATAGTAAGCTTTTCAGAAAGCATTTTTAAAGAAGGAAGTGCAATCTCAGGCTAGGAGATAAACACATTTAAAACCACATTTACCTCCAACAATTTGGTATACTTTGGAAGGAGATGATTAAAAAAGTTGACTCCCTTTCAAAGGCGAAAGATGAGCGGATGCTCTGCCACTGGTTTGCCATTGATGCAGGGATGGTTTAAGGAAATCGCCGATCTGTATAGGTTTATGGTCTTGTAGGACTTACCTCCACTAGCTTCAGCTGCCAAAATTAATGATATAGATTATATCAGCTGAAAAAAGATTAAGATATTTTCCTAGCCACCAGCTTGACCATAAAGCCCAAGTGGACTTGTAAGCTTTGGGGGTTCCAGGAGCCCAGGTTTTGCTAATAAATTCTGATGCCTCTGTCGAAACGAAATTGGTATATTGGACTGACCCACTATTTTCCATGTGGAGACAGTGAGGGAGTTGTCGAAAACCAGATTGCGAGGATGGCCCAAATGATCCAGAAGAAGATTATGGAAGGACAGAAGGAGGACTGACATAAGCCAAGACTCTGCTGATCACGAGAAAAGGTGGAAAAACATAGTTGACTAAATGAGACCAGTCCTGCAAGGAAGCATCTGTAGCTAAGGCTAGGGGATATGGATGCCAACTGAAAAAACGAAGTAAGTGGTAATTGAGGCGGTAAGCAAAAAGATCGATGTAAAAAAGACCCCACTTGTGAGACAGAGACTAGAACACTGGGGGATGAAGTCTCCAATTGCTGGAGCCCCACAGATAATGGGAATGCCAGTCTTCTATGGAACTGAGAATGCCCGGTAAGTACTCTGCTTGGACGGAGATCTCGTTGAGAAGGCGAAATTCACCAATACAATTCACCAGTTCTGCTAGAGGCTTCGATCTGGTGCCGTCCAGATGATCGATATAATAAACCACGGAAAAGTTGTCCATGCGGAGAAGAATTAAACATTGTAATCTGTCTTTTGCTCTGCTTTTGATTGCAAAGGTGCCTGCCAGCATCACTAAGCAGTTGATATGCAATCTGGATACCTCAAGAGACCATGCATCCACAGTCAAGATTGGACCACACCAGGCGCCCCAGCACCCCTGACTTGCATCTGATTCTAACACAAGATCGGGGGCTGACACAAAGATAGTTCCGCTGTTCCAGGCGTCAAAATGGTCTATTCACCATTGAAGTTCTAAACGTGACTCTGGGTCAATGATGATTGAATAGGTATAAGCAAGGTCTTTGCACAGGTGACAAATCTTTAGGCATTGAAGCGCCCGGTAAAGAAGAGGACTCGAAAAGATAGCCTGGATGGAAGAAGACAGGAGGCCTACAATCCTTGCCAGAGATACATTTGGGAGCTGCAAAGAGCCTGAAGAATCTCGCTTGGTTGCTTTTACCTTTATTGGAGGAAGGTGTAAAGTAGCGCTTGAAGAGTTTACTAGAAAGCATGGAAACTCTATTTGTTGAGTGGAACTCATAATTTATTTCTCTATTTTGAAAGAGTTTGAATATTTTTACTCATAAGCAGAATGTCGTCGAAATAAATTATCAGTCTAATGTCCAGAGACCTGAGATAAACTACCACTGGTTTCATTACCTTTGTAAAGAACCATGGTGCTGAAGAAAGACCGAAAAGAGAAGAAAGGAAAACTGGTAAGTTCGTCCCTGTCACTAGAATTGAAAGAATTTTCTGTGGGAATGATGAATGGAATTTTAAGGTAAGCATTTTGCGAGTCTAAACTTACCATCCAGTTGTGTTGATGCAAAGAGTCTCTGAGGTGAATGATAGTCTCCATTATGAACTGGCGGTAAACCACAAACTGATTGAAGAGTTGATAACTGGCCTCATATTTTTGTTTTTCTTCTGGACTAAAAACAGGGAACTGAAAAACCCCATGGGATCTGGAAGGGAAAGCTGAATTGCCTGCTTTTGTAAAAGAGGTTGAATTTCTAGAGAAATTAGCTCAGACACGTCTGATAAAAATCTTGGAGGAGGAAATACACTTTGAAGAGGTGCTGCATAAAACTCTACAAGAAAACCTTAAATTGTATTTAGAACCCAAGAAGCTGCAGTTACTGTTTGCCACTTTACTATAAAATACTGAAGACGGCCCCCCCATCGGAGGATGGCCAGAAGAAAGACTCACCTTGTTTTTTTAAAACTGTTTTTATTAACACAAATATAATCAATACAAGAAAAAAATCAAGAATCAGAGATGCGTAGACACAGACATGACATAGTGATATTGCAAGTAAAATAATACAGTGAGGTATTGACACAAGTATGGTTACAATTAAGTTGGTCATCACAGGGCTACATACAGTGTTGATCATAGTGACAATGTGGTGCTAGGAAAGGTAAAGTAGGATCGGAGCAGGTGAGGACAAAGAGGGGGGGAGGAGGTAGTGGCCCTCTATCTCCTCTCATTCTCTGGACCCTGCCTTGTTATGGTTTGTACCTTCTCCTACCCTCCCATCTCCAACCCATAGTATTTTAACCAAGAGGTCCAGATTGTGCGAAATTTTCAGGGGCATCCTCTCGCCTGGTACGTCACTTTTTCTGCTACCATGTACAGATGCATTTGGGCCTTCCACTCAATAAGTGTGGGCAGATCTGTGGCTCCCCACTGGCGGGCTATAATTCTTTTGGCCACTATTAGCTCTAAATTGCATAGTAAGAGTTTGCTATATGGTGAGTCTGTCTCATTGGGAATGCCCAACAGGGCATGTTTGGGCTCCAGCTCTAGTTGTGCTCCCAACCCTTTCTTCAATTCCCCCAATACTTGATTCCAGTATGTTTAGATTTAGCTACAAACCCAGAGCGTATGTATGTATGTACCCTGTTCTGTTTTACTGTAAGGAAAGGTACCCCCTATTTATTTCTGGGTTGTAGAGGGGGGAGAAAAAAGACCTCTAAACTAACCCACTTAATTTAGCTACTGGATAGAAACTCTCATATGAAGACATATCCCCAAATAGGAAAGTATATACCGATTATATATTTTAGTACTGAAGGTGGCTCTAATCTGATTTCCACCGAAACGTGCGTAGACCTTTTTACACACAAGGGAGTCCTATCAGAGACATAAAACGAGAAAACAATTGGATGGAAAAATGATCACAGAAAAGGAATCAATTCCACTGTCTCTGTCTGAAGGAAATAGGATCCCATATATGTTCGAAAGACTGTTTCAAATTTAGTTTTTTGTGATATTGTTCATGCTGCATGAATGGTAGTGGGATTGCAGTATTTATGAGAGGTGTGAATGTAGTTTTGATGGGTGTTTTCGTGGGGTCACAAACAAATGGCTTAAATTGTGTTTAAAGTTAATGTGTATATTAAAATTGTTAATACATGTATGTTTATTCAATTGTGATAACACAAAAATAAATGTAGGAACAAAAGTCAAATGTATATGGAAAAAAAAGATAAAGAAACAAAAAAAAATATGTATTTTTATAAATAATAACATATTTTTGTATGAATTAATCAGTTTGTAGATATGTACTTTCCTATTTGGGGATATGTCTTCATATGAGAGTTTCTAGCCAGTAGCTAAATTAAGTGGGTTAGTTTAGAGGTCTTTTTCAGCCCCTGTTCTGTTTTAGGCAGTGAGGTGTTTCTGCTCTGCCCATAGTATGGAGGCGAGCTCTATCGAAATATACTCTATGAAGAATCTTAAATTGTATGAGGCGTAGCTGCTGTTTGATGGCTACTTTCCTCGGGTATATTAGAACTGCCTCCTAATCAATGTCCTACAGTGGCCTTGTGGTGGTTTCCGATTTGGCCCTAAGGAGTTCCCATTTGTCTGAAAAATTATTCATTAATGTTTTAAATGTCCATGAGAGAGCTTTGTTGGAGAATTCTTCCTGAAGTAATCTGCCTTCTAGAGGTGCGAACTCTGGGATGTCTGTAGCATCTACCCCCTCCGCTCTCCAGACGTTCTGCAGCCTAAGATACGAGTATCTCTGGGTGTCACATAGTTGGTATGCACCTTTGAGGTGGTCAAAAGGGGCCAGAGCATCTCCTTCCAGGATGTTGCCTAGTTTGGAGATCCCTATTAAGTCCCACTTTTTAAGCACTTGGAGTTTACCAATCTCTGGCAGTCTTGATCCCTCCAAAAGAGGGGTCTCCCCCATAATCCGGCTAGCCCACCTCATCTGCCTTTCTGTCCCTTTCCAGGCCTCTATTGTCCTCTGAGTGGCATCTTTTGGCGTGTTTCCCCTGAGTTTCTGCTTTCTGACCTCCCGGTTTCGACTCTGTTTTTGCTGGCATAGTGGTTCTACGCACTTTTTTCACTGCTGATCAGTGGTAAAGTGCAAGTGCTCCTGTGGTAAATTGCGTTATGGATTGGTGTTTCCATGATTGGATATTTGATTTACTTGTTAGTCCCTAGTAAAGTGCACTGAGTGTTCCAGGGCATGTAAATCAAATGCTACTAGTGGGCCTGCAGCACTGATTGTGCCACCCACGTGAGTAGCCCTGAAAAGGTAACTCAGACATGCGATTGCAGAGTCTGCGCGCAGTTTGTAACTGCATTGTTGACTTGGCCGGTGCACACAATTGCCAGTCCCTAATCTTCCATTTTCTTACATGTCAGCCACCCCTAAGGTAGGCCCATGGTACCCCTGTGGGCAGGGTAAAGTGTATGTGAAAGGTAGGACATGTCCTGGTGTGTGTGGCATGCCCTGATAGTGAATTACGGCCAATTTCGTTTTTCACTATTGCAAGGCTACCTGTTCCCCATAGGACAAAATGGGGAGTTTGTTTATAACATCTTATAAACATAACTGGCCCGGAGAATTAGGTAGGAAAACAAAGTTTAGTATGCCTGAACTCAGAATCTAAAGATGCATCTTTTTGTGAAGGTGGTTTTTACATTCTTTGTTTGAAAATACCACTTTCAGAAGGTAGGTATTTTCTTGCTCAGTCAGCCCGTTTGTCTTTGCTGGAATGTGGATTGTCTGTCTGGGTCTTGGATGACAGAAGGCTGGGGAGCAGGAGTGCCTCCAGATAGTCTAGGTGGGTCAGGAAAGGGCTGAATAGACCTGGGCTGCAATTGGGGAAGGGGGAGGAGGTTTCCTTGCACCTCAAAAGGCCTGGTCTGCCTCGGACAATGCCGTCTCCTCCTCCTGCCAGGAATGCACGCCTGTCAAGAATTCCTGTCATGCGAGGGGAGGAAAACGGTAACCAGCGAAAACGGACTACATCTCCCAGGATGCTTAGCGGTTGAGAGGTTATGTAAACAGGAGAGCTGTTACATAACTCAAGGAAAACACGCCCTTATGTAAACAGGAGAGCTGTTACATAACTCAAGGAAAACACGCCCTTATGTAAACAGGAGAGCTGTTACATAACTCAAGGAAAACACGCCCTTATGTAAACAGGAGAGCTGTTACATAACTCAAGGAAAACACGCCCTTATGTAAACAGGAGAGCTGTTACATAACTCAAGGAAAACACGCCCTATAAAGGGAGGAACCGGGAGGTACAACGCTGTCGGATATTGTGTTTACACCGACGTACCTGCTTAGTGAAGAGCAGTGTTCCGGAGTGGTGCTCCAGTAAGGCAAGAACGGAGGTAGGTCGAGTCGTTACTCCCTGGGCCGTGTCTTGCCCCATCGTCACCTGTGAAGGACCCGGAAGCTCTACCGGATAACCATTGAGCTTCGCTTTTTGACTCGGCTGAGTCAAAGCGCAGTGGCGCTTTTGCTGGTTGGAGTCGTAACTCCCAGCCCGACCAGAGATACAGGGACTGCCAGCTGTAACGCACACCAGGAGGTGTTTGCCGCGTTACAGACTCGGAAGTCCTCGGGATCGATCGAGCGGCTGCTCTCGGTTCAGTCTTCTTTGCTTGTGATTGGGCTATCGGTGACGCATCACCAGGAGGTGACTCCGCGTCCCGGTGCAGTCTGAGGAAGAGGTTGAGCGGCTGCTCCCTTCAGGTAGAGACCCCGGCTGGGTGTTTCCCTGACTCCTCGATTCTCCCCAACACTCTTCGTGCCCCTCACAGCCTACCGATTGGCATTGTCGGCCATTTCATTTCTGCCCTCTGTTGGCATACGCCGGGATCGGCGTATATGCAGAGGACGGTTAGGACCATCCGTGCTGTGGGCTGGTAACGTAATTAGCCTGGAGGATTCCAGTGACTATAACCTTTGTTTATTCCTTGTATTATTTTTGCCTTCATTAAAATAACTAAACCTTCACAAGTGGTTGCGTTCTCATTATCGTGTCTGTTAAACGATCCTGAGACGTTCAGGGCGTTACAACGCCAAAGAAGGCAGAACTGGTTCTGGCTGGGCACAGACACTCTCTGCCTAAGAGATCAAAGGATTTTGGGATATAAATATTGGGACCCAGACCCCTGAACTTTAGAACTCTTTTGGACCAAGAAGACTGCCAAGAAGAAGAGCTGTAGAAGCTGTGAGAAGGAACTACAACTTTGCTGCGTGCTTTGCTGGACTGCAGTGGCTGCTTCTGTCTTGGGCAGTGAAAGGACTGGACTGGACTTTCTACAATCTACTTTTGAGAGTTTCTCCAAGGGCTTGAGGTAGAGCTTGCCCCCTGTTCAAGAAGTCTCAGGAACAGCAAAGACTTCAAGCTCTTCTGCCCTCAGGACTGGGGACTGTGTGTTTTGTGCTGCAACAGAAGAAAAAGCAACCCGACGACGCTGACGCCGCTGCTGCCGACTCTGTGTCCTGAAGGCACCGTAGAGGACACTGCCGCAACGCGACCCTGGTCTCACTGACGCCGCCTGCTGATGCCGCCACTGAGCTGCTGCTTGCACCGTGACCTGTGAGCCCCGCACTCCGCACCGCCTCACTTCTCGACGACGCCTTGGTATCCCCGACGCTGCCACTCCACACCAAAATCGATGCCGCTGCTTGCACTGTGGTTCGAGGGCACTGCTCATAAAGTTACACGATGAACTGCTGTCATCCCGCACCGCAGCCTTGGCCAACCAGCGCCCGCGCCATTGACTCCAGTTCGTCAGCTGATGACAGCGCTTCAGCAACGGCACAGCAACCTGCCAGCACCGCGACGAGTACCGCATTCACTTTGCACCACGACCCTGGTCTCACCAACGACGCCATCTGATGCTGCCACTGAGTCGCTGCTCGCACAGCGACCTGAAGTCACCGCACCGCTGCACTTCGCACCGCAGCACCCGACACCATCGCTCCTGACTTCAACAGAGAGGAGTTCGATCTGCAACGTGTGTGACTTCGAGGGCACGACGACTCCTCCGGAACCGATGCCTGTGGACACCGTGCTTTCGGAAGCTCAACGAGAGGTCGGCGACGCCTTGCATTTCTAAAAGGTACTGTTTGCGGGTCTTCCCGACACCGTAGCTGGCCCGCAACGTCGCGGTCAGCCAGAACTGTTTGGATTTGTTTGCTCACGACGCCATGATAGCCCTGGACAGAGCTATCGACATCAAGGAAATGTTTTTCAAGCACATTTTGATAACTGAAGATTTTTAAGTACTGTACAGTGGATTTAAGTATATAAAAATATTGGATATTTTTCTAAACTGGTGTGGTGTCCTTTTGTAGTGCTTACACTGGGTTACTGTTGGTTATGTGCAAATGCTTTACAAACTGCCTCTAAGATAAGCCTGATTGCTCGTGCCAAGCTACCAAGGGGGTGAGCAGGGGTTATTTTAGGAGTGTAACTCCCTAATCCTGACTAGGAAGAAGGGTCCCTATTTGGACAAAGGTGCAAACCCTTATGTCATGGTCCTCACTAGCGCCTCTAGGACTCTCCTATCACCCATGACCTTTCACCACAGATGTCCTCTTAAACGGAGCGGCAGGATCCATGCTTTCTATGCATTGCGTAAAAATTGGTGACATTGCTCTAATGTTTCCCCTTTCATCATGCTTTCCACAAACTAAGCAAAGAAGAGTCATTCATGTTTATTTATTTGTATTCATTATTTACATTTCTTTCTTGTCTTTATTTACATTATCCTTGCCTTTATTTATATTGTTCTCCTTGGTGCCATTGTATTTGTTTTGCCACTATACTTTTTTTGCATCCCGATTCAAGGACAGAACCCCAGAACTGCCCTTGATGTTGTGCTACGTGTCATGAGGCATTCCGGCATGCGGCAGTCAGGTAGGCGCGGCTGGGCATGGCTCGAGTTTATAAAACGGAGCCTCGCCTTTGTCCGCTTGCTTCCTATTCTTGAGTCTGTATCTGGGAGGAATTCCTGCTTTAGCTCGCGTGTTCAGGCTTGCGTGTCCCTGGAGGCGAGTCTCCATCTTAGTCCTGGATACCAAGGGGATCTTTCACGTCGCGCTGAAAAAAGTCATTAGAATAAAACAGAACTCCGGTTTCAATTCCAGTCGAGGTTTGGCTTTCATCACGAGCGGTAGGGGCGTTTAACGCAAGGGTCCTTGAACATTTATTTTATGACTACAATTCCTGAGAAGAATTTGCATTTATTTTTAGGAATATAATGCCTGAAAAGACATTACAAGTATTTTATGGATACAAATCCTGGAAAGACATTACAAGTATTGGAGGTGCTAGGCAGGTCCTGTATTTCGTCACTGTATTTCCCAAAAGACATGGTCGAATTGTTGAATGAAGGAACATTAAGTCTGAAGTGAAGTAACTATCATGACTTTCATCTTCCTAGTATTTCCCTCTGAAGAGTAAAGACATCTACAGAATTAGACCTGGTAGGTTTTTAGTAAGAAGCATTCAATTATAACCTGTATAGTATGTAGAGAGAAGGTTCGCTTGTTTCTGCAGTCTTCATGTGTTATTATATATTTTCTCTTCTAGGCGAATATTTACTAATATCTACTCTTTCATTTATATCATCTGCTCTGCAACGTAGGTTCAGGTAACTCCTTAGACACTTTGTCAATATAAGAATAAAAGGACAAGGTTAACAATATTAAGATTCATCAACAGTATTCTTGTTTCTTTGAAGGTCTCCCTCCCAGCAGTCCCCTTCCCAACACCCTTTCCTTCACTTGGCCGCTTCAATAGTCTGAGCTATAAAAGCAAGAAGACTTGAAGCTGCCTGGAGGTGGAACATTCTGACAACAAAGTGATCCCGAGGAATCGAGTGTGACAGAATAGGAAGCCCACAAGATTAATTCCTCCTGATCTCTTTGGTGTCACAATAGCCTCTTTAGATGAAGGCTTTTTGTGAAAGAATTCGAAAAAGTATTTGACAGAAGGGCTACTACTCACTCAGCAGACAAATAATTATTGGAGCTCAAACAGGGTAATCGGTACTTAGTCACCTATTTAACGCATTTCATTCATCTAGTGGCTAAAACGGAATGGCCGGAAGAAAAAAGGGCAGCCATTTATTATCAAGGCCTCAAAGATGAGCAGAAGGACGCTCTAGCTCAAATTGATCCTCAACCCCAAGATTGTACAGAGTTAATTAACCTAACCCTTCGTTTACACCATCGTTTGATGGAAAGGAAAGGAGATTCTTGTTGTCCTGAATGAGGAATGCCACGGTTTGAACGTCCTAGAACTTTCCATAACACTAACTCACAAGAAAGCCAAAGTGAACCTATGGAAATAGGTACAGTACAATCTTTTTTGTCTAAAGAAGAGAAAGAAGCATGACATAAAAATGCACAATGTTTGTAATGTGGCAAAAAAGGACATTTTGTAAAAGATTGTCTCCTTAAGCCAAAAACCTGAAGTCCACAAACAAAAATAATTAATGCTGTTGATTCCACAACGGAAAACTAGGTAACTCAAAAGAGGAAGGGGGACTCTTTTGAGTAGTTGTTGGCAGATCCCTTCCATTAGCTCAACTATGCATGAACATGAAAAACATTTAACCTTAAAGATGACGTTAATGGTGTCTTTAGAACTTACACATGACATTACAGTACTCATAGACTCAGGAGCCACGGGTAATTTTGTGGACACAGCATTAGCAAAGACTTTGGATTTACCGTATCAAAAGAAAAAGAGACCAGAACTTGTGCAAACAGTGGACGGGAGTGTATTAACATCTGGTCCAATTACCATACAAACCAAAGCCATATTTTTACAATTTGACATTAAGGACAAAAGCCATACAGAACTCATTCAGTTCAATCCCATTAGTGCCCCACAATATGGTTTTATTCTTGGGATACCTTGGCTTAAATTACACAACCCTGTTATAGATTGGGTATCAAAATCTATGATCAGTATGTCTCACTATTGTGAACAAAATTGTTTTCAAAAAACAAAAAGAACTTAGGCAACATTCTGTAGCCACCGCAGAAGAAAAAGACATCCAATTACCAGCACAATATCTAACATTTGGTGAGGTATTTAACAAAAAACAGGCGAACACTCTTCCCCCTCATCGTTCGTACGACTGCCAATTGATTTGCTTCCAGGATCAGTAATTCCTAATTGCCGCATATATGCCTTGTCAGAAAAAGAAAATGATCATTACGGGACTATTTAGATCAATGCCTAGCAAATTGGTTCAGAAGACCATCAAAATCCCCTGCAGCTTCCCCACTATTTTTCGTACACAAAGCCAATGGGGAGTTGCGTGCATGCATTGATTATAGAGCGTTAAATAAAATCATGATTAAGAACAAATACTCACTTCCTTTAATCACGGTAATATTAGACCAAGTTAAAACTGCCTGTATATATACTAAATTGGATCTTAAAGGAGCATATCACCTGATCAGATTTTGTGCTGGAGATGAATAGAAAACTGCATTCAAAACCAGGTATGGTCTTTTTGAATATATGGTTATGCCATTTGGCCTTTGCAACGCTCCAGCAGCTTTTCAATTTTTTCTCAATGACATCTTGCTAGAATCTTTGGATACATTTGTTATCATCTACATTTTTTTTTTGATGATTCCAATTAATTTTCATTGATGCGTACAAAATATCGACAAAATGCCTTCCAGTTAATCTTTCAGAAAAATACCATCAGTAGAAAAAACAGAATGGTCTTGACAATAGAAAGTGTAATGTTGCTTGAATTCACTTAATTGTAGGTTCTAAGTCTAATACTCAGATCCACTAGAATTATGTGACGATGGGTGACCATATTATGTGGCAGGGTTGACTAAATTATGTGGAAAGAAAAGGCAAGTTGTGGACCTTAATGCTGCACAATCTGCGGCGGGATTATCTCTGTATTTATCACTTTAATACATATTGTTACAGTCATGGCAAACATTTCACCTCAGTAGTATAATACCTGAATACCTCTCATATAATCTGAAAGGTAACTTATTTATCTTTGGAAAGCCCAAGCACAGCACTTTATTATTAGTAAATTGTATTTTGTTGAAGCTTGCCACAACTTTCAACAAGTTTTAGCCAGCCATCATCATCATTGGCCTATTGTTGTGTCTATCACATTTTTCTGCCACCCACTATAACATACAGCATGGGGCAGTGCGCCAGCACACTTTAGTCATTGGCTAACTTCACTCACAGTGACGGCATTCTGCCTTTCACAAGAAGCACATCCACAGAAAAAGTTGTTTTTCAGTGGCAGGGACAGTTAGACCAAAAATATATTTGCTTTTAGCATTTATTTTGTTTAAATGACGAGAGCCCAACAATTTGCCAACTATGTATAAAATAGTGGATTATGTGGCAAGTAACTACATTAAAAATTAAAACTTTTTCTGAATATGAGAGAAGGTACCATTTTGAAATAAAGTTAAAAAGTGTGCTCTTTCTAGAACAGAAAAAAAGTATTGCTACTTGCCTATCTTCAAACTCACTCTTGATAGTTGATCACTGCCAGTCCAAACTGCTCAAAAACGGAATTCAGTGTGCAATATTTCCTTGTGCGAGCATACCCCAACGCTGTTGATATTTTAATTAATTCTTTGGCTGGAGACATGAAATCTCGTACATGTAAACTATTCATCTCTGTTACTGATCTCAAAACTTGATGAACATGCAAAGGAGGTTCATGAGCGCAAATTACGTACATTCAGGCACGACACGATAGCTTATAAACTTGATGAAGTTTATACTTGGGCAGACATGTATGCACAGAGACGCACCTTCACGAAACCAGATGCCTCAACGTCAGAAGAGAGTATTGCAACAGAACAAGACACATTACCCACACGTCCCCCCATTAACATTACATCAAGGCTTATCGAAACAACAGAAGACACTGCTACCACCAGTGGAACATCTAAGCAGTCTTTTTTAGAGGTGGGACGTACAACGAATCATCCACCGAAAGAACAATTGGTCGGAAAATCCAGCGAAACAGGAGGGGACAAGGGACCAAAAAAGCAAAACGGTGCACGTTGGAACCCAAAGAGGAATTAGTGATGAACATCTCTAGCATTGTGTTGACATCTAATGCACGGTAAATCTTTAAAAAGGGCATGTCCTTTGTTCCTACATATAATACCAATGAATTGGAAACAGAAGTCGCACTCTTTAAGTTTATGCGTAAACTCAGATTGCGTTGGTTTTTTCATCATGTAGTACAAAGTCCTCCTACTGACACTGCTCCGGTTACACTCGAAAAAGTTTTTAAACCTAAAAGCACCTTTATATCCCCAATTTCGCATAAAGCGCTTGACTTACTTGAACAACTGGTCAAAAAAGATCTAGCATTGATTCATCAAAAAGAGTTTACACGCAATAATTTGTCCAAAAAGGAACTAGTTACGCTACGCAACTTGGCCATGAACAAGATCCTAACGTTCCAACCTGCGGATAAGGGTGGAGCGTTAGTCGTAATGAACAGCACGTACTATGAATTAGCATATACGGGATACTGACACCTATATACCTTTGGAATCGGATCCTACATCCGTCTTTCAGACTATTTTACTGCAAATCTTGTCTAAAGCCAAAGATCTTGGATGGATTGATGATAACACCTACAAATTTTTAATATCTGATTTCCCAAAAAGAGCGCATATTTATATGCTTCCTAAAATACATAAAGATCCTCTTGACCCCCCATTCCGCCCCATTGTGGCTGGATGCGGGTCCTTGCATGAACCTGTGGGAACATTTTTAGATCATTATTTGCAACCTTTGTTGCAGAACTGGATCACATATGTGCAAGACACAACAGACTGTCTCAATAAATTACAGCATGTTATGATACCACCTGATGCAGAGATATGGTTGGGAACCATTGATGTATCAGCGCTGTATACATCCATTCCTCATGGAGAAGGCATTGAGGCAGTCGAATGGATGCTGTTGAAGCACTATTATGAAGAATCACTCGATATTTTTCTGCTGGAATTATTGCAATTTAGCCTTTACCACAGTTACTTCTCATGGAAACGGAAATTCTACTTACAAAAAACAGGTACCTCCATGGGATTTACTGGGGCACCGACGTATGCCAATATCTTTATGGCTAAGTTTGAGGACACACAAATCCTGAGCAATAACTTTTGGACTGATCATTTGTTGATGTACCTTCGGTACCTAGATGATATTCTGATACTGTGGAGAGGAACCCAGCAAGCATTAGAAAATGCGTTACTTTTGTTGAATAACTGTCATCCACAAATCAAATTCACTCATTCCATTAACTCCACTGCTATCAATTATCTCGATATTCTCATTGAAAGAAAAGGCAACAACTTGGTCACGCGGGTGTATAAAAACCTAAAGATAGGAATAACGCTTTACACTATAAAAGTTTTCACCCACCTGCACTCAAAAATCATCTGCCATTGTCACAATTCATTAGGGTCAGAAGGATTAGCTCAGATGACATCCAGGGTAAAACTGACATTGAGGAACTATCACACCAATACTCAAGTTATCCACTCAAAGTTTAAGAGGTGGCAAAACAAAAAGCTTTCAATTTAGACAGATCACAGTTACTAAAAAAATATGTTAAACCTGCATCACATAGAGAAGTTTGTGTTCTGAAATATTCCACAGCTTCCACAGCGATTAAGCATTGCATCCAAAAACGTTGGGAAATCATAGTGCAGGAACATGATTTCAAGGAAGTTTTTAAAGGCATTCTAATCTTTGCATTTTCCAGATCCAAGAACATCAAGGAGGTTTTAGGAAAGAAAGATTCATTACGCACTGACATTGCACCGCAGGGTATGCGGAAGTGCCACAATTGCGGTCACTGTGGGAATGTGATCGTTGGTGACAAATTTGCACACCCACACACAGGGAACCTTATAAAATTTAAGCACACATCGGATTGTAACACCAGCATGGTCATATATGCCATTAAATGTCCCTGCGGGCTAGTATATGTTGGAAGAACCACAAGAAAAGTTAAAATTAGATTGCAGAACTTAAAAGTATGATTCGCACTGCTAATATGAAGTCACGTCTAGCAGTACACTGGGGGAAAAAAAAGCTTACTATACCACAGTTGCGTTTCACCATACTTGAGCAGGTGTCAATGTTGCTGCATGTTGATCCTGCCAGGCATCTGGCACAAAGGGAAACATTCTGGATACGATTTTTAAAAACCATGATTCCTTGTGGGTTGAATGATAAAATCGAATATACTTGTTTTTTGTGAACAAAACGTTATCGTTCTTTTTGGCTTTAAACATGTAATCGTTTGTTTTCATATATGATTTCTGTTATATTGTTAATATTGTCTATTTGGGCATGTTACAGATATTACTGAGTCAACCAACTTTCTCTAAAACATGCAGAATGTTATCATACTTTTTGGAGATTTGTTAAGACAGATGTATAGATGTAATACAAGTGAGGGTTAAGTGTTTCTCATATAGACATGGTCTCAATGAAGACTGGTTTTAGTACTATTTTTTTGTCAGTTTCTTCATTCCTGCACCTCCCTCACACGGTTATACATGATTTATTTTTGACTCACCCTAAGCTCGTTTATTACAAGCAAGTTTTTATTAGTCACATTCTCGGGTGGACACTTTCAGTTCTATCAGAAGAGCGGTGAGAAACCGTTGCATTACGTAGTAACACTTCCAGTAGTTTATTACATGAGATTTAGCAACTTCCAAACACCTTCTCGTATTCAGTCATATGATGCCTGCAGAGTCTGTTTTTTTACAGTTTTTTTACCGCTACACGCATACTTCTTTTAGAGTTTCAAGTCTGTTGTTTATGTTTAGTGGTGGTTGCCGTCATGCACACGTTAAATTCCAGAAGGTAAGGTGTTTCGGGGATTAGCGTTTATGAAGGAGAGAGGAAGCACTTCTATACGAGCACCTACTTTGGAGGTAAATTGGTCTGCCTTTAGGTTTTGGTGATGCTCGGCTGTACATTACGTCCATAGCGGCACCGTTTATATTGTTATTTTTACTTTCTCTCTGTAGTCTTTTTTGAACATTGATGTACCACCACGCACACAGGAGGAAAGGGAGACGATTAGAATATCAGTTGTTAGTAGGTGTGTGTTACTAAAGATATCTCTGGGTTCTCGACCACCATCTTACACTGGAATACATCAGGAATGCATAGTTGTGCTTATTCGCTCTTTTCACTATTATTTGCTGTGTTCACGCTTTCAGCCTATACACCACAGTAGTCACTCATTTTCGTCATTGATATCCACATAGGTGAGTTCTCCCACGTTAGGCAGGGGGAGATCATTGAGCATGCGTTCTGAAATTGATTTCTAACATTTTGGTGGCGTTTAGACCTTTACACATGATTCTTACCAGTCTTGCATATAGGGTGCTTCTACTGTTCACTCTGCGTTTACTTTCTCACTCTGCATTAACTTTTCATTCTGCGTGTTTTTAAGAATTTGGGGCTTTGTACCTGAAACACATGGCTTGCAAATGGATTCATTGTTTTTTCTGCTTAGAGACATGGTGATTTGGCCTGACACTTTTGGCACTTTACTTAAAATTCCATTGTTTATTTGTATGTACATTGCAAATATACGGATTGTGTATATATATTTTTGCAGTATTCCTCTGATGAAGGTGTTCGCACCGAAAGGCATTGGGAAATGTTTGACGCTGTAGTAACGAATCCAGACTCGAAAATTTGAATATGAAAATAAAGAAGAAGGCAGTGTTTTGAACTGTTACCATTTTGCCTTTTGGTCTTGCTGTTGTGATCAAAAAAGTTTTGTTTGTACTTTTCTTTAGAGAATTGGGGTCCATTTGGGGACAATTTTAGGTGTGCAGGTTATCTACACTCTTTTGTAATTTTCAGTGGCAGGGACAGTTAGACCAAAAATATATTTGCTTTTAGCATTTATTTTGTTTAAATGACGAGAACCCAACAATTTGCCAACTATGTATAAAATGTATAAAATAGTGTATAAAATAGTGGATTAAGTGGCAAGTAACTACATTAAAAATTAAAACGTTTTCTGAATATGAGAGAAGGTACCATTTTGTTAAATAAAGTTCAAAAGTGTGCTCTTTCTAGAATAGAAAAAGTCTTGCTACTTGCCTATCTTCAAACTCACTCTTGATAGTTGATCACTGCCAGTCCAAACTGCTCAAAAACGGAATTCAGTGTGCAATATTTCCTTGTGCGAGCATACCCCAACGCTGTTGATATTTTAATTAATTCTTTGGCTGGAGACGTCAAATCCTGTGAAATCTCGTACATGTAAACTATTCATCTCTGTTACTGATCTCAATATCTTATTTCTCTGCCTGCCCTCGAGGCACACATAAGTTTTGTTTTCTTATGAATCATGTGTCACAATTTAAATTGTTTTATTGTTAGTTCTGCTACCTTTACTGTGCGTCAGTAACTCATGAATCTATTGCTCATTTTCCTTCCCTTAAAATTGTTGTAACCAAAAGGTATTTGCTAATGAACACCAAATACTGTATGTAAGTTGTTCCTAAATACGTTAATGTGTTAGACACGCTGTTGATATTGTTGTAGTCAACTCTATATAAAACCACAACGTAAATAAATACAAAATATTTTCTTACCCCTTGTACCCAGTTTGGATGAGACAGGCTACCCTGATTCTCGGTGACTTCTTTTTCTTGATATTATTATTATTATTTTTTTTATTTTTTTTTATTGATATATGCTTACAACATTGCTGATAACATACTTCATGTGTAAATCTCCTGGTATACATTGTACAAGGTAGCTCATCGGATGAAACAGGGTGCAGGTGCGCTTCGCCCTCCAACTTCCCAGACACATGCTTCTTATTTGCTGATCCGAGGTTGTTCATATGGCTCTGTGACAGTTCGTGTGAGTTAGTCACTTAGATCTGGGTCGGTTTCCTCAGGTGGGGAGGCGCATATATCTCTTCGGAATGAGTTACACTTACCCCACTGCCGGACCCACTTTCGGGGACAACCTCTGTGAATGAATACTGCTTTTTCTGCCACCATTGCCCTGTCTAAGTCACAACACCAATGCTGATGCAGGGGGGCGGTCTGCGTTCCCCAATGCTGTGCGATATTTCGTTTAGCCAGTGCGGTCCCCAGGGTCGCCCAGGCCTGTGCTGCATGGTTGAGGTCGGTTGGCTCCCAAATGTTGAGAAGGCACCTCCGTGGTTCTGGAGGGACCTCGAAGCCGCAGACCAGGGTGATCGTGGCCATGATTGCCGCCCAGTATTGTGCTATGTTGGGACAGACCCACAACGTGTGGTAGAAAGTGCCTGCCAGCCCACACCCCCGTAAACATAAACGTGTTTCAGTCCGTCTGATCTTGTGAAGTGTCGTCCTAGTGTAGTATGTTCTTTGCAGTATTTTCAATTGTAGTTGGGATGGAATTGCCAACTCCCGCGGGGACGCCAATGCCTCCTGCCAGTCCTGGTCGTCCATGTCTCCAAGCTCTGCCTGCCATTTCTCTCTCAGGGTGCGTGTGGGATCTTTCTGATTATTTATCAGTTTGCTGTATGTAAGAGAGATTGCTTTTTTGTGAGGTAGTCTGTCAGGAGACGGTCTTCGAGTGGTGATGACTCAGGGAGGACGGCACCTCGGGGTATGGCTTTGGTAAGTGCGTGTTCGATTTGCAGGTATCGGAAATGCTCCGAGTCAGCCATCTGGTATGTTCGTCGTAACTGGGCAAATGTCACTATCTCCCCCTTCTTCCACAGATTCCCAACCCTAGAGATGCCAAACAGATCCCATTGAGTGAAACCTTTACTATTGCGAAGTATTCCTAATCTTGGGGTGTCCCAAAGCGGTGTATGTTGGGTGAGTACTCCCTCCCAGCCGAGCGCTCGCTGCGCCATGAACCAAGTGTGTACTTTAAGTGCAGTGGGGCCGATCAGCGTGCGTTTTCGGGCCTTGTTGTATAGTGAGCCCAGTCTGTACCAAGGGTGTGCCTATCGAGTCGTAGGGCCGGTTCATCCTGTGGGGCGTGGAGCCATTGGTTAACCACTATAAGTTGAGAGGCCCAATAGTATAGTTGCACATTGGGCAGGGCAATTCCGCCATCGTACCAGCTCCTTGTGAGTTTGGACATTGCTATTCGGGGTATTTTCCATACCAGAGGAGGAGGCCCACCTCTGCCTCAATGGATTTAAAATAGGAGTTGGGGACTGGGGTTGGCGTGTTTTGTAGAGCGTATAGAAACCTGGGAAGAGCCATCATTATGAATAGGGCCGCACTGCCCAAAAGTGTCAGGGGCAGCGAGTGCCAATGTTTCACATCGTTTTTGAGTCTCCGGAGAGGGGGAATAAGGTTACGCTAGTAGAATTGAGTACAATCTGGTGTGATGTGAATGCCCAGGTATTTGAACCCATCTTTCCCAAGTTGTATCGTTACACCCCTGGGCAAGCGAGGGGGGGGACCGTAAAGAACTAATAAGACCAACTTCGCCCAGTTAATCGTGTACCCAGAAAACCTGCCGTAGGATGCACAGATGTCTAATAAGCAATTGATTGATCATCTAGGGGAAGTCATGTATAACAAGATGTCATCAGCATAGGGGGAAATGCGGTCCTCCCACCCCTCCGTCCATCGCAGTCCTCATATCACTGGGTCCCCTCTCATCCATGCCGCGAGCGGCTCAAGTACCAGAGCAAACAAGAGTGGGGACACGGGACAGCCCTGTCTGGTCCCGCGCCCCAGGGGGAAGTCGTCGGACACTCGCCCATTAACCACTATGTGTGCCATGGGTTGTGTATATAGGAGCTGAACCCAGGCACGAAATTTGGGGCCAAAACCAAAATGTTGTAGCACTGCTAATAAAAAGGGCCATTCCACCCAATCAAAGGCCATACTGGCGTCCAATGATAGAATGACTACCTCTTCTTGGATAGTCGACATGCGGGCCATTACGCCATGAAGCCGTCTCAAGTTCATCACCGTGTTTCGGCCTGGCATAAAACCGGACTGGTCGGGGTGTATAAGGGACGTGAGATGTGGTTGGAGCCTAGTCGCCAGTGCTTTCGCTAATATTTTCGCTTCTACATTGAGGAGCGAAATTGGACGGTAGGAGGTGCATTCCTGTGGGGGTTTACCCAGTTTTGGGATCATCACAAGAGTCGCTATCCTCTGGTCTCTAGGGAGCATTCCATTTTCTAGGCTGGCCTTGTACATCTGCAACAAATATGGCACCAGCGTATCTGCTTCCTTTTTGTAGAGCTCCATGGGAATACCATTTGGACCCAATGCCTTGCCCGGTTGGAGCCTTCTAATCGCAGCCGCAATTTCATCAGCTGTGAGAGGTGCATCCAATGTTTGCACCTCTTGTGTTGCTAGCGTGGGCAGACGTATGTCTTTAAGAAAGGCCAGATTCTCTACTACGGTTGCTTGTGTGGTGGGTGTGTAAACTGTCTCGTAGTATTGTGCAAAGGCTGCGACTATGTCCTGCGGGTATGTTATGTCCTCCCCAGTAGCCAAGTGTAGTCGTGCCACCCATCGACTGGCGCGCTCTTTTTTATCTAGCCAGGCAAGAAGCTTGCCGGCTTTGTCTCCCACTTCATAGTGTGTTGCGTTTTCATAGCTCTGGCCTTAGCTTCTTCCCACGTGTGGTCCCTGTAGGCTTGTTTAGTGAGGGCCAGTTTGTGAGTCGTTTCGTCGATTGGGTCCCCTGAGTGTTCATCTTCTGCAAGGCTCACCACCGTTTCGAGCTCCCGTACCTGACGGCCTTGTCTCGTTTGTGTGAGGTGATTAATGAAATGGTCCGTCCACGCAGGACTGCCTTATACGCCTCCCATAGAGTAACGGGAGAGGTTACAGAGTGTGTGTTTTCTTGAAAGTAGTGCCTCGAGGTTTTGTGTAGGCCTTTCCCTATGGTTGGGACCTTCAGGTATCCTGGGTATATAGGGTATGTGCGCCTCCTCCCAGTGTGGTGTGATGTGTAGGTTGCTGATATAGGGGAATGATCTGATATTTCTCTAGGGAGGTGTGTGATCTCCAGGACTTTCTCTAGGCTCGTTGGGGAGGTGAAGATGTGGTCAATCCTGGACATGCTGTTGTGGGCTCCAGTGATATGTGTACTGTCGCATCGTGGGATGGCGTGTGCGCCAAACGTCAACCAGCCCCAGCACGTCTGTAAATTCTCGTATGTGTGTGGAAGAAGCCCCTTGGTCTCTCGGCGGAAGTCTATCCCAGGCAGTGTCTAGTGCAGCGTTAAAGTCGCCCCCCATGATCAGGTCCCCGTGGAGGAGTGAAAGCAGGAATTTGCCAAGGGCTGGGGAGGCTAGATTGTGAAGTGCAGGGGGAATATAGACTGAGACTAGGTTGTAAGCTCGCCCTTCCCACTGACAGGAAAGCGCTGCAAAGCGTCCTTGATCATCTGTCTGTGTTCTCTGTACTACCAGCGGCCAACTGTTTCGAATCAGTATTCCCACCCCTCTGGATCCCGATGTGAATTCAGAGTATGCCATAATCTTGAAACCCCATCTATCCCTAGCTTTGGTGGCCGTCCCCACCAGACGTGTTTCCTGTAAGAAGACCACTGAGGGAGCATGACTCTTGAGATGTTGCCATATCAGCCCTCTCTTTATCTAGTCACATAAGCCATTTACATTCCAGGATATAAAAGTAAGAGGGTGGCTCGGCTTGTGTGTGCACTCTGGCCGCGAGTGTGCAGGGTCAGGAACTACGTCCCCTGGGGCATTGAAGCAATTGTTGGGCATTGGAGCTGTGTGTGCGAGTTATTGGGATCCTTGCGTGCTAACCTTGAAATGTATTGCATCAGCATTTGACGGTTAAACATAAATGAGATAAAAATTGCAAACTCGAACATTAACATAAACAAACCCCCCTCCCTGCTAGACGGATTTCCAACTACCCGCCACCCCAACTGTGGAGAGTGCTTTAGTCCCATAAAGAGAACTTGCGTGTGGGGGAGAAGACATCCGGAGCACTTTGAACATCCCCTTGCTCAAAGACTTTGGAAAGTTCAGTACGTTACAGTAAATATGGCATCGGGAAGCAAGCGTAAAGTTCATTAGTCGTGACCCAGGTGGGCCAGTGCCGTCTGGTCAAGCCATTTGGGGCGATCCTTGCTTTAGTTCTGTGTCTCAGGGGTAGGCTTTTTGGGCGTTCTTTGTGTCGTTTTTCGCGAAGTAGGTGCCTGTCAACCTCGGCTTTCATTTCTCTGTGTCTGTCTGTGGTTGGTCTTCGTCACCACCTACTTGTCTCTGGCCGCGCGATGTTGCATCAGGCGGGCAACGCTGTTGTTGTCTACCGTCTCTCCTCGACTCATTTACCTGGCGCCAGCCTTCCTGCCAGTCGTGGGCGTCTTCGGGCTCGTCAAAAAACCAGGTCTTCCCATCCGCCACTACTTGGAGCCTCGCTGGATACAGCATTGAGTAGGTGAGTTCCCTGCGTCTAAGTTCCTTTTTGACCTCGAGGAAGCTTCTTCTCTGTTTGGTGGCCGCCGCTGTGTAATCCAGGAAGAATGAAATCACTGAGTTTTCTATGCATAATGGCGGAGCCACTCTTGCTGTTTGGAGGATGGCGTTGTGATCCCTGAAGTTAAAGATCCGAGCCAGGATTGGTCTGGGGGGGGCTCCAGGTTTAGGTTTACCGCCAGGCACTCTGTGGGCCATTTCCACCAAGAAAAAACTAGAGAGCCCCCCTCGGTTGAAGCTAAGTCTTAATGAGCTCCTCTATGTATAGGTCCATTACTGGCACTCCTTTGGATTCCGAAACTCCTGTAATACACACATTGTTGCATCTAGACCTGCCTTCTTGGTTGTCCAGCTTGGATGCCATTAGCCGGTTTTGAGCTTCTAATTGTTGGACCTTCCGTTGTACGGTGGCGGTGTCTTTCGTGAGGGATGCCGTTGTGTTTTCGACGTTGGTTACTCTTGAAGCCATTTTTTGAAAGTCTGCGCGGAGGAACGAAACGTCCGCAGAGATCGATCCCACTGTTGTTTGGACGTTTGTTAGGGCGGACATTATGTTGTGTAGTGTGACTTCATGTTAGCCCTCAGGCGTTGAGTTGGATTCTGTGGGGGCTTGATGGGCGGCTGTGTCTGAAGTGTCTTTGGAATACGCGTATTTGTCCAACTTGACTTGTTGGGTCGTGCGTTGGCCCCGACCCCCCATTGGGTCCATTCTCCGGGATGGCCCTGTCAATTGGTCAGGTGCTGGGCAGTACTCGCCGCCGCCTGCCTTGTGGCTGAATGCCACTTGAGGCCTGTCAGGTTTGCTGCCTCGCAGTGAGGGAGATTGTGGCGCCCACTAGTCCTGGATCCGGCACGACGTTGTCGAGGTGGCCTTCAGCCGTTGGTTGGGGGCCAAAGCCAATCCGCCCGGGGCCCGAGCGGGCACCACAGGATATGGTTGGCTGCAAAGCATCTCTAGTGTCGCACACTATCGTTAAAGTTAGTGGTGGGCCCGTAAATATGTGGAACTTGGAGTGTCTGGGCCGTGCAGCACCTACATGCGCGTCAGGTCCTCTCACTCGGGCCTTGGCTTACTGGAGCTGTATGGTGGGCGGAAGTCTAGGCTCTTTGGGCAGGGATAATGCCTCCCCTATGAGTCTTTAATGCCTCTTGTCGAGTGTTGTGTCTGCTCACGTGTTGACGATGCTGGAGTGTTGAGCGGCCCACTCTCTTGTTTGCAGCCCTGGGTCTTCTTGGGGGCACCACACGGTCCTTTCAGTGCCCCGCAGGGCAGGTATGGCTGAGGTGCTAGGCCGCGTCTCCACAGACTGTAGGGTGCAGTTCGCCCCGTGCCATTGCGCACGGTCCCTCAGGCGTGGGCGCTATTTAGCTGGGGTGGTGTCTCAGGCGAGGCCCCTGCTGTGCTTGCTGCTGCAGGCTGCTCCGCGTTCGTGGTGCTTGGAGGCTTCAGGGGACAGATCGCGTGCCTCGGGCGGAGCGTGGGGTGTTGCTGGCACTCACCCCCAGGTGCTACCGGTGCCTTCCATCGGGGGTTGTTGGGGCCTGTAGGTCAATGACCCTTGGGTGCAGAGAGGCCTTTCCGCCCTGTCGGGAGCCTCAATACTTTATTTAGGTCCTGTGTGGTCGTCCCTGTTGCTAAGCGGGCGTGTGTGGTGAGGGCGCTGGGGTATATTCACGGAGGTTCGTCCAGTGCTGCCTACCTCCCGCCGCCAACCAAGGGCCGCGCCGGGCGCGGGCTGCTGGCGCACGCGAGGCCCCTGCTTCAATCGCAGCTGCAGGCCGCTCCACGTCGCCTCCTCGCAGTATGCTGAAACAATGCCGCACCGGCTCCAACCGCAGTCGGAGGGAGCCCCGGGTGCTCCGATGCTTGAATAGTGTCTTTGGGGTCTAATTTCATCCGGATTTGTGAGCGTATTTAATGGGGATTTCTCTGTGCTTCCCGGAGCTATGCTAGGTTGCGGCCATCTCGCTTGGCTGCAAGCCACGCCCCCCGTTATCTTCTACATTGATGATATTTTGATCTATTCTGAATCAGTGAACATGCACGTAAAACACGTTATAACAATACTAACTGTTCTTCAAAATCATGGCCTTTACTGTAAATTAAGTGTGACTTGCATGTCACAAAAGTCGAATTTCTTGGGGCAATTTTATCTCCTGGAGGTCTACAAATGGCTGATCGAACAGTTCAACCAGTACTTCAATGGCCAATACCAAAAAATGTTCATGACGTACAATGCTTTTTGGGTTTCGAAAATTTTTATCGCCGTTTTATTGATAATTTTTCCCAAAAAGTAGCTCCCATAACTAAATTGTTACAAAAAAGGGTACAATTTGACTGGACTCCTGAAGCTCAATCAGACTTTGATCTGTTAAAAAATACCTTCACTTCAGCACCAATTCTCGCTCATCCAAACCCTCAATTGCCTTACATTGTAGAAGCAGACGCTTCCGATTTAGCAATTGGAGCTATACCATCCCAAAGAAACGCTGATTCTGGGCAACTTCACCCGGTCACTTATATGTCGAAAAAACTCACCTCTGCCGAAAGGAATGACACCATTGCAGAGAAAGAATTGTTAGCAATTCGTAGTGCCTTCAAGGAATGGAGACACTATTTGTTAGGAGCCAGACATATAGTGACCGTTTACACAGATCACCGCAACTTACAATTCATGAAAACAGCACGAGTACTTACTCCCCGGCAGTTGCGTTGGATGATCTTTTTCTCTGAATTCGATTTTATAGTGACCTTTCGACCTGGAAGTGATAACACAAAAGCTGATGCCTTGACCAGACAAGAATCCACTGATTCAACCCCCTGAGACATACCTAGATCAATCATTGACCCCTCAAAGGTTATTAATGTTATTTCAACTGAGGATTTTCTTGATCAAGTACGAAAAGAGTTTCCAGTTCACAAATGGACAACATGGCTCAAACATGATCCACATAGACAAATCATTCAAGAGTTACCATTACATAGTTCAAAATGATATATACCCACAAATAAATTACGCAAAATACTATTTGACTGGCATCATATACAACCATAAGCTAGACATCCTGGAAAACAACGAGCATTAAAAGCAGTGCAAAGAAATTATTGGTGGCCTTCAATGTCCAAAGACATTCAAACATGGGTTTCTGAATGTGACACTTGTGCACGAACTAAGAACGATTCCAGAAAAACAAAAGGCTTGCTACTCTCTTTACCGACACCACAAAGACCATGGTAACATTGTTCTTTAGATTTTATTACGGCTCTTCCACCTGATCATGAATATACATGCATTCTAGTGATTATAGACTGTTTCTCAAAACCTGGACACTTTGTTGCATGTAAGAAGTTGCCTACTTCTAGTGAATTAGCGCTACTATTTCTCCAACATATTGTGCGATTACATGGGGTTCCTATTAAAATCATCACTGACCGTGACACCCAATTTACAGCTAGGTTTTGGTCTACATAGTGCAAACACTTTCAGAGTACTCTTGCATTGTCTACAAGTTATCATCCGCAGAATGATGGTCAAACTGAGAGACCCAACCAAACGTTGAAATAATATCTCAGATGTTATGTCACCACAACCACTATGTCCTGGGTGGAGAAACTTAGGTGAGCAGAAATAGCGTACAATTCCCCTGATCACTCTTCCATTCAAACTTCACCATTTCAATGCACATATGGATTTCAACCCAATTATTTACCGGTGCAATGTCCAAAGGCCGATATGGAAGAAGTCCCTACAGTAACAACCAATATCAAGGCTATTCTCCAAACACATGCTCAAATACAACGACATTTAACAAAAGACAATACAAGATGGCATATGACAAAAAGCATTGGTCTGGACCAACATATAAACCTGGTGATCAAGTTTGGCTTTCCACAAAGCATATTACATTTCGACATAAGAAAGCATAAGATCCTAGATTCATTGGCCTATATACAGTGAATCAACAAATCAATCCAGTAACGTATTGTTTGGACCTTCCATCGCATCTTCGCATTTACCCAGTGTTTCATACCTCCTTATTGAAACCTGCAACTCGCAAAAAGCGTTCGCCACCGCCTCCTGTAGTAGTGAACGGACAACAAGAATATGAAGTACAGAAAATACGATCTAGTGTAAAGAAGCTGTGGTACTTGGTGTCATGGAAGGGGTATTCACCAGAAAATGACTCTTGGGAGCCAGAGGACAGTGTTCATGCTCCATGTCTGGTGGCACGGTTTCATGTTGCACACCATTGCAAAGCAGCCCCTAGAGCTCACTTTAACGGGGGAAGTGCTGTCATGGTCCTCACTAGCGCCTCCAGGACTCTCCTATCACCCATGACTTTCCCCACAGATGTCCTCTTAAACGGTGCGACAGGAGCCATGCTTTCTATGCATTGCGTAAACATTGGTGGCATTGTTCTAATGTTTCCCCTTTCATCATGCTTTCCACAAACTAAGCAAAGAAGGGCCATTCATTTTTATTTATTTGTATTTATTATTTACATTTCTTTCTTGTCTTTATTTACATTATCCTAGCCTTTATTTATAATATTCTCCTTGGTGCCATTGTATTTGTTTTGCCACTATACTGTTTTTGCATCCAGATTCAAGGACAGAACCCCAGCACTGCCCTCGATGTTGTGCTACGTGTCACGAGGCATTCCGGCATGCGGCAGTCAGGTAGGCACGGCTGAGCGTGGCCCGAGTCTATAAAACAGAGCCTCGCCTTTGCCCGCTTGCTTCCTATTCTCGAGTCTGTATCTGGGAGGAGTTCCTGCTTCGGATCGCGTGTTCAGGCTTGCGTGTCCCTGGAGGTGAGTCTCTGACTTAGTCCTAGAAACCAAGGGGATCCTTCACGTCGCGCTGGGAAAAGGAAAAGAGAAAGTCATTAGAATAAAACAGAACTCCGGTTTCAATTCCAGTCGAGGTTTGACTTTCATCACGAGCGGTAAGGGCGTTTAACGCAAGACTCTTTGAACATTTATTTTAGGACTATAATTCCTGAGAAGACTTTGCATTTATTTTTATGAATATAATTCATGAAAAGACGTTACAAATATTTTATGGATACAACTCCTGGAAAGACATTACAAGTATTGGAGGTGCTAGGCAGGTCTTGCATTTCGTCACTGTATTCCCTAAAAGACATGGTCAAATTGTTGAATTAAGGAACAGTAAGTCTGAAGTGAAGTAACTATCATGACTTTCGTCTTCCTACTATTTCCTGAAGAGTAGAGGCATCTACAGAATTAGACCTGGTAGGTTTTTAGTAAGAAGCATTCAATTATAACCTGTATAGTATGTTTAGAGAAAAAGTTCACTTGTTTCTGTAGTCTTCATGTGTTTTTATATATTTCTCTTCTAGGGGAATATTTACTAATATCTGCTCTTTCATTTATTTCATTTATACAATCTGTTCTGCAACGGAGGTTCAGGTAACTCCTTAGACACTTTATCAATATAAGAATAAAAGGACAAGGTTAGCAATATTAAGATTAATCAACAGTTTTCTTGTTTCTTTGAAGGTCTCCCTCCCAGCAGTCCCCTTCCCAACACCCTTTCCCACACCTGGCCACTTCAATAATCTGAGCTATAAAGGCAAGTAGAACTTGCTACTTCATCATCCCGGAATCAAGCGCATCATCTGTTGCATCCCTGGAAGTTGCCTTTGAGGATAGGTTGGAATCCTACAGTTTTAGGGAATTGAAAGCGATTTGCAAAAACCTAAAAGTCTAAGTCAGAGGCCTCACTAGGAAGGAGGAGCTATAAAAGACGCCGAGGGCCTGGGTAGCAGCCAGACATGCCAGTGAGCAGTCTGGTGATCTCAGTGGAGAGGCGGAGGACCCTGCTCCTAGGGTGGATGTGCTTTTGGGAGGGGAGAAGTTGGAACCCTCCAGGCCAGGCAGCAGTGGCCTGTCCTCAGAGGAGCTGGAGGACAGGCAGGAAGCAAGGAGAGTTGCAGTAGAACTGGAGAAGCTTAAGTTAGCAATGGAGGAGAAAGGGATGATGTCAGAGCATGAGTTCAGGATAAAGGAGCTGGATCAGAGGAGAAGAGCCAGCTCAGATGGTGGCAGCAATCCGTCAAGACAGGCCGACAGGATTGTGCACATCCCTAATAATGTAGGCAAAGAATTCAAGAGGGGGGATGACATACAAAGGTGGTTTCAGGGTTACGAGGCAGCGATACACATGAATGGGGTCCCTGAGGAGAATTGGGGAGCAGGATTGTGGCCTGTTTCAAGAAGAAGCAAGGGGCAATTTAGTAGCTTTGGATAAGGGGTATAACCTCACCTATGCTGACATGAAGGGCACCCTTCTCACGAAGTATGGTCTCACTCCTGAAAAGCACAGGGATCAGTTCCGGTGCAGTAAGAAGTCTGATGCCAACACTTGGTTGGAATGTGTAGATGCATTCTGCAGGTCACTGGATGGCTGGGTGAAGGGCAGTAATGTGACATATTTTCAGCGGCTCTACAATTTGATTCCATGGAAGCACTAGTCTAGTCTATGTTTTGCAGATCTGCGCCAGCACCTAGTTGATAGTAAGCTGACTGACCCCAGGAAGCTTGCTATGGAGGCGGACTGCTGGGTGAGTACCAGGGTCCACAGGAAAGCTAATGGGGGAGACTCAGCCAAAGGTGGGCAGGGTCCCCAGCAGAAAAGTGTGGGGGGGGGCAAGGGTAAAACACAGGAGTTCTATAAAGGGCCCCAAACTAAAACACCCAGGATAAAGGTTCCAATCCCCCAAGAGATAAGAAACAAGGGGTGTCGTCAGGAAAACCTGCTGAGACCAGCCCCTGCAAGTGTTTTGCATGTGACCAGGTGGGTCACATGAAGGGGGACCCTAAGTGCCCTAAGGCGGCACTTAGGGAGGTGGAGTACCAACATGAGGGTGGGGACCCCGCAGAAATGACCCTCGTCTCACTAGGGGACAGTGAGATGGTCCCAGGAAACCAGGTGCCCCTAAACACAAAGAAATACAGCACCTGGGAGATGATCAAAGGGAAAAGGGTAGAGGCTCTCCGAGATACTGGAGCCAGTTTGACCTCAGTCCGGTAATACCTGGTCTCCGAGAAGCAGGTAGTCCCCAGGGCATTCCACCAAGTAATTGCTGCGGACAATTCAGAGCGCCAGTGTCTGGTGGCGCAGGTTCCCTTCGAGTGGGGGGGTCTCAGGTCCCTTGAGGGTGGTTGTGAGCCCATCCATGCCTGTAGATTGTCTGCTAGGTAACGACCTGGAGCAGTCCTTATGGAAGGATGTTGAGCTCAGGTCTCTCTGGGTTGCCAGAGTGGGCATGCATGTCCACTCGGTCAATGGCAGCCAGAGAGGGTGATCAAGAGGACTTGGAGCCTGAAACAATGGCCCAAGTCCCTGCCAAGAGAAAGGGCAAGGGGTGTGGAAAACCGGCCCCTAATGTTCCCACGGACAGGGAAGAGGCGAACCTCGAGGGGATGCCCCGGTGCCTACAGGGGAGCAGGTAGTTGAACTGGGGGACTTCTCTGAGCTGACCCATTGGCAGCAAGAAAGGGGTGTATACACTGTGGAGGGTAACAGGGAGGGTAAAGGGGGTCCCACCAGGGAGGAATTCTGCAAGGAGCAGAAAGAGTGCCCTTCTCTGGAGGGTCTGCTGTGGCAGGCTGCAGACCAGGCAGCTGGTGATCAGTCCGGATCACATTGGATCTACAGGGAGAATTATCTCCTGAATAGTGAGCCTAAGGTCGCTAAGCCTGGGTCAGCCCGTGTGCTGGTGGTACCTCAGCGTTTCCGGACCTTCCTACTGGGTCTGGCTCATGACGTGCCTTTGGCAGGACATTTGGGGCAGGACAAGACCTTTGACAGGCTTGTCACCCACTTCTTCTGGCCCCAAATGCGAAGGCAGTCAAATAGATATTGCAGGTCTTAACAAACTTGCCAAGCAAGTGGTAAGAGTGGGAGGATGGTCAAAGCTCCTCTCCCGCCTTTTCCAATCATTGGAACACCCTTTGAAAGGGTAGGGATGGGCATTGTGGGGCCACTGGATCCCAAGACACCCATGGGCAACAAGTACATTCTGGTCTTGGTGGACCAGTCCACCCGGTACCCGGAGGCAATCCCTCTCAGGAAAACGACGGCGCCAGTGGTGGGCCGGGCATTAATGGGGATCTAATCCTGAGTGGGGTTCTCCAGAGAGTTGGTTTCTGACAGGGGGACCAATTTCATATCCAAGTGTATGACATCCCTGTGGAAGGAGTGTGGTGTAACCTACAAGTTCACCACCCCTTAACACCCACATGGTAACGGTCTGGTGGAGAGATTCAACCAGACCTTGAAGGGCATGATTAAGGGACTAACAGATCCCATTAGGCGTAAGTGGGACATCCTCTTGCCGTGCCTTCTCTTTGCATACAGGGAGGTACCACAGAAGTTTCTTGGGTTCAGTTCCTTTGAGCTTCTGTATGGTCACCCTGTGAGAGGACCTCTGAGTTTGGTGAAGGAAGGCTGGGGCGCAGCTCCCAGGAAAACTCCCCAGGATGTGTTTAGTTACATGCTGGCCATAAGAAACCAAACTGCCCGCTTCAGGAAACTTGCTCAGGCAAACCTAGAAGCAAGCCAGGAAGAAATGAAGAAGTGGTATGACAAGAATGCCACTCTGGTCGAATTTCAACCTGGGCAAAAAGTGTGGGTCATGGCTCCAGTGGAACCTTGTGCCTCGCAGGACAAGTGGATTGGGCCATTTGAGGTGGTGGAGCGCAAAAGTGATGTCACCTACCTGGTGGATTTGCAGCCTCCAAGGAACCCTTTGAGGGTCCTCCACGTGAACCGCCTCAAGCCCCTCTTCGAGAGGTCCAAAGTGAGCATGCTCTTGGTGACAGATGATGGATTGGAAGAGGAGAGTGAGCCTCTCCCTGTCCACCAAGGAGTGCCATAGGTCAGTGGAAGGTGTGATCCTCTCCCCTACACTGACCCCAGAGCAGCAGAGCGACTGTCACCGGTTGTTGGGACAGTTTTCCCTACTGTTCTCCCTGACTCCAGGTGTTACTCACTGGTGTACCCAAGATGTGTACACCGGTGACAGCCCTCCTGTGAAGCACAAGATTTACAGGTGGACTGACCGGGTCAAGACCAGCATCAAAGAGGAGGTCTCTAAGATGTTAGCATTAGGGGTGATCGAGCCTTCCAACAGTCCTTGGGCCAACCCAGTGGTCTTGGTCCGAAAGGCTGCTGCACCCGGTGCCACTGCAGAACTGCAGTTTTGTGTGGACTACCGTGGGCTCAATGCCGTCACCAGGACTGACACACACCCCATCCCCAGAGCTGATGAGCTCATTGATCGGTTGGGAGCTGCCCAGTTCCTAAGCACATTTTATTTAACGTCTGGGTACTGGCAGATTGCCTTAACTGAGGGGGCCATGGAGAGGTCTGCATTCTCAACCCCAGAAGGACATTACCAGTTCCGGGTGATGCCTTTTGGGCTGAAGAATGCCCCTGCCACCTTTCAGAGGTTGGTCAACCAGGTGTTGGCAGGGCTGGAGGATTTCAGTGTCGCCTACCTGGATGACATCGCAGTGTTCAGATCCAGCTGGGAAGAACACTTGCAGCACCTCGGTGAAGTATTGAAGGCGCTGCAGAGGGCAGGCCTCACAATCAAGGCCAATAACTGCCAGATCGGGCAGGGTTTGGTGGTGTACTTTGGACACCAGGTAGGACCATTCTGGCTTGGGAGCCCCTCAAGACCCAGAAAGAGGTGAGGGCCTTCTTAGGACTCATTGGGTGCTACAGGAGGTTTGTTAAGGGGTGTGGCATCATTGTTGCCCCCTTAACACAGCTGACTTCCAGGAAGCAGCCCAAGAAGGTGATCTGGACTGAGTCCCGCCAGAAGGCTTTTGATGCCCTGAAATGCTGCCATGTGCACGGCTCGTGTGCTCAAGGCACCCAACTTCGCCAAGAAATTTGTCATGCAGACTGATGCTTGAGAGCATGGCGTGGGAGCGGTGCTCTCACAACTGACCGAAGAGGGCCTAGACCAGCCTGTAGTCTTCCCTAGCCGGAGACTACTCCCCAAGGAACAGAGGTGGAGTATAATATAAAGAGAAGCTTTTGCTGTGGTCTGGGCACTGAAGAAACTGCGACCATACCTGTTTGGGACTCACTTCCGGGTTCAGACAGACCACAGGCCCCTCAGATGGTTGATGCAAATGAGGGGTGAGAATCCACAACTGCTGAGGTGGTCCATCTCCCTACAGGGAATGGACTTTACGGTGGAACACCGTCCTGGCACAGAACACACCAATGCAGATGGTCTGTCCAGGTTCTTCAGCCTTAGTGAAGAGAACTCCCAGAAGGGTGGGTAGTTCTCCTTACTTTCAGCTGGAGGGGAGATGTGTTAGACGTGGCATCTTTTAGTGAAGGTGGTTTTTACATTCTGTGTTTGAAAATACCACTTTTAGAAGGTAGGTATTTTCTTGCTCAGTCATCCTGTGTGCCTCTGCTGGAATGTGGATTGTCTGTCTGGGTTTTGGCTGACAGAAGGCTGGGGAGCAGGAGTGGCTCCAGATAGTCTAGGTGGGTCAGGAAAGGGCTCAATAGACCTGGGCTGCAATTGGGGAAGGTGGAGGAGATTTCCTTGCACCTCAAAGGGCCTGGTCTGCCTCTGACAATGCAGTCTCCACCTCCTGCCAGGAAGTCACACCAGAGAAGGCAGAACTGGTTCTGGCTGGGCACAGACACTCTCTGCCTAAGAGATCAAAGGATTTTGGGACATAAATATTGGGGCCCAGACCCCTGAACTTTAGAACTCTTTTGGACCAAGAAGACTGCCAAGAAGAAGAGCTGGAGAAGCTGTGAGGAGGAACTACTACTTTGCTGCGTGCTTTCCTGTGTTGTCCTGCAGTGGCTGCTTCTGTCTTGGCCAGTGAAAGGACTGGACTGGACTTTCTGCAATCTACTTTTGTGAGTTTCTCCAAGGGCTTGAGGTAGAGCTTGCCCCCTATTCAAGAAGTCTCAGGAACAGCAAAGACTTCAAGATCTTCTGCCCTCAGCACTGGGGACTGTGTGTTTTGTGCTGCAACAGAAGACGACGACGTTGCCGATGTCCTGAAGGCACCGCAGCAACGCCGCACCGCGACCCTGGTCTCACCAACTATGCTTGTGACGCCGCCACAGAGCCGCTGCTCGCACCGCGATCTGTGAGCCCCGCACTCCGCACCGCCTCGCTTCACGACGACGCCTTGGAATCCCCAACTTCGCCGCTCCACGCCGAAATCGACGCTGCTGCTTGCACTGTGGTTTGAGGGCGCCGCTTGTAAAGTTACACAACACATCGCTCTTATCCCGCACAGCAGCCTTGGCCTACCGACGCCATCGACTCTAGTTTGTCAGCCGACGACATTGCTTCAGAAACGACGCTGCTTGCACCGCGACCTGCCAGCACCGCGACGAGCACCGCATTCACTTCGCACCACGTCCCTGGTCTCAACGACGATGCCATCTGATGCCGCCACAGAGCCGCTGCTCGCACCGCAACCTGAGGGCACCGAATGCCGCACCGCAGCACCCGACACCAGCGCTCCTGACTTCAACAGAGAGGAGTTCGATCTGCAACACACGTGACTTCGAGGGCCCTGATGACTGCTGCACCCACCTCCGGAACCGACGCCTGTGGACGCCATGCTTTCGGAAGATCAACGAGAGGTCGCCGACGCCCTGCATTTCTAAAAGGTAATGTTTGCGGGTCTTCCCGACACTGTAGCTGGCCCGCGATGCCGCGGAATAGCCAATAGCCTACGGGTGCCTCTGCCTCTGTATAGGTAATAAAGATGTGTGCGGCTTCTAAACTGCAATCGTTCTAAGGCATAGGTGGGGTGATCACCAGTCACGTGCCCTCATTTGTTAATCACTATAAGGTGGGCAGCCCTATAGTAGGCTCTTATGTCTGGTAGTGCGAGTCCCCCGTTATATTGATTTCGCTGAAGTGTCTGTAGTGCTACCCTCTGGTGTGCTCCATCCCATTGTAGCGTACGTAGGTCAGAATTTATTGAGGTGAATATATCCTCGGGTATTCTGCAATACGTATTTTGAAGCACGTAAAGTAGTTTCGGGAGCATTATCATTTTGTATAATGCTGCTCTGCCCATTATCGTTAGTGGGAGTCGCCTCCGCCTCTAAGCGTCTCCGTGAAATTGAGTGAGAACCCTTCTAATATTTTGGTTGAGGTTAGTCGTTTCATTGGTGGTGATGTATAAACGTAAATAATGGAACCCCTCCAGAGCCACCTGAAAGCATCCCAGGAGTCTTCTCTGAAAGACTCACCTTGTTGATTGTTATATCTGAATTTTTTTTGTCCACGACCTCGATAACCTCTACCTCTCTGGGGGTAGAACTGAGGCTTGTAGTCTTGGTAGACGTAGTTTGAAGTAAAGGAGCCTCTGGGTCCCTGGTTACAGTAGGAATGGCCGATAAAGTGGCTCATGCCTCTGCTGACCCTTGTGGGGAAAACACCTTTTTAAAAGATTGTTAGGCTTTGTCAATAGATGAAAAGGTGGTAACATATCTACTCAGATGCTTCATAAAAGAGTCCCCAAACAGAAGGTCATCTACAGTGATACCTGGATCAAGAGTAGCCAGGTTTGCCAGTTTTGGATCCAACTTTAATAAGTGACCTTTTCACCATTCATGTGTTATTGCGGGGTTAGCACTGCCAGGCAAGCACAAAACTCTCCAAATCCACACAGAGAGATCTTGGGGATCAATATCAATATTGTCCAATCTAGCTGCCTCCGCCATATCACCTGTGCAAGCTTAAGACCCTACCACAACAAGTTGTCTTGACAAGTCGACTATGCCGTGTCAACGCCTTTACGGGGATCTTTACTGAATTTGAAAAGAAGGTAAGTAACAACAGGTCAATTGCTGGAGTGTAAGTGATGCTGGAGGAAGGGGAAGGCCTGGGACATTTGGATTTTTAATTTAGCCCTAGTTTGCCCAAGGTTAGGTGTAACCTGGAAGATATATAATCTTCCACATTGGCAGCGGTAATCCATTCCGTCTCATTAGGGTGAGAGAGAACATAGGAGAAATTTGCGTCTAGGACTGTTTTAGCAAGAAAAGCATCAGAGGTGGAAGGAAGAGGTTTAGACTTTTTCAGAGGAAGCGGGCAAGAAGAAGGATCACTGATCCCAAAAAATATTGGTATTGTCATCTGCATCCCCCATGTCATCATCATTGTCCATATTAGAAATTAGTATTTGTTGGGGAGTATTCTGAATATTTTTCGATTTATTCTTGCACTTAAGAGGCGTTTTGGTATTCCCCTCCTCAGAAGGAGACATGGGAGGAATGGTGTCCTCAGTCTAGTGTGAGGAAACCTCACTGCCCCAAAGTGCAAAATCAGGATTGGGAGCTGTGACTTGTTTCTTTTTTAAAGGTAGACAGCATTTTACATGTTCTGCTTTCCCCTGCAGAATGGGCCAATCAATTCTTGGACATCATGTTCATTACCGAATTTTTAATGTTCTTTGACATCTTATCTATGGAGGATGAAACGGCCTGTTCAACTGAAGACTGAATAAAGTCCCTCAAATCATTCTTAAAAGCTTTCCCATTATCATTGTCCTCATTAAGCAAAGAAGAGCTGACTAATTCCATTCATAAATATAAATGGAAAGAAGTTCAAGCAGAAGAAGAGTTAATAGATGCAATACCAGAAAAAGATGGAGACAAAGGGTCTAGATCACACCACCAGGGCGTGTACACGCGAAGTAGGCCACAGAGTGAGCTGAGGGAAGGCGGAGCAGCAGGCCACGTCACTCCAATGGTACAGCATTAGTCAAAGGGGCAACAGAGGAGACATTATTATTAAGAAACTTATAGTAGGCGCAGCTACCCCGGGGGGTTAGCGGCGCAGAGCGGAAGTAGGGGGAAATCAGAAAGGAGATCTAACTAGCAAGTCAGAAGAGCCAGGTTTTTAAACCCCAACGATACGACAGAAGGGATGTCGAGTCTCTCAAAGAGGCTGGAAGGAAATTCCGAAGTTGAGGTCCTTAATTGGAGAAAGAGCAGCCTTTCATGCTGAACAGCCAGAAATTTGGTAAAATTAACTGAGTCTGCAGAGAAGATCTCAGGCAACGGGATAGATGGTTGGAGGTGGATCAGGTCCAGAAGATATTTGGGGGCCATTCCAGATTTAACCTTAAATATGTAGCATAATGCTTCAAACTTGCCGGTCTTCCCTCGACCGGCTGGCAGTTCGGGCTGGACTGTTCCCATGAGGCACAGGGTCAAGACTGATTTGCATATGGCTGGGTTCAAACTGGAATGGCATGGTGAGCAAACAAACGATGGATTTAGGCCCAGATCTCTGTACTGGGGTGAATGTATGACATTGTTCTGCATTCTGTCCATCAACTGTTGTTTTTGCATTTGTCACCCCGAGTGGGACGGGTATGCTCAGACGTGAGTCCCGTGCTCTCCATGCCACTGGAATCAAGCTATCCTGGCTGAAGAGGGGTGAAACCTCGAAACTGGTCCTAGGATGCTTGTTTCCAGTCCAGGGAGGACCTGGCTTGGCAGTTTGGGCTGGACTGTTCCCATGAGGCACAGGGTCAAGACTGATTTGCATATGGCTGGGTTCAATCTGGAATGGCATGGTGAGCAAAAAAACGATGGATTTAGGCCAAGATCTCTGTACTGGGGTGAATGTATGACATTGTTCTGCATTCTGTTCATCAACTGTTGTTTTTGCATTTGTCACCCCGAGTGGGACGGGTATGCTCAGACGTGAGTCCCGTGCTCTCCATGCTACTGGAATCAAGCTATCCTGGCTGAAGAGGGGTGAAACCCCGAAACCGGTCCTAGGATGCTTGTTTCCAGTCCAGGGAGGACCTGGCTTGGCAGTTCAGGCTGGACTGTTCCCATGAGGCACAGGGTCAAGACTGATTTGCATATGGCTGGGTTCAAACTGGAATGGTATGGTGACCAAAAAAACGATGGATTTAGGCCCAGATCTCTTAACTGGGGTGAATGTATGACATTGTTCTGCATTCTGTCCATCAACTGTTGTTTTTGCTATTCAATTAAAGGCATGGTTGGAGAAGCATAATAGGAGCCTCATGTCTTGACATAAAATGTAAAGGTGTAAACAACAGAGTTCTGCATTGTGTTCTTCTAATGGAAGCATAAAAAGTTTGTACTTTTCTGATTGCAAATTACTACAAAAAATTAAGAAAGCACTTGTTTTTTCCTAAACACTAAATTTCTTGTACATTTTGGAGTAAGTTATTTTATACTGTACTACAATTTTAATATAATACCTAGGATTCTGTAATCCCTGTATAAACAGTAGTCTCTGATTGCTATATGATCGGCAACTTGTAGCACACCAAGTTGCAGATTATAAAGAAAAAACGCCAGAACTCTACTACTAAAAGCTATTGTAGTTGAGTTCTGACATCACAATATCTGCTGCAAGCAGTCGAGGTGAAAGGCAGCTCAGGCCACATAGCATACTTGAAGCAGCTGTTTAAAGCAACAAATGGAATGTTGCATTTCTTTCTTCTGCTCAATTTTAATATCTTACAATGACAAGCAGAGAGGATATTTATTTTTTTGTAATCTTTAGAGAAAAGCTGGAATCTTTCTGCATGTTTCCACACACTCCAAGCTACTGCGGCTCTTTTTTATTAAACTCACTTGAACTGCTTCTAATATCTGTTTACAACAAATAGCCAACATGTTTTTGATGTGTTTAACTTTGCACTACAGGTTTATTTGTAGTCTTCATTTTTGCATTTGAAACAGCAATATACCAATGTTTGAAGTGGTTTGTGGGAATGGTGAAGGTATGACCATGTATTGTATAGGATAAAGTACCCCCGAAACCCCCACCCCCGACACGCATAATAAGAATGCTGCAAGTCACTGTAATGCCTTTAGAGGCCTAATTTACATAGCAGCGCATAGGCGCTTAAGAATACACCAGAGCCGACATGTGGTTCGTATGCACGCGGCTCCCGACTGACCCGTCGAGGCCACGCCCCTTTATTTTTAACCTCGCTAGCGTCTGACGTCACGCGTCAGCGCTAGCGCGTCCCGGCAGCGCGGAAGGCTAGAACGCCTCGCGCACGCCGGACACTACATTCCTTCCAACCTTTATAAACATTAAACAAAACATAGGACCAAAAATTCAACGATGAGTCTGTTACCAGTCTGCCAGTCCTTACAGGTTACACCATATAGTCCGCCAGCTGGGATGACGGTGCCGGGTTCTTCCGCAGGTTGTAGCGGGACGGACCGCCTCTGGAAAGGGCCACCTCGGGGGCTCTGCGCCTTGGGGTGCTCGGCTCTGCCCCGGCTGGGGACCCGCCAGGCAGATTACCCCCCGGGGTGGCTGGGATGGACGGGGAATCGTCACCCTCACTCCGCCCGTCCTCCCCCTCCTGCTCTCCGCTCGGCTGGTCGGGGTCCGGCCCCTCTGGCTCGGCCCTGGGACGGGAAGGTGTTCCGGGGTGGACCTTTTTGAAGAACGACACATCTCGCGTGACCGTTTCGGCTCCTCTTTGAGCGGTCACCATCGTGCCTGTCCGGCGGGTGACGACCCATGGTTGTGGTTCAAATGGGAGTCTGAACTTGCTGCCTGGGTAGCGGTCCTTCACATACACTCGGTCCTGTCGTTGTATCGTGGACTCTTTAGCACCCCTTCGCTGGCTGGCGTGGTCATTCGAGCGCATCCGATTGGCTAGGGTCTTCTCATTTGAGGCTTGTGCCGGAACCCAAGTAGGGTGGTGTGGGATCGTGTCACTTACAATTCGCCCCATGGTGGCTGTTCCTGGTGCTGCCTCGGTTGTGACATGGGGGGTCATCCGGTATTCCCGCAGGAAACTGTATATCGCTCTCTCCAGTGGAGATCCATCGGCCATGGCGATGCGAATGGTCTTGCTGAGTGTCCTCATAAACCTCTCCACCTCTCCATTGGCTTGGGGCCACCTTGGTGTCACTTTGCGGTGGTGGATCCCCCAGCTCTTAAGATACTCGGCAAACTCCTGCCCCTGGAAAGGCGGCCCATTGTCGGTCTTGACCACCCCGAAGATGCCATGAGTGGCGATGGTTTTCTCGAATTTCGCTATGACTTCCGTGGCTGTCTGGCTCCCCAAAATTTCAACCTCCGGGTACTTGGTGAAATCATCGATGATGACCAGCGCATACCGTCCATCGGGGAGGTGTCCGAAGTCAGCACTCACACACTCCCACGGTCTCCAGGGGTTATCTTCGGTCGCCACGGGATGAGGGCGTTCCGGCTGTCCTGCGGCCTGGCACCACGTGCAGGTTCTTACCGTCTGCTCCACCATCGCATCCATGCCTGGGAACCAGACTTTGGCTCGGAGCCTGCCCTTTGTCTTGACCATTCCTTGATGTCCCCTGTGGGCGAGGTCCACCGCCTGTTGAGTGAGGCTGGCTGGTATGACTAGTCTCTGGCCTCGCAGAAGACATCCTTGGGCGTCGACGGACAGCTCACTCTGCACTTTCAGGAATTACTCCAGTGTCAGCTTGGCTTGGGGCGTCTTTCTGTTGAGCGAGGCTTGGATTGCCCTCCAATCTCCCGACCTGACAGCCTCCGCCGCTGCTCTCACGCATTCATCCCCTTCTGAGGCTTCTATGATCGCGGCTAGGCTCATTGGGAGGGGTCGTGACCGCTCTGTCACATACCGGACGTACTCCTCTGTGTCCTCGGCCTCCTCCTTCTCTTCTGTTGTGGCTTTCCGCGGGTGCCGTGATAGGTAGTCCGCCGGGTTCGTGGCCCCGGGTTTGTACTCCACTCGGTAGTCGTACCCTTGTAGTTGGAGTATCCACTTTTCAATCCGGGGTGGCGGCTGTGAGGACGACCCTTGGAACAGAGGAATGAGTGGCTTGTGATCGGTTGTTACCGTGAAGTGGTGTCCATACACGTACACGTGAAAATGCCGGCATGCCCAGTGGATGGCCATGGCTTCTCGCTCGATTTGCGAGTACCGCTGCTCTTTTTCGGTCAGGGACCGGCTGGCGTAAGCAATGGGTGCCCACTCCTCGTTGTCCTGGAGCTGTGTCAGGACTGCTCCCAGCCCAAACGGGCTCGCGTCGACCGCCACGTTGGTGGGCTTTACCAGGTCGAAGTATGAGAGGGTAGTGTCCGCGGACAGGGCCGCCTTCGTTGCTTGAAACGCCTGTTCCTGTTCCTGGCCCCACTGCCACATGGTGGACGATTTGGTCAACTCTCTGAGGGGTTTGGTGAGGTTGGAGAGGTCCAGGATGAAACGGCCGCAGAAGTTGACCATGCCCAGGAAACTCCGGGCCTCCGAGATGTTCGTCGGAGCCGGGGCATCTTGGACATCCTTCACCTTGTCCGGGTCCGGGGCCACCCCTTGGTCCGAGAAGGTGTACCCAAAGAAGCTGATCTTTTTCTGCAGGAACTGACACTTCTCCCGGTGCAGGGTCAAACCTGACTCCTGGATCCTCTTGAGGACTCCTCTCAACCGCTGGTGGTGTTCCTCTATGGTTGACGTGTATATGAGCAGGTCGTCGCTCACATTGAGCACGCCGGGGAGCCCACTGAGCACTTCTCAGATGGTATTTTGGAATACCTCGGCGGCACTCGAGATGCCGAAGTTCAGGCGCCGATACCGTCTGAGGCCCACATGGGTGGAAAACGTGGTGATGTACCTCGAGTCCGGATGAAGTGGTAACTGGTGGTAGCCTGACCGTAGGTCCATCTTCGAAAACCACCTGGCCCCGTTTAGCTCCCCCAAGATGTCGTCAATGGTGGGCGTCAGGTGTCGCTCTCTTTTGACCGCGGCGTTAGGGAGGCGCATGTCCACACAGATGCGGACTTGCCCTGGCTGCTTCGGCTTCCTGGCGATAACGATCGGGGATACCCACGGGGTTGGCCCGCTGACCTTCTCGATGATGCCTTGTTTCTCCAGGGCCTCCAGCTCCTCCTCGACCTTCTGCCGCAGGTGGAAAGCGATCCTCCGGTGTCTCAATGCTACTGGTTGGACCGATGGGTCGATGTGTAAGGATACTTCCTTTCCTTTCAGGCACCCGATGCCGTTAAAGACCTCTCCAAATTCTTCCATGATTGTATCCAGTTCTTCCTCCAGGACTGCCATGGCGAACGAGATCAGTCTCAATTCTTCGGCCGACTGCCCGCTCAGCAGCATCCCGCTGCCCTCTTCCGTGACATAGACGGTGGTGTTGATGCTCCTCTCACCATGTTGTAGCTCTGTTTTGAAGCACCCGATGAGGGGAATGGGCGTCTTCTGGCCGTTTGCGAATACCCGAATCTTCGCCTCTCTCAGCGGGGGTTTGACCCGCAGTTGGTGGTAGACATTGGCGGCCATCAGCTCGATGGAGGCCCCAGTGTCAATTATCGCCTTTACCTCTTGACTTTGTACTAGGATGCGACATTTCGGAAGTCTGCGCTTCTTCTTCTGTGGTTGGTGGATTGCGAACACGTAACGGACTGGGAATTCTTCGGTGTCATCGTCCATGTCTTCACTGTCTGCTTCTTCTCGTACCGCATGGGCCGCCTCTTTCTTGGCTCTGGTGGACCGGCATACCGCCGCAAAGTGGTTCATCCACCCGCAGGCGCCGCACTTTTTCCCTCTGGCCGGGCAGTCTTGCATGCGGTGGGGTTGACCGCCACAGTACCCACAGTCTTTCCTCTTTGCCTCCGGCTGCCATCTCCCTCCGGCTTGCCTTCCTTTTGGCCGCACTACGTTCACCGCTTCCGCCACCTGCACTTGCTCCGTCTTGATAGGGCGATGTAGGGCCGCCTCCATATGCGAGGCTCTCGCTTGCGATAGCTCCTTCGACCGTCCGAGGGTGAGGATGTCCGCCAGGGGCTTTCCTTCTTCCTGGAGGACCGTGACACGGAGCTTAGACGAGTAACAACCCTGTATGATTTGCCCTCGGATCTCCTCCTGTTCGTCGCGGAACCCACACGTGCTGGCTAACTCCTTCAGCCTGCCATGGAACGCATCCAGGGACTCATCCGCCTCTTGTTTGGCCTGACGGAAGATGAACCGTTCATAGTCTCTGTTCGCCATGGGCTCGAAGTGGGCGTTGAGCGTGTTCAGCAGTGTGTGGTATGTCTTCGGCGTGGCTTCCACGAGAGTCTTGTAGATGCGGTGGATGTCTTTTCCTCCAAGGTGGAGCAGCAACGCTCTGCGCCGTTCCCTCGCGATGCCAGCCCGGTCTGTCCAATCCCTCCAGCGCGGGGCCAGGGATGACGGGGCGCCGTCAACGGCAAAGGGCTCAATGGCGGGAATGGAAACCATCTTGGCACGTGCGCAGCATGCGGTGGAACTGGCTTCCGCTCCTCTGCGTCGATGCCACCAGGCGTGCACCCTCTCTAGCCGCGGCACACAGACGTCCCTCGCGCGGCTAAACCCAATGGTGGGCGCGCCTACCTCCAGACGTCATCCACGGGACCCCTTCGGCGCTTTTGGGTTGGGGCGAGTACACCCGGCATGGGCCCGAACCGTAGGAGGGCGCGGTCGTCGTCAGGCACCTCGTGGGGCAGGTGTGGCACCACCTGGGTGAGACATACCCCTCTCCAGCCGAGGATTGGGGCACCAGGGCGCACACAGCAGCACCGTCGACGGCTCGGTGGGCCTCCAGGGCACTTGCAGTGATCCTCACCAGGCCTCATAGCAGGCTCCACCAGGACACCAGGAGGGGGCCTGCACACACAGGCTCAGGAACTCTGGGTCGCCAGAAGGGGTATTGTGGGGCCCAAATAGCACATCAGGGCTCAAAAGACCCTCGTCGCCAGTGTAATGCCTTTAGAGGCCTAATTTACATAGCAGCGCATACGCGCTTAAGAATACACCGGAGCCGGCATGTGGTTCGTATGCACGTGGCTCCCGACTGACCCGTCGAGGCCACGCCCCTTTATTTTTAACCTCGCTAGCGCCTGACGTCACGCGTCAGCGCTAGCGCGTCCCGGCAGCACGGAAGGCTAGAACGCCTCGCGCACGCCGGACACTACAGTCACCTTGGAGTTTCATAACCTTAGCCTCTTTCCTCTACTTGATTATGGAACTCCTTGGTGACATGTAATATCCTTATAATGGCAGGGGGTAGGTACTTTATGCCTTATATAATTACTTGCATAATTACTTGCATACTCACAGTGCCTTTAGTCTCAGGCTTGGAACTCATAGCACTGCAAATATATGTGGCTAACCCCTGCTGTGGTAACGACGATTTCCATGATCCTGTCCCACTGTACTCACGATCACAGTTCTCATATTTGTATAACACTTCAACCGCTTCTTGACCTAAAACGCTATTTGTCCATATTTTTGTGGAAAAAAACAAAATTGTAATGTTTTATCTTCTACAGCAGTATGGTTTGTTTTAGAAAAAAATTGATTACAAGTATAGACCTTTGCGTAGATGTATCAACAATGTGTGCAAAAACCATTGTTCCGCTTGACTGTTTACAATCACCTGGCGCGAAATTAGATACATTTTTTCCAGTAAATCAGCACGTTAACACTTCTATAGCCTTTAAACTTTTGGAAACAACTTTTGCTCTCTGATCTAACAAGCATCACGGAGAAACTGGGACTCCTCGCAAGGATCAGCTCATTTCCATTGCTCCGGGAAGTGATGCTACGACGCGACGCTTCCGAGCGAAGTTGGTTTCCGGGTAGCGCACGTTCTCATTATGCGCGAGTGACTTCAGCTCTCGCCACGATACGGAATCCCGCAACCAACACAAACAGCAGTGACATCACCGGTCTTGCACAGTTCTATTATTAGAGCTTCTGTAAGAGGAGCAGCGCCCCCTCCCTCCTCTCGTAGGATGAGTCATCGAGAGCCCCAAGGCGGTGCGCTACGAGTATCTGTCAGAGAGCCGGTGACGTTGCACGTCACGTGCGAGCGTCACAACGACTACGTTTCGAGAGGAGGGACGGATTTTCAAGCTACTGCCAAGTTTAGTTTTGTGCTGCGCGAGTGGCGTTCTCTCTGCTGTTACTTCTCTGCTCTGGAGCGCTTCGATTCCGCGGCCGGTATGTGAAGTTCCACGTGTTACTAAATTAATTTGATTCGATCTAGGCGTGGAACGGCAGCCTTTAACTGTAACGCCCACCCCCCTGATTTCATCCATTGCAGTTTGGAGTTAGGCTTTCAATTCTATTATTGTTTGAGTGGCCATCTCCGCTCATATCCGTGAAAGGTATCTTCCAAGGAAAGTGGTGTCTTGATACATAACATAGCTGCCAAGTTTTTATACTGAAGATGTGTGACATTAATGTTGTGTTTGCATTCCATTGTTATGTCCCCTCTCGCCAACCGCACACCCTCCCCACCTTCCGTCATCAGCTGAGCGTTCTGGAATGTTGACAGACACCAGCTTCTGACCTGCCACTCCAGACGCTTCTACTGTTCTCTCCCTCTCACCTCATGCCGTGTTGGCATTCCACTCAATAAACCTGATAAACTGCTATACGTCTACCCTCCTTTCTTTACAAGTTGGCGATGAGGGCCAACACAGCAGAACCTGCGTGCCACCCTCAGTGCAGAGGAAGTCATCAGCGCTGACAACCGCAATAGAAAGTCAGCAAAGTATACGAGGTCAGTCTTCCTCGCCACAGTATTCACAAATGAGCCTCAGGCTCCACACAGAACTCCAAGTAAAATTAAAAGAGCAGCGCTCTAGTCTCCCCTCCCTCCTCCAAAATGGCCCCTAGTGTCTTCAGCCAATCCCATAAAGGGATACATATCAAACAACACGACCTGTTCTTTTTTTCTGCACTTCTCAGAGTGCTGTGTCGCCTGTGTTGGTCAGGTGAGTGGGGCTAGGTTCCTGCTTCAGCGGTGCCGTTATGCCCTTGGGTATCTAGTTTGGGGGTAGTAGTAAGGTGTTTTTACACAATAGTTTGTTGTCTTTTAACTGTATTGTATTTTACCTCCTGCTTCTGCCTTTGCGCCTCTGGTCCTGCTTTAGCGGACTTTCAGTGGCGTTCGTTTTGTTTATAGGCGTGGTTTGTCTCACATGTGTCGTACTGTGACACTGACACTACCTCGTGGTTTGTCTCATTTCCCGGCCGCGCGTCCTGCTAAGCGGACATAGCGCGGCCGGATGCGCTTGATCTAGGGGCCCGAGGCTCCCGGTGTCATTCTTACCTCCTGTTGATGCCGCGTGTGCGTGCTGTGGGGGCGGGTGTATCCCGTCCTCGTTTCTATATGATGATGGTTCGTTGCGCGTTCCTTGATGTTCCACTCTGTCTCGGACCTCGCTTGCACTGTCTATGGGCATGCGCGCAGCTGTTTTTCATCCGGCATTTATGATTGGATTGTCTGATTACTGGTGGTGGCTTGTTTGGTTGCCTAGCAACCCCGGGGCCTTTTATACCAGGCGTGTTGTCTTCTTACCTGCCTGTGTTTCACTTCATGCGTTCACTGGTGTGTTGCTATTATGGAGAGTGGTTCTGTACCTGATTCTGCTCCTGGGGCTTCTGGTTCTAGTATCCAGATCCCCTCTATGGAAGTGTTGCAGCAGATGATCAATTCTGCTGTGGCTGCTGCTATGCAAGGTCAGACGCCTGTTCCTCCTGCGAAGCGGGCTAAGGTGGATGAAGCTGCGGCTGCTGATTCTGACATTGAGGAGGAGGTTGATGTCAGAGGTCGTTTTGTGCAGGGTGCCGACCTGAAGGAGGTGCTGGGTCACATTAGAGAGAACTTGGTGTTTCCTGCTTCTGTTGTTCCTCTGGAAGACGATCTATTTGCGCAATACCAGCGTCCTGAGCCTGATTCTTTGCCTCTACACTCTTCAGTCTTGAAGGTCCTGGAGAATGAATGGAAAGATGTGGACAAGGGTTCCTTTCCACGCTTTTTGAATAAAAGGTACCCGCTACTGGACTTTGATGTGAAATTCCCTTCCTCGGTAAAGGTTGATTCCTTGTTGGCCAGCATGGCGTCTCATGGAACTATAGTGTCTGAGGATTCTTCTCCTGCTGACCCGGTTGACCGTAAAGTGGATGGTGCGGCGAAGCGCACTTTTGCGGCTGCGAATTTCTCTATCAGGGCGGCTGCCTATGCTTCTTACACTATCCAATCCTTGCTTAAGGATTTTCAGTCTCTGTCTGACTTGATGGACCAGGGGGAGGATGTTTCTTCTACCCTGGCTATGATGGAGCAACAAGTTCGGTTGCTTTCGGATGTCTCCTTTGACTCTTTGGGAGCAGCGGCTTCCGCGGCTGGGTCTTCGGTGGCTGCGAGGCGCCAGTTGTGGCTTCGTTCATGGAAGGCTGATGCTGCGCAGAAGAATCTCCTAATGAAGATTCCTTTTTCTGGGGTTAAGCTTTTTGGATCGCCTCTGGATGACATGGTTAAGAAAACGGCGGAGGACCGTAAACTCCTGGCTCCTGAGAGGGCGGGTCACTTCCGTTCCTTTGGTTCTCAGAGGGCTTTTGGCCCTTCTCGGAGGGGTCGAGTTGGTCAGCCCTTTCGTGGGAGGGGGCGTGGCCGGGGGCGTGGCCGGGGTGCTCCTTCCTTTGGAAAAACACGGTTCTCCGGTTCTTCTTCCTCCTCCACTCCTGCACCAAAGTCATGACTGGATCGCTCCTGGTATGGGTCCGGTTGGGGGTCGCCTCAGTTTCTTCCTGGAGTCTTGGAGAATGACTATATCGGACAAATGGGTGCTGCAGGTGGTTTCAGAGGGATTGCGTATTGGATTTATCCAGACTCCCCCAGACTGTTTCAGGGCTACTCCTTGTCCCAGAGATCCTGTAAGGAGATTGGCGCTTTTGGAAGGCATTGAATCCCAGGTGGTCAAGGGTGCGGTGATTCCTGTTCCCATCGATCAATTGGGGTTGGGTGTGTATTCCATCCTATTCCTGGTGTCAAAGCGCACTGGGGATCTTCGACCAGTGATGGACCTGAAGTGGGTGAATACTTACATCCCTCACCAGAAGTTCAAGATGGTTTCCCTTCAGTTGATCCTTCCTCTGATATCTCAGGGCGACTTCCTTGCATCGATAGACTTGAGGGATGCTTATCTCCATATCCCTGTTCATCCAGACTCTCAGAAATGTCTCCGCTTTTGCGTGATGGGTCAGCATTACCAATTCCAGGTAATGCCCTTTGGACTCTGCTCTGCTCCCAGGGTCTTTACTAAGGTTCTGGCTCCTCTTATTGGACATTTGCATGGGGAGGGCATTAGTGTTTTTCCTTATCTGGACGACATTTTAATTTCTGCTTCTTCTCTTCCTAAGGCGGAGTTGCATGTCCAGAGAGTGTGCCATGTCCTGGAGCATCATGGGTTCCTAGTGAATGTACCGAAGTCCTCCCTGGTTCCTGCACAGGAATTGACTTTCATTGGGGCTCTGTTCAGGACTGGGTTGGGTATGGTGTTCCTGCCACCTCCCAGGATTCTGTCCCTGGTGTCTGCCGTTCGTGCCCTGTTGGTGGGGCATTCTCATCCTGTGAGCCTATGGTTGAGGGTTCAGGGTCTGATGTCGGCGTCATTGTTGACGGTGCCGTGGGCTCGTCTCCACATGTACCCGGTGGTGTCCCACGTTTTGTCGCATTGGGACCCCTGTTCCCTAGATATGACTGTTTTGGTTCCTATGTCGGAAGAAATTCGGGTGGTCCTGGGTTGGTGGTTGGACGGGGGTCATCTGTCCAGGGGACGCCCCTTTCTGATTGTTCCCACCCGCGTGGTCACTACCGATGCCAGCCTGCTGGGGTGGGGTGCTACTCTGGGGGATTCGACGACTCAGGGGGTTTGGCCTCAGTCGGTGTTGTCGTGTTCCTCCAACTACAAGGAGCTGAAAGCCGTCCTTCTGGGTTTGTTGGATTTCTCGGATCTGGTTCAGGGTCACCATGTGCAGGTCCGAACAGACAATCAGGTTGTGATGTCATATGTAAACCATCAAGGAGGGTGCAAGGTTCGTTCCCTCAGTTGCCTCAGCCGTCGGATTTGTTGTTGGGCGGAGTTACATCTGGAGTCCCTATCTGCCATTTATCTACCTGGCACGGAGAACACTGTGGCGGATTGTCTGAGCCGGGTGTTTCCCTCCATGGGCTCTTTGTCCCTGACACATGTGATGTTCAGGAGGTTGCGGCGGATGTTTGGTTATCCGATTGTCGACCTCTTTGCTTCCCAGGACAATTTCAAGATCCGTTGCTTTTGCACAATTATGCCTTGCCGGGATGCGTGGAGGGTGGATGCCCTGTCGTTCCCTTGGCCGACGGGTCTCTTGTATGCCTTTCCCCCTGTTCCCCTGATTCCGGCGGTCTTGCAGAAGATCAAGAGGGAGGGATCCTTTGTGCTTCTCATTGCTCCGGGTTGGATGCGTCGCCCTTGGTATCCCCTGATGTTGGAATTGGCTGTGTCTCCGGGGTGGGCATTGCCATTCAGTCCTTATCCTCTGTTGGGTCCTCTTCTTCCTCTGCCTGTGTTCCGTTCCTTGGGTCTGCGGGCCTGGCTCTTGAGAGGGACTCGTTGATGCGAACTGGCTGTTCATTGGCTGTGGCTGGGGTCATTCAGCAATCCAGGAGACCTTCTACTCTTAAATCCTATGCGAAACACTGGGATAATTTTGTTTCTTGGTGTCTGTGTCACGATCTGTCGGTGGCTTCTTTGGATCCGGCTCGCATTTTGGATTTTTTGAATGATGGATTTGTGCTGGGCTTGGCCATTTCGACTCTTCGGGCTCAGTGGGCTGCAATTCAGGCGTTCCATGTCCTCCCTTTGATTTCCGTTTCACCATTGGTGGCTAGACTTTTTAAGTCTCTCTCTTTCCAACGCCCCCGTCCTATCATGTGTCCTCCTCCTTGGGACCTGCCTTTGGTATTGCGCTCCTTGCAGTTGGCTCCCTTCGAGCCTTTGGAGTCGGTGGGGTTGAAGTTTTTAACACTCAAGGTGGTGTTTCTTGTGGCGATTGCTTCTGCCAGACGTGTGGGTGAGTTGGGTGCCTTCCTTCGTTCTGCTCCTTTTTTGTTGGTTTTGGCGGACAGGGTGGTGTTGCGCCCTCATCCTACGTTCATTCCGAAAGTGGATTCTTATTTTCACAGGTCTTCTGAGGTGGTGCTTCCATGTCTTTGTCCTGATCCTTCCTCGGATGAGGAATCCCAGTTGCACCTCTTAGATGTTCGTCATGCTTTGTTGATATATTTGTCACGCACGTCTTCCTTTTGCAAGGTGGACAACTTGTTTGTCAATTATGGTTTGTCGTGTCAGGGACTGAAACCCTCCCTCTCAACGATCAGTCGCTGGATTAAGGAGGCCATTTTGTTGGCGTATGCTTCGGTTTCTGACGTTCCCTCCCTTCCTGTTCAGGGGCGTTCCACCCGCTCTGTTGCTGTATCTTGGGCCTCCTTCAAAGGGGTGTCCATGGAGGATGTTTGCCGGGCTGCTACTTGGTCTTCGCCTCATACTTTCATGTCCCATTACCGCCTCCAGGTTGGGGGTGGGGGTTCTGTTTCATTTGCATCTTCTGTTCTGACTGCGGGGATGCCTTGAGAGGTTGTCTTTGATTGCTGTACCTCTGTATATTAAATTTTGTTTTTCACTGCACTTTGATGTGGTCTTTTCCTTACATGAAGCTGATTGCTTTGGTATCGGCTCATTTGTGAATACTGTGGCGAGGAAGACTGGACGAGGAGGTAATGCCCCGATTACTTACCGGTAATCTTCATTACTCCGAGTCCTAGTCTTCCTCGCCACAGTGTAGTTTCCCTTCCCTCCCGGCCCTGGTGGTGGCTTCATGTCTGCGGCTTTGTGTATCAGGTCGTGTTGTTTGATATGTATCCCTTTATGGGATTGGCTGAAGACACTGGGGGCCATATTGGAGGAGGGAGGGGAGACTAGAGCGCTGCTCTTTTAATTTTACTTGAAGTTCTGTGTGGAGCCTGAGGCTCATTTGTGAATACTGTGGCGAGGAAGACTAGGACTCGGAGTAATGAAGATTACCGGTAAGTAATCGGGGCATCAGCGCTGACAACCGCAATAGAAAGTCAGCAAAGTATACGAGGTCAGTTGAAAGAATAAGAGAGGAGTGAAATTCGATGTGAAAGCATCATATGAGAAGGAAGAAGGAGCTGTGAGCAATTAAAGAGTTAATTCAAACTTGAGTCATTCATGCCTGACTTGACACAGCTGAAATGATTGAGTGTGCACGAAGGAATGTCGAATGAGTGCGGCGCCATGCAGAAGGCTGTTTTGACGGAATTAAAACATTAGAGTGCATCACTGACTGAAATCCCTTCTACCAGTGTCAACTGTCTCCGAGCAGCCATCATCAACCAACGTCTTCACACAGTGAATGCTTGACACAGCGCACCGCTTACTGAGGCTGTAACGGCCAGCGCCAACTGTCACCAAGCAACTGTCAGCTGCCAACATTCTTCAACCGCCAGCTTTTCCTTACGCAATGCGTCTACGACGTCGGTGGCCATCTTAGGTGCATGAAATACTAGCATTGATGTGAAGCGCGCATCACTCCTTCACGGCGCTGTCACGTGACAGGCACTTAGAGTCCAAGCCGCAAGAAGAATTTTCGCATATCATCGGAAGACACCGACATTTATCTGCCTTTCAATGTGCCACAGCTTACGCGCGTCGGAAAGCGCAGTAAAGAAAATACAAGAAGAAGCCTTGTGAGTGGCAATCTGTGCTGATTGGCACAGCATACAAGCATAGGTACTTTTCCACCTAAACTCAGCTTCCCCTCGATCAGTTTAAGCACAATTCAAGGGAAGCTCAGACACATTTATACATTTTACAGTAAATATGGCCACAGGGTACTTGTTAAATTTGGCACCACCTGCATCATTCTTAGCCGGGGAGGTGACCCCCAATCAAGTGGGAGGAGTGGAGAGAACACTTCACAAATTTTATTGAGACAATAGAGGATGAGGAAGACTTAAAGGCAGAAAGGAAATACAAACTGTTAATGCACTGTGTAGGTGCAGGTGGAATTAAAGTTTTTAAGAGGATCAATAAGAAGGTAAGGGCTGCTGATGAGGGGGATGTTTACTTAAACGCCATTGATGATCTAAATAGCTATTACAAACCCGCAGTTTGTGTAGGTGTGGACAGGTACAGATTCTTCCATAGGAAGCAAGGCCAGAATGAGTCTGTAGATGACGGTTGCGGCATTAAAAAACCTAGCCATTACATGCCGATTCGGTGACTTACATGATGAATTCATCCGGGACCAAATCGTAATGCAGGGCTCTAACGCTGACATTCAAGACAACTTGTGGGCCAAGGGAGAGTATCCATTACAAAATGTAATTGATATCGTAAGAAGGGCGGAACTGACTGGCAGATGCGCGTTTAAGTAAACATCCCCCTCATCAGCAGCCCTTACCTTCTTATTGATCCTCTTAAAAACTTTAATTCCACCTGGCAACAATGTTATCCTCTTTCTTTTCTTTACTTTCTGCCAGTCAGTTCCGCTAAAATATGTTTAGAATGAGAATGAAACAAGTTCAAATGTTTCTGATGAGGACGAAATGAACATGTTTGTACTCAACATTGATGATGTCTGTGTTTTAGATGTAGAAGGAAATGATGAGGGGTCAGTCAAGAAAAAACCAATATGTGATATGTGTATTGGAGGCGTAAATGTGTCTATTGTAACGGACTCAGGCTCGCCATATACAATTGTAAATGCAAAGGTGTGGAAAGAGAAGTTTCTCCCCAAACTGGGTGAATAGTTGGAACCCCCAGACATCACAATGAAAACATTCACCGGTGAGCCCATTGACTTGGTAGGGTTTAGGAGACTAAAATTCAAGTTCAAAGGGAGAGAAGCCTTATGCAAACTACGTATCCAAGTCTGGTCCATCAGTACTAGGGTGGCTAGACCAAGGTAAGCTGGGCATTGTCCTCAACCCAAACAGCGAAGAGCCAGTTCTCGTTGTAGAGTGTGAAGAAGGAATTGACAAGGAAGTCAAGCGCAGATTCCCCAAGGTGTTCACGGAATCCATTGGTCATTTTGAAGGTTTCGAACATAAAATTTGTGTTAAAAAGGGTGCCATCCCTGTGATATATAAAGTTATAAACATTCCATTCGAGAAGGGGTAAAAGAATATTTGGAGAAATTACTGCAAGATGACATAATAGAGAAAGTTGAATGAGCTGAATGGGTGGCCCCCATGGTGGTAGTAAAACGCCCCAATGGGCGGTTGAGATTATGCATGGACCTCCGCGATCTCAATGAGAGCATCCTTGTGGACCAATATCCACTCCCACGAATCAATGAGATGCTGGCTTGTAACAAGGATATCAAATGTTTCTCAACCATAGACCTTAAAGCAGCCTATCACCAGATCCTCTTGCACCCAGAGAGCAGAAGCCTAACCACTTTTGTCACCCCCTTTGGGTGTTTCCGTTATAAGAGAGTCCCATTCGGGTTAGCATCGGCAGCAGCCATGTTCCATAGGCTGATGCAGGAGACATTCAAGGAGGTGGAAGGCGTTTTGATATTTCACGATGACATACTAGTCATGGGTAAGAGCAAAGATGAACACGACAGAAAGTTAATGCAGGTGCTAGAAATCCTGGAGAAAAAATGCCTCACAGCCGAACACAGCAAATGTAAATTTGCACGCACTGAAGTTACCTACCTGGGGCACTCTATCTCAGATTCGGGAATCAAAGCAAACAAAGAACTCCTTGACGCCATTTCCAACGCACCTGAGCCCAAAAACAAGGACGAACTTCGCTCTTTCTTTGGCCTCATCGAATTTTACTCAACATTCATTGAGAGGTTTTCATCAAAAACATTTGAACTGAGACAGTTACTGAGAAACAAAAGCAAATTTGTGTGGTCTGAAGAATGCCAGAAAGCATTTTGCATGCTAAAAAACGACATATGCGCCGCACCACCTTTGCAAGGATTTGATCCATCATTGAAAAGTATAGCAACAACAGACGCTAGTGGAAAGGGTTTAGGTGCTGTGCTAACTCAAAAGGACTCAAAGGGAACAGAATGCACCATTGGATTTGCCTCACGTTCACTCACACCAGTAGAAGAAAGGTATTCTGTCATTGAACGTGAGGCATTGGCATGTGTAGGGGGTTTGGAACACTTCCAACAGTTTTAAGAAGTGACCACAAACCCCTCACTAAGGTTTTAACCACCAAGGGACTACATGCAGCATCTCCAAGACTAGTAAGACTGTTTGATTATAATTACGAGGTACAATACGTACCTGGTGTTAAGAATGTAGTTGCGGATTTCCTGAGTAGAATGCCAGTTTTAGCTCAGGAAACCAGTGGGGAACCGGATGAGAGAGTCTGGGTTGCCAGTGTACATGAGGAACTTCATGGTATTTCACTAGAAAAGTGGATGACTGAGCTTAGCACAGACCAGACGTTGAGTACTGTGTGTGACATGGTAATGAATGGATGGCCAGTAAAAAAAAATGTAATGAAAGAATTGTCGCCTTATTGGGAAGTGAAGGATGAACTCTCAATTGAGGAGGGGCTACTCTTAAGAAGTGGCAAAGTAATTCCTCCAACCACCTTAAGATGTACCATACTAGAATTATGCAATGAGGGACACCTGGGCATCAGCAAGACCAAAAGCAGAATCATAAATCTGTACTGGTGGCCAGGTGTGGACCTAGCAACCGAGAGAGTGGTGAGAGACTGCGTGCAGTGCAACAATTCTGACTAGTCCAAGGTCACGTACAGGCCCCCACTCCACCCCTTACCGTCTCCCAACATGCCATGGGAAAGGATAGGGATAGACATTATGGGACCCATTTCTGATCAAGGGGAACAGGTCTATGCCATAGTGATAATTGATCACTTCTCAGAGTGGCCCGAAGTGGGATTCGTGAGCAAAACTGATACCCAGAGTGTGCTGCAATTCCTTGATGAGGTGTTTATTAGAGAAGGGCTGCCCAAATGTGTTGTCAGTGACAACGGCCCCCAGTTTACCTCAGAGATGTTTGGAAACTACATGAAGAGAAATAATATTGCACACAAGACCACCTCTGTGTACCATCCTGCTGGCAATGATGCCGTAGAAAGATTTAACTGGGTCATCAAGGGAATTTTGCAGCTTACCGCCACCAACCTAGTGTGGAGAAATGAGATAGGCAAGACATTGTGGGCGTATCGCGTAACTCCATGCAATAGTACTGGGCATAGCCCATTTGAGCTAATGAGAGGAAGAACACCAATATCTAAGGCCCATGTTGGCTGGCAAACTGCCGCCAAGAGGGCAGACTGGTCGCCTGACACAGTCAAACTACGTTTGCAAAAGACACAGGTAGTTAGTAAGAACCACTACAACAGAAAACATAGCTGCAAACCTGTACAAGTGTCTGTGGGTGATATGGTTGATGTGAAGTATAGCAGACTCATAGCCAAGGGGCAGAATAGATATTCACAACCACTCAAAGTCGAGAAAGTGTTCTGTAACTCGGCCTTACTCAGTGATGGTAGAGTGTGGCATTTCTCGAGATTAGCCCCTGGCAATTACAGAAGCACGTGTGGAGATGATGTTGATGCGAGCAGAACCGTAGGAGGCGGAAGAATAGATTTTTGGGATGATGATGAAGACAAGATGGATGTGGCACAGGACACACAGGGTTCAGCCTCCTCTAGATACAGTGGGTGTTTTCCTGACAGGGACATAGTAGGGCTGATCCTGAGGGCACCCAGTGTTCAGCCTCCACTGGCTACAGTGAGCATACACCGGTCAGTGTGAGAGTTGAACCATCAAGAACGAGATGTGGTCGCAGTGTCATGCCACCGAGCAGACTCAATGACTTTATTTGTGACTAATTCTTTGTTGTTCCTCAGGGAGGAAGATGTGTTGTGTTTGCATTCCATTGTTATGTCCCCTCTCGCCACCCGTACCCCCTCCCCACCCTCTGTCATCAGCTGAGTGTTCTGGAATGTTGACAGACGCCAGCTTCTGACCTGCCACTCCAGACTCTCCTCCTGTTCTCTCCCTCGCACCTCATGCTGTGTTGGCATTCCACTCAATAAACCTGATAAACTGCTATTCGTCTACCCTCCTTTCTTTACAATTTCGATGTATTCTGTGTGATTATGCGTGACATTCAAATCTTTTCTGAGTGACACTGAATAAAGCGTTAGAGCAGTAGTCATGCGAGTGAAATGATAAATGTCTGAAAAATATTGGGTGCCACCTTCATCCATTACTTAATTTTCGTTAAGATAACAGCAAAGTTGCATTTTGCGACTTGTAGTTTTGTTAAGTCTCGGCACTAGACGGCATGCATGCGCTCTCTCAAAAAGAGACCCGTTGTATGTGCTTTGGGGGTTGAGCCCTCCCATCGGCTTGCCATTTGGTGGCTCCATCGACTCCCATTCTTTCTCCCCATTTGTCCATGGCATGCATTTGTCATGCCTCATCTTTTATTTGCTCCTCCCCTAGAGCAAAGACTTAAGTACACCATCCCTACCTATCTCTCATTTAATGACCAATTTAAGGACTTCTCTTTTTATTTGTTTACCAGCCCTCAGGAGCGCTGGTGTTTTCGTTCGCTCCAAACGCCGTTTATTTTTTTAAATTAATTATCCTGTTTCGCTTTTCAATATTCATCCTTCTGTTATCCTAGCGCTCTACAAATACTAGTAACATGACATGAAATAGAGGCATTTTTCACTTTACAAATTCGGGAGTCTAGAGATGTAGGGCTCGCTAAAATAACGCCTGGAAGTGTACTAATCTTCCACTGTATCTGTGGCTTGGTGCTACGTATAATGATCCAAAATTGTTTGATGACTTCTGTCTCTTTGTAAAACAACATAAATAAGATTTCGCCTCCTACCTGAGACTTGCTTCCCATGAACATTGCACTTAACATTGTTACTCTTTAGTACTTGGCTGCTATGTGTTACTACCTAAAACCGGATCTCACAGATTGCTACTTCCTGTAAACATCTCTGAGTGTCTTAAACAGTATTGTATGAAAAGCAATAGCAAGACATGAGCCACCAGGGTTATTGCATAACATTGCCCCATGTTCTCCAAACCTGGCAGCAATTATTGCCACTAAGAATGTTATTTTTCCCAACAAGGTACTGAGGTATGACTCGAATGGTACTCTTCTTGACCCTGTTAAAACTAATGGAAGGTCCTGTGGTGCTTAAGTTTTGCATTGTTTTACTGTGTTATATTGATGCTTTTATCTTCCAGGACATATATGGAATCTTCTGGTTTTGCTTGTGCTTATATTCCATGTACTATTGTAGATGGAATGTGTGGGTGAAGGACTGGAACACCACAGTGTCAGTTGGTGCTGTCCCCTTGAGTCCTCAATACTAATGTACTTGTTGTTAATATTCTTTTGTAATAAAAACCCTCAAAATCATCTGAAGACTGCTGGTGAATACTTTACAGGTCCAGAGAGGGATAGAAGGTGTAGAAATAAAAAAAATCCTCTGTAATCTTACAACTAGAGGTTCATTCTTCCTAAATCCTCCCCAAGGTTCTGTAAAGATTTTAATTGCAGGCCACTGTGCTCTCAACAGGGAAACTGCCAACTGTTTATGAAACCAGTCAAGTAAGGAGTGGAGGTTAGCAGCTAGATTACAAGAATAAAGTGAGAGTGTCTTTGAATTACACTAAGATAGACGACCTCCGCAACATTTAAAATAAGGTTTCAGCGTAGCTGCATGCCTTGATGACTGCAAAGCCTTTGCTATATGACCTGTGATCCATCTACTCTGAAACACAGCTCTCTCAACTTCAGACCGATTTTAAAAGTTTCGATGATAGGATGTCACCCCGGGGCCTGAAAAGAGCAAGGTGATGATGGAATTTTCAAAGAGGGAGCCTCCACTATTGAATTGAGAAGAGGAAACAAAAGCATTGTGGGCAATAAAGCAGAACTATTATACCTCTGCTGGTTCCTGCAGAATTTTTAGAAGCATCTGAAAAATAGGTAAGAAAGCATAAATCAGACTGGGGGGGACAGGGTAAAGCTAGGGTGTCCCCACTCCTCAAGTTCCTGGTACGGGAAATTGTGAGAAGAATACCAGAAGCTGAGTGTCTTCTTAAGAGACAAAAGGGTCTAGAAACAGCTTATCACTTTTGGCATATTATATTAAACACTTGTGCTGTGCATGAGAGATGCTGGGATGATAGCAACACCCTGCTCAAGATATCTGCTGTCACAGTTTCATTCCCCTCGATATAAACTCTTCTCAGTGACGTAGCTGTTGTTTTTCCATGCCCTTATCCGCAGAGCCACCAGCTAGAGCTGGATTTAATCCCCCCACATCTATTCATGTAGGGCATTGCTACTGCATTATGTGTTCGATTTTAAGACCTGTTGATGGATTCTAAGCAATGTAACAGTGTTCTCTAGATAGCTGTTAATTCCATCCAGTTTGAAGGCTCTGTCTGGCAAACCATATTCCCTCTGGTCTCACAGGTCCTTTCTTGTTGGTATCTGTTTTCGCCACTGGAGAAGCAGGATGAAGAAGAAATCTCTTTGAAAGATTCCGAATTCAATCCCCACTGCAGTTTTGCTCATATGTGGAGCGTAACTGCAACCCCCCCTCCCTCCCCCCCATGACCTTTAAGACGTTTTCCAAAACTTTTTTGTGTTGGAGATGAAGAGTTTCAACTAAAGTCTGGCACAGAGTGCATGCAACATTCAAGAGGCCATGCGGCCCTGCATCTGTAACCGTAGATGTGCCAGAGCCTGTACTTGAGATAATAGAGACCTCAAGACTGGTCTTAGAAGGAATGGTCTCTCCACTGGTAGAAAAAGAATTGCAATGTTCACTTTGAAATGTGCACCAATGGAATTCTTGCTTTGTTATGATTCCAGGTAGCACTTGCCTTAATTAATTATCAGACCATTATGTTCCATGCAGCTCTTCATAGCCTCTCATCCTTCTAGTGCTTTCTCCTTGGAGGGGGCTTGCAGGAGCCATTTGTCCAATTATGGCTATATGATCCAACCTTGTAGATGTAGTTTTACTGCCAGAGGTGCTATCATCTTGATGAATACTCTTGAGGCAGGCTTGATCCCAAAAGGCAGAACTAGGAACTGATAATGTTTCTCCTTAACCAAGAACATTGGGTATTTTTGCTATTCCTTTGTTATTGGGTTATGGAAATAAGCATCCATGAAGTATAGTGTTATCATAAACTCACTCTCCGCAACGAGGGGAATGATTTTGTAGAGTGTTTCCATCTTCAATGAGACATTCCTTAAACAATTGTTCACATTGCAAAGGTCAATTATCAACCTGAATGCCACTGACAGTTATGCCGCCAGAATATTTTTTTCAAACATATTTTTATTGCCATTTAATGGAACATCAGTTGGATATACCAATTTTTAACATTGCATGAGATACAGTTTAAAGTACAGCTTAGCATGACAATAAAATGGTACAGCCAGGCCACATCCCATAGCTCTAAACTTACCCCTACCACTAATAGCCTGTCGGTTATTATAAGCTCAGGAGCCTGTGTCTGTGGTGTCGCCAGTAAAATTGTGACAGTGCAACGCACTACTTAGTACTTGTATAGCTTACAACTTTCAATAGTATGTGGCCAACCATGGAAAGGGGCCTTCTTAGAAATGCCACTCGTTTTATAGAGAATAAAAAACAACTATTAACCAACTTACTGTGCATGGAGGGGTCTACATTGCGCAATAACACAACAAAGAGAAGCATGAAGGCCTGGGATGTGAGGTACAGGGGGAGCAGTCTGGGAATCTCGGTCTCTGCCAACCTATCCGATGGACACTGTGCCATCCTCTCCATATTTCAAACATGCCACCAGAAACATGATGGAATAAGTTCCTTTGCCTCTTTCCTCTTCGGAACTGGGTAGATTGCCTTTTTCAGAATCATTTTGTGGATAGCAAATCTTAATTGATTTTGCTTCTTGGGTTGGGCGTAATTATGGTCTGAGAGTTGACGGGGCAAGGATTTCTGTCTGATATCACTCCTTAACTGCTTGTCTTACCCAAAAATCGGAGGTAGATCTTTTTCATATTTCCTTGAAATGTTGTATACTGTCACCCACTGTCCACTTTAGCCATCTGCAATATAGTCCGAATCGCTGGGTTGCAGATGGGAAAGCACCATTGTTTTTCTGGTCTCTAAAATGTCTGTTGTTGCCCAGCTCTCCTTGAAGGTCGGTGAAAAGAAGATTTTAAGGAAGAAAAAGAACAGGTGGTGCTTGTTGACTGCCGGAATGAGGATGAATGCTCTTTCTCCTTGAAAAGCTTCTGAAGTTTCTCTTTAAGGTCTGCTGCAAAAGTCCTACTACGACGAATGGCATTCATAAAGCTGTTGCTTTTTGAGTAGAGTCTATATGCCATTCCCTTAATTATAGGTTCCTTCTAACCACTATTGTTGCTCCTTCTACTAAGGCTGCAGCTTTCACCACTTCAAAGGAACTGTCTGAGAGAAACTGTTTTTCCATAGCCTCTAGTTGTGCAGCTCACTCTGCTCCTCCTTGAACAGCTTTGATGAGATTTTTTAAATCAGATGTAAATGATATACAGAGAAATGCAAATGCACCATACACTTCTGCATGCTTAGCCAAATGAGATCCTGAATATGACTTTTTGTTGGAAGAGTATTTTCTTATGTGTCTGGTTCATCAGTCTGCTCTATTCAGCCATAGAGAAACGTCCTATCAGACTGGCTACCAGAAAATCCACTCTGACAAATTCTGCCATAGGCTTGTCCATCTCCTCAAGAGGATACAATTTGGAAATAAATGTTTGTATAAATGTCTTTTTCGGGTCCATACATTCTCCAAAAACCACATCTGACACATGTTGATCGATGGGCAGGCCCAGAGAGGAGGCATTTTGGAATTGTCTCAAAAGAGAGTCAAAAAAGGTGCACAGCTATTCTTGCACGGGAAACCCCATATTTAAGTTTATTCTGTCTAAAAGATTTGCAATAAGTTTCTGGTTACAAATTTTCCTCTTTGCCCTGAAAAACCTCTTTCCGTGACTACTTTATCCATGGTAGAGCCCGTGGAAGATGTTTCATGGGCTACATGTGAAGGTCTCAAAGGTATTGCTGAGTTTAGTGCATTCTTGGTCTCCGAAACAATTTTCCTCACTGAGCCCTATAGTGCAGAATTTCAACAATCCACCCTTTCGCCTCTACTCCTTTTATGGCGAGGGGGAGAGCATAGCTTGAGATTGAGGAATCCGAAACTAGTACTGAAGCAGCTTTCCACCAGAGAAACGCCTCTACGCATATACAACTGAGTTACGTGCTCACTCTGTTTTATATAAGCCATAAACTAAATATGCATGCCTGCATAAAATGAATGCCCGTGCTTGCGCGGAAGCGAAATATTCTTGTATGTGCGGAAACACTACTCCTCGTTTAAGCCTTTGTGAGGGACTCCAGTTCACCTACTAATGCTGAATATACCAAGGTCTGTATGGAAGGTTTGGCTCACACAAATTTACCGGCTCTCTGATTTGAAAACGGTGTACTTAAACGTTTGTTGTCTCAACACCAGAAGCTCCCTTCAGTGCGCAAAATCGAGCAGAAATCCAGTGACCCACTTTTTCTTCCTGGACATTTGACCTGTTGCACTGCCCCATCCCTCCTGTGCCCAGCTTAACGAGACTTTAGGGCACCGTATGAAACAGACTGAGGCCCAGCAAGGATACTTACTTCCTTCATCCGTGTCTCAGTTATGAAGCAGGAGAAAGAAACTGGAAGTTCTTTAGCTATTCTATTCATTTATAGCACCCAGAGTGTGGATGGAGGTATGTATCACTCCCTGTCCCTTTCTCCTGTCTGAGGTGGATCTTCCCCAAAAAAATGACTGGGATGAGAACGAAGGCATTTGGGGATAAGAAGGCTGTACTTTCTTTCAAGCGATCTACTTTCACAATAATATTAGTGTGTTAAAATGCAAAGCCAATGAAATAAAGTAAATCTTGGATTTTGAGAAAGCAGTAGTGCAGAGGCAGCTGCTCTCGAAGTCCAGGACTAACTGATAATGGTGGCACAAATCGCACCCAAGACTAGAACACCCAAATGGCATAGTATGATGCAGGATGCTAATATCACCTTCCTGTTTACAGAAGAACTCATAACTCTGAAATACGAAAAGAACAAAAAGGTAAAATTGTAAGACAAAACAAACCAAATGTATTTAAACCCACAAGGGCTTAGCAAAGACCAAGATATAATTAACTAGAATTCTGCTGCCTATAGCAAGCAGGCGCTGAGCAACTTTTGTTATCTAATGGAACCTGAAATGTACATACTGATATGAAATGTGCTGATTTGAGGTATCTCCATTGACGTGTACAGTGTATTTCGTTAACTGTGTTTTTAAGAATATCAAAATGAAGTTAAAAAAGAGGGAAGATACTCTTTTGACCTCTTCATTCCTGCTGACATCTTTATCTACCAAACATCCTTTATCTGCTTGAGGAGGACAACACACACACAGATGTGGAATTCCTATAGCCCGACGCCCAGGACATATTGTTTGGGGTCAAGGCAACAAGTTTTCATGTGTATTTTGACCTTGGGACAAATAGGCCAACTTGTATTTATGGTTCATTAATTGAAAGCCTTTATTGTTAGGGTGAGCGCTCTAAGTTAATGTTGTAAGCTCCGACTGCACTTCTGACAGTGGTTCCAGTATAAAAATGTGTACATGTTTTCAAAGTTTAGCAATGTGAAGCTATGTAAAGTGCTCCCAGAATGCTCTGATTTTATGCAAATATTTGCAGAAGCTTGAAAGCAAGATATCCAATATTTAAGCTAGTGTGAAAATCCTAACCTGAAAACAAAGCAGCTTACCGGGTAAGTGACTTTTTGAATGTGGTAAGAACTAATTAACTGATTGTAATGACTGTTTTGCAACATCTTAGGAGTTATACTTTTTCACGACTAGTATTGTAATCAGCCTGTTGATTGTGATCACCACTATAATTATAGTGCATATTGCAATATTCTGACGTTCCTATTTGTAATCATTGCGGTCAGGCACTGCACTTAACCTGCTGTGGGTGGTTAACCCCACTGTGCTTGGGGCTTAACCCCCAGAGACTGCCCTTTGGCCAGGACCTGTTTTTTTCTTTTCATTTCAGTGTTTGGGTACCGCTAACCTAGGACAGGCTTATGCCAGAGTATCGTGAATCCAGGGCTGACATCTGAAACCCTGCATTGCTTTGGGTTCATGGCACTTGGGAATTATGCTTTCTTTGTCTATTGAATCTTTATGGTATTTGCTGTACCAGGACACTTTAAGATGGCCCCCAGGGTTTGTTATACCAAAATGTACCAGGGACCCAGGTTACAATTTTAGGTGTCAAGGTGCTGCCAGTCCTGAAAAGGATCGGCAGACACTGCCGCGCCTCATAATTTTTTTAATTCAGAACCGGGGTGGGGAGCCTTTGTCTTGTTTGCTCACCTAATTTCTCCACAATCTAGCTCTGCCTCACTAGTAGTCCCTGCCATCTGCTGATCCTGGCTTTTCATCAAGACTGCATTACACACTGTATGGGCTGTCATGGCTCAATCCTAGTGCGCAGTCAAAATATCGATATATATATATATATATTTTATATCGACCTACACTAATATCGATTTAAATTTTTTTTATCGACATTAAGGTAAGTAATATCGTTTGTTTCATGTCGAAGTAAGTAATATCGAAGTAAGTAATATCGAAGTAAGTAATATCGTTAGCAAAAATATCGTTAATAATATTGTTATTTATATTAGTGTTATGCATTTTAGTATGTATTTTATATATATGCTTAACATTTATTGTAATGTATTTATAATTTTTAAATATATGTATTACATTTTCAGAAATTAGTAAAAAAACAATTAAAAGTAAATTTTGCGTTTTAGTATCAGAGCGGGTTGTGAGTTTATAGGGGAATAGGGTGGGAAGTAATTTAATTTTAATTAATTTTTTTTTTTTATTTATTGGTATTGATTATTAGTTTATTGTTAATTCATTAATTGGAAATCAATGTGTATTATTATTTTTTATTTTTTATTTTAAATTTTGAAAAAATCAATGTGTATTAATTGATTAATTTATAATTATATTAATTATAATTAATGTATTATTGTTGTTATTAATTTATTGTACATTTATTACTAATTGGTAATTCATTTTTATTAATTATTTGATAATTACATTATTTGTGTTATTTTTTATGTGTAGCAGGTTGTGGGTTTATAGGGGAATAGGGTGGGAAGTAATTTATTAAAATTAAGTAATTATTAATTTTTCTTAATTGGTATTGATAATTTTTTGTTAATTTTTCATTGGTAATTAATTTTTATTAATTGATTAATTGATAATTACATTAATTGTGTTATTTTTTGTGTGTAGCGGGTTGTGTGTTTATGGGGGACTAGGGTGGGAAGTAATTTAATGTTATTTAAGTAAATTTTAATTGAATTTTATTGGTGTTTATTATTAATTTTTGGGTTAATTAATTATTAATGTTTTTTATTTTACAAAATGTATTTAATTAAGAAGTTTGTTAATTTAACCCCTACGTTATCCTACATTTTCCACACTTACACTTACTGGAGTTGGAATAGTAATTTAACCCTTACGCTATCCAACACTTTCCCTACTGTTGCACTCACTGGAGTGGGAATAGTAATTTTTACCCCTACACTATCCAACACTTTTCCTACTTTTGCACTCACTGGAGTGTGAATAATAGTTTTTACCACTATGCTATCCAACACTTTCCCTACTGTTGCACTCACTGGAGTGGGAATAGTAATTTTTACCCCTACACTATCCAGAACTTTCCCTACTGTTTCACTCACTGGAGTGGGAATAGTAATTTTAACCCCTACGTTATCCAACACTTTCCCTACTGTTGCACTCACTGGAGTGAGAATAGTAATTTTTACCCCCACGCTATGCAACACTTTCCCTACTGTTGCACTTCCTGGAGTGGGAATAGTAATTTTAACCCCTACGCTATCCAACACTTTCCCTACTATTGCACTCACTGGAGTGGGAATAGTAATTTTAACCCCTACGCTATCCAACACTTTCCCTACTGTTGCACTCACTGGAGTGGGAATAGTAATTTTGACCCCTCCGCTATCCAACACTTTCCCTACTATTGCACTCCCTGGAGGGGGAATGGTAATTTTATCCCCTACGCTATCCAACACTTTCCCTACTGTTGCACTCACTGGAGTGGGAATAGTAATTTTTACTCCTAAGCTATCCAACAATTTCCCTACTGTTGCACTGTTTGGAGTTGGAATAGTAATTTTAATCCTTACACTATCCCAACACTTTCCCTACTGTTGCAATTACTGCAGTGGGAATACACATTTTTACCCCTACTCTATCCAACACTGTCCCTACTGTTGCACTGTTTGGAGTTGGAATAGTAATTTTATTCCCTCCGCTATCTAATATTTTTTGTATTATTTTTGATAATGTATATAATTAATATTTAATTTTAATATTTTAAAACAATTTATGAGTTATTAAAATAATTATTAAAAATATTAATAACAAAGTATATATATTATATATTATTTGTATGTTTAATTTATTTTTACAGTGTATATATATATATATATATATATATATAATACTTATAATTTTTAAACATTTTAAAATATTTTTAACTGTTTATTTTAATTATATGTACTATTTACTTTATTTTACATTATTTTTTTAGCTTGAATAAAAAACGATATTTTTAACAATATTTTTGACATCTATATTTTTTCTCGATATTTTTGTACTTACCATAATGTAGATAGGATATCGATATTCTTGACTTAGATATTCTTGCGTCGATATTTCTGTAGGTCGATTTTCTGACCTTCGATATTCTGTCAGTGATTCCTCAATCCCATGATCGGCTTGAGAAACAGGGGTAAATCGACTAATCCCCATGCCATATTATGGTCAAATACGCTGTGATCTCCCTGTAATATTTGAACACATATAACCACTCCATCTTACCCACTAGGTCTTCCATTCTCGGTAACCACCTCCACATTCTTTCTGACTGGTCTCAACCTCTGCTACCTAAATCTTTCAGCATTGCTTTAGGCTTGCACCACTTAACATCATAACACCTTACCATAAGAAATCTGTAGGAGGCCCTGCTTTCTTAGTACAAGTCACCAAACCCTCAAATTCACTACCAGCCAGCATTAGAAGCACCCAGGATCTTATACAGTTCTGAAGACACTTGAAACCCTGGCTATTTCCTAGATAACTGCACCACCCACATCGTGCCAACAGAGCCCAGAAAACAGTCACCGCCTCAAGAGCAACCCTCAGCTTGCAATCCACGAATTCCAAACTAAACTAGCAAACTGCTTTAATTTTGCAGGTAAGCAAAAAAGGGCTGGCCTATGGGTCGCCCTAGCATTATCTAGTTATGTATTTCCGTAAATAAGTTATAGGCCACAATAGTGCTAAAGGTATAAAGCACAGCAGTCAGCAAAAATGTTTTAACTTATACTTGTTAAATTCACATAAGACGTTGGGCGTGGTTTGGGGCGTCAAGATGGCGGTCACACTCTAGGAGCGCTCCAGACCCCTCTGTCATCCACCACTATCCACGTTGATGCCTTGCCAATTCTGAGCCTATAACCTCATTACTGAAAGGAAGCCGAAGGAGAAACCCACGGACGAGCTGTGGTGACTCTCATATACCACCGGACACCCATCACTACCCTGATGGACCTTACAGGAGATATGCTTCGCCATGGGATTGCATCCCCGCCACGCTAAGAGGGCCCTTCCGCATCATTGATCAAAGAAGTGGTTGTGCAGGCCAAAGTAGAGGACCGCCTTTGGAACTCATGAGGCTCCCTTTCTCCCCCCCCCCGCTTCTCTGGGTCTCCTGTCCTGATTGACCCCAGGGATTGGTTTGGCTCTCCATGTACCTAAATTCCAGTTGCTATTTTTGTGCTGGTGTGCCCTTAGGCCTGCTTCCGCGATGGAGACTCCGTATATCGATCGGACGGTGGGGCTCCCTGGCCCATGGTGGCTCTGCAGGCTGTTTCAGAGGACCGCCCAGATTCTGGGCCCAACACCCACACTTGCTCTTGTACCCAATAGAATCCACCTGCCACTAAAAGGACTACACAGCGTGGCTACTGTGACTGTGAGTGTGGTTGAGGGTCTCAGTCCTGTTGAGTGGATCGCCTTACATACTGATGAAACTCAAACTGGTGTTGTAGCCGGGGGATTGAGAGAGGCTTTTTTATAGGCCTGTTCATATGCTGATGCTGAGGAGCAACCCTACTTGTGCCTCTACACTGAGCTCCGCAGCCCCAGCTACTGTGCCATCTTGGATAGAGGATTGGGGGTGATCTGACATCCCTCCCCCTTTCTTGTGGATATTTCCTGAGACATTGGACTCACACCGGGGACTCTCTCCTTTATTTGTTACTTCCCTGTACCTGGGTAACCCCCGGCCACTTGTGGAGGGCAGGTTCTCCGCAGGGAGGGGACGATCTGAAGGCCGGTTGTGGTGTCGGTGACTCTAATGCCCTTCTGCCTGGTTTTGGGCGATCCTTGGCCGGAGGAGGGATGAGTTGTCACTCGGGGGACACGTGGTGAGAACATGGGTGCTGTACCCCGCACAGACAGTAAGCTTGACTCCTCACTTGACCGCACGCTTAAATGTGATTCAGCATTGCGATCCAACCTGTACAATGAATCTGCTTTTTCACCGTAAAATGCCTTGCCGCAGCTTCCTGGTGCTCTGCACATTCCAACTACAAAGCTTGGCTGCTCGTGCTGCTGCAGTCTCTGGCAAGTGGGCCAAGCCCCTGACTCACCAGGCTCGTTCAACCATCATCTATCCATTGGGAAAGACAAAACCACCCCTCCATTGCTATGAATAGATCAATTTACAACAACGCAAAGAGCGGTGGCGAGTGATACCTTGGATAAAGCTACCCCAGCATTAGGAGACCTAGATAAAATTCTCCAAGCTATGCACACCTCACAGAATGCTATAGAGATAAAAGTAGGGGAGGTGAGGTTAGATGTTGCCCTTCTTGTCCAAGACCTAAGAAACGCAACAAGCCGTATCACAGGGGCGGAGGGCGTTCTCTCATCGGTTGAAGACGAAGCCGCAAATCTCTGAACCAAACTCACTGCCTCCTCACTCGTATTAATGAACTCCATCACCGGGCCGAAGATGCAGAAAATAGGTCCTGATGGAAAAATTTGCACCTAGTGGGCTTTCCGGAGGACACAGAACATGTCGACCAGCCGCATTCTTGGAGGAATTGGTCAAATCATGAATGCCGACAGATAAGCTCTCAGCTTGTTTTGCAGTGGAGCGCGCACACAGAGCACTCACCCCTAAGCCCCCCTGGCGCAGCACGTAGGCCTATGGTTGCGTGGGTTTTCAACTTCAAAGATGGAGATTCTATCCTGAGAGAGGCTCATTCACATCTGAACCTCAATTACCAGAACTCCAAAATCTTGATCTTCCCGGATTATTCAAGAGAGATGAAGGCATGGTGTAGGTCCTATGAATCATTCAAACTAAAACTATGGGCCCAGCCGCTCTCCTACACACTTTTATTCCAAGCACTCCTCAAAGTGATATTTGAAGGCAAGACTCATTTTTTCTACACCCCTGAAGCAGCTTGGGAATGGCCAGAACTTCACTTCAGTCTACTGGTTAAACGTCCGGGGCCCAATGCAGCTGGGAGTAACCATTGAAGGCAGATCTGTACAAGATACTGCCACAGGAGACACAATACGCAGACTGTTTCGCCCTCTGGAAGCTTTGGATCAGCGGGTGTTTGATCTGCCCCCACCAGCAGAAGACCATCCGCATGCTCATCCAAATAATGAGGAGAGACTGAGCCAGACACCTTCTCCCATTTAAAAGTTTGTGGTCTGGGCATGTGGCTCTGGGGACCAAAAGTGTAACCACATATTGGCGCAGAAAGGCATTAGCTTGTTAACAATAAGGCAGACTTTGATTTCTACTGATCCTACTATTTGGAGAGGTGCGCCACTCCACACCTACCTGCAAGACCCTAGTCAGAAGTTAGGGAGATCATTGTTTAGGACAGCAGATGCTTCTTGCGGGCAGGGGAGGAGGTATAGGGAGGGAGTCAGCTGGGGGGTATTGGGGTTGCCTCCTTAGAATATATGGGCTTTGTCTCCTTATCTTTTTTTTGGTTTTTCTTCCTTTTTAGGTTGTCACTGAGTCCTATCACAGCTATGCCATTAATGGCTCCAATGTTCCACATCATGTAAAATCTACTTTTAGCACCTAACCCTATATACAGTCCAAGAGCGTTCTTGTCCCACATGCTCCATTGATTCCCTGCCTTGCCATGGCCCGTACAGTGTGCTATCTTATAACGTAAACGGTCTTTTGGACCAGATTAAGTGCGCAGCAGTGATGCACTTTGCCCATCATTTTTCCCTTCAATCTTAACGCTTCAGGAGATGCAGTTGCTGGGCACCAAGTGCACATTCTTAGCGCAACATGGATTTCACAAGGTCTATTACACAGGGTATGCCCGAGGGTCCAGTGAAGTGGCAATTCTATTACAATGCTCTTCTCCCTCAATGGTGGCTGAAACTTGGACAGATCCAGAAGGTCGGTATCTGGCTCTCGTGTGTACGATTGAGGCCAACTCGACAAATACCCTTTCTATCTACAATCCCCCTATAGCACGCGAGTCCTTCTTCGCCACACTCCTCAAGATTATAACTCAAATGACTCAGGGTCACATCATTTTAGGAGGAGATTTCAATGGGGTTCTGGACACGGCATGGGACTCTATAGGTCCTCCATCAGAAGCTAGGCGACAGGCGGTACCTCTTTACAAAAATGGGTGTCGACTTTAGGTTTATGTGACGTGCAGCGAGTCTGGAATCCTAGAACAAAATAATATACGCACACCTCTGCTATTGCTGTTTCTGCCAGCCAAAGATGTCCTCTTGGTCTTGCAGGTGCAGATACTCACGAGGCAGGCATATCTGATCATTCCCCTCTGCTCCTTCACATTGGTGCGCCGGATGCCACCAGGTGCTCTATATGGAGGCTGAATGCCTGGCATCTGCAGGACACAACATACACTCAAGCTGTCAAACAGGAGACCGTGTCCTATTTCCACACAAAGAAGGGGTATGGCCATTCCATGGTTGTCCTTTGGGCAATATGCAAGGCCACCTTGTGGGGACATGCTAGGGCTCTCAGCTGGCAAAAGTAAAAAGCACAGCTCGACCGAGTCAACCAACTACAAGCTTGGTCCTCACGTCTAGAGCTGCAACTCTCTGGGTCTAGCAGCAGAGCCATCACCAGAGAACTAACCATGCTCTGAGATGAGATCAGAGCCTGCTCCCTTGAAAAGGCAAAGCAACTCTGGCTTTCCTCCACTGCTAAAATATATGGATGGGGAGACCAAAACAGTAAACTATTGTAGTGGCTAGCCTCCAGACCCTTGGCAGGACGAATTGTACCGAGATAGTGGACACCCAGGGTGGTATACATAATTTTACTTTGGCTATAGCCCAGGTGTTTGCTGACTACTACCCTAATCTGTACTGGGCTGTATCCAGTTCCCAGGCTGAAAATATCTTATCCCTCCTCGATGAAATACCATTACCCAGTCTCTCTCTATTACTGATCAATGTGAACTAGACGATCCACTTACTGTTGAGGAGTTTGGAGATGCAATCTCGGAGATGGCCTATGTGAAAACACCTGGCCCGATGGGAAATCAATGGAGTTTTACTCCAAATACATAGATATCCTAGCACCTCATCTCTTGGCGCTAAATAAGGTTCACGACAAATGGGCTCCATTCCCTGAGAGCTCGATCAGTCACAATAGTGTCATACCAAAGAGGCCAAGAGCCATCCCTCTCCTGCTCAGACTATTATTAACGGAGAGGAGAAGATACTGGTGATGGTGTTGGCCATTTGCCTGCGGTCATTCATTAGTTCCCTAATCTACCCTAACCAATGTGGCTTCATGCCCACTAGAAGTACGAGACACTGCCTGAGACGTTTGCATGTTGCTCGAGTCCATCGACATAAGTTACCAGCTCAGTTAGCTTTACTGTTGATCGACTTCAAAAAAGCCTTTGATACGATAAACTGGACAAAGCAGTATTCCGGCCTTGTTTTTGTGGGTTGGTGCAACTCTTCTATTCCAACCCAATGGCCTGAGTGCAGATAAATGGGGTGATGTCAGATGAGTTTCCGATTGGTCGGGGAACTAGGCAGAGGTGTCCCCTCTCCTTTTCGTATAGGCCATCGAACCCTTGACCCGCCTTATACTGTGTGACAATCAGATTACTGGTTGGGAGTGGGACACGGGACAAGAAGATCACATCGTGCTTTATGCGGATGGTGTGCTGTTATACCTTTCAACCCCAATTGATAGCGGTCCCCGTTGCCTCCGAATTCTACAGCTTTTCTCAGAGGCATTGGGTTTGACACTTAACCCGGGTAAATTGCTTCTTTTCCCACTTACACCCTCTAGGGATTGTATAGCCTGGCAGGCAGGCATTCCAATACGTGGGCTAAGCTATCGCTATTTGGGTATCCATGTGGCACTTGACTTGTTTCCCCACATCACTCCCTTACTCGTAAGATCACTGCGGATCTCAAGAAAAGTGAACCTTACCTTTAAATGTTATGGAGAGAATAGCACTTTGGAAGATGATGGTACTTCCCAGATTCTTATATCTTTTTCAACATTTTCCCCACACTCTATCTCAGCATTGGTTTAGAGAGCTGGCCACACAGGTGATTTCCTTTCTGTTTCATAATTCTATACCCCATCTTGCCTTTCTGAAACGTCACCGTGGTCGTTATGGCACAGGGCTGGGTATGGACAATCTATGCTTTTACGATCTGCTGTCCCAACTCTTGATTGTCAATGGTTGTTTTAATGGAGGTGGGTCAGATCTTGCCTATAGATATGAGCTCCCTACTTTGGGTTTCCCCTGAATTCTAGACTGACTGACTTTACAGTTGTGCTGTCCCCCATATGCTCCCTTAGGTGAATCGGCTGGTCTTCACAGGGTGGAGTGTGGCTCCGCGGCATGCGGAATGATGGAAAATAATTACTCAACGGACTCCCTAGTGGCATGGCAAGTGGTTGGGGGATGTGGCGGCCCTCAAAGGGTTTGTGCATTGGGACGCCATTGGTATTACTCTACTGGGTGACATTTGGACAGGATCTCAGATGGTCTCCTTTCAGGAACTGCAACAGACCTATGCGTTATTTAAGACACAATTCTATAAATGTTTACAGCTGCGTCATGCTTTAGAGGTTTCATGTCCCTCCTGGCACAAATGTCCCTGAGTTTACCCCCATCGAGGCCAATTTAATGATGGTAGCCCTGAGTAAGGATGATGTCTCCCAGATTTAATGCACCTTGATTAGCAATGCTTCCGACACACTGCATTGCCTAGGAACCCGCTGGGAGACCTGGTTGGGGTCTTTGGATGACTAAGATTGGCAAGATGCTTTGATGGCCCCCAAGGTCCTCACAGTCTCCTCCATGCTCCAATTGATACAAACATTCTACCTGTACTGTACATATCTCACCCCCGAAAGGTTGTCCGGAGCGGGGCTAAGAACCAATCCAGACTTTGACCACTATTCTCGTTCCCTAGTGGATTTATTTCACATGGTATGGCATTGTCCGATTATAACCAGGTACTAGGAGAAAGTAACAGCTGAGATCTTGGATGTTTTAGACCTGCCAATAAAGCTTTCTCCCATTTTGGTGTTATTAGGAGTGGATCATGGGGTGGGTGGCTCCCGAGCAGACAGGGCTTTCCTGGGCTCTGCCCTGTTATTTGCTAAAAAGGATATTGTTTTCCATTGGAAGGCAACTAAAGCACTGAGGCTGTCAAAATGGAGATCTGGTGTGGATTGGTACACTTAATAAGAAAAACTTGTTTACAAGGCGCGTGGAAACCCGACCAAATATGCCAAGGTTTGGGGGAAAGCTTTGGGGGTTTGGGAGGAGGCACTGAATTATTGTGAATCTGCAGTTTGTAAGATCCTTGGTATCCCATTGTGTACTGAGTTCTCTATTGCACTGGCTCTCATCCTGATTGTAAGTGATGTGGTTGAGGTATTTTCCCGGACTGTGACTTGTTTTTCTGCAATAAAGTCAATAAAGTTGTTTATCAAAAATAATTCACATAAGACACCTGCCATGAGGGTTGTAAATCACCAGCACTGTACAGCTAAAAAAAAAGCTCAATATAACCAAAAGAACAGACCTGGATTAACTGTAGAAATCGATAATACATTACTGGACAATTTGGAGGATTTTAATATAGTCCATTCACTGCAGGTCCTAAATATCTATGCAATCAGACCACTTCTTTACATTTCACAAAGACTCCGATATGGCATGGTAATAAAAATGTTTATCCCAATAGATCTCTTCAAGTCCTCTTTCCTGCCAACCATGCCAGCTCAGGACTAACTATCCACCAAATCTCAGATTTGACAACCCAGTGCAGTAACCAACTTAGCAGACTGTATCATAGGAAATGTCATAAAGGGACCTGCAGATCTTTTCAAAGTTACCAGCATGCTGAAAACCATAAAACTGCAAGTCTGTCTTTTGTACTTCATCATTCAACACATTGCTACTCGATGCATCCCATAACATTATAACCACACCTCGGTGGTCATCGCACACAACATGGAAACACTTCCCACGTAGGATCCAAAAAGGAATATGCTACTTACCAGTATGCATCTGTTCTTGGCATGTAGAGCTGCAGATCTATACACTGTGCATAGATCGCCATCTGGTGTTGGGCCCGGATGTTTGCAGTTTGTTTTTCCTCTTGAAAAGTCTTTGGGAGTCACGAGGTTGGTGACTCCTCCTCTGGTTAGCATTGCGCATGGGCTTCGGCTCCATCCTCAGATTGTTTTTCGCCAGCAGGGAAAGATGGAGCGTAGTAGTAACAGTAAAGAAACCCATGTGTATTGTATCTAAATAAGATAAGACTGGAACGGATACAGGTAGCCGGGGAGGCGGGTGGGCGTGTATAGATCTGCAGCTCTACATGCCAAGAACAGATGCATACTGGTAAGTAGCATATTCCGTTCGAGGCATATGAGCTGCAGATTATACACTGTGCATAGATTATATAGCAGTACCCAACCCTAGCGGCGACCACCGGCATCCGTTGCATTCGTTTGAAACAGTGTTTTTAGTACAGCTTGGTCCACACTAGCTTGTTGCTTGGTTTGCACATCTACACAGTAATGGTTTGTGAAGGTGTGCGGTGTTGACCATGTCGCTGTCTTGCAGATGTCATCTAGTGGTATGTTCCCTAGGAAAGCCATAGAAGCCCCTATCTTCCTTGTAGAGTGGGCTTTAGGGGGTACCGATAGCGTTCGTTTTGCTTTGTGGTAGCAAATCTGTATGCATTTTACAATCCACCTAGCTATCCCTGATTTGGAAATAGGGTTGCCTTTGTGTGGTGGGGAGAAGGAAACAAATAGCTGTTTGGTTTTTCTGAAAGGTTGTGTTCTCTGGATGTAGTAAAGTAAAGCCCTTTTAACTTCCAGTGTGTGTAAGGCTCTTTCCACAACTGTTTGGGGTTGCGAGAAAAAGACTGGTAATTCTACCGACTGGTTTAGATGGAATGGAGAAATGACTTTGGGTAGAAATTTGGGATTTATGCGGAGTACAACCTTGTTGTGATGCATCTGAAGAAAAGGTTCCTGTATAGTGAGTGCCTGTATTTCACTAACTCTTCTGAGGGAAGTGATGGCCACTAGAAAAGCTGTTTTCCATGTGAGAAATTGCAGCTCGCACTTATGTAATGGTTCGAAAGGGGGTCTCATTAACCGTGTAAGGACTATATTCAAGTTCCAAACAGGTGAGGGTGGCACTCTGGGTGGAATTACTCTTTTGAGGCCTTCCATAAAGGCCTCAAAAGAGTAATAGGCAGCACATCTCGCTTTTCAAAGTGGCAGGCACTTTGAAAAGCGAGATGTGCTGCCTATTTTGTAAATAGGCAGCAATTGCAGCGAGGTGTAACCGAATGGAAGTATATGCTAGGTTACACCTTTGTAAATGGAGTAAATAACATATAATGTGCTGTATGGATACATTTAAAGGATTGATTGCGTTGTTGTGGCAGTAAACAACAAATCTTTTCCACTTTGCTGCATAGCACGCCCTAGTAGTAGGGCGTCTAGCTTCCCTGATAATGTTCATGCAATCAGGGGGAAGGTTAAGGTATCCAAATTCTAGGACCTCAGGAGCCAGATCGCAAGGTTGAGTTGAGCTGGGTCCGGGTGCCTGATCTCTCCATGGTTCTGGGTTAGGAGGCATGGCGAGAGGCGTAGCTTTTGGTGTGGTACTACTGAGAGTTCCAGCAGTGTGGTGTACCAAGGTTGTCTGGCCCATGTTGGAGCTACTAGGATCAGAGTTAGGGAATGCTGCTGTAGCTTTCGCACCACTAATGGAATTAGTGGGAGAGGTAAATGTAAATGTCAAGGTACTTATAGAGCGCACTGTCACCAGACAGCCACCTTGCGGTGTAGCCTTTGCGGTTTCCTGGCGTTGATACTCATACCGCTGTGGAACCCCCTCCTGGCTTTCCCTGTGAAGTGTCCACTCCTGGGCACCCCCAGGGTGAAGCCAGGCATCCTTAGCGCTGTTGGGGCCGGTGTGGAGGCTAAGCAAGTGGAAAGGCGTATGCAAATTTGTTTGACCAGTTCATCCATATCGCATTGCCTTCGGACAATGGGTGTGGATATCTGGCGGCGAAGCTTGGGCATTTTTTGTTTTCGTGGGTAGCGAATAGGTCTATGTGTGGATGCCCCCACTTCTGAAAGAACGGGTGAAGAACCTGTGGGTGAAGTTCCCACTCGTGGATCTGCTGTGTCTGTCTGCTCAGCAGATCTGCCACGGTGTTTTGTACTGCTGGGACGTGTTGGGCTAGGAGAAAAATCTTTTGTGGAATTGCCCATCTCCATATGCTCTGTGCTAACTGAGAGCTGTGGAGAGTGTGTGCCCCCCTGTTTTTTAATGTAGTACATGGCAGTCATGTTGTCTGTGCGAATGAGGACTGCCTTGCCTGAAATCTGCGCCTGGAAGGATTTTAGGGCGAGGAAGATCGCCAGTAACTCCAGATGGTTGATGTGGAGTAACTTCTGTTGCGGCGTCCATGTGCCCTGTGCTGTGAGATGTAACAGATGAGCTCGCCAGCCGGAGAGCGATGCATCTGCCGTTAGGATTATTTGTGGGACCGGGTCCAGGAACGGTCGACCTCTGGAAAGGTTTGTGGTGTTCCACCACTGTAGAGAGCGATGGGTGCGACCGTCTACCAACACCAGATCTGTCAGTTGTCCCTGGGCCTGGTTCCACTGGCGCGCCAAGCACTCTTGAAGTGGACGCATTTGGAGTCTTGCATGGGGCACTATAAAGATGCAAGAGGCCATCATCCCTATGAGCTGCATAAACACTCTTGCTGGGAGAGAGTGTTGACATAGGAATTTTTGACGCAGCGCCTGTATTTTTGCAATCCTGGCAGGATTGGGATAGGCTATGGCTTTTGAGGTGTCTATGGTGGCACCGAGATATTGTTTTGTGTGTGATGGTACCAGGTGGGATTTTCGATGGTTCACCGTGAAACCTAGCTGGTGAAGTAGTTGGACCGTAGCGGCGGTATGTTGCACACATTGTTGGTAGGACGTGGCTTTTATCAGCCAATCGTCCAGATAGGGGAAGACGTGAATGTGCTGTCTTCTGAGGTGTGCAGCCACTACTGCCAGGCACTTGGTGAAAACCCTTGGTGCTGTTGTTACCCCGAACGGGAGCACCTTGAACTGGTAGTGTTGTCCGTCTACCACAAACCTGAGGTACTTTCTGTGAGACTGGTGTACTGGGATGTGAAAGTACGTGTCTTTCAAGTCCAGAGTGGTGAGAAAATCGTTCTGGGAGAGAAGTGGAAGAACCTGTTGGAGGGTTACCATGTGAAAATGGTCTGAATGAATGTAGGTGTTTAGAGGTCTGAGATCTAAGATGGGTCTTAGGGTCTCGTCCGTCTTTGGAATTAGGAAGTACAGGGAGTAGACCCCTAAATTTTGTTGATTTATGGGGACCTGCTCTATTGCTCCTTTTTGCAGGAGGGAGATCACCTCTTGTGTTAGTAGCGCAGTATGTTCTTGCGACATAGGGCGGTGCCTGGGTGGAATGTTGGGGGGTGTAGATGTTAATTCTAGTCAATACCCTGACTGAATAATTTGTGTCACCCATCTGTCTGAGGTGATTGTCTCCCAGACGTGAAGGAAATGTTGTAGTCTGCCTCCGACCGAAGTGGAATGGTCTGGAGGGAGCGGGGGAAAGTCATTGGGCAGGAGGTGTGGCAGAGCGGGCGGTATTTGTTTTGCCTCTGCCCTTATTATTATTGCCTCTGTATCCGCCTCTTTGATAACCCTTCGTGAAGGTAGATTGAGGAGGGGATTTATAGGACGTAGATGCACTGTCCGAGGAGGAGCCTCTGCCCATGCCCCGAAAGGAAGAATGGCGAAAGGAGCGCCTGAGAGTCTGTGTTTGTAGGGCTCCCATAGATCTCGCCGTGTCTGTATCTTTTTTCATTTTTTCGAGGGCTTCGTCTACTTTAGGGCCAAATAGATGATCTTGGTCGAATGGGTGATTCAATATAGAGGCTTGAACCTCTGGTTTGAACCCTGAAACCCTGAGCCAGGCATGGCGACGGAGAAGGACACCAGCCCTGGAGGCTGTATCTGCTGCATCAAGGGCACATCGTATCGAGGTATTGGTTATTGTCTTTCCCTCTTGAATAAGTTCATTAGCCCTAGTCTTGTACTTTTCAGGGAGATGGTGCATGATGGTCTCTAGCTCATCATAATGCGCCCTGTCGTATCGGGCCAACAGTGCTTGCGTATTGGCAATACGCCATATATTGGCTGCTTGTGACGCAGTGCGCTTCCCTGACGCATCTAGGAGCTTGGACTCTTTGTCAGGTGGGGGCGCCTCGCCTGACGCCTGAGAATTTGAGCGCTTCCTAGCTGTAGATAGCACTAGGGAATCTAATGGTGCAGGGCCTTTAATGTAAGAAGGGTCTGTGGGGGCGGCTTTGTATTTCTTCTCTATCCGAGGGTTTAGGACCCTGGCCCTGACTGGGTCTTTAAAAACCTCAGGGGCATGTTTAATTACACCCTTTAACATAGGTAGAATGGCAGTGGACCTATGTGTATCGTCAAAGGTGTCTAGGAGAAAATCCTCCTCCACTTGGTCGGTATGAAACTCCACCCCGTGGTAGTGTGCCGCCCATTGTAACAAATGGTGAAAACCCAAGGAATCTTCAGGAGGGGATGGCCTAGATGGATAAAGGTCATCCTGTGGGACATCTGGGATGTCCGGATTGTTATAATCATCCCATGGGTCTGGAGATCCAGTAGGGGTGGGATCTTGTGGCACATCTGCTGGATCATAGTAAGGGTCCCCCAAATCGTCTGGGACAGTGACAAGGTGGGGGAACGATGAGGTGGAAGGGGTGGAGGTGGAGAGGGTGGAGGAGGTGGAGGAGGTGGGGAAGGCACCCTGAAAGGAGAGGTAGCAATGTCCTTTCTCTTTGGAGGTGGAGGTGGAGCTGGCTTGTCCAAGTGTCTCTTTTTTGAAGACAATGTCAAGTGTCCAGTCTTTGGATCCTTGGTGAGGGTTGTTTGCAAAGGATCCAGTGTGAAAAAGCTCCTGTGACACTGGTTGTTCGGTCGGCGCCGAAGGTTTCGGGGCCGACGGCTTTTTAGGTTTGTCGAAGCCGTGCTTCCTTGGAACCTCAGTTTTTTTGGTCGGTGCCGAAGAAGATCTCGGCACGGGAGTGTCGGTGCCGAGGGTCTGGTGATGTTTGGTCGGCGCCGGAGGAGCAGGTTTCGACACCGAAGACTTCGGTGCCGGGTTCGGTGTGGAGGCCGATTTTTTTTCTTCGGTGCCGAAGGGTGTTTCTCGGCACCGATGGTCGGCTGGCTCGAGCCCGAGCTGCCGGAAGGCTTAATAGGCTTCTTTACCGGGCCCGAAGGTGGGGTGTGAGAAGTAGGGTCCTTGGTCTTGCGTAGGCCCGGAGGCGAAGGTGTGAACGAAGCCTTTTTCGGTATCGGCGTGGGCGTGGGAATTGTACTCACGACCCGCTGCTCCGGGGTGATGTCCTCCACATCTGAGTCGTCGGCCTCGGAAGCGCTGACGAGGTCGTCGTCCTCCTGTTCGATGTCCTGCTGTCCCGGAGCTTCGACGTCGTCCCCAAAGATGTCGACTGGAGCGGAGGTCGAGGAGTGCGCCATGTTGCGTCTAGCCCGTCGATCTCGAATGGTCTTTTTTGAGCAAAAAGACTTGCAGGCGGGACAGTCTCGGGCCTTGTGTTCTGGGGAGAGGCAGAGGTTGCACACCTCATGGAGATCGGTGTGGGGAAACTTGGACCCACATCGAGGGCACTTCTTGAAGGGAGTTCTTTCCATCAGCCGAGACCGGAGCCGGAATAGGCCCTATGGCCGCCGTCGACCACCGGAATCGAAGAAGTGCCGAAGAGAAGATGAGTAAGATGATTTATATCTTTGAAGAAGCTCGATGAGCGAGGATTTGTGCGTCGATCGGTGAACTGGGAAGTTCGGAACCGGAGCGCGAAGTATTACATCCGAGCCCGATGGCGGGAAAAAACAATCTGAGGATGGAGCCGAAGCCCATGCGCAATGCTAACCAGAGGAGGAGTCACCAACCTCGTGACTCCCAAAGACTTTCCAAGAGGAAAAACAAACTGCAAACATCCGGGCCCAACACCAGATGGCGATCTATGCACAGTGTATAATCTGCATCTCATATGCCTCGAACATATATATATATCCTTTCAATCATACAACCTACACAGTTTAGTGTGTGACTTGTGTTGGCAAGTACTTCAGTGTCCGACATAGGGGTAGTTGGCGCTATATAAATGCTGCAAAACAATACAAGAGACCTTAACAGTCTGGTTTGTGAGAGATAGAAAGACTAACACTGCTCCCCTCCACCAATGAATGCCAGCTAGTGCATTAACCAAGTCCTCTGCCCTTCTTTCGAGAGGTCCGTAGCCTAACCAGTTTGTGGGTGACTGAAACTATAAACTGCAGCTCTCAGTTTTAACCACTGAAAAAAAACAGATGCCCTCACAAACCTGAAAGTTGGCCAGTGCATAAATCTCTGGGCAACACCTGTACCCTAACTCCTTTGGTGAAAAACAGCTACCTTTCTTCCCCTAAAGCTGCAGTGTCTGTTACCATTTCCCCATGAGATTTCAAGATGACTCCTTGTTACCAGTAACACACTGCTACACTCCCGGAGTTTAGTTTAACAACCTATTCAATTCTTGTAGTTGTAGTCCTGGTTCACCTGAACTGACCATTTAACTAGCCACCCTAAAAACAACTTCACTACACAGCTTTTACCATGCAAATTTTAACCACGCGTATGCCTTTACCAGGCATAATAAGTATAGTTAAGATAAGTGTGTGTGTGTGTGCATGCGCATGCTTATACTGGCGGTCACTAGTAGGTAGTTATAGTTAGTGTTTCCATCGAAAAATATTATTTCTACTTGCCTAGAACTATGACGCCATACGACGAATCTTCACGAAATCCGTCAGGCAGGGGAAGAGAAAAAGAGGATTTAAAAAAGAGCATTTTCCCATAGGGGCTTTGAACACAACTACAGCCCAAACCGCTGGATGGAATTACACGAGCACTGGTAGATTTGGTTACACAGACCACGCTTTCCGTTATTTGGTGGAAATCATTTCAGTAGTTGATTAATTAAAGGAAGTCCAAATTTGTATATCTGTGGCCGCGAAGAATTTTGGAACGATTTCACGACAAATAATGATTGCACATGCCAACAGGAAAGTTGTGATTGACTGGCCGCAACCTGAGCAAAGAGTTGCTTCTGCCATTTTAATTTATCGGAACAGTCCCCGGGGATAAAATGATATGGGAGAAACTGGAATAAGCGGTCAGGTGGGATGTGCCCTGACCCCAAGGCTGGAATTCAGGGGCTTTTGAGGGACTCCTCATGTGTATAATATGTCAAAAATCTGTTTGTTTTACTTGTGATATTCTGTCGACCGCCAATGCAGCCCCCGTATAAGATGATGATTAATTTGCAAATATCAGCAAAAAATACATTCACAGACTCATTCAGACACTAATGCATTCTCTCATAGGCGCCTGCAGAGGCTCATGCATCCACTCTCCCACTCAGAGACTCATACACCCACTCACAGTCCCATTCAGAGACCCACTCACAGACCCACTTAGAATCATGCACCCACTCACAGACCCACTTAGAGTCTCACAGACCTACTGAGAGACTCATACCCCACTCATAAAAAATGAACAACATTTTGGGCAATAAGGTGGCTCCGAGAAGGGCTTTTATGTTCATGTGAGTATGTGACAGCTACACATAAGACAAGATGCACAGTTTCAGTTTGGTGAGAAACACCACGTTACCTTTGTCTGTGAAGTGAACTCCAGCACTTCTATAAATTCCATGCATGTCAAAATGCGGGTTGTTGTAGATAGAGCCCATGTTATGATCTCTGTGGATTACATAAACCGTTTGATTAACATATTCCTTGGCTTTGTCAATCTGTGGGCAGAATTGATTTGACCACTTCAATTTCTGCCTTTGACATATGTTGGTGCACACCAAGATAGTGTGATTGAATAGTGTAATTAATTGTGCAACGTTATCCTTCATTAGGATTTCCAATCCTACCCCAAGCAGTGTGCCTTGGTCATTGCCATCACAGTGCACAATCATGAGGTCAGGGGGTTGGCAATCCTCAATGCTTTTAACCAAAGGCAGCAATTAATGTCACTTGAACCCTCTCTGGGCAAACCAAGTAATGTCCACATTAGCCAAACCCAAGTCCCTGTCAATACCAGTTTTTCTTGCAGACCCTCTAGCCCAAAACACAAAGCTGTGACTCACAATCCACACTATAACCATTTTTAACTGAAGCAGTAGTAGCAGACAGGAGAAGGCTGGAGCTGGATGAGACAGTTTTCAAATCGAAAAGGCAGGTAAAATGGATGTCAGGTACTGATTTAAAAAAAAAAAAGACGTTTGATTGGTTGCTGCAAATATGCAGTTTAATAAAATTAGGTAGTGTATTTAGAGGATAATTAAGCAGATCTCTTATTGGCTCTGGTAAAAAAGAAAACCTGAAATGCAACCATGGATATGCTGTTAATTATGATTAGTCAACTACACCTACTGCAGTTGATTTTGTAACTCGTATGGTGCTTTCTAGAATGTGCTGCGAACTTGTGACCTACTGGTTCTAGTCGGTGACTATGGAGACTGTGCTAAGAGTGTATTGGGGGAAGGACGTTAAAGCGAGAGTTGGCTGTTTTTCGAAATTAGAGGTGTTTATACTCATTCTTCTCATAATAAGGGTTTGATTTCCTAATAAGGGCTTGTTAATAAAGTGTATTGTAGTTTTAAAATGATAAAACTAGCAAGCTAAATATATTTTCGGACTCTCGTAATTTTTGCGTATTTGTTGCGACAATTGCGAATTAGTCTCGAATATGCACAAATTCCCTACCATATTGGGCTTCTCTATGAAAGTGCATTAAAGGGTTATCACATGCTAACCATTCAGAAGAAGAGTTACAAAACGAAAATATAAAAGATATGTTTTTTTTGCTGCCTTCTGCAGCAGTGTGCGCAAAGTTTGCCATTAATGTGCTTTGTATGAGAGTGGTGTGCCATTCTTATGCTTAGTTTTCACATTTCCTGAGAATATTGAATATCTAATAAGAGCAAAAAAAAGTTTTTTACCATTATCTCAATTTTCAGGTATGTGAATTACATTGAATGTTGAGAAAAAAAGATTGAAAAGGTATTTGTGTCTGTGAGTTTGATAGGTGATTATGAAGTATATAGAAAAGTATTGAAAGTTTGAGATGATCTATGAGTGTAAGTGTGAGTGTTTTTATATATTTAATATTTAATAATAGGTGAGTAAGACCGTTGTGAGTACTGTTTGTCTGATGTGCAGACTAGCTGAGTGAGAAGTTAGTTCACAATATGTTGCCCTGGAACTGAATATTGTACATGTGCAGTTTTACTGCACGCGCTAATTGCCAGAAAAAAACTGTTTGATAAAGGTTAAACTTGTATTTAACACTTTATTAGAATCTCTGCAAAGATGTGGAGGTCCATACATGATGTACTGCTCACAAATAATGTTTTCCTTTGAATTCTGGGACTTGTAGGCTTATTTGTTCCTGCAAGTCTCAGAATTGAAAGGGAAAAAGCATGCATTGAAGCTGTATATAACGCATGAACCTGTGAAACTTGGCATCTATAAATTAGATACCCTTTAGGGTATTTATTGGTAAATTATAAGGCTGGTTTGTATGTGCTTAGATGGTAAGACATACCTTTTTAACTAATACTGAGTCACATGTGTAGTATGAGAGTGCTAGGTACAGTTAAAATTTGCAGTGCTCCATATAAAGGGCACAATCAATTTTATACATCTGTAGGAAACAATACTCATCTACTGTGTCAGAGAGAGTGACAGGGGTGTAGTTATTCCCTAACATACCTATATAGTATTTATGTATGCAGCAATAATTACCTATAACTGATTTCTGAAGACCCCTATGGCAAGCACTATATAGAATAACCCGCCCATAATGCAACTGATGTACATGTTTCCAAAGCATAGACCGAGTCAGACAGCAACAGAGGGACTTATACGTTCAGTCACATACTCAGAAACTACTTATGTCTGCAGCAGTATCAAAGGCAGTTAGAGACATACCTAAATACCCATCTAATCCCTAAGACAGGCACTGAGGTATTTGTTCAGCCAATTACATACACATTTAGAGAGAGAGAGGTATTAAAACAGTCACATACCGGCACATTTACTTAAACATCTCATGGCACTGCTATAGATGGATTCGTACACTCGCTCAGATATGTAGGGAAGTAGTGACACAATCTCTTCATCCATCCAGACAAATAGTTCTTAAATATGGGTCTGATCTACTAGTGCAGACCCTGTCTGTGCACTCTCACTGCCAGCTTCACTTGCCATTTAAAAGCTGTTTGTCAAGTCTTAAATCCACATTTTAGTACACATAACCCGCCTCTGAGGTACGCTGTAAGTATGCCATAGAACACGGTGCTTTGTGCTTAACAAATTGTGATGTTCTTTTGAGTTTTAGTAAGTTACTCATGCACTTGCAAACAGACCAATATGCTAAGCACTACATAGAGTATACCACAGGCATGCATGTTTCCAAAGCATAGAGCCTGTCTCTCACACAGTCAGAGAGCAACAGAGACACTTATACATTCACTCACATACCCTCTAATCCCTAACGCAGGCACTGAGGTATTTATTCATCTACTTGCATACACATTTAGAGAGCCATAGAGGTACTAAAAAAGACTACCTATACCAATACACACACTTAAACATCTGATGGCACTCCTACAGCTGGTGTTGAAGACTCACTCAGATATGTAACCAAAAGTACTGACACAACCTAGTCATCTATCCTGACAAATGGTGCTTTAAACTAGGGGTGGGCGGCAAATTCCGTTCTGCTCGCGGAACTTGGGAAATTTCGGCATTTTTGCGTTCCACGCGGTACGCGAAAATGTCGAAACTTCCGCGATCCGCGGCGAAATGGAATTGGGGGGCATGAGGGCAGTAGAAACTGTTAACCTACATGATCTACATTACCACGTGATCATCCTTTGACCTCTACCAAGCCTTGTGTGCAATGGGCGTAAATCCCCAGGCTGTTCAGTGCGAGGTGCTTGGCTGGAAAATAAAACCAATTCATGCAATCACTTTCAACACGGGCACTTACTAATGATTGAATTCAAGGAGTTCTAATGTAGAGTCAGCCACTTATCAGTTCAGCGGTGATGGGCAAGCTCCTGGTACATGCCAGTTCGCTGGGGCTATGACACGACCAGATACATTGCAGCCCAGAAGTCCTGCGTTAGAGCCATATACATTCCCGATCAGAGGCAACAGCAGTGTAGTCAATGAGACTATGATAAATCCATTGACATTCCAGCTCAGGAAGGACAGTCGTGTTTCATACCACCCAGGCCCGGGCAGAGCCAGTCTCAGGTGAGATCATTGTGGCTGGGCAAGAGCAGTTGAATGCTTTGCCATGGTGGACTAAGCAGATCTACTTGCATGGCAGACCAATAGGGCTGTGGCACAGCTGATGAAATGACAGGCCAGCAAGATTAAATGAACTCCAACACATAGTGTGCAGCTGACTCACTGACGAGGCACATTAATCTCTATCCCTAGACCCATTCACCTAGAAAATGACAGGCTATTCCCAAGATCCACTTACCAAGCTTATGACTGCATTTATCCCTAGTGCCACTAAACTGGCCTGTGACTTGTTCTGTGCATTCCCATTGGGAGCCCTTCAATGGCTCCACCATGCTTTGCTAGTATAGCATGGTGCTAGATCTTCCTGGCCTCTGTACCAGGCAGGTGACTGGTAGTGCCCATGCCCTGCTTATCTTCTGGTCTGAAATGTGAATGGCTTTTCCCAGGTCCACTAACCTGAGATGTGACTGGTTCTCAGAGACCTTCCATTCTCGTCAGTCTAAAATTGCTCCTGGCAATACAATGGAGGCTGGATTCAATTCTTTGATAAATATCAGGGCAGGATTCATTCTGGCACGATGCTCCTGTCACAAAAATTAAACCTCAAGGGGCGCAGCAAAATCTCTGCGAGCACGTGAAATTCCACGTGTTCGCGGAGATTTTTTGCCATTTCGCAGTATTTTGCGAAAGGCAACTTCGCAAATTCCGCCCACCCCTACTTTAAACTTGGGTCAGGCCTACTAGGACAGAGCCTGTCTGTGCACTCTCACTGGTTGCTTGACTAGGCATATAAAAGGCCTTTGTCTAGTCTTAAACCCATGTTTTAGTACACATAACTCGCTTCTGGAATAGGCTGTAGGTATGCGATAGAGCATGGTGCTTCGTGCTTAAAAGATGAGTGACAGAGGGACTTATACATTCACTCACATACTCAGAAACTACTTATGTATGCAGCAGTATGTAAGACATTGTCAGACACTCTTACATACCCCTGTATTCCCTAACACAGGCACTGAGGCATTTGTTCAGCCCCTTGCATACACATTTAGAGAGCCCTAGAGTTGCCAAGACAAACAGCCATATACCGGCACACTAACCTAAACATCTCATGGCACCGCTACAGGTGGATACCTACATTCACTCAGATATGTAGCAAGTACTGACACAAGCTAGTCATCCATTCAGACAAATAGTCCTTTAAACATGGGTCAGGCCTACTAGTGTAGTGATTATCTGTGCACTCTCACTGCCCACTCGACTTGGCATGTTAAACCCTTTTGTCAAGTCTTAAACCTATATGTTTGTGTACCTACCTCATCCCTTAGATAAGCTGTAGATATGCCATAAAACACAGTGGTTTGTTCTTAAAAGGTGAATGAGGTCCTATTAAATTCCAGTAAGCTACTCGTACATTTAAGACCTCTTTGCCAAGCACTTCATAGAGTATGCCACCCGTAATGCAACTGACATACATGTTTTCAAAGCCTAGAGCCTCTCTCTCACCCAGTCAGACAGTGACAGAGGGACTTATACATTCAGTCACATACTCAGTTTCACAGGCATTTGCAGACACACTTAAATACCCCTCTATTCCATAACGGAGGCACAGGGGTTTAGTCACTTACATATTCAGAGCCATACTTACTAAAACATACAGTCATATTCAGGCACACTTACTTAAACATCTCATGGGTACTGCTACAGGTGGACACCTACACTCACTCAGATATGTAGGCAAGTAGTGACGCAACCTAGTCATCCATCAAGAAAAATAGCCCTTTAAATATGGGTAGTTATACAAGAACACGGTAATGGATATGGTAGTAGACCTAGTGAGAAACTAATGCATACAGTGACACAGAGACATAAACGTGAAAATTATTAATAGAGTAATGTTAGTGATATTATAATAAAACTGTTTATGTTGATACTTAACTAAATAAATATGTAATGTGATAGTACATAATGAAATGGTAAATGTAATTATTTTTTTGTTTTCAGCCGTTAATGTCTAGTTAGCTACAGGCAGTTACAATGCTATCAAAAAGTGAGGAAAAACTTAGACTCACAGGTTCGTTGGAGAAGGGAGGTAGAACAAATAGGGTCACTTCCCAATCCCATATCCCGAGACAATGAATCTGCGAATTGGGTATATATAATGGAGGCTCCCGCCACACTACACCCTAGTTGATGGCCCTCAATAACACACTCACCATGACAACGGACCTCAACATAGTGTCCCTCAATGTCAAAGGTCTCAACTACCCTATCAAACGCCGGAAGATAATAGATTACCTAGCTAAAACTAAAGGCAATATAGTCCTTCTACAAGAAACCAAACTATCCATGGAAGATGCCAAACTAGTGAGAGGTAACTGAATCTCACAGATGGCTTGTTCACCAGCTGACAAAAAGAAGCAAGGGGTTTTGACTTTGATATCCAAAAGATTAAACATAACAATAGACTCTCAATCCCACGATAGTGAGGGTAGACTGCTAGTAACACATCTGAGAAGGGGGCAGGAGCTAATCAACGTCACGAACATATCCGGCTCCAACGCAGACGACCCATCCTTCTGGTCGGATGTGTCATGCACGATCAATAGATTCCCCCAAAACGATCTCATGGTGGTGGCGGGAGATTTTAACATCCCATTGGACCACATAACGGATAGACAATCCTTCTGTCAATACCACCCCACGAACTCGCACGCAGCACTCCAAAATATCTGTTCCAAACTCAACCTTAAGGATGCATGGGGCCTACAGCACCCTGACACTAGGGACTACACATTCTACTCTAACCCACACAATTCCTACACCAGGATAGATTACATACTAATCTCGGGGCCTCACACGCACCTAATCGTACACTCAGACATAGCTCCAAGACTAGTATCAGACCACTCATGTATAAGCCTAAAACTGAGTGGTCCCCCGGACGTAACGGTTTAACAGCGAAGTACTAACAGACCCCGCGAACAAAAAAAGATTGAGGAGGCCATAACTGACTACCTCAAACATAACGACTCCCCGGAGACCAGCACCAATACACTCTGGGATGCCCTAAAAGCGACCGTCAGAGGCACAATAATTGAAATTAAGTCAAGAATAAACAAAAGTACAAACCTCAGACTATCTCAACTTGAGCAGGAGATCAAGTGTTTAGAAACGGCCCATGCAAAGGCTACACAAGACAATAAGCTCCTAGCAAAACTAAAACAAAATAAAAATGAATATAACAAAATTCTGAGCGAAAGAGCAGGACTGTGGTTTAATAAGTACAAAGCCCTTAATCTATGCAAAGCCAACAAAGCAGGAAATTGTCTTGCTTCCTACCTAAAACACAAACACAACCAGTTTGCTGTCTCATCTATCACAGATTCAAACAACAAAACCCACACAAGGCACAAAGACATCCTTAAGACATTCCAAGAGTACTACCAAGAACTTTACAAAAATGACCAGAGCCTTAACCAAGAAAACTGTACAAAATACCTCGGAAGAATCGGGCTTCCGAAGTTAAGCACCGAGGACACAACTAGGTTAGGTCAAGAAATTAGCTACAATTAGCTACACCGAAATTGAAATGGCGGTCAAATCACTGAAAGGAAATAAAGCCCCTGGGCCGGAGTGGTATACAGCCGCTTTTTACAAGACCTTCTTAAACCAGCTCAAACCAACCATGAAAAAGGTTTTTAACCACTCTGCATCTAAGGGGGCAGTTCCACAATCCGTGCCATAAGCTAACATAGTAGTCATCCCAAAGGAGGGTAACGACCACCTATCACCCAAAAACTACAGACCCATATCCCTCATTAACATGGACTGTAAAATTTATGCTAAGATATTGTCAGTTAGACTCAATGCGGTTCTCCCCAAACTAATAAGCAACTCCTAGGTCGGTTTCCTACGCAATTGTATGTCTAACGACAACACCCGACTTCTCTGCCATATATTGGAACATGTGAGCACTAAATCAGATCCGGTAGTAGCTATCGCATTAGATGCCGAGAAGGCCTTTGATAAAGTCTACTGGACCTTCCTGGAACGCTGTATGCAATCCTTCAACTTGGGGCGAGGGATTTATACGGATGGCTATGGCCCTGTATCGGGAACCTTCCGCTCGTATTGTAGTCAATGGATCACTCTCTGACCCCTTTACATTGCAACAAGGTACTAGACAGGGATGCCCACTGTCCCCTGCGATATTCTTGCTGGCCTTGGAACCCCTTATCCAGGATATAAAGTTAAACACTAACATAAAAGGGGTCGATATTGATGGCGCTGAAATAAAATTAGCCGCCTACGCAGATGTTATACTAATAGTAACGGAACAACCAAAGTCCTCAATCGTGGCCCTGATGACTGCGATAGCAGAATATTCCGGGTTCTCAGGGTATAAGCTAAACAAAGACAAATCTGAATGCAAACCACTAAACATTCACTGCACGAAAGACATCCTGGGGGGTCGGACTTGGCCTGGGAGACAGGGCATATCAAATACCTAGGTATAAACTTTGGTAGCGACCCAATGGATACGCTACACCACAACGAGAAGCTACTGCTAGAAAAGATTAAGAAACTTTTGGACTCTTGGTCTCCAAAATTCATAACGTGGTGGGGTAGAATCAAAATTATTAAAATGATGATCACCCCAATGGTTAACTATTTGATCAGTATGCTCCCACTCCTCCGCACAGATGATTTCCACTGAGAAGTCGATATCCTGAACTCTAAATTCCTCTGGCGTGGAAAGAAAGCAAGGATAAGCATTAAGAAACTAAGATTGGATAAAACCTAAGGAGGGGTAAACCTAGGAGATTTCAGATTTTTCCAGTTAGCTTTTCTAGCAAAACCAGGCTCATACTGGGGCAAGGCATAGCCCAGTTTTGCATGCAACTGTATAAAGTTTGAAGTAATGGACTATATTGAGAGAAACTACGGTGTGTATACCACCCCTTATGATGTTTCTAGTATAATTGCTCCAATGTTGGTTTTGCACCCGGACTGAAAAATATCTTAAGTGTAAAGAAGGTTTCAGTAAAAACTTCATGTATGGCTACACAGCAAATTCTTATTAACATCAACTGAAATCCTGAAGAAGGTTTCATGTTTTAGAGAGAACACATGAACTGGTTATGTCTAAGTAAACAGAATACGTGACATTTTGCAAAAAAGTAACATGTTTGATTTATGTTTAGTATTTCACTTGGGAGAAAGTGAATTTTGGGTATTGTAGTGTGGAGGTTGTCTTTGGGGGGTCAGGAGATTTAATTATTTGACACGTGGGTGGGCGGAGTGTATCGGTTTGAATGCGGGCTTAAATGGCGGGTTTGTTATATGGGAGATAATAGCTGTTTGACGCCCACGTCGTACGCTAAGAGAGATTTTGGAATGAGCAGGTATGTCTGAAGTTAGTTGTTGTGGCATTAGGGTATGTTTACGTGTTTAGGTTGGGATTTGTTCGTTAGTTAGTGTGGTTAGTAGATGAGCGAGAGAAGTGAATGCAGTGACTGTACGAATGTAGGAAGATGTGAGAAAATTAGAACTCGTGTGTGACTGGAGTTAAAGATGATTGTTTCCTGAAATATGGTGAGGATGAGTGATCTAGCTGTATGTCTGTAAGTTTGAATGGGTAAAATTGGGGAGAACGTAATTTGGCAGATGGGGTAGGATAATGGATTGATGTTAAGGGGAGTGAGTGAGTTTGAATTTAAATGCAACTGATTTTGATTTTTGTTTTGAGTAATAAGCATTCGCAAACTGTATCATGAATTTATGTGATTATCATTAGTAATGTCACACAGAGGACAATTCAGTAATTGTGTACTTTCTTGAATTGTTAATTTACAGTTACGCCTGACGAAGGGCTAGAAATAAGCCCGAAATGCATTGGGTGCTCAATAAAGAAATGCTGATTTGAATGATTCTGTGCATTTTGATCGTATTTTCGAAGAGGTCCGGATGGGCACACTTAAATATGGGAAGCATTCAAAATACACAACACCATACATGTGGGCAATTTAAAGGACAACTAGGAAATCTTTTGGCAAAGATTGTGGACTAAATGAGATTCATTGAGAGTAAGGATAAATGTTGAATCTGCAACAGGATCTAGTATCCAACAAACGCTGTACATCTGGGAGTGGAGCGTCTAAACACGCTCCCCCACAGTATTGTTTCAGGTAGAGAGGGCCATCCTGAAGAATCTGAGCCCAATGGCCCTACTAAAAGCAAATAGATACCCCCACACCTCCAAGCCTATCTTTAAAAACACAAAAATCGCGCTACTAAAGGTAGACAAGAAGCTGGAGGTTAGCATCAAAGGGTCTAAAATGGAATCACTTTCGGCTAATAGCAAGGTTCTGTATAAAGGGAAAAGCCTAACCTTCGATAAATGGATTGAGAAAGGTATTTATTACCCTTACCAACTAGAGAACGAAACGTACCCCATTACATTCACAGACCTCAAATCAAGACCTCACCTAACTGACATTGAATTCTATAACTTTCTGAAAATCAGAGTGGCCCTATCAAAAACTAAGCTATCTACCCCACAACCCTCAATCTTTCGATATGTGTCAAACATTAATAAATTAGGGCACTAAGTCTTGCAGCTCTACAAACTCCTTCGCCCAAAAACCTCCAAAATCAATGATAAGACAGTCGCCTACTGGGATAAACAAACTAAAACTTCACTTAACGAACAAGAATGGGCTACACTATGGGTCTCGGCCTCAGAAAATAAGATCTCCCCAGTGCTCGCACAAACACAATTTTGGCTGCTTCACAAGGCTTTCTGGACCCCTGCACGCTTATTCTCATTAGGCCTCAGGGAGGACACACTATGCTGAAACTGTAACAAGGGGAAGGGGGACCTAGCACATCTTATCTTCCAATGCCCAACACTCAAAGTATTCTGGGAAAAAAATCTTTGGTTTCATAAATGATTTGTTTGATTGTACTCTAGCAAAAGAATTTTCCACCCTCACCTCTGCATTTATGAGCACGGAACTGAGAACGGAACAAGATAAGGACCTACTAGACCTATTACTGACAGTAGCAGTGAAAATGTTCCTAGCCAACAGGAAGGGCACAAGTAAGACAACTTACAAAGGCTGGATCAACTGGATCATGCATCTTAGAGGAGCAGACAACATTGCACTACAGAACTCACCCTGGAAACCGGCCTCCAGAGGGATGTGGAGATCTCTGGACACTTACCTAGACTCTTATGAACCTCCATGAAAATGCTAGGCCGGCGAACCACACTCTGGTACCCCCTATGATCGTACCACCAAGACAACTGTATTTAAGTGGTCACAAATGGTCTCATCCAAATATAGCCCTGTCGGGCCTACATGCAAGCTCAAACATCTTCACAGAATATCAGATGTAATTAATAAGGAATGTATCTCTCTCATTGCCTGTTTCCTACCTCTTTTTTTTCACCCCTTGCTTTTCTGCCCTTTTCTGTCTGCCTTTCTCTCTTCTTCAATAAATAATGCCACGCGGGGTTAGCTACATAAACACTGATGTATAAACAGCAATTGATTCAAGCTATGCTAACCCTGTAGCAGCTGTTGCGAATGTTTTCTTGTATAAAAAAAAAAAAAAAAAGTGAGGGAAAAAAGAAACTGGAGGGAAGGATACTATCATGACACAACTGAGAAACAAAAGGGGCAAAGTACGGAAAAAGCGTTGCAAGAAAAAAGAGCTGCTGGTGAAAGAACAAAGACATTTCTTAAAATAGTATGTGGACAACTGTAAAGACAGCAGAATCAAGCACATGATATAAGGAGTAAACAAATCATACAAAAAAGCAGAGAGTTTAACCAGAAAACAATGGCAGTTTAAGCAAATCAAAGTTAGAATGGTCCGAGGTAGAGCAATTCAGAGTCTAATAAGAATCATGAAGAAGTATAAAAGACGAGAAGCAGTGATATAAAAGGAACGTAATGAGGCTCAAGTTGATGAGGTCTTTGCTCTCAAGAGGATGCTATTTATTTTTATACTGAGCAGAATGAGGAACCTGGATAAAATAGTGTTGTCTATGAGGAAAAGAAGTCAAAATAAAAGACTTTTCAATAGAAGTAACTTTTGCAAAGTTTTCAGCAGTAAATGGAGACATAGGTCTAGTACTGAGCCTTTCTTTAATGAAGAAAGCTACTTCCAAGAGAACACAGAAGTGCATGCAGTTGATGAATCTGGACGATGTTATGAAATAAAGGATGGTGCTCCTATTCTAAAAGAGGTGATCATAGCTAGAAATGTAGTGGAAGTGATTGCTGAAAAGGTACAGGGAAGGTGTAGACAGGCTCCTGTATATAAATGGAACTGTAGCAGTGTTTTCATTTATTCAACAGGAATCCATTGATATATTGAGAACTTTCCTACGTACGTTTCCAAGCAGAAGTCTAAAACAGAAAATTGTGGCTGCAAATATTAGGTTCATGTAAAGTAAGGAAGTATACACATTTACAGGGACACTCACTAGCATGTCTATCAAAGAAAGTGTGCCAAAGCACCTTTCATCGTTTTCAGAAGCTTAGCTGTACACCACTTGGAAATGTGAAGATTAGTTAGGATGCTTTACTATGTCAAAACTGCTGCGCTATGTTTAGGAGAAACGAATAGAGCTCTTTTGCATGGTAGAGTAGAACAGGTAGAAGACATTTGTGATGATGATCAATTTAGTTTCTTTGATCCTGAAGAGGACTCTATGGAAAATGAGGACTTGGTATCTCCAGGTGTATTGGAACAGGACACAGGTATTACTGTCGATATCTTTCAAGAAGAGATGACAAAGTTCAACAGTCTGTTGAGAGAAACCTAACTGTGTTTGAATGTGTTGTCAATACACTCACTACAACAGTCAAACTTGTTATGTTGTTGGGTCTTCAAAAACTGAAGAAGAGAACAGAGATAAGTGGCAAGAATTTGTAGCTTATTTATTTGTAGAGGAAAGCTTTGATTGTTTCACACAACAAATTATATGTAAGTACTGTCATGATAAGTTGGAGGATAATAACATGCCATCTAGCGCAGTCCACAACAAGTTAGAATTTGTTCCGATCCCACAAGAACTTCAAAATGTAAATGTTTATGAATCAATTCCAATACATTGTATACATCCATTTCCAGCTATAGTCCATATGGAGCCAGACTGGGAAGTTACCTCCAACAGAGCTCCAGAAAGGTCTTAAATGAAGAGTTGTCTACTTGCCACTACAATGCAAGCAGAATATTGAAACTGGAGGGGTATTATTCTAGTTAATGGTGTCCCTACCAATAGCAAAATAATATGGCAAAAGTTAGTGAACGTTAGTAAAGTAAAAAATTAAACATATTTGGTACAAAATAATATTTATTATAAAAATGTAGATGTTCTTCAAGATATAACACATATGGAGGATGACACATCAATATCAAGAGGTCAGATTGAAAAGGTCGATCGATCTAGATTAGAAGAAATTTATAAACAATACAGTAATCATCCTCTGCATTCTAAAGAGTTTATTGGTGATTCTATTGATTAAGGAGCTCCCTTGAGTGTGTGGGAAAAAAGTTTTAAAGCTCGCTGTTTTCCACATCTGTTTCCTACTATAGTAGGTGGTAGATATGATGACCGGCCTGTACAAATACCAGCAGCCAAGTACAGATCAACTAGACTTTATTCAGAGGCCCTAGATTTCTCCAGTGTATTCCCTACATATTCCACCTACCATTTGGGAGTGACTTGTCAGGACTATCTTATGCAGTAACACTATTCTCAAGACAGGAGTGAATCTGCCAAATCTCTCAGCAAGGGAATTTGTTGACAAAGTTTAAGGAAAAGACGAAAACCTGGAATACAACTTGATTAATTTGATGGTGTGTCAACGTGGCATTATTGAGTATGGGTATCATCGTCATGGTGAGGTGAAATGCATGTTGAGAAACGTAGGAGCACCTACTTGGTTTCTGACACTCAGTTGTGCTGAGTATGCGTAGGATGACCTCCTTCAATTCTTATGAGAAGCTAACTCAAACATAAAAGACATCAATCTGAATACAGCAGGATTACTTTGCTCATTGGACCCTGCAAATGTTTACAGATATTTTAACCACAGATTTCAAGCTATGGTGTCTTTTATCTGCAACACAACTAGCCCTCCTCTTTGTTAAGTAACTGATTTCTTTTGGTGCAAAGAGTACCAAGCTAGAGGTGCTCCACATATTTACATGCTGTTATGGGTAAAAGATGCACCAAAATTTGGAACAGGCAGTGATGACTGTGTTGTCTTTCATGTAACATGCGCCATTCCAAAAGATGGTGGTGGCAAGGGCTTGAGACAACAAGTTCTATGATTTCAAACTCATGGATGTGGGAAGTACTTTTGATGGAAATACAGATCCAAAGAACATTTTTACACAAGATGTTGTTTTGGATTCACACTCACTGTCAGTTCAGAAGGAAGAGTGAACAGCTGTTTGTCTCCAGTCAGATATACACTGACATGGAAATCACTGAAAAATACAATCTCAGAAGAACCGAGGCTTCCAAGTATATTAACAACTACAGTCCCGTGATTCTAAAGATGATGAATGCAAATATGGATTTACAGTTTGTTGCGGACAATTCTATCACTGTGTCCCGCTCCATGACTTCATATATAGCAGAATCAGAGATGAAAGAGATGTGGGACGAGATTTCTGCAGAAAGAGTCTCACTAAGAGGTTGTACAGCTTCAGCTTAAAATGCTTTCACACAGAGAAATTGGATCCTATAAGGGCTAGAATTAGTTGAGCTCTGCCAGTTTGTTCTCAAAGTCAAGAGTAATTGTATGGCTAAGTCTAGGCCTTGCAAGCAGTCGAAATAGAGTATTAAAGTCTTTCCCAGAAATACAGTATCTAGCAGAATTCTGAAAACTAATATGTTGGATACATACTACCCAAGAAGGAGTATAAATCTTCATAACATGTCTCTATGAAGAAACTTCAATGCTATACATATAGAAGTAATGTATCTGAAAACATTGAAGTAGGGAGATATGCAGTACTTGGATGTGACAGTTGTTTGGTGAGACACAACAAAGGAAATCTAATTAACCACAGAAAGCCTAGTTGCCAAACCCCGGAAAGAAGACAGTTTTTCTACTTGCCACTTTTGCAGTTGTTGCAGGGATTCTGCACATATACAGAACAATGCACAGGAAAACAGTGAATAGGGGTGAACCTACCTACCACATTAGCACCCAAAATTCCAAACCGACTAGCTATAGTGTCTCATTCGTTCTCTGTCTACAGCGAAGCTACCAATGATTAGACAACCCAGAACACGTCAATCTCTCTTGGGAATCGCGGGAGCCAGACAACTCTTTCGCTCACTCACTCATACTTGTCCACAATGCGAGTAATCAGAGATGCAGTATAGTTTAAAATGTTTATTTTAACTAACGCACTCTATGGTACAGTACACGTGCCATTATTAGCAGCAAAATGCATAAACACAATATAGTCAGCATTGTCTCAATTCCATAGAATACAAACGAGGTTATCATTTTATAAAGACAGTGGGAAAAGGACCAAGAGACCTAACCTTCCTCCCCGTTGTAAGAAATAGTTTTTTATAAAAAAAAGACCTCTGGGCTTTGTCAGCAGACCCCATACTCCAAGGCCTAGATGAAAGGTTCACATTGCAAGACAAGCACAGCTCTTCACTTTGGAAAGGTGTCTCTCCGAGTGTCTCAGAACATGTTTTGCTTGCCATATTAAAGCACATGATTTCCTGTAGTGCAGCTGTGGATAGTATATTATGCCTAGGTGCAAGGGACTGACCAGAACAGAATAACAGGGGGCATTGTTGATCGACCTTGTTCATCGTATGCAGACTAAACCTCAGAGCTCAGCATAAAACGTAAAAAGCAGACAGTTCTCATGTGAAAGGTGCACAAACAGAGTCTTGCGAAAATTATGCTTGCAGTGTTCTGCGCAAAAGCAGCCGCATGGCAGCGAAGCTCATGCTAATTTAGCAAATGTCGACAATGGACCCATGAGCTATATTACACAGTTGTTAAAAACATGGCGTGCTGAATCAGATTAACTTTGACACTATGACTGTTATGAAGACTCTTTTAATGCTGTCAAAGACAGTATTGAGTGTTCAGTCTTTCCAACCTATTTGCAAATGTTGAAAGATGAGATTGAACAGGGAGAAACCATTGCTGCTGAGATAGCCAAGGAGAGTTCACAAAGCAGCCAAAGTTCTGCACCACTGAGTCAAGATTCTCTTGGAGAACAAATAGTTCAAAATGTAGCAGCTATAGCTATGGATGAGGTGGAGAATGCAATGCAGCAAGCAAGAGCGTAAATGTGGATTTTGAACAGGTATTAGAATAGCTGAACAATGAACAGAAATAAATGTACAATGAAGTTAAAGATATAATAGAGCATGGATTTCTCCACGAGAACAAACAATGTGAATGTTCTTCATATAACCCAATATTACTATAAATCAGTGGTCAAGCTGGCACTTAAAAAAGCTTTCTAATTAAAGGTCTCACAATTTATCTACAGAAGACTACATATTCAAATTAACAGCCCGAACAGGATTAGCTGCACATATCATTAAAGGAATTACTCTAAGTCGACTACTATTACTACCTGTTAAACATGATAATAAACTGGAATACCAGAAATTACCTGGTGAGACTTTCATGAGGTATCAAGAGTATTGAAAAAACTGAAGCTTCTAATCATTGATGAAGTGAGCATGGTATTGAACTTAATGCTTGCCTTCATACACTTAAGAATGCAGCAGATTTTAAGATAAAAATATGATGTTCTCTTTGGAGGAAAGTATTTAATTGTGTTTGGTGAGCTACTGCAACTTACTCCTGTAAAAGGGCAACCTGTTTTCAAAACACTTGTGCATAATGAAACACGAAATTCCATGGGGAGTATTGGCAATGTCAATATTTGGTTAAACTTTGAATACAAGGAACTAGTGGAAAATATGCGTGCAGCATCTGATGTGGAATATGGAGATATACTGAAGGACTTTAGAGTAGGATTTCTGACAAAAGAGTGGAAACATGCTTTGAAAGGTCGCCTTATCAAGAAACTCTTTCCATCTAGCATTACTTCACTAGAACTAATGTGCAATTTCATTAAAGAACAGAAATCTATAGTTTGTTTAATGCTTACACTTCAAGAGTGCTCCAACTTTAACAAACAATGACTACAACTGGAGAAAGGAAATATTTTGGAAATTACAGCTATTGATAAAATGGAACATCAGGGAGTCACAATATTCCTCACAGATAAACTGCAACCAAAATTGGATTCTTCGTAGAAGTCTGTATCCAAAACGACAGGATTAGAAAAGCATTTACGCATGAGCAAAAACTGTTGAGTAGTTTTGCGCCATAATTTAAATGTTGAAGAAGGATTAGTAAATGGTGCAATGGGTAAAGTTATTGATTTAAACAATTTTCCAAATAGAGATGAGGTTGAATACTTGGCCATAAAATATGATCAGATTGATGGTGTCGAGCAGATTGGCCGATGCGTTGTATGTTTGTTGGTAGTGAAAGACTTATATGTGCAGCACCAGGGGTTCCCACTCTCTCAAGCGTATTCTGTAACTATTCATAAATCATAAGGTTTAAGTGTAAAAGCAGCAAGTACAATCGGTTAAGAAGTATAGAAGCGCCTTAGTTAGGCCAATACCCTGTTTGTTAGATTTGGGGGCTCTCTAGTTGGCATAGGTAGGTACCTGTGACAAATAGGGACCCTTGCGTCTAGTCAGGGTAAGGGGCTACACTCCTAAAACAACCCCTGCTCACCCCCTTGGTAGCTTGACACGAGCAGGCAGGCTTATCTCAGAGGCAGTGTGTAAAGCATTTGTGAACACATACAGAAATACAGTGACAACACTACAAATGGACACCACACAGGTTGTATTATAAAAATAAGTATTTTTATATAGACTTAGCAGACCAGACGGCAAAAATCCACCATACTGTACTCAGAAATAGTCTCTTAAATGTTATAAAATAGCTCAGTTCTCTCAAGTTGTAAATGCAACTCTTTACTCTCAATGTACCTTAGATGCGTAGCGCAACAAAAACAAAAGGGTTACAGGTAAGGTGATGCGTCAGTTCCTTACACGCAGGGGAGTGGATGTGTCAGTTCCTTACTGCTGCGCAGGGGAGTTGAGGCTCGCTTCCTTACTGTGTGTGGAGTTGATGCGTCGGTTTCTTACTGCTCTCCGGTGCAATGCGACACGCTGGCACCTCGATGCGATACTCTTCTCCGGTGCGATGCGACAAAATGGCGCCTTGGTTGCGATGCAACAACGTTGGTGTGATGCGACACGCCCGACGGCCGTGCGGCGACTCAATGATCTTTGGAGCCGCGACAGGCCCTGCGACGCGCTTCTCCGGGGATGCGATGATGACCTCTGTGGCAGCGTCCCGCTTCTCCGGCGATGCGCCGCGCTTCGGCGATGCGATGATGACAGTGACAGCGGCGGCTCGCTTCCTCGGCGATGTGATGATAGCGGCTGCGGCGGTGACACGCTTCTCGTTGCGTCGCACATCCCACTCCCAGCAACATGCAGTCTCTCAGAAGGCCCAGCACAACAGCAGGCACTTCAGTTCCCAGCAAGGGAATCCAGGGGGGAGCTGGTTGGTGAAGTCTTGTATCCCTGAGGCAAGCTCTAGTTCAAGCCCTTGGACATTCTTCTTCAAGTTGATAGAAAGCACACCCAGTCCTTTTCTTCTTTCTTTGGCAATGAAGCAACCACTGCAGGCCAACCCCCAAACCCACAGCACAGGGGTAGTCTCCTCCTTCAGCTTCCTGGTTCTTCTCCTCAGCAAAGGTTCGTCTTGATTCCCAGAAGTGATCTAAAGTTCTTGGGTCTGGGTCCCAATATTTATACTCCTTTTCCCTTTGTTCTCTGAAGGCAGAGAGGCCTTTGCCTGGTCCAAACCAGTTCTGGTCAGTCCTGGAGCACTTTGTTGACATGTCTCCTTCTTCCCTTTCACAGTGCAGGGCAGGGACATCAGACACACCACAGGAGGTGAAGCCAGCATTGTGGAGGGAAGGCCCAGCCTTATTCAGGTCCCAGGTGCAACTCCTCCCTCCCATCTAGATGCAGATCTCTCTATTCACCACAGGGCTGACCCACCCTGTCTCCTGGAATCCCCCAGCCCTGTCACTCAAATTCCAGACAAGGAATACACAACCTAGCAGAGGCAGGTTTGGATGGTTAGACAAGAAAATGCCTACTTTCTAAAAGTGAAAACACAAAGACACATAACTGACGCATGAGTATGGCGAACTGCTTTGAATGGGACCTTTTCCCTTTCCAGTACATTGCGTTCATCCATGTTTCATCAAGAACTTGACCTTTTAATCACCATTTTAATACATCTTTTGCTTGTAAATATCACGGAAACAGCGAAATTCCATTCAGATGTTTATTGGACATTTTCAAATGCAGCTGCTTTCCATTCCAGGCTTCTAAACAGCGGCACGTGTAATTTAATAAACACCAACGTAAGCCCTGTTTCTGTGACCCAATGCATTTCGAGCCAAAGGCTCTTCGTCAGGGGTTTCTGCAAAATACAACAAGATCAGCTATACCAATAGCGCCAAACGAATATGCTATTTAAACATAAGCAAAATGTGATAAACCCTGCTATTCTCCCAACCCCCTAATGATGTCCTAACGAAAACGTAAAACGCTATAATCGCGCTCACTCCTCCTGAAACCAACCAACTAATACCAACCCACGATTATCCCAAACAACACCCCAAGTGAAATAAACACTTCCCTGATCTCTACCCACTTTTTACCTGTAAAACACAAGCCTATCCTCTTAATCCGACCGATGTTTTCCTCTCTAACTCTCCCAAAAACTGCTCTCACAATCACCCTCCCAAACGAACCGTTATAAAGAATAATACTCCCACTCATGTGTCCTCAATCAACCTAAACTATCCAACCATGTGATTCAATCCCTACACACTCCTAATACTACAACACCCATGATGCACTAGCTTAACCAACACAAGATTTCCTACTGGCACTTCAACCCTCCATTTTACGCATCTCATTCAAAACCCACTCAAACCTTCAATCAAAATCATATATTCACACGCAACCTCCCTCTCCCCTCGCGACTACCATCGCATCTTGTACACAGACCAGACACACAAAACTCCACACAAACCATACTAAACTCTCATCACACGTTTCAATGCTCAAGGTTTGAGTGGGTTTTGAATGAGATGCGTGAAATGGAGGGTTGAAGTGCCAGAAGGATTCTTGTGTTGGTTACGCTAGTGCATCATGGGTGTTGTAGTATTAGGAGTGTGTAGGGATTGAATCACGTGGTTGGATAGTTTAGGATGATTGAGGACACATCTGAATGGAATTTCGCTGTCTCCGTGATATTTACAAGCAAAAGATGTATTAAAATGGTGATTAAAAGGTCAAGTTCTTGATGAAACATGGATGAACGCAATGTACTGGAAAGGGAAAAGGTCCCATTCAAAGCAGTGCGTCAGTCTCGTGCGTCAGTTACGTGCCTTTGTGTTTTCATTTTGAAAGAGTGACCTGGGACGGGTCACTAAGCGGTGCGCACGCAAGTCAGAATATGCATTTATAAAGGATTACTAGAAAGGGAAGGAGTGCACTCGAATTCTGATACTTTTGTTACTTTCTAAAAGTGGCATTTTCAAACACAGAATGTTAAAACCAACTTCACTAAAATATGTATTTTATCATTCTGAGTTCAGGCATACTAAACTCGAATTTCTACCATGTTCCCTGAGTCAGTTAGGATTATAAAATGTAATAACCAAACTGCCCGTTCTGGCCTATGGAGAACAGGTAGCCTTGCAATAGGGAAAAACGAAAATGGCTGTAATTCACTATTAGGACATGCCACACACATCAGTGCATGTCCTGCCTTTTACCTACAATGCACCCTGCCCTTGGGCTTACCATAGGGGTGACTAATATGTATAAAAGGGAAGGTTTTAGGGACTGGCAAGTGGGTGCACTTGCCCAGTCAGCATGGTAGTACCAGACTGCACACAGGCTCTGCAATGGCAGACCTGAGACACACTTTACAAGCTGCTCCGGTGGGTGGCACAGTCAGTGCTGCAAGCCCACCAGCAGCATTGGTTACAAGCCCTGGGCACACGCAGTGCACTGTACTACGGTCTGACAAGTAAACCAATCAAGCCAATCATGGAGTCACGAATCCATATATCAATTTACTGTAGGGAGCACTTGCACTGTGGCACTGAACAGCAGTGGCACAGTGCCCAAAGCATCTATAACCAGCAAAAACACATGAGGCAACAGCAAATAATGGAAGGGAGACCACGCCAATTGTGCCAGGTCTAACACTGTTTATGAGAAACGGATAATTTGTCCAAAGTGGAAGATTACAAAACAGACTATGGATGCTCAAAAAAAGAATGGCCACAAGGGCAATTTAGAGGGTGTTAAGAAGAGAAAACTGGAAAATGACGGAGATATTGTATGTTACCAGTTGGACAACAGTTAAGGTGTCTACTGCTATGCAAAGTTTGTTTTGAATATACTTTTCCATTTACCTCATGCAGTAAACTAAATTTGACAAAAATCTGATAAGAGAATGTGTTCTGCACTGTATCATTTGCTCCAACGTTTACTGACTGACGAGACTGTAATACATTCACCTTTAGGTATTCGAGATCTTTTAGTTATATATAGCAGACCGCAAATATTTACTCTCAACACTCATAAAAACACTCAAGAATGTATTAAGGTCAACCTTGGAGTTTTAGAACAAGAAGTAAATATTGATAATGTATTTGAACAGAATTACTAATGGAACTATGACTGTGAAGATTGCTCTTTCACATCTACCACGGAAATGAATTCTGAACGATTTCTCTACTTAACAATACCGGTTTCTAAAACTTTGCAGTTTGATAAACTAGCCAAAAAATGACCTGCTCAAACTGCAGATCAGACGTTATATCTACATTCTTTCTAGAAACAACTGGAAAATACCCTATAGTAATGCTACAATGATGCAGAGCAGATAGTTCCAAATTGGAAACTCAAATTACAAGCTTCAAAGCTGGACCAATATCAATTTCAGGAAGAACTTTTACTACTTTGGCTATCATCTTTCACAAATGAGTTAATACAACCTCTGCACACTACACTGTCTATTTAAAGAGCAACACTGGATGGACGTAATTCAATGACATCCATCTTAAATTTAAACAAAAACTTCATTTCAAGCTACCAAACTCATTTCTTTTCTTTCTTCAACTGAAGTTCTAAGGAGGAGTTCTGGTTAAAAAAGTGGTGTCCCGTGTTTTTTCTATGTGGTTCATGTGTGTTATAGACATTATTCGGCCTAGTGGGGTGGGTCAATCAATCAGTCAGGGGTTTGTACAGCGCAGCTACTCACCCGTGAGGGTCTCAAAGCGCGAAGGGGTGGGAGGGGAAAATGTTGCAGCGGGGTAATGTGTTAAAAAATTACTTCAAAATTCAAGAGTCCTTTTATGTTCCAGAAAGGGGTTAAATAACATCTAAATACCACACTCTCTAATTAAAGTATGAAACTCGATGGGCAGAATCCAATTACAGCAGCCTTAAGTTGAAACCTAAAAGTGCTGTAGAAAGTAAATAAATGTCCCCTTTTGTTTCTTCAACCTAACTTCTAAGTATTATTTGTAGGAAAATGACTACTGAATATAATTTTGTCGATATGGATTATCAGAATTTTAGACACATTTGGCCAACCAGGGTTGATGTTTTTATAAGGATCTCCAAAATTAAAGAGTGGTTTATATTTATTTGTAATATTTTACCAGATATAATAATGTAAGAAATATTTTCAACATAGGTTTGTTTAGATTAGTTTAGTAACTTCAGATAAAACAACTACTTAATGAATTGTAGTGAGTGCACTTATTTTTAGTGAAATACTGTGCAGTATTTGTTTTTTCTTTTTTTCCCCACGGTTCAAGGATGATGCGTCATACAGACCATGTTTGTGGTGAAGAAGTATGAAGGCTGAGAATAGTAAAAAATGGAAAATGATATAGTGTTGCAGCATAACCAATGTGTATTGTTATGTTTCTGTAACTTTCAAAATGAGATACTAACATATATTTATGTTCTTTCTCTTTTTCAATAGTGGCTGGAATTGTACGTGCTTAGATGTCCCAAAAGACTTGTTCTACCATGGAAATATTCCTTAGATATACCCGTAGAGAGTATTTTTATACATGAAGAGCACTTGGCATAGCTTGCCACCACTTTGTTTGTCCCATTTTGTAATCATAACTTGCAGTGTGGTTCAGCAAATGTATACTGTAAAACTTTACACCATGGTGGAGTCTTGTACAGCAACTGACATTCACACATACAATGATTACTCAACTCCTCCATTCAACCACTCACTAAGCCACTAACTCATTGATACAGTTGCTAACTCATCATCTCAATTACAAATGCATCTACTACAACATGATCTTACTTACGCCTACAGATATTCACACACTTAGTGACTTCCTAATACAGGTAGAAAAATATGCACTCAGTCACCTACATACTACCTTATACAACCAGTCGGCCATACATCAATCACTAACATACTCATTCACTTTCCCATGCAAGCACTGGTACACCCAATCACACCCATACAGATAGAAACAGGCCCACTAACTCATGTAAACAGTGATGCATACGCTTTCTTACACTAACACACACAGAAACACATTCATGCATAGACTGACACACCCAGGCACACAGTCATTCACACACTAATACATTCAGGTACACACTGATGCATACAGTAAAATACACAGGCATTCACTGATACACCGACACACACTTGTGTATATGCTGATAAACCTAGTAACACACACTTCTATATACTATAACACCTATATACACAATATTATGGACACTGACACAGTCATACACACGCTGATGCAAACACTGACCTAGTCACTGACACCATTTTAGGGCTATTTACACACACATTCACTCACCTTTATAGGTACTCACATAGTTAGCTATTCATCCACACAAAAGCGCACACTGCCCGTCACTGAAAGATAGTCTTTTACATCCCCATTCAGTCAGATTGTGAGAAAACATCTCAAACCCCACCCCCCCCGGAACTCTTGACTTAACTCCGTTCTGCCTTCGTGGTTTCCGTGTATCCTGCGACCTGATGACGATGACAAGAGCTGGGAAAAGATGCAGACACTAAAAAGGGACTCTCTTTCAATCCCGCAGGTTGGAGACACAGCGATTCAGAGGCCGGACCAACCAAGTACCAGGGTGTGCTATACAAGGGCCAATGAGACACGAGATTGAGGAGAAAAGGCGACAAAGAAACAGACAAGGGCAGTGGAAGAGGACGCTGACAGGGAGAAGGACGCCGATAAGGAAAGCACCGACCAGGGATAAGACTCCGGCAAGAAGGAGGATGCTACAGTCGTAGCGAAGGAATTCACCCACAGACCTCGCCGTGAAAGATGCCCCGCCTGAAGACACTGAAGCCGGGGAGAATCCTGACGCCTGGTCCGAGGAGTGGTAGTTCCCGGAGAAAGCACAGGATCCGCCGCAACTCTGGAGAGTTGCGGCATCACGCGGTACGTGATATGGGAAAAGGGGCAAAGGGCGGGTAACGGGTCACAACAGTGTGTGTGAACAGAGCTTCACTTCTATCCCCCCCCTTTTTTCTTCTCACTCCACAAGGGCCTAGACTCCCACCAAGGACGCGCATTTGCTTTTGCCCTTATGTGATATAGATATATATATATATATATATTTCGCAATAATCACTTTTTCAATCTGCGCGCTCTCAGGAATCAAAGACCCAACAACAGTATAAGTGGACTGCTATTTTATTCACACAACGCGTTTCACCAAAAGGCTTGATCATGTGTAAACAAACGTCACTGTGGCAGACAGCGTATATATAGTAGGAAACAATGAACATAGAAAGAGGAAATCGTTTACAAAGCAGTATTGAAACTATATGAAATATATAAATTATAAAATATTCTGTTCAATGCACATTCTGTTGTTGACATTGTTAACCAGTATTGTCGTGTCCCTGTTGTGATAGTTGATAAACATTGTCGCATATTGCAATGCTCTTGTGTAGTAAACACAAAAAGAGGACAACAGTAACAAGTCTTTTAAACCTGCTCGATAAGTAAATTGCAGAGACGTATTTCATCAATATTGTTTACACGTTTAGCATCAATTGTCTCATAAGTGAGCCTTAACGTGTCCTTCTGGTTAGTAGAACAATACGAACTTCCAATAAGTCTAATATCCTTTCTTTTCACCACATCTTCTATATAATGTGTGTACTTCTACTTCTTAATATAAAAATGTAAAAGTGTCTTTGAAGCTTAAATACATCGCTGTTGCTCAATTGTTGCGTTAAATCTGATAATCGGCAGCGCACTGCGTATGCCCAGTACATGTCTAAGCACCAGATGTCAGAGTTACAAACAATCTTCATTTCATTGTTAATATTAGTATAGTGTTCAAATTACAAGCAAATTTGTTACAGGTAAATGTTGCTACGCCCAATCTGTGGAGTAAAGCAATTTCATAATGTAACGAATATATACTATGCACCACTTGACGTATTTGACAGGAGAGTACGTTCCCTTACTAAACCACATCCTTATACTATTAACAAGTGCGATTGCATTTAAGGAATCCCAAATTGAGATTCCTTAAATGCAATGCATTAAAGTAAAAAAAATTGCGATTTCTCTAATAAGGGGAGCAAATTACCATGAAGTTGGACTTCATGGTAATTTGCAAAAACTTTGAAAAATGCACTTTTGTGCATTTTTCAAAGTTTCATGTTGCGCACACACATGCCCTTAGGGCATGTGTGTGTGCAACATATGTGCACAGATCAATTTCAGGGGTGCAATAGGGTGTCATTTTGACACCCTTGCACCCTTGAAATTGCATGAGCAATTTGCGAGTACCTACAGGTACTCTCAAATTGCTCATGCAATCTCCAATTCATTCCTATGGGCCTGGAGGCCCATAGGAATGAATGGGACGGCATTCCTTAATTGCGACTCGCAATTTGCGAGTCGCAATTAAGGAATGTGTAGGAATCGCTATTTCTTTAGCGATTCCTACATGCATAGGCTTTTGCAATCCCTTAATTGCGATTCCTTAATAATCGCTATTAAGGAATCGCAAAAGCCTACGTTGATGCATGTGCCAGTATATTAGTAAACAACTGTTGTCAAACATTAATTGCAAAATGTGTAAATATGTATTTTACAATTTCTTTAAAAAACACTATCTTCATGACTTTTCATGAAACTGGAACGTGCCTCAATATTTCACAACTAAATTGTGTTGAATAAAAGTTTAGGGAAAAAATGCACAGTTATTAACCCACTGAAACTAATGGCAAAAAGAGACACAGAGAACTACGTCAGTAGGTGGCCCATTATGCAGCTGTAGTGTACAGTATACACTAGGCATTACACAATGGAAAAGCAGTTACTAATTTGCCAGTAGAAAGTACTGACATCTTTTTAGCAAAACTGTAGACTCCATTATGACCCTGATGCTCAATTCAGATCAATTAAATCTCAACGTGAAGCACTTACAAATATAAACATAGCAGGTGCACAGGTGAAGCTCCACTGTAGTAAAGTGGAAATGATCCCAACGTCTTGGGCTTGGCGAATGCAAAGTAAATATGTTTCCTCTAATATGCCACATTAAAAATTATCTGAAATAGTGCTGTGTGAGTGGTCGTATGAGAGATGTATGGGGGTGTGAGTGGGTGCTGAGTGGTTCTGTGGATGATGTCATCGGTGATGTCACTGACACTGTCATGAGTTATGTAATATTTGAGGTAATAAGCAGTGCATTGTGGTGGTGTAAATTATAGTTAGCGCAGGTAACTATAACTGCTGAATTTATATAGTTTTGTATGAGTGAAATCTGAGCCTAACTATAACGTCCCTGTACCCTTTGTTTTTTTTTTTTATATATATATATATATATATTTTCAACACTGGTCGCTCACATGAAGACGCACACGAACTCGTACAAGGTTACCAGCCTTTAATCACATCAGGTATGGACACGTTATTGCATGCAGGTGAGTAATGCAGCTTTCCGCTTTTGCCGACGCGTTTCGAGTGTCCTCTTCTTCATGGGCTACGGGGAAAGTTCGTGCTTTGGCGGGCTAACTCCCATAATGCTTTCAAGGCTCCTCCCTAAATGTGGCATTGTGGAGACTTGTGGGAGTTGTAGTGCCCTGAAATAATCCAAGGTTCGAGTGCACTAATAACTGCGATTTTAAGTCCATAATGAACCCCCACATGCTCACATGTCCTCAATACTGTGTACAAGCCCCCGCAGCCCATGAAGAAGAGGACACTCGAAACGCGTCGGCAAAAGCGGAAAGCTGCATTACTCACCTGCATGCAATAACGTGTCCATACCTGATGTGATTAAAGGCTGGTAACCTTGTACGAGTTCGTGTGCGTCTTCATGTGAGCGACCAGTGTTGAAAATATTGAGGCGGAGGCTCATCCGCCGAAGACTGCACCACCCCAAGATGCCAAGGGGGCCCTGCGGAGCGGATTCACCGTCCCGAAATAGGGGGCTTGTACACAGTATTGAGGACATGTGAGCATGTGGGGGTTCATTATGGACTTAAAATCGCAGTTATTAGTGCACTCGAATCTTGGATTATTTCAGGGCACTACAACTCCCACAAGTCTCCACAATGCCACATTTAGGGAGGAGCCTTGAAAGCATTATGGGAGTTAGCCCGCCAAAGCACGAACTTTCCCCGCAGCCCATGAAGAAGAGGACACTCGAAACGCGTCGGCAAAAGCGGAAAGCTGCATTACTCACCTGCATGCAATAACGTGTCCATACCTGATGTGATTAAAGGCTGGTAACCTTGTACGAGTTCGTGTGCGTCTTCATGTGAGCGACCAGTGTTGAAAATATTGAGGCGGAGGCTCATCCGCCGAAGACTGCACCACCCCAAGATGCCAAGGGGGCCCTGCGGAGCGGATTCACCGTCCCGAAATAGGGGGCTTGTACACAGTATTGAGGACATGTGAGCATGTGGGGGTTCATTATGGACTTAAAATCGCAGTTATTAGTGCACTCGAATCTTGGATTATTTCAGGGCACTACAACTCCCACAAGTCTCCACAATGCCACATTTAGGGAGGAGCCTTGAAAGCATTATGGGAGTTAGCCCGCCAAAGCACGAACTTTCCCCGCAGCCCATGAAGAAGAGGACACTCGAAACGCGTCGGCAAAAGCGGAAAGCTGCATTACTCACCTGCATGCAATAACGTGTCCATACCTGATGTGATTAAAGGCTGGTAACCTTGTACGAGTTCGTGTGCGTCTTCATGTGAGCGACCAGTGTTGAAAATATATATATATATATATATATATATATATATATATATATATATATATATATATATATATAAAATCTACTGGCGGTCGCCAGTAGATAGTTATAGTTAGGACCTATTTTCCATAGGAAAAGCGTTTCTTGTTTACCCAATAACTTTGGCGCCGGTTGACGAATCTTCGCGAAATTTTCTAAACTCGTTTTATATATATTTCTCTACAATATGAAATCCCCTCCCTTGCCTGACATTATAGCACTAATTTTAGCATAACATCATGGCACCGCCAAAGGAACTTACCGGAATATTGCATGTTGGGGGATGTAGTTTACATATTTCAAACTGCAGCTGTAATCAACAAGGCGCAGCCAGCTAGCCTCCCGCCATTGGGAGGGTCGTGCATGATATAAGGGAGAGAGGAGGAGCGACCTTGAGCAGCAACCGGCATCTGAGGAAGGTGTAAACCGAAATGCATTATGCCACGCTAGCAGTCGATAAAAGGAATTCCCGAAAGCTCCCCGCTGTGTCCTCTGGTCTCTTGATGGAGGGGTCTTTTGCTGGATATTTTCACGCGTTTGCCGATAGTGCGTTAAAGAGGACCCGTTCCGCTTTGTGTCCTGTGGATATTGGCAATGTGGCAGCTCTTTTTCCTCCGAGGTATCGGATTCTACAGGACCGCCTCATGGTTAAGCAAGGCAAGCGGCCACTGTCTGGTACAGCCCGTGATTACACGGGGAAGCGGGATCATTGTACCCGTTCTTCATGGCCAGGTTTGACTTTGTACTTTGGGGCTGGAACGTTGGGGTCTCAAGAGAACCTTGGACTTTTATTTCAAGATTTCTCCACAATATGAAATCCCCTCCCTTGCCTGACATTATAGCACAACCGGCATCTGAGGAAGGTGTAAACCGAAATGCATTATGCCACGCTAGCAGTCATTAAAAGGAATTCCCGAAAGCTCCCCGCTGTGTCCTCTGGTCTCTTGATGGAGGGGTCTTTTGCTGGATATATATATATATATTTCCACAGCAAAGGCTCTTGATTTACGGCATCCGGCGCTCTTGACGGTGCGAACAGCGTGGAGACGGCAGAGCCTGCCGTTATTCAATACGACCAAATTCCTTTGCAGGATAAATCCACATGCACTCACTGGTATTGTGATGTCCTCAATCCAATTTTAATTATATCGGCAGCATTTACAAGCAGGTTGCTAACCCAACGCGTTTACAAAAAACGCGTTGGGTTAGGTCACAAAAAAAAAAATTAAAAACAATATCGCTGGGTGCGCGCACGGTGTGCGTACGGTGGAAAAAAATCATATAAAAAATAGAATTAAAAATCAAGTTTAAGTGTTTAGATGTTGGTTGGCTCTAAAAAGAGCCGTTGTGTTCATGGAGTGTTTTTTTGTACCTACAAGTAAGTACCGATGCAGAGTCTAAAGTTCAAGAGGAAGACTCTGTTGCCTTCATGTGTGAAATGAACACCGTCTCCTCTATAAATGCCTTGCATGTTGTAACGCAAGTTGTTGTGGTGTATAGAACCCATACCATAGTCTCTGAGGAAAGCAGAAACAGACTTATTGACGTGCTTTCTTGCTTTGTCAATCTGCGGACAATATTGGTTGGACCAGTTCCACTTTTGCCTTTAGCATATATTAGAATATACAAAGGTAGTTTGTGGAAAAAGTGACATCAATTGCACAAAGGTGTCCTTAACAAGCATTTCCAGACCTACCCCAGTTAAAGTGCCTAGGTCATTTCCACCACAGTGCACAATTATAAGGTCAGGCTGTGAGAGATGTAGAAAGGATTTCACCAAAGGCATTAATTGGTGCCACTTTAACCCTCTCTGACCAATCCGTTTAATGTCTACATCTGGCAAAGCAAGGTCTTTCAAAATACCTCTTTTTTCTGCATACTTTTCACGACATAGCTATGACCTACAATCCACACTGTTAACATCTTTCAAGGAGATCTGGATGCACTCAGAAGGTGTCTTTCAGTAGAATGGCAATATGAAAAGAAAGATAGTTGTAAAATGGAGGCTTACATACTTTTTTTTAAATAAAAAGAGCTCATTGGCTGTTTCAGACCATTCTACACTAAAAACTAGGCTGTATGTTTAAATTTTTAAAAGCATGTTTTGTATTGGTTCAGAAAAATGTGTTCCCACAGAACATTACTATAGATTTGCTGTTAGGTTTGAAAAGTCAAGCACTCTTGCTCTTTGGATTAGAAACATTGTGTGCTGAACTTCTGACCTCTCTGCTCACACCAGTGTTCCATGACCTGTTGCTATGGTAGCAGGCAGAAGTCATGTTGGGGGTAGGGATCATTTGGAAAGGGTTGAAATTTGCAACAATAGAAATGTGTGTTTCCATTTGAAAAAATGTGGGAAGCACTGTGATTTGAAGTTAACATGTATATGTGTGAAAAAAGAGAGGGAAACATTGCCATTTACTGGTTCTGCTGAGAGGTGTACAGTTCAGAGATTCTGGCTCTGATAATCTGCTGTGTGAGTGCCACATTTATTTCTCAACTAACTACTTTTAAAGGTGAGTTATGAATTTGAGAGGGGATGTATGTGGTGCATTTTGATATAAAAAATATAAATGTGAATCTTGTTTTAAAGTTGTGTTTTACATTTTATGTTTTGGAAGATATTTAACTGCCTTGAACTTGTAAGATATTATGGAGTATGTCTTCACCATAAGTTAAGGTGTACTGCTATCACCCAGGAATACTGTTTTCTGCCTAGAATCACACCATGAGTCTGTGTGCACAAAGGAATTGTTGTCAGAGATTTAATTTGTGGTGGTCTGGTTCTGTAAGACTTGCATTCGTAGGAAAGGGGCAGCTTGTTTTCTTGAAGTGTGATGGCTAGCATTCAGCACAAATCAATATTTCACAAATGAGAGGCAAATGTTAACACATTTGAAAACAACAGGGTAGATTTTCCTTCCACTCCTGCAATGGGTGAGGTAGTTCCTATGTGTTACAAACTCCAATTAAAACTTACCACACATGTACTCTTACATACATCTCTGCAGTCTTCACGCAGTTGTGCAAGCGTCCATGCAGATCTCTCTTGCACCTGACAATACACAGTCTCCAGAAGCACGCTCTTAGCACACAGGCAGTTGCTTCTCCTGTACTCCCATGCTAAGTATTCAGCACTGTGTGGTATTTCAGATAGCAGTGTGTAATGCTAACGCATTCAACATCACCAAGGCTCATTTCCTTTGCTCTAGTCTAATCACTCACCCAGGTTCCACATGCTCATGCTCTCAAGTAGCTGTTAGGACATGTACTCTTTTCTGCCTCTCTAAACTATAAGGAAAATGTGTCAGGCTGTTACAGTAATTATCAGTTGCAAAACCCCAGTGGTAAATGTGGTTTGAAATTGCCAATCAAAAATCGTTTTCTGCCTAGAATCACACCATGAGTCTGTGTGCACACAGGAATTGTTGTCAGAGATTTAATTCGTGTTGGTCTGGTTCTGTAAGACTTGCATTCGTAGGAAGGGGGCAGCTTGTTTTCTTGAACTGTGATGGCTAGCATTCAGCACAAATCAATATCTCACAAATGAGAGGCAAATGCTAACACATTTGAAAACAACAGGATAGATTTTCCTTCCACTCCTGCCATGGGTGAGGTAGATCCTATATGTTCAAAACTCCAATTAAACCTTACCACACATGTACTCTTACATACATCTGTGCAGTCTTCATGCAGTTCTGCAAGCGTCCATGCAGATCTCTTTTGCACCTGACAATACACAGTCTCCAGAAGTACGCTCTTAGCACACAGCCAGCTGCTTCTCCTGCACTCTCATGCTTACTATTCAGCACTGTGTGGTATTTCAGATAGTAGTGAGTAATGCTAACACAATCAATATCACTAAGGCTCATTTCCTTTGTTGTAGTCTAATCACTCACCCAGGTTACACATGGTCATAGTCTCAAGTAGCTGGTAGGACATGTGTTCTTTTCTGCTTCTCTAAACTATAAGGACAATGTGTCAGGCTGTTACAGTAATTATCACTTGCTTTACCACAGTAGTAAATGTGCTTTGAAATGGCCAATCAAATATCGTTTTCTGCCTAGAATCACACCATGAGTCTGTGTGCACACAGGAATTGTTGTCAGAGATTTAATTTGTGTTGCTGTGCTTCTGTAAGACTAGCACTCGTAGGAAAGGGGCAGCTTGTTTTCTTGAACTGTGATGGTTAGCATTCAGCACAAATCACTATCTCACAGATGAGAGGCAAATGCAAACACATTTGAAAACAACAGGGTAGATTTTCCTTCCACTCCTGCCATGGGTGAGGTAGTTCCTACATGTTCCAAACTCCAATTAACCCTTACCATACATGTACTCTTACATACATCTCTGCAGTCTTCATGCAGTTGTGCAAGCGTCCATGCAGATCTCTCTTGCACCTGACAATACACAGTCTCCAGAAGCACGCTCTTAGCACACAGGCAGGTGCTTCTCCGGCACTCCCATGACAACAAAAATTAGTTGAAGAACCTCATGTTGGAAAAAAGAAAAAGCCTTCTGGTAAGCAGACTAAGGATTTTATAAAAAATATCCTCAAGCAAAGAAAAAATGTAAAAAATATATCAACTGGAAATAGTGTTTCAAGTAGAAAACAACAAGACAATCGACAGAATATACTAAATGCTAATGTACAATCAGAAGTAAGAAAGAATGACTTAAAAAGAAAAATAGATTTTAAAAACATTCATAGAAAAATGTTTCAGAGAAAAGTGATGTTCAGTTTGCTAAAGGATGTGAAAAAATATAGGAAGAAAGCCAAATTTTAAAAGAAAAAGAAACATATTGAATCAATTGTTGCAAAGGCTTTGGAATTAAAAAGAAAACTATTCATTTTAATTTTGAACAGGATCCGTACATTAGATAAATTAGTGAATGTAATGAAGTCAAAAAGCAAAAGGAAAAGAGAAGTGAAAAAAAAAACTTTTGTAAAGTGTTCTTAGGAGAATGGAAGCATAGTTCAAGTACTCAACCATTTTTTATTGAAGAGAGTTATCTTCAAAGTAATAGTTTGCTGCATGCAGTTGACACCAGTGGTCGAGCATATGAAGTTAAGGATGGTTGTGTAATGGAAAAGGAGAAAATGGTTCCAAGAAATGAGGAAGAAGTGTTAGCTGATGAGGTTATGGGGAGACGTCCTAAAGCCCCAGTGTACACTTGGAATTGTAGTAGTATTTGTACTGTACGACAGGAATCTATTGATAAATTTCGTGACTTTCTAAGAGAATATAGTAAAAAAAAGTGTTAAACAGAAGATTAAGGTGCTTCAAAGACTAGATCCAGGCAGAGTGAGAGAGAATACTGGTTTGCAAGGACATTCTCTGGCTTGTCTTTCTAGGAAAGTTTGTCAAAGTGTTTTTCACCATTTTAGGATGCTGGCAGTTCATCATACTGAAATGAGAAAGTTTGTGAGAAGATTGTATTTTGCTAAAAGTCCAGCACTAAAGTTACATGAGTTGAATAGTGCTCTGTTCCGTGGATCTGTATCAGATGTGAAGAAGGTTTGTGAGGATATTGAGTTTTGTTACTTTGGTCCAGAGCAAGAAAGTGTAGGAAATGACACAGTTATTGAAGAAAATGTGGAAGAGAATGTAGAACCCACTGTTAGTAAAACATTTGAAGATCAAATGACAAAATTTACTATCATCTCTAATGAAAGACCAAATATTACTTGTATCTGTTGCCGGAGAAGCCATTATAAAACTCAAACAAGGAATGTTGATCTCTATAAAAAAAAGTGAAAAAGAAAATAATTCGAAGTGGAAGGATTTTGCTACATATTTGTTTCTGGAAAATTGTTTTGAATTGGGTGAAGATCAGCGTATTTGTAAATACTGTTATAACAAGTTAGAAGAAAATAAAATGCCAGCTAGAGCTGTACATAATAATTTAGAATTGGTTGATATTCCTGCAGAACTTAGTGATTTAAATACGTATGAGTCTATACTCATTTAATGTGTCCATCCGTTTCAGACTATAGTTCGTATGGAGCCCAAAACAGGCAAATTACCTCCTTCAGATTACAAAGAGGTTTAAAAGGAAGAGTTGTCTTATTTGCCATTAGATTTGAAAAAAAATATTGAAACAATTGATGCAGATAGTTTGGAAACTGAACCATTAGTTATTCTGTTTAATGGTGTACCTACAAAGAATAAGAAAATTTGGCAGGAGCTGGTGGATGTACGAAAAGTACAAAGAGCAAATTTATATTTGAAAAGAAATAATAAATGGTATGAATCAATTTATATGGATGAAGATGAAGAAGTTTTACTAGCAGACACATGAATACCAACTGGGCAAATTGAAAAAGTGGATAAGTCAAAAGACGAAGCAATTTATGAACATTTCATCATACATCCTCTTCATTCTAAAGAAGTTATGGGAAACACTATTGATCTGTTTCAGATGAAAAAAGCAAAAGGAACTCCCAGGAGTGTATGGGAGGAGAGCTTGGAAGCTCGTTGTTTTCCCCAGCCGTTTCCTACAGGAAAAGGTGGACGATATGATGAACGTCCAGTACAGATTACTGCTTCTGAGTATCGGACTACAAGATTATATGCAGAAGATCCAAGATTTCGTCAAAGTATTCCTTATTTGTTCCATCTTTTATTTGAAAGTGACTTATCTGCACTATCTTATGCAGTAAATCACATTTTGAAAACTGGAGTACATCTACATAATGTGTCCGCAAAGGATTTTCTGAACAAAGTGCAACAGTGAGATGATCATTTGGAATCACAATTGATTAATCTGATGGCTTGTCAGCGTGGGACTAATGAATATTGGTACCGACGCCATGGAGAATTGAAATGTATGTTACGGAATTTAGGAACTCCTACATGGTTCATTACCCTAAGCTGTGCTGAGTACGCTTGGGATGATTTACTGGATTTTCTTCGAGAGGCAAATTCAAATATTGAAAACATCCAATACAAGACAGCAGGAGAATTGTGCTTATTGGATCCGGTTAATGTTTGCAGATATTTCAATCATAGATTTGATGCTATGATGTCCTTCATCTGCAATAAAAAAAAATCCACCTCTTGGAGAAGTTGTGGATTTCTTTTGGAGAAAAGAGTACCAAGCAAGAGGTGCTCCTCATATTCATATGCTGTTGTGGATCAAGGATGCCCCAAAATTTGGAACAGATTCTGATGATGCAGTTTTATCTTTCATTGAAGGATATGCAACATGTGCTATACCTAAAAGCACAGAAGAAAAAAACTTAAAAGAGCAAGTTTTACGTTTCCAAAGTCATCGGTGTGGAAAATACTGTCGACGAAAGTACAAGAGTAAAGATAAATTCTACACAAAATGTCGATTTGGATTTCCACGACCTGTTCTTTCAAAAGGAAGAGTAAACAGTTTTATGTCAGCTGTGCGACATACTATTACAAGAAAATCGCCTAAAAATACTTACAACCTAAGAAGAAAAGAAGAGTCAAAATATATAAATGACTACAACCCAGTCATTTTATCCATGTGGAATGCTAACATGGATATTCAGTATGTAGCTGACAATTCTATTGCTGTTGCTCGGTATGTCACATCTTACATCACTAAATCTGAGAAAACGGATTTGAAAGAAATGTGGGAAGAGATTTCTCACGAGAAGACTGTCAGTAAAAAGCTATACAGTTTCAGTTTAAAGATGTTATCGCATCGAGAAATTGGCTCTTACGAATGCACAGATAGGTTATCATCTGCAAGTCTGTACTCCAAATCCAGAAGAATAATTTGGGTAAGTTTAGGCCTTGCAGGAATGCGAAATCGGGTATTGAAATCTATTCGAGAAATTGAATATTTAGCAGAGTACGAACCAGAAAGTACAGACATTTTAAGAACAAACATGTTGGACACATATTACCCAAAGAGAAGTCATCATCTTGAGAACATGTGTCTCTATGAAGTGCTGCAGAACTACATTTTAAACGGAATACCACAGAAGACATCAACAATGGTAAATATAAAGTCATTAGTGAGGAAGGATGTTTTGTAAAACAAACAAAAGGAAGTTTGATTAATCACAGAAAGCTGAGTTGCGACACTACTGACAAGAAGGAATTTTACCACTTAGCACTTTTACAGTTGTTTAAACCATGGCGTTCAGAGGATGAATTACTTGGACATTTTCAAAGCTATGAAGATTCCTTTAATGCATGCAAAGATACCATAGAATGCAGTACTTTCACAACTTATGTACAAATGTTAAATGAAGAAATTGAACAAGAAGCAACAATTGCAGCTGAAGTAGCTAGAGACAGTTCTCAAGACAGTCAAAGTTCTAGGACGCTCAGTCAAGATCCCCTAGGACAACCAATCGTAGAAAATGAAGCTGCAATAGCCATGACTGAAGTGGAAACAGCTATGAATCAAGCTGAGGAAGATTTAATAAACTTACCAAATTTGGAACAGCAACTGAATGATGAACAACAACAAATTTATGAGGAAGTTACAAAACAAATTGATAATGGATTACTACATGAAAATAAAGAGTGCTCATGCACATCATTTGAACCAATCAGAATGTATGTGAGTGGACAAGCTGGAACTGGAAAACGTTTCTTAATTAAAGTAATTAGAAGCTACCTACAGAAAAAAACTGATTCAACTTTGTCTTGTGTTGTTACTGCTCCAACTGGGTTAGCAGCATATAACATAAAAGGAATTACCCTCCATCGTTTGCTAATGTTACCAGTAGAGCATGAGAACAAAATACAATACCACAAGCTAACAGGAGAAGCATGTTTTGAAGTTTCAAGAGTATTGAAAAAAATGAAATTTCTCATTATTGATGAGGTAAGCATGGTATCAAACTTAATGCTTGCCTTTGTGCATTTAAGAATGCAGCAAATTCTAAAGACAAACTATGACGTGCTATTTGGAGGATAACAGGTTATAGTTTTTGGGGATCTACTGCAGCTCACTCCAGTTAAAGGACAACCAGTATTTCATACTCTTACACATGAAGACACGAAAAAGTTGTTAGGAAGTATAGGTAATGTGAATATTTGGACATACTTTGAGTATAAAGAACTCATTACCAATATGCGGCAAGCAAATGATGATGATTTTGCAAGTATTCTCAAAGATATCAGAATTGGACTACTCACAGAACATGGCAGAAAAGCTTTACAGAGTCGATTGCTATGTAATTTGTTTCCAACAGATCAAATAGTTCCAGAGAAAATATACAAGAAAATTGCTGGAAAAAATACTGTAATCTGCTTAATGCCAACACTACATGAATGCTCTATATTCAATCAAGAACTTTTGAAATTGGAAAATTAAGAGATTGTAAAACTGGAAGCTGTGGATAAAATACAGCATGAAGGAATAACTATTATATTGACAAGTAAATTGACAACTAAATTGGATTCTCTAGAGAAAAACATATCAAAAACAGCTGGTTTAGAAAAGAATCTTTATGTATGTATGAACTGTCAAGTAATTTTAAGACGTAATTTGGATGTAGAAAAAGGTTTAGTGAATGGAGCTATGGGTAAAGTTGTGGGTTTTGTTAATTACCAGAAAAAAGATGGAAATTAATTTTTAAAAATAAAATTTGATCAGATTGAAGAGGTTAAAGACATTAGTCGTTGTTCAGTTCGTTTCTTGCTTGTGAAAGACTTATATGTACGTAGGAAGCAGTTTCCGTTTTCTCTTGCATATGCTGTAACTATTCACAAATCTCAAGGATTAACTGTAGATAGTGCTTTTGTAAACATTGGATCTAGTGTGTTTAAAGAAGGTATGGCATATGTTGCTTTGTCACGCGTGAAAAAAATATCTGGTTTATTCATGATAGACTTTGATGAGTCAAAAGTTAGTGCTGATGCAAACTGTGTAAAGGAATATAATAGATTAAGAAGAAGCTATGCTCCTCATTTAGGTCAGTATCCTGTGTTTGAAAAACGTGTTTGTAGTAATGAAAGTGACAAGACCAGAGGAAGTTCAACTGTCACTTTATTCAAGCCATCTGCTCTCTGACATGAGCAGGTTGTCAACATTCTAAGGAGAGCTTCGGGAGATACCAAGGTAAGAGGGACGGAGGGGGTGGACGGAAGGTACCAAGGAGGGGAGAAAAAGGGGAAGATACAACACATCTCCTTACCCAACATAAACAATGAACATGGAGGGAGCATTACCTAGCTACTCTATCCCCACTCCAAACTTGACCATCCTCCAATTCCACCACATTCTTCCCCCTCCCTTTGACGTTCTGAGAAGGGAAAAATTTACTCTGTCCCACTTTAACCCTAGTGGGTTTCTTTATCAGCACAGCATCATTAGCCAAAGGTTCCAACTCCTTCACCCCATGTTTCTTATCATACCAGCCTTTGTAGCGGGATTGATGTTGCTGCACCTTAATCTGACTTTCAGACCTGTCATAGACAACCTTCTTACCCCCTTCTAGCCAGAGAGGGTTCAACTTGGTGCCTGGTTCTCTCCCTCTTAACATTACAAAGGGAGAGATTCCTGTTACAAGGTTGGGTGCAGTGTGGTAGGCCCACAAACAGTCTTTAAGCGAATCATTTACATTGAATCCGTTAGACATTGCCAGTTGAATATGTTCCTTAATCATACGGTTCATCCTTTCTACTAAGCCATTGGCCTTAGGGCAGTAGAGGGCCGTTTTCTCATGCTTGATGTTGTGTTCCTTTAGGAAGGTCATCATTTCATCTGATGTAAACTGCACCCCATTGTCAGTTACTAAAGTAGATGGAATACCTTCAAATGAGAATACAGATTCCAAAAATGCCACAAGATTCTTGGTCGTGGTGGAAGGGGTGAACTTGACATTGACCCAATGGGAGGTGTAGTCCACCAATACAAACATGAACCTTCTCAGTGGGCCTAGTGCATCCATGGGGCCAATAATGTCCATGGCCAATTTGGTCCATGGAACAACAGGTACCTCCACCGGTGAAAGGGGGACCTTACGTAAGGACTTGGATTTATCACTCTTAGCACAGCTAAAACAGTCTTTTACCTTTAACTCCACTCTAGAGTCCATCCTTGGGAACCAAAAGTTGTTCCTTACTTTGCTTTTGGTGATACTTCTTCCCAAATGGCCTTCATGGGCAAGGTCTACTATTCTGTCTCTCAAGGTCTCGGGTGGCACAATTTTAGAATTGCGGTAGATTCTGTCCTCCTGAATGGTAAGCTCATTCCTGACTTCCCAGAATTCTTTCAACTCTTCTGCCACATCCCCACATTTATCTGGCCACCCCTTTATGATTAAATTCTTTAGTGCCTCCATTATTGGATCTTTGCTCATTTCGTTATTCCATTCTTCTTTGGAAAAGGAAGGCAGATGAATCGAGAGAATGGGGGTATCCAAAAGGTCTTCCTCGGTGTTTGTTTCTACCGGGGACCTGGATAAATAGTCTGCAAGGACATTGTCCTTCCCCGGCAAGTATTCAATTCTGAAACTGAATTTCTCCAGCCCCAAGACCCATTTGGCTATCCTGGGTGATTCACAGAGGGATTTCTTGGCTGAAAGAATGTGTGTTAGGGGTTTGTGGTCCGTGCGGACTGTAAATTTACTGCCCCACAGGAAAAACTTGAAATGGTTGATGGCCCAGTAGCAGGCCAACGCCTCCCTCTCAATTACGGAGTAGTTCCGTTCAGGTGGACTCAAGGTACGGGAGGCGAAGGCAATGATGGTCTCCCCCCCTTCCCCTTTTTGAGATAGGGTGGCTCCAAGCCCTTTGTTGGATGCATCCGTGCATAGGATGGTCCTCTTCCTATGGTCAAACGGTCCCAATGCACGTGAACCCACAATCTCCTTTTTTAGGGCATTTACAGAGTGAGAATGTATCTCTTTCCATATGAATTCACTCTTTTTCTTTAATAGTTCCCGTAGGGGCTCGCATTTTTCTGAAAACTTGGGTATGAACTTGGCCATACACTCCACCAACCCTAAAAAGGATTTGAGCTCCTCCTTGTTTGAGAGAAAAGGAGCGTTTTCCACTGCTTGAACTAAGCTCATTTTGGGTTTTATCCCTTCAAAGGAAAGATTGTGTCCCAGATAGTCTACCTCCATGACTTTGATCCTGCATTTTTCCTTTTTAACCGATAACCCTGCATTCGATAGCCTGGAACATACTTTTCTGAAAATGAGGTCATGCTCCTCCCCATCGGCACCATAGACTAGAACATCGTCTTGAAAACACATGCAGTTAGGGATGTCCTCCAATACCTTTTGCATCATTTTCTGGAAGACAGCAGCCGCCGATGCCAGGCCAAAAGGCATCCTTAGGAACATATAGGTGCCAAATGGTGTTGCAAATGCAGTAAGAGGTCTAGACTCAGGGTGAAGGTCTACTTGGTAATATGCCATTGAAAGGTCTATGACTGAAAAGAACTTGGCCTTCCCCATGGTACTCAACATTTCATTGATGTTGGGAAGCGGGAAACGTTCGACCCAGATGTTTTCGTTGAGACTGCGTAAGTCGATGCAAAGGCGAATGCCCTGACCATTGGCCTTAGATGCTATCACGATGGGGGATACCCACTCTGAAGCGTCAATGGGTATAATGACGCCAAGTTGGCAGAGTTTATCGAGTTCTTCTTTGAGAGGCTGTCTTAACAGTAAGGGAACTTGGCGAGTCTTATGTACCACAGGTTTCGCCCCCTGTCTGATCTTTATTTTATGCTGAAAGTGTTTCAAAATCCCCAGCTCATTGGAGAATAGGTGGGGGAATTCGTCACATAGAGGTGACTCCCCCGTGGCGCCATTGACTACGTTGACTTGTTCCTTACCATTAGGATCCAGGATTACCCCCAGTTCTCTCTGGTGACGCCACCCAAGGAGGTTAGAACCCGAGCTGACCAGGTAGATCTTGCCCACCGTGGATCTCCCTTTGAAATTTATTACGGTCTCCACCATGCCTACCAATGGAATAGGGTCTTTGGTGTACCCCTGGGGTGTGATGTCAGGTTTAGAAATTTGCATACCTGAATCCCCTTTAATTTTCCTGTAATCTTCCATATTTAATAGGGTGAATGGAGAGCATGAGTCTGCGAACATTTCAATACAAGTATCGTTAATTGTAATGCTGCATTTAGGGTATTCAAAGGGAATACTACCACACGTACTTTTTACTTGGAATGTAAATCTTGGCTGCTCAACGTTGGTTTCATTGACGGCTTTGACTTGGGTGCTGTCACTGTCCCTGCACACCCTGGCTAAATGTCCTCTTCTGTTACATTTCTTACAGTGGGCATTGCGAGCTGTGCAAATGGGATTGTTGGCCAAATGATTGCTGCTCCCACATCTGTAGCATTTGAGGTCCGAGTGATCTTTTTGAAACTTACTGGATGACTCACCCTTACTTCTGACTTTAGAGACATTCCTATTAGGAGGTTCTGCCTGAACTGCCGCAACCACTTCTTCTGACACTTTTATTTCTCTCATGCACTTTGCCGTATGTTCAATAGACTGGGCAATAGACACCGCTTCCTCCAACGACGGGTTTTTGGATAACAACTTCTCTTGGATTTTACTGTTGCTTGTGCACCTGACTAACTGGTCACGTATCAAGGAGTCATTGAGCTCCCCAAAATCACACCTTTGAGTAAGACCTCTCAAATTGGCAATGTAGTTTTTTACCGATTCATTTTTCCCTTGTGATCTACTGAAAAACTTATGACGTTCCAGAACTACATTTATTTTATCCCCAAAATGATTACCTAATTTTAGCATGGTAACCTCATACACATCAAGGTCCTCTTCTTCCTCCAACTCCGGTTCTGGGAGGGTCTCATATACCTTGCGACCATGTACCCCCATGTTGTGAAGGAGAATATGCTGTTTCCGTAATGCAGAAAATCTTTCCCCCCCCATAGCTATCAAATATGACTCAAACAGCTTTGTCCATTCCTTCCAATGGATATCAGGATCGCCACATTCATTGAGAAATGAGGGAGGTTGACATATTCCCGGGGTACCCATAATGAAGGGAGTGATTGACCACCCCCAATTGCAAGAAGAGGAGAACTATGGGAGTAGAATCTGGTAAGGTGCCTGGTAAAGTTGGTAGTTCCCAAGAGTTCAATTAAGCTTACTAGGACCAGGAACCTCTATAACGTAGAAAAGGCTTTTAACCTTGAAATCCTGGTATTTTCGCAAGCACTCCGCCCACAAGTACAGTTCCAAAGAAGCACAGTAATGCCTTACAGGGCTGGAGCACCTTACAGGGCTGACGCAAAATACTGTAAGAATAACGCCGAGTACAACACTAATTGGCCCATGAGGAAGAAGTCACAGAATGCCCAACCTGAGCAGAGGTTAACGTGAGGTAAAGAGTCAACCAGGTGGCCTAGAAAAGGGAGAGGCCTCTTCTGTCCCTATTTGCTACCTCTTCCTGACTGGATTTAACCCCAAAAACGAAAGGAACTCGCTGGGACCACCACTTGACGTACCTCGGTGATCCAGTCGTTTATCTGCTGAAGATCTCCCGGATGTCGCTGTCGATCCTGCCTTCCCCGGATGCGAGCTCAGCGCCTGCAGCTTGATGAAACCTGACGAAAACAGCCAGGAGCGACAGGACCCAGCGGAACACTTCTGCTTCCCTCCCTCTTGTGGGCGTGAGGAGGCGCGTCGACTATCAACCCCCCGTCAGCTGAGGGAGCGCAGGAGACTTCAAAGAGCTGACGCGGAAGAGTTGCCAAGGAAACCTGACGAGACTTGCAGGGAGCGGCAGGACCCAGCAGAGCACTTCTGCTTCCCGCCCTCTTATGGGCGTGAGGAGGCGCGTCGACCATCAGTCCCTCGGAAGCTGAGGGAGCGCTGGAGTCCACCAGGGAACTGCCGCGTAAGAATGGCCAAATGAGGTGCCCCACAGGAGGCTTGTGACGCTGCAGTGCCGGGATCGCCGTCTGCCAGCCAACGAGGAACACCAACCAGCCACAGACCTCGCTGGAGAGGAGAATCCTGTCAACCGGCTCACTCGCGCAGAGCCCCCGAACACCAGCGATGCGCCTCCGATGGGCGGTAGAGGCGTGGACACTCGCGTCACTGTCGAGGGAAGCCCTTCACAGACGCCAACCGGCTACAGTCTTCGTTGGTTCGAGGAGTACCTTCACACGAAGGGAGTCGCCACCCAGCCACAGACCTCGCTGGAGAGGAAAATCCTGACAACCGGCTCACTTGCGCAGAGCCCCCGGAACACCAGCGATGCGCCTCAGATGGGCGGTAGAGGCGTGGACACTCGCGTCACTGTCGAGGGAAACCCTTCACAGACGCCAACCGGCTACAGTCTTCGTTGGTACGAGGAGTATCTTCACACAAAGGGAGTCGGGAACAGCCACAGCAACTTGCAAAAACCGCTGACACAGCAACGCCAGCACGTAGACTGTCTTCCTTAAAACCCTTGAATTTACGGAGTCCAGGAGGTACCCAGCTCGTCCCGCACAGATTGAGAGCTTAAACGGAAAGGGGAGATGACTTGTCCTGCCCCCCTCACAGGATCGTCGCCAGTGTAGTAATGAAAGTGACAAGACCAGAGGAAGTTCAACTGTCACTTTATTCAAGCCATCTGCTCTCTGACATGAGCAGGTTGTCAACATTCTAAGGAGAGCTTCGGGAGATACCAAGGTAAGAGGGACGGAGGGGGTGGACGGAAGGTACCAAGGAGGGGAGAAAAAGGGGAAGATACAACAGTGTTGTTTGTCGGAAAAGGAGAATTGAGAATATCTGTAATGAGGATGTACAGAAGAGTAAACAAATAGAGACTGATGTGATTGCAAGCAAAAAGAAAAAGGAGAATGCTGAAGAGGTTGTTGGTTGTCATTTTGAAAATAGCTCTTGTGTCAACTGCTACGCAAATGTAGTGCTGAATGTTGTATTTTATCTTGAAAGTTTGAAAGAGCAGATAATACTAAATCATGAAAAAAGATTCTGTTCTCTGCTGAGTTTCCTTTATGAGAAGCTGAGTAATGATAAAACTAAAATAGAAAGTGCTTCTGATGTTAGAAATCTTTTAGATGTATGTTCTGGGTTTACACAGTTTACTCAAAATGTCCAGCAAGATGCACAAGAATTCTTAATGTATATGCTTATGGTACTGGAAGATGAAGGGGTAGAAATAGAAAATATGTTTGGTCTGTCTTATAAATGGGAACATAGTTGTGAAAACTGTTTGAACACATGCAGCTCTAATGTTGATTCTGAAAGGTTCATATATTTAACATTACCAGAGAGTAAATCAGTGACTTTTAGTAAATTAGTTAAAGATGCAAATCACAACATGGAATGTTCTCAATGTAAATCAGAAATGTTATCAACGTTATTTTTAAAGAAATATGGACAGTATGTAATTTTAATGATGCAACATTGTAGAGCTGATGGAACAAAATTGGACACTTTAATAAAGAAGTTTACAGGAAATCAATTATCAATATCAGGAAAATCTTTTGTTGCAGTTGCAATAATTTTCCATGATGGACCTTCTATAACTTCTGGTCATTACACAGTTTATCTAAAATATGAAAAAGGCTGGACACTGTGTAATGATTCACAATCGATTTTCAAGCAACGTTTGCCTGCAGAATTACCAAATTCATACTTAATTTTTCTAAAACCAAAATTTTAGATACAAATTGCAGCATCTGAAGAAACCATTATTTCGATTTTATAGGATTACTATTGGATATTTCACCAAAAAAGAATTTAAAAATTACCATTTGGCCTCATGGAAAGGTAACCGTTTCTATTGTGGACTTCTTTGACAGATATTATTTTGGTGCATGAGCTTAAGCAACAAGATTTACAGACGTTATTTATTGCAAATAGTTATTGTTCTTAGATGATATTTTTAATATATATGTTACATTTCTATCAAGGTATGTTTTACTGAGGAGAGATTCAGGGCTTTTTTTAAACAATCTTTCAGATTGTTAATTTTTTTGCCCGCTGTTAAGTGATGAATGCAATTAATTTCACAATTTGCAGTGAAATTCAATATATTCTGAAAACAGCAAAAAAAAGGGCAAAAAATTACTTTGTTAAATATGAAAATATGTGTACTGTATTCTAAAATGTATTGTGAAATATTACTACTTTTTTTCTTTTTTTTCAGATCGAGAAAGAAAATTTAGGAAATATAATCCTTTTTTCTAGCAATTAAAAAAAACATTTATTTATAATTAAGTTATTTTGTTGGTCAGGTAAGTTTGAAATATCTGTATTTCTCACCCCTTCACTTTCATGCTCCCTTTTCTTCACTTCTCCTCACTCTGCTTTTCTCATTCCCCTTCTCTCTCTCTTCTTCCTTTACTGCTCTTTCGTAACTCCCTCACTCCTTCTATACTACTCCCCTAGGTTTACTGCCTCCATCACTACTTTTTCAACCATGTATCTCTCCCTGTCTCCATGTGTCTCAGTCATTCTAACTGCCTTACTCCTTCTCAGTTCCTTTCTCTCTGTCTCTGTTTCTGTCTCTCTCCCCTTATCTGTCTTACCCTTAATTTGCTTAACATCTCTGGGGAAGATTAACAAGGCCCCTGCGCCACCACTACGTCACTTTTCATATCGTACTGGTGGCGCAGGGAGCTCCTCCATATTTACAAGGAGAGGAAAAGCCACCCTGCGTGACTTTTCCTCTCCACATAAATACAGCCTCTTCACACGCAGCACTGTGCGTTGAAGGGGCGTTCCATGGGTGTTGTTGTGGGTGTTCCCACGCAACACACAAAGAACTAGACACATCTCCAGGTTTACGAGAAATCGTAACTCTGGAGATGCGTGTGAATGCTACGCCACCCTAGAGGTGGTGTTGCGAGGCACAACGAGGAGAAATGTTTTTATTTCTCCTCTTTTTTTCCAATATTAGTGCGTCCTCCATTCTACAGCACGCATTGAAAGAGGAAAAAGCATCTTTTGATTGTTTTTGTGCAGGAAGGTGTCCCTTCCTGCACAAGAACAATCTCCCCACCACGCAGGCATCCTTGAACCATGGTGCAAGGGAGCCTGCGCCGGCGCATGGCTGCAGTTTGTACGCCTGCGCAGGGGAAGCATAGAGATGCGACAAAAAAATCGTATAAAAAATAGAATTAAAAATAAAGTTTAAGTGTTTGGATGTTGGTTGGCTCTAAAAAGAGCCATTGTGTTAATTGAGTGTTTTTTTTACCTATAAGTAAGTATCGATGCAGAGTCCAAAGATCAAGAGGAAGACTCTGTTCCCTTCATCTGTGAAATGTACACCGTCTACTCTATAAATGCCTTGCCAATCCCCTCACTATTTCTTCTTATTTCGTGGGACAAGGAGCAGAACAGGTATCAATTTTAGTTGTAAATGGCAGAAGAGCAATCTACTTCAGGGAGTGAGGAGGACATCTGGATGCACTCAGAAGCATTGGTTCATAGTAGTTTCTCTTTCCAGAATCTTCATACACCATAGCCACTCCCCTCACTATTTCTTCTTATTACCTGGGACAAGGAGCTGAGCAGCAATCAATTTTACTTGAAAATGGTAGAACAGCAGTGTATTTCAGGGAGTGAGGAGGAGACCTGGATGCACTCTGAAGGTGTCTTTCAGTAGAATGACAAAATGAAAAGAAAGGTAGTTGTAAAATGGAGGCTTATATACTTTTTTTTTTTTTAAAAGAACTCATTGGCTGTTTCAGACCATTTTACAATAAACACTAGGCTGTATGTTTAAATTTTTAAAAGCATGTTTTGTATTGGTCCAGAAAAATGTGTTCCCACAGAACATTACTTTGGATTTGCTTTTAGGTTTGAAAAGTTAAGCAATCTTGCTCTTTGGATTAGAAACATTATGTGCTGAACTTCTGACGTCTCTGCACACACCAGTATTCCATGATCTAATGCTATGCTAGCAGGCAGAAGTCATGTTGGGGGTAGAAATCATTTGGAAAGGCTTAAAATATGCACAAAAAAAAGAAATGTGTGTTTCCATTTAAAAGAAAGGTGGAGAACGTGAAAAGGGGGCAGGGTACAGAGTTCCTGACCCCCTAGCTTTTGTCAGGAGGTCCCTGAAGGACCATGAAGGGTGAAAAAAACATTTTTTTTTTTTTTTTTTTTAAATCGCGGGGTGCGCGCTCGGCGGAAAAAAAAACCAAAAAAAATAGAATTAAATCTTGTTTTTTAAGTGTTTAGATGTTAGGTGGCTCCAAAAAGAGCCGTTGTGTTAATTGAGGGACAGAGGAAAAAAAAGACATGGCAAAAATTATAGGGTGTCGCACGTGTGCTGCTGTATCTTCCTCTCTATTAGCGGAATGCTGGTGTCCGCATAAGAGATAAGAGCATTACACGAGTTGCACCGTATATGCACCCTCTCAAACAGAGGGTGTATATCCAGAGGAACCGAAGAAGGTGAAGCTGCCGCCGCAGATGAAGTGCTCTGCTGAGCTGCCGATGATGTGCTCGGCTGAGCTGCTGCGGATGTGCTCGGCTGAGCTGCTGGAGGGTTTTCTCTAGCAGCTCGAGCATAAGCCACAGGATGTACATCTCTATCGTGCCTGATCATAGTGAAGATACTAAAAGAGTATTTCTTTTTAGGATCTCCTCTTGATAAGACACGATCACAAAGAGTGCAGGTGACTTTGGGAGCATTCACTTTCTTCTGCCCCAGTGGAAATGTAAAAAATTGCCAGATAAAAGAATCTTTCTGTTTCCTCTGTCTCTGTCTCACAAGAGTCTCCTGCTCACTCCCAGAAGATGACTGCTGCTCTGCCATTCTGAAGTACTAGAAAAGCTGCTCAGCTCCTTCTCCCAGGGAATCAGAAGTAATAATGAGGGGAGTGGGTGTGGTGTTGGAAGTTTCTGGAACTGAAACTACTATAAACCAATGAAAAGTGTTGTTTCTTGATCACATGACTTACCGTGCGCGCACCAAGCGCGTACTGAGCACGCACGGTAGAAGCACGCATGCGCGAAAGGAGCACGCGTGCATGCGCGTACGGAGCACGCGCGTACGCATCACGCACGAAGTACACATGCGCACGTGGATCACGTACGCATGCACACACGGAGCACGTACGCATGCAAGCAACGTGCGCGCACCGTACGCGTACGGTGCGCGCACAGTTAAAAACCCTTTAAAAAAAATGTTTAGAGGTTTATAGAAGATATTAACTATGCTGTTCAACTATATGGCATGGTCAGTGACATCACTGATGACATCTCAAATGACATCACTGATGACATCATCAATGTGATAAATTACTGCATCTTCTCACACCCTAATTTAACCGATGATACGCGAACTCAAAATTTCAGACGTCCATTCTCAAAACCATAGATACTCCAATAGCAATAACTACATACCCACTTATTAACTCTTAGGCCTACATACACCTCCACTCATTCACCTGTACAGTCACTCATACTTACAGTCACTCCGTACAAGACTATCATATGCATTTATACACCTACATAGACACTCACACACCACCAATCATCCATAGAGGTACCCTCACACCTAGTCAGTCATGCAAATAATTAATTACACTCCCAGTTACTCACCTATGCAGTTATACACACTCAAGTTCACTTACTCATAAAAATAGTACCACATTCTTACGCTCTTATACAATCATTGATACAAGCACACACTCATCCATACAGCCACTCTCACAATCACACACTCTCACATATACCCACTTATATACTCTTACACGCATATATACTGCCTTTCACATATGTAGTTAGTCACAAATGTACCACTGAGATATACATTCAATCCCTAACACACCCAAACATACACTCACCCAACCATACAGTCCGTCACAGATGCACTCTTAAAACCATGCACCCATAGAATCACCCAGTCACACATCTATGCACAGACTCACACACAACCTACCCACACAAACACTCAGGCACCCATACAGATACTCAGACAACCAATTAATAAACCATATAGACACTCATATAGCTATTCACAAAACCATGCAGCCACTTATACGCCTACACACAGACATACAGACATTCACAGTTTAGTCACTAGTCTGCAGTAAGATACATTTAATAACTCACTTATGGAGTCAGTTACGCACCTAGAAAATCATCCATTCACACACTTGTACAGCCACTCATTCGTCCACAGGCCTTTCACTATAAATATATAAAACATATTTAAATTTTAAAGAAACACACATTCACTGGATGATGTCATCAGTGATGTCATTTGAGATGTCATCAGTGATGTCACTGACCATGTCATGAGTGATGTAATATGTGACGTCATCAGCAGTGGATTGCGGGCGCGCGAGTTATAGTTAGCTGAACTAACTATAACGGGGGAATTTCAATGTTTTTTTTTCGAGTGAAATGTCCAGCTAACTATAACGTGTGTGAAACCTATGTTTTTTTCAGTGAATTTGCAAGGTTTTTAAAATGCTAATTCCTAACTATAACGTGTGTGAAACCTATGTTTTTTTCAGTGAATATATATATATATATATATATATATATATATATATTTATATACATTTAATATATAATATAAATTATATGGGTTTGGGGTGGGTATGGGTATAGGGTGATAAGGGTTGTTTTAGGAATTAGGGGTGGGTAAGAGTATTGGGGTGTATGGGTGTTTTGAGGGTTAAGGTGTTGATAGAGGTATAGGTGGGTAAGGGTATTTTTGGGGTATTGGGGTGTAAGGGTGTTTTTAGAGTTTAGGGGTGGGTAAGTATATTGAGTCATAAGGGTATTTTAGGGGTTGGAGGTGAGTAGGGGCATAAGGTAGTAAAAACATTTTAAGGGTTTTGGGTGAGTAGGGGAATGGGGTGGCAACTGTTTTTTGGGGTTTAAGGGTTGGTAGGGGTATTGGGTGTTAAAGGTATGTTCAAAGCATGTGAGCTGTAGATCACATGCTTTGCATACTCCTGCCATCTAGTTTTGGGTCCAGATGTTTGCAGTTTGTTTTTCTTCGAAGAAGTCTTTTCCAGTCACGAGGTAGGTGACGCTTCCTTTCGGTGATAGTGCTCATGGGCATTGACTCAATTTTTAAATTGTTTTTTTTTCGCCATCGGGTTCCGGCATGAATTGCTGCGCTCCGGGTCAACACCGTTTCTTCGGTTTCCCTCAGTGCGCAAGATACTCACCCTCAATGGTATTGTTTTCGATCGTGTATCCCATTCACAGCGTATCGTATTTACTTCTAAACAACCCTCTTTCGATTGGGAATCTCATGGAAAGCTGTCGGGCCTACCCACGTCGGTCTGCCTCGCAGTCGATGGAACAGACTCCATTCAGATTCTGCCCTCGGCACCACGCGAAGTTCCTGCACACCGACTCACACAAGGTGTGCAACCTGTGCTTCTCTCCGGAGCACAAAGAACAGGACGGCGACGTGTACAAGGCTTTCCTCTCCAAGAAGACACTTTGCGACCGTCGGGCTTGATGTCGCGACATGCAGAGCCAACACGCAAGTTCCATTCTACACCTCTTTGGAGAGGATTCCAAAACAAGACGCTGGAGACGCCATGGGAGCCGAAGAAGAAAAGGATCCTATCTCCATCTACGGCTCCAAGGGGGACGACGAAATCCCGCAATGGCAGCGTACCGTGAGTACAGATCCTCCCATGCCCCAAAGTCCACCTCAGTCCAAGAAGAAGGCTCCGGTCCAACCCCTGCCTCCAGGACATGGTTGGCAACGAGAACATGTTTCTGACGCTCCGCCTTCCGGCTCCAAGCCGAGCCGCCCGAAAACAGACTCCGATCTGAAACCTTCGGTATCGAAGTTGAAGCCAGGCTCCGGCCCCCCCTTTGACAGCGAAAACACTTTAAGATCCGAAATCATCAGGATCCAAAACTCGGCAACAAAACCATCAGCCCCAAAACTTTCGGCACCGAAACAACTGGACGTACCAATTCCATCTCATGAACAACATTTCGATGTTCCGCCTACCAAACCGGACCTGAAACAGAGATAGTTGTACATCCATCCAACTACTGGACATATCGCCACAAAAGTGACCCTTAAAAGGAAAGACACAGAGGAGACCTACCACATTCCTTTAAAAAGGAAGAATGTAGGCACTAATCCTTTGCCTTCTCCCCTTCCATATCCTCCTTCTTCTCAGCCTCAATCTTTAATGATTTCACATGAGCACTCCCCACCAAATACACCTGAAGATTGGGATGATGAGGATGAGGATGGGGATGGGGCTGGGGACAATGCACCATTACTCCCAGACCCATGGGCAGATTATAATACCGAATCGCCCACAGGAAATTATCCTGACCTGTACCCTACCAAACCCTCTCCACCGGCCGACAACGTAGGTTACATAGAACTGCTGGGTAGAGCTGCCAACTACCATGGTGTACAGCTGCACAGAGTCCTTTGAAGCAGATTTCCTTTTTGAAACACTTAGCAGCACATAATAGTCATCCCCCACACTCCCCATGCTTAAAGTTATGATGAGGCATGTTGATGACATATTTAATGACCCCGTTAGGGCCCGTATCCTTACCCCAGGGTAGATAAAAAGTACAAGCCAGCTCCATCTGACCCAGCGTACATAAAATGACAATTATCATTGGTCTCCCTACTGGTGTCCAACACACTTAAAAGGGCCAACTCCCAAACTACAGGGGATGCTCCACCCCCAGATAAAGAATCTAAGCTTATTGACGCTTCAAGGAAAAGGGTAGGCTCTCAGGCAGCAAACTTCTGGTGCATTTCTAACACGCAAGTGCTGCTTGCAAGGTATGACAGAGTGCATTGGGATGTAATGGAACAGTTGCTCCAATTTCTGCCCGATGAACATAAATCTAAAGTGTAAAACCTAGTGAGGGAAGGACAGCTCATTTCAAATAATGCAAACAGGTGCTCCCTAGATGCTACAGACACCACTGCTACAGCTGTAAACACCAGTGTCCTTTTAAAAAGACATGCCTGGCTACGTATCTTGGGATTCAAACCTGAGGTTCACACTTCCATACTGAACACACCCTTTGACAAAGAACACCTCTTTGGCCCGGTGGTAGATTCCTCAGTGGAAAAAATTAAGAAAGACACTGAAGTGAGCAAATCCATGGGAGCCCTTCAGCTAACACACGCACGTGGTTCCTTTTGACACTCCTTCTACGGCAGAGGGTCCAAAAATACTTCCTCAGAGACCACCACCATGTACAAAACCAACAACCAACCCTCTGTCTCTAAGGGTTACTTCAGAGGGGGTCACAGAGGCAACAACGGTAAAGGTAGAGATAGAAGCTCAAATACATGCACCTCCACCTCCAACACAAAGCAGTGACTTCCCTACACTTCCCCCTGACATTTAACACCTTTTAGGGGGCGACTTTTAGGTTTCCTACCCGTCTGGCAGTCTATAACAACAGACAAATGGGTGCTGGGAATTATCCATTCTGGTTACAGCCTGGATTTCATCAACAATCCTCCAAACATTCCCCCAAAGTCACACAAACTTTCACCGGATCACCTACACCTCCTCAAACAAGAGGTTGAATCTCTCCTTCTAAAAGAGGCTATAGAGCCTGTACCACCACAACACCACGGAATGGGTGTGTACTCTTTTTACTTTCTAATACCCAAAAAGGATGTTTCTCTCATACCAATATTGGACTTCAGAGAACTAAATCTTTACATACAGTCAGACCATTTTCACATGGTAACACTTCAACAAGTACTACCACTTCTGCAAAAGGGTGACTTTCTTTCTACTTTAGACTTAAAGGACGCCTATTTCCATATTTCAATCCATCCTGCTCATCGTAAATTTCTCAGATTTGTAATAGCGGGTCAACATTACCAGTTCATGGTTCTCCCGTTCGGAGTCACCACTGCCCCCAGAGTCTTCACAAAGAGTCTGGCGGTAGTCGCTGCTCACCTGAGAAGACAACACAACCATGTCTTCCCCTACTTAGATGACTGGCTCATCAAAGCCAGCACATATCCAAAATGTCTCCAGCACACTCACAGAACAATTCAGTTACTACATCAACTGGGGTTCACAGTCAATGTGCTAAAATCACATCTCAAGCCTGCCAATACTCAAAACTACCTAGGAACCACCTTAAATCCCCAGAAGGTTTTGGCCTTTTCAAACACAGCCAGAATTTGCAAAATTCAGGCTTTAGTTCTCCAATTTCGATCTAATCACTGGCTTCCATCCCGGGTGTATATGCAACTACTGGGAATTATGGCATCTTGCATCATGATCGTTCCCCATGCCGGCTGCACATGCGTCCCCTTCAGGAATGCTTAGCGAGTCAGTGGAACCAATCACAGGGTCTGTTAAACAATCTAGTGTTGGTAAGTGGCCGTACTCATCGTTCTCTGCAGTGGTGGAACAAAAGAACGGCTCTTCATAGACCCGGTTCCACAGACAGTACTAACAGCGGACGTGTCCCTCACTGGCTGGGGAGCTAATCTTCAGCACCATTCAGCGCAAGGACTATGGAGCCGACAGCAAATGTTGCTCCACATCAACCATCTAGAACTGCTTGCACTCTTTCTAGCTCTCAAGGCATTTCAAACTCACCTGGTTGGCAAAGCTGTCTTAGTTTGTATCGACAACATGACAGTCATGTATTACATACAAAAACAGGGGGGGGACACACTCTCTCCAGCTGTCCCACTTAGCCCAAGAAATCTGGAGGTGGGCCATTCACCACACAATCTATCTCCTAGCGCAACACCTCCCAGGACTGAACAACCAAATTGCAGACCTCCTCAGCAGACAGAGGCAGCAAATACACGAATGGGAACTGCACCCTCAGGTTCTCCTCCCATACTTCTAAAATTGGAGAGTCCCACAGATAGATCTCTTTGCCACACAACAAAACGCAAAATGCCAAAGCTTCGCCTCCAGGTACCCACACCCGCTCTCCAAGGGTAATGCACTATGGATGAACTGGTCATGGATATTTGCCTACGCTTTTCCGCCTCTCCCACTCATTCCATTTGTGTTTCGGAAGCTCAGGCAAGCATCCCTCACACTGATCCAAGTAGCTCCCACGTGGGCCCGTCAACCATGGTTTACAACCCTGTTGGAGCTGACTCTGGTCCTGCATCAAAAGCTGCACCTAACTTCCAGTCTCCTCACACAGAGCCATGGAGAAGTCAGACATCCAGATCCCAAACAACTGAACCTCGCGATCTGGCTCCTGAAGTCAGAGAGTTTGGTTATCTGAACCTTCCACCAGACTGCATAAACATCATCAGGGAGGCCAGAAGGCCTACCAAAAGAGCCTGTTATGCAGCGAAATGGAAACACTTTGTTATTTATTGCAATAACAATCACATCAACCCTCTTGATGCTTCCATACAAAATATCAATTGCTATCTGTTACACTTGCAGCAGTCAGGATTGGCTTACACCTCCATCCGGCTACATCTCGCTGCAATAGCTGCATATCTACAAAATTGGCAACATTTATCGCTTTTCAGAGTACCAGTAATTAAAGCTTTCATGGAAGGACTTAAGAGTCATACCCCCAAGGCTTCCACCTGCCCCAGTGTGGAATCTTAACATAGTCCTCACAAGATTAATGGGGCCAACTTTTGAACCCATGTATAAATGCGAGCCACAATTTCTCTCTTGGAAAACCGCTTTACTCTTTGCAATCACTTCACTGAGGAGAGTGGGTGAACTACAGGCACTAACTATAGGATAACCTTTTATCCAACTGCACAGAGACAAAGTGGTTCTTCGTACAAACCCCAAATTTCTACCTAAAGTTGAAGTTGTTAGTAGAATTACCCGTATTCTTTCCTCCAACTCATTTGGTTGCAGAACGAGCTCTACACACCTTGAATGTTGAAGAGCACTTTAATATTACATTGAAAGAACAAATCCATTTCGTAAGACCAAACAACTTGTTGTTGCTTTTGCACCACTACACAAAGGCAATCATATCTCTAAATCAGGTATTGCAAGGTGGATTGTTAAATGCATTCAAATTTGTTATGCAAAAGCAAAAATAACTCTAACTGTACCCCCTAGAGCGCATTCCACTCGCAGGTTAGTGGGTACTATGTCTTTCTTAGGAAACATCCCATGGTTGACATTTGCAAAGCTGCAACATGGTCTACACCGCACACATCCACCAAACACTATTGTGTAGATGTGTTAGCGAGACAAGAAGCTAATGTGGGCCAAGCAGTACTTAAAAAACTATTTCAGACAACTCTAGTAGCTACAGGTTAGCCACCGCTTTGGGAGAATACTGCTATATAAGTGCTGGGCATAAAACCAATTGCTGTGGGCAATATAACGTAAAGTGCACATACTAACCCAATATGAACCCTGACCACAAAACAGGAGAAACAAGCTAGCTACTGCAAGGACATGTTTTTCCAGTGCCTAATGGCCCCTGTTAAGAAACTTGCAACCCCAAAGCAGACCATGGGAGAGGATAGCATTTGAAGATACAATAGTGCAGGCCTGACTTGGGTAAAGTGGCAATCTCTAAGCAGCGGGAGTATAAACTTTCTACGCAAAGGGTTATAATAATCACAGAAAAAGATAAAGTGTAGAGTATCTTTCTCTGTGAAGTTGTCACATGGGCAGGGTTTTAAAGTGCCAGGCTTCGCATATCCTTGGGGAAACAAAAGGCGGTGGTGCGCTTTACTAACAAGAAGTAGATACGGTTGAACCTGTAGGCTCAAAGTCAGTGTGACAAACCTTCTAACAGTGGCTTGGCTAGCTCCTTCTCTTCCCTGGGCATCTGCCGTTAGTCCATTGTGAGAAGTTGGCCTGGCATATGCTGGTCACTAGTTATAGTGACCACCTTGCACCAGTCCAATTCGACTCTTATGGTAGATAGGTTTAAGATAACCTTTTAAAGAAAGCTATCCTAGTGGTAGCTGTGGAGAGCAGCCTTCAGGCTAAGTCTCAGAGGAATGTAAAGCAGCTTGTTTTACCTTATAATCTCTTGAATTACTAAATGAAAGGACACCACACAGGTATATATATCAAATATATATGTATTTATTACTAGACACACTCTACTAATCTCTTTATGAGATTAGAAGCCAGGAACATATTCAAATATCAACGTTTCATAATAAGTTAAGCACAAATATGGCTGGGGCCCTAGGGGCGTACCAGACCATATACTAAAAAAATGGGTTGGGAAAGTCGACTTGCAAAATGACAAGGCCTAGGGCCTGTAGAATCACTTGGGCTTCACTGCTGCAGTGAAAGCAAGTAAGTAACAGACCCACGGGAGACGCATGCAGTGTGTGAACACAGCCGCGGGTTCCCTATTGATTACAATGGAGCAAGTCGCGGTTTGATTTTTAAAGTTTTAGGGTACTTCGAGGAAGTCTACAAGCAAGCCACTTACAAGGTAAGTAATTCGAGGGCCAACACACACTAGGGCACCGAGGTGCACGAGTTACCTCACCCAGGGAAGCCGGGTGCATAGGTGTCTTTTGGTTTCGGGTCGCGTCGCTGTTTTCTATCAAGACCAAAGAAGACTTGCTGCTTGCGTCGACTCAAGAAGTGTCCGGTGGAATCCAAGGGTGGATTTGAGATGCAGATGACCTGAAAATTGAAGGGACAGTGTTCACAGTCAATTGCCAGTGTCCGGGGGCCAGGAAGCTGGTTGCCCACGGAAGTCGGGTGATTTCAGGTGATCAAGGGTATTTTGACTCTTCGCTCACGAGGTCCAGGAAGGATCAACGATGACCAGCAGCTGGATTCGGAGTGTCCCACCACGTCTGCAGCTTACTGAGGTGTCGGCAACCGGATTGGAGCCAAAAAGCCTTGGCAACAGCAAGTCTCGTGGAAATCGAAGAAGGTCAGCGTTGCAGACCAGCAAGGTCTGAGGGGCTCACCCAGCAAGGGTGAGTGAGGGCAGGCCTGGAGCATCATGGGGAGCCCTTTGAGTCGATAGGAAAGTCTTCGGGGGACCCACAAGCCAACGGGCAAGGGATCGCGAAGACGCCTCTTGAGGAAATGCTTCACAGGAGCCCACGGTCACTCTGGACGGGGTAGGCCTCTGATTTTTGCTGCAAAACCTGCTGGAGGCTTGGGCCACAGATGGTCCAATGCACAATTTCGTAGAACGTCGTGAAGGGGTTGCACTCGACAATAGTGCACGGTACCCGGGTATTGCTGTTCCTCATCACTCGCTAGGTCCACTCGCCTCAGCTCTGCTGGGGACTCACAATGGCCGTCGAGAAGTCAGGAAATCCACTTCTGGGGCTGCAGGGACTTCGGACTCCGGCGGGAAAGTTTGTGACCGTTGATTAGAGTTTTTGGTGCCTGCCAAGCAGGGGAGTCACTCCTTGACTACAAGGGAGATTCTTCTGTCTTCCAAAGGTAGTGGAACATTGAAGGGCCAGGATCATTCTTTGTAGAACGTCGTTCAGGGTTATCTACTTTGCAATGGCAAGGTTTGCTATCTTATACTGAAGATAGGGGAGGGACTAGATCTATGACCACTCCTCTGGGAGGGTCAGGATAGGGGGTGGTTACACCCACTTCCCTTTGTCCTGTTTCGCGCCAGAGCAGGGACAGGTAGCCCCTGAACCGGTGTAAGCTGGCATATGCACAGAGGAGCCTACTGCTCCCCCAGTGCAGGACTTCAAAGCACTCTAGAAGTGCACTCACCCAGCCCCAATACACTAAATCCTGTCTGGAAGGTGGTGACACCTCCCTGTGACAGGATGCCTATTGTTGGGTGTCCTCCACTGCGAGTTTCAGTCAGCAGCAGGAGGGCAGCCCAGTTTCTGTGCTGGTGGCATCCATTTTGTGATGCCAAGGCTCTTTCAGATTTCTACCGTGTTACCACAGTAGGTACATGTCGTCCCCTCTAGAAGGGTGGGATCATACTCCCACACCAGTTACTGGTGTGGGGGTATGATTCCAAATTGTTTGACACCAAACACGACATGTTTTGATGCAGTCATTCCAAAGTTAGCATTTACCGTTGGGTTATAATGCACTTAAGAGTATATGGTTTAACCGCATCCACAAACAGTCACAGAGAATAGACTCTGCCAGCTGCAGAGGGGTCCTGCTCATGCAGAGGCACCCCCTTTCATAGTAAACCAAGCACCCTGCCCTCAGGATTGATAGGGCCTGCCATAGCGGTGGCTGATAGGTTTATATGTGTGTGTATGGTGAGCTATAGAAACCTATACCTCTGTGAGGAGTGCTAACACTACCTCACCCAGGCTGCAGTAGCAGGCCTGTGGTGTCAGATTGAGTCTGCTTCCCAGGGGTGGCATAATACATGCTGCAGCCCCTGGTAGGCCTGTAAAGTGCCTATGCCCTAAGTACCTAAGGTACCATATACTAGGGGCTTATAAGGTACCACAGTATCCAATCACTAGTGCATCTAATATGCACACCGAGTCATTTAAGGGAGAAAGCAGATATGCTGGGGTCCTGGATAGCAGGATCCCAGCCAGACTAGTCAAAAACCATCAAAACACCAGGAAAAAAGTGGGGGCAACCATATAGTCAGATTCCACCCTCCTACATAACCCCTCCCCCCCCAAACGAAAGAAGTGTTGGCGGAATTTTCCCAGATGGATGCGGACCATCTCACCTCCCTCATGCATCAGGTGAAATCAGGCTCCCCTAGGGACCCAGCACCTCCACATATTCTAGTCTCTGCTACTCAGACCATCCTCCCTACACTGTTAGCAGTACTTAACACCTCGATCTCCACCAGCACAGTCCCAGTGGCCTGGAAACAGGCCATGGTGAGGGCCCTTGTTAAAAAACCCAATTTGGACACCAAGAATCTTAACAACTTTCGCCCGATCTCCTTGCTGCCTTGGGCAGCTAAAATCTTGGAGAAATACATAAACGGCCTATTAACAACTTTTCTCGAACAAAACCAGCTGCTCGATCCCTCCCAGACAGGCTTTCGCCCCAAGCATGGGACCGAGACTGCACTATTGGCTGTGACAGAGGAGTCCAGGAGGATCTTAGATCGGGGAGGATCGGTGGCAGTCATCCTCCTCGATCTGAGCGCTGCATTTGATACCGTTAACCACAATATCCTCTTGCAGCGTCTCCTGGACACTGGAATATCTGACAAGGCCCTGGAGTGGTTCAGGTCCTACCTGAATGATAGATCCTTCCAGGTATATGAGGGCAATGTCACCTCCACCAGTAAGCCTCTGGGATGTGGAGTCCCGCAGGGATCATCGTTGAGCCCGACGTTATTTAACGTCTACATGAGGCCACTAGCTGAGATCGTCCATCCGTATGGTATTAAGATCATTACCTACGCGGACGATACTCAGCTGGTGGTCTCTCTGGCACAGGAAGGGGGATCCTTAGTGTGTGTGGATCTTGCAGGCTGCCTGGAGATGGTTAAGAGCTGGATGACCAAGTCTTGTCTCAAACTCAACGGAGACAAGACTGAGCTCATGCTCCTAGGTCGTCTCGCACCATCTTCCATCGATACTCTTTGGCCACCCAGCGCAGGACCTGCCCCTGCACCTAAAGATACCATTAAGAGCCTTGGTGTCTGGCTGGATAGGTCCCTGTCATTTGACCAGCAGGCAATAAGATTATCTGCCATCTGTTTTGGCATCCTTAGAGTCATCAGAAAGATCCTCCCTCTACTCCCCTTCGAAGCAAGAAAGACCGTGGTTCTGGGCCTGATCCAATCACGGTTGGATTTCGGGAATGCTTTATATCTGGGAGCTCCTGACATCACTCTACGCAAACTGCAGTTGATACAGAATTGCGCCGCACGGACTCTTCTACAAATCCCCCGCAGATCATCAGTAAAGTCCGGCCTAAGGAGACTGCACTGGCTTCCCGTTAGGGAAAGAGTTCATTTCAAATCACTTTGCATTGCACATCAGGCCTTCCGGTCTTCAGGCCCAGCAATTAATCTCCCCCTTATTACACCTTATCATCCTGCCAGACAGCTGCGCTCAACCTCTGCCAATCTGGCCATTGTGCAGAAAATAAAGAAATCAAGATTGGGAGGCCGCTCCTTTTCCTTTAATGTGGCCAAGCTGTGGAATGCTCTTCCCCAGCATCTAAGGTCCAACCCCGACCTCAGTTCCTTCCGCAAACAGCTGAAAACGCTTCTGTTCATCAATTAGTAGTTGGGATAGATATCCTTCCCTCAAGCAACCTAAGCCTTAGTTGGTAATCTTAGCGCTTGGACGTCTCAGGGCAGCTACGTGCGCTCTATAAAACTCAATTCATTCATTCAAGATGAGGCTAACCATGTCCAGATAAGCCTTTATTTCCTGAGTGGCCATATAAGGAAGAACCTGCACTAGCATGGTTGCTCCCTGTCTCATGGTCCACTTGGGAAATCCTACCCCAAGGGGTTCTAGAGTTTCTCCAGAGTCTAGGGAAATTACCTGTATTGTGGTTTGGTACAGAAGCGGGCTGATGGGGTGTCTGAGTCTGGAAGTGAGGCCCTATGTGGGGTGGTCTCAACTTCCTCAGGCCACTGGTCACCATGGAAGCCTTTCTGTCCATTACTGTGTCATATCTGGCCATAAGAGTCAACCTCTGGCTGCCTACAACTGGGGGTAGGGTCCCTCTGGTTGGAGCAGTGGAGGGCATTGGAATGTTTGGGGCAATTATGTCCCAGGTCTCCCTGTGCCCAACAGAGTCCATCTGTGGGATGCCTGTACTTAGGGGTAAGGGGGATCCCTCAGTATGTAGAGGAATATGCACCTGGCTAGAACTGCTCTCCTGGGTGTCCCTAATCTGTTGATGAGGGTGTTCCTCTGGACAGGGGCCCACTAAGGGTCCACTGACCTCCCTGACCTCTGCAGCCCTGGGATGACTGAGGCAGGGTAGAGAGGGGCAGGATACCTGCTCCAGACTGGATACCACCTTGGAAGGATCCCCTGCCATCAGAGCTGTGGCCAGGACAGGCCTGACCACTTCTAGGGCAGTTACTTCACAAGGGGCAGGATCAATTCCCTTAAAAAGCTGACCCTTATCTTTAGTCTGGTGGGGGGGAGGACTGTTCCTCACCCCCCATGCTCTCTGTTTGTGTGGAGTGATCCATTGTTTCAGGCTTCACTCCCCTTAATTTCTCCTGGGGTGGAGGTGAGGCCCTCAAGGTCTCATCCACTCTCTCAGGGATGCCTAACATTCTTAAATGGGCATTGTGGTCTACCTCAGCCCAGACTGAGATTTCCAGATCATTCCCCAGTAGACAATCTACAGGTAAGGATGGGGACACTGCCACTCTCTTTGGGCCAGTGACCCCTCCCCAGCTGAGATTTACCACTGCCATGGAATGGTCTGTCCTAATTCCATCAATATTGGTCACCTGGTATCTAAACTCAGGTAAAAGCTGATCTAGGGGCACTAGTCTCCTTGTCACCATGGTGACACTAGCCCCTGTGTCCCTGTAGGCCACAGCCTTCTGACCATTAGTCATGGGCTCTTGTCTGTACCTGCCCAAAGTATTGGGACTCATGGTATAGTTGGCAAACCCCATGCCACCATCACAGACTAGAGTTGCTTGTGTAGGGGACCTGGTTAGGCTAGAGTCCACCTGAGTTCCCCAAGAAAACCCAACTAAGTTTTTGGGAGCACTCCCACCACCTGGGGGATTACTACTGGTAGTAACAGGAGGTGTAGGAGCTGCAATGTGAGGAACATATTCTTTATTGCCATTCTCTGGACAGCTGGAGTCAGTTTTCCAGTGGCCAGGTTGCTTACACACATGGCAATATGGTTTCTTATTGGAAGAGGAAGGATTTTGGGACCCACCCCCAGAACTGGATTTTTGGGGCCCTTCAGAGGACTTTTCTGTACTTTTATTATCCCCACCTTTCTCTTTGGGCTTAGTAGAATCTTTCTTCTGGTCACCACCTTGGTTCTTGGGCCTCACCCTGGTTCTGACACATTTGTCTGCCTTCTTTCCCATTTCTTGGGGAGAGGTCAGATCAGAGTCCACCAGGTACTGGTGTAAGAGCTGGTTTTAACAATTATTAAGGATCTGCTCTCTCATTATTAGATTATACAATCCCTTAAAGTCAGTTGCTCTACTGCCAATTATCCAACCCTCCAGAGCCTTGGTAGTACAATCTACAAAGTCCACCCAGTCCTGTGTCTGTGCCTTCTGGGTATCTCTGAACTTCAACCTGTACTCTTCAGTGGTTAAGCCAAACCCATCTATTAATGCAATCTTCAGGGCTTCATAGTCATTAGCATCCTCTTCTCTAACAGTGAGGAGCTTGTCTCTACCTTTATCAGAAAAGGAGAGCCACAAGATTGCTGCCCACTGTTTCTGGGGGACCTGTTGAACTTTACAGGCCCTCTCCATAGCAGTTATCCATTTGTGGATATCATCCCCACTCTGGTAGGGAGGAACAACCTTGAACAGGTTCCTATGGTCTGGAATGTAATCTCTGCTTCTAGGGACACTGCTGCTGCCACCAGGGGTATCTAACCCCTCTTTTCTAGAAGCTCTCTGGAGCTCAAAGGCTTCTCTATCGAAGGCCAATTGCTTGGTTCTGAGGGCAAGCCTAGCTTCCTCATACTGGAGCATCTTGTACCTTCTTTCAGAGGAGGTCTCTCTATGTACGTATGAGTTCCTCTGATGGACAGAATCCTTGTCAGAGTGATATGAGTGGTTAGATTCCCTTGAAGGGGACCTAGGCCTCTCTCCCACTCTGTCAACTCTCTTAGGGAGAATTCCTCTGTCCTGTTCAGACCTTTCTGGGTCTGGCCCTTCAATCACAGACTCCAGGTCATCTTGATTTTCATCATCAGACCCAGGGACTATGGCTGACCCACACCCTGATCCAGATCCACCAGCTTCTAGAGCCAGTCTAAGATCATCTGCTACAGGTAGATTTATCAGGTGTTGTGTGGAGGGACTCTGTCCTAATCCCAGGTGTCTTGCAACACACATGGCCTTCAAGTCAAGAAGGTCATGTCCTTATACTGGGGTTGGGTAGACCCACTGGCTCCATCCCTTAAGGACAATCTAGTGTTATGCAGTGTTGCACTACCTACACTAGTTTGTGGCCTACTGATCCTAGCTTGAGCTGTAGTAAGGGTGTGCTATCCCTTCACAAACAACTCTAAGTTCAGTAGAACTTATTGATACTAAGGTTGACTTTTATATGTACCTTGAGTACCTTTAGTGGTTTTCAGTTAGTAATTCAAATAGAGATTTTCTGGTAAAATAATGGCAAGCTGAAGTCCCACCGCTGCCACCAATGTGAGAAGTTGGCCTGGCATATGCTGGTCACAAGTTATAGTGGCCACTTTGCACCAATCCAATTCGACTCTTATGGTAGATAGATTTAAGACAACCTTTTAAAGAAAGCTATCCTAGTGGTAGCTGTGGAGAGCAGACTTCAGGCTAAGTCTCAGAGGAATGTAAAGCAGCTTGTTTTACCTTTTAATCTCTTGAATTACCAAATCAAAGGACACCACACAGGTATATATATCAAATATACATGTATTTATTACTAGACACACTCTACTAATCTCTTTATGAGATTAGAAGCCAGGAACACATTCAAATATCAACGTTTCACAATAAGTTAAGCACAAATATGGCTGGGGCCCTAGGGGCGTACCAGACCATATACAAAAAAAATGGGTTGGGAAAGTCGACTTGCAAATTGACACGGCCTAGGGCCTGCAGAATCAATCACTGGGGCTTCACCGCTGCAGTGAAAGCAGGTAAGTAACAGACCCACGGGAGACGCATGCAGTGTGTGAACACAGCCGCGGGTTCCCTATTGATTACAATGGAGCAAGTCGCTGTTTGATTTTTAAAGTTTTAGGGTACTTCGAGGAAGTCTACAAGCAAGCCACTAACAAGGTAAGTAATTCGAGGGCCAACACACACTAGGGCACCGGAGTGCACGAGTTACCTCACCCAGGGAAGCCGGGTGCATAGGTGTCTTTTGGTGTCGGGTCGCGTCGCTGTTTTCTATGGAGACCAAAGAAGACTTGCTGCTTGCATCGACTGAAAGAGTGTCCGGTGAAATCCAAGGGTGGATTAGAGATGCAGATGACCTGAAAATTGAAGGGACAGTGTTCATAGTCACTTGCCAGTGACAGGGGGCCAGGAAGCTGGTTGCCCACGGAAGTCGGGTGATTTCAGGTGATCAAGAGTATTTTGACTCTTCGCTCACGAGGTCCAGGAAGCTGGATTCGGAGTGTCCCATGACGTCTGCAGCTCACTGAGGTGTCGGCAACCGGATTGGAGCCAACAAGCCTTGGCAACAGCAAGTCTTGTGGAAATCAAAGGTCAGCGTTGCAGACCAGCAAGGTCTGAGGGACTCACCCAGCGAGGGTGAGTGAGGGCGGCCTGGAGCAAACTGGGGAGCCCCTTGAGTCGATAAAGTCTTCAGGGGACCCACAAGCCAACGGGCAAGGGATCGCGAAGACGCCACTTGAGGAAATGCTTCACAGGAGCCCACGGTCACTTGGGACGGGGTAGGCCTCTGATTTTCGCTGCAAAACCTGCTGGAGGCTTGGGCCACAGATGGTCCAATGCACAAGTTCGTAGAACATCGTGAAGGGGTTGCACGTGACAATAGTGCGCAGTACCCGGGTATTGCTTTTCCTCGTCACTCGTGGGGTCCACTCGCCTCAGCTCTGCTGGGGACTCACAATGGCCGTCGAGAAGTCAGGAAACCCACTTCTGGGACTGCAGGGACTTCGGACTCCGGCGGGAGCGAGGAAGTTTGCGACCGTTGATTAGAGTTTTTGGTGCCTGCCAAGCAGAGGAGTCACTCCTTGACTCCAAGGGTATTTCTTTTGTCTTCCAAAGGTAGTGGAACGTCGAAGGGCCAGTATTCTTCTTTGTAGAACGTCGTCCAGGGTTATCTACTTTGCAATGGCAAGGTTTGCTATCTTATACTGAAGATAGGGGAGGGACTAGCTCTATGATCACTCCTCTGGGAGGGTCAGGGTAGGAGGTGGTTACACCCACTTCCCTTTGTCCAGTTTCACGCCAGAGCAGGGACAGGTAGCCCCTGAACTGGTTTGAACTGGCATATGCACAGAGGATTCTCAACAATATGGAGCTTAGGGGGTCAAAAGGCAGGTGGCCCCCCTCTCATAACCATATACAAAACAAGACCTGCCCGGGGAAAGGATTTTTTATTTTTATTAGCACAGTGAGCACGTTATAGTCAATGACCCTGGCTCTTTCAAAGCTGTTGTGTTTTATACCACATGCACCGCAAATTTTTGCCATTCACCAAACGGGTCTGGTATCACTGGCTATTTGAATGAAAACTCCTATGCGTCTAAGTGTTTGTGAAAGTGTTTCCCTGATAGTCCGTCTCCCAAATAATATATACAAGGAAGAAAGCTACACAGAACCAAATAGTGTGGTACCTGTTCAAACACCACAGAGATGGAAAAAAGGTGAGGGAGGCAGGCAGTGCCTCACGGAAGTAACCCCAACGAGGATACGCAGACAGGTACTCGCCTGCTACCTCACGTTCTCATCATAGGCAACTGCCGCCCAAAAGGATAGAAGGAATAAATCAAGAAACCTCATATCAATCCTAATAACTGGTGTCTAGTGAAACTTATATTCTAATCTGTGTCTATGTTCAAAAAATAATAATGGGAGTGTCGACCCAAAAAGAGGAAGACTCAGTCTGATCAGGACCCACGTCACTCCAAATTAAAACCGAGCAAGACTACACTGGCTGTTTGAAACTTTATTCTGTGCTGTGTGTCTGCTCATTAATACATGTTTCGTTGCCTGTTTAAATTAGCGGCAACTTCTTCAGGGCTAGGGTCGACTGGCCTCTCTGCGTTGCTAGTTCAGACCAGTAATCTATCTGTCTGCACCTGAGGGAAACACAATTAAAAACACATTCAGTTTATCACCCATATTGCTCATATGGGTCCTTCACACATACATGAAAGCGATTTGTAACTTCGCTAAATTGCTTAGACAAGACGGTGCCTGCAACACCTGTGACATTCATATTTACCGTCAGGGTTGCTCTCATTCAGCATACCTCAACCCTTGGTATAGGTAGATGTGTGCTACATCAAATAGTCCTGGACTGCCTGCCCACTGGCCGCGGATTCGCGTCTCTAAAAAGCACAAGACACATCCAGTTGTTACACACATCGACCAGGAATTTACAGCCCACTCTGCTCGTGTGCCTGTTGTCAACTGTGCTGGAGCTCGTTACATCATTGTTACAAACTACTACTGATGTTAACCACATTTTGTTGCCTCCCCAATATGTATTACTTTCGTGCACGGTCTAATGCGCTCCGAGCCCCCATTCCGCTTCCGTACATACAGCCTCCTCTGCGATTGACACTAGTGCCCCACATTCATAGCTAGTAAGTCGGCGGGATCACCATAATACCGGTCCTTCGGTAGCTTCCACCCACCATGAGGGGAACGTTTATGTCTATAGGTACCCCACAGGAGGTTGTTTAGTCAAATCATGGGGCCCACAGGGTTCTCTCCTCGATATACAGCCTGGATGCGATCTCACCTCGTCAGCCTTGCAGTCCGGATGCTACTCGACCTTCATCGCAGGCTGGAAGACTGCTTCCCATTTAAATACGTCTCGCGCGCTACCTGCGCGCATGCGTGGATGCTTGCTGACGGCAACGGCGGCCATATTGTGTAAACCGCTGTGGTTGCCTAAGGTGCGCTTTGTGTTTTTTGTTTCACTATCGCGCTAAGCCCAATTCAAGTGTTGCTGAATTACTGTATGTCGCCCAGCAAAGTTGTAAAGACTAGTGACTACACAGATGGTATAGGTTAAGTTTGTTTTGTTGCTGTCATTTTTTATAGACTTCTTCGTTTATTACACCAACATACGCAGGTTGTCAAAATGTAATTTAAATAACCCACAGGCTGTGTCATATGAACTGCTCAGAGGGTGTTGAAGTGCTAAGGGAGCTCCATCCAGCTTACACGAATGTCTACCCAATTGCTCACATAAGGACACCTGGCAAGTGTGGTTTAGCGGAGAAGATGTAATCAAGGATGGACTATTAGTTCACTACCTTATTCCACTCAATGTAATCATTTAAACCCTGTTGATCTGCTTTCTCTTGGAAAATCCAGCGCGCCTCCTTGGTTGTTAATCTAGCTTCCATATTATGGATGTCACCCATCATCCGCTCCAATACAACCCAGCGGAGATCTTTGGGGCTATGTCTGGCCGTCAAGAAATGTTGGACCAATTTCGTGGTTAGTTTACCCACCCGGATGGTGCTGAGGTGTTCTTGTACTCTAACCTTCACTTTGCGTGTAGTAAGGCCGATGTAATGAAGACCACAGGGACACGTCAGTCTGTAGATGACGTTGCTCGTATTGCAGTTGCTAAATACGTTCAAATACCATGTTTTGCCTCCTGCTAAAGTGACACTTTTTGTTGGAGTGGTGAGTTCACATACTGTGCACCCGCCACATTGATAGTGTCCTGGCGGGATCCCTGTTTCCTTGATCTCATGCTTGGGTCGTGAGTGCACTAGACGGTCTCGTAAATTGGTGGATCGCTTAAAAGCAAACCGGGGTTGGGGCATAATCATGGTAGAGGTATTCAGCAGGGGCCAATATTTCCTGATCACCTGTCTGATTTGGGTGGACAAGGGGCCAAAGGTGGTGACCACAGGGATACAATCCCCTGTGGTCTTGGGTGTCCTCTCCAAAAGGGCAGCTCGGGGAGTATTCAGGGCTCGTTTTTTGGCCTGTTTGATGACCTTGGTCGGGTACGCTCGTTCCTCCAATTTACAGGACAAGACACCTGCTTGTTCGACAAAATCCTCAGTGGATGAGCAGTTCCTGCGGTATCGCAAGAATTGCCCTACACGCAGGTTGTCCCTCAGGGCCCTGGGATGGTAAGATCTGTAGTGCAAGAGGGATTTCTTGTCAGTTGGTTTCTGGTGAACATTGGTGGCAAGTTTGTGATTCGCCGCTCTGATGTCTAGATCCAAGTAGGTAGCTGTTGTATTGCTGATAGTCCAGGTGAATTTAAGACAATCATCAAGGCTATTAAGCCACTGGAGAAATCTATCTAGGTCTGACTCGGAACCCGTCCAAATACATAACACATCGTCAATATATCTCTTCCAGAGGGCGATGTTCCTCTGGAAGGGATTGGTGCGATGTAAGATGTGATTAGTCTCGAATTGACCCACGTAGATACATGCCAGACTGGGGGCAAATGTAGCCCCCATTGAAGTCCCGGACACTTGCAGGTATAGCTGGTCCTTATAGGCAAAGAAGTTTTTTGTTAAGGCTAGTTCAACGCATTGAAGTACAAAGGTTTGGGGGACATCATAGAACCATTCACATTCCCCCAGGGCGCGAGCTGCTACCACCAGCGTTGCTTCCTGGGGGATGCTAGTGTATAACGATTCTATGTCGATCGTGACTAGGAATTGATGTTGAGGATCAAACACGATGTCATCCAAGATTTTTAAAACATCGGTGGTGTCCTGTACATAGGAGGGTTGAGTAATAACACATTCCCTCAGAAAAAAGTCTGCATATTGAGATAATGGTTCCAAAACAGATTGGATCCCCGAGACTATGGGACGTCCCGGGGGAGGCCTCTGAGCTTTATGGATTTTTGGAACAATATAAAAGGCAGGGATCCTAGGTTTCTCATTGATCAAAAAGTCCGCTTCCTTTGCTGTTAGCCATTTCTTCTCTTTAGCCTCAGCGACCATTTTGTGAATGGTCGTCTGTAGATTGTTAGCTGGGTCTCTCATCAAGGGTTGGTAATTATGGCGCACGTCTAGCAGTCTGGCCACCTCAGTTTCATAATCTACAGTGTTTAGCACAACCACCGCCCCACCCTTATCAGCAGGCTTGATAGTGATATTACAATTCTGCTGAAGGGAGTGTACTGCTAGCCAGTCAGCCTGTGTCATGTTGCTGCGGCTATAACCCTGTTGTTGTTCTTCCAGAGTGGTGATGTCCTGCATTATTTTCTGTTCGAAGACAAGGACCTCAGGGCCAATAGAGTGGTTAGGTGGGCAGAATTGTGATGGTCGTCGCAAACTAGTTGAGAATAAAGAAGGGGCCTCGGCTTCCTTCCCATCAAAGAATTTTTTTTATTTGATTTTCCTCATTAGTCCGTATAATTCACCCCGCAGCTTGAAGCTATCGTGTTTGGGGGTCAAGACATACCCCAAACCTTTGTTTAAAACCCTATGCTCATCAGCTGTTAAGATGTGTGATGATAAGTTGACCACAATATCATTCTCCTTCCTAATTATAGGGGTGTTCTGCCCCTGCTGCGTGTGATTCTGGGTGAGAAATTCTGCCATGATGAATTGTTGTTGTGGCGTGCACGGCCTCTGCCCCTGTGACTGGCCCCTCTCTGGTCTGGGGGGCGTTGTTCTAAAAAAATTCCTCAGCATGACACCTAGATCTTCATTGGACCTATCTGTGGTGTTGAACCTAACTCTCTGGTTGGAAATGGAGGTGGAGGTGGAGGTGGAAGATTGTCCATTACAGTCATCTTCTTCGCTACTCGTGGGGTACCTATAGACATAGACATAAACGTTCCCCTCATGGTGGGTGGAAGCTACCGAAGGACCGGCATTATGGTGATCCCGCCGACTTACTAGCTATGAATGTGGGGCACTAGTGTCAATCACAGAGGAGGCTGTATGTACGGGAGCGGAATGGGGGCTCGGAGCGCATTAGACCGTACATATTGGGGAGGCAACAAAATGTGGTTAACATCAGTAGTAGTTTGTAGCAATGATGTAACGAGCTCCAGCACAGTTGACAACAGGCACACGAGCAGAGGGGGCTGTAAATTCCTGGTCGATGTGTGTAACAACTGGATGTGTCTTTGTGCTTTTTAGAAACGCGAATCCGCGGCCAGTGGGCAAGCAGTCCAGGACTATTTGATGTAGCACACCTCTACCTATACCAAGGGTTGAGGTATGCTGAATAAGAGCAACCCTGACGGTAAATATGAATGTCACAGGTGTTGCAGGCACCGTCTTGTCTAAGCAATTTAGCGAAGTTACAAATCGCTTTCATGTATGTGTGAAGGACCCATATGAGCAATATGGGTGATAAACTGAATGTGTTTTTAATTGTGTTTCCCTCAGGTGCAGACAGATAGATTACTGGTCTGAACTAGCAATGCAGAGAGGCCAGTGGACCCTAGCCCTGAAGAAGTTGCCGCTAATTTAAACAGGCAACGAAACATGTTGGTTTTAATGAGCAGACACACAGCACAGAATAAAGTTTCATACAGCCAGTGTAGTCTTGCTCGGTTTTAATTTGGAGTGACGTGGGTCCTGATCAGACTCAGTCTTCCTCTTTTTGGGTCGACACTCCCATTTTTATTTTTTGAACATAGACACAGATTAGAATATAAATTTCACTAGACACCAGTTATTAGGATTGATATGAGGTTTCTTGATTTATTCCTTCTTTTCCTTTTGGGCGGCAGTTGCCTATGATGAGAACGTGAGGTAGCAGGCGAGTACCTGTCTGCGTATCCTCGTTGGGGTTACTTCCGTGAGGCACTACCTGCCCCCCTCACCTTTTTTCCATCTCTGTGGTGTTTGAACAGGTACCACACTATTTGGTTCTGTGTAGCTTTCTTCCTTGTATATATTATTTGGGAGACAGACTATCAGGGAAACACTTTCACAAACACTTAGACACATAGGAGTTTTCATTCAAATAGCCAGTGATACCAGACCCGTTTGGTGAATGGCAAACATTTGCCGTGCATGTGGTATAAAACACAACAGCTTTGAAAGAGCCAGGGTCATTGACTATAACGTGCTCATTGTGCTAATAAAAATTAAAAATCCTTTCCCCGGGCAGGTCTTGTTTTGTATATGCACAGAGGAGCCTACTGCTCCCCCAGTGCAGGACTTCAAAGCACTCTAGAAGTGCACCCACCCAGCCCCAATACACTTAATCCTGTCTGGAAGGTGGTGACCCCTCCCTGTGACAGGATGCCTATTGTTGGGCCTCCTCCACTGTGAGTTTCATTCAGCAGCAGGAGGGCAGCCCAGTGTCTGTGCTGGTGGCATCCATTTTGTGATGCCAAGGCTCTTTCAGATTTCTACCGTGTACATGTCGTCCCCTCTAGAAGGGTGGGATCATACTCCCACACTAGTTACTGGTGTGGGGGTATGATTCCAAGTTGTTTGACACCAAACACGACATGTTTTGATGCAGTCATTCCAAAGTACGCATTTACCGTTGGGTTATAATGCACTTGAGTATATGGTTTAACCGCATCCACAAACAGCCACAGAGAATAGAGTCTGCCAGCTGCAGAGGTGTCCTGCTCATGCAGAGGCACCCCCTCACATAGTAAACCAAGCACCCTGCCCTCAGGATTGATAGGGCCTGCCATAGGGGTGGCTGATAGGTTTATATGTGTGTGTATGGTGAGCTATAGAAACCTACACCTCTGTGAGGAATGCTAACACTACCTCACCCAGGCTGCAGTAGCAGGCCTGTGGTGTCAGATTGAGTCTGCTTCCCAGAGGTGGCATAATACATGCTGCAGCCCATGGTAGCCCAAACCAAAACTGGAGGTAGGCCAAAGGCAGTAAAGCTGGACCTCTAATAAGAATTAACAACAAATTTGCTAGTACTGCAACTATTCTTGAACCTCAAAACAACTTATGAGGGCACATTTTGAGAACCAACAAAATGCGTCTGAGACCTTTCTTTTCGTCGACTTAATCCATCAATTTATTTATATCAAAAATACTTTATCATCCTTCCATATTGCGAAAATCAAAAAAAGAGTTACACCTCACATCAATGAGATATATTTTTCACACCATTCAGTCATTCATTTCAAACATTCTTAACACAAAACGATTCTTCACTCCAAACACACTGGTACCACAAACCATTCATTCATGTCAATTAAACTTTACAAAAAGCATAAACAACTCTATGTACTTTACTAAGACCACAGAAAATATTGCTAAACTGTTTGCTTTCAATATTATTTCTTTTAACAAATTCAAAATTCTTGTGGTCGTACCACAAGGTCTACGCGTTTCGAAACCCCTTAGTTTCAGGGTCTCTCATCAGGACCTTAGTTAAATGGAGAGAAGATCAGCCGATCTTATTCAAATAACTATGGATTATCCTAGTTGAAACGAGTGTTCGCTGTCTTGATATAGATGCAAAAGACGAGTATTTCGCAATATAATCACTCGTACGCTTAACTGTGTACGAAGGACATATGGAAATGCCCTAGGGTTGTCCCATCTCGCACATCTCTTGTAAATTCTGGAGTGCAGCGGTTCCACGGAGAATTGATATGCGTTATCTTTTAGTCACGTAGTGATCAGTGAGGCAGAATAAATCATTTAACCTCAGTGTTTTTCGTGAGTTGCGGAATCCATTTACCAACGCTAATTCTTGTCACCTGGTAGGCCTGTAAAGTGCCTATGCCCTAGGTACCGAAGGTACCATATACTAGGGGCTCATAAGGTACCACAGTATCCAATCACTAGTGCATCTAATATGCACACCAAGTCATTTAAGGGAGAAAGCAGATAGTCTGGGGTCCTGGATAGCATGTTCCCAGCCAGACTAGTCAAAAACCATCAAAACACCAGGAAAAAAGTGGGGGCAACCATATAGTCAGATTCCACCTTCCTACATCCATGAACTGCCGTTTGATGTTTCTAACGGCTACTTTACCCAACGGCCTGGGGCTCAGGTACAGGTCGGGGCAGCCGAGCCATTTTGTCTGTTCCAATACATATTTTACCCAGGAAATGTGTAAAGCCCACTCCAGCGCTGTACAATACATGATTATAAATTGATTTAAATTTGCGGTGAGACAGGCCCAGATTCTCAGCCAACACAGCAGAGGGGCTACCGCTATGAGATCCGAGATGTACCCCAATTCTTCATGTAAAATATTTGCCAAGGTAGCAGACGGGACTGCAAGGAGCTTACGCATGAATTTGTTCTCGGCCCCCTGAATAACTCTCACATCCTTGTAACCTCAGACATCACATCCATATGTGGCCATGGGGATAGATTTTTCTTTGTAGATCTTCAGCTGGGCAGGGAGAGTTTTTGACACCAATCTTTTTGCAAAGTCCAAAGTGGCCCCCACCACTCTTAAGATGTTCTTTCTATATGTTATTTGCACACACCAAGACTCTCGTTCATCTAATAGTACCCCTAGATAGGGAAAAGTAGGCACTTTGGTTAGCTCAGCCCCCTTGCAATAAAATTTTGCCTTAGCAGCCTTTCGGGAGCCTATAGACATAGCGTGTGATTTAGTGAAGTTTACAGTCAGATCTAGTGAATCCATTAAAGCAATAAAACCATTTAAAAGTTGTTGGAGGCCCACAGCGGTTCGGGCAGGTAGAACCGCGTCATCTGCATACAGGAGTGCGGGGATCAACTTAGTACCAGCCCTAGGGATATCTTTACAGCTTGATATTAAAAAGTCCCCTCGCTTGTTGATGTAGGGCATAAACAGCACCCTCTGCGGGAAAACAATTAAACAATTAAGTTGATGCCCATGCGCACTATCACCGAAACGAGGAGTCACCTACCTTGTGACTGGGAAAGACTTCTTCGAAGAAAAACAAACTACAAACATCCGGACCCAACGCTAGATGGCAGGAGTATGCAAAGCATGTGAATCTACAGCTGTACATGCTAAGAACAGATGTTTACTGGGTAAGTAACATTACCCTTTAGGGTTTAGGGGAAGGCAAAGGGTAAAGGGTAAAAAGGGATTTTTTGGGGTGGGTAGGGGTATACGGTGGTAAGGATATTTTTAGGGGTGGGTAGGAGCGTGGCGTGGTAAGGGTATTTTGAGGGTTTAAGGGTTGATAAGGGTATTGGTTTATAAGGGGGTTTTAGGGTTTAGGGATGGGTAAGGATGTAAATATATATATATATATATATATATATATATATACATATATATATATACATATATATATATATATATATATTTATATATATATGTATAGTGCAACTTGCTGCATCCCCCCAATAAAAACAAGATTTACATTTTTTTTTATAATAAATGGGGGATTTGAGGGGTCTCCCCTAATCATTATATATAATATATATATATATTATTTATTTAATATATACATCACATGGGTGGGCCAGGCCCGGGGGTGGATGGGGGAGGATTATTGCCATCATAATTTGGGGACGGGGTAGGTGGCCCCCCCTCCAAGGCCAATTTCGGTCCCAGGGACACAATCCCCGTGGCCCAGCATTCACAGAATGTAGTAGGAGGTATGCAGCCCCCACTCGAGAGACCCCAACCCCAGGCGTTATGATTCTCAGTGTACCCCAATATAGGCCTGGGTAGTCTCCTAACCTTTCACCTACATTTACCCTGCCATTGCAGGTCATAACGGTTTTGGTGCTGAGCTTTTACCTAGTTGGGTGCTGCATAGATGTCATGTGGTTTTCTCCGAAAACTAGCCACGTTTATTATGCATGAGGATTCTCAGAATCACAGCAAGATTACCATCTTCTGCATAATAACTGTGTATAACGTTAATCACTATAGTCATCCTCGGCCAACATGACACATCAAGGTAGAACCCCTGAGGATTCTTTTTGGGTATATAAGCACCACATCTTCGCGGAACCAAACAGAGGAGAAAGACTTCCATGCTGACACACTGACACAAGACGCTGAGTCTCTGCATGCAGATACTCCAGCACGCAGTGGTCTGACATCCCTTGCGGGGTGACCATCTCCAGACCAAGACTGTGTCTTTCATTCTCTCACATCAGGTAATGGGGTTGGGTCTTTCCTAGGGGAATTCTTGACTATACACCTACATACATGCTAGGTACACTTAGGTAAATCTAGCTAGGGTTAGCATCATAGGAGTACTCATTATTACTGTTATGTATTGCAATGCCTGCATATATTATTTGTTTATGGTAGAATTCTACCATCTATTTACTCTGTTGGCGCTTATTACCGTATATATCTGTTTCTGTCTTATGGTTGGTGCAGCACAAGTATTTCACACTAGACTGATGCTGGTTCACTAAATGCTTATTGAAAACGTCCCTATCGTTTGCTCTGTGTATCTCCCTGAGACAAAGTAAGCACGAGTGACTGTTTCCACGATCCCTGATGGGACAGAGTTATGTTCGATATTTGCCAGAAACTATTTGCTCCTTGGTAAAAGGGATTCATAATGGCATTGTGAGCTAGCTGGTCTACAGGCAAACATATCCGGTGGGGGTGTCTGGAACCAGTCTGGACACCAATCCCACAGTTTATGTGGTCTAAACGTGCAGATCCTATATAGATTTATGGGAACGACATGACACTCGCTGTGCAAAGAAATAGGAGGAGGGGCATGCAGCCCCCCCCCCCCCTTCCAGGCAGATTACGCCTCTGGGGACCCCATCCCCCAGGACCCGTCCTTCATGGATTGTGGGAGAGGGGCACACGGCCCCCCTCCCAGGCCGATTTTGGCCCCTGGGACAGCCGCGCCTTGGGGCTTGGCCATCAATATTGAAGGAGCCATTTTCATCCACTGGTACTCCAACCCGTGCAAAATAATGGGAGGAGGGCCGCATGACACCCCTGCCAGAGCCATTAATGGGCCTGGAGGCCCCATCCCCCAGAGCCTGTTCAGCAATGTCCCAGGGTGCCCACCCCGGGACATAGTGGTTTCCCTTCCCGCACTGGAGCAGGCAGGGAAACCTGTGATTGCTCTTGCATGGCGGGAGCAATTTCATAGCTTCCGCCATGCGAGAGCAAACACTAAGTCCACTTCCAGCAGGTGGGAGCATGAAAAAATTATCTCGCCTGCTGGGAGCCGACTTTTCATCCGTTTCCCTGCCCACTTCAGTGCGGGCAGTAACACAGATGAAAAGTGTCCTCCTGCCTGCAGGGTGCAGCATTTGTACCTGCTCCCTAGGAATGCGGGATTCCGCGGGTGGCAAGGAGCCATCTGGTGCCACGTAGGCATTGACACCACTAACACCTGCAAGTCCATTTAAACCATTGCTGATATTATACACCAGGCAATGTGCAAGCACATCAGGCTTATGAATATTAATTCACTAGGCAGACATTAGGAATATAAATATTCAGTTGCAAGGATGTCATCATTGGCTTCTGCTGTCAGTTTCAACAATCACTGATGTTATAAACCCGGCCTGGCATCGGGCAGTGTTTCATGTATATCAGACTTAGTAATATTCATTCGCTTGTCTGACATCAGGCTTGTGATCTTAAGCGCCTCACAAACCCGCTATACTGACCGTGCTGTACATTTGCAGGACTGACTTTGACGTTCTTCTGGCCCGTTTAGACCATTGCTGATGTAGATCAGGCAGTGTGCATATATACCAGGCTTGTAAATATTAATTTCCGAGGGTAACGTCCTTGATGTATGCTCGCCAGTTTATACCATCGCTGATATACATCAGGCTTATAAATATGAACTTGCAAGGTTGACATCACTGACTTATGCTGGTGTATTTAGACCGTCGCTGATATAAATCAGACAGTGCGCTTATACATCAGCTTTATAAATCTTAATTTACAAAGTGACTTCACTAACGAATGCTGGCCGGTTTAAACCATGACGTGTATCGTACATCGGCCAGTGTGTACGGCAGTCAATTATTCGTGGGTCTGTGCGAAATGCAGGTCACACTAGCGGTCGTATTAATCGCCACAGACATTCTCACCCTGGCAAATTCTGAGCCATGGTGTCAGAGGATTACTGCTAAAGTGATGTAAAATAGAGATAGCTTTGTTTTCGCGCTGTGTTGTTTTATTGAAAACTTACCCAAGAAACGCAGCATGTTCCTGGACGGTTTCTATCATTAGCAGCATGTCTTTGTTTCCCATTGGTTGTCCTCGCTGGAAGGGGCGTGGCCGAAAGGGAGGTGAAGTGCATCTCTGTTGTGGCTACGGAGAAGAAACAGACTGGAGTTACCAGCGGCTGACATCACGTTATTAGTCATCGATAATCAACAAAGCCATGCGCGCAGCACGCTTTGACCCACACAGTTTCGTTTGTTTGAGTGCCTCGCTGAAGCGGAGCCTCACATTGCAGGGAGTTAAGAAGCGTTTAATTGCTCCGCTTTGTGACATTGTGAAATGAACTTGATGAAACATCTAAAACGCATGAGAAATCCCTGCTTAATAAGGCAACCTCCCACACAAACACTAGTTCAAAGGCCTTTTGTGGCAGTCTAGAGATATTTTTAAATACCGGCGGATCACTCACACCCATATATAGACAGAATAAGAGAGAGAAGATAACAGTTTACTGTGTAATATTGTCCTATATTGAAATTGAGGAGTTGTGATATAAACAAGTCTGGTGTCATATCAAGCACAAGGCTTTGAAAATATCCCCAGAACCCTTAGATTAGGGGTTCTTAACCAGTGGTCCGCGACCCCTTAGACAATTAAATAATATTAACTGATTAATACATTATATATAACTGAAGAAGCAAAATTGAACATTTTAAAACGTTCTGCAAATGTGAAGGAATTTGAAATTGCTTGAAAAAAATAAGTTGATGTCCTCATATTGATTCTTGGGACGAATGCAAGTTCATCTAACAGAATATACTATTGACAATGGGTGACCTAAACTGAATTTAGAAAAGCTCCAACCTTCGAATTTAAATTTTATTTGTTTTTATATTTGGTTGTCAAATACAATATTTCCTAATTTATGTATTTGCTTGATGAATGCTTGGTTGTATTTTTGTGTTTTGCAGTTCAAATCATTGAAATTGCTTAGGCCGGGGTCTATGGATTCCAATTCCAATAATCACTCAGTGAGGGTTCCCAAATTTCAATATTTATTCAGTAGGGGACCCCAGATTCCAGTAATGATTAAGTCAGTATCCACAGAAGTTAAAAGGTTAAGAACCACTGTCTTAGATAACAATTTAAATGTGTCAAAAATATCTCTCACACACGTAGTGTGGCTTACTGTGTACTTGTTCCACTTCAAGCTTTTTAAGCTACTTACTACATTGAAGCAGATGCACTAGATGAGATGACTGGATGTAGGTTTCCAATATTTCAGTGTATGAACCAGAAGAGGCTATAAATGATATATGGGCCCATGACACCAGATATAGACAGGAGGCCATGTGAAACTGGACCTTCAACCAGAGACAAGCCAGAGCTTGAGGCTGAGTCCTGTTCTCAAATGCTCCACTATTTCTGCAGGAAGAAAAACAATCCCCAAGTCTGTCCTAAAGATCCTGTCCTCAAACGGTGTCAGTTGACATTTCGGAAGATTGAGTAGTAGTGTTGTAAAGACCCTAAGGTCCGATTCCATTTTATGTAGGCCCGACTCCATCCTGGATAATGGAAGTCGCCAACGTCTCAATCTTAGACAATAGAAGTCACCATCTATCCAGATTTATACAGAATCATTGTCATGTCTGCCATTTAACACAGATGTCATTTGACCGTATCTGTCTAGGAACTGTGAAAGCGTAAAGGCATCTGATTGATGACATAGACAACACTTGATGCAACATTTGTCTGGGCCAAATGTCTACTTTTCACCTTGTCAAGGTTAAATACGAACACATACAGACATATAACCAAAATAATGTAGTATGAATTGACATCCTTTTACCTTATATGTTCATAAGGAAATGTCTGGGACACACACCTTGATGCATATGATCTATGTTAAACATTTCTTGTGTAAGATTTAATATATAAGGACTATCACTTGTCAGGAAAGGTCGCTCGCCAAGATGTTTGCCCAAGATTCTGCCAGAGAAGGTACTTTGCAGATGCTACATCTCACTTGAAGACAGAAGCCCAGCCCCAAAGAAAGACCGCAGCATGTGTTATTGCTTTCACAGGGAACACTGGCGTCACACCTCCGCTGATAAAGACAGCCTTTGCTGTCAACAAGGTATGCACTGCATCTCTTCTGCCTAAGAAACTCTAGACTGCAAGTAGCTTTGCCTTCCATGCTCTCTTAGTGCGGCGCATAGAAGTAGGCCTTACGGTGTTAGGCTTAAGATGACATTTTAAAACATGCTAGAAATGTTCATTTTATTATTTTATATTACATGCCTTCTTGCCGTTTTTATAATATTCTGTGTAGCTGTTTTAGATGCACTGAGAAACAGATTGTTCCTTTAGTAATAAATACCTTTACTTAAAATTGTATATTCATATTAGTACAGTGTGCGTGTGATACTGTGAATAGCGAAATAAGGTTTGTTGCTGTTTTCATGGTGCTCATGAACCCTTTATGGGATTGTTATTAATCTAAAAGCAATGCCTCTATCTAAATTGCACATTGAATAGTGTTTTGCAGGGCTACAATAACATGTCTTTTGCATTTAATCTCTGGTGCCTTGAACCAAGTTTACCCGTGGGTGAGAAAGCACACCTTGTAGAGCTACGCCAAAGTCATACCTTACGCAATAGTAGACCATTATGAGACAAATCCCCCTGAAGAGTTTTAAGGCCTCCTCTGGAAATGGAGCATGAAGTAACCAGTTGTCCAGTTATGGAAATATGCACCATCCCTGGAGAGTTAAAAGAACAACTACAGGAGCCATCCTCTTTAAAAAAAAAAATAAAGGATAATATCTGGAACTGATAATGCGTTTTCCCTAGACAAGTTGCAAAAAGAATGTGAAAATATGCGCATGCCAAATCAATTGTGAGCATAGAAGCCTTGTCTTGAATTAAATGAATTATCCTTTACAAAGTGTCCATTCTGAAGGGAATTTTCTTAATCCAATTGTTGACCTTTCTTAGTTCGATGACTATCCTGAAGCCTCCAAATGCCTTGAGTACCAGAAACACAAAGATGTAAACTCCTACACCATGGTCCTTTGGTGGAACTGAAACAATCACTCCTTTTGAGATAAACGAATGAATTCCCTGGTTCATAGTTGATTTATTTATGGGAGGGTACCTGGGCAGAAAGGTGTAGTTATGGTCATAGAATCTGGAGGTATGGAGACTAACTCTATCCTCTACCCCTCTTTGATCAACTTCAGGACCCACGTATCAAGACAGATGGCTCCCAAGCCTGTTTGAAATGCTTGATTAAGCCTCCAACTGACCACTCAAGGCCCTTCCTGACGTAGTTAGGAATTCTGAGGCTTGTTGTTCGCGGGAGCTTTACTCTTTTAATCAAAACAGCCCATAAATGACTTTTCTTATTGCCTTCTCCTACTGGTAGTTTGATGCTGAGAAGGGGCACATCACAATGGTTGCCTGAAGGAGCACTTCCCCAAGGATTGAGTAAATGGGGACTGTTGGACAATAGATGAGGAATATTTCTTCTCTTTACAACGTTTATGCAGTTTCTTCTGTACCACAGAGCTTCACTCACTGAAAAGGTAAATGAGACAAAGTGCCACCGATTTTTAGCTGAGTCTGTATGCCACTCCAGTAGGAGGAGATTGCTTCTAGCAGAAATATTCACCACTACCTCCAGCACTGAACCTGGTACAACAGGGAAAGAGATGTCAAACAAAAACTACATATTCTTCTCCATGGCTTCCAGTAAAGCAGAGCATTCAGCACTTTCATGAACAGCTTTAAGGAGTTAAAGTATGATATTAGATACTTTGATTGGCTCCATAAATGCCTGCTCACATGGCAAGATGAGATCCTGTGTATGATTTCTGTAATGCAGTATCAACCTTTCGGCTGTCAGCAGGCTCCTTAAAGATACCCTGTCCTACCATTGAAGTAAGACTGACCAGGCGTGCAACCAGGATATTTCCCATCATTGCCTCAGGAATTAACTTGACCATATCGAAGGCTTATTCAACGAGTGGCTTTTGAGCTACCTGTGGATCTCCAGCTACCTTTAAGCAGGTGTTCTGTGTACAGCCCAGTCTACTAAATTAGAAGCATTTACATGGTTGAATTAACATATATATACCAGAATTGAAAAGTGTAAATTCAAGATCAATCAATCAATCAGGGATTTGTACACGCACTACTCACCCGCAAGGGTCTCAAGGCGCTGGGAGGGAGGGGGTCAGCAGCAAGATACAAATGTGTGTATTGTCAGAACTCATAAGATGATGTGCAGAGATAATTGGTTGAGTTACCAAACTATAGTTAAAGTTCATATTTTAGTGACAAATCTTGTGGCATTGGGAAGACTTATTGCTATTTTTATTAACGTAGTGCCAAGAGCATTATAGCTAAGGCTGTTATATATTATCCATGTAGAGACATTCTACATTGACAAAGCATTTTTCAATTAATTCTGGCAACCAGATCTGATGAAGTAAAGTGATCATTGCTCGCAATCTTGCAAATGGTGGCCAGTAATGTAATCTTGACTGATGTTGTCAGTATTATGACTATAAAAAATATGTGTAGCTCTGGATGCTTTTCATTGTACAGAAGTAGCTCCATTACTGAAAAGGTTGGTGACCCCTTTTCTAGAGCCTATAACCGAGACATAAACCTAGGCACTCTATTGTGACCTAAATCCCTCCATGCTGTAACATTGTGAAAAGAGAACAATTGATGGACAGAATGCAGAACAATGTCACACATTCACTCCAGTACAAAGATCTGGGCCTACATCCATCGTTTTTTTGCTCACCATGCCATTTGAATTTGGACCCAGCCATATGCAAATCAGTCTTGACCCTGCGCCCAATGGGAACAATCCAGCCCGAACTGCCAGGTCAGGTCCTCCCTGGACTGGAAACAAGCATCCTAGGACCGGTTTCGGGCTTTCAGCCAGGATAGCTTGACTCCAGTGGCATGGAGAGCACAGAACCCACGTCTGGGCATACCCGTCCCACTCGGGTAGACAAATGCAAAAAGAACAATTGATGGACAGAATGCAGAACAATGTCATACATTCACCCCAGTACAAAGATCTGGGGCTAAATCCATCGTTTTTTGGCTCACCATGCCATTCCAGTTTGGACCCAGCCATATGCAAATTAGTCTTGACCCTGCGCCCAATGGGAACATTGTGCAAATGTTTGTATAGAGGGAGGCCCAGTATCGGAGCACTCTGCAATTGCCTGAGAATTGGGTCTTAGGAAGTGGCAGGTAGATCCTCCAAACAAAAACTCATGTATTTTCAACAGAATTTCACTCAGCGTTTCCATATCAATATATTTTCCCTTCTGATTAGAAAAAGGGGCTTCCATTTCTATTTCAGAGGATGAAGAACTCGAATGAGGTTTCATCTTAAACTCTGACCTGGAGACCGGAGGCTTAGGCATTTACAGTGAAGACATGGTCTCAAAAACGATCCTGTGGATTTTATCTTCAAAATCCTCTTCACTCTAATCTTTAGACTTCTCTCCTGATCTCGTTCTTGATGGCGAAAGTGAGCTTGAAGCAGATGAAAAGGAGTCTTAAGGATGGGTGCCTCTTCTGCTGTGCTTCACCATGCTGAAGAAAAAGAAATGTTACCCATAAAATACAAGGGCTCCCAAACAATCGTCGGCCACAACTGAGCTCCCATATATATCCACAAGAAAATAGGGATACATGTTCTGAAACCGAAAATATGTTACTGCACGTGAGTGGGCAGGGCTCCACTCATGGTGCAAAACTGGGAGATGCAGTTTCACTGGTTACTGCGATTCGCGTCCTAACTTTTAACACAGCAGTCTTACTAATGCCAGCCAACAGGTAATGACGCCCTCAGCATGGTCAATATCTGACATTTCTTACCATCTTCCAAAACGGACAACAGAAATGCCAACCATTCACAGGAATTGTTCCAAAAAAGAGCACTACATGAACGAATCTGGGGACCTGAGCAATCGCCTGATGGAGAGAGGCTACTCAAGAAGGTTAGGGAAAAGGGCACAGAAGAGAGTGTGTTTCAGTCCACATGAAACTCTCCTTTCCCCTAAAGAGAAAAGAGATGCACAATCACAGAGACTGATTTGCGTAACAACGTTTTCGACAAAAAGCAATACAATAAAAAAGGCAATAAACCTACATTGGAGCTTGGTCGCAGACGACATTGATCAACCAGATATGCCCATGCACTCATTCAAGAAAGCAAAGAGTGTTAAGGACCACGTAGTCTGCTCCTTCCTTGAAACAGCCACAGATCCAAAGATCCAATCTCTCTGGAACCTCCCCCCTGTGAAGGGTCACCACAAATGTGGACATTGCAAAGCATGCCAGACAACTATTGCCACAAATAACTTCGTGTATAAGCAACACATGATCGACCTAGTCTCTTTCTCTAACTGCAATTCAATGAACTTGGTCTACGGGATCATCAGCCCATGTGGACTCCTATATGTGGGCCAAACCCAACAGAAGATAAAAGTCCGGATTTTGCAACATCAGAGCAGGATTCGGTGTTCTGTGCAGGGTGCGTCTTTAGTAGAACACTTTAACGCAAAGGGACACACTCCAGAACAAATGCAATGGCTAGTAATAGAAAAAGCCATACTTTGGACCAAGAGAGGGGGGAATATGTCCTCTATTCTCAACATACGTGAATCAAAATGGATGATTTGCCTTGACACTATTGCCAATGGGCTTAACAAACTAGACTCGAGCAATTCCCAACTAGCATGCCTTACTCCAGAATGAGCATCACCTAATATTGTACTATCTGGTTGACTGCGTTTGGAACATGTAGATAGGCCTATAACTAAAATGATACCACATTCCACCTTGGACTTTGTCCCTGGGGCTTTACCCTCTATGCAAACTATATCTGTTTAGAAAAAACAATAATATGGTCAGTATGCTGGGGGACACCACTATATGTTCAAATGTCGCTTTTCTTTTGACTGCTAGATAAATGCTGCCAGTACATTGATTAACATCCCCATAT